>NW_023425403.1:103724609-106124609 GCF_014108415.1 Molossus molossus | reverse complement strand
CTCAGGATCTGCTTTGGGTAGAATCCCAATTAAGATACGAGCTGCACGGAGAAGCTGGAGGCTCCGTCCACCTGCTCTGCGTCCTGGAGACTTGCAGCTGAACTGCTGAACAACAAGCCTGAAACACCAGCTGGCGTGCAGCTAATCTGAAGTTTTATACCCCGGAGCCTGGAGGAAGACAGGGGGAGACGCAGAGAGGGCGAGGCCCCCACACAGGTATGTGAATGGGAAGCCAGAGGCCTGTTGAGGCCATGGAGCCCCATCCTGCTGGGAGTGAGGGGTCTCAGTCCCACACAGGGAGTCCCACCCAGAGAAACAGAAATGGGAAGGAGGGCTGCACAGCACTGGGTGGTGGGAATCAGTGGAGATTCATCCAGTCTACTTGGAAGGCTTGGACTGAAGGAATAAGTGATCCTGTTGTTTCAGCACCGGCCAGGGAAGTTTGCTCTGGTCTGTGACTGCTGGAAGGGCCACGGGGCTGTGCTTGGGGCTGGCAGAGGGGTCTTCTTGGTACACCCAGCAGTTACTTTGAAGGAGCCTCTATTCTCCAGGACTTTGGGCAGAGAGCTGGTTGCAGAGTAGACTGTGTGGTTTGGGAAAGAGGGTCAGTCTTGCCCCCCTCAAGCACATGGGTGGTGCATCTTGCCCCGTGTGCTGAGCTACTCAGTTTGCTCCCACCCTGCTGTGTTCTGAGGCAAAGGGGAACAGCACTGGCTGCAGATTTAGGCCCGCACTGCTTGGTTGGATGGCAGGGGGAACGGGACATCTGAACCATGCCCGGCCCTGGTGCATCTGGGAGTTCCAGCCCTGCCCTGTGGTGGCCAGCTAGACAGAGCTGGGCGTGCCAAACAGGGCTGATTTTTATTTTATTTTATTTTTTTTCTTTTATCCTCACCTGAGGACATTTTTCCATTTTTGTTCAGATAGAGTGGGAGGGAGAGAGAGAGAAACATCGACGTGAAAGGGACACAACGAGTGGTTGGCACCCACACAACCCAACCAGGGCCGGGGACAAACTGCAACCGAAGTACGTGCCCTTAGCGGGAACCGAACCCGGATCTCTCTGGACCGCAGGCCGACGCTCCAACCGCTGAGCCAAACCGGCCAGGGCCCAGGGCTGATTTTTAAATTACCTCCTGCTTGTTTAGGCAGCGGGGGAGCCAGGGAGCCACTTCGAGCTGGGTTATTGGACTGTCTCCTGGGTGGCTCTGTCCAGGAGTCCGATGGCACGTGCGGGCTCTGCAGCTGCATTATGGGGAAGCCGGTCTGAGCTCCCCAGCGAGTTTAGCCCATGTAGCTCCAGGACGGAAATGAAGTGCCCGCCACCTCCCCCAACAGGCGATAGTTTGAATCACCCCTTCCAGGTCCCGGATATTCCTGTGAGTGAAGTTCCACGGGGGGAAGGAGAGCGCAGCTCAGAGTGAGAACATTCAAGGTGCAAGACCTGAGGAACACTCAGTCTCTTCTTTTCATTGTGTCTTCTCCTTTTTCTTTCATATAGCTCCTTTCTTTCTTGCTTTCTTATTCCATTTTTTCTTTTATACTCTTTTTCATTATTCTTTTCCTATTTTATTTTCATATTTACTTATTATTAATTATTTATATATATTTACTTTTGCTTTTTACTATCCTCTATATTCTTTCTTTTCATTATCCTTTTTATTTCTTCTTCAATTCTTTCTGTCTCTTGTTTCTTTTTCTTCTTCTTCTTTGTCTCTTCTCATTCTTTTTTGTTGTATTGTTGGTTTGTTTTTTTTGTGTGTGTTGCTTTTTGTTTTGTTTTGCCTTTGGTTTTGTTCTGGCCGTATCTGTACAAGTTTCCATGATGTGGTCGGAGTTAAGCCACACAGTAAGCCAGCCTAAGAGTCGAGTCCCTCCAAGAAACAGGATAACAGCAATCAAACTCAATTACAACAGGAGGGCCCACATAAGTGACACCAGGGACATTCCTAGAGCACCCAGCTCAGGAGATGAGGGAGAGTGCTCCACTGGGTCCCACCTACTGCAGAAGGCCACCCCAACAAGACTGGGAGTCATAGCAGTTTGATTTGATATATAGAAACAAACACAGTCAAATGGGGAGACGGAGAAACAGACCCCAAATGAAAGAACATGAGGACTCTCCAGAGAAAAAGTTAAATGAAATAGAGTCAATTTATTAGAATCAGAGTTCAAACTAATGGTTATGAGTAGCATAAAAAATGACATATAAACCATGAATAATAACCTGTTGAAAACAAAAAATACAATATCTGATGTCAAGAATACACTGGAAGGAATTAAAAAAAAGATTGGATGAAGCTGAGGATCAAATAAGTGATTTGAAAGACAAGGTAGAAAAAAGCACATAATCAGAGCATCAAAAAGTAAACAAGAATTTTTAAAAATGAGGATAATTTAAGGGAACTTTGGGAGAATATGAAAAGTAATAACATATACATCATAGGGGTACCAGAAGGAGAAAAAAGTGAGCAAAGGATAGAGAACCTGTTTGAAGAAATAATGACAAAAATACGTCCCTAACCTGGTGAAGAAAATAGTCACACAAGTTCAGGAAGCACAGAGAGTTTCAATCAAGATGAACCCAAAGAGACCCACACCAAGACACATCATAATTAAAATGGCAAACATTAAAGACAAAAAGAGAATCCTAAAGGCAGTAAGAGAAAGACAGTTATATACCTATATGGAAGTTCCCATAAGGTTGTCAGCTCATTTCTTAACAGAAACACTACAGGCCAGAATGGAATGGCATGAAGTTTTCAAAGTAGTAAAAAGAAAAGATCTGAAACCAAGACTACTCTATCCAGCAAGCTCTAATTTTAAATTGAAGCTGTAATAATAAGCTTCCCAGAACACCCCCCCCAAAAAAGGTTAAAGGAGTTAATTAATACCAAACTAATATTGCAAAAAATGTTAAATGAACTCCTGTAAAAAGAAGAAAGAGTGTGTGTGTGGGGGGGCGTATAGGCATAAAGAATGAAAATGGTAATAAATAAGTACTTATCAATAATAACCTTAAAGGTAAATGGGTTAAATTTTCTAGTCAAAACACATAAGGAAACTGAATTAATAAAAAAAAAAGACCAATATATATGCTGAGACCCTCCTCAGAACAAAAGATTTGCACAGGCCTGAAGTATAGGGTGGGAAAAAGTATTCCATACAAATGGAAACAAACAAGCAAAAAAGCTGGAAGAGTAAAACTTACCTGACAAAAGAAATTTAAAAAGAAAGGCCATAACAAGAGACAATGAAGAACACTACATAGTACTAAGGGATCATGCCAATAAGAGGCTATAACCCTGGTAAACATTTATGTACCCAATATAGGAGATAGGAACAACTAAATATATATATATATATATATATTTGTAATTTTTTTTAAAATTTTTAAATATGTTTTTAAATTGATTTTTTAGGAAGGGAGGAATGGAGAGAGAGATAGAAACATTGATGTGAGAGAGACATATTGATTGGCTGCCTCTTGCACACACCCTACTGAAGATTGAGCCTGCAACCTGGGCATGTGCTCTGGCCAGGAATTGAATCAGGAGTTCTCAGTCCATGGGATGACGTTCAATCTACTGAGCCACATCAGCCAGGCAGAGCACCTAAACGTTTTTTTAAAAAGCACCTCTTGGTATACTTTAAGGGAGAAATCAACAGCAATACAGTTTTAGGTGGGGATTTTAACACACCACTGACATCACTGGGTAGATCTTCCAGACAAAAAATCAACAAAAAAACAGTGACTTTAAAGGACACACTAGATCAGATGGATTTAATTGATATTTACAGAACATTTAAAGCAACACAGTATACATTCTTCTCAAGTGCACATGGAACATTCTAAAAGATAGACCATATGTTAAGACGCAAAATTAGTCTTGACAAATTCAAGAAGATTGAAATCATATCAAACATCTTCTTGTATCACAATGGCATGGAACCAGAAATCAACTACAATAAAACACTCAAAAACATTCAAACACATGGAGGCTAAATAGCATGTTATGAAATAATGAATGGGTTACCAATGAGATCTAGGAAGAACTAAAAAATAACATGGTAACAAATGAAAAAGAACACAAAACAACCCTAAATTTTTGGAACCCAGCAAAATCCGTCCTGAGGAGAAGTTCATAGCATTACAGGCCTACGTCAAGAAGCAAGAAAAATCTTAAATAAGCAAGCTAACCCTAAATCTAAAAGAACTAGAAAGAGAACAACAGGAAAATCCCAGAATAAGTAGAAGGAAGGAAAAAATAAAATTCAGAGTGGAAATAAATGACAGAGAGAGTGAAAAAAAAAAAATTCTAAAGATCAATGAAACCAAGGGCTTGTTCTTTGAAAAGACAAACAAGATAGATGAACCCTTAGCCAAACTTATCAAGAAAGAAAAAAAGATCCCTGACTGGTATGACTTAGTTAGTAGAATGTGTCCCATGCACAGAGTTTAATGCCCAGTCAGAGCACATGCCTGGTCTGCAGGCTCCATCCCCATTAGGTCCTGCACAGAAGGCAGTTAGTCAGTACTTTCCTCTCATTGATGTTTCTCTCTTTCTCGCTCCCTCTCCCATATATAAACAGAGAGATGACCCAAGTAAATAAAATCAGAAATAAAAGAGGCAAAGTAGCAACTGACATCACAAAAATACAAAGGATCGTAAGAAAATATTATGAAAAACTATCTGCCAAAACATTGGACTATCTGGGAGAAATGGACAAATTCCTAGAAATTTAAAATTTTTCAAAACTCAATCAGGAAAAATCAGAAAACCTACATAGATTGATAACAAGTAATGAAATTGAAGCAGTAGTCAAAAAATCCCAAGCAAACAAAAGTCCTGGACCATATGGCTTCACAGGTGAATTTTACCAGACGTTCACAGAAGAACTAACACTTATCTTCCTCAGACTCTTCCAAACAATTCAAGAAGAGGGAAGACTTCCAAGCATTTTTATGAGGCCAGCATTGTCTTAATTCCAAAGACAGATAAAGTCACTACAAAGAAAGAAAATTATAAGCCATTATATCTGCTAAACATAGATGATAAAATCCTCAATATAATATTAACAGGTCAGATCTAGCAATGCATTAAAAAGATCATACTCCATATCCAAGTGAGATTTATTTGGGTGTGGGGGGATGCAAGGCTGGTACAATATTTACAAATCAATAAATGTGTTATATCACACACACAAAATAAAGAATGAAAAACCACATGATCATACCAATAGACACATAAAAATAATTTGATAAAAGCCAGCAACCATTTATAATGAAAGTACTGTTAGGTGGGAATAGAGGGATCATATGTTAAGATAAATAAGGCCACATATGAAAAACCTACAGCCAATATTATATTCAATGGGAAAAAACTAAAAGCATTTCCCTAAAGATTAGGAACAAGACAGGGATTTTGCTTTCACCACACTTATTCAACATAATATTGGAAGTTCTAGACACAGCAATCAAAAAAGAAGAAATCAAAGACATCCAAGTTGGAAAGGAAAAAGTAATACTGTCATTATTCACAGATGATATAATATTTTGCAAAGAAACCCTAAATACTCCACCAAAAAACTATTACATTTAATAAATGAATTTGGCAAAGTAGCAGAATATAATATTAATATCCAGAAATCAATGAAAGTTTTATACACCAATACTGAACTCTCAGGAAAAAAAACAAAACAAAAAACAAAATAAAACAAAAAAACAAAACAAAACAAAAAAACACCTAGGAATAAAGTACCTAGGAATAAACTAAACCAAGGAGGTGAAATACCCATGTTTGGAAAACTATAGGACACTGAAGACAGAAACAGAGGAAGACACGAACAAGTGGAACACATACCATGTTCATGGACTAGAAGAATTAACATTATTAAAATGTCTATACTACCCAAAGCAATCTATCAAGTCAATACAATTCCTATTAAAATACTAATGATATATTTCATAAATCTAGAACAAATATCCCACAAATTTATAGGGAACCAAAAAAGACCTCCAATAACCTCTGAAATCTTGAAGAAGAAGAACAAACTTGAAGGGATCACAATACTGGATATCAAGCTATACTACAAGGCTGTTGTAATCAAAACAGCCTGGTACTGGCACAAGAACAGGCATATACATCAATGAGACAGAAAAGAGAGCCCAGAAATCAATCCACATCTTTATGGTCAATTAATATTTGACAAAGGTGGCAGGAGCATACAGTGGAGTAAAGACAGCCTCTTTAATAAATGGTGTTGGGAAAATTGGACAGCTACATGCAAAAAAAAAGAAAAAAGAAAAAAGAAAAGAAAAGAAAAGAAACTAGACTATCAACTTACACCATACACAAGAATAAACTCAAAATGGATAAAAACTTAAATATAAATCACAAAACCAGCCCTGGCCGGTTTGGCTCAGCGGTTAGAGCGTCCACCTGCGGTCCGGAGAGACCCGGGTTCGGTTCCCGCTAAGGGCATGTACTCGGTTGCAGTTTGTCCCCGGCCCTGGTTGGTTGTGCGGGTGGCGGCCACTCGATGTGTCCCTTTCACATCGATGTTTCCCTCTCTCTCTCTCTTCCTCTCTCTCCCTCCCACTCTATCTGTACAAAAAATGGAAAAATGTCCTCGGGTGAGGATAAAAAAAAAAAAAAATTAAATCACAAAACCATAAAAATCCTAGAAGAAAACATAGGCCTTAAAATCTCAGACATCTCTTGTAGCAAGATTTTTGCTGACATATCTCTTAGGGCAAGGAAAACAAAGGAAAAAAAAATAAACAGACAGGACTAAATCTTTTTTATAGCTGCATAGTATTCTATTGTGTAAATGTACCACTGCTTTTTTATCCACTCCTCTACTGATGGACACTTGGGTTCTTTCCAGATCTTAGCTATTGTAAATAGTGCTGCTATGAACATAGGGGTACATATATTCTTTCTGATTGGTGTTTCCGGCTTCTTAGGATATATTCCTAGAAGTGGGATCACTGGGTTAAAATAAACTGACAAATAAAATAGATCCAGAGACATGGAAGCAAGAAACAGACTGACAAAACTCAGAGGAAAGGGGCGAAGGGGTGGGAAGAGATAAACCAAAGAACTCACAGTCGTCCCTCACCACTTCGTGCTTCGACTTTCACGGGTTTACTCTGTCGCGATTTTTTCAAATACTGGACTATGTTTGAAATACTGGACTATATTTGAAAAAACTGCGACAGAGTGAAGCCGCGAAAGTCAAAGAGCAAAGAGCGAGGAACGACGGTGTGGAAATAGAGAATCCTACTTCACAGAAATTCATTAATCGCAGTGGAGTCTGGAACTGACTAACTGTGACAAACGAGGGCCGACTGTACATGCATAACCAGTGTTCACAGACAATAGTGTGGGGGCGGTGGTGGGGGCACAGGAGTGAGAGGAGGTGGTCAATGGGGGAAAAGGGAGCATCTATAATATTTTCAACAATAAAGATAAATTTTAAAAAATAGTAGTGAATAAATAAAAACTGAGAAGCTTCTGCACAGCGAAAGAAACCATCAACAAAATGAAAAGGGAACTCACTGTATGGGAGAACATAATCACCAATGATACATCTGATAAGGGGTTAATTTCCAAAATATAAAAAGAACTCAAACAACTTAACACCAGGAAGACAGACAATCCAATTAAAAATGGGCAAAGAACCCAAATAAACACTTCTCCAAAAGGGACATACAAATGACCAATAGGCCTGAAAAAATACTGAAGGTCACTAGTTATCAGAGAGCTGCAAATTAAAACTATAATGAGATATTAGTTCACACCTCCCAGAATGGCCACCATCAATAAAACAACAAACAACAAGTGTTGGCGAGGGTGTGGAGAAAAGGGGACTCTAGTGCGCTGCTGGTGGGAATGCAGACTGGTGCAGCCACTATGGAAAACAACATGGTGTTTTCTCAAAAAATTAAAAATTGATCTGCCATTTGACCCAGAGATCTCACTTCTGGGAACATATCCTAAGAATCCGAAACACCAATCAGGAAGAATGTATGCACCCCCATGTTCATAGCAGTGCTATTTACAATCGCTAAGATCTGGACACAGCCCCGATGCCCATCGGCAGAGCAGAGGATAAAAAGCAGCGATACATTGACACATGGATACTATGTGGCTGAAAGAGAAGGAATTCCTTACCCGCTGCAACAGCATGGATGGAGCTGGAGATTGCTATGCTAACCAAAATAAGCCAGTCAGAGAAAGACAAACACCATATATGTGGAATCTAATGAACAAAATAACCTGAGGAACCAAATAGGATCAGAGACCGGATCCATGGAACAGACCGACAGGTCTCAGAGGGGAGGGTGTGGGAGGGCCTTGAAGAGATTAACATACATGCATATATGCATACCCATGGTCACAGACAAGGCTGGGTAGGGGTGTGGGGCTGGGTTGAGGTAGCAAAAGTGGGTGAAATGGGGGACATCTGTGATAGTGTTAACAATTGAAAAAAGATATGTGCTGAACAGATGTTTGACAGAGAAAACGGGGGGGGGGGCATTTTTATTTAAAAACATTGATCTTGTTTGATTTGCGTTTAGAACAGTTTAGCAGAATTCGGAGTATTTTGCTGGAAGCGGGTGAGAACAGTCAGGAAGAGTAATGTTTGAGGGGAAAGGAAGATTGACTTCCACCGGGTGTGATGTGTGATGTGTGGTTAGGAGGCCGCATGGCATGTTTCTTCGCTGTGGGGATGTTCACAGAGTCCGCCTCGTCCACAACGACTGACGATGGAAATGGGAAGAGACAATTCTGGGGGAGAATTCCACAGGAAAGAAATAATTGTGTTACCATGTCAAGTCCTTAAAATTTTAGACCTTTTTCCTCAACTTGCCATATCATTGTATTTTTTTTCCCAATGAGATTGGTGAAAATATTCACATGCTGCAATTTTTCCTTTCTTTATAAAAGGACCAAGATGGGGAAATAAAGGCAAAGAGACCCCAGCGTTCTTGGGGCCCTAAGTGACCCTAAGGAATGTAATGGTTGTATTCTCTGCCTGCTTCAAACCTCTCAAGTAACCGACAAAATTGCTTATTACCTGCTCTATAGTTCACGTTCAAGTAGACTAGCACACATTCGACTGTTTATTCTTTCAAGCACCTTAAATTTGTTGAATCCTCTTGGTACTTAATGATATTCACTAACCTAGGCAGTTTTTTAAGCTGGTGATACGGTTTGTTTCTTATATCATATTTAAAACTCTTTCCCTACTTCGGGTGTGTATAAACGTACAGTTCCTGTTTGGCTTACCTTTCTGGAGCCATCCTTGAGAGCTTGTGACCCGCCGGGTCCAGGTCTCCTTTCAAGGTTATGAGTTCAGTTGAGTAATGACTGGAAGACAACAGTGAAAGAGAATTGATTTTCCCAGGCAGCCTCTCTCCCCATCTGATGAGCACATTTTCCCAGCCCTCACAGCTGAGGCATTGCTAATTGTTGAATTTGCATGAAGATCCTAAGCTCTGGCAAGCCTGAAATTCATTTTGGCCCATTTCCTCAGCCTCATTCCACAAATAGCATCTCCTGCTCCAAACGCGGGGGCCAAGGGAACAAGTGGAGTGGAGCATCGCTTTGGCCTCTTTCTCATTGTAAAACGATGCTTTTGATATGAGCAAAGAAGAAATCTAAAAATTAGACAACGCTCCCTTTTACGTGCCATTGTCAACCAAGCTACTTCACACTCTGTGGAGGAGGGACTGAGTTTTCCACATCAGGGCAATTTGAGTCAAGGGTGGATTCGTCTTTGGGGGAATTTTGATCGTTTTCTTCCAGCTTCTTCAGGTTCTAGCAACATAGTCATGTGGGAGGCAGGTCTATGTTTAAATCGACGCCGATTCAACAATATATTCAAGCCTTCAGACTTCATCACGTGCTGTTAGCAAAAATAATTTCAAGGGCAAATGAACCTTTTTTAGGGGGCGGACATTTTTTTATGCTGACAAACTACATCAACTGGCCATGCTTCTGTGAATTATAAAGAGTTATTGTGGCATGACACAAAGGGCATGATTTCTTTCCTTCTTATAATTTCTTTTGGTATGAGTTCACGTCTTTTATTAACCCAGGTACAATGACTTGCCTTCCAGTTTGTTGAAGCAGTAGGTCAGATAGCGTTGCCACGAGGTCTGTCCAGGTGGCTGGCCACCAGCCTGCGGCACGGCGTTCCCGGAAGGGCACTCGGCCAGGCGACTGCTTCGCCACGCTCCCCACTCGGAGGAATTCAGGACAGCCCGCTGCATCTTCTTTCTGCTGCGCTGTTCTTCTTGGGAGTGCTGTAAGACTCCTTGCTTCTCTTCCACCTCCGTGAAGTCTCAGCACAAGGTGAAGCCTGAGCTCCTTTTGGAAGTTGCAGTCAGCGCAGGCCGGTCTTCCAGGCGCTCGTGGGCGAGTGTCAGTCTCTGCGGACCAGGGGGAGGTCCTTCCTTCCCCAGGATCGTGGCCTGTATGTTTCGTTCTGTCCACGGGTTCAGCCTGCAGAGTGATGGTCTTCCCCACGGGGTTTTCATGAATTCTGCTTCTTGGCAGCAGTTCCGGCACAGATGGCAATTGGAGAGGTACCTATAATTTGTTGGTTTTACTAAAAACGGGGTTGGGAATGTCCTAGGGAGGAGTCATGCTGCAAATTCTCTGTTCTTTCTAAACACATACAGTCACTTTTCTAAGAGCAATTAGGACAGGCTACAATTTCTCCACATTAAAACTAGCTTATGGGGCATCCATCTGTATTCCAGATGTAGTGAATGCATCCACACTCAACTACCAGCGTTGACCATAATGTTACAACATGTGATCCTGCACTGGCCCGAGGACTGAAGGGTCTCAGGTTCGATTTCTGGTCCTGGTTGGGGTCATGTGGGTGTCAACCAATTGATGTGTCTTCTCGCATTGATGTTTCTCTCTCTCCCTCCCTTCCTTCCACTCTACCTAAAAATCAATGGAAAAATATCCTTGAGTGATGATTAACAAAAAAATATATATATAAAATAAAAATAAGCCCTGGCTGGTTTGGTTCAGCGGTTAGAGTGTTGGCCTGCAGACCAGAGAGAGCTGGGTTCGGTTCCCTCTGAGGGCATGTACCTCAGTTGCAGTTTGTCCCCGGCCCTGGTTAGGGTTGTGTGGGTGGCAACTGGTTGATGTGTCTCTCTCACATCAATGTTTTTCTCTCCCTTTCTCCCTCTCTGTCTCCCAGGTCTATCTGATGATAAATGCAAAAATGTCCTCTGGTGAGGATTAAAAAAATAAAAATAAATAAAATTTGATCCTTTCTCTTCACAATTCACCCTAGACTAATAAGCTATTAATTTATATTTAATTAGTGATTGAAGTGCCTTTAGATGTCTGTTATCAAACTGACAAATCATCCTATTTAATATCCAAGATAAGAAAAAAGCAAAAGATAAAATAAAAGAAATGATCTCCCTCCTCCAGAGCGAACACTCAGTGAAATGCTGTTGGTTCAGTGGATTTGGGGAGCAGAGAGATTGAAGGCCGATAAATCACTGGCTTTATTATGTTTTGAATTTTGAATTGTTTTGTGGGGGTAATATGAACACAGTTGTAAACAACTGGGACAGCTCAAACAGGAGAAAAAATGATTATACTCAGGTTACTTATTTCTTGATAAAGAGAGCAGAAAACAACCTCCAGACCTTGTGTTCGCGTCTCTGTATGCCTCCGTTTATAGTGCAATGTTGGCCCCGCAGGAACAAGATTGAATTTGTACCCCAAACTTGAAGAACACAGACTGAAAGCAGACCGGGGGGGGGGAGGTTGAGAACAAAGAATGATGTCATATAATGTCTGCTGTCACATAACAGATCACCCCAAGACTTAGTACTGAAACAATAATGACTTGATTGTCTCCCGGAACTCTTGTGCTTTGGGGATTCAGAACGAACATAGCTTTGTGCCTCTGCCGTGGGGTCCCCTGCTGTTGTGGTCGCAGTGGTTGGAGCTGTTCGCAATGAGGGTGCAGAGGCGGTGTGACGCTGGGCAGCTGTCTCTCCTGATGCAGTCCCAGCTTCCCCACGGATCTCCCCACGCGGGCTGGGTGGGCTGTGCACCGCACGGAGTGTCAGTGCAGCCGGCGGACAGCTCACATGATGCTCCAGTGAGCGCGGGCATCGGGGCTCACGACGTCGTCTCAGAACCCACTCGGTGCCATTTCTATCACGTTCTGTTCTTGTAGCCACCCTTGTAAAACACCGTGTACCGGTGGTGGCCGGGCGCAAGCAGAGAAAGCAGCAGCCTGTGCCATGCCCTCTCCCCTGGACGGCTTCCCCCCGGAGCACCGCCTCCTCTGCCCCTACCCCTTCGATCCCAACCTGCTTTGGCTTCTTTACATTTTCCTAGTTAGGCACTCGGGGATCCAAGTCTGGAAGCTGCCGCTTCTGGGTCTGCCTGTTTCATGTTTCTCCCAAATTGGTACCAGCTCCTATCTGGGTTCTGGTTCTGCCACTTCCTGTTTGAGTGTTTTGTGGGATCACCTGCTACCTGAGCCCTGTTCCCAAAGGATGCCACTGCTTGTCCCACGTTGCGAGGTCAGTGCCCCGTGCCGGCGAGTGACCTGCAGACAGGTGAAGCAAGAAGACAGCGTTGATTTAGGAAAGACATCCGAGCTTCCGTAGTTTGCATCAGCTGCACCTCTGAGCAGTTGGTGAACACAAAACTGAGAAAGGCTAATGTCAAGTTTTCCTTAATGTAAAAAGTTAGGGCTGTGAGAACCGTAACGAGCCTCTTGTCCAGCCTACATTTCAGGAGAGAAAATGAAAACCGAGGCTCAGGGAGACCTACTGATTTCCTCATTAACATTAGTAGCAGGCACCTGAATGAAGGTCACCTCACTTCTTTGTAGATGCACATAGAAAAAGTCCTTTTAAAATTTTTTTAATTTTCTTTTTTTTTTTTAATAGTCATCTATATATTGTATTGTGTGTTCACCACTCCAGGTTAAGTCTTCTTCCATCACAATTTATCCCTCTTTACCTCCTTCCACCTCCTCCAGTCCCTTTCCCTCTGGTAATCGTTGTACTGTTGTCTGTGTCTATGAGGATTTTTTCTTTGCTTAATCCCTTCACCTTTGTCACCCAGCCCCCCAAACCCTCCCCCTCTGACAGCTGTCAGCCTGTTCTCTGTATCTGTGAGTTTGTTTCTACTTTGTTAGTTTATTTTGTTCATTAGATTCCACATGTAAATGAAATCATGTGGTACTTGTCTTTCTCTGACTTGCTTATTTCTTTGTTTTTAATTATTAAAGAAATTTTTTTTCTTTATTGATTTGAAGAAAGGAGAGAGAGAGAGACAGCAACATCTATGAGAGGGATCATCCATTGGCCGCCTCCTGCATGCCCCTCACTGGGGATCGGGCCCACAACCTGGGCATGTGCCCTGACCGGGAATCGAACCAGTGACCTCCTGGTGCATTATTATTTCCTTAAGATAAATCCCTGAGATGGTGACGGGCAGGACTGGAGCGTGGGTGAGTGTGTGAGTGTGAGAGAGTGTGAGTGAATGTGAGCGTGGAAGACAACCTTGAGCAGTGCAGAGACAGGGGCAGAAGGTTCCTGTGCTGTGGACGGAAGCAGACGGCTGCCTGGTAAGCAGCAAGCCAGTGAACCTTCCCCAGCGCGGCCGGGAGGCCCTGCCATTTTGGAGGGTCCCGGGTCTTCCCTGGGAGGAGGAAGCGGGGAGCGGCTGGGGCCCTGTGACCTGAGTCCACTAGAGCGCCCTGCACCATCCGTGCAGTGAACTCAGCTGTGTTGGCACGGTCAGTACACAGTAGGTGCCTGCAGCAGTAGCCGAAACCAGCTGGGAGCCGGAGCCCCATCCCCAACAGCAGCCGTGGCTCACCCAGGCTCGTAGTGGCGTGCAGCCAGCTCAAGTCCCAGGCCCGTGTGGGTGTGCACCCAGCCCAGAGGCCCATGGCGGCTTGGAGGCCAGCCCAGGCCCCAGGCCCATGGCAGCACGGAGGCCAGCCTCGGCTCCAGGCCTGCGGCAGTGCAGCAGCCCACCCAGGCTCAAGGCAGCCTGCCCAGGCTTGCGGGGGCACTAGCACCAGCTTGGGAGCCCAGCACCTTCCCCCACAGCAACAGTGACTGGCCAGGAGTAGATCCTCCCCCGACCCCCGCAACAGGCATTAGCAGGTCAGACTGTTAACTGAAACCATATCCACTGGCATCAGCAAAGACTGATCAAGAGCGGTGCCCCAGCCCAAGCAGCAGGGCTAGGGCAGCTGAGACCTGCCCCTGACAACTGCAGCAACAGAGTTGGAGTGGAGCCCTGCTCCCCAGCAGCAGCAAAATCCCAGGCCAGAGCATCCTCAGCCCCCAACAGCAGTAAAGGATTGGGACCTGAGAGCACCCTCTGGCAGCAGCAGCATCAGTAGCAGAGAGAATCAGGAGCTGACACTCACCCCCAACAGTGACTGATCAGGAACTGAGCCCCACCAGGCAGTAGGGTTCCCCAACAGCACACCAGCAGGACCCAAGAAACCCCAGCAGCATGCCAGTGGAACCCATGTACCCCAACAGTGTACTACTTGAACCCCACACACCCCAGAAACATACCAGTGGGTCCCCTACACCCCAGCAGGAGACCAGACAGACCCACACACCTCAGGCAGCAGCAGCACATATTGGCAGCTAAGATCCATCCCCAGCAGAAGCTGATCAAGAGCAGTGACTCAGCCTAAGCAGCAGCGAGTCTTGGGGAGCTGAGACCTGCATGACAGACCAATTCTAGCCGCCAGGTGTCAACCCTCCAGGACCCAGAGCAGACAAAAGGAGCCACACACCAAAACAGGCTGGGAAGCAGAGCAGCCTTAATTGATACACACTGACCTACCTACACATTCCAACATCCCTCACCGGTCTTAGAACTATTAGATTGCTAAAATGGCAAGACAAAGAAACAACACCCAAATGAAAAACAAAGAGGAATCACCAGAAAAGGAACTACAAGAACTAGTAGAAAGCAACTTGTCAAATAAAGCAATGATTATAAGGGTGCTCAAACAATTTGGTGAAAACTATAAGCAACTTAATAAGAATTATGAAGAGCTCACTGGGAACTACTTCAGCTTTAAAAAAAAGGTAGAAGCTGTGCATTAAGAGGTAGAAACTATAAAAATCTTGATAAAAATCAAGAAAAAATAAAGAATGACATAGCTGTTATATAGTAGATTAGAAGAAGCTGAAGACTGAATCAGCAACTTAGAAGACAAGGCAGAGAAAAACACCCAAAAAAAGCAGCAAATGGAAAAGAAGTTTAAAAAGCAGGAGAGTTTAAGGGAGCTGTGGGATAATACAAAATATAACAACGTTCGCATTATAGGGGTACTGGAAGGAGAAGAATCAGAGAAAGGAATAGAGAACCTGTTTGAAGAAATAATGGCAGAAAACTTTCCTAAACTGGTGAAGGAAAAAGTCACACAAGTCCAGGAAACACAGAGAGTCCCAAACAAGATGAACCCCAGAAGACCCACAGATAGACATATCATAATAAAAATGGCAAACATTAAGACAAAGAAAGAATCTTAAAGGAAGCAAGAAAGAGACAGAAAGTTACCTACAAGGGAGCTCCCATTAGACTGTCAGCTGATTTCTCAATAGAAACACTGCAGGCCAGAAGGGAGTGGCATGAAGTGTACAAAGTAATGCAAGGCAAGGGTCTGAACCCAAGACTACTCTATACAGCAAGGCTATCATTCAAAATCGAAGGAGAAATAAAAAGCTTCATGGATAAAAAAAAAGCTAAAGGAATTTACCACCACCAAAGCAGCACTGCAAGAAATGCTGAAGGGACTATTGTAAGAAGAAACAGAGAGAGAGAGAAAGAGGAACACAGGCATAAAATAAAAATGTCAACTAATAACTATCAATAATAACCTTAAATGTAAATGGCTTAAATGCTCCAATCAAAAGACATAGGGTAGCTGATTGGATAAGAAAGCATGACCCATATATATGCTGTCTACAAGAAATTCACCTCACGACAAAAAACTCACACAGGGTGAAAGTGAAGGGATGGAAAAAAATTTACCAAGCAAATGGAAATGAAAGAAAAGCTGGTGTAGCAATACTCATATCTGACAAGATAGACCTCAAAATGAGGGCCATAATAAGAGACAGAGAAGGTCACTACATAACATTAAAAGGGTCAATCCAACAAGAGGATATAACCCTGGTAAACATATGCACACCAAATATGGGAGCTCCAAAATATACTTAAAAAAAATGTTGGAGGACTTCAAGGGAGAGATCAATAGCAATGTGATCTTAGTGGGTGATTAAAAAACCCCACTTACACCACTGGATAGATCTTCCAGACAAAAACTTAAGAAGGACATAGAGTCCTTAAATGATGACTTAATCAGTTGAACATAATTGATATTTACAGAACATTTCACCCCAAAGCTGCAGAACATACATTTTTCACAAGTGTACATGGGACATTTTCAAAGATAGACCACATGTTAGGACACAAAGCAAGTCTCTACAAATTCAAAAAGATTGAAATCATATCAGTATCTTCTCAGACCACAATGGCATGAAACAAGAACTCAATTACAACAAAAGCAATCAAACACTTGGAGGCTAAGTAGCATGTTATTAAACAATGAATGGGTTACCAATGAGATCAAGGAAGAAATTAAAAACTTCCTGGAAACCAGTGAAAATTAACACACATCAACACAAAATCAATGGGATGCAGCAAAAGCAGTCCTGAGAGGGAAGTTCATAGCACTACAGGCCTACCTCAAGAAACAAGAAAAATTCCTAATTGACTCTCTAACCCTACAACTTAAAGATCTAGAAAGAAAACAAAAAGAAAAACCCAGAGCAAGTAGAAGGAAAGAAATAGTAAAGGTCAGAGCAGAAATAAATGACATAGAGACTAAAAAAACAGTTCAAAAGATCAACGGGAAAAAAAAGCTGGTTCTTTGAGAAGATAAACAGGATCGATAGACCTTTAGCCAGACTCAACAAGAAACAAAAAGAGAGGACCCAAATAAACAAAATCAGAAATGAAAGAGGAGAATTAACACTGACACCACAGAAATAAAAAGGATCATCAAAACATACTATGAACAATTATACGCCAACAAATTGGACAATCTAAGTGAATTGGACAATTCTCTAGAAACACACAGTCTCCCAAAACTGAACAGGGAAGAGATAATAAACTTGAACAGCCCAATAACAATAAAGGAAATTCGAGATGTAATTAAGAAACTCCCAGCAAAAAAAAAATAGCCAGACCCAGATGGCTTCACGGGGGAGTTTTACCGAACATTCAAAGAAGATCTAATACCCATTCTTCTCAAACAATTCCAGAAAATCCAGAAGACGGAACACTTCCAATGTCATTTTATGAAGCCAGCATAATCCTAATTCAAAAATTGGATAAAGACACTATAAAGAATGAAAACTACAGGCTAATATTACTGATGAATATGGATGCCAAAATCCTTAACAAAATATTAGCAAATCAGATCCAGCAATACATCAAAAAAATTATCCACCATGACCAATTGGGATTCATCCCAGGGATACAAGGATGGTACAATACTCACAAATCAATAAATGTGATACACCACATAAACACAATGAAAGATAAAAACCATATGATCATATCGATAGATGCTGAAAAAACATTTGACAAAATCAAGCACCCATTTCTGATAAAAATGCTCAGCAATGCGGGAATAGTGGGATCATGTCTCAACTTAATAAAGGCCATATATAAAAGACATACAGCCAACATCACACTCAGTGGGCAAACACTAGAAGGATTTTCCTTAAGAACAGGAATAAGACAGGGATGTCCACTTTCACCACTCTTATTTAACATAGTACTGGAAGTCTTAGCCATAGCACTTAGACATGAAGAAAAAATAAAAGGGATCCAAATGGGAAAGGAGGAAGTGAAATTGTCATTATTTGCAGATGACATGATGTTATACATAGAAAACCCTAAGACTCTATCAAAAATCTACTAGACTTACTAAATGAATTTGGCAAAGTAGCAGGATACAAAATTAACGTCAGGAAATCGATGGCATTCTTATACACCAATAATTAACTCACAGAACGAGAAACTAAAAAATAAAAAAGCTCATTTACCATCGTGGCAAAAAAATTAAGATACCTAGGAATAAAATTAATCAAAGAAGTAAAGGATCTCTTCACAGAAAACTACAAGTCATTGAAAAAAGAAATAGAGGAAGATATAAAAAAGTGGAAGCATATACCTTGTTCAGGATTGGAAGAATTACCATCATGAAAATGTCCATACTACCTGCACAGCAAAAGAAACAACTATCAAAATGGAAAGGGAACCCACTATATGGGAGAGCATAATTGCCAATGATACATCAGATAAGGGGTTAATTTCCAAAATATACAAAGTGCTTGCACAACTCAACAAAAGGAAGACAAACAACCCAATTAAAATTGGGCAGAGGACCTAAATAGACACCTCTCCAAACAGGACATACAAATGGCCAAGAGACATATGAAGAAATGCTCAACATCACTAATTATCAGAGTGATGCAAATTAAAACAACTATGAGGTATCACCTCACACCTGTCAGAATGGCCGCCATCAGCAAATCATCAAACAAGTGCTGGTGAGGGTGTGGAGAAAAGGGGACTCTAGTACACTGCTGGTGGGAATGCAGACTGGTGCAGCCACTATGGAAAACAATGTGGTGTTTCCTCAAAAAATTAAAAATGGAACTGTCATTTGACCCAGTGATCCCACTTCTAGGAATATACCCTAAGAAAGGATACACGTACCCCTATGTTCATAGCAGCACTATTTACAATAGCTAAGATCTGGAAGTAGCCCAAGTGTCCATCAGTAGACGAGTGGATAAAAAAGCTGTGGTGCATATACACAATGGAGTACTATGCAGCTGTAAGAAAGAAAGATCTCTATCCTTTGAGAGGACATGGAGGGAACTGGAAAGTATTATCCTAAGTGAAACAAGCCAAACAGAGAAAGACAAATATCACATGATCTCAATTATTTCTGGAATATAATGAGCTAAACAAACTGAGGAACAAAATAGACCCAGAGTCATAGAAGTAGGTTATAGGCTGACAATCCTCAGAAGTGGGAGAGGGAGGGAAGGAATAAACCACATAACTTGTATGCATGTACGCATAACCGATGGACACAGACAACAAAGCTGGGGACATGGTGGGAGGGGATGGAAAGGAAGGTGTCAATTGGGGGAAAAGGAGAAACATCTGTAACAAAAATAAATTAATAAACAAAAAAAGATAAATTCCTAAAGGGAATTAAGAATTTCTGATACAGATAGCCAAATGACCATCCTAAAAATATGTGTTCATTCATCATTCATTCACCCCAAGTTTCCTACCTGAGCACCGGTCTGTGTCCAGGATCGTGCTATGAAATGGGGATATAAGCTGTGAATAAGATGAACCAGACCATGTCCCCATAGAGATACCTGTTAAGTATGTAAACAGCAGTGTTGAATGTCATATAAGGGGAGGCCCAGGGACTACAGGAGCTGCTAGGAGAACCCCGCCAGACTCCCCAAGCAGTGTGTGGGGGCGCCTGTGTCACTGAGTCCTCCCCAGTGCATTATAATATCATTCACTTGCATTTTATATTGAAGTAAACAGAAACAAGAATCATGGGTGAAATTGTGCTGTGCATTTGTATTTCTGTGCAGTCCAAACACGAGCATGATATAATCTTTATGACTCCTGTCCCACTGAGGCCGCAGGGTAATGAAGCACCTGATTCCAAGATTTAAATTTAATCAATTGAATTAGCAACCTGGGGAGGGGACAGCTTTGCTGGATACAGAGCTGAGCCATCTTCCCTCAGGTTGTTAAGGGGCCCTCACCCCGCCCCAACAAAACTAGTCACTTGCCTGTTGGGGGTGAAGGGGCAGAGGGCAGGATTTGATCATCCTTCTCTTAGGGAACGTAATACATTCATTGCATTTAAAAAAAATATCTTTCCTTTTTTAGATCACGAGCAATTTAATGACAGGAGATGAGTTGTCCTCAGCGTTCCCGGATTCCATAAATGCTTAATAGATTGTTGACCAATTTACAAAGTGACTAAATGAATGTCACTGGACTGTTTTCCTCTCGTCTGGTGGCATTAGTTAGGGCTCTGACTTCATGTTATGGAACTCAAACTTGCTTCATCTAGTTTTTAAACAAATAGTAAGCTCGTGTCTTTATATGTTTCTCTCAAGTCTTTCCCTTAAAGCCTTCCTTTATTGTCCCAGGGTAAAAGAAAGATGACTTGTCACCATTTTAGTGACAGGAGGGGCCTAAAAGTCAAGCTTGGGGAAGCTTGTAATGGGAACTTTGAGCGGAGGAGAGATGGGGACACCACACCTTCCTGCTGCCCGTCGTGGGACGAGTGCCCGAGAGGGGCAGGTGTGGTAGGGACGTGGAGGGAAGCGTTGAGGGTGACAGCGTTTTGGTTGATGGTCCAGGAGGCCCCTGGGGCTGCGGGGAGATGTTTAGGTCCAGGGACTCTCAGGGACATTGCGGCAGAGGCTCAGTGTGCTCTCCAGCCAGCAGGGACTGTGGGAGGCCTTGGCACTGGGGACGGGCTGGGGTGTCGCTCCTGGACCACAAGAGACACAGGGTAGATCGGGACTTGCACACTTCAGGGGTTGCAGCTGTGAATGTCGTCAAGCTGAGCTGTGGTCAGTGGACAAGGGACACCCTGCCGAGGGTCCGAGGTACTTTGGAGCCCTCAGAACCTCTGAGTCCCAGAGCCTCAAGGCCATGTGGGCTGTCTTCCCTCTCTTCAACCCCATACACTGAGAGACGTGCAGCTGTAGGAGAGAAAATCAGGCACATTTTCGTTCCACGAAGATCAGACAAAATGTATATTTTCTCTGCATCTGAGTTAGAGTGTGAGCCGTTTTGTAGCTCTGTTAGCATAGTTTGCACACAAGGGGGAGTTTCCTGGGTTGCAGAACCCAAGGACTGTAGAAGACACAGCCAGCGGTGAGGCGTGCACAGTGTCATCTGGAGGCAGACTTGCTGTTTGTCCTCTTCACTGGTCTCAGGTTGCTCCCTTCTGACCTTTCCCACCACTGTCCAGTCCGCCATGTGGAGAGGATTTATGTTCTGCACTTCAACCGTCGGAGGAAGGGTGATTTCCCTCATGTTTGTTTGAGCTCGATTTCAAAACCCCAGAAAATGATTATTCTGCTTAGTTTGAGTCAGGGGTCTCATTGGCCCAGTTACCTGTAGCCCGAGGGGTGCTGTGTTCAATGCCCCACCCCATCCTGAACCAACAAACTATGGCGAGGGAGTCAGGGGCATGTAAGCCCGAGGGGGTTTCCATGGCAGCCACTACTCCAAGGCAGTCCCGAGGGAGCGGAAGTGTGAGGCTGATGCTGAAGAGTGCCAACTATATGCCCACCTGACATCCACCCTCCGCCTGGACCTCCCTGTACTTAGTGAGACGAAATACGCATTGGCTCCCTCGGGAAGTCCGCAGTAACCATTACCAGCCTCCAGATGGGCCCAGGGACTCCTTACACCTGTTGTTTTACTACAGTTGGATCCGGACTGGCCCGGCTGGTAAAGAGAACACAAGGCGGGATGGCTTATGGCTTTGGAGGCTGAGTCGAAAATGCCACCGTGGCCTCCACCTGCTCACCTGGGCTACTTGCTCTGGTTGTGAAGACACGGGAGCAGGCATGGGAGAGACTGACCGGGAGAGGAACTGAGGCCTCAGCCAACACCAGCACCAGCCTGCCAGGCGTGTGAGTGGACCCTCTTGGAAGGTGATCCTCTCGTCTTTAGCTACTTGCAGCTCTGGCTGATACCTGACCAGTTCTAGGAGACTCTTCCAGGCTGGTCTGCTTAGCTAAGTTCCTCCCAAATTCCTGACCTAGAGAAACTGTCAGAGATAACAGTGCTTACTGTTTTCTAAGCTAATGGGTTTCGGAGTAGCTTATTCTATACGGGAAATTGATCTGTGTATGTTCCCGCGCCAGTGAAGAAGCCACAGTGTCCATGTTCTGTGACTCAACTAGAGAGAACGCGGTGGTGTTGCCTGGTGTTCTGCAGGGATTCTGTCAAACAGAAAAGGATGAAGGAATGCGGAAAACAAGGATCTGACTTGTGTCTTTCTCACCTCGTTTCTGAATGTCACTGGCCCATCGGGAAAAAAGATATAGTGGAATAACATGTTGAGAGAGGAAATAAACAACAACACTGGAAAGTATTCAGAACATCCGAGTTTTCACCCCAGGTCTTGCTCACGAAGCCATTGCTGCTCCAACTTCTCTGGGCTACTTGCTCCAGGAAACAGGAGGTAATAAAGGTTTAAGCTTTTTAAAAATGTCAACATCCGACAAATATCATGCTACAACCATGAGGACAAACAGCGTGGGTGATACTCAAAACTAGAATCAGGGAAAAAGAAGAGAGGGAAGAAGTAAATGAAATCGTGCCTATTTCCCCCTTAAGAAAATAGCATCTTAATCCTAGGAAAATATTTTTCAGTCAGTTTCGACCATTACTTAATATTATTTGAGAATGTTTTTGTATAGAAAACTGAGAAATCAGATGTCCATAAGCCTCACGAGTTACAGAGTTGGTAATAAGCAAATTCTTCCCACTTCTTAGTTTCTGGGCATGCGCCTGGCACCCCCAGCGCCATGCAAAGGCAGCTGGAGGGGGTCACAGCTCCCACTGGTCCCGGGGCGCACCGGGGGGCGACTGCAGCCCCCGGACGCGCTCTGCGTCCTCGTCCTGCCACAGGGACCTCACACCTCGGCAGGTCCATTTCATGAGCAGAGGTGGAACTGATGAATTCCCTAATTTTATAGTCTGAAATGGGACAATAAAACGCCAGATTTATAGATACTGTTGCATGGTGCAATACGCTCACGTCTACCGTTTCCGTCTGGGCGGAGAGCAGTGTGCTCCCCTTGAACGAGGCCCGCTGCGACATGCATGTTGTTTCGGATCAGGGGGCGAAGCGCCCGGGCACCAGCGTGAGTGTGGCCCGCGGGCGGCGCCGGAGTGTCAGCCATTCAGCCGAAGCCACTGCGCGGCCACCGCAGGTGTTCTTCCTGCGTGGGGAAGGGAAGGTAAACCTCCATGTCCTGTTTATTAACAAAACCTGCCCTCCGATGAGGACGGACCTTTGTAGCTGCACACCTGGCAGCCAGTTTTCCCTCCTCTGTTAGGCTGTGAAGTGTGCAGACAGCTCCACTGTCATCGTGTACCAGGTTCTGTCCACGGAGTGATTTCGGCTGCAGTCTTTTTTCTTTCCTTTATTGATTTTACAGAGAGAGGAAGGGAGAGGGAGAGAGAAATAGAAATATTGATGAGAGAGAACATCGCCTGGCCGCCTCCTGCAGGCTCCCACTGGGAACGGGCCCACACCCTGGGCATGTGTCCTGACCGGGAATCAAACCGGCGACCTCGCGTGCAGGGTCCACGCCCAAGCACGGGGCCACACTGGCTGGACTCAGCGCAGTCTTATCAGGCGGCCTTCCGATGGCCCTGCACAACGGCTTTTGATAGATTTCAAGGAATTGGAAAAGGGCTCTTCTCTCCTGAAACCGGAACCAGAATTTCCCCCGGTACCTAACAGGGACTGCCCCCTGACTCCCCACAGTCCCCGGAGAGAGCATTCCTGCCTACTCTTACATATATTCAGAATACTCCCAGCAACACGTCCTTTCTCTTACGGGACAACAATTAGGCATTTATCTCATTACAGTGGAGGAGCTACACAAAAATATGAGTCACAAAGAACACGAGAGAGGAACAATGCAGAAAAAAGGATGTGTATTATTCAAAACGAGTACATTTCAATAATACTGGTCTTTGTATAACTAAGACTTCAAAAAATGAAAAAAAAGATGAGAAGCCAATGCAAAGTGACTGAAGGAGAAACAAGGGTCACAGGATAAACACTCTCTTTTTTAAAGAATGGCAGGTAGTAACATTTGCCGCTTTAGTAACATCAGTGCATGTGTGTTTGACCTAAGTTGATACTGCTTTATAATTGTTTTATTTCTCATCATTTGACTTAGGTAGTTTTTGTTTTCTGCACTAACATCTTTCAGGAACCTACTCAATCTTTTTCATATTAAAAATAACAAGACCTTTTCTGTGTGAAAATATATGATTTGAAAAAAAAAATTAAGTTATGTGTTTAAAGTGCCCATCAGTAATGGAGTGTAAAAAAGCTGTGGTACATGTACACAGTGGAATACTACTCGGCTGAGAAAAAAGAAGGGAATCTCGTCTTTTGTGACAGCATGGATGGACCCAGAGTATTATGTTAAGTGAAATAAACCAGTCAGAGAAAGACATGATTTCACTCATATGTGGAATCTAGTGGACAAAATAAACAAACAAGTTAGAAACAGACACATAAGTCTAGAGAACAGGCAGGCAGCTGTCAGAGGGATGGGAGTTTGTGGGGCTGGGTGCAAAAGGCGAAGGGAGTAAGGAAATGAAGAAAATCCTTCTAGGCGCAGGTAAGAGTATGGTTATTACCAGGAAAAGAGGGTGGAGGAGAGCAGGAGAGGGCACGGGGGATAAATGGTGGTGGAAGGACACTTGACTTTGGGTACACACAGTACAATACACAGAGGATGTATTATGGAACCGCACCTGACACCTCCATAATTTTATTAAGCAATGTCACCTCAATAAATGCAATCAGAATTTAAAAAATACTGTTAAATAAGCAATCTCATGAGGGCATGTAAATAAAGTGTAATTAGGGTAGAAAAGTGTATTGTCTCCAAAGTATAAGAGAAACATTAAAAATAAAAGATCATGGTGAAATTTCAGTCCTGCTACCACATGAACCACACTGGCTCCTCGGCCCCGAGCCTTCGGGTGACTCGCCGTGCGCACGGCTTGGACAGCCTTGTAACGACCCCCGTATGTTAACGGGAGCGAACGCAACCGGGTCCACGGCTCTGAGAGGCAGGGAGAAGGGAGGAACGTGTAAAAAGGTTCTATTTTTAATAAATGGTTTGAAAGAAATGGAAATCCCCAAATATGGCTTTCAGTTGGTGTCTCCCTCTCTCGATCTCTGAGCAGGTACTTGCAGTGGTGCTGGGCCGGCCCGGGGACCCCTGGGCTGCACGCCTGTGTTAAAGTGTGGGGGGCCCTGCGCATTCCTTCTGATGTTTGTAGGGTATGCATGGTTATAACATACCACACGCATGATGTTCTGCTTTACTTTTTGAAGATATTTTTAGTCCTGGATTATAATATAGCTGGACTTGAATTGAACAGCAGATTGTGGGCTGTGGGTCCATGAACATTTGCTTCAGAGACCGAAGAACTCAGTGACCCATGAGAATAGTATCAAGCTGGGGGATGGGCATGTGTGTTTCAAATCATCCACAATGTTTGACTGAGTTTGTTTCTTTATTGATGGCCAGTATTTTGAAGATTAATTTAGAAACTCAAGACAGTGTTATTCAAATCCTCTTTTGAGGATTGCTGACATTATAAATATTTAAATAGGGGGAAACACTACTCATTTTTATTCAACTACTAATATGTTCATGATATATGTATACATGATAAATACTATCATCATCATAGAAAGATATCTAATAGCCTATGTTTTTTGTTACATTAAAAATAACCTGGTTTGCCCAATCGGTGAGGCTCAGTGGTTGAGCGTGGACCCTGCACCAAGAGGTTGCTGGTTCAATTCCCAGTCAGGACACATGCCCAGGTTGTGGGCCAAATCCCCACTGGCGGGCATGCAGGAGGTGGCCAATCGATGTTCTCTCTCATGGATGTTTCTTTTTTTTTTTTATCCTTACCCGAGGACATTTTTCCATTTTTTGTTCAGGTAGAGTGGGAGGGAGAGAGAGGAACAGAGAGAGAGAGAGAAACATCGACGTGAAGGGACACATCGAGTGGCTGCCACCAGCACAACCAACCAGGGCCGGGGACAAACTGCGACCGAGGTACATGCCCTTAGCGGGAACCGAACCCGGGTCTCTCAGGACCGCAGGCCGACACTCTAACCGCTGAGCCAAACCGGCCAGGGCTCATGGATGTTTCCATCTCTCTCTCCCTCTCCTTTCCTCTCTAAAATCAATAAAGAAAAAGATCACGCCAAGTCTTAAGGCATTAAAAAATAATAATAACTTGGTTTTCCCTGAAAATTGGTGTGCATTACATAATTTTCAACAAGTATTTACTTACAGTTTAAGAGGATTTTTGAGAGATCTCCAAGTGATGCTAGGAAGATAAAAACAAATACTTAGCACACAGTTATTATTAGGAAGGGAGACTAGAACAATTATGACCGGTAATTACTCAGCCCTTGTCTGTGCCAGGCATACTGATGTGTTAAGTATTACCTTGTTCACTACAAATTATTCCGTGTTGATGTCACCACCGTCCTCACAGCTTATGTGTGATGGATAAAGGAACAGCCGCTCATGATGACGAAGCCCGACGGGTACAGTAAGACTGTACACCGGGTGAGTTGATAGAAGGAGGGATGGTCAGAGAGGCTAGTCGGAGAGGCCGCGTTTGGGGAGAATGACTGCGGAGAGAGGGGTGAGATGGGATTGGTCCGGGCAGCTGGGTGTGTGCCCTGCGCTCCCCTCAGCGTGGTGGGCACCTTTCCCCGTAAATAAACACGACTCTGAATCGTTTTACTGGCCACATGGCCCAGTAGTCCTCCCCGCCCTCAGAGGCTATGTTCCCAGACCCCCGTGGATGCCTGAAGCCACAGATAGTCCTGAACCCTCTATATTCCATCTTTTTTCCTACACGCATATACCTACGATAGAGTCTAATTTATAAATTAGGTACCGTAGTAATTAACAAAAATAGCTAATAGCAAAATGGAATGAAACAGTATAGTGTCATACAAGTTACGTGAATGTGGCCTCTCTCTCTCTCAAAATGTCCTGTACGCACCGTCCTCGTGGTGCGACGAGATGATAAAGGCCGCAAGTCAAGCACTTGCTCCTTTTCCCCCAGGAAGCGCTAGTTCGTGTCTGGGGCCTTACTGGGGGAAGTAAGGGGACTCAGCACAAGCGCTGTGACACGGGGACAGCAGATGCCTGCCCCAGATGGGCGCTGGGTGACTGGGCCGGGGGTTATGCAGATGGAGATGCTGAGCAAATGACACCTGCCTAACTTCTGTCAGCATCCCTCTTGCCGCAATCCCTACCAGAGCACGTGCAAAGGCTGCCACTGTGTGCGGGTCCCTCAGAGCCTGGGTGACGGCCTCCTTACTCGGAGTCTGTCTTTCCAACTTGGGTAAGTTTCAGCCCTGGGTGTTCGGTCCCAGAGGGTTCATGCTGCCCTGGCGAGTCTTAACCCACCCTGTGCGCTCTGCCCCCATGCGACACATCTGCTGGCCCCCGAGCCAGGGCTGGCCCCTGCCCTTCCCGCCGCGCTGTGTCTTGTGCACCTGCCATCAGAGCCACACCGCTGGAACTGTCCTCTCGGGAGGCCAAACCGCACACCGTGGTCTGGGAGTAGGTGAAAGAAATACGGGGGGATTCTTTGGTGAGTTTATCATGTCCCCGCATCGTGAACAGGAGCGTTCCTGGCTCACTGTGAATCCTTTGTTCATGTTAATCACTGATACTGTTATTCATTAAAAATATTTCTGCTCCAGGGGCTATTGTAGTAAGAGGGACAGGACACCTTCACAGTGGGCTAATGAGAGGGTGCAAAGCACTGTGCAATAAGAGGGGGGCATTTCTTTCACCGATGAGATCACATAACGCTGCTGCGCTTTAATATGGGAATTACCGTCAGGTGCCGGAGGCAATAAAATACTCATAACATCACTTATTGGAATAATAACAATAACGACAGTAAAAATAATAAATAAGCCTACGAGCCATTCAGTGTTTCCTCTGTTACCGGCCCTACCAGCCCAGTACGTACTTCCTGTGAATTATCTCATCTCATGTCCACGGGACCTCTTGAAGCACGCGTTCCCCCTCGCGCAGGCCTGACCTGGAATTCAGGTCATTTCCCTTGCCCGGCGTCCGCACTCGGGCACAGGGGGTGAGGAGTGAGCGAGGTGAGACTCACTGCGGCGTCAGGGCCTCCTGCTCCTGGGCCTGGCCTGTCAGTCCTGAGTTAGAACTCCACGCGCAGGTCTGTGTTTACAGGCCCTTCCCCTGGAAGACGGAGACCTCCGCCTGCGGGTCTCCCTTGGGCGAATCGGGCAGCACTCCCGGGCCGTCACTCAGGTGACTATTGAACGTGGGGACATACCAGAACTTTGTCTGAGTTCCAAGGTCAGCCTCAGGGCTGCAGAATTCCTTGTGACCCTCTGTGTGCTTCTGGGTGGGTTTGTGGGCACAGAGGGAGGTGGTACGCTGCCCTCCCGGTAGGCTGTGCCTCCAGCAGGTGCTGAGCAGAGGTGGCGTGGGAGAGCAGGTTGTATTCGGAACTGTTACTCAGCAGTGTTTACACAAATGGGACTCTCAAAATAGGCTGCCTAATAATGTATCGATGCATTAAATCTTACTTCAAAAGACTAGGGGGTCTAAAATGAATAAAAAGAAAAACTTCACTTCTTTTCATATAACAATGACAATTTTAATTTCTTTCTATTTTATAAACTTTGTTATTCATTCATTTATTTATTTTTAATATTTTTTTCTGTATTGATTTTAGAGAGCGAGGAAAGGAGAGGGAGAGAGAGAAACATCGATGAGAGAGAACATTGATTGGCTGCTTCTTCCACACCCCCCACTGGGGATCTGGCCTACAACCTGGACATGTGTCCTGACCAGGAATCAAACCAATGACCTCTGGGTGCAGGGTCAACGCTTAACCACTGAGCCACACTGGCTGGGTTTGTCTGTTATTAATGAACTGAGTAATTAACAATGCTTCTTCTACTGTTTGTATGCTTTTTGCAGATATGCTTGGTAAATACATCCTCCCCACTGTATAATTATCTTTGGCAAGTTAAGTTTCTGTATAAACTGTTCATGGATACATATCAATTGTTTAAAGATGTAGAAATCCTGTCTCCCTATCTCAACAGGATGTTCCCACAGATAGGTTACCATAGAGACTAATAGCTGGTCAGTGAGAAGATGCGTTTAAAAAAGCTTTTAATTTTGACTTTGAGAGGCATTCATTTAGGCGACATAGATCTTTGACAAATCCATCCTAGATTTCTTTGTTCCGTACAGTCTCTGGCTAACTGGAGACGGCTGCTTGACCTTGACGGAGGCGGTGGAGTGGCCGGGAACTTGCCTGAGCACCTGTCTGCTGTAGAGAGTGAACAAGTGCTGGACACTCGGCCCTCCATCTGCTGTGGCTACTCCAAGTAGTGCTGCCACAACCATCCCTTACCTGTCTTTGGTAGGTATCTGTGTTGAGTTTATACCTAACAGAGAAATTTCTGGGTAACAGAGTAGGTGTCTGTTGAGCTACAGAAGATTGTGTCAAACAGTTTTCCAAATTCAATGCATCCATTTAGATATGTCAACGACAGTTCCACTTGGTCCTTATTCTTGTATCACTGGATATTTTTATCTTTTCCATGTTTTGCCATTCTTACTCTTACATTTATTGTTGTTTGAATTACAACAGTCCCAATAACTAGTGATGTTGAGTATCTTTTCAGATGCTTACCGACCATTTGGTAATTATCTTTTGTGAAATTCTTAAAGAAGTCTCCTGACCATTACTTAAAATTGGGTTCTTGTTCTTTGCCCACTGTTTTGTAGAAGTTCTTTATAACTTATAGATATGAATCCTCTGTCACACATATGGATTGCTAATATCTTGTCTAGGGTTTGTATTTTTATTTTTAATTGTGTTTTCTTGATGAACCTAAGTTCCCAATTTTATGAAATGTAATTTTTCAATATTTCCTTCATAGTTAGTGACTTTGTCATGAAGATATTCTCTTAAATTCATTCATTCCCTCCTTCCTTTCTCTCTCTCTCTCTCTTCTTTTCCGCTTAGGTTTGCAATCACTTATAATTGATTATTATGTATGGCATGAAAGAGAAAATTATTTTACTTTCATTTTTGAAATACATTTTCTTTTTTTTTTAAGAGAAAACTACTTTTAATTAAAAAATAAAGCAATACATTTCAAATAAAACTCTGTTTAACATAAAGAGTAATTTGTTGAGGAAAATCACTTTCCTAAGTGGTACTGTGAAATTTAGGTATCAGTGTATCAATACAGTTTTCCTCCTTTATCCTAACTCAGTTAAAAGCATATTAAAAATAGGGATTTTTTTTTCATGAATTTAAACAGTAAATCTGTAAAGCCTATTCTTATTTCTAATACTGACAAGGGGAGTAGAGATTTTGAACAAACATTTCCATACTGAGGAGTTCCCAAATAGCAAATAAAGTCAGTATTTATTTTCTTTATGAAAAAGTTTACATGAAGGACACAGAAGACTATTAATGATATTGAACTAATCCACAAAATTTCAAAACACAATTTCATTAAGATGATCTCTGCCACAATTTTCCTTTGAAGAGGTTCTCACATCCCAAAATGATTTAACTTGACATACTGGGAAGTATTAAACTTTGAAAGAAAGTACTAAATTATTGCTCTAAGTTGGAAAACCTATGGTCAGAAGTCTCTTTTTAAAGAGTTAAAACAGGTATTCTTACAACTACACTCATGTAACTGCTGAGAAATTACTCAAGCACACAGTAAACATCACTCTGTTGAATGCTAGAACAAAGCATTGGTTCATTAAGATGTATGGCTTTTTGGTGACTGTTATTACTACCCATAAACAAAGTCATTACTGTTTGACTGAAGCAGGTTTTACAAAATTCCACTTCCAAAATTAACATTTTTATTAAACCAAGTTAAAAAAATGTTCACCGTAGAAAAGTCAACAAGGGTTTTAACAAAACCAAAATATACCTCTTTATACAATATATGTATATATTAGCAGCAACTACTTCTGAAATTTTATGTTCTTTTAGTTTTTATTTTAAAGAAAGCATAAACAATGTATATTAGTATGGAATGTCAACTAATCCACTCTGCATCTTTTATTCTGTGATTTGGGCCTTCTAGTACAAATTATTTTATGATTCTCATTAATGAATAATCAGAACAAACAAACCCAGTCTGACCAAAAAGCAGTGGCTGGCAAAGTGTGTCTCACTACCTCATAGTCATGCATTATCTTGGAGAACAAATGAGCACCATTGAAACAGGTAACTGAGTATGTGCATAAACTCAATTTTCAAGGTGTAATAGCAGCCAACTCAGTATATCACTGTTACTTTTTAAAAATTTTGTGAAATACAAAACGTTAAATCAGATAAACACTTAAATTTCATATTGCTTATCTATTTTAAAAATCTGAATAGAAAGTCTGTATATACTTCATAAGCTGCATGCACATATGTGTGTATATTATACATACACATCTTTAGCTTTGCTTCTCATTGGCTAAGATGAAGCTATCTGTTGGTGATTCAGTTGTATGTTGTACTTATATATTTCAGTGAGAAGTTTGGCTTCATTTATCTCAGTTGAGAAATTCAAGCAAAGCTAAAGAAATACATTTTCTTTAGCTATAAGATTCTAGGTCTGCAGTTTTGTTCTTTCAACACTGTAAAAACGTCTTTTCATTGTCTCTGGGCAATGTACGGTTTTAGTTGAAAGGTCAGCCATTGGTCTTATTATGGCTCTTTGAAGACAATGAGCCTTCTCTCGCTGGGTTTCGTTTTCCGCAGTTTTACTACGATGCACCTAAGTGTGCTTTCCTTTGTATTTATACTGCTTGACACTGGCAGGCTCTCTGGAATAGATATCTCTATTATTTTATGCAATTTGTCAGTTTTGCAAAACTCACAGCAAGTCCATGTTCATGTATTGCTTCTGACACTTTATTTTTCCTCGCTCCTTCTGAGATTAATACTTGTCAGATTTTCTTTTACAGTTTCTCATATATTTTGTGTTGTCTTTTTTTCTCATGAACTTTTCTGCACTTGTCATTTATTATTTATCTTTGTGATTTCAGTCTGGATTCTATTGCTCCCTTTCTCATTCATTAATTCTTCCTTATAATATGTTTAATCTATCATTTAACTCACCCATCAAATATTTGATTTAGGTTTTTATAGTTTTCTTTTCCATAATTCCCATTTGATTCTTTAAAAAAAATTTTTTTTCTTTATTGATTTTAGAGAGAGGAAGGGAGAGGGAGAGAGAGACAGAAACATCGATGAGAGAAAACATTGATTGGCTGCCTCCTGCATGCCCCCACTGGGGATCAAATCCACAACCTGGGCATGTGCCTTGACCTCTTTGTGCATGGTTGATACTCAACCACTGAACCACACTGGCAGGGCACCATTTGATTCATTTTTGGACTATGTTATCTGGTGAAACTCACCATCTTGCCATGTATTTACTTTAATAGAAATCGTTGATATTCTAAAATCTATGTCTGATAACTGTGATTTCTGATCAACTAACAGTACTTTTTGCTTTTGTTTTTTTAAAGCCTTTTGATTTTTGGTCATATGATCTCCTTGAATGTTTGAACAATTTAATGCTCTTTTTTTATCTTTTGGTTTTGGTTATTTGATATTTTTGGTTGCTTGGGGATTTAAAAAAATAAAATTCTTGCCTATTGGGAATATACACATATCCATCATAAAGGTAAATGTGTGATTACAATCTTAACTATACTCACTTAGCCTTCTTTCCTTTATATTTTTCTGTTGGAAAACACGTTTATTTCATCCCACAAACACTAAGTCATATGTAAAGACCCATGAGTTATCTCCTTGATGTTTATTTTTATTTTTGAGGTAAGGTAGATGGAATATCTCTCCATTTCCCTTTGGAGGAGGAAAAATGTCACAACATTCTGACAATATTTTCCAGTAAAATTTTATTTCCAATTTTAGATCTCCTTCTTGGCTTTAATAAACACCTTTATAAGTGGTTCAGCACCTCATTTCAAAGGGGGACATTACAGGCACCTATTTATGGTGGCTGCAGTAGAAATTCACAAAAAGTTCCTTTTTAATAACCTGTTACAATTTGAAACATTTTTGTCTTTATTCCTGATATAAAATGTTGTTGCTATTTATTTGAAATGTTTTATTTTTAATTGTTTAAAATTGTGATGAGTACCTAAAAATATAAAAAAGTATTGGTCCATGTGTGACAATGAAGTAGTTAGCCCATGGGTACTGAGAGTTAGAGAAACACTACCCTAAATTTTTGGTCATTGGACATAATCACATAGTCTACCTGCTAAGAATCAACATTGCTAATCTTTGATCCACTGTAGTCATCTGCTTTCGGATTTGTTGAACTTCAGAGGAAGACACGGGAAGGAGGGAAGAGATAAATCAAAGAACTTATGCACATAAACATAACCAATGGCCATAGACAACGATGCTTGGGGAGCGGGGGGATGGGAGGAGGGTGTCAATGGGGGAAAAAGGAGGAACATCTGCAACAAAAAATAATTAATTAATTTAATTAAAAAAAGAAATGGAGGTATCTGAAGAACACCAATATCCACTACCAATAGGCAATTGGAATTATGGGTGTAGAACCTTAGGCATTGGATAGCATCAATATCCGAAATCATAGAAATGGTTGAAACACGAAAGGTTGTGGAATGAAACAGAGTGGAAGCCAAAGTACACTCGGCGCAGGTGGAAGAGAGCAGACGATCCTCAGATGTTATGTTCGATGGATCCTCCAGGATCCCTTTTCCTCTGCTGCACACAATCATTTACCTTCACGTGCCCTCAGACGGAGTGCTCGTTGGAATCTCTGATCCATGACAAAGACTGTATATATATATATATTTCTAGTTACTTAATTTGCCTGCTCGAACCCAAATAGAAGCTGAGTAGAGCAAAGTTTCAGATTATTTAAATCCATTTGTGTGTGTGTGTGTGTGTGTGTGTGTGTGAAGTAGCCCTGACCCAGTGAATCCTGATAACGATTATTAGTGTCAGAAGGATGATTATGGAATAAACTTCCCTTTTAGCTAAACTAAGCCTTTGTCTCCTTACGGAAGCAAAGTTCCACATGTCCTTGGAGAATTTTGACTGCCCCGTGAATTGTCCCAGCAACTATGACCACATGATTTAAGAATGCTCCCGTGCATTATAAACTATCAGGGGGCGTGTTGATGCAGTGATGATTAAATTATACTTTCTCACTTTCAGTAGCTTTCAGAACGTCGCTGACAGGGGATGCTTGCTGGCCTAAGGTACGACTCCTTGCCCGTCAGCTCTGCAATGTCCAGGGTCCTGACAGCTGCAGGGATCGGAGCCCAAGGGCTGAGGCACTTTGCTTTGGTCTTTGATTCTGCTACTTCAGTGAGATGTGAACATAGTATTATTAGAAACTTCCAAGGTCTTTGCAACCATTGAATTTATGTAATAAAATATTAATGTCGGAAAATTTCTTGTGGATGAAGTTTTCCAGTTGCTAAAGATTTCATGTGGCACTTGCATGGACTTGAAGGATTATAATGCAGAAATAAAGGGGAGTCAAAATCTTTGCCTCCACCTCCACTCCCAGGAGCCACCATAGATATTATGCTCCCAGCCCCTGAAAACAGACTCCTTAACTTCTCTCTGGTAATGTCAGTACCACTCAAGTAGGGTAGACACTTGAGTTTGGTCCTGTTTGTGTGTGTGTTGGGAGTTTGAGGAAAGAAGAGGTTTGATCCAGAAGGAATACCCCCTTTTTTATAGAGACGGATATATTTTGCAAAGCATGTAGATGCTTTCACTGAGTTTTAACCTTAAGTTTTAGAATTTTCATAAATAATATTGTTGTTTTTCATATTTTTTTAATACCACCTGTGGTTCTTACTTACATACCTGATTCTTATCAGTGGTTAAAAACATCCTATAGTTTGCCCTAACATCAAACATATTTATGAATCTAACAAGAATCTTTTAATGAATTCTGTATGCTCCACCTTAAAGATGTTATCATTATGCAAGACTCTGAACCTTTCTGAACTGTAGTTTTCTCTTCTGCAAACAAAAGAGAGAATGAGAAAACAAAGAGAACAATTTTGGCTTTTCTTTCACATATTATCTCATCAAACATTTAATGAGCGAGCAGGGAGTAGATGAGTCAGATACTGACCAGCCAGCCAAAAAGCTTCATAGCGCAGCAGGTCGGGGCCCATGACCAGTCAGCACTTACTTAGTGCGGTAAATGTTACAATCGGGCTATCACAATGATGGCAGAAAAGCACATTTTCAGTAATACCTTTCGCTTGAGAAGACATTTGGGAGGGCTTCCCCAAGGATGTCGACTGGGTTGGGGTTTGAACATTGATTAGGGTTTGATCCAGCAGGATTGTGGGAAATAAAGTGCAGACATAGGGAGGGAATAAGCAAATGTGTATGCAACTTTAAGGAATGATGAGCACTCAGACTTTAGTAAACAGAAGATACAGATGACGGGGTGGCAGTAGGTGGGATGTGAAAGCATGTGGCACAACACCATTTGGGGAGTTGACGGCCACGCTGAAGCGTTCAGGAGAATGGGGAGTGACGCCGCTGCTTCTCCTCCCAATAATGAAAACAGTATGACAGGCACAAGTAATAGAAACCAAGGTCATTCCTTAAAGAGGAAAATGATCTCAATGAAAAATAAATAAAAAGAGATATATATCCCACTGTCTGTCTTTAGTCCACTGTGGACTCCTAGGGCAGGTCTCCTCTTTCAAGTGTTTGCCTCATCTGTGAATGTTTAACATGGTTACTAGTATTTAGATGGTCTTTTGAACTATCTTGGCATTAATTCATCTTTTCAGATAGCAGCTCTTTTGAAGCATCATTGCAAGAGATGCTTCTCTACTTATCTAATCAGAGTGCATATTTATCAATCAAATCATAAATAGCATCCAAGAAATCTGCATATCCTGAGCCCGGAGGAGAGTCAGGGCTGTTTCCCATTGGAAATATGCAGGTGTAGGATGACCAGACTCTTTGTGAGCTTTCTGAAATCGTAGAAAGAGATCCAACATGGAAACTTCTGTTTCTGCTGCGGGTCTTTTACACACATTCTTTACTCTTCTTAGAAGAGGTCTCTGAATGTTTCCCAATACTACAAGATTACTACGTTACAGCGTTGTACCTGCTTTGGGGTCAACAGAATATGCTTTTCCATTGCCTTGCTTTCTTCCATGTTGGCTACATTATTATTATTCTTTTCTGCTTTTTTCCTAGCACCCTATACCCACAAATACATGTGATATTTCTTATTATTCGATCATGTAGTCCCTTTCCCTCGTGATCTCATGGGGTCTGAGAGATGATCCCTGAGGATGGTTGGTGGTTGCCTTCCATTCACAACATGTGAATAAGATGCCAAGTAAGAGATTGATCCCAGGAGTTTGTGCAAAAGCTTCAGTAGGGCTTGTGATGGTCCAGTTACATCCCTTAGCATTCCTGGAAGGTCGTGAGTGTGAATTTCTGTGTCTCATCCTCCCTCTCCCCTTTCAAAGATGACTGGCTTGTGAACAGAGAGGTGTGCAAGGCAGGAGAGAGTGAGTGCTACTGAGACCAAAGACTCTCTGCCGTGTATTTGTTTTCCCATCAGCTGTTGTTGAGAGATTCATTCCCTTCAAACCACTGCCAACGATGTGAACTCCAGAAATCGAGAAGGGCAGTGAATCACTGGCAAACACAGCACAACAAATTGTTGGCTAATAGCAAAAGCTGGAGATGGCTCTGTTAAGGGAGGCAGCAAAGCCGTGTGCACGGCAGGGATGAGTCCAATCTGTCTGAGATGCTGGACCTGGTGCGGGAAGAGCATCTAGGGAAACAGCAAAAAGCAGAGGATTTGTTTCCATCATTAAGGGCTGTTTGTCTTTTGGAAAGGACACCCAGTCTTCGTGTCTATTACAGAAGACAGTGATATGGTTGGGGCTAAAACCTAGTGCTTTGAGAAATGGTAGAGAAAGAAGGAAAAAGGGCTGTCTGGTTGGATAAACGGTGTCATTTCTTGGCTCACAGAAATCCGATGAGTAGGAGTTAGATGTTGATGATGTCCATTCTCAGAAATCCCTGCTCTACTGTCTAGTCAGCTCTACAGATTTTTATGTCTGTGGATGCATAACGTCACTGTCCTGTGTTCAAAATCTTACATTTGTGTACAGCTATTCACATACCTTTAGACCAGGAATATTTGAATCTTGTTGAACACTTACAGAAAAAAATAATTTATGACACCTTGTGGGGAAAATTCCTCACTTATTAATTTACTTATTCCCTCAGTGACTATTTGTTGAGCACTTACTATGCGCCCAGCATTATTTTAAGTGCTGAGGATACAGCAGTGAGCAGAACAATTCCTGCTGTCGTAGAGCTTATATGGTCATGGGGGCGGGGGGCAGGTGACAAGCAAATATATAAGTAAAATAGGTAGTGTGTTGAAGCTAATAAGTATTAAGGAGGAAAATAAAGCAGGAAAAGGGACAGGCTGTGGTGATTTTAATTAGGATGACCTCACCCACCACAAATCCTGCTCACAGAGGTAGGAGGGAGAGAGAGAGCGTCAGGCAGGGGAGGATCACAGCTGCAGGGCCTCGGCCCGGGCACCCCTGGGATGTCCGAGAGAGGGGGGGCCAGCGAAGGGGTGTGAACAGGGCTGAGCATCTTGAGATGAGACCAGCAGGCCCCCTGGGCAGGCTGGGCCCCTACTAGAACGTTGTAGTGCTTGGTAGCTATTCACGAGGGCTCAGGCTTTTATGAGAAGGACTGAGAAGCAATGGAGGGTATGACTTAAGTCACGTGTGAAAGAAGTTCAGGGGCAGATGAGGGAGACTAATTACAAAGTTAATGCAGGAAGTTAAATGGTAGCTGATGGAAGCGCGGCTTAGAGTGGAAGCGATAAAGGTGGAGAGAGGGAGTTGGGTTCTGGAAATATTTTGGGACTGGGTAAATGAGTTGTTGGAATGGGTAGGTCCCAGGAAGTTAGATCTTGGGAATGGCTGAGAGAAATTTCCAGAAAGGGACATCAGGCGTCAATGCGCTTGGGAATGGGGAAATGAGCAGCTTGATCCTCCAGGGGCACCCAACATACACCACTTTTTTTTTTTTAATCCTCACCCGAGGACATTTTTTTGCATTTTTTGTTCAGACAGAGCGGGAGGGAGAGAGAGGAGGAGAGAGAGAGAGAAACATCGACGTGAAGGGACACATCGAGTGGTTGCCACCCGCACGACCAACCAGGGCCGGGGACAAACTGCAACCGAGGTACATGCCCTTAGCGGGAACCAAACCCGGGTCTCTCCGGACCACAGGTCGACGCTCTAACCGCTGAGCCAAACCAGCTAGGGCCATACACCACTTATTTCTACACCATCAGTGAGGTAACGGAATTATGATCGTTATTCCCATTTCACAGATCAGAAATCTGGAGCTGCGGGGCGGAGGGCTCGCCTCAGAGGGAGCTGCTGAGTCACCAGGCCCTCACGCATGGTCAGCCTGAAGACCTTCGGCTGGGAGTGGGCGTGGCTGGCCTGCACCTGGGCGTGTGATGGGGTGTGGGCCTCGCCTCCTCTTCAGTCCTCCTCCCTCCCTCCCTCCCTCCGGTCGTCCTTCTCTGACCAGCTGGTCATATTAACTGTTTGTAATATTAACTCTAGCAATGCACTCGGTGCTCCTTAGGCACTTAACCCATTTCTTTATCACAGGAAGAACGTCTGCAACAGCTGGAGCAAGAACCTGAGTGCGGGGCCTCGGACCCAGAGGGATTCGAGGTGGGATGTTCCCCTTTAAACATCTCCTTCAGAGATGCCCGTGGAGCACTTAGGAAAGAAGGTAAAGGCTCCAGCTCAGAAAAGTCTGGCTAGAGACACAGGCTAGCGTCTCTGAAGGTTCTGCTTCTAAAGTTGTGTTTCCTAAAACTCTGGGAATTCATGCTGGTTTCCAACTGGACCTCATCGTTCCTGTGGCTTCTAACTCCGCGTCTGTGGATGGAACAGGCAAGTTGAACAAACAAGAACTTCCTTTGAAACAAACCTAACGTTGCTTTGCCTCTCACTTTTTCAAACTTCGTTTCACGGAGGGTGTCTTCCTCGTAGGCTGGATGAGGACACTGGCAGGTCCCGGGACGTTTCTGTTCATTCTTAGAAAATGCACAGTCTCATGAGGACGTCGAGTTGCCCACATGGTGTCAACTTCAATCATTTCATGACTCTGTTCTGGTGGCTACTGTGGCTTCTCCCTCAGCGGGGGAGCTTTGGCAGGACATGCCCCCCCCCCCCCCCCCCGCTCAGCCTCTTTTTGCAGATCTGTCCCCACACAACTCCATTTGCCGGAGCAGGACCCTGTGCTCACACCGGCTCCCCCGTCCGCCTGCCACGCGTGCGAGGCCGAGCAGCGCGGCCACGGGGCCCAGATTCCCTGTGCGGGAGTCGGGCCCAGTCAGTCGTCGCAGCTTCCCGGGGGGGAAGGAACCGTCTCTGCACTTTGAGGCTGCAGAGGACACAAGCCGAGCTCTGCACGGTGACAGAGCAGCTGAGCGGCTCCGAGGAAGTTGTGTCCTCCTGTTGGGGACAATGATTCTTTGATAAAGCAGTGATGGGAAGAGCCCTCTTTCCACTATGTGCTTATTTTCTGTTCCTCACCTGGTAAAAATGCCTGAAGTAACGGCCGGAGGGGCTCCGTGGGTGAGCGTCGACCCTGCACCCGGAGACCGGCTGTTCGAGTCCGGTCCGGCACCTGCCCGGGTGGTGGGCCATCCCCGGGGGGCGTGCAGGAGGCGGCCCATCCGTGTTCTCTCTCATCCATGTTTCTCTGTCTCCCTCTCCCTTCCTCTCTCTCAAATATCAATAAAGAAAAAAAATACCCTGAAGTGAGAGATAAAGTGGCATCAGGAGACTGCTTAAGCGCAAGTGCGGGAGGCCGTGGGTTCCTGGGGGAAGGCTGTGGGTTTCTGGGGGGAGGCCGTGGGTTTCTGGGGGGAGGCCGTGGGTTCCTGGGGGGAGGCCGTGGGTTTCTGGGGGGAGGCCGTGGGTTTCTGGGGGGCGGCCGTGGGTTTCTGGGGGGAGGACGGCTGTGCTCCCCGCAGAGGGAGGCGTCAGCGGGCAGCTGGCGGCCAGCGGAGGGGGCGCTGTCACTTCCTTCTCCGGCCTCTCCCGCGAGGTAACCTGACAGGAGGGTGGCGGCGGCTCCCTCCTGGGGCCTGGTGGCTTCCGTAGGCCCTGCAGTGCCTGCGAGTCAAAGGGCAGCCGGGACCAGGGGAGGGCGCCGCGGCTGAGGGTGGGGGTCTTGACTCTCAGAAGGTGGTTCTCGTGCCTGTACATTGTGCTCCTGCTAACTCTAAGTGAAGGCAAGAAGGTAATCTTGTAGGTGAGAAATCCGTTCTCAACAGAAAAACATTGCCTGTAAGACACTAGATTTTAGCTTGCAACCCAGAAATAGCATACCAAACTAAATTAGCGAGAAGCCCACAACTTGCCATTTTCACTGCAGGTACACAATTCTCACGTGGATGGACTGAAGGAGTAACCAGGGTATTAAAGTGTCCTTTGAGCTTAGGATTTCTTTATATACGGTCCATTGGCACGATTATTTACTTACCAAATGAATTCAGAGTTGGTTTTATTATTTTGAAACTGTCTAGGAATTACACATTCATTCATTTCTAAGACCTTTTATGATCATAAAGCACTGACGTTCTTACAAAGGAGACGTACACCATTAATGATATGTTGGATACTTTCCCATCGTATACGTTCTTTGTGAGAATCAGCTACTACAGGGTACGTAACTGGATGCATTAGAATCCCACTCAGTGGTTAACTCAGCTGAATAGAAGAGCTTTGACTTAATCCTCTACAGCTAGATATGAGAATTTAATATTCCTTACTCTCCTGTAGAGAGAGGGTTGTGAGCTGCAGAGTCTGACACGAGACACTGCTGTCCGCTCTGCACGCTCCGGAACATACACGCGCCTCGTGGCCAGTACGCCTTTAACAGCACAGTCCACCTCACTATTTGTAGATCCTGTATCTGGGAATTCTCCTCCCCACTAAAATTTATTTGTATCCCCCCAATCCACACTGCAGTGCTTTTGTCGCTGTTTGCAGACCTGAGTTCCAGAAGGGACACGTTCCCAGCTGAAGTCAGACCAGGGGACCCTGTGCCTCTTGGTTTCACAGTCTAGTCAGTGCCCTGTTTGCACACCTCTGGGGTTTTTATCGGTGATTTGCAGTTTCAAAGGCCCCAAAGGTAGTGCTGTCTAGTGTTTGTGAGCACGAGAGACCTGGGATGGGCCTTATGTGGAGAAAACACACCTGGTCACTAGGCTTCCTTCAGGCCTGAGTTACAGCGCTGGGCGTGAGTTCAGCACTGACCGCTCAAATCCCTGATGTGAATAAGGTGTCCTAAGTGCACACAGAGCAGCTTCTGGATTGATTGCTTGACAAAACTGTCTTACCAGAGGCTCCTGGGAATCCCACTTTGTATTTCCCTAGGGGCAAAGGTTCCATGTTCACGAATTCAGTGTTCGTGGTGACTTTATAGAACCGAACTACTGCGAATAACAGAAATCAGCTGTATCTACGTCATAGATATGTTTGCTGGGTTATCTCACACCTTTTTGCTTACTGGGTTACATTTTTACTGGTCTAGTTAGTCCATCAACCCTTGTTTGCTTCCTCTGTGCTAGGCCCTTTGGGGCCTGGTGATGATGAAAGAAAAGCAGTGATCGGTCTCGTCTTCCGGCTAGAGGGGAGGACAGGCTGTAAACACACAGGTAAGTGCACAGTCACAGAAGCATGGCATGTGTACAGGCAGAGCACATGGTGTGCATCCAGAGGTGTGAGGGTGAGGATCTCAGGCTGAGCGCCGAGGGAGGCAAGGCCGGCGGTCACGGTGTTTGTGGGGTGGAGGGGTGACGTTCCCAGGCAGAGGAGGCAGCCTGTGCAGACTCAGGGCGGGAGGAGGTGGTCCCATGAGGCCCCCAGGCAACCAGAAGCAGCAGGATGGCTGGGGGCGGAGAACACTGGGCCTGGAGTCAGAACCGGCTCCAGAGTGGGCGGCAGCAGGCCCCTGGAAGCTTGGAAGGTCACTGAAGACGGTTTTCATCTACACGTCCCAGGACAGCCAGTGAACGGCTCTAAGCAACGATACGGTGAGACTTGGTCTCCAGATGATGCCTCTTCTGCAGAGGGGCCTAATGGGGGAGGCGGGGGGCCCAGAAAGTGAGCTGTGGCGGACGTGCAAGCACGAGGCGACGGGACGGGGAGTGGCCTGGGAGGGGGAAGGGACAGGGTGCGTGAGCCACGGAGAAGGCAACGCTGCTCCACCGAAGGGGACGGATTGATGCTGAGTGATACTGATTGATACGGGAAGGACGTGGAATGAACCCTGGCCCCTCCCCGGCCAGCTGTGCTGAACGAGGAGGGTGACCAGAGGGGGAGCCCCTGCCCCGCCCGTGGGGAGACGCGTGAGCTCGCGGTCGGGCTTCGGAGCTCGGCTCCCACGTTTGCCTGCAGTTCCCCTCGAACTCCGCTCGGGGAGCGAAGCGCGTCTCCCGCTGTGAGAAACACCAGGGCTGCGCTACAGCCTCTTCCGCGCGCAGCAGCTCCGGTACACGGCACGGTACACGGCACGGCCTCACGGCCCCCGCTGTGTTCATGGTTACCGGTCACCGCGTCCCGTGTCTTCGCGATTTGTATTCATGTCCATCAGAACTTTAAGGGACATTTCATGCCCTAAAAAGTGCTTTTCTAATTGATGAAAGGATGAAAATAATTTATTTTCTAAAATCTGGAGGTTCCTGGTAAGTTCTGTCTCTGAAAGGTGTAAATTGTTGTTCTTCTGATGCTATTTTGTTCTCCCAGCTACTCTGTTCCCTGAGTGGATAGATAATAAACTAATTTGATATGGTCCAAAGATGCCTTTTCCAAACCATTCAGAGAGAGGTCTCACACATAGAAAGTGTCTGTGGGCGACCAGTCAGACGGACAAGCTTCCCGGTTCACAGATTGCTCTGTCTCTGAGGTGTCCAGCTCGGTTTTCACTTCTCTTGTCAATGCCTCAAACACGTAACTCAGCCGGGACCCCACAGCGCTTCGGAGGAGCGAACCCGAAGGCGCGGCCTTCGCTCTCTGGAGTCTGCTGGAGGAGGTGGACGTGCAAACCCGCCGCGCCGAGCGCAGCACCGGGAGGTTCCCACAAGCCGCTCTGAGCACACGGAGGAAGGAGCCATGTCAGACGATTCCAGAGGAGGGGCCACTGCAGGTCGGGAGGAAGAGGGTTTGTCCGGCTGGGCGGGACACCATGTGCCAAAGGGGGCAGGCGTTCAAACGCGGCGTATTCGGACAACTGCGGGCTTTGGAAGATGGTCATGAATTAGTCGAGAAGGATTAAAGCCTCACATCAGGAGCCTTGTCACTCTCCAGAGTCGCGTCCTGGCCTGGGGAATTGTGTTGGCTGTGCAACGAGAGATGCTGTGAATGAAGTATTTGCTATAATTTCCTTTAATTCAAATTAATCAGCTAATGGCTAGCATAGACACTAGAATAATGTATTTGGACTTTTTGTAACTACATTTGAAGTCCTGTGCCTGCTGTGATGTAGAGGAAACAGCTATAAATGTATGAATTTCTTGATACATTGCTTTCATGTTTTTGAGTAACCTGAAACCGCCTCTGTGAGCGGGTCTCTTCTCTTCTTTCTCCTTCTCGTTTCGTCTCTCTTCTCCAAGTTCAAACATAATAAATAAGAATTGATATTTACTATCTTATTTTGGTTTTAAAGGCAAGACTCTTGGGTGTCCCACGAGGGAGGAGCTGACATGTAAACACGGCCCTTCTCAGTTCCCATTCAGATTACTATCCCTTCAGTCTCACGATCTTACAATGAAGCTTCCTCCTCCGTCATAGTTCTGGCCACTTAAAAAAATTTAACTGCTTATAAATTCTCTCAGATATATTTTCTATTTCAGAACTATCTGCCAGTGGTTCAGATTATCCACCAGATTTCTACAGTCAAGGTTTCATAACGAGCTGCAAACGGCTTATTTTGAGCAGACTGTTTCACGGACAACCACGCCAACCACCTCTCTTACTATTAGAAGCCTAGCCTGATGGCGCAGTTCCAAAGACCTTAAAGCAGATCTCATGCCCAGCCTGCGCCTTCTCACGTGAAGGGGAACAACGTTCCATTATCTCCAGGCTCATTGTTCTAAAAGGTTTTAGGTTTTCTTTCCAAGTTGGATTCGGATCAAACTCCTACGGAAATGAAGTATCTCCCTCCCCTTCCTTCAGCCGCCGGACTCCGAAGGCCTCGCTTTCCTTGGCCTGGAGCCGTCTCGGGCTCTTGGAGTGAAGCTGCTGATTCACGTGTCTGTGGGGCTGGGACCGTCGCTCCGCCGGGTCCGCGCGGGCAGAGCGGCCTCGGTCCGCGTCTAAATTTCCGTGTGGAGAATACAACTGCTGGGGACAAAATGGCCCGGCCGGTGTGGCTCAGAGGTTGAGTGTCAACCCTGCACTAAGAGGTCACCAGTTCCATTCCTGGTCAGGGCACATGCCCGGGTTGTGGGCCTGATTCCCAGTGGGGGGCCTGCAGGAGGCGGCCAGTCGATGTTCTATCTCATCAGTGGTTCCATCTCTCTCTCTCTCCCTTCCTCTCTCTCTCAAATCAATAAAGAAAAAAATTTTTTAAAAATGAATGAAGTGTTTGACAATTGACTAAGTACCTTCCTCTGCCCGGCACCGAGCGAGCGATGTGCCGTGGAGCCCTGGTCACTGCCTCACAGCTGCGTGCCTGCCAGTCAGGCGGTTGGGAAAGTACATTTTAGGGGATGACGGACTTCATGTTGCATCCTTTTCCCTATGTTCATGAGTGCTGCTGGAGTTTAGAAGAATTTATTTTATCAATATTTTTTTGAGAGTCTCTGTATGTCAGATTTTGGGGATGTCACACAGTCTAATATTATTTCTTGCTGATTATTTGCCCTCCCCATCGACTGTCGCTCCTACAGAGTGTAGTGTGTGGGACACAGTTACGTGCTAAGGAAACATTAACTGGATCATGAATAGACGGGCTGAACAGACATCGTCCTGCATCCGAAACAACATGTTCAAATGGGGACAGAGAAGCAGACCCTCAGGGGCATTCGCCAAGAGCTACGGGGCACCCATGATGCACGCATGTCCGGGTGTTCAGGAGGGGCACGCACGTGAAGGAAGGGACACAGAGCAGATGCTGCCTGCAGTGTCGTGAGGAGTAAGTGAGCGGTCCCTAACGGCCTGCACGCTTCATGGCCACGTTCAGCTTGAGGCGCCGGGAGTGGATGAGACGCAGGGAGATGTCATTGGGTTTGGAGGTCACGGTAAAGTATGTTACTGCAAGCTCCTTGCCTAATGAAATATATATACACACACACACATACACACACACACACATACACACACACATACACATACACACATATACACACATATACACACACATATACACACATATATACACACACATATATACACACACACATACACACACATATATGCACACAAACACATATATACACACAAACACACACATATACACACATATACACACACATGTATACACACACATATACACACAAACACATATACACACACATACATATATACACACACACACATATATTTTAGAGACTCTGTGAATGCTGAATAAACAACAGGCAATTTCTAGACTGATTAAATAAAGCTTAAAGAGCACAATTGTGCAGAATTACTTCAAACTGTACTGTGAAAGAGTGCAATGCAGTTTTGTAAAAAAAATGTCTTCGAAATATACTTGTCCATCGGAGAAGGACTGCGACCATGTGGCGTCCTGCTCGCTCCCGTACACAGGGGCACCGTCACGTCTAACAATTTATTTTGTGTGGGTCATGTCAGACATTAGTAGAGAGGGATCTGGGGGTGATCTTATCCTGACTGTCTAAGAGCTTACGATGTGACAGGTACCTTTCCGTGCGGAACGTACAGGACACGAACACAGAAGACGCACTCGGAGTGGGTCCAGCGGAATGGCCGCCACCGCTGCGAGGCCGTGAGGAGGGCGAGCAGAGGCGCCCACGCTCTGCGTGCGGTTATGACGGGCTCGTCAGCACAGAGGTAGTTGCCTGCGTCCACTGATCAGTGAGGAAGGCAACCTGCGTGAATGGGGTCTCGGGAGCTCGCCCGCCAAGAAGACTGTCTGGGGGAGAACTCAGCAGCAGTGACCGACTTGGGACAGTGGGGAGCTGGGAACTGGGTGGGCAGCGGAGTACTGAGGAGGGAGGGATGTAACTGTGGCCAGAAGAAGTTAAGTGACCCAGGGCGCTCAGGGCAGTGTCTGAAGCGCACGCACACGCACATGCACACGCACACTCAAACACACACACAGAGAACCTAGAGATTGTCTTCAGTGCAAAGGGAATTATAACTAGTAAATATGTCATTTCTTCAAGAAAAGAAGTTGTAACAGTAAACATGTTATCGCTCTGTAGGTACACTTTTGGGGTTATAAATCCATCTATCTAATTAAATACTGACTTTCAGATGACATTATTTTAAAACATCTTTCTCAAGTAGGGTCTTTCCTCTTGGTAGAGCTGACAGTATCTGCTTGTAAATTCCCCCATGTCGGTTGCGCTGAGCGGAGGCATTTACATCCCGATGTGGGCATTGCCAAGTCTCTGTGTGGGACCCGGGAAGTCGGCCTCCTCCGACTGTGGGTTGGCTGGTGGGTCCCGGCAGTGTGGGGACCAAGCCCTCTGTTCCATGACCTGTGGAATGTGTGCCACACACTCCCCGCTGAGATCGTCATCAATTACGGGCGCCCTGAGCGCATAATGATCTTTCTTTTGGAGGAAGTTAAAGGATGTCAGGAGTGTGCCTCTGTGCCTCAGCTTATTAAGGAGAACGGAAAACCCCTAGAGAAGATGAAAAAATTCAGGAAGCATGCTAAAAGTAAAAATATATTCTAAAGAAGCAAGAGGGCGAACCTGGAAGATCAATACCAATGCTAAAAGGTACAGGAGTGAATACATGTGACACTGTGGGAGAGAAAAGGAAAAAGTATGACTAGTACAGCCTAACATATGACTCTGCTTGAAGAGAAGCCAATGTGCTAATTTTAAGGGAATCTTAAGAAGGATCTCTGAGTGTCAGTGAGCGAGCAGAATCTTGCTAGAACCTGGGGAGGAAGTGAGCCACATGCTCCCCTCCCCCAAACACACACACACACACACGCACGCACACACACACCAAGAAATATGTAGGTCATCAGATGACAGTGAGAGGGAACCTGGCAAGACCCAATGTCCTTCCTCTTTTCAACTCCCCAGCGCTTTGCTTTCTGTGTACCCATCTGGGAATGCGCGTTTCTGCAAACGTGAACTCAGGATGTACTTCCAGTGATTTCGAAGATCTGAATAGCAAGCGGATGGACTTGTAGACAGAGAGTATGTTATTTTGTCTTTCAAAGTCTTGACTTTGAAAGGAAGATAGGAAGAAGCAGGAAATAATCAGATGGTGGGATATAAGTGGGGAAACAAAAAATGTGGTCCTCTGGTGCATGGTTTTATAACAACAAAATGCAAAACGCAAACAGCATTTCGTGAAGACCGGGAAGAAAAGTTCAGGAAAGTAGCACACTGCACTCTTGAGAACAGAGGCCAAGTTGTATTCATCTCCACGTCTTTAGCATCTAGTATAGTGCTTCACAAACAGCAGGAGCGTAACGTTAAATTGCTTTAAGAAGTGGAAAGAAAGTGTTTAGCAAAAGAAGCTGTAAGCCACAAGTCCATAAAGGATAACAGATACAAACAAAAACATAACAACAAACTAAAGTACAAGAGTGTCCGGCTGTTCTCATGAGAAAGCAGCAAGACAACTGCTCAAGAACTAACTTCTGGCCAAAAGTCTGTCCCTGTAAATGTAGAAAAGTGGGGGACTCGAGCCAGAGGGGCTTGGCATGTTCATACAGGACAGCAGGAGTCATCCCGCAGCCGCCACGATGTGAAGGAAACGCGTGTGATTCGGCCGGAGACGTGGCAGGGGACTCGGTGTCTGGTGCAGGGGTGTCGCGTATGGAGAGGACTACGCAGCCTGTGGGACCACAGACCTCACGATCGCAGGTGGAGGTGGCCCTGTGAATGAACGGTCAGCTAAGACAGGAAGTGGTGAGAACTCTGGCGGATCTTCCCAGAAGGCCAAGGTTAGTTTCTCGGAGCTGCTGAAACAAAGTAGCACCCACCAGGCAGCTTAAGAAAGAGAACGTTCTGGACGCTGGAAGCCCCGGATCAAGGCATGGGCGGGGTTGGTGCTTTCTGTTGTCACTCCAGGGGAGCCTGCTCCAGGCCTCTGTCCCAGCTTCTGGTGGCTGCTGGCAGCTCCGGGTTCCCTTGGCTTGTTGACGAGTCGCCCCATCTGTGCCTTCATCGTCACATGGCTTTCTTGCTGTGAATGTGTGTCCCCGCCTGCCTTTCACAAGGTCACCAATCACACTGGACTAGGGCCCACGCTAAGAACTTCATCCTAATCCGATGACAGACAAAGACCCTGCTTCTAAACCGACCACATGCACAGGCGCGGGGGGTAAGGATGCCGGCATTCTCTTGGGGCAACGCCATTCAGCCCGTTAGGCCACGAGAGCGGTGGAGTCATCGGGGCTATGCCACAGCCCGTCCAGCTCGGTGAGCAGCAGCACATTTGGAAAGCGGTGTTTAAATACACAGTTGGCACAAGACTGAGAAATAAAATGACGGGAAAGAGGGAGGTCTGCCTATTCAGTTAAGAAATGCAGTTTTTAAAAAACACAACTTGATCTATTAAATTCAGTGACAATTTACGGAGCATTTGCTCTGTGCCAGACGCTGTATAATTCACCAGAGGCACACACTTGGTAGGGTGGTCCCAACTCCAGACCAGCTAATAAATATTACGTTTTATTTTTTTGCCTGAAAGCTTCCTCTCTCAGTACCGTGAGTGCAGACTTAATCCTCATTAGCTGGAAATAAGAAAAGAACTTACTTCTGAGTATATGGAGAATTCGTGAAGATGGGAGAAAGTGGCCACATCGTTGAGGGATTATTACAAAGAGAGAAGGAATGTGTTCAAGAAAGCAAGTGTTACACAGCTGAGGAGGGACGTGGTGTTAGTTCTATGACCTGAGAGGTTCACAGGACGTTAGACATCACCATCCTGACAGCATCACCCAGGGGCTGGCCAGTCACGGTGAGGACCCACAGAGCGCCTGTCCCCTGGTAACCCCTTGAGCTATCATTTCCAGCACCTAGGACTTTGCAAAACTTGAATCCACTTTTGCTGAAGGATTATAATTGTGAATCTGTTACAAAAACAATATAGAACACACACACACACAACCACAAAATTACATTTTGACCTACAATTCTGTAAGTATGAAATCAGTTTTGACATACAAAAACTGAAAGCACGTGGGCGCTGAGTTAGCCACCGGTTTGCATTGCTAGAAACAATGCCGACGGACGGTCGCTGGCACGTGGGCCCTGGACGTTGTCTGCCTGTTCCTGGCGGCACGTATGACCCTCTGCTGCAGCCGGCCCGCCCCCTGCAAAGCTCCCCAGGCTGCAGCCAGGGGCCCAGGGACACGGGCGTCTGGCGTGTCTCCCCATTGCTTTCAGACTAACTGTAAGACTTGTTGTGACAGGTCCCGGCCTGGCCGTGCTCACTCCACCCCTAGTCACGCCAAACGACAAGCAGAAGCCACCTTTCAACTGTGCCTGTGCCCCCGCTCTGCCCTGCCTGTCTTCCTCTCCTTGACGCGACCGCATTCACCTTCCAGGACGCCAGGCTTCCCCGAATTCCCAGGCGGGGTGAAGGCCCCTTCGGACTCCACAGCATCTTTTGCACAGGCATCAAGACAGCCTCCAGATGGTCCCTCTGTGCCCCTGGCAGAGTGTGAGCTCCTGGAGAAAAGGGCACGCTTCTCACCTTGTAACACACTGCGGAGGATGGGTCCTGACTCAACCGTGCTGCGCAGAAGCTTCCCCAAGAAGGTGATGGGCTGCGTCTAGAGACGCCAGACCTTTATACACGTACTGTTCTGTGATTCTCTCGTTGGTGGCTGTGGACAAAATTTCAACTTACCCTGGATTCAGATTGTTTTACCTAAAAAATTAAGAAAAAATGTAATGTATTTGGGCTACCTTGGAATTCAACCTTTCACTCATGCAACAAATTTCACTGAGCCTTTGCTCCCTGGAAGGGCCACGTCAGCCTCGAGGATACAGACAGATGATCAGGGCAGATGTGGTCCCTTCTCCAGAGAGCATCACAGATCCATAGGAGGAATGATTCCTGAAACCCATTCGCTTGGAAGATTCCAGCTCTGGTAGCAGGGCCCTAATACCCACATTGCCTTTAAAGTGTCTGTTATGCTCTCCAAATCAGTATTAGAAAATTACTGTGTAATTGTCTGAGGATCACAAAACACGTAGACAGCTCTCAGTAAACATAGACGGAGAACAATGCTTTTAATCCAAGCAGCTCTACAAATGAGACTAAAAGAATTATAACATTTATATAGTTTTGAATAACCCCAAAATGATTCTCTATAAGCTTCTTAATCAACAGACCATTAATTAGGGAGCAAATGAGTGTTCCTTGCAACTCACTCTTCGAGTAAAATATGTTTGAGAAGAATTTCTTTTCAGAAATTGCTCTTGCTTAGGAAATGCTTGTCATCTCTTTATATGCTGGGATAGTGTCTTTCCACTTGAGAATGAATGGCTATCTCAAAGGAATGAGGGATGGACTTAATCAGTCCCTCATTCTGTAGGTGGGCACACATCAAATTCATTGCATTTTTATCAGGACAAATCTTATTTTTTCATACTTTCAGAATACAAATTTTAATATCTTACAGACACATTTCAGTGTCAGGAAGTTTTTTCATCTTATCTAAATCTCCCAGGCTGTTCTTAGAGAAGATGAAGGACAGTTGGCTACAATCCTACTTACAACGGACTCAGACTTTAACTATCGTTTTTTTATTTTTATTTTATTTTTTTGGTACATGACCCTAGCGGGAACTGAACCCAGGACTCTCTGGTCCGCAGGCCGACGTTCCAACTGCTGAGCCAAACCGGCCAGGGCTTAACTACCTTTTTATTCACTCCTTCGTTCAACACCTCTTTATTGAGCATCTACTACTAAGGGCCAGTCCCCGAGATAAAATAGTGGGAAAAACTAGTCATGGCCCTAACCCTCTAAAATTACTTTCATGGCCAGAGTATTTTATTTTTTCTTAGATCCATTTTTCTAACCCTGAATTTCTCCTTCTACCTGTACATGCAAGCCAAGAACACTCTGTAAAATAATTTTCTGTGCCAGTAAAACAGGGGTCATTGTAGTACTTACCATACTGAGTTGTTCTGAGGCTTGAATGCGCTAATAGATGCCTAACAAAGTTAGCTCTTCCCATAGCTCTGATTATTTCAGCAGAATTCTCTATAGTTGCACTCTTCAATCAATATGGCCACTAGCCACATATGCCTATTTAAATTTAAATTCGTTAAAATTAAATAAAGTTAAAAATTCAGCTCCGCGGCTGCACCAGCAGCATTTCAAGTGCTGAGCAAGTAGATGTGTCAAGTGCATTGACGATAAAGACATTTCCAACATGGCAGAAAGTTCCACCGGCTGTTGTACAGTTCTGTTTCTGGAGCCTTTGCCTGAGAAGCAAGATGAGACAGAGAGAGACAGAGACACACAGACCGCAAAGATCCGGACTGGTGCTCAGTGGAACCGGGTCGCCTCGTCTCTGCCGAGTCAGCGGCGGGCTCCATCTGCAGGTCCAGCTGCCACCCCCAGGGGCCCCTGAGAAGCTCCATCCAGGGTCTAAGAGCACCTGCTCTAGAGTAAGGCTGCCTGGGTGTACACCCCGGACTTACTACTTACTAGCTGTGTGGTCTGGGTCACATTTTTAACCTCTGACCCTACATTTCCTCCCATGTAAGATAGGGGACAATACAGTACCCGCCTTCTAAGCAAATCTACATGAGCCACCGAGAATGGTGCCTGGCCGAGGAACCCCAGCGAAGCCATAATACTAGACACTGTGGTGGACACTTGAGGTCGGTATATACACAATTTCCAAAAACATGCATATAATAAATGTTATTTCTTTCCTCCTTTTTTTTCTTTTTTATAAGAACCACTAAAATGTACAGGACATTCGGAATATTACGGTTGATTGCCCTGTAGAGTTATCTGACCTTGCATGTGAGCATAAAACAGAGATCCCTGTGAGACAACACACAGACTTTTTGAAACATGTATCTGTTTTCCTTCCTGACAGTCTGATTCCAATTTTGTGTGCTGTTAAGGCAACTAGGATTATAGTACATTTTCAATTACCTAACCGACTGAATGGAGAAACGGTGAAAATAATCTAATATGACAGATAATCCAAACCATGAAAGTATGCCCAAATCATTAATATTCATTTATTTTAAAATGTTTTCTAATTCAATCTACATGTATGAAAAGTTTCCAGGCAAAGCATTGTGTTGGGTGCTACTTGCTTGAGAGTACATTGGCAGCAGATTACGCTAGCAATGTCTGATTTGGGCTTACCTTTAAACTGGTTTACATTCTTGAAACACAGAGTAACCGATTTCAGAAGACGGCAGCCCAGGGTTGGGAGTTAGTAGGAAGGAGTCAGGATGAGATTAGAAATTCACCCTATCAATAGTCTATGTGTCATTTCATTTGTAAAATGATGACTTATCCAGAAAAAAAAAATGTTCCTTATTAATAAATATTTTTGGCATTCCATGAACAGTACTTTCAGACTCAGGGAACCTGTAGGACGTTTCTGTGTCTGAGCACTGCCCTCTCTGTGTAGGCTGCAGTGAGGAGCTTAGACCAGGTGCCACACTGGGCCACGAGATCGCCCTGGACACCGCACAGGGACACACAGGGAGCGCTGGGTGCTGAAACAACTCTACGAAGACTTAGCCAGATTGATGGGAAGGGCACACAACAAAAACAGAATCACAGTTGTTTCCTAACTACTCATTATAAAACAGAGATTTTCTTACAGACCCTGGGAAACTGAAGGACGTGTTATGAGAAGACCAGGCCCTGGAGACAGGGCAGCCGGAGCCCAGGTCAAGGACAGAGCCCATCGGAAGGGAGGCAGCGTCCGGGCTCATCTTTACAAGGACAGTGCAAGAAGGCGGACCCTGGGAACTCACTAACTTTAGATTTTTTCACACCCACTAATCCCATAAAAGAGCTTGTTTAAAATGAAATGTGAGAGCAGTTTTTCAAGGTGCTTACCCTACTGTTCTCTCCTATTGCCAGCAATTCGAATCAATGCTCATAAAAGATTCAGTCTTGTCTCTGCTTATTGGCTTAGTGGTGACTGACGGTTATGGACCCAATGTGTCCAATATTAAAAGTGGCGACTCCTCTGGGACAGCAAGTGGGATTTTGCTGGGTAAGTACTGCTGGGAAGTACTGCTGGGTAAGTACTGCTGGAAAAGTACTGCTGGGAAAGTACTGCTGGGTAAGTACTGCTGGGTAAGTACTGCTGGGTAAGCACTGCTGGGTAAGTCCTCCTGGGAAGTCCTGCTGGGAAGTCCTGCTGGGTAAGTCCTGCTGGGTAAGCACTGCTGGGTAGTACTGCTGGGTAAGTACTGCTGGGTAAGTACTGCTGGGTAAGTACTGCTGGGAAGTCCTGCTGGGTAAGTCCTGCTGGGTAGTACTGCTGGGTAAGTACTGCTGGGTAAATACTGCTGGGAAGTCCTGCTGGGTAGTACTGCTGGGTAAGTCCTACTGGGAAGTCCTGCTGGGAAGTCCTGCTGGGAAGTCCTGCTGGGTAGTACTGCTGGGTAAGTACTGCTGGGTAAGTCCTGCTGGGTGAGTCCTGCTGGTAAGTCCTGCTGGGTAGTACTGCTGGGTAAGTACTGCTGGGAAGTCCTGCTGGGAAGTCCTGCTGGGAAGTCCTGCTGGGTAAGTACTGCTGGGTAAGTACTGCTGGGAAGTCCTGCTGGGTAGTACTGCTGGGTAAGTCCTGCTGGGAAGTCCTGCTGGGAAGTCCTGCTGGGTAAGTCCTGCTGGGAAGTCCTGCTGGGAAGTCCTGCTGGGTAAGTCCTGCTGGGTAAGTCCTGCTGGGAAGTCCTGCTGGGTAAGTCCTGCTGGGTAAGTCCTGCTGGGTAAGTACTGCTGGGAAGTACTGCTGGGTAAGTACTGCTGGGTAAGTCCTGCTGGTAAGTCCTGCTGGTAAGTCCTGCTGGGTAAGCACTGCTGGGTAGTCCTGCTGGGTAAGTCCTGCTGGGTAAGTCCTGCTGGGAAGTCCTGCTGGGAAGTCCTGCTGGGAAGTACTGCTGGGAAGTACTGCTGGGAAGTACTGCTGGGTAAGTCCTGCTGGGTAAGTCCTGCTGGGAAGTCCTGCTGGGTAAGTCCTGCTGGGTAAGTCCTGCTGGGAAGTACTGCTGGGTAAGCACTGCTGGGTAAGCACTGCTGGGTAGTACTGCTGGGTAAGCACTGCTGGGTAGTACTGCTGGGAAGTTCTGCTGGGAAGTACTGGTGGGTAGTACTGGTGGGAAGTACTGCTGGGAAGTACTGCTGGGTAAGTACTGCTGGGTAGTACTGCTGGGTAGTACTGCTGGGAAGTACTGCTGGGAAGTACTGCTGGGAAGTACTGCTGGGTAAGTACTGCTGGGTAAGTACTGCTGGGTAGTACTGCTGGGAAGTACTGCTGGGTAAGCACTGCTGGGTAAGCACTGCTGGGTAAGCACTGCTGGGTAAGTCCTGCTGGGAAGTTCTGCTGGGTAAGCACTGCTGGGTAAGTACTACTGGGTAAGCACTGCTGGGAAGTTCTGCTGGGAAGTCCTGCTGGGAAGTCCTGCTGGGAAGTACTGCTGGGTAAGCATTGCTGGGTAGTACTGCTGGGTAAGCACTGCTGGGTAGTACTGCTGGGAAGTTTTGCTGGGAAGTACTGTTGGGTAGTACTGCTGGGAAGTACTGCTGGGAAGTACTGCTGGGTAAGTACTGCTGGGAAGTACTGCTGGGTAGTACTGCTGGGTAAGTACTACTGGGAAGTACTGCTGGGAAGTACTGCTGGGTAGTACTGCTGGGTACGTACTGCTGGGTAAGTACTGCTGGGAAGTACTGCTGGGTAAGTACTGCTGGGTAGTACTGCTGGGAAGTACTGCTGGGTAAGTACTGCTGGGTAGTCCTGCTGGGAAGTCCTGCTGGGTAAGTACTGCTGGGAAGTCCTGCTGGGAAGTCCTGCTGGGTAAGTACTGCTGGGTAGTACTGCTGGGTAGTACTGCTGGGTAAGTCCTGCTGGGAAGTCCTGCTGGGAAGTCCTGCTGGGGAAGTCCTGCTGGGAAGTCCTGCTGGGAAGTCCTGCTGGGGAAGTCCTGCTGGGAAGTCCTGCTGGGAAGTCCTGCTGGGTAAGTACTGCTGGGAAGTCCTGCTGGGAAGTCCTGCTGGGAAGTCCTGCTGGGGAAGTCCTGCTGGGAAGTCCTGCTGGGTAAGCACAGGGATCCAGCTGGCGGCCTGCCTCGAGCTTCCTGGAATCGGGGCGCCCCTACCCGCAGCGCTGCCGGAACCGTTCCGTGGAGCCCCACCTCTGGCTCGCACAACCCCTGCTGTTTTGCTTACGTTGATTTGAGCATTCGTTCCTACAGGATACATCCGTTTCCTCCCATCGGGGTTGAGCCTGGTCAGCACCTGGTTGCAGCAGACCCTCCTCCCAGTCCTTGCCTGGTCTCTGAATCCTCCCGGCCCTGGGTCACAGTCATGGTTCTGTTCCCACCGGCTTCCAGGTAAGGGCATTCTGCTTGGCATTCTGCTTGGTATTCTGTCTGCGTGTACAGATCCAAGGGCATGCACAGTAAGTCATACACCTTTTGTCTGTTGTGCATACCTGTAAATGTATATGAGAGTGTTTCTGATGGTTATTATTTGGCGTGTCTTTGTTGCTTGTTTTTACTTGTTTGAATTAAACTAACTAACCTGCTTGCGGTAGCCGGACCCTGCGGCGGGCTTGCAGGAGCGGCCAGCAGTGCCGAGAGCTCTTCCCCTTGGGGCTCTCCCTGCCCGCCCTCCCGAGGGTCAGCCGCTCGACTTGCTTGCGAGGTGGAAGGACGCGGGTCTGGGAGTAGACGGACCCCAAGTCTGACTGGGGAAGTCAGACTGGTGTGCACACTGGGGTCCTCTGTCACTCCCTCTAGGGTTAGCCATCTGGGACCCGACAGCGTGCTGTCTGCAGTGTTTTGGCAGGGACACGACTATGACTTTTGTCCCAGCTCCTCCCCGGGGGAAGTCAGTTTCTGCCTGAGAGCTCTCCCCGTCGGAAATGGTTACAGGGGCTCTTGGCTTGCTTTCTTATCTTTTGGGGGACTTGCTTTGATCATTACTGTTTTGTAACTCATTGGTTTTCACCTTTTCTTTGTCTTAGATTTTGTTTTTATTCTTATTTTGGAACAAGTGGCTTGGTCTAGGTTCCATCAGAGAGTCCAATGGTCGTATTTTAGCGAACTGGTCCATTTAAGTTGATGACTAATTAAAATTGTTTTGTCAAAGGCTTGGTAAGCAGGGTAAGATCTCTCATGTGTAAGCTTTCATTATGTTACTTTGTAAGGATTGTACTCAGAAACCATCTAAATTAATATCAGAGGGAAAATGCCCCCAAACCTCCCACTGTAGAGAGTAAAACTCAGAAAGAAAAATATGGGGAAATGAATCTCATGAACACTCCAAGTCTCCCTGGAGCTGCAAGGGTGCCCCCTACCCAGGCTGCAGAAGCGGAGGGGCTGGGGCGCGCCTCCATCCAAACGACACAACGTGGTACCTTCAAGTTCAAACGAAAGCAGCCCAAGCCTGATGTCTCCTCTCACTCATTGTCCAGCCTCCTAAAATTGTCAAGGTCGTGTTATCCTTGTTACAAAATTTGCCAAGAAATGACTTAGATAATAATTAATTTTAAAATCTCATACGTTTATTAGGAAATAATAAATAGATATAACTAAAATAAAGTGTTTTTAATAAAGCTTTTCAGAAATAATGATATATACCCAAACATAGTTTTCCAAAGTCTTTAGTGACTTAAAACTTTCGAGTTTTACTGGGTTAAATGATAAAGATTGTTGAATATCTAGGTATTTTGAAATAACAAGATTCTGAAATATTAACTGATCTGAGTTTGCCTAATTAAATTTTTTTTCCTTTATTGATTTTAGAGAGAGAGGAAGGAAGAGAGAGAGACAAAAACATCGATGAGAGAGAACATTGATTGGCCGCCTCCTGCACGCCCCCCTCTGGGGTTTGGGCCCACAACCTGGGCATGTGCCCTGACCGCGAATCGAACCAGTGACCACTGGTGCAGGGTCCACGCTCAACCACTGAGCCACACAGGCCAGATGAGTTTGCCTACTTTTAACTTCTTACTGCAGAGAAGCTGGAGAATAGATTTATATCTGTAAATAAATATATCTTATGTTTCATTTGAAATATGGCTCTTGAAAATATAAATATATTTGCCAATGAAAGAACCTATATGTGAAAGTTATAAAATGTATTTGCCACTCTGAGGAACGTTAATCACTTCCTTGTCGCTAAAAAGATCAAGGTTTCTAGGAATGAAAAATTCAAATTAAGTTGTCAAGAAATTATGTGCTTTTAGTAACATCGACTTAAAAGTAGGTTATTCTAAAGTTGATTATTTCTGAACGAATTAAGAAGAAAGAAACTGAAACTAGGAAGGTCGCGAAAGGACAGGGCAAGTGGCAGAGGGTCGGTGCAGGTTGAAAAAGAATTACAGAAAGGGGAGAAGCAAAATTTAAAAAGGAAATGAAAAAGATGGAAAAAAAATAGAAGAAAAATGTTGAAATTCGAATATCTAAGAAGATAATGGAAAAGGGAAAAAGGTTTCTCCTCTATCTGCCTAGAAAGCAAAGGTTCTATCTATGATCGAAATAGTCAGACGTCGTGTATATTAATCAGGTACTTGGAGGGGGCATCTGTAATACTTGCAACAATAAAGATACATTTTTTTTAAAAAGTAAAAAACAAAAACAAAAAACCATCTTCTTAATTCTAAGAACTGAAGTTTTGCTAGCCTATGTTTGTCTTTAATACCTTTTGTTGTCACTTTAAATAAATAAATATTCTAATATTATTTCATAATAATATATGATCTTTTGGTCAAGTATGCTTGGCAACATTCCCAAGTTTGGGATTCTAACAGACTTTCTCTTGACCTAGAATTGGCTTTGGGTCATTCCAATGGGCCCCTGGAATGCTTCAACGACTTTTCTCTCTCTCTATGAAAACATTATTTATATATATATATGTGTGTGTATATATATATATATATATATATATATATATATATTTTTATCCTCACCCAAGAACATTTTTCCATTTTTTTGTTCAGATAGAGTGGGAGGGAGAAAGAAGAGAGAGAGAGAGAGAAACATCGACATGAAAGGGACACATCGAGTGGCTGCCTCCCGCACGACCCTCAGGGACAAACTGCAACGGAGGTACGTGCCCTCAGCGGGAACTGAACCCGGGTCTCTCCGGACTGCAGGCCGATGCTCTAACCACTGAGACAAACCGGTCAGGGTGAAAACATCTTATATTTAAGGTATGGCTCCAGTGCCACCTGAAGCTGGCGTAGGGACGGCCCCTGCGAGGGGCAGCCCCCTAATATCATGTGCGGGGCTGGACTGTCAGACCCCTGTAGCTGACATATGGACCGTTGTCCAGGCGCAGGAGGTGACCCTGTAGCGTGTCACAGGACTTGAACGGTCCCCATGCCCGGGGGAGATGGAGAGGATACACTTGCTTCGGCTCGATGGCTGGAGGAGGCCCGCGGAGACCTGGCGGCGCGGAGAAGGAAACACTCGGGCAGAAACCCTGTGCGCGGCCCCAGAGCCGGGCTCCCGCTGGGAACGACTGAGGCAGCGCAGCAGGTCCGCAGGGTCCTGGGTGCGGAGGCTTCCGTGTCCTCCCCTGGCGACAACAGGACATTATGTGCAAGGCTGGCCGAGAGCCAAGCGCTGCGATGGCAGCTCCCTCTAATCCAACAGCAGCTGGGCTGCTGGCACGTCAGAACGGGCTGTTGAAGACGCCCTGAGAACCGGGGGGGGTCGTCACAGGAGCCACAAGACTCTCCTGGGTACTACTAACCGTGAATGAAAACCCCCACCAGCCTGGCCGGTTGGGCTCAGCGGTTAGAGTGTCGGCCCGAGGACTAGAGTCCGGGGTTCGGTTCCCACTAAGGGCATGTGCCTCGGTTGTAGTTTGTCCCCGGCCCCAACCCGGGTCGCGAGGGTGGCAACCAGTCGACGTGTCTCTCGATGTTTCCCCCCCCCCCACCCCCCACTCTATCTGAAGATAAATGCAAAGATAAGTGCAAAAATGTCCTCAGGTGAGAGTAAAAAAATTTAAAAACCCGACCATATCAACCTGCAGCATTTCATGGACAGCAGCAGACACGGCCATCTCCCCCGAGATACTAAAGTAACTTGTTGGGGAGCGAAGAATACCCTGTCGTTGCCAGCATCCCAGGAACGCACCCTGGAACCCCGCTCAGCCTGGCGTTGACCTGCCCCGGGAGACCCCAACAGGTGCCCGCTGGCGAACGTCCTGGCCACAGGGCGGGCCTGGCCCGGGGCTGCTCACACCGCCGGCCGGAACTGGACGTGGCCAGCTGCTCTCCCGTCGGGCCGCTGTCTACCTCCTCTCTCGGCTGGTGTCCGGGTGGAGGGGCGTCACGGTCGAAGGTTCGGGATAGGAGGCAGGGAGACCACCTGGACCAGCCACGGCGCTTACTCGGGATGGAGCTGCGGCCGCGCACTGCCCACCGATGTGCCCCTGTCGGTGCCTCCTGAACATCTGCCTTCTCCTCCTCGGTTCAGTGAGGCTGGCAGCCCCGAGACGGGCTGAAGAAGCGCTCCCCGTGCCAGTGTCTCCGACGTCAGGCGTGTGCAGAGGTGCCCCCTCTGCTGCTGGGCGGCCTTGGAAACCAATGCAGTCAGCCTGACAGCCTGCTCCAGCCGCGGCGTGCTTTACGACGTTTCCCTGGGACTGGCGATCAGCTTTATATACTCTGAAACTAAGACCTGTTACATCCCTCACTGTATGTTACATTATTGCTGTACTGTACACATACAGTGTCTCCCCACCCTCCTCCCTGCCAGGATATATGTGGAAAATATAACGGGCAGACTGTACGCGAGTGGAGGTACATGTAGGGGTGGAACAGAGAGTACATGGAAGCACGTCCCATGCCCCAACCACCCCCCCCCCCGTGGGAAATACAGCGAAGACCATCTGTAAGTGGACTAGACACCTTAGGGTACACAGAAGCCCCCCCCCCCCGTGGGACATACAGTGAAGACCACCTGTAAGTGGACTAGACACCTTAGGGTACACAGACCCCCCACACACACCCTGTGGGAAATACAGTGAAGACCATCTGTAAGTGGACTAGACACCTTAGGGTACACAGACCCCCAAACACCCTGTGGGACATACAGTGAAGACCATCTGTAACTGGACTAGACACCTTAGGGTACACAGACCCCCCCCCACCCTGTGGGAAATACAGTGAAGACCATCTGTAAGTGGACTAGACACCTTAGGGTACACAGACCCCCCCCCCCACACACCCTGTGGGAAATACAGTGAAGACCATCTGTAAGTGGACTAGACACCTTAGGGTACACAGACCCCCAAACACCCTGTGGGACATACAGTGAGACCATCTGTAACTGGACTAGACACCTTAGGGTACACAGACCCCCCCCACCCTGTGGGAAATACAGTGAAGACCATCTGTAAGTGAACTAGACACCTTAGGGTACACAGACCCCCCCCACACACCCTGTGGGAAATACAGTGAAGACCATCTGTAAGTGGACTAGACACCTTAGGGTACACAGACCCCCAAAACCCTGTGGGACATACAGTGAAGACCATCTGTAACTGGACTAGACACCTTAGGGTACACAGACCCCCCCCACCCTGTGGGAAATACAGTGAAGACCATCTGTAAGTGGACTAGACACCTTAGGGTACACAGACCCCCCCCACACACCCTGTGGGAAATACAGTGAAGACCATCTGTAAGTGGACTAGACACCTTAGGGTACACAGACCCCCAAACACCCTGTGGGACATACAGTGAAGACCATCTGTAAGTGGACTAGACACCTTAGGGTACACAGACCCCCCCCACCCTGTGGGAAATACAGTGAAGACCATCTGTAACTGGACTAGACACCTTAGGGTACACAGACCCCCCCCACCCTGTGGGAAATACAGTGAAGACCATCTGTAAGTGGACTAGACACCTTAGGGTACACAGACCCCCCCACCCTGTGGGAAATACAGTGAAGACCATCTGTAAGTGGACTAGACACCTTAGGGTACACAGACCCCCCCCACACACCCTGTGGGAAATACAGTGAAGGCCATCTGTAAGTGGACTAGACACCTTAGGGTACACAGACCCACCCCACACACCCTGTGGGAAATACAGTGAAGACCATCTGTAAGTGGACTAGACACCTTAGGGTACACAGACCCCCAAACACCCTGTGGGACATACAGTGAAGACCATCTGTAACTGGACTAGACACCTTAGGGTACACAGACCCCCCCCACCCTGTGGGAAATACAGTGAAGACCATCTGTAAGTGGACTAGACACCTTAGGGTACACAGACCCCCCCCACACACCCTGTGGGAAATACAGTGAAGACCATCTGTAAGTGGACTAGACACCTTAGGGTACACAGACCCCCAAACACCCTGTGGGACATACAGTGAACACCATCTGTAAGTGGACTAGACACCTTAGGGTACACAGACCCCCCCCCACCCTGTGGGAAATACAGTGAAGACCATCTGTAACTGGACTAGACACCTTAGGGTACACAGACCCCCCCCACCCTGTGGGAAATACAGTGAAGACCATCTGTAAGTGGACTAGACACCTTAGGGTACACAGACCCCCCCACCCTGTGGGAAATACAGTGAAGACCATCTGTAAGTGGACTAGACACCTTAGGGTACACAGACCCCCCACACACACCCTGTGGGAAATACAGTGAAGGCCATCTGTAAGTGGACTAGACACCTTAGGGTACACAGACCCCCCCCACACACCCTGTGGGAAATACAGTGAAGACCATCTGTAAGTGGACTAGACACCTTAGGGTACACAGACCCCCAAACACCCTGTGGGACATACCGTGAAGACCATCTGTAACTGGACTAGACACCTTAGGGTACACAGACCCCCCCCACCCTGTGGGAAATACAGTGAAGACCATCTGTAAGTGGACTAGACACCTTAGGGTACACAGACCCCCCCCCACCCTGTGGGAAATACAGTGAAGACCATCTGTAAGTGGACTAGACACCTTAGGGTACACAGAACCCCACCCCCACCCCGTGGGAAATACAGTGAAGACCATCTGTAAGTGGACTAGACACCTTAGGGTACACAGAACCCCACCCCCACTCTGTGGGAAATACAGTGAAGGCCATCTGTAAGTGGACTAGACACCTTAGGGTACACAGACCCCCAAACACCCTGTGGGACATACAGTGAAGACCATCTGTAAGTGGACTAGACACATTAGGGTACACAGAACCCCACCCCCACCCTGTGGGAAATACAGTGAAGGCCATCTGTAAGTGGACTAGACACCTTAGGGTACACAGAACCCCACCCAAACCCTGTGGGAAATACAGTGAAGGCCATCTATAAGTGGACTAGACACCTTAGGGTACACAGAACCCCCACCCTGTGGGAAATACAGTGAAGGCCATCTGTAAGTGGACTAGACACCTTAGGGTACACAGAACCCCCCCCCCCACCCTGTGGGAAATACAGTCAAGGCCATCTGTAAGTGGACTAGACACCTTAGGATACACAGAACCCCCTCCCCCCGTGGGAAATACAGTGAAGGCCATCTGTAAGTGGACTAGAACCTTAGGGTACACAGAACCCCCCCACCCTGTGGGAAATACAGCGAAGGCCATCTGTAAGTGGACTAGACACCTTAGGATACACAGAACCCCCTCCCCCCCCCGTGGGAAATACAGTGAAGGCCATCTGTAAGTGGACTAGACACCTTAGGGTACACAGAACCCCCCCCCCATCCCGTGGGAAATACAGTGAAGGCCATCTGTAAGTGGACTAGACACCTTAGGATACACAGAACCCCCTCCCCCCGTGGGAAATACAGTGAAGGCCATCTGTAAGTGGACTAGACACCTTAGGGTACACAGAACCCCACCACCCTGTGGGAAATACAGCGAAGGCCATCTGTAAGTGGACTAGACACCTTAGGATACACAGAACCCCCCCCCCCCTGTGGGAAATACAGTGAAGGCATTCTGTAAGTGGACTAGACACCTTAGGGTACACAGAACCCCCTTCCCCCGTGGGAAATACAGTGAAGGCCATCTGTAAGTGGACTAGACACCTTAGGATACACAGAACACTCCCCACCCCCCGTGGGAAATACAGTGAAGACCATCTGTAAGTGGACTAGACACCTTAGGATACACAGAACCCCCTCCCCCTGTGGGAAATACAGTGAAGACCATCTGTAAGTGGACTAGACACCTTAGGGTACACAGAAGCCCCCCCCCCACCGTGGGAAATACAGTGAAGACCATCTGTAAGTGGACTAGACACCTTAGGGTACACAGAACCCCCCCCCCACCGTGGGAAATACAGTGAAGACCATCTGTAAGTGGACTAGACACCTTAGGATACACAGAACACCCCCCACCCCCCGTGGGAAATACAGTGAAGACCATCTGTAAGTGGACTAGACACCTTAGGATACACAGAACCCCCTCCCCCTGTGGGAAATACAGTGAAGGCCATCTGTAAGTGGACTAGACACCTTAGGGTACACAGAACCCCCCCCCCCACCGTGGGAAATACAGTGAAGACCATCTGTAAGTGGACTAGACACCTTAGGGTACACAGAACCCCCTCCCCCTGTGAGAAATACAGTGAAGACCATCTGTAAGTGGACTAGACACCTTAGGGTACACAGAACCCCCCCACCCTGTGGGAAATACAGTGAAGGCCATCTGTAAGTGGACTAGACACCTTAGGGTACACAGACCCCCAAACACCCTGTGGGACATACAGTGAAGACCATCTGTAAGTGGACTAGACACCTTAGGGTACACAGAACCCCACCCCCACCCTGTGGGAAATACAGTGAAGGCCATCTGTAGTGGACTAGACACCTTAGGGTACACAGAACCCCACCCCCACCCTGTGGGAAATACAGTGAAGACCATCTGTAAGTGGACTAGACACCTTAGGGTACACAGACCCCCCACACACACCCTGTGGGAAATACAGTGAAGACCATCTGTAAGTGGACTAGACACCTTAGGGTACACAGACCCCCAAACACCCTGTGGGACATACAGTGAAGACCATCTGTAACTGGACTAGACACCTTAGGGTACACAGACCCCCCCCACCCTGTGGGAAATACAGTGAAGACCATCTGTAAGTGGACTAGACACCTTAGGGTACACAGACCCCCCACACACACACCCTGTGGGAAATACAGTGAAGACCATCTGTAAGTGGACTAGACACCTTAGGGTACACAGACCCCCAAACACCCTGTGGGACATACAGTGAAGACCATCTGTAACTGGACTAGACACCTTAGGGTACACAGACCCCCCCCACCCTGTGGGAAATACAGTGAAGACCATCTGTAAGTGGACTAGACACCTTAGGGTACACAGACCCCCAAACACCCTGTGGGACATACAGTGAAGACCATCTGTAACTGGACTAGACACCTTAGGGTACACAGACCCCCCCCACCCTGTGGGAAATACAGTGAAGACCATCTGTAAGTGGACTAGACACCTTAGGGTACACAGACCCCCACCACACACCCTGTGGGAAATACAGTGAAGACCATCTGTAAGTGGACTAGACACCTTAGGGTACACAGACCCCCAAACACCCTGTGGGACATACAGTGAAGACCATCTGTAAGTGGACTAGACACCTTAGGGTACACAGAACCACCCCCCACCCTGTGGGAAATACAGTGAAGACCATGTGTAAGTGGACTAGACACCTTAGGGTACACAGACCCCCCCCACACACCCTGTGGAAATACAGTGAAGGCCATCTGTAAGTGGACTAGACACCTTAGGGTACACAGAACCCCCTCCCCCCCCCCGTGGGAAATACAGTGAAGACCATCTGTAAGTGGACTAGACACCTTAGGGTACACAGAACAGCCTCCCCCCCCCCGTGAGAAATACAGTGAAGGCCATCTGTAAGTGGACTAGATACCTTAGGGTACACAGAACCACCCCCCACCCTGTGGGAAATACAGTGAAGACCATCTGTAAGTGGACTAGACACCTTAGGGTACACAGAACCCCCTCCCCCCCCCGTGGGAAATACAGTGAAGACCATCTGTAAGTGGACTAGACATCTTAGGGTACACAGAACCACCCCCCACCCTGTGGGAAATACAGTGAAGACCATCTGTAAGTGGACTAGACACCTTAGGGTACACAGAACCACCCCCCACCCTGTGGGAAATACAGTGAAGACCATCTGTAAGTGGACTAGACACCTTAGGGTACACAGAACCCCCTCCCCCCCCGTGGGAAATACAGTGAAGACCATCTGTAAGTGGACTAGACACCTTAGGGTACACAGAACCACCCCCCACCCTGTGGGAAATACAGTGAAGACCATCTGTAAGTGGACTAGACACCTTAGGGTACACAGAACCACCCCCCCACCCAGTGGGAAATACAGAGAATGCCATCTGTAAGTGGACTAGACACCTTAGGGTACACAGAACCCCCCCCCACCCTGTGGGAAATACAGTGAAGGCCATCTGTAAGTGGACTAGACACCTTAGGGTACACAGAACCCCCTCCCCCCCCGTGGGAAATACAGTGAAGACCATCTGTAAGTGGACTAGACACCTTAGGGTACACAGAACCCCCCCCCCCCCCGTGGGAAATACAGTGAAGACCATCTGTAAGTGGACTAGACACCTTAGGGTACACAGAACCACCCCCCCCTGTGGGAAATACAGTGAAGACCATCTGTAAGTGTACTAGACACCTTAGGGTACACAGAACCCCCACCCCCACCCTGTGGGAAATACAGTGAAGACCATCTGTAAGTGGACTAGACACCTTAGGATACACAGAACCCCCCCCCCCCCTGTGGGAAATACAGCAAAGGCCATCTGTAAGTGGACTAGACACCTTAGGGTACACAGACCCCCCCCCCCACCCTGTGGGAAATACAGTGAAGGCCATCTGTAAGTGGACTAGACACCTTAGGATACACATAACCCCCCCCCCCACCCTGTGGGAAATACAGTGAAGGCCATCTGTAAGTGGACTAGACACCTTAGGATACACAGAACCCCCCCCCCCCTGTGGGAAATACAGTGAAGACCATCTGTAAGTGGACTAGACACCTTAGGATACACAGAACCCCCCCCCCCTCACCCTGTGGGAAATACAGCAAAGGCCATCTGTAAGTGGACTAGACACCTTAGGATACACAGAACCCCCCCCCCCACCCTGTGGGAAATACAGTGAAGGCCATCTGTAAGTGGACTAGACACCTTAGGATACACAGACCCCCCCCCCCACCCTGTGGGAAATACAGTGAAGGCCATCTGTAAGTGGACTAGACACCTTAGGATACACAGAACCCCCCCCCCCACCCTGTGGGAAATACAGTGAAGACCATCTGTAAGTGGACTAGACACCTTAGGATACACAGAACCCCACCCCCACCCTGTGGGAAATACAGTGAAGACCATCTGTAAGTGGACTAGACACCTTAGGGTACACAGAACCCCCCCCCCCACCCTGTGGGAAATACAGTGAAGGCCATCTGTAAGTGGACTAGACACCTTAGGATACACAGACCCCCCCCCCCCCACCCTGTGGGAAATACAGTGAAGGCCATCTGTAAGTGGACTAGACACCTTAGGATACACAGAACCCCCCCCCCCCACCCTGTGGGAAATACAGTGAAGACCATCTGTAAGTGGACTAGACACCTTAGGATACACAGAACCCCACCCCCACCCTGTGGGAAATACAGTGAAGACCATCTGTAAGTGGACTAGACACCTTAGGGTACACAGAACCCCCCCCTCCCCCCGTGGGAAATACAGTGAAGGCCATCTGTAAGTGGACTAGACACCTTAGGGTACACAGAACCCCCCCCTCCCCCCGTGGGAAATACAGTGAAGACCATCTGTAAGTGGACTAGACACCTTAGGGTACACCGAACCCCCCCCCACCCTGTGGGAAATACAGTGAAGACCATCTGTAAGTGGACTAGACACCTTAGGATACACAGAACCCCCCCCCCCCCCGTGGGAAATACAGTGAAGGCCATCTGTAAGTGGACTAGACACCTTAGGATACACAGAACCCCCCCCCCACCCTGTGGGAAATACAGTGAAGGCCATCTGTAAGTGGACTAGACACCTTAGGATACACAGAACCCCCCCCCCCCTGTGGGAAATACAGTGAAGGCCATCTGTAAGTGGACTAGACACCTTCGGGTACACAGAACCCCCCCCCACCCTGTGGGTAATACAGCAAAGGCCATCTGTAAGTGGACTAGACACCTTAGGGTACACAGACCCCCACCCCCCACCCCTTCAGCAGGAAGACACTTTCTGTATGAAACTAAGCTCACAGATATGAGATCTACAGGTAACGGGGCAGGGATGATAGGGAGGGGCACGTAGTAGAAATAGAATCACAGTTGTCCAACAGCTACTTACAAAAGAAGTGATTTTCTTACAGACCCTGGGAAACTGGAGAACATGTTACAGGAAGGAGAACAGGCCCTGGAGACAGGGCAGCCGGAGCCCAGATCAAGGACAGAGCCCATCGGAAGGGAGGCAGCGTCTGGGCTCATCTTTACCAGGACAGTGCAAGAAGGCGGACCCTGGGAACTCACTAACTTTAGATTTTTTTCCCACTCACTAGTCCTACATAAGAGCTTGTTTAAAATGAAATGTGTCCAGCTGGTGTGGTTCAGTGGTTGAGCCTTGACCCATGCACCAAAAAGTCACTGGTTCGATTCCCGATCAAGGCACATGCCTGGGTTGAGGGCTCGATCTCCAGTAGGGGGAGTGCAGGAGGCAGCCGATCCATGGTTGTCTCTCACATAGATGTTTCTGTCTCTTTCTCCTTCTCCCTTCTTCTCTCTCCAAAAATCAATAAATGTATATTTAAAGAAATGAAATGTGAGAGCAGTTTTTCAAGGTGCTATAAGTACTGTTCTTTCTTATTGCCAGTAATTTGAATAAATGCTCATAAAAGATTCAATCTTATCTCTGCCTATTGGCTCATTGTTGATAGGCAGTAATGCACCCATTGTGTCAAGATGACCCCCTTTTTAATGTAATTCTCTTCTGAATGGAGGACGACATGACCAGCCAACCGCAAAGAGAGCATCAAGTAAGCAACAATGCGTCACCGCTATAATTTTATTAAATTGTGCCAATCATTTAAAATGGAGATGTCTGTTTGTTGGATTCAAATGTAGGTCTCATTGGCTGGCATCCCAAGAAGACGTGGGAAAGGAAGGGCCACAAAGCCATAGAAAACTCACGGAATATGTTTGGTCTCAACTGGACAGTGTTGGAAACCTGTGAGTTGTGATGTGAGGGTCAGAATACTGTGGCGGCTTAGATGATCACACTTCTGTTCTCTCCTCAGTGCACCGGGGTGGAATGGGAAGCATCCACACGAGAGCACAGCGGCCTCACCAAATATGCCAGCGATTAAGAGGAGGGCGCTCCGGGCCTGGCCGGGTAGCTCAGATGATTAAAGAGTTGTCCCGATACACGAGGGTTGCAGGTTCAATCCTGGTCAGGGCCCATACAACAAGCAGCCAGAGAATGCGTAAATAAGTGGAGCAACACACTGATGTTCTTCTCTCTGCCTTTGTCTAAAAAATCAATCAATAAAAACAGAGACATTCTTGAGGGACAGAGCAGGAGGACAGGTAAAATGTGGGGCTTGAGGGGAGAACATCGACTTAGCATTTCTGCGCCTGTGGCTGGGTGGGGCTTCATTTACATTTTGTCATAATTACTACCAAGGTAGGGATGAATGAATGAATGCTTTCACGTGGTATTTATTTATTTATTTATTTATTTATTTATAAAGAAACGGTATTCCCCCCTTTATTGATTTTAGAGAGAGGGGAAGGGAGAGATAGACACATCGCTGAGAAAGAACATTGACTGGCCGCCTCCTGCACGCCCCCCACTGGTGATCGGGCCCACAATCTGGGCCTGTGCCCTGATCAGGAATCAAACCGGTGACCTCTTGGTGTAGGGTGGATGCTCAACCACTGAGCACAGCGGCCAGACTCACGTGTTATTTATATTCAGCTGAGAGTTTGCTGTCTAAGCCCATGAGGAGGACCTCTGGAGACATGGGGTTTGGCGTGTTTCTCACTTGTCAGGTCTCCGGGCAGGACGGCTGAGAGCGGCGGCATCTCCCTTCACCGAACAGAAGGCCAAGGGAATATTCTTCTTCTTCTTTCATGCCCACTAATCAAAAACGCTCCTGTTTTCCTCTCAAAAATCATCAGTGTATCAGGAGACATGCATCTCCATGATCTATCTTGGGGTCAAATAATGAAATGAAATGAGCTTTTCCCCTGGTTCAGAAGTCCCGTCTGTGGCACCACGAAGAAATGAATGTGCACCAAGGGGAAGCAGAGAGGAGTGAAGAGGAGCACTAATTGCCCACTTCAATCACGCCCACACAAACCCTGGCCACGCGCAGGCAGAGCAGCAGTGTTTTGGTAAGAATTTTAAACAAAAAGAAAGAGAAAAAAAATGGATTCAGCAAGACTTCCGTAGAAAAATGGAGACAGCTGCTGCCTTCTCCAGCCAGCTAGCTCCGCCAGCCGGACCCCAGACAATCCAGCTTTTGACTCCATGAATCACTTGCTGTTTCATTTGGTGGAGGAAACAGGGCCCACCCACGGCTCCCTCAGCGGGAGCAAAGTTCCCTCAGCGGAGTGAAATTTGCATCCCTGGGGAAAAGAACCATGTCCCAAGAGGCCAGAGCCGGATTCCTTCTTAGCAAGTTCCTCATCACTGGCTTTCACTTTCGTTTTAAGGCAAGGGTGCAGAGTCCCATTTTCAATCCATTTATCAATTTAAAATGATCAGGAAGCAATAATAATCAAGCGGATTACTTGTTTGGGATCAAGGAATTGCAATTCAGGGCACACGGATTTGGGTAACAACCGAAATCGTGTCCCACCAGGGAGCGAAAGTCAGGTTTTTTTAAAGGAAACAAAAAAGCATGCTTGGCCCTAGCCAGTGGGCTCAGTGGTTAGAGCAACCGCCCACGCACCAAAGGGTTGTGGGTTAGATTACCAGTCTAGGGCATGTACCTGGGTTGCTAGTTGATCCCCAGCCTCAGCAGGGGTGTGTGCAGGAGGCAATCAATCAATGTCTGTTTCACATGGATGTTTCTCTCTCTGTCTCTCCCCGCCCCCCAATTTCCACTCTCTCTAAAAATCAATGGAAAAAATATCCTCGGGGAGGATTAACAGCAACAACAAAAGGAATGTTTGCCTAGTTTGTTTACAAAGAGTTTCCACTAGTGTTGGCCCGAAAGGGGTGTTGGCTAAGCAGGGGTGTTGCCAAGGCAGTGGGGGCGGAGGCCCGCACCGAGCAAGGCCAGGTGTGCCGCGGAGCCCTAGCAGCATCTTCGAAGCGGCCCAGTTCAGTTCATTGTCCACCTGGTGCGGATTTCCACCCTGTTCACTCCCCACTGGTCTCCTGGCTCCATGTAAACACCCTTTATCAGTGGCTCCATTTTATTTCACCTTTTACACATTCTAACCTCTCAGCACACACGTAAACGCAAGCTCAGAGGAAGAAAGCTGTTTTAAAGGTGTGCTCTAATCTCTCTTTCAAATGTCCACGCCCTTATTCAAATAGCTTACGAAAATCTTTCCTTGCTGAGGCCTGCCTGGATGCATTCAAACACCACACTCTGCGCTCCTGGGCTGTGCGGACGTGGTCCAGGGGGACACGCCGTCCAGGGGGACGCCGTCCAGGAGGACGCCGTCCAGGGGGACGCCTGGGGCACCGGGAGCGCGTGGCCAGCCGCTGGAAGCCCCAGGATCCAAGGAAGGCAGAGGTCCTTTTAAAGCAGCACACTCGGACTTGAACACAATTTAACGCCGTAGTTAGGATGCAAGGCTGGGACAGGAACCAGGAACTGCGTGGCTAAGTCAGGACCTTGGTTTAAATTTAGTAAAGAGGACCAGGCCCAGACACTGCCCTCACGCGAGCCGAACCCGCAGGTGCATCCTTGCTGGCATCCTGTTAGGGGTTGGGAGGGTTGAAACTGCCCTGCTTCACAGAATCTAACTGATGCATTTTATGTTTCCTTATGTAATCCGAATAAAACCAGGGGTCTGCTTTTCTTTTTTTAAAATATATTTTTCAGTTACAGTTGACATCAAATATTATTTTATATTGGTTTTAGGCGTACAGCATAGTGGTTAGACATTTACGTAATTTACAAAGTGGACCTCCTGATGAGTCCAGTACCCACCTGACCCCTTATGTAGTTGTTACAATGTTATAGACTATATCCTCTGTGCTCTAATTGACATCCCTGTGACTGTTTTGCAACTACCAATTTGTACTTCTTAATCCTTTATCTTTTCACCCAGCCCCCAGCTCCCTCCCATCTGGCAATCGCCAGCTTGTTATCTGAATCTATGTTTCTGTTTTGTTTATTTATTTATTTTGTTCTTTAGAGTCCAAGTGAAACCATATGTTATTTGTCTTTGTCTGTCTGATTTATTTTGCTTAGCATAATGCCCTCTAGTCCATTCATGTTGTTGGAATGTTAAGATTTTATTCTTTTTTATGGCTGAGTAATATTCCATTGTAGGTGTGTGTGTGTGTGTGTGTGTCATTTATATATATGTCATATACATATGTATATATGTATGTATATATATGTCAATACATATATATATGTCATTTCTTTACCCAATCATCCACTGATGGGCACTTAGGTTGCTTCCATGTCTTGGCTATTGTAAATAATGCTGCAATGAATATAGGGGAGCATGCATATTTTCAAATTAGTGTTCTGGGTTTCTTCTGCTACACACCCAGAAGTATAACTGCTGGGTAACAAGGTAGTTATCTTTTTAATTTTTTGAGAAACCTCCATACTGTTTTCACAGTGGCCGCACCGATTTGCACTCCCACCAGCAGGGTACAAGGGTTCCCTTTTCTCCACATCCTTGCCAACACTTGTTGTTTATTGATTTATTGATGATAGCCTTCTGACAGGTGTGAGGTGATATCTTTCTGTGGTTTCTAACTTGCATTTCTCTGATGATTAGTGACCATGAGCATCTTTCCACATGAATATGTCCTCTTTAAAGTAATGTCTATTCAATTCTTCTGCCCGTTTATAAAATTGGATTGTTTGCTTTTTGGTGTTAAGTTGCATGAGTTCTGAACTCATGCAACTTATCATTGGTGACTATCTTTTTCCAGTCAGTAGATTATCTTTTTGTTTTGTTGATAGTTTCCTTTGCTGTGCAAAATATTTTTAGTTTAATGCAGCTCCATTTGTTTTTTGTTTGTTTTATTTGCTTGTTTCTCTTGCCACAACAATCAGACAAGAGGAAATAAAAGGCATCCAAATTGTAAAGGAAGAAGCAAAACTGTCATTATTTTCAGATGACATAATACCGTATAAAGAGAACACTGAAGATTCCACCAAAAAACGGATTAAGTAGAACTGATAAATGAATTCAGTAAGGAGCAGGGGCTTCTGTTTTCTTAAGGAGGTCAAGTTGGAGAGGCTCAATTAGTGTCAAAATATAAATAAAAAGACGATCTACATTTTCACCTGTGTCTTTTAAAGAACTTTCGAGGGATCTGATTCCCCACTGGCCTCTCCTCGGTGATTCCCGGCCCTGCAGCTTTTCCCGTCACAAACTCTAACCCTGTTTCACTGCTCAGCCCAAGAGGTCCTCTTCCATCGGCCTCTTGCTGCCTGAGCCCTTCATCACTGATGTTCTGAAACCTCTCACTAATCGCACAGATTTCTTCTCAATCTGCTGTCTGGTCCCTCTCAACCCACCCTCCAGATTCCGAGTCAGAGAGATCTGGGACCGGGACTAGCCCCGTCTGGTCAGCAGGCAGGGGCTGGGGAAAGGCAGCAGACGGCGGTTCAGTCATAAGTCTCGTCTCTGTCTCAGCTTTATGTCTTTTACGTTCATCCACATTGACCCTCTGGACTTTGGTCACCCCCCTTTTCTGACCTCAGTAAAACATTCTGTCCTATCACCGTGAACTGCCAAATTTAAATTCCTAGAAGATAAAGTCTAAAATATTAGACATTTATCAAACAGTTACAGTGTGATGTCAATAAGCTGTTAATAATCAGAATGATGATGGGGAAGAGTAGATCTAAAATGATGTAAAGTTGAAATTAGGGGCTAACCCTCCCCGGGTGTGTGTCCTGTTGAGTACGAGGTGGTCGGAAAGACCAAAGACCCGTCAAGACTCCTTGGCCTCTTAATGATCTTTCCACAATATCACATGTGTTGGAGACGTGTCAGGTAGTGTTATTAAGGAAATACAATCTTGAAGAAAATGGGGGGCACGTAAGGGGGGATATTAGTTATATATACCATTTAATAAACACTCACTATATAGTAGACTCTTACATAGGCTTGCTAGTTCTCATAATAGACTTAAAATATAGCTATTTATCCCATTTTACATTGGAAACACTGAACCTCATTTTGAAGAATCTAAAGTTATGCAATGAATAAATGATAGTACATCAAATTAAATCCATGCATCTTTCATCATTTAATCTTGATACTCAAATGCATCTATCCATACATAGTGTATATATACCTCATGTGACACAGATCTAATGTTCACTATCTAGAGTTATATATTTATAGATGTGCTTATTTACCTTGATCTATGTGTCAGACTGAAATAGGACTACTAGGGAACAGGAAGAGGCAGTGGTTGAGGTGGTGACCACAAAAATAAAATTTTATCTGGAGCAAAACAGCTTTAGAAAAGATTTTCAACTGAACAGAATTGTCAATCCTTTTGGCATAATTTAACATGCTGTCGCTGAAGTTACTTTTCTAATGTAGTGTAAAATTTACGACTAAATTTAAGGAAATAGTTTCCTTTTTAACTTAAAGATGTTCGTGGGGCACATGGACTTGATTTTTAAAGTGAAGGAGAGTAGGAGATAAAAGCAGAGCATGAAATGTGGGCAGGGGGTCCGGGGAGGAGAGACGCAAGACTCGGCCTTCGCTGGCTCACGTATCAACTTGAACCTCCCCTTTAACGCCCAACACACAGCAAATGCTGAGCCAGACAAGAATACAGGCTCCACCCAGGAGTTCGTCCTCTGCCAAGTCAGCAGCGAATACATGGGATTGGAGCTCAGCTTCTCAGGCCATTGAAATGCAGAGAGGAGCTCATTTTGCAGACACAAGGACAGATTGGACAGGACGTAAGTTTCTGCTGTCCAGGGGATGAATAGTCATTCTAGGAGTGGAGAGCAGAGGACACGACAGTTCCACGGGTGTCCCCGTGCGCGCAGAGCAGAGGACAGGACAGTTCCGCGGGTGTCCCCGTGCACGCAGAGCAGAGGACAGGACAGTTCCGCGGGTGTCCCCGTGTGTGCAGAGCAGAGGACAGGACAGTTCTGCGGGTGTCCCGTGTGCGCAGAGGCGGGGTGGCACGGAAGGGCAGAGGACAGGACAGTCTGCGGGTGTCCCGTGTGCGCAGAGCAGAGGACAGGACAGTTCCGCGGGTGTCCCGTGTACGCAGAGCAGAGGACACGACAGTTCCGCGGGTGTCCCGTGTGCCCAGAGCAGAGGACATGACAGTTCCGCGGGTGTCCCTGTGCGCGCAGAGCAGAGGACATGACAGTTCCGCGGGTGTCCCGTGTGCGCAGAGCAGAGGACACGACAGTTCCGCGGGTGTCCCGTGTGCGCAGAGCAGAGGACAGGACAGTTCCGCGGGTGTCCCGTGTGCGCAGAGCAGAGGACAGGACAGTTCCGCGGGTGTCCCGTGTGCGCAGAGGCGGGGTGGCACGGAAGGGCAGAGGACAGGACAGTCTGCGGGTGTCCCGTGTGCGCAGAGGCGGGGTGGCACGGAAGGGCAGAGGACAGGACAGTCCGCGGGTGTCCCGTGTGCGCAGAGGCGGGGTGGCACAAGAGCAGAGGACAGGACAGTTTGGCGGGTGTCCCGTGTGCGCAGAGGCGGGGTGGCACGGAGGGGCAGAGGGCAGGACAGTCTGCGGGTGTCCCGTGTGCGCAGAGGCGGGGTGGCACGGACGGGCAGAGGAGGGCTGTGGATGACACGGCTGAGTACTGCAGGCGGAGGGAATGGATGAAGGCAAGCTGGTGGGATTAAAAACGCTCAGGACCCGTTGTAAATACATACATGTCTCACTTTGGGTTCTCAAAGAAAACATGGACGTTGTCTTTCCTTTGCATCAATACTGGAAAGCTGGCACCGGTAGGGAGCATTTTCAAAAAATAGTTGGGCTTCACTGTCTTAGCTGATTGAGGAAAGAGCCTAGTCTTTGTTTCTTATGTCTGAGCAGCAAATCACTAAAACAACAGAAATCCGTTGTCTGGCAGCGCTGGAGGCCAGACGTCCAGCATGCGTCTTAGGGTTCCGGAACCCAAGGGGCCCCAGGAGAGTGCAGGCGGCCTCTTCAGATGGCGGCCTACACGCCTTGGTTCACAGAGGCATCACTGGTCCCTCCGTCCTCACATCGTCTTTGCTGTCGTACCCAGCCCCCCCCTCTCTAACACGGGCGCTGTGACTACATTCAGGGCTGAGGAAGATGATCACCCTGTCTTCAGAGCCGGGATTTAATCGCGCTTTTCAGATCCTTGGCCACGTACATTAATGGTCACAGACTCCAGTGATAGGGACATGGCTCTCTCGGGGAGCACTCATTCAGTCTGCCACAGCCTCCTGGCCTCTGGGTGCTCCGGCTTTTCCCAGATGGGCTGTTAAATTCTCCACGCACTGCTGGGGCGTGTCTGTCCTGGGCTGAGACCGGCTCTCACAGTGGACTCTGCGGCAGTCTGAACCTCTCTGCATCTTTCAGGGGAGAACCTGGCCGAGCAGCCCTTAGGTGTCAGCATTTGCCGTAAATAATACAGGGCAGGTCACGACAAATACCAGCGACAAGAAGGTCAGCCTATGGACAAGCGCCAGGATATTTTGACAAGGTGATGGTCGCTATCGGTACAGGGCCAGCTTGCCAGGAGCAGGGGGCAGAGAAAGGACAGTCCGGGGATATTTTCTGCAGACCAAAGGCTCGTTTGCAGTTCTTCCTCGGAGCCCTCTCCTTCCGCTGTTTTCCCGAACACACATCCAATCTGTCACGTTGGCCTGCTGGTTCTGTCTCTCTGGGTCCCGGTGTCTCTGCCTTTTCCATCTGATCAGTTACACCCACGGCTGGGCTCTCATTCTCTCCTCCGGGCCCGTGAGAACCTTAGCTCCTCATTCCCCGCACGCAGGCCTCCCTGGCAACCACCCCGGCTACATTTCTCTCTTCACTTGTCTTCCTGATCTCTCTTCCGGTTCAGTCCAGCTGACGAGTTCCTATTGTTTTCTCCAGAGTCATCTTTCTTACCTTCCTCTCAAGGCCTCGTTAATTTCCCTGTATCGCTAAGTTTTTCTTATCTCACAGTACTTCTCTGTCTTTTGAGTCATGGCAATTCATTAGTCATATTTTCGGGGTGTCCTCTCTTCCACACCTCTGGGCTCAGCACACTGTCTTCCAAGCCCACCAACACCGGCTCAAATGTCACTCTCTCCACTAATCCTGTGGTTAGATAGTCATGGTGGCCCAGCCTTCCAGCCCCAACAATGAGAACACAGGGTAGTGCATACTTTCAGTCCATACCTTACGGCCTGGCAGTGAAGATGGACTATGAACTTAGAATAATGTGGGAATATAGGAAGCACTCAATAAACATTAGTGGTCATTATTATTTAGCTTAGCAGTATGAGCACTTTCTCTCATATAGACTAGTTTTATTTGTAGATCAGTTCTGTGTATGGACTTTTCCCATCGTCTTTTCCTGTGGCAGGTCCCTGTCAGTGTAGAATAATTTGAATATGAGTTCTATAATTCAGTGACTAACATGTTTTTATTGGTGTCTGGCACAGGACAAAGCCCTTAATGACATTTATAAAATAAATTTAAATATAATATTTTTTAATAAGAAAGATTTCAAAGAAGAAAGAAACCGTTTACACCTCCTTTATCGTATGCTCTAATGATCATCGCCATCCAGCGTCGTCAGCATACAGAGACTGCAGACAAGACAATTTGTGAGCAGGGTGTCTACTGGTACAAGGGACTGGAAGTGTTTTGATTTGACTGGACTTCCTGTCCTCTTAACTTACACACAGTCTCAGAGGTAAAAGGATAGTGTGTATCAGCAGCTTGAATTTCAGAAATGGCATCTGTCTTCCTGAACCGATGTCTGAGTTCATCACCTGACGGACAAGGTGAAAGAAGACTGTTAAGACGACATCAGTTACATCCCAGTTCCTCAGGGTTGGAGTGAACAGTCTCCTGGTCTTCACTTCTCAATGTGCAGACCTTCTGCTCCATCTGTGTTCACTGCACGGGCCCTGCATGCGCTCCCAGGGAAATGCCTGAGGAGGGGCCACGCGTCTCCGAGAGGGAGCCAGCCAGAGAGCGAAGATTCTGTCCACCTGCTTCACCGATGCGCGGCCTGACGCATGACATGGAGCACACAGTTCAGGTGTGTCACAGAATCAGTGAACGAGAGAATTCAGGCACCAGAGAAGAAATGTGAGTTCTGCTCCCCTGGATGTGATCTGAAGAGGCAGGTCAGCCTGAGCACCTCCCTCGTCTTCTCCACAGACATTTGCCGAGGCCTCGAGGCTCCAGAGGGTAGGGGTGGAGCAGAGAGTCACAGCTGCTCACACCTCTCCAAGCTGCGGGCTAATTCATTATACATTAGCTCGTTAAAGCCTTTATTCTAAGGCAGTTACTCTGCCTTTCCTTGTTTCTAACATTAAATTATGGAGATTGCTCAGGATGGGAAAATTGTGCTGTGTTCTCTTTCAGCAAGTGTCCACGCGATCAGCATCTCTTTGCAATGTGATTTAGAAATAAATCTGAGGCATTCAAAAGCGAATAGACCTAGCATCCTTTCTCACTCATTTTCTACAACAAAATCCTTATTCATGTTTTTATATGGAAAAAGATATTTCTATGTTATCCCCCAAAACAAGTTTTAGATACACTTACCAGGTGTAAAGTGGTACGAGGTAGTGGGTACTTGTTGGGATTAGCTGCCCAGCATCATCCCACCTAGCTTTCCTTCCTTCTTCCTTCCTTCCTTCCTTCCTTCCTTCCTTCCTTCCTTCCTTCCTTCCTTCCTTCCTTCCTTCCTCCTTCCTTCCTCCTTCCTTCCTTCCTTCCTTCCTTCCTTCCTTCCTTCCTTCCTTCCTTCTTCCTTCCTTCCTTCCTTCCTCCTTCCTTCCTCCTTCCTTCCTCCTTCCTTCCTCCTTCCTTCCTTCTTCCTTCCTTCCTTCCTTCCTGCCTTCCTCCTGCCTTCCTCCTTCCTTCCTCCTTCCTTCCTCCTTCCTTCCTCCTTCCTTCTTCCTTCCTCCTTCCTTCCTCCTTCCTTCCTCCTTCCTTCCTTCCTCCTTCCTCCTTCCTTCCTCCTTCCTTCCTTCCTTCCTTCCTCCTTCCTTCCTCCTTCCTTCCTTCCTTCCTTCCTTCCTTCCTTCCTTCCTTCCTTCCTTCCTTCCTTCCTTCCTTCTTCCTTCCTCCTTCCTTCCTCCTTCCTTCCTTCCTTCCGGCCTGCCTGCTTCCCTGCTTCCTTCCTTCCCTTCTTTCTTTCCTTCTTTCCTTCCTTTCTTTCTTTTCTCCTCACCCAAGGACACTTTTTTGCATTTATCTTCAGATAGAGCAGGAGGGAGAGAGAGAGAGAAACATCGATGTGAGAGAGACACATGGACTGGTTGCCACCCACACGACCCCAACCGGGGCCGGGGACAAACTGCAACCGAGGTACGCGCCCTTAGCGGGAACTGAGCCCGAAACTCTCTGGTCCTCGGACCAACGCTCTCACCACTGAGCCAACCTGGCCCGGGCCCACCTAGCTTTTCTACTTGGAGAGAATCCCTGGAGTCTGAAGGACACAGATGTTTTCTGTCCTAGCTCCTGGGCTGCTGGGAGGTGCACACGTGGACATACCTGGTCTGTCCAATGTTTTCACAGGGCATGGACTCCGGAGCCTGTGCGTGAATAGGAATGACTGGCAGGTCTGGCTGTGGTGGTGGCCATGGTAGCTTGGGTCACCTTGCGGGTTTCATGGCCGCAGCACCCCTCATCTGGCGTTGCCCATGATGTCCATGCCCATGATCATGATGCACAGTGACCGGCTGCAAGGATAGCGCCCTCATCAGATGCCTCATATGCCGTGATTGGGACTGTTTCTGGCTGCGTGGACGTCCATGGTGCCTGATTTTCCAACTCTAGTTTCACAGCTTTCTCACTGATCCTGCAAGATGAGTCTTCCGAGAAGTGTTCGTGCAAATTCAATGACATTAACTAACATGAACCATAAAAATATGGTCCCTGGCCCATAGGCACTTAAAATTACAGCTGAACCTCTTTCTTTCTTTCTTTCTTTCTTTCTTTCTTTCTTTCTTTCTTTCTTTCTTTCTTTCTTTCTTTGTTTATTTATTTATTTACTTTTGTTAGAACAACTCAATACAATAAAATTCCAGTTTATTGTTGGTCAACATTGTTTCACATATACATCGAATAGGTCAAATAAATAAATAAATTAAATAAAACAAACAGTAATTTCCTAGACAAAAAAGAAACTTTTTATCTTTGGTCATTTTAACCATCTTACAAACCAACTACTTAACCAAGTACTTAACCCCCGCTCCCCAGCACCCAAACCAAAGTTACTGAAATGCTCAGAATAAGATTTTTGTTGCTGCTTTTGCTTTTTTTTTTTTAACGAGGATTTTTTTCCCTGGGAGATTGTAAGGACACGGTCCCACCAGCACTAAGTCAGAAGTAGGGCAGCGAACCCTCCCAAGGCTGGTTCGATCATCCCGAAATTATTAAAAATGGTTGACCCCTCAGAGTATGTTCAGAAATATAAAATGTAAACAAAAATACACATTTTTAACAGGTACTTTTAAGAATTAAGAAGCAGGGCCTTGGAAGTTTTGTTTTTTTCCCTCCCCTGTTGCTTTGGGTGGTGGAGAGTGTGTCCCTGTGGATGGCACTGTCCTCGGTGGGCGTGAGGACACTACTCCAGGTGACCACTTTGCATCATTTCTGAGCCGGGAAGTGGAGGGTGAATGAATAGAGTGAGGTGGTCTTTTATTTTAAGTTTAACTTTTTCTATTTTGCTGTCTAGTCATCCTCATAGGTCTTCTGCTTCTTGGGGTCAACGTTGTCATCCTCATCGTCTTCTGCCCATGTGTCTGTTTCTGCTCCAGCCTCCTCCCTGTCCTCCCCTCTCTCTTCCCCGTCTTCCCCTCCCTCCACCTTGTCCTCCCCACCCTCCACCTTGTCCTCCCTTCCCCCCTCCTCATCCTCCCCTCCCTCCTCCCCGTCCTCCCCTCCCTCCTCCCCCCTCCCCTCCCTCCACCTTGTCCTCCCCACCCTCCACCTTGTCCTCCCTTCCCCCCTCCTCATCCTCCCCTCCCTCCTCCCCCCTCCCCTCCCTCCACCTTGTCCTCCCCACCCTCCACCTTGTCCTCCCTTCCCCCCTCCTCATCCTCCCCTCTCTTCTCCCCGTCCTCCCCGCCCTCCCCTCTCTCCTCCCCCTCCTCCCCTCCCTCCTCCCTGTCTTCCCCTCTCTCCTCCCCCTCCTCCCCTCCCTCCTCCCCGTATTCCCCTCCCTCCTCCCCCTCCTCCTCTCCCTCCACCTTGTCCTCCCCACCCTCCACCTTGTCCTCCCTTCCCCCCTCCTCATCCTCCCCTCCCTTCTCCCCGTCCTCTCCGCCCTCCTCCCCATCCTCCCCTCCCTCCTCCCCCTCCTCCCCACCCTCTACCTTGTCCTCCCCACCCTCCACCTTGTCCTCCCCACGTCCTTCCCTCCCTCCTCCTCGTCATCCCCACCCTCCCTCTCGTCATCCCCACCCTTCTCCTTGTTATCTCCACCCTCCTCCTTGTAATCAACCCTCCTCCTCGTCCTCTCCTCCCTCCTCCTCGTCCTCTCCTCCCTCCTCCTTGTCCTCCCCTCCTTCTTCCTCTTCTTCATCTACCTCATTGTCAGACTCCTGCTCCCCATTTCCCTCATTAGCGTTCCCTTCAGCAGGTGCGTCTCTTCCATTCTCTGCCTCCTCCACAACTTTCTTCTTCTCACGTCCTTGGAGATCCCGGAGCTGGTGTCCACCGTCCCCGACACGGTGGGGCATGCACGTGTTTTGAAAAGAAAATGAGAGACTTCCTGGCCGGTTTGGCTCAGCGGTTAGAGCATCGGCCTGCAGCCCAGAGAGACCCGGGTTCGGTTCCCGCTAAGGGCATGTACCTTGGTTGCAGTTTGTCCCTGGCCCTGTTTGGGTCTTGCAGGTGGCAGACAGTTGATGTGTCTCTTTCACGTCGATGTTTCTCTCTTTCTCCCTCCTACTCTATCTGAATAAAAAAAGGAAAAATGTCCTCTGGTGAGGATGAAAAAAAAGAAAGAAAGCGAGAGTTCGAGGACCCAAGTGAAAACCCGCCCAACAGTACAAACAATGCGACAATGGCTTTTCAGAGCAGCCCGGGGACAGCCCTCTCTAACCAACCCTAACAACATATGTGGAAATTTAGGTTGGCAAACCTGATACATTAAGTAGAGATCAGGGCTGGCCCTCCATGTCTGTGGATTCTGCATCTAACAGTTCAACCAAATACAGATGGAAAATATTCGGGGAAAAAACTGTTAGATGTTGCTGACATGTATTATGCAGTTAGGTGTAAGATGATTACAGACATTTTCCTTGTCATTATTCCTAAACAATATAGTATAACAACGATTTACATAGCATTAGTGTTGCATTGAGCATTATAAATAATCTCGAGATAACTTAAAGTTTACAGAAGGATGTGTGTAGATTACATGCAACTACTACACCCTTTCATATAGTGACTTGAGCGTCTGTGGATTTTGGTATCCACATAGGTGGGGTAAGGATACCGGGGGTGCAGGAATACTGAAGGATGGCTGTATTTCTTTTGTCTTAATGGTTTTCGATACACTGTTAACTCCCTTATGAATTCTGAATAAAGGATAGACAATAAATAAATATGGCTATTAAAATGGGTCACGAGAGAACATATTCAGCTATGGGTAGCAAGGGCTGTGGTTGGGTGTGTCAGGGTCTGAGTTTGCTGGGAGGGTGTGCAGATCTGAACTGTGGAGCTTTGCTGAGCTCCTGGTTTTCCCAAACCGACTGCTCTTCATCTCTTCCCTCTCGTGCCGGGATGGCTGGGTCCGAACCTCTGCCCCTCGGCTGCCCACGTGGTTCCGCCCTGGGAATGAAGTGCTGCCTCGGCTCAGGACAGGCAGGGAAGAGGAGGGCTTCACAGTCTACTTTAGAAGAACCACCTTTCTCGATGTGCCTTCGCACTGTGTGCATTTCGTTTCTCTTTAAAATAAGACGTACTTGCAATATTTCACAGTAATCAAAGGACCAAAAACAGCTCTTCAATGGGCGTTCGCAGTTTTCCCCCAGGTGTGGATGTTCGTTTTGTGTGTCTTATTGTCTTCAGGTCAGAGCGTACGTATCCACCTGGTTGGTCAGACTGCTGCGGCAATGTCAGATGGTACGCATCCTGTACCCACAACTCAATATTTTAATTTTTAAAGGATCTTACAGAGAGACTTTCAAAGGAAATCAATGGTGAAAATGAAGAACCATTATTGCTCTAATAATTGATGACACTTTACTACATGGAAATTTGAAAGCATTATTAACAAGTATAGTAAATAAAAATCATAGCTCCTACATTATTTATGGTTTTCTTAAGCCTTAAGTGATCCTAGGTTTGGGGGAGAAAAAGTAAAAAAGAAAATTCACTAAGCTCTGACATTTGCATTTCCCCAAATCCATAAGCCTATTTTCTAGAAAAAGTGTGCAAAATGCATACACAGGGCATAATTATTTACATATTTATATCAGGTAAACTTTACTTGATAATTGTGCTCATATATTTTAACATTAATATCAACATTTTAAAATATGGAGTGGATTCTAATTTGAAGAGCTTTAAGGACAGATGTGACTTGGCTGCAGTTGTCCTTTGCATGTGACTCTGGGTGATGAACTGGTTCTTCCCCGAACCCCAGTCTCACACTTCATGCCTTCCAGCACTGTTTACAAACTTTGCTTAGGGCAAAGTTGAAGTCGTTGTGTGAGTACAGTCTGTAATGCCTCCCCTGCTGGCTAGAAGCCCCTCCTTCCCCCCAATGCAGAGGAGCGAGGGGCTTACTACTCTCCAGAGTCTGCACTGTGAACACTGAACCGTCCCCTTCACAGAGACCCCTCTATCCACCACTGTTTTTCAATTTCCCTTTTCCACTGACACCCCCTTCCTGTGCCTCCCACCGCAGTTAACCTAGAAACGTACTCAGTTACCTCCCATGTGAGAACCTACACATCTACACCCAAAACATTAACATTTTTTGAGCCCCAAACACCATCTTTGTCAGCTCTTGAAGGACAGTCCCCCCTCCCTCTCTGTCCTGTCTATTTCACTCTTACTCTGTCACCTGCCTTCCGGTCCAGCCCCTCCCCGAGAAAGCTCCGACCCAGGCCCTTGTTTAGTGCATTTCAGCAAAGGCGGTAGACACGTCCCAGTTCACACCCCACTAGATCTCGCTAGCGATTGATCCTAGTGGCCACATTCTTCAGTTAAAATCTCTCCTTCATGGATCCTGTGGCATTTTTCTCTTAAGGTTTCATCCTCTCTCTCCTTACCACTTGTATAGATTTACTGGTGCTGGCTAAAGTTTGATGTCAGCCAGGATTAATGTCCTTAAACCTCCACTCCTCATTGTAGGTATTTTCCACCTGGGACCATGGTTCCCTCTGTGACTGCTCTTCCAATGATACCTGCTCCATGCTGTCCATTAAATCTCCCTGCTAACCTCCAGGCCTGTACGAGACATGTGCAAGAGTTCATTTGTTATCTTTTGCTCCAAACCTACTTCCACTTCCCCTAATGACCCTAGGGGGGAAAAAATGAGAAACAGCATAAAGTATCGTAGACATTTTCCTCTCAAAACTTGACCCCAATTCCACCATATTTTCATCAGCTACTAGATGATATATTCCGCCTCAGGGCAAATTCTCCCTAGCCTACCATCCCGTTCCTTGTCGTTGCCACGTCGTGGCTTCGTTTCGGGCGCACACCCTTCTCCTGATCACTTCCCAGCCCCGGAGAAGCGATTCGGGTCCTTCTCTCACGCCCTTGCTACGACGCTCTTTCTGCGTCCACAGCGGTGTTGCTAACTCACACACCTGTCCTTTCGTCTGAAAGCTCTCAAGGGTCCCCTGAGGTTCCAGCTTAAAAAGCCAATTCCTTCATTTAATACATGTCTTTATGTTGTAGACTATCGTCCCCTCCACGTTCACTGTCTCCCAAAGTGTGTTTCTAGGAAGTCTGGGGAAGGGGAGAGCGGGGTCCTGTGTCCTGCCACAGACCTTTAACATCCATGATCAAACTACCACAGGTCAATGTACCACTGAGTGTTTCCTACAGCTGTGTACTCAAGGAATTTCTTTTCTTCCAAGGATGATTTCGGAGTTGAGAGTCGATGTACCACCACGTGGGACATTATCTTCTAGTCTTATTTCTTTTTAAATAATTTTTCTTTATTGATTTCAGAAAGAGAGGAAGGGAGAGGGAGAGAGATAGACATCGATGAGAGAGAACATCGATTGGCCACCTCCTGCATGCCCCCCACTGGGGATCGGGCCCACAGCCTGTGTGTGTGGAATTGAACCGCGCTGACCCCTTGGTGCAGGGGTCGGCGCTCAACCACAGAGCCGCACCAGCCAGGCTAGTCTTATTTCTGAACACTTTCCCTTGGACACTGTACTCCGGCCAAATGGAGATGACGGAGGTTCTCATGAAATACGATGTTCTCACCTACGCGCCTTCCACAGGCCCTTCGTCTGCTAGTGTGTTTTCCCCTGAGTTATTGACTTCAACAGCTTATATTTTTCAGAACACATATTGCTACCTCTCAGTGGTCTTCCTTGCTTTTCTTCCCCTTCTAGATCGGATACTGAACTTCCTCTCTGTGTGCCCGGTAAGCTCAGTCATAGCACCTGTACCTGAGGCTGCAATAGAAGCGTGGCCTTCTTGACTTTGTGGCACGGGAATGTGTGTCGCCCAGAGTAGATGTCCAACCGTGGTTTGCTGAGTTCACAAATGAATGGATGGGTCTGACTGGAGAAGATGAAATCTGACCCCAGCTGACAAGGCAGGGCAAGTCTGTAGAAAGCGTGATGATCAGGACAATGGCTGCCAACAGCTGTATACTTTGCAGGAAGGGAGGGTTGAAATGTAAGGAGAGGGAGGGAGTAGGGAAGGCTAGGGATGTTCTGGAGGAAAGAGGATCACTACCTGGCTTCCCTGCTTTCTACAGCAAGTAGTTTAACAGCATCCACATTTTAAGTGACTTTTTTTCTGATGGTATAAGCCATATATACTCATTACAGAAGACACAGAAAAGCACAGGGGAGGGAATATAATCCCATCACTCCGAAATAATCCTCAAGATTCAGGGTGAAGCCCCAGCTCAGACTCAACAGAATTGTAGTGCAGTTCAATTTTGAAAAATACTTTTCTTTATTTAACTATGCGCTATAATCATTTCCCCAAGTCATTCGACTTTTCTTATATAATGTCATTTTAAATAAGTGCATTGCATTCTATTGCATGCTACCGTCAGCTTTGTTTAGTTATTCATTTGTGTTGGACATTAGGTTGTTTAAAAACTTTCATTACTTTAAATAACATCATGATAAACTTTCTTGTATGTAAGAAATTCCTGGGTCAAAGGGTGCATATATTCTGATGATTTTGATTTGTAGCTACAAAGTATTCTCTAGAAAGATGATTTCAATGAACACGATTTAAGAGTGATGATATTTACTCATTTTTATTTATTGAATGCTAAAAAACATTTCTGCAGTATTTGGGAAATGAAACATGGCATCTCCTGTATTTCCAATGTTTTATGTTATTAATGATGTTGGAATTTACTCATTAAGTTTTAGCCCATTTGTATTGGAAAATGTATTTTTATTTTACTGATGACGATGTGATGAGGTTTAACTCCTAAATTATCTTTTGAAACACAGACTAGAGTTATTAAAATGTTTAATGACAAATATTGCAGCTGTTCTAAATCTGAAACAATTAGATGGGGGAGGGGGAGGGAGGTGTCAATGGGGTAAAAAAGGAGAAATATCTGTAACAAAAACAAACAAAAAAAAGACTAGATGGCAGCCGTTCAGGTCTTTGTAGTTCCCAGAAATAAAATTGTAGACCTTTAACCAATCAATCGCTTCCCCTCCTCTGTGTGTCCGGGATGTATGTTAGTTCATACCACATGCAGCTCTCACTGTGTTTGTCAGCATCTCTGAGTGCGCATCTTAGTGAACGGTCAGAGGATCTGGGTTCAAAAAGAGCTGAGTTAGAATTCTTGTTCTACTTGGACTATTTTTGTGCATTTGAAATTCAACCTCCTTGAACTTGTTTGTTTTCTTTTCTGGAAAATTGGGTCAACAATATTTCTGACATTGGGCTAGTGTTTACATTCAGTGAGAGAAGATAGAAAAGGAGTCTAGGTCAATATTTAGAGCATGGTGGGTGTGCTGTAATGAATCTACCAAGTGATACGATCTCCTGATAGTTTATTTATATGACCTGGACAACAGAAATGCATCAGCTTTGGCAAAACTCTACCTCATTCACATTAAGGCACGTCTGTCTTGCAAATTTGCTCCCGGCTCCATGTACAGCCCTGGGAAGCTCACGGGGACAGGTGAAGAGCAGAAGGGGGTAGTTAGTTGAGCTCCAGGAGAAAAGTTTCTGAAGACTGACCTCCGCAAGGCTGGGAGGCCACTCAGCCTCCCAGATTGGAACAGGCCTGCAAGAACTTTTTTTTTTTTTTATATCATCCTCACCCGAGGACATTTTTCCATTCTTTGTTCAGGTAGAGTGAGAGGGAGAGAGAGGAACAGAGAGAGAGAAACATCGACGTGAAAGGGACACATCGAGTGGTCGCCACCCGCACAACCAACCAGGGCCGGGGACAAACTACAACCAAGGTACGTGCCCTTAGCGGGAACCGAACCCGGGTCTCTCTGGACCGCAGGCCGATGTTCTCACCGCTGAGCCAAACTGGCCAGGGCTGCAAGAACTTTTCACTCTAGCCTGTGCCCTTGCCAAATGGTGTATATTTTGAACTAAATTTGTGTCTTTTCTAGTCTAAGTTCCCTCTTGAATAATCTGGTTTCTGTGGGCAGCATCACTTTGGATTCATCTCTGTTTCTGTTTTCTTAATTTATTATGCTCTGGGACTTTATGAAATATGAACTGGCGTCTCCCCTGTTCTGTTTCACTTCGCTCCCTGGTCTAGGTCCTCATCGGTTTGACCTGGGTATTTGTAGCTGCCTGCTGCTGGGTGGTTCTGTCTTCACCGCTCCGGGGGCAGACCACCCGTGAAGTGATTCCTCGGCACCTACGTCAAATCCAGGCCTTCTTCCTTTGTTAAAACCCTCTGCAATTTGGCCCCGATACTCAGATGTGTCCAATCAGGATTCCTCATACTAATCAATATAGTCGCGTGCCACATAACAGTGTTTCAGTCAGTGACAGAGCACATATATGATGTGGCCCCATACAATTACAATTGAGGGGGTCAATGGGGAAATGAGGGGGACATCTGTAATACTATCAACAATAAAAAATAATTAAAAAATGATAATGGAAAAATTCCTTTGCCCTAGAGATGTTGTAACATCTTAGAGTGAGATATCACTCACATGTTTGTGGCTATGCTGGTATTAAAAAACCTACTGTGGTAGCACTGCTACAGAGGTATAGAACTTACGGTTATGTGCAGTACATAATACTAGATAATTACAATAAACAGCTCGGTTACTAGTTTATGTATTTACTATATTATTTTTATAATTATTTTAATTATTTATTTATGTGTTTTTTTTTTTGTTGTTGTTGATACTCCCTCAAGGATATTTTTCCATTGATTTTAGATGGAGTGGAAGGGAGGAAGGGAGGGGGAGAGAGAGATTGATCTGAGAGAGACACATTAATTGGTTAGCTCCTGCACGACCCCAACCAGGGCCAGGGATTGAATCTGCAACCCAGGTAGGTGCCCTTGACTGGGAATTGAACCTACAACCCTTTAGTCCATGCTGGCCTATGCTCTAACCACTGAGCTAATCTGGCCAGAGCTATAATTATTTTATTTTGTTATTTTAAAAATTAATTAATTTATTTATTTTTGTTACAGATATTTCTCTTTTTTTCCCCCATTGACACCCTCCCCCCAATCCTACCCCCTACCCAGCATTATTGTCTATGCATATATGAGTAAAAGTTCTGTGGTTTATCTCTCCCCCAACCTCCTCTTCTGAGGTTTGTCATTCTGCACCCCACTTCCATGTCCTGTGTCTATTTTGTTCCTTAGCTTGTTTTGTTGATTATAATCCACAAATGAGATCATGTAATATTTGTCTTTCTCTGATTGGCTTGTTTCGCTTAGCATAATACTCTCTGGGTCCCTCCATATTGTCTCAAAGGTTAAGAGATCTTTCTTACAGCTGCATAGTACTCCATTGTGTATATGTACCACAGCTTTTTTATTCACCATCTACTGATGGGCACTTGGGCTGTTTCCAGATCTTAGCTATTGTAAATAGTGCTGCTATGAACATGGGTGTACATATATTCTTTCTGATTGGTGTTTCAGGCTTCTTAGGATATATTCCTAAAAGTGGGATCACTGGGTCAAATGGCAATTCCATGTTTAATTTTTTGAGGTAACACCATACTGTTTTCCACAGTGACTGCACCAGTCTGCATTCCCACCAGCAGTGCACTAGAGTCCCCTCTTCTCCACACCCTCCCAACACTTGTTGTTTGATAATTTGTTGATGGCGGCCATTCTGACAGGAGTGAGCTGATACCTCATAGTTGTTTTAATTTGCATATGAAAAAAATCTTCAGTGCCACTAATCATCACAGAGCTATACTTATCTTAGAGTGTAGTCTTTCTTATTAAAACAGACCGTAGTGGAAAACAAATTCTGTCCTACGCCAGCAGCAGCCTCATCCATCTCGTGTGTGGCACGTATTGTGATCACATCCTTTCCTCTTGTGCTTGATTTAATGCCCTGCTGTGTGTAAGCTCAGTGTAGCCTAAGTGTAGGGTGTTTACAAAGTTTACAGAGGTGTCCTACATTCACTCGCCTCTCACTCACTGCCTCTCCCAGGACAAATTCCAGTCCTAGCAGCTCCATTCATAGTAAGTGCGTATGCAGGTGCACCGTTTAAACATTTTCTTGTATCCCATTTTCACTGTAGCTTTTCTGTTTAGATACTGGTGTACCCACCACTGTGTTATAATGGCCACAGTATCTACTATAGTATCATACTGTGCAGGTTGCAGCCTAGGAGGAATGGGCTGCACTGTGTAGTGTGGGTGTGTGGTAAGTCTGTCTCCGTGTGCTCTGTGACATTCACAGTGACAGAATGGTGCAGTGAGGCATGTGTCCTCTGTGTTAAACAACTCATGACCGTGTGCCCCTTCTGTCCTGCAGAACACAAGCCACGTTGACTGTTTATGCCTCTGTCACTCGGCTCCCAGCAGCCTATCACATCCCGACCGTGCAGATCTTAGCTTGAGGCTCTTCTTCCACGCGCTTTTCTCAGGCGTGTCTCTTACTCCTGCGAATTTCTGACCCCAGAGCGCTGATCCCGTGTTCAGGGTTAACGGTCGTGCGTGTCTGTTGGTTTTCTCTCTGCGGCCCTGCTGTGTAAACATGCCTGCAGGCATCCTCTGCTTTGAGGGAGTCTGTGTTCAGGCCCTTCACGTTATGGAAGTCCTCATCGTTACCCGCCTCGCTGACCGGACGAAATCGGAACAACAATTTCACTTTTAAGAAAAAGGAGAAGCGAAAGCAGGTTCGGCGCTGGTTTGGCAGCGAGCTTCAGGGAGACGGCAGCGACGTGGCCCCGAGCCCCTTCCCGGGAACCACACTGCGTCTCAGCCCCGAGCCCGAGCTCAGCCCGTGAGCACCTGCGCTTCACGTCGTCCTCCGTCAGCGAGCCTGTCCCAGGGTGTCCGAAGGGCCCGGGAGAGCGCATAGCGCTGTCACACTTGGCACAAAACTGCACATGATTAAGCATTCGGATCGCAGTGAATGAAATGGAGACGTGGGGAGTGCGATGGGTCTTGGGTCTGGGAATGCTCAGAATTTACGGTAATTACTTCTTTGCTTTACACCATGAAAGACTGCACAGAAATGCTTTACTTTCAGACGGGGGGGCCTGTACATGTCTGTAGCCTTCCCCGAGCCTGGCCTGATCTGGCCCAGAACAACCCCCCATACTTCTGATCTACCCCTTGTGAATAGACTGTGTCTGCCCCAGCGTGGCCCCTGAAGGCGGACTCTTTCTGCCTCTGGTCTGCACCCACACCATGCTGCTGCACCCACACCATGCTGCTGCACCCACACTCTTGCTGCTGCACCCACACTATGCTGCTGCACCCACACTATGCTGCTGCACCCACACTCTTACTGCTGCACCCACACTATGCTGCTGCACCCACACTATGCTGCTGCACCCACACTATGCTGCTGCACCCACAGTATACTGCCTCACCCACACCATGCTGCCGCACCCACACTATGCTGCTGCACCCACACCATGCTGCTGCACCCACACTCTTACTGCTGCACCCACACTATGCTGCTGCACCCACACTATGCTGCCGCACCCACAGTATACTGCTGCACCCACACCATGCTGCCGCACCCACACTATGCTGCCGCACCCACACTATGCTGCTGCACCCACACCATGCTGCTGCACCCACACTATGCTGCTGCACCCACACTATGCTGCCGCACCCACACTCTGTGGACGCTGTGGGGGCGGTGGGGGCGGTGGGGGCTGTGGGGGCGGTGGAGGCTGTAGGGGCTGTAGGGGCGGTGGGGGCGGTGGGGGCGGTGGGGGCGGTAGGGGCGGTGGGGGCGGTGGGGGCGGTGGGGGCGGTAGGGGCTGTAGGGGCGGTGGGGGCGGTGGGGGCGGTGGGGGCGGTGGGGGCTGTAGGGGCGGTGGGGGCGGTGGGGGCGGTGGAGGCTGTAGGGGCGGTGGGGGCGGTGGGGGCTGGACACTGCTGTGGGGGCGGTGGGGGCGGTGGGGGCTGTGGGGGCTGTGGGGGCTGTAGGAGCTGTGGGGGCGGTGGGGGCGGTGGGGGCGGTGGAGGCTGTAGGGGCGGTGGGGGCGGTGGGGGCTGTGGGGGCTGTGGGGGCTGGACACTGCTGTGGAGGCTGTGGGGGCTGTGGGGGCTGTGGGGGCTGTAGGGGCGGTGGGGGCTGTGGGGGCGGTGGGGGCTGTGGACGCGGTGGGGGCTGTGGGGGCGGTGGGGGCTGTGGACGCGGTGGGGGCGGTGGGGGCTGTGGGGGCGGTGGGGGCGGTGGGGGCGGTGGGGGCTGTAGGGGCTGTGGGGGCGGTGGGGGCTGTAGGGGCGGTGGGGGCGGTGGGGGCGGTGGGGGCTGTAGGGGCTGTGGGGGCGGTGGGGGCTGTAGGGGCGGTGGGGGCGGTGGGGGCGGTGGAGGCTGTAGGGGCGGTGGGGGCGGTGGGGGCGGTGGGGGCTGTAGGGGCTGTGGGGGTGGTGGGGGCTGTGGGGGCTGGACACTGCTGTGGAGGCGGTGGGGGCGGTGGGGGCTGTGGGGACTGTGGGGGCTGTGGGGGCTGTGGGGGTGGTGGGGCTGTGGGGGCTGGACACTGCTGTGGAGGCTGTGGGGGCTGTGGGGCCTGTAGGGGCGGTGGGGGCGGTGGGGGCTGTGGGGGCTGTGGGGGCTGTGGGGGCTGTAGGGGCTGTGGGGGCGGTGGGGGCGGTGGGGGCTGTAGGGGCGGTGGGGGCGGTGGGGGCGGTGGGGGCGGTGGGGGCGGTGGGGGCGGTGGGGGCGATGGGGGCTGTGGGGGCGGTAGGGGCGGTGGGGGCGGTGGGGGCTGTGGGGGCTGTGGGGGCTGGACACTGCTGTGGGGGCTGTGGGGGCTGGACACTGCTGTGGGGGCTTTGGGGGCTGTGGGGGCTGTGGGGGCTGTGGTGGGAGCAGAGCAGTGGAGTCTGAGGTTGAACCCCTGGAGGGCGTCATGTGAGCCTCGCCATTGTCCTGTCTGGGAGGTTTGCCCTGATATGTGTCTGTGGGAGGTGCCACGTGCCAGCCCTCAGGGCCTACGGAGGGGACTGAAGGACACACTCAGCACTGAATCTAAGGGAACTTTTATTTCCTGGAGGAACTCTTGGCAGAGCCGGACAGGGACTGGACAGTAGGACCCCCAAAGGAGGCTCCGTCTGCCTACCTGGAGTATGGGGGAGATGCCCTCTCTCACACTTGAAAATCAGCTTCTTCTGACCCCCCCCCTGCAGTGACCTGAGGCAAGGGGAACAGCTCTGGGCTGTTTTGTCAAATGATTTTTGTGAATCAATTGTTATGATCATGTGATTTTTATCCTTCATTTTATTTATGTAATTTATCATATTTATTAATTTGTAAATATTGTACCAGCCTGCATCCCCAGAATAAATTCCATTTGGTCATTAGGTATGATCTTTTTAATATATTACTGGATTCAATTTGCTAGTATTATGTTGAGTATTTTAACATCTATTTTCATCAGGTATATTGTCCAGTAATTTTTTTTCAGTCTCCTTTCTATGTCTCTGGTTCTATTTTGTTCATCAGCCGACCTTGTTCATTATATTCCACAAATGAGTGAGATCATGTGATATTTGTCTTTCTTTGCTTGGCTTGTTTTGCTTAGAATGATACTCTCCAGGTCTCTCCATGTCATCTCAAAGGATAAGAGATCTTTCTTTCTTACAGCTGCATAGTATTCCATTGTGTATATGTACCACAGCTTTTTTATCTATTCATCTACTGATGGACATTTGGGCTGTTTCCAGATCTTAGCTGTTGTAAATAGTACTGCTACGATCATGGGGGTACATATATTCTTTCTGATAGTGTTTCAGGCTTCTTAGGATATATTCCTAGAAGTGGGATCACTGGGTCAAATAGCAGATCAATTTTTAATTTTTTGAGGTGACACCATATTGTTTTCCACAGTGGCTGCACCAGTCTGCATTCCCACCAGCAGTGTGCTAGAGTCCCCTTCTCTCCACACGCTCGCCAGCACTTGTTTGATGATTTGTTGATGGCGGCCATTCTGACAGGTGTGAGGTGATACTTCATTGCTGTTTTAATTTGCATCTCTCTGATGATTAGGGATGTTGAGCATTTCTTCATATGTCTCTTAGCCATTTGTATGTCCTATTTGGAGAAGTGTCTATTTAGTTCCTCTGCCCATTTTTTAATTGGGTTCTTTGTCTTCCTTTTGTTGAGTTGTATGAGCTCTCTCTATATTTTGGAAATTACCCCTTATCTGATGTATCCTTGGCAATTATGCTCTCCCATACAGTGGGTAGCCTTTCCATTTTGATGGTTGTTTCTTTTGCTGTGCAGAAGCTTTAGAGTTTGATGTAGTCCCATGTGTTTATGTTCTCCTTTGTTTCTGTTGCCTTAAGTGATGTATCAGTGAAAATTCTGCTGCGTATGATGTCTGAAATTTTGTTGCCTACATTTTCTTCTAGGATTTTTATGGATTCATGAGTGACATTTAACTCTTTTATCCATTTTGTGTTTATTCTTGTGTATGGTATAAGTTGATGGTCTAGTTTCATTTTTTTGTAGGTAGCTGTCCAATTTTCCTAACACCATTTATTAAAGAGGCTGTCCTTACTCCACTGTATGCTCTTGCCACCTTTATCAAATATTAATTGAGCATATTGCCTTGGGTTCATTTCTGGGTTCTCCGTTCTGTTCCACTGGTCTATATGCCTGTTCTTGTGCCAGTACCAGGCTGTTTTGATCACAGTCGCTTTGTAGTATAACCTGATATCTGGTATTGTGATCCCTCCAACTTTGTTTTTCTTTTTCAAGATTTTTATGGCTATTTGGGGTCTTTTTTGGTTCCATATGAACTTTTGAGGTATTTGTTCTAGTTCTGTGAAATATGTTGTTGGTATTTTGATGGGGATTGCATTGAATCTATAAATTGCTTTGGGTAGCATGGACATTTTAATGATGTTAATTCTGCCAATCCATGAACTTTTTTATATCTTCCTGTATTTCTTTTTTCAATGACCTGTAGTTTTCTGCAATTAGGTCCTTTATTTCTTTGGTTAAGTTTATTCGTAGGTATCTTAAGTTTTTTGCTGCGATGGTAAATGGGATTTTTTTTTAGTTTCCCTTTCTGTGAGTTCATCATTGGTGTATAAGAATGCTGTCGATTTCATGACATTAATTTTGTATCCTGCTACTTTGCCAAATTCACTTAGAAAGTCTAGTAGAATTTTGATGGAGTCTTTGGGGTTTTCTATGTATAATATCATGTCATCTGAGAACAATGACAGTTTCACTTCCTCCTTTCCCATTTGGATCCCTTTTATTTTTACTTCCTGTCTGATTGCTGTGGCTAAGACTTCCAGTACTATGTTAAATAAGAGTGGCGTAGGTGGGCATCCCTGTCTGGTTCATGTTCTTAAGGAAAATGCTTTTAGTTTTTGCCCATTGAGTATGATGTTGGCTGCAGGTCTTTCATATATGGCCTTTATTATGTTGAGATATGATTCCTCTATTCCCCATTTGCTGAGCGTTTTTATCAGAAATGGGTGCTGGATTTTGTTGAATGCTCTTTCAGCATCTATTGATATGATCATATTATTTTTATCTTTCATTTTGTTTATGTGGTGTATCACATTTATTGATTTGTGAATATTGTACCAGCCTTCCATCCCTGGGATGAATCCCACTTGGTCATCGTGAATAATTGTTTTGATGTATTGCTGGATCCAATTTGCTAGTACTTTGTTCAGAATTTTGGCATCTATGTTCATCAGGGATATTGGTCTGTAGTTTTCTTTGTTTGGAGTGTCTTTTTCTGGTTTTGAAATTAGAATATGCTGGCCTCATAAAACGAGTTTGGAAGTCTTCCTTCTTCTTGAATATTTTGAAGTAGTTTGAGGAGAATGGATATTAGTTCTTTTTTGAATATTCAGTAAAATTCCCCCTTGAAGCCGTCTGGGTCTGGGCTTTTGTTTGCTGGAAAAGTCTTGATTACATCTTCAATTTCTTCTGTTGTTATTGGTCTGTTCAAGTTTTTCATCTCTTCCTGGTTCAGTTTTGGGAGACTATGTGTTTCTAGAAATTTGTCCATTTTGCTTAGATTGTCAAATTTGTTGCCGTATAATTGTTCATAATATTTGTTCACAATCCTTTGTATTTCTGTGGTGTCAGTTATTACTTCTCCTCTTTCATTTCTGATTTTGTGTATTTGGGTTCTCTCTCTTTGTTTCTTGGTGAGTCTAGCTAAGGGACTATCAATCTTGATTATCTTTTCAAAGAACCAGCTCTTTGTTTCATTGATCCTTTGATTTGTTTGTTTTTTTTTTTTTGGTCTCCATGTCATTTATTTCTGCTCTGATCTTTACTATTTCCTTCCTTCTACTTGTTCTGGGGTTTTCTTTCTTTTTTTTTTTTTGCTTTCTAGTTCTTTAGGTAGTCTAAAGTGAGGTTAGGTAGTCTATAAGTGATTTTTCTTGTTTCTTGAGGTAAGCCTGTAGCGCTATGAACTTCTGTCTCAGAACTCCTTTCGCTGCATCCCATAGATTTTGTGTTGTGTGTTCATTTTCATTGGTTTCCAGGAAGTTTTTAATTTCTTCCTTGATCTTCATGGTAACCCATTCATTGTTCAAAAACATGCTATTTAGCCTTCATGTTTTCAAATATCTTTGCATGTTCTTGTTGCAATTAATTTCTAGTTTCATGCCATTGTGATATGAGATGATGCTTGATATGATTTTAATCTTGAACTCATAGAGACTTAGTTTGTGCCTTAACATGTGGTCTATCTTTGAGAATGTCACATGTGCATTTGAGAAGGTGATTTCTGCAGTTTTGGGGTGAAGTCTCTGTAGATGTTTATTAAATCCATTTGATCTAGCGCTTCATTTAGACTCTGTGTTTCCTTGTTAATTTTTGTCTAGATGATCTATCCAGTGATGTTAGTGGGGTGTTGAAGTCCCCTGCTATGATTCTATTGCTGTTGATGTCTCCTTTGAAGTCCTCCAGAAGATTTTTAATATATGTTGGTGCTCCTATATTGGGTGCATATATGTTTACCAAGGTTATATCTTCCTGTTGGATAGATTCTTTCAATATTATGTAGTGGCCTTCTTTGTCTGTAGTTATGGTCTTCATTTTGAAATTGACTTTATCAGATATGAGTATTGCTACCCCATCTCTTTTTTTCCTTTCTGTTTGCTTGAAAGATTTTTTTCTAACCATCACTTTCAACCTATGTGAGTCTTTTGTTGCAAGGTGGGTCTCTTGTAAACAACATATACCTGAGTCATGCTTTCTTATCCAATCAGCTACTCTCTGTCTTTTTATTCGAACATTCAATCTGTTTACATTTAAGGTGATTATTGATATGTACTTATTTCTTGCCATTTTTGTTTAGTGTGGTTATATTTTTCTTTCTATTTCTTTTACTAATTATAGCAGTTCTTTTAACATTTCTTGCAGTGCTGGTTTGGTGCTAATGTACTCCCTTAGTCTTTTTTGTCTGGGAAGCTCTTTATTTGACCTTCTATTTTGAATGATAGCCTTGCTGGGTAGAGTAGTCTTGGATTCAGATCCTGTTTTTCATGACCTTGATTACTTCATGCCATTCCCTTCTTGCCTGTAGTGTTTCTGTTGAGATGTCAGCCGATAGCCTTATGGGGTTCCTTTGTAGGTAATCTGTTGCTTATCTCTTGTTGCCTTTAGGATTCTGTCTTTGTCTTTAAGTTTGGGCATTTTAATTACTATGTGTCTTGGTGTGGGTCTGTTTGGGTTCTTCTTACTTGGGGCTCTCTGTACTTCTTGAACTTGAATGTCTTGTTCCTTCACCAAGCTAGGGAAGTTTTCTGTCACTGTTTCTTCAAATGTATTCTCTAACCCTTGCTCATTTTCTTCTTCTTCCGGGACTCCTATGATATGAATATTATTATGTTTCCCGTTGTCCCACAGTTCTCTTAAGCTATCTTCCAGGTTTATAATTGTTTTTTTCCTTTTGGTTTTCTGATTGGTTGATGTTTTCTACCCTGTCTTCTAATTCACTGATCTGTTTCTCAGCTTCCTCTACTCTGCTGGTTAGTCCTTCCAATGTGTTCTTTATTTCTGCTATGTCATTCTTCATTTCTTCTTGGTGGTTTTTCATTTTCAATTGATTGATTTTCAGTGTTTCTATGTCTTTACTCATGGTGTTGATATCCTTACTCATGCTGTTGAGCTTCCTCAAGATCATGGTTCTGAATTCTAGTTCTATTAACTTGCTTAATTGCATTTCATTTATCTCATCTTTGGTAGAGGTCTCTTGTTCTTTCATTTGGCTTTTGTTTCTGTTTTTCACCATTTTGGCTATCTGAGTGGGTTTTGGAGCCTGACAAATTTTTCCTATATGTGTTGGTGTTCTGCTGTTTGTGGCTCCCTCTACTGGGTTTGAATGAGCATGGGAGGACCCGCATTAAATACCACTGTCAAGTCTTGCCTTCCTGGGTAGAGTTGCAAGCCCAGGAATGGTTCATTTATGATCTAACTTTTTGCCTGGAGGCTATCAGTCATGGTTACTTGAAGAACCTCGGGTTCTCAGTTGAATGAAAAACTCTCTCCGGTGTTCAGGGTAAGGTGATTTCTGGAGTGTGGCGCAGATGCTGGTTGTTAATGAGCCTCAATTTGAATTTCAATGGCCCACCTGTGTGGCATTGAATCTCCAAGGGAGGGGCTACCGCCTTTCCTCAGAGCCCTGGGAAGGAGTAAGATGACCACCGTCCTGTGTGGCTGCAACTCAGCAAAAGCTCTGAGCACCCTCCAAATTCCAAGTGTCCCTACACAGTTCCTGTCCAGTCCTCCCTCCCTCTGCCGGAGCCCACGGTGAGTGGCTGTGGCTAATTTAGCACTCTGTCCTGGATCTGCACTATGGAGCTGGCTTGGGACTTTAACCCAGAGAGCACTGCTCACAGCTAAGACTGCTGCTGTCTGTGGGCTCCCAACCCCCTCTCACCCTTCTGCAATCCTACCAGGATTGGTTCAGTGTCCCTGGTTATATGGTCCTCACAACTGCTTTTCTGTTGCTTTTTGCTAAAGATTTGTCTTTGTTTTTTCTTTTTTATCCTCATCCGAGGATATTTTTCCATTTTTTGTTCAGATTGAGTGGGAGGGAGAGAGAGGAAGAGAGAGAGAGAGAGAGAGAGAGAAATCGACATGAAAGGGACACATCAAGTGGCTGCCACCTGCATGACCAACCAGGGCCAGGGACAAATAGTAACAAAGGTACGCACCCTTAGTGGAAACCAAACCTGGGTCTCTCTGGACCGCAGGCTGACGCTCTAACCGCTAAGCCAAACCAACCAGGGCCAATTTGTCTTTGTTTTAGTTGTATTTCCAGTTTGGTCCTGGGAAATGGTCCATGTAGCTTCCATTCACTCTGCCGCCATTTTGGAATCCAACCCAATATATTTTTAAAAATTATTTTCTCAGTAATAAAAAACATGTACAGTGTGAGAAAAGATCCAGCTAACAACTAAAAGGGAATATAAAGTTGAAGGAAAAATACAGGGGATGTCACATAGCTATAAGAAATAGGCTATATAAATATAAGAAATAATGTAATAATAATTATTATTATACTTATAATGTCATATTTATAATTTCTGATATTTTTTTGTTAGTTGGGCCCAGAAATCCTGCTTGTCATTTCTCTTGTGCTTTAGATATTTCCACTGTAGTTTACTATATATTAGTAAGGGAGTGGTCATGTAAGGGACTCAAGTAAGGTGCTAGAATCTAGGGATGGACAGATGAATAAGACATAATTTTTGCCATTAACCTATAAATAACCTTGTACCTGGCAAAAAATACCAAATTCTCCTTAAGTGTTCTCATTTCTTTAGAACCTTCAACTAAGACACATTTTTCTATGGAAATATTTACTCCAAGTGTAATAATAGGGTGAATAACAGGCTCTAGCTAGTGTCTTATAGTTGCAACTTTAACATAACTATAAAATAATGAGACTTGTATTGGAATAAGAATTGTGGAAGCTATACATGGACATAGGACTTATCATTCTACGTCATTCTTTGGGGAGGGTACACATTAGTTTCACTGATGTTGCTCTTGCTAAAGCACTTTTGACTATTGCTTTAGATGTTGTTTCCAAACCAATTTAATCGTCATTTAGGCAAATTATGACCAACCCATTTTTGCTGCTACCAATTTTGTATCCTAAATAGTAGACTCTAGCTTAATCTTAAATCTTATTCTTTAGGGTCAGCTTAGAATAACTTTTGGCTGTTTCCCACAACTATGCAACTATGCATTTCCCCCCAAAATGTGCATCTTGTTTTTAAAACAGATCCTCAGAGGGGATTCTCAGTAGGTTCTGAGCAAGGACAGAATGATTACATTTGTGTAAGCTTCCCGAAGGGACCATTTTGACTGACAACCCTATTTTAGGTTGGGTTACCTAGAAAAAGACTGAGATGTAAAGTTGTATCCAGAATGTACGCGGGAGGAATGCTCTTGGGACAGACACTTGTATGGTTGTGAGAAAGGTAAGACTGTTGGAGGAGAGAAGCTGACCTTCAATATAATCATTACATGGATATAAAGTTTTAGGAATCTGAAAACACATGAAAAATCACTTTATTCCAATAAGTCATATGCCTTGAATATCACTCAGATTATACAAAATATCGGGACAATTTAGTAAGGAATGCTACTCCATGAGTACAATATAAGCAGATAATCTGCCAGTTACCTTCTCACTTGACACATGTAGGCCTACGACTACAGGTTAAGCGATGTCATCTAATTAAGTGGTCAGAAAGGACATCCAGTTAGGGAATCCCAATGTAATTTAAAATTCTGAAATAGATTGTAATTTTATTATAATTACAGGAATTATGTCTTAGTTGCCCTATTTAATTTAAGATGGTTCAATTTCATTATTTAAAGTACATTTTGATTAATATTTAATCTGATGTATTAAGCAGTTAGACAGGCATGAGCGGAGTAGGAATGATGGGCCAGGTACAGAGGTCACCACAATGGAAGCCCCTGGTGCCTAGCAATGGGCAAAACTGGGACGGCAAGAATTGTAGGGTGGAACCTCCCTCCCAGGGTGAACTTTTCTCTTCTCACATTGATGGTCATGTGGTTTAGCCCCCATGACCTTTCATCCCCTGGCATGTCACTAGTCATGTGGTAGAACCCCTTATAGGAGGAGCAAGGAGGCTGAAGAGTAGCCTCATATGACTCCCTTACATGACCACTTCCTTAAGCATTAACCCCTCAGGACAATGAGGTTCTCCCCACATCAAATAATCTTAGGAACAAAGCCTCAGGTCTGTTGACCACAGAGACAAAGTTCTGGTCAAACTAGAGATAACATCTAGGCCTCAGTTGTGTTTTAACTCCAGGCCAAGAAAAGCAGCAAAACCCAATGAAACAATGCCAAGGCTGACATCAGGACCAGCTGCAATGACTAATGACCCCTGCCCAAGCGCTGACCAATCAGTAGGGACCACGACCCTATAAGGGAACACTTGGAATGCTGATGAATATCCTATTGAGATCCTTTCCTTGTACTTCCCCTAAAATCTCTGCCTTTGGAAATGGATAAAACCCCTTAAGATGAAGGACCCACCTGCCTTTATTCCCTCAAGGAACATATCTTTGCTTTCTTTTTCCTAAGCTCTTTTACTTTCTTCCTTTACCTATTGTCTTCTGAGTCCACACAGCCCAGCTGGCTCACTTTTTCCATGGCTCATGTTTTCTAACCCTGTGTCTATCTACATAAACTTTTGCTTGTATTTGAGTTCCTTGGCTCTGGATACCTTTGTTAGCCAAATTCGAGGACTGAGGTCTAATATCGGGTGCTGTTCTTTATTAACAAATCTACAGTAGCAAATTTATTGTGGGGAAAGAAGAAAGGAATACATGCTAATAAATTCATTTGGACCCAATGCCTAAAGAATAAGGGACAGCTGGACTCCTGCCTTGGAATTAGCCTCTCAGTAAAATCTCCAGCCTTGACTTATGTTTGCTATTTCCTTGTCCAGGTAGTAAAATAAATAAATAAATGAATAAATAAATAAGTGTACATTATTTTACTACTTCTAATGAACTCTCAGATAAGAAAAGCATCATGGAAAGTCAGACCTTTAGGCTGTATAGATAAGATGCTATGTTATGGTCTGTCTGGCTAAATGAGCTTAGAGAAGCCTTAGTCCATAACTCTGATAACTTAGGGTACAGTCTGAATTGCAGGCCCTTTCACCATGTCCTACAAATTCATTATCAAGTCTCCTTCCAACTAGGTCTCCTGTGTTTCCACATACCTACATACACCTCTTTCACAGCATTTAGGTACCTGTGTACCTATTTATCTTCCTACTGGACTCTAAGTGATTCAAAGGGAACAACATTAGGTAATAAAAATTTTAGTGTCCTCACTTTATGGGTCAGAAGGACACACTAGAACTTGCTCAATGTCTCACAGCTGCTTAGAGATGGAGCTAGGATTCAAACTAGAGATGGAGCTAGGACAGTGTAACTCTCTTTATCCCTGTCTGTTAAGGTATGTGTCTTAAACATGTCTGAATCTCCAGTGATGAGCGGAGCATCTCACACACAATGGACCCATAAAAGACAGTCTTTAGCTGTCCAAGTAACTGTGAGGACCCCATGAAAGACACAGCCACCTCAAAGAATAAAATTGTCTGTGAACTAAATAGGATTTCTTGTCCAATGGAAGCTGTATCCCACACAGACAATTCAGCAATATTTTCTGTCATTTGTTCTTCATAGGGACTATTGGCGACTGTCAGGAATACCCTTCACCCTGTAACAGGATTCCTTCTTTTTTCCTAGAGTTAGAAATACCAGTGGAGAGATCTTTTGTGGAGAAGGGGGCAGAGGAAAATGTAACTATTCATTTGTTACATGAGTTCTTCTTGGCATTTCAAGTCATTCATTTACCTTTTCTTCTGCCCTTTCCCCATGGGGATCGCCAGTGACCATTATGCTAAGAATAATTCCTGACACATTCCTAGGAGAGCACATGAACAGGAAACATCATTAACATTAGTTCTCTGGTGTAGATTTTGCTATCAGGGCTCCTGATCTGCTCATAAGTAGATACACTGATGGGGCTGAGCCCAAGATAAAGAGCAAAAGAATCATAAGGAATAAGTCATTACTCCAACCATTGGTAACTCAAGGACTTTTAGGGTCATGAAGAACCCTTAGATGGAATCCTTCATGGCTTGGACAGATCCATCTGGGTAGAGCAGTCAGCTGGTCTACCAAGTTGTGGTAACGTTCCCAGATAAAGAGAGAGCAGCCACTTTGATTTCCCACTGAAGCAAGGCTCACTGGCTGCAGGTCATTTTGGTTCAGCGGTTTTTCTGTCAATCTCCTAAAGGGCATGCTGAACTTCTTAATTTAGTTTCCTATGTCATTACCGTTGCATGTTATGCTGCTTAGAAAGCAGAACTTTGTGACAGCTTTCTGACTGGCTCTACAAGGTTGATGGAAATCTTTGGCCCTCTGTTAGTTTTTCTGGCATAGGCTGCAATATAACCTCGTGCAACCCCAGTCCTCTCCAGAATTATGGTTCCTCCCCATTTGCACTGCCTCACATTGTGTCTGTCACGATGTCGGAGTTATTTGCCTGATCTCTTGGTGTGTGCAGCAGAATGAAGCTTGAGTTGAGACGAGAATATATTGCAAAAGCATAGGAATTAGAATATAACACTTCCCGGATAACAATTTCCAGGGCTTTTTAACAATTCTAGCCTTTTAAGATGAAGAAAATTCCCTGATGGGTAAGAGTGTATTCTGACACTAACTTACAAATATTTCGTACATTATTGTACCAAATAGGTTTTAAGGATTAGGACATGAATGGTTTTAGGGGTTCACTTTCTCTGCTTACCACAGATGCTATTGCTTCTGGGGTTAAATAAACATGTATTTGAGTAGATAAGAAATATGACTTGTGCATTCCCAAAAGATGGAATGGAGATCATTAGTAAACTTAGTCATTTTCCCCTGCTTCCCTTTCTACTGCTCATCACTCATGGTTCATTTGCTTCAGCTACTGATCATAGTTTGACATGATATTCATGTCCCCGCTTGCTTATTCTTCTCTTTTTCCTTAGCTATGGACAATTATTAAGTACTTTACCTGGACAGTGCACATGTCTACACATGAACCCACAAACCTTACAAAGGCATCATTACAGGTGCAAAAGTTACTTCCCTTCTGAAGCACCTAACTGATAGCATCGTGGTATGTGAACGGTCATCCACTGCGGCATTCCTCCAGCTTGGAGGTTGTCTAGTCAGTTTGGAGGTTGTCTAGTCAGGACACAGAGCCATCCACCCGCAGGACCTCCCCGAGAGCACGGGCAGCTTAGGTTTGAGAACTGGACTTCTCTGGCTGGACTGTGCTACAGTGAGCCTTCCACTCCAGGAATATCTAACCGCTGCCCCCCCCCCCCTACTTCCCAGCTCCCGGAAGAACGGAGCTGCCTAAATATCAGTTTATTTTTAGTATAACAAGTTTAAAGCTCTAGATACATCAATGCCACAAAAGTGTAAAAATCAACACACACATACATATATATGAGAATGTTCTATGTATGTATGTAGTAATTGTGCATTTCAGTGAGACTGGGTGATTCGTAAATATTGTCAGAGAGTAGCCAACATAATTCATCTTTAATCTTCTAAATATCTTTGTTGTTGTTTTTTTTTAAGGGAAAACAGTTTGCTTTTGCAAAGTAGTCTTTAATTTTCTTTTTATTTAAGGTTCTACAGGATTGATGTAATTTATACTTTTCAAGATATTTCTTATTTATTCTGCATGGAAGTGATATGATGTTACCATATATTTTAACTGATGATATAGATGTAATCATTAGTAATTCCTAAAGTGGTTCCTCATTCAATAACTACAGTTTTAAGCTATACAAATGAAATAAAATTATTCACAAAATTAGTTTCCAAAAGAACAAATATTAATTTCCATTTTGTCAATCATTAGAGTCCCCTGGAATGTGTATGTTATGTAGTGGCATGCAATGGCCCTGGGTATTGTGCATTCTCCATTACTCAAGGGCTGTCCTTCAGGTAGAGGCTCAGGCATGTTGTCACTTAGTAATTAATTGCTTGGAGCTATTCTTCAGTTTGTGGATGAGAAAAAAATGGGTCTATGGAAAGTAACCTCATAGGGTGATATGATTTTAAATTCTTAACTGGGCATGTCATGGTGGGTAGTCATTCCCCAGACATACAACTTTCTAGTAAAGGGTTAGCTTTGCCTTAACAAAACCTGTCCATTGTTCTTGTGTACCTGAGTTACACCTCTGAAATAAGCTTTAACCACCCGCAAGAGAGCCCATCATCTTGTTAACTATCCTGTACTCCAATCCGCACCTTCTTTTTCCACTCTAGCTAACATTCCCTAGTTTCCTTCTTAATTTCAAATGTGTTTTTAAAAAGCTGCAAAACTACTACTCTGTGGTGCTTTCGAGGTCCTGCTCCCCTGCAGGTGTCATCAGTTTGGCTCGAATACACTTTTATAAAAATTATCTGCAGGTCTGGTAGTTTCTTCGGTTGACAGGTTTTCTATTTATAAAGCTCAAAGTGCCGCTTTTGTTTGTTTATTTAAAATATTTTGTGAAGGTTCATGAAAAGAAAATTTCAATAATAATCAGCTCTTGCAATATGCTTTAGAAAAATGAAAGCTGAATTGAGAAATGGACTTACTGTGTTCGCCAACAGATTCATTGCACACTAAGAACCAGTCCTGGAGTATGGTCTAGTGTAGAAAACCATTCGCCGCCGGTAATTCTGAGTGCTTGCTGGTTTGCCACTGAGGACGGTAAGTGCAGCTGGAGGTCCACCAGGTCTGGAGCTCAGGCCGCCTGTCATCACCCAGCAACCGCCTGCAGGCAGCACAAGCCGCCTGCCTGGGATTGGCCAAAGGGCAGGACCAGTGTTAAGAGAGCATAGGGGCGGACACACCTCATTTTGTCTGGCAGAGTTAAGGAAGCTTCACAGAAGTGGTGTGCAAATATCTTTGAGTCTTTGTGCCTTTGCGGAGATGGATACCACTGGGGGAGGGTGCTGGATTGACCAGCCAGCCAGAGGCGAGGTGGGACATTTTTCTCATCTAGATCACAAACCGCCACAGGCATGATCAATGTGTACAGAACTTGAAAGACACGGACATGCTTTGAGAGTCTCATTGTACTTAAAATCAGGCCGCTGGTAAGCTGTTGCCTGGTTTTGCTGGCCGGTTCATCATGTACAGACATCAATGACACACACAAAAGGTGTTAGTGACACAATTTGTCTAAATTGAAAAGTTTCATGATTTTTCGGAAGGAATTTATCAGACGATTTGATGACTGCACTCTTCCTCAGTGATAAACCACAGACTCAAGTGTCACCTGAACCTGGATTCGAATCCAAGGAAGCCATTTAACAGCAATATTACCTTGAACAAGTTGCTCAGCTTCTTTGGGTTCTTTTTATTTGTGTAATGAAGAAAATAGGAATGCATAGCCCATAGGCTTGCTTTCAGGATTCAGCAAGCTAGTGCTGATGAAGGGCTTTGCACGTAGTAGGCCCTCGAATGTTTGTTGTGATGAAGATGAAAATGAACTTGAGAGGTCTGAGTGCACGAAGCATGCCCAGGCCGCCCCCCGCTGTGCTCACATGGCTATCTGTGGCAGCCCGGGATGCCCGCATACCAAGGGGGAACTATCTCTGAGGAGCTGGAATCAATTATGTATTAACAAGATCAACATGCATTTGGAATTTTAACCTTTCTGCCATTAATTAATCTGGAAACTGTGGTAATAAAATTTAAGAATTGTCTTTTTTATCTAGCTGTGGATTGCATATAAATATACATTAAGTAGGCTATCAAAATCTCACACTTTTATTACAAAAGGTTTGTGTATTGGAAAGACACAGTTTAAATGCATAAGGGATGAAGCAGAATAATGACTTGGTGCATATATTCTGATAATTACCACTTCTTCCCCTGGCTCCCCGGAGATAAATGAGCTGTCTTTTTAAAACTTCATTAACAAGAGATTACAAATTTTAATGGGGTACAATAATTTTACCTTAATTTTAAAGCAAAGTATTCCAGGTATCTGTTCTTGGTGAGTTGTATTTCCTGGAACAGCCTCACCATTCAGAGGTCCTTTAAGAATCGAAATACTATAGAGTGCTGGTACCAAACGCATTTATACTTTAAATCTCATGATAGAGATCATTAAACCTTTAATTTTGCAAGTGACACAACAGCTAATTGTGTTATTATGCAAAAACAAAATCCTTTTACCAACTTTTAAAATTTTAACAGAAATCGAGGTTTTCCTAGCGGGTGTGTGGTTTGGTGGCGAACACACAAGAAAATCCGGCGCCCAGTGCTTACCTAGATCTGAGTGCCTAAACCCACTGGCGTCAACCTAAGACACGTTCAAACCTGTGAAGTACCTGGTGAGTTTATTTGAGCCAAAACTGTCAACAGTTACCAGGAAGCAAAACCTCAACGCACCGAGATAATGCTCCAGAGAAGGGCAGTTTTGCACTTTATTTTATACGTTACAACCACAAGAGAAGCTGTGAGTCGCATGAAATCCACTGGTGATGGATTGGGGGGCGGGGAAAGCAAAGCGGGGAGACCTCTGGGACTGGATGAAAAGTAAAATGATAGACACACGCAACTTTTACACAGGTGGATACAAGATAGTTAACAGTCAACAGTGAACTCCGCAACAGTGAGGGCATTTGTGGTCTCTGCAGGGGGGTGTCTGTGCTTTGCGGGAAAGGAAAATCGGAAATGACTTTGACATTCCAGGGATATATTATCGCAGATGCAAAAAGACAGTAAGACAGGCTCAGTGAAGGTAAAGGTTGACCTTTGCCAGGGAAATACCAGCCTGGGACATGACTACCAGCCATAATCTACTTTTAGTTAAATTTTGAAATTTCAGACTGTCCTTTGTGGTTACTTTGGGTCTCTGACTTTGGAAGGCCGCCAGGCACACCTTCTGTGAGCTTGTCCTGTTAGCTTGTGACCCCTTTTCGTCCACTCTGGCTATAACTCAAGAAAGTATGTTGGACCATGTCAATACTTCATGAAAAACCCCATCAGCAATGACCAGTCTTTGTTCCCGGGGGAAACAGGGTCTCCTAGGGGTCAGGAGAAAAGCAGGAGGAGGAAGAGGGTAAGTGGTAGGAGTCATCAGAGCCAAATAACGGAGTGGCTCCAGGTCCTGGTGTCTCGTCCGTGACCAGGCGGCTAAGCTGCGTCTCCCCGTGGGGAAAGTCCAGCCTCCGGGGCCAGGAGGACCACAGCCCGGAGATTCTGTGACATTGGCCCAGGATCAGCAGGGCGTCCAAAGATGCCAGGCCAAAGCTTAGCCCAGCTCAGCCTCTGTCCCCGTCTGGCCCGCTCAGTGTCTGTCCCCGTTCAGTGTCATTTGTCCCTAGGACCTGGCGGTGCCCCTAGGCCCAGGCTCAGCGGTGCCGTGCGCGGCGCAGTGAAGAGAGGAAGGAGCCGAGTTCAGGAGCCTGAGCAAAGGAACACACGCTGCCCGGGAGGGCCGCCATCGGCTCGGGGGCTCTTACCTGGGGCTCGGCTCTGAGAGGCTGTCTTCAGACTAACCAGGCCCTCCCAGTCCTTCCCAGGCCTGCTGAGGGTCTTCCCCTGTCCACAGGTCTTTTCCCAGGGGTTTCCGGCTAACTGCACCCCTCCATGGTGCTAACTTGGCTTCTACGCACGTGCGCCAGGCAGAGGAATTCCTCTCTGCTGTTGCTTCTTCCTTCTGCTTCTGCCCAGAGGACACTGCAGAGCGCGCCTCGCCCCAAGGGCACCAAAGAGCCCGCCTCGCCCTGAGGGCACCGAAGAGCCCGCCCGCCTCTGCAGCTGAGTGCTAACCCCGGGCAGGGATTCTGCTCTCCACCAGCGGCTGCAGTGGTCACTTCCAGACTGAAACTTGTTTAGGTGTAACCTGTGGACCCAACAGGACCAGGCAGTCCGTCCGCCTTCTCTTGTGAAGCCCTGGCTGTCTGTGCAGACAGCTTCGTGATGAAAAGGCCGCTGTGCTGTCCAGGGACACGCCCTGGTCCCTCGCAGCCTGGCCTCGAGTCTTTGTAACGTTGGTGACAGCTTCTCATGAACATGTTTCCTCTCCAGCGCTGTCTTTAAACCTTTGAATTTGAGGAATGATGATCTACAGAAGCTGTTACCTAAACAGATTATGCAGATTTTCGCAAAACCTATTTCCAAAGCTCAAGAAAGTGTCAAACACTTTTCCTGCAACAGTCTTGGGTTTGAGGAAACTGGCGAGCAGGAAAGAAATGTCCCTTTCAGACCAATTGTTCTTTAAAACTGTCGCGAATAAACAAACAGCAGCAAGTGTGCTCTGGTTCTTGCTCCCCAGACACTAAGAGTTCTCAGCTCGGTCCTGGGAGACAGCAGACGCCTCTGCATTTCCTCTAAGAAGTTCTGGATTTCATCTCACGGCGCAGCTACTCCCGTGCCCTCGTGTTCTCGATCGCGCCCTGCGGCATGTCCCAGCTTCTGCTCGCTTGGCTCGCGCACAGTTTTTAGAGACTGTCACTGGTCATTAATTCCTCTGGACTTCAGATAGACATAGTTTGCCAGGGAGACAAGTAGAACAGGGCAGCATTTTTACATATTTCATTTTGAATCCCTGCTTCTACATGTTGCTATTTTACTCACAAACTTTCAATGGCTCCTTACGTCTAAGAGATAAAACGAAAGTTATTAATTTGATGTTTAAAATAGCCCATACCCTGTCCTCTTCCTGCCTCTGTCCTTAGCATACATTATGTCTAGCTTACCTAAGAGTTGAAGGTGGGATATTGCTGATTTGTGTGTGTATATCCTAACAGTGTAGTACTAGCTCAGGAAAAGGCACAATTAAGATAGTTTTTTGTTTTTTTGTTTTAACTTTAAAGAATGAGCAGATTCACTTATCTCCTTCTAAGCCAGTTGGTTGACCCTCATGTTTTCCTGTGGAGAAGGTATGTGACCACTTGCTTTAGAAGAATCCTGCCAGAGTCAGAAACGGCCTGTTCTGCAGTCCCCTCCCTCCCACCCAGCCTGATGAGCCAGCCCCCTGTCTTCGGTGACCCCAAGGACATCCATTCTCAACGCACGTCCCGCCTCTGCCAGGGAGTCCAATGCGACGGAGCTCCAGTAATTACATTGGAAAGGGCAGGAGATTTGCAGGTAGATAAGTTGCAGGTTCCTCTGTTTTCCGAGGGTTAAAATGTGTCAAGGAGAAAGAACTCCCCTTTCCTTGCTTTGGTACCAGGGGCTTGCAAATTACACTAACCAAAGGTAGATGAATAAGAGGACAAAACCTACAATTTTTATGTGTACAAGAATTCAAAGCAAAGAAGTAAAATTCAAATAAATGGTCAAACTCAGGGGCTTGTCCACCCTTTCATCAAAGGAAAAGGTGTCTGCATTTCAAAGGATGATACGTTTTGGGCAGTGACTAGGAAATCTATCAGGAACTCAAGGGAAATAAGGACTGTTTTAGTAAGGTCTGTTTACGCAAGCTCATCTGGGTGTCAGCTTCTGTTTGCAATGATGAGAGATGCTCTTCTGTCCCTGGAATTGTGTGGGGTGAGATGAGGGGTCTGGATGGAGGCACCTTCCTCAAAAGGAACTGTGCGCCCTGCTTTTAGACGGACACAGAGAGAGCAGACTCCCTCTGCATCCATTGATTCTCATAATCCTTTGGCCAAAACGGCCTGTTTTGGGGTGGCCTATTTTGATTCTTTTCCTGAGGATAGTTGTAGGTGACCCTTCAATAACTCAAATTCCTGTCATTACATCTTTATATACCCTGTTCCGCTCGTACCCTCTTCCCACATCTTTTCACTGTTGGCCTAGCTTGTTCGAACTGTGTCTTTGACTGGGTTCTTCATTCTTATTACCTGATTTCCCAGGTGTTGAATTCTAGCCTTCCTTTCCGACTGGATGCGTAAATGCACGTGACTTCCGCCTGCTCATCTGGCGTCGCTAAGCTTGAGGTTTGGTCTCGGACCATCCCTGGCGGCTGGACTCCCAGGCCTGACCCAGCCACTGGCCCGCGTCTCCAGCGGTCACTCAGTGTGCCGCCAAGTTCCAGCCATGCATCTGCTCCCAGCACGCTCGTCTGTGACAATAGTCTCGCCTGCGGAGAGCTCAGTGTGAGCAAATTAACAAAAAAGAAATATCTCCTTTTATTCTTGCTGTGAGATACTTTTGAAAATTATGTGACATGTAATGTATTATCAGTTTCTGTTACCAGTATCAGTTTTTCTCATTCAAATAGCTTCCATCCATGAAATCATGTCCATTTCTTACTTTCCCATAATTAGTTAAGATGAAGCCCTGTCAAATTTTCTTCCAACTATTTCTTACTTTAGACAGTCAGCTCCTCCCCACATCACCTCACACCTGAACACTGATTTCAGTATCTACCCATTTAGATTACTTAATGTCTCTCCACTCCAATATGCCAGATTGAGCTCAGTATGCTACTTTTTATAGTTTGCTATTTTATTCAAATACTTTCAGTGGCTCCTATATCTAAGAGAGAAAACAAAAATTATTAATTTGATACTTAAAATATTCCATCTCCTGTCTTTTTTCTACTTCTATTCTTATCATACATTATACTTTCAAAAGAACCCTGTAACTAGGGTTTTTCAGGATTTGCCATGGTTCATGAGAACACTATGTGGCACCTGGCCTTTGTATCTCATGACATTTTTGTCATTTAATTTCCATTCTTCCTTAAACCTTAAGTAAAGTATTTTCTGATTATTCTTTCTAGCTGGTCTTGAATACACACAGTTTATATATCTCTTGTTTCACATGCTTAGTAAGAGTACTCTCTTTGTCATTCAAAAGTGCCGCAGCTTGGTAGAGAAATGATGTGGTTACTCTACTCGAGAATCTTTTCTATTCTGTCCCAAACCACAGTGACTGTTTTCTCCTCTGAAACCCACTGAGACTGTTCTGTCTGGAGCATTGCTTTAGCACATAAAAGTGCCATAATCATAATGGGTCTACTGTGATCTGGGGGCCTTACACACTCTGCCATCTCTAATAAATCTATCTCCAGATAAGAAGAGAAATACCAGGAGCAGTTTTAAATAATTTGTTTGTGGTCTCAGACAGTAGCAGAAGATCTTTGGTATAAACTTAAGCCGTCTGTACCCTGGTTTGGCTTGATCCACTGCCCGAACACCAACTCACCCTGAGGTATCCAGGACCGTCCCAGGGTTCGGGCTGACAGCCCCAAGTTCTAGGAAACTCCTCGGTCCCTGGCAGCGGTTGTGGTTGGTCATCCTACCACTGCATCATCAAGGCTGTGTCCTCCTTGACTACACAATACACATCCCTGCTGTGGCTCCGCAGCCGGGTTACAAGTCCTTGATGTCGGGGTTCTAGGCCTATTCTCCGCTGACTCCTCCAAGCCGAGCACCATGCCCTCTAGAAATGTTGCTTGCTTCATTTCCCACACTAGTTCCTGAGTGTGTTTCGCCTCTACGGCTAAGTCGTAAATGATTACTTTTGAGAAGGAAAGTAGATTCTTTTGGCTTTGAGTCTCCCACGCTGCCTAGCACTGTGCTGGACTCATAGGTGGTCGGCAGACGCTTGGCTGCTGAGTAGGAGAGTTTGGTGGCTGCTGTTTACTCATGGGTATGGGCTTAAGGGCAGCCTGTTAAATCCTGCTTCAGGGTTGTGAAAAGGCTCTGCACAGACACCTGTCAGGCAAGTAGGACACTGTCCCTTAGAACTACCTGCTCTCAAGGCATCCCTGCCCTTCTCCCTTCTCCTGGCCTCCTGGTGTGAATTCCCATAACAATCCTTTTCCCTCTGCCTCGTATTTAACCCCAAAGAAACGCCCTTTAGGGCTCACTCTAACCTATGTGAGAATGTAACACCAATATGAGAATGTAAAGAAAGGGTGAAATACTGTACAGGCTCAAGTTGGAGAACTGATGAGGAGTTCCTGGCTTGAAGGAGGACTTAATTTACGTCCTTTTTTGGTAGACCTTCACTTCGATAATCTAAAAGAAATCCTTTAATGGAACTGGTTTATGATGCTAAGTGTGAAGGCTGCTTCAATTGAGTCCTGCATCCTGAAATGATGTGGCCCCGTGGCCCGTTACCTCCTCGCCCCCAGGTCGAATACAGGGACAGCACAGTTCTTGTCTCTCCTCCTAAAGCTCAGGCTGGGCTTCAGGGAGCCTCACAGTCTAGCGCTGGAGCTGTGGCTCATGCCTCTGGTTCGAAGGCCCCATGTCTTCCTAAGCCGCTAAAGTCCTTGGTTCAATCAGGGAGACTTATTTCCACAGAGTGGGCGAGCAGGTGCCAACATTTGAAGTGACATTCACTTGCTGGGAATTTCTTCTTTTCAGATTTCATTGTTGTGTATACCGTGGTTTCAGAGTTATAAAAACCAGTCCAGCTATACCTCACAGAGGTTACTGCTTTCAGAATTTTCTGAGGAATACAACCATTTCCATTATAGAAATTACATATTTTATACGCTCATTTAAAAAGCGTTGCTGAAAGGTGGGGCAGTCAGCAACTGTCTTCTTGTACAAACTCTGTGTGCAAATTAAAACCATCCTCTGATTGTCTTCAAATGGAAGTGGGCAAAGCTATTAACTTTGTTGTCCTGATGTCCCTACACCTATCCTTTTAACATTTTTATGAGGCACTTTAATGTGCGGGTTGAAATCAATAGAGGACAAGCTATTAAAAATTATTGGTCGGCGGTGGCTCCTTAGTAAATCTGGAAGCAGCTTGGCAGATTTGCACATACCTCTAAGTGTTAGGCCTGAAAGAAATAATGGCCTAGACAAATAGATACTATAATCTAAATGGAAAAATATGGTCCTGGTGCCGGCTGGGGGTTGTTTTGGCCGCTGTTGTCGTTGTCTTTATTGGCACGAGCAGAGCAGGGGGGCGTATTGACTGTTGGAAGGATCACGTTTAAAGATGCGTCATTTTAGGAGCTAGATATCTGAGCTACCTGGGAGAAATGGGTAGCAGGTGCATAAATAGTGAGTAGAATATTGTTTATTACTGATCGGGATGAAGTGCCTGAGAGAAATAAGCAGTTTTCCTAGGTGCTCTCTGCCCTGTGCTTCGTGTTCTAGAAGGGAGCGGGAGACAGACCGCTGATGCGCACAGTTTGAGAAAGTTAGTCACCTGAGAAGCTTAGGGCAGAGTCAGGACTATGGGCAGAAAGGTTTTTTTGCAGGTAAATGAAGAAAAAGTGTAGCGCGAGGCCGAGTCTGTGGTTACATACATGACGCTAGAACATTCCGGAGAGAGAATTAGTTAAAAGATAGGGGTGAGGTCGTCAAGAAGACTGAGACAAGATGAGAAATGCCCAGAAGTCAGAAGAATTTGGCTTTGAATCAACATTCCTTTGCATATCATTTCTATTCCTCGCTAAGTTTCAACACACAAGTCAGGGTGTCCAATGTTAGTACTAATAAGCAAAAGAAATGAATTCTAACAGTGCACCCGACATTATTCCGATTATGAAAATCAAGAGTGAAATGGTTTCATTTAGGTCCTGTTAACGTGAAAATAAAAGGCCTTTCAAAGTGAGAGGCAAAAAGCATTCATTTGCTTTCAATAAGAACAACTACTGGGGAGGCCCTGACTCAGGAAGGTATCCAATTCGTGCTCCAATTAGGAGACAAAGGTGATGAGTATTTTTGACAAAGGGAAGGGGAAAAATTGCATCAATAGAAGAAAGGCATTTCTATTAGTTAGATAATGTAACAAAATGATGCTGATTCTAAACAATGTTTTAAATTTACAATACAGTAGCCATCAGAACAGCAGTCATAATAACTGCCTTTTGTTATCCTTGTAAATTGTTCTCTGGGACACAATGTTAATTTAGGTCCAGCCTAAAGGAAATTTTGCCATTTTTCCCATTCCAAAGATCTGAAGCATAAAATGCGTAAGGCAATTGCACTGGGATGGTAGCTGCGGATCCATTTAATGCTTTATATGATTGTACACAGTCACCTTGTGTAAAATGAGGAATTTATGGCCTGCCATCCTCTCTCCATCCCAGCAACTCCCCAGCCTTGGCTAACCTAATCTGGGGCACAGAACCAAAAATTACATTTTGCACCATGTATCTTACTTAGGAAGAATTTATGTTTACATTTTGCTTTATAACTTGTAACCATATTTACAAAGTTAATGAGATTTAACTGTTTTACTAGTTTATGCCTTATATGACATTTCTCATTTGTAGATTCTTAATGTTTTATTCACTTTTGGTCAAATAAATTACATTAAGGCGTTTTCCTTAGAAAGTTATGTGACAGCGACTATATATATTTTTTCACATGAACAGTTTTGCTGAGAGTAAGATTCTTGGCTCATGACATTTTTCCTCCGTGGTTTTATATATGCTACTCTGTAATCCTCCAACATTTCACATGGCAAATGGGAGGTCCAAGGCCTAGCTAACTCTGTGCTGTTTGCAGAATTTTGTTGACATATGTAGTGGTTATGTTTTATTTCTTTATTATAAACTTTACTATACAGTACAGATAAATCTTTTCTCCTACACTATATGTAACAAAAGATGAATATAAGGCTTTGGGAATAAACCTGAGTTCCAGTATAGAAACTACACCATGGAAAGGAAGAACTGCAAACAGAACAGAATCAGACCCATAGATACAGAGATCAGACTGATGGTTGCCAGAGAGGAAGGGGGTTGGGGACTTGGGTGAAAAAGGTGACTGGATTAAGAAGTACAAATTGGTAGTTACAAATCAGACACCTGCATGTAAAGTACAGGATAAAGTATATAGTAATTAATATTGTAATAACTGTGTATTGGGGGATCACTGTAAAGTATATGATTATTCACCTACTATGCTGTACACCTGAAACTAATACAAAATAATATTAAATATCAGCTGCGATTCAAAAATAAAATAAAACAAAACTTTCAAAATATAGTAATCTATACAAAAAGAAAAAGAAAGAAGAAAAGGAAGGACTGATGGGCATGGATAGCCACACATGATAACCAGGTACAAGGAGGCCAACATCAAGTTGCGCAATAATAGACTGCCCAAGTATCCCCAGAAGAAAGCTGAGCTCCCAGAACAGTTCCCTTGTTCCCAGGGAGAGACATTTTCTGGATGATTGTACTGATCAAAATGGGACTGTGATGCTATAGAATGAGAAATAACGATACAAAATAAAGACACTGCAAACGAAGGAGAGAGGGACAATGGAGTTGGGAGTGGAACAGGGGAGGAGGAAGAAGGAAGTGTATGTCTGTGGGTCCACACATCGGATGCTCTACTTAGTCATCAAGCCTCTGCCAAGTGAATCGGGAGGCAAGAACTCCTGGTGGAAGCTCTTGTGTTTTGTGAAATTAGTTACTAGGATAGAGGGGGGCCCATATGGGTTCACCGAGATGTACTCCTGGAAGACTAGGAGGTCTTTCCCCGTCACCTCGATGACTCCTTATCACTTAGCCAAATCACAATTTGGAGACAGTTCAACATCTTATGTTATTTTTCTTTTATTCTTTTTTTTTTTTTTTAATCCTCTTATGTTTTCTTTCAGTCAGCCAACTTAATATTTTTTTATTTCAACTGAGAAACATTTTCTTTAGTTATGTCTTTGATTATTAGTTCTGTTCATTTTTTCTTTCTTGATTTTCACATTTACCATTTTTAAAAAAATTTATTGATTGATTTTAGAGAAGGGGAGAGAGAGAAACATTGATTTGTTGTTCCACTTATTTATGCATTTATCGGTTGCTTCTTGCATGTGCCCCAACCATGAATCCAACCTGCAACCTTGGCTGACACTCTAGCCAACTGAGCCTCTTTCTTATTTTGTTCATTTATTTGCCTTTCCCCTTGCATTGTAGGAGGGCATCGTGACTTTTAATTCTAGTATCTAATTTAAATTTTATTAAATTCTTTCTTACGTTAACGGTCCCCTTCTTTTCCCATCCTGTAATGTGCAGGGTGGGCAGAAGAAGGTTTATAGTTGTGAGTACAGAAAACACAGAGTTGCCCTGGCCGGTTTGGCTCAGCGGTTAGAGCGTCGGCCTGCGGTCTGGAGAGACCCGGGTTCGGTTCCCGCTAAGGGCACGTACTTCGGTTGCAGTTTGTCCCCGGCCCTGGTTGGTCGTGCGGGTGGCAGCCACTTGATGTGTCCCTTTCACATCGATGTTTCCCTCTCTCTCTCTTCCTCTCTCTTCCTCCCACTCTATCTGTACAAAAAATGGAAAAATGTCCTCGGGTGAGGATAAAAAAAAAAAAAAAAAAGAAAACACAGAGTTAACAAAGCTATTGTAATAATAATCACCTGCATGTCTTTTCCCCCATATGAACAACGGTAGACCTACTTTTGCCCACCCCATATATATTATATATCATTTCTCTTTATGGTTTTCTGTTTCCTTTCATGAAATCTGATATTTTTGCACTGATGAAGTATAACAGTTTCCAAGATTAGATTTTATGTCTTTAATAAGCTATTTTCAGAATGTTTATTGCACTGTCTTCTGGTCCCTATATTAATTAGGTTAGCTAAGCTATGTTTGCCATAACAGACAATGCCCCAATCTGTGGGCTCATAACAAACACAGTTTAATTCTCATTTCAGTGCTTTAAGCCCTAAGCTTTATTTCTCGCTCATGTAAAGTTCGCTGCAGATAGGGTGTTGCTCCAGGCACTTGTCCCCCGTGGTAACTCAGTGACTCGGCTGCTCTGACCGGCGGGTAAACTGTCCCGGGTGTCACAGCCTCCTGTGGAGAGGCCAGCGTGGCCATAGGGAAGGCGCACGTACTCCCATTCCACTTCCGACGGCCTCCTTGGCCAGGACACTCCGTGTCTCTCCCTGCCTGACTGCAGGCCCAGGGGGGACACGTGTCTTCCTGGTGTCCAGGAGGAAGAAGGGGAGAACTGGACATTGGGGACCACAAATACGGTCTCCCACAGTGATAACAAAGAGAAAGCTCTGTTCAAGTAAGTTTTGCAGACACTGGGTTGACCCAAATGCAATGTCTCTCTTCATGCTGTGCACTTTCAGCACCTTTCCTCTGCTATGTTGTGAATGACCAGAGTGGAGACTGCAGTCGGCCCGCCGTTCCTGCGCCGAGGGAGCATTTCTCGTGCGGGGACCACAGCTCTGCGGAGCGCAGCTGGGAGGCCCGTTCTGCCTCCAGGAGCACCACGCGTTCCCTACAGCGTCCGGGATTCGGGCCCCTGGGGAGGGCAAAGCCAAGAGCATTTTTTCTAAAGATATTTATCTTCGTCTAGTTGTGCCTTCGGCTGAGCGAGCACCGCCTGACGACCCAAGCCAGGGTGCTGCTGGTGCAGAGCTGGTGGACAGGTGTGTGGCGCACCTCCCAGGGAAGCCAAGAGAAGTGTCCTCACAGGACCAGCTCACGCCTGTGCCCGTCGTGACGGAGTGGCGCCTGTTCTAGTCAGATACTCTGTCATCCCTGAGGAAATTGAACATCAGTTCATTCTTGCTGATTTGTTACTTTTTCCAGATGCAGTTTTCAAACGAAGAGTGTCGGGCACCAGGACACAGTTGGCGGAGGTGGTGTGCTGAGGAGGAGGGGGACAGGGGGAAGGAGTTAGGCAGAAGGGAACGTGCATTTCCTCTCTATGTATGCCACCCCGGCGAGCCTTGAGGTGCTAGGACAGAATAGTGTCCCCCCAAATTGATATATTGAATTCCTAACCCTCACTGTAAAGTATTTGGACGGGTCTATAGGAAGTAATTAAGTTTAAATAAGGTAATGGTTGGGGGCTAATCCAATAGGATTGGGGGCCTTACAAGAAGAAACTTCGCAGTCTCTCTCTCAGCGGTTTAGAGGTAAGGCCATATGGAGACTTCAGTGAAGGGACAGCTGTCCATCAGCCAGGAAGAGAGTCCTCGTCAAACACCAAACCCTTCTGGACCTTCACCTGAGACTTCCAGCTTCCAGAAGAGTGAGAAAGAAACTTCTGTGGTTTAAGCCAACAGCCTGTGGCATTGTGTTACGGCAGCACGCACAGACTGATACAGAGATCAGAGCCGTTTTACTCTCCCCCAAGCTGGAACATCTGGGAACATCTGGCCTGGGGCACTGTCAGAGGTGACATCCCTGAGCCGCTGAAGGCTACACTATTTGACCTCAGTGGACCTGTCGTCTTCCAAGCCCAGCTGCAGGGTTGAGCCCGCCTTGTCCAAGCTCAGGCCCAGTCTGCTTCAGCTTCCCCAACACCGGAGGTGGCCACCAGCCCACCGCTGCAGGAACAGTGAACGGAAGTGCGGGAGTTGGTGCTGGAGCCGCAGGTGCAGGAATTCACAGCGACTGCACCGGTAAGGTCACAGTGAGGAAAGAAGGACTGGGAAGGAAAGGGTGTCACAAAAGTCTGGAATAAAATCCGAACCTTGCGCACATGAGGTTTTCAGGGAGCCTGCAAGGTCGAACATACACTTAATCTGGAACTCGTCAACATGATTATGGTTGTTGAGGAAATTAAAAGCCTAGAAAAAATTGATAAAAGTTTTACCTGATTATATAAAAGGAATGCTGAGGACTGTCACTTATGTGCTTACTTGGCATGCATACCTTTTTTACTCTGTGGCCAAATAAATATTAAGCATCTCATCAGGTGAGCTGTGTAAACTGCCTTTCATTCAGCTTCACAGTTAGAATCTCATGGTTTACAATTAAAAAAATTGGAATTCACATTCACTTCGTCACTAACTCACAGCGTGCTGTGCTCCAGGCTTTGTAGGAACAGCATTTGCTTTGTCTCCCAGATACACCGGAAACAATCTGGAGAAATGGGGGCCCTCCGTGGGCATCCCCACCTAATCGCAGCAGACTCCCGATAAATACACATTGAATAAACAGAACGACATGTATAACTACATTTAGTTTTATCATTAAATGTCAAAATAAAAAAAAAAACTTTTAATAGAAATATTTTTTGAATTCAGAAGGGAATTCAAATGCTGTTCAATCTAGTCCATAGAGTCTGGATTCAACTGGACTTTAAGCCAATCAATTGGTAAAACTAAAAAACAAATAATTCAGTAATGTTATTTTCATTCTTTTTCTAGTGTCTTTTCATAACAAAAAAACATGAAATTTTCAGAGATCATTTGCCACGGTCTTTAAATATCACCACACTTAATATCTTTCTTTATGCCTTTGTCAAGTCTTTGGAAATAAATCACTATATCCTGATGCTTTTAGGAAACTTTGTTTTAACCTCGCTTACAGCTTTTTGTCTTACCTCTAATGATATCTTTTTGTGATATAGCAAACACCTCAACAAGATTCGAACTCCTTAAGGACGAACGTCGTATCCGTTCTTGTGAGCTGGTGAGTATTAGGTGTGGGACCTGGGAAACAGGCAGGGGCTCCTGGGAGTCCCCTCGCGGACAGCACCCTGCATGTGCACAGTCACCACCGCTCTCTAAGTCAGGCAGCTAGTCTCCTCGTTCCTATAACATCTTCAATGCAAGGGCAATGAGCTATGAAATAACATAACCTCTATTTTTTAAGTTAGACATGTAATTTTGGGTAACATTTATGTTACTTTGAAATACATATGAGATATGTGATATGTATTATATATTTATATGAATAGTCATGGATGTAATTTCTGTAACATTTTAGATTCGTGATCTATAATTACTCATATATCTTACCTGCTGTGAATGGGCATTTTAATGAAATTCCAAACTTTTCTGTTCATTTTCACAAATCTATATTTTTCATCATATTTAAATTCCAAGTTTTAGTTCCATTTGGGATATTCTACTTCCGTTCCCTCTATTACAGCCTGAAGCCTGTATATCTTTGCTGGCTACTCTCATTGTTGATATCCAGGCCCAAAGTTCATCTCAACAAAACCAGTATTGACCTCTCATCCTAAAACAAACAAACAAAAATAACACTTATCCTTATACAAGTCACTCCATCACAGAGCCCCGTGTTACTTTCTTTGTCCACTATAAATATAGGGAATGACCTTATTGATATTTTTGTTTCTTGTTTAGTCTACACGGCTCTCTGCGGAAGCCCACACCAGAATGCAACACTCCATGCGTGACAGACAGGTCACTCCCTCTCTGGTTCCAAGGCTGAGGCTCAGGGCTTGGAGTGGGCAGTCACCACACGGCACACCTTGAATAAGTGTGTGTTCATTGAAGGAAGTCACATCATGTTCCCAAAATGCCAACGAATCTGAAGGGAGATGTTCAAGTTTATGATGAAGAGTGGTTACCATAAATGATAGAACAACCCCAGAGCTGGTCAAGCCTCTACTGAAATCTTGTTAAAGTAAATAAAGGCCTAAGGGCTCCTGTGGGAGGCTGCTGCTCACTTCAGAACAGGTCCAGCCCTCCTTCCGCCGAAAGCCCCGAACACAGTTCCCCCGATGCTCGTGCCGTCTGTTACCCCTCAGACCAGGTTCCCTGCTGCCACCCGACCAGCTACATTCCCTTCCCGGCTGGGCCGGCTGCCAACGGCCCTGACGAAGGCAGAAGCTTGAGTGGAATGTTTTGTTCTGATGGCTTCAACCTTTCAGCTGCTCGCTCTTCCAGAAGGACAGGCTGTGCCGCCGTGGAGGCGGAGAGGCGTATCCGCATCCTGGAGGCATGTTTGAGATGGAGCCGGGCAGATGCTGGGGAGGGCCCGTCCTCCTGGAGCCCCGGGGACACTGACGCTCGCTCCCCTGACTGTGCCGTGCACCCCCAGCTGCTCAGGGATAAACACAGTTTCATCCCTCGCTCTGGAGAGCCTTCCCCGTCAGCCTGACGTCCAGGATGCTCCGGGCACCAGTGGCAGAGAGGCAGCTTTCGCTGGTGTGTCACTGAGGCACCTCCCTGCGCAAAGCGCTGAGCAGAAGCAGCTCATTCCTGCGACTTCAGCGCCGCTGGAATAAAGGCCGTTTGAAGTCATCCACTTGGAATCAGTGCCCCAGGGCTCCAGGGAGATTGCAAACGCAATACGAACGGTGAGCTCTAGGGCAGTGGTTTCTGAAAGTGGTCAGGTCAGTCTAAGGAAGGGTCGCTGGGTGCCCTGTCCTAGGCACCCCGGGGGGAGGGGGAGGAGGCAGAAGACGGGCGGCAGAGGCAGATGGACTTGGTTGCTGCCACATGGAGACTGTCTGCAACGCTGAGCCCTTTATGTGGCGATTCAGCCTCTCGTCCTCTTTCTACACCTTAGAAGGAAAGTTTGAAAGGAAATGCACTGTGAGCCTTTCTATTCTATTTAGTAGGGACCAGCGAAAACCAACCACCTCTTGCCAACACGCTTTTTAGGAGTGTCTATTTTATGATTTCAAGCTTTGCTATGGTCTGTTTCATACATTTACGTTTTGGTCAAGCCTGACATATTCAGGTACTAGTCTGTACTTGAATAAAAGGTTAATTTGAGTCCTTTGCTAATCAAGAAAAACATTTTTTTTCTTACAAAATTACCTTGTGTGTCTCCTTTTCACAAGATACTTGCCTTCCAGATATTGTTGAAATCCTTCTTAGAGGACTGACCCTTTTAGGTTATTAAACTTTTTGAGGTCCTAGAAAAATCGATTACTTTAGATGAGCTCTAAAGGGCTGATGGAAGTCTTAAACTTACTATAATTTCTACAACTAGTAATTTTTATAGAAGCCTTTGACTGACCCCATTGTTGGAATGAATAACTCAAGATGGAGAGAAAGTGGACTCCGATGGTTGTTTTTCCTCATGCATTTTAACCCACAAAACTAAATGCTACCGTTGTAACGAGCTGGTCATTATTTAACAGGAAAGGAGCAAAGGGAGACTAAATAATATAAGCCTGCTATTTATACAGCTTTGCCAGGGAGCTGCAGTTAACACTCCCAGCGGAAATGCAAATCCCTGGGGAAAGAGACTGGACAATAGACGCGTGCCCAGTAAGGTCTGGGTGACGTGGGAAGGTGCTCACCTGTCAGCCACACCTGGAAACAGGTAACTGGCCAGAGTAAGAATGGCCACTGCAAGGGTGTGAAATCTGAGATACTTAACTCCTGAACAGAAGAAGTTTCCCCCTTGGCCTTTGGCCCTCTTGTTCTCTTGGAACTCCTGTTGCAGGGGACACACTCCCCTCCATTTGCCCATGTGGCTCGTGGCCATGTGAGGCCCACACAATGGATTAATGGACTGAATCTAACCTCACGCTCTGCTGGGCTCAACTCTACCATGGAGCGGAAGCTCTGGACACTGGCCCTGCTTCTCAGTCCGCTGAACACACAGCTACATAATTTCCAGGACTCGTTTAAGGAAACTGGGTCTTGGCAAACTGAGGTCCTACACAAATACAGATCACCCATTCGCCCATGTGAGTCTTAGAACATTTTTTCTCAAGCTATCACAAGAACCCCACTCCCACTAGTGACAAAGAAGTTCCACCCACTCAATTCTCTGGCAACATAAAGCCCCGAAGAAGGAACATAATGAGATAAATCCTCCATTCCCTTGCCTCCAAGGGAGAATTCACTCAAATACTCCAGACATAACGTTGCCTGCACTTAAAAGTCCCCACAAGACACGCTGCCATGTCCTTTACTTGTTCATTTTTATTCCTCACCTGAGGATGCTTCTCTATTTATCACCAGACAGAGGGGGAGGGAGGGAGAAGGAAAGAGACAGAGAGAAACATCGATGTGAGAGAGGCACATTGGCTGGCTGCCTCCCGCAGGACCCGACCAGGGCAGGGGACGAACCGCAACCGAGGTACATGCCCTTGGTCAGAATCGAACCCAAGACTCCTTGGTCCACAGGCCGACACTCTAACCGCTGAGCCAGACCTGTCAGGGCTGCCACCTCCTGTCAGTGGTAGGCTCCAGGGTAGCGTCAATCCTTACAGACATGGATTTTTCATGAACTCCAACTAATAATTCCAAAGCTACATAAAAAAATGTTATTGTCTGTTTTGTTCCAACCATCCAATGTTAATTTCTTAAGCGGGTGACTGGCATCCAGTAGACGCTAACTCAATGTTTTTGAATCGCCGAATAGAAAACGGAATCAACATAAACACTGAGCACGACAGAGAAGTTCACCGCTGAAGTTAGCCGGTAGCACGAGACCGTGCTCTGTCCTGTGCTTGTAGGCACTAGGGATTTTGAAGTTGTAAAAGGGAAAATAATCGGTTAACCGCCGGTGTTGACTATTTCTCACAACTTAATAGGAGTATATCTATATAAAAAAGGAACCACAATCTCGCACAGATTCCAGTGGATGCTATTATTTTAATCCACTGTGTACTGAGATCGAATGAAAAGAAGACACATTTGCACTGGGAGGAATAAGACAGCCTGAAGATGAGGCTACGAGTGGCTTCCCGTGACTGACAGGCTTGGAGGTTCGGGCTCCTCGGAGACATGATGCCCACACACAGGCACGAGGCAGGACAGGCAGCACGGTTCAGGTCGTGCATGTCTGCGGTGGTGGTGACGGCCGGGGCGGGAGCAGGTGGGCACAGGCTGGCAAGGTGTGCTGGGGCCCTGAAGGCAGCTCTCAGAGAGTTTAAAGGAGAAAATGATCATTTACAGCACATAGTACCACCTTGTATGCACCATGAAATCTGGATTTTTCCTCCGTTCTGTCTACTCTCCTGTCTGTGGCCCCTGGAACAGCGCCTGGAACACAATGGTTGCTAGATAAATATTTCTTTAGTGAGTACGAAATGCTGTCACTCCGAGGATGGCAAACACAGGCCATGTTTGGAAATGCGTATCTCTTATTTTGTTTAAAATATTGTCAAATTTTCTCTGCCAACAAGATACAATTTAAATTAGAAAAGGTAGAACAATAACAAAGAACATTTAAAGCCAAGGAAGTGAAATAACATCCAGCCTCTTGTAATAATTTAAACATTTTGGACAACTGAACAAATGATATTGAAGGGAAGTAGAATTTTGCCACCCCAAAATATACCTCTTCTGATATTGATTATTTAAAGCTTGTTAAGGTTACTTCTGTTTTCCTTTATTGATTTTACAGAGAGAGGAAGGGAGAGGGAGAGAGAGAGAGAACATCGATGAGAGAGAACATTGATTGGCAGTGTCCTGCACGCCCCCCACTGGGGATCGGACCCACAACCTGGGCATGTGTCCTGACTTGGAATCGAACTGGCGACCTCTTGGTGCAGGGGTCGACACTCAACCACTGAGCAACACCGGCCAGACTAGTTAAGGTTATTTTTAAGAAACAAAGGACTCAGTATTTAGATAGAGGACCTGACCCAGGAAGGGACGTATCATTACAGATAACCATAGTTTAATATAAATAGTGTGTGACTGATAGGGAGGAACCTACCGGGCCTCTCTGTGTCACACTGTTCAAGACGGCCCAGCAGACATCTGCTTTCCCTCTCTACGGGAATTGCCTTCCTGCCCTTGGAGGCCCAAACCACACCCCTCCCTCACTCCTGGGCTTTAGATGGCATGTACACCTCAACTGCTAAGTTCGTCTTGGGATTCCTAGTCTTGGGCAGCTCCCCTATGTACATATGTAATAAATTTGCTTATTTTCTCTTGTTAATCTGTTTTGTGTCAATTTGATTATTAGACCGGCCAGAAGAACTGGGAGGGAAAAGCAGAGACATTTTCCCCTCCTCCACAATATATGAGGGTACTGGAGTAACTTCAGATATAATTCTGCGACTACTGTAAACAATGTTTGAGAACTCTTGGAGAATAATAAAAAGTGACAGGGAAATGTCTTAGATGATATTTGCCCAGTTCTTAAAAGCAAAGTCTACCAGCAATATCCTAAATTTGGGTTTCTGGCTAAATTCTAGAATCCTTGATTATTATGAAGCGGTTTATTTGTGGGTACCGGGTTGCTAATTGCAGCGGTTAGACTGCAGCACTCCTGGCTGGAAGGTGGCTGGAGAAAGGAACTTTGGATGCTACATGTATGTTATATGTACATGTATGTTCTAGTCACAGATGTTGAGGACGACACAGCAGTTGGGTCACGGCATGTAGTCATCGGAGATGAGGTCAGCCTTCCGGTCCGGTGGTGATTAGTCAACCGTAAGACAGCGATCAGGACGTGAAGGGGCACGTTTCACAGCGTCGACTACAGCTGTACTAGGATGTGTCATCTCCATTCGAAAACCACTGCTGACACCTCCGTCTCAGAAACAAAGCGCTTGGGTTTCAACGCCATGAGGCACAGGAGTGAACTGCTAAAGAATGGATTTCATATGGAAGAAAATTAAATCCAGAGCAACAGTCATGAGGCAAGAGGTTGAGAAAGTTGAGTCAATATAAAGAAGGGTTGACTGAGTAAAATATTATCTATAATGATTAATTAGGGGGACAAGAAGCAAGCTGAATTATTGCAGTGACACAAACAGCATGTAGGATGGAGGAAAAGGTGTGTTCTGGAGGAAGACAGGTAATGATCAAAGTTAGACTTTATTAGGTCAAGTATACAAACAAAAAATTTCAAGGTAGCCTTTAATAAATCCATTATGTAATTTCTAAACTAGTAGAGAATTAAAAAAAAAAAAAGATGGAAAAACTCACCTGGGCTGGCATGGCTTGCTGGTTGGGTGTGGTCCCGGGCCCCCAGAGAACCCAGGCAGATTCCACTCAGGTTTGCAGGCTCCACCCCCAGCGGGGGCCTGACGGAGCAGCTGGTCAGCCCACGCTTCTCTCCCTCTCTCTTCTCCCTCATCTCTCTCTAAAAAGAAATAAAACATATTTAAAAAAAATGTAATTTAGAAAAAACACACACACACACACACAAAATAAGCCCTCTGTAATTGATAGAAGGCAGGAAAGAAATAAAAAAATTTGATAAATTAAAAGTAGTATATAAGATAGCAGGAATTAATGCTAATCACAATTTTAAAATAAGATAAGTGGGTATGGCTTAAATTTACAATTAGAAACAGTGTTTTTAAGATTGTATTTTAAAAATCTAGGGTGTGCTATTTAAAGACGTAACACAAAAGCTCAGAAAGTTGGGAAAAAGTAGAAAAAGATATACCACGCAAATACTGAATGAAAAAGGAAGTTGATATATCTATATTAATATCATAAAAAGTAACCTAAATGCTAGGAGTTAAATGTATGTAAATTGTTATGAGGTCAGCTATAATTGTAAGCCTCATGTAAGTTATTGCAGTATGAGTATATATACACTGTTCAGGAGTTACCATTTGTCAGAGCAAAGATCTTAGAAATTCTTCGTGATTTAGTGTGTGAGTATGAATTATAGTCAAATATACTAATACTAATAACAGTGGATACACAGTGACAACAGATAACACAGTGATAACAATAGATAACACACAGTGATAATTACTTGTATGTGAGTCACTATATAAGTACGTTTCATCATTTAAACTTTACATAATCCTCTGGGATAGTTACTTGTACTGCCTTCTGTCCTAAAGCTGAAGAAGCTGACTCACGGAAATGAAGATTTGCTCTGTGACGTGAGCCATGTGGGACTCACGCCCATGCTTGTCTGATGTCATGACTGTGCTTCTCGGTGGCCTTGGTCAGCACGGTGAAGAGCCTCGGAGGTGGGTGAGGCAGCTCAGAGTGGAGGCGAGGGTCCCATGCACCAGGGGTCTGTGTGTCACCCAGCAATGTGGACGACCTGAGAAAGAAGGCCACTGCCTCTTCCAGAGCCTTCTGTTTCAGCTGGGAACTCAGGACTGCTGGGCCCAGAGGCCATGGAGGTCTCTCCAGGGACGGAAGTCCCGAGCGTGAGCAGCACATGTGCACAGCCTGTTTTCCGAGGGCCACCACAAACCATCGTCCCCTGTGTGAGGGCGGCAAGACGCTGGGGTGACCAGGACACGGAGATGCACCACCTCCGGCAGGAAGGGGAGGAAGCCTTTCCCAAACTCACACAGAGAGGCTGGATGGACTAGTGGCATTTCTGGCTGATCCTCTAACCCTGGGCGCCCAAGCACAGAGAGAGATCTGAACCCTGCTCTTTCCCACACACAGGCTTCTTGGGGGTCTGTGAAGGCTGCTTTGAAGACTTGTCTCAGCGGGATGCCTAGAAAAATCTGCTCAGTTATAGTATCTTAAAAATGCATGCCTTCTGATCGGCATAAATCCATTCAGGCCCTTCTGGATTTCCCAGTGCAGGCATGTAACATGCTTGAAACCACAGTGCCTCGACAACAGTGGGCTTGCTGAGAGCATCTTCACCGTCAATCATGCAAGAGGGAGGGACTGTTCAATGCCTGGTGCTTCCGGCCTCCTCCCTGACCCCCCTGTTCAGACAGGGGTCTAGCATGAGCCACCGCCGGACACCTGGGAGCTTGCCCCGCGTTGCAGCGTCTGCCTTGAAGGTTATCTAGTTCGCCCTGGGTCAGCGCAGCCCTGGGCTCCGTGATGCCACTTCACGTGGTCCAGCGCTTGTGTTATTCCTAAGAATCATCTGTCTTCAAAAGGCGTTTGATCTGGGAGGTCAGGGAGGACAGCGACATTCACTGATTCATTAGCTGTACCCTGGGCACATACTCCGGGTCTGTCACTTTCAGCTCCGAAGACACAAGGCAAACCTCGCAGTTTCTCACTGACGTACCCCGAGTTGCTGACGCGAGCCAGAGCGTGCACGTGGACACCGCAGGAGCCGGCGACGCCCGCCACGTGGGGAATGAAGTAGAGGAAGGCAGTCCTGGAGCACCGGTGGGAAACGCTGTTTCAGGTGGGTATTCAGCGGACGCCGCCTGATATTTGGCAGAGGTGGGGGCCGGCGTGGAGAGAGGACAGGACAGACGGAGAGCCACGTGGAACACCGGGACTCCGGGGAAGGAGCCTTCCAGGCAAAGACATGAACGGATTGCCAAGGTCCTGAGGCAGAGTCTGCCCGGCACTGTCCAGGAAGGCTAGGGGGCCGGTGCGGCTGGAAGAGAATGAGGGGCAGGCGCACAGAGGTGGAGGTCCCAGAGGGAGCTGACCCTGCAGGCCTTGGGGAAGCACCTGCGTGGAAGGGAAACCTTTCGATGTTCTGTTTCGAGCTTTAATGATGCCTCTCAGGTCAATGTCTACAAGCCTTGGCTTATCTGTCTGTGATTCCCCCTCTAATGAGATGCAAACCATCGGAACGTTCAAGTGAATGGACAAGAGCTGACTTAGTTCTAAATCAATTTCTCTGCAATAGCAAAGCAAGTTTATTTTCTCCACTGGATAAAAAGTCAAATTTTCTATACAGAAGGTTGATTAAAAAATACAATAATTAAAGAAAAATTTGGATTTTCCAGGGTCATTTCTATGCACCATTTTCTGGATTTACCAGCTATAAGTGCAATGACATTTAAAATTCATCCACGCACATAACAGTCTGAGGAATGGGGTAGTCCCAGAGACGTGGAAGTGGGGTACAGACTGACAATTCCCAGAAGAGGGGGAGAGATAAACCACAGAACTTATATGCATGGATGCATGAACAATGGACATGGACAACAAAGCTAGCTGGGGAAAGGGGAGTGAGGTTGGGGGAGGGGGGAAAAGGAGAAACATCTGTAACAAAACTAAATTAATTAAAAATAAAATAAAATAAAATTCATCCATGCCTGGCACATATGGCTCAGTGGATGGAGTGTTGTCCCATGGACTGAGAGGTCCCAGTTCGATCTTGGTCAGGGCACACACCCCGGTCGCAGGCTTGACCCTCAGTGGGGGGTGTGCAGGAGGAAGTTGATCAATGTTTCTCTCTCATCAATATTTCTGCCTCCCTCTTTCTCCCTTCCTCTATCTCTAAAATCAATTTAAAAAACAAATACACACACACACACCCTGGTCAGTTTGGCTCAACAGTTAGAACATCGGCCTGCGGTCCAGAGAGACTCCGGTTCAGTTCCTGCTAAGGGCACGTACCTCCATTTTGGTTTGTCCCCGGCCCTGGTTGGTTGTGTGGGTGGCAGCAACTCAATGTGTCCCTTTCACGTCGCTATCTCTCTCTCTTTCTCTCTCTCTCTCTCTCCCCCCTTCCCACTCTACCTGAACAAAAAATGGAAAAGCGTCCTCGAGTAAGGATAAAAAATAAAAAATAAATAATATATGTATAATTCTGGACTTTCTATTAAAAAATAAATAAAATGCATCTAAACACTTACTATTGACATAAAATAAGCAGTAAGCACCAAAACAAAAATAATAAATTCTGATTTTTCCATATTTTTAGATCTTCAGTCTTTATTTATAATTTCGTCAATGGTTCTGGGAAATAATAAAATATATTTGAGCTGAATAAAAAATATGGTATCAAATTATGGGGGCTTGGGTTCAGTTAATTTTTAAAAGAGGCTGTTTAAGTCTGGGGTGCACCATAATTAGGTCGGAGAATACAAGCTAGAACTCTAATGTCCATCTGAAGAAAAATATAAGCTTAACTTCCAATGACCACCCGTTATGGAAATAATGATTATTCATAGTTATACTAAACTTGAAATTTGCATAAAATATGATTTCTGCTTTGCTTGAGTCAGAATGATAAATCTGAATACCAAAATTTTCTCTCTTTTCATTTTGACTTTTTGACAATTTTTAATTTCTGTACATTTAAGAAATCTATTGGGATAAAAAGTAAAATATGTACGCATTAAGGAATTGTTCATACGTTATGATGATGTAGTCTTTGACCGTGAACTGCAGTCTAACGAAACGGCCCTGGACGGCAGAACATTTTTCTTCTCAAGTTACCATCGTCTCGAAATATTTTCTTTTAATTAATTTAATTCAGTACATTGATTTGCACATTTTGGATGTTTAAATATTTAATGGTGCCGTTTGAATGCAGGGAGAAAGGTAAAGAGAGGGCAGTGGTGGAGATCCATACATTCAGAGTTCCTCTGAGAACGGAAATTTAAAATAAGAAACATTCAATTATATTTTAAGATAGCTTGTCACACACACACACACACACACACACACACACACACACACACACACACAGTCAATAACCGGGAAGGTGCCAACACCCGCTGCTGGAGCCCAGAGGAAAGAGATAAGGTCAGCAAACTGCTGACCGTGCTGGAAACAGCCAGAGGGATTAAAGAGAATAAAAGCTTTTTCAAATATATTGGAAAAGATAGAGCACCAGAAAGACTGCAGTGGGTGAGGAGGGAGAAACCGTGTCAGCTACAGTGGCTCTGGACAGCACCGCTGTACCCCGCTGGGCCCGACAAGCCCGGCACACGCCGGTAACTGGGCATAGGAAGACCCGGCGCGTCGGGAAGCGAGGCAGGCAGCTGCAGGCGCTTCTGCACACAGCGCCAGGCCCGGGAGCCCTCACTCCTGCCTGCTGCACCCGCACTAGGATGAATGTACAGTGTTTGCCACCGAGCTGCTGCCTCGATCCAGGACTGAAACCTGACTCTGCTCTCGGCCCCTGAACGCCTCCGTAAAATTAAAAATCAAGTAGAATGTATCAGGTCTCAAAGGACTTATAAAAGGCCACCAGGGTCCCCCGTTTTAGCCCTGCTGTTGCCATTGGCTTCATCAGGGTCACCATAGCCTGCCTCTGTTTTCTGACCTCTAAGGATGATTTCAGTCACCTAACAACAACATGCGGCTCAAGGGAGTTTAGCATGGATCATCAACACGATGCGTTTGTGAAATACTCAATTAGGAAAGAGAACGGATTCAAGTCGGTAAGAATTAACGTACTGAGTTCAATCAAGCCACGGGGCGATGTGCGCCGCTGCTTGAGTGCACAGTCTGGGGAGACAGCTACCTTGGTTTGAATTCTCCTCCTACTGCTTACGGGCTGTGTGACTATCGGCTAATGCCTTGACTGCTCTGGACCTTCTTCTCCTCGTTTGCAAAATTAGACTTCTCTGTTTTGATGAGGCAACTGATATAATTCAACTAGGGCTCAATAATGTCAGCTATTATGATCAGAGTGAAAACTTCCTACGATCAAAAAGAAATGCTAGAACCCCAAGACTGCATTTGTGTGAGAAGGAAGTGAACTTAGAAGAGGTTGCTTAACATGTATTTTAAGAATATAGTAACTCCATCAATGTAATTTAAACAAGTGTTACATAGCCTGGTATATGTCTGCATACCTCAAAGGTAAAGACTAAGCACCGAACTGTGCCTTCAGGGTCAGAAGGAGAGCTAGGAAGAGCAATAAGATGAAAAGAATGTTATGTCTGGCAGCCATGAGATGGACCATGAATCGTGAAGCTCACAGAGATCGTGAGAAGTCACCTAGTTGGGGACAATGGAATCCCCGTTGAAGGTGCTACAGCTATGCCTTTGTTTCTCCATGCCTGTGTGCGAAGGGGGGTAGCACTGGACCCTTTCACAATGATCAGTCTACCTGCTCAAGGTCCCCAGGGCTGGGCAGGTCGGGCTGTCCACTGGCCACAATTCCTACACTCTGGTTGGGAAGCCATTTCAAAAGCACAAGAAGAAGGATTCCAGCCACTGAGAACAGGAGCCATTGCTGGCCCCAGAGTTTGAGGGGCTCATCTGACAGATCCGGGGACCAGCAAACTGAACCGGTTCTCAAACTCAGAGAATACCTGGTCATATAAAGGGAATAAGATAAAATTCTGTCCCGGGGAAACTCAAAGGCAGAAATAATCTTGTATCGGAAGTAGAACAAGAAGCATTCATTCATTCATTCGTTCATTTGCTCACTCCTTCAACGCATATTTATTGAAGTTCTAGTATGTGCCAGGCACCGGAAACAGAGACAAAACAGACGTACGTCCTTGACTTTACTGTTCTGCCTTCCATGAGGAAGGCGAGGAAACCAGGTGATAAACAGTAGGAATGGTTGTGGGATTTTAATTTGTGGAGATGACTGAATGATGACCTAGAGAGGCTAATTGCCACTGAAGGATTTTTATGGCTGACGTTTTCTGGGGGGGACTCGGGACCACGTGCAGGGAGGGGCACCAGCGCCAGCCAGCAGGCAGAACGCAGGCAGGGAAACCCAGGCAGAGTCTGCGTGGGCTTCGCTGGGACAGGCAAGGCAGGCGGAGCGAGCAGCTCAGGACTGGAGAGCTCAGGACCGCAGAGCTCAGGACCGCAGGAGGGTTTGGAGGTGGGGGCTTTCCCTGGTTGTCTGCTGCCTGGCCCTGGGCTGATTGGGGCACAGGGGAATATTGCTTGGTGTCTGAGTGTTAGATCAAGTGGAGGTGCAGGCTCCGGAGAGATTCCTTTGCATGTGAAGGAGATGCTCCTGGTGAGCACTTTGTAATCTCTAAGAACTGGCTAAGCCTGGGGGGCTGAGGGTCTCTCTAGTCAATGAGGCCACAAACACCAGAGCATCAAGAATAGAGAAAATAAGAAAAGGTGCATGATCTAATTGGCCCTGTGATGAACGAATGCCACTTCGACAGATATAGAATCCAAGATGACACTGAACAATGATAGATAAACAAAATGATCTATAAGGCGAGAACAGGAATACAGCTGAGCATGAGATTTAGGAAGAGCTGGTGGGAGCAGCATAAGTCGTATGGTCAAGGTGACTTTCATCGACAAGGCAAGACGTAGGGGACACTGGAGCCAAGACTTGCCTCCATGTGGAGATTCTAACATTTTAGGATTCTAGCAAAGTACAGAAATTTAACACATTAATAACATAATACATTCACTCCTTCATTTATTTGGTTTGTTCATTTATAAGCGCCTCTAGGAGCAGGTACTAAATAGATGTTGGGGACACAGTGGTGAACAAAAAGACACAGAGTCTATCATCGTGTAATTATCCTCTAGTTGGGGAGACACATATTGACTTAATGAACATGCACATAAATGTTTAATGCAACTAAAACATAGCTACCCAGTGTGAAGACAGCCCGTAGCAGGAGGTTTGATCTGGCTTGGAAAGGCAGGCGAGTCTTTGTTGAAATTTGTAGGATAACCAGGGGTCGACTAGTCAAACAACGCGAAGAATTTATTCGGGTTTAAGAAATACCACGTGCGACATCCCTGCGATACAGGAAGCTTGAGAAGTAAGAGGCAGACAGAGAGCAGCGTGGCCGGCAGACGGGCTGCAGGGCTGGGCCCGGGGTGCTTGAGGACAGGCCACGCCATGTACACCTTCAGCAGTTACGCATTTTTCAGAGAGCAATTTGGACATAAGAAAGGTCCAAAGCTGTAGAGAATTTTCATGAATTTATCTGAGCCAAACTGCTGGGAGGAAAAATCTCAACGGACTGAGAAAATGCTCCAGAGACGGGCAGGTTTGCAACTTATTTTACACATTTTAATTAAGAAAAGGAGATCTCAGGAGGGAGCACATAAAATTCTTTAGTTGTAGATTGGGGTGGGGGGAGAAAGCAAAGGGGCCATCTCTGAGACGGATAAAGAGTAAGATGAACAAATACTTCTTTACATTGGTGGGTACAGTCAGCAACTAGCACTCAGACACGACGTTTAGGGAACAAGGTAATAGGGGTGTGGTCTCTTGCTCTGCTGTGATAGGTACAACCTGAGGGCCAATAAAAGGAATGACTCTGACATTGCCAAGGTATCTTGACCTAGATGCACAGACAACAGGCAGGCTACGCAAGGTGAAGACTGACTTCTGTCAAGGAAGCTACAGGCCAGGGATGTGGCTAACACCGGGACTCAGTTTTAGTTAGGAATTTTTTTCTTTTTTTTTCTTTATTGATTTTAGAGAGACAGGAAGGGAGAAGGAGAGATAGAAACACTGATGAGAGAGAACATCGATTGGCCGCCTCCTGCACGCCCCCCACTGGGGATCGGGCCCACAACCTGGGCATGTGCCCTGACCGGGAATCGAACTGGTGACCTCTTGGTGCAAGGTCAAGGCTCAACCACTGAGCCCCACGAGCCGGGCTTAGTCAGGAAATTGATGTTGAGACCATCCTCTGTGCTTACTTTTGGTCTCTGAGTGTGTGCAGCCCACCAGGCAGGCCTTCCCTCAGCTCGTTGGGTTGGGTGTGTGGTCCTCCTTACAACTACCCAATGGACAGGGAAGGAGGGACTTCAAACTGGGGGATCAGCGACATGTGGCTTTGAGAATGACGCAAAGTGAGAAGGCGGGAGTCCGGGTGATAATAGGTTCGATTAGAAGAGCTGTTGAGATAAAGGGATGGTGTTAGTGACGGGCTGGATGCAGGAGTGAGAAGAAATGAGCTCTGAAGTGGGCCGGCTGGGTCTCTGGTTCGGCATGTGGAAGTGTTGTCAGGGAAATTGGGGTCTGGGGTAGCCTTCTGCCCACTGAGTGCTGGGGTAGAGTCCTTATGACATCTCGAGCAAAAGAATTTTCTGAGACTCGCATGGGAGGACGAGTGATTTTTATTCCCATGGACTTCCATCTCTGGGTTTCCGAAGTCCCATTTCCCTTAGTCCCGTCGTAGAAGTGTGGCTGGGATTCAGCTGCGCTAAAAGCAGAGCCGGCGTCCAGAGTTTCAGTTCCGCGTCGCAGCTGGTCCTGGTCCGGCTCAGCATCGGGCTAGTTGCCCTGCATCAGTCCACCGCGTGGGGTCCACAGGGCGGTGGGCGGTGTGGACAGATGCAGGGGAGCCGAGTGTGACCCCTGCAGCAGGAAAGAGCATAAGAGAAACCAAGAGAGTGGACTCCTTTGTTTAGGGGATTAAATACCCCAAATTTTACTCCCTTGCAGTGATCATGGCCATTCTGGCTAATGACCTGTTCCCAGGTGTGAAGGAAAGGCACGTTCCTTCCGACTCCCTCCCACTTTCCGGGGCATGAGCGATGTCCCCGCTGCTGGACCCGGGGGAGCGCAAAGCTGCAGCTTCCTGGCAAAGCTGACCAGGTGACGTGCCTGTGATATGTGGCCTTCCCTTTGCTCCTGTCCTGTTATTAATAACTAGGTTGCTTACAACAGTATCAGAAAGATGGTGGTGCCAATCACCAAGACAGGAAACACTGAAAGAGAATTGGGTTTTATGGGGAAGATTATTAAAGTGATTTTGGACATAACATGGTTGCGATTTCTTGGAGACATGTCTATGGAGAGCTCAAGCTAACAGCTGGTTATATGAATCGTGACCTTCTGAGCAAGGAGGGATGTAGCCAAGAGAGTGGTGTGTGTGTGTGCGTGTGTGTGTGTGTGTGTGACAGAGAGAGAGAGAGAGGGAGGGAGAGAGAGAGAGATGATATTGTAACTGACGCCAGGGACACCGTTGTAATAATCTGATTATTGATTAACTGGACAGGAGCACAGGGGAGCTGCAATGCAGACGCATGCCCAGCGAGGTCTGGCTGCCTGGGAAGGCGCTTGCCTGAGCATCACCCCTGAAAACAGATAATTGGCCAGAACAGGCGTGGCCACTGCAAAGGCACGAAATCTGAGGTATCTAAATTCCTGAAGAGGGCGTCACTCTCTCTTTTGCTTGTCCGCAGCCAGGGGGAGCGGTCCCCTGAATGCACCCATGGGGCCCACAGCCAGGGAGACTGCCGCAGTGGGCTACGATCAGCCCGATGCCTGATGCTTTGCGAGACTCACCTCCATCATGGAACAAACTCTGGACCTGGGTTTGCTTTCAGCTCTGCTGGATGCACAGCAGCCCCTTTAGGGGAAACAGGGCTTTGGAACCCGAGGATGATGACTCTATGCCACTAAAAAGCACTCATTCTCCTGTGAGTCTTAGAAAATTTCTTTTCTCAAGCTACCCTAAGCACCCCACTCCCACTGCAGTGGAGAAATCCACTCGTGCAGGGCTCTGGTTGTGCCAACATGTGCCGGGAGAACTAAAAGAATTCCCGGGTAGAAGCCACCCCCTGCTCAGAAAGCCCACTCCTGGACCAGACCAGACCCCGAGCATGAACAGCCAAGAAGGTGAGAGCTGGCGCAGATCCTGGGGGTGCTGGTGAGAAATGGCACCTGAGTTCCCTGGAGCTCCTCTCTCTCCCATGCCGATTCTTGTGTGGACCATTTGCTTGCTTTTCCCTGCCTGTCCCTGTCCAGGACACTGCTGCTTCAGACCCACGTCTGTCTTCGTGGGTGGGGCCTCCCGCCAGGCTGCCCAGGACCCGGGAGGGGCTGGCCAGTGCCAGCGCCTCCTCAATGCACGGCCTAGCGGTCGGGACTGGAAGACCGAGGTGTGGAAGGGGGGTGCCCGCATGCTGAGTGCCAATTTCAGGGGTTCCGTGCCTGGTGTGGGGAACGGGGAGCATAAAAGCACTCGGACTCGTCCCGCCTCTGCAGCACCTCACCTGCACTCTGGAAGCAGCCCAAACATCGGGCCTTAAGCTCTGGGCCCAGGGGAAAGGGAAGTCTAAGGACAGCTTCTCCAGCCCACCCCAGCCTGGGGCTCAGGGTGGCCCGCAGCCCGGCAGGGCCCCACCTAGCTCCTCGCCCCCCATCGCTGGTGGTGCACAGGGAGGGAAATCGGCCTTTTTCTTTCAGCTAAGGGCGTGCACGCCGGCAACCCAGGTCCCTCCGGAACTCCGCCGGGCACTGATTCTCCTCCACACCCTGCAGGCTGGTGTGAGCCGCTCGGAGCTCCTGGCTGGTGCTGGGAGGGCGGAGACGTGTGCCAAGCGGATACACAGAGAAGCTGCTCCAGGGTTCTGTTAGCCGCAGTGTCCCGGCCTCTCTCTGCTCTGTGCTGAGGAAAGGGAACCACAGCATCCTGTTCAGCCTTCAGCAGCCATTTTGCTGAAGGGCAGAAAGTGTCATTGAAGCCACTTTGGCTTGAAGTGGAAGTCCCCTGGAGGAAGTCCTGGCCGCGTCCCTCGGGACATAAATTAACCTAATGCTTGTTAATAATACTGCTTTTTTCCCCCCTGCAAAAACAATTATGATGTTTTAATTTATACAGATATTACTGCTTGTTAATTAATACTTCTTCCACATTATAGGGAATAGGAGAAAAAGACTCAAATGTACAGGTGCTCAGAGAAATGAAAGGTTTTTGTTATTTAATCTTAGAAACTGACTAAAAGTAGAATTTAAACCCAGGGCCTGGGGCGTTAAATCCTGTGTAGTCAAATTGACAGGGAATGCTTATTCTTTTCTTAAGGGAAGATGCCTCATGCTACAGAGCCTCTTAAGGGACGGAGGCTGTTAGAAGAATATGAGACAATAGCAGGTTACTGGCCCAGCTATTAAAAGCAAGTTAAAGAGCCGGGCTTTTTCTACCCAAGATAGACACAGGGATGGATCCTCCAGTAAAGTGGGAGACCGTCAGAATCTTCCATGTGGAGTGAACCCCACCCCTGGACCACTGTATCACTTCCAAGAAGACTCTAGGGTGTGGGAAGGTACTTTGGACGGTGGGCAAATACGGATTCCCCAGCCAGCTCAGGTTGGAAGTTTGGGAGCATAGAGGATGTTTATGCCTCCCTTAGAGTTTAGGTTTTTCTCCTCAAACTCCACAACACTATAATTTTCATACCTCAAGAGTGCCCACTCTGGCATGGAGTTTTATCCTGGGTGTGTCAAAGGGAACTGTTTGCCTTTATAATGCTAGTACCTGGTCTCCAGGTACTAGCTGAGTCACCTATTGGAATGTAGATTCTGAAAAAGAGATCTTGTCTGAGCTTAAGCTAGCTCAGTCAACCAGCTTAACTCAGTTCACCTGTGGTGTGCTAAATCCGTGCCTTCTGCTGTGTCCCTGTCTCCGTGGAAGCATTTCTCTGAAATGTCAATGTACTTGCTAGTAAAACAAAAAAAGCCTGTGTCCGGCTCAGTGGACTGAGCATCGTCCCATGGACTGAGAGGTCCCGGTTCAATTCCAGGTCAGGGCACGTGCCTGGGCTCGATCCCTGGTGAGGGGATGATTGATGTTTCTCTCTCACATCGATGTTTCTATTTCTCTCTCCCTTCCTCTCTCTCAAAAATCAATACAAACATATTTTTTAAAAAGCCTATGTTTTTTAAAGTTATGAAATATAGTTTCCAATTTAGGGAATGCTAATTGCTCACTTTTAATGTTCTTCCTCCCTACATAATCTTTCCAGAATTTGGCAGTTCTTTGCACACACACACACACACACACAATGCATGTGCAATGCATTTCTTCGCATAAATCCAATAAGGCCCGTTTCAAACTATGCGGTCTTCCTGACGGGGACCTTGACTGGAGCCGTGTCTCAGAGAGGCCGCCCCTCCAGAGTAATTGGGAACTCTAGAAAAGTTCCTCTTTCCCCTTTAGCACATAGGTTTTTACCTCTTACTGGACTTTTAGTTATTATTAATCTTTTCACTTTTGAATTATGCTTTTAACCTTCTTGTCAAATTTGTTATTTCTAGAGTACAATAAGGATGTTCGCTGGTTCAATGTGTCATCTCCTGGACATCATGCATGTCCTCTCCCAGGGACACTAGAGTAACCTGGACTTTGCAGAATCTCTCTTCCCTACATAACACCTCTGTTCTCACTTCTTGCTTCCCCTTCCTCTGTCAGACAGGAGGAAGCTCGAAGCCTCAGAGCAGGCAGGTCTACGCCCCTTGACGGCAGGAAGCAGTTACAAGAAGACAGATATTTTGCCCGATTCTCCGTTATAAGATTATGTTTTCTCAGAAGGAATTGATACCCTTGTAATAACCTGGTTATGAATTAACTGGAAATAAGCAAAGGGAAGCTGAAATATATATTTTTTATTTTTATTTTAAAATATATTTTAATTAATTTTTTTTAGAGAGAGAAATATTAACGTGAGAGAAAAACATCAATTGGCTGCTTCCTGCACACCCCTTAATGGGGATCGAGCCTGCAACCTGGGCATGTGCCCTGACCAGGAATCAAACCGGGACCTCTCAGTCCATGGGATGACACTCAATCCACTGAGCACACTGGCTGGGTGGGAAGTTGGAATTTAGATGCACGCCCATTAAGTTCTGGGTGATGTAAAAAAGTGGTTGCCTGTCAATTACACTTGAAAACAGATAATTGTCTGGAATAGGTGTGACCACTCAAGGGTGTGAAATCTGAGATGTTTAAACCTCCAAACAAAGGGAGTTTGCTGTCTTGGCTTCTCTCTTGCTTGCATACACTGCCGGCTCTCCTGCTGCAGGGGAGCATTCCCCTGCATTTGCCCATGGGGCCCACAGCATGTGGACTCCGCGCAGTGGACTAATGGGCTATGACCAGCCTGGTGCCTGATGCTACGTGAGGCTCAACTCCATCATGGGACACAAACTCCGGGCACTGGCCTTGCTGTTAGCTCTGTTAAATGCACAGCTACCCCTTTTCCAGAACTGGACTAAGGGAAATGGGACTTTGGAAACTGAGGGATATAATTCTATGCAAATAAAAAATCACTCATCCTTCTCTGCAAATCTTAGGCAATTCTTTTTCTCAAGATATCATAAGAACCCATTCCTATAGAGAAATACCACCCACAATTCTCAGCTAACACCGGGGCTGGGTCAGCTTTTCAGGAGGAGAACACAGAATGAGAAGGGCACCCAAAGCTTGGAACACATCACCTATTTCACACGAATAGAGAAGGATGAACCTACAAAAATGACAGGACACCAGTGTTCTTCAGACTGCAAACCTCACAATCAGACCAGGAGAAAGCATGACTATGTGGTTAAACCAATTAAACCTGATTAAACGCCCTTTGCAGACTCACACTCTGAGCCTACCACCCCCAACCAGGACACCCCGTGAGTCCTAGGCTTTCTGTCCACTATCTGAAACATCCCATTGTTTGTCAGTGGAGCCTTTACGAGACTTCTCTGGACGAAGGCAGGCAGAGACAAAGCCTGTGGTCCCTGAGTTACCCCTCTTTCCTCTCACAGGTGAGTATTTCCACATAAAAGAAATGAGGAAAGTCTGTCTTTTCTTCCCCACTGATGTGATATTGTGTCCCTTGAACATTTTCTGCTTCTCAACCCATGAAAACAATCATTATTTGTCTCTTGGCTTCCTACTTGGGGGGCAGTATAGGTTGAACCCTATAACAATCAAAACACAGATTTGATAGGCAGACAAAACTTGGCTACAATCCCAAGTATGCAGTTAGTTTAACTACATGGAGCCTGGATTTCCTCATTAATAAGATGGAAATGAACCCCCCCCCCCACCCCGCCCCACCACCATTAGATTTGCTGCGAGGATTAAAGAAGACAATATGGATTGTAGGGGAAGAGTACATTTCCTTTCTACCCTTTAGATTCTGTGACTAGTCTGAGAATTTAATTGACACAAGACAGGTAAACAGAAGAAAAAAATGCAATTATGTATCTATACACGTGAGTTTCACAAAGATATGAGACTGAAAGGCAGACAGACGATTGAGACTTGTCTACCATCCAGAATTAGAGAAAGAGATGGGGTGGGGGTCTCTAAGGTGGGGGGGGTAATTTGAGGGAAGGCAGGAGAAGGAAATGTATGATAAATGAAGGTTGCCTTGTTATGCAGATAAATTAGGTGAAAATTTATCTCTGTTAGTAGCTTCCTTTCTGGAGCAGGTAAGCTTTCTAATGGAAATTTCTTTATAAATGTAGATTCTCCCCACAAATGGGGAAATTTATACTTTCTCTAGAGAGTTCAAGAGGAGGTGAAGAATAGCCCTGGCCGGTTTGGCTGAGCAGTTGGAGCCTCAGCCTGTGGACCAGAGAGTCCGGGGTTTGGTTCCCGCTAGGGGCACGTACCAAACAAAAGAAAAAAACAAGAGGAGGCAAAGAGCTTTTCTGGACTCGGGTGGGCGGGTCTTTATTGCTTTCAGCTCAAAATAGTTCACATGCCAACGTGGCGTATTTTCGGGTGGCAGGTTCTAAACTCCTCAGCATAGAGTCTTCAGCACAGTGCTGAAATATGTATGTGTTCAATAAATAAAAGTTATGCTTTTATTTATTGTTACCATACCCTAATTTCTCACCGTTTCGTTCAATCTGAAAATTTTCACCGATGTAGAATTGAGGAGATGATGTAAAATAAAAAGTCAATACTCTCTCAGACCGTACATTTTTATGGAAGAGAAGAAAACACCAAGCATGCCGACCTTTTTACTTGCAGCAGATTTAGTTTCCTCAGAGTGTTATTCACAGACTTATATGCCTATAAACCTACATGTACACACGGACGCGCCCTCCTGCACTGAAACTTCATGGGTACACCACCCACCCAGCGGGGCCAGTTCCCACCCAGGTCTCTCCTGAAAGTCTCCGTGGGAGTTTGTCCGTAAGGTCCCCAAGCTCCAGATCATTTTGATATCTATTCTATGGGCCCACGAAGCGTTTCCAGCTCTTTCTGTTTAGTTTATGTATCATTTTATAGATTATAATTTTGCCAACTGTCATCAGTGTCAGAATCTGTCAAATTTTGCTCAACTCTCTTAGCCAATGTTCAGCCAGTGCAGAATATGATTGATCTCTGGGAATTTCCTGAGCTTTGAGCCCAATGTTTATCATCTATTTTTTTCTTAGTCAGATTTTTATTTTAAAAAATGTATTTGCTAAGTCATGTTTAAGACAATCTCTCAAAAATCATTCATTAATTTTCTTCCCTAAACTTCCATGATTGAATATTGACACAGGTTTAACTGCTAAGTCATTATTCTCTAATAACTGCTCGTGATGGGCCACGTAGTTTACAGAGGCAATTGCTATCCCTACGCTGCTCTGATGATCGATCATCATTCACAGATGCCACGGCTCGTGTGGAACTAGCATTAAAGTGGCTTCTGTGACAGTTGGGTCTGGTTGGCTCTCACAACGGCAGTGATAATTTCTCCTTTAGTCTGGTCCTCCGCACAGCTCTAGCTCCTAAAGCACGTGGCCCAGCTCAGGGAGGCCTGCACGGTGGCCTTACAAACTCAGAGACGGAAAACAACCACAAAGGACGCCTGAAATGAAAACTTTGGAGCTAAAAGCAGTTTATGATGTGTGGCCACATCCTTGGCTGGCTTCTTCTCCGACAAAAGTCAGTCTTTACCTTACCTGAGCCTGTCTCTCGTCTTTTGGCATCTACAACAACGCGTCTTTGTAACATCCAAGTAATTTTCCTTTTTCCGGACCCTTAATGCATAAGCACTGCTCTTTGGAGACCACAAACCCTCTCACTGTTACTAAGGTAACTGTTGACTGTTACCTAGCCTGTCCCCACCTACACAGATCTGTGTGTCTATTATTTTACTTTTCATCCAGTCCCAGAGGTTTCCCCACTTTGCTTTCTCCCGCCCCCCTAATCCGTCACCAGTGGATTTCATGTAACCCACTTATGTCTCCCCTTTGATTGTAATGTGTAAAAGAAGGTGCAAAACTGCCATTCTCCGGAGTTTTATCTCAATCCGTTGAGATTTGTCTTCCCAACATTTGTCGACAGTTTGGCTCCAATAAACTCATACGATTCTTCACAAGTTTGAATGTTTCTTACTTTGACATTTCCTTGGCATAGTCAGCAGGAGTCCAAAGAAGCTCACCCGGACCACCCTGTGGACCCAGACCTGGTGCTGGGATCCCGCAAGGGCCCACTGAGCCTAGTCAGCCCCCTGCCACAGTGGGTGACCTGGGGTTCGTTATCTCTCGGATCTAGGACATTCCCTTGCCTGTGGTGGGGGGTCTGACTTTATTTGAGCTGTTCTTAGAAAATCCTCAAAGTGGCTATAAAGGAGTTGAAACTGGTGGCTGGTTTTGCTTTTGGCTTTTCAATTGGAATTGCTTTCTGAGAATCTGAACAAAAAACATTCACTGTATAAATAAGAACTAAACTCATTTAGCTCCAAAAATAAGGGGCACACCCTTCCTCTGGCCTGAATCTCAGGTGTTCTTAGACGACTAAGAATCTGTATGGAGGTGTCAGAGATCATTACTCACAAAGTGCAGGAGCCCCATAGGAAAATTTCAACTCAACTATAATTACAGTAATAAGCTCATCTGGGGGGTGCCCACCAAGTTTGGAAACCCAGTGCCCCAAGTCGCTCTCATTGTTTTAGACACTGAGAGAGAGAGAGAGAGAGAGAGAGAGAGAGAGAGAGAGGCGTGTAAGAACATGGACTGAAACCTGTGGAGCTTCAAGCCATACGCAGCACACTCTGACCCACTACATAACATCCCTGAAAGTTCCTCAGACTCTGCCGAGAGCCGAGGAAAGACTCTAGTTAAAAGGAAACCGTGTCCGTGGTGGATGAATCCCAAGAATCCCAGTGCCCTGTTAATACTCCTGCAGGGTACATGTCCCAGTCACACAGAATCTCAACTTGCAAGTATCTAAAGAAATGAAAATTTTTAACTAAAAAATGACAGCAGCTTGAAATGGCCAAAGTAGGGAGCCTTTGACACCTCCAAATTGATTTTTCTGTGTGCTCCTTTAGAAAAAGCACGCTCTAAAATTAAATTGAATGAATGGGAAGCTTACCTTGATTGGAAAGTAGAAGCTTCTAGGAGAGGCCCAGATAAGATATCTTCCCTATAGGAAGATCATAAGAAAATTTTAGAGACTGTCTGAACTAAAGAAGGCTCTGAAGACAGTAATGCCCAAATCCCATTCCCTCCCCGTCTACAGCTATGCCCTTTGCGCTCTGAGCTTCCTTGTGCAGACTGGCCCTTCACCTCCTTCTCTTCGTCTGTATCTCCCCACTACCACTTGCCACTGACCCAGGGGACAATGATAACACAAATTCAGAGAAAGATAATTCAGGAATTCTGGCCGATCCTTTCAGGAAAAAGCCTGCCTTGGTAGAGGGGAACTGGCGATTATGTAAGTTCCTTGGACTAAAACAGAATTAAGAATTCTAACTAAAGATTTCCCTGACCCTCTCCAGAACCATGATGAGTTTGCAAAGGAATTTAACTGTTAGAATGTACGATCCAAGGTGTTCTGACCTATTCCAATTAAAGCACCTACTGGGTTCCGAGAACACGGCAACATGAGGCTGAATAAGGTGCTGTCATACTCCTGCTGAGGATTTTTTAAAACAGAGAGACACATACTGGAAAAAGTGCAGGAAATTAGCCCATTGGCCTTATCAAGCCATACCTGAAATGTTTTCCTTGGAAAATGGACTGGACCAAGACCCAGCAATGTACCAAAAGCCTGACAAAGCAATACTTGATTTCTTTGGAAGTTTTTAAAAAAACTTTCAAAAAATACTCAGATTTGTCTCCAGACACTTTTAAATATCATCAAAATGATCCCTTAATAATGTGGCATTTCTGGAAGGACTAGATGAAGAGCTTGTAACTTTGATCAAACAACATAAATTAAACCCCGGCAGACCACCCTTGTTGATGCATTGGCTATTCTGGCTGATTAGCTATCAAAACGATTCAAAAGAGGTAAATAATAATGATGATGATAATAAAGCTGCCAAAATGATAAACTTCCAGCTCCGACAATTAAGCAGCCAAGTCAAATCTACTCAGAAGTCTCTCAGGAAAGGGGAGACATGCGCCTGTTCTCGCGGTGAAAGCCAGGTCACCGTGAGAAAGTCTGTAGAAAACCGAAACGGGAGAAAGAACAGCAGTGGACGTAGGAGTGCTCCAAGGACCAGGAGAGGCTATTTCTCCTTCTCCCCACCGACGCTTTACGAGACGTTGAAATGATCGTAAAAGGGGAAGTTACTAAGGCCCTTGTAGCTACTGGGGCTACTTGATCCGTTCTTCACTCTACGCAACTACGTTTCCCTCTCCCTTGGAGAAAGGGTTCTGTACAGATGACAGGGATATCTGACCAACCAATGACTGTTTTTAAATTACAATCCGTCCCTGTTCAGTTAGGAATGTTACAGGGCAAAATATATTTTCACTGGTCAATTCGGCTCCAATTCACCTGATAGGGAGACATATTCTTAAAACCCATGATACCTACATATCCTTTTCCCAGAGGGGGAAATGTATTTAGAACTAAAATGAATCAGATACGGAACCGACTGGGAAATAATGATTTTAAAGGAAATCCCACCAGCGCAAGATAATCTTGAAACTGAACATTTGTTGCAAGTGAACATTCCAAGGCAACTTTGGGCCTTTTCCAGTACAGATATTGGCGAGATCAAGTCAGCCACTCCTATTAAAATAGCTATTGATACTGCCTCACCTCTACCTAATATTCATTAATATCCTTTAAGACCTGATGCACTAGCTGGAATAAAGCCCATTATACAAGATTACTTAAAAAGGGGACTCATAATTCCATGTACAAGCCCCATGTAGTTCTCTTATCCCTCCAGTAAAGAAACCAAATGGAAAGGAATCGAGATGTGGACAGGATCTCAGAGCTATAAATAAGATAGTTATTCCCAGATATCCTCTGGTTCCAAAACCACATACTTTATTATCAGCCATTCCTGTGGGCTTCCAATATTTGTCGGTAATACATGTATGCAATACTTGTTCAGCATCCCAGTAGGAAAAGGCAGTCAATATCTCTTTGCTTTCACCAGGAAAGGTTGACAGTTCACTTGGACTGTAATGCCTCAGGAATACACACCATGTCCCACTTATTTCTCCCAAATATTAAAAGCTGATTTCAATGATGTGAAATTTTCTAGAGATTCCGCTCTAATCTAGTATGTGGATGCTGTAATTTTATGCTCTAGGGCATTCCTAGACTCCCAAAAGGACACAATTTACCTGTTTCAGCAACTAGCTATAAAAGACACAGTGTCTCAAAGGATAAGCGTTAATTGTGCTTAACTCAAGTGAAATACCCTGGCCATCTCATATCTAAAGATGGGCTACTGACAAGCCCTGAACGACTTAAATAAGGCTCTCTTTCCCTCTTCCAAAAAGAAGAAAGCAGCTTAAAGGATTCCTGGGTTTGACTGTATATTGTCAACATTGGGTTCCAAACTTGTCATTAATAACCCAGCCTCCACATGCCCTGTTCAAGTCAGATCAACCTGATCCGATTCTGTGGAACCCTGAGGGCAACCAGCTGTAGAGACGCTACAGGAAGCGTTGTCCAGAGCTCCTGAGCTGGGACATCCACATTATAAACCCCCCTTCTCCCTTTTCACCCTTGGGAGCAAGGGAAATGCTTTAGGGGTTTTAGCTCAGAAACATGGAGATCATCATAGACCTGTCGGATACCACGGTCAGCAACTAGACTCAGTAGCAAAAGCGCTGCCTCCCTGTACGAGGGTGATCTCTGTCAGAGCCATGCCAGTAAACAAACACAAGGGATAGTTACGGGATCTCCGTTCGCTATGTATGTTCCTCATTCTGTTGAGTCTCTGCTGAACTCTCATCACACTCAACACTTCTCTGTCAGTCGATTAGCTTCTGATAAAGTACTCCTGCTCTCTGAGCCTCATGTTGCTTTAGCTCAGTGTAATCGCCTTAACCCTGCAACGTTGTTGCCCTCTTTACAGAATGAAGACACGCACATTTGTGTCTTTCTTGCTGACCACCTCTTGTTCCTAGGAGTGATTTACAAGAAAGTCTTATTATGATAACGCTGACTTAATTTGGTGCGCAAATAGATCTTATCTGAAAGATGAACAGGGATATTACCAAGCTGGATATGTAGTAACTTCCATAATGGACATAATTGAAAGTTCTTATCTACCTGAAATAAGATCTGCCCAGCAAGCTGAACTAATCGCTCTAATTCAGGCTTGTCAATTGGCCAAATACAAGTAGTCAATATTTACACTGATAATCGCTCTGCATTTGGTGTCGTTCATGACTTTGGAATGTGATGGAAGCAGGGAAGCTTCTTAACTTCCTCAGGGCTGCCCATAAAACAATTCAAAAGTGGTTATTACAGCACGTTTACATTTTATACAGTAACCAAAACCATTGGTGAGTATCAAGATCCCAGGGTATACTAAAGCGACCACCATGGAAGCGAAAGGAAATTATCTTCCTGATGCTGCAACTAAGCAGGCAACATCACACAGTCAAGGTGTCCAGACCCGAGAACGCTCTTTGCTTTCCATTAAATCAAGACAAGATTATCTTTCCAGTCAGCAGACAGCTGTGGAGAAAGAAAAGAGAGCATGGCAACAAAAAGCAGGAACCTTTGACCCAGACAGACAGATGTGTCTTGGACCCAATCAGAACCCTATTTTACCTATAGGGACCCAACTCCCGGTACTTCAACTTGTACATGAGCTAACACATTGGGGTCCTGAAAAGATTTCATGGCGCACAGTTACTTGAAAACTCCAGTGTAGTGCGTTAAGTGTACAGCAGATGTTCCATCTGTCCAAATATAATCCAGGAACACCACTCTATAGACCCTGAAGACATTTTCCACTTCCTTTAGGCAGTTGGACTTTATCCATATACCACCATTTTAGGGATACAGAAATATATTAGTTATGTATATGTTTTCTCACTGGGTTGAGGTATTCCCTTACAGGAGAGCAACAGACTTAGTGGTTGGTAAATTGTTATTAGAAAAAATAATCCCCAATTGGGGAATTCCATCTGAGTTACATAGTGACTGAAGGACTCATTTCACTGTGCAAACAATAAAATCCACCTGTAATAGTTGACCTATACTACAGCATTATTATTATTATTATTGTTATTATTATTTAGTCCTCACCCAAGGATATTTTTTCATTTATCTTCAGATAGAGTGAGAGGGGGGAGAAAGAGAGAGAAAAAGAGAAAGAGAGAGAGGGAGAGAGACATCAGTGTGAGAGAGACACATCGATTGGCTGCCTCCCGCATGGCCCTGGGGCCGGGGACTGAACTGCAACTGAGGCATGTGCCCTTGACTGGAATCAAACCCACGACTCTTTGGTCTGCGGGCCAATGCTCTAAACACTGAGCCAAACTAACCAGGGCTACTACAGCATTCTTGTTGTGCTTATCACCCCCTAGTCTTCTGGATTAGTGGAATGTACCAATAGTACAATCAAAAGTCAACTAACCAAAATTTTAGAAACCTTTAATTTCCCCTGGACAAAAGCTCTCCCTGTAGTAGTCCTCAACCCGAGACCTGCTCCTTTTGGTAAACTTAAACTTTCTCCTTATGAAATTGTCACTGGCCACCCTATGCATCTGGATGAAGAGACATATAAGTCAACTTTGATAAAAGAAGATATTTTACATTATTGTCAAGAGCTTATTAACTGACTTAAGGAAATTGATAATTAGTAACCAGTTTATTTCACAGTGTCCTCCTGGGAGACGAAGATCTCAAAGACCATGGCTTACAACCAGGAGATTTGGTCTATTGGAAAAGACATCAAATACAAGACTCTCCAAACTTATTGGAGACCTTACCAGGTTTTACTAACTAACCCATGTGCAACCAGACTCAAAGGAGTTAACCCATGAATTCATGTTTCTCATTTAAATAAAAGAAAAGGCACCTGACTGTGAATGGACATCTACTCCCATCTCTGACATGTACCCCATCTATAGCAGAGATCAAAGACTTGTCAAAGCTGAGAAGCCGCCACCCATGGAGGCAGACAGCAATCCCAAGACATCAACAGGCCTGTATGCTCACAAATTGATGCTGCTCAAACCTTGTTCTTATATCACCTAATTGTTATTGATTGAATGTAATAAAATTATTTTTATATTATTATTTATCCTCCTTATGATTTCCCGGTGAAAATAATATCTGTCTCCCAGACCTTTTCCCTTATTAGATATAAAAGATGTAACTTGAATACCTACTAATCTTTCCCACATACTAGACAATGATATTCTGATGATCAGTTATCATGATGAGATTAACACTTTGCTGGCCACACATTGGTCTTCCCCTAGTATCAGTCTGGGCTTCAGCACATTTTTTTTTTTTTTTTCTGACTCTCTCTATTATACAGCACCCATCTTGGGAAAATACCCCCCAAAATACCTCTGATACTTCCCCTGGTAAAATTATGTATGGATAGAACCTAGATGAGTATTGTAGAAGTAGCAATGGGTGATAAAAAGCTATGAAAAACACCTGGATATGATAGAAAAAGGCTTATGGCATCCGGCCCTATCTGTCCTCAGATTCACCAACTATGCCCTTGTGGCTGGATGTCCATGAGACCAGAAAAAATCAATAGGTCCCCAATTCAAAAATTATTGGGATTGCTTGGTGGTAGATATGTTTGTAACTGCTCCACACACTTTGCATCTAAGAGAAATAAAAGGGGGCTACTTGGAGGAGCAGGGGCAGGCCTCGGTGTTCTGGGACAGGCTGAACTCGCAGCTAATAAAGCGTCCATTCATTAGAAGAAGACTCTTTTCTTTTTTTTTTCTTTTTTAATCCTCACCCGAGGATATTTTTCCATTTTTTTGTACAGATAGAGTGGGAGGGAGAGAGAGGAAGGGAAAGAGAGAGAGAAACATCGACGTGAAGGGACACATCGAGTGGCTGCCACCCGCACGACCAACCAGGGCCGGGGACAAACTGCAACCGAAGTACGTGCCCTTAGCGGAACCGAACCCGGGTCTCTCCAGACCACAGGCCAACGCTCTAACCGCTGAGCCAAACTGGCCAGGGCGAAGAAGACTCTTTTCTAAGAGAGATGCCACATGGAGAGCTGTTTCAAGAAGGAGAAGGGCGGAGGCAGCAGGGACAGACAACAGAGCCTCAGCTCAGGGGCGGAACAGGCTGGGCAGACTACACACACTCAGGCACACCCAGCCCCGGGCACACGTCTGCACCTGGCTCAGCGGGCGGAACAGGCTGGGCGGACTACACACACTCAGGCACACCCAGCCCCGGGCACGCGTCTGCACCTGGCTCAGCGGGCGGAACAGGCTGGGCGGACTACACACACTCAGGCACACCCAGCCCCGGGCACGCGTCTGCACCTGGCTCAGCGGGCGGAACAGGCTGGGCGGACTACACACACTCAGGCACACCCAGCCCCGGGCACGCGTCTGCACCTGGCTCAGCGGGCGGAACAGGCTGGGCGGACTACACACACTCAGGCACACCCAGCCCCGGGCACGCGTCTGCACCTGGCTCAGTGGGCGGAACAGGCTGGGCGGACTACACACACTCAGGCACACCCAGCCCCGGGCACGCGTCTGCACCTGGCTCAGCAGGGCCTACTGACCAGCCAATGCACGTGGACCCTAAGCCGCCACGAAACAGTGGCCAACGCTAGTGGGTGCAGGGGCCCCGGCCGGGCACTCTGGGGACTCACATGGCTCCCCTGGATTTTGGAAAATTTGGATGGGAAATGTGATCTATGACATTGAAGCCCAGGCACCTCTGTTAGATCCTATGTTTAAAGTCTCAGTAGTTCAACTGTCTAACATAGGGACCACCCTCAATAACACTAGAATACTTCCAATGGGATAGATGGGCCATATTTAAAAATAATAAGCAATGGGAACCCATCTTACTATCTGATTGTGTAAATCAAAAAGGTGAATGGTTATGCCCCCAAACTATATAGAATACCAAATTTACCCAATCCTGGCCTGCGGTATCTACCCCAACAAAAAATATATGGTATATGGGAAATGGGCATTTTTGTTGAGAAGAATTAGAAAATTCTTCTGTTATACTAAGTGAGTTTTATAGTAATAATACCAAGTTTACATTAAATACTATTGGAATGTAGCATAATACTGAAATTATGGGCAGAATAACTTTGCCTAAGGTTAATAAAACCTATTATAATATTGATACTGAAAATCCAATGTATCGGAAAATTAAATTTAATCCTCCCCATGAAGTCATTTCTATGGAAACTAACTGGCCAGAAGAATAATTAAGGCCTCTGGATAATGAAATAGTAGAGTCTTAATCCATCTGGCCAAACATATCATGAGGTACCAGTGACAGTGCCTGAAGGAGAAAGACATATAATTAGCTTAATGATAAATTATGATGACACAGGGAAAGGGTGTTTGGTTGGCTGGGATGCTTGTTCCTCTCAGATCCTTCCTTCACTAGTATCATACATTTCTGTTCCTAATCAGTGTTATTGCTTTAACACTACTGCTTTTGTTCCTGGTACGTAAATGTTACACTTCATGTAGGTAAACAAAACTTAGGACAAGCAGCAAAACACTCGGATCACAGTAGCTCAAAAATTAGAAATAATCCAGAATATTTTTTTTAACAAGGACATGTAGGCTCTGACTGCCTCCTATTCACCTGTCTTATTATTTTGAATAATAATAATAATTTAACCTTGAATGCCATCTAAGGTTATGGTCTTGCCCCATCCCCAGTGGTCTACCCTGTTTAGCAAGACAAACGTCGACACTGAGAGTTCTCAGGAATGAGCCTTCCTAGCACCGTGGGACCTTGTTATCCAACCAATAGGTTGGTCATCAATACACCCTTTGGATTGATTTATGACCAAAAGATGAATCTGTGGACGAAAAGGGGTGCCTTACTAAACCTGACAAGCTCAGGGGAGGCCGGCATGGCAGGCTTACAAACTCAGAGACCTAAAATAACCACAACAATGGTCTGAAATAAAAACGTTTTAACTAAGACAGTTTATGGTGGGTAGTCATGTCCTAGGCCAGTACCTTCCCTGACAGAGGTCAATCTTTACCTTAAATGAGCCTTTTTGCATCTATGATAACATATCTTTGGAATGTCAGAGTAGTTTTCCTTTTTCGACACCCCTCAAAGCACAAGGCACTGCTCTGTAGAGACCATAAATCCCTCATTGGTACTGAGTTAATTGTTGACTCTTCACTGTCCTGTACCCACCTGTGTAAAAGATGTACGTGTCTATCATTTTATTTTTTATCCTGCTTTGCTTTCTCCCCCCTCCCTAATCTATCACCAATGGATTTCATGTAACTCACTCATGTCTCCTCTTTTGATTGCAATAGATAAAATAAGGTGCAAAGCTGTCCATCTCTGGAGCATGATCTCAATCCACTGAGGTTTTGCTTTCCCGCATTTGTTGAGTGTCAGACTCAAATAAACTCACAAAATTCTTCCCAGGTCTGGATGTTTCCTACAGTGACAGATGCGATCTGTTGTCATAGAAGACACACATGGCAGTGTTCCGTGATGCAAACCTCATTCTAAGCCCCCCAACCTCCCCACTGACTGATTTCAAAACAGCTATTCCATTTCCTTTTCTCACACCTGCTCGTCTTCATGGGGCAGTCTTCAGGTCATGAATAGTCCTAAAGGGCACCCAAAAAAACGTAGTGAAGGGCAAAATAGTTTTTTTTTTTTTTTTCTGAAATATTTAGATCCCGTGCTTGGAATGAGCACGTCCTAGTGTATGATCTTGTGTAAATCACGTAACCTCTCAAAGCCTCACCAATAAATAAGAATGAGAACACCTGTTCTACCTCCGACACTTGATGAAGATACTCACTGAGAAAGGTAAACTTTGTAAACGGTAATGGCCATACATACCTGTAAGTTATTAGTCAAGGTTCTTTTTCATCAATAAAGCAGAAATTTAGATCACCCACACGAAGCACTGAAATTTCTGCACATGTTTATTAAGTCCCTTTCCAATGGCCTGTGTTGCCCTCCCTTCATCATCCCTTCCTTTAGGTTGTGGTCCAGATTCAAAGGAACCAGTACACACAGGCATCTTCCCGGTGCACACGCACATGGGACCCTCCCCAGCACTGTTTCCTGACCAAGCGTAACTACAAAAAATCCAGAGAAGAAGGAGAATCTATACTGTAATACTCTGCTTTCTTGCCTTGATTTTGGATTAGTCGTATGCTGGTTATTTACATCCGAATTGTGATTGTCTTGAGCCTACGAATTAGAACGTTCCCTACCTTCAAGATGCAGTCACCTCTCTGACATGAGATTGCCTATCAATTAAGAACAAGAAAATGCACAATATAACCAACACAATTTTTTTATTAAAATTTTTTTCTATTCATCTTTCCTCATGGGTTTTATTTGCACTCTTTCTCTCAGTAACACCTCATATTTGGGTCATGCTGCAGGAGAACTCCCTCGAGGACGCAGCATGGCTCCGGAGCAAAGGCATCTGGGACATGCTGAGTTCTCAGCGGCTCTCTGCCACCTCCCGCTCAGCTGCCTGCCCGGAGGCCGCTGCTGCCCAAAGACAGACACCGGCCCCGGCGCGGGGCTGATGCGTGCACAGAGTGGTGACGGCCGACGCCGTCTGTTACCTTAGGGATTGGTTCTTTCTGGTGGTCTACGTGGCTACTCACCACAGGGTCTCGCCCTTACCCCCCTTTAAAAGGGGACTCTGGAGTGGGGGGTGTGGATTCCTCCTGCCCAACACCACTGGAAGCAGCTGCTTTGCCCATGTATGTCGTTTTCTCTATTCAAGCTCTCATGACTGAACAAGGCTACATGTCAGTTCTTTGGAGCTCACCCTGAACTTGGCTTACAGGGCTTTTCCTCCACCTTGCTCAACGCATTTCCTCTGGGGCTGGGCACTCCTGAGCAGGGACCACGGCCAGCTCTCCAGCGAGGTGTGCCAGCCAGCCCTGGCTGGAGCTGCTTTGTTTAGTGAATAAAACATTTCAGTTTTGCTGCCGTGACAGTTATATTGGTAGAATGGGGGTTGAAATCTTCTTTTCTGACTTCAAAATAACGTTTTTAACTAGACGTAACATATTTCATGTTTCACTTTCTTAATTTATGGAAATGAGGGTGTAGATCTGACGATCTCCTGCGTCCTTGCAGTTTCATCATCTTTAAAATGTGGTTCTGAGTCATAAGGTAGACCCCGTGCCCCTGCGCACAGTGCTTCTAATTCTGGGGAGTGTACGGCACCTGTATTCTTACAGCCGATGGTCCGGCTGGAGGGTCACGGAAGCAGGTAAATAAACACTCCAGGTCAAACTTGTTAAGTCCTATACGACTGACACACACATATAAGTTCTATAGGAGAGAAAGGAAAGTCACATGTCACCAAACGATGAACACACGCATTGACATCTACGCCTTGTCGTTTCCAGGCAAAGGAGTAGTCTCTCCCTTTACTATTGGCTACAGACCGATGTTAAGAACAACAACACAAACAAACAAAAACCAAGAACACAAATTGTGTCTATTGACAAAAGGGGAACGTTCACATAAAAGATTCCGTTGAAAAGGAAAGAATGTGGGGTGGTAAGAGCTTACTCACTTAACGCCACAGGACCATAGAACTGAAGATGGAAAGTCTGTAATAAAAGACCTTACACTTTTTTTCACTTGTGTCCAAGCTCTGTATTCATTGAATGGTGGAATAAAAATAAAACAGTTTAAAAAGCTTTAAATGGTCAGAGATATGCAGCTAATGAACAATCTGTCCAGGGGAATAGCCTTAGGAATAAAATTTCTGTGTATATTTTTTCTCAGAGTGTAATGTTTTTAAGGACAGCACTCCGTGAGTTACCATGACAACGTGTGGACATCCTCTTCAGAAGGCTGAGACTACAGATCTCAGCTCAAAGTATTTTCCCCACACACTTGTAGAAAAGCCTGGTGATGCACCGTGGATGGGCTGAACAAAACCTGAGCGCTGACGTTATCATGCTCCGCTCCTTTGAAACGTTATCAGTGCCGCTGAGCTGCTTGCTGCTTCCTTGTCTCTTATTCCACCATAACCTTTGCAGTCCGAAGCATGCTTCATTCTCAGCTCCTCGTAATACTTCTCTCAACATGAGGCTCCAGTCCATTCCCTGTTTTGCATGCTTCCTTCATGAAGGAGAAATGATTCGACAGTTGTTGGTCACACTGCAGATGCAGAGACGGTGTTGTGTGCGCTGTTCTCTCGGGACAGTATCCTCAGTAATAAATCTGGGCAAAGACTGACAACTGATTTCAGTTGCGAAGAAAAGAACTAAAAGGTACAGACGAGGTAAAAGGTCTCCAGAGTAAAGGTGTCCTCTGTCACAGTCGTGACTGCGGAACCGCGCACAGCAATGCGCGACAGTCCCCTGTGAGGGGCCTGTTCGCCTGGCTCCTTCGACAGGGTAGTGACTGGGATGATGCATTATCAATGTTTTCACTGATTTAAAATGGGGTGGAAAATTGAGGTACGGTATTAAATAGTAGAAAACAAATATTTCCAACTAGTTCAAGTAAATGAAACATTAAAAAGACACTATTTCAAAGATACTGATAGCGCTCCTTGCTCAGTGTGATGATCACATAGCAATCTAAACCTCAGACCATCAGTCCCACCGACTGCGTCTACGACTGGGAACGGAGTGTGACCTGGGTGATTTTGTGTCGTTCTGCAGCCCAGCTTTGGCTTCCAAGGCACTTTTTTTGCATTTACAAAGACAGAGCTGGATTCTGGATTTCCCGTGGAAGCCGAGACGTGCTGGCCGAAGCGCCATGTAGCCGTTTTAGTCACTGAGGAAGGATGACGTGTCTTCTTCAGGGCCCTGGTCTTTGGCAGTTTATAGAAACAATCCCATGTGTTAAGAATGTCAAGTATTTGGTGAGTGTGGAATAATTTGCTCTTGTTTTTGGTGAATTTTGGGGTCATTATTGGTTTTATTTTTACAACAAAGACTGAACCACATAAACATTAATTATCTCATATGTTTATTTGTAAGAATAATCTCAATCATATATTGCATAATAGCTCTGCAAGTACTTACTGAGAATAGGAGAATAGGCATAATTTGGTATCATTAATGAAGCAAACAGGCCTAGTTAGGCTGTTTAACAAACGTGGTACTTGAGAAGGTTAAGGCTTTGGTGTTAGCATAAATTGCTGTTCAAAAAGTTAATGGTAATTATGTTTTTTACTTATGAAAATTTACGTAAATGTTTTTTCAAAAATAAATGATCTACATGAGGTAGAATAAGACTGTACTCACCAAAATCACTCAGGTAAGTGAAGGGAGGCTTAAAAGTATGCATTTTATTTAGAAATTATTGCTACTGAAAAATGAACAGACAATGAATAAGTTACAAAAATATGTCTGATGCCCGGCCAGTGTGGCTCCGTGGTTGAGTGTCAGCCCATGCCCGAAGAGGTCACCGGTTTGATTCCCGGTCAGGGCACGTGCCCGGGTTGTGGGCCCGATCCCCAGTGGGGGGCGTGCAGGAGGCGGCCAATCGATGTTCTCTCTCATCGATGTTTCTATCTCTCTCTCCCTCTCCCTCTGAAATCAATGAAAAAAAACACATTTTTTTAAAGTTAGAAAAATGTATTTGAAATAATTCCCAAAATTCAACTTCGTGAAATGTTACCAAATTGCCACATGTTGCCAACACCATCACATAAAGCAGGATGGAGTTAATCATCTGGGCCCTTCTCCCTCTTCGCCTCTCTCTCCCCTGTGTCTCTAGTAACACATCAAAACTGCAACAGACACAGTGGGGTCATTTTATATAAGTGGCCCGAGTTGGAGGAAAAAGCAATAGGATGAGATACTGACAATACCGTTTCGTTTTGCTTTTTTTAAATCTTCACCCAAAGATATGTTTCTATTTACCTTCAGACAGAGTGTGAGGAAGAGAGAGAGAAACATCGATGTGAGAGAGACACATTGATTGGTTGCCTCCAGTACAACCCCAACCAGGGCCAGGGACCGAACTGCAACCAAGGTCTGTGCCCTCGACCAAAGTCAAACACAAGGCTCTGGTCTGCAGCCGACGCTCTAACTGCCGAGCCAGATCGGCCAGGGTGACAATACAATTTTCAATCCATTTGTTAACATTTTTATTTTGAATTCGAACAGGAACTGTGATTTTTACTTTGTTATTCTGTCTAAATATTCATGAGAAATATCACTTGCAATTTTAATGGGTATGTGCAACACATTTGCCCCCGGCAAGCTGAACGGTTCTATCTCTGTGAAGCTATGAATAGACTAATAAATGTCACTGAGAAAGGAGAATGGGTTTAGGGTTGAGGGGAGCGAGTTGTAGCCCTGGGTTTGAAAAAGTTTTAAGTTACATTTTATTCCTTATAAAAGAAATACATATTTCTAATCAGCATTTGTTTACCTTCCCCTTCTTGACAGCAGTTTGGATTTTTATTTGGAAATCTGTCTCCGATGTTCCTTGGTGTGGTCTGGGTGGGGCTCAGGGAGCACCTCGGGCGACACAGCTGAGTCAATCAGTGCTTAACATTCTCCCGACGTGGAATCGGCTCATTTTGAGCACATGATCCAAGGCAGCCAATCATAATGCACCTCGGAATTTTGCTGGGCACATAGACTTGACCCTGAAAGATGTAGTCCCTGGGACTTCGGCCCCAAGGGAGAATCTTTCTGAGAGGTCAACACGGGAAGAATAATTTGACAGAAGAGATAAAGAATTCTGGTGAACTCCTTTGGGCCCCGTTATTTAGCACCCCTCGGGCAATACTTATCCCAGAACCACTGCATTCTAAAAGCCAATAAATTTCCTCTATTTCTCAAGTTAGTTGGGATGTGCTGTAGCCAAATAAATACAATGCTCACTACTGGAAAATTGGAAAGCTTTATAGAAAGGTTAAAAAAAATCTATATATCTATATCTATCTATCTATCTATCTATCTATCTATCTATCTATCTATCTATCTATCTATCTATAGATCTATCTATCTATTCACCTCTGATTCAATTTTTGTGTATTTAATTGTGTTTTTTTTTTTTTTTTTGTCTCCATGTAGAGGTAACTTTGATTACAATTTAATGTATTTTTCTATTCTTTTTTAAAATATATTTGTATTGCTTTTTAAAGAGAGAGAAAGGGAGAAAGAGATAAAAACATCCATGTGAGAGAGAACCATTGAGGGCTGCTCCCTGCACGCCCCCTACTGGGGACCGAGCCGGAAACCTGGGCATGTGCCCTGATGGAATCGAACCATCAACCTCCTGGTGCATGGGCCATTGCTCAACCACTGAACACTCCAGCCTGGCTATTTTTCTATTCTTTATCTTATCCTTGTTTAGACACAAGAGGTTTATTTGATTTATTTTTTTATCAATTCAGGAATTTATATATATGTATATATAAAATAAAATTTATATATAATAAAAAATATATATAATATATGATAATAATATATATAATAAAATATATAATAAGATTAACTTTTTCATTATTTTGGGGCATTGAGACTATTTCCATTTTTTAAAACCTGATTGTTTATGTTTATGATAAATAAACCTTTGTCCAATTTTTTATTTCTTTATCTTGATTTTGTAACATGGGCATTATGGGACTAAAATGGATGCATTTTTAAGAACTTTTGACATATACATCAAATTGGTTTTCAAAAAGTTTATACTAATTTATATTCCCAAGAACCTTGTCAAACCCAGGCATCATCACTTCTTAGCATAACTAGTAATTCAATAGCCAAGAATGCTCTCATATGTTATTTTAGAATATTTTTTAAGTATTCTACTGGGAAGTTGAATACGTTTTCTTTACATTTCTCTTGTGAATTGTTATTCACATCCTCTTTCTTTTTTTAATTGCCATTTTGATTTTTTGTTTTTCTCATTGATTTTAGACTTTTCTTTTTCGAAATCCATGATTGTAATAAGAGTGCTGCACTGGTAACTATTTTAATATTTACTCACTGGTGCATCACAAACAGAGTCTTAGGACTGTCAACTTCCCTAATTCTAAACTAACCATGAAACAGATTTTTCTTTCCTAAAAGTAGCAACTGAATTGGCTTCTAAAAATCGTAATCCCGAATCAACCCTTTTGGTAAAGCTGGGGGTCGGGGGTGAGGTTGGCACTCAGCTGAAACATACACCTTCGGCATTGCCTGTTGTTGTCGGTTTATCTTCACACACGGAAACCTGGGTACTGCTCTTTTTGTGCATTGCCTCACACGTGACTTTTATTTAAGGTATTTATTCAGTGTAAAACCTGCTGGAGGGTTTGAAACAACCCTTTCTTCCCGTACACTAACATCTACCTGCCTGCGACTTTATTTACTGGAAAGAACTAGAAAGAACTGCAACTTTATTTACTGGAAAGAACTCCTGTTTTCTAAGGGTAGTGTTGATTTCCCCAGAACTGCAGCATAACGCCTTGTTAATTCTTACTCAAAAGATGGTTTCCTCATATTCTGATGATAGATCATTTCTCAGAGATGGGAGACAGAGGAACAACTTTTAAATTTAAGAATACAATATCTCTATTTCAAAACCTGCTTTTATTGACCCAGAGAGTAAACTGGGCAGTGGATTTTATTGCTGTGTAGGAAAGAAATCTTCATCTAAGGGGGGAAAAAGGAGAACAAGAAGAGAAAAAAGAAAAAGCTTACTCAGTTAAAATATTTATGAAAAGCCAAGAAAGGTCTCAGCTGCACTTCTTCCAATGACAAAATCCTAATTGCTACAGAGACTTGCTAATTTCATAACGATAACCCATATAATAGGTAATGTATAATTTTCTAATGAAATATTTCTATTTTATTGCTGTCCCTATATTTAGATATTTAGATACATTAATGAGGTTACAACACAATTCCTTAGTGTTTAGTTACTGCAAAACCTGGTGGTTTTCCTGACCATTTACTTTATGTCTTTTTTTAAATTATTTTTCAAATATTGAAATATTTATTGAAACAATAAGACTTGCATGTCATTAGAAGACAAGTGACACAATAACACCCCCCCCAAAAAAAACATAAAAAAACAGTAGGTCATATGGAAATCAGTAAGTAAGATAAATAATTATTCAAAGATCCTAATTCTAATTTATAGAACCCCACTGTGTTCCAGAAACCTCATAAGTGCTTAACATGTCATACATCATTTTTTAAAAAGCTTTTTTTTCTTTTTTAAAAATATTTTTATTGATTTGAGAGAGAGGAAAAAAAACACACAAAAGAAAACATCATCTATCGGCTGCCTCCCTCGTGTGCCCCGACCAGGAATCGAACCCATCACCCGAGCCAGGGCAATACATCATACATCAGGTTTGTAACATAGGTGAAAAATTAATTTCCTTCTTGGGCAGAAGGGACTTGGGATCTTTGGGGAGTTGTGTTGACGTGTGTTTTTTGGTGCCGTTTAAAAGTTTCCAGTTGGCGGAAGGTACTTTATGTCTTTGCTATATTGGTTATTGGTTACATTTGTTGTAACATCTGTTAATAGTTTCATTTTGGAAAATAAAAGGCGTGTGTTAGAAAGATGTACAAAAACTTTTCTTTCTCACAATTTCGGCATATATTTTGTCCTGATCAATTCAAATTAGGTTTGATATCTTTCTGTTGTTTATTAATATAATATGATATATATTTCATTTTAAATTTCCCGAGAAGATAGACAAGTAAACCAACAATTACAATACAGTGTGAGAACTATTTGATTTCATTAAAGGAAATGGAATTGGGATGTATAAAGTCAAAAGAAAGAAACAGACATGTTCATTTTGTGTTTTCTCCTGTTGTGACCTTGGGCTGTGTTTTCTCCTGTTGTGACCTTGGGCCGTGTTTTCTCCTGATGTGACCTTGGGCTGTGTTTTTTCCTGTTGTGACCTTGGGCTGTGTTTTCTCTTGTTGTGACCTTGGGCTGTTTTCTCCTGTTGTGTTGTTTTCTCCTGTTGTGACCTTGGGCTGTTTTCTCCTGTTGTGACCTTGGGCTGTTTTCTCCTGTTGTGTTGTTTTCTCCTGTTGTGACCTTGGGCTGTTTTCTCCTGTTGTGACCTTGGGCTGTTTTCTCCTGTTGTGTTGTTTTCTCCTGTTGTGACCTTGGGCTGTTTTCTCCTGTTGTGACCTTGGGCTGTGGGTTCTCCTGTTGTGACCTTGAACTGTTTTCTCCTGTTGTGACCTTGGGCTGTGTTCTCCTGTTGTGACCTTGGGCCGTGTTTTCTCCTGTTGTCTCCTGTGTGACCTTGGGCTGTGTTCTCCTGTTGTGACCTTGGGCCGTGTTTTCTCCTGTTGTCTCCTGTTGTGACCTTGGGCTGTGTATTCTCCTGTTGTGACCTTGGACTGTTTTCTCCTGTGTGACCTTGGGCTGTGTTTTCTCCTGTTGTGACCTCGGGCTGTTGTTCCCTGCCCCTCCGCTTGCTCAGGCAGAAGGCAATGGCGGTCTGATTTTTCCTGAGCAGCCAGAATAGAAGCTGTCATAGATCTGCAGGAACATGGGCGATGGTACAGACAGCTCTGTCTAGAAGAGGCTAGATGAGGACATGCATTCATAAACAGATAAAGAAAAAGAGGGAAGGAAAATGGGTAAGGCTTCCTGTCAGAAAGAAGACAGGAAAAGGCTTAAATAGTGACAGACAGAAAGGAAGAATCGAGAGGCCCTGAAGAGGTGCTACAAGAGTGGGGTGCAGAGAATCCCCCAGCGGAGGGCGCTCCAAGGCCTCAGCCACAAGCCAGCTCTGGCAGGACAGAGCCTTGACTCTTCCTGTTCCCCACTCAACACATCGCTAGGTCTTGTTAATCCTGCCCTTTGAACACATTCCAGGTCCATCCTTCCTTGCTCTATTGCACACCAATGTGGTTCCAGCCCATAGTGTTGGTCCTGGGCAACTTCCGGTCTCCTGCCCACGGACAGTTCTGTCTACAACAGAGGCCTCTTTCTGAAACCAGTCAGATCCTAATACCCCTTAGATAAAGTAATTTTGAGTGGTCAAAGGACTTGAATAGAAATTTCTTCAAAGAAGATGTACAGACGCCAGTAAGAACATAAGAAGATGCTGACCATTACAGTCATTTGGAGAAATGCAAGTCAAAACCACAATGAGATACCTCTTTATAGCTATTACAGTGGGTACTGTCAACAAAGGAGAAAATGTCAAGTATTTGCGATGATGTGGACACATTGGAAACCCTTATGCATTGCTCGTGGGAATGTAAAATGCCTAAGCTCCTATGGAAAACAGTGTGGTGTTCCTAAAACAAATAAATAAACAGAGTTGCCATTTGATCCAACAATCCCACATCTGGTTGTATACCACAAAACATGCAAAACAAGGATTCAGATAATTCTACCTTTCTTTATAGTGACATGTATTCACAAACAACCCAAGTGCCATTTTGCAGATGAATGGATAAACAAAATGTGGTATATACGTACAATGGAATAGTATTCAGTCTTAAAAAGGAGGAAATCATGGCCTATGCTATAACATGAGCAAACCTTGAAGACAACATGCTAAGTGAGATAAGCTAGTCACAAAACTACAATATTGTGTAATTCCACTTATTTGAGGTCCCGAGAGGAGTCAAACTCATAGAAACAGAATGTAAATGGTGGCTACCAGGTGCGAGGAAGGGGCAGGGGATAAAGAGTCATTGTTTAGTGAGTTCTGAGTTACAGTTTTGGGAGATGAAAAGGTTTTGGAGATGGATGATGGTAATGATTGTCCAACACTATGGATGCACTTAATGCTTCTGAACTTAACTGTCACTGAAACTAAAAGTGATTAATATGGTATTTTATGTGGTGTATATTTTACAGTAAAATCATTTTGTGGCTTCCATTCATTTTAAGATAAAATCCCAGTTTATAAGTATGACATGGTCCCCAGCTCTTCTCCCTAGCTGGTCATTTGTCACCTGGCCCAGACTCCTAGTCTCGTAAGACTCAGCTCATCCTTAATCACCTCCCTGGGGCATCTTCCCTCACGCAGCCTCACCTCCCCCTCTCACACGCCTTCCAAAACCAGGTCTTACCCTCCTCTTGCTTGGGCTAGCCTCCTGTTTCATCACAGCACCCTTTGCACACTTTCATCTAGCATATTGGATTCAAAAATTTTAACTTTGTTTTTATTAGGAAACCCCCATTATTCTGTAAGTTACTTGAAGGATGAGAATGTCTTTTGTCTCTGATACTCCGATGCTTAGAACATGGCCTCAGACCCTGTGGAGACCTAATATACCTTTGATGTCCAAGAAAGGACTGAAGGTGATCAGGAGGGAAGAGGGCTCTGGTTTGAGCCAAACAGCTCATCCTGTGTATGGAGGGAACAGTCGCAGCAACCACCGCTGAGGGTGTTGGAGATGATACGAGATTGATAATTATTACAGGACAGTTAGAACAACACCTGACACATAGCAAGTGCCCAATAAATGTTAGATATTATTATTTACCTTTATTATTCAAGGACTTATGAAACTTAATAAAAAAATTTTTTTTCTTTATTGATTTTAGAGAGAGGAAGAGACAGGGAGAGAGAGATAGAAATATCGATGAGCAAGAACATCGATGGGCCGCCTCCTGCACGCCCCACACTGGGGATCGAGCCCACAACCTGGGCATGTGCCCTGACCGGGAATCAAACCGGTGACCTCTTGATGCAGGGTCCATGCTCAACCATTGAGGCACCCTGGCTGGGCCCAAATGACTTCTTTAGTCCCTTCACAGGGTTCTGTGCCACCGAGCATGAGCTTCAACTCAACTGCTAGGCTTCTCTGCCAAAGATAAGAGAACGAAAGGCTTTGAAGAGCCTGGCCAGTGTGGCTCAGTGAATTTCTCTCTCACGTTGATGTTTCTATCTCTCTCTAAAAAAAAAAAAATCAATAAAAACGTATTTTAAAAAAAGAGCCATTAGAGAAATTTACCTAGGCTGATCAACTTCTAGGGACTTATTGAAGACGTTCTGGATTTAAAAATCCTCTGTTATTCAGTGCCAGTGTTGACGGCTGCAGTAAGTAGCTCTGGATTCTCCCGGGCTCTCCGGCACTGTGAGAGCGTCTAGAACTGAGGAGGTGACTCTATGTAGGTCTGAAGTGACACTTGAACTGGGGAAGGTATAAAATCGGGGTCCTCCTGTAATCCTCCCTGGACTGTGGATTTTCTATTCCATCTGCCACCACTTTTTTCTCGAGAAGAGGAGAATGAACAGCCTTCTGGACCATCAGACTAAACTAGTGGTCATTTCAAAGCTGTCACCATGAAAATAAATTGTTTACACATCTTTTCTGTAGTTTACTTTCAAATGTGTTGATTGAAGAAGGAAACAAAATTATGATCTAAGCGAACACTGCAAGAGGATGGGGCATACAGAAAAGATCATATTTATGACCGACTGAGAATTTTAATTTCAGCAGCTACAATGATGGGCTTGGGATCACTGGAAATGAAAACAGTTGACTTAACAGATGGTAGGTGGCTCTTGTCAGAGATGATGTTCTGAGCATGAGTCTAATTGAATAGTTTGTTATCTGTATAAATTAACATTTTTAAAAGCTATGCTATTCTTAGGAGAATTTTCTGGGTAAACATTTAGAGTTTTTCAGGTCTTTTCAGTGAAAAACTTATCACTGGACAATGGTCAATTCACCAGTTCAAAAATTATACGCTGGAAATTCAAATGGATCATGATCTGTCTTAAAACTGATGCAAAAAATTTGATAGCTTGAAGATGTTCTCTTTTTCTGGCTCTCATGATGTTCTTCTGTAAGATCTGTTATTTGAACAGCTCCTTGGGGCAAACATCTGCCTACTTGAAATCTTACTAGAAAAATAACTTCATTTAAATCTTCCTCACAGCCCTTTCATGCAAATTTCAGACACACAGGCTAGGTAAAATTGAAGCAATTAAAACTGTCTAAATTAAACTATTTTTTATTTTTAGGTATATGCTATAGCAATTTTTACACACAACCACATGTTTAACCCTGATTATCTGTAATTTTCTTTTTTAGATTCCTAAACACTTGCCCAACGACACTTAGAGCTCACATGATGCTGTCGTGGGCCAGTTGTCAGTGGGAACTGTTAAACTCGACATTGCTAATTAAAATGAATGTGTACATTGAAGGTAGGGCTCACAGCAAAAAAGAAAACACTTATTTCAGGGAGCAAAAACCACGTAAGGCAGAGGAACAACAAAAAAAATGTTGATGCCAGGTCAAAGACATGAGAAGCAAGACTAGCTCATAGTGTACTTGTCATTCTTGTAGTTCTCTTAAGATTTCTTGAAGTCAGCAAAGGGCTAATGAGAAATGATTGCCATCTGAGCATTAAGTACAATTCCGATGATATCTTTTCTATTTTTAAATTTCAATGGAAACTACTCATGGTCTGAAACATTCAAACAGAATAAAACAGCATTCTACAAATGGCTACCTTCACATATCTAAATCGTGTCATTATAGCAATGTTTCTTGTTATAACTTAAAAATATTTCAACGTGCCCGCTGACTTCCCTTGATGAAAGATGGGGAATCCAGCATACTCGGGCCTTGAGCTCAGTCTTCTCCTGCTTCCCACTCTGTGTTAGTTCTGTGATAAATCAGGGACCTTGTTTTTATGACCTCCATAGCTCTAACTCTCGGTGACTTCCAGCCCAGGTTTAGTTCTGACTTGTTGTACCTGTCAGGCCAACCATGGCTCTTCCCTTGCTTCGTCTTCATTTCGGGGTGCAGGCAGGAAGAGGTGTCCCCTCTGGGATCCGCTGGCCTGGTGGCAGTAGAACAAGAACAATGGAAGTACTGGGTGGTGACTTCCAAAACTTTTGCCCTAAAGGACCGTACATCACGTTCTCTTACATTCTGTTGGCTGAAAGAATTGGCATGGCCAGACTTGGTGTGAAATGGACAAAGAAATATAATCCTCCCAAAGGGAGGAAAGAGAATAATTGGGAAAAATCATATAAACTACCTAATCACAGAAAATAAGTATTAATGACAATAATAATGATAATAAATTATAAGTGAATTCTAAAAGCTACAAGTAGGCACCTCCATGTGTCAGACACTAAGCAACATCACCCTTCACCTGTAGACAGCTCTGCCAGGTGAGCGCAGGAAACACACTCAGAGAGGTTGTTCTATTGGCCTAAGGCCACGCAGTTAGTTAGGTATAAACCAATGTTCTAAACCAGGGTTTCTGGCACCCAGTAAATAGCAAATTAACTCACTTGTAGGTAAAGCCGCCGGAGCAATGCGCAAACCTGTAAACCCCCGGCAGGTAAAGCGCACCCCCAAAGCATCACCCGTAGCTTTGCTTTCGATTCTTTAGCTGATGCTGCCTTGGCAGCTTCTGACCTTCCAGCTCTTTGCCATCTTACCTCCTCTCACCCAGGAACCCGGGTGCATCACCTTTAGGGGAGCTCTGTTTTTCTGGCTCTAATGTCTTGTTTCTCTGGGTAACCTTCTAGGGCTTGACCAGACATCTTGCAGTCCCCTCTCGTACCTGGTGATGCCCCGGTGAACACAAAGGTGCTTTGTTGTAAAGGAGGTTTGTGGACGTCTAGCCACCCCAGTGACCTCCCATGGATGGTCATAGTCAGAGATCTTGATGATAATTTATTATGAATAGAAATTGTTCCCCCTTAGTTTCAAGTTGTCATGTGTTAGGCAGTCCTGGTATTTTATTTTGATGTATAAAAGATCACTTAGAGATGTACTCTGATGGTTCCTGAAATCTGTCACCCATCACAGGAGAGTAACATTGGCAATATTCCAACACTTACCTGAAGCAAAGCACAATCAGGCAGGAAGGTAAATATTCAAAGTGAGGACGTTTTATTTGTACAATGAACAACACTGACTCATACATTGCAAAGTGTTAATACAATTAGAAGCCTGTTTATCAACTTATCTGGATCATGGGGGTGTGGAGGGTTATTGACAATTAAAGACCTCGTTTATCTTCATGTTCAAATCGCCTGTATAATTTATGAGCAAAAAACAGAGCAGGGACCAGGGTCGAGGCAGGAGTTGGTTCTATAGGTCACCGCTAATGAGTTTAAACGCATTCTTTCTTCCAGTCTCCAGCCTGCCTGTCAGGCAGGGAGAGTCAATTGGTTTCAAGTTCACTTTGAGGCTCTGATTTTACATTAAAAGTGTAACTTCACTCTGTAATTATTAAGCGTTTTATTAGATAGTAAATACTAAAGTTCCTCTGGTTACTAGGCCCATAGTTAAGGGAGGAATGGGGCCTGGAATGTCACAGATGTTTCCCCGTTGGTGGCCGCATGGTGACAGTCATTGTGAATATAGATACAGTAGTTGTTTGGTATAGATGGGAACACCTGAGGAGACTCGGAGACAATAAAGAAAGGTAGTGGAGACTGTGGTTTTCGAGCCAAAGGAAAGAGCAGCTGGCCCGTGCGTACGCAGCGATGTGGACAGCGGGAGGAGGCAGCACAGGGCCCCGCGGTGGGTGCTGACAGCCTGCAGCCGCGGGCAGAAGCAGAATCCTTATTGTGGGGGGCCTTGGGCATGCTGTTTAGAGTTTTACTTTTCTTACCTGTAAAATTAGGATAATAATGCCTGCCTTACAAGACTGAGGGACAATTAAAGGACGTAATGGCAGTCAAGTTTTTAGCATTGATAACTGTAGTTATTATTATCTGTTAGTCTACAAACTCCAGAGGAATGGGGATTTTGTCTGTCTTATTCTCCACATCTTTGGCCCAAGAATGATTTCTGGTTCATAGTGGACCCTCAACAAACTTTCACTGAAATAATTAATAATAATAATAATAAAAATAAAGAAAGTAAAGATGAATGGAAAAGAGGAACTTAAAAGAAATAAGTATATTAAGAGATTGGTGTACTAGAACAAATGAAGAGAATCCTGGTTGGGTAACAGGACACATGTATGTGAAAAAGGCAGGTAGACATGTTTTAAATGATCTTACAGAATTAGCAGAAATAAGAAAAGTAAAATTTCTGTACTATCCTGAGCCATGGTTTCAATATCCCATGTTATCAGTCTATTGGGTGGTGTTCAGCAATGAAGGTAGGGGCCTTTCTCACGAGAGAATGGTAAAAGTTGTAGGGCTAGGTATCAAAGCAGCACTGCACTGAGCCAGACGAAATGGCTGTACCATAATGTCTGCCAAAGGCTACAGTGCTCTGACAATCTATGGGCAGAAAAAAATAGACTCTCCTCCCAAGAGCCCCAGAGACAAGAATCTCAAACCAGGTTTTCAGCCTTAGACCAACATGTTCTTGTTTGAAAGCATGACATAGTCTGGTCTCATGACGATGAGTTTGTACAATTATAGTTGGCCTCTTTTGAAAAAATCATCGAACTGCTGGCTTTGCACTCTGACTATTTGAAGTGTCCTGAACAATTATAATTTGCAGTTTTACTGTTCTAGTCTTTTAAGAAAACGTGTTAGGTTTTGGAGGAATGCACAGCATTAAACAACTCAAAGTCAACCTAAATGAAGTTCTGACAGTTTTAACTATTGCAAACCAAGTATGATACATAAAAGACATTGATGAAGGTATTCAGGTCAATGCTGTGGCTTTGAATAGGATTCTGAGGTGGAATTTTTCACAGAACCCAGGCTTATAAGAGGGTTAATATGTAATTATGATCAAATTCAAAGTGATATGATAGGCTTGGATATCTGCAGACTGCTTTTTGATGGGGTATACATAGTATTACTAAGTACACATTAAATATTAAGCTATGTGGAGCTTAAGGCAAAGCAAAGTAAAATTACTTGCATTTTGTTAAAAAAGTAGTCACTAAAGGCTCCAGAAATTGGAGTCTAGACAGAGAGAGTGAGTGAACCATACAACCGAAGAACTAATCATTGCAACTGATTGTGACAACTTTGCCTCCATCAGTCTGCACTGCTGAGTGAGGCCAACAGAAGGACTCAGTCATATGAGCAGGTTCCTTTGTGTCTCCTGGTAGGACCTTGGGTTCATGCACCCGAAGTAAAACCACCAAAAGAGGAGACGGAGCATAAAAAGCACAGCAGGACTTTGACATAACAGTACCTTGAGTGATGATGCTACCGGCAGCAAGATCGAGGGGCACATGTTGATTAGCTCCAGAATTTGTTCAGTGAGTTTTTTTTTAATGGGAATTGATCTGCTTACAGATCAATGGGAAATTATTCATTTCATGCTTAACCCAAAATCACTGGGGACCCACGATTTACCTTTTAACGTAAAAGTGCGCACTCTACCAAGTATGATACATAAAAGTCATTGCCGTATCTCAAAGTCTTTACAGGGGCGGAGAGAAATGCAGCACCCAGGGTCTATCAATTAGGAGGTCTCTTCCTGAGTGTCAGAACGCAAAGGCTAGGTCTTGTTTTGCTCACTGTGCACCTGCCTAATCCAGAGCCTGTACCTCACAGGAACTCAGTAATATTGACTCAACCACACTGAAATTCCTGGGATGAGTAATACCTAGTATCTCCAACAGGTAGTCTTTGGAGAAGGTGATTTCCTAAACAAAGCCAAGTTTTGTTCTAAGTTATTTATTTATTTATTTTTATCCTCACCCGAGGATATTTTTCCATTTTTTGTACAGATAGAGTGGGAGGGAGAGAGAGAGAGAAACATCGACGTGAAGGGACACGTCGAGTGGCTGCCACCCGCACGACCAACCAGGGCCGGGGACAAACTGCAACCGAAGTACGTGCCCTTAGCGGGAACCGAACCTGGGTCTCTCTGGACCGCAGGCCGATGCTCTAACCGCTGAGCCAAACTGGCCAGGGCCTAAGTTATTTTATTAGGCCATTTTTCTAGAAGTAAATGCCAAATTTAATGTTTCTCCTCGACTTCATGAAATTTATTTTCTTTCTGCATGAGTTTCTAATGAATAAAAAGAAGACATGAACACCACTTCTCCCAATGTTTCGATAACGTAGCAAAGACAAAAGCAGGCAAAAAAAGAAACCACAGAAAAGCCCCAAACAAGGCAGGGGCCTGTGCGGTCACGTGCCTCCTTTGTCAGATCAGTCCCGGGCCTCCAAGGCTGGGCTGGTCGGGAACCCATTGTTGGTCCAGGCCAGGGCTCTGAGTTCTGCTTTCCTCTTGAGCATCTCATTGCTGCTGTGGCTGTCACTGGCCAGGCTCTTGTTGGGGTCCCCCACCCCTTACCCCATCCCTCTTCTCTCAGTGAGACAGTTAGTACTTCCACCAACGCTTTAACAAATATTGAAAGGAGGAAAAAGAAATCTTTATCTTCAGTAAATAGATAACCAGATATTTCTCCAACACAAATGGGTCTACTGGGGAACAGCAAAGGATTGTAATTCGGGATGTGTGGTCTAATGACAAAGCACTGTATGTCCAAAGAAACAAAGGGGGACAATGACCCTTTATGGACTTGGGAGGGACTGTTGTAAATGAAGAGCCTATTGGAAGAAACTGGAAGTTTTTATATTTTTGTGATTTTTCATTGGTTGAGATACAGCAGTCTTCCATTGGCTGAGCTGTTACTGGGCAAGGAGGAATCTTTCTTTCTCCCCCTGAGGTAGCAGGTAATATCACTTCCTGTCTGAGATCCAAGATACTTTCTCTTCCTGCTGGGGTCACTACTGTGCTCTGAGAGACAGTGCATGGAAGTTTTCTCTTCTGCTTTCCAATTCCATTTTAAATGAGGTTTCTATTTACTAATTTTTACATTATAAACAACTCTACCCCTTGAACTTTATGACACAATCACTCTAATAGTGTTTAAAATCTACTATGATAGACTCTAGGAATCTTATGGAAAATCATTCAAGAGAATCACAGTACATGACCCTCAAGTTTTGGAGCACAGGCTGTACTTTTTTTTTTTTTCAGAAAATATTTATTATTTTAAAGAATTAACTCTTTGGCTTTTTACTGAGTCCTAGAGACACCAAGTGACTATGCAAATAGAGTTTTTATCAAAAGTAAGGTGTGTATGACCCACTGATCCATAACTCTCTGGCTAGCTGACATCATCTTTTATAAAACCAGGTGCTAAAGGTACAGTGTGTCCTGTGAGCAGGGGGCTCATCATCCTGGAGCATCTATTTTTGCTTCTCCCTCACCCTACAGCTCTGGCATCATGGGAATGGAGAATATTCGAGCCTGATTTCAAGAGATTTCTGTCCAATGTGCTGGAACCGGTCTGAAGTGGGGCGCTGCAGTTTCACATATTGTCTGAGGACGATGCCTCGAGAGTGACGAAGAAGAGAGATTTCCCTAGGGGTCAGAATGTCAAGTGACTCGTCTGGGAACTACATCCATGTTAATGATTAGGAGGGATGGCCTGTACTTCGTAAGATTGGTAGATTGGTGGTAAAGAGGCCTAGAAAAGAAGTACATTAAAGGAAATCTCATAAGTGACCCAGAGGGTGGGAATATTCATGTTCCACGTGAATTCTCTGCAAAGGGGAGTTCCATGGGTTCTTGAGACAACTTTGATGGTCCGCAAATTCAAAACTATTTTTATATTAATGGTAAGACATTATTTGCAATTCCACTCACAATCTTACATGAGGATAGAGTGGAGTTTTCCAGTGGCTAAATAATAAATGTGATATTTTAGCCCAGCCGGTGTGGCTCAGTGGTTGAGCGTTGACCCATGTACCAAGAGGTCACGGGTGCAATTTCCGGTCAGGGCAGAAGCCCGGGTTGTGGAGGTAGCCAATCGATGTTCTCTCTCATCGATGTTTCTAGCTCTCTCTCCCTCTCCTTTCCTCTCTCTCTAACATCAATAAAGAAAAAAAATAAAATAAATGTGATATTTAAATGTTTGACTGTAAAGTTAAATATAAGACTCCATTTGGAAAAATGTAAAATAATGGCATGATAGCCAGCTACTATTTTATTTTTCATGAAAATGTTATGTGTTAATATAAAATGGAATTATTCTTATTTTTAAGTAATTAAGTAATTTCTAATTTTTTCCATTTTAATTCTACATCTGTTATTTATCTATCTATTCCATACAAATAAACCTCTTTGAAGTTCACTATAGTTTTCAAGGGAATGAAGGATTCCTGAGGCCACAATGTTTAAGAACCTCTCTCCTAGTCCATCAGCTACTTTGTTGTAACATTTATTTATCTTTTCTGGTCTCCTTTCTAAGCATTTGTCCACTAAATTGTATTCTATTAAATTCTAATCACTTCTTTAACTTACTGAGGCCATTTGAATCTGAGTCTTTATGATTAAAGATTTACTGTTTCTCTTTCCTCAATTTGGATCACTCTAAAATGAAGAGAGCTGCTATTTTACCACATACCATCTTGATGAAAATACTTTCTCGTCATTCACACAGTTGCATCATGGCTGGGAATCTACCAGTAATTATTCTTCATCATGGTTTACAAATGAGAATGCATCAGTCCTACACCTGAAGTGGTTTGGATCACATTTGCCCACTTTATGACTGATCTGGTCTTCTGGGGAAAACAAAACAAAAGCCACAACAAAGTCATATTGTCTATACCAGATGTCAACCTTCTAATACCTCAGGCTTCTCTTCTGGTCTACGAGGTTACTGGGGAAATTCAAACTCTCCCCTTCTGTGCCCGGTCAGAGCTGGAACATGTGCCCAGTTCCGTTAGGCCTCAGCTATTGCTTTCCGCTGGAGTCTGCTGTCTCCTTTGGGAATACACAGGTCAGAGGTCGGCCGATGTCTTGATAGTAGTTTAATGTAGATTTGGGTAGCTCCCCTCCCATCCCTGTAGCTACCACCTTTCCAGGCTCCTTGCCATGATCTTTAGCTGCTGATAGCCTCAGACACGTGCGGAACTCATCCTGCTGTAAGAATTTGCTTTGTGTTTGAGTTCTACCGTCTCGTGCCTTACAGACTAGGCCATGTCCTCAGGAGAGAAGTTATGTAAATGTGGGTGTCACCCACATTTCCTTCAGGTGCCAGTGCCACCCCGCATTCTAGAGTTTGTCTGCTGTAGGTGTTCTCGGTGCCTTGACATAGTTTTATGTGGTTTTTTTCGGACAGAATGTGTCATAATTTTCTGTGCAGAGATTAGTTCATTACAAGATAAATCACCGTTATCAGGTTGCCATTTGATTTTAAAACAACTTTCTATAATTTTTAATAATACTATTTTATATTTTTAATAGTAATATAAATTTATTTATATGTCAAGTCTCTGGGCTAAAATGTACAAGTGAATATAAGATACTCCTTTTAAATTTATAATTAAATAAACATTTTAAGTTAAAGTCATTATTAATCGCTTGCTTTATTTCACTGACTCCTTGCACACACACACACACACACACAAACATACACCCATATATTTTGTTGTTGTTAATTCTCACCCGAGGGTGTTTTTCCATTGATTTTTAGATAGAGTGGAAGGAAGAGAGGGAAACAGAGAGAGAGAGAAACATTGATGTGAGAGAGACACACCTACTGCTTGGCTCCCACACAACCATGACCAGGGCTGGAGATCAAATCTGCAACTAAAGTACATGTTCTTGACAGGGTATTGAACCCATGACCCTTTAATCCTCGGGCCAACTCTCTAACCACTGTACCACACTGGCCAGGACCACACTCATATTTTTGAAATCAGAACTCTGTTTCTATGAGGCCTAAGTTAGCAGTGGATAGTGCTCCTTGTGGGAGTAATAGTTAAGGGGATTTATATGCTTCATTCCCAGCACACTAGCTACTTTTAGGGTTGTGACAGTTAACTTTGTGTATTAAGTTGGCTGGATTATGGATTCCAGTTCTTTGGTCAAACACCAATCTAGATGTTGCTATGAAGATAATGTTTAGAAGTGATTAATATTTTCAGTCTGTAGGCTTTAAGTAAAGTAGATTAATATTCAAATTGCGTGTGGGACTAGTTCAGTCAGTTGAAGGCCCTAAGAGCAAAGACAGTTTTCTGGAGAAAAAATTTGTCTTAAGACCGCAACACAAACACCCTACCTGAGTTTCCAGCCTGATGGTTTGCTTCACAGATTTCAGACTCAAGACTGCAGTACTGACTCTCATTGTATTTGCATCTTGCTGTCCTGCTTAAGAGTTTTAGACTTACCAGCCTCCACAATTCCGTGTACTCGTTCTTTAAAATCTATCTATCATCTATCTATCTATCTATCTATCTATCTATCTATCTATCTATCTATCTATCCATCCATCCATCCATCCATTCACCCATCTAACTATCTATCCATCCATCTTGCTAGCTATCATTTATCTCTCTTCATACATATCCTATTGGTTCTGTTTCTCTAAATTACCCTAACTACCAGGAGAATACTTAGTAACTCATATTACTCTTTATTTATTTATTTATTTATTTACTTACTTATTTATGGTACATGCCCCTAGCAGGAACCAAACCTGGGACTCTCTGGTCCACAGGCTGATGCTCAACCGCTGAGCCAAACTGGCCAGGGCTCATATTACTTTTTATTTTATTTTTATTTATTTATTTATTTATTTATTTATTTATTTATTTATTTATTTATTTTTATCCTCACCCCAGGATATTTTCTCCATTGTTTGTACAGATAGAGTGGGAGGGAGAGAGAGAGAGAAACATCGACGTGAAAGGGACACATCGAGTGGCTGCCACCCGCACGACCAACCAGGGCCGGGGACAAACTGCAACCGAAGTACGTGCCCTTAGCGGGAACCGAACCTGGGTCTCTCCGGACCGCAGGCCGACACTCTAACCGCTGAGCCAAACCAGCCAGGGCTCATATTACTTTTTAGACATTATTTTGCTGATGCTCATTTTTGCCCAATTTTTAACTGCTTTCTCTTCTGTTCAGAAATGCCCTTCAACGTCTCTTGACTGTGTGGTTACTTTCAGTGAACATTTTTACATTCTTACGAAGAACTTACGTAAACATTTAAAAGGTTAACTTTTGTTGACACCATTAATTTTACTTATTAAGACCATTAAATACATGGAATAATTTTAAAAACAATAATTTGTTACTTTGCAATTAAATATGCTTATATAAAAGGAAAATGCTCAAAATACGAAGAAAATGCATTTCCATGAGTTTTAAAGATTAAAAGGAAACACAGTCACAAAAGTTCTAAACTATCCACAGACCTGGTTTTTTATTATTTTATTTCTGAAGGCTTAAAAAACCTTTTATTTGAAAAGGCTGAAATGATCGTATGCTAATCTGAAGAGCGGGGTTTACAGGAAATGACTTGAGAATTCCCCTCCAAAAGCTGGGTTCTGGGATATGTGCCTGTTCTCCCTTCAGACTCTCCCTTCAGCCTGGACTTGGGCAGAAACATGGCTCCCAGGTTCCGCCAGTCACTGCTGAGCCGGAGGATGCGGGGACCTGGAGCGAGCAGGTGGTTTCCGTGCCCGGGGAGACTGGTAACGGAGCCTGGGGAGACAAAGCTGTGGGCAAGAGGGTCCTCGCACGTCCTCTCCTCACCCCGTCTTCTTCAGGCTGTGATTTTTAATCTCAAATTCAGCAGCTACCTTAAGCCCAGTCTGCTTGCCTTGAATGGCCAGACCAAGTGAAAACTAAAGAAGATGACTTGGATTCCATTTTCTGTCACTCCCTTTGTTTTACCATTTAAAAAAAACGTACAAGATATAAAGTTGTGCGGATATTCACAATAAACATTAAGATTTTGATTTCAGTTCGTAGTTAAATCATGATAACTGCACGATGTCTCTTTCTGTTAAGTGTGGTAGAGAGAAAACTCAAACGACCGACCTGACGGTGCCAAGTCATCCGGCTGCAGCACGCGGCTGCATTGCAGACTGGCGTCTGTCTGGGCTGAGTGGTCTTGTCGCCATGCAGGTCGTGAGCACAGCGCAGAGCATCACTTACAGGTCAATGTATAGGAGAGTGTGTGTGTGTGCGTGTGTGTGTGAAAACCAGGAAAAAGAAATAAAAATGCAATCATCTTTTCAAGGGAGAGGTTCTGCAACGTTTAAGTTTGAGAGACCCACCGAGAAGAAATATTCCTTTATTAGAATGTGGACAACCCACCACCGTGTACACAGAGCCCCTGGCTCCCTGTGCTTGGACATGACGCGAAGGCTCTGTGACCCGGACAGCAGGGAAACGGGCAGGAGCAGCATCGCTTGGAGGATTGTCACAGCAGATGTCACCGGGAAGGTGCCCTCCACTGAGCTTCCTGGAAGACGGGTGCCCTGATCTTTTCTGTGAAAAATTGAGAGTCATTCTTGACTGCTTGAATAGGAAATGGCACGAAGGTCTCATTGCCAGGGAGAAGCTATCAGAAAATAAGTGCAGCGGGGCCGAATTGCACCAGGGTGCAAAGGGTGCTGCGGAGGCCACGAGAGCTCCGGAGGCGGCTGCGGGCGCAGGGCCACTGACCAGAGTCCGTGCGTAACTGTGGCTGCTTGTGTTGAAGCTGAGGAACGCATTTGACCCATTTCCTGTTTTTTTAATACCCTGTCTGCTTTCTTAGAAAATGAATTCACCAGAGCCCTGGCTGGTTTGGCTCAGCGGTTAGAGCGTCGGCCTGCAGTCCTGAGAGACCCGGGTTCGGTTCCCGCTAAGGGCGCGTACCTCGGTTGCAGTTTGTCCCCGGCCCTGGTCGGTTGTGCGGGTGGCAGCCACTCGATGTGTCCCTTTCACGTTGATGTTTCTCTCTCTCTCTCTGTTCCTCTCTCTCCCTCCCACTCTACCTGATCAAAAAAAAAAAAAAAAAAAGAAAAGAAAAGAAAGAAAATGAATTCACCAGAGTCTCTACTGAAAGTGCAATAAAGTTTCAAGAAATCTGAAATCGAGTCTGGTCGAACGGTGAGGATTTTTCTGTGGCCATGGGAAGGCGTGCATTTCGGTCATAGCTATCTTAAAAGACTTGCCTTAAACTGGATGAAGAGGAGCCAGAGAAAAGTTATTGGCTTTTTATGTGTTATTTCTTAGCGTAGCCCAGGGTCTAAGCAGACCTAAGGAGAGATGCAGTCTCCGCGCTCTGGAGCCTGGCCCCGCACGACTCCAGCTCAGGGAGGCCACCGGTTCCTTGGCAGTTATGTAACTTCGGGGCACTGAGAGATGGTTTCTGGGCTCTGAAACGCTGAATGCACAGCCTGTGCCTTCGGGGCTTGTGGGTGGTAGGATTCAACCAGCATGCAGCAGAAAACCCTGCGAGAAAGAATTATGAGCAAATATGAAACACCTGAGTGATTCTCAGAATAACTAGAGGAGTCTCTGTGGGTGACTTGCAGTTATACAGGGAGCCGGTAATCAAGTAGGCCGGCAGATTTCGAAATCAACCAGATCTCAATCAAACCCATAAATTGGGGTGGCCCGGGGACATTTGAGTTTTACAGGGGTGGGCAACGGCAGGTTTGCAGTTGTTGGCGTGGAAGAAGGCATGCAGGTTATGAGGATTACAATAACTTTATTAACTCAAGAGAATGTCACTCACAGCTGTAAACCTCCTTTTGCCCGCCCCTGCATGTATGTATTAATAAAACCGACGAGCACGTACTTTTTCTTGTTATTTCACTCAGATGATGTTGAGTGAAGAAAGCCCTGAATTGCCTTGTATCATAATGCCGCTCACTGCCTTTTATACGTTAAGCAAACACATGCAATTGAATAATCTTACACTTGACTTATTTCTATTTATCACTGTTAGCAGCTTTCACATTTATTTTTATTTTTCTAGCATATACAGAGTTATTTATGAATATACAATGAAACAAAGAAATCTGCCTATTCAAGTATGCCGAAAAAATTACTGGCCACAGTAATGAGTTCTTTGAGTGTATACGTTATGTTCTTTGGGAGAAGTTGGAAAATCACTAACAATAACTGACATTTTTATTTTGTTAATGTTTCACAGACCTTTTATAATTTTGATCTCAGTCTGTTTTCCCCAAACCAGGAAATAAGGGTGAGCAGATATTACTATACTCATTTTATTCATAAAAGACATAGATTAGTTCTATTGGCTATTCTGGGCAAGAAAGTTACTAAAAACGTCCAGATCTTGAAACCAAGGTGTGGGAGAACCAATGTGATTGTTTCATGCAAGAAATATTGGTGTCTATTACTATGTGTTCACGCTTCTGTTCCAGACATTAGGCGCCCCATGGGAAACACACAGGACTAGAATCCCTACCTCCATTAAGCGTACATTCCAGTAGGTAAAACAGACTCTGCATAAATAAATGAGTAAATTCTGTAGTAAGAGATGTAGTGATATATGCGATGGAGAAAAATGAAGTAGGATTAGGGGTATTGTGTGTGTAGGTGCGTGTGCGTGTGTGTGTGTGTGTGTGTGTGTCGGGGATGGGGGTTGGACTGGTATTTTAATCGTGTTGTCAAGAACGAGTCCGATGAGGAAAGGCCTGAAAGACTAAGGCAGTGAGCCATGTGGACGCCACTAAAGGACATTCCCGGCAGGAGGGTTGCCGCTGTAGAACCCAAGGCTTGCCTGGAATATTAGAAGAATAGCAGGGTAACTAGAAGAGAAAGAATGAGAAAGAGAGAAAAAGACATGAGTAGAAATGTATACAGAGGTCATTATTATTATTTTAATCCTCACCCGAGGATGTGTTTAGAAAGAGAGAGAAACGTAGATGTGAGAGAGACATCAATGTGTTGCCTCCTGCATGTGCCTGGATCAGGGATCAAACAAACCCATAAGCTAGGTACGTGCTCTGACTGAGAATTGAACCTGTGAGCTTTTGGTGTATGGGACGACGCTTCAACCATCTGAGCCACTTGGCCAAGGTGGTCATTACATTTTGACTTCCACCTTCTCAATGACGTATCTTTGCAAGAGGACATTTTCTTTGCTCTTGCAAGGAAGTTTTTAGACCCCGGGAGAACATGGTTACTTCCCTTCGGACAGAGTTCAGCAAAGCCGACTTTGATCCCAGGAGCTCGGAGAGGAAGAGCTGAGCTGAACTCTCCCTCACAACAACAGAGAACATCCAGAGACTGTCACGACTCTTGGGGACAGGAGAGGAAACCAGTGGCCCTCCGCCAGCTGATGGCTTTAGGACACGGCCGGAGTATCGTTTCACAGGAAACACAGTAATGAAAGGTTGCTGCTGAGCGAAGTGGGGTGCCATGCTTCAGCTCAATCCGGAGTCCCGCCCGACGTCTGCGACGGCCCGGCCTCGGGCAGAGGCAGAGACAACAGGCGGGGGGGATGAGCTGAGCATGCTCACTGGTTCGCAGACAACCGTCCCTGGAGAAAACCACAATGCTCAACTTAGACTGCGAATGTTTCCAGAGAGCTGTTCATTAATTCACCATCTGCCAGAATAATATTTGAAATGTGGTCCTCATTTTCAAAATAACACTGAGCAGATGCAATGTCACTTGTGAATGTTAGAAATGTACACTTCCAGGCTTCATCCTAAATTGCTGAATCAAAATCTTGATGGGGGTCAGAGTGCATTCTTATCAAGCCTTCCGGTAAACCTGAAGCAGGTTCAAGTTGGGGAACAAGTAGCATTCAGGGAAATATAAGAAATGGTTACTCAGTAGCCCTTCAAGGGTCTCTCTCTCTGGCCTCCACCGAGACCTCTCGATTCTCCCTTAGGCCCAGCAAACTCCAGCCACTCTGGCTCATATCCCCATGGCTATTCGAGTTTATACTTATTCTATATTTGTTTGCTCTTTTTCTTTTCCAGGAGCCTTCTTGGGGAACTCTGACTCGGTATTACAGACCCAGCCAAAGCACCCTCACCTTGGCACCCACTCATTGTTCCTAACACTCTCCTCAGAGTATGGGGGCTAATCATTTACGTGTCTTCCTTCGTTTCTGGACAGCAGACTGTGAAAACCGAGACTGTGCTGACAGAAGGGGCTCCAAGGAAAATGTCTTGAGGAGGGGAGACGTTTGGTTTGAGCTGTTAGGTGCTCTCTGAGGCAGGGAAGGTGGGTAAGCCGAGAAGGGCCTGGATTCCCAGGAACAAGCCGAAAGACAGGAGCCTGAATTGGAAACAGAGGTCAGGGTGCCTCCAAGGTACTGTGGGCCTAAATTGTCGGGGGGGAGGTGGTAGGGCATCGAACTCAATGCCCTTGTGAAAGGAACTCTCAGGTGACTAAATAGGAGGTTGAGTCCTGTCCCCCACAGTCGTGCGACCAGGACGTGTTATTAGCTGTTCTGAATCCCTGTTCAGATTCCTTTTATATAATATTTAGTGAGTATTTCAATAGCTTATGTTTTGTAAAATCTTCACAACTGGTCTATGAAGTTGGAATTTGCATCATCCATTTCATAACACAAAGACCCCCTGAGTTGCCGAGAATCATTTAGGGAGGTGGGGTACACGGACTTGAGTCTCCTCTTTGGACTCGGGGGCCTGAATTATTTGCTATTATGCTATACCACCTCTTTCTGGGTCTGTGAGACCATAGATACAAAGCATCGTTTCTCACAAACAAGCTGGCTTTGGGAGGTGAGAGAAATAATCTCAGAACGTGGGGAAGATATGGGGACAAACATCAAACCGCCCGGTGCCTCTGTTCCCTCCTCCTGGCTGAGCAAACATGTTCTCCCAACACTGCTGTCTGCCCATCAACTTTCTCGCCTGAAATTAGCCATGTCCCTATCTCCCGAAAGAAAATCCCACTCAGAGTCAGCAGCCTTACTCCTGCCGTAAGGAGTGACGTTTTAAGCCGCAAAGTGTGAGCCTCTGGGGAAATCTCGGGAGCCCCCGCTCTGTATACCTGGGAGAGAGCACGGGAGTGAGGTGCTGTGGTCTAGGTTTTCCTGCTTCTGAGAGTAAAATTCTCCACTCTGCTGCGTCAGTTCACAAGGAGAAACCTTTCTGAAGGTTCCGGCAGGCTCCTGACATGAAGGCCGTGTAGAATCGCTGTGCCAGCCCCCGGGGGGCATCCTCCGTGGACACGCCAAGGGCAGGCAGGTCTCGGCAGACGCGGTTCCTCCCTGCCTCTCAGGAGGAGTGATGCGCAGGGCTGAGGACGCCTAGCCTGTCGCCCGTCTTGGAGAGCATCACCGAGGAGAGAGCCAGAACAATGTCCCGGCGTTTTCCTGGCGAGGAGTGGGAGGGCGTCCTCCAGGTGGCGTCATCGATGGCGCCGCGTCCCACACGCCTCCGCTCAGAGCCCTGCGCAGCGTCCAGTCGTGCAGCAGCCTGGGGACCCGCGTGTGCCTGTCTCGGCAGAGTGGACAGGGGCCTGCTACAGGCCGAACTGCGTTTGTCAGAAAGCAAGCTGTTTACACGGTGACATGACTGCTGGGATGCATGGGGTGACCACATCGTAGGGTATGTCAGATCACTGTGTTGTACACCTGCAATTAACATAACCGATATAAGATGGCATACCAACTAGACATCAATGAAAAAGAAGTTTAAAAAAATAGAAGAAAAGGATATGTTGACGTGCTCACCTCCAGCACCTGTGAATGTACCCTTATTTGGAAATGGGGACTTTGCAGATGTCACCGATTTATGAGGAGGTCTTGGGTGAGACCCGACTCATCTGCTGACCTTCCAGGAGGAGACGATGCAGACATCACAGACAGGTGCCAATAGGAGACTGTCATGTGAGACACAAAGACGCACGGACACAGAGGGAAGGTGCCTTGTGGACACAGGCAGCTGAGACCCAAGGAGCCCCTGGGCCAGAGAAGCCAGTGAGGCAAGCCAGGTCCTCCCCCCGAGGCTTGGAGAGAGCGTGGCCCCGCCAACACCCTAATCCCTCCCCCCCCCCCCCCCCCCCCGCCCCCAGAGCTGCGGAGAACACGTTTCCGGTGCTGGGAGCCCCCTTGGTGGGACGGCTTCAGACAGCTCCAGGGAACAGGAACTGGAGCTTGCGCTCCGGAGGGAAAGGCCCCCTCCGTGAGCCTCACATCACCCTCGGAGGCACGGTGGTGACCAGGCAGGAAACTCTCTGGGACCCGGATGCCTGGCTGCACAGTGAGCAGAGGGGTTGCTGGGCTGCGGGGCCCACTCCAGGACCGCCGGCCGGGGCAGCCCAGCAGGGAGGTGCCCTTCTGCCTGCAGGCTGTGAGCTGTGGTGCCCTGGCTGCAGGCCACGCCCCTGCTCCTCAGCGCGCTCAGCCCTGGTCCAGAGACCTGTCCACGGAGCACAGGATTCAGGATTCCAGGGGCAGCCTGGCCGGCCGTTACCTTGACAACCTATGATGTAATGCCTCAAACCCTTCCTGGCTGCCAGTCTAACGAGATTCTAGACACCGCCAGCCTCCCCTAGCACGCAGCCAGAGCAGGCGGGCAGCGCTCACATTCATGTTCCCTTTGGTGACAACTATAGGGTGCATTTGCATCAACAATGAAAGGGGCGTCTGACTGTCACCGAGCTAATGACGTTCCGGCCGCGGCGCCCCAGGCTGGTTGTGTGGGAGGCCTTCCTCCCTCCCTTGTTCTCCTTTAGACACTGCAGCAGTTCAGCAGCGAGGGGACCGAGGAAGATGGCTTCTGGGGACCGCCCAGAATTCTCCCAAGGGGTTTCCTGGGGCACTTGTGTCTCCAGCCATGTTTTCTCCTACAAATCTTCCGTTTTTAAACGGTGTTTTGTTTTCTATGTATTTATTTATTTACTATTAGTTTTAATCTTTACTGTTGTGAGTGTGACAGATGTCTCCTCCTTCTCCTGCCCCACTGCCGCCCTCCGCCCGGTTCCCACCCTGCCGGCCCCCACCCTCCCGTGCCTGTGCCCGTGGGCAGTGCAGATGTGCACGCACCTTCCTTGGTTAACCTCCTCCCGCCTCCTCCCCTCTTCCCTCCGAGGTTCCTCGAGGCAAAGGCGCGGGAGCGAGTGGGCAGCGTGGGCAGCACGTGGCAGACACTGCTCTCTGGCTCCTGAGGACGGTGTGGCCGGCCACCTCCGAGCGGAGCAGTGGGCCTGTGCCCCCTCAGCTGCACCCTGGCGGAGCCCCGACGTGGGTGTGCACTCAGCCCTGGGTGAGAGTGCATCTGCTGTCCCCAGCAGGACGGAGGGAAGACAGCAGGTCGCCCGTGAGCTGTCCCGCCGGTGCTGAGAGCCCGCTGCGAGGAGCCCGGCAGACGGAGCTGGAGGAGGGACACCGAGCCTTCCCAGGGTTGATTTCAGGTGGCAGCCAGGCCCCGCACGGACAGAAGCCATTTCTGAGCATCCTCCCCTCCGCTCCGCTCAGCTGGGCAAGGAGTCCAGACGCCCTGTCAGCACACAATGCACTGTGGCTGGCAGTCCAGGTGCCTGGGCCAAGGTCAGTGTCAAGGTCACTGAGAAGATGCTCTCAGCCCCCGAGAGTGCTTTCTGGGTGGCAGAGGAAGTACAGTGCCAAGTGGCTCAGGCATCTCCTCAAGCATGTGGCTGCTATTTCCAGTGCCAGGCCAGCTCTGTGGGGCGAGGATTCTGAACACCAAGGGCCACGCTCCCCTTTGGTTGTGCCTTGGGAGTGGTGCCGTGCCCTCTGCCTGGCACCGGTGTGTCTCAGTCTAGACAGCAGGAAGAACCTGAGAACCAGGTCGGGGCAGAGGCCCTGGGTCCGGGCCGGCCGCACACCTGCAGGGCTGCTGGGGACGGGCAGGTGGTGGAGACTCGGCCGTGTTCGCTGCTGACAGCGCTGGCTGCTCTCTCGTGGCTGATACATCTACAGATGAACACGGACACTTTCTCATTTGGCTGAGCATCTCAGCATCACCCGAGACCTCAGGCCACAGCCACAGATTGGGAAAACATTTATAGTAGTACGTTGCAAGGTGTGGTTACAAGTTTTTGTTTGTTTGTTTCTGTGATTATAGATAATTTTTTTAAACTTTTTATATATATACAGATATATATTTTTTTCTTTACTGATTTTTTAGAGAGAGGAATGGACAGGGAGAGCGAGAGATTTCCATCCAAACATTGATGAGAGAGAACATCGATTGGTCGCCGCCTGCATGCCCCCCACTGGGGATCGGGCCCACAACCTGGGCGTCTTGACCGGGAATTGAACCAGCGACCTCTTGGTGCATGGGTCAATACTCAAACACTGAGCCGCATGGGCCGGGCTATACATAATTAATGTCAGCCCAGCATGTACCATTGCCCTAAACCCGAGCATGGCCACATGGCTAAGTGGCGGGTTTGCATGTGCGTTTCTGATCTCTCTTGTGCTCAGGGAAGGCAAGTGGTATCGCAGCATGTTGAGCAGGAGGATTTACAGTGGTTCCGATCAGAAAGGGGACAGGAGAAATGACTCCTTTGGGACCCACAGGACAGAGGCATGTCGGAGCCACAGCACGGGTGCTGTGGCCGCTAGGACCACACCGTGGCCAGGTAGACATGCTGTGCGGGTTCATCTCTGCCCAGACCTGCAGCCATTGGCCAGCAGAAAGCACAGCAGTGAAGAAGAGCGACGCGGAATGTTCTGTTGCTTCTAGCACCGAGTGAATTAGATATCTATGTAATGCAGGTTTCAATAGCACTGCAATGTGAGACTCCTCTTCAGCTGAACAAACAAGACAGCCGTAGAGTTATCAAGGGACACCTTATTAAAATTTGTATCCCAGGATTGACAAAATTTTGGATTTTATGAGACCCGATTATTCTGAACCAGCAAACAGGGCTTTAAAATGGTATAGTATATTTTTGTCCAACTTATTTATGCCAAAGGGGTTTGTACTTAGTTTCAAGTTTTTGCAAGTTCAAGTAACATAAATAATTTATATAACGCTGGGAGTCTGAGTTTATTTTTCCTTTAAAAGGAGTCACAGTGGCAGCCTCCCAAGGGGCCCCAATAATCCCAGCGCCTGGAATTCACACGCTGTGTAATCGCCTCCCAAGTGGTCTGGGTGACTAACTGTACTGCAGAACTTAGTCATTTCTGAGGCAAGTCGTAAAATGCACTGCGACCTTCTCTCTCTCGTCCTCTTTCAGATCACCCGCTCTGTGGAGCTGGCTGCCACTCACACAGACCCGCCGGCTGTCCTGCAGAGGCTGATGTGACAAAGGGCGAAGGCCCTCCGCGGCCCTTGCGGGCAGGCTGCACCCCGGCCTTCGGACGGCTGCGCCACAGCCAGCTGCACCCCCCACGCCATCCGCGGGGCCTGGGTCAGAACTGCCCGCCCACGCGCTAAGCTGCTCTGGGACCCTGGCTCTGAACCGCGAAGACTACGACGTTTACTGTGAGCTGCCAGTGGAGAGCCCTTGCCAGCCACAGACGCAGGAGCCCCTCCGTGAGGGATGGCTGAGGGACCTGGTGAAATGTCACTGCTGAACTCAGCCCAGCCACCGCCTTCAACAGGAGCATGTGTTAAATGCTACCGGCCTGGCTTAAGCACAAAGCTAATGTCATTCACTTTATTTTGATGTATCCTTTCAAAACCTGGATACTGGGACAGAGCCAAAATCTGACATCCTTCCCGGTTCTTTAGGGAGTCACTCCCTCGGGTGATCTCGGTGTGGCTCGCGTGTCCCTGCTTCCCCGGCCCATCTGTGCCTCTCGGCTCGCACGGCAGCGGGTGGGCAGAGAACACGTGGCTCTTTCATTTCGTCCACAGCCAAGGTGGTTTTCCTGCCGTGGATGACCTGGAAACGAGCTGGCACCTAAAACAATCGACAACTGATTTTAATGGTTTTGGTTAAAACATCATCTGATTTGAAATTTAAAAAACATCTTCTATTTAAATTTTTTTTTAAAAAAAATTAACTTTAGAGAGAGAGAGAGAGGGAGAGAAACATTGATTGGTTGCCTCCTGTACCCGCCCCAACTGGGGATCGAACCCACAACCTGGGTACGTGCCCTGACTGGGAGTCAAACTGGCGACCTTTTGGTGAGAGGATGATGCTCCAAACAGCTGAGCCACCAGGCCAGGGCTAATGACACGTTCAACTCGGTCCTTTTGGGAAAAACAACGACAAACCCTGTTTGTATCTCAGATCTGCAGTCATCCGTTAGCATCCGGTTCATTCCGAGAAGTCAGCTGGGTACGTGGCAGGAATGGTGATCTCGCGGTGGAGGCAAAGTCGGGTCCTTGGACATCGCATGCCTGACCTCCTGGCTTCAGGGGAGATGTGTGTCACCCTGTGTACCGCACGGTTGCGTTCTAATGCTCCTCTCCCTGTCTCAATCGGGGCCTGCCGTGCTGCGCAGGGATGTCGCCCCGACTCCCCTCCTAGGCGCGCTGCGAAACCTTCGTCTTTAGTTATGAAGGTTCGCTCCCATTCGGCACCTCTCTGGGCCACCCCCACCATGGCCCTCATTGCAGAGCCACTCGACCCCAGTGAGGGCCCGCTGTCTGCCGAGGCCCCGGCAGGTTCTCAGACGTGCCTGGGACCTGTCTGTGCTGCTTGGGATTAAGAGAAGCTCACACTCAGGCCTGCCTCTGCCTACCGGGGCTAAAAAACCAAGTTGAATTTTGGTGGGACAGTGGCAAGACAGCATCCTTCTGTAGTCCCAGGAACACACACACACACACACACACACACACACACGTGCACTCAGCCTGCTGTTGGTTATCTGATTCACACCTGCTCTAGGCCAGGCCCAGAGAGGATGACGTCCATCACACAATCTGACGGCCTTCCTCTTGTCTTTTTCTGTCTCTTTTATCCCCGGGTCCTTTCCTTTTGTCCTATGTAATGTCTTACTTTTGATCTACCATCAAACCGTAAGCCTTACTGACATAATACCTTAATCAGAAGTTAGCTATGAGGTTTATTTTATATACACCACGGACGAAGAAACAAGGGAGTCCTCCCGCGCACGGAGTAAGGGATTTAGAGTATTTGCATAGTTCTGTGCTGCTAAAAGTCCCCATTCAGAGTGTCAGAAGCAAAGTATGGCCTCAGTCTTTCTCTATACATTCTTTCTGAAACAACTTTTCATTTCCCATGCAGATGGTTGTCTTGGACCAACTTGGGTGAAGACCATGGACTCAGAAAGTCAAAGCAAAAAGTTATATTCATAATTTAAAAAATATTATCCTATTATATATGTCTCTATTATTATTCTTCATCATTGATTGCTCATTTATAACTTCTAATCTACAAAATAAAGGCAGGGACAATTCATTTTATTTATTTTTTTCCCTCTTTTATGGAATTTATTGGGGTGACACTGGTCAACAAAATCATACAGGTTTCAGATGAACAATTCTTTTTTTGTAAAATTTTTTCTTTATTGATTTTAGAGAGAGAGGAAGGGAGAGGGGGAGAGAGAGAGAAACATTGATGAGAGAGAACATCGTCTGGCCACCTCTTACATGTCCCCCACTGGGGATTTGGCCCACAACCTGGGCATGTGCCCTGACCTAGAGTTGAACCAGTGACCTCTTGGTGTGTGGATTGATGCTCAACCACTGAGCCACACCAGCAAGGCCAGATGCACAATTCTAATCATAACATCTGTACACTGTACTGTGTGTTCACCACCCCAAGTCATCTCCCATCACCATTCATCACCCTTTACCCTCTTCTATCTCTACCTATCCTCCCAACCCTCCTCCCCCGCAATCCCCACACTGTTGTCTGTGACTGAGCATTTTCTCTCTTTTTTTTTCTTTTTCACTCATTCCCTCTACCTGTTGCCACCGAGCCTCCCCACCCCCAACAGCTGGGCCTGCTCTCTCTCTGGGTCTGTCTCTGTTCTGTTTGTTACTGCATTCTGTTCATTGGATTCCACATATGAGAGAAAACATATGGTAATTGTCTTTGTCTGACTGGTTTACGTCACTTCACATAATGTTCTCCAGGTGTATCCATGCTGTCACAAAGGGTAAGATGCCCCTTTTCACAGCCAAGTAGTATTTCACTGTGTAATGGAATACTACTGGTGGGCAACTGGGCTACTTCCAAATCGTGGCCATTATAAATAAAGCTGCAATGAACACAGGGACGCATATATTCACTTGATTGTAATTCAACTCTATTTCCTTTGCCTTCTAACTGCATCAGAAAAGACTTCCTGAATCTTCTCCTTCCTATTTCTACCCACATAAGGAATCCAATGTTCCATAGTCACTAGGGTGTCAATTTTTAAAGTTCACTTGAGCTGATGAGCAACCAAACTGTCTTTGGCGTTCTTGGGCGGCTGGAACACAATGCATGGAGTGCCCGCAGGTGCACAAGATGGGGTCCCACCGGGGTGTTCCCTCGAGACCCTGGATGTGACCCTGGAGCCTGTGTGTTTCTTTCATATTTCTGTTCACGTTTCTCCATAATCATCCTTGGGAGATGACGGGGGCCCAGCCAAGCCAATCCGTTGTGTCTCGGAGAGTCCCTGTAGTGTCGGCGGCTTGCTTTCCCCTTCGGGCACACCAGCCCAGGACGACAGGCCACTCAGTGGTTCCCCGTGTGTTTTATGTGACCCCATATATTTCGTGACTTAGACTCAGACCTGCTTATGCCTTCCACCTGTAGCTACATCTCTTTCTATTGACTTCGCATGAAGGTACACCTTATAAGATTGTCTATGAGAGAGTCTTCATCACACGCTTTAATTTCTTTCGTATCAACTGCTCAAGGGCAGTCCAGGTGCAGCTCCTATGGCTTCTTCTATGGGCATCTTCAGCCCTCAGGCAGCTCACTGTCTGCCCACGTCATCCAGCTCTCCCCGTTTGTCGGTGGCTGTCGTTGGTGTCTGCTCCTACTTCCACCTAAAGGGGACATCAGGGAGCACATTCCCTGAAGGAGATGTTAACGTTTGCATGAATCAGCTGCAGGCTTGTCTGTGTTTAAGTCCACGGTATTGGTCATGGTAGCCAACAGTCATTGAGCATGTACTGTACCTGAGGTAAACCCTTGAGAAACATTATTTCATTTAGCTATGACTAAAAATGTTGGTTATCATTTTCTTTCCATTTTATAGATGAGGAAACTGAGGCTTGGATGGACTAGTTAGCAGATCCCCCGAGATCACACAGTTACAGACTGGCAGCACTAAGTTTCACACGCGGACTGTCTGTCTCTGGAGCACCTGCTCTGCCCTGGTTTGCTCAAGTCACATAAAATCCTGAAGATTGTATCATATACATGTCTGATGAAGATAACACGTGCAAATGGAGCAGGTCTTCTGGAAACCTGCAATTGCATGTCTTCCGGGCACCTTTGGACTCAGGTGACCGCAGCGAACCCATCGCGGTCCACCCGAAGCCCACTTGTCTCATTGGAAGTGAGCAGCAGTGCTGGCCTCTGGCTCTGTGAAATCTCTTCCTTTCGGGGCAAAAGCCCATAGAAATATCTTCAAGCAAATAATTGGTATGTGCCTTGTCACAGGTAGGTACTTTGCCTTTCTGAGACTAACACCTAATTTGAATAAACTTTTTGAAAACAGTTTCTTTATCCAAAATCACAACATAAACAACAACATAGAGATTGATGTGCCCAGCCAGTGGCCCTTCATTCTGCCTCATGACTTGCCATTCCATGCACGACAGCTTTTTCCCAGTGGTTTCATGTGGGCTGCAAGAGGTGTTTGTAGAGGGTGAGGGAGATCTGAGTAATGGAGAGAAAGAGATGCTGAGACAATAATAAGGCTGTGTCTGTTCCTTAGCTAGCCTCCAAAATGAGATCTGATCTCTGAGAATCTACAGAGACTGACAAGAGGCATGTAAGGACTCATGGCACATGCGATGCCGCATTAAGGCCCAGGTGGCACAATACTGCATGGAATTCAGCAGAAGAGCATTCTTCCTGTGTCTGTGCAGAATGCAATGCCTGCAGCCTCAGAGCTCTGGAAGGTGCAGAGAGCACAGGCAGCACAGACTTCTTGGGCACCTCTGACAATCCAATATGGAGTCATGTCAGCCATGACAGTTATGTCAAGTGCTATGTCAAGTCCGAGGTAATGGGATATAGGAGAACGTCCTTAGGAGGGCCCAGAAGGCCCCAAACCACAGTCTGGACTCTTGGATAAGGACTCCATCTGGACTCTGATAGGAGTGGGCCCTCCACCCCTTGGGGGCTCTGAGAACTCAAAGCTCTGACCACCCAATAGTCCAGTTTGGCTGTACCACAGGTTACACTCGAGCCCTGCCGGACCTCCACCTCACCACATGCATGCCACCGCTGTAGCCACTTGGCTTGAGACTAATTTCTGCCTCTCTGCCTGCATGCTGCCAGTGATGGGGACTTTGTGCCCGAGCGCTCACTTCTACCATGTAAGCTCCCCCTCTCGGTGTGTAACCTGTGTGTGACTCTCTTGGCTTATTGGGGTGGTATCCCCTAATAAATCCAATACACGTGGCATTGTGGAAAGACAAACATGTGTGAGTGACTTCTCTTGGGGATGCTCCCTTGCTCACAGCCAAAGTTCTCCAAAAATGGAGATGCTAGCCATGCCTGCAGAAACTCCTTTTAATGCAATGCAGCAGCAGTAGTGGAGGGGAGGGCAGCCCCTCACAAAGATTTGGCTAGCAAATGAAATGATGAGGCCAGAAAGTAAGATGGTGAGTGTGCTCAGAAATTCCCAAGAACAACTGAGGACATGAGAGATAGGGGCTGATGCTGGTGGGGACTTGGAGCTGGCTAGCTTACAGTTCAGTTGTTGCTGAGAATGTAATTTGACCAGCAAACTGGAGTGACATGTGGACATTCAAGTTTATATATCTTCACAGCAATTATAAATGCCCTGCGGGTATAACAGCAAATCAATAGCTTCTCTTCAATTGGGTCTTAGCAACATCCTGTGTCCCGAATGGCTTGATTTGCACATCTCACCTGATTCCTCTGTTCCTCTGTAGCCCCAGGTTCTGCTTGATACTTTCCCTCTTTCAAGTTAATCCACATGCCGTGATGCTCCCATGTCATGTTGACAAACTTCAGGGCTTGCATCTCATATACTAATGCAAAAGGTTGTTTCTGTGATTGCTTGAACTTCTAAGAGCTTTCTGTCTTGCAATGTCTCCTCCAAATCTTATCAATTACATTTTATTTGTATGACTCCTCTTTTCCATCACGAATCTCCAAGATGGAATGCATGGTGGGGAGAAGGGGACATGTGGCTGGTCTTCACTGTGACCACTGGGCTGGTGCTCTTAGCTCAACCATTGGCACTTTTCATGGCTGGGGAGATTCACCTAGACTGTCCTACCTTTGATTGGAATAAGATGAACAGCAAGGTTATGAGTTAGCTGGAAATACCTACTTTCTTTTTCAGAAGCCCTTCAACCTGTGGTTGGTTCTGTAACCTACAGCACCCTCCTCGTCATCTACACCCCCAGGTTATATGAAAGGTATATTAATATAGGAGCCACAACTTGATAGTTTCGTTCTTCTCATACATATGGATTATCCTACAAGTGTTTATGGAAAATAAAGTTCCACTTCCAAATAGCAGTCAGTTTTAAACTGTCATCGAAGGTGACGTTTCTCTAGAACAGCATTTTAAAATGGAAGTGGGCATCATTTGTTTATTGTACACATGTACTTAGGTGAATTCGATAGAGAGGAGTTTTAATTAAATAAGACAAGAACAAATATTTCCCCGCTTATCTTCATTATGGAAATTTTGATTATAGAAGTGGTTTATCAGAAAATGCAGTTTGGTTATCATTTATTTTCCTGTCTTGAAAGCTGGACCACATAAACTATGAAGGTCTCTGATGGATTGTTCATTTATTCAATAGATGCGGTTCTCAAGCTGTGAGTCGTGACCCTTTTGGGGGTCGAATGACCCTTTCACAGGGGTCACCTAAAACACAACAGTAGCAAAATTACAGTTATGAAGTAGCAACAAAAATAATTTTATGGCTCGGGGTCACCACAACGTGAGGAACTGTAATAAAGGGTCACGGCATTAGGAAGGTTGAGAACCACCAATAGATTCTATTGGATTATTGTAACAACAACAAAGCCACAGGTAACTGAATCAGTCTTGTTATAAAGACATAACTTCCGGCTAAAGCCCTAGGCGTCTCTTCTAGCTCCATCCTTGTAGAGAGAATCCATGGCTTTTCCAGCCACTGTTTCTGTTTCTGAATTCATCGCATACCCAAGATACCCTTCTCTGTCTGTGCATGTTACATGCTGAGAATTCATGTTTAAGCAACATATTACCTTTAGAAAGAAATCACAATGCATCAATCTTCACTATTCCCCTTCCCAAGGATTCCTTTAAGCTTTGAGGTTGTTATTTGGTGAAATCAATCAGTAAATCTGCCCTCCGCAGTGTGTGCAGACTACCGACTGGAACGCTCTAGGCTGACACCGTTTTCAAAGAGCGCCAACTCCAATCTACTTAGCCTTACTTCTCTCTGTTGTCAATGATGTATGGATTTCCCTTAATAGATTACAAACTTTCTCCTAGAATGTTCTTCCCCTGTCGAGTCACATCACTCTTTCTGGGGAGGCCACATCACGAGGTGCGTCTCCCTTCAACAAGTACCCCCCAGCATGTGGATGACATCTGTCTGAGAAACCCGCTGTGGTTGGAATTGAACTTCTCTCTGCCAGAGGCGGTGTGAGAACAGAGCATGGTTTCTGTCACATCAATCTGAAAATAATGTGGCTCTGTTAGAAAAAAACAGTCTTCTAAAAATCTGTTCGAATTATGTCATAACCGCTAAGTTAGCTGTAACTTTCTAACTGCATTTTGAAAACCAGTTTCATCACAACACACTTTAGAAGGGCGGTTCTTTACTTATCATTTTATTTTGTGGAATCTGGAGGTCACTTTTCAAGATAGCAGAACACATTTAATTTTTTCCTTTTGACTTTCTATTCATGAAATGCTCATTAATTAGGGGCAACTATGAACTGTGAAAAAGAACACTATGTGTAATCTAATCACAGTTTTGTACAATATGTGCAAGGACATCATCATAGTAGTAGCAGTGCTATCTTGTAGCAGAAATTTGGTCGGTGGGAAGAGACAGACTGCATGCACTCGGAGGATTAGAAATTGACTGTTTAATGCACACCGGTGCTGTCCCAGGGAGTCACCTCCAGAGGCTGAGCCCCGAGCTCGGGTTCCTGCCATCTCTTATACATGCTAAGCCTCCGGGTATTTGGGAATTTCTAGTTCTGCTGTAGTTCAGGCGGTTGGTGGATGTATGGGAATTACAAAAGCCAAGGGCGGGGTCCCTGCACTGTCTGAGGGGGTCATCTGCCTCTGGCCTGCCTTCTCATCCCCTCCCTCAAGCTTCTCCCAGCAGACTTAGAGAATATCTTGGACAGGGAATTCCCTTAGTGCCGTGTGAGGAAGATGGGCGACAATCTCTCCGACTGCTTCCTGCTGAATAGGGGCGTTGAAGGGGAGGGATGCAGCAGCTAGAGTTCTTCACCATCCAAAGGAGATTAGTGGGGGGTCCTTATTTAAAGCATTATTTGGAGCTTTATTTCTTCTAAGTGAGAGGAAATGAAATGGGTAAGCATGTTGAGAATACAAGGGCCAAGCAGGAGCACTATAAAAAGCATTAAGAGAGGACGAGCTAATGGAAGTACCCAAGATGCCCAGTTCCACATGTTACTCCAGGAACTCCAAGATTCCAATAATTCCTGCCTTTTGTAATTCATTCTTTTAACTGCTGGGCCATGTCTATTTCTGACTGATTAACATAAAAGTAGCATTCTTCATTTAAGAAGAGACACATTCCTCCTTTTTCAGCAATCGGTGGGTCTAACCCCCTTCTATTTTGTCCTGTAGGGCTACCAAGGATACAAAGTCCAGTGCTGGGATTAATTCAGGAGGTGATGACCATCCAGTCTGCTGGCGGAGTCCTCAGGCGCTTGTTGTAGACCAATCAGCAGGTTTCGCTGTCCTCTTAAGGGAGACCTGCAGAGGATTGTTCTGGCTGGTGGTCACTCTCCAGGCAGGTTGACTGTCATGTGGCAGGTGAGCTGCCTTCACCCGTGAGTGGTGGGTCCAGGTATCAGACCTGCAACCGTGAGGACTGTGAGAGTGGTTAGTACAACTAAATAGGGCCCTTTCCAGGTTGGTTTGAGGGGTTCCCTTTTCTAATCTTTTATCCAGAATTGTCCCCTGGTCTGTGGGGGTGCACAGTTATTCCCAGGGCAAAGGGGATTCTATCAGTTACCCACTTATGTACCTAAAGAATGGTTTTTCCTAGTCCTTGTACTTGTTTTTGAATTTCCACATTTCCCAGTTCTTGTATATCCTCTTGTTTGATCAGTGGGGGAGGTCTCCCATATAAGATTTCAAAAGGAGAGAACCCTACCTTTGCCAGAGGGGTACAATGTACTCGCAGGAGAGCTAGGAGCAGTATATCAGTCCAGGGCAGGTTGATTTCTTGACCTAGTTTTGCCATGGTCAGCTTAAGGGTTCAATTCATAAGTCTACTTTCCCTAGCTCTGGGGCTGGTAGGCCGTGTGCAAATGCCATTCGATGCCTAGAGCTTTAGCTACTGCTGTGCTGTTTCTGCCTGCTGTGCTGTTTCTACCTGCTGTGCTGTTTCTGCTGTGAAGGCTGGGCCGTGGTCTGCTCCTACAGTCAGTGGTATTCCATATCTCGGGATGATGCCTCTCAGTGGAGCTTTGGTTACTTCGTTTTCCTTTTCCGTATGTGGGAGGTAAGGTTCAACCCAGCCTGAGATGAAAACCAGGAGATATTTGTTTCCTCTACTGGGTCCTGTTTCTGAGAAATCTACCTCTAGATCTTCAAAGGGTGCTTGGCTGCAGCGCTGGATCTGGGCGGGTCCGGTGGGGCCTGTCTAGTGTTGTGCTGAGCACAGAGGAGACAGCACTGGGAGACCGAGGCACAGAGGGATGGCGCTGAGGCATCAGGTAGTACTGGCTTCATAAGGCTTCTAGGGTAGTTTTCCCAGATGGGTGAGTCCATGTTATTAGAGGACTAACCGATGGGCTAATTGTTCTGGCACATAGATTCTGTGGCCTGGAATGATCCACCATCCTTCCTTTGTTGTATTTCCCACCTCCTGTCGTGCCCATTCTTCCTCCTGGGCCGTGTGCAGTCCAAGGAGAACTGGACACCACCCCCACAGCTCCAAGAGCAGTCGCCCCAGGATCCCCAAGGACCCCAGCCACCAGCCTGTGGGACCTTAAAGTCCTGGAGCTGGTCCACATGGAGCCAGCGGCCACCCAGGCAGGCCTGTGAGGGCCCACACGGGGTGCCATCGGCCCACAGTGAATGCTTGGTCTGGCACATGGATTGACCAGAGGGCAGCACAGGGCAGCAGCAGCTGTGGACAGTGCTGTAAGTTGGTCCTGAAGGTCAGCTGGCACTGGCTTTCTTTGTCATAGTCTTTCAAGGAGAGTCACAGACAGGTACAGGGGGCCTCTGGCTTGTCTAAGAGACAGTGCCTGTAGCCACTCTCCAGGAAGTTCGTGATGAAGTGGGCACCGCAGGGGACCAGGCTCCCCGGGATCCATGTGGGCACCGCAGGGGACCAGGCTCCCCGGGATCCACGTGGGCACTGCAGGGGACCAGGCTCCCCGGGATCCACGTGGGCACCACAGGGGACCAGGCTCCCCGGGATCCACGTGGGCACCGCAGGGGACCAGGCTCCCCGGGATCCACGTGAGTCATCACAGGAGCTGTGACATGAGGAGAGGTGCTCCCAGGCCCGTGCAGACCGACACATGGAGCACAGCCCAAGCCAGGCCACCCACAGTGCCCACGTCAGCCATGCCCAGGGTGTCACAGGTAGAGTCCCCACACAGGTCCTGATGGGTAAACAGCAAAGTGATCTGGGTCTGAGTCCTCAGGAGTGTTGAGTCCTTGCTGCCAGGCACAGAAGCTGTGCAGGGTCTGGGTGGTGCTGGGTCCCACGTGGGGCCCTGCGTCTCCTGGCCCGAGAACCTCTAGCCGAGTCACCACCCCGCTGGCAGGGTTGCGGATGCTCGGACGCTGGAGGCCTTGGCTGTGGCGGCCATGACAGTGAGCAGGCAGCCTTCAGCCCTGCACCGTGAAGTGCTGCCGTCTCGTCATCTGCCACCACCAGGGTCTCCACAAATCCACTCAGGGAAGCAAAGCACCTGACTCTTGGGGGGCCGGGTCTGGGGTTCCCAGGAGGAGTCTTGATGCTGCACACGGGGCCTTGGCTGCTGGAGGGGCTCTTCCAGTGTGGGATGTGAGCCCCAGGCCCCCCTGCAGAGTTAGGGGTGCCTCGTTCCAGGGATGGATGTCCCCCGATACTGAAGCGCCCCTAACAGGGCTCCCTCGGCCCAGTGCAGAGATGCCACTGACTCTGGATCTCCGCTGATGTGCCAGTGAGGTGGGTGCCGCCGCTCAGGCGCCTGGCCCGGTCCTGGGCTGTCAGCCCCTCCACCCGCCTGCCCGGGTCTCGCTCCAGTTCCAGCAGCAGAGTCTCCCCAAAGGCTGGCGAACGGAACCAGAGCCTGGCAGGGATGTCCAGACCAGGCAGGACGCTGCGGCTGAGTTTCTCGGGAAACACAGTCTCCTCCAGGGCAGGGGCCGTCCAGCCTGCGCCACCAGCTCAATTCACCGTGAAAGGTGAGTACCGGACCCTGCCCAGGCCCGCATCCCAGGACGCCCGGGGGCCTGAGGCTGGCGCCTCCGTGAGCTTGGTAAATACTTCCTCAGTCGGGCCCCAGACCAGGGGCGTCTATTCTTCCCCTCTCAGGGCCTCAGACGGGGTTTGCCAGTTCTGAAGCTCCGGTATCCGTACCCCACAGAACCTGCTGCTCCCAGGAGTTCTCGAGTCCGCCGCCGGGAAGTGGGCACCCGAGCAGCACAGCCGGCCTGTTTCCTTCGGCCCCAGCACGCGCCTGCCTCGGGCGATCTGAACCCCAGGCCTGGCTGGCAGCGGCGGGGTGGGGCAGAAGTTCCAGGCTTTCCTCGCCGGCGGCTGGGGCGCTCGCTTTTCCGCCTCCTGCACGCTCCCCTCTGGGGAGTGGGCCCACAACCTGGGCATGTTTCCTTGACTGAATCCCACCTTGGTCCATGGGCTGACACTCTACTCACGGAGCCACATCAGCCAGGCCGAGGGCAGGAGGGAGGCCAGAGCAGCAGGAGCAGCCACACCAGCCCAGGAAGGTCGGCGGGGAGCAGCAGACGGGGTTGGACTCCCCACAGCCAGCTGCCCGTCCAGCCCCTCCTGGCATGTGGGTCCGGCTGGGACATGGCAGGGTGCTGAGGCCGGGAGGGGCCGAAGCCGTCTGGGCACCTCGTCCTTCACACCTGGCTTGGTGGGACACTCCTCTCTGCAGCCCGGGGCTCGGACCGGCTCCAGGGTCAGAGGCAGAGTTTCAGAGGGGCTGGGGACCTTCAGACGAGATGGAGAAAACTCGCCCTTGGCCTGGGAGAGGTGCCGAGTGGCCCGGCTCCTGCAAACCCGTCTCTCCTGTGTCTTTGTCTCTCCCTGCCTCTGTCTTCCGCACCTCCTCTGGCCTCTCTCTGTCTGCTCCAAACTCTGGCTTCACCTCTGTGCCTTTGTCTGTCCCTCCCTGCCCTCTCCTGTCTCTGTGTCTGCAGGTCTCCCTGAGGGTTCCTCATCAGGTAAGGCCTCTCGTGTCCAGGCTTCTGTGTCTAGATGTCCAGCTGACACCTGGGTCTGGAGACACCTTCTGGCTTCGGTGACAATCCGCTACAGTCGACCCAGGTGGGGCGATGAGTGTGGAAGAGTGGCCCCCCCCCCTCTCGTAGGCCCATCAAGGCCCAGCTCTGAGGACCCCTTGTCTCCCTCTGTGGTGACTGCATTGCTGCAGGGCGTTTGGTCCCTCGCTTGCTGACCTGAGACATCTTTCCAATGGCTCTGGATACTCTGGCTCTGGCGATGCGTTGCCGGTTGTGGGGGCGAGAGATGCAGATGGGCTGTCAGGCAGGTGAGGGTCCCCATCCTTAGGTAGTGGGGCATATGGCGGTGGCAGCAGAGGGGCCTCTTCCCAATCCCTTGTAATATAGGAGGCCACTTAATTCGCCGTGAAGGCTTCCTTTAACCTTACACTGTCCCTGAAGAGGAACACAGAATCGGGCCCAAGGAGGCCTGATGTGGGCTATTTCCAACCACTGGTCTACGCAGGGACATTGGTCAGATGGCCAGAGTCTCCGGTGACTACCCCAACACAGCCCAGACTGTGGGGACGTCAAAACTGCCTTCAGAGGCCATCCCACGCCACAGGGCCATTCTAATTCACAGAGGAAGTGCAATTTTCCGGGGGTTAATTTGACCCCATAATCTCCTGAGAACCCCTTGTTAAAATTCTTTATCATACATTCCAGAACAGTGGGTTTGGAGCAGTGGTTCTCCACCTTCCTAATGCTGCAACCCTTTAATCCAGCTCCTCATGTTGTGTGTGGGCGTGTCTGCCTGTGGGCGTGTCTGCCTGTGGGCAGACCCCCCTGGAGATGGATAGAGGAGCGGTGTCTTGGTTCCAAAACCATCGGAAATATGTGTTTTCTGATGGTCTTAGGCGACCCTGTGAAAGAGTCTTTCAAACCCCCAAAGGGGTCACGATCCACAGGTTGAGAACCACTGGTTTAGAGGAACTCTCCCCATAATGATGTTGAAGATGGTTAAGCAAACCTCCCAGTGAACAGTGTCGTGAGACAAACAGGAGGAAGCTCTCATTTCATCTGCCTGGCCGCTCCCCTCAGGGGACTTAGGCGCCTCTTGGCATTGGCAGGTCAGTATAAGCCCCTGACTCATAACGGGTTCACTGGTGGAGACAATGTCCCCAAGAACCGCTCTGCCCTTGGCCGCATGAGGTCACCACGGATGCACAGGGTGGGACTCTCGCAGGCTCCATACCAGGTGTTGTGGAGCACGGTCACTCACACACAGGACGTGAACGTCCCCGCAGGAATTCCCTGTCCTGTGCGGCGTCTGTGCTGTCTGGGAGGTGCTCAAGCTCCCCTTCCATCTTAGAGGCCTGAACTCGGTCCTGGGTCCCAGGGACACTCATTGGATCTGATGTCCTAGCAGGCTTTTCTGTCCACCCTGAAGTCCTTTGCAGTGCAGTGGTGGCCGACTACAGGCGACGGTCAGTGTCCGTGAAATCACTGGTGGCGTGCCTTCCTGTCCATCGCGGGGCCCAAAATTAGTGGTCCCTTCCCGCCGGCTTCCCACAACGGTGGCTCAAGGTCCAGTGCCGCTGTCGGCTTCCCGGCCAACGCTGGGAACCACTGAAATGTTGTGGCAGAAACGCGGTTGGCAGGAAGAGACAGACTGCAGGCACTCGGGGGATTAGAAAGGATTGTTTAATGCTCACTGGTGCTGTCCCAGAGGGGTCATCTCCAAATGCCGAGCCCTGGGCCCGGCTCCAGCCGCCTTCTGTACATGATGAGCTTCCGGGTAGTGGGGGCTTCTGGTTCCACCGCAGTGTGGGTGGTTGGTGGATGGACGGGGATTACAGAGCCAGAGGCGGGGTCCCTGCCCGGCCCGAGGGGCTGCACCTGGCCTGCCTTCTCAATCCGGGTGGTGGAAATATTGCTGATTTTTGTATTCTTATTTTATTTATCAATGTTGTCTAAATATGTTTTAGTTATTAAAACTTTTAAACTGAGAATACAAGTCAAATTATATTTTTAGAAAGAAAGAGGTGTGACTGTGAGCACCGTGGAGGCTTTGTGACCCACAAGGAGACGTTGTGCTGCTGAATGAGACTCGGCGAAGAATCTCTCGGAAATGAGGTTCAAAGTGTCCCAGGTGACAGGTGTTCCATCCTGGCAAGACCCGTTCTGGAAACACGAGGAAGGAAATGCTACTCCAAATAGCCGAAAAGTGAAATGAAAAAACAGTAATGTTTGAATAAAGCTAAATGTGTAGAACTTACATGAAGAAACTACAGTTCTTCATAAACACATAAAACCTAAATGGAAACATTTCCTACTTAAAAGATGGAAAAGAGAATGATAGAACGCCCAGTAGTACTGAAAAAGACAGTTATTCTTTTTCACTTAGGTTTTCTGCATTTTATTTTTCTAAATCATTCACATGGAATTCATAGTTGGAAAATTCCAGAAGTACTTTTCTTCTTCTTTGAAAAGCAAAAATATTCTCCCATTTGTGACTGTGTCTCGATCTTGCTTTGGGAGAAAAGGCCTTAACCAGAACAGCAGGTGTCTTTCAACTCCCGAAGCAGAGAGCCTCATGGGAACCTACTTCCAAATATAGCAAGTGCCTCCTCACTGGCCCTGAATCCACACGACGGTAGTTACGTTTCCACTTATCTCTGTGGGCTTCAGTCCGGGAGGTGCAGGTACATAATCGGGCTGTATCTGCAGGACCGGACCGTCCCTTGGCCGATATTCCAGGCCAGATCCAAAGTCCATCGAAGATGCTTGGACAGTCACAGATTTTGCACAACGGACTTGAGATCTCGGCTACCTTTTTTCATCCCAGCAACGATCAGACCTCAGGCCCGGGCGGAAACCCCAGAAGAATGCATTAAACATAGTGCTTCAGTATAGACTAAAATAATGCATAAGCAAAAACTATATGTAAGAATTTAGAAGTTCTAAGAATATTGTGGTTCAAAAGGGCATTTTTGTCTTTGATCTCTATATATCATGAAGAGAAAACTCATAATTTTGAGTTTATATAAAATGTGGTGGGAGAAATAATATAATTCTCTGAACAATACACATAAAAACAAAACTACTTATAATTCATTATGTGGTTGTTTCTAAAGGTGAGGGTGTTTCAAAATGTGTAGGTAGAATTGTTTAGAATGATGGCTTTAATTCCTTACTTGACATCTTTAAATAAAATTCTTTCCATAACATACACACTTCCATAAAATGCATACTGAAAGTACTCATCTCCTACGTGTATGACTAGGTTGATTAGCACAAAGAGCAAAACCTATGTGGCTTCCTCTAGGCAGATTGTAGAATATTCTGAGCACTCAAATATCCTGTTCCTTCAGACCCCCGTCAAGAGCACCTGTTGCAAGGAGCAGAGCTATTAGCCAGCCTGCAGCAGACACACGTTCAGGACCCTTCACAGTGTCTACACCAAGACAACCCTCCTCGGCTGCTTTCCACCAACGGCGACATGTGGCCAGAGCTCTAGTCCAAGCCGTGCCTGCCCAGCGCAGAGCTTGGACGCCAGGACAGGTGGGAACCTGGGGCTTCCCTGGCGGCCTTGGCTGCGGTTGCAGAGCCGAAACAGCAGAGCAGCAAGCACAGGGCATGAGCTGTATTCCTGACCGGCCGGCCACTGGCTGAAACACCTGAGGTCCTGAAATAGGGGTTTGGGCATCTGGGCCAGATACCAGCTATCAAACTCTACCACCAGGCATTGTAATCAAAGCAGCCTGGTACTGGCACAAGGACCGGCATACAGATAATGGAATAGAACAGAGAGCCCAGAAATCAACTCGTACCACTATGGCCAATTAACATTTGACAAAGGAGGCAAGAGCATACGATGGAGTAGTCTCTTCAACAAATGACACTGAGAAAATTGGACAGGTACATGCAAAAGGGTAAAACTAGACCACCAACATACATCACACATGGGAATGAACTCAACATGGATAAAGAACCTAAGTGTAAGTCACAAAGTCATAAAAATCCTAGGAAAAAAAAAAGGCAGTAAAGTCTCAGCCATCTCTTGCAGCAGTATTTCTGCTGATATGTCTCCAGGGCAAGGGAACCTCAGGGAAAGAAAAACAAATGGGACTACATCAAGCTGAAATGCTTCCACACAGGTAGATAAACATCCTCAATATAAAAAGGGAAGGGAACCCACCCTATGGGAGAACATATCTGCCAATGATACATCTGATAAGGGGTTAATAACAAAATATATAGAGTGCTCATACAACTCAACAAAAGACAAAGAACCCAATCAAGAAATGTGCAAAGGACCCGAATACATAATTCTCCAAAGAGAACATATGGGTGACTAAGAGACACGATAAAAATGTCCACGTCACTAACCTCAGAGATGCAAATTAAAACTACAATGAGGTATCACCTCACACCTGCCAGAATGGCCGCCATCACTAAAACAACATGCAGTAGGTATTGGCGAGGGTGTGGGGAGAAGGGAACCCCAGTGCACTGCTGGTGGGAATGCAGACTGGGGCAGCCACTGTGGAAAACAGTACGGAGTTTCCCCCAAAAATTAAAAATGGAACTACCTTTTGACCCAGCAACCCCACTTCTAGGAATACATCCTAAGAAGCCTGAAACACTATTCAGAAAGAATATATGCACCCCCATGTTCATAGCAGTGCTATTTACAATAGCTAAGATGTGGAAACAGCCCAAGTGCCCATCAGTAGAAAAGTGGATAAAAATGCTGTAGTGCTTTTACACCAAGGAATACTATGCAGCTGTAAAAAAGAAAAGGATCTATTACTCTTTGGGACAGCATAGGGGGACCTGGAGAGTATTATGGTAAGTCAAATAAGCCAGTCAGAGAAAAGCAAGTATGACATGATCTCACTTATATGTGGGTCTAATCAACAAAATAAACTGATGTACAAAATAGGTCCAGAGACATGGGTGCAGGGAACAGACTGACGATCTCAGAGTGAAGAGTGGTGGGGAGGTGGGGGTGGGAGGCAGGAATAGATTAACCAAAGAACTTACATGTATTTATGCATAGGCCATGGACACAGACGACAGCGAGGTGAAGACCTGGGGTGCACATGGGCCGGGAGGAAGGGTGCAAATGAGGGACGTCTGTAATTCAGTCAACAATAAATATAAATTTAAAAAAAATAATGCTCAACTATCTTAAAAAAAGTCCTTTTCACTTTTAAAAACTGCACTTTATCATACCAATGCATTAATTTTTCTACTTTTGTAGCTCTGAGTCACTTAAATTAAACATAAGATACTGCAAGAATGTAACAGTATAATTGTTCTCATGTATTTCATTATTGTGACTGTCAGGATTGTAACCTGAATTTCTTGTTACCATGCGACTAAGAAAATATAGTTTATTTATTAGCTGGCAGAGAAAATTGTAAAACTTTTTAATAGTTATGTTTTTAAAATTCTCATTACAGATTTTTATATTATTCCCAAGGAATTATTTTATTCCTACCCTCTCTGCAGCACCCTCGGCAGTACTAGATCTGGGATAAGCACAAAGACTCAGACTTTTACGAGAGTCTGAGACTGTGGCGGGGAAGGGGCCCACACGGGAAACAGGGAGCCGCAGACGAGGTGCTGCAGTTCCAGAGAAGTACTTGTTATCTTTTCCTATTGAGTTCAGGCATTAGCAACAACATCCAAAGGACGACAAAGAGAGAAAGAAAACAGAAAACCTAGATCTAATTATTAGTGGCAGTAGTGGTCTGTGTAGGAGAAAATCAATATTATGCAAATAGCTCTCCATTATTCCTAGCACATTCAGATCTGGAACATGAAGATAAATCTTCCTTTTCCCCCAGGAGGCTATTAGAGGGTATGGAGGAGAAAGAAACCGCGCTTTGGAGAAGAGCCCGCTGGCAGGGGTACGGACGGACTGTCGCCCGGACCGCGGGGCGTGGTGAAGGCGCGCACTGCGCAGGCCTGTCCTGCGCGCACACGATGCAGAAGCCCACGTGCTCTCAGGAGGGGACCGCGGGCTTCAGGGCGACGGGCCTCCGCCCAGGCTCTGGGTGCATCTCGGGGCCTCCCACGTCTTGTTTTGTCGTCTGTCTCCTGTGTGCAGCCCGTGTGACCTGGTGCTGAGGGGACGAGTGGAGAAAATGTATAGTGAATGCTTGAAATTGAGAAACACTGCCGGGAGGGTGCACTTCTGCCCACGCGGTGGCTGCAGAGACTCTGGTGGGCAGCACAGGGACTGCAAAGACATGGCTGTCAGTTCCCAGCCTACCAGCCCGCCCCACGGGCAGAGGGCGACTGCGTGCCCCTCTCCATCCCCACGTCCAGCCGGGGTGTCGGCTCGTTCCGCACGGGCTGCGGTGCTCTCGCGAACCACACACAGGACATGACGTTCTGCACTGACTGTGCCACGCTGAGCACACTGCACGATGCCAGAGACAGGCCAGGGTCTCGGCACCCCCATCGCCTGAGGGGCAAGGGGCGAGAGCAGTTCCCAAAGGCGAGGACAGCTCAGCTGCAGGTCCGGAGCTGGAACAGAGACCAGTGGTGTCCGCCAGGTCTGGCGTGGACGGGTCAGGGCAGACCTCTCTCTCTCTCTCTCTCTCTCTCTCTCTCTCTCTCTCTCTCTCTCTCTCTCTCTCCCTCCCCCCCGTCCCCCCTTCTCTGTCCCGCTCTCTGGCTGCAGTCAGGAGTCCTCTGGCTCCCCTCCGTCCACCCCCATGAGGCCACGTGGCGGTCTTTCACGCAGAGAGCAGGGCGAGGAGGGCGAGGAGCAGATCTGGACGGCAAGGAGAGGACGACCTACACGCCTGAACACGTGTGGACCAGGCCTCGCCCGGAACGTCTGACAGACCTCATTTCAGGGCCCACCTGACGGCTGCCCGTCACCGCCTCCTCCGTGCACGAAGCCCGGCTGCCCGGCCCTTCCTTCCCCTTCGCTGCCCCTGGCGCCGGCTGAGCCGAGAGGCAGGAGGGGCGCGGTCGGCTCTGGTGGGAGGAAGGGCAGCTGACGGCTACTGGGAAACTCCTGGAAAAGCTTTGCTTTCAGTGTAAAAGTTGCAGAGAAGGAAAATAGTGTCTTTCGCTCTTATCCCTGCTTTTAACAGGTGTGGGGAGCCCGCAGTGGGGATAAGATCTCACAACAGTGAGGCAACAACGATGAAGGATGCTGGTCCTGATATGGTCGAGCCGTTGATCCAATGTGAATGGTTTCTACTTCTCATACTTTAAGTGAGAAAAATAACCTCCATTTGTTTCCCACGTCTTGGTACACCAGGACCCTGGTGCTCGATCGTGTATGGCAAAGTGTAGTGACCGAGACACAAGGACTGTCAGGGGACCACGCCGTTTGTGGACACAAAACAATGGGACTGAAGGATGCTTGGGGTGGAGCGCAAACATTGGGATTTGGAAGGTGAAACCGGGTATCTGTGAAACAGCTGTGAGGACACACAGAACGAGACGCTGAATTTATGCGTCTAAAAGGAAGGGCCAACCTGGATATATGTTATATAACGATAAGTCAAGTCTCAAGAGTAAGCTGACCCTCTATTTTATTTAAAGAAGAGTGTCAAGGACCAGGTTCTAAGAACTCCAGCATTTGTAGCTTAGACAGAAAAGGATTTAGCAAAGAATAAGACAGAGATCAGGAGATGGAGTACTTTAAGAAGGGAAGAGGCGGTAGTGTTTGGGTGCCATGGAGAAGTAAATAAGATGTTGGTCACAACGGTACTTAGAAGGGAAAACTAGTTCATGATGATCTGACATTTCAAGAAAAAATGCCGGTGATGGGGGCACCAGCGTGACTTCTCTGTAAGAAGAGTGCCCGAACCCTATTCGAATATTAAAGATTAACTGAGAATAAAGACAATGTTTCCTTTCCCCTCCACACCTCACCTGTGGATGTGGTAGTGAAGGTCTCACGGAGTGTGTGAAGGAAAACGCGGCCCCAGGACCCAGGCTCCTGACTGAACGGACCGAGACGGCACCGACTTGCTTTTTCTGCCCCATGCCGCCTGCAGAGGCCTCACCAGGTACAGAAGACAAAATACGAATATTAGCAAACTTAGGTTCATTGCTGCTGTGGACGGGATGTTTTGCCCACATGCCCCCCTCCCCCTTTCCTGTATTGAAACCCTAACCGCAGTGTGGCTGTTTGGAAATGAGGTCTCGAAGGAAGTGATGAAGGGGGATGAGGTCATGGGGTGGGGCCTGGAGATGACAAGGTTGCTGCTCAGGTGAGAGGAGACACCAGGAGTCCCTGCCTTGCTCTGCAAGGAAGGTGGCCATCAGCAAGCTGGGAAAGTCTCACCAGAGTCCACACCCCGCCGGCGGGCCCTGGGAGGTGGGGTGCTGCTGTAGCAAATACCTAAAATGTAGACATGACTTTAAAACTGAGTGACAGGTACAGATCAAGGAATTTTGTGACGTGTGGTAGGAACCACATTCTACCTGCATTGCCCCGTTGGTAGAAATATGGATGTTCATGGAGACTCTGCTGAGTCGGAAAGAAAGAGAATCATAGCGCAACCCTCTATCATCTTAGAAAATACGCATGATGTCACGAGCAGAATGCTGGTGGAAATGTGGGCATGCCCATCATGTTATTAGAACGGAAGGCAAGGCCGTCCTGGTTAGAAAGTAGCAAAGAACTTTCAGCTGACTTGTGTGCTAGTGTTTTGTGGGAGCTAGAACCGATGAGTGATGGAATGGGGTATTTCCCTGAGGAGATTTCCAAGCAATCACTGAAGGTGTAGACTTGTTTCTCCTTACCGAGTGTATTAAAACGCAAGAGGAGAAAGATAAGCTGAAGCACTTGTTAGGCGAAAGAGAATCAGAACTTGAAACTTTGGGAAATTCTGTCTATTCATACTGCAAAAAAAAAAAAAAGGGGGGGGGGAAATGTGGTCTCAAGAGAACACTGAGCGTGTAGCTGAACCACTGTTTGATAAGGAGATTATCATGGGTATGAAGCGAGAGTATGACCAGCCATCTCTGCAGAATCAAGAACGAGAAATGTGAGTTTACCAGCAGAGACCATTCCAGTTTGGACCAAAAGGTACACAATGAGACAACGGTGTTCTCAGGCTGAAACAGGCCTTATCCTTCGAGGACAGGAGAGAACAAGCCATGAGCTGAGCTGGAGACAGTGGGGCTTCCTTTCCCACACGGCCCAGAAGGCCTGGGTCCAGACGGCAAGGCTGTCTGCTCTTCAGTTTTAAACGATGGGGCCCCCGCCAGGCCTTCAACAAGCCAGGTTGCTGCATCAGTCTCCTTGACCATCAGAACACGCACAACATTGAGGGTGGGGTTACCTGCTAGGTCCCCGTGCTCAGGCTCAGCCAGCGGAGCTGCTGGGTGGACGGCAGAGCCACAGGGGCAGGACTGCTGCCCAGGCTGTGGGGCTGGGCTCTCTACTCCAGTGGGTTGAGATGGACGAGCATCAAACCAAAGAGGGTTAGTCTCAGGCCTGAAGACCTGGTGAGATTTGCCTTGCTTGAGTTTGGACCTGCTTAGAACATTTCATCTCTGCCATTTCTTCCATTTTTAATGGAAATGTCTATCTTACACCTGTCCCATCAGTGGATTTTGGGAAGCACATAGTTTGTCCGGTTTCACAGGGTCACAGCTGGGGAAGAATTTTGTCTTAGGATGAATCACACCTCAAGTCTCACCCATACCTGATTTTGATGCTATTTGGCTAAGACTTTGGACTTTAGGTTTTAGAGTTGTTTATGGAATGAGTTGACTTTGGGGGCTGTTGGGATGGAATGAATATATTTTGCATGTGAGAAGGAAATGAACTTTGGGAGGGCAGAAGCAGAATGTTAAGGACTGTGTCCCTCCAAAATCAACATGTTCGAAACCCTAAAGCGTATAAGCTTATTATTGTTATATTTGGAGGTGGGGCTGCTAAGGAGGTGATTAAGGTCAAATAACTTGGTAGAATTGATGTCCTTGTAAGAAGAGACACCAGAGAGTGTTCTCTCTCTCTCTCCCTCTGTCCCTCTCCCCACTCCCCCCAACAGGCAATGAGGAAAGGTCTTGTGAAAACACAATGGGAAGGAAAGAGCTCTGTCAGGAATCCGACCCTATCGGTCTTGGATGCACCTCCAGCCTCCAGAAATTTGAAACAAATGTTTCTGTTGTTCGAGCCACCTAGTCTGCGGCATTCCGCTACGGCAGCCTGAACTAAGACACTTTCCTACAAAAGCATGCATGTTAATTATAGAACATTTGAAAAATATAGAAACACACAAATAAAATTACCTAAATAACTACAAGAAATAAGCACTGTTCACACTTTTGGTGAAAGGGAATGCCCCCTTATCCATAGTCTTTCTTTCTGAAGTTGCAGTTACCCATGGCCAACTGCCATTTGGATGTATTAAATATAAATTTCCAGAAATAAACAATTTATAAGTTTTAAATTTTGTGGCGTTATGACCAGCATGATGACATCTCTTGCCGGCCACTCCATGCTGCCTGCAGTGTGACTCATCCCTTCGTTCAGTGGCTTCATGCTATATATGAACCTGCCCATTCTTCTTTTATTTATTTAATTAATTTATTTTTGTTACATTACAGATGTTTCTCCTTTTTCCCCCACTGATCCTTCCTCCCTCTCCCTCCCTACCCTCTCCCCAACTTTGTTGTCCATGTCCATTGTTCATGCATACATGCATATAAGTTCTGTTGTTTATCTCTCCCCCACCACCCCCTCTTCTGGGGATTGTCAGTCTGTACCCCACTTCCACGTCTCTGGGACTACCCCATTCCTCAGACTGTTATGTTCATTATATTCCACAGATAAGTGAGATCATATGTTACTTGTCTTTCTCTGTTTGGCTTGTTTCACTTAGGATAATACTTTCCAAGTCCCTCCATGTTGTCTCAAAGGATAAGAGATCTTTCTTTCTTACAGCTGCGTAGTACTCCATTGTGTACATGTACCACAGCTTTTTTACCCATTCGCTGCCCATTGTTCTTAGTAGCCGTCTTCGTCACCAGATCAAATGTCACGGTATCACAGTGCTTGTGTTCAAGTAACTGCTATTTTACTTAATAATGGCCCCAACCACAAGAGTAGCAATGCTGTCAATTCAGACCTTCCAAAGAGAAGTTATAAAGTGCTTCCTTTAAGTGAAAAAGTATGTATGTATAGAAAACAGAAAACAAAAACAAAAAATAACCACTATATATTTGGTTTGATACTATGCATGGCATCTACTGGGGGTCTTGGAACATATCCCCCCTCAAATAAAGAGAGACCGATGGTGTATCTCACATAAATAATTAAAGGATAAGTTCTTTATCAACTTTGATTTCTTTATCATTTAGCTGGAGTGAAACAACTAAAATGGGCAGTCAAAACTGTACATTAGAAAGAAGATCTTGATATTTTCTAGGGAGGGTTACAAAATTTGGAAATAATTAGGACAAGTTAGAGGTTATTTTCTCACATTAGGCTATGCCACAAAGACTTCACATAAGATATTGGAACATTAAAAATGTATTATATACATAAGACATTTGAAAAGCACAAATGCTATTGCTTAACAATGTCTGAGTGTAAAGATAAGGGATAGGGAGAGAATCCAAAAACAATAGACCTTTTGGGTACTAAAAATATAAATTCTATAAACATTAGCACATGCATGCAAGAAAAGGTGGAGACTATTGCTAACAAATCCATGTTTTAGAGCTATAATTACCCAATAATACATATGATTTTGAAACTTTACATAGCTTTTATGTGTTTCTATATTTTACAAACTGGTATTGGAATGCTGCATGGTCTTTGTTGTCCCATAATTACAAGGGATTTTGAAATGCAGCAGAGCATAGTAGTTTCAAGGTCTGGGAATACTTTTCTGTGGCTTGAGGTTTGATTGTCTGGTCCTGTGGCTACGCTTTCCACACCCATGGCTCTCACCTCTGCCTCTGCAGTTGTTCCTCTACTATGGGTTAGTCTTTCTTTTTCTTGAGAAGCAGTATATGTTTGTAACTGGAGAGTTTCATCAGCCTGTTTCCTCTCTGTAGAATTTTAAGAGTCTGATGAGCCTCTTACATTTCATCCTATCTCTGTACATTTCCTATCTCTGCTGGTATAACATTCTCAAAGATCTTGTGGTCTCCCATGTACATCACCTGAACTTACACTATTAGACAAGAGGGTTCTTCACAAGCTTTCTTGGACAGTCCCATCTCTATTTCTGTCTTCCGCTGAAATGGTTGTATGAATCATGAGTCACACATCTAATGTCTTTGGCACTAGCAAAAGGTTGGCCAGCAAATGGTTGTAGACTGCTTTCTCCCCTAGGATGTGTTAAATCTCCTTCTGCTTCTCTCTGATAAGAATACCTGTGACTAGATTTAGAGCTCACCCAGTTATCACCCCACCCAAGATTATTAAGTTAATCACACATGAAAAGATATTTTGCCGAAGAGGGTAACATTCACAGGTCCTGAAGAAAAAGAGGAGGACATACGCTTGGGAGAGTTACCACCTATGACAAACGCCATTTATATCCCATTGAACAGAACTTACTCATGTGCTCAGTTAACTCTTGAGGGTTCTCTTAGTGAAGAAGAAGAGTAGAATAAATATTGTGGGGACAGCTACTTGCTTCTTTCTCAGTCATTTTCTATGCATATAAATAAAAGAATTGTTGGTTCCCTGGGGCATTGAAAAATCAATCACTCACTTCTCTGGGGAAGTTACCATTTTGGTGCAATGACAAGTGTCTGCCAAATTCAGTCTTTCTATTAAGCAATATTGAATTAGGTTGCAAATGGTTGCCCAAATGGTAAGTAACACGTTTTCAGAAAATGACATGATCTCTGTGGGTTGAAGCGTATTTTTTTTACTAGAGCCTTTTTGGAGCGGATGAGGCCTAAAATAAGCCTTAGTGGGTAAGCAGAGTTTTAACCAGGTGGAGGTCGGCACACTCACAGGGCTGGTAAAGACGGTTCTATTGCTTCTACTGGAAAATCTTCTGTGGAGGCGTCCCTAAATTCACTAGGTTTTCCTTGTTTTTTATCCGTCAGAAACCAAGGATTGTTCTGGTCATAATTAACAAATTATGAAAAAAGTCTTAGGTGACAAAGTGGGTAGTGAGTGCTTAGGAAAAGCTAATACTGTATTTGAGCAAAGAGCAGGGCAGAACATCAGTAAGAGTGAAGAACAGATGTGGTTATTAAGAGAGTAGAGCTTAAAACTTCTTACCACAAGGAGAATTTTTTTATTGCATCTATATGAGATGATCAACCTCTCATGGTAATCATTTCACAATATATGGAAATCCAACCATCATGCTGTGCACCTTAAATGTATACAGTGATGTATGACAATTACTTCTCAGTAAAACGGGAAAAAAGAATAGGAGTGATTTCTGAAGACCATTAGAGGTTTTGTAAGAAAACATCATCATCAGTTTTTAGGACTAGGATCAAGGAGTTTTGTATTTGATGTTAATAAAGAAGTATTGATTGGTCCTCAGAAGTATAATGTGTGTCAAGGACATACGCGCTCAATCTTGCTTTACCAAATGATCGGGGGGTGATGTACAGACAGAAAGATAACTTTCCCAGCCTAAGGTCTTGGACGACAATGTAGAAAACCTGCTCACTTCTCCTGGTCCAAATGTTATCACTGGAAAAGAAAAGGACCTAGGGGCCCTCAAAACATTCTTCTTGGTCTGCAAGACAGTGCCGTGCTGACTGGTTTGTTTGTGCTCGGGCCTGCATGTCTATGTGTGGTCGAGTTCGCTGTGCAAACAAGTGAGAGTAACTAAGGCCCGATAAAGCAAGGGCAAAGCAATGAGGGGGCCCAAACTGCATGAGGCTTGTGAGCTGGACTTGCTCTCCTCCCAGCCCCAGAGGCTCACACAACAATCAGACGTCAGCTTGCATGTCATCGGAGTAGCAGTACAGTAGTCATCAGCTGCCCGTTTACACTGTAATAACGTAATGTGCAGCGATTGAAAACATGAGGGCCCTGTCTCTATTGATGGCATTTATTAATATTTCAAACTCTACATTTTAAAAGGCATAACAGCCCGGGCTGGTGCGCTCAGTTGGTTGAGTATTGTCCTGTGCACCAAAATGTTGCTGGTTGGATTCCCCGTCAGGGCATATGCCCAGGTTGTGGGTTGTGGGTTTGATTCCTGGCAGGGGCCTGCAGGAGGCAGCTGATTGATGTTTCACTTTCACTTTGATGCTTCTCTCTCTCTCTCTTCTTCTCCCTTCCTCTCTCTCTAAAAGTCAATACATTTTTTTTTTTACATTCATCTTCAGATAGAGTGAGAGGGAGAGAGGGAGGAAGAGAGAGAGAGAGAAATATCAATATGAGAGAGACACATCAATTGGCTGCCACCCACACAACCCCAACCAAGGCCGGGGACAAGCTGCAACCAAAGTATGTGCCCTTACCAGGAACCAAACCCGGGACTCTCTGGACCGTGGGCCAATGCTCTAACCGCTGAGCCAAACAGGTCAGGGCTCAATAAAATTTTAAAAAAAATCATTTAGAAAAGCATAATAACTTTGTTGAATTTAAGTTGTCACAAGCCTAAGGAATCCATCATTTTCACATATTTTCTAAATGAAACAAGTCCTGAGTATTTTTTCTCCCCAGGATGCGGGAGAAGAAATCCTCAGCTGTCCCTTGAGTGTGCCTCGAAGCCCTGGGGTGGAGTGCCTGAGACTAGAGCAGGTGGCACTGTCCTGCAGTGAGCAGGTGACACAGGACAAGCCCTGGCCTACTAGAGTAAGAGTAAGGTCACCATTGAAGAAACGGACACCTAGAAATCTACAGTCTTAGCGGGTAAAGCCAGCTCCCTGTTTATGCTGAGAGCTGTACGTCTCTGTGGTCTCTGTGACAGAGTGCACCGGGAGACCGCCGCTGATCAGCATATGCAAAACGCACCAGCCAGCACGGGTGTGAGACTCAGAGCTCGCCGCCACAGGTGGTTCCCCTGAAGGACCATTGATAAAGGCCTGTGGCAGGGCCTAGAAGCTGTAAAAGGAGTGAAAGAAACAGAGGTCCTGATAGGCTTCCGTGCATTTTAATAAGAAGTAGAACAAACATTTAATTGACAGAGAGTCCAAAGAAATCACGTCCAAAATGTAAGTGCTATAAAAAAGTGGAATGTGTCAAAGACATATATACACACAGACACACATATATATATAATATGATATATTATGTGGCTTATAATATGACATATATATATGTTATAACATATAACATATTGTATAACATATATGTTATAACATATATGTGTTATATATTATATATGTGTTATATATAATATGTATATATATGTTAATAGAAAGAGATTCAGGACAAAAAATTCAAATACCAGCATTATACAATATCACATAATTTAATCATATGCATTCGCATTTTAACAGAATAAACGTATTTCATTTGATTTCTAATGGAATGCAGGAGGAAAGTTTAAGCATGAAACTAAAGTGGTATCTGCTCTCATGTCACAGTTACTCACAGACATATGAGGAAATAATGGAAAGTGACACAAAAATGCTGCTCTTGAGGGGATATTAACACCTACCGATAGAAAACTCCGAGTCTGGGAACAATCACAGTAAATAAATAAATGTCTGGGAGTGGGGATGGAGGAGCCCAATCCCTGATGTCTTAGATTATTGGCTGCCGCCAGGCACTCACTGCTTCTGATAAATAAGGCCCTAAGGGGGGCCGTACGCCCAGCCTGCTGCACTGATGAACCCTAATGACCACACCCTACTTCATTTTGAGTTCCTGCGTGCAAGCGCCCTGGGAGAAAGGCAGGGCAGGGATTATGATCCTGTTTTGAAGCTTAGAGTGATTGGAGCCAGAGTCACACAAAGAATGTTTGAACCAAGGCCAGAACTAAAATGTTTGGATTCATATTTTTGTCTTCGTTGCTTATATCTTGTACTTGAGTTGTACTTCCTCGAAATTCTGATTATGCCATTGTCCTTATTAAAAAGCTTCAAGGATTTCTTACTTCATGTTGGGTCACAAAGAAGTATGCAGACATGCTTGTATCTTTCTCCAGACTGGGTTCTCGGGGTGCAGATTCTGCTATTTATTTCTATTAACAGTTCCTATAAATCATGTCTTGCCAATATTGCTCACTGAATATTTTTTGAAACCTAAATCTGTTAAACTATTTTTTTGTTTTATTGTTTAGCTTGTCACTCATGTATGTCTACCCAACTTAATTACAAATTTAAAAAAATTTTTCTTTATTCATTTTAGAGAGAGAGAAGAAGGTAGAGTGGGGGAGAGATAGAAATATCGATGAGCGAGAACATCGACTGGCTGCCTCTTGTATGCCCCCCACTGGGGATTTGGCCCACAACTTGGGCATGTGCCCTGACCGGGAACTGACCCTGTGACCTCTTGGTGCCGGGTCAATGCTCATCCACTGAGCCACAACCACACTGGTCGGGCACAAATTATTTAAATACAACTCTTGTACTTTGTAGGATCTTAAATGTCTTATAATTCAAATTTGGGTGATATGGTAAGAAAGGGTACTCACAACGATAACTTCTTTATTTTATTTATTTATTTATTTATTTATTTATTTATTTATTTATTTATTAATTATTTTTTTAAATCCTCACCAGAGGATATTTTTCCATTTTTTGTACAGGTAGAGTGGGAGGGAGAGAGAGGAAGGGAGAGAGACAGAGAAACATCGACGTGAAGGGACACATCAAGTGGCTGCCACCCGCACGACCAACCAGGGCCGGGGACAAACTGCAACCGAGGTACGTGCCCTCAGCGGGAACCGAACCCGGGTCTCTCCGGACCGCAGGCCGACGCTCTAACCGCTGAGCCAAACTGGCCAGGGCAACGATAACTTCTTTAAAGCTAATGTGTATACCAAAACTTTATGTGCGTGGCTTATCTAATCACAATTCTTATGTTGTTCCTACCACTGCAGGGCAGGTAATGGAGACAACCATTTGTCCCAGTTACCTCAATCATGGGAATTCCGACGGAGAGTGTTTGAAGCAGAGGGGTAACAAATGTTTTACTTGACAAAGATTTTAGGATTTTTAGCAAAATTCTTGTTCTTTGGGGAAAACGCTATCTGGAATTTACTAAGAATATATGAGATTCTTCATGCTACCAAACATGTAGGATGTTATAACTTTTAGAGGGAACATTCCCTCGAGTTGCATATATTGATCACTGACATATTTTGAGGGTTTGTACGTTAGGCACTCTTCAAAGAACACCACTCGTGCTACGGAATGCTCCTGACAGCTGAAGGCGCGGCGCCTATTATTTTCTTCAATGTTTTAGGGATAAGGATACTGACTCGCAGTGTTTATGTAACTTGCTCAAAGTCACACAGTAACTACACGGCAGAGCTAAGACCGCAGGCTCCAGGTGCTGCACATTACCCACTGGTGATGTTACAAGAGGGAAGGTCGTTTCCCTCCTGCATTGTGGGCAAGGCAGCCACCCACAGAGGTCACCACTGCCTGAGGTCAGCGCCTAGCCTGCCAGACAACACGCTCCCCCTGCAGCGCACTGCTCCCTCCAGCAGAAGCCCCCACCCCACCCCCGCTGCTCCCTGGCCTGTCTGCAGACCCCCTCTCTGCCCCCTCACCCTGTCTGCAGACCCCCCGCTCTGCTCCCTGGCCTGTCTGCAGACCCCCTCTCTGCCCCCTCGCCCTGTCTGCAGACCCCCCGCTCTGCTCCCTGGCCTGTCTGCAGACCCCCTCTCTGCTCCCTCGCCCTGTCTGCAGACCCCCGCTCTGCCCCCTCGCCCTGTCTGCAGACCCCCGCTCTGCTCCCTGGCCTGTCTGCAGACCCCCTCTCTGCTCCCTCGCCCTGTCTGCAGACCCCCTCTCTGCTCCCTCGCCCTGTCTGCAGGACCCCTCTCTGCTCCCTCGCCCTGTCTGCAGACCCTCACTCTGCTCCCTCGCCCTGTCTGCAGACCCCCTCTCTGCTCCCTCGCCCTGTCTGCAGACCCCCTCTCTGCTCCCTCGCCCTGTCTGCAGACCCCCTCTCTGCTCCCTCGCCCTGTCTGCAGAACCCCTCTCTGCTCCCTCGCCCTGTCTGCAGACCCCCTCTCTGCTCCCTCGCCCTGTCTGCAGACCCCCTCTCTGCTCCCTCGCCCTGTCTGCAGACCCCCTCTCTGCTCCCTCGCCCTGTCTGCAGACCCCCTCTCTGCTCCCTCGCCCTGTCTGCAGACCCCCTCTCTGCTCCCTCGCCCTGTCTGCAGACCCCCTCTCTGCTCCCTCGCCCTGTCTGCAGACCCCCGCTCTGCCCCCTCGCCCTGTCTGCAGACCCCCGCTCTGCTCCCTGGCCTGTCTGCAGACCCCCTCTCTGCTCCCTCGCCCTGTCTGCAGACCCCCTCTCTGCTCCCTCGCCCTGTCTGCAGACCCCCTCTCTGCTCCCTCGCCCTGTCTGCAGACCCTCACTCTGCTCCCTCGCCCTGTCTGCAGACCCCCTCTCTGCTCCCTCGCCCTGTCTGCAGACCCCCTCTCTGCTCCCTCGCCCTGTCTGCAGACCCCCTCTCTGCTCCCTCGCCCTGTCTGCAGAACCCCTCTCTGCTCCCTCGCCCTGTCTGCAGACCCCCTCTCTGCTCCCTCGCCCTGTCTGCAGACCCCCTCTCTGCTCCCTCGCCCTGTCTGCAGACCCCCTCTCTGCTCCCTCGCCCTGTCTGCAGACCCCCTCTCTGCTCCCTCGCCCTGTCTGCAGACCCCCTCTCTGCTCCCTCGCCCTGTCTGCAGACCCCCTCTCTGCTCCCTCGCCCTGTCTGCAGAACCCGTGCCTGCCAATTAGTGCTGGGAGCCAAGCGGTTCCACAGAGCGCAGACAGTCAATGGGAAAGTGACCCAGGCTCACTAGAGTTGATTCGGCCTAATGAGCTATCATGGTGTAACCCCAGCTATTAATCACACTTTGTCCTTCCAGCCATGACTCATACCCTCCGTGGGATCTGGAACCCGAGTCTACCAGGTCCCCCGAGCTGCTCTGCAGGGCTGGGCCGTGGCTCCAGCTGGTGCTGGGCTCTCCCCAGCTGCGCTGGTTCCGCTCTGCTCAGCCCAAGCCACGTGCCAGCTAGAGTCAAAGGAGGGCACAGAAAACAGCGCCTTAATGAGACGAGGCTTCCAGTTCAGATCCGGTTAGCTCGTGCTGAGCAACTGCAATTCCTGCATTCTGTGCTTGTGTTCAGTATGGAGGCTCACGCTGGTTTTACATATGGCTATGCAATATAAAAATGTATGTGATGGGTGGAACAACTATATGGTGTGTGTATAATGTAGATGGCATGTGTAACAGTGTGTGTGTGCACACACACGCACACACACACATATAATTAGTGTAAGGCTGGATGATATCATATTTAAATAGATTGTCTAAACCGATTATTCAAGTCCAATTCACCAAGGTTAACATCTCAGCTCTGCCACCTAATACTCATTACTAACTTTTAAAAAGTGTATCTTTGTTGAAAGTGTCACAGATGTTCCTCCTTTTTTGCCCCATTGACCCCCTCTGCCCGCCCCCCCCCTTCATTGTTAACTTTTAAGGAACTCCAAGCTCTAAAAGAAGATAATGGGCCCACCTCATAAGATTATTCCGGCTATAATTTAGAATACTTACTTTCTGGATATGGAAATAAATATCTTAGCAAATTTGAGTTGAGGAAGTCCCGAATCTCTGACCTTGAAATCAAAATGCTACCCCCGGAGGCCCGGATGTGCAGTGTCAATAAAAGAGACAGCCGCTCAGCACCCCCCCACCCCCCAATCCCTGCAACAAGTAAATCTAATTAAACAAGAAAACCCAGAAGGAAAAGGAAGACAAAGCGTTTTGTTTTGTTTTGTTGTATTTATTATGCCAACTTAACTACAATGCAAGAATGAGAAAAATCTAAGTCTAGATAGGTTAGTAAAAATACATACAGGTAAGTCCCACAGCTTTGCTCTTCATTTATTGGCCTCCGTGCCCAATTATATCTCCCCTTTCGAATCAATGGATTTCTTTTTAATTTTCTTTTTTTTTTTTAGTCCATGGAAACACGATAAAAAATGACAGAAGAATAATTCTAATTTATTTCCACTTCATATTTTATACCTGCAATTATGTTTGTGTTAATTACATGAAAATGTCAATCCCCTCATTTGCTTCTTCCTTTGTAACCTTTTGCAGACAAAAGTTTATCATTCTGACAAATAAAGGCCTCTCCGATCTTGACACTTCAGAACAAATGCAAATTGTATTTTTTCAAATTAGAGAACAGCTGTCAATCATATCATTTAAAAAGTGGGTGAGTTATCCAAGGAAGTTTGAATTCTTTAGCTATTTGGAGTTTTTAGGATTAAAATATGACAAGCTAATATTAAGTAGCACAATTACTGTGAGTAGATGTTATCATTCTTAATGCAGGTAGCTCAATTTAAGCGAGGGCTTGAATAAATTGCATGTTCCGTTTTAGAAAAGGTATTTGGAACCTTTTGCTTAGTTTCTAAAATGTGCAAATAAAATCTAAAATACGGAATTCTACTTAAATGTCAATGAAATAGAAGCTAGCATTTCCCAAGCTGTCTTACCCTAGCTTCCTCCCTTCCTAAAAATGACCCCTTCCTTATTCACATGTAACATTTCATTTCACAAATTGCTACATCAACACTGGCCTTTAAAATATGCGAACTGGCTTTCTTCACTCCTAGCTGTCTGAGTCTATCTTCTGAAATCTTAAGTCAGCTAAGTTCCAGGGGATGGGGAGCTCATTCATCTGGTCTCAGGGATTTCTGTGACTCCCTGTCCATCAGAGGTCTTTTCTTTTTCTAAAATTGATTTTAGAGAGAGGAAGTGAGAGAGAGAGAGATAGAAACATCTATGAGAGAGAACATTGATTAGCTGCCTCCTGCTTGCCCCACACGGGGGATCGGCCCACGACCCGGGCATGTGCCCTGACTTAACCGGTGACCTCTTGGTGCAGGGTCGACGCTCAGCCAGTGAGCCTCACGGGCTGGGCTACCACAGCCTTTTCTTCGCTCTCCCTTCTCCTGCGTGTCAGCGGAGGTCTGTGGGGAAGGGAAGACAGGTGCTTGCTGCGCAGGCCACTGGTTAGAACGAAACCTCGCGGTAACATTGTCAAGATGACCACTCTGAGCTCCCTGTAGGCAGCCGTTAGGATTCCTAGTTCAAGATGCTGAAACTAAAGCACAAGCGTTTAAATGACGGGGCCAAGATCACGGTGGAGAGGCAGAGGAGGGAAGACTACGAAGCCACATTTTCAGGCGACCTGAAGGTCTAGAGTCTTCCATGTCTCGGGGCAGGGCCTGTGTTTCTGCTGCTTTGTACAGTTTCCATAAAGCACATTCAAGAAAAGTTTACTTTTTTAAAAAGATTTTTCTTTTTTTCAGAGAGAGAGGAAGGGAGACAGAGACAGAAAGAAACATCAATGTGAGAGCGAAACATCAATCAGCTGCCTCCTGCCTGCCCCCTGCCTAGGACTGAGCCCACAACCCGGGCATGTGACCCGACTGGAAATCAAACAGGCAACCTTGGGTGCCCAGAAGGTTGCCCAACCAACTGAGCCAACACCAGCCAGGGCAAGGAAGGGTTTTCTTAAATGATGATGCTAGGCCTCGTGTGAGTGCTGGGTACCACTGTCTCCATGTGGATTTTCAGGGACCCTTCTCATCCCAACTCAGTGCCTCCAGATTCAGTGTTGTCTTCAGCATGTGTGTGTTCCAATGCAGAAAAGTTTACCTGGAAGGATAACAAAGTATCTCCTTTAACTGTAGACTAAGTCACTCAATCATACTGTCCCAGTGAAAAGCAGAGTCTAAATCGTATTTACCTAACTCAAAATTTTATGAATCTAAAATGATAGTGGGTGAGAAAGACTTGTGGATAAATTAAGTTCTGAAAAACCTATCTTGAAATTATTTCCACCTTATCTGAATTTTTCCGAGGACCTGATTCATCCTTTTCATAAGATTCTTGAAGAGGTGTGTGACCCTCAGATACCTAAAACTATCATCTCACAGGCTAGCTGTAGGCCCTGGATCTAAGACCACACCTCCCCCGGGCTTTCTGGCAATCAGGGGCCCTGGAAGCCCCCCTGTCTTTCTTCCCACGCAGTCAGCACTGTTTCCCTGGATCCACGCGAGCAATCCTATCCTGCCCTCTGCCAGGTCCCCTTCGGGCCCTCGCTGTCAGCCCTGCGCATGCTCCCGCCCCCCGGGTGTCTGAGCCCTTCCACTGCACCCCTGACAGCACAACGCTCTGTACCCCGTCTGTTTTCTGAAGGTTTTCTCCACCCTCTGGTTAAAGGGCCAACTCCCCCCACAGGGACTCGGGGTTCCTGTAAGGCCCAAAGTGCTCTCTTACCTTCCACAGGTCTCACCCCTCTGGGCCCAGAGGAGGGGGAGCTGCAGCTCCTCCTTCCTCCTCGAGGCTGCGTTCTGTCTGTCCTCCCCGCTCCAGGACCCTGGTCTGCACACCCACGTCAGGCGGCGCCACCCTCCGCCTCCCGTTGTTGGTATCCATCCGCTCCTGGGTCACCCCTCCCCCTTTTCAGTAATTTCAGCTTCAGCCCTATTCTTGTCTTAATGTCTGAATTCAGTTTACACATGGATGATCATATCAATACCCTCTGTTCTTTGAACTTTGTAAATGCTCTGTCCTTTGCTTAAGTCAAGTTTTCTTATGGTCATCCCCTCCAGCCGTTGTCCCCAGGGGCTCCTCATCCAATCCACTGTAAGTGATTTCAGTGACTATCTTCTCAAATCTCTCAAGGATGGTACATAACTGCTATCATTCCAGATTCCAAGGAGAGAAGTTGATTTATTACACATTTCAGGACATTAAAGCTTAATTCGCTCAGGGAACCCTGGTTGAGAAAGTGCACCAATAATTGTAATTCTCCATAAGCCGGATTCAGGTAATCTGTTTCTAACAACGTTCTGTTTCTAGCATATTCCCACTAGTAGCCCCTCTTCGCATCTCAATATCCTTCACTTAATGTCAACTGCAAAGTCCCTTTTGACATATAAAAATAACACATTTTACAGGTCTGGGAATTAGAAGGTGAATATCTATGGGGGTCATTATTCATTCTACAGCATGTAGCAATTTCAACGGTCATCATCAAGGTTATTGATGGTGTTACATTCTTTCATCCTGAAGCACAAAATGTCTGTTTGTCTCTCTTTTGAGGATACTCAGTGCCTATCAATGAATCCATTAATTCGCTGAAGGATGCAAAAGAGTGATTTTGAAATTTTCATTATATTTTAATAGGTGAAATAATCTATAAGGAGATACTTCTCCTCATCTACTATTTGGATATATATTAGTAGTTTGTATAGGAAAGGGAGGATAACTGATTGACATTATTTCTTCGTTTACCAGTTTCCAAGATAATGAACCAACCTTCCTTCCTTCCTTCCTTCCTTCCTTCCTTCCTTCCTTCCTTCCTTCCTTCCTTCCTTCCTTCCTTTTCTTTCTTTCTTTCTTTCTTTCTTTCTTTCTTTCTTTCTTTCTTTCTTTCTTTCTTTCTTTCTTTCTTTCTTTCTTTCTTCTTTCTTTCTTTCTTTCTTTCTTTTTCTTTCTTTCTTTCTTTCTTTCTCTCAGTCTCTCTCTTTTTCCCTCCCTCCCTCCCTCCCTCCCTCCCTTCCTTCCTTCCTTCCTTCTATTGTTGAAAGTATTACAGATGTTCCTCCTTTTTCCCCATTGACCCCTGCCTTCCCACTTCCACCCACCTCCTATTTCCCCAGCTAATGCCGTGTCCACTGGTGGTGTGTACATGCATATGAGTTCTTTGGTTTCTCTCTTCCCACCCCTCCACCCCCATCCCTCTGAGGTTTGTCAGTCTGTGTCCTACTTCCATGACTCTGAACTTATTTTCTATCATTCTCCAAAGGTGACCTCTGACTTCTCTACTCCCTTCTCTTTCCTCCCCACCTCCTAGCATAAACCATCAATGGCAAAGTACGATGATAATCTAACTTCCCTTGTAAACCACTTATTCTGACGAGATAGCCAAAGGACTTTTATTTCATCCTTAAAGTCTGGTAACTTGACTAGACTATGTTTTCTTGGTCATTCTGGGTAGATCTTATCAAGTACGTAATATGCTCTTTCCGTATGTATTTTCATTTTAGTTTTTTTTTTTTTTGCATTTCAGTATTTGTTGTATTTCCTTGCTTTTGTGTTCTTCCAGGATTTCTGTATTTATTTTTTGGATTTGTTTGCTTATCATCAATATTTGTTACTTTCTCTTGAAATTTTATTTCTTCATTTTTTTTTTTAAGTGCTTTCTTCTTTTTGCTACTGTTTCTCTTAGGGCATTATTTGTTATGCTCATTTTATCTTGTATTTCTTCTAATAGTCTGATATATTAGTCTAACAATCTGAATTTTTTCCCCACTTATTTTTAATTCTTTATTAAATTTTATCACTTTATTTTAGAATTCTTATAATTTTGATTTCTTCTTTCATGTCTTATGTCAGTTATTCAAAGTTTTTAATGTGTTTTGAAATAGGAGGTACAGATTTAATCTGCTTGGTCAGCATGACTTCCTGGCATAGCCGCATAGATGCTGTTCTACCCTTTATTCATATTTACCTCATAAGAGCTTTGCCTGTTCTGTTATCTGTTGCTGACTTTGAGAAATTAATTTTTGAACTTCAGAAGGATTTGTGGATAAGAGTAGCTCTTTTTCAGCTTCATAGAAAACCCTCTTCTGTTTTGTTCCATTTTTGCCATATGGTACTAAATCGTAGGTCAGCTGTCCTTCTAAAATGTCCTGGCCCTGTCCTCCCCTCCTACTTGTAGCTGGTCCTCTCTTGATCTTTATGTCTTTACCTTGCCCAGTTGTAATTGCATTTACAGCAATTTTTCCTCAGTAAGTGGTTTTGTCATGGAAGCGAGCCCCAGGTCTGTCTGGGCAGCCTGAGCAATTCCCGGGACAGAGCCTGCTCGGGAACCCCCATACTTCATGAGGTCCGGGCGCTCACTGTTTGGGAGCAACCTCTCCCCGTTTCAGGTGCATTTCTCAAATTCGGGGGTCGTGCTGCCCAGTGGACCCTGCTGACTGCTCAGGGGTCCTGCCATCAGACCCGTCAGATGCTTCCCTCTGTCTTCTGCACAGATTCCGGGGCCGCGCGCTTCTGCAGGCTGGGGGTTCTTCGCCACCTGCTTGCCATTTTCAAATCCACAGAGGTGCGATACCGACTGGATTTGCCGTCAATTTTGCAATTAGATTTTGGTTTTACCACTGAGTTGGTTCACCTGTTTTTATGTGGTCCTTTCAAGAGACAAAAACTATAGTGTCACAATTATATCTCCAGAATGCTAGATTCTTCTCATAGATATAAAAAGAAATTTAAAAAATAACATTTTAAATACATATTAAAATTTTAATATTTTTGTTAAAAATAAAACCCTGCTTATTAAAGATTTATTTTTTAAAAGATATGAAATATGTATTTTTATTAAAATATATACATACATTATTTTTACAAATACGCTTTTTAGTTTGAATACTTTTAGATTTAGAGAAAAAATACAAAGGGTAGTACAAAGAGCTTCCATAACCTCTCTCCCGATTTTACTGCCCCAATGTTATCATGTGACATTACCATGGTATATTTGTCAAAACTGCACATTACTCTTAACAAAATTATAGACTTCATTTAGCTTTCACCAGTTTTTTCACTAATGACCTTCACTCTGTTCCGAGATCCAGTCCGGGGTGCCACAGTGCACCTGGTCGCCCTGTGTCCTCCGCCCTCTGCTCTGTGACAGCTTCTCCAGCTGTCCCCGCCTTTCATGTCCTCCGCAGCTTTGTGACCACTGAGCAGATAGTTTGTAACATGCACCTCAATTTTTTATCATGAGACAGCTTTTTTTCCTTTGTAAAAAAAATATTCACAGGGGTGAAGTGCCCTTCTCGCCACATTCATATTCGGGGGTATATGATATCAACCTGACATTAATGGTGATGTTTACTTTGATCACTTGAACAAAGTTCTATATATTTTTGCTGAATTATTTTATTTTTTAAATCTGTCTAATGTTTATTTATTTATTTTTATTTTTTCTTGAATTTATTGGGGTGAATGGTTAATAAAATTATATAGATTTCAGGTGTATAGTTCTATAATACATCATCTGTACGCTGTATTATGTCTTCGCCACCCCAAGTCAAGTTTCTTCCCATCACCATTTGTCCCCCTATACCCACTTCTACTTCCTCCCAACCCCCATTCCCCCTGGTAATCACCATGCTATTGTCTGAGTCTATGAGTTTTTATTTCTTTGCTTAATATTTGTACCTATTTTAGCCAGCATCCCCAACCCCCTCCCTTCTGACAACCATCAGTCTGTTCTCTATGTGTCTGTTTCTATTTTGTCTATTAGTTTATTTTGTTCATTATATTCTACATATGAGTGAAATGATATGGTACTTGTCTTTCTCTGACTGGCTTATTCACTTCAGGTCTATCCATGCTGTCACAAAGGGTAGGATGTCCTTCTTTGTTTACTCCTAAGTGGTATTCCCTTATGTAAATGTACCACAGCTTTTTTTTTTTTTTTTAATTAATTTATTTTTGTTACAGATTTTTCTCCTTTTTCCCTCCAGACACCCTCTTCCCTATCCCGACCCCTCTCCCCACAAGCATTATTGTCTATGACCATTGGTTACACATATAGGTATATAAGCTCTTTGGTTTATCTCATTTCTCCCCCCAACCCCCTCCTCTGAGGTCTGTCAGTCTGAACCATACTCCTTTCTATGTCTTTGGGTCTGTTTTGTTCACCAGCTTCTTCTGTTCATTATATTCCACAAATAAGTGAGATCACGTGGTATTTGTCTTTCTCTGATTGACTTATTTCACTCAGCATAATACTCATCAGGTCCCTCCATGTCATCTCAAAGGATAAGAGATCTTTCTTACAGGTGCATAGAATTTCGTTGTGTGCATGTACCACAGCTTTTTTATCCACTCATCCACCGAACAACACTTGGCCTGCCAAATCTTGGCTATTGTAAATAACACTGTAATGAACATAGAGATACATGTATTCTTTTGAATTGGTGTTTTGGGTTTCTTCAGATATAGTTCCAGAAGTAGAAACCCTTTTTAATTTTTTTTAATTAAATTTAAATTTTTAATTTAAAAATCCATTTTTAATTTTTAAGCTAACTCCATATTGCTTTCCATGGTGGCTGCACCAGTCTGCATTCCCACCAGCAGTGCACTAGAGTCCCCTTTTCTCACCCTCCCCACACGTATTTGTAGACTATTGATGACAGCCATTCTCACAGCTGTAGATGACATCTCATTGTGGTTTTAATATGTATTTCTCTGATGACTAGTGATGATGAGCATCTGTTCATATGTCTGTTGGGCATTTGTATGCCCTCTTTGGAGAAGTATCTATTCAGGTCCTTCGCCCGTGTTTTAATTGGTTCATTTGTGGTTTTGTTTTTGTTTTACAGGTTGTTTATAAATTTTGGATATTAACTCTTTTTCACATGTACCATTGGCAAATATGTTCTCTCATTCATTGGGTTCTTTTTCATTTAGTTGATGGTTTTCTTTGCTGTGCAAAACTCTATAGTTTGATGTTGTCTTATTTGTTTATTTGTTCTTTTTTTCCTTAGCATGAGGTGATATATCAGAAAAAAATATTGCTATGAGAAATATCTGAGATTTTACTGCCTGTGTTTTTCTAGGAATTTTATGGTTTCAAGACGAACATTTAAGTCTTTAATCTATTTTAAGTTTATTCTTGTGTGTGGTGAAAGAAGATAGTCTAGTTTTATTTTTTTGCATTATCTGTCCAATTTTACCAACACCATTTATTGAATAAACTAATTTTACCCATTGTATGTTTTTGCTCCCCTTTATCAAATATTAATTCACTATGAAGGCATGCATTTTATTCTGGGCTCTCTATTCAGTTCTATTGACCTATACATATCTGTTTTGATGCCAGTACCATGCACTTTTGATTGCTATGGCCTTACAGTATAGTTTGATATCAGGCAGTGTGATTCATCCAACTTTGCTCTTTTTTTCTCAAGATCGTGTTGCTGTTCTGGGTCTTTTGTAGTTCCAAATAAAGTTTTAGAATATTTGTTCTAGTTCTATGAAATAAGCCATTTGTATCTTGATAAGAATTGTGTTAAATCTATAGATTATTTTGATTAGAATGAACATTTTAATAATGTTAATTCTTTCTGTCTATGAAGATGATATAGGCTTCCACTCATTTGTATCTTCTTCAATTTCTTTCTTCAATGTCTTATAGTTTTCGGAGTACAATTCTTTTAAATAATTGATTAAATTTGTTCCCAGGTTTTTTTTTTTTTTTTTTTTTGAAGCAATTGTGAATGAGATGGTTTTATTAGTTTCTCTTTCTGATGTTCATTATTGGGATATAATTATGCAACTTATTCCTGCATATTTATTTCATATCCTTATACACTATTGATTTCATTTATCAGTTATAGTAATTTTGTGGTGAAATCTTTAGGGTTATCTGTATAACATATTGTGTCATCGGCAAATAAATAGAGTTTTACTTCCTTTCCAATTTGGATGCTTTTTATTTCTTCTTTTTGTCTTATTACTGTAGCTAAAACTTCCAGCACTATGTTAAATAAAATGGGTGAAAGTGTACATCCTGTGTTGTTCCTGATCTTAAGGAAAATGCTTGTAGTTTTTGCACACTGAGTATAATATTGGCTGTGGGTTTGTCGTATAAGACCTTTGTTATGTTATGTTCCCTCTAGTCCCACTTTGCTGAGAGTTTGTATAATAAATGGGTGCTGGATGTTATAAAATGCTTTGTCTGCATCTATTTATATAATCATGTGTTTTTATCTTTCATTTTGTTTATGTAGTATATCACATTCATTGATTTGCAAATATTGTACCAATGGTGTATAATCTTTTTAATGTATTGTTGGATCTGGTTTGCTAATATTTTGTTGAAGATATTAGGATCTATATTCATCAGATATTGGCTTATAATTATTTTTTCTTCTATTGTTTTAATTTTGTTTTGGAATTAGGATAATGCAGGCCTCATAAAATGAGCTTGGGTGTCTCCCTTCCTTTTGACTATTTTGGAATATTTTAAGAAGAAGACCACTTTGATTTTACTAATAGTAATGTGTCTATTAAGATTCTGTGATCCTTCCTGATTTAGTTTTGGCTGATTGTATATTTCTAGGAATTTTTTCATTTCATCCAGATTGTCCATTTTGTTGGCAGATAGGTGTTCATATTATTTTCTTACCGTGCTTTGTATTTCTTTGGTATCAGAATTTACTTGTCCTCTCATTTTCGGTGTTAGGTTTTTGGGTTCTCTCTCTCTTTTTCTTGATAACTCTGGTTAAAGTTTTGTCAATCTCGTTGATCTTTTCAAAGAGTAAGTTCTTAGTTTTATTGATCTTTTGTATTGTTTCTTTAGGCTCTTTTATTTATTTCTGATTTGATCTTTATTATATCCTTCTTTCTACTCACTTTGGGCTTTGTTTGTTGTTCTTTTTCCAGCTACCCTAAGTGTAAAATTAGATTGTTTATTTGATATTTTTCTTGTGGATAAGCTTGTAATGTTATGAATTTCTCTCTTAGGACTGCTTTCATTGTGTCCCACAGATTTTGTGTTGTTGTGTTCTCATTTTCATTTGTTTCAAGGTATCTTTTGATTTTTTTCCATGATCTCATTGTCAACCCATTCATTGTTTAGTAGCATGCTATTAGCTCCATGTCTTTGTGTGTTTTTTAGGTTTACTTGTGATTGATTTCTACTTTCATACCATTATAAATCAGAGAATATGCTTGATATAATTTCAATTCTTAAATTTATTGAGATTTGTTTTATGTTCGAACATGTCATCTATGCTAGGAAATATTCCATGTGCACTTGAAAATAATGTACATCCTGCCATTTTGGGGTGAAATTCTCTAAAGATATTTACTAAATCCATTTGTTCTAGTATGTCATTTAAGGCTATCATTTTCTTATTGATTTTCTGTCTGAAAGATCGATTCACTGATGTCAATGGAGTGTTAAAATCCCCTTCTATGACTATATTACTGTCAATCCCTCCCTTTATGTCCATAGATTTGCATTATATATTTAGGTGCTCCTATGTTGGATGCATAAAAGTTTACAAGGGTTATATCCTCTTGTTGGATTGCTCTCTTTATCATTATGTAGTATCCTTTGTTTCTTACTACAGTCTTTCTTTCAAAGTTTATTTTTCCAGGTATAAGTATTGCAACCTCAGCTTTTTGTTTTCCTTTCCATTTGCAGGAATATCTTTCTTTATTCCCTTACTTTCAGTCTGTGTGTACCTTTCATTCTGAGGTGGGTCTCCTGTAGACAGCATATATATATGAGTCTTATTTTCTTATCCATTTAGCTACACTATGTCTTTTGATTAGAGACTTTAAGCCATTTACATTTAAAGTGATTATTGGTAGGTACATATTTATTGCCATTTTATGCTTTTAAGTATATTCCTCCTCCTCTTCCTTCTTCCTCTTATTCCCTCCGCGTCCTCCCCTCCCCCTTCTTCTTCTTCCCCTTAACCTTTCTTATAATACTTATTTAGTGGTGATGAACTTCTTTAGCTTTTTCTTTTCTAGAAAGTTCATTATTCATCTTCAGTCACTGATTAGAGTATTTTTGATTGTAAGTCCTTGGTTTTCAGCACTTTGAATCGTTCTTGCCATTCCCTCTGGCCTGAAAAGATTCCGTTGAGAAATCAGCTGACAGTCGTATGGGAATTCCTTTGTAGATTACTGTTTTTCTCTTTCTAATTTTAAGATTGTACCTTTGTCTTTAATCTTTGCCACTTTAATTATGATGTGTCTTGGTGAGGACCTCTTTGGGTTCATCTTGTTTAGGACTCTCTGCACTTCATGGATGTGTGTGTGTGTGTGTGTGTGTGTGTGTGTTTTCCTTCACCAGGTTAGGAAAATTTTTAGTCATTATTTATTCAAATAGGTTCTTGATACCTTGCTTTCTCTCTTTCTTATACTTATATGATGTAGATATTGTTACACTTTATGTTGTCCCAAAGGTCCCTTAATCTATCCTCACTTTTTAAAGTTGTTTTTCTTTCTTTCTGCTGCTCTGATTGGGTGTTTTTTATGTACAGCTTCTTTAAAATTGCTGATTCAATTTTCTGTTTCATTCAACCTACATTTTATTTCTTTCTGTATATTCTTCATTTTAGATATTGTATGCTTCATTTCTGACACTTTTTAAAAATGGTTTCTTTGTCCTTTTTCATCCTTATAATCATAACTTTGAACTCTACGGCTCATAAATTGCTTGCTTTTATTTCATTTAGCTCTTTTTCTGGAGATTTCTTTTATTCTATATTTGGGACCTGTTTCTTTGTCTTCCCATTTTGGTTGCTTCTTTGTTTTTGTTTCTATGTACTAGATAGATCTGCTATGACTCCTGTTATTAGTAGGATGGCCTTATGTAGCAGGTATTCTGTGGGGTCCAGTAGTGCAGTCTCTTTGATCACTGAGCTGGTTGCTCCAGGAATGTCCCTTGTGTGGGTTATGTGGGCCCTCCTGTTATAACTGAGTTTTCATTGCTATTTGCCCATTCATAGCAATGCCCATTCATAGCCTTCAAGCTGGCTGACTCTGAGGCTCACTTTAACCAAGGCGTACGAGCTATTGCACAGGTGCTGACCACATGAAGCAGACTTTGCTTCAGCAGTGTTTGGTGCCTGCTGAGATCTCCCTCTGGATATGCCGCTTGGGAGGCTCTTTGGATCCTGCTCTGATGTTGTCTGACGTTGGCCTGGAGGCAACTGCCTACAGTCACATCGGTGATGCGTGGCAGAGCCAGAACTGGAATTCATGTTGATCTAAAGCCTGTGCTCTTTCCACTAGATTATACTCCTTCCAGATACTTCTAAAAAGAAAGTAAGCTTTATTGTTTTCAAGCATAATTCAAATCTTTTGTAGCACCATGAACTATAGATATAAATAATGTCCCTTTAATTGTAACAAGCCATAGTTGGCTGAACCCTTGAGCCTCCGTCCTCTGTTCTGGCAGGTACTTTCTCCAGTCCCCACACTGTCCCTTGTCCATGCTGTGTGTGGGACTCCTAAACCTATGAGTGCCATGCACTCATGAGCATGTCCTGGCGACTACTCAATTACAGCCTCCTTGCTTTTTCCCAGGAGGTTACCAGTGATACAAAATCATAAGGAAGGAAAACTTTTTCCTCACCTTTCCCTCCATTTTGTCACCTAATGAGTCATCTAGTGAGACAAGAGTCCAGTGCCTAATAGAGTCACCGCTAGAAATAGCACTTCAGGTTGTCTACAATCACGCTCTCCCCAGTCTTCAGATAGCATCCGCAAGGCTGTAGGAGAAGCGTATTCTAAAAGCACACGTTTCTGCCTTCCCATCACCCACTGCTCCGCTGTGGATCCCTTCCAACTAGCAGCCCCGAAGTACCAGCCCAGGTACATGAACCTCTGGTAGCCCTCCCTGTCATCCCAATCCACGTGCCCGCCTTTCCCGGCCCAACCACAGGACTTAGGTTAGCCTTAAGCCGAGTTTCTGTGATTTATAGAAATATATATTTGGTCTTTATTCATTTCTGGGACAAAACATCTAAAACCTTTCATCGTTCCTATGATAAAAGCAGTACAGTTGCCTCTTATGTTCATGAGGTGACTTTTGGAAAGCCCCTAGCTAACCTAAGAATGGGGGCCTGGTGGCCAGGGAACCCAACATGTGATTAGAGGGTTGGAACTTTCAGTTCCTCCCTTCCCCACTTTTCCCCAACCTCCTAGGAGGGTTGAGGGGCTGGGGGTTGAATCAGTCAACAGTGGTCAATGAATTCATCAGTCATGACTATGTAATGAAACCTCCATAAAACCCAGAAGGATGAGGCTCACAGAACTTCCAGGTTGGTGAACATGTGGACATTTGGGAAGAGGAGTGTGTTTGGGGAGGGCATAGAAGCTTGGCCCATACCTGGCCTTATACAGCTCTTCCATATGGCTATTCCTGAGTCATTTTCTTTCATAATAAATTGGTGATCTAATCAGTAACATGCTTCTGTGAGTTCTGTGAGCTGCTCTAAGAATTATTTGAATCCAAGTAGGGGGTCATTGGAACCCCCAGTCTATAGCCAGTAGGTTGGAAGCACGGGTGTCAATCTGGACGTGTGATTAGCAGAGGATCCTTTGGTGGTGTGGGCAACACAAAGACGAACCCACACCTTGCAGAACGCTTAGTTCCCCACCATCCAAGGACCATAGCACTGGACTACAAATAACCAGATGTGTCTAGTAAACATTCTTAAGAGACTAGTTTTGATAAACTATTAGGAAGAGCTTGTTTGGAGGAAAAAAAATAACGATTTTTAATTTTTTAATTGGTATATCAATCATTTGGAACTAGAATCTTAAAGTTACTTAAAAGTATTTTTCTCTCATAAGCATTTAATACATTCTCCCTGAAATACTGTTTATACAATTAATAAAGGATGATAGGTAACCCCAAAATAGGTTTCACTGTGGCTCTTTCTAAGTTATATCAGTTTCTAGATTGATGGGCAAATGAACACAAGTTTCCTGGATGACCACATTTTAGTTTTCATCTATATGAACTCAGCTATATGTACTGTCACGTGAAAATGCTTATCAGGAGTCGCAGGGCTCTGCAGACCGGCAGGAGATGGAAGCTGTAGGTCCCCAGAGCCTGTGCACAGTAAATGAATAGACCTTCAACTGGATAATCTATTAATTCTGGCAATGTCGTGATCAAGGAGGATTGCTGGACGCGGTATCTGTGATGGGGATCGATATTCATCTCGAAGATTGCTGCAGTGGACACCAGCCACATATTGATGGGGTCCAGGCAGAGACAGGATTCGGAAAACCCAGTGCAGCCCGCCCTGGGCAGAGCGTTTGAGATGACACGTCTGCCTTGCAGAAGACTGTCCTGGAGCCTCCCTCACAGGATGTGTGCCGCTGTGTGAGGACCCAGCTCGACCTGTTCTTGTTAGTTCTGGACCTTTCTATCCCCCACATCCCTCTCAGTGGAATGCGTTTGCCCTACCTCTTAGAGCCCAAAACTCATTGCCAAGCGACACTTCCTGATCTGGTGATGTATTTTGACCTCTCTTGAGTACTGTTTTGTTTTTTATTTAATTGAATTTTTAGAGCGAGAAGAAGGGGGAGAGAGAGATAGAAACATCGCTGTGACAGAGAAACATCAATCAGCCGCCTCCTGCAGCCCCTACTGGGGATCCAGCCCGCAACCCGGGCATGTGTCCTGACTGGGAATCAAACTGGGACCTCTCAGTCCATGGGACGTACACTGACCCCACGGGTCGGGCAGGTACTGTTTTTATTTATTGCTTTATACTTATTTTGCCTCAATTCAAAAAGAATCTGATGCTTACAGACAAACATCTCATTTAGGAGTGGCGTCTGGCAGTGTCTCAGGGGCAGGGTTTGTGATGCAGGGGGACGGCGGGTCCCCATCGCCACCCGCAATTCGCCGCATTGCAGGCCCCACCTAGCAGAGCAGCCCACAGAGACAGCTCTGGTCCGAGGCCACAGGTTGGGTTCTGGTCCCAGTCTGAGAAACGAGACTCAGCAATGCTCAGACCCACATCGCGGGGAGACTGCGGGGAAGACGTGGGGAGCTGCAGGCTGGCTGAGAGTCATCCATGTTTCACCTTGACCCTGAGGGAAGGTCACCATGGGCTTTGTTCTAGCAGCCACCGCTACAAAAACCAAAACCCAAAGCACAAAATGGGTGATTTCTCTTAATAAACGACTAAGAACTGGGGAGTTCCCTGGAGTAAGCCTCAACCCAGCTGAAAGGCAGTGATGAAAAGGCCAAACGTTGTGAGACAGAAGGCACCTGAGGCCTGTTCCTCCGCTGCTTTCATGGGAGAACGGGGTTTGCCCCTCACTTCTCCCGAAACAAGCACATCGGATGGACTGAGCTGGGGCCCGCTGGAGGGGGAGGCGCAGGAGTTTCCGCGGCACAGAGTTGGGTTTGGAAAGCCTGGAAAAGGGTCAGAGGAGGAGGCTGCCCTCCTGGGGACACATGGTGACCAACCTGCCACCCCCCCCCCAGCCCCCTGGGCGGCCCCAGGCCCTGCGCTCGGCTCCCTCCCGGAGGGGCTCTGCTACCCAGGGGCCGCGGGGGTTTCTCCTGGCTCTCCTGATGCAAGAGGCTCTCTAGTCGAGTATGTTCTTAAACTAGTTGCCATGGAAATGGGTTTAAAGATAGAAGCACTGGCGGGGAAATCGGACTGCAGGGGGGTTTGGTCTGGCCTCGGGGGGGGGCAGTCTGGGGAGCGGGCTGCGCCCCGCCGGGCTGGCGTGAGCGGGCAGGGGGCCTGGTGGCCCCCCCGCGGCCCAGTGCGGCCCTTCGGGACGGAGCTGCAGGGTGTCGGGCTGCCCCTCCTGCTCCCGGCCAGCCGCAGCCACTTCACTGGGGTTGGCACATCCTCCGGAGGACGGGCTGGTGCCGCCTGCAGGGAGGGAGGCAGCGGACCCCTAGCTGGAAGCAGGTGGACCAGCAGGTCTGCCAGCACCTGCAGACCTCACCCGGGTCCTGCCTGAGTTCCGGCCCTCGGCGGGCTGCCGCGGCCCACTCGCAGGCAGCAGCGTGGGGGGAACAGCCGCGGGGACGCAAGGGTTCTGTCTCCACCGTAATAAGTGAGTAAGTGTCTAGAAACCCTAACTTTGAAAGATAAATGTGGGCAGACATGTAGATTACTCAGGCTTTAGAATGTTTGTTGTGACATAAATCATCATTGTGATTATCCAGATTGTTCAAGTTTACCGAGTCATTGCCAAATTATTAGCAAAACCATATTGAAGTTTAATAGACAAACAAACTAAAATGAGAAACTTTTGAGCTTTCATTGAGTCTCTGGCATATACTTTATTGTTACATGTGGACATATATGTGTATATACACACACTATATATATGTAAGACAATTATATGCACAAATCTGTATTCATATATGTGAATGGCAGGGATTTTTATTATTTTATTTAATCCTCACCAGAGAACATTTTCGCATTTATCTTCAGTTAGAGCGGGAGGGAGAAAGGGAGGAAGAGAGAAAGAGAAACATTGATGTGAGAGAGACTCATCGAGTGGTTGCCACCCACATGACCCCAACCCAGGCCGGGGACCAACTGCAACCGAGGTTCGTGCCCTTAGCAGGAAGAGAACCCAGGACTCTCCGGTTCACAGGCCGATGCTTTAACCGCTGAGCCAAACAGGCCAGGGCGAGATTTATTATTTTGATGAATGCTTCTTATCAGTAAAAGGCAGACTGTGTTTCTGTATCACAGTGTATAACAATGTAGGAGTGAACCTCTTCAGGGCGCTTTGAAACGCAGCCTCCTACCGGCAGTGTTGCTATTACTGCCCCTCGCCCTTCCGTGGAAGGTGACCCTTGCTAGTAGTTCTTGAGATGTAGTCACCACACCCAGCGAGCTGTCTACTTCTGATGAGTCACTTACCAATGGAAATAACTCTTGTTTCTTTCCTTTCTGGGAGGAATACAGAGTAGAGACCTCTGGGGAGATTCCTTACTTCAACTAAGACTCACCTGCGTCAGGTACCGTTCAGCTGTCTCTTAACAACAACAACAAAAAATTGTTTATTTGAATAATATATTTTATTTAACTCAATGTATTCAAAATATTATTTTTAACATATTAAAACTGTTGATATTTTATGTTCTTTTGTCCTTACTAAGTCTTTAGCATTCAATATGTATTATACTTAGAGTACATCTTAATGGGAGCATTAGATTTTCATTGGGAATGTCTTGATCTGTAGTCAGATTTCTCATCAATTACAGTTGAAACCCATATTCATGTGGCTCCAAACATACTTGCAAGTTTTCTGATAACTGAATCAAGTTTAAGTTTTTAAATTCAAATTTAAATAAACTAAAATGAAATCGAATTTACAATCGAATGTTTCAATCTCACTCACCACATTTCAAGTGTTCAAAACCCAGGTCTGGCTAGGGGTAGCATACTGGACAGCATAGCTTTTTACTGTTGTTGATGGACAATTTAAGAGGGTTCTGAAATGTGACAGGGTGCAAAGACGTTATTGATCGGGCTGCAGAGTCTGCATTGCAACCAACCTTTAGGAAACCACTTGCTGAGTTTTGGGCCAGAAAGATATTCACAGTCATCAGAAAAAGGCTATTAAACGACTTCTCCCTTTTCCAACTACATACCTGAGGCAGGGTTCTCTCTTTATTACAATTGATTTAATTGTGGTGACATACAGATACCGTCACACTTTCCAGCCCCACCATTTCACAGGTACACTTCGGTGGCATCAGAAGTAGGGCCACAGCTGTGCTCGCCCAGCGCTGACCGCCGGGGTCACTGAAGGGTGGCGGAGTCCTCACTTTGCTGCCAGTTCAGCACTGTCCCTCCCTTTCCTGCTGCGGCGAGTCCTCCTCCCCCAGCACACACTCCCCGGGAGCCTGGACGCCGCAGCGCACCAGCGGGGAGTGCTCGTCTATGGAGCTTCTCTAGGAGAGCAAATCGAATTTGGTTACAGGGAAGACCAGACACCTACAAGTTTTTTTTTTTATCCTCACCCGAGGACATTTTTCCATGTTTTGCACATTTTTTGCACAGATAGAGTGGGAGGGAGAGAGAGAGAGAAACATCGACGTGAAAGAGACACATCGAGTGGCTGCCACCTGCACGACCAACCAGAGCCGGGGACAAACTGCAACCTTAGCGGGAACCGAACCCGGGTCTCTCCGGACTGCAGGCCAATGCTCTAACCGCAGGGCCAAACCGGCCAGGGCCGTGCTGCTGTTTTAAATACCCTGATATATGATGGGTTATCAGAATCTTAGGTTTTGCTCACGCACAGCATGCCCTTTTACTTAATAATTTTATTAATAAATTCATTTATTTTAGAAAATATTAAATAAGAATATAATTCAAATATTGAAGTGATGGAATAAACATTATCGATATAGTCCTCTTTCCCTTACGCATAGATCCGTCCACGTGATAGCTATTTCAATAAAAAACATTAAGCATCACCCATCTGGATTGTAAGGACTTGTCAGTTCTTCCATAAAGAACTGCATGGATCAGTGTTACTAGGAAACATTTGAATTACCAATACATTCTGGTTTACAACCTTTCTAATCTGTATAACTAATGTACCTGAAATAAACACCCTTGGAAGAAGAGCAAATGGAGCTCACTCTGGGAGACAGGTAGGGTTGCAGAGGTATTCCTTTCCTCACTGGCCTCCTCCTTTCCCAGCCTTCCCTTCTTCTCCCTGCGCTGTGAGATGTGGCAGACGGCAGCGGAGGTGTGGGTGTAGTCAATGGTGAAACGAAGCTCCAGGTTCTCTGCATTCATCAGTTGAAATACTTCAGTAATAACTCAGGTTCTGGCCATGACTTGCCAGCTACTCAGAACTGGCTGCTGCTTCCTATTATACCTATCCAGATCCAAGGGTGTCCATGCACTGCTTTAACATTGAGAAGTAGGGGTGGCTGTCCCCCAGAACAAGACCTTCACATATGCCTCCGCATTATCTCCATTTTGATCCTGTTGTAATGAGCTAGTTATTAATAACAGGGAAGGAGCAAAGGGAAGGCCAGACGTTGTAGGCACGTCATTTGGGCAGCTTCACCAGGAAGCTGTAACTTTGCACTCCCCAGGGAACCACCAGCCTGTTCCCTGCAAAGCACTGGGGGAAGGGACCCAGCCAAGGGAAGATAGACGCATGCCCAGTGAAGTTGGGGTGACTAGAGATGGTCCCTGTCAGTCAAACATGGGGACAGAGGTGGTTGGTCAGAATGGGCATGGCCACTGCAAGCCCACAAAAATGTAGGAATACATAATCCCCTCCACAAAGAAACTTTCTCTTTTTTTAAAAAAAAATATGTTTTTTATTGATTTTAGAGAGGGAGGAAGGGAGAGGATGAGAAAGAAACATCGACGTGAGAGAGAAACATTGATCGGTTGCCTCCTGTACACACCTGACCAGGGATTGGACCCGCAACCTGGGTACGTGCCCTGACTGGGATTTGAAATGACAGCCTTTTGGTGCACAGGACGATGTTCAACCAGCTGAGCCACACTGACCAGGGCAGGAAGCCTCTCTCTTGTTGCTCCCCATCGTGGTTCCTCTTGACTCATGGCCTCTCTTGCTTTGCCCGCCCCTGTCCCCCCCTAGCCACGTGGACCTGCCCAGCCCACGTGCAAGGGGCAGACGACCGCAGCCAGGAAACGCTCACTGAACTAGCCCGATGCTGGGCGCACTGTGCAGCCTTGGAAGGGAATCCCTGGGCACGGACTCGATGTTACCTCTTCACGTGCAGCCGCACTTCCTTGAGGGCGGGAGGAAGGGAAGTGGGTCTTTGGAAACTCAGAGACTTTCCATGGAAATGAACAGCGTCTGTTCTACTGTGCGAGTCTCAGACAATTCTTTTCTGGGGGAACCTTGCAAGAAATCCGCTCTGACTAGCAGCCAGGGAAGACCAGGACCCCTCCCCTCTAGCAGATGGCGAGCCACAGAGGGGACAGACCCTGGGAAGACGACTCAGAGGAGGTGTGGAAAGCATCCCTTCCTGCTCCTTCCCCGCTGTGCAGAGAGCTTGCCTGCAGCCCGCAAACCTGCATTGCGCCGCGCTCAGGAGGGAATTCTGACCCGGATTGTGGAGAGATAAAACCTCGCCTCCCTAAACTGGGCGTCTTATCACTCATTTGCCTCTCTGTCCGTCCGGTTCCTGGTCAGCTCAGCCCTGCAGTGCCTCTGCGCTGCCGGTTCGGGTTCAGGCTCCGACCCCTGAGCTTGGGCCTACTCCGCACAGCATCAGCAGCCTGGGCACACGGCCCGCAGCGTGGCCAGCAGAGGATGGCCGCAGGGCAGGGTGGCTCGGGCTCAGATCCCCGCCCAGGACACCGGGAGTTCCCGTCTCTGGCCCCTGTGAGCATCCACGCTGCCCCTGCAGGGCCCAGAAGGGCGTCCGGGGGGTGCCCCAGCCAGCACGTTCCCTGGGCAGCTTCTGGCTGAGAGCAAAGGGGCAGCCAGCCAGAAGGCCTGCTCACTCCTCACACCGCTTCTGTGACCAAGGCGAATGCTGTGGACTTTGGCTCCTACACACTGTGGCTCGTCGTTCATGCTTCTTCCACCAGTGAACTAAGAGAAAAGTCTCGTACGTACGTACAGGAGGGCAGAGAAATGAAAGGTTTTGTTACCTAATCTCGAAAACCGAGTGCAAACAGAATGTAGACCCCCGCCCAGGTGAAATCTCTGCTCAGCGAGATGAGCGGGGGACACTCCCCTCCTGGGGGAGGCTTTCTCACGATGCCTCCAGGCCAGGGGCCGAGGCTGTTAGGAATGTAAGACACAAGCAGGTGGCCAGTCCAGCTATTAGAGGCCAGTAAAGAAGGCAGGACTTTTTCTACCCAGGACAGTGGAGACACAGACATCCCTTCTACAGACAGACCGAAGGGGGAACCCTCCAGTAAGGTCAGAGGCCACCAGACTCTCCTGTGGAGTTAAAGGCCCCGCACCTGGACAGTTGTACCGCCGTTTTGCAAAGAGTCTTTGTCCTGGATATGGGAAGAGACTTCTGCTGTGGGCAAATGTGAACCCCAGTCAGCTCAGGTAGCTCCATCCTGGGATGCCGTGACTGGCAAGGGGTCACAGGTCACTCCAAATTCTGGCCTGTGACAGGAAGCTAGGGCGCACAGATGTTCATGCCTCTCTCAAGTATCAAATCTTCCTTTCAAGAGAACAGAAGGAAAGGTTTTTTAGATTTTCTCCTCGAAGACAATAGATCATACAGTCTCCGTTTCTTGAGAGTACCTACTCAGGCAAGGAGTTTTATTGAGTTTTCAGTTTTATTCTGCCGTAAGGTGCTGATAGCTGTTGCCTGGGAACTCTGATCTGAGCCATCAGTTGGAAGGCAGATTCTGAGGGATAGGTCTTATCTCAGCCAGAGCTATCCAAGCCGATCAGTTTCACTCAGCTCACCTGCGATTTGCTAGATCGGTGAGTTTTGTTATATGTTACCTGTCTCCATGGAAGTATGTGTCTTAAAGTACTAGTGTGTTTGCCAGTAAAGAGCATATGTTTCTACAAGTTATGAAATGTGTTTTCCAACCTGGGAAATGCTAATTGCTTTCTTTTAGCTTTTTCTACCCAATCCCTCCAAAATTTGGCAATTAAAAACTTTTTTTTCCTTTGTTGATTTTTAGAGAGAGAGAAAGTGAGAGGCAGAGAGAGATAGAAACATTGATGAGAGAGAACATTGATTGGCTGCCTTCTGCACACCCCCCACTGGGGATCGGGCCCACAACCTGGGCATGTGTCCTGACCGGAAATCGAACCGGTGACCTCTTGGTGCAGGGTCAACGCTCAACCACTGAGCCACACCAGCCGGACCAAAGTCTGGCAATTCTTTATGAGTGACTCAAAGCAATACAATTCTTTGCATAAATTCAAGAAGACCAGTTGCAAACTGTGTGGTTTTATTAACTAAGACTTTGATCAGAATGCCCAATCTAAGACAGACATGCCTGGACTCTGGACGTCCCCAGAAAACCGTAAGGAATTAAGATTGATCCGCAAATCTGATCAAAGCCAACGAAATGCCGTTGCAAGAACGGCCTTCTACCTCGCTTCTCACACAGTTCACAGCACTCTTTCCCGGTGGGGAATGAAGTTTGCCCTCCTGCAAGATGGCAGGAAAGGAAACTCAGCACATTTTGGGAACCTTAAGGATGCGAGGAACTTACCAAACCTGCGGACACTGCAGGCGAAGCCAGATGGCACGTTGGCTCCTTGGCCCCGAGGGGCTGACTATCGCCCGATCTGAAGATTGCTCGTGAAGATTTGGAAGAGCAAAGCAGATTTGAAAGAGCCTGTGTGATCTACTTGATCAGCTACTATTTTTGTTGTGCTTATGCAAATAATCAGGTCAAATTAAAATGGGATTTAAGTCAGTCTCTTTGAACATGAGATTAATTTTAGGGAGAAAAATGTGTTTCAGTGGAAACCACGACACCCAGTTGCGAATATGAGACTCTAAGGCAGTCAGCTATCTTCCAACTTTTGCTTTTAGGCTGTGACCGTGTGTGCCATATGGATCTCAGCACCTGAGGACATCACCAGAGATGTTCTAACTGCAGACCCTCTATCAGACTGTCGCTGACTGGTTTCACTCCAGCAAAAACCTTACATCTAAAAGTCTTCTCAACTGGTGTATGATTTACTGTGAGCAGTAACCTTTGGCTTTGTTTTCTTGCTTGTTTTCATAGACTATATGCCTATGTTGATATTTATCTGGTTGCTTTTTCACACAGTATATGTCTCGCTATAGAAGCCGTCTGCACCACCATCTCCTCATAAACCCACTGTCTTGGGCTTGTAGTTGAGTCAATGAAGTATGGATGGTCTATTGGCTTTGCTTTCCCTTTTTCACCCAAATGGTTCAGACAGAGAAGGCCCACAGTTTCTGACGGGGACATCTTTTACTTCCCTTAGCTTGAGCTAAGTGTGGTGGGCAGAAGGGCTTCACGCAGGTGTGACACACCTGTCTCCAGGGAAGCCCCTCCTCCAGCCTGGTCTGAGACATGGCGAAGTTCGTCTTTCCCTTTACCACGTGGGTTTTTACCTCTCACAGGCCTTTGGTGCTATAAGTCTCCTCACTTTTGTACTGTGCCTTTTATTTTTTTAATTTTTTTCTTTACTGATTTTAGAGAGAGAGGAGAGAGAAACATTGATGAGACAGAACATTGACTGACCACCTCTTACACGCCCCCACTGGGGATCGGGCGCAGAACCTGGGCAGGTGCCCTGACCTTGGTGCATGGGATGATGCTCACACACCGGCCAGGCTGAACTATGCCTTTTAATCTTCTTCTCAAGTTTGTCATTTCTAGAATACAACAAGGATGCCAGCCTGTCCAGTTATTCATCCTCTGGACATCCCTTTTTTCACCTCTTAGGGACATCAGACTGGACTTTGCAAAATCCCTCTTCCCTGCATGAAGACTCCCCTTCCCTCTGGCTCTTCCTTCCTCTGTCAGGCAGGGAGGACCTCTGAGCCTGGGATAGGCGTATCTACTCCCCTTGACAGCCTGACGCACTTTCAAGAAGATGGAGACCTTAACCCATTCACCCTTGAAAGATTACAACACTTAACTTCTCTGAAGGGGGGACTAATACCATAGTAATTAGCTAGTTATTATTAATGTTATTAATTGTTTTTAGAGACAAAGGAAGGGAGAAGAAGAGAGAGATGGAAACATCAATGAGAGAGAACATAGATTGGCACTCTCCTGCCTGCCCCCCACTGGGAATTTGGCCACAACCTGGGCATGTGCCCTGACCAGGAATTGAAATGGTGACCTCTGGTGCATGGGTCAATGCTCAACCACTGAGCTACTGACCATGGGAATATTCATCCACAAATAAAAGATTGGCCTATCTGAGGATTCCTCACCCTCAAAACAACACCAGGAGATATCAGGAGACGCTTGCTACTGTCCTAGTCTTTGCTGGCCTTGCTGTGAGCCACGGGGAGGGGCCTGGCTCGTGGGCTGGTAGGCTGTTGGGGCAGATGCCGGAGTCCGCCTGCTGAAGGGGACAAGGTCGGCTGGCTCTGGAGCTTGTGGTCGAAATGTCAGGGCCGTCAAATAAGTGATTAATTAAATCTCCGCAGCAGATACAGTGACTTCAGTGCTCCTGAGGACGTGTCTCTGCTCTCCTTTAAGTTCATTAAACCATTTAAAATTTCAACAGACACTACTTTAGGAATCACATTTTATACTTGTCTGCAAAGATTTAACAGTTTCACTATTGTGTTGACAAGTGTCAGCACTCAAAGACATAGCTCCCGGCACTTTTAACTTAATCAAAATGATGACGAACTCTCTATATAGGCGGCACTACCATATTTCGTATCTATTTCTGTGTATAGTATACACACATAGAGATACATGCTCTTGATGAAGAAAAAAATACAAATTAAAATTCATAACAGCAAGGAGGAAAATTATCAAATTATTTGAATTTAGTCTTATTTACTGCAACTTGTATGACTAGGTTAATTACTGCTTGTTTAAATAAGGTTGTATGTCTGGTGTCGATACCTCCTGTCCATGGAAATATTGACTAAGTTGGACTTTCTAGTATTAAATACTTTAATTGTAAAAAACTAGAATATTCAGAAACATATTGTCAGAACATTTGAATGTAGCAAGTGACTTCAGATTCAACTTAGATTTCATTCATAAATTTAAAAAATTATTGAATTCATTAGGTGACATTGGTTAATAAACTTGTATAGGTTTCTGGTGTACAATTCTATTGTACCTCATGTGTATATTGAATTGTGTGTTCACAACAGAGGTCAAGTCTCCTTCTCTCACCATTATCCCCACTTTACCCCCTTCTGCCTCCCCCTCCTTTTCCTCCAGTGACCACCATCCCATTGTCAGTGTCTAGGAGGTTTTGTTTTTGTTTTTTGCTAAGTCCCTTCACTTTTTTCACCCAGCCCCCCAATCCTCCTCCCCTCTGACAGCTGTCAGCCTTTCTCTGTATCATGAGCTGGTTGCTATTTTGTGTGTTAGTTTATTCTGTTCATTGTATTCCACATAAAAGTGAGATCATATGACATTTGTCTTTCTCTGACTGGCTTATTTCACTTAGCACAATATTCTCCAGGTCTACTCATGCTGTCCAAAAGGTAAGATTTCCTTCTTTTTTATGGCCAAGATATCGTGCAATATGTTTCTGAATATTACGATATGTGTCCCAAAACATATTTTATAAATACATATTAAAACTGTGTACTTATTCGTCTGCTACATCATTAACTCATTCATTCATTCAGTAATTGAAAAATAGAAAATAAAAGAATAAAATAAAATTCATTTGTCTTTGCTGAGAAAAAAAAAATTGCATTTATCACCAGACTAATAAAATAATTAGCTGTGCATAAAAACATATAACTAGAAACAGAGTAAATGGTTTTGCTAAGTTTTTACACCTGTTGCTGACTTTAGAAGCATCTGGTCTTCACTTATTGATCAAAGATATAATTTACATATATGATTAATTTAATATCATTTATTAAAATATTTATTAAGCACCTACTTTGTGCCCAGCACTGTTACCTAGTGATTACTTGAAGGGCTATTAATTCTTCTATGAAGGGCCAAAGAAACACATAACAGATGCTTGGTTGAGGTTGTGTGACACTGACACCAAAAGAATGATGAAAACTCCAGGGAATGACACCAAAGCCGAAGTCACCTCCACTTCATCTCCAAAGAGTAACTCCTCCTTTTCTATTTTATGTTTTGTTGATGTCTGACCTGAGGCCTCTCCCCAAAGTCTGATTTTACAAACGAGAACCTTTGCTTCTTATGGAACTTCCGTTTCTATCACATCTGATTACGTCCCACTCTTGTCCAACCTACATCAGTGGTCTCTGGATCCCGCTAGACAAACTACTCCATCTGGCATTCATGGTGACCCTCATCTGATGTTCCTCTCCTCATCTTGAACACGCTATCCATCCTCTAAGAAAGACCCAGACCTTGGTCCCCAGCCCGATGCAGTCACCTCCTGGTCTGAGTTTCAACAGGGCTTGGTTTGCCTACTCTTATGCTATATATTCCCCAGCCTGAAATGTGCTAATATTCGAGTGCTTGTCTTGGCTTTATATTCAACTGGACACTTTTATGTGGAGTCAATGCCTGTAGCTCTTTTAGCTCTGGATACCCCGCTGAACGCCACACCAAGGCACCTGGCACATGCTCACTGAATGGGTACGTGGACGGCGGCCTGCCTCTGGCTTCACGGCCAGCCTCATGCTTACGGCCGGGAAACGGGAGGCGCAGGGCATACATTTGAGCCACCGTCTTGCCTTGCCCATCTGCGTCTGTGCGAGAGTGTACCGACTTCAGGAAAACACTGGACCATCCAGGCTGTTTCAAACAACAAAGAAGACTGGCCAATTACACGTCTTCCTGTCAGAGTCCCATTTACACCAACTCTTCACGAAATTGAGGTCTGAAGGTGTCACAGATAGTGACAGACACCTTGTCACTTGTACCATGAAGCACAGCAACATAATGTCTGAGGACAGAGCTGCCTCTGGAGAGAGGTAGGTGCCTTTTTTCCCGCAGCCATAACTCACCCCTGTAAACCGCAGAGGAACCCTGTCTACACACTTAGGAAATTCTTTCTCTTTTCCACGAGGAAGATAATCGGATACTTACTGGGCGAGCCGTAGTCAACAATAAGGAAGCAAAAGTGTGTTTCATCTCTCCTCTCTGTGTCTCTACTGCTTGCCAGCAGCCCGCCCTTCAGGCTGTGCCTCATTCATACTGAGGCTTCCGGGGCGGGACCCTCGTAGGCACCGTTTTCCAAGAGGTGTAGAAAGACAGCACTTGCGGGAAGTAAGGTTCCTCTCAGGGTGGGAGTGCAGTCTTGGGACCCCTGCACGAAGGACATGTCGATGTAGCTTAGCAATAACAGCTGTGCTCACATGAGACCTGGAGAACATGCACCGGGTCAGTCTCCTTATCTGTTAAATGGTAGAAATGATAGTATTTATCCAAGGCTATCCAGACAATTAAATAAGATATTACTTCTCTCAAGAACTGGGTGGAGTCTGAGATTTCACCCTGCTTGCGATCTCCTGTCATCTTGCCACAGTTGCCTGCATGCTGGCGGAAGACAGGACACCTGGGTCAGGTACAAAGGACCTTCTGACTCACAGAAGAGCAGTGTCCAGAGAACCAGCATCCTCTTGTGCTGGGTCCCCAAGCCCCAATTCTCACAAGGCAGCCCGAAGGGGTCCCGGTGACACCTGCACACGCAGTTGGCTCTGCTCCGAACAGAACCTGAGCTGAGGGAGCTGGAGACCTTTCGGATGGGCAGCGGCTGGTTTTCTCCAGAGAGAGATGCTAGTTCTACAGATGAGAGGGTGAGCGACTGGGTGAGACGTGCATCTGTTCTCCAAAGCGGTAGCTAAACAATACCCTGCAGAAAAACAATCCAGAAGAAAAACAGTTTGTGTCTCTGCTGGCAACACTCGCAAAAGGCCTGTGGACGCTGGACCCGACCTTGGAAAGCACACGATGTCACCTGGCCCACCGGGGCATCAGCTGCTGTGCTGATTGCTGTTATTAGGCCACGCAGGTGACGCTGCCGCGTGAAAAAGTGACCTCATTCCATAACTGAGGAAATAAAAAAAAAAAGCAAAATAGTCAGCAGGCATCCCGTGTGTGTGTTTTATTTAAAATTAATTTTAACAATTTATTTCATTTGATCAATATCAAAATACTATTTCAACACACAAATGCTTTTAATGAAATAGTTTGCATACTTTTTTCTTTTTATTAATGAATTTTTTTTTTTTCAGATGTCCCGCCTTTTTGCGCAACTGACACCGGCCACCCTTCTTCCATCTGCCCCGACCGTCACCGTAGTGTTGTCTGTGTCCGCTGCGTGCATATATGCATATAAGTTCTTTGATTTATCTTTTCCCACCCTCCCACCCTCCTCCCCTCTGAAGTTTGGAGTCTTTTCCCTACTTCCATGTCTCTGAATCTGTTTTGTTTATCGGCTTATTTTGTTCATGATGTTCCACAAATAAGTGAGATCATGTGATACTGTCTTTCTCTGACTGGCTTATTTCACTCAGCAGAGGACTCTCCAGGTCCCTCCATGTCGTCTCACAGGATAAGAGATCTTTCTTTCTTACAGCTGCGTAGTACTCCATTGTGTATATGTACCACTGCTTTTTTATCCATTCGTCTACTGATGGACACTTGGGCTGTTTCCAGATCTTAGCGATTGTAAATAGTGCTGCTATGAACATAGGGGTGCATATATTCTTTCTGATTGGAGTTTCAGGCTTCCCATGTGTTTTTTAAGTTAAAATAGATGCTGCTCGTTCGTAGCTGCCAAACCAAGCCCCTGAGCCCGAGGAGAGGCTCTGCGTTTCTTCTGCATGTGTTGGGTGTTGGCACAATTCTTGCCTCCAGGACACTCAGCGCTGTGTCTTCTCTGGAGGGAATAAGGTCGCTGGGCCACGGTCGCCCCGCCCGCGGTTTCGCTGGTTCAGTGTGCTGAGCCGGGCTTACTTCTGTCGGGCAGAATGGATGTGTTGTGGTCTATTTCCTTCTAAAAATAAATGTGCACCTGGACATTTTGTCTGTAAAATGCCACAGGGTTTTTCCATTAAGTTGAAATGACAAAAGATGATTTGAATGGAAATAGAAGCATCAACTGAATTTGATGAGCTCTGAGATGCAAGTTCAGTGAAATGAGGACTCGGCAGAAGGTCACACTTGTCTGAGGAGTGCCCTCTCTCTGTCCCTTGAATAATTCTTCCTCCTGAAAGAAGTCTGCTTTTCTCCAAATGCTCAGCTCTCTTGTCTCCGGGGAAATGTAATTTATTTACACAAAACTCATTTATCCCCAGCATCCTGTACTATGTGCAGCACATAATACGTCTTATTTATATATCAGGACATCATCCGGAGTTGGTACTTATCAAATGTAACATGCCTATGAATCACTCGGGGACCTTGCAAAACGCACATTCTGGTTCAGTGGATCTGAGCTCCTATATTTTTATCAGGCTCCCAAGTGATGAAGCTGTTGGCCCACTGATTTAAGTTTGCGCATCACAGATTTATAAAACTTTGCTCACACAAACTCGGAGTGGAGGGTGGGGAGGGGCCCCTGTGCTTTAGGCAGAGGGCACCCTGCAGGCTTCCCTGGCCTGGGCGTCTCCCGGGAGAGCTCGCCGCAGGGTTTCCTCCGATGCTGCTGTCTGCCCTCCTGGTTGGGTCTAGAATCTGGGTCAGGATAGGCGGCGGGAGCGGGGACGGGGAATGGAAATCACCCCGGAGGAGAGCACAGCACTGTCTGGCGCAGCTCGGGGCTGAGAGCAGATGGCGGGCCAGCAGCATCGCGGGGGCCCTCCCCACACACCTTCCCTTGGCAGCTCCCACACTTCCCTCCCAGCTCTCCCCAGGCCCGACAGTCACCTGGCCCGCAGACAGTCTGATGACAAGGATCACAGTCCCAAGCTTGTATTCACGCCCAGGCACTGACCTGGCAGCAAACAGCTCTGTTTCCGTGGCACCGGCCGCAGCGCCAGAGAAGCCAGCCGGGCCTCGGTGGAGACTGCTGGACCCTGGGTGACACCGCGGGGTGTGCAGGCCGAGAGCAGACAGGAGCATGTCCTCGTGTCTCCTTCCTAAAGCAGAATTCCGCTCCACTGTGATAAACTACTTCCTGGTGTGACATGAGAATTACGCTGGTCAGTTCAGTGCAGGTCATTCAGCAGTTATTTTTCGAGGGGTATCCGGTGGCCGGCCTGTCTGCCCAAGGCACACGGGCCCATTTGCTCCTCACACTCAAGGCAGAGGTGTTTTAGGGCCCTGGGATTTTGCCTCCGCCTCGCACCTCTTCCCGTGGCTTTCTTACTGTGCTGCCCCCCCTGCGGAGGTACCTTCCTAAGCCAGGCCTGCTGGGCGGGTCCCCTCCCCCACTCTCCCTGCTGTGCCGGCCCAACTCCAGCCCTGAAGCTGGTCGGACGAGCACATTGGCGATGATGTTTTACGAGAGCGGTACCTCCACGTGGGCCCAGTTATGCTTCACGGAAAGCGTCCTCCGAGGGTGTCCTCCGGGCGGGCTGCGGGCTGCGGAGGAGGGGTCAGGCGTGCCTGCTGCCGTCCACCTCCACCTCCGGCCAGCCCCGGAGTGCTGCCCCGTGTGCAGTTCCCCAGCCAGCGGAAGGAGCACTCTGGAGGCTCCTTCCTAGCCTCGGGGGGTGCAGGGCCAGCTTGAGCAGGGTGTGTGCGCACGTGAGGTGCTACTGTAACCTGTGTTCCCTCAGGGGTCCTGGAGGGCAGCCTTGGGATCAAAGGTCACTTGGAATAGGGGGTAGGGTGAGTGGGGGCATGTTTTGAAAATTCCTCGACTCGCCTGGCACAGATGAGTCTGGCCCGTTTCTGTGATGGGAGGGTGCTTGAGCTAAAATGTTACTGGAATAATGATCCCCATGACAAGAGATGGTTTCAACTTCCCCTTTCTCCTTCACACCCCTCCTCCTCTGCTGCCCCGAGTTCTGACTTCACAGAATTCCAGGGTCCTGGGGTCCCTCCTCTCTCCCAGGGCAGCACCTTCCCGGGCTCTGCACCACCCGAAATTCCAGGGGGACCCCAGGACACCCAGGGACGTGGCGAGACCATCTCCCTAAGGTGTGGTGAATCACCAACTGCTTGACAGAACGCAACAGCACGGACAAGGTTATGTTCTTCATTTTTGTTGCTTCCCTGAGATGCCTCTGAACGATACAGAGACTACCTGAAGGATGACACGTACGGGTGGCACATGTTCCGTCCACCCCCTGTGCTGGGACCTGTGGGTTCTGTTCTCTCCCAGAGGTGCCCGGGATGTTGGCCAGTTCTGCAGGATGCTAGAGGCTGACTGTGTGAGGCTGGTGGGCATTCCACCGGGTCCTAGACAGCAAGGCCGGGCTCACCCGGCACGGGACTCGAACACTTCTCGAGTTGGGCTGTGTCCAGACTTGTCTCGGTGCACTGGGGCGATGAGGGGTGGGGTGGGGAGGGAGGGGGAGATGGAGAGGTCCTGACTCGGCGGTTTCCTCCCTCATCCATGATCTTGCAGTTAGTGCTTGTCTGCAGATCCAGACGGAGGTGGATGCCATTCCCGCTACTCACCCTCTATGACCTTGGGCCAGCCACCTGACATCTTTGTGTTCAGGTTCATCTTCTGTCAGATCGGGAGATAATAGTACGTTTTGAAAACCAAATTGGCTAATTCACACAAAGCACTTGCTTTCTCTGCGTAAAGGGTCCCCAGCTAGTAACCCGTTTCCAAGCAAAGATCAGCAAGTGCTCTGTGGTGAAACCACCGCTGACTGCTGGCCCAAATTCGGCAGCGCGCGAGGGCTAGAGACTACTGTCGTGATGGAGAGCCGGTGACCGTACTTATCTGAGTGTGATGGGCACACACACGTACAAGTGCCTGCTCCTCGTCAGGCCGTCGGGTGGTCTCGTGATCTCCTCATTCTCTTCACCACGAACTAGGCAGCACTTGGGAAACTTTGCCCAGAGGCTGAGTCCTTGTCCAAGGTCACCGAGCTAATCACGGGAGCAATAAGGACGTGGACTTGGGTCTGTTGGGCCTCAGAGCCATGTATTCTTTCTTCCACACCACAGAGATTTTTTTAAAAAAAGAATGTACGTTTTGAACATAAGATTCATGTTCTGGAAATCCGGCGAAGTAGTTGTCCCTTTGTTACTGGGGACAACTGTACGTACGGGCGAACTGGTCTCCGAAGCCGACAAAAGGAGGTAAATTGCTACACAGCTGATTTGGGGAAGAATGGCCGCCTGGGAGGGGCAGGGGACGAGCTGCAGAAAGTCCTGGAACAGAGAAATCGAGGGCTCAGGGCTGATGGGGAGGTCAGCGTGCACCTGTCGTCATGGGCCCCACAGCGTGGTTCTCACAGGCACAGGACCCAGCAGGCGGCGGCTTTGCGGGCGTGTCTCGCTTCCGCAGGGTGGGAAGGTGGGCTTCTCCAGACCCGTAAGGGCTGCTGGACAGGAGAGACTGATGTGTAATCGGTATCCCAGGCGTCCACGAGTCCAGGCTCCATTCCCAGCTCCGCCTGGCTGTGGTCGCAGTTTTGCGTGTACCTCTCTGAAGTCGGCAGAGTAGGACTGGGTGGTCCTTTGGGGACTTCTGACCTTGGACTGCAAGGCCTTGCAACTGCTTATTCAGGCACAGAGCGTAAACGACTTCATAAGAACACGTCTGATCTGGTAACATGCACAGATTCGGACAATTACACAAGGACACTTCCTCACTCCGGCTCAGCGCGTCCCTTGTTACTTTGAGCAGTATTTTTAAGGGACCGTTCATGCACTTCTCCAAAGTGTTCTGTTCTCTCGGATCCCCCCACGGAAGCGCTGCGGGCCGGTGCTCAGATGGCTGTGAGCTACGTGTACGCATCTGTCTCCTGTACAGGGATGCGAGCCCCTCCGGGTGGGCTGCGTGTCCTGTTCCCTTCACATCCCAGCACCGACCCTGCGCCCTGGCTGAATGATGCCTGTGAAGGGGAGGGAGCTGGTCACGCGTCCATCACTCTGCAGTGGCAGACATGAGCTGAGCCCGCTGCTCTCTGGCCTCAGCAGTCCCTCACAGCACCCTCGTCTGAGATCACCTTCCTTTTGTGCAGTGGGTCCCTCCCGGGAGGGAAGGTGGCCGGTGGCCAGCAGGGAGGCGTGGGAGCTCCGGACACCGGGCGGAGACACGCCTCGTCTGAGGGGCAGCCCGGACTCCGCGCAGCCCAGGGACTCTGCATTTCAGTTCCATTGAAGTGATCTTTTTATACACCCATCTTAGCTACTAGACAGAAAATCGCCAGGAACACATTTTTTGCTTAAATTTTGATATTCCTAGAAATTTGGAGAAGATATGGATACAGTAGGTATTCAAGCAATGTTCATTGAAGTGTGAATAAGTTTTCAAATACAAATAGAAATTTTTGGTCTGGAAAATGTCTTTATTGGGGTAAATTTCAGTCTGGCACTGTAATCCCCTCTATGTTGATGGGTGGAGTTCTAACCACTTGCTTTCGGTTTTTGTTTTTTTTTGGTCTATTTATTTATTTTCCAGTTCTATAGAGATATAATTGAACACAACATTATATAGTTTAAGGTGTACAGAATAATGATTTGACTCACATATATTGGGAAATGATTACCACAATAAGTTTAGTTAACATCCATCATCTCATATTGATACAAAAAAAAACCCAAAAGACAAAGAAAAAATGGTTTCTTTGTGTGTGTGTGTGTGTGTGTGTGTGTGTGTAATGGACATGCTTAGGATCTACTCTTAAAACCGTTTCTACGCACCTTGCAGTGTTTACTATGGCCATCTTGTTGCATAGTATGTCCCTAGTATGCATTAATCTGGGGAAGTTTTTTTTTTTATCACCTTTCTCCAGTTCTCCCTCCCCACCCTCCACCCACCCCCTCACCTGTGGTAACCACAGAGCTGATCCCTAATCTCTTTTTTCTGAGTTTAACCAGGTCTGTTTTCAGGAGGCTTTCTGTCTCTGAAAAGTCTTTCTTCGATGAGTCCAATCTCCTTCCCATAACTTCTGCCACAATCCCGGCTCTGCCTGCGGGAGCCGGACGTGAAGGCCGAGTCTTCTCCTGCGCATCAGTGCTTAGATGGGTGGGGCTGGGCTGCGCCAGGCCCCTCCCCTGCAGGCTGCAGGTGTTTCACCTGCTCGTTTTCCGTTGCCACCCGTGTCAACCTGCCGCATCCAGGTCACCGTCTGTATTGTTCAGCTTTGGGATGGGCTGCCTGGGAGAGAAAACATGACGTGGTTTCTGTCCTCATTCCTGACGCTGTCACGTGATTTCTGCATGGCTGTCCACCTGCAGTCAGCACCGCTCTTGCAAACCAAAGAGCAATTGCACAAGGCGAAAGGGATGGCCCTGGTCTGTGCTCATCACAGGGCTGTTCAGGAGGGTCGTGGGTACACAGATACCTGATTGACCATGACCGTGCACATGGTTGCATGAGATGCTGGAAAACAAGAATTCAGCTGAGCACAGTGCCTCCCTGAACAAATAAGGGAGAATACATATTGATGTCGATGGGCAACTAGCAGTGTGCATCAGTGACCTTCTTAAAAGAATGGTCCCTAGACAAGACGAAGTATCCCGGAATGCTGAGCCCAGCAGAGCGCTGAGTGGCCATAACCTCTCTGCACTCCTGTAACACTAGCAGAAAAGCGTGCCAACCGTGCGGCAGGAGGACAGCTCCTTGCAGAGGGGCAGCTGGCACTGCAGAGGCACAGAGACGGTCCCATGGTCAGTGCGTGAAGATCGCTCAGTATTCAATACAAGACTCCAACGCCGGAGCTTAAGGTCTCAGTACAGGCTTCTATAACGTAAAATATATGTTCTAAAGAAATGGTTTTAAGAAGACACCCCTTTGCCTCGGGGCTTAGAGGGACCTCAGGCTTATTTTCACCAAGAATATGAGGGGTGAGTTAGGTAAATCCTTCCCCCTCATTAATTCTTCCACCTTACAGCTAACACTATTCATCCATTTACCCACCCATCAACCCACACACCCATCCATCTATCTGCCCATTTGTCCATTATTAACCCATTGTCCACCCATCTACTCTTCCTCCCATTACTCATATGTTCATCCATCCATTTACCTACTTATCCATTTACCCAACCATCCTCCCATCCACCCACCCACCCATCCACCCACCCATCCACCCACCCATCCTCCCATCCACCCACCCACCCAGCCATCCAGCCAGCCAGCCACCCAGCCATTCATTTATCCACATCGATACGTGTGTACTTACATTTACCCGTTCGCTCCTTGACTGCCACCACCACCAAACATGTTCCTTTCAGTAACGACTGTTTTTATGGCATCACACGACTTATCAGAGTGGCTGGTTTCAGAAGAAGCTGTGAGGATCAGGACTTAGAGATTGGCACTGGGTGTCACTGACCAAAGGGAAGACAAATGTTAACAGAAGCTCTGCTCTTTGAGGCCATATTTTTCTGAAAATTCGTCAAGAACTTTTCCAACTAAAATTAACTTTGTGGTATCTGAGCCAGAAATGCAAGCTCTACTTTGTCCCTTGTTCCTGTGTGAACTGGGTGCGTGTGCCTGTGTGAGTGTATGTGTATGTGTATGTGTATGTGTATGTGTGAATGTATGTGTATGCGTATGTGTATGTGTGAGTGTATGTGTATGTGTGAGTGTATGTGTATGTATGTGTATGTATTAGTGTATGCATATGTGTATGTGTGAGTGTATGTGTATGTGTTACTGTCTGCATATGTATATGCGTGTGTATGTATATGCATATTTGTATGTGTATATATTAGTGTATGTGTGAGTGTATATGCATGTGTATATGTGTATGTGTGAGTGTATGTGTATGTATCAGTGTACGCATATGTGTATGTGTGAGTGTATGTGTTACTGTCTGCATATGTATATGCGTGAGTGTATGTGTATGCATATTTGTATGTGTATATATTAGTGTATGTGTGAGTGTATGTGTATGCGTATGTGTGAGTGTATGTGTATGTGTATGTGTGAGTGTATGTGTATGTGTGAGTGTATGTGTATGTGTTAGTGTATGCATATGTGTATGCGTGAGTGTATGTGTATGCGTATTTGTATGCGTATGTGTATGTGTGAGTGTATGTGTATGCGTATGTATGAGTGTATGTGTATATATGTATGTGTGAGTGTATGTGTATGAGTGTATGTGTAAGTGTATATGCATGTGTGAGTGTATGTGTATGTGTATGTGTATGTGTGAGTGTATGTGTATGAGTGTATGTGTAAGTGTATATGCATGTGTGAGTGTATGTGTATGTGTATGTGTGAGTGTATGTGTATGTGTGAGTGTATATGCATGTGTGAGTGTATGTGTACGTGTATGTGTGTATATTGGGGATGAGGCCAGACACAGAAAGTGCTTTGGAGAAAAGTTGGAAAGAGCAGCCTTCCGTTGCTGATGCACCTCTCATGGAAGTTTGCCTGCTGCGTAGCTCAGGGCACAGGACTCGAGCATGCTCTCTGAGTCACCTGCGCTAAGGCAGAAGCCCACCTTTCCACGCTTCCCCAGGGAACAGTCCTCAGTCAGCAAGGGTGGTGACCCTGGTACAATGGGCCTGCCCTGGGCTGTCTGGGAAGCACAAGCGAATGGCGATGGCGTGTTGAGGGGTCTTGGATCTAAGAACCGGAAGGCTCGGCTTTCCTGAGGCCGACCCTCTGGGCATCTGTTGCAGCGTCTCCCTTCCCAGGAGCTCCCCGGGGTCTCCACTCTTCGGCCTGAACCACGAGGCTCCTCCCTACAGCTTCAGGAGGGCTTGGGCACAGGTTGGGGAGGGGGCAAGGCCACAGGCCACAGGCCGCAGGTGGGGCTGTGGAGGACAGCTGGCTGGGACCGTCCCTGCAGGGGGGTCTGGGCGGCCGCACCCTCGCTGAAGTGCACCTTCCTACCAGGCCCCGGGCGCTCATGCCTCTTCTCCCCTTCAGGTCCTTTCCGGCCGCAGCCGCCTGCGCGGGCCGTGATGTCCCTCCCCTGCCAAGCCTTTGTGACGGTCCCTTTATAAATTTCCTTAAATGACTTCAAATGCCTGCCAGGATCCCTGTGATTCATAGAGCAATTGGAGTTATGAGAGCCTAGAGTAAGTCTTTTACCCTATTTATGTGTGGTTGTTTTCCCCACTTAAAGTTATGTCATGTTAGTCTTCTTGTCTCACCAGAAAGTGGTAAAGACACAATGAGAAGCAGTGAAAGAGGCTCTGGAAAGGTCAAAATGAAAAGGCAGCCCTGGCCGTCTGCTCAGTGGTTAGAGCATCAGCTCGTGGACAAAGGTCATGGGTTGGATTCCCAGTCAAGGGCACATACCTGGGTTGTCAGTGTCCCCAGCCTCGGCTGGGGTCCTGCAGGAGGCATCCAATCGATGTGTCTCATATAGATGTTTCTCTCTCTCCCTCCCTCCCTCCCACTCTATCTAAGATTCAATGGAAAATATCCTCAGATGAGGATTAACAACAACAACAAAATAATAAATAAATAAATAAAATAAAAAAGCAATTCAAAAATAAGGCGCTAAGACAATGTATTCAATGTCATCTCTTTATCTTTTCAGACATGATCATAGGCCAAAGTAAACTGCTTAGTCACCAGCAGTCTCAGCAAAAGGTATCCTGTGCTTCTTCCCAGATGTTTTTCATTAGGCAGCGTCTTCCTTTCCACCAGCCGTGCCGTGGAGCACGGGACACGCCACGCACGAACTCCGACTCCATCGGCACCTCCCACGCCTGGCTGGGTGCCCGCCACTGTGTGGACACAGACGTCCAGTTGCTGAGAAAAATGAATCACACTAGAAATAAGTGCAATAAAACCACGTTAGACTTTGTTGTCAGGTGGTCTTGACCCACCTGTGCTCCGTTTCTCGACCAATTCAAGGAGACACTTCTGGAGGTGCTCCGGGGAGAGTCCCTGTTGGGACTGGTCGCAGCGACCCACGAGGTGACTCATGGCCCAGCGTCTGTGGTGTCCTAAGGTGCGCCCGCCTTGGGGCACTTCTTTCTGACTCTGTCGGCCAGGAGTGCTCTCTGCTGAGCTTGTCCAAGGCGGCACAGCTCTGTCTGAAGGCCCCGGGAAGACACTTGAACACGGGGCTCACGTTGTTCTGCCTTCGTCTTCCAGGGCTTCTTCATAGACACAGACTCCAGAATTGCTATGAGGCTTGTCACGCACACGCCCAAGTCTTGTCTGACCTGTAACAAGGGTCCAGGCCCCCAGATCTACCTTCTTCCCTACAGATGCTCAAAGGTTTGGCCTGGAGAAGAGTGGATGGTGTGAGGCTTGGCAGGTAAGTGCTTCCCGGCTGAATGATTTTCATCCCTTCAAGGAACAGAAACATAGTCTTCAGGCTAGGATTAGAGCCGGGCAGGAAAGGGGAAGAGAATACTGAATTTTCTTGGACCTTTTGGCTATGGTCTCCAGCAGTGACTTTAGGTCTTTGCCGCACTGTCAGAGAGCAGACGTTTGGCACAAGGGGCCTCTGGTTTATCGGCGTGTCCAGCCCTTCTTGCAGGAAGGTCCCCAGCCAGGTGGCACTGCCTCTGCACAGTGGCCTCCCGGCCTCAGAAAAGACACTGAGATCCAGTAGCCCGGACAGCACTCATGCAAGGCCCTACCACGCCAGTGCGCCGCCCCCCGACGGCTCGGGAGAACCGGGGCACTGTCTTCCCTCTCCTCCTCCGTCACAGCAGCAGCAACTCGAGTCGGAGAATCCGCGTGTTCCTGGTCCCTCCACGCTGCTTCAGAGCCCGCTCCCGATGGAGCGTCCCGTCCACCCCGATGCTCTGGGCGAGATGACGTGCGGCGTGGGGCACCTCCTGAAGGCCGACAGGTTGGCTAGAACAGAGTCCTACCGGCCACCCCAACCGGCGAGCAGGCTGAGCCTCTCCGACGGCTGGCGCCCATCTGCATCCGACGGGCAGCAGATGCCATTTCGTTTTCATTTCAGTAGAGGTGTGACCAGCCACGAAACCATATGGACTTGAAGCATTCACTTTTGAAACTGACATTTTAGTTTAGTCATTAAAATCCAGGATCTCAAAGAGCAGTTTCATTAAGACTCCCCACTTTGCTGGTACCCGATGATCCAGCCAGGCAGTGCCCTGATTCTGGGAAGTTGAGCCCAAACCACTCAGTTTAACGTCCTTTCTGCTTCTTTTAAAGCAAATGCAGGGCCTGACCAGGACACATGCTTCCCGGAATTACTCAAGACCATAGTAGTTGATACAAATCTACTGGAGGAAGGACTCCTGGCGGGGCTCATCGGCTGCAGCCGGCGGGGACGCTGGTCACCTTCAGTGCTCAGAGCCGCACCACGTGCGCAACGAGCGCCCTTCACGGAAACAGTGAGCGGGCTGCACGCCCCCAGCTCTGCCCTGGACGTGCTCTCCCTGGTGTAAGTAAACAACACTTGTCACGTCCGTGGCCCTTCCCCAAAGCAGACTTGAAGAATCTGTCAAAACCTTTCCGTTTCTGAACCTAAGTATGTTAGCTCTGGTGCTAATCTGTCTCCTACCAAGTGAGACGATATTTGGTTAACAAAGTGGACGGGACAAGCACGTGGCAGAGAAACATGTGACTTAGTGATAACCCAACACGGCAGCTCCCTGGGAGACAGTGCTGGGGGGTAGAGTCCTGTGACCCCCATCGCTTGCAACAAGCAGAGCCCAGGAGGGTGTAAATGCTCACCAGGTGCATCCCCTCCGCCCCATCTTTCTTAGCATGGGCCCTAAGGACTAAACGATGTTTGAGAAAATTAGTCAACACCTGGGAGAATCTGGAACAGCGTGATCCTCCGCATGCACCTCCGTCCGAATGCTCGCCTGACCAGGGCCGTGCCTGGCTGGGGTATGTGATGTGTGGTGCCCACTGTTTGCTGGATTCCTGGGGACATTTGTTGTCAGAGAGTCTATCTCGCCAGAAAGAATAAAAACCTTGGGATAAAGTATGGAAACTTAAAAGGAGAATTGTGTTCACAGACTTTAGGAAAAAGCACCACGGGAGGTTGGAGACAGGAGGCTTATTGGGCCTGTTTCTTGTCTTTCTTAAAAGTGGTAGCATGAGCAAAGAACCACTTATAGCCATAATCAAACCCTTGGCTCAGGACTCCGAAGAACCATGGTACGTTCTCCTGGACGGACAATACCAAGCAGGCCTTCTGGAGGCTGAACACAGCAGGCGGGTGTGACTATAGAGAAGAGGTTGGAGCAGGCAGGTCCCTAACCAGAAAGAGGCTGGGCTTGGTTTACCACTTTAACATGAATACTAGTCCCTAGTTAAAGAAAGAGAGAATAACAGTGATTTCTTCATGAACTTTCCTTGTTATGCTTCACCTCCTCCTACTGTACCCAACTCTGTATCTTGGAGTCTGTTCTCGTGTGCATATTCAGATCATGTACATAAATACGCAAATGATCTCCACCCCTTATTGCAAGGGCATTGTGGGTGGATTGCAGCCTGTTTCCTTTCGCATGGTCACTTTGACACCCCAATTTTGAATGTTCTGTACTTGTGCTTTGGAGCTTTTAAGATCGGATTTACAGACTCCTGGACTTGGGATGTGCAATATTCTCTGAAGGGAAAACCACATGACCTGTATAAAACACATCGGGGCTCAATGGTTTCCCGAAAAGCGCCTCTTCATGGGCTGGCTATCATGTGCCTTTCTCGGGAACATTTTCTCTGCTGCTGAAAGAGGATCCTTCATTGCCAGAGGAAATGTCGCTCGTCACGATGTGCAGCCATGCGGGGGATGAGGCACACTCCCCCGGGAAGCAGACATTCAGACCTATGTGCCTGCCTCCCCCGCTGTCCCAGAGCGGGGTGCCCGGGCAGGGAGCAGACCTCCCGGGAGCGTTCCCAATGACTCCCAGTCCTTCTTACATTTGGCTGAGACTGAATTCATAGTTTGCTTGTCAATTACAAATGAAAAAGTTAGCTTCTTGCAGGGCAGACAAATGATCAGCCAATGCGAACCATAAGAAGACCTAAGATTTTGGACGGATCAGAAGTATTCTGAGAAAATCATCTAGCAGTGCCGCCCAGAGGACCGTCTGCGAGGTGGTCGAGGCGTCGGGGTGCTCCGCAGAGCCCCCGGGTCTAAGCGGCAGCACCGCCCAGCGTGCCTCCTTCCTGGCTCCGTGAGAACGGCTACCCGCCAGTTCAGGAGCACATTCAACGCAGCTGTCCGTCCCTTCGGCGTTTATTGTTAGAGGCACATTGTCTGCAAGTGATATCCGTTGATCGGTGATCCATTTTGGTCTGTTTCAGGGATTTGATAAAGAATGTGGCTCTAAATAACTGCCTCGGCGCGGCCGAGATGTCCCAGTGACATTGATGTCCCAAGAGCAAGTGAGAGCGATGCGCCAAGCGTGGTGATTGTTTCCTACATGGCCACTGCTTTCCCAGCATCTGGGTGTGTCAGAGGGTGACTGTTCAGCAGCGGAGGTGGGGCAGGTGTGGAGGGCGGTGAATCCCGGCTCTTCTCCTCCGCTAGTCCCTTTCCCCACAGGTGCTCCGACTTCCCGTCCTCCGCTCGTCCCTCTCCCACAGGTGCTCCGACTTCCCATCCCCCGCTCGTCCCTCTCCCACAGGTGCTCCGATTTCCCATCCTCCGCTCGTCCCTCTCCCACAGGTGCTCCGACTTCCCGTCCTCCGCTCGTCCCTCTCCCACAGGTGCTCCGACTTCCCGTCCTCCGCTCATCCCTCCCCCACAGGTGCTCCGACTTCCCGTCCTCCGCTCGTCCCTCTCCCACAGGTGCTCCGACTTCCCGTCCTCCGCTCGTCCCTTCCCCACAGGTGCTCCGACTTCCCATCCTCCGCTCGTCCCTCTCCCACAGGTGCTCCGACTTCCCATCCTCCGCTCGTCCCTCTCCCACAGGTGCTCCGACTTCCCGTCCTCCGCTCATCCCTCCCCCACAGGTGCTCCGACTTCCCATCCTCCGCTCGTCCCTCTCCCACAGGTGCTCCGACTTCCCGTCCTCCGCTCGTCCCTCTCCCACAGATGCTCCGACTTCCCATCCCCCGCTCGTCCCTTCCCACAGGTGCTCCGACTTCCCATCCTCCGCTCGTCCCTTCCCACAGGTGCTCCGACTTCCCGTCCTCCGCTCATCCCTCCCCCACAGGTGCTCTGACTTCCCGTCCTCCGCTCGTCCCTTCCCCACAGGTGCTCCGACTTCCCATCCTCCGCTCATCCCTCCCCCACAGGTGCTCCGACTTCCCATCCTCCACTCATCCCTCCCCCACAGGTGCTCCGACTTCCCGTCCTCCGCTCGTCCCTTCCCCACAGGTGCTCCGACTTCCCATCCTCCGCTCATCCCTCCCCCACAGGTGCTCCGACTTCCCGTCCTCCGCTCGTCCCTCTCCCACAGGTGCTCCGACTTCCCGTCCTCCGCTCGTCCCTTCCCCACAGGTGCTCCGACTTCCCATCCTGCGCTCGTCCCTCTCCCACAGGTGCTCCGACTTCCCATCCTGCGCTCGTCCCTCTCCCACAGGTGCTCCGACTTCCCATCCTCCGCTCGTCCCTCTCCCACAGGTGCTCCGACTTCCCATCCTGCGCTCGTCCCTCCCCCACAGGTGCTCCGACTTCCCATCCTGCGCTCGTCCCTCTCCCACAGGTGCTCCGACTTCCCATCCTGCGCTCGTCCCTCCCCCACAGGTGCTCCGACTTCCCATCCTGCGCTCGTCCCTCTCCCACAGGTGCTCCGACTTCCCATCCTCCTCTCGTCCCTCTCCCACAGGTGCTCCGACTTCCCATCCTCCGCTCGTCCCTCTCCCACAGGTGCTCCGACTTCCCATCCTGCGCTCGTCCCTCCCCCACAGGTGCTCCGACTTCCCATCCTGCGCTCGTCCCTCTCCCACAGGTGCTCCGACTTCCCATCCTCCTCTCGTCCCTCTCCCACAGGTGCTCCGACTTCCCGTCCTCCGCTCATCCCTCCCCCACAGGTGCTCCGACTTCCCGTCCTCCGCTCATCCCTCCCCCACAGGTGCTCCGACTTCCCGTCCTCCTCTCGTCCCTTCCCCACAGGTGCTCCGACTTCCCGTCCTCCGCTCGTCCCTCTCCCACAGGTGCTCCGACTTCCCGTCCTCCGCTCATCCCTCCCCCACAGGTGCACCGACTTCCCGTCCTCCGCTCATCCCTCCCCACAGGTGCTCCGACTTCCCGTCCTCCGCTCGTCCCTTCCCCACAGGTGCTCCGAACCCCCGTCCTCCGCTCGTCCCTCTCCCACAGGTGCTCCGACTTCCCGTCCTCCGCTCATCCCTCCCCCACAGGTGCTCCGACTTCCCGTCCTCCTCTCGTCCCTCTCCCACAGGTGTTCCGACTTCCCGTCCTCCGCTCGTCCCTTCCCCACAGGTGCTCCGACTTCCCGTCCTCCGCTCATCCCTCCCCCACAGGTGCTCCGACTTCCCGTCCTCCTCTCGTCCCTTCCCCACAGGTGCTCCGACTTCCGGTCCTCCGCTCGTCCCTTCCCCACAGGTGCTCCGACTTCCCGTCCTCCGCTCGTCCCTTCCCCACAGGTGCTCCGACTTCCCGTCCTCCGCTCGTCCCTCCCCCACAGGTGCTCCGACTTCCCGTCCTCCGCTCGTCCCTTCCCCACAGGTGCTCCGACTTCCCGTCCTCCTCTCGTCCCTCTCCCACAGGTGCTCCGACTTCCCGTCCTCCTCTCGTCCCTCTCCCACAGGTGCTCCGACTTCCCATCCTCCTCTCGTCCCTCTCCCACAGGTGCTCCGACTTCCTGTCCTCCGCTCATCCCTCCCCCACAGGTGCTCCGACTTCCCGTCCTCCTCTCGTCCCTTCCCCACAGGTGCTCCGACTTCCCGTCCTCCGCTCGTCCCTTCCCCACAGGTGCTCCGACTTCCCGTCCTCCGCTCGTCCCTTCCCACAGGTGCTCCGACTTCCCATCCTCCTCTCGTCCCTCTCCCACAGGTGCTCCGACTTCCTGTCCTCCGCTCATCCCTCCCCCACAGGTGCTCCGACTTCCCGTCCTCCTCTCGTCCCTCTCCCACAGGTGCTCCGACTTCCCGTCCTCCGCTCGTCCCTTCCCCACAGGTGCTCCGACTTCCCGTCCTCCGCTCGTCCCTTCCCCACAGGTGCTCCGACTTCCCATCCTCCGCTCGTCCCTCTCCCACAGGTGCTCCGACTTCCCGTCCTCCGCTCGTCCCTTCCCCACAGGTGCTCCGACTTCCCGTCCTCCGCTCGTCCCTTCCCCACAGGTGCTCCGACTTCCCATCCTCCGCTCATCCCTCCCCCACAGGTGCTCCGACTTCCCGTCCTCCGCTCGTCCCTCTCCCACAGGTGCTCCGACTTCCCGTCCCCCGCTCGTCCCTTCCCACAGGTGCTCCGACTTCCCATCCCCCGCTCGTCCCTTCCCACAGGTGCTCCGACTTCCCGTCCCCCGCTCGTCCCTTCCCACAGGTGCTCCGACTTCCCATCCACTGCTCGTCCCTCTCCCACAGGTGCTCCGATTTCCCGTCCTCCGCTCGTCCCTCTCCCACAGGTGCTCCGACTTCCCATCCTCCGCTCGTCCCTTCCCCACAGGTGCTCCGACTTCCCGTCCTCCGCTCGTCCCTCTCCCACAGGTGCTCCGACTTCCCATCCCCGCTCGTCCCTTCCCACAGGTGCTCCGACTTCCCATCCTGCGCTCGTCCCTCTCCCACAGGTGCTCCGACTTCCCGTCCTCCGCTCATCCCTCTTCCACAGGTGCTCCGACTTCCCAGGGAGCAGAGCTCTCTGCAGGGTCAAATTAATCTGCGTCTCTCACCTCATTTCCTAAATAGGATTTTTACTAAGATGAGTTTAACTAACGACGGCGTTTCCATCTGTGAAAAAAGCCTTCATCTCCATTGAAAAGACAGTGTGAAATGCAAGCGGCTTTGTGAATTCCATCGACCCGGCTTCACTGCCTTTGCATTCACATCATCGACTGCCTGTCTGCGGGGAGGCACGACCCGACGCGCTCTGTGAAACGCGACCGTCATGCGCTGTTGGTATCCGCAAATGACGGGATGGTGAAGCCACAAACAATGGGGCTGCCCTTTGTCACCCCCAGTTGATGAAGACAGTTATGAATGATTATATATGTAGATAATGAAAGTAACCATCAATACCTTTTGAATCCTTACTATGTACAAAGCTCATTGGCAAAGTGCTTTATAGACGTCAGGTCATTCAATTAGTCCCACAATAATAAAGGCAGTTGCTATTATTACCGTATCATGTCTAAACAGAGCCCTGGACTGCAGCTCCCAAGTCCCCTCTTCCCTGGGACTTCCCCTTCCCAGCGAATGACTCTGCCAGCCCCTGAGCTGCTCTGGCCACCGAGCCGGGCGTGAGTCATCTCTTTCCCTGTGCCCCTCCCCCCATGCACTCTGACAACAGATTCTGCCACAAGTGACAGCAAGTCTCCTCAGTCAGTCTCTTCGATGACAGTCTGCGTCCCTCTCAGACCTCACCCTCTCATCACTCTGTCCTCGCTCACCTCCCAGCGACATGGCCGTTCTGTTCCTTCCCTGTGTTGTGCTAACTGGAAATGCACATCTCATATACCTGAAATCCTGCCATGTGCTCAAAGCCCATTGCCTTAACCTTAGTCTAAATGCCATCACCTCCAACTAAGAGTATGGACACAGTCTCCTGGCTGGGCTACCTGCTTTCACTATTGTCCCTTATAAAAACCGAACAGTAGGATTGACCTTTACGTCACGAGTCTACTCATGTCACCCGCTGCCAATACCGCCCGTGGCTTTCCGTTGCTTTGAGAGGAAATTCTACTCCCTACCTTGTCTGCCTGATCTCCCCGCTGCCCCTCACCCGCTGCCCAGCGCTGACCCCTTGCTCTCTGTGCCCACGTACTGGCTTCTTTCTCTCCCTTGGCTACGTGCCACTCGTCCCTGTCTCTGCCTCTCCTCCCGGGGCACACTCCCCTTGTCTTCACAAGACGGGCTCCGCTTGCAATTTTACACTTGCAAATGAAACATAAATAATAATCAAAAGGGAATACTGTCCAGATACGTTTGCCCCACCGCTGCAGAGGTTGAGGGATGGGTTCGGGAGACGTTTGGATGGTAGAGAAAGCAGCAGACCTCGAAGAGAGGGCCTGGTTTTCACGCGCAAATTGGGCTTGGCCTGAGGGTACACGCAGCCCCTGGTCAACCGCGCTGCAGTTCTTCCTTCGACTCCACCTCCTGTTGATTCTGTTCTCGGAAAAGGTTGGAATCACAATGTAGAGTGAAGACTCTTCCTATTTTCCAAACAAAGCCAATTTTCTGGTCATGGTCTGCTGGGCTTGTCACTGACCTGGTGATCCTTCAAAACCCGACTTGGAAGGACAGCTCTCCTTAGACCACATGTGTGCTCATGTGCCCGTCACTTGGTGGCGACCTAACCCACCAGGGCAGTTTTTAATGTAGGGAACGGTGGTGTCTGCTTCGGATGATGAGTCCTAAGAATGGCTCCACTTGTAGGCAGCATGTGACTTGAACAACATGATATAAGACATGCTGGGAGGCCACCCCATCTCTTGCTGCTGACTCACCTTCCCTGGTGTCTGAAGCACCCCCGTTGGGAAGTGTTCTTTGGAGTCCTTCTCATCAATTACGTCTACGTGAAATCGTCTGTGCAAGGAATTCTTACAAGGGCGATAGGACACATTAGCTCCTTTTTGGACACTCAGAGATCCCTAAACTCCCGATAGAAGGTGTGAGATTTAAGAGAAAAGAAAAACATCATGGTGAGTTAGGGGGTGAGTTACAACGTTCTAAGGGTCACTTTACCTACTTTACAGTTCAGGGGCGTGTTGGCATTTAGCCAGGATGCCATCTGGGTGCCAGGGATCTCGACCACTGGAGGGTGCCCCTCCCTCCTGCTGTGCTGGAGATGCTGCAATTGCTACCTTTGTGCTTCTAGGTCCCAGCTGGTTCCAGTCTATGACAGGTGGACGTGGTTCTCTGCAAAACACTGCTGCTTTCGAGCTGCCATCCGCATGGGAGATTATATATTACAACAGGGAGCTTCTTTGCTTATTATCTTTTATAAGACACCAAGCATTAAAGATACTTACTTCATCGAGGCAGGTGGGACATTCGGCGCCACCGTGCATCCTACCCCTGTGGCTCACTGCAGGTTGCAGCTGGATATTTTATTACCTTCTTGCAGATATATTGAAAGAGATGCTCATCACTCAGGTTTCTCCCCAATGTACGTATCCCTATATCCTTCCCGAAGGTTCCTCTAGGAAAAAATGTTTCTCTCCGGTCTCCCAGGTTTAGAGAATTTCTGTTTTACATGGCCTCATGTCACTTATTTCGCTTAACAGCAGGTGAAACATATTTTAAAAAGAAAGAAACAACTTAGTACCACCAGAGAAGAACTAAAAAAAACTTAAAACATAAGCAGATGATTTGCAATGTAGGAAGAAAGTGGAAATGTTTCTGCTGCTGAGGGTCTACGTAGTGTCGTATTTCTCGGAATGTCCCTGTCTGTGTTCTGAAGCAATTGCTCATTTGTACCGAGGAAAGGTGCTCTAGATTAATTTTGCAAACTTCAACACGGCAATGTGCTAAATTTTAATTATTTTACTTCCTGCTTGGTATATTAATGTTGTAATTACCCTTGAAAGTGTATTACCGATGATGATTAATGCGGCCCAGACAGCTCCACAGCTTCATCAGTTTCAATTAAAACAGCCACTGAGGTGAGCCTGCTCCGGAGGCCGAGCGTCGGCGCTGCTCTCGGGGTGCAGGCTGTTTACTTACGGCTTTGCCTCTGCGAAGCCTTCTGCACCGTCTCCTCCGCGGGCAGCAGCCACCGGAGAGGAGCTTGTGGGACTCTGGTGAGCCGGTCAGCGGTCAGCTGGTTATGGAGTCCAGCTGAAACCAGAATGCATTTATCTGTCCTTTTGTGCTGACGCAGGACACTCTGGGCCAACCCTTCCCTTCCCTCTTTTAATTGTTTGGAGGCTGAGCTGGCCACGGGAACGATGGAGGAGTTATTCTCCGAAGCCAATGGACGGCCCTTGGTCAGGCTCGGGGGACTGAGCCTCAGGGGACTGTGATCCTGAAGTGTGTGCGCTTCCTAAAACGAGGCCCTGTTCTCAGAGCTCGTTGATCGCAATGACTTCACCTCTTGAGAGGGCACAGGGTTTTTCATGGTATAACCCAGCACCCAGGGTCTCTAACTACTATTTTCCTGCACAGTCGTTGAAATCTCTGTCTGTCTGGCAGCCCTTTCTCATGCCGCTGCCCACAGGCATCTACTCCACGGGACTATGTGAGCCACCCCCTGAAGGCTTTGCAAGGCCTTCTCCTTGACTTGTTTACGGGCGCCGGAGTCTTGCTGCGCCCAGAGTCGACTTGGAGCTGAGATCCACTGTGCCCATTGAGGCTGGTATTTGCAGGCAGGAGAAGTGCCCCTAGTTAGTGTGGTCCTGTTTAAAGCCCCTGTCTGTCATTCTGTCATCGCTTCCCCGGACATTCCGTCATGGCATATTCTCGTAACTGCGCCCTCTGTCACAGGTAAGGAGACCAGGGGAGCGCCTATCAAAGCGGTGGGCAAGTTAACAATCTCATTCACTCTCCAAATGTTACCTGGTACCTTCCTCATATCTGTCCCTCCCAGTGCTTCTTTTGTCAAAATTCAGTTGCAATATGGTCTATTTCTGTTCTTTTTCTTTATCTACTAATACTGTACAATTTTGTTGTTTTTACAGCCTAATCCTTGAAAACATGCACACTTGTTGTGACACTCTTAACCTTGACTTCTTAACTCTCCCCTCACCCCATCTTTCATGGTGGCACCTTGGGGCCCCGTGAAGTCCTCTGTTCTGGTTGCAAGGCACACGCTGCATCCCAGGTGTCTCCATGTTTCTTTCTCTGCCTCCTGATCTCCCTGCCCAGCGGCCTATGAAAAGGGACACAACTTGGGGTCCACAGCGAGCTTACTCTACGTCACTGATTTTGTCATCAGTTAGATTCTCTAGTCCTGTGCTCCCAGCTCTAGCTTTGAATTCTGATGCAGGCCACAACTGTTCAGAGCATTGATTTCCAGTAGATTGAAATAATAAAATCGTATGATTATTAACGTGATAATTACATAGTGTATAATGGCATCATTCTAGCACACACAATGCAGACAGTAAATCCACATATTTCTTTAGAATAGTGTTCTTCACCCTCAAATAACTAAAGCCTAAAAGCACATTATTAGCAACCCACATCTTTGAATAAGCATTCCTTTTGTGGTCCTTTACAAAAGTGACTCTCCCTTTAGGGCATTGTATCCAGTGGGGTTAGAACAAAAACGTCTGGCCCACTCACGACTTTTAATGACAAAGGTTTTGACAAAAGGTATGGGCAGAACGGGAAGAGCTCATAAGAGATGAGGAGGCTCCCAGGGCCCACAACAGCAAGGAGCTAATGCTAACCTTAGAAAATAACATGGCACAATTTCAGCCACAGGTAATAATAAAGAATAAAATTGTAGCTCCTTGTTTGAGCCTCTACCCTCTGTCAAATCATGAGTTAGAATGATTGATGACTCTAGAAAAAGCTTATAGGCAAGTTTGGGGAGAGAACACAGTGGTCCTCAAATTTCAGCATGCATCCGTATCAGGGGTCAAACTTGTTAAAACACAGATATCTGGGCCCCGACCCCCAAGTTTCTGATGCAGTGGAAATGGAATAGGGCCTAAGAATTTGCATTTCTAACTAGTTTCCGGGTGATGCTGAGGCTGCTGGTTCAGGGCCACACTTTGAGAACCACTGGTCTATGAAATATAACAGAATACTACGTAGAACAGTTCCTACGCTGTCCAGGCCAGGGGTCCAACGCTGGAGAACAGTGAGTGATAGACCATCTGTGCAAACGAGAATAATTTCTGTAGCTGCTCTGTCCTCAGAGTGGCGGAGCACAGTCTTTCTCCCTTGGTGGGGACTGCACAGAGTGACTTCCTGCTAAGGGAACGTAGGACAGGTGGGAACAGAGAGAGGAACCTTGCAGTGGATAAGGTTCCCAAACACTACATCAGCCAGTTGATCGGAGTCAATATCAACAGTGAAAGTCGGGTTGATAGCATGACCTCTTGGTATAATGTGATGAGAATGGTACTTCTGTGGTCTTTCTCCTCATACCCCAGAGCCCAGTATAATCATGAAGGAACACAAGGCAAGTCTCCGTTAAGAACATTCCACAAAATACTTGCTCAGTTCTCTTCAAAGTGCCAAGCTTATCAAAACCAAGGAGCAGCTGAGAAACTGCTCAGTTAAGAGTAGCCTAAGGAGACATCACACTTGAATGTAATGTGAGACCCTGGATAAAATCCTGGAACAGAAGAAGAATATTAGGTTACAGAAATAGGAAACAGGAATAAAGTATAGACTTTAGTTAATAATAAAGCATCAATATTAGGTCATTAGTTTGTAAAGTGTAGCGTGATCCTGCAAGAGTTAACGACAGGGAAACCAGTTGTAAATTCTATGGGAAATCTACATACTATCTTTGAAACTTGTCCATAAATCTGAAACTATTCTATTCTAAAATTAAAAGTGTATTTTAAAACAACAATTTTTGTCCAGTTAATCATCTGTGGCTCAAAGTAACCATCAGTGAAATAAACCAGTCAGAAAAAGACAAATATCATATTATTTCACTTATAACGTAGAATTTAATGAACAAAATAAACTTACACAGTGGAGACAGACTCATGGATACAGAGAACAGACTGACAATAGTTAGAGAGGAAGGGGTTGGGGTCTAAGTGAGAAGAGGAAAAGGATTAAAAAAAGAGAAGAGAAAAGACAGACTCACAGACACAGCAGCAGTGTGGTGATGGCCGAGGGACAGGCCTGCGGAGAGGGAGACAGTAAGGAGGGATAAATAATGATGGAAACAAACTTCACTTGGGGTGGTAAATACAAAATACAATATACAGATGATGTACTGTAGAATTGTAGAGCTGAAATCTATGTAACTTTTTTAACCAGTGTCACTCCAATAGATGCAATAAAAATAAAAAGTAAATTTAAAAAATTATTAAAACCATCCTAAAATTGAAAGTGTGTTTTAAAAATGTCTTTTAGCTGGTTGATCTTCTGTGGGTCAGAGTGACCGTCAGGGGAGGATTCTGATGGGTGACTGGCCAGCAGCCAGGCTGAAGGGGGTTATTTATGGAAGATCAACAGGCTCAGGAAGCTGTAGTAAGATAGACCAGGAGCCAGAGGAAGGGTACGGTGGTTTTCTGAAGACTACCAAATCCCACAGAAGTCAGAGACAATATTTGGTTATTGGATATACAAGACGTTCTTGACCCCAGGATACAGTCACAACAGCCACATGAGCCTGGACATTTTCCCTGAATTCACTACTGTCCGCTCCATTTCCCTGTGCTCCCCACCCCAAACACGAAGGGCCAAAATACGTAGCTCGTAAGTAAAAGAGGAGGAGGAGTCAGGAAGAGACAAGAAACCCGCCAGGTGCCTGCTACAGAATTCCAAGCCCCCGTGTGGTCCGAGCTTAAAGGAGAAAGGACAAGCTTACTGTTTGTTGAATGATGAAATCGATCATAAATAGTAGATCTGTCTAGACTCTCAGTTTCTGCAAGCCTACACTGTTTGTTAGTCCCCCCGAGTGACCAGAAAGGATCTCCCCACTATTACACAAAGGAATAAAGGGGAAAAAATAATTTCAAAGTACAAGTTTAAAAGACAGAAATGACAAAAAAAAAAAATTGTTACTTTCTGCTTGTTATCCTTCTGTTTTTGGTTTGTTCAAATAGCTTGTTGTAATTCATTGTGCAAAGTTTAGTTGAAGACATGGGTAAGAGAATTACAAGAAATTATAGAGGCAGCCTTTCAGGTGGATTAGAGTGATGAATGCAAGTCTCGCACATGAAAATTCCACTGAGGGGGCTGCATTTAAACACAAGGAAAGGGGGGAAATTTTCAGGCTGTAAGCATACATGCACACACACACACACACACACACACCCAAAGCACAACACAGTGAAGCAGGGGAGTAAGAAGCTGGGAAAGTTCATGGACACGTGGAGTAGAGACACTGACCCAGATAATTAAACAAGGCCAAACAGTTTGAACAACTTACAGTTAGTGAGTCACAAACCTTCTCTTCCCTAACCAAGGACACTTGAGAGAAAATGGTTTATACCTCTCTTCCCTAACCAGAGAATACATAGCTTAAATCACCCTGGTCAGGAAAATGAAGAATAGAGACCAATGAATGCCAGTTGTTCCAACTAAACCCAAGGACTGTTGAAGTCAGAGCAGCAAATAATAAAAACCCGACTAGAGCCAGAGAGACACAAGATAAAGGTAAAACAGTAAAGCAGACGAAAGAATATTTCCAACCTCCCCTATAGACTCATTTGGATGCATCAGCAAATTACAAACACACCTGGGAAGCTAACGAATATTCTGCTGAAACCCTCCCCAAAGATTCTCACCTGCAGGAAAAGATACAAGCCCCCAAGACAAAGACCTGGTGTGGACTTGCTCTAGGACACCCCCATATCCCTTCTTGGGCATGAATTCTTACTTTCTCCTGACCTCTAAGGGTTCTCATGAGACTTGCAACCAAGGGAACAGCGGGCAGCAGCAGCTCATCCTGGGATCACCCACTGAGCCTGTCTCCAGCCCCCCCTTTTCTCTGACTTCCCATCGAGCCAACAGCAGCCCCGCCTGGGCTCTCTTCTTTCCTACAACTTTTCTAGGAGCAAAGCACACCACCACTCAGACTCTCTCCTGTTGCCTCTTCTACCCCAAGTTTCTCCTTCGTTCCATTGTACCCAACTTTAATAAATGTACTGTTAATACCACGCAGACCTGGAGTGTGAATCTGCCCTGCAGGGCGGCAGGAAGCCACACGCGCAGGGGCCGCAGCAGACGGCTCGCCTCGGCCGTGCACGCGGACAGGCAGCGATGCGCTGGACTAAGCAGGTCGCGGAGGGGAGAGTGGACCGCGCCCCTTCCAAGGGAAGGTTGCAGAGGACTTGGCAGGAGAAGATGAAGGGCTAGATCAAAGGGACGTTTGAGTAAATAAACTCCTAGAGCTCTTGTGATGGGCAGTGTAGAGAAATGGGGATCCAAGTGGACTCCCAGTTTCTAACCCTGATATGAAGGATTAACGATACCCGAAACCAGGAGGGAAATTAGGGGAGCAGGGAGGGTGCGCGCCAGTGTGTGGTTGAGGGTGGTCGGCTCCGGTTCAGATTTCCATGCGACATCCAGAGGAAAACATTGTGTCACTTAGAGGGTGACTGAACTTGTTAGTAACTATGTTTCCTCAGGAGCCTCATTAAATTTCCTCCCTCTCCAGCTGCTCGGGTTACTCTTTATCCGGACTCGCCTCTGGTTCTCCAGCTCCCTGGAAAGATAATCGCTCCCTCCGTTCTGCGTGTCATCAGCACTGTGAGCCAACCTCGAACACAGAACTTAGTATTTTGTCCGCCGTTCCACGTCCATCTCCGCTGCTAAAAGGAAGAGCTCCTTGTGGGAAGGAGCTAACAGGAGCCTTTCACAGAGTCTAGGAAACATTAGGTGCTTAATAACTATCTGTCGAATACATGAGTGTGCAGACTTGCTTTCCTCTACGACAGAAAGGTCTTCGGAAGCAAGACAGCAGGAAGGGACAGGGGGCAGGTGGGCGTGGCCGCTCAGGGGGGTTGTCAGCCTTGCCAGAAGGGGGTGTAGGTGTCCCAGAGCACTCCCGATGACGGAGCTCTGTGGCCACAGGTCCCGTGACAGTGTAGGCAAGTCTGGACCCATGGTCTCTTCTCTGGAAGTCTCACGAGCCCTGGAGAATCAGTGGAGCCATTCTGCACGCGGAACGAGCGAGCCTCGACGTGACTTTCCACGCGGCGCGCTCTGTGGGCGGCTGCGGAGGGGGAGCGGAGCATGCGCACGGGAGGACCCACGTCTTCCCTGCCCCAGGCTCCTGCGAGGGAGAAATACAGTGGATTTCGCTGGCTGGAAATGTTTAGTTCTCAAGGAGGTGTAAATGAATAATAAATCGAGCACACTAGGAACCGTGTTCATGGAATAACTTACGCTTTGAGATGCGATGAGTTTATGAGAGCGCAGAGTTTACATTAATAGAGGTACAGACTCAGCTCCGTCCACAAAGAGTGTGCATGCGAGTGGACCGAGGGAGAAATGTCAGCAAAATAAACAAAACAATAAGCTATACAAAGATTCTAGATTCTGGGTTCCTGAGGAAAAAAATAACCTTGCGCACAATTTTAGAGCCAGTAATTTCCTGACGCCTTGTCCCTCACGGCCCTCCTTCGATCTGCTAGTGCCCGTTTGCGTTTCCCTCCGACAATCCGCCCAGCGGGGCTGCCCTCGTGGTTGGAGGCCGGCGGTCAGGCCCAACGTGCATAAAAAGGCACAAGGTCCAGTCGGGTTAGAAGCAGAGTCCCCTTTCCCCGTTGACCACCAGCAAACCAGCGGGGGCACTAGTATTTCTGAGATTTGCTCTGTACCAGGCACTATCAGAGGCATTTTCTCTCAAATTCCTTTCTCACCAATTAAAGCCTGCTTTTAGAGTAAGATCTAATATATCAAATTAGTAGTGAATTAATTACAAAAAATAAAAGGTAAAGAAATAAAAAGTCGCCCTGGCTAGTTTGGCTCAGCGGTTAGAGCGTCGGCCTGCGGTCCACAGAGACCCGGGTTCGGTTCCCGCTAAGGGCACGTACTTCGGTTGCAGTTTGTCCCCGGCCCTGGTTGGTCGTGTGGGTGGCAGCCACTCGATGTGTCCCTTTCACATCGATGTTTCTCTCTTTCTCTCTTCCTCTCTCTCCCTCCCGCTCTATCTGTACAAAAAATGGAAAAATGTCCTCGGGTGAGGATTAAAAAAAAAAGAAAGAAAAAGTCATATGTTGGGGTAGTTGTTATATTTCCATTTTAATATAATTCAACCTAGAGCACTGTGGGGCAAAACTAGAGTCTCGGGGGAATGACAAAATTATCAAGTATATCCAAAGAAGACATGAGTTTTAAAATGATGAGAAATGCTGTCTTGGGCCAATGGCCCGATGCCCAGTAATGGCATGCGGACCTCAGCTCGCGGGGGAGGCCACACTCCGCAGGAGTTTATCCACTGGAAACACAGGAGCACACCTGAGCACGGCCCTAGGTCTTCAGGCACCAGCTCAGTGATGGGGCCTATCTTACGTCTGGATCCCTCATTCTCAGAAACGCGTGCTCTGGGCACCCATGAGGATCGACTCTGGGAGCTCACAACTTGCCAGTTCAGTGTTTTCATATGGCTGTAAGTCTGTTTGTATTGTGCATAGAAAAATAAACATGTTATTCCCCATGGTAGCCACTGTTTTTCCCATCCCTATATTTAACAGTTGAAAAGGAACCTTCTGTAAGATTTAATAACGTCTTCCTCAATTCCTTTATTTCTCCTGAAATAAAATTCCATTTTAAGTACTAGAATTTATATGCCAAATTTGGCCCTTTAAAATTAACAGAAGATTAAATTAAATTAACAAAGGATATGATTTTTTACCACTGAGTTGTAAGTTTTGGAAAAGAGATTAGTAACGAAAAATGCCATGCAAACGGAACACCTAGTGCCAGTGAGAAACACCACCCCTTGCCCTGGCCGGTTTGGCTCAGCGGTTGAGAAACACCGCCTCAATGACGCGTCCCACCAAGGCGGGCAGAGCTAGCGGGCAGCTCACATCGGCCGCAGCTCCAAAGGGAGAACCTGCTCACTCAGCACCTTTGGTTTTCAGATTCTATTATCTTGCTTACTGAGTAAATTTAATGTTGTACAATTTTTTTTTTTATTGACTCATTTGTAAGTCTCTCTGTTTCTTCAACCCAAGATAGTGTTAGGAGCTTAGACTGCCTATTACACTCACAAGTCAATTTTAATAAAAGATAAGTCTTGTTAAAGAGCACAATCATCAAATACTGCAATTTATTGGGGCCAAGAAAGAAGATGCCACATTATATCCCAGAATTTCTAAGTCAAGAATGGACTGGGGGCCGGAGAACAGCCAGCCTACTGCCTTCGGCAGAAGACCTCCATCAAATCATTAAAACAAAATGCATTCCTATCAGCATCACCTTTGTTTCCCCTTTCATAAAAGAATGGGATCTTTTACAACTGATTTGGTCTATTCAGAATATTTACTTCTGTATATTTTTTCAGTTAACACAAATCTTATTATTCCTCTTCTCTTCCACCTTCTTAACCCTCATCCATTCTACTGCCATTAACCTGAAGTGAATTTGACTTTCTTTTTTTGTGTGATATACAACGAGTTTTTACTAATTGCTACACTTGGCACTGGAAAGGTATCATTTTTATTTTGTTTAATTTTTGCCTTTTAAATAAGCAATGGATTCATACTGCTTTTAAAAGAGCAAACAGAAGGAAACACAGTCAGCAACTTTGCAAATCCAGAACCCCAGTATCAGGCTTCAGGAAAAAATAGCAATAAATAGACAACCCTGATACATTCAAGGTCTAACCTCCGCAGACAACATTCCGTAAACACTGAGTACCTGGTTAGCACCTGTTTTAGACAACCGTGAGAGATGGTCTTATCACTTTCAAAATGAAGTCTGACAGCAAACAGTGATTTATTTATAAATAGACTATTATGTGCTCAAATTTGGGTAGAGACAGGTTAGGACAATAAACATTTCTCTATGAACTAGAACTCGGTTAGAGTTTTCATGAATGAACCAAGTAAAGGAAGTCAGTGAGCCAGACGCACCCCCCAACCACCCCGCAAGGTTCTAGGCACAAGCATCAGCGCCCCTGTCTTCACATAGTGCCCCTTACAGAATTAGAGACAACTCGACTTGGACCTGTGTGTCCCATCTGCCTGTGACAATGAGGTCCTTGGAAGGCAGGGGACATGTTTCCAACATTATATTCAGTGTTGGTGCTGGTATCATGGGAGACAGCAACGTGTATTGGTCACGGACAAGCCCGGATTGTATCCTGGCTTCCTTGCTTCCCAGCTGTGTGGCTCCAGGAGAATGACCTAACTTTTCTGTACCTCCTTTTCCTCAACCAAAATGTGGGGATAACAACAGCACAGAGCTGTTCTGAGGACAGCACGCGTTTCTGGGTGGAGTGCTCAGAACAGCCTGCCAAATGTAAGAGTGGATAAAATAAGCCATGATGATTTTATCCTTGAGGATGGCAGAAAGATGAAAGTGTAGTTCCGGATGGGAGACTGCATCATCTGCTGTTTCTGGGAAGGAGAGGGTTGCTGGCGGCCCCTTGGTGGCAGTGTCTTTGGATTCCAGAGCAGGGAGTGTCCCGATAATCCATGCAGGAGGCAGAGCCTGGGCGCTTACTGTTTCAATGTCCTTATTCTCCCTGTGCTTTGATGGTCTTCATTTTATTTGATGTAAATTCCTCACAACATCTTGAATTGTCTGTTGAGTGGTCATGCTTCGGCCCACACCCCCGGGCAGCTGCAGGTACCATCACAGCGCACCCGCCTCCTGCCCCTCCTCCCTCAGGCGCAGCCCTGGCTGTTCTCGGGCCCACAGGCAGGCTGCCCTGCCCAGAGCGACCTTTGTCCTGACAGCCAGTCTCACCGCTGCCTCCACACCCTTCATTTAAAGCCTCATCCGAGAAGCCTTTCCGGAAAGGAACTGGTACCCTTAGGAGCCAGTGAGGAGCGGAAAACCATCGCTTCAGCACCCTGTGGTCTCCACTCAGTCCCGGGAGCCCCTCCCTGGGTCAGTTTGCTCTTGTCTCTTCATTTTTCCCCAATTCCCCCAGCAGCCTTTCAGTTCTCATTGCTTCTCTGAGTGTGATCATATAGATCTTAGCCTCAGCTGCACTGTGTGTGCCCACGTTTCCCCGCAGCGAAGCGGCATTGACGTGATGGTGGGACGGAGAAGGCCAGGCTGAGCGTGCTGTCTCCGTCCTTGCTGTCCTGCTCATGGTGGGACCCAGAAGGCCAGGCTGGGTGTGCCGTCTCCGTCCCTGCTGTCCTGCTCCTGGTGGGACCGAGGAGGCCAGGCTGGGCGTGCCGGCTCCGTCCCTGCTGTCCTGCTCCTGGTGGGACCCAGAAGGCCAGGCTGAGCGTGTGGTCTCCATCCCTGCTGTCCTGCTCATGGTGGGACCGAGAAGGCCAGGCTGAGCGTGTGGTCTCCATCCCTGCTGTCCTGCTCCTGGTGGGACCGAGAAGGCCAGGCTGGGCGTACTGTCTCTGTCCCTGCTGTCCTGCTCCTGGTGGGACCCAGAAGGCTAGGCTGGGCGTGCCGTCTCCGTCCCTGCCGCACGTCCATGGGCAGCTGGTCACCGCGACGTTGTAACTGGCGCATATTTCTTGCTTGAGTGCCGTGTACATTAATATTACAGGGGCTATTTTCTCCTCTGTCTGGTTGACTTACTTTCAGTAGTAGCTTGGCAGTGACCTAATACCCTAGTTACCATGTTCTTCTAAAGAAATTCTTTGAAGATCAAGGCTGTCTTTTTTTTTTCTTTTTCTTTTTTCTTTTTAGTGCTTAACCCAGTTCACATGTAGTGTGTGTTGAAGTCTCAGGACTTAGGACCGCCTGCAGAAATGACCTCCCAGTTATCACATTCAGTGATTTGAAATACCCTGGCAATGCGCCCCTTAAGCTATTATGCTGATACTTAGATGAGAAACAATCCATAATGTTCTGTAATTAGATGTATCTTCTCCTAATTTCAGTAGAGAAAGAGAGAAAAGAGAGGGAGAGACATATCTATATCTCTCTCTCTCTATATATATATATATATATCTATCTATCTAGAGAGAGAGAGAGAGAGAGAGATGACTGTCACATCCATAAGTCCAATCTAGACATTTCTGAATTATTTTGTCTAAAACTCATTTAAAGAGAAGGGGAAATAGAGAATATATAGAAATATTTTTTATGCAACATGTATCTGTTTATTAAAGTTCTCTGCGAGGAACTTCTGATATTAAGAACATTGACTATTTCTTAGCAAAATATTTTTACTAGACAAAGGGTCAAATAGGCCTTTTGATTCTGGGAATAAAACCATTAGATGAGAAATATAGCAACCCAGAGTAGTTTTGCTCTCGCCTCCTCTTTCTGGTGATGGACTGGTACTTCTGTTATTTGGTCAAAGCAGTATCGAGTACATGTGATTTTGTTGTTTTAAACATAATACGATATAAATTTCAGTGGTTGAATCTGAAATGAATGCCCTGTGCTTGCACGGCTGGGTCAACAAATGTACTTTGTTGGTTGTATGTATAAATACACTGATATTCAGGGAACGTACATATTGTCAAGTCCCCTCTGCCTGCAATACACTTAAAACTTAACTTGTCTGGTTTTAATATGTAGATTTCCTTTAGATTATCTCAAAGGAAAAAAAAAAAAATGGTACCGAACACAAATAACCAACTATAGAGCAGTTCCAAAATAATTACTGACATCTGATGATTACATGAGAAATTTCTCTCACTTCTCGGACACCGTCAGCAGCATCCTGTCCCACGATGCTCTCTCCTGTGATAGAGAAGCTGAACCTGCCCCTTTGCAGACACATTTGGGACACTGTGTGCAAAGCCTCAGGACACATTCCCTGTGCAAAGGCACAAGCTGCTGAGCTCGGAACAGAGGATGACTCGTGGCTACGGGACTTCAAAAGGAGCTATAATGACAACAGAACCAGGCACTGTTGTAAGTGCTTCATTGACACAAGCTCCTTTATTCTGCACAGTGACCCTCTTTCAGCAAATAAGGAAACTGTGGCGCACAGAGATTAACTCGCTCAGAGGCCATGTAGAAGATGACAGACACTTCTTGTTTTATGGTGTCAGAGCCAGGAGATGCCTTTAAGATGCCATAGGGTCTTTTCACTGGAGAAACCCATAAAACCGTTCTGAAGGACATAAATAAATACTGAAAATAACACATTTCTCTATGAATAGCCCTCACCTTGTAAATGTAAATTCTTCCTAAATTATTCTACACATTCAACTTAACTCTCATCAAAACCCTTTCCAAATGTTAAACGATATATTATAAGGGGATTATTGTGTTTACTTGGATTCATCTAAAATAATCTGGAAGATAAAATAGTCAAAGTTTGCCATCAGGTTTTTGAAGGAAATTTAAACGGTGACTGCTATTAGCAGATGTTGAAAAAAATATTATAGTGATTAAAGCAATGTGGTCATGAGGCAGGAGCAGACGGGTGATAAATTAAATAAGCATGAAAGTCCAAAAATAGACCCATGCATATTACCAGAGTGGCATTTACAAGGAAAAAGGGTGGAGTTTTAAAAATTATGTTAGAATACCTTATTATCCATTTTAAAACCATAAAGTTAGACACTTAAACAAACCAAAAAACTCACATGGAATAAAATGCTAATATTTATTAGGAAAACATCAGAAGAAATATGAAGAATTTTAAACAATAATTTTAGGGTGGATGTGTAGCTTTCTTAAGAGTGTACAAATCCCTGGATTTACAGAGGTAAGATTAATAATTTTGAGTTGCCTGCATAAGGAGAAAAAACTGTGCATATGACTAAAGACAACACACACAACGTAGATGGAGAAAACCAAGAACAGTGGCTGACAAAACACCAGACTGGCCCTCGCATGACCACACAGCACCAGTGACCACCTAAGGCAAAAGTCTCCACTTGAACGCTGTGTGATGTAGCTTCTTACCTCCCCAAGGACTTCATTTTTGGAATTGTCTCTTTCTCCCACATCACTAATTGGACTCTATGGGGGTCACTGCCACCAGCACAAAATCATCCTGGAAAAGTATCTCCGTTCTACTCAAATAGTCTCCCCTTCCCTCCGCCCTGTGTCTCCCTCTCGATGTTGACCCTTTCTCTGTTCCTCCTCAGAGCAAAACAGTGGATCCGCACCGAACTTTTCCTCCTCTTATCTCTGTAGCCCAATCCATTTAGACCTTTGTCTCCTTTCACTAAAACCTCTCTTCTCAAAACCACCAATGGCCTCCATGTTGCAGATTCAGTATTTCTTCCAAATCTTTAGCGTGACTTCCTGCTCTGTGCTCTCATGTCTGAGCTTGGAATCGAACACGGCCGTAGCTCCTGCCATATTCTACTGGTCCAGCTACCGCAGAACTCAGCCCTGCCGGAGGCCACAGCACAAGAGACTTCTTGGGGATCATAATCTTTCCAAAGGAGAAATAATAATAGCAGCTAGTTTTTACGTCGCATCTACTGTGCACCAGGCACGGTTTGAAGTGCTGCTTTGGCTTCTGGGACCCTGCCCTCTCTGGTATTTCTTTCAGCCCCCCCCCATCCCCATCCGTGGACCTTGCACTGCCTTCGGACTTGGTCTTGGGCTGCTTCACTCCTGCACATTGACCTCCACAGTTCCATGGTTCGAAACAACATCCACACACTAAGGACACCCAGACCCGTTCTGCCTCCTCCCACCTTCTCCGACTTGAAGCCCAGACTCCTCCGCCCACGGCCTCACTACAGTGGATATGGAATAGTCTTCTCCAACTTCACATGTACAAACGCGGCCCCTCGCCTTCCCCTCTGCTTCTCCATCTCAGGAGAGGCCTCCATCACTCACCCAGAGAGTAGGCCAGCGCCTACAGATTACCTTTGCTTTTCCTCCTTATGTCCCACATCCAATCCATCAGCTGCTCTTGTTAGTTTTCTATTCAAAGTACATCCCTAATCTGGTAACTTCTCACTACCCCTACAGCAAAAACCCTGGTCCCATCACCTCTTGCCCGGCAGCTGAAATAACCTATTATATCCTGCAGTGACCTACCCCATGAGCTTTCTGCTCCAACTCTTCTCAGCACACCCTTACAGACCCACGTGTAACACACACACACACACAGTCTGTTCTTCACAGTAGCTGGCCTGATCCTTTTAAAACGGAAGTCAGATTGTGTGACTCCCCTATGCAACATCTTTAATTGCCTCTACTCCCCAATTTAATAAAAGCCGACAGTCTGTAACTTACAAGGCCTTTGATGTCCTGGGCCCCGGCTGTCTCTCGGGGCCAGTGTCTCGCCGCCCTACACTCTCACTTTTAGTGCTCTCACCACACTGGCCTCCTTGCCGTGTCTGAAACATCACTATCGTGGTTCTGCCTCAGGACCTTTGCACATGTTCTTTTCTCAGACTGGAATGCTTTTTTCTCCAAAGACCAGCTCATGTCTGTCCTCAGATGAACTCTCTGTCTGCCTTATCTAAAGTAACACAATACAGCGTTCTTTAGACCTTACCCTACTGTATTTTTCCTTATAACACCTACATAACATTGTGCTATTTTTTACTGTATATATTCCACACTAAATTATTAAACTCTAAGATAGTGGTACTTTATCTTACTCACAGCTGTATTTCTAGTATTTAGAACAATGTTCCTAAGTGTTCAGTAAATATCTCTTGGGTAAATGAATGAATAAAAGACAAGCTAAAGACTGGAAAGAAGTATTTCCAGCTTATTTAACAGACAAAGTAATATTTAAAATGAAAAAAGCTGCCATAAATTAATAAACCCAAAAGACAATTCAGTGAAAAAAGTTTTGTAAAGATTGTAAATAGCAAATGCAGTGACGACGTCCAAGTAGTAATAAACACAAAAGAAGATGCTATAAACTTCACAGGTAATCAGACAAATATCAGTTAAAATGATGGGCTACCACTTCTTTGCATCCAGAGTGGCCACGTTTAATCATTGGCAGTGTGACCAGGGTTTGCAGAAAATAATATTGTTGTAAATTTAATAAATATAGACATAAAAGCTATGATACATTTATGCAATTAAATACTATGTAGCTGTATAAAAGAAGGAACTTTTACATTTTGCAACAGCGTGGCTGGACCTGGAGAGTATTATGCTAACTGAAGTAAACCATTCAGAGAAAGACAAAAGCATATGTGGAATCTAATGAACAAAATAAACGGACAGATCAGGTGGAACTGGAGGCATGGATACAGGGAACAGACTGGCTGGTGCCCGGGGACAGAGGATGGAGGTGACTAGACACAGAAGCTGAAGGGATGAGCTGAAGAACACGCGTGCACATCCACGGACACGGACACTAGTGTGGTGAAGGCCGAGGGAGGGGAGGCAGAGGGGAAAAGTGGGACACTCAATAAAGTCTATATTAACGTTTTTAATAAAAAAGGTTGATAAGGAATTGAAAACATAAAGCAGTTAGGTGATTAGTTACAAAACCAAGAATTGGTATAAGCGGAATTGGAACCATGATTGACAGGAGGTTTCTCGTAAGAAATGGCCTCCTTCTGACAGCTGTGGGGTAAGTCCCCTCATTGTAGTCTGTCTGGTGCATAATTCAAATATGCCATTATGTCTACATATACAACATGAAGATTCACATGACCTTTAATCAATACACAGCGCAGGAGAAAGTGAAAGGGTAACATCTCTCTCTCTGTTTCTCTCTCTCTCTCACCAAATATAGTTGGAGGAGAATTTGATATTTTGTGTCACACGTGAAGTGCATACACTTTGGGCCCAATAATTTGACTTATAAGAATCTAAAATTTAGGGAGACTTCTCACATCAGCCTAAGGCTATTTATTGAAGCCCTGTTTTATTCAGGTAAAATCCAGAAATAATCTAAATAGCTACTAATTAGGTAGTGATTTACTTTAAGGTAGAGAATGGAATGGGGGGAGGGAATAAAGACAGGGATTCAAACGGGATAAAAACATGCACTGTGTCATTTTAACAACAAGGAAGCAAACTTGCAGTTGGGTAATTGTACCAACCGGAAAGGTTCGCGGGAGAGCTCTGTGCCCTACAGCACACTTACTGTTGGGTAATTGTACCAACCGGAAAGGTTCGCGGGAGAGCTCTGTGCCCTACAGCACACTTACTGTTGGGTAATTGTACCAACCGGAAAGGTTCGCGGGAGAGCTCTGTGCCCTACAGCACACTTACTGTTGGGGAATCTGTACCAACCGGAAAGGTTCGCGGAGAGCTCGGTGCCCTGTAGCACACTTACTGTTGGGTAATCTCTACCAACGAGAAAGGTTCGCGGGAGAGCTCTGTGCCCTGCAGCACACGTAATGTTGGGTCATCTGTACCAACCGGAAAGGTTCGCGGAGAGCTCGGTGCCCTGCAGCACACGTAATGTTGGGTCATCTGTACCAACCGGAAAGGTTCGCGGAGAGCTCGGTGCCCTGCAGCACACGTAATGTTGGGTCATCTGTACCAACCGGAAAGGTTCGCGGGAGAGCTCTGTGCCCTATAGCACACTTACTGTTGGGTCACCTGTACCAACCGGAAAGGTTCGCGGGAGAGCTCTGTGCCCTACAGCACACTTACTGTTGGGGAATCTGTACCAACTGGAAAGGTTCGCGGGAGAGCTCTGTGCCCTACAGCACACGTACTGTTGGGTCATCTGTACCAACCGGAAAGGTTCACGGGAGAGCTCTGTGCCCTACAGCACACTTACTGTTGGGGAATCTGTACCAACTGGAAAGGTTCGCGGGAGAGCTCTGTGCCCTACAGCACACGTACTGTTGGGTCATCTGTACCAACCGGAAAGGTTCACGGGAGAGCTCTGTGCCCTACAGCACACGTACTGTTGGGTCATCTGTACCAACCGGAAAGGTTCACGGGAGAGCTCTGTGCCCTACTGCACACTTACTGTTGGGTAATTGTACCAACCGGAAAGGTTCACGGGAGAGCTCTGTGCCCTACTGCACACTTACTGTTGGGTCATCTGTACCAACCGGAAAGGTTCGCGGGAGAGCTCTGTGCCCTACAGCACACTTACTGTTGGGTCATCTGTACCAACCGGAAAGGTTCGCCGGAGAGCTCTGTGCCCTACAGCACACTTACTGTTGGGTCATCTGTACCAACCGGAAAGGTTCACGGGAGAGCTCTGTGCCCTACAGCACACTTACTGTTGGGTCATCTGTACCAACCGGAAAGGTTCGCGGGAGAGCTCTGTGCCCTACAGCACACATACTGTTGGGTCATCTGTACCAACCGGAAAGGTTCGCGGGAGAGCTCTGTGCCCTACAGCACACTTACTGTTGGGTAATTGTGCCAACCGGAAAGGTTCACGGGAGAGCTCTGTGCCCTACAGCACACTTACTGTTGGGTCATCTGTAGCAACCGGAAAGGTTCACGGGAGAGCTCTGTGCCCTACAGCACACGTACTGTTGGGTCATCTGTACCAACCGGAAAGGTTCGCCGGAGAGCTCTGTGCCCTACAGCACACATACTGTTGGGTAATTGTACCAACCGGAAAGGTTCACGGGAGAGCTCTGTGCCCTACAGCACACGTACTGTTGGGTCATCTGTACCAACCGGAAAGGTTCGCCGGAGAGCTCTGTGCCCTACAGCACACATACTGTTGGGTAATTGTACCAACCGGAAAGGTTCACGGGAGAGCTCTGTGCCCTACAGCACACTTACTGTTGGGTCATCTGTAGCAACCAGAAAGGTTCACGGGAGAGCTCTGTGCCCTACAGCACACTTACTGTTGGGTCATCTGTACTAACCGGAAAGGTTCACGGGAGAGCTCTGTGCCCTACAGCACACTTACTGTGGGGTCATCTGTACCAACCGGAAAGGTTCACGGGAGAGCTCTGTGCCTTATAGCAAGCCCACTAAACAGCTCTTGGGGGAGGAAATTATCTGAGCTTACCTGTTGTTACAATGTGAGTTCCAAAACCTAATATCCTGTAGATGTTTGTTGTATTTTAGTTTTCGTGCCGGAGATTTGAGTAGGGCTCAGTGTACATCCCTTCTGCTTCACTCAGCGCTGACCGGTCAGTCTGTACTCAGCTGGTTCCTGGGCTGGTCAGGAGGCTGCACGACGGCCTCGTGCACAAGTCAGGTGCTTTACAGGGTGACTAGTAGGCCGGTTCCGTGGAGACTGACCGATGGTCACCTACAGGTAGCCTCTCCGACATGGCAGTCGCAGGGTCGTGGACTTCCCATGTCCCCTCACAGACACATGGAGCTAGAAGTCAGAAAGCAGATGCTGTCAGTGATTTAGAGTTTGGGCTCCGAATGGGGCAGTGTTAACATTGGCCATGTTTTATTGCTGGAAGCAATCATACAACCATGAATATTCAAGAAGAGGGGTCAAAGATGCCCCTCCCAATGAGGAACGTCAAGAATTGAGACAACTCCAGGTGAATTGTAATGAATTGTCATAGTTATCTACCCATAATTCTTCATCTTGTACGTCTATTTATAGATTATCAGGACTGATTCCAACCATGCCTATTCTTTTGTTTGAAAAAATAGTGAGCTCGGTTAGACATAACTAGAGAGAGAAATCCAGTAGAGAAGCTGGAGCCTGGCCCGAGGTGTATGGAGCTGTCCGAATGACTGGAGTTACACGTTCGAGTGGCCAAGTACTCAGGTAGCAGGAATCCCTCCGGAGTGAAGGGTTTCGCCCAAGCCCGCGGAGATGGGTCAAACACGAGGCAAGACGTACACTGATCCGCGCTGTGGTGACTCCTTGCCCGTTGCTGGGCTTTCGAAGAGAGAAGCTGGAGGGAAGCTTTCCCACATGCCGTCTGGACACAGTGGGATCCAGAGAGGGCAGGCGGATTTCCTACGGCAGTCTCTCGGGAAACGGCATTTTTTCCAGAATATCCCGGATGACCTCTCTGGTAATTTACTGACTGCCCCTGAAGCACTGCAACGAGGATGCAGCCCCTTTGGGGAGAAACAGACCATCCGTTCCTGGAATTTGGGGCAGCGTGATTCTCCCCGGAAACACACGGCTGTCAGGGCAGGGACGCTAGGCAAGCTATGCAGCCCTCTGTTAGGAGGCAAGGGCTCGGGGCAGGGTGCTGGGAGGCACCCAGTGCACAAATTATGCTCATCAAGAGCTTCTCTAGATACTGCTAAATTGTTCTCCAAAATATGTCTATTAATCTAAAAGCTTAAGAATATATATTAGTTATTGATTGATTTTAGAGAGGAGGAGAGAGAAAAAAACATCAAATTGTTGTTCCACGTATTTATACATTTTATGCATTTATTGGTTATTCTTGTATGTGCCCTGACTGGGGATCAAACCTGCAACCTTGGCGTATCTAGGTAATGCTCTAATCAACTGAGCTACCCATTCAGGGGCTACATATATTAATTTAAACTCACTCTAGTGACATATAAGAGTTCCTATCAAATGTCCTCACCAGCATTTGCAAATTCAGACTTTGAGTCAGCTCGATTCTCTGAAGTATAGAATGCTTCATCATTGCTTTAGTTTCCTGATTACTATGGTTTAAGCATTTTTCATGTTTTTGGACATTCCATCTTCTTTTTGTATGAGTTGTTTCCCCATTCCATTAGACCATTTTTCTATTGAATTGTCCTTTTCTTAGTGATTTGTAGAAATTCCTTATATTTCTGTATACCAATTTTTTGTTAATATAGTTTGTAAATATCTTCTCTCAATCTGTCATTTTTCTTTTAACCCTGTTTGTGTGAATAGATTCTCAAGTTGTCAAATACGAAGGTTGGGGAGTCAGAAAGATGGAAGGATAATAGGTATGGTTGGATCCAGTAATATTTAAAGTTTAAGTGTTTGGAAGAAAAGCTATTCTATAACAGAAAACCAAGTGTTCAGGAAGTAATGAAATTAAAGGAGGAGACGATGAGATGGTCAATGAATTATGAGATTGTGGTCTCTTTAATCAAGCACCTACTATATGTCAGTTTCTATTCTAAGTGCTTTGGATGTTGTTGCTTTTTTTTATCCTCGCCGAGGACATTTCTTTTCTTTTTTTTGCATTCATCTTCAGATAGAGTAGAAGGGAGAGAGAAAGGAAGAGAGAGAGAAACATCAATGTGAGAGAGACACATCGAGTGGCTGCCACCCACAGGACCCCAACGGGGGCCAGGGACAACCTCAACTGAGGTAGTGTCCTTAGTGGAAACTGAACCCAGGACTCTCTGGTCCGTAGGCTGACACTCTCACCGCTGAGCAACCTGGCCAGGGCGCTTTAGGTGTATTAATGCATTTGCTTTCTGCACCAAATGTATGAGGTAAGTACTATTACTACATCTCAGCTTTACAGATGTGGAAACTGAGGCATAGATTAATGAAGTGACAGACACATACAAATTAGGTAATTTTTCACAACTCAGTCAGAAGGTAAGAGGTTGATCATGATTTAAACCCATGAAGCTGGTTCCAAAGCCTATGTTCTTAGCATCTACCTGTATAGTCTCCCGTGTCTCACATTTACTGTTATGAAGGCAAGATTTGGGCAGAGAGAAGAGCAGAAGCAAATGTCAAAGGCTTCTGTATATAAGGAACTGACAGTGTAAATTTAGTTGTTTTTAAAAATTTTATACTCCCATCCCTGGCCAGGTAGCTTAGTTGGTTGGATTCTGGGTCAGGGCACATACCTAGGCTGTGGGTTCAATCCCCAGTCGTTGGGGCATGTACAGGAGGCAGTACATACAATAAGCAACCAATAAACATTTCTCCCTCATGTCAATGTCTCTCTGTCTCTCAAAAAACATATCCTCAGATGAGGATTACAAAAAAAATTATACTCCCATATTTGAATAAATTGGGAAAGAAAGCATGTGAATTCAAAAAAAGCCTTTTGTTTCAAAATCAAGCTGGTTTCCTACTACTCTCCCTCCTTCCAACGCTCCCACTCATTTTCCTGCATCCTTTTCTCACATTAACACCACTTAAATATGCTCACGAGTTTGCAGTATGAAACTACAATGACTTCCTTTCTGTCTAGTAGCATAAGCACAGCTCATTAGCAACTTCAGATACGAACACAGCAAATTTACTAATCACAAAACAGACAACTCTGTGTTTACGTATAACACTCTGTTCTTTCTTACTTAGGTGCTTTAATACCCTCATTTGTATTTTAAAAATGAAGAGAACATTAAAATCTTCTGACTTTTAAATGTCTCCTATAAATAGCTTTTCCTCTTCATGAAATGTGGGAATAATTTTTCTTATGTTCATTGTTGTCCCTTCTAATAAAAAATAATCCATGACCTTATTTAGATCTACAAAACAAAAATCACCATAAAGATAAAGAGAATTTAAACGTATATAATGAGTAGGAGATGGCAGCCTCCTTCAGCCTGAGGAGCTAAAGCAAGCAAAGGCAGTGCGAGTCAAAACACCAAGCACGGAAGACAAGTTTTGTCTCTCAACTTTCAATCTATTTGTCGAAAGTCACGACTATCTCAGTCATCAGCTACGTTTTACACACATTCACAGTATGAGTGTAGAATCATCACATATGGATGAAGAGAAGAGAAGCAGTTTTAAGTTTGTACCAGGAAGTTGTACATTACCGTCAATTAAGAAAGACCAGGATTACTTTCAAATGCTAGTTCTCCAATATATTTGTAAGTAATCACAGAGATCAATGTCCACTGATGCAAGCTACTGGCCCACCAACCTATATCATGTCATCTGGTTCTGATATTGGAGGATGTTTTCCAATGCTAACAAAGAAGGAATAACCAATCAAGATTTGGATTATAAATCTTCCCTCAATGTAGTTTAAGGAAACGTTGGGACAACATGAAGCATACCAATATCTGCATCATAGGGGCACCAGAAGGAGAAAGGAGATTAAATCTGCAACCCAGATACGTTTCCCTGACTGACAATGAAACACACGGCCCTTCGGTCTGCCTGCCGACACTCTAATCACTGTACCAAACTGGCCAGGGCACCAAATGCAAATTTTTAAAAGCTGAGTTATAAAAACTTATATCAGACAAAATAGACTTTAAAACAATAACTGTAATAAGACACAAAGAAACACAGTACACAATGCTAAAGGGAGCAATCCAACAAGAGGATATAACCCTTGTAAACATTTATGCACCCAAATAGGAGCACCTAAATATGTAAAACAAATTCTGATGGAGATAAAAGGAGAGAGTGACAGTAATACACTCATAGTAGAGGATATTAATACCCTCTTGACATAAATGGATAAATTTTCAAGACAGAAAATCAACAAGTAAACAGTGGCCTTAAATGACACACTAGATCAGATCAATTAATTTAATTGATATCTTCAGATTGATATCTACATTGCTTTTAAGTTCACATGGAATATTTTATAGGGAAGACCACACGTGAAGACACAACACAAATCTCAATAAACTGAAGAAGATTGAGATTATATCAAGCATCTTCTTTGACCATAATGGTATGAAACTAGAAATTAATTGCAAGAAAAAACACAAAGACATAGAGGCTAAATAATATGTTACTAAACGATGAATGGGTTATCAATGAGATCAAGGAAGAAGTCAAAAGATACCATGAAACAAATGAAAATAAAACATAACAACCCAAAATCTATAGGACATGGCAAAAACAGTCCTAAAGGGGAAATTCATAGCATTACAGGGCTAATTTTTACAAAAATCTCACTTTTTACATTAAGGAGCTAGAAGAATTACAACAAGCAAAGCCCACAGTGAGTAGAGGGAGGAAATTATAAATATCAGAGCAGAAATAAATAAAATAGTGTCTAAAAAATAATTTAAAAGGCCATTGAAACCAAGAACTGCTTCTTTGAAAAGATAAACAAGAATGATAAGACTCTAACAAGACTCATCAAGAAAAAAAGAGAGAGGACCCAAATAAATAAAACCAGAAATGAAAGAGAAGTAAGAACTGACACCAAAGAAATACAAAGGATCATAAGAAAATATTACAATAAACTGTGTGCCAATAAATTGGACAATCTGGAAGAAATGGATAAATTTCTGGAAACAGACCAATTACAACTAATAAAATTAAAGCAGGAATAAAAAAAAATAAAAAAAAAACTCCCAACAAACAAAAGTCCTGGACCAGATGGCTTCACAGGTGAATTTTACAAAACAGTCAAAGAACTAATACCTGTCCTTCTCAACTATTCCAAAATATTCAAGAAGAGGAAGGCTCCAAAGCTCATTTTAAGTATCAGCATTATCCTAATTCTAAATCCAGATAAAGACACAACAAAGAAAGTAAATTATAGGCCAATATCCTTAATGAACACAGAGGCTAAAATCTTCAACAAAATGTTAGCAAACCAGATCCAACAATACATTAAAAACATCATACAATATGTTCATGTGGGGTTTGTTCTGGGCATGCAAAGTTGGTAGATTATCCACAGATCAATAAATGTTATACAATACATAAACAAAATCATCAAGAAGAAGTACATGATGATACCAATGGAATAAAAAAAATGGAATAAAAAAAAGTATTTAATAAATTCAGCACCCATTTATGAAAATACTTTTAGTTAAATGAGAATAGAAGGAACATACCTCAACATAATACAAGCCATATATGACAAACTCACAGCCAATATCATATTCAATGGGCAAAATCTAAAAGTGGTTCCTTTAAGATTAGAAACAAGACGGGGATGTCTACTTTCATGACTGTTGTTCAATGTACTACCAAGTCTTAGCCACAGCAATCAGATTAAAAGAAATAAAAGGCATCCAAATTGCAAAGGCAGAAGTAAAACTGTCATTATCTACAGATGGCATGCTGCTCTATATAAAGAACCCTAAAGATTACACACACAAAATTCTAAAATCAGTAAAGTAGCAGGAAGAGAAATTAATATACAAAAATCAATTGTATTTTTACACACCAATAATGAACTATTAGAAAGAAAAACTAAGGACACAATCTCATTTACGATTGAACAACAACAACAACAAAAAGCCTAGGAATAAATTTAACCAAGGAGGTAAAAGACATGTATCCAGAAAATTATAAGACACTGAAGAAACAAATTGAAGAAGATACAGATAGGGAAGCATATACCATGTTCATGAAATAATTAAAATCATTAAAATATTGATACTTCCAAAGCAATCTATAGATTCAGTGCAATTCTATCAAGATACTGATGGCATATTTCACAGAACTGGAACAAATATTCCAAAAATTTATATGAACCAGAAGACTTGACAAAGTTGGAAGAATCACGCTGCTTGCTACCTGATATCAAACTATACAAGTACACTCTAATCAAAATGGCTTGGCACTGGCATAAATAAACTGAACAGCGTAGACAGACTAAAAATAAACCTATTCCTTACTACTTTGAGATCAATTAATATTTGACAAAGGAGCAAGAGCACACAATGGGGTAAAAACAATCTATTCACAAAATGGGGTTAGAAAAATTGGACAAAAAGATGCAAAAAAAAAAAAAAAAAAAAATGAAAGTAGACCACCATCTCACATCATACATTGGAATAAATTTCAAATGAATGAAAGACTTAAGTGTAAAACCTAAAACCATAAAAATCCTAGAGCACATAGGCAGAAAAATCTCAGACATTTTTTGTAGCAATGATTTTTCTGATATACCTTCTTGGGCAAGAGAAACAAAAGAAAATATAAGCTATGGGACTACATCAAACTAAAAAGTTTCTGCACAGCAAAGGAAACCATTAACAAAGTGAAAAGAAAAAAACACTACTAAATGGAGAACACCAATGACACATTTGATAAGAGGTTAATATTAAAAATCTTTAAAGAACTTATACAACTCAACATACATACAAAATAAACAATGCAATTAAAAAATCGGCAAAGGACCTGCACAGACACTTCTCTGAAGAGGACATATATGTGGCCGACACCTGAAAAGATAAAGAAGGTCACTAATCATCAGAGAAATAAAAATTTAAAACTCCGTGCAATACACCTCAGAATGGCTGTCATCGATGAATCAACAAACAAGTGTGGGCAGGAATGTGGAAAAAATAAAACCCTTGTGCACTGTGCGTGGGAATGCACAACTGTGCAGCCACTATGGAAAACATTATTACAGTTCCTCAAAAAAATTAAAATGGAACTGCCTTATGAACCACCAACTCTGCTTCTGGGAATATATCAGAAGAAACCCACAAACATTAGTTCAAAAGAGTATCTGCGTCCCTGCGTTCACTGCAGTGTTCTCTACAGTAGCCACAATGCGGAAGCAGTGCAAAGTGCCCATCGCAGATGATATTTACACGAGGGAATACGACTCAGCCGTAAGAACCATAAGGAAATCTTGCCCTGACCGGGTAGCTCAGTTGTTTGCAGCACCACCAATCCTTCTAGCAAGATGCTGCATGTTTGATTCCAGTCAGGGCACATACTTAGGTTTGGGGTTCACTACCCAGTTGGGGCTCATACAGGAGGCAACTGATGGACTTTTCTCTCTCATATGGATGTTTCTCTCCCTCTCTCTCCCTTGCTCTCTCTCTAAAAATCAATAAAACATATCCTCAAGATTTTTAAAAAAGACAAATACCATATGATTTCCCTTATATGTAGAATCTAATAAACAAACAACAACAACAAAATAGAAACAAAGTCATAGATACAGAAAACAGCTGTCAGAAGGGAGGGCTTTTGGGGGACCATATGTCAAACTTGAAGGGATTTAGCATGAAAACCATAAAACTCACAGAAACACACAAGTGTGGTGACCGCCGGAGGGGAAGGGGTAGGGGAGGTAGGAGAAGGTGAAGGGGTATAAATGGTGATGGAAAGAAACTTAACTCTGGGTGGTGAACACACAATAGTGTACAGATGATATATTGTAGAGTTGTACACTTAAAGCCTATATAATTTTATTAACCAATGTCACCCCAATAAATTCAATAAAAGTTTAAAAAAGAAGAAGACGTCCCTCAGGATATTTGTCTTGGAGAGCAATTGCAACAACTTCATCACTCACACCAAAAATATTCCTCTTATGATCTCCCATCGCACAGTTACATATTTCAGTTGTCATGTTTTCTTCTCTAAATTGATTTTACATTCTGTTAGAAGCAAAGACTGGGGCCTGCTGTAGATATTTTCTGTGTACACGACTCTGCCCTTTGACCCGCTCTACTGGCCAGAGGGTGTTTACCCGGCGTCAAGGCTCCAGTCCACACCTGTCCTCGCTGTGTCTGCGGAGAGGTACGCGTGGGAACCGGCGGACGGGTCCTCCCTGGGCCTTGCTTAGTGAACAGACGGTCAGGATTGCCTCCCTGGTGTCTTGGTGCCTATTTTCACGTTTCTGACGTGAGAAGTTCAAACCAAAATGCAGTTCTCCAGAACAACTTCCTGCACGTGTGGGTGGACACCTGCCCACCCACACATGCCCCCTCGCTGATGCAGAAGAGATAATAAAGTCTTCAAATAATTCAATTCCATTTAAAATTTTATTAAACTTTTGTGTGGGGTAGAGGTTGTGCTAGGCGCCATGAATAATACAGAATCGAAGGCGACCTGGCTCGGGCTGCGAAAATGCGCTCTGGCGGAGGCGGCTGGCAGGGACGTAAATAATTCTGAGACGAGACAGTCTGCAATAAACACAGCCCTGGGAGAATAAATAAAAGATTACGAGTGTCAATTATATACATCATTACAGAGGTATTAAATCACTAGTTCTACACATTCAGCTCTACAAATAGGAGTTCCTACTAGTCCATCGCTACACACAGAATTTAGCACAATTCAGTGTATTGACGTTTATCCCCAAATTCTCTTTTTAATGTGGTTTTCTAAGCTGATTTCAAATGTGTTGATCTATCTTGTTAAACTAATGTCCCTCTTCAAATGCCATTTTTCTCTATTGTTTCTTCTCCATTTTCCATCCCCCCATCATTTCCTATTCTTTTATCTCTTTATCTATTTTTCCTCTTCAATTCATTGTTTGATTTTCACCACTATTGTCTACGTTTCCCTGTATCTGCAACAGTGACTGACACACAATGCTTTTTGTCTCGTATTATTACCCAAATGGTGGCAAAATTGCTTTCTTTTAAAGAGAAAATACTGTCAGAAGGGCTACAATCACCCTCCCAATAACCCCTTCACTTCTGCATCTTGCCACTCCTTGGAAATAGAAGCAAGTGAGTATCTTTCTTCCTAACTGTCCGCATGTGCTGTCATTCCCGTGTAAGGAGAAATGGACAAAGGTAACAGCAGAAACGCAAACTAACCTCTTTCTGTCAGCATGACGAGGAGCACGTGGCTGGAGAGTGGTGTGTCCATTGATTGGTAATTAAACCTCTCCCAGTGAGGTATATGTAGTGGGTGTGCATAAGCAACCACCATTTCAGGCCAGAGCCCCCTGTATTTGGCTAACATCTTCTTCACATGCAGTGTCTCACTGGATCCCACTCTGCTCCAGAATCATCCCCTTGCACAAAGAAAGAGGCTGAACCCCAGTAACATCAAGTGGTACTGTGAGTGTCCCTGGTCTCTGAACTCCCAATCCAGTCCCGAATCCAGCATATAACCCTGGTACTAACATTTAGAACTTTAGGGAGACGTGGTGTAGTTTTAAATTCGTTAGATAAAAACTTGGTTTTACACTCTAAAATGTGCATGATTTAAAGAAGCCAATCAGAATTCAAATACAACTTTTATTTTCTTGTTTCATCCTTCAAAATATGCTCTGTTGATTTTGATTAGAAGAAAAATATTGTAACTATGCTTTGGCTTCTAGCAGTGATGCTTCACCAACCACAAATGAGATGGAGTGCAAGAAACATCAGTGGAGAAAAGGGAACCTTCCTCATTAATAAAAGCAATTAGCGTGTCCCCAGCTGAGCAACCAGCTAGCCTAGGGTGTCCTCAGTGTGCTGCAGGCTTCTCCGCGCCTTCTGTTAACTGGGCAAGTTAGTCTTGGCAGGAAACTAAATAGTCATTGATTTTAATTGTCCTCTCCAATTTACAGCTCGTGAGTCACAGCTCATTGTGCTTAAAGGGAGAGGTCCTTTTTTTGACGAGACGTTGCACTGTGTCCAGCCCTCTGAGATGGCAAAAGTCACCTGCATTTTGAAAAAACTGAAAGTGAGACATTTAATTTCTGTAAATATTAGAGCAAGAGCTTCCAGCCCAGCTACTTTCTTGGAGTGAATCACTGATTTGGAGTCACAGGAGGAAACAGTGGATACTATCTGTCCATTGCTTACAAGGAAGCCCCAGAGCCGCAAGCCCAGGAAAGGGGGGTTTCCGGGTGCCAAGTAGATTCTGGATAAGCTCTCCCGGCACTGGGACCACGGAGTCCACAGGGTTTGGAGAATTTCCAGCATCTCCTGGCCCTCACAAAACTTCCTCATTACTTAGCAGAGCAAGATTTGATCTGCTCTTCCAGATGTCAAGAAAAATCTGGTTTCTCTGCTTAATGAGGGGCTTACTGTAAATTCGTATGGAATAAAAAGGTCGAGAAAAATATCATATCTGCCATAAATCCAGTCCTCAAGGGCAACTGGAAAGTGACTCACTGTTGTGCGTAAGACAGCAGAGGCTCGAGATGGCCTGGAACAATGCTGCGACTTAGCCACTTAGTTGCTTGGAACTCAGCTCTCCTCTTTTAATGCTAACTTTGTCTCTGCTAATTAATAACTGACATTTATTTTTTTCTCTAAGTCTTAAATTTAGCTTCTACTTTTTTTTTGCTTTCTTACCACTGCCATCTCTGTGGGTCTCGGCAGTGTTATGAAACTGTACTGAAACACTGTCATTGTCTGATTGTCCAGCATCTCATCACGACCCTCCCTCCTGAGCAGAGCACACCTCCCATCGAAGGAATTCTCAATTACGTGAAAGGTTGGCGGAGAACTGGCCCCACTTTCAAGGCAGAAAGTAAGGGGACCTGATCTTTCTTCTCCGAGTCCTCTGAATTTGAGGACTCAAGGGACAAGCACTGACTTAGATTTTACCAATATGATTATTTCTTCTGAAACTTCAAAGCTTGAGCAAATGATGCGAGAGTTTAGCAATGATAGGCGGACGCCTTCCTCTCAGCTGCAGCAGCATGTGCAGTGCACGCTGTTCCTCTGCAGGACCTGGGCTCCGGTTTGTTTTCTCGACTCTCTGTTATTTCCTACATATCTCTTCACTTTTTGTGATTCTTAAAGATATCTTTCTAGTAAATTTTCTTTTCTTGCTAAGCATTACAGTGTGTCATGAGACTAAGGACATTGCTGTGTGTGCACTGTGTTTATTAAGCTGGCACAGTGTGAGTGTTCGGTAAAAGGATGGGATGCCAATTGTTGTTGCTTGCGATCAAGTTCCTATGATACAACGCAGGACAAAGAAATCAGGCAGAGCCCTTTGTTGAGACAGAGTTTGGAACTCAAGGTTTCTGACCTTAGAATTTATGAGCTAGATTACTGAAAAGAAGGAATGTGTAAACAGGGAAGATTACAGATATCTGCAGGGAATGTTCTTGAATCTTTGAGCAAAAGTTTATCTGTGCATGGAGGGGACAGATAAGTCATAGATTGAACAATAAGCCCCCAAAAGTAATAGATTGAAATCCTCCAAGTTCACACAGGTATTTGCTCCTCCAGACTGAGGAGACCATATAGGTTGTTGAGTAGAATTTTCAGAAAGTTATCACCTTAGTAGTTGGACTCAATTATACCTAGAATGAAGGGTGCTCTGGGCTCATCCTAATAAAACTTTTTAAAAAATCTCGGAGGAATTAAACTAACTTGCAAGTAACATTGCTGTGTGCTAAAATTGAACACTTTTAAAGGCATACAACAAATTCACCACAAAACAGCACAAATTCACAATGTCTAGCATAAAAACAAAAATACCAGGCATGGAAGGCAGCAGAAAAATACAACCAGGAAAAAAATAAACAAAGTATATGGTGTGATTAGCAGACAGAGTTTTAACACTTAGTATCAATATTATAAATATGCTCAAGGATGTCAAGGAAAACATAAGCATAATGATAAGAAAAACTAAAGATTTTCAAAGGACCCAAATGGAACTTCTAGATATTGAAATGACAATATATAAAACAAAAACAATTACTACTATGTTAGATACTGCAAATGAAAGATCAGTGAACTTGAAGATGAAGTAATAGCAATTCCCCAAAATAAAGCAGCATAGTGGAAACAATGAACTGTGGGACATTACCAGTCAGTATAGCAAATGTGTCAGTAGATGAGAAATAGAGAGAGAGACAGAAGTTGAAACAGAAAAACATTTAGAGAAATAAGTTTGTAAATAATTGTTAAATTTTCTGAAAACTGTAAACCCACAATATAAAAAGTTTTATAAATCCCAAATAAAAGAAACATTAGAAAGCCACACCCAACCATATTTTAATCAAATTTTTGGGAAGCATTGATAAATAGAAAATATTTAAAGCAACCAGAAAAACATGAAACTATGTACAGAAAAACAGAGAAAAAATGTACAGCAGATTTCTCATCAGAAACTATGTTAGCATCTTTGGACTGTTGAGAGACATTATCAACTAACAATTCTATGTCCAGTAAAAATACCTTTAAAATATAAATGTTAAAAGAGGTCTGTTTCGAGATGGTGATGTATAAAGACCCTGAACTCACCTCCTCGCATGGACACACCAAATCTGCAGCTACTCATGACGCAGCTTCCTCTGCGGTAAAACTTAAAAATTAGCCCAGTGATTCCTGCACATTGAGCAAGTGAGAAGCAAACCACACTGAAGCAGGGAGGAGAGGCTGAGACACAATCTGGCCAGAAAGCCTGCCCCAGGCACTGTGGTCCATAATTGGGAAGGAACTCAAAACCTGAAGTCTCTACCTGGAGAATGAGGGAATCAAAGCCCACACAAGGCACCCCCAGACCTGCACCTGAGAAATAACTTAAGACATGCAGATGCCCCACTATACTGGTAGAAAGTAAAGTAATGTGGAACAACTTCTGATGAGTAAAAGAAAAAAGTGCCAACCAAGACTGCATCTGAACATCAAGAAGACAAGAAACATACTACAGGAAAAGAAATACACAACTTTAACATGAAGACACTGAAATTGTTGAAAATGTTTCTTACCTTGGTTCAGTCGTCATTTCAAATGCAGACCGCAGCCAAGAAATCAAGGGTAAGCTGAGCCTGGGAGGATTCGGAAAAAGAAATAAGGACAAGCATGTGTTATTAGATCAAGGCAAACACCATCCAGGCCTTCACAGTTCCGGTTGCTATTTCTGCATGTGAAAGTTGGACAATAACAAAGGCTAATGGGAAAACAAACAAACGACTCATTTAAAACATGATGGAGAGTGCTGAGGGTACCCTGGATTGCTAAGAAGATGAACCAGTGAATCCAAGGGCAAATTAAGTGTAAAATATGGCTGGAGGCAAAAATGACAAAAACAAAGCTGTCGTACTTCAGGTAAATCATGAGAAGGCAGAGATCTTTAGAAAAAATAATAATGTTTAGAAGAATAGAAGAAAGCAGCAAAAGGGGAAGACCAAATATGAGATGGACGGACTCCAAAGAAGAAGCCATACCCACGAGTCTACGGGAGCTGACCAGGGCTGCTGGGAACGGAACACTGGATACCCCTCATGTACAGGGTCAACCGGAGCTGGGGCAGCTCATGGCACACACCACACACACACCTGGAAGATGAGCTCCCATAACATCCAGCTTTAAAAGTCAGGGACCCTGGTCCATGAGACCCATGAGGCTATAGCAGACTGAGATATGGCTTTTTTTTTTTTTTTTTTAAAGAATGGCTATAATCAGAAGTTTATTTTTAAATATCTAAAACTTTCTCCCTTACATTGTTTAAAGTTAAAAAAGCCAAAGATACTTAAACATATCTTTCAATTATGTTTTCTTATTAGAGGAGAAAGCCTAAAACCATTGGCAATATTTTTATCTTTTTCTGTCTACTATCAGAGACAATAATATGTAACTTTTATTTATTTATTTTAAATTATAGTTGGCATACAATATTGTATTACTTTCAGGTGTACAATTTAGTGATTAGACATTTACATAACTTATCAGGTGATCAGCCATATGAGTGATCTAATGCCATGCATAGTTGTTACAATATCATTGACTATGGTGTACTTTTTACAAATATGTTTTTATTGATTTTAGAGGAAGGAAGAGAGGGGGAGAGTGAGGGAGAAACACTGATGTGAGTAGAAGTATGGATGGGGAGGATTGGTTGCCTCCAACTACCAGGGACTGAATCCACAACCTAAGTATATGCCCTGACCGGGAATTGAACCAGCAACCTTTCGGTGCACAGGACAATGCTCAACACACAGAGCCACATTGGCCAGGACTCCCTATGTTGTGCTTTATATCCCCAACGAACCCAGCAACTCCACTGTTTGACATTTATCCAAAGAAATCCAAAACACTAATTCAAAAAGGTTTGTGAACCCCTATGTTCATTGCAGCAGTTTACAATATCTAAGATATAGAAGCAACTTAAGTCTTTATGAACAGATGAATAGATAAAGAAGGTATGGTACATACATAGAATGGAATATTACTCAGCCATAAAAAAGAATGAGCTACTACCATTTGCAACAATGTGGATGGATCTAAATAGTATAATGCTAAGTGAAATAGGTCCGAGAAAGACCAATATTGTATGATATTACTTACATGTGGAACGTAAAAAACAAAATAAATGAAAAAATGAAACAGAGAAACAACTCTTGAAGGGCTCATGTGGGGACTCACTTGCCCCACGGCCCAGAGCAGAAGCAGTCATATGGAAAGTGCCAGGCTTGATGCATAAAAAGCTTTTGATAGTCTTAAAATATTGACCTAAAGGGCAAGAAGATGCTGGGGTCCTCTCTGGGGATGGGGGCTCGTGGGCAACATGCCTGTGCTCCCGGGCTGCTTGCTGAAGACTGTGGGCGCACTAGTTCCTAACTCCAAGGATCTCCTTTTCCTGTCTGCAGTGGGTGCCATCACCATGCTTCCTCCACCGAGTCCCTCTGACAGGGCCATCTCTGTGCTCTCCCTCGGCCACACTCCAGAGCACCATTATCATCCAAGGAAGATTTTACATGCCTCTGGTGCCCCAGTTTTTATGTCTGGTGGCCTGGTTTTGGTGGCCGCCACTAAGGTGATGCGCCTGGATTTCCCGAGGCTTGTGGCCATGGGGGTTTGCACTGCTGGGTCCTCTGGGTCTTGGTGATCTGAGAGACGGTTCTTAGCAGGTTATTGCCCGCAGGGCACTGCACTGACAGTCAGAGCTCGCCCCAGTATTTCTGTGAAGGAGACCGACTTGTCCTAAAGCTTCAGCCTAAGGGGCAGGCTTCAGGTTTGGCACACCCTTAGGGGTCTATGAAGGTAGGTTCAAGGAATATAGGCTGAAGGACATTATCTTTGCTCTCTACCTGACTACTGCTCACCAGCGTCCCCCAGAAAGAGGCTCCTGCACCCATCCAGAGCCCAGTGCTCTTGCCCAGAGAACACTTCCAGGTGGCCGGCTCCGACCCCAGAGGGAGTCCGGCTTGTGGTCCCACGGGCCGATGTATCTGCATACGTTAGAACCGCTGTCCGAGGGCATGGCTTCTACTCGGCACGGGTCTAGGTGTTGACCGAGAGCCTCCCCTTGGAGACACTGACAGGTCTTGGCATACACCCAACTACTGGGAGCAATTAATAAAATAGGCTGCTAACAAACTATCAAAAAGAAAAATTAAGAAAGCAATCACATATACAATTGTATCAAAAAGAATAAAATATCTAGTAATAAATTTAATCAAGGAGGTGAAAGACGTGTACACTAAAAACTATAAGACACTGATGATAGAAATTAAAAAAGACACAAATAAATGGAAAGATATTTTGTGCTCCAGATTGAAAGAATTATTGTTGTTCAAATGTCTACATTACCCCAAGCAATCTACAGATTCCATGCGAGCCCTATCAAAATCCCAAGGCATTTTCTGACATAAATAGAACAAATAGATGATCCTAATTTGAAAAAGCAATCTTGAGAAAAAAAGAACAAAGCTGGAGGCATCATGCCCCCTGCTTTCGAACTATATTACAAAGTTAAATTAATCAATACAGTATGTTATTGGAATAAAAACAGACACATAGATCAAGGGAACCGAGCATAGAGCCCAGAAATAAACTTACGCATATATGGTAAGTAAATTTAATGACAAAGGTGGCAAAATATAACAGGGAAAAACGTTTCTACAATAAATGGTGTTGGGAAAACTGAACAGCCATGTACAAAATAATAAAAATAAACCCGTATCTTAAACCATACACAAAAAATTAACTCAAAATAAATTAAAAACTTAACTGTAAGACCTGAAACCATAAAGCTTCTAGAATAAAACATAGATATTAGGCTTTTTGACATTGTTCTGGGTGATGATTTCTTGAATTTGACACCAAAAGCCAAAGCAACTAAAGCAGAAATGAACAAGTGGGACTACTTTAAACTAAGAAGCTTCAGCACAACAAAGGAAATCATGAGCAAAATAAAAAGGTAACCTAAAGAATGGGAAAAAATATTTGTAAATCATATATCGGCCGAGGGGTTAAAATATAGTAAAAACTCATACAACGCAACAGCAAAAACACCAAAAATACAATAAAAAATGGGCAGATAATCTGAATAGACATTTTCCCAAAGACATACATATAGCCAACAGGTACATTAAAAAAAAAAAAAAGGGTTCCACATCACTAAACATCCAGGCAATACCAATTAAAACCACAATTAGATTGCATCTCACACCTGTTAGAACAGCTGCTATTAAAAAAGACAAGAACTAGCCCTGGCCGGCTGGGCTCAGCGGTTAGAGCGTTGGCCTGCGGTCCTGAGAGACCTGGGTTCGGTTCCCACTAAGGGCATGTACCTCGGTTGCAGTTTGTCCCTGGCCCTGGTTGGTCGTGCAGGTGGCAGCCACTCGATGTGTCCCTTTCATGTCGATAATTCTCTCTCTCTCTCTCTCTCTCTCTTTCTCTCTCTCTCTCCCTCTCTCTCTCCCTCCCACTCTAGCTGAACAAAAATGGAAAAATGTCCTCGGGTGAGGAGAAAAAAAAAAGACAAGAAATAGAAGTGTCAGTATAAATGTGGAGTAAGGAAACCCAAAGAGTCCCACACAAAGACGTCATAATTAAAGTGGCAAAGGTTAAAGACCAAGAGAGAATATTAAAAGATGCAAAGGAGCCCTGGCCAGTTTGCTGAATGGTTAGAGCATCAGCCCGTAGACCAGTGAGTCCCAGGTTCCATTCTGATCGAGGGCATACACCTCGGTTGTGGTTCGACCCGGCACTGGTCCGGGTCGGGAGGCAGCTGGTTGATGTGTCTCTCTCACGTCAATGTTTCTCTCTCTCTCTCTCTCTCCCTCACACTGTGTCTAAGATAAATGGAAAAATATCCTCGGATGATGATAAAAATAAAATAAATAAAATAAAATAAAATAAAATATGCAAAGGAAAGCAGTTGGTTAACTACAAGGGAACTCCCATGAGACTGTCAGCTGATTTTTCAACAGAAACATTTCCGGCAAGATGAAATTAGCAAGAAATATTCCAAGTAATGAAAAGCAGGGACCTACAACCATGACTAGTTTACCCAGCAAGTCTATTATTTACAACTAAAGAAGAGACAAAGAGTTTACCAGACATAAAAAAGCTAATGATGCCCTGGCCGGTTTGGCTCAGCAGTTAGAGCGTCAGCCTGCAGACCAGAGGGTCCAGGGTTCGGTTCCCACTAAGGGCATGTACCTCAGTCGCAGTTTGTCCCCAGCCCTGGCTGGGGTCGTGTGGGTGGCAGCCACTCAATGTGTCACTCTCACATCAATGTTTCTCTCTCTCTCTCTCTTCCTTCCTCTCTCCTTCCTGTTCTATTTGAAGATAAATGCAAAAAAATGTCCTTGGGTAAGGATAAAAAAAAAAAGAAAAAGAAAAAGCTTGTGGTGTTTTTTACTATCAAACCAGTAATATGAGAAATGTTAAAGGCCTACTTTAGAAAGCAGGAGAAGAAGAAGAAAAACAAAAACAAAACAGAGAAACATAGTTAAAAGAATAAAATGGCAAGACGTACATATCTATCAATACTCTCTTAAATGTAAATGGCTTAAATTCTCCAATCAAAGACATAGGGTAGCTGGATGAATAAGAAAACAAGACCCATATATAGGCTTTCTAAAAAAAAAAACCGATCTCAAAATAAAGCATACAATATTAAAGCAATGGAAAAATTTATTTCATGGAGATGAAATAGAAAAAAAAGCTGTGGTAACAATACTTATATCTGACAACATAGACTTTTAAACAAAGGCTATAGTAAGAAGCAAAGAAAAGATGCTACATATGATAATGGAAGCGATCCAACAAGAGGATATAACCCTTGTAAACACAGGAGCACCTAGATATGGAAAGCAAATCTTGATGGACATAAATGGAGAGAGTGACAGTAACACAGTCGGAGTGAGGGATTTTAGTGCCCCCCTGACATCTTAGCATCAGTAGACAGGTCTTCCGGACAGAAAGTCAGCAAGCAAATGGCAGACTTAAATGACACATTAGATCAGGTGGTTTTAATTGTTATTTTCAGAGCATTTCACCCCAAAGAAGCCAAATATACATTATTTCAAAGTACATATGGAACATTTTCTAGGCTAGATCACATGTTATGACACAACACAAGTCTCAACAAATTTAAGAATATTGAAATCATATAAAGCATCTCCTCTGACCATAATCTAATGAAACTATAAATCAATCAAAGAAAAAAACCTGATAAACCTAGAGGCTAAATAACATGTTTACTAAATAATAAATGTGTTAACAATGAGATCAAGGAAAAAAATCAAAAGATACCTTGAAACAAATAAAAATTAGAACACAACAACCCAAAATCTAAGGGACACGGTGAGAGCAGTCCTAACAGGGAAATTCATAGCATTACTGGCCTAACTCAAGAAATAAGAAAAATCTCAAATAAACAAGTTAAACTTACACTCAAAGGATCTAGAAAAGGTGCTACAAAAAAGCTCAACGTGAGTAGAAGAAAGGAGATAATGAAGATCAGAGCATAAATAAACAAAATAGACTTTTTAAAATCAATACAAAAGATCAGTTAAACCAGGCACTGTTTCTTTGAAAAGATAAATAAAATTTACAAACTTTTAACCAGACTCATCAGGGAAAAAAGAGAGACGACCCAAATAAATAAAATCAGAATTGAAACTGAAGAAGTGACAACTGACAGCCAAGAAATACAAAGGATTGTAAAATAATATTATAAAAATTTATATACCAACAAGACAATCTGGATGAAATAGATAAGTTTCTAGAAACGTGCAATCTTCCAAAATCAAATCAGAAAGAATCAGAGAATCTGAATAAACAAATTACAATTGAAGCAGTATTAAAGAAATTTCCAACAAATAAATGTCTGGGACCAGATGGATTCACAATTTTACCAAATATTCAAATAAGAACAAACACCTATCATTCTCCAGCTATTCCACAACATTAAAGAAGAGGGGAGACTCCAAAGCTTATTTTACAAGGCCAGCATTATCCTAATTCCAAAACCAGACAAAGATACTATAAAGAAAGAAAATTTTAAGCTAATATGCCCGATGAACATAGATGTTAATATCCTCAAAAAAGTATTAGCAAACCAGATCCAGCAACACATTGAAAAGGTCATACACCATGATCAAGTGGGATTTATTCCGGGGATGTAAGTTTGGTACAATATTCCCAAATCAAAATGTGATACAACATCTAAACAAAATGAAGTATAACGATAACATGATCATATCAATAGATACAGAAAAAGCATTTGAGTCCTGGCCGGTTTGGCTCCGTGGTTAGAGCGTCGGCCTGCGGTCCAGAGAGACCCGACCCAGGTTCGGTTCCTGCTAAGGGCACGTACCTTGGTTGCAGTTTGTCCCTGGCTCTGGTTGGGTCATGCGGGTGGCAACCACTTGATGTGTCCCTTTCACATAGATGTCTCTCTCTCCCTCCCACTCTATCTGAACAATAAAATGGAAAAAAATGTCCTCGGGTGAGGATAAAAAAAAAAAAAAGAAAAAGCATTTGATAAAATCCAGTACCCATTTATGATAAAAACTCTCAGCAAAGTGGGTTCAGAGGGAACATACCACAAGGTAATAATGGCCATATATGACAAACCAATAGCCAATATAACTCAATGAGCAAAAACTACAAACATTTCCTCTAAGATTTTGATGAGACAGGGATGTCTGCTTTCTCTACTCTTATTGAACATAGTACTGGAAGTCCTATTCACAGCAATCAGACAAGAAGAAGAAATAAAGGTATCCAAATTGAGAAGGAAGAAGTAAAACTATCCTTATTTGCACATGACATAGTGCTGTACCTAAAAACTATAAATAAATACTGTACCTACAAACTAGAACTGATTAATAAATTCAGTAAAGTATCAGGATACAAAATAAATATCCAGAAATAAGTTGCATTTTTATACAGTAATAATGAACTGTCACAAAGGTAAACTTTGAAAACTATCCCATTTACAATAAAAAAAAAAATAAATAAAATACTTAGGAATACAGTTAGCCAAGGACGTAAAAGACCAGTACTTGAAAAACTATGAGGCACTAAAGAAAGAAATTAAAGAAGGTACAAATAAGTGAAAGCATGTACTGTGTTCTTGGATAGGAAGAATTAACATCATTAAAATGTCCCTATTACCAAAAGAAATCTATAGATTCAATGCAATTCCTATCAAGATACCAATGATATATTTCACAGAACTAGAACAAATATTCCAAAAATTTATATGCAACCATAAAAGACCCCAAGTAGCCACAGAAATCTTGAGAAAGAAGAACAAATTTGGAGGAATCATGCTACCTAGTATCAGATTATACTATAAGGTCATATTAATCCAAAGAGCATGGTACTGGCTTAAGACAGACATACAGATTGGTGGAACCAAATAGAGAGCCCAGGAATAAACCCATGACTTTATAGTGAATTAATATTTGACAAAGGCGGCAAAAACATACAATGAGATAAATATAGTCTATTAAATAAACTGTGCTGAACTGGAGATTATTATCCCAAGCAAAACAAGTCAAGCCAAGAAAGACAAATATTACATTATCTCACTTATTTGTGGACTATAATAAACATAACAGTCTGAGGCACAGGGTAGTCCCAGAGACGTGGAAGTAGGGTACAGACTGACAATCCCCAGAAGAGGGGGTAGGGTGAGGAAAGGAATAAACCACAGAACTTATATGCATGTACGCATAACCGATGGACATGGACAACAAAGCAGGGGATGGGAAGGGAGTATAGGGAGGACGGTGTCAATGGGAAAAAAAGGGGAAACATCTGTAACAAAAATAAATTAATAAAATAAAATTAAAAAAACTGTGCTGGTTAAATTGGACAGATATATGAAAGAAAATAAAACTAGTTCATCTTCTTTCACCATATACAAAAATAAACTCAAATGGACTAAAGGCTTCAATATGAGACTCAGAACCATAAGTATCCTAGAAGAAAACATAGGCAGTACTATTTCAGACATTTCTCATAGCAATATTTTTTCTGACATATTTCCTCAGGCAAGAAATACAAAGGAAAATATGAACAAACAGGACTGCATCAAACTAAAATGTGTTTGAACTGCACAGGAAATCATCACCAAAATGAAAGACAATTCACTAAATGACAACATATTCACTGATATGTCTGATAAGGGCTTAATATCCAAAATTTATAAGAAACTTGCCAAACTCAACACCATTAAAAATAATCAAATTAAGAAAGGGGAAAGGACCCAAATAGACACCTCTCCAAAGAAGACATACAGATGGCCAATAGACATATGAAGGGATGCTTATCATCACTAATCATCAGAGAAATGCAAATTAAAACCACAATGACATATCACCTCACAGCTGTCGGAATGGCTGTCATCAATTAACCAACAAACAACAAGTGTTGGTGAGGGTGTGGAGAAAGGGACCCCTAGTACACTGCTGGTGGGAATACAGACTGGTGCAGCCATTATGGAAAACAGTATGGAGTTACCTTAAAAATTAAAAATGAACTTGCCTTATGATCCAGCAAGTCAACTTCAAAATGTATGCAAACATACTAGAGAAAGTAATTCAGAGGAATATATGCCCCCCTATGTTCAATGCATCATTAGTTACAATAGCCAAGATCTGGAAGCAGCCCAAGGGCCCATCAGTAGATGAGTAGTTAAAAATGCTGTGGTAAATTTACACAATGGAATAGCCCTCAGCCATAAAAAAGAAGGAAATTTAACCTTTTGCAAAGGCATAGATAGGCCTGGAGAGTATTATGTTAAGTGAAATAAGCATTTCAGAGAAAGACAAGTACCATATGATTTCACTTATATGGGGAGTCTAATGAACACAATAAACTAACAAAGTGGAGACAGACTCATGGATACAGAGAACAGACTGAGCACTGTCAGAGAGGAGGGGTTTGGGAGCTGGTTGAGAAAGGTGAAGCGGTTAAGCAAAGAAAAAAGCAAAAGACTTATGAACGTAGACAACAGTATGGTGCTTGCCAGAGAGAAGGAGGTTGGCGAGGAAGAAGAAGTTAAAGGGGGGATAAATGGTGATGGAAGGAGACTTGACTTGGGGTGGTGAACACACAATACAATATACAGATGATGTATTTTAGAAATGTATACCTGAAACCTGTATAATTTTATTAATTAATGTCACCCCAGTAAGTTTAATTTAACAAAAATAGTCCCAGCCGGCTGTCTCAGTTGGTTGGAGCATCATCCTGTACACCAAAAAGGTTGTGAGTTCAACTCTCGGTCAAGGTACATACCCAGGTTGAGGGTTTGATCCCTGGGTGGAAGGCAACCGATTGATGTTTCTCTCTCACGTCAATGTTTCTCTTACTCTCTTTATCTCTCTCTCCCTTCCTTTCTCTCTAAAATCAATAAATACATCCTCAGGTGAGGGTTAAAATAATAAAATAAATGAAAGTAAAATTAAAATAAAAAAATAATATTTTATAATAATAGATAAATTGATTCATCAAGAAGACCTAATAATCATGAATGTCTAAGCACCAAACGATAAAACTTCTAATTAGATAAAGCAAAACAAACAGAAATAAAGGGAGGTCTAAAAAAATGTACAAATTTATTTGGATATTTTAACAGTCCTTCTCAGTAACTGGTGGCACAAGTAGGCAAAATATTAGTGAGGACATAGAAGACTAAGCCATCGCCACCATGTGGAGCTCATGCACAGTGCGTGCTCTTTCCAAACACGAAACACCTTGTCAAGTACACATGTGATTTCCCCCCACTGGTTCCCCCTGTCCCCCTCCCTCCCTGCCCTGTCCCCAGTTTGTTTCTTTAAAGTTTCAAAGTTCACTCAGAAATAAATAGATAAGCTGAACAGTCTTATAACAATTAAAGAAATTAAATTCATAGTTTAAAATCTTCCCTTATAGAAAACAATATAAACTCCCCTGCATTACTGATGGAAATTCAAAATAATACTTCCACTTTGGTAATCTGTTTTTGAACATATTATGAAGTTAATCACACCCTTACTCCATGACCCAGCAATTTCACTGCCAGATATTCTCCCAAAAGAAATAAAATGTATGTCCCTACACGATATGGACACCAATGTTTGTAGCTGCTTCATTTGTTAACAGTTCAAAACTGGAAACAACTCAAATTTCCATCAAGCGTTGAAAGTAAAAATGGCTTGTTGTATGTCACTCTACTCAGCAATATAACATGAAAAACCTATCTGTACCAAGATATATAAATAAATTTCTAAATTATGATATGGAGTGGGAAAAGCCAAATACATATACCACTTATGTAAATTCTAGTAAAGGCAAAACCATAGTGGTAGAAAGAAGGTCAGTCGTTGCCAGGGGAGAGCTGAGGAGACGCAAGGCATGAGGAAGATTTCAAAAGGGTTATTCGGGAGGAATGAGAATATTCTATATCTTGATTGTGGTTATGGGTATATATCGTTGTAAGTTGAATTGGGTACCCCGAAAAGTTATATGAGGCCCCAATCCTAGTAACTCAGAATGTGAACTTATTTAGATAGAAGGTGATTGCAGATGGTTAACCCTTTAAAAATCTCCCTGATTTGTAAGACAAAAATAACCTAAGCACACTCTTGAATTAAGCCACCCTAACAGAGAGTTACAGCCTCTCACACAAAACTTGACTTCAATCCACTTACAAATTGTCTTTATACTGAAGAGGAGGTTGGGTACCCTAAGCAAGAACTTTGTGATAACCCCTCAAGGTCCTCTTATCTGCCCAACACCCTACTTTCCTTTTAGATTTTCCCAAATCTAAATCCTTTTACATTACCCATGGCATATGTATACTGGAGAATAGAATAAACCCCAAAACTGTATGGAATTTTAATCATTGTTTCTGAATAAATACTAATTTCAGGAGATCCAGCTATGACATCACTCTTTGCTACCTGTTCAAGTGGAGTTTTGGATCAGGTGATAAAGTCTGACTAAAACCTACTTCATGGACAACATAATGGGATTCCAACCCCTTTCAGTGATTATTCCTAAACTTAATGTATAGTTGATATTTTTATCTTTAATGCTGGAGCAGAAAGGTTGTTCATCGGTTCTTTTTTGTTAACAGCTTTATTGACATATAATTAATTCCTTTAAAATGTAGAATTGAATGGTTTTTAGTATAAAGTTGTATATCCATGACCACAAAAAACCCACATTATAACATTTCATCACCTGCCAAAAGAATCCCATTTTCTTAATCTATCACCCCCAAATCCTCCCACCATCCTAACTTTAGGAAATCACCAATCTGCTTTCTGTCTGTGGATCTATCTATTCTGGATATTTATATAAATGGAATCATTATATGGTCTTTTGTGTCTGTTCTCTATGCTAAGATCATAATGTTTTCAAGGTTCATGTTGTAGCATGGATTAGTACTTCTCCGTTTGTGGACAATAATATTCCATTGTGTGTATGTACTACATTCATTTACCCATCATCTGTTAACGGATATATAGGTTGTTTCCACCTTCAGGTTTTTGTGAATAATGCTGTTATTAATATTTGTGTCCAAGTTTTTTGTGTGGACATACGGTTTCATTACTCTTGAGTATGTTCCTAGGTGTGATATTGATGGATCAAATAGTATGTTTAACTTTTTGAGGTCCTGACAAACTGTTTTCCAAAGTGGCTGGACCCACTAGCAATGTATGAGGATCCTGACTTTTCCACATCCTTGCCAGCACTTGTTATTATCCTTTTGATTATAGCTATCCAGTGAGTGGAAAGTGGTATCTCATTATGGTATTTATTTGTATTTAACAGATGACTAGTGATGTTGCACATATTTTCATGTGTTCATTGGCTGTTTGTACATCTTCTTTGGAGAAATATTTATAAATATTACTTTTAACTGGAGTATTTGTTTTTTTGTTATTGATATGTGAGTTTGACTCTTTGACCCATCATTAAAGATTACTGTTGTCAGAAAGGCCAAAGGAAATCCTTTGGATTTATTCATCATTATTCAAATACTAAACTAAAAAGCATATCAATATCAATAAGTCAACACAGAAATTATAATCATCATAAAAACAGTGGACAGATGCAGAGATATATAATTTTATCATATTTCCATTTAATTATCTAAGTTAGTGCAAAATAGACAGATCTTATAATACAATGGTGGACAGCTTAACCCAGTGTACCTCCAATTATTCTGACATTACAGATGTGGTCATTTTGTTGAACGCTTGATAGAAAACTTTTGATTTTATTAATGATTTTACTGTCTTTGTTTCAATAAGAAGGGGATAACAGAAATTTGCTTTTAATTAACAGATATTTAAATTAGGGATAGGCCACACTCTTAATTTTGTACTGAAATTTAATCAATAGAAAACTTGTCCTTCTTAGTCTAATATGCTAATGGTGTTACTGGTGCAATCATCTGGTTATTATTAACAAAAGGAGTAAATTAGCTGATTTAATACTCCAGGTCTATCATCCACGTGGGAGAAGAGTCTGGGCAAAGGCAGCCTGCATGCATGACCAGTAGGGTCTGAGGGACGTGGGAGTCAGGTCTGAGTGCCTACCTGTCTTGGGAGGTGCCCACATGTCCCTCACACCTGGAGTAAGTCAGTGGGCAGAATAGGCGTGGCCACTGTGAGTGCGTGAAACCTGAATATCCATCTCCTAGAGAAAGGAAGGTGACCTCTGTTCTGTCCCTCACTGTGTGAGCCAGACCCCGGCTTGCAGCGCTCGTGTCCTGCACCCGCCACATGCCACAGCCGTGTGGGACCCACACAGTGGATTAATGGACCGAATCTGGACTAATCCTAGTCTGGACACAGCTGCACCATGGCTTGGATACCGTGGACTTTGGCCTTAGTTCTGGCCTTGCTAAATCCACAAATGCTCCTCTTCCAGGACTGGATTGAGAGACCTGGCACTTTTCAACCCCAGACATGTAATTTCACACCAATAAAAACCATCATTTTCTCGTTCAACTCTTAGAAAATTCATTTTCTTAAGCTGTCATAAGAACCTCCTGCCCACAAGTACCGGAGGCATCGGGTCCCCTCTTCCCTTCAGCAACATCCCGGCAAGCCAGCCCGGAGTGTCAGCAGGAGAATGGCCCGTGGACGGCGCGCAGGGCAGCCCCCGAGGTGAACGCCGACCAGGAGTCCCTTCGGCAGCTGAAGCATGGCCCTGACCTGTACCGAGAAGGATGGAAACCTGGATCCTCCAGAGCCTGGTGAGGGGCGGGGTTAGCCTCCCTGCTCGAGAACTCTATACTCCATCCTCTTTCTCTCTTTCCTATCCTCGTCCACGGCTGGACAATTCCTTCTCTTCTCTTGGTTTTTCGCCACCTCTGGTGCTTCTGTTTGGGACCCGGGGCTGACCTTGTGGGTGGGGTGTCCAGCCTTCATCTCCGGCCAAAGCTGTGCATGGTGCCAAAGCCCCCGAATCCCCTGTAGTCACAGCCACCTGCGCCCTGTGAATGGGTGGGCTGGCACCAGGCCTCCTCAGTGCCACCACCAGCCGCCACAACAATGGTTGGGTCTGGGAATCCCATGGGGCAAGAGGGAGGCGCACATGCTGAGGGCCACGCTCGGGGTCTGTGCTGCTCTGAGAGATGTTAAGGCACAGGGACCTATGCTGGCTTTACAGCGCCTGGCCTCCCCTCTGAGGGCTGGCTTCCAGCCGCCCCAGAGCCACGGCCCCCCTCCCAAATGCTAAACTCTGCGTCCTAGGGAAGGGAAGTGAGGGCTACTTCCCAGCCAACCCCCCGCTCCTCCCCCAACACACACACAGCACCTCTCAGCCCTGGTGCCAACAGCCACGTCCCAGCCCCTGTGATCTGTGATGTGCGGGATGGAAATGTGCTTTTTCCCTCCTTCCCTGCAACATTATGCTCATAGGCAACTGAACTTTCCCCCAGAATACTTCCTGGAAACCTTCTCTCCCACAGCTCTGCAAGTTTGGGGTGTGCTGCCCCCACCTAGTGACTGGGCTAGGGAGATGGGGGGGAGATGTGTCACTTGAATTTTCCATCTAAAGTCATTTCTCCCGGGAGACACAGGTACTGGGAACTGGTGCAGGGGCCTGGCGCCTGGCAGGGGATTCTGCCCCCTGAGATGGACCCCCCTCCCCCCTTCCCCCCCCCCTGCTGCAAGCTAATTCTTTCTACCTCTGCGAGCGGGGCCTAGCCAGAGGGTGTTGCTAGGTTGCACCATTTTGATTAAGGGGGGAAATTGTCATAAGGTCGCCTGTAATTAAGGGCGAATTTCAACACCCTTCACCATATTGTTTATTGAGGCAAAAGGTTATAATTAGGCAAATGAGACCAAACTGCTGCCAATGTTTTAGCCTAATGCTGTTTTCTTTTGCAAACACAATTATGCTGGTTTTAAACTGTTCCGGTTGTTACTCTTGTTAACTGATGCTGTGCTTCCTGGGTACCGTTAACAGCAAGTCTTTAAACATACACGTGCTCAGAGAAATTAAGGGTTTTTGTTACTTGACTTGGAAACTGGCTGAAAATAGTGTTTAAAATCCAGGGCCTGGGATTTTAAATTCTAATCCACTCAGATCAACGGAAGACACTGGTTCCTTTCAGCTTCTCTGCTGTTAAGCCTAACAGAAACTGTTAGGAAGATGTAAGACAGTGATAAATTACTGGCTCAACCATTAAAAGCCAATTAGAAGAGCCAGCCTTTTTCTATAACAGCTTCCAGTAAGATCGGAGGCCATCAAAATCACCCGTGTGGAATTAAATAAGTCTGACAGGGCACCTAAGGGCGTCAGGTCCACACTGACCTCAGTGACCTTCCACACCTGGGAAAATTGTATTGCCACTGGGGGAAGACCGGTGCCTCACGTCCCAGGGCAGCCCGAGGGGGTGGGGCAAGGCACGGGCATCCGGACCCACTGGCAGTGGTCGCCTGTGCACACCCCAGGCCCTGGCACACCACTCGAGAGTGAGAAACATTGAGCACACTCAACCAGTGTGTTCGCTTTCCAAGCTCTCTCCCATCCCCCTGGGAAAAGAGACTATTCTCTCCTCAAAATAAAAAAAACAGCCCTGGCCAGTTTGGCTCAGCGGTTAGAGCGTTGGCCTGCGGTCTGGAGAGACCCGGGTTCGGTTCCCGCTAAGGGCACGTACTTCGGTTGCAGTTTGTTCCCGGCCCTGGTTGGTCGTGCGGGTGGCAGTCACTCGATGTGTCCCTTCACGTCGATGTTTCTCTCCCTCTCTCCCTTCCTCTCTCTCCCTCCCACTCTATCTGTACAAAAAATGGAAAAATATCCTCGGGTGAGGATAAAAAAATAAAATAAAATAAATAAAAAAAACAACACACCTTTCCTTTCCATTCAAGAATATCCACTCTGGCATAAAATTTGATTCCGGGTTGTCAAAAATGCTATCTGCCTTTGTAACCTTATCGGAGCCTACGCTATCTAACCCAGTCAGTTTGATTCAATTCACAGGTGGTTTACTAACTCCGCAGCTTCTGCTGTGTACCTGTCTCTATGGAAGCAGGCCTCTTCAGGTATCATTGCGTCTTAATGTTTGCAAATAAGAAATTCTGTGCTTCTAAAAACTGTGAAATGCGTTTGTTGATCTAGGGAATTCTAATTGGTCATTTTTATTTTTCCTCCTTACCTGCCGCCAGAATTTGACTGTTCTTAATAAGTGAGTCGTGCAGTGCATTTCTTTGCATACATCCAGTAAGACCAGTTCTGACCGATGTGCTCTTAGTGACTGAAATGAGCTGCAATGCCATGTCTCAGAGACACGTGCCTGGACTCTGTGTGCCACCAGAAGGCCCCGAGGAACTGAGATTGACTCTCAAGACTAATCAAAGCCAAACAGAGCCACTTGCAAAAGGCCTGATACCTTGCTTGGTCACACGGTCCCGACAATCTTTCCGGAGAGGAAACGGGGCTGCTTTCCTGAAAGGTGCTAGAAAAAGCCTCGAGGCATCTCTGAGAATCTCAGACTTGCGGACACAGCCCGAATCTGCAGGCACCCTGGGCACAGCCTGACGGCAGTGTGCTTGGCTTCTCCACCCTGCAGGGCTGGCGGCTGACTGCTCTGTAGAGCTCAGTCTAAAGATTCCTTACACATTTACGACGTTCCAGCCAACCACATTTGAGAGAGCATATGCCATCAATTTAATCCATCACTAACTCTTGTTGCCTATATGCAAATAACCAAGCCAGATGAAACTAGACTTAACACCGTCTCTTTAACGGGAGGAAAATCTTAGGGAGAGAAGAGAACTGGGTCAATGGACACCACAGTGCTCACTGGGGCTTCTTAACTCCAGTGCAGGTAACTGTCTTCAAAGTTTCGTTTCCAAGGCTGTGTCTGTGTGCGCCATCCAGAGCTCAGCACCCGGTGTCAACACAAGAGTCATTCTAACTGCAGACAGTCCGTCAAACTGTCACTACTTGCTAGCTTTCCGGCAAAAGCTTTGCATCTGGAAGTCTTCTCAACTGCTTTATGATTTGCCGTGTGCATTAACCTGTGTGTCTTGTTTGCTTCTGTCTTCATCGCATGTATGCCTGTGTCCATAGGTGTCTAATGCCTGTGCACACACAGGCCGCACTTTAGCAGACACCCACATCACAGGCTCTGAAATGAGACTCAATGGTCTGGATTAGGGTTGAGGCGATGAGACATGGACCGTCTATCAGCTTTACTGGAAACTGATTTTCCTTTTCTTCTCAAACAGGTCAGACAGAAAAGGCCCACAGTTTCTCCCTAGCTTAACTTGGGCTGGGTATGGTGGACGAAAGTGCTTCTGACAGGTGCCACCCACCTGCCCCCAGGAAAGCCACTCCCCAGCCTAACTGGGGACACTGTATGTTAACGTTTTCCCTTCGTCACATGGGTTTTTCCTCTCACTAAGCCTTTAGTTATTGTAAGTCTCCTCACTTTTGAGTTTTGCCTTTTAACCTTCTTGCCAAGTTTGTCATTTCCAGAGGACAGCAAGGATGCAGCCTGTCCAGTGCATCAGCTTCCTGGACGTCACGTGTGTCATCTCCCAGGGACACCGACTGCCCTGGGCTTTGCAGAATCTCTCTTCCCTCCGTGCAGACTCTTTCCCCGTTTTGCTCCCCTTCCTCTGTCAGACCGGGAGAGCCCTCAGACTGGGCCAGGCAAACCTACGCCCTCTGACGGCCTGAAGCAGCCGCAGGAGATGGAGACCTTTGCTCGTTTCTCCTTTATACAATGACAAAGAGGTTTCATTCTATTATCCCTCGGGGGAGGGGAGTGTCACCAGCACAATAACCTGGTCATTATTGAACAAAAAAGGGGTACAGGGAAAAATTAGATAATTTATTAGTCCATGTGGGGAAAGGTCTGGAAAAAAGCAGTCCAGACACCTGCCCAGTGAGGTCTGAGTGATGTGAGAGACGCCTACCTGTCTTGGAAGTGCCTACCTGTCCATCACACCTGGGAGCAAGTTCGTGGCCAGAACAGGTGTGGCCACCGCAAGTGCATGAAACCTGAGTATTTAACCTCCCAGAGGAAGGGAAGCTGACTTCTGCTCTCTCCCTCAACTTGGACGGGGCTCCCAGCTTGTGGGACTCCTGTGCCCTGCACCTGCCATGTGGCCACAGCCACGTGGGACCCATGAACCCGTGCCCTGAACCCGCCATGTGGCCACAGCCACGTGGGACCCATGAACCTGTGCCCTGCACCCGCCATGTGGCCACAGCCACGTGGGACCCATGAACCTGTGCCCTGCACCCGCCGTGTGGCCACAGCCATGTGGGACCCATGAACCTGTGCCCTGCACCCGCCATGTGGCCACAGCCACGTGGGACCCAGGAACCTGTGCCCTGCACCCGCCATGTGGCCACAGCCACGTGGGACCCATGAACCTGTGCCTGCACCCGCCATGTGGCCACAGCCACGGGGACCCATGAACCTGTGCCCTGCACCCGCCATGTGGCCACAGCCACGTGGGACCCATGACCCTGTGCCCTGCACCCGCCATGTGGCCACAGCCACGTGGGACCCATGAACCTGTGCCCTGCACCCGCCGTGTGGCCACAGCCATGTGGGACCCATGAACCTGTGCCCTGCACCCCCCCCCCCTCCGCCACAGCCACGTGGGACCCATGAACCTGTGCCCTGGCACCCGCCATGTGGCCACAGCCACGTGGGACCCATGACCTGTGCCCTGCACCCGCCAAGTGGCCACAGCCACGTGGGACCCATGAACCTGTGCCCTGCACCCGCCGTGTGGCCACAGCCATGTGGGACCCATGAACCTGTGCCCTGCACCCGCCATGTGGCCACAGCCACGTGGGACCCATGAACCTGTGCCCTGCACCCGCCGTGTGGCCACAGCCACGTGGGACCCATGAACCTGTGCCCTGCACCCGCCATGTGGCCACAGCCACGTGGGACCCATGAACCTGTGCCCTGCACCCGCCATGTGGCCACAGCCACGTGGGACCATGAACCCTGTGCCCTGCACCCGCCATGTGGCCACAGCCACGTGGGACCCATGAACCTGTGCCCTGCACCCGCCATGTGGCCACAGCCACGTGGGACCCATGAACCTGTGCCCTGCACCCGCCATGTGGCCACAGCCACGTGGGACCCATGAACCTGTGCCCTGCACCCGCCATGTGGCCACAGCCACGTGGGACCCATGACCCTGTGCCCTGCACCCGCCATGTGGCCACAGCCACGTGGGACCCATGAACCTGTGCCCTGCACCCGCCGTGTGGCCACAGCCATGTGGGACCCATGAACCTGTGCCCTGCACCCGCCATGTGGCCACAGCCACGTGGGACCCATGAACCTGTGCCCTGCACCCGCCGTGTGGCCACAGCCACGTGGGACCCATGAACCTGTGCCTGGCACCCGCCATGTGGCCACAGCCACGTGGGACCCATGACCCTGTGCCCTGCACCCGCCATGTGGCCACAGCCACGTGGGACCCATGAACCTGTGCCCTGCACCCGCCGTGTGGCCACAGCCATGTGGGACCCATGAACCTGTGCCCTGCACCCGCCATGTGGCCACAGCCACGTGGGACCCATGAACCTGTGCCCTGCACCCGCCGTGTGGCCACAGCCACGTGGGACCCATGCAATAGAGGAATGGATTGAATCTGGACTAGTCCTAATCTGGACACGGCTGCACCGTGGAACAGACACTCTGGACTTCGGCCTTTTTTATGGTCTTGTTAAATCCACAACCTTCCTCTTCCAGGACTGGACTGAGGGACATAGGACTTCACAACCCCAGAAATGTAATTCTACTCCAATAAAAACCATCCACTCTCCCCAGCGAGTCTTAGAAAATTCATTTTCTAAAGATGTCGCTAGAACCCCCTGCCCACGAGTGTCAGAGGCATCCGACCGCCTCTTCCCTCTGCGGCAAAGGACCTGACAAGCAGGCAGCTCCAGTGTCAGAGATGCTTTGGCATAAGGTAAGAGATCAATTTCTCGGTGAAGTATGTGCCATGCCAATAGCTTGGGACATTTTGAAATAGTTCATCCAATAAAAAAGAAAATCAACCTGTGTTCTGTACCAAGAAATTAGGTGGTCTTATTTGCATTTTGGAAGCAATATGTTATATTTGTGTTCGATGCTCAAGCCATTTTCTGGGTGATTCAAAAGTATCTCCATTTTAAGAGTCTGGCTTCAAAGAATGTTCTGAGCTGGTCTATACTACAATATTCAACATTTATGACCTGGTAGATTCAATGTTGTTTGATATGTTTGTGCCAGAAGGTAATACAGCCTATGATGGGCCCCATAGGAAAATCACAGTAGAAGACTCGTACTTTTAGGCAAAGCTATGTCTTTTTGCAAATACATAACATTCTTTCAAGGAACAGCTCCTAGTTCATTTTGAGTTTTCCTCTGTATGCATGTCTGAGCTCCACTGGTATAGACGTTTCAGGACATAGGAAGGGATTTTCCACCAGAAAGCACAGCAGTGATAATATTGGATTAGGTGGTTTCCCGGCTGGGAGCACCCCCCCCCCCCCCCCCCCCCGTCCTGGGCTCCCCTGGGAATCGAGGTGATGAGTAGCAGTGGGAGCCAGAGGGCGGGCCAGCGGGGCTCTCGTGGCTGACAACCCAAAGATGCTGCTGTGTGGAGTTCGCCGCTAGCCCTTGCTTTATGTTCAGGTTTCCCTGCGGCCACCCTGAGCTCCCAGGCCTGGAGGAGGGTGTGTCACCAAAACAACCTGTCCTGGCAGGTTCTGGTGGGCTCCGGAGAGCTCTGCTGACCCGGCAGAGCAGCAGCCCGCACTGCACCTGAACCGCCCCGGGCCTGCGTGCAGGGCCCCGGAGGCGCGAGCTCACCTCTCTGTCCTGCTTTCTGCGGTTTGGAGCTGCAGTTGCAGCCCAGGGCGGTAGGTCAGAGCACCAAGACACAAAGTGTCTTCTCTTCCAGCAAAGCAACGAGGAAGGCAAGCACGTTGTGATCTGTGGTGATCCAGGGCTCGCCCTGGGAGAGAGCAGGCTCGGAGGTTGATTCCCGCTGGGGATTCTGGCAGTGTGCTGGGCACTGCGTTCTGTCTCAGAAGCCGGGCACAGCTGCCCCTCGCCGGCATCGCAGGGCGCGCCAGGCCCCGGTGACTGGGCGCAGGCCGCAGAGCCGCGCAGGGAAGAGTATGTTACTGGCCCTGGTCTCGCACTGAGCCCCGGGACCGAGGTCTCCCTCTTCTGCGTCTCCTGTGCTGAAGGCAGGCTCCTCCAACCTTCGGAACCGATGAACTGCAGTCCAACATTCGTATCTCGCACGGCAGAAACGACGTGCTCCTAGGCAATTTGTCAGTGTCTGTTCACGGGGACCTGGGAAACGAACCACGGCCGCGCCTCTGCGCTTGCGGGTCAGGATGGGCGTTCCCACCCTTTGATTTTCTAATTCCACCCTTCTCCGCTGGGCAAAGCAACCTGTCGGCATATTGGCACACAGGAAGGGGTCAGTGTTAATGGAGGGAAAAGTCCATTTTGTAGTTACTTGGGAAGAACCTAAAGGACATAAACTCTTCCCCCAGCAACTCCTGGGACCCAAGGGGCCCAACAGCGCGCAGTGCCCGAGGGAGCTCGGACCCGAGACCAGAGGAATGGCTTCGGAGACCAACAGTGGTGCCAAGGACAGCGGAGCAGAAACAGCAGAGGTCCATCTGAGGGTGACTTCATGGACTGCCAGGTGACTCCACACAAAGAATAACAAACCAAACCACCCACAAAGCAGCTACCCTTCCCCCTTCCCTTGTATGTATCCTTAGTGTTTTCTTCTGGTAAAGGAATGTATCTGAAGCCGGAGGCGTGGGCACAACTAAACGCAGCCTTCCTAATGCTCATGCCTGGTCGATTTCCCATTGGAGGAGCTGGATACAACGTATTGCTGCAGGGCGGGGAGAGGGCCGTGGAGAGGACACGCTAGCTATGTGCTCAGTGGGTTCTTTCACGCTGCAGAGAACATAGACAGGCACCATCCTGTTAGTGCTCAGTAAGTGGAGGTACATTCTATGAAAATATTGTGAATTAAGGATGAAAGAATATATTCTCAGATGCGGCTAGTCCAGCCAGCCAGGGGACTGGTGTATTCCTGTCATTAGTCAGGATATAACTGCAGATCAAGAAGTGAAATGGTCCTTCTGATAACTGCAGTGCAAAGGTAGTAGCGTTCCCTGCAAAGGGAGCTTTTGTTGCTAGGGCGACCCCCATTTTTAGTGCTTAGCACTCTTATTGCCATTGACTGCCTGGAATAAGTGGAATGTCAGGGAGATCAGGTTCGGAATGTATTCCAGAGGAGGTCCAATAGAACAGGTGCAGGAACGCGTCTGAAGACGGAGGGAAAGGGGACCAGGTCACATGCTTCTTTTCTAGTCCCTTGCCTGGTCTGGCCTCTCTTCTGCTGCCTTTTCCCTGAGGTCATCATCCTGTCCTCAGCTGGTCCTGTCTCTCAAATGACTGCACAGGTAACTCGTTCCAGAACGTAATGCCAAAGCCCAGCAACACACCAGTAACGCACGGCAGGCTTGCTGTCTGCTTAACCAAGTCTTTCCTACAAGCAAGCTCTTGAGCCATTTTATTTAATTCTTACAAAGTCCCATGAATTGGATATCATTAGTATTTCCATATCACAGGTGGAAATGACACTGAGCAAGATTAAGTAACCTGCCCAAGGTCACAGGCTGGAAAATGGTATAAATAAGATTTATCTGATATGCAGATAAACTTTAAGCGATTCACGCCTAATATACTACCTGTGACAACAGCATCAATAATTTTGTGTGTGAGCAGAATAGCATCACAGCCCCGCTGTGTCCCGACCCACCTTCGTCCTCCTGACATGCATAATATAGTAAAGAATGTCCTTCCTATGTCTGAGCTCTTGTTTAACCATCGAATAGCTATTGATCATCCATCACTTACTGAAAACTTTCTTAAACCGTTGGAGAATTCAATAGACATATTTCACACAAACACTAAAAAAAAAGCGGGGCCAGAGCCATAACTGAGAAACCATACACGCACTGAAATGCATCCCAGCCCTCCCACACAGTACAGGTTCCCCTCCACACCACCCAGTTTGCCTCCCTGTGACTCAGGAGGCTGCTGCCTCTTTTGAGTCTTAGCATCAAAGTAAACTGGGCAAAGGTTTACCATTTGAGTTTTAACATCCTCTCACCTGTAAAAGTATCAAGTATTCGCTACTGTGCTCATGGCATAAACTGTAAAGCAAACATTGACAGACATCATTGGAATCACCCTTAACCCTTTTGGAACCAGCTGTTTGCCATGTTTTTTGGTCATTTGACGATTCTTATCTTAAAGGATATTTAAGGTTTAAATATATTGTAATCATAAGTGCTTTTATCTTAACTTGCTAATATTCAACAAATATTTGTTGAGTAAGTACTGATGGATAATTTATATCTTTTATGTTATTTAATATAAATAAAGCTAAATTGGAGGTAAATCTTTAGATCAGATAAACTCTATTTTATTAAAAACTTTATAACATCTTATTTTATTAGCTCTGCTGAAGTAATTGAATGTACAATAAACACATTAATAAAAATATAATATATGACATATAAAGTATATAGAGGATATGTATATGAGTATGTAAAAAGATGCATATGATATATAATAAAGATGTGTATATATAAAGGACATATATAATATATAAAGAATATTATAAAATATGTATGTAAGTGTGTGTGAGTGTGTAATTTTAGCCTGTGTCTGCACTGGATGAAACAACCGTAGATTATCCTCTGTAGGTTTTTTAGTCCAGTCGCTGTAGAGACCTAGAGGCTCAGACATGAGATGATCTTATTTTTCCATCTTTCTTTTTTTCTCCTCACCCGAGGACATTTTTTCTTTTTTTGTTCAGATAGAGTGGGAGGGAAAGAGAGGAAGAGAGAGAGAGAGATAAACACGACCTGAAAGGGACACATCGAGTGGCTGCCTCTTGCACGACCCAACCAGGGCCGGGGACAAACTGCAACCGAGGTACGAGCCCTTAGTGGGAACCGAACCCGGGTCTCTCTGGACCGCAGGCCGACACTCTAACCACTGAGAAAAACTGGCCAGGGCATATTTTTCCATCTTTTACTCAAGCATATATTGAGCATATAACGTGGCCCAGGCACTGTGCTAGGCTCAGAGGATGAACGTATGAAGCATATGTGCTCCTTGCCCTCAAGTGTCACCTAGCAAGGAGGCAGTGGGGCTTGGACTGAGTTCTCGCTTCTCTGGGGCAATAGTCAAGAATCCTGAGTTGAGTCCGCTGCCAAGGTCACACCCACAGCCAACCTTTCCCGCACTCATTGCTTCGGAGTCAGTTCGCGCTCCACTCCTCACACTGCGGCGGCCCTTCGGGGATAAAGTACAGACGGGGTCTTGGGAGGGATGTTCTCTGAGTCAACCTGTCCAAGAAGCCAGAACTAATTGGAGAGCCCAGCCCAGTACACGAGAAACAGTTAATTGAGGGGAAAGGAAGAGAAGAAGAGCACAGGAATTTTTACGTGGTTTCCTGTTTCTATAGAGGAATGATAACAGAATAAGAGAATGCTTAAAATAAAATGTGTCTAGGAACATCTTCATGCGGGAGCTTTCAAACATTTGACCTAAGACCCTCATATATAACTATGCTTTATTCGTTTAAACAATTCAGAATTTTAAAGAACAAACCATAAACTTTACTGAATACAGAGGAGCCAGAATATCTAATATGTGCTCATCTTTAACATTATTCAAAATGAAAACTTAGAGTTCTAACCATAAATAGGTCAGCATGGTAACTGGCCTTAGGCATGGGAGTCCCTCCCTTGGAAGACATCAGAGGCTTTGGAATCAGAGATCTGGCTTTCAAAACTGGGCTTTCTACCTCTGGTAGAGTATTTATGGTTCAAGTGCCATTTTCGTTTTACAAAGTTATAATGAGAATTAAAAGTAGCTTTTATAATGTACCTACTGCACAGTACATGCCCGATACATTATGTTTCTAATGATTTTAATAATACATTAAAAGACACTCAGTTTTGAGAATTCTGCAAACACCCAGAGGACTGCCACTTTAACCTTCACAGTTCGAACAACTTAACTTATTTAACCACCTTATTGGCCCAAAGCAATGCAAGGGTATCTTTCTCTCACATGTAACAGAGATAAAATTTAGCACACTGATTATTCATCTCTCTATGGGTAAGAGTTTTGGATTCAGCTTTCATTTTCAAATCCAAGTCCTTCACATTCTGAATGAGGGATAAGTCATACCTAAGTCCGATCTTTTGGATTGACATTTTTTAAAAATTCTGAATTATTTAAATAAAAAGTCATGTAGGTGGGTTTTATTTCAAGTGTTGTCAAGCTCTTACAAAGAAGAATAAAGTGTGATAGTTCTGATACGCCAGAAGTTTTTCTATCTGGGGCATTTCTAGGGAATGGGTTTCACAGGGAATTGTACCCCAGTCTTGTTTCTACAACGATGCTTACTTGCCACCTGATCCAGTTTCTCTGCTGAAATAAGTAATAGAGGCCATTAGAAAGTCATGGGAAAATGGTGCTTTGAAGTTGCTCCCCTGTGAATTTAATTTTAGAAATTAATGATCTCTACTGACATATTTTCTTAGTAAATTAATAAAAAATTATGTAATTCTGTCCGGCTAGATCAGGGATTCTGAGCTCCGACTTCACGGGACATCACTCACCCCCACGTGCCCGCTGGTACTGAAGACATGCCTCCCATGTTCCGTTGGGGGCCCCTGGGTCTAACAAGCCACCTGAGCTTGACTTGGGGGTTGGTGAGGAGGGTGGTAGGTTTCTCACTGGGAGAGTGGAAATTAGGGAGCAATGGTCAAATAGGGGAGAGTGCCTTCCCTACGCCCTGTTATGAGGTAGATGTGCTAAGGGGTACTAGGAAGCCCTAGTTTTATTTATCAGTTTCCGAGGAATTGAGTCAATGTGAGGGGATCTTAGGCAGTCTAATTAATCAGAAATATTCTGAGATAATAAAATATATAGATGAACTAAATGCCCCTACATAATTGCATCTCCTTTAAGAACAGAGGAGTGTGGATCTGCTCCGTGAGTGGGAGTCATTTTTCCAGAAGAATGACTCTTCTGCTAACATTTGGCTGCTGGTGCATACCTGTTGGTCCTTTGGAGGCTGAGAGACATCAAGAGCTAGCAGCCGGTTACCTCGCTGGTGTAAGCAGACCACAGCTCGGAAGTCTGTGACTCATCTGTTCGTGCCTACACCACCTGCTGTGTAACTTCACTGAGTCCCGAGGGCATCCTGGGGCCAGAAACCCAAAGCCCCTGGGAGGTAATACTGTGTGAAGGTCAGACATCCAGCGTGCACAAGAACACTCAGATGGGATCCTCTTTATTTGGGAATAAACATAGTTTGTTCTGACTACTCCACACTGTCCATACTCAACTGTAAAATTTGTAAATGAATTAACTCCGGAAGCTCATGGTTAAATTAAAATTATAGAGACTCAATGCTAAGTATTAGAAAGGGGAAAACATTATTAAAAACTAAGCTGCCTAGCCCTGGCTGGTTTGGCTCAGCAGTTAGAGTGTTGGCCTGTGGACCAGAGAGTCCCGGGTTTGGTTCCTGTTAAGGGCATGTACCTCAGTTGCAGTTTGTCCCCGGCCCCAGGTGGCAACCAGTCGATGTGCCTCTCTCACATCGATATTTTTTTCTCTCTCTCTTCCTCCCTCTCTCCCTCCAGCTCTATCTGAAGATAAATGCAAAAAAGTCCTCGGGTGAGGATAAAAAAACAACAAAAACAACAAAAAAACCAAGCTGCCTAAAGATGCTTCCACTTTCAAGAAGGAGGGTGGCCTAATTGATATCAGAAAAAAAAAAAAATCTTTAGAGTTGTCTTTTCCCTACCTAGTGTAGAGGGTCTGTGTTCAACAAAACACTAGTGAGGCTGAAGTATGCGAAGGGCCAAGGACTACTGTGCTGGTGGGATTTGAGAGAGTTGTATCTTTCTGAATAATATGTGGCATGAGTAGGCTATCTTTTCAAGTTTAGGAAAGAAGGGAGGAGAAGGAGAAGAGGAGAAAAGAGACCTGACTAATACAGCTACAGCCCTCCACTCATTCTGTGGGAAGGGCAAGGAGTATTTTTTAAAAGGGAAGACTAATATTTAAGTTTAGATTCTTGCATTTCTGTCGCACAAACCACATCTGTATCTTAAAACTTTAGTAAAATTTGCTATCCACCAAATTTCTTGAATAAGTAATTTTTGGTGGAAATAAAAAAGGACTGATGTTCATGTCTGCTTTGGCATAAAGAAGAAAAGATGTTAAAACAGAAAAGCCAGGTGTGAGTGAGCCCAGGTTCCGTTGGAGCCGGAGGTCACAGCCAGGCCGGTCAGGAGAGGCTGCATCTGACTCCCCGGTTTTATAGGCAGCATCGTGACAAAACGGGAAGGACGGCAGCGGTGTGGTCACTGGTTGGTCACCTCCCGTTTGCTTAATGAAACTTATTGAAATGATTTTTGAGCATTGTTTATTGAGATGAGTCAATACATATACCACTAATGTACCAAGGCAGTTAAAATCTCCAATGGGTGAATTCTTTCCAGAAAATTTGAAAGACCTAAAGGAGAGTTGGACCTTTTTTGTTCTTGTTGTTTTTTCTTTCACATTGCATTCTTTTTTTTTTTTTTTTTATCCTCACCCAAGGACATTTTTCCATTTTTGTTCAGCTAGAGTGGGAGGGAGAGAGAGAGAGAGAGAGAGAGAGAGAGAGAGAGAGAGAGAGAATGAATTATCGACATGAAAGGGACACATCGAGTGGCTGCCACCCGCACGACCAACCAGGGCCGGGGACAAACTGCAACCGAAGTACGTGCCCTTAGCGGGAACCGAACCCGGGTCTCTCCGGACCGCAGGCCGACGCTCTAACCGCTGAGCCAAACTGGCCAGGGCCACATTGCATTCTTTTATTTCCAAAAAGTTTTGAAGTATATTTGTTTCGAAGCTAAGTCACTGAATATAGGTAATATAGAATTGGTAAATATTACAATTCAGAATTCCATGCAATTTAACTCTATACTGCAGCAGGGCCCAAACTCTGAGACTTCAGCTGCTCAAAACCGCCACAGAGCGGCCGCCAGAACAGCCGAGGCCCTGAGTGTCCGTGGACCTCCGTCCTTCGAGGGACACAGGAGAAAACAAACAGGAAGGAAACAGAGAAGAGGCTGTCACATCCCTGTGTCAGTGTGTCTGCACAAGCACGCAGCGCAGCCAGGCCGTACAAGTGCTTCACTCACAGTGCTGCGGGGTCCACCCCTGGACGCTTCCAAGCGCCCAGGGGAGAGTCCCCCCCGGCGAGAGACCCAGCAACCTACCTGACCTGCTTCTCTGCAGCTGACAAGTCGTTTCTGTGTCGACAGAAACTCCGAGAGTAGGGCAGACATTTCTCTATTTTCTTTTCTTTTTCTTTGTAGCTATTTTATTGATTTATTTTTTTCCATTTCCACCACCACTCCCCTCCCCTTTGGGAATCATCAGCTTATTCTCTATATCTACGGGTTGGCTCTGTTTTGTTCTGTTCATTCATTTATTTTGTTGGTTTTTTGAAGATTACACATATAAGTGAAATCATACAATATTTTTCTTTCTCTGACTTACTTCATTTAACATAATACCCTCTAGGTCCACCCATGTTGTCACAAATGGCAAGATTTCTTTTTTCATATATAGTTCCACAACTTCTTTATTTATTCATGTATTGATGGACATCTAGGTTACTTTTATATCTTTGCTAATGTCAATAATGCTGTAATGAATATAGAAGTGAATTAGTGTTCTTGTTTTCCACAGATAAATACTCAGAAGTGGAATTGTTGGGTTGTATGGCGGCTCTATTTTTTTTTTTTTTTTTTGAGAAATCTCCACTGTTTTCCAGAGTGCTTGCATCAATAGGCAATCCCACCAAAAGTGTCTGAGGCTTTTGTTTCCTCCACATCCTAGCCAGAACATGTTATTTGTTCATTTATTTATAATAGCCATTCTGAGAGTTGTGAGGTAATACTTAATTGTGCTTCTAATTTGTATTTTCCTGATGATTACGGATGTTGAGCATTTTTTCATATGTCTGTTGGCCATTTGTGTGTCTTCTTTGGATAAATGTCTATGTCCTTTTCTCAGTTTTTAATCAGATTGTTTTTCTTTTTCTTTTTTTTTTTAATCCTTACGCGAGGACATTTCTCCATTTTTTGTTCAGATAGAGTGGGAGGGAGAGAGAGGAAGAAAGAGAGAAAGAGAGAGAAACATCGGCGTGAAAGGGACACATTGAGTGGCTTCCACCCACATGACTCAACCAGGGCCAGGGACAAACTGCAACCGAGGTACGTGCCCTTAGTAGAAACTGAACCCGGCTCTCTCTGGACTGCAGGCTGACACTCTAACCACTGAGCCAAACTGGCCAGGGCTGTTTTGCTTTTTTTGGAGGTTTTTTTTTTGGTGTTAAATTGTATGAGTTTTTTTTTTTTTATATATATATATTTTGGGTATTAACTCCTTATTGAATATATTATTTGAGAATATCTCCTCCTATTCTCCTCCATTGTCTTTTTGTTTCATTGATTATTTCCTCTGTCAATAACTTTTTATTTTGATGTGGTCCCATTTGCTTATTATTTCCTTCTGTTACTCTTGCCCAGGGAAACGTATCCAAACAGATATTGCTAAGACCAATGTCAGTGTACCACTTATGTGTTCTTCTCGGAGTTCAATGATTTCAGATCTTACATTTAAGTCTTTAATCCATTTTGGCTTTATTATTATATATAATGTAGAAACTTGGTCCACTTTTATTTTTTGCATGTATCTGTCCAGTTTTCCCAACACCACTTATTGAACAGACTATCTTTACCCAATTGTATTTCTTTGCTTCCTTTCTTGCATATTTATTGGCAATAATAGTAAGGATTTATTTCTGGGCTCTCTGTCCTATTCCATTGATCTATATATCTGTTTTTATGCCATTACCAAACTGTTTTAATTATTATGGCTTTCTGATATAGTTTGATATCAGAGAGTGTGATACCTCTCACTTTATTCTTTCCCAAGATGTCTTTGGCTATTAGGGGTCTCTTGTTGTTCCATATAAATTTTAGGATTAATTGTTCTAATTCTGAGCAGAATGCCATTGATTGGTTATTGTAATGGGGGTTGCATTAAATCTGTATATTAGTCTATGCAATAAGGACATTTTAACACTATTAATCCTTTCAATCCATAAGCAAGGTATATTCTTTCATTTATTTGTATCTTCTTGAATTTCTTTATTCAATATTTTATAGTTTTCAGAATAAATGTTTTTCAAATCCTTGGTTAAATTTATTATTAAGTATTTTAAACTTTTTGATGCAATGTGGAATTGTTTTTCTTAATTTCTCCTGATTGCTCATTATTGGTGTACAGAAACACAAAATATTTCTGCATATTGTTTGTGTATCATGGAACTTCACTGAATTCAGTTATTAGTTCAAATAGTATTTTGGTAGAGTTCAGGGTTTTCTACATATAATATCATGTCATTTGCAAACAATGAGAGTTTTAATTCTTCCTTTCTGATTTCAATGCCTTTATTATTTTTTCTTGTCTGATTGCTGTGGCTAGGATTTCCAATACTAGATTGAATAAAAGTAGTAGTGATAGTGGGCATCCTTGTATTCTTCCTGATAGTAGAAGAAAAGCTTTCAGCTTCTTCACCATTTAAGTATGATATTAACTCTGAGTTTGTCCTATGTGGTTTTTACTATGTTGATATGTTTCCTCTCTACCTACTTGGTTGAGAATTTTTATCATAAAAGGTTGTTGAATTCTGTCAAATATTTTTTCTGCATGTGTTGAAATGATTATTTGTTTCTAAAATATTTTTAAAAAATTATTGATTGATTTTTAGAGAGAGAGAAGAAGGGGGAGAGAGAGAATCATCGATCTGTTGTTCCACTTTTTGATGAATTCATTGGTTGCTTCTTGTATGTCCTCTGACAGGAGATCAAACCCACAACCTTAGCATATTGGGACAACACTTTAACCAACTGAACTAGCTGGCCAGGAAAATTATATATATGCTTTATACCCTTTATTTTGTTAATGTGCTATATCACATTGATTTATTTACAAATGTTGAGCCATCCTTGCATCTCTGCAATTAATCCCACTTTTTCATGTTGTGTAATTCTCTTAATGTAGTGTTCATACTGGTTTGCTAATATTTTGTTGAGAATTTTTGAATTCATGTTCATCAAGGATACTGGTGGGTAATTTTTTAAAACTTTTTTTTGGTAATGTCTTTTTCTCATTTTGGTATCAGTATTATAATGCTGGCTTCATAAAATTAATTTGAAAGTGTTCCTTAGTTTTCAAAACATTTAAAGGATAGGTATTCATTCTTAGGCCCTGGCTGGTTTGGCTTAGTTGATTGAGTATCGTCCTGTGCCTTGGAAGGTCGAAGGTTAGATTCCCAGTCAGGGTACATACCCAGGTAGCAAGTTTGATTTCTGGTTGGGTATGTGTAGTGGGGTGCCTGCAGGAGGCAACTGATTGATGTTCCTTTCTCACATCAATGTTTCTCTCTCTCTCTCTCTAAAAAAAAAAATCAATTAAAAATATATTTAAAAAAGGAAAATTCTTAGAATGTTTGATTGTATTCACCTGTGATGCTGTCTGGCCCTGGAGTTTTGTTTGTTAGGAGTTTCTTTACCGCTGCTTCAATATCATTGTTAGTAATCAGTCTGTTAGATTTTGTATTCCTGGTTCAGCAGTGGAAAGTTATATACTTCTAGAAATGTATCCATTTTTTTTCTGGACTGCTGAGTTTATTAGGATACAACTGTTTGTGGTTTACTTTAATGATTCTTTGCATTTCTGTAGTGTTGATTTCTCTATAGTTTTTGATTTTTTGTTTGATTTCCTCTTTGGTTCATTGGTTGTTTAGTAGCATGTGGTTTAGTCTCCATTTTTTTTTTTTTTTTTTTTTTTTCATTTTTCTTCCTGTACTTGATTTCTAGTTTAATGTCATTGTGGTTGGAAAAGATGCTTCATATAACTTTAGTCTTCTTGAACTTACTGAGGCTTGTTTTGTGGCCAAATATGTGATCTATCCTGGCTGTTCCATATGCACTTGTAAAAAATGTATTCTGAAGTCTCTAGATGAAATGTTCTATATATATCTAAGATGATCTCATTTAATGTGACACTTAAAGCCATTATTTTCTTATTAATTTTTCTCTAGATGATCTATCCATAGACGTGGGTGGGATTTAAAATACCCAACTATTACAGTTATGCTGTGGAACTGTTGCTGTCTTCATGTCCTTTAATAATTGTTTTTCACCTTTAAGTACTCCTATTTTGGGTGTATAGATATTTATGAGTTGTATATCTTCTTTTTGAACTGACCTCTTTATAATTATGCAATCTTCTTCTTTGTCTTTTAAACATTTTTTGTTTTTGTTTTAAAATCTGCTTTGTCTGATATGAGTTTACTGTCCAAACGTTCTTTTCATTTCTATTTGCACAAAATATCTTTTTCCATTCCTTCTCTTTCAGTGTGTATGTGTCTTTCAATCTGAAGTGAGTCTCTTATAAGCAGCATACGGATAGGTCATGCTTTAATCCATTCAGCCATCTTAAGTCTTTTTATGGAACATTTAATCCATTTACATTTAATTACTAAGTATGTACTTATTGCCAATTTAATTGTTTTTGGTTGTTTTTATAATTATCCTCTGCTTTTTTCTTATCTTGATCTTTTCCCTTCTGCTTTGCCGGTTTTCTTTAGTGTTTGGTTTATTCCCTTTTCCTTTGTTTTTGTCTTTTGTAGGGTTTTCACTTGTGGTTACCATGGTATATTTATATATGTATGTCATTCTATATCTATAGCTCGCTATCTTAAGCTAATAGGCATTTAAGTTTAAGTATATTCTATAAGGACTACATTTTTACTTCTCCTTTTAAGTTTTTAATGTCATGTTTTGGATATTTGTGTATTCTGTATCTCCTAACTACTTTATAGTAGTTGAGAGTTTGATACTTTTGTATTTTTACTTTCTTTTTTTTTTTTAAACCTATCTTTATTGTTGAATGTATTATAGATGTTCCTCATTTTCCCCCATTAAGCCCCTCCTCCCGTCTCCCGCCCCCCTCCTGCCTTTCTCCACACTGTTGTCTGTGTCCATTGGTTATGCATATATGCATATAAGTTCTTTGGTTTATCTCTTCCTATCCCCCCAATCCCCCTTCTCCTTGAGGTCTGTCAGTCCAGCAACCAATCTGTACTTCTTAATCCTTTCACCTTTTTCACTCATTCCCCCAACCGCTCTCCCATCTGGCAACCACAAAATGTTCTCTGTATCTATGACAATGTTTCTGTTCTGCCTGTTCATTTTGTTTATAGATTCAATTGTCGATAGATATGTATTCATTGCCACTTTGTTCATATTTTTTATCTTTTTCTTCAAGAAGACACTTCAACATTTCATATAATAATGGTTTAGTGGTTATGAACTCCTTTAGCTTTTCCTTGTCTGGGAAACTCTTTATATGACCATCGATTCTAAATGACAGCTTTGCAGGATAGAGTAATCTTAGTTGTAGGTTCTTGCTTTTCATCACTGAATATTTCTTGCCACTCCCTTCTGGCCTGCAAAGTTTCTTTTGAGAAATCAGCTGACAGCCTTATGGGTACTCCCTTGTAAGTAACTAATTGCTTTTCTCTTGCTGCTTTTAAGATTCTCTCTGACTTGAACCTTTTGCATTTTGATGATGATGTGTCTTGGTGTGGGCCTCTTAGGGGTCATCTTGTTTGGGACTCTTTGTGCTTCCTGGACTTGTATGTCTGTTTTCTTCACCAAGTTAGGGAATTTTTCTGCCATTATTGTTTCCAATAGGTTTTCGATTTCTTGTTTTCTCTCTTCTCCTTCTGGCACCCCCAATATGCGAATGTTGGCACGCTTGAAGTTGTCCCAGAGGCTCCTTACACTATCCACATTTTTTTTTCTTTTTGCTGTTCTGATTGGATGATTTTTGCTTCCTTATATTCCAAATCGATGGTTTGCTTCTTGGCTTTACCTACTCTACTACTGCATCTGTGTAAATTATTCTTTATTTCAGTTAGTGCCTCCTTCATTTCTGACTGTGCATCCTTCATTTCTAACTGGTCCTTTTTTATGCTCTTGAGGCCCTCACTAAGTTCACTGAGCATCCTTATAAGCAGTGTTTTGAACTCAGCATTTGTTAGGTTGCTTATCACTATTTCGCTTAGTTCTTTTCCTTGAATTTTATTCTGTTTTTTTTTTTTTTTATCCTCACCTGAGGACATTTTTCCTTTTCTTGTTCAGATAGAGTGGGAGGGAGAGAGAGGAAAAGAGAGAGAGAGAAACATCAACGTGAAAGGTACACATCGAGTAGCTGCCTCCTGCATGACCCAACCAGGGCAGGGAAGAAACTGCTACCGAGGTACATGCCCTTAGTGGGAACTGAACCCGGGTCTCTCTGGACCGCAGGCCGACGCTCTAACCGCTGAGAAAACTGGCCACGGCCTGTTCTTTCATTTGGGACCTGTTTCTTTGTCTCCTCATTTTGGCTGCCTCCCTGTGTTTGTTTCTGTGTATTACTTAACGAGAGGTATGGGGCTCGCTGAGACCAGATGCTGCTTGTTTGAAAGAATTTAGGAAAAACCTGAAGCAGGATCCAAGACAGGCCAATCCTATGGTGAAGCAACTGGAAGCAGCTGATTTGGGCCTGAAAGTTGGGTGGGGCGGGGCTTCAGGGAGTCACCAGGGCGGGGCTACCAGTGTGGCCAGGTTGCTGGAGTCCCAGATATGGGGGCTGTCTGCCGCCCCAGGGAAGGGCTCACCAAAGGAACAAAGGCCTCTCACAGCACGTCTGTCCCGGAGAAAGCCCCCTCTCCAGCCCTCGCTCCAGTGCCAAACAGCTCAGTTCTTCCCTGTGTGTCTCTGGCGCCCCTCGAGCTGCCTCCCCTCCAGGCTTAGAGGGAGAGATTCCAACAAGTCCGGACGCGGGCCCTTTAAGGAGCTGCCTGGGGCTCCAGCCGCCTCAGCCTCCCTGAGCCTCAGTTTCCGTTGGTTTTTCAGCCAGAAGTGATGGGGATTCTCTTCCTGGCACTGGATCCCTGAGCGGGGCACCTGGTGTGGGACGGGGACCCCTCAGTCCTCAGGGAGGACCCTCCCAGCCTAGGTGTCCCCCTGATTTTTATTCGCCACACGTGGGTGTGGGACCAGCCCGTCCCCTCCACCCTCCTGCCAGGCTCCACGTGGCTGCTGCTTTAATCCTGTAGTTGCAGGACTTCCATCCGGCTGGGGTCAGGCGGTTCTGAAGGATGGTTGTTCTGTAGTTTAGTTGTAACTGATGCGGTGGTGGGAGGATGGATAGGGCGTTTACCTACCCGCCGTCCTGAGCAAAAGTCCTGTATTTTGACTTTCTGAATAGCTGTTTAGATGTCTGATTCACTGTATTTATGAAATATTTTCTTTACCTGTGAGATATTTTTTGTCCCCACATTTTCCTGTGTCTGGTTATGGCCTCTGCTTCTCTGCTCAAGGACGCTTGTGACGCGGATGCAGTGGCGACCAAGTTCTTCAGCTTGCGTCTACCCAGAATCTCTTTACTTCTCCTTTAACTCTAAAGGGTTCCCTTGCTCAATAAACTATTCTAGGTTGTAGGTTCCTTGTGTTGTACACTTTACAGAAGTCCTGCCGCCCCTCTGACCTGTCAGCCTGCTGCCGGGGATGGGTCAGAGCCTTATGGAGCGTCGGTCCCTGAAACTCGTGTTCCGCTCGCTGCCTTCAGATCATCTCTTCAACTCCTGCAACATGTCTTGGCAGGAGTCTCTCTGTTAACCTTGTGTGGACCTGCCCATGCGTCATGGACCTGAATGTCTGTTTCCTTTCTCAGACTGGAAAATGTTTCAGCTATTACTTCCTTAAGTAAAGTTTCTATTTATTTTTTTCTCTTTTTTCTCCTTCTGGGATCCCTAAAATGGGAATGTTTGAGCACTTGATGTAAATCCAGAGGTCTCTTTAAAGATCCTTATTTCTTTGATTATTTATTTATTTTTAATTACAATTCACATTCAATGACATTTTATATTTGTCTCAGATGTACAGCACGGTGGTTGGACAATGACACACTTTACAAAGTGCAACCCCGATAATGCCAGTAGCACCCTGACTCCATGCAGAGCTGCACAATACTATTTATTCTTTTTTGCGGTACTTCACTATTCGGTAGTTTCTTAGTCCCTTCATCTTTTCCACTCGCCCACCCACACCCTCCCACCTGGCAACGCTCAGTTTGTACTCTGTACCTACGAGTATGTTTCTGTTTTGTTTGTTCATTTATTTTGTTTTTTATATTTCACACATACGTGAAATCATACGTTATTTGCCTTTTTCTGTTTGACTTATTTCAATGGTCTCCAGGTCCATTCATGCTGTAAATAGTAACGTTTTTTGTTTTTTGTTTTGGTACATGCCCCTAGTGGGAACAGAACCCAGGACTCTGGTCTGCAGGCCGATGCTCCAACCGCTGAGCGAAGCTGGCCAGGGCGCATTTTACTTTCTTTACGGTGGAGTCGGATTCCATTGTATAAATGTGCCAGTACTTTTTTATCCAGTTGTCCATGGATGGGCTTTTGGTTGCTTCCATATCTTGGCTATTGTAAACCACACTACAATGAACAACGGAGTCATATCCCTTTTGAAGTAGTAGTTTAGGTTTCTTCAGATACACCCAGACGTGGAATCCCTGAGTCACAAGGCAGTTCCGTTTTTAATGTTTTTGAGGAGCCTCCGTACTGTTTTCCATTGTGGCTGCACCAGTTTTATTCCTTGTGCAGCAACAGTGAGCAAGGGTTCTCCTTTTCCCACACCCTTGCCAACCCCTGTTATTTGTTGATTATTGATGGCAGCCATTCTGACCGATGTGAGGTAATATCTCACTGTGATTTTAATTTGAATTTCTCTGATGATTAGTGAAATTAAGCAACTTTTCATATGTGTATCGGCCATCTGTATGTCCTCTTTGGAGAAGTGTCTATTCAGGCCCTCTGCCCATTTTTAAACTGGATTGTTTACTTGTTTGTTTTGTTTTTGTTTTTGGTGTGTAGTATTCTATGTTCTTTATGAATTTTGGATATTACTAGGTGTATTATTAATGAAAATTTTATCCTAATCAGTAGTTTGTTTGCTTTGTTGATGGTTTCATTTGCTGTGCAAAATCTTTTTAGTTTTATGTATTCGCGTTGTTTATTTTTTCTTCTGTTTCTCTTGTGGAAAGAGATATATCAGGAAAAACACACACACACACACACACACACACACACACACATATAAACTAACAGCAGTGACAGAGAGTTTACTGCCTGTCTTTTCTTCTTTTCTTCTAGTACTTATATGGTCTTGAGACTTACATTTATGTCTTTAATTCATTTTGAGGTTATTCTTGTGTATGGTGTAAGAAGTTAATCTAGTTTTTTGTATGTATCTGTTCAATTTTCCCAGCACCATTTATTGAATAAACAATCTTTTCCTCATTGTATTTCTTTCCCCTTTTTCATATATTAGTTGACCATATAAAAATGGGTTTATTTCTTGGATCTCTATATTGTTCCATTGATCTATGTGTCTGTTTTTATGAACATACGATGCTGTTTTCATTACTATTACATCATGTTATTGTTTTATGTCAGGTAGCATAAAATACCACATTGTTCTTATTTCTCAAGATTGCTGTGGCTATGCAGAATCTTCTGTGGTTCCAAATAAATTTTGGAAGTATTTCTTCTACTTCTGTAAAAAAATGCCATTGATAGTTTGATAAAAATTTCATTAACTCTATAGATTACTTTGAGTAACAATCTTCTTCCTATCCATAAGCATGTATGTATATGCTTCCATTTATTTACTGCTTTTTAATTTGTTTCTTCAATGTCTTATAATTTTCTTCTACAGGTCTGTTTCTTCTTTGGTTAAATTTATTCCTAGTTATTTTGTTACTTTTTTGATGCAATTGTAAATTAGATTGTTTTCTTAATTTCTTTTCCTGATAGTTCATTATTGGTGTGGAAAAATGCCATTGAATTATGGATATTCATTTTGTATCCTTTTACTTTACTGAATTCATTTATCAGTTTTAATAGTTTTTATTAGTATCTTTATGGTTCCCCATATATAGTATGTCAACTTCAAATGACAGATTTACATTTTTCTTTCCAATTTGGAAGCCTTTTATTTTATTTTCTTGTCAATTTCTATGGCTTCAAATACTATGTTGAATAAAAGTGGTGAAAGTGGACAGACTTATCTTGTTCCTGATCTTGAGAAAAATGCTTTAAGTTTTTATTTTGAGTTATGTTGTTAGCTGTGGGTTTGTCATATATGGACTTTATTATGTTTAGGTATGTTCCTTCTATTCCAAATTTACTGAGAGCTTTTGTCATAAATGTATGTTGGATTTTGTCAAATGCCTTTCCACATTTATTGATATGATTATGCAATTTTTATCCCTCATTTTGTTTATGTGTTGCATCACTTTAATCCATTTCTAGGTATTGAACCAATCTTGCATCACAGGAATAAATCCCACTTGATCATGGTGTTTGATTGTTTTAATATATTTCTAAATTCAATTCACTAATATTTTTTTGAGAATTTTTTGCATTTATATTTATCAGTGACATTGGCTTATATTTTTTTAATGTCTGGGTCTAGATTTGGAATAGGAGTAATGCTGGCCGTGTGATGAGCTTGGGAGCCTTCCGTCCTGTGCTGGGCTGCGCAAAGGACACGCCTTCCTTCTGGAAGGTTTGGTAGGCTCACCGGTGAAGGCACTCAGTCCAGGACTTTATTTGTTGACAGGTTTTTTGAAATCACTGATTCAGTTTTGTTGATAGTAATCAGTCTGCTCAGATTTACTATTTCATTTTTGTTTTGTCTTGGAATATTATATGTTTCTATGAATTTATCCATTTCTTTCAGATTGTCCAATTTGTTGGCATATAATTATTTGGAGTATTTTCTTATAATCCTTGCTATGTTTTGTTATTGTCACTTTTTTTCTCTTTCATTTCTGATTTTATTTACTTGGGTCTGCTCTCTTTTGTTGTTGATGAGTCAGGATAACAACTCATAAATCTTGTTAATTTTTTTTCAAAGAACCAGCTCTTGGTTCCATTGATCTTTTTCTTCTTTTTCGACTCTATTTTATTAATTTCCTTTCCAATCTTTGTTATTTCCTTTCTGCTATTAACTTTGAGCTTTGGCGTTCAGTTTCTAGTATCTTTCATTGTAAGGCTAAAGTGTATATTTGAGATTGTTCTTGTTTCTTGCTGAAGGCCTGTATTTCTACAGATTTTCCTCTTAGGACTGCTTTCACTATGTCCCATAGATCTTGGGTCATTATGTTTTCACTGTCATTTGTCTCCAGGTATCTTTCGATTATTTCCTTTATTTAATTGTTAGCCCATTCATGTTTAGTAGCATGTTATTTAGACTCCACGTATTTGTGTGTTGGTTAGTTTTCTTCTTGAAATTGAATTCTAGTTTCATACCCTTGTGGTCAGAGAAGAGACTTGATATTTTTCGAATCTTCTTAAATTTACTGAAACGTGTATTGTGAGCTAACAAGTCGGTCATGGAAAATGGTCTATGTGCACTTGAAAACAGCGTGTATTATGTTGCTTTGGGATGAAAGGCTCTATAAACATCAATTAGATCCATGAATCTTATGTTATTTAAGGCTGCTGTTTTCTTATTGATTTTCTGTCTGGATGATCTATCCACTAATGTCAATGGTGTATTAATCTCTCCTACTATAATTGTGTTACTATTTTTTTTTTTTTTTTAATTTTTTTTTATCCTCACTTGAGGACATTTTTTCATTTTTTTGTTAGGATAGAGTAGAAGGGAAAGAGAGGAAGAGAGTGAGAAACATCGACGTGAAGGGACACATCGAGTGGCTGCCACCCGCACGACCAACCAGGGCCGGGGACAAACTGCAACCGAAGTACGTGCCCTTAGCGGGAACCGAACCCGGGTCTCTCTGGACCGCAGGCCGACGCTCTAACCGCTGAGCCAAACTGGCCAGGGCATAATTGTGTTACTATTAATCTGTCCTTTATTTCCACCAAAATTTGCGTTGTAAATTTAGGTTCTCCTATATTGGCTGCATCAGTGTTTAGAGGGTCATATCCTCTTTATCCTCTTGTTGGATTGGTCCCTTTATCATGACCTAATGTCCTCGTTCTTCCCTTATGTAAGCCATTGTGTTTTTTTTATTTATTTATTTATTTTTTTTATACTCACCCAAGGATATTTTTGCATTTACCTTCATATAGAGCTGGAGGGAGAAAGAGAGGAAGAGAGAGCGAGAGAGCGAGACACCGATGTAAAAGAGATAAATCAACTGGTTGCCACCCGAACAACACCATCAGGGCCGGGGACAAACTGCAACCAAGGTACGTGCCCTTAGCGGGAACCGAACCCAGGTCTTTCTGGTCCGCAGGCGACGCTCTAACCGTTGAGCCAAAGCAGCAAGGGCAAAAGCCTTTGTTTTAAAGGCTATTTTGTCATATATGTATGACTATATATATTTCTTTTTTATTTATTTGTTTTTTTATTAATTAATTTATTAATTTTTCTTACAGATGTTTCTCGATTTTTCCCCACTAATTCCCTCCTCCCCCTCCTTCTCCACACTGTCCCCAGCTTTGTTGTCCATGTCCATTGTTCATGCATACATGCATATAAGTCCTGTGGTTTATCTCTCCCCCACCACCCCTTCTTCTGGGGATTGTCAGTCTGTACCCCACTTCCACGTCTCTGGGACTACCCCATTCCTCAGACTGTTATGTTCATTATATTCCACAAATAAGTGAGATCATATGATACTTGTCTTTCTCTGTTTGGCTTATTTTGCTTAGGATAATACTTTCCAGGTCCCTCCATGTCATCTCAAAGGATAAGAGATCTTTCTTCTTACAGGTGCATAGTACTCCATTGTGTATATGTACCACTGCTTTTTTATCCATTCGTCTACTGATGGACATTTGGGCTGTTTCCAGATCTTAGCTATTGTAAATAGTGCTGCTATGAACATGGGGGTGCATACATTCTTCCTGATTGGTATTTCAGGCATCTTAGGGTATATTCCTAGAAGTGGGATCACTGTTTCAAATAACAGTTCAATTTTTAATTTTATGAGGTAACACCATATTGTTTTCCATAGTGGCTGCACCAGTCTGCATTCCCACCAGCAGTGTACTAGAGTCCCCTTTTCTCCACAGCCTCGCCAACACTTGTTGTTTGATGATTTGTTGATGGTGCCCATTCTGACAGGTGTGAGGTGATACCTCATTGTTGTTTTAATTTGCATCTCTCTGATGATTAGTGATGTTGAGCATTTCTTCATATGTCTCTTAACCATTTGTATGTCCTGTTTGGAGAGGTATCTATTTAGTTCCTCTACCCTTTTTTTAAATGGGTTATTTGTCTTCCTTTTGTTCAGCTGTATGAGCACTCTATATATATTGGAAATTAACCCCTTATCTGATGTGTCATTGGCAATTATGCTCTCCCATACAGTGGGTTGCCTTTACATTTTGATGATGTATCTTTTGCTGTGCAGAAACTTTTGAGTTTGATGTAGTCCCATCTGTACATTTTCTCCTTTATTTCTGTTGCCTTAGGTGATGTATCAGTGAAAATTCTGCTGCATATGATGTCTGAAATTTTGTAGCCTACCATTTCTTCTAGGATTTTTATGGATTTATGAGTAACATTTAAGTGTTTTATCCATTTTGAATTTATTCTTGTGTATGGTGTAAGTTGATGGTCTAGTTTCATTTTTTTGCATGTAGTTGTGCAATTTTTCCAACACCATTAAAGAGGCTGTCTTTACTCCACTGTATGCTCTTGCTACCTTTGTCAAATATTAATTGAGCATATTGCCTTGGGTCTATTTCTAGGTTCTCTGTTCTTTTCCACTGGTCTATATGCCTGTTCTTGTGTCAGTACCAAGCTGTTTTGATTACCGTGGTTTTGTAGTATAACCTGAAATTTGGTAATGTGATCCCTCCAACTTTGTTCTTCTTTTTCAAGATTGCTGTGGCTATTTGAGGTCTTTTTTGGTTTCAGAAGAACTTTTGTAGTATTTGTTCTACTTCTGTGAAGTATGTCATTGGTATTTTGATGGGGATTGCATTGAACCGATAGATTGCTTTGGGTAGTATGGACATTTTAATGATGTTAATTCTTCCAATCCAAGAACAAGGTATGTGCTTCCACTATTTTATATCTTCTATTTCTTTTTTCAATGACCTTTAGTTTTCTGAGAATAGGTCCTTTATTTCTTTGGTTAAGTTTATTCCTAGGTTTCTTAATTTTTTTGCTGTGATGGTAAATGGGATTGATTTTTTAGTTTCTCTTTCTGTGAGTTCATCATTGGTATTTAAGAATGTCATCGATTTTCTGATGTTAATTTTGTATTCTGCTACTTTGCCAAAATCATTTATTAAGTCTAGTACATTTTTGATGGAGTTTTTGGGGTTTTCTACGTATAGTATCATGTCATCTGTGAATAATAACAGTTTCATTTCTTCCTTTCCCATTTGGATCCCTTTTATTTTTTCTTCCTGTCTGATTGCTGTGGCTAAGACTTCCAGTACAATGTTAAATAAGATTGGTGAAAGTGGGCATCCTTGTCTTGTTTCTGTTCTTAAAGAAATGCCTTTAGTTTTTGCCCATTGAGTATGATGTTGGCTGTAGGACTTTCATATATGGCCTTTATTATGTCGAGATATGATCCTCTATTTCCAGATTGCTGAGCATTTTTATCACAAATGAATGCTAGATTTTGTTGAATGCTTTTTCAGCGTCTATTTATATGATCATATGATTTTTATCTTTCATTTTGTTTAAGTGGCGTATCACATTTATTGATTTTTGAATATAGTACCAGCCTTGCATCCCTGGGATGAATCCCACTTGGTCATGGTGAATAATTTTTTTGATGAATTGCTCGATTTGCTTTGCTAGTATTTTGTTTAGGATTTTGTCTTCTACATTCATCAGGGATATTGGTCTGTAGTTTTGATTCTATGTAGTGTCTTTTTCTGGTTTTGGAATTAGAATTATGCTGGCCTCATGAAATGAGTTTGTAAGTCTTTCTTCTTCTTGAATATTTTAAATTGTTCAAGGAGAATGGGTATAGTTCTTCTTTGAATGTTCGGTAAAATTCCCCCGTGAACCTGTCTGGGCCTGGGCTTTTGTTTGCTGGGAGAGTCTTGCTTACATCTTCAATTTCTTTTGTTGTTATTGGTCTGTTAAGTTTTCTATCTCTTCCCGGTCCAGTTTTGGGAGACTATGTGTTTCTATAAATGTTTCCATTTCGCTTAGATTGTCGAATTTGTTGGCATATAATTGTTCATAATATTTGTTAACAATCCTTTGTATTTCTGTGCTGTCAGTTATTATTTCTTCTCTTTCATTTCTGATTTTGTGTATTTGGGTTCTCTTTCTTAGTTTCTTGGTGAGTCTAGCTAAGGGTCCATCAATCTTGTTTATCATTTCAAAGAACAAGCTCTTTGTTTCATTAATCCTTTGAATTGTTCCTTTGGTCTCCATGTCATTTATTTCTGCTTTGATCTTTACTATTTCCTTTCTTCTACGGGCTCCAGGGTTTTCTTTTGTTTGCTTTCTAGTTCTTTAAGTTCTGAGGTTAGATAGTCTATTAGAAATTTTTATTGCTCCTTGAGGTGAGCCTATGAACTTCCCTCTCAGAACTGCTTTTGCTGCATTCCATAGATTTTATGTTGTTTTGTGTTCATTGTCATTGGTTTCCAAGAAGTTTTTCATTTCTTCCTTGATCTCCTCGGTAACCCATTCATTCTGCAATAACATGTTATTTAGTCTCCATGTTTTCAAATGTCCTTGCAGAATCTTGTTGCAATTGATTTCTAGTTGCATGCCATTGTGATCTGAGAAGATGATTGATATGATTTCAATTTTCTTGAACTTGTAGAGACTTACTTTCTGCCCTAACATGTGGTCTATCTTTGAGAATGTCCCATGTGCACCTCAGAAATATGTGAATTCTGTAATTTTGGGGTGTAATTTTCTGTAGGTATCTATTAAATCCATTTGATCTAGCAATTCATTTAGAGTCTGTGTTTCCTTGTTAATTTTTTGTCTAGAATATTTATCCAGTGATGTCAGTGGGGTATTGAGGTGCCCTGCTATGATTGTATTGCTGTTGATTTCTCCTTTGAAGTCCTCCAGAAGATTTTTAATACATGTCGTTGCTCTTATATTGGGTGCATATATGTTTACGAAGGTTATATCTTCCTGTTGGATAGATCCTTTCAATATTATGTAGTGGCCTTGTTTGTCTCGAGTTATGGTCTTCATTTTGAAATCTACTTTATCAGATATTAGTATTGCTACTGCAGTTTTTTTTTTGCTTTCCATTGGCCTAAAAGATTGTTTTCCATCCCTTCACTTTCAATGTCTTTTGTTGTAAGGTGGGTCTCTAGTAAACAACATATAGATGAGTCATGCTTTCTTATCCAGTCAGCTACTCTGTGTCTTTTTATCAGAGCATTCAAACCATTCACATTTAAGCTGATAATTGATATGTACTCATTTATTTCCATTTTTGTTTAGTGTGGTTCTATTTTTCTTCCTATTTCTTCTACCAATTACAGCAGTCCTTTTAACATTTCTTGCAGTGCTGGTTTGGTGTTAATATATTCCCTTAGCCTTTTTTTTTTTTTTTTTTTTTTTTTTGTCTGGAAATCTCTTTATTTGACCTTCTATTTTGAATGATAGCCTTGCTGGATAGAGTAGTCTTGGATTCAGCTCCTTGTTTCTCATGACCTTGATTACTTCATGCAATTCCCTTCTGGCCTGTAGTGTTTCTGTCGAGAAGTCAGCTGAGAGCTTTATGGGGGTTCCTTTGTAGGTAACCTGTTGCTTATCTCTTGCTGCTTTTAGGATTCTCTCTTTGTCTTTAATTTTTGGCATTTTAATTACTATGTGTCTTGGTGTGGGCCTGTTTGGGTTCTTCTTACTTGGGGTTCTCTGTGCTTCTTGAACTTGAATGCCTTCTTCTTTCACCAAATTAGGAAAGTTTTCTGTCACTATTTCTTCAAATATATTCTCTAGCACTTGACCATTTTCTTCCTCTATGGGGACTCCTATGATGTGAACGCTATTACGTTTCTAGTTGTCCCACAGTTCTCTTAAGCCTTCTTCCTGTTTTTTAATTATTTTTTTCCTTTTGGTTTTCTGATTGGTTGATTTTTTTCTACCCTGTCTTCTAATTCACTGATCCGATCTTCAGCTTCCTCTTCTCCACTGATCAGTCCTTCCAATGTGTTCTTAATTTCTGCTATGTCATTCTTTGTTTCTGCTTGGTTGGTTTTCAGTGTTTCTATATCTTTACTCATGGTGCTGATGTTCTTACTCATGCTGTTGCGCTTCCTCAAGATCATGGCTCTGAACTCTACCTCTGATAATTTGCTTAACTGCATTTCATTGATCTCATCTTCGATAGAGTTCTCCTGTTCTTTCATTTTGGGATTGTTTCCCTGTTTCACCATTTTGGCTATCTCAGTGGGTTTTGGAGCCTGCCAAGTTTTCCCTGTAGGTGTTGGTGTTCTGTTGTTTGTGGCTCCCTCTACTGTGTTGGATGAGCCTGGGCGGGCCCATGTTAAACACCACTGTCAAGTCTTACTTTTCTAGGTAGATTTGCAAGCCCAGGGAAGGTTCAGTTATCCTCTAGCTTTTTCCTGATTGCTAGTAGTTTCAGTAACTCGGTGCCTTGGAATGTAGCCCTGGTGTACTGCATAAGAGTATTTCCAGAGGGTGGGATAGATGCTGGTTGTTAATAAGCCTCAATTTGCCTTTTTTTTTTTTTTGCCTCACCTGGGATAGGCTGAATCTCCGAAGGGGGGTTGCTGCTGCTTTTCCCCACAGCTCTGGGAAGGAGCACACTGGCCACCATCCTTTCAGGCTGCAACTCAGCAAAAACTCTGAGTGCCCTCCAAATCCCTGATGTCCACACAGAGTTTCAGTCCTGTCTGCCCTCCCTCTGTTGTAGCCCCAGGTGAGTGGGTGTGGCTATTTCAGTGCTCTGTCCCAGCTCTCAGCATTTTGGAGTGGGCTTGGTCTTTATTCCCCAAGGGCGCTGTTCACAGCTAAGACTGCTGCTGTCCATGGTCTCCCAGCCCACCACCTTCCTGTGCCTCCACAGATCCTATCAGTGTCCCTGGTTATATGGTCCTGTCCTGCTGCTTTTCTGTTGCTTTTTCCCAAGGATTTGCCTTTATTTTAGTTGTAATTCCTGTTCGGTCCTGGGAGATTGTCTGTGTAACTTCTATTCACTCTGCCTCCATTTTCACATCCTCTATGCTTATCTTGTGCACAGCTGGGTCACACCAGCCTTTTTGGTGCCCCCGCACCCTGCAGGTCCTGTGGGTAACTGGATTGCATGGTCCCTTTGGGGACCCGGCTCTATGCCTATGTTATGGGCTGCTGGGTTGCACAGGCCTCTCTGGTGCTTCAGCGCCCCACAGGTCCCACAGATAACTAGATGGCACAGTCCCTGCTGGGTCTCACAGGCCTCTCTGGTGTCCCTGCACGCTGCAGTTCTCCTGGGCTGGCAGCTGGATCACACCAGTCTCTCTCAGGCTTTGGCTTCCCACTGCTCTTGTGAGCTGCTGAACTGCACAGGCCTCTGTGGAGCCCCAGGTCCCGCCGCTGGTGGCTGGGGGTGCTGCTCCTCCATGGGGCTGAACTCCTACTCAGCTTTTGCTGTAGTTTTGGGGGATCGTTCTCAGATGCTGGTCTGTTCTTCTGTTGCCTGGGGATTGATGTCTGCTCCCCAGCCTCTGTTGCTGAGGGTATATCTCGACTCTGATCGGGCTTCTACTATGGGGGATGGTGCTAGGCTCTGGGTTGTCTGTGGCTTCTGTGACTGGCACCTTGGGAGCTCCACTACTGTGTGCACAGGTCTGTGTTGACACAGAGTGTCCACTGGTCCGATGCTGCCAGGTGCACTGGTGGCTCAGGTTGCTGGGCCCTAGCCGCTCCCACTGTCTCCTCCCAGGGAAGACCCAGGATCTTCCAAAATGGTGGGACCTCCCCGTGGCACAGGGAGAAGCGCCCTGAAGGGCCGCTTACCAAGGTAGTGGGCTGCTCCCATCCACAGCACAGGAACTTTCTGCTCTGCGGCTCTGCACTGCTCGGGTTTGGTTGTCCACCTTCACATCCATTCACACTCTCTCACACACTCGCTCACTCTCTCACACTCACCCTCCCTCCAGTTCTGCCCACCGCCATCTTCTAGTCATTATTTCTTTAAATAGTTTCTCAATCACTTGTTATCTCTCTTCTCCTTCTGGTATTCCTATGATGTGAATGTTGTTACACTATATTTTCCCAGAAGTCTCTTAATCTGTCCTCATTTTTAAAATTATTTTCTTTGTGTTGCTCTGAATAAGTGTTTTCTGTTATTTTGTCTTCCAAATAACTGATTTGATCATCTCCTTTATCTAATAAGCAGTTGATTTTTTTCTAGTGTATTCTTTATTTCTGACTGGTTCTTTTTTATGGTGTCTATGTCCTTTTTTATTTTTACTATCTCTTAGTTGAATTTCTTACTATGTTCCTTGAGCATTCTTATAACCATTGTTTTGACCAATGCATCTATTAGATTTCTTGCCTCCATTACATTTAGTTGTTGTTGTTGTTTTTGAGATTTTCCCTGTTCTTTTATTTGGTACGTGTTTCTTTGTCTCTCCATTTTGACTGTCTCTCTGTGTTCGATTCTACATATTAGGTAGGTCTGCTATGTCTCCCAGTCTTGGTATGATGGCCTTATATCCCACATATCCTGTGGGGCCCACTGGCACCATCTCCCTGATCAACTGATCCTGGTGCTCTAGGATTTTCCCTTGTGTGGATTGTGTATGTTCTGGTGTAGTTGAGTCTTGATGGCTGTTGGCATATCAGTGAGTGGGATTGATCTCAGGCTGACTGTGAGAATTTTCCATAACCATAGCATACAAGCTGTGTTACAGGGGCTGAACCCACGGAACCAGATTTGCCCCAGAAGAGTCTGGTGCCTACAGACTAACCTTTCTGTATGCTGCTTGTGGAGCTAATCTGTTGTTTTCTGAAGATGGCTACTTGGTATGTTGGTTATAAGGCCTATTGGGGGGGAGAGCGCAGTTTCAGTTCATATGAATGTGAGACACTGTCTATGAATATCCTGGGACTAACAGTTAAGAGCCAAAAAGTTATTTGTAGTTCATAGCTGCCTGTGCCAGGCCTAGATGTCTGTGGGTGAGGCCGCACTATGAACTGAGGCTAACTGCCACCAGTACTGGGTCTGAGGGCAGGTCAGCAAAAGGCCCAAAGACTCCTTGAGACCTGCTATTGCCTATCAGTTGCCTGTAAGTTTCAGCTACTGAAAAATCTTTGGGCAGTACACGAGTTGTGTGAGGCAGGATCTCCGGGAGTTTCCAGGGCAATGTGAATTGTTTTCACCAGGTTAATTCAGATTTGGTGCTAGTGCTGAGCCTGAGGCTACTCAGCAAAAGTCTCAGGGTATACCAAGGACAGCTACCACCTGCCAGGGGCCTCCATCATGTCAGGGTCTTAGGGAATCATCAGGGTGGAGCTAGAAGAGTTCATCTGGACAGTGAAGAATCAGTTTTGTCATGTATGGGGAGGACTCAACACAAGGGTATTTTTCACCCTGAAGCCACACAACTCAGTTTCTTTCTGTATATCTCTGGCCCCTCCTAAGCTTGACCAGAATTTCTCAAGAGATTTTTTAAGAAAGACTGCAACAGGGGCCAGACTGGTTGCAACCAAAAGAGCCTCAGGTGATGTACAAATTCAGTGGGGCTGGATCTCAGGGAGCCAGTAGGGTGTAGCTAGTGGAGTTTATCACGTTAATGCAGGTTCAGATTTGGCCCTGTGGGAGGTAGGCTCAACACAGGAGAGATGATACCTATCAGCTATGCGGAGACAATAGCTGGCATCCTGCCAACACTTGCCCTAAAGCCCCACAATTCCATTTCTCCTTGTGTGTCTCTGATTCCGCTCAAGACACTGTCCTCACTGGAGCCCAAAGTGAGTGTCTGAGAGCAATAGTTTGTCCATAGGCCTTTTAAGAGGATGCCTGGGTTTCTTGTGCTTTCTGTCTCACCTGTTCAGAAGGAATCCAAGCTTATTTTAACAACCAGGTGTCATGTGGGCTTCTCTTCCAAGCATTGGTGTTTGAGGCTGGGAAGTCCAGCATGTGGCTGAGCCCTCTTGCCCTTTCTGAGGGACCTCTGCAGCTGAGATACCCCTCTAGATTCTCAATCACCGCATGTAGCTGTAGGACCAGCCCACTTCACATCTCTGCCCTCCTACCAGTCTTGATGTGGTTTCTTCTTTACATCCTTAGTTACAGGACTTCTGTTCAGCTAGTCTTCAGATGGTTAACCAGGTTAATTGTTCTGTCATTTAGTTCTAATTTTGGTGTGGTCATGAGAGGAGTAACTGCAGCATCCACCTGCTCTGCCAATTTGACTGGAACTCTTATTCTCATATTGAAAAATTCTTTTTATTTTTGCTGTTCTGATTATTTGATTTTCTCTAGTCTGTCTTCCAGGTCACTGATCTGTGTTTCTATTTTAGACAATCTGTTGTTGATTTCTTCTAATGCTTTTAAATTTTTTTCAATTATGTATTCTTCAGGTCTGCTTTGTTCCTTATGATACTTATTTTTTGTTAAATTTCTCTGTAAGTTCTTCTATTTTACTCTCAAGTTTGGGGAGTACTCTTATAACCATTTCTTTTAATTTTTTACCAGGCAAATTACTTATCTTTATTTCCTTAGGGATTTTTTTTTTCCTGGAGATTTTCTTTGTTCCTTCATTTGAGAGATAGTCTTCTGTCTTTTCATTTTGTTTGACTTTCTGTTTATTTCTATAAATTAGACAAAATATCTCTCTTAGTCTTTAAAAAAAAAGGCCTTATAGAGAAGCAGCCTCTTTGTAGGCTGTGAGTGCTGGGTGGTTTGTACAAACCAGTGGGGGCTGAGTGAATGTCTGTAACATCCGCAACACTGGTCTACTAATGCAGAACAGCCTCAGGTGGGGAGACCAGGTGTGTGCAGTAATGAATGCTCTATAGATCCTACTTGCTTTCTTTGGTCAGTGCTGAAATGGGCTTGGGTGAGGTGTCTGGGTAAGCCCTCTAATGACCAAGGCCAGAGCACCTGAATAGAGCCATTACCACCACCACCGCTGCAAGGAGGTGAAGGGGGATGCAAGCAATGGCTTTCATGGGCACCTCCAACCCTGGAGAATCCCCACAGTCCCCGAAGAGCACTTGTGGCTCCCCATCCTTCTCTATACATTCTCTCTCTTGTTTGTTCTGCAGAAAGTGCTGTTGTAAAGAAGCAACCTCAGTGTGGGCTTTATTTACCGGGTAGTTTTGGGAAACTGGTTGGAGCTGGGCAGGTGCTTACAGTGCCTGGGGCACTGGCTCGCCTGGCTGGAGGGGTGCCTTGCAGGGCGGCCAGGTGTGTGGGGATGCCCTGTTGTTCCTACTTGCTCAACAAAATGCCGCAGCAATGTAGCTGGGAACACACTGTGATGATCTTACAGGTAAACCGAAGCACCCAAACGGAGCTCCTGCTTGCCCTGTCACAGTGGGGGGGAACATGAACAGTAGTGCTGACCAGTTCCTCTGGCCCAGAGAGTTCCCACAGCTCCCTGAGGACGTCTGTGGCTTCCCAGCCTTTGCTATTTGTTCTCTTTCTTTTGTTGTTCAGAAGCAGTTCATTCAACTCTCAATTGTCTTGTAGAAATAATTGTTGTATATATAAATGTATATTTAGATTTGCTCGTGGGAAGTGGTGAGTTCAGCATACTCCTAAGCTACCACCCTCTTCGACCTCAGGGTGGAACAGGTTTCTCAGTGGAAGTGAGCCCTGGGTGTTCTGCCTCCCTGGAGTGCCCTACTGTGGAAAGGTCACGCGTCTCCCAACAGGTGTTAGCACCTGTGAGGCATGTCTGCTGACTCATCCTACTATGGAGTGGTTCAGATGCTCTGAAACTGTTAGCCCCTTGAAAGCATCAACTTCTTCTTTTTTACCCATATTTATGTCTCTAGAACCTCTCTGGCATAGGAAAACCTTCAATAATTTAAAAAATAATAATATCAGGCATTTATTAAGATAGTGTATTAGGTGGTGCTAAGTGTTTTATGTAGAGTTATGTCATTTAATTCTCACAAAGATGTTGTGAAGTAGATTGCCCATCTTGTATATCACAAATGATAAAAAGAAGAACTTAAAGAAATTAAGAAAATTTCCCCTAGGTCATATAACCTTTAAACAGTGAAGTCGGGATGGGAACTTAGGCATTCTGACTGCTCTCTAGTTGCTGAATTTAATTGACTGGAAGAGAAGATGAATCATGAGATGATATAAGATAAATCTATGTTCTTGGCATCTCCTACTTCTTGAAAATATATATATTTTTCTTTTTCCCTTTGTTTTCTGTGAACCTGTTATATACAACTTTCCTTTCCTGAGTCTATCTGAACTTGAGTATTAATCAAGTGGAATAGTATTCAAGTCATTGCATTCTCTTTTATGTTGCTGTTTGATATACTGACTTCCAACTTAACATGGTCCTTAAAATGATAGGCACAGGCAGTTAAAATGGAGTTCTAGTAAATTTCAGGAAGATATCAAAGCTGGAAAGAGTCTACATTTATTTGGATTTCACCAGGAGAACATTAGCTCTTTATGCCATTTGAAACATAATGCTTTTATATTTGTATGATAGGGTTACCAAATCACTTTTTCTTACTCAAGTTCCAGTAATCCTAAAGAGAAAATTTGTGCATTCTTAGTTATCTTGCAGTTGATGGATCGGAATCATTCATAACTTTTAAAACTTTCCAGTACAAATAAAATAACTTTGACTGGACTCTGTAATTATAGAAAACCTGGAAGTTTACTATTTGACTGTTGGTGGACAATAAATGGCTAGATATTTTACATCTGCGAATGCTGCTTCCCATACCATAGGGGGGAGATTTGATTAAATTATTTTCTCAACTGTGCTTGGATACTCCTACATAACTAACAAGCACAATAACCAACAGCCTAAATTAAGTACATTGATTTTATCAAATAGTTCATTTTTTGAATTATTTCTTTAGAATTAAAACAATAGGAGAAAAATACATTGATTACTCAAAAGTTTAAATCGCCTATGTTAATCCATGTCATATGGAATAGAAATAAGTGAACACAAGGCAGAGGTAATGGGAGCCCTTCTCAGAATAAGATGTCCTAGTGGAATACTTAGCCTCTCAGTATTCAGTCAAAGCTGACAATCAAATAGTCCTAAGAGACATGCCTTAAGTATCATCAATGAGCTAATACTGCTTCAAACATGCACGGTCTTCTAGGTAGGGTATAGCTCACTGAAGCTTTAGACCAAGAACAGGGTTGACACATGCTTTTTGTGTCTGAAATTTTAGGACATAAAGATGAAACTTTGAAGCCTGTGTCAGAGTTTTACATGTGATAACAGAGTGAGACAACATGAAGCAACTGCCCACTGGTTCTACCTGGAGCAGTGATTTTCAGACTGTTCCACAGAGCCTTGGATTATTTTTTGAGGATCATCTATTGAGATGAGTCAATAACTCATCCTTGAGCTAAGAAGACGTCCCTGAGACTATCTGAGGTCACCTTGGTGATTAAGGACAGTTAAGAGAGAGACTGAATGCCTGACCGGTGTCACTCACTGGTTGAGCATCAACCCATGCACCACGAGGTCGCCAGTTTGATTCCCGGTCAGGGCACATGCCCAGGTTGTGGGCCCAGTCCCCAGTGGGGGGCATGCAGGAGGCGGCCAATCCATGTTCTCTCTCATATATGTTTCTATCTCTCTCTCTAAAATCAATAAAGACAAAATATTAGAAGAAAAAGAGAGAGAGAGATTGAGTGAGCAGAGCCATGGCCCTAACTAGCTTTTACAGGAGGAAGTCTGTCTTACTTGGTTTTGAGTAGTATTTGACTAATGATTTAATGTTTGAAAAGCATTCTGATACTAGTATATGTTAGAAGAGTGTGGCTAGCTCTTTCTTTTAGTCCTTCATGTCTCAACTTTAATGTCACCTCTTCAGCAAGGTATTTTCAGACCCTCAACCTACACCACAATCTTCTTTAACTTAGAACACTTTTTACTTCTTTTCTACACCTGACTTTAAGCTGATTTATTTTTGGCTGTTTATTTTTATACATTTCACTGTCTGTCTCTTACATAGAATATAAGCTCTGCTAGGGCAGGTTTCTCACCCTTGTTGATCTTCTTGTCCCTGTACCTCCCACAGTGCCTGACACAGAGTGAGTGCTTAGTAAATATGACAATGATCTGAATGGAGAACTAGATGCATGAATAAAAGTGGTAATAACTGTGTCACCCCTTTGGGTATGCTCGATTGTGTCTGGAGGACCAGGGAAGGGGATTCTCCTCTACCCGATGATCTGTGTGTACACAGGGGTCAGGGAGAATTCTGGGTAAGAACCAGTGTAAAGAGAAAATGAAGTTCAGGTACTGAGGTTTGGTTCAATTTTGCCCCATGCAAACCATTTGCTCTTCAGCTTCTAGGTCTAGATTTCATAAGATGCTAGAAGTACCCACTCATGTGCCCCTTGAGACTCACAGTTCCAACCATAGTCAAACCAACATATTTCATTCGGATTATCAGCACAGTCTGTGAATAAATTGTTATAAAACACCATGGAAGAAGGCTAATAAATGCTAGAGATTGGGGAAAATACATTCCTTAGAAACCAAAGAATTTGGCTCTCTTGCTGAAGGCATAGGAACAGGTAAAAGTGAGGTGAAAAAAGTCAGAGTCTACGTCCCCAAACCTGGCACACCTTTCTCTGTGCCTCCCATGAGCACACAGGCTCCGGGCCCCAGAACAGGAACGGACCGTGATGTTCTCCGGGTGGTCATGATTCTGTGCAGACGGAAGCTGATGCTTCTTCCCTCAGACGTGCTGACTGGCCTTGAAAAAGAGGCTTTAGCAGACCAACAAATGTAGAGCGTAAACAAGTCTTTATTTTAACTTAGGCTTGGCTTCTTTTAATATTTTTTTCTGATACTCGTTATTTTATTTTATTTTTTTTGAAAAAAAGGGATTCTGTTTTCTTATCAAAAATGTACGACTGTGCCTTGTTTCCTGTAGGAATTGACCCTTCATGGCTTTTATCTTCTTTACCTGGTTTTTCAAAGTCTTTGCAGGTCTTTGAGCAGCTTCAAGCAATCAAATAATTTATCACATCGACAAAAATAAGTGGAAACTGACCTTGAAGTTTGATTAATTTCCAAACTAACCATGAAGGATTTTGCAAATCAAGGGCCTGAATTAACCTATGGGAAACGAAATGATGCTTCTAAAATCCCCTCAATTAATGAGGGTTCTGGATAATTGATCATCTGTATTGTTAATTATTCCCAGGGAATGGTGTCTAACCTCAGAGATTACATTCTCATAACGTAATCAATTGGAGTGTATTGGGTAAGGGGTTAATTACAATTTGTAAAAGACCAACAAAGCTTCTACTCCTCTCCACAGTATGAAGTCACTTATGGCATCAATACTTAGAACAAACACTAAGAGCTGGGATTCAGGCTTCAAGTTACTAAAATAAAACAACTACCATCAAGGAACCAGAAGCCAAGTGGTAAACACAGTAAAGCATTAAGAAATGTTAAGGAATGGAGTAAGCATAGGTTGCAGAATTAAATTTGCACATAGAAAAGGGAAAAATACATCTAGCAATTTCTTGTGTATTTTTTTAAACCTCATTGGCTTTACTTTTCAAGGTAAAAAAAAATATTTATACACAACAAATAAATGAAAAACAAAACCCTGCTCACCAAATGACAAATAAGAATGATAAAAATATTAAGATGATAAAACTCAATCTGAGTTATGATGACATTGAAAATCTGGATAATTATCTGGACCTTAAAATCCCCCATGATTTCTGGGAGTTCCCGGGAGCCCGGGTCCTCACAGTCTTTTGGTCTCCAGATCCGATGCCCACCTACTGTTTTCTCTTGTCATCTCCTGTGAAGCTCAGTTCTTTGGCTGTTTTCACAAAAACGTTCTCACACTAATCATTTCATGAGCATGATTGATATTGCCAAAGCTCTCTCAGACTTCCAATTCCTTTCATTCCTGCCTCATTTTTTTCTACACTTGCTGTTTACTTCAGAATTGAAAATGACAAAATGCCTCATCAGAGAGTTTAATAAGCGAAATTAGTAGCAAGCTATATGAATATTTAAATAAAAATAAAACAATTATACTTTCTCTAAGAGGATTTCCAGATGGCAAAAAATCCTTTCCTCCTCATGACAATGATTATACAAAATATATCCAGAATGTTATATGCCAGTTAATACAGTTGGTGTGTTATAATTAATTTTTATAAAACTCAAATTAACTTTTGCATCCTCAGACATTCCTTAAAAATAATTTTATTAACTGATCCATTTATCCAATAAACATAAATACTTGGGCCCAGCTGGTGTGGCTAGAGGTTGAGCATCGACCCATGCACCAAGAGGTCACTGGTTCGATTCCCAGTCAGGGCACATGCCCAGGTTGTGGGCCAGGTCTACAGTGGGGGGCATGCAGGAGGCGGCCAATCGATGTTCTCTCTCAACAGTGTTTCAGTCTCTCCCTCCCTCTAAAATCAATAAAGAGAAAAATAATAACAAAGTATTTGGAATAATCAGCAATGTATCAGGGTGTCTGTCCATTTTCCTATGGTTACTAGCACTGGAAAAAAAATTGAAAACATTTTGAAAAATTTGTAGATGGAAAGTGTAGCTTATAATGATTTTAACTGATATGCATTGAGTCCTGGTGAGATTGAACCCTTCGGTATATGCCAATCAGTTATCTGTGTTTCTGTTTCTATGAATTGCCTATTCATGTGCTTTACTCATTTTTAATTGAGGTGTTCACATTTTTGTTGATTATTAACAATTTTTAATCTATATACAGCATCCTGTGTTGCAAACATTTTATCAGTTTATTTGTTTTTTAATTTTGATTTTATTTATTTTGAGTTTCTTCCTATAGTAATGAGCAAAAGAAGATGTTTTCCATTCCAAAACTGTGCCAGATTTAGTTATATTTGTCCCTAATAGTTTTTTTTTACATGCTTAAACCTTTAATCAATATGAAATAATTCTTGAAAGTTGATTTGAAATAAATATCTAACTTTGTTTTCTTAAGTTTTTGCCACTTATTCTAACATGATTTGTTGAATAATAATGTTGAATAATCCATGCATGTTTTATCTTTGGATATTTTCAACACTTTTCTGACAAATGGATTTATCTTTTCTCCAGTGTTATATTTATGTTTATTTTATTTTAACTAATTATATTTTTATCGAAGTAACAGAAGTACATGGTTAAGGAATTAAATTAACACTAAACGACCCTTCCTAAAATAAACCTCAGTCATTTTGAAGCCCATATATTCAGATGCTACCAACTAACTACTACTTTGTGGATACAATTATCAAATATTTCCAAGTTGCTCCTCAATCCTTGTAAACTTTACCCCCTAGAGTATTTTCTTTCTTTCTGTCACGTTACCTCTCCGCATTCTTGATGGTTTCAATACCTACATGAATAATCCATTTACACTTCGGATATTTAATTTATTACTCCCCACCATCTTGTGTTCCATCCTAGCTCAGCCAGCCATTTCCATGGTTATAACCTAGACTTTGTCCTTACAAATAATGTGAACACCTCCAAAATCTCATTTCAAAATCATCAACCTTTTCATAATGACCTCCTATCATGTTGATCAATAGGGAAATGATAAATAAAAAACACCACATTACATTATATCCCCATCATAGAATATATTATAAATGTTTAAAATATTAGGATAGATATTTCTCCATTGAAATGGAAACCTCTCCAAGGCATATTATTGAGTAAAAATGTCAAATGGCCATAAAATATGTATAGCATAAAATTATTGTTTATTAAAAAAGAGAAACCATAATATAAAACTATCTATCTATCTATATCTATCTATCTATCTATCTATCTATCTATCTATCTATCTATCTATCTATCATCTGTCTATCTATCTATCATCTATCTATCTATTTATATTCATGAGCATAGAAAATGGTCTGCAAAGATTCACGATAAATTGATAGTTACCTCTGGCAGGAAGAGAGTAACTATATGATGTTCAAGAGTAATGCCAGCAATGCCCTGGCTGGTTTGCCTCAGCAGTTGGAGAGTTGGTCTGGAGAGACCCGGGTTCGGTTTCCGCTAAGGGCACGTGCCTTGGTTGCAGTTTGTCCCTGGCCCTGGTTGGGTTGTGCTTGGGTCGTGTGAGTGGTAGCCACTTGATGTGTCCCTTTCACATTGATGTCTCTCTCTCTCTCTCTCTCCCTCCCACTCTATCTGAACAAAAAATGGAAAAATGTCCTCAAGTGAGGATAAAAAAAAAAAAAAGAGTAATGCCAACTGCTATAACACATGATTTTTAAAATACCAGATTATATGTAGTTGTGTGTTATTTCTGTAATTAAAAATAAAATCAAAATAAATATTTAAATTACATCCTGTCCATCTCAAAATCCTAATCACATATTGAAAAAAAAAAGAACAGATATTATTATAATATTTGTGGATTCCACTCACGAATGTGTTATTTCTCCCCATTTATTTATGGGTTTCTTTATGTCCTTCAGTAAATTGTATACTTTCATTATAAACTCTGCATATTCTCATTAAATTTATTCTCACATCTTCTATATCCCTGTTGTTATTGTTAAAGAGCTATTTTCTCCATGGTAGTTTCTAAAAGGTTGCTTATTTTAGGAAATCTATTAATATATAATTAGAGCTCTTTTAAGTTCTATTATAGTTGAATTTCTTTGTCCAGAATGATTATTATCTGATTGTCTATCATAATTTAACAAACATCTTTATGTCTCAGTTTCCCCTAATCTTTAAAGATGAATGATTAAAGTGTTCATTGGACAGGTGTGTTATGACATTCTGAAAACTATGTAAGTGTTGGTTGTTGTGGTTAGTTAATGTTGTTACTATTATATATACTGGTGTGAGTCAGCGTCCTGCACATTTTTCAGTCCTTTTTGGGATCAATTGTGTCAATTTATATGATACTTTTTTTTTTTTTCATTATTTTCTCCAGTCATTTTGTTTCAACTAAAAGTTGTGAAAATGGTTTGGCTAAAATTCCCTTCCCTATGTCCAGGTAGTCATTTCCCTTGTAGGCATGAAATTGCCAGTTTATTGGTTTTTCTCTCACTTTTGTCTTTCTTGCACCACATCTAAAATAAATTCCTCAGCATAATGGGGTGCTCTCCCATTATTCCCACGGTCCGTTTCACTTCCCCTATCCCGTTACTTTGGTCACTTCGTTGGCGTTTGTAATGGAAAGCAGTTAAGTCACAGCCTCAGATTCTCGTCCTGGACCACACGTGATCTCTGTTTCTTCTTGTGCCTTCACTGCTGTCTCTGATCTGTTCAAGGGCACCTTCCTCCTAATCATTCATAATAACTGCTGATGCCCATGTGCATTTGTCCATGGATCTCTGTCCCTCATTCCCCTTCGTGCACAACATTTCCCACACACTTCTGATTAGGGAAGGGTGCTGTGCAGACACGGTCAGAGCACACTCAGGGTAAGGATCCTAATTAACACTCGAGTAGAAATCTCTTGCTTGTCTAGTTCTGTGCCGAGAGAAATCAATCAGTGGCTAGAGAAGGAAATTAGAAAGATCTGTCTGAACCCAAACTCTGTCCTCTGCTCCCATGGTAATAACTCCTTGTCTCAGTCTGGGACATGTGCTTTTCTCACATTCATTTTTAGCAGCTACCAGAATTAGGGATTTGATTCATATCTATAAAAGCAAAGAGAGCAATTTATATTAGTAAAACAATTTTTTTTTATCTTAGTCTTTCACTGGAATTGCTAATGAATGACTCTGGACTAAATTTTTGGTTTAAATCACCATCAGCATCAATGAGGCACTCGTCACACTGAGAGCTCAGTGGAGTGATTGTTTAAGATCTGGAAGATAACCTCACTGGAGAGGACATTCACACATTATTCAGACCCTCAAGTAGCACAATTAGAAGGACAAATTTGTGCAGAGATCAAATGAAAAGTTACACAAAGGCTTTATTTGATTAACTATATAAGGAAACCACATAGTTCTATAAATATCTATCTTTTGGTTCCCAAGGAATGGAAAGTTTGAATAGTTCTAGGGTTTAAAATGTCTTAGCACTGAGTTATACGCTGCTTGAAATAGGCTTCTAAAACTGTGTTTGGTTTAGAAATGCTGTGTCAAAGCAGAGTGATATTTTTCTAATAAAGCTTGACAAGGGCAAAGAGCCTTTTAAGCACTTGTTTTTTTCTTCTTCTTTTTGTTCTTGTTTTTGCTCTCTTCTCCCTCCTCTTCCTCCTTCTCTTCCTCCTCCCCCCTCCTCCTTTTCTTCCTCCCCTCCTCCTTCCCCTCCCCCTCTTCTTCCTCCTCTCCCTCTTCCTCCTTCACCTCCTCCTTCCCTTGCTATTGCTACTGTCTGTAAAAAAAAAATCTTTTAATTTGCTAATAGATTTCCATGTGTCATTACATTAACACCTCTGTCAGCTGGGAGTAGGGGAGGGCAGTTACTAGAAAAGGTTTTTCCTCCATGAATATGTATTATATCCATATCTATGTCCATATATTTCATAGTGCCCATTCTTTGTTTCATTCATTCTAACCCCAAATGCTTTGGAATCGGCCTCCGTGGAACCAGGTGACAGCCAGTCAAAGATTCTAGGCCAAATTCAACCTCTGTTTAGAATTTCCTAAATGATGGCATTGGCCTAGAATCTGAACTTCTTTTAGCCTCTTTTTAGAGACTAACTGGACAGATACTCTGGGATCTTCGGAAATTCCGAAGGGTCTTCCGTGACAAGGAAAAGCCTACGGAAGGTAGGTAGGAGGGTGGATAACTCAGATGCCTGCTCTCTCAGCCCCGCTCAGGATTAAAAGGAATTACAGGTTTCCTGTTCACTGAAGAGCAACAAATGCCCTATCAAGAGGGATTAGGGCCTGGAGGAGCATCTATACCTTTGAAATGATGTTGCTGTTCACCTGAGTACAGGGCTGAGACATAAGCTGCATTAAAAACAGAGCCCTGGCCAAGAACTGCAGTCGCAACCTCAACGCTACCAATGGCGAATCACTCTTCAGGACTTCTGCGTAGTATGAAATTAAATTCTTCATCCGTAAAGGATCTGAGGACTTTTGTCTCAGAGTTAATCTGTAAGAATATTTTTATCACGCAACAGTAGGGTCTCCTCCTGAATTTTACATTTCCCCTCCGCGGCGGTCTCAGCTAATCATACAGAAAGAAAGGAACAGTCCAGCTCCGACGAGGATCAGGGTGAGGACCTTCACGCCTGTCCTGAAGGCTGGACTCGTGGCATTTGGAGTACCTCGTGTCTGCACCCAGGTCTGATGTGCGGGGGTGCTACCTGAATTTCCACTTGCTGCCTCATGAATAAATATTAACACATTAACACAAATGTTATGAACAAAGCAAAGGAAGTCAATATCATTTTCAAGTTTTCTAACTTTGTAGGATGTGTGATTGTGAAAGTGAGTATGTGTTCACACATGACAGTTTGCAATAAAAGAAAAAGGAAATTTGTAATCTTTCCATTTACTATCCCCACAAGCGAAACTACCTTTAGAGTATGCATTTAAAGTTGACTGCTAAAGAAATCATAAAATGATGCCCTGGCCGGTTTGGCTCAGCGGTTAGAGCGTCGGCCTGCGGTCCTGAGAGACCCGGGTTCGGTTCCCGCTAAGGGCACGTACCTCGGTTGCAGTTTGTCCCTGGCCTTGGTCGGTTGTGCGGGTGGCAGCCACTCGATGTGTCCCTTTCACGTCGATGTTTCTCTCTCTCTCTCCCTCCCACTCTACCTGAACAAAAAAATGGAAAAATGTCCTCAGGTGAGGATAAAAAAAAAAAAAAAAGAAATCATAAAATGAGTGAAGCAAAGGAAATTTAAATTGACATGTAGAGTTCTCAAATAGAATTTAATCAGTCAATAAACATATATTTTAGTACACATATGAAGTTACCATGCAAGACACTGTGAAGATGATAAAGAGGAATTGCGTAAGGGTTCTTGTCGGGCACGTATAGACAACACCTTACACATGTAAAAGTAGTGAATGCAAATAAACAACGTAACCAGATACTCATCAGGCTGCGCAGATGGTTATAAGTGTCACGAGAGAAATGTAAATAGTGTGTCCTGGCGTTTCAGAGGAGAGAGACCATCTCTACTGGCCAAGAGGGGCTTGATCATAGAGAGCCTTTCCCCGGGATGCGGGGCCCAGGGGCCTTTGGATGTCGCTGGGGAGAACACAGGAGCACTCAGCGGGCTCCTGCCCGGTAATCTCAGGCCGCCTCAGTAGTAGCTGTGGAACAGATGGACTTCGCTGCTTGTTCGTTCTTAACTTCTCTTTCTCTACCCTGCTAAAGGGTGAGCGTGATGGCCGGACAGACTAAATCATGCTCGTGCACTAATGGCTAAGAGTGAAGTCTGCCCGTCCCAGCTACTTATGCTTCAACGTGCTTCGATTCTTATAACCGTAAAACAGTTACTCGTTATACAAGTGAGTCTTCAGATATGACCTGTGCTGAGCTCCTGGAGATGTGTTTCCCTTTTTCCATTTTGCTTTCTAACCTCTTTTCATGTGCCAGCTAAGGCAGGGCAGCCTAGATAGCCGCATACCCACTAGCACTGCTTCCTCATGACAGAGCCGAGGCCCAGACATCAACATCTGGCTACGGTCAGGGGACCACCTCTGTGATCTGTGGGTGGCGTCCCTTAAGCGGGCAGAACAACGAAGGAGATGATTTCAGTGTGGTGTCACCATGTGCCGATTTAAAACCATGGGCCCATACCAAGATCATTGCTATTGTTCGTATTATAAAAAGTTGAAATTGAGGGGCCAAAGAGAGGGGGTGAGCATGGAGGAGGAGTCATTGTTCTCTGATTCTGGGGGGAAAGAGCGCAAAGGAGCAAGCATGCAAGCATTCCCTGGCCTCGAGCTGGCTCTCTGTGCAGGAGGAGCTAACCTGCGGGTCACTGGGCGTGTGGCCAGGTCAGAGTTCCCTCAGGTTTCACCGTGCCCACCACGGAGTCAGCGAGAAAAGTTAGGGGATACAACCCTAGATGATGGAGACAGGGCTAAAACACAGTTTGGGGCACACAGGGAGATTGTCCCTATTTGTTAAGCAGAATGAAAAATGCCAATTAAAATATCAACAGATGCTTTGCTCTCACATTAATCCAGGTTTCCCCACAGCCTTGAGAAGAACGTCGGTCACTATGAAGAGGCCCTTGTGTGTTTCTGTTCATAATACGCTTGCTTGAACGGTGCATTTGTCCAGGATCCAGCCCTTGCCTTGCCTGTGTCCTTTTTTTATTCTCAATACAGAGAGAGTTCAAGTGTGCCCCCTCTCTGGTAGACACTGTTGGACGCCTGTCTAAAGTTGTACCACTGTTCTTTCTGACTGAAGCCTGATCCTGTTTGGATAGATTGTGCCCACGCCCAGAATCACTTGTGATCGTCTGTTAGCAATCATTACCATCTTTTCCCCTTGCCAGAGATTGGTCCAGGGGTAGGCATATGGCTTAGACCTGGCCAATGAGATGTAAAGGAAAGTCTGCTGGGGCTTCTGGGAAAAATGCTTCTCTCTGATAAGTGTAGTAAATAGCATAAGGAAACACTTATTTTGGTTTATTCTTCTTTCCTGCTAGAGAATGTGATTCTTGAAGGTTCAGGAGAATCTTTCTTTCTTTCTTTCTTTCTTTCTTTCTTTCTTTCTTTCTTCTTTCTTTCTTTCTTTCTTTCTTTCCTTTCTTTCTTTCTTCTTCTTCTTCCTCCTTCCTTTTCCTTCTTCCTTTTTCTTCTTCTTTTCTTTCTTTCTTTCTCTTCTTTCTTTCTTTCTTTCTTTCTTTCTCTCTTTCTTCTCTCTTTTCTCTCTTTCCCTTCTTTCTTTCTTTCCTCTTCCTCTCCCTCCTCCCACTCCCTCCTCCCTCCCTCCCTCCCTCCCTCCCCCTCCCTCCCTCCCTCCCTCCCTCCCTCCCTTCTTCCTTCCTTCCTTCCTTCCTTCCTTCCTTCCTTCCTTCCTTCCTTCCTTCCTTCCTTCCTTCCTTCCTTCCTTTTTTCTGAGCTAGAGATAAACATAATTGATGCATTGAAGATGGAAGAGCAGAAAGATAAATGTATTATTGAGCCATGAACTCTGGACTTCTTGTTTAGGAAGCAATCAATGTGTTATGGTTTAATTCACCCTTACTTAGATATTCCCTTACTTACAGCTCAATGCTTCTAATGATGTACATGAACTCTCAGCTGGGAAGCTGGGGAAGCTGGGAATTAATAAGGGAGCTTAAAGCGTGGCCCCAAGATGTCCCCAAAACTGCCGTGGCATTTGTCTCTAGACCTAGATGACGGCCTTCGCCATCTCTTCCCGTGCAACACAACGTCACCTTCTCGGGTTCCCTGGGCTGGGCTGTCTTTGAACGGGGGGCAAGGACTCGCTCGGTTCTCACTCTGGCTCCACGGCACCCTGACTTCCACGTCCGCGGCGGCTGTGCTCTGGGGTCCTGCCTGGCCCTCCCTTCCATCCCCGTCTCTTAGCGGTGGCGTGTGCTCCCCAACTTTCATTCTCTTATCTTAATAAACCTTCCTGCTGGGACTCCAACCTTCCTTTGAACTCAGACTTGACGCTTCATGACTGTGGCCTATTCCCTGCCGGGCGTTCGCTAGCGCCACAAACACAGATTTAGGCCGATGGAAGCAGTCACCCTGCCCGACCCGCGCCCTGCCCGACGTGCCCTCTGCCAGGCGGCGGTCCTTCCCGTCCGCCTCCATCCCCCGCGGCCCCTTCGACCTGACTTTCCGCTCCTTCCGTCCTTCCACCGCCCTGCCTCCTCGGCGCCTCCTTGGAGCCCGTCAAAGCAGCTCTCGAATGCAGCGCTGACTCCTCACGGTGCTAGTCCAGGCCCCAGAACACAGCTCACTTATTCTTTTACCTTCTTCTCTGGCTATTTATCTGTTTATGTTGTGTGCTCCTCATTCAGCATGACTAATATCCCCATTATCATCACTGTCACCACCAGCAACTACTGCTGCTATTCTCTCTGCTGTTACCATGACTACCATAATACCACTCTCTCTCCTAATGGCGAACCTGTATTGAATTCTTAACATGTGCTAGGCATCGTGCTTAGCACTTTTTATTCAACATGTAGTCACCAGGAACCACTGACCACCTGCACTCTGACGAGCAGTGTCAAAGAGACAATGAAACAGACAGGGGCTTGTCTCCACGGTCATGGAACCTGTATCTTCACACTGCTTGCTATGTTATTTTTTGCCATAATCTTCTGGATATAAGCATTGTATTTTCTTTTTTATTATTACTTTATTTATTTATTTATTTTTATCTTCACCCGAGGACATTTTTCCATTTTTGTTCAGATGGAGTGGGAGGGAGAGAGAGAGAGAGAGAAACATCAATGTGAAAGGGACACATTGAGTGGCTGCCACCGGCACGACCCCAACCAGGGCTGGGGACAAACTGCAGCTGAGGCACGTGCCCTTAGCGGGAACCGAACCCGGGTCTCTCTGGACCATGGGTGGATGCTCTAACTGCTGAGCCAAGCCGGCAGGGCATAAATATTGTATTTAACATTGTTTCCCAGATGAGTAAACTGAGGCTTAGAGAAGCTTAAGTAATTCATGCAAGGACTTAGATGTAGCAGGTCAACTTCTAGATCTCTCATTCCAGACCCCTGCGCCATCTACACTGCCCTTTTCCACATTAAAAAAAATATATATATATTTTTATTGATTTTTTAGAGATAGAGAGAGAGGAAGGGAGAGAGATAGACACATGGATATGAGAGAGAAGCATCAGTTGGCTGCCTCTTGCATGCCCCCTACTGGGGATCGAACCCACAGCCGGAGCGTGTGCCCTGACAGGGAATTGAACTGGGACTTCCCAATCCATGGGACAACGCTCAGTCCACTGAGACACCTGGCCGGGCTCCACCTCATTTCTTTATCCAGCCCCATGACCCTGTCATTGCCTACAGCCCCATGAGGGGAGACGATGCCGGATCTTCCCTGTAACCCTAACCACCCAGCACAGCGAGTGTCGTCTCTCCAGCTCAGCATATGTTGTGCGGTTAAATGAAACAGAAGTAAAAACCCTCATGGCATCACCTTACAGCCCCCAGCTGCCAGTCAGGCTCCGAGAAAGAGCATGTCTCCTCAGCGTCTAAAACAGAAGACAGTATATCTATCTTGCCACAGCTTTTAATATAAGAGTTCATGGATCCCTCTGTTCCCGTGTTTACTAAGCAATATTAAATCCATTTTAATTCAATTGATGAGATGGTGTTACCAAACCCTGTGTTCATTTTACTCTTTAGCATTCACTACTGCACTCTGCTAATATTCATCATGTTCTTCTATGATGCATTAAGGACAAGTTTGGTGACATTTGTTTGGAATTCAACACTTGTTTTCCATCGAAAGAGTGGCTTATATCTCCTGCTCAAACACGCTCAGGGGGCAATGGAGACGGATGCAGCCTCGCTAATATCCCTGCCGCTCTGTACAGCTCCTCTGTGCACAAATCCACGGAGACATGCCCTGCTCAAGTCTTCGCACGATCATTGTGGAAAGGAGCATCTTTAATACAATTAATAATATTTCTGTTTGTCTGGCTTCTTTCTTTGCCTCCTCGCATAGCACTGAAGTGCGTGTTTCTTTCACCCCCCCCCAGCTTTGGCACCACGGAAACGCCAGCCTCTCCGGTTCAGAGGTGGAGAAGCCCTGAGTGGGTTCCAACAGTATCAATAACATGAAAAGTCGATAGTAATTCAGCCTGTTCCAAGGATGTAAACATCCAACCACGCATGTATGTATTGAGTATTCGCTGTCCAGGAGTAATCTTCTGTGCTGGGCCTATCAACATGGACAAGACAGACTGCCCACTCACTCAGAGACCCTGCAGTCTGACCGGAAGCCAGACCAGTGGCCAGCTCCAAGGTGCTGTGACAACTCATTTGCTAAGCTGTACCCAAATGCTGTGAAGGAACTCAGGGGGGCGCTTCTGTTTGGAAGACCAAGAGGACTTTTCAGAAGACTTGGCAGACTGAGGAGTAGAGACAGCATATATGATAAACCAGAGGATTAGAAATAAATTATATTATTAGCAAGTGGAAAAGTTCTATGGAGACCAAGCAAATGATATGTTTAGAATCCAGAATTCTTGGCCACTGGTGCAATTTAATTTATCATTCTTAAATCAGAGATGCTAAACCAAAGCATCATTCAAATATTTAAATTTAGTTTCCACTGCGGGAGATCAAATTGGGCCACACTGTCTTTGATACTTCTCTGATAGAGAATTGTAATCTACTGCATCCCCGTGGGTCTGGGCAGGCTCTGTGACTGCTTTGGCCAATAAGATACTATGAAAAGTGACTCTACAATAACTTCCAGTACTGAGCCTGAAGAGACTGGTAGCTTTTACTTCCTATATCTTGAAACTCTTACTGTGGAATCAAGTGCTCCTACTGTAAGGAAACCCATGCCAGCCACCCATGCAGAAATCAGTCGGAGGATGAACCGAGGCCCTCTCAGAGGAACCCCAAAAAGCTCCCATCTGACGGCTCAAATCTACTTGTCAGCCATGTGAGAGTCATTTTGGAAGTGGGTCCTCCATTCCCAACCAAGCCACCTTAGCTGACATGCATGGAGTGGATATCAGTCACACCTTCCCAGCCCTGCCCAAGCTGCAGATTTACGAAGAGCACCACTACGTGACAGGATGACTAGTCACTCAGCACTGGGTAAATAGAACTACACCTACTCTGAGGAAGTGTATGTGGTGCTTGGCTTCTCCTGTAAAGGCTGCGTGGATGAGTCCAGGGGCATTACTGCTGTTTATGGTGTAAGTCTTCCTCTCTTTTGGTGGTCACATACTAAATGAAAGCAATTATAAACGAAAATGAGTTGGGGAGGTGATGTCAGAAAATGACTCTGCCAGATGTCGTCTTTCAGATTCTCCATTGTGATCAACCAGACAATGATCCCAGCTGAAATGAACGTGTTCTAATTTAGGGCTGTTGAAAACACTTGGGAACAGTGCAGGCCAACCCTGATCTCTACCGGTTGCTGTTGGGAGTCCACAAAGCATAGTGAGAATCCAAGAGGCACTCAAGAATTATCCTTCCGAAAGCGATTTTCTGTATATTTGGTCTTGCAAACCACCGCCACCATCTCACAAGGCTTTCAGGACGATTAACGAGATAGTGTTTACAAAGTTCTCGGAATTCAGAACAAAAATTACAGAGCAATAGAAAATCTTGTGATTATAAATTGACAGTACTGAAAGCCATTTTGAAGGAAAGAAAAACCAATATAAAATTCGATAAGCAAACAAACACATATTTCCTATAATTTGGTTAACTTCGGTGACAATCATCCTCCCAACCTTCCAGCCCAGAGCCAAAAGCAAGGCGAAAGACGGAGCAGGAGGACCACAGTGCTTCCGGGGACAGGACGGAGTGCTGTGGCCTCAGTGCTGGCCCAGGGGACTGCCACTCCGTGTTGAATGATCTCGTCTAGCGAGAAGCAGAGAATTCCCCTCTCTGCGCAGAGACAGAGGACAACGGTAGCCTCCTGTCCAATAATGCAAGTAGGCGATTGCACGTGGCGAGTCCACAGCTTCTGCTAGGGTCTGTGCTACTGACGGAGCACCCATAACAGGTGTAAAGCTGGACTAGCTGTCTGCCCTACTACCGACTATTCTCAAGTAGGTGCACTTTACAAAAAGGGACTTGATGGAAGGAACTCATATTGCTCTGAAGATAATGCTGAATGTTCAATAAAATACTAATGCTATTTGATGCAGTCAAAGCCAGGTGAAGGAATGATTCTTGACTTCAGTGCTTACTAAAGAAGTTTCAAACTTGATGGTCCTCAGCTGGATTTAGGCTACATCTAACCCAGTAGACCTCCAGTGCAATGTTTACATTTTTAATTCGGTGCCAATGTAACTGCAGAGAGTCAGAGGCCCAGAAAGTCTCCCTCATTGGCCAAGATGGCAGCAGGGGAAGGTTCTTACACGGAGTGCATCAAAACCTAGAAAGATGGTTGGACAGGGCCCTGAGCAAACCAGCAAAACTATTGGACAGAAAAAAAAAAAGCCCCCCCTCTTCCTGTCCCTGTAAGAACAGTGGGCTTGAACGGAAGAGAGATGGTTGTGGAGACGGGGAGTCGGCCATGCTCCCAGGTCATGTGGCTCCTGAATAAAATACCTTCCCTTTTGCACCAGCACCTGCTCCTGAGTTTGCCTTTCTTTTGTTCAGTTATACCAATGTTTTGAAGATCTGGATTTGTCATATAAAAAAAGGCTAATTTTCAACTTCCTTCATATATAAAAAGTCAGGAGATGCAACACTGGTCCTACACTCAGAACCCACTGGAGCCGAGTGATGGCTGCCCCCCTGCAGCAGTGCGCCCGGCTTTGCCACCCCCTCCCCAGCCTGCTTCACCCTCCTGTGCTTCTCTCGAGAAGGTCGCAGCTTGTAATGCCTGGTTCCGGCTGTCTAACCTCGGAGAACTCAGGTTTCTTTTGGAATAGGGGTGTGTGTGTGAGTGTGTGTGTGTGTCTGTGTGTTGAGGAGAGGCGAGGCAGAGAGAGGAAGTGAGGGGAGGGGAGGCAGGGAGAGGGGAGGGGGGAGGGGAGGGGAGGGGAGGGGAGAGGGGAGGGGAGGGGAGGGAAGGGAGGAGAGGGGAAGGGAGGGAAGGGGGAGGGGGAAGGGGGGAAGGGAGGGAGGGGAGGGAGGAGAGGAGAATTATTCAGTGGTTCTCAGGGACTCACTTGGTTAAGGACACTCCCAAGATGTGGCCAAAGACAAGCCCTGTTTTAGTATTTGAGTATCACCCCCACACCTCCCATAACTCAGACTTGGGGACATAGGATTCTTGGGTTGGAGCATCTATTATATTTTCTGTGCGGGGAGAGTGACAAGCCTAGGGGATAATGCAATGACCGACCCAGTGTCGATGAAGAAATGGCGCTTCCTGCACTGTCTGGAGGAGAACTGCTCTGCAGACTGGCGAGGGGGTGCTCCGGGGCAGGGGGATACCCGAGAGGCGGCAGAGAAGGCTAACGGCCAGACTGCATCTGAGAAGGACTGAAAATTCTGGCTGATTCTTTTACTGGGCTTTAGGAAAAGTCAGATTTAACAGATTTTATGTACTCTCTGAGCCATGTTATCTTTCTTCTGAAGCTTCAGGGGAATCTGGCAGAACATGGTGTGATGGTGTGTTGTAAGAAATAGTAATGGACAGGGCATCCACGTGGGGGGGTGCCAGAGACAGGCTGACTCTCCCACCAGCTCCTTACTGTAGAGACCGCGACGTGCCTCTCTCTTGTTCAATGATACTAGGCTTGCTCTTTGTTTAGATGCTGATGTCTGCTCTTTCCACACTCACTTGCAGCTGGGTGTGGCCATGGGGTTCAATCATGGACAATGAGATGTGAGCACACGTAATGTGTACAGTTTGTATCCTTAAATAAAGAACAACGTGTATTTTCTTTCCTTCTTCCTCCATTCTGCTGCTTAAAATCAGAGGTACTTTAATCGAGGAATGATGCTGAAATGCCAACAGAGAGGGATCCTGGTTCCCTGGATGACTCATAGAACAGAACTCTCATTTCAACTCTAGATTCCTACCTCCAGGTTTTACTTTCATCCAGTTACAGTTTTGACTTGTTCACCCCTTAACCTACAGCCTAGGTAAGATACCTTCTCCAAAGACAACCAGATTTTGAGAGAGAGAAAACTGATATATATATATATATATATATATATATATATATATATATATATATATATAATGTTGGTCTCCTCTGCCTTCTTGTCAGGTTCTTTAGAGAAAGGACCATGTCTTCTGTATTGTTGTATTTCATCTCTTAGCATCTTGCTTGGCACATAGTAGTGGATATATAAATGGTTTTAGAATGAATGAATGAACAAATAAATGAATAACGCACCTTCTCTTCTGTGAAGCCAGGATCCTACTCCATTCATTACGACACAGGACAAGCGACTTGAACTTAAAAGGAATACGTAAGAGCAAGCTCCTCCCCCAGCTCCAGCTTGAATGCCACGTAAATGTCATTCACATTCGAATCTTCAGTGATATTTCACCCTCAGTAGCCTCTTCACTGTATTCCCCATCCCTGCATTAACCATTAGATAAGCCGAGCCGTGAACGCCTCTCTTTCCCCTCCACATACACAACCCCTTTGGGGTGTACAGTAGATAAACTGTTCAGTGAAATAGATTTCTCTTGTTGGGGATGGACAGACTGCCCCCTCTACTCCTTTGAAGTACTTATAGTTGCACTAGCAATAAAATTAACACAAGATTAGATTAACAGGAGAGAAAACAATTCATTATGTGCACATGGGAGATCCTAAGTGATGCTCAGAGAAATAATCAAACCAGCCCCCATTTTTATACCATGTAGACAAAGAAACAGTAACTATGTGAAGATTGGACAGTAGAAACAGCTTAGGTTTGGGTGCTCATCAGTGAAGAATCTAAGCAAAGTTTGGGCTTGGGTAGTAAATTAGTAAAGAAGTAACAATGTTTGTTTACACAGACTTCTCAGCGCTACATTTCGTAACTCTGATGGTAAGGACTGGATGTCTCTCAGGCCCTTTGTAACAAGGGAGGCACTTCTCACAGGGGAGGTGTATTTACTGCACCAAAGGAGACAAAGGAGGTTGAGACAGCCTTCTTGCATTGGCTGCTTTTCAAGTCATTGTAATTTGAAATAATCAATATGCCATGGTAGAGTATTTTGGAGTGGACTGCCCTGGGCTCTGACAGTCCCTGTTCCCCAGCACAATTCTGGCTTCTTCAAGGTGACCCCACGGATCCAGTGTGCCTTCAGGAGGGCCCTGCGCATTCTGACGCAGTGAAGAAAGAAGGTATTTTTATTCTTTTCAGATATTTCTGCACCATTTTGCCGTGAATTATTTTTCGGTATTCATTCTCTCAACATTTCAGCTGTCAAGTGTGTGCTACTCTTTTATACCACAAAAGTCCTAACTAACTGGGTGACCTTGTGCAAGAATTAAAACGTATTATAACATTTTACGTAATTACACTAAGTCCTCCCAATAATGTTACGTTACTTGCTATTGTGCCTTTTATAAAAACAACGAATATATGCGTTTTTCACAAAGATTAGTAAGCTGAGGCTCACAGAGGTTGAACAACCTTCCCATTCAACATGGGTAGAACCAGGATTCCATCTTAGGTTGAGTCCCAAGCCCATAAGGTCAGTGTTAGAAAGTTTTTTTAAAGTCTGTTTCCTCCTTATGACTGTCCGTTGGAGCTACAAGGAAACATTAGAAACAATATCTAGAGCAAGCCCACCCAGAGGAGCCTTAGAAAGACAACTTTCCTTCTCCTTATTTCTAACTTTCTGAAGCCTCCTGGAAAGATTCTATTTTGCTGCTTTCCTGCTCCCCCTCCCCCCCAGCCCCGTGCATCCTGCTGCAACGTTGAGATCTTCTCTGATGTTCTTCTGTCTTTCCTTACGGGGTCTTCCCAGATGAAAGCAGACAGAGTGCCACTCACAGCATCGCTGGGGAATGAGTAAGGACCTGCTACTCAAAAAGAGTTGTTTTGGTTTTGCTGTTGGTTATTATGAGCTTTTGTTGTTGTTGTTTTTCTTTTTAATTTTGGATAGTAATCCCTAATCAGATGGGTCAATGGAGAATACCTTCTTCCATTCAGTGGGTTGTCTTTTCATTTGGCTGCTAGTCTCCTTTGCTGTGCAAAAACTTTTTAGTTTGATGTAGTCCCATTTGTTTCTTTTTGCTTTTATTTTCCTTGTCCGAGGAGATATATCAGAAAAAAATATTGCTAAGAGACATTTCCGAGATTTTACTGCCTATGCTTTCTGTTGGGAGGTTTATGGTTTCAAGTCTTTAATTAATTTTGAGTTCATTTTTGCATATGGTGTAAAAAGGGGGTCTGGCTACATTGTTTTGCATGTATCTGTCCAGTTTTCCCAATACCATTTACTCAGTAGACTGTCTCTACCCATATTATGTTCTTGCCTCCTTTGTCATATATTAATTAACCATTTAGATATGGATTTATTTCTGGGATCTGTATTCTGTTCCATCCATCTATGTGTTCATTTTATGCCAGTACCATGCTGTTTTGATCACTATGGCCTTGTAGTACAGTCTGATTATCAGGTAGCATGATACCTCCTATTTTGTTCTTTTTCAAGACTGCTGAGGCTATTCCGGGTCTTTGGCGGTTCCACATACATTTTTTGAATTATTTGCTCTAGTTCTGTGGAATATGACATTGAATTTTGATAGGAGTTGCATTGAATCTATCGAACTCAAACTACTCAACATCAAAACAAAAACAAAACAGCAATCCAATTAAGATATGGGCAGAAAACCTGAACACACACTTCCCCAAAGAGGACCTACAGATGGCCAATAGACATATAAAACATACTTAACATCAGTAATTGTCAGAGATGCAAATCAAAACCGCCATGAGATATCATTTCACACCTGTCTGATTGGCTAGCATCAATAAATTGACAAACACAATGTGGCAGGATGTGGAGAAAAGGGAACCCTTACCCACTGTCAGTAAAAATGCAAACGGTACAGCTACTATGAAAAATGGTATGAAGGGTCCTCAAAAAATGAAAAGTGAAACACCTTCTTATCCAGTGATTCCACTTCTAGGTATATATCCAAAGAAACCCCAACAGTAATCCCAAAGAGTACATGCCCTCTTATTTTTATTGCAGTGTTATTTACAATAGCTGAGATACGGAAGCAACCCGAGCGCCCGTCAATAGACAAGTGGATAAAAAACCGGTGGCACTTTTATACAATAAAATATTACTTGGCCATATTAAAAAAAAAAAAATGAAATCTTGCCGTTTGCGACAACACGGACAGACCTAGATGGTATTATGCTAAGTAAAATAAGTCAGTCAGAGAAAGACAGACATTGTATGGTGTCACTTATATGTGGGATCTAAAGAACAAAGCTGAAACAGACTCATAGACACAGAGAGCAGGCCAGTGGTTGCGAGGGGAGTGTGTGGGGACTACGTGAAATGGTGAAAGGGTTAGGAAGTACAAATCGGTGGTCATAAAACACCCACGGGGATGTAAAGTACAGCACAGGGAATGTAGTCAATAATATCAGTTGTCGTAGTAACTACTCAGGGAACCAGGTGGGCACTAGAAATATGAAAAGGAACACTTTGTAAAGTGTATTCTGGTCGAACCACTATGCTGTACACCTGAAAACAATACAAAATCATATTAAAAATAAACATTAATCGAAACACATGAATAAATAGAGTGTGTTTACATGTGTTAACTGTCTTCCTGTTACGCCAAGGAACAGAAAAACGGTGACTTTGTCTAGTATCATTGATATACTCCAGCGGTCGTTCCTGGAAACTGCGTTTGTTTGGGTGAAACTTAGACGTACTGGCCATCTGGGGCTGCCGCAACGAAATGCCACAGCCTGGGTGGATCAAGCAGCAGAAGTGTCTCTCTCCGCAGTTCTGGGGGCTGATGTCCAAGGTCACAGTGCGTAGGAGCGGGTCCGGAGAGGCCCTCTCGCTCGGTCCTCACAGGTCCTCTCCGCGCGCACATCCCTGCGATCCGCACCAGTGTCACCGAATCCCCGCCCGCGGCTTCATCAGCACCCTCTCCCGAGCAGCCCCTCTGTCCAGATTTAGTCTCGCTGGGGCTAGGGGCTGAATATATGAATTGTGGTGGGGGGTGGGCATTACGGAGTAGAAGCAGACACAGTTCAGCTCCTTGCACAAAATTATAGGACTTAGCCCGATGTTTGATAAGTGAAGGTAAAAATGCCGTCTCGTACATTTTCCTGGACAAGGCCAGGTGACGAGAATGATCAGCTGCAGTGACACGTTCAGAAATGAGAGGTTTCGCCATGTTTCACGTCTTAACTTGAAAGTTACAAAATATTTCCTATAATCTGCAAGTACATATTGTTCAACTTTCGAATGTCTAAGTTACCTTCAGGTGAGTAAAATTTGGAAACGAAAAGTTAACATGAGAAGAACTATTGATCCTGATAGAAATTTAATATCCAGCAACTGCTCACAAACTCATTTCCCAGAAAATACATTTTAAACTTAGATTCATTACTGATACAGTCAGAGGCAATTTCCAAGGCTTCTTAATTAAAAGATTCCATCAAAGGTATTTTTTATCATAGGAAATTTGCATTTTATCTCAATAAAATGTATTTTTTTTATGGAAGGAAGGAAAACAAACAGCTCACTTCAAACATTTTACTTAAGTTTAGTGTGTTTCTTGGGTTAAAACAGCCTATTTACAAGGCAGGCCCCCAGTCTTAGGGCAGAAAACCCCTCCATGAGACGGAAGGGGTGCACCTCTCTGCACGGACCAGCCTCACCGGCCTCCCCTTGCGCTGCCGGCGGATCCGCACCGACCCTCACTCCCCAAGCGTCCTCCCCCTCCTGCGCCTTCCAGCTCTCCTGTTGCCCAAAGGAAGGCTGGGTGTGCCTTTGCCTGATTTTCAATCTGCCTTTTCTCATGTCCCCATTTTTACTTTCTGTTTACTTTTTTCAGAGGCTTTAGGAAAAGTCGCTTCTCTGGGTCCTCTCCCGCAGGCCCCGTGCCCACCGCCGGAGGCCGTGTCCTTGGGAAGAGGGCAGCCCCGTGCCCGCGGCCGCACTGCTGTGGCCTGGCGGGTGGCCTGGCGGGTGGCCTGGCGGGCGCCCATGTTCTCTCCGCTGGGACCCGGCCTCCACCTCCGCGCGCACCTCCAGCTGGGACACCTTTATCGGTACAGACAATCGGAAGCTGCAGTGTGCTTTGGAAAGAAGAGTCAAAGAACTGTAACTAACTCTAAACAGTAAAAAACGAAATAAATAAATGAAAGAGGTAATGGAAAAAAAGAACGTCTCACCGATCAATACCTTATTAATTCTTCCTTCTTTTTCTTATACTCAGAGAAATGACGACGCATAGAACTTGCTTGCAATAGGCCACCGGGGATCGTGTCTTTCATAACCAAAGGTCCCAGCATATTGTGTGGGTGGAATAGGGTGTTATGTCTGTCCTATTGGAAACGCACACAGGCGCACGCAGTGACTGGTGCTCCCTTGCACAGTCTTGTCTGAGAAATCTCAACCCTGCTTTCTCAGAATTTTGAGAAAAGGTGAGGAAGGTGGAGGGGCAGAATGTTTTATTATACTGGGATGAAACATTTTAAAATAACAAAACCCAGGAGTGTATTACAGCATTCTGCTGCACTGAGAACCAAAAAGAAAAAAAAAAGTTTTACCCCTAGCACAAGTGGAAAGTATTAGCGTTAACATTCCTCAAAGACTTAGGATAGTGTGAGACATTGTTCCAAGTATGTTACACAAAGTAACGCTAATCCTCACAATAATCTCACGAGGTGGTGAGTACTATTATGCCTACTATATAGAGAAAGAGGCATAATGATACACCTCGCAAGCATTCCACCTTGCATAGTCCGGCATCAAAGCCTGTGCTTCAAATAAAAGTTTCTGAATTTGCCCCGAACACACACACACTCACACCCACACACATGCAAAATCAGGGAGAAGGGACTTCGAAGCACGGGAAATTTGACTAAACATTTCAAGCTTAAAGGGGCATAATTTTGTCGAGGCATCTGCCTTCAATAGCAGTGAATTGTCAAAGAATGCTATAAGATATTTTTATCCTGAATATAAGGAAAGAAATGGAAATTAAAGCTGTGAAATTCTCTGTTTTGCTTATTAGGTTGGCAAAGAGGCAAGAATGGGAAATGTTTTTCACAGGCTGAGGAACCCAGGCACTGTGGTTGTTGGTAGGAATGTGAATGTGTAGGCAGACGGAGCCAGGTAACAAGAGTTTTTAAAATCTTTAGCTCTTTTTCTCATTTATAGAGGCTTTCGAAACCATATTATCACATGTGGCCCAAAAGATTTATTCCCAAGCATTTAAAGCATTTATCTCTGGGTTTTTAAAGGTTATGAAACACCTGAAACAACCTAAATGTACATCAGTTTTGGATGAGCTGATAAACGACGGCACCCCCACAGGAAGGATCGCGTAGCGTATGAGTTGTGGGGTCTATCTGTTTGTGCTGAGAAATGCCGGAGTCACACTGCAGTGACAGGTGCTGTAGAGCACAGTGACAGCCAGTGTGTGCAAATGCACAACAGGTCTACACATGGCGCAGCCAGAATCGTGAGGTTGCCCATGCGGGGAGCGAAAGCATTTCTGGGTGGTGGGATTATGAGCAACTAACTTTATTAAATTTGTTTTTTCTTTATTGATTGTTAGAAAGAGAGGAAGGGAGAGGGAGAGAGAAACATGGATGAGAGAGATCATCGATTGGCCGCCTCCAGCATGCCACCCAGTGGGGATTTGGTCCACACCTGGGCATGAGCCCTGATTGGGAATTGAACCAGGGACCTCTTGGTGCATAGGGCGATGCTCAACCACTGAAGCACACTGGCTGGGTGACTTTTCTTTTTTCTATACTGTTTGGATATTTTAAAATGAGAAACATTATACTATTTTCAACAAGGAAATCATATCAAAAGTAAAAGAAAGAAGGAAATAAAAAAAGGAGAGAAGGAAGGACAATAACTAGGAAGTACTCTGGACACTGGGTTGGCCACACTCTGCTCTGGTCACGGGCACTCACCCTTGTCTCTCTGCTGGGATTCTCGCCCACCACTGTCAGGTCTGGGTGCTGACGATCCCTCCCTTCCTCCCCATAACCTGTCCTAACGATGTGGCCAGCCCTGTGGCTGTGCCATTTACCCCCGTTCTGTCTGAGACAGCCTCCGGCCCCCTGGCCCAGCTTCCTCCCCAGGAACAGAAATTTGGGCATAAATGGTAGGCTAAATAACACCCCCATCTCCCACCCCCCAAAATAGGTCAAAGTCTTAATCCCTGGAACCTATGAGTATGTTGTTACATGGCAAAGAGGAATGAAGATGATAGATGGCATTAAGGTTGCTAATCAGCTGACCGTAAGGTAGGAATATGAGCCTCAGCTGTCTGGGCAGGCCTAATGTAATCACAAGTTCTTAGAGGTGGAATAGGATGCAGAAGAGAGTCAGTGGGAGATGTGACTATGGAGGAACGGTCCGGGAGAGACAATGATTACTGCCGCTGGGCTCACTGCTACACAGTAGTCTGTTCACATGTATGTCTATGGGCCGTCTCCAGCCCACTCCTCAGCGTCACATCGGATACATTTCCTTTCCCAGTGAGTTCTGAAGTCGGTGTAACGGGAAGGAGCCCTATGTAAATCCAAGTGTTTATGTGAAGCCTGTCTTATGTGCCTTCACACCCCTCTTGGATGATTGAAAGCCCCTATTATCTCTACCAGACCAACCTGTTTTTGAAAAGTAATGAACATTATTCAGTTGACATAGGCCTTGAGGAGAAGGGAGACAAAGCTCTCCGGAATCTGGACAGGCTGTGAGCAGTGTCTGTTTCTGTAGCTGCAGCCAGGCTGTAATGACCGGGAGAGCAGTTTGGAGCTGCCGGATGGCGCAGTCGCTGGGCCGCCTGGAGCAGCCCCCCGCCGCCCTCCAGCCCCCAGCGAACAGCACTGCAGGCACGGATGATCCGCCGAGCCCCTGACTCCTCAGAATGTCAGGCCAGGCTCAGCAGCCTCAAAACTCTTGTGCAAGTAGGCAGGTTGAGATTACACATAAATAGGATAATAAAGGTTAATGTATATAAACTAATGCTTTTTGTACCAAGCACAAGTGTACAAAACATTCAACTTAAGTTATAACTGAACTTAATTTCTTAATTCTTTCTAGTTCTCTTGCTTACGTTTTCCTCTGAAGTAGCGTGGGAGGCATGGGGAGGAGTGTCGCGTCTCAGATGTTACTGCTCCACACTGTCAGTCTCTGAGGGGTCTCTCTTCATATCCAGTCTTCAGGCATCAACCTACACAGGTTCTATCCCCATAGCAACTCTTCAGGTATGCCAATAATCTGTGTCATGAATGTCTTCTTCTTCTTTTTTTTTTTTATCCTCACTCGAGGACATTTTTCCATTTTTTGTTCAGATAGAGCGGGAGGGGGAGAGAGAGAGAGAGGGAAACATCTATGTGAAAGGGACACATCGAGTGGCTGCCACCCACATGACCAACCAGGGCCGGGGACAAACTGCAACTGGGGTACATGCCCTTAGCGGGAACCGAACCCGGGCCTCTCTGTACCGCAGGCCGACGCTTCAACTGCTGAGCCAAACTGGCCAGGGCTGTCTTCTTTCATAAGTACTCTGTTTCTCGCCGAACACCCATGCAAGGAGTCTCTGAGCAGGCCCATTTGCCTAGGCAGCTCATGCTGCAGCCATTGTTCAGTCTGCTCTATAATAGTTTGGGTTATAGAAACAATAATAGAAATTGATGATGGCTATTCAAACAGAAAAAAGAATGTATCATAAGTTTAACCAGTGGTGAAGATTTCAAAGATGGTGGCAGATTAAGTAGGAGCTACACTGATACTCTCCCAGGACAAAAATGAAATTACAACTAAAATACAGAAAAATGAATCTGAGTAACCAACTGAAGACTAGCTTGAGAGAACCCTTATAACCAAGGACTGAAAGAGGAGGCTACATTGAGACTGGTAGGAAGTGCAGAGGCATGAGAGGGCTGGCTGGGCTCCCACATGCAGCAGCTGAAGTTCTGGAGCAACATCTGAGCTGAGGAGTGTTCCCCTGATAATTCTGGGGTCTAAACCCCAAGTTTGGCTTCCCAGCTCAGTGTAACAGAACTGCGAAAGGTTCCCACATAACATTTGATTGTGAAAAGCACCAGTGGTTATGTCTGGTTAGGAGAGATGGCTAGATACACGGGCACCCTCTTAAACAACCAACACACTAAACTTTGTAGCCACTCATCTTTGGCTCTGGGAGAGGGAGGACAGAGTGAATTAGAGCTGTGTTAGGAGAGTGTGGGGTTGGTGGCTCTGGAGAGAGAGCTGAGAAGCAGCCACCAAGATCCCTGTGCTGAGTCACTCTCCCATGCTGCCAAAGCCATCCATCTCAGGCAGAGCTTGCCAATAAAAGTACATTTAACCTGGGTGGAATCAATTGTCCCACCCATTGGAAACGCTCTTGTACACCCTGTAGAGTTTATACCCTGTTGAAGACTACAACATAAGACTCATTACATGACTGAAACTAACAGTCATGCCTGCAGTCAGAGGTGGATCTCTGGGTGCTTTAAGCCTTTGCCTGACCTGCTCCTGGGCCCAAGGCTAGGAAAAGCAGACTTTGGTATGCAGCTTGTTCCCTTCCACATGTACCCAACTCCAGTGGAGAGAGCCACAGCTGTGGATCACTCATAGCTCCAAACAGGGTACTCAGGACCAGTCACAAACAGCAGCTGGCATTGGCCTGCACTAGCGACCCACAACCAATAATCCCAGGGGCCAGTTTTAGACAACAACAGAGTAAGACCCAATAAGCTTCAGAAACCATATATCCACAGGGAGATCTTGGCAGACTGCAAACCCTGCTGAGGAGAAATCTGCTTCATGAGATGAGCACCTGCACAGCAGCCTGCATGCTGTGTTGGAGGTCAAGCCTCACTCTCCACCAGCCCGAGGGTCAAGCACATGCACAAATAGGCCATTAGCAATCAATACTCCATTATAAGAGGAGGACCACACAACATGCACAGGGGACATTACTAGAGCACTAGGTCTGGTGGTCAGAGAGACTGCACCACTGGGTCCCACAGGTCATATACTACGTAAAGCCACCCAACCAAGACTGGGAGTTGTAGCAGATCTATCCAATACATAGAAAGAAATACAAACTGGCAGCCAAAATGGGAGACAGAAACACAAACTGGAAGCCAAAATAAAAGCTAAATAAAATGGAGATAAACAATGTATTAGAACATTTTTTTTTTTTAATGAGGCCAGCACTATCCTAATTCCAAAACCAGATAAACACACTACAAAGAAAGTAAATTATAGGCCCATATCCCTGATGAACATAGATGACAAAATACTTAACAAAATATTAGCAAATTGGATCTAGCAATACATTAAAAAGATGATTTACTATGATGAAGTGGGATTTATCTCAAGGATGCAAAGTGGTACAATATTTGCAATTCAATAAATGTGATATATCATATAAGATAATGAAAGATATAAATCATATGATCATATCAATAGAGGCAGAAAAAGCATTTGACAAAGTCCAGCACCCATTTTTAATAAAAATTCTCAGCAAAGTGGGAATAGAAGGATCATACCTCAACATAATAAAAGCCATATATGACAAACCTACAGCCAACATTAAACCCAATAGGCCAAAACTAAAAGCATTTCATGTAAGAACAGTAACAAACTGTGATGACTGATTTTTCCAGTCCTTTTTAACATAACATTGGAAGTCTTGGCCACAGCAATCAGACAAAAAGAAAAAATAAAAGCCATCCAAATTGGAAAGGAGGAAGTGAAATTGTCATTATTTGTGCATGACATGATATTGTACATAGAAAACCCTAAAGACTCCACCAAAATAACTACTAGATTTAATAAATGGATTCAGCAAAGCAACAGGATACAAAATTAACATCCAGAAATGATAGCATTTTTGTACACCAATAAAGAACTCTCAAAAAGAGAATGTAAGACAATAATCCCATTTATCATTGCAAAAAACAACAAAAAATTAATATACCTAGAAATAAATGTAACCAAGGAGGTAAAAAACCTGCACTCAGAAAGCTACAGGAAACTAAAAAAAGAAACAGAGGAAGATATAAACAAGTGGAAACATACATCGTTTCATAGATTAGAAGAATTAACATCATTAAAATGACCATACTACCCAAAGCAATCTGTAGATTCAACATAACTCCTATTAAAATACCAAAGGTATATTTTACATATCTAGAACAAATATTCCAAAAATTTATATGGAACCGAAAAAGATCCAAAATAGCCGCAGCAATTTAAGAGAGAAGAACAAAGTTGGAGGGATCACAATACTGGATATCAAATTATACTACAAACTATTGTAATCAAAACAGCTTGGTACTGGCACAAGAACAGGCATAAAGGTCAATGGAACAGAACATAGAAGACAGAAATTGCCTCAAGCCGTTACACTCAACTAATATTTGACGAAGGAAACAAGAGCATACAACGGAGAAAAGACAGTCTCTTCAACAAATGGTGCTGGGAAAATTGGACAGGTGCATACAAAAAAATAAAACTAGACCACCAACTTACACCATACATAAGAATAAATTTAAAATGGATAAAAGACTTAAATGTAAGTATGAAACCATAAAAATCTTAGAAGAAACCATTGGCAGCAAAACCTCAGATATCTCTTGTAGCAGAATTTTCACTGATACAATGCCTAGGGAAACAGAAACAAATGAAAAAAATAAACAAATGGGACTACATCAAAATAAAAAACTTCTGCACTAGCAAAACAACAAAAAACAAAGAAAACATCTTCAAAATAAAAAGAGAACCCACACTATGGGAGAACATATTTGCAAATGATAATTCTCATAAGGAGTTAATTTCCAAAATATATAAAGAACTCATACAACTTAACAAGAAGACATACAATCCACTTAAAATATGGGCAAAGGACCTAAATAGACATTTCTCCAAAGAGGACATCTAGATGGCCAAGAGTCAAATGAAAAAATGCTGAAAGTCACTAATCATCAGGGAGATGCAACTTAAAATGACAATGAAGTATTATCTCAAACCTGCCAGAATGTCTACTGTCAACAAATCAAGAAATAACAAGTGCTGGCAAGGGTGTGGAGAAAAGGGGACTCCAGGATACTGGTGATGGGAATGCAGACTGGTACAGCAACTATGGAAAACAGTATGGAATTTCCTTAAAAACTTAAAAGTAGATTTGCCAGGGATTCCAAAATGGCGGCAGAGTCAATGGAAACTACACAGACCATCTCCCAGGACCAAACTGGAATTACAGGTAAAATAAAGACAAATTGTGGAGGAAAGGCAACAGAAAAAAAGCTGTGAGGACCTTATAACCAGGGATACTGAATCATTCCCGGTAGGATTGTGGAAGTGTGAGAGGGGGGCTGGGAGCCCAAGGACAGCAGCAGTCTTAGCTGTGAGCAGTGCCCTCGGGATTAAACTGCCAAGTGGCTCCACAGCATAGAAGCTGGGACAGAGGCTAAAATAGCTACAACCACTTACCTTGGGCTTCAGCAGAGGGAAGACAGGCTGGACTGGAACTGTGTGGGGACACTCGGGATTTGGAGGGCACTCAGAGCTTTTCCTGAGTTGCATCCACACAGGACAGTGGTCATCTTACTCCTTCCCAGGGCTCTGGGGAGAGGTGGCCGCCCCTCCCTCAGAGATTCAACCCCACCCAGGTGGGCTATTGAAATGCAAATTGAGGCTCATTAACAACCACCATCTGCCTCACCCTCCGGAAATCTCCTTATTCTGAACACCTGAGGGAGCTTTTCATTCAGCTGAGAACCCAAGGCTCTTCAAGTAACCTTGACAAATAGCTTCCAGGCAAAAGCTAGAGAATAACTGAACCATTTTGGGCTTGCAACTCTACCCAGGAAAATAAGACTTGACAGTAGTGTTTAACATGGGTCTTCCCACGCTCATCCAAACCCAGTAGAGGGAACTACAAACAGCAGAACACCAACACCCACAGGGAAAGGTTGGCAGGCTGCAAAGCCCAATGAGATAGCCAAAATGGTGAGACAAAGAAACAAGTCCCAAATGAAAGAACAAGAGACCTCTACCGAAGATGAGGTAAATGAAATGCAGTTAAGCAAGTTAACAGAACTAGAATTCAGAGCCATGATCTTGAGAAAGCTCAACAGCATGAGTAAGGACAACACCACCATGAGTAAAGACATAAAAACATTGAAAATCAACCAATTGGAAATTAAAAAAACCACCAAGAAGAAATAAAGAATAACATAGCAGAAATAAAGAACCCATTGGAAGGACTAAACAGCAAACTAGAGAAAGCTGAGGACTGGATCAGTGAATTAGAAGATAGGGTAGAAAAAAATCAACAAATCAGAAAGACAAAAAAAAAAAAAAGAAAAAAGAAAATTAAAAAACAGGAAGACAGTTTAAGAGAACTGTGGGATAATAGGAACATAACAATATTTGCATCATAGAAGTCCCCGAAAAAGAAGAAAATAAGCAAGGGTTAGAGAATATATTTGAAGAAATAGTGACAGAAAACTTCCCTAATTTAGTGATGGAAGAAGGCATTCAAGTTCAAGAAGCACAGAGAGCCTCAAGTAAGAAGGACCCAAACAGGCCCACACCAGAACACGTAGTAATTAAAATGTCAAAAATTAAAGACAAAGAGAGAATCCTAAAAGCAGCAAGAGAGAAGCAACAGGTTACCTACAAAGGAAACTGCATAAGGCTCTCAGCTGACTTCTCAACAGAAACACTACAGGCCAGAAGGGAGTGGCATGAAGTAATCAAGGTCGTGAAACACAAAGATCTGAATCCAAGACTACTCTATTCAGCAAGGCTATCATTCAAAATAGAAGGTCAAATAAAGAGCTTCCAGACAAAAAAAAAAAAAAAAAGGCTAAGGGAATACATTTGCACCAAACCAGCACTACAAGAAATGTTAAAAGGACTGCTATAGTTAATAGAAGAAATAGAAAGAAAAATAGAACCACATTAAACAAAAATGGCAATAAATAAGTACATATCAATAATCACCTTAAATGTAAATGGATTGAATGCTCTGATAAAAAGACACAGAGTAGCTGATTGGATAAGAAAGCATGACTCATCTATATGTTCTTTACAAGAGACCCATCTCACAATAAAATACTCACATAGGTTGAAAGTGAAGGGATGGAAAAAAATCTTCCAAGCAAACGGAAAGGAAAAAAAAGCTGGGGTAGCAATGCTCATATCTGATAAAATAGAGTTCAAAATGAAGGCCAGAACTAGAGACAAAGAAGGCCATTAGATAATATTGAAAGGATCTATCCAACAGGAAGATATAACCTTGGTAAACATGTATGCACCCAATATAGGAGCACCAAAATATATTAAAAATCATCTGGAGGACTTTAAAGGAGACATCGACAACAATACAATCATAGCAGGGGACTTCAACACACTGCTGACATTGCTGGATAGATTCTCTAGACAAAAAATTAGCAAGGAAACAGAGACTCTAAATGAATCATTAGACCAAATGGATTTAATAGATATCTATAGAGAATTACACCCCAAAACTACAGAATTCACATTCTTCTCAAGAGCACATGGGACATTCTCAAAGACTGATCACATGCTAGGGCACAAACTAAGTCTCTACAGGTTCAAGAAGATTAAAATCATATCAAGCATCTTCTCAGATCACAAATGGCATGAAACTAGAAATCAATTGCAACAAGAACACGCAAAGACATTTGAACACATGGAGACTAAATAGCATGTTATTAAACAATGAACGGTTTACCGAGAAGATCAAGGAAGAAATTAATAACTTCCTGGAAACCAATGACAATGAACACACAACAACACAAAATCTATGGGATGCAGCGAAAGCAGTCCTGAGAGAAAAGTTCATAGCACTACAGGCCTACCTCAAGAAACAAGAAAAGTTTCTAATTGACTATCTAACCTCACAACTTAAAGAACCGGAAAGCAAGCAAAAAGAAAACCTCAGAGCAAGTAGAAGAAAGGAAATAGTAAAGATCAGAGCAGAAATAAATAACATGGAGACCAAAAAACAATTCAAAGGATCAATGCTGCAAAGAGCTGGTCTTTTGAAAAGATAAACAAGATTGATGGTCCTTTATCTAGACTCACCAAGAAACAAAGAGAGAGAACCCAAATACACAAAATCAGAAATGAAAGAGGAGAAGTAACAATTGACACCACAGAAATACAAAAGATTGTTAACAAATACTATGAACAATTATATGGCAACAAACCCGACAATCTAAGAAAAATGGACAAACTTCTAGAAACACATAGTCTCCCAAAACTAGATCACAAAGAGATAGAAAACTTGAACAGACCAATAATAACAAAAGAAATTGAAAAGGGAATGAAGACTCTCCCAGCAATCAAAAGCTCTGGACCTGATTGCTTCATTGGGGAGTTTTACTGAACATTCAAAGAAGTAATAATACCCATTCTCCTCGAACTATTTCAAAAAATTCAAGAGGAAGGAAGTCTTCCAAACTCTTTTCATGAGGCCAGTATAATTCTAATTCCAAAACCAGAAAAGACACTACAAAGAAAGAAAACCACAGGCCAATATCCCTAAGGAATGTAGATGCCAAAATCCTTAACAAAATACTAGCAAATCAGATCCAGCAATACTTCAAAACAATTATTCACCATGATTAAGTGGGATTCCTCCCAGGGATGCAAGGCTGGTAAAATATTTGCAAATAACAAATGTGATACACCACATAAATAAAGTGAAGAATATAAACCACATGATCATATCCATAGATGCTGAAAAAGCATTCAACAAAATCCAGCACAGATTTTTGATAAAAATGCTCAGCAATGTGGGAATAGAGGGATCATATCTTGACATAATACAGGCCATACATGAAAGACCTATAGCCAGCATCATACTCAATGGGCAAAAACTAAAAGCATTTCCCTTAAGAACAGGAACAAGACAAGAATGCCCACTTTCACCACTCTAATTTAACATTGTACTGGAAGTCTTAGCCACAGCAATCAGACAGGAAGAAAACATAAAAGGGATCCAAATTGGAAAGGAGAAAGTGAAACTGTCATTATTTGCAGATGACATGATGTTATACATAGAAAACCCTTAAGACTCCATGAAAAATCTACTAGACTTAATAAATAAATTTGACAAAGTAGCAGGATACAAAATTAATGTCAAGAAATCAATGGCATTCTTATACACCAATGATGAACTCACAGAAAGAGGAACTAAAAAAAATCCCATTTACCACTGCAGCAAAAAATTTAAGATACCTAGGAATAAACTTAACCAAAGAAGTAAAGAACCTATTTGCAGAAAACTACAGGACATTGAAAAGAGAAATAGAGAAAGATATAAAAATGTGGAAGCACATACCTTGTTTATGGATTGGAAGAATTAACATCATTAAAATGTCCATACTACTCAAAGCAGTCTATAGATTCAATGCAATCCCCATCAAAATACCAACGACATATTTCACAGAACTAGAACAAATACTTCAAAAGTTCATATGGAACCAAAAAATACCCCGAATAGCCACAGCAATTCTGAAAAAGGATAAAGTAGGTGGGATCACAATACCAGATATCAGGTTATACTACAAAGCTACTGTAATCAAAACATCCTGGTACTGACACAAGAACAGGGAGATAGATCAATGGAACAGAATAGAGAACCCAGAAATGGACCCGAGACAATATGCTCAATTAATATTTGACAAAATGGGCAAGAACATAGAGTGGAGTAAAGACAGCCTCTTTAATAAACAGTGTTGGGAAAATTGGACAGCTACATGCAAAAAGAAAAAAATAAATAAACTAGACCATCAACTTACACCATACATAAGAATAAATTCAAAATGGATAAAAGACGTAAATCGTAAATGTGACCCATGAATCCATAAAAATTCTAGAAGAAAATGTATGCAACAAAATTTAAGACATCATATGTAGCAGAATATTCACTGATACATCACCTAAGGCAACAGAAACAATTGTTGGAGAGGGTGTGGAGAAAAGGAGTCTCTGGTAGACTGCTGGTGGGAATGCAGCCACTATGGAAATCATATGGTACTACCTCAAAAAATTAAAAATTGAATTGTCATTTGACCCAGTGATCCCACTTCTAGGAATATATCCTAAGAAGCGTGAACCACCAATCCGAAAGAATATATGTACCCCCATGTTCATAGCAGCACTATTTACAATAGCTAAGATCTGGAAACAGCCCAAGTGTCCATCAGTAGACAAATGGATAACGAAGCTGTGGTACATATACACAATGGAGTACTATGCAGCTGTAAGAAAGAAAGATCTCTTATCCTTTGAGATGACATGGAGAGACCTGGAAAGTATTATCCTAAGTGAAACAAGCCAAGCAGAAAAAGACAAATACCACATGATCTCACTTATTTGTTGGATATAATGAACGTAACAGCCTGAGGAATAGGGTAGACCCAGAGACGCAGAAGTAGGGTACAGACTGACAACCCTCAGAAGAGGGGGTGGGAGAGAGGGAAGAGTTAAACCACAGAACTTACATGCATGTACGCATAACCAATGGACATGGACAACAAAGCTGGGGACAGGGTCGGGGGGATGGGGAGGAGGGGGTCAATGGGGAAAAAAAGGAGAAACATCTGTAACAAAAATAAATTAATAAAACAAGATTGATCTGCCATTTGATCCCATGATCCCACTTCTAGCAATATATTCGAAGAATCCTGAAACACCAATCAGAAAGAATATATGCACCTCTATATTCATAGCAGTGCTATTTATAATAACTAAGATCTGGAAACAGCCCATGTGTCCATCAGTAGATGAGCAGATAAAAAAGCTGTGGTGCATTTACACAATGGAGTACTATGCAGCTGTGTAGTATTCCAGTGAGACAGCATGGGTAGACCTGGAGAATATTATGCTAAGTGAAATAAACCAGTCAGAGAAAAGCAAGTATCACATGATCTCATTTATATGTGGGTTTAGTAAACAAAATAAATTGATGTACAAAATAAATCCAACCCTGCTGGTTTGGTTCGGTGATTAGAGCGTCAGCCCACGGATCAGAGAGTTCTGGGTTCGGTTCCCGCTAATGGCACATACCTTGGTTGCAGTTTGTCCCCAGACCCGGTTGGGGTTGTGTGGGGGGCAACCACTCGATGTGTCTCTTTCGCATCAAAGTTTCTTTCTCTCTCTTCCTGCCTCTCTCCCTCTTGCTGTGTCTGAAGATAAATGTAAAAAAGGTGTCCTTGAGTGAGGATAAAAAATTAAAAAATAAAAAGAAATTCAGAAACATGGAAGCCCATAACAGACTAAAACGTCTCAGAAGGAAGGTGGGTGGAGGGCATAGACTAACCAAACAACTTCTATGCATATATACATAACCAAGGACACAGACAATAGTGTGGTGAAGGTCTGGGTGGGGCGGGAGAGGGGCGGAGGGGGTCAGTGGGGTGAAAAGTGGGGACATCTGTAATACTTTCAACAATATAGATAAATTAAGAAAAATAAGTTTAACCAGTGGCTTATATAATTATGGGAAACTTGGAAAAGTACGTGCAGGACATTTGCAAAAATTAGCAAAAGCAAGACAGCAGAAACCATAATGAGTAGCTCACTGTGGAAGGACCTGATTGGCTAAGGCTGTCGCAGGTGGCCTGGCACTGGCAGCAGAGGGGGTTGCCACCGCCTTTCATCTGTATCGGGAGGTAAGGGCCTACTGCTCTCCCCCTGGCCGTACAATGGGAGCTTCCCCCCAAATCAGAGTGGGGCTTAGAAGCTGGGCAGGTAAAATATGATCGATGTCCATTTCATATACCGTGCTGGGGGCTCAACTGATACCACCTGGTTTCAAGTCCTTGGCCCTGGGCTCTAAGACAGTAGCCCTGAGGGCAGAAGAAACATCCGTGTGCTGAGTTTGGGCCAGTGCTCCTGAGATGGCCTTGAAGGACCTACACAAGCCCTGAGGGTCAGAGAGTAGCCTCGCTATTGGTATGACCCAGAGTAGCGTGGACATGACACGGAGCTGGGAGCCCTCTGGAGGTCTGACCTGGAACAAGGGGCAATGCTGTGACCTGAGCAGATGGACTTCTGAGGTTGGGTAAGAATGCAGACATCTCATCACAAGCCAGTAAGGACAGGCGACAGTGCCTCGCTGCCCTCCCCACTCGGGCACTTCAGCACCATTTACGTCCTACCCGGGGTGCCTAGAACCAACACTCAGTAAATAAGAGAGACGTCGGAAGGGCAGATGCTTCTGCTCCCTGTTGGAACAGGAAACCAAAATAAAAAGTGTCTAGTTAAAAAAAGAGGGAAAGAAAAAAAATGATTCTTGTTTTTCTGCCCACCAGAATTTATGACGAGAAAGATATAATTATTATAAATTGTTATGACTAATGGGGATTTGAAAAGCAGTGATTCTATCCATTGACTGGGAAAGAACAGAATCAGTCTGTGTGCTGGCATCCCTGTGGGACGCCAGGGGAGGGTGGAGCCAAGAGAGCAAGGTGGACGATCACGCGGACAGGGGTGCCGGTTCGGTGAGGAGGGTGGCTTTGACTGGCACCGACGCAGTGCTGAAACCAAATGCTGCCAGCAAAGCCCTTCATCACATCTAGAAGCGTGAATTAACCTTTACAGAATGACTGGCTTCTTCAGTGCTGAAGGAAAGTCCCAGTGAAACGGAAGAAGAAAATGCTAGAACCCTGCTCTAAATCTGAACAAGACGGTGACCTTTGAATGCTAATTGCCTGAAGCTATCTTAGCATGAAATCTTGCATTTTTTTAAACCTCGCACATAATAAAATAACAACTTTTTAGGAAAAAAAGAAAGTTCAGGTTAATAAGCTTCTTCCCCGACAAAACTAGATTCCCTCTAGCTAAAGAATATAACATATATAATATGCGTTGGCTCTTTGACTTCCACCATGGTGTAAATTTTTAATAGGTGAATAGTACTGGGCAATGAAAATAGCTTATTAAAAGAACATTTATTATAATTGTTTCATCGAAGAAAAGAAACTTTTAGTGGTCAGGTAAATTTACCAGTTTTTTGTCATTATTCAAAGCCTTAAACAAGAGAACATGAGTGACAGGGAGGTGTATTAGAAGGAGCACGGGACAGAATCAGAACTCTGGGGTTCAGGGCTGCACACACTATTTGTATCAGTTTGACCTTAAACTCTTCTTCTCTATCTAATACTTGTCCAAATGATCCCACAGGATTGTCTATGTGGATAGTGCTTGTTTAAATCCTTGCAAGACTTGCTACCTGTAATGAAGTAAACTTAAAATAACTAATTCATGATTTAGTGAAAGGAGCAAAAATTTAAATCTCAGCTATGCATCTTACCTGCTCTGCATACATTTACCAAATAAATGTATAATATCCTCAGGCTGACCACATAATACTTCTTTCTGTGATATTCAAGGTATTCTTTCCAATGCATATTTATGTGCTCAGGACTGCCCAGAGGGAAGACACATTCTCAGGCGAAGACTCTAGAACAGCATGACAAGTCAGACCGAAAGGATGGCTCTGTGGGATAAAAAGGTGACCGGTAACCACAGAACCCTTAAAATATTTTGTTTGTAAATTATGGACAAGCTCACATTAGAAAAATGCTTTCCATTTTAAAATTCTTGGTTTGGGGAAGTAGTGTGCTCTTTCTTTCTTTCTGCTTTTGAAGAGATGTTTTTAATGATTTTAGAGGAAGGGACAGGTAGAGAGAGAAACACTGACAGCAGCCTTCTGCACGACCCCTACTGGGGATTGAGCCGGCAACCCCAGCATATGTGCTGACCTGGAACTGAACCTGTGACTCCTTAGTGCATGGGACAGTGCTCAACGCACTAAGTCACACCGGCTGGGCTCATGTGCTCTTTCCTTAATGCATTTATTTAATTCATTTAATTCATCTACTTATTCAATTCAATATTCATTCAAAAAATTATTGCAAGCCTTTGTCTTTTATATGAGAAATACTATTCTTACATCTACTAGGAGGTTGTGTATATTTAAAAAGAGTTAGGCTAACAGAAAGAACAAACCAGTTAATTTACAAAATCAGAGTTTTTTCAAAAATCACCAGATGGCTGAGCATTAAAAGGAAAAAAAAATAGATGAACTAGATTCCCTAAGGTGACAAACCTCTAGAGGAGAAGATCCATGTCTGCCTTCCTTGTTGGTAGAGTGAAGAGAAGAGTCCCTCACAGAGGGAGATACAGAGAAGCCAGGTGGAAAATTAATAAACCTTTAATGGCTGTGTACAGATTAGCATAAAGATGAAAATTCCACAGATTAGGTTTCCACTAATTATTTTGGGGGTGTTTGCCAAAGGCTGAGGGCAGGGCAGAGAGAAGTCATCTCAGACATTCTAAATCTTCACTGAGCATCTGGTCATGGCCTTCTTAAGTCAATAGCAAGACAGCAGGGTAGAGAGAGGTCTTGCAAGGTACAGGAAGCTGGACAGAAACGAGCATTATCAGGCACCCAAAAAGCTTACAGCTGGGAAGTAAAGGAGAAATAATTACTAGAGTTTCACTAGAGTTCAGACCCCAAGGCTTTCTGAAGGGAAAAGCCTCATTCTGCCTTCAAAATATTTTGAAGATGTAGTAAACGACATTCAACTAAAGCAGAAACACAGCTCACATCCAGCTTGACTACAGATGACACTGACTTTTTACAACTCCCTTCTAACACATACTAGTAGCTTGTCAGGACTTCTCCTGCTCTTTTTCGGGGGGTAACTGTCATTTACATTTTTTTAATACGTAGTGCCATATACAATTTTAAAATTACAAGACATGTAAGAGGAAGAATGTGGGAACCATGGTCAAGAGAGAAAATAGTTAATAGAAGTAGACTCAAAGATTTCCATTATGTTGCAATTATCAGACAAGACTTTGTAATAAAAATGTTAAAAGATGCAGTAGAAAAGTGCACATACTGAACTGAAAAGAATTTCAGTGGAAGGAAAGCATTAAAAGAGAGCTAAATGAAAATGCTATAAAGATGTATTATCAATGTAAATTTATTCAGTGGCCTTCATAACACACTGTTCAAGCAGAGGTAAATGTTAATTACTCAAAGACTGGTAAATGGAAAGTATCCAAACTGAAACACTAAAAAAGTAGGACAAAAGAACATGGCATCTGAGGTAAGAGGGGCAATATCAAGTGGTCTACCACACACTTAATTTGAGTCCAGAAGTATATGAGGGAGAAAATGGGTGAAACAATTTTGAAGTGAAAATGGCCAAGAATGGCCTAAAATTGATAAAAGACATAACCCTATACATTCAAGAAGTTTAGTGAATCTCCAGAAGTGAAAATAAAGAGCACCACATCTTGGCATATTGTAGTTAAAATGCTAAAAATCAAAGATTAAAAAGAAATAGCAGCTAATATTTCTTGAACGTTTATCACCAGCCAGACATTCTGCTAATCCATTTAAATGTTTTTATCTTATTTACCCCTCACAATCACCCCGTGACCTAGGTATTATTTGCATCCATATTTGTACACGTGAAACCCAGATGAGCCATTGTCCACTCTTCCACAGCCTTAAGAGGCAGAGCCAGGATTCAAAGTCAGGAAGAATGATTTCTGTGCTTATATCACTTAGTTATTCTAAACTCGATGTTGATAATGGAAGATGATGATGATAATGAGAGAAGTAGTTACTATCAAGTCATCTTTGTGGTGCTCGACATCTAATGAAAGGGAATATATGAAACTTGATTATTATTATTCCTGGAAAAAGATTTATCTTAGAAACCCATAATAAAAATGTAAATTGTTAAATATAGATATCAGAATGCAGTATAAACCAGTGTTTACATCCATGGTAGTAAATATTGAAGTCCAGCCAAACCAGTGGCACTGTTCTCCAACATACAACTTATTTGTGACATTAGAGCTTCATTAATCTTAACTCTATCCATTTAGAATCTGGTGTAGACCAAGAAACAATGCCACATACCCTTTTTTATAATTGTGGGGGGAAAAAATTTTTCTAGAGAAATTAGAAAATGGTTCAAAAGCCCATTTGGTTTCTCTTTCCTGGGTCATAGATATATCATTGCCCATGTACCAGAACCCCTCACTCTGGGCTCTTTCCATGTCCACTGGGGTTCTGGTTCCAATTCTGCTGTAGCCATCAAATCACTGCTGTGGCTGCACAGCCCGCTGGGTGCCACGAGACTTTGGGTCCTAGCCAGCTGTGATCCCAGGAGCAGCCAGGAAGCAGGCTGCGTGTGGTTTGAGTGCCTGGGTGCCTCTGAGGCCTGGGGGGGGGCTGCAAGGGAACGTTCCAAGCGTGTTGTCCAAGGGGGCGGGGGAGGAGTGTGAGCAGCAGAATGTCTGCAGCATGTAGGAGGGCGGGAGGGAGTCTGCAAATCAGATCGCTTTGAGGAAAGGGAGGAAAGGGAGGAAATGGAGCACATTGGTCAGGGTTTTCAGACACAGAACAACAGTGTGTGTGTGAATAGGTTTATTATAAGTAAGCGGTTCTATGTGATTACCGAGGCTGGGGAGTCCCCCGGACCAGCAGTGGAAACCCAGGAAGGCGCAGTTCTAGCCTAAAAGCAGCAGTTTCAAGAGCCAGGAAGACCCCAAGTTTCAGTCCCGGGAAGGCAGGGAAGAGCCGCGCCCCAGCTCCAGTCAGGCAGGAGGAGTCCGCCAGGTCAGACTCAGCGTTTCTGTTCTTCTTGTTTGCAGTTGACCAGCTGAGGGTCACCCACATTCCCACATTCGGGAGAACACCTGTTGTACCCAGTCTACTAATTTAAATGTTACTCTCAGCCTGAAGACCCTCACAGACACTCCCAAGTAATGTCTGACTAGATGTCTGGGCACCACAGGGCCCAGTGGAAACAAAATTAACCAGAACAGGAAGGAGCGTTTCTGGAACTCTTGTGACCTTGTCCTCAAATAAGAAGGGAGGGATGTCAGAGGTCATGTTTTCTGTTCCTCTAATTTTTTTACTACAAGTTCTTTGATACATGCAAACGCAAATATTTAACATGTATAAACGATAAAGCACACTAATGAAATGAACCACCCTCCCCCTAAGAGGTAAAAAGTGGACATGTCACCTCATTTCTCAGTATGCCTAACTCAGCTCCTAAGGCCACATTATGGGAGGAGAGGACATCACTGACGCTCTGAAAGTCACAAAAAACTGGCTGCTTTGAGCCAGACTCCGGGGTCCAACTGTCCAGAAGATGGTGGGTGCTGGTTTAGACATCTTACCGACAATCCTGGGGGACCCGGGGCCGCAGCGTCAGTAGTCATCTTCCTCCAAAGTAACTCCGAGGGGGACCGGCAGCCTGTGACCCCACCCAGACCTGGCGAAGTCACCGCTCCCATGACTTCATTGGTCAAAGACACCTCGGTGGTCAGCCAGCAGATGTAAAGTATTGGGACAGCTCCATGCCACACAGGGAATGCTCCCTAGGTGCCCAGTCTTAAATGTCATTAGCTCACGTGAGCACCAGTACTAGGCAGGGCAAGAGGCCCGGCCAGGGGCTCACCTGGATCCACAGCCCCCTAGGGAGGACTGTCTGAGAGTGTGCAGTGTGCCCTCAGCGAGGCGGCGAACCGCGGGAGGCTGGGGACAGAGGCAGGGCGCTGCGAAGCGAGCCGGCGAAGCAGACCGTCCCGGGCCGTCCCGGGCATTATTTGATTTTTTCTCTGCCCACTCTGTGCAGTGAGCATAGACTTTTCAGAGGAGCATAGAATAGGCAGAGACTGGAGTCTCATACAATATTTACCCTACAAATGGATGAGTTGAATAAATTCTAAAGTATAAGTAACAAATATTGTATTTCCCGTGATTTCACCACCTTATCTGGAACTTACAACACTGGGAGCTTGAGAAGGGACCAGGAATTTCAGCAGAGTTCTTTTAACCATTATGTTCAAGAGCCCGGAGACTCAGCGTGACTTCCTGCCGCAGGAGAAACGTCCATCACATCACATCTGTGACACTGAGCTACAGCGTTTCAAAATTCTCTGGTTTCAAAGGCCCCTCCGTCCAGCACTGTTACTTTAAGTCTTTCCGAACCCCATCTCACCACACAGGTGTCTCTAAAAGTCACCGGGACAGACTATTCTGGAAAACACCCTTACTGAATGGTGGTGATATACTCGGTTGCCCTGCTTTATAACGACTTTCGTATTTAGAGCAGAATTTTCCAAATGGAATCTCCAAAGCGCTCATGAAAGGCCGAGTTGAATTACCGCTGAGATGAGCAGACCAGTCAAGCATGAGAGCATTTATGCGTATATTTTGCTGTGTGAACAACGCCCCCAGTCCTGGCTGGAGCATCCTCCGCACCCCGAAGGGGGGCGTGTTCTCTGCAGTGGGGCGCACCCAGACTGGGTTTGATGCCGGTCAGGGCACGAGCGGGAGGCAGCCAGTTGATGTTTCTCCTTCACACCCCCCCCACACTTCCTCTTTTTAAAATCAATATTGAACAATTTTAAACACAAACGAACAACGGGACACCTTCCCGATTCGGTGCACGGCGCGCCTTGGGCTCAGCGGCGCGTGCGGCCTGGCCCAGGCCCGAGTGTCCTCGCCTGGCCCAGCGGTGGGTCTGGCGGACGCTGAGGCTGGCGGGGCACCGTGGCCGCGGGGGCAGCTGGCTTGCCGAGCGCCTCCGCCATCCTTTCCCGTTCTGGATAGTTGTGCCAGCTCTTTGCTGTGACAGTCGGTGCTTGCGTGGTCTTTGCTCCCACCCGGATCCAGCTCAAAGCCGTGCAGGGCGGTGTGGCAGGAGGGGCGCAAGCATTGGGGCCATTACTGCAACAATCTGTGTTTTGAAACGTGGTCCGCGACATGCAAGGCTACGGACCCCCGCTGTCACTGTCACTGTGAAGCCGTCGGACCCCCGCTGTCACTGTGAAGCCGTCGGACCCCCGCTGTCACTGTGAAGCCCTCTCCCCAGAAGCCGTGTGTCAGTAGCCCTGCCGGGCATTCAGATGCTCCTGCTTCGGCACGTCCACCGCCCCCTTCCTGCCCCTCGCTCCTGACTGCGGGTCTATCACCGCCGGCTTCCAGACCGTCTTCTCTCCGGGCAGAGATGGTAAAGGAGCCCGACTTCCTGCGCGCGCCTGTCCAGAATCAGCCGGAGCGCGCGCGGTTCAGCCCTTCCCTGCACCGTGCAAACGCGGGCGCGCTCCGGGGTTACCAGGAGGTCACCGCTGCAAGCAAAGTGCTCCTTGAGACCAGCACTCTAAGCTCCGAACAGCTTTGTTTAATTACAGGCATAAGCAAAGAGGTACCCCAGGCTAGCTTCTGGATTGTCTCAACAGACAAGAATGTACAAGGGAAAAGGCTGCAACATTCACTATGATCTGGCTGTCTGGTTTAGTTCACTCATGTCGTATATAAAGAATCAAAGAACCATGAAGGAAAGCAGAAGCATCGGTTTCCATTTTAAATCTGATAAGAGTCTTTGATCAAGAAAAGCTTTCTTACCAAATAGGCTCTGAGCTCCGATTGCCTATGGACTAATTTACAGGGGGAAATGGGCTCTCCGTAGTCCTCATTACTATCTTGCTAGATAAAAAGATTTACTAATCAATGAAAAGTGCAACAATATGGACTTGTCCTTGCGGAACCGACACGTAAGCAGATCACATTGGTGTAAAGAGAGTAGACAGGTCTATCACCAAAACAAGAACAGTAAAATACTTTAAACAACACCTAGGCACTAGGACTGTAGGTACTTTACACATCGATGTAGTCTAATCCTTAAAAGCAATGAAGAGGTGATTGTTACATGCTCAAATGCAGACAGAGAAAACCAGTCTCCACCAGTATCTGCGAATACACGAGATCACAGAACTAGACCTGGTTGAGTGTTAGAGTCAAACACTGAGTCTGACACTATGATACACTATCTCTTATAATAATGAATGGTCAGAGAAGCAAAACAAATATTTCAGTGACACTCATTCAACCGTGGATGGAGCGCCAGCACTGTGCCAGGCATGGATGCTGGAGATTTGGGTAGAGAGCCCATCTTTTCAACACTCACAGCCTAGTGAGAGGGCCGGACAGCTATGCAATGCTGGGCAGTCAGTGCCAGCCTGTGTCTAGCTGGGTGGCTACTCATATGGAAGGCTTTAGAGCAGAAACAAAGACCAGCGTAGATCAAAGACTGTGTTTGCCCTTCTGACTTCTGCCCAGGCTACTTCCTCCAGCCCTTTCTCAGTACAGATATGCCTTCCTCCAGGGAAAGCTGGATTGCCAACTATGTTACTAATATATTAAATTAGACTAACCCCATAATTCTCCCTACCACTGGAATCAACAGAAAGAGGCAAGAGAAACTATCATCAGCCACTGTGACAATTCTAAAGATACGATCTAGCTCTAAATGTATTCTATTTCTAAAACCGTTTTGACTCTTATTTGATTCTTTTACTATTTCTGTGGTATCATCATTTGGCAGAGAAGAAAGCAAACTTTGGTTAAACATTGCAAGATGATGTACCAATTTGTAAGGACGACCATAGTAAAATACCTAGACTAGGGGGCTTAACTAACAGACATCAGTCTCCTCACCGGCTGGAGGCTGGTCCCAGGTCAAGGTGTTAGCTTCTTTGCTCTCCTGAGACCTCTCCAGGGTGTGCAGACGGCTGCCATTGCGCTGGGTCTCACATGGCCTTTCCTTGGAGTTTGTGCACATCGGTGTCTCTCTGTATCTGGTGTCCTGGACTAGGTCCACTCTCATAACCCCAATTTAGACTTAATCACCACTTTAAAGACTGTCTCCAAATACAGTCACATTCTGAGGTACTGGAAGTTAGAGTATCAACGTATGAATCTTGGAAGGGACACAATTCAACCCATAGAGTAACACAGATGTAGAATGTTAGAGACAGAATATAAGACATCTCTGATTCCATTTATAGTCCCTCAAGGTCCACACTGTCATCTTCTCCTTCTTGAATGTACTCACTGCTTTCCTCACACCATAGAATCTCCAGAAAGACTTAGACCACTCTCCTAACTTCCTCTATGTACAAATATACCCATTTCATGGCACGGTTGAACTGTTGTTACGTTTGTGGTGAAGACATCAGATTTCAGACTTGGAAATAAGTATTTTCTGGGACTCCCCAGCGGCATTTCTATTCTCTTGCAAGACAGTCAACTTTCTCCTGGCAGAATAAATGCGTGTTTTATTTATTTATTTCCTAAACTTATGAAGTCACAGCTATATTTTTCCATATTTTGGGGTGCATACTTTAGTGGGTGCATACTTTAGTGGGTGCATACTTTAGTCCATGATGCTGTAGGAAACGAGATTCCTGCTTCAGTTACTTTCATTCTAGTCTGGAAACAAACAATATACAAATAAGCAATCAAATAAACTAGACTATTTGAAATTGCAGCAACTCATGAAAGTAAATAAAACAGAGGGAAGAAATAAGAATGCATGGGCGTGGAGAGTCTGGTCCCACTGGCTAGGGTAGAACCCTCCAGAAAGAGATTTGAAGCAGAATCTAAAGGATACGATGTCCACCACATGAAGACTGGAAAGAGGGTAAAAAGTAGTAAGTATGAATAATCTGAAATGGAAAATTTTTTGATGTATTTAAAGACAAAAATCATGTAACTACAACGCAGTTAGGTGAGAAGGCTGGAGATAAAATTTGGCAGGCATGAGACACCTGGGTCCCAGTGGGCAATGCAAGGGGGTCGAATAGTACTCTTCCCGAGAAGTACCTTTGGGTGGGGTTGATGTTTGTAAAGGTCTTCAAATGCTAATTAATTTAAGCCTGCTCAGGATTTGATTGTTCTGGGCACTTAGGATAATGAGGCAACATGAAAACAAAGGAATTATGGTCAAGAGCTCCACATAGCCCGAGTGCAGGCTTCAGATTTTTGCCCAGATGTCAAGATCGAGATCAAATAATTCCCTGTGCCTTCTGCAGGGAGTCTTATTTTTATGTGTTAAGTAATTTAACATCATTATATTTTTACTAATTAGCTGAAGATTTTAAAGATATCTCATGACATTAATCCTAAAACAACAATCAAATGTCTTCTAAATATCTGATCGCCTTTGAGTGCAAGATTTCACACAAAACTCTTTCATAAGTGGTATAGCTACGGTAATTATCCATCACTTGAAATGTTTTGATATTTGATGTGACCTTTACTTTAGTCTGGGCTGAAATTCTGGTAGGGAGGGACATGTGGATGCAGAAGAACTATTTTGAGGAATAAACAGCATCTTTCCTATTCTCTTAAGCACAAGATGAAGCACGGGGTTCGGCAGGTGTAGAGCGCTCTTCACGCCACGGAGAAGCTGGAGAAAATCACTTCTACACCGAGACGACCTATTGTTCTCTCCAGTGAACGTGGTAGAAATATTTCACCCCCTGTATCTTCTCTAAGCAATTTGCAAGTTTGTAATGATTAAGAGTCTTGGAAAAGATACACATTTGTTCTGAATATTAGGGGCATCTCTTCATCCATTCACATTTCCTGAAAGAAGGAAATTTGCACTTATCTCTACTTTATTGTTCTCAGGACAGAAGTCCTTTGTTTTTTAAATCCAGCAAATAAAGTTGATTAGAGATGCAAAACTGTGCGTTGTAGAAGATGTTTGATTTAAAATTTTATTTGAATTTTTCAAAAACACAGATACTGAAACATATTAAATGAAATTGCTCATTCTTTACTTCCCTTAATCCAATTACGTGTGTTTGCTGGTTCCACGGTTTAACACTTCTATTTGGGTGGCACCGAGGAAGAGTAGGGTGACTGTTCTCACGGTGGTGCTGAGAGAACCTCATTGATGCGCCACCATTGAGGTCTGCAGGGTCTCTTTCAGCAGGTAAAGATCACTTCCCAGGCAATGTAACAGATTTGCCGATCTGACTGGATACTTTGTTAGAATATCACAAAATACTCACCCAGATTGGCAAGTTAAGAGCACGTGTGAATAATGGGCACAGATAATGCTGTTCCAGGCTATTGTTCAATGCTGCCTGCTGTGCTGAGCAATCTGCCCGCCCCCTTCTTCTTCGCCCGCATGCAAGCCAAGCGATCTGCTGGACCGCTTGGTCTCAGTGTGTCCGCTTCTGCTGCAGCCCGGTCATCAACCACTGCGGGTCTCACAGTCGCAACCACTGCATGTGCCAGGAATGTGACCACGAGAGCCAAGTACACACACAGGGGTTTGAAAGAAAGAACAAAAAAGGAAAAGGCAAACTTGGTGTTTCCCAAAGCCCGCTGAGCTCCACAGCACGTCCCACCTCGTGGTTTGGTGCCGTTCATGACACTCAGCACGCTGGTGGGTTCACACGGCCGGTCGTCTCCCTGCACCCACAGCAGGGGGACGCAGTGAGGACGTGACACCCGCTGAAGGGATATGAAATGTGAGGCGGCGCCTTGGCGTTGGGTAGAACCAGGACTGAGGCGGGGGCTCCCACTCACCAGCTGTTCCGGCCTCGCTGTCCATTACTCCATCGGGAAGTGGTGTGCATGTAACTTACCCGAGAACTGGGAAGACTGCATCAGTGCGTATGTCCTCACCTAGTACAGCATCACAATGCTCTCATTTTTGTCCCTCTCTGATAATTTTGCCCTTGACTGTGCCCAGGGGAAAAAAAATCTTCACCTAACTTCCAGAAAGACACATCAAAGCTAGAGAAGACCCAGGGGAAAGCAGATAAACAAGAGGTAGTTCCTGATGGGGTCAAAGTAATAATATTGAGAACTTTTCTGACTTCAAAGAGTAAGTCCAGTATGGCATATGCTATGGATTCTATATCAAATATCAGAAAAACAGAATTTTAGAAAATTCCTCTAAACTTTCGGAGATAATGCAGAGATAGACAAAATACACCCATTTACATAGGAAAACATAAATTTAGGGGAAAAAATCAAAAATGAAAGTAAGATTGGGAAATACCAAAATAAATGGATGGATATTGACCCTATAATGGGGTAAGATAATTATTAAAATATAAGTTTCAAACAGGTAAAATTGTGACTCTCATATAGTTATAAAATGTGTCAAGTATATTATTTAACTTATTCAAGAGAGAACCAATAAGATATAAAGCCCGGTCCAAAGAACAGTGGAGAAGCTAGAATTGCTAGGATAATATTAATACTGGATTAGAAAGAAAAATGTTCTATTCTTAGAGAGCAATAAATTATAATTTAGGGGATATCTGTTCCACTAGACAGAAATTTTTTGCATTTCTTAATAACTGACACCACTGAAATACAAAGGATCATTAACAAATGTTATGACAATTATATGGCAACAAATTCGACAATCTAACTGAAATGGACAAATTTCTAGAAACACATAGTCTCCCAAAACTAAACCGGAAAGAGATAGAAAACTTGAACAGACCAATAACAACAAAAGAAATTGAAGATGTAATCAAGACTCTCCCAGTAAACAAAAGCCCAGGCCCAGACAGCTTCATGGGGGAATTGTACCAAATATTAAAGGAAGAATTAATACCCATTCTCCTCAAACTATTTCAAAAAATTCAAGAAGAAGGAAGACTTCCAAACTCGTTCTATAAGGCCAGCATAATTCTAATTGCAAAACCAGAAAAAGGTCTTACAAACAAAGAAAACTACAGGCCAATATCTCTGATGAACATAGATGCCAAAATCTTGAACAAAATACTAGCAAATCGAATCCAGCAATACATCAAAACAATTATTCACCATGACCAAGTGGGATTCATCCCAGGGATGCAAGGCTGGTACAATATTTGCAAATCAATAAATGTGATACATAACATAAACAAAATGAAAGATAAAAATCATATGATCATATCAAAAGATGCTAAAAAAGCATTAGACAAAATCCAGCATCCATTTCTGATCAAAACGCTCAGCAATCTGGAAATAGAGGGAGCATATAACGACATATTAAAGGCCATATATGAAAGACCTACAGCTAACATCATACTCAATGGACAAACACTAAAAGCATTTCCCTTAAGAATAGGAACAAGATAAGGATGCCCACTTTTGCCACTCTTATTTAAAACATTATTGGAAATCTTAGCCACAGTAATCAGACAGGAAGAAAAAATAAAAGGGATCCAAAATGGAAAGAAGAACGTGAAACTGTCATTATTCACAGATGACATGATACTATATGTAGAAAACCCCAAAGACTCCATCAAAAATTTACTAGACTTAATAAATGAATTTGGTAAAGTAGAGGATACAAAATAAATGTCGAGAAATTGAGGGCATTCTTATACACCAATGATGAAGTCACAGAAAGAGAAACTAAAAAAAAATCCCATTTAACATCACAGTAAAAAAATTAAGATACCTAAGAATAAACTTAACCAAAGAAATAAAGGACCTATTTGCAGAAAACTACAGGACATTGAAAAAAGAAATAGAGGAAGATATAAACAAGTAGAAGCACATACCTTGTTCTTGGATTGGAAGAATTAACATAATTAAAATGTTCATACTACCCAAAGCAATCTATAGATTCAATGCAATCCCCATCAAAATACCAACAACATACGTCACAGAACTAGAACAAATACTTCAAAAGTTCACATGGAGCCAAAAAAGACCTCGAATAGCCACAGCAATCTTGAAAAAGGACAAAATTGGAGGGATCACATTACCAGATATCAGGTTCTACTACAAAGCTACTGTAATCAAAACATCCTGGTACTGGCACAAGAACAGGCAGATAGATCTTGGAACAGACTAGAAAACCCAGAAATGGACCCAAACAATATGCTCAATTAATATTTGACAAAAGGGACAAGAGCATAGAGTGGAGTAATGACAGCCTCTTTAATAAATGGTGTTGGGGAAATTGGACAGCTACATGCAAAAAAATAAAACTAGACCATCAACTTACACCATACACAAGAATAAACTCAAAATAGATAAAAGACTTAAACGTGACCCATGAATCCATAAAAATCCAAGAAGAAAATGTACGCAACAAAATTTAAGACATGATACGCAGCAGAATTTTCACTGATACATCACCTAAGGCAACAGAAACAAAGGAGAAAATGAACACATGAAACTACATCAAACTCAAAAGCTTCTGCACAACAAAAGAAACAACCACCAAAACGGAGAGGCAACCCACTCTATGGGAGAGCATAATTGCCAATGATACATCAGATAAGGGGTTAATTTCCAATATATAGAGAGAGCTTATACAGCTATACAAAAGGAAGACAAAGAACCCAATTAAAAAATGGGCAGAGGAACTAAATAGACACCTCTCCAAACAGGACATATAAATGGCTAAGAGACATATGAAGAAATGCTCAACATCACTAATCATCAGATAGATGCAAATTAAAACAACAATGAGGTATCACCTCACACCTGTCAGAATGGCCGCCATCAACAAATCATCAAACAACAAGTGTTGGGGAGGGTGTGGAGAAAAGGGGATTCTAGTACACTGCTGGTGGGAATGCAGACTGGTGCAGCCACTATGGAAAACACTATGGTATTACTTCAAAAAATTAAAAATTGAATTGTCATTTGACCCAGTGATCCCACTTCTAGGAACATACCCTAAGAAGCCTGAAACACCGATCAGAAAGAATATATGTACCCCCATGTTCATAGCAGCACTATTTACAATAGCTAAGATCTGGAAACAACCCAAGTGTCCATCAGTAGACAAATGGATAAAAAAGCAGTGGTACATATACACAATGGAGTACTATGCAGCTGTAAGAAAAAAAAGATCTCTTATCCTTTGAGATGACTTGGAGGGACCTGGAGAGTATTTTCCTAAGTCAAACAAGCCAAGCAGAGAAAGACAAATATCACATGATCTCACTTATTTGTGGAATATAATGAACATAACAGTCTGAGGAATGGGGTAGTCCCAGAGACATGGAAGTAGTGTACAGATTGACAATCCCCAGAAGATGTGGGGGGGAGGAGAGATAAACTACAGAACTTATATGCATGTGTGCATGAACAATGGACATGGACAACAAAGCTGGGAACAGGGCGGGAGGGTGGGAGAGGGAGGTATCAGTGGTGGGGGGGAGAGAAACATCTGTAATAAAAATAAATAGATTAAATTTAAAAATATATAGTAAAACAAAAAGAAATTATTTGCATTTCTATTGGACAAAAGTATACCAATTGAGCTTGTCTCTATGAGTTATAAAATAATCCAGCCAATAGAAAGTCAAGCCCAGCCTAGGCAGTATGGTTCAGTGGATTGAGCATTGTCCACTGGACTAAAAGGTTCCAGTTTGACTCCTGGTCATGGCACATGCCCGGGCTGCAGACTTGATCCCTAGTAGGGGGTGTGCAGGAGGCGGCCGATTGATGTTTCTAACATCGATGTTTCTATCTCTCTCTCCCTTCCTCTGTCTCTAAAAAAATCAATAAAAAGTATATTTACAGAAAAAGAAAGTCAAGCTCAGAAAGAACATTTCATCAGTGTCTAAACTTCAAATAATATTTTAGACACTATAAAGTAAGATCATTGGTATGCCTCACTTATCTCTTAAGGCAGACATTGTGAAGAATAACTTTCTTTTCCCACAAAACACCTCTCAGAACCACTTCCACTGAATGGAACTAGTCACCATTCTTGGCTAAAATGGCAACTCCTATGATTGTAAAGTAAACTCACTCAATGATCCCAAAGCTGAAGGAAGATATCTGGCAAGGATTGCTTTGATTATTTGTGTCTCTCGCCCGGAAAAGTCTTTTGCCTTTTTAACGATATTAACTTGGTAAGTGTGGGGTCTCATTTGAAACTTAAAAGTCAATTTCCTTAACACCCTGGCTGGTTCAGCTCAGTGGTTAGAGCGTCGGCCTGCAATCCAGAGAGACCCGGCTTCGGTTCCCACTGAGGGCGCGTACCTCGGTTGCAGTTTGTTCCCGGCCCTGGTCGGGTTGAGCAGGTGGCAGGCACTCGATGTGTCACGTTGATGTTTCTCTTTCTCTCTCTTTTCCTCTCTCTCCTTCCCACTCTATCTGAACAAAAAATGGAAAATGTCCTCAGGTAAGGATAAAAAAAAAAAAGTCAATCCCCTTAAATTTCACCAAAATGTAATTCATTTGGAAGAAAGTATCAAATAAAGGCAAGGATATTAGATTAAAATAATTTGTACCATTTTATTATATTTTAACACAAATTGAAACACACACACACACACACACACATAAAGAAGAAACAAAAGACCAAAGCCAAAATCAAAGGTTTTGAAAAACTACAAGAAAACAAAAACAAAATTTCTTTTACTTATATAGGTCTGATAGAATAAAAAGATGGGGTTCACTACTGCTCTGGTGATCAATTTTATTTATGTTTGAAATAAAAAGTAAGCAGGCTTGTAATTTAGGTTGTGCAGAGACACATAAAGAAAGTCAGTGCTCACCGGCTCACTCGGGGAGAGGGAGACTGACAGGTAATAAAACTGGATCTTCACCTGCTGGGGTTCTGACATCATTCCTGCTACATCAGACAGGCTAATTCAAAGTGTTTACCTGTCAGGGATCACACAGAGTTCTTGCAAAAATTAATTTACATTGGAGAGCCATCGCATATTTTTCAAATAAATAACTTAAATTGACACCTGCCTTTCTTACTTAAAGAAATTATTGAAATGGCTATAAATTAAAGACTTTCAACGGAGTAAAGTCTCTGTCTCTGTTCCCCCGTGTCAGCGGGTTTGGAAGGAGAGAGGGTAGCACAGGGCGGAATGAGGGTTGGGCCCCGGAGACATCGACCTCTGTTCCGACCCCGTTGTGTGCACCTCCCCACCCACAGATGTGGAGCTAAGAGTAGAAATCGTGATGGGAAAATACAGAAACAGCTTTGTTTCATGCGAAGCATTAACAGAGCTTCCAGCCCACAGCACCCACCTGGAGCGGGGAGAGCAGCGGAGGTGTACCTGGGCGCAGAGATTTCCCGAGTTCAGTGAGCAAAGACAGACTCCTGGATACGGGCGATGTGGAACGAGGCTGGAATATGTCAGTGCTCGTTCTGCTTTGAGGAAGGACGTGTTGTGCAAATGATCGGCCTCCAAATGGTCAGAAAGAATTCCGGTGGCCCAGGGTCCTGAGAGGCTCCAGCCAGGCACACTGTGGGGATTTCTCGTGTGCGCCTCGGTCTTCAGTTTGCTGACAGAGGCTGGAAGACAGACATGAGCAGGGGGTTATGTTTCCTTTGCTGGATGTGCTGGCAGGGGACTTCGTGTTAGTCTGTAGCTATTGTCTCCCAGATGTAGGAAAACACTCGAGAACGTGTGTCCTAGAGTTCTGATGTCTCTGCATCTACCCCTTTCCCAAAGCCATGGTGACAGCTCGACTCTCTCCCATCGATTTCTGAACCCCACCCAGGTCGTGCATGGACATGGCCGAGAGGCAGAGAGCGTGGTAAGAAGCAGGGCCTGGGAACACACCAAACCTACACACCTGCTACTCTTCAACCTCCTCTCTCAGACACACACCACACACACACCACACACACACCACACACACACACACCACAAACACACGCTCACACACCACACACACACACCACAGATGTGCGCACACACACACCACACATGCATGCACACACACCACACACACACCACACACACACCACAGATGCGCGCACACACACACCACACATGCACGCACACACACACCACACACCACATACACACCACACACATACACCATACACACACACCACACACCACACACATGTGCACACACCACACACACACTGCGCACACACGCATGTGCACACACCATACACACACCACACACACATGCACACGCCATACACACACCACACACACACCACACACACACATACCACACACACCACACACACACCACTCACGTGCACACACACCCACATACATGCACGCAAACCCCCCCACACCCCGCCACACAAACGCACATGCGCACACACACACACGCACACACACACACATGCATATGCACACACACACCCAGGAAGCATTCTGACTCGGGACTACTCACTGCGGACTCTTCAGCACCTGCTCCCAAAGCTGAGAGGTATCACTGCATTGCAAACTGGCCAAGCATTCTGGTTTCCAAGCCTGAAGTCCTGCGTGGAGTTAGCTTGATTCCCTCTCACTTAACTCATTCCTCTTACTATTGCAGCAGACACACTGGGCGTCCAGTGGATGCAGACTACACAGATGTGACTGACAGAGGCCCTAGTTTCCACCCACACGCCAGGCATGTTGCATTCGGAGTCACCAAATCTTTTTTATTGCCTAATTTTAATTTTTTTATGAAAAATGATTAGTATTTTCTTCTTATGTGTTTCTGAAGAAATTCAGAGAAGTAAACTTATAAAAAACAGCAGTCAAACCTCGGTTCTCGAACGTCTCCCATCTGCAACAATTTGGTTCTCAGCCAAGTTATTCACAGAAAAAATGTCTCAGCCACAGAACATAACTTCCATCCTGGACCTGCCCCCTTTTCAGGCTGGTACATCCGCGTGACAAGAAGTGTCTCTCACACCACAACCAAAGGAGGGAATGTGGGAGTTCACAGCTAAACAGGCCTTGTTAGCATGGCGGGAAATTGTGCTGGAATATTTCTATGGTTTTTGTTTTACTGGTGAAATGAAAGATTAGCACAACTTTAAAACATAAAGAGGCCATCAAGGAAGCTGGTGTTGCTAAGGGTGTGAAAGAAACAGTGACCACAGGCAACGGCAGAGGGAGAAACTTGTTGACGAGGGTCAAGGAGAAGCAGTTGGCCAGTTTGGAGGCAGTGAAGACCTCCTAGGGGACCCTGGAGAGACTGCTGGGAGTGGGTTGCTCAAGGCTAGCAGGGTTTGATAAATTTTAAAAAATAATTATTTGTTTATAGATTAAACAGTACATTAGACATTTGCTGTATATACAAAAGATTAACCGTAAATCATTCGGGGGGTCTGGGACACATGAATTCAGTTTACATTATTTCTAATTGGAAAACATGATTTGGTTTTTGAACAGATCGCTTCTTGCACAGCCTTTCAGAATGAATTAAGTTTGAGAACCGAGTTTCCACTGTGTTGACATTATTTCCATGTATTTGGAAAATATTTCACATATTTCCAAAATATATAACTTTACCTCTATTTTCACAGTGATTCCTTAGCTTGGGCTGTAATTGTCTGCATGTAAAATTAGGTCATGAGAAAATCTCTTGAGTTGTGATCAAAGACAATATTCAGGGCATGATACACAGGGAAGCTCAGGCCATCCAGGGCTGACATGAATCTGCGTTTTGGGGCCATGGCCCGGCCACACACGGCTTCCAACCTAAGCGGCAACACAGTCAGGGCCGACGCACACCGACGTGAAGGAGGAAGAGTGTGCATTGCCCGAGTGAGATTACCCAGGGAGGCCTGCAAGGAAGTCGGCCTGTGCTCCTGGTGAGACAGGTGAGCAGGGAACCATCACCCTAGGTTGTCATCACTGCCAACCCACCCTGAATGCCTGCAGGCGAGTCACCAGGGTGATTCTTCTTCTTAGGCAAAATGAGAGCGTTGAAGGACCATGGACTTGGGGATCAGAGAAACCTGGGTTGAGATCTCAGCTCTGCTCTGATAATCTGAGAGAATTTGTACAACTGAAAGCCCGAGTGTTCGTTGTATTTGGGGCTCAGAGGTCCTTTATCCATGAAAGGTTGGAAGAGAGAGAAGAAAACTAGGCAGCTCGACCAGTGTTCACATCTTCCCCTGGAAGGAGAAATGAAATCAAAGTCTAGATTGAGTATAAAGACACCTTGCTGCTAACGATGGCAGTCACGGAAACAAGCCACTCAGTTCTCTGGGCTTTAATTTCACACCTTTAAACCAAGGCAAATGAACTCCATGCATTGTGAATTCAGCTCCGGTCACAATAGGTTTTTGCGTGGTCGGGGAAGACAGATTTTTGAGTGTTAAAGGCTTCTGAGTGCCGGCATTTTTTGGAGGGCAGGGGGCCTTCTCTCACACTGGTCTAAGCTTGGCCGGAGGACTAAGGAGCGGTGTAGAGAGGTGTTTGTCTTTGTGATCTATGGGAGAGGGGGGTTGGGCAGCTCAGCCACGGAGTCACATCATCCCTGGCTTCTCATGTCCTGGCAACATTGCGGGCTGAGCCCAGGAAGGCAACTCATCATCACTTTGCTTCAGCATAAATGTGTCAGGGTCAGAGGTGCCACTTCCAGCAGCTCTGTCCTTGAGGACTTTTGAGATGAGAATTCTCCTAGAATGACACAGCCAGAATTCTGGTGGTGACGTTCCCCCTGAATAATGTATACCTCATGAAAGAGTCAGTGGGAGCAGAAGGCTGCGGAGCCAGGAACTATCCTTCAAACGCGCTGCGCGTAGGCACCGAGCTAACAGGAGTAGTTTTCATGCGACAGAATGTGTTTGCTTTTCCTTGCTTGTTGGTTGTGTTCTGTTAAGTCAGAGCCCAAAGGTGTACTAATCGATACTTCAAAGGAATCTTTCACACTATTCTAGTTAATGCCTCCTTTGGCACACAATGCATGCTTTTTTACAATTTTTATTTCTTTATTGATTTTACAGAGAGAGGGAGGGAGAGAGAGCTAGAAACATCAATGAGAGAAAACATTGATCGGCCACCTCCTGCATGCCCCTCATTGGGGATCAGGCTCACAACCTGGGCATGTGCCCTGACCGGAAATTGAACTAGTGATCTCTTGGTGCATGGGACGATGCTCAACCACTGAGCCCACCAGCCGGGCCGTAATGCACTTGTTAAAATATGTTTAAAAGTTGAATATAAAAAAATATAGATTTCCATGTTATAAGTGAGGTTTCCATACCTATAGCACAAATAATCTAATAAAATACCCAAACAGTTGAATGAAATTGTCCCGGCCTCTGGATCATAGACCTTTTTTTTTTGCTTGGTCTTGAATTTATCAGTTTTCTGATATTTGATAACAGATTTCTAAGATTTCATATAGTCCTTTCGATTTGTTCTGCTCCTTCATCCGTGAGACCTTAGGCATCAGGTTTAACACTTGCCAGCCCACCACTGGTAGGACCATTTATCACATGCACTTTAGACTCGTGTTTGGTCTGTTAATGAGAAGGTTGACTAAAGTGAGGGACAGTACCTGAGGCACATGACTATACATGAACTTGCACGTCTTGTTACAGAGCCAAGGCCTTCCACTGACGGTGAATTTACTTTCTATCTGACCGAGTCCACCGTCCGACCTACATTTCCAGGTTCCATCTTCCAGCGCGGCAGGAACTTAACGCCAGTGACACAACCTGGATGCAGCACCCTCCCAGGCTATTTCGCCCGATTTCACAACTGTTTCACTTTCATCTCATGTGGCATAAATGGATTTCAGTGACTTGCTTTATAATCTTTTCATGTAAATGCACCTTTTAAACACTCATATATTGTCAATTGAAACAATATTTAATTAAATTAGGTAATTGTAATGGTAAGTCCATTGACACAAACAGCTCTGGGAACAAATACAACTGGCTCCTGGTATGCAGAAGGGCTGGGCAGACCGGCCGTGTGCAATGCCAGACAGCACGGACAGTGTGCTGAACCCCACGATTAACTACGTGAAGGTCAAATACAAGTTATACTGCATCATCATTATTTCTATTTTTCTGGTGTTTAATCCTTTGAGAAAACAACAATGGCCAACTACATAAAATACTCAATATATTTAAAATGTTTTATACAAACTGATGTAATTAAAACTTTTTGTACAAATACTGACTAAAGCAAATTAAATAGAAGGCCACAGGATACAGTGAAATGTTTGCTACTCGGTTTATGAGACAGAATCAGACAAAATAAAGACCAGAAACTGGTGTAAAAAGGATGCGTTATGAGTGCTAAGGTATCACGATCGCCACCACCACCACCATCACAGAAACAGTAACATAAACAAGAGCTGATAGTTGCTGAGTTCTCCCCTGGTGTCAGCACTATTGTTCTAAAAGCTTTCACGCATCGTGTTTCTGTGTCTCCATGGGGACACTCAGGTGTGGAAAGACCACGCACGTTGCCTGGGGCGCCCCGCTGAGGGTTTGGGCCCCGTTTGAACTAAGCTCTGCTCCACAGCTCATGATGGGAAACAAAACAGCACGTAGCCCTGCTGAGGCCCCGCGGACATTGCGGCCCTGCCCTCCCCACTCTCCACGCGTGTTCAGCTCAGGATGGCTCTGCCCCGCTCGGGCTAGGACAGTTCCCACCGGTCCGTGCCTGCCGGGGACGGGAAGGAGGAGCAGGAAGCCCCCCGAAGCTCTCTGGTTCAAGGAGCTGGTGTTTCCCACGCCCTTGCTGATCAGCTGTCAACAGGCATCACGAATTACCCCAAACTAGTGGCCTCAACAGCTCTGTTCGCATGAGCAGTTCGTGTGCAAACAGTCATTATTCTCACTGTTCTGCGAGAAGCGGGCTCGGCCCGGCATGTGTGACTGTGTTCCTTCTGACCTTCTGCGGCGGTGGCTGGGCTGCCGGGGCTGAGTGTCCCCGAGGGAGCGCTCCCACCCGGCGGGGGTTCCTGTCCCCGCCAGTGCGCGGTGACAAGGGCACCGGTGTCCTCCACGTGCCTGCGCCTCCTCGCAGGAAGGCGCTGCGGCCTGACGGTTTCCCCATTGTAGCTCAGGGTTCTTCGGAGGCCGGATGGAAGCTTCCAGCCCTTCAAATGGCAGCCTCGGGGCTGCACAGTATCCCTGGCTACACGCGTACTGATCCAGCAGCTGCAATGTCCCTCCAGATGCTGGTCGAGGAGAATGACACCTCCTCCCACTGGGAGAAACAGCCCAGCAGCGGCCTCGTCCGCAGTCAGCCGGTCCCCCGCGGTCCGCCCTGCAGAGCAGAAGGCGCCGGGTGCAGCCAGAACCCGGTCCAGCCAGCGCCCAGTCCAGCCAGCGCCTGGTCCAGCCAGCGCCGGGTGCAGCCAGAACCCGGTCCAGCCAGCGCCGGGTGCAGCCAGCGCCTGGTCCAGCCAGCGCCGGGTGCAGCCAGAACCCGGTCCAGCCAGCGCCGGGTCCAGCCAGCGCCTGGTCCAGCCAGCGCCGGGTGCAGCCAGAACCCGGTCCAGCCAGAGCCGGGTCCAGCCAGCGCCGGGCCCAGCCAGCGCCCGGTCCAGCCAGCGCCCGGTCCAGCCAGCACCCGGTCCAGCCAGCGCCCGGTCCAGCCAGCGCCGGGTCCAGCCAGCGCCGGGCCCAGCCAGCGCCCGGTCCAGCCAGCACCCGGTCCAGAAAGCGCCGGGCTCAGCCAACGCCGGGGTGCAGCCAGCGCCGGGCCCAGCCAGCGTCGGGGTGCAGCCAGCGTCTAGGGGCGTCTCAGCGTCTGCCCTGAGGGACCCCGCCTCTGAGCACGAAGGAAGCAGGTTCAGGACACTCTGGCAGCACGTGGCCTGTTTATTTAAAATACGTTTTATCAGACACCTTATTCTTTTTGCTGTAAAACAAATAAAATACACATTTTGAAGAAAATGCTTTTCTAACTTGAAAACAACACTAAAAAAAAAAAAAAGAAATTTCAGTAAGTATACAGTGTGTTTCCTGCCAAAGAGCTTTGGCAGTAAGTTACCCTAGACTCATGCGGACCCCCAGGGCTGGGTCTCCAGGTCACATTGAAACACTCCAGTGCCACCTGCAAATGGGTGCCCGTCAAACACCCCGCCCCTCCCAACTCGAGGAGCCTGGCACAACAAGGCTCCACTTTCTTTTCACCCATAAAAAATAATTTTCTGTGATGCAGTGATCTGTCATATAAGCACGGCTATTATACCCATTTTAATTCTTTTTATAAAACTCAGTCTTTCATGTCCTGGGACATTTTAATGCTGTGTGTTGAGCTAATGTGGAAAATAGATACCATTATTGCCTATTTACTCGGGTTATTATTCTAGCTAAGGTATAATTTCCATCACACATTTGTTTGGAAATTTGACAGCACACAGAGAACATTTTCATACTTAAAAAGCATCCAAAATTTATCATGACATTCAGTGATATTAAGCAAATGTAGATAATGCTCTCCAACTTCATCAAATATTCATGGTTAATTATAGTCATAATATTAATGTTGCTGTGAAAATTATGGTGGTGATTTTCTTGTACACAGGCTAAAAATACAAGGTTTCAGACTGTGCTATTACTCCTTCCATTGCTGGGGCTCCTCATTGTCATGGCACAGAATGGCAAGCATGGTGCTCCTGGGCTCCTGATTCCCAGTGCAGGGCTGATATCCCCTTGACAGGCCAGGCAGATCTGTTAAAAGAGTTGAAGAACTATCCAACATCTCCCACAAGAGAAGTGTGCGATCAGAGGCTGAGTGGCTACATTTTCTGGAACAAATATCAGAACACATGGACTGACAAGTCTGAGAATACCTTGAGCAACCGCAAGAGAAAAGATGTGAAATTCAGTCTTAGAAAATGAGACATATGGTCATGACATCTGAAGGGAAGTAGGAGCACATGGAACCGCAGAATCAAGGTCTTAAATAATCTTGTCTCATCTATTTTCTGCTCAACCACTGTTAGAAATAAAAATGCAATTGTAAATTTAAAAGACAGGTATGGAAAAATCTTCCCCAAGTGCACGTCTAGTCTGCTGCCTGTTTCTGAGGGCTGCCTGTGCATTCCCATTCCCTAGGTGAGCGGCCCCATCTCCTCCCTCCATGGCGTTTATAATTCTGTCTGTCACACCTCTGGGCCTTGTCTTGTTCTATTTCTTCTTTTAGAAATACTCATTTCGATGTAGTCTCTCAGGCAAAGTTTATCTCATCTCCAGTGTTCAACATCAGTGCCATCTGAGGTTTCTAAAACCTTCCAGAATCCAGACAAGCTGAGCCAGATGCATGTTCTCCGATTTCTCTCATGCTCGGTACAGACTTTCACTAATAAACTTATACCATTTTGATGTAATTAGAGGCGAACATGTACCTTACAGAGTTATTTTTTACATGGAAAAGAAATGAGCAGCTATCTTGTTTAAGCCATTTTTGTCATGTTTTCTTTCCTGGCAGACTATTCCAGTGCTGAACAATACCACGGTGACCTGGGGGAAGTTTGACACGGACTGTCAATAGGAAACGAACAAGTACCTGTAGCCTGCAGGTAGGAGGCTGAGTGGAGGCCGGCTAACTGGCTTCACCAATCTGAAACACTGATGCAAAGCAGAAGACATAGACTTTATTTTTTTTTAATCCTTACCAGAGGATATTTTTTTCCATTGATTTTTAGAGAAGCTGGAAGGGAGGGAGGAAAAGTAGAGAGAGAGAGAAACATCAATGTGAGAAGGACACATCGATTGCTTGCCTCCCACCTCTGCCTGGACCTGAACTAGTAACCTGCAACCCACGTATGTGCTCTTGACTGAGAATTGAACCCTCTCATCCAGTGGTCCATGGGTGGACGCTCTAACCTCGGAGAAACACCAGCCAGGGCTAGACGCAGACTTTATATCCTGGCTCCCCAATGCAGACTGGGACTTGTGGTAGAAGTTGTAGGAAGGAGGTTGGACTCATCAAGGAAAGACTTTCCAGAGACAAAAAGCCTCCTAAAGAAAGAAGTGGTTAAACTCATGGAAAAAGAGATTAGAGATCAGATTTGTGATTATCAGAGATGGGTGTAGGAGATGCAGGGAGAGAGGGAGAATGGGAAAAAGTAGATCAAAAGGTACAAATGTCGCTAAATAAATACACACTAAGGACATAATGTATAACATGACCATACGTAACACCTCTGTAAGGTATATTGGAGTATTGTTAAGAGTAGATCGTAAGAGTTCGCATCACAGGAAAAAACAAAACACAATTTTTTCTTTTCTTGTCTTTTTTTTCTTTTGTCTATATGAGATGATAGATATTAGCTATAGTTATTGTGGTAATCATTTCACAATATATGTTAGTCAAATCATTATCCTATACACCTTAATCGATACAGTGTTGTATTCAATTATTTTGCTATAAAACTGGAAAAAAATAAATAAATGAAAAATATAAAGAGGCAAAAAACAAACAAACAAGTGGTTAGAATACCACCCATAAATACAGAGGGGATTACAGTGTCAGGATGAAATTTATGCCACAGGGAGTCACGTTCAGGCCTGAGATTTCCATTGTGTTTCAAAACTTATCTGCACTTTAACAAACATTTCTTGAGCACCTACTCTATCCATATTTTCTGTAAATTTCTAGGAATTTAAAAATTTTCAAAAAAATGTGTTCTCGGGGATTTACTGTCTAGTATAATAAAATCATTTCAATAAAACTTTAATGCTGAGTCATAGATAAGCACAGGTTAGAGAAGGAGATGTGATTCTGTAAAACAGATTTCAAGGTTGAGCAGTAGTCTGACAAAAAGGGGGGCTTTCAGGCAGAAGGGCACACACAGAGACATCACTATGGTGTGTGTGAGGGGGTCAGAAGTTAGAAATATTGAGGCATAAACTGCAGAAAGTTATCAAAGGAAAAAAGCTGAAGGAGGGTGCATGGGCAACGGGGGTTTGTAGGCAGACCGATAAAGTTAGAGGTCATCACACAGCCAGGAAATCTCTGACTTTCAAAGTAACAATTTTAAAAATGTGAAACTGACAAACATTAATTTTGCATTATGCCAAGTCAGATTATTTTAAAAGCATGCATCATCATGTTCTTTTAATATAAATTCTGCATAGAGTATATTTACACCAAAAGATCAGAAAGAACATACTCTTAGAACCAAGTACAATAACTCAGAGGGATATTTAGCTTTGTGCCAAGCTCAGCTGCACTTTTCTCTTCTTCATTCTGTTTAGAGAAACATCATCGAGGAGCACCAAAACTCAGTAATGCGAAAACAACAACAAACAGTTATTATTTCTCATGGTTTCTGTGAGTCAGGAATTTAGCCGCTCACAGAAGGGCAGTTACTTCTCACGTGCATTGTTAAAACAAAAAACAAATACATCTGATAAGGGGCTAATTTCCAAAATATATAGAGTACTCATACAACTCAACAAAAGGAAGACAAAGAACCCAATTAAAAAATGGGCAGAGGAACTAAATAGACACCTCTCCAAACAGGACATACAAATGGTCAAGAGACATATGAAGAAATGCTCAATGTCACTAATCATCAGAGAGATGCAAATTAAAACAACTATGAGGTATCACCTCACACCTGTCAGAATGGCCGCCATCAACAAATCATCAAACAACAAGTGCTGGCGAGAGTGTGGAGAGAAGGGGACTCTAGTACACTGCTGGTGGGAATGCAGACTGGTGCAGCCACCATGGAAAACAATACGGTGTTTCCTCGAAACATTAAAAATTGAACTGCCATTTGATCTAGTGATCCCAATTCTAGGAATATACCCTAAGAAGCCTGAAACACCAATCAGAAAGAATATATGTATCCTTATGTTCATAGAAGCACTATTTACATTCGCTAAGATCTGGTCCAAGTGTCGTCCATCAATAGATGAATGGATAAAAAGCTGTGGTACATGTACACAATGGAATACTATGCAGGTGTAAGAAAGAAAGATCTTGTATCTTTAGACGACATGGAGGGACCTGGAGAGTATTACCCTAAGCGAAACAAGTCAATCAGACAAAGACAAATATCACATGATCTCACTTATTTGTGGAATATAATGAACAAAACAAGCTGAGGAACAAAATAGACCCGGAGATATGGAAGTGGGGTGCAGACTGACAAACCTCATAAGAGGTGGACATGGGGGGAGGTAAGAGATAAACCACAGAACATAGATGCATATATGTGTAACCAATGGACACAGACAACAATGCTGGGGGGGGGGGGATTGGGAGGAGAGTGTTAATGGGGGAAAAAGGAGAAACATTTGTAATAAAAATAAATAAATAAACATTATAAATAAATAAATAAAAACAGAGACCATCCTGAGCATAAAAAACAGGTTAGTCATAAACACAAAACTTAATTTAGCTTATTTAGCTAGCCGAACTTGACCTGGGATACTTCTTACTTATACCTCCTATAACTGCTTTCCTCTAGAAAAGCGAATATTCCTCACAACCACTGAGGAACGGTCCTGCTGTCTCCTGGACACGCTGACGCACAGCGGCACCTGCGCCTCTCGCTGCTTTGGTCGGACCTCCCAGCGTGCAGACTCCTTGGGCGTGTGCACCGCGGCCCTTTAATCATCACTGCTGGATTCTTTGCTTTTATTTCTGAACTTTCACACTCATCTGGGGGTGCAGCCTGGAGGTGGCTGGGACGGGGGTCACCTGCAAGGGCATCTTCACTCTCTCCTGTCTCACCCCAGGGAGCCAGGTCCTAGTCCTGGGGCCTGTGAGTTTCCTAAACAAGGCTCTGAAACTGGGAGATTCTCCGGGTACCCGAGCGAGCGAGCTCCGGGTGCAGGGCCCAAGGGGAAGGCAGTGCCCGCCCTGAAGGGAGGCCACCTGCTGGGTGTTAGGGCGGTGTGGGGGCCACCGCGGGCAGCCTCGGGCCGTGGCCCTGCCAACGCCCGGATTGGGGTCCCTCTGCCTGTCCCCGGAACACCCAGAGTCTAAACTGTTGTTTCAAGCCGCGACTCTGGGGCAATTTGTGGGCGGCCGGGGCGGGAACAGCGGGCCCAGAGCCTCCCTCCTGTCCTGCCCTGTCCTGCCCTGTCCTGCCCTGTCCTGCCCTGTCCTGTCCGTGGGGTGCACAGGGTCGCTCCTGCACCTTCCACGGCTCGGTGTGTGCAGGTGTGTCCTGAGAGACAGGGACAGCCGGGGCAGGCGGTTTCCATGTTTGTCATCTCGCCATACAAGTCAGGAGGGGTCACTTCCAGGACATCATAGTCACTAGAAGGCGGTAAGTAGGTCTGGCTCCCCTTTGGGAGGACAGGAGTTACACCTCGCCGTCTCAGTAAAGAGAGCAGAGCCAAAGAATCCGCTGTGGCGTTTTAAATCCACAATCAGACTGCTGTTCCATGTAGAAGCTTCATCGCTTCTCCTTTTTATTGAAGTCCATTATCCAGCTCCAAAATATTTATATATAGAATGAGGTAAGAGTCAGAATTCATCCTCCCCCTCCCCCCCCTATGGCTATCTAACTGACAGCGCCATTCATTGACAAGAAATCTTTTTCTTTTTATAGCACTAACTTGGTAAAAAAAAATCAGATGCCTTTGTATGTACGGGTCTATTTCTGGCTCCTTTGTTTCCACCTATCCATGTCCAATAGTTACATTACTACTACGGTACAGGGAGCTTTAATATCTGGTACCTTTAAGTACCTTTAAGTACCTCTAAGTACTTAAACTTTGTTCTTTTTCAGCATTGCCTGGGTCAGTGTAGATCCTTTGGATGGAACTGACGTTTTAACAATATTGGGTCTTCTGACCCATGGTACATCTCTGTTTATCTCCTTTAGAGTCCCTCAGTATAGTCTTGTGGGTTTTTTGGTTTATTTGTAAATCTTTCATTAGGATTATCTCCAAGTATTTAATGCCTTTTAGCATATTCTGAATGATGTTTGGTGTTTTAAAATTTAATTTTCAATTGTTGATTGCTAGTATATAGAAATACAATTTAGCCCTGGCCCGTTTGGCTCAGCAGTTAGAGCGCCGGCCTGTGGTCCTGAGAGACCCGGGTTCGGTTCCCGCTAAGGGCATGTACCTCGGTTGCAGTTTGTCCCCGGCCCTGGTTGGGTTGTGTGGGTGGCAGCCACTCGATGTGTCCCTTTCACGTAGATGTTTCTCTCTCTCTCTCCCACTCTATCTGAACAAAAAATGGAAAAATGTCCTTGGGTGAGGATTAAAAAAAAAGAGAGAGAGAGAAATACAATTTATTTTTGTTAATTGAGATTATATTTAGTAAAAATACTTATTTATTCTAATGTTTTCTATGATGTTTCAAATATTTTTAGATACACAATTCTGTCATATACTAACAGAGTTTTACTTCATGCATTCCAATCTTTGTACATTTATCCTATTTTATTTTTTGCCTATTGCAGTAATATTTTTAGCATAGTGCTGCATAGAACAGGTGAGAGAGGGCATCATTTTCTTTTTTAATATGAAGGAAAGAGTGTTCAGTATTTCCCCACGTAAATATTGATAACAAATGTTTATAGGCAGATTTTATCAGGTTGAGGTTATTCTCTTCTTGTCTTAGTTTGTGATTTTTTAAAATTGTGAGTGAATATTTCATTGGATCAAATTTTGTCTGCCCACTGAATTACTAAGTTTATTGTCATAAAATATTGTGGGTTATCAGCCACATCTCAACACATTTCAAACAATACAGTGAATAATATGGGTATAGTCTCTGATCGCAATGTTACTTTTTGCAGCCCAGAGCTTCTACACCACGTAGGAAGTGAAAAATCTTCCTAAGAGCAGGTTAGTAGCAATGAAGTCTCTACGGGGAATTTTAGACCCAGAGCTCAAGCCAAAGCTGAGAGTTTTCTTGCTTCCCTCTGTGCTGAAAGATTGATTTTTCTAGTCCACCCGACCTGAGGGTGTAACTATCAAAAGCCCTCAATTTCCATGGTGTCCTCACTTTGACGTCCCACCAAGCGCGATCTGAAAGCTTCACCTCCGTCTTGCTGTGACTGTGAAGCACGATACCTTGTTTCCCAGGTCCGTGGTGGATCCAGATAGCCCACCGTTTCTGGTCTTGCCGTCTCCTTTTGTGAGCTCGGCTTCTACTTTCAGGGTCTGGAGATCTTCCTCCCCTTCCTGGGTGCTCTGCTCTTCGACCAGATGTTGGTGTGTTTCTCCTAGGCTTAGTAGCTAGAGCTTTTCTCAAATGATTCCTCGAGTGTTAACTCTTTCAGGACTAAGTATAAGCTAACCCTGTCCCTTTGTATATTAACTCTCTCATTTGTCATATAGTACAATTTTATACTTACTAAGATCTGTTTCTAAAGTAGTAACTACTTGTCAGATCTGGAGTTAGTGCTGCAGTACACTTTCTCACTGGTTGCTTGAGAGGACAGTTCAGTAACTACTGACACAACTGCATTGTCGCTATTCTTTCGATAGGTATTTTATTAGCTATTTTCTCTCTGGGTAATTATTGCAGATAAATCATCTTTCTCTTAACTATATTCTAGTAAAACACTAGAGTGATAATTATATGCTGCTAAGAAATTTGCATATATTACATTAGTAAAATCTTTGTTTGTGAACAGACTTTTTTTCATTTCCATCCACCCACCAAGCTCTCTGACCATGTTTTAGTCCTCTCTTCCTGTCCCCAAACCAATGTTCTGGCAAACTTGTCCTAGAATTGCCTTAAAAAAAAAAAAAAAGATTAATATTTAAATTGCATAATATTTAAATAACATGGGTATATAATGTTTTGATGTTTCAAATTTTAGAGAGACCTGATGTTCATCACATTATTAAGTAACATTTTAAAAGCCAGTCTAGGTACCTCCAAGTCACCTAGTTTTTTGATCAACCATGGCTTATTTTGTTGGCTTACAACATTAATGAAAACACTCTCATGCTGAGAGTGAATTGTAATTTTCAAGGAAAAAATTCAATGTTTTAATCTAAAATATCTCATTTGAGAAAGAGCAATTAAAAATCAAAATTCTCCATTAAGAAAAGATCAGACGTGAGTGATTGGTAATAACCGACAGGTTTTCTCTGCAGTAGTGTCTGGGGGTTGTGCCTTAGCTTCACTTGTAGAATTAAAAAGTTACCTCCAAATACTAGTCAGCGAGTGAGAGATGCTGTTTCCGTGTTCTTAGGTTCTTGGAATCTTAGTTCCACGCCTCTGGCACAGAAAGCTCACGCCAACAGAAGGTGGCTCAGTGGGCATGTCCATAAACACCTCCCTGTTCTTCATCTTCCCAGTTCTTCCCTTTGCCCTCTGCGAATATGACCTAAAACAGCAGAAAGGAAACTCTCCTGGGCCTTCCTCTTGGGTTCACTTTGAAGGCAGGGCCACTGCATGGAGGGGCCGGCGCTCGGCCAGGTTCGCTGCACGGAGGGGCCGGCTCACGGCCAGGGCCGCTCCACGGAGGGGCCGGCTCACGGCCAGGCCCGCTGCACGGAGGGGCCGGCTCACGGCCAGGCCCGCTGCACGGAGGGGCCGGCTCACGGCCAGGGCCCGCTCCACGGAGGGGACGGCTCACGGCCAGGCCCGCTGCACGGAGGGGCCGGCTCACGGCCAGGGCCCGCTCCACGGAGGGGCCGGCTCACGGCCAGGCCCGCTGCACGGAGGGGACGGCTCACGGCCAGGGCCGCTCCACGGAGGGGCCGGCTCACGGCCAGGCCCGCTGCACGGAGGGGCCGGCTCACGGCCAGGCCCGCTGCACGGAGGGGCCGGCTCACGGCCAGGCCCGCTGCACGGAGGGGCCGGCGCACGGCCAGGCCCGCTGACGGAGGGGACGGCGCACGGCCAGGGCCATGGGACCGGTCTGCAGCCTCCCTCCACCACAAGGGTCTGCATGGCCCTCTTCCCCAGCGTCCACCTGGGACCCAGGCAGAGGAGAACCACACGGTAGTCTCTCTGCTCCCTTCTGTCACCTCTATTAGACAGTTGTAAAGCTAACGACATCATTTACTCCCATATTTTCAATAAGGAAGGAAGGAAGGAAGGAAGGAAGGAAGGAAGGAAGGAAGGAAGGAAGGAAGGAAGGAAGGAAGGAGGGAGGGAGGAAGGGATTTTACCCATGAAAAGCTACTGGAAGGAGACTCAGTGAAGATGGCACTGACCACGCGGCTGTCCGGGCAGCTGTGGCAGGAGGCCTTGAATGTCCCCTGGGGAAAGACAGTAGCCGAGTCTGCTCAGTGGCGTCCTATCAGTGCTTAAGAGATTATGTGAATGAATTCTTCTTGGCAACGTGACGTTCAGAAAAGCAAAAGAAAGACTGCAGAAGCAGGAACATTTTCCAGCAGTTTAAAAAGAAGTCACCGTAAGCGGGCTTCTGCCGTCTAGGCAGACCTGCAGTTGGTAGACGCCTCCCGTCCGTCCAGGGAGGAGCCTATCACGGGGTCGTAGGCACAGGATCCCAGCTGTTTGGCCTCATATTTTATTCCCAGCAGAATAACCAACGCTTTTTTGACAAGATATTCTCTATGCAATTACTTTTCCTTTACCTGTTTTTAATATCTAGGGAAGAAAGGCAAGGGTAACTTTTGGACAATATCCACATCCCTTTAGATGACAAAGTGTATCGAGAGAGGGTTTTAGGCACATTTGAACCGTGTGTTGTATCGTTCAGAGGGCGGGAGCGCAGGGGACTGTGCAGCGGCAGAGACCAGCTGTGGCCCGATGCATCCCGTCCATGCCACCTGTGCTGCCCGATGCGCACCCCACGGAGCGGTTTTCTGATAGTTTCCATGGGAGCTATTAAATGAACTGCCGATTTGCATTTAAAATCCTTATATTTTGTAATTGTCTTAATACATTTGAAAGAATGTTTTCCACCTACAAGGATATGTGAACAAATATATTTTAAAATCAGATGCCACACGATGAATATTACATTCAGCACTCACCCGTGTACTTTTGCTCTTCAAGGTGTTATTACAGGTCATTGAAACTCTATCAGTATTTCCTGACAATTAACTGACACTTTGGCAGAATAAGAATTGTGGGAGCAGGACCCAAGCTGTAGTGTAAATAATTATAAGGCAGTGTGATAAATACCTGGAGGAGATTTGAGACCAAACAATAAAGTGTTGATCAAGTAATGGGGACATGAATTGTCTTGCACCAGAAAGCTCAAGACCTAAGCCACGGGGAAGAAAGACTTCTCTTCTCTCGATAGGTTAGTTGATGAGACATACAGTCGTGAGGAAAAACCTGGCTTTTGTCTTAGCTGCGCCTCAGTGTAGTAAGTAAATGTGTCATGATACACGTGTTCTCCTTGGGCCCCTTCACAGAAGACCCCAGCATAGTCCACAGCTGCAGCAATCCCAACCAGGTGGACTTGCCACCTTGCTACGGTTTGGTTAAATCGAAGTCCAGCCTTAATCTGATGACAAATATCACCAGCAAATGTGTTAATGAGATAAATCTTTATGATTATTTATTTGGGAAAAGTACAGTTTCATGGGGATTTTTGATATTTAAATTACCCATTTCTGTCCCTATCCATTCACTTGAGTAACTAGCAGATCTCTATTTGATGCTATGTTGATAGATGCTTGTTCTACATGGCCATGTGTGACCAGCCTTGGAGATACAAACTGGGGTATTCTTACTTCATGAGGTAGAGCTTGATGCTAACGAAGTGACCTGCTGAACATAGCTCACCACACTAAGTCAGCCACTGATAAGGCCATTCTTGCTGCAGTACCAGTGTTACTACATCCAGCATGTAAGCCCCAATAAAGTGTTTAGCTACTGAAAATCTTCATAGCATATGAACATATCTAATTCAGTTATACTTCTATAACTACTGAAATACAGTCCCCGTCTGTCCAAGTATGTCAATTCCAGAAAAACTCACCAATGGAAGCAAAAAGCTCTCGGCATGAGAGTGTTTTCATTAATGTTGTAAGCCAACAAAAAAAGCTATGGTTCATCAAACAACTAGGTGACTTGGAGGTACCTAAACTAGCTTTTAAAATGATACTTAATAATGTGATGAACGTCAGGTCTCTCTACAATTTGGAACATCAAAACATTATATACCCATGTTATTTAAATATTAATCTATTTTATTTTATTTTTTAAAATAAATTGTTTTATTAATTAATTTTTGTTACAGATGTTTCTCCTTTTCCCCCCACTGATTCCCTCCTTCTCCCTCCCTGCCCTGTCCCCAGCTTTGTTGTCCATGTCCATTGTTCATGCACACATGCATACAAGTTCTGGGGTTTATCTCTCCCCCACCAACCCCTCTTTTAGGGATTGTCAGTCTGTACCCCACTTCCACGTCTCTGGGGCTACCCCATTCCTCAGACTCTTATGTTCATTGTATTCCACAAATAAGTGAGATCATATGATACTTGTCTTTCTCTGTTTGGCTTGTTTCACTTAGGATGATACTTTCTAGGTCCCTCCATGTAGTCTCAAAGGATAAGAGATCTTTCTTTCTTACAGCTGCATAGTACTCCATTGTGTATATGTCCCACAGCTTTTTCATCCATTCGTCTACTGATGGACACTTGGGCTGTTTCCAGATCTTAGCTATTGTAAATAGTGCTGCTACAAACATGGGGGTATATATATTCTTTCTGATTGGTGTTTCAGGCTTCTTAGGATATATTCCTAGAAGCCAGGATCACTGGGTCAAATGGAAGTTCAATTTTTAATTCTTTGAGGTAACACCATATTGTTTTCCATAGTGGCTGCACCAGTCTGCATTCCCACCAGCAGTGTGCTAGAGTCCCCTCTTCTCCACACCCTCGCCAACACTTGTTGTTTGATGATTTGTTGATGGTGGCCATTCTGACAGGCGTGAGGTGATACCTCATTGTTGTTTAAATTTGCATCTCTCTGATGATTAGTGATGTTGAGCATTTCTTCATATGTCTCTTAGCCATTTGTATGTCCTGTTTGGAGAGGTGTCTATTTAGTTCCTCTGCCCATTTTTTAATTGGGTTCTTTGTCTTCCTTTTGTGGAGTTGTATGAGCACTCTCTCTATATTGGAAATTAACCCCTTATCTGATATATCATTGGCAATGATGTTCTCCCATACAGTGGATTTTGGGAGATTGTACCTTTCCGTTTTGATGATTGTATCTTTCGCTGTGCAAAAGCTTTTGAGTCTGAAGTAGTCCCATGTGTTCATTTTCTCCTTTGTTTCTGTTGCCTTAGGTGATGTATCAGTGAAAATTCTGCTACGTATGATGTCTAATATTTTGTTGCCTACAGTTTCTTCTAGGATTTTTATGGATTCATGAGTCACATTTAAGTCTTTCTTCCATTTTGAGTTTATTCTTATGTAGGGTGTAAGTTGATGGTCTAGTTTCATTTTTCTGCATGTAGCTGTCCAATTTTCCCAACACCATTTATTAAAGAGGCTGTCCTTACTCCACTGTTTGCTCTTAACACCTTTGTCAAATATTAATTGACCATATTGTCTTGGGTCCATTTCTGGGTTCTCTGTTCTGTTCCACTGGTCAATTTGCCTGTGCCAGGACCAGGCTGTTTTGATTGCAGTGGCTTTGTACTATAACCTGAAATCTGGTAATGTGATCCCTCCAACTTTGTTCTTCTTTTTAAAGATTGCTGTGGCTATTTGGGGTCTTTTTTGGTTCCATTTGAACTTTTGAAGTACTTGTTCTAATTCTGTGAAGTATGCAATTGGTATATTGATGGGGATTGCATTGAATCTATAGATTGCTTTGGGTAGTATGGACATTTTAATGATGTTAATTCTTCCAATCCATGAACAGGGTATGGGCTTCCACATTTTTATATCTTCCTCTATTTCTTTTTTCAATGACCTGTAGTTTTCTGCGAATAGGCCCTTTATTTCTTTGGTTAAGTTTATTCCTAGGTATCTTAATTTTTTTAACGCAATGGTAAATGGGATTGTTTTCTTAGTATCTCTTTCTGTGAGTTCATCATTGGTGTATAAGAATGCCATCGATTTCTTGATGTCAATTTTGTATCCTGCCACTTTTCCAAATTCATTTATTAAGTCAAGTAAATTTTTGATGGAGTCTTTGGGGGTTTCTACGTATAGTATCATGTCATCTGCAAATGATGACAGTTTCACTTCTTCCTTTCCAATTTGGATCCCTTTAGTTTTTTCTTCCTGTATGATTGCTGTGGCTAAGAATTCCAGTACTATGTTAAATAAGAGTGGTGAAAGTGGGCATCCTTGCCTTTTTCCTGTTCTTAAGGAAAACGCTTTTAGTTTTTGTCCATTGAGTATGATATTGGCTGTAGGTCTTTCATATGTGGCCTTTATTATGTCGAGATATAATCATTCAATTCCCACATTGCTGAGCATTTTTATCAGAAATGGATGCTGGACTTTGTCGAAGGCTTTTTCAGCATCTATTGATATGATCATGTGGTTTTTATTCTTCATTTTATTTATGTGGTGCATCACGCTTATTGATTTGCGAATATTGTACCAGCCTTGCATCCCTGGGATGAATCCCACTTGCTCATGGTGGATAATTTTTTTGGTGTATTGCTGGATCCAATTTGCTAGTATTTTGTTCAGGATTTTGGCGTCGATGTTCATCAGGGATATTGGCCTGTAGTTTTCTTTCTTTGTAGTGTCTTTTTCTGGTTTTGGAATTAAAATTATGTTAGCCTCATAAAACGAGCTTGGAAGTCTTCCTTCTTTTGAATTTTTTGAAATAGTTTAAGGTGAATGGGTGTTAGTTCTTCGTTGAATGTTCAATAAAACACCCCCGTGAAGCCATCCAGGCCTGCCTGGATGTTTGCTGGGAGAGTCTTGATTACCTCTTCAATTTCCTTAGTTGTTATTGGTCTGTTCAAGTTTTCTGTCTCTTCCTGCTCCAGTTTTGGGAGACTATGTTTTTCTAGAAATTTGTCCATATCACTTAGATTGTCAAATTTGTTGCCATATAATTGTTCATAGTAGTTGTTAACGATCTTTTGTATTTCTGTGGTGTCAGTTGTTACTTCTCCTCTTTCATTTCTGATTTTTGGGTTCTCTCTCTTTGTTTCTTGGTGAGTCTAGCTAAGGGTCCATCAATCTTGTTTATCTTTTCAAAAAACCAGCTCTTTGTTTTATTGATCCTTTGAATTGTTTTTTTTTTTTTTGGTCTCTATGTCATTTATTTCTGCTCTGATCTTTACTATTTCCTTCCCTCTACTTGCTCTGACGTTTTCTTTTTGTTTGTTCTTTAGTTCTTTAAGTTGTGAGGTTAGATAATCTATTAGAGATTTTTCTTGTTTTTTGAGGTAGGCCTGTAGTGCTATGAACTTCCCTCTCAGGACTGCATTCGCTGCATCCCATAGATTTTGTGTTGTTGTGTCTTCATTTTTATTGGTTTCCAGAACATTTGTAATTTCTTCCTTGATCCCCTCAGTAACCCATTCATTGTTTAATAACATGCTTCATAGCTTTCATGTGTTCAAATGTCTTTGTATGTTATTGTTGCAATTGATTTCTAGTTTCATGCATTGTGATCTGAGAAGAAGCTTGATATGATTTCAGTCTTCTTGAACTTGTAGAGACTTAGTTTGTGCCTTAACATGTGGTCTATCTTTGAGAATATCCCATGTGCACTTGAGAAGAATGTGAATTCTGTAGTTTTGGGGTGTAATTCTCTGTAGATATCTATTAAATCCATTTGGTCTAGTGCTGCATTTAGGACCTCTGTTTCTTTGTTAATTTTTGTCTAGAGAATCTATCCAGTGATGTCAGTGGGGTGTTGAAGTCCCTGCTATGATTGTATTGCTATCAATTTCTCCTTTGAAGTCCTCCAGAAGATTTTTAATATATTTTGGTGCTCCTATATTGGGTACATATATGTTTATCAAGGTTATATCTTCCTGTTGGATAGATCCTTTCAATATTATGTAGTGGCCTTCTTTGTGTCTAGTTATGGCCTTCATTTTGAAATCTATTTTATCAGATATGAGTATTCCTACCCCAGCTTTTTTACCCTTTCCGTTTGCTTGGAAGATTTTTTTCCATCCCTCCCCTTTCAACTTATGTGAGTCTTTTGTTGTGAGGTGGGTCTCTTGTAAATAACATATAGATGAGTCATGCTTTCCTATCCAATCAGCTACTCTGTGTCTTTTTATGGGAACATTCAATCCATTTACATTTACAGTGATTATTGATATGTACTTATTTATTCCCATTTTTGTTTAGTGTGGTTCTATTTTTCTTCCCATTTCTCCTGCTAATTACAGCAGTCCTTTTAACATTTCTTGCAGCATTGGTTTGGTGCTAATGTATTCTCTTAGCCTTTTTTTGTCTGAGAAGCTCTTCATTTGACCTTCTATTTTGAATGATAGCCTTGGTGGGTAGAGTAGTCCTGGATTCAGATTCTTGTTTTTCATGACCTTGATTACTTCATGCAGCTCCCTTCTGGCCTGTAGTGTTTCTGTTCAGAAGTCAGCTGAGAGCCTTATGGGGGTTCCTTTGTAGGTAACCAGTTGCTTCTCTCTTACTGCTTTTAAGATTTTCTGTTTTTTCTTGAATTTTTGGTATTTTGATTACTATGTGTCTTGGTGTGGGCTTGTTTGGGTCTTCTTACTTGGGGCTCTCTGTGCTTCTTGACCTTGAATACCTTCTTCCTTCACCAAATTAGGAAAGTTTTCTATCACTACATCTTCAAATATATTCTGTAACCCTTGCTCATTTTCTTCTTCTTCAGGGACTCCTATGATGCAAATGTTATTAAGTTTCCAGTTGTCCCACAGTTCTCTTAAGCTATTTTCCTGTTTTTTAATTATTCTTTCCTTTTGGTTTTCTGATGGGTTGATTTTTTTCTACCCTATCTTCTAGTTCTCTGATCTGTGTCTCAGCTTCCTCTACTCTGCTGTTTAGACTTTCCAATGTGTTTTTTATTTCTGCTATGTCATTCTTCATTTCTTCTTGGTGGTTTTTAATTTCCGACTGGTTCATTTTCATCATTTCTATGTCTTCACTCATGGTGTTCATGTCCTTACACATGCTGTTGAGCTTCCTCAAGATTATGCCTCTGAATTCTAGTTCTGTTAACTTGCTTAACTGCACCTCATTCATGTCATCTTCGGTAGAGGTCTCTTGTTCTTTCACTTGGCTTTTGTTTCTGTTTTTCACCATTTTGGCTGTCACAGTGGGCTTTGGAGTCTGCCAAATTTTCCCCGTTGGTGTTGGTGTTCTGCTGTTTGTGGCTTCCTCTCCTGGGTTTGGATGAGGCAGGGAGGACCCACTTTAAACACCACTGTCAAGTCTTACTTTCCTGGTTAGAGTTGCTAGCTCAGGGGATGGTAGTTATCCTCTAGCTCTTTTGCCTGGAGGCTATTAGTAGAAGTCACCTGAAGAACCTTGGTTTCTGAGTTGACTAAAAAACTCCCTCAGGTGCTCAGTGTAAGAGGATCTCCCAAGGGTGGGGCAGATGCTTGTTGTTAATGGGCCTCAATTCGCATTTCAATGGCCACAGGGTGGTGTTGAATCTCCAGAGGAGGGGCCGCCGCCTCTCCCCAGGGCCCTGGGAAGGAGTAAGATGACCACAGTCCTGTGTGGCTGCACTCAGCAAAAGCTCTGAGCTCCCTCCAAAACCCAAGTGTCCCCACACGGTTGGTTCCAGTCCAGTCTGTCCTCCCTCTGCCGGAGCCCAAGGTGAGTGGCTGCTGCCAATTTAGCCTCTGTCCGGGCTCTGCGCCTTGGAGCCACCTGGGGCTTTAACCCCAGGGTGCTACTTCCAGCCAAGGGTGGCCGAGGCTGTGGCACTAGCCGAGGGCGTAGCACCCAGCCGAGGGCTTAGCACCCAGCCATCGTGGCCCTAGGACTCAGCCGAGGGCTGCTGGACCCAGCTGAGGCCACAGGACCCAGCCAAGGGTGCAGCTTCCAGCCGAGCCTGCCAGACCCAGCTGAGGTGGCAGCAGGTCCCAGCTGAGGGTGCAGCTTCCAGCTGAGTCCCCTGGTCCCTGCCCAGGCCGCTGTGGACCGTGGGCTCCCGGCCCCTCTCGCGTCCTCGCAAACCTACCAGGATTGAGTCAGTGACCCTGGTTATGTGGTCCTCCAAGCTGCCTTTTGGTTGCCCTTTCTTGACGATTTGTCTTTATTTTCGTTGTGAATCCAGTTTGGTCCTGGGAGATGGTCTGTGTAGCTCCATTCACTCCGCCGCCATTTCTACTTCACCCTATTTTATTTTTTAAGGCAATTCTAGGACAAGAGATTATGAGAGTTCAGTTTTATCAATAGCAGTCTCTGATGAGATCAATCTTTTGTGATCTTTTCAATAGGATAACTTATTAGTGCACAAAGGAATAATGTTTATTACACTGAAGATTATTGCTGTTTGTAAATGAGTAAATTGTAATTTTCAAGGAAAATGTTCAGTGTTTTCATCTAAAATATCTCTCTGGTAAAGAACAAGCAGGAAGTTGCCTAGTAAATACCAGCAGTGCAGAGTGGCACTCACGTTGTCTCAGTTTTGTACTGCTCGTTAGAAGAGCTGAAATGATTTTTTTATTGCAAGCATTTACAGCATACAAAAATACAAACTAAAACTGAATGAAATACTTAATTGTAAGTTGTGAAACCAAAAAATCTTAGAGGAAAATATAGGCAGCAAAATCTCAGACATTACATGTAGCAGAATGTTCACTGATACATCTCATAGGGCAAGAGAAACAAAGGAAAAAAATAAACAAATGGGACTACACCAACCTAAAAAGCTTCTGCACAGCAAAAGAAACCATCTTCAAAATGCAAAGGGAACCCACTGTATGGGAGAACATGTTTGCCAATGATACATCTAGTAAGGGGTTAATTTCAAAATATATATAAAGAACCTTTACAACTCAACAAAAGGAACACAAAGTGGGCAAAAGACCTGAATAGACATTTCTCCAAAGAGGACATACAGAAGCCCAAGAGAAAAATGAAAAAGTATTCAAAGTCACTAATCTTCAGGGAAATGTAAATAAAAATGACAACGAGGTATCATCTCATACTTGTTAGAATGGCTACCATAAATAAATCAACAAACAGCAAATGCTGGTAAAGATGTGGAGAGAAGGGAACTCTAGTGCACTGCTGGTGGGAATGCAGACTGGTGCAACCACTGTGGAAAACAGTGAGGAGTTTCCTGAAAATAAATTAAAAATTGATCTGCCATTTGACCCAGTGATCTCAATTCTAGGAATATACCCTAAGAATCCCCAAACAGCAATCAGAAAGAATATATGCACCCTTATGTTCATAGCAGCACTATTTACAAAGCTAAGATCTGAAAATAGCCCAAGTGTCCATCAATAGATGAGTGGATAAAAAGCTGTGGTACATTTACACAATGTAATATTATGCAGCTGTAAAAAAGAAGGATCTCTTACCTTTTGAGAAAACATAGAGGTACCTGGAGATTATTATGCTGAGTGAAATAAGCTAGTCTGAGAAAGACAGTATCACATGATCTCACTTACATATGGAATCTAATGAACAACATAAACTGATGAACAAAATAGGTCCAGAGACACAGAAACGTGGCACAGCCTGATGGATCTCAGCAGGAAGGGGGGGGGGGGCAGGAAGAGATTAACCAAAGAACTTATATGCATTGCCCATGGACACACAATAGTGTGGTGAAGGCCTGGAATGGGGTGGGAACCAGGTGGAGGGGGCAATGGGGGGCATCTGTAATAGTCTCAATAATAAAACTTAAAAACAAAAAAACTTAATAATTAAAGTTAGATACTTAAGAGTGAAAGTCACATCTCCAGTACATGTTCATACTTGTTCAGTGGTTTCTAAATCTGTGCTTATAAACAAAATCATTCTTAGTCTTTTGACAACTGCTATTTGTCCTGTAGGGTAATTACTCCCTAAGGAGATGCAAATTGTTTGGTGGTTCTTGATGGCTTTGTAGTAATTACCATGCTATCAGATAGCTCAGAATTAAGATAAGCTTTGGCATCAAAACTTCATATGGTTGATTCTAAAATAAGATGCTTAGATGGGTAGAATACTAAATGACATCTCCGAATAAGTAAAATCCTGGGCCAAGCTTATCTCAAACCTGTGGCTGGCACAAGTTGTATCTGAGGTCAAACAAAGGTCACTTGAATGCCTCAACATTTAATAAAATGTTTATACATGTCAATATGATATAAATACATAATAACATACATGTAAATATATTTTATATGTTTGTATAAATGTGTATTTAAACATATGTCTATATATGTAACATATAAAAACAGAGAGAGAGGAGGAGAATGATAATGCTTTATGGAGAAAATGCTTGTGCTAGGTAAACTTCATTCAAGCATGAGTCATAGTTCTGTAGGCATTATTCAATGTTAATGGATTAATATTATATATTATATATTTTACATATATATTAGTATGGCATATATTATATATAGTATAATATATATATATTATGTAAAAAATATATATGGCATGTATAGGATACACAATATATATTAAATAAGGTGTATTTTAACAGAAACACACATAAAACAAGATTATGTACTGACCAGTCAATGAAGATGTCATAATCAGTCTTGTGAGAATCTAACCCATTATTTCCTCTAAAAGCAAAGGCTAAGTATCTATCCATTTGCCAATTCAGTGGTTTCTGTAGCATTATAGAACATAACTACCATGATTAACAAGAATCAGCGGTAAGTTACCGTCATAATACCCCTACGTTCTTAAGCACTTTAGTGTGCATTTGCAAAAATCATGGCCATGTCCTCATACATCCACAGTGCAATCATCAAGTCATTATAACTGTTACCACACTATTAGATAACCTACTGACTTTATGCAGGTTTTCCCAATGTCTCACTGATGACCACTGTAGAATGTAGAATTGTTTTCTGGTCTGTTTCATCATCCTACATTGCATTTACTTGTCCAGTATCTGTAGCTTCCTTTAAGCGAGAACAGTGTCTCAGTTTTGCATGATCTTTACATTTTTGAAGAGTTGTGGTCAGTTAGTTTATAAAATGGTCCTCAGTTTGGATTTGTTTGCTGTTTCCTCATAGTTCTGTAGGCATTAATCAATGTTAATGGATTAATATTATATATTATATATTTTACATATATATTAGTATGACATATATTATATGTAGTATAGTATTTATATATTATGTAAAAAAATATATATGGCATGTATAGGGTACACAATATATATTCAATAAGAATGTTTTGGCAGGAATAATACAGAAGTAACATGATATCTGTGGTGTATTATATTAGGAACTATATACCAACTATATCTATTGTTCCAATGCTTGGTTACTTGGTTAATGTAGTGTCTGTCAGTGTTATCCACTGAAAAGTTACTGTATTTCCATGTGTAATTAAGTATCTTCTGCAAAAACCATCCTCTGCCACAAGATTAATATCATAAGGAAAAACAAAATAAAAAAAGTAAAAAGCATAACTTTAGGCACTGATAATTTGTGAAGAAAATAAACTAAGCAAGTAATACATTTTAAATATGTGGCAAAAGGAGACATTTTTAAAAATTTAAATGAAAATTAAAAAGTTTGTCTGATTTTTCTTTTTTTTATCCTCACCAGAGGACATTTTTCGATATTTTGTTCAGATAGAGTGGGAGAGAGAGAGAGAGAAACATTGACGTGAAAGGGACACATCGAGTGGTTGCCACACACATGACCCAACCAGGGCGGGGGACAAACTGCAACCAAGGTACGTGCCCTCAGCGGGAACCGAACCCGGGTCTCTCTGGACCGCAGGCTGACGTTCCAACCACTGAGCCAAACCAGCCAGGATTGTTAACAGACTTTTGACAAAAGAATGGAGTAAGTTATTTAAAATACTGAAGGAAAGAAAATGTAAGCTAAGAATGTTTTATTTAGCAAAACTGACTTTCAAATATAAAGAGAGCAGATAAACTATTAGCATATAAGAACTTGAAATATGTTATCATGCATGAGCCCTTCCTGAGAAATATACTATAGAACAAGCTTCAGGCAAATAAAATTAATTGAGGAGACATAAGGGCTAATAGTGGGCATTACATATGTATTTATGTGTAAAATAAAGTTAAATGAGCAGAGGATGCAGTGTTTATTTTTTAATAATACAGACGCAATAAAGATAGAAAGTTGTTGCCGGAGGGAAGAGGGAACCAGATGCCTCCACACTCATGGGGAGAAGTTTCTTGCGACGTCTTTAGAAAATGAGTTTTCAAAGGAGAATGGATGGTTTTACTGGCGTGGAATTACACTTCTAGGGGAGAAAGCCCCGTGTCCCTCAGTCCAGTTCTGAAAGGGGCAGCCCTGGTACAGCAAGGCCAGAAACAGAGCCAGCGTCCAGAGTGTCGTCCCATGGTGCAGACTAGGATTAGCCCAGATTCAGTCCATTGGTGGATTGCGTGGGTCCCACACGGCTGTGGCCACACGGAGAAATGCAGGACAGGGAGCCCTGCAAGCAGCCTAGCCTGGGGTGGGGGGAAGAGAGAGAGAGAGAGAGAGAGAGAGAGAGAGAGAGAGAGACGGGCAGCTTCCCTCTGTCTAGGAGATTAAACATTTAGGTTTCTTGTGCTTGCGGTGCACACACCTATTCCAGTGATGGACAGGTGGGCACCTCCCAGGCCACTCAGACCCTCCTGGGCATGCGTCCAAACTGACTTTGTGCAGACCCTCTGCCCACTGCGTGAATAGACCTGAAATATTAAATTAGCTAATTTTCCCTTTGCTCCTTCCCTGTTAAATAAGAACCAGGTTATTGTGCTGATAGCAAAGTAATAAAAGAGATCTAAAACATCTTTTAGCCATATTCAGTCATCATGTTTTTGCTGATAAGATTGGTATTGTTATTCTGGAAATGTACATGTAGTGTGGGAAAAGCACATAAGTAATTATTTCATATTTTAATTCTCTCCTCTCCCGGTACCCTTGAGAACTAGGGTTCCTGGCAGGGGAAGAGGTATACAGATTTAAGATGAAAATTTTAAGCGAAAGCACTGTACTGTTGAGTGTGAATTGGAAGTATTTTGCATTTAAATATAATTTTCCCTAGCTGTATCCATTGGAATGGATTAGAGGCAGCAATAACCCTGAAACAGGCAACTCTCAGACACCAGGGAGGCTGTGATGGGACAGCCCCCTGAGTCCCAAAGGAGAGGACTGTCCCCAACCTCAATTCTTGTCTTCTCATATAAAGGGCATAAAACAAGAAAACCGCAGGTGATTGCATTGTGAAAAACAAAACAAAACAAACAAAACTCCGCCTGGCCAGTGTGGCTCAGTGGTTGGGCATCCACCCTGCACCAAGAGGTCGCCAGTTCAATTCCCGGTCAGGGCACATGCCCAGGTGTGGGCCTGATCTCCAGTGGGGGCATGCAAGAGGTGGCCAGTTGATGTTCTTTCTCATCAATTTTCCATCTCTCTCTTCCTCTACCTTCCTCTCTCTCTAAAATCAATAAAGGAAAAAAATTAAAACAAAAAACAACAATCATTTATTGAAGCACGCAAATTGATTAAAGGAACAAGCAAACCTATACATCTGGCTTACGAAGTGTTGTCAGGCTCTCAGCTGATATGAAGAGCAAGTTGGTTAGGGGTCCGAGGCATTATATAGCCTCCTGTCTATAGGTTTCAGCATTCCCCTGCTGCATATTCTCAAGGTCCCTGTTCACTTTGTTGTGGCCTTCCCAGAATTCACGAGAAGCACCCGGCAGTGTTATCCTGTCAAGCCCCAAGACTGCTGGCTTTCCACCTGGGGAGTGAAAAAAAAAGCCCCTCTTTTTCCTTTCCCCGTCCCTAGAGTGGCTGGTTTCCTTCTTTAACGAGCGAGAAAACCTTCCCCTCCTCTCCCCCTTTCCTGCTCTCTCTCCTCATGGAGGCTTTAACCACTGGTTCCCAAGTGTCCTTGGCTGGGAAGATAATGGCTTGTTACTTGCAGGCCAGCTGCAAATTGCCCACCTTGTTTGGCCTTGTTTGAACTTTCCTGCCTCAGTTTCCCTATTCCTCCTGCCCTAGAATTTTCCTAGCTTCTTATTACCCTGCAAGAAACCCAGTAGCCGTAGCAAAGAATATGCCAAGCACACAGATTCTGTTCCTGAAACACTATCTCTCACTAAAAATTTTCAGGACTTTCAGGAGAACGAACAATTTCACGTTTAGGGCAGGTAACATGCACGATGAACCTGGAACATCTTCTCACGATGTAAAACAAAGAATTCATCGTCAACTACTAGAGTTATGCCCAAAGGACTCAGAAGAACACTCAAAGAGGTTCACACTGGTTAAATATGTTACCATTCAAACCTTCAAATGCATGGAGGGCAAAAGCAGGTTACTATTCATAAATAATACAATAATTTAAAAATAAATAATAATACAAGAATAAAGCATTTCATGCCCTCATAACTGCAAATCTACGTTTGCCAATCTCTGTATAACTATAATAGATAGAAACTCATCACATATGTTTAACTATATGACAAGTTAGGTTTAAATAAATCATAGCTCGTTCGAAAGTAGCTTAAAAATTGATTTACTCCCTTTGAGCATTTAAGAACACAAATTATTTAATTTGAAAATTGTTGAGTAGGGGAATGGATCGGGTATTTATTCTACATCACCAGCGTGAACTGTGACATTAGGTGACCAAGTGGTTGAGGTGACAGTGGGCAGAGATTCTGCTTATGGAAATATTAGAGCTTGAAAGCAAAGCAGCAATGACAGGACATAACTGTGCACCCACTAACGAGTGGAGCGTCAACAGCAGCTAACATCAGGAAGGGTGGCAACCAGATTATAGAACTGCAGAAGGCCACCCATAGTGTGGTCTGGTGGATATCCAAAGGAACTGAAACCATGACCTCAAAGAGACATGCGCACTTCCAACGTTTACTGTAGCAACATTCACAATAGCTGAGATACAGAAACCACCTAAATGTCCGTCCACAGATGGAGGGATGAATAAAGCCTGATGATACATCCGGCGGACTGTTATTCAGCCTTTAAAAAGAAGGAAATCCTGCCTGGCTGGTGTGGCTCAGTGGACTGAGCATTGTCCCATGGACTGATAGGTCCTGGTTTGATTCCTGGTCAGAGCACATGCCTGGGTTGCAGGCTCAATCCCCAGTGGCGGGGGTGGGGTGGGGTGTAGGAGGCGGCTGATCAATCGATGTTTCTCTCTCATATCGATGCTTCTATCTCTCTTTCCCTTCCTGTCTCTCTAAAAAAAACAAAAACAATAAAAACATAAAAAAGGAGGAAATCCTGCCAATGTGACCACATAGATGAACCGGAAAGGGATTATGCTAAGTGAATTAGCCAGTCACGGAAGGACAAATAGTGCATGCTCACACATACATGAGGTGTCCAACATGTTCAGACTCATAGAAACAGGGAGCAGATGACGGTTTCAAGGGCTGAGGGATGGGAAGAGGGGGATTGCTTTTTAAGAGGTACAAAGTTTTAATTCTATAAGCTGACTGAGTTCTAGAGATCCATTGTACAACATTGTGTCTGTAGCTCACAGTACAGTATCATGTGCTTCAACATTGTTGAGTGTGGTCCATGTAAGAAACATTCTACCCTGGGAAGAATTTCTGTGAGTTTATTTGAACCAAAAGTGTCTACAATTACCAGGAAGAAAAATTCTCAACAGATTGAGATAGTTCTCCAGAGAATGGCAGTTTTGCACCGTACTTTATATATTACATTCAAAAGAGAAGACATGAGGTCCATTGGTGATAGATTAGGGAGGCAGGAGACAGCAAAGTGAGGAGACCTCTGGGACAGGATGAAAAGTAAGATGATAGACACACACCTCTTTTACACAGGTGGGTACATGACAGTTAACAGTCAACAATGATCTCAGTAACAATGAGGGAATTTGAGGACCCCAAAGAGTGATGTTGGTGTTTTGAGGGGTCTGGAAAAAGAAAAATTACTTTCACATTCCAAAGATATGTTATCGTAGATGCAAAAAGACAATAGATAGGCTCAGTGAAGGTAAATATTAACCTTTGGTTTTTAAAAATTTTTTATTTATATATATTTGATCAATTTACTTAAAAGTTCTCCAATGAGAAGAATAAATATGTTTAAAATCAGTCAGGAAATAAAGATATTCAGATCAATTTCACATAGCTTAAGAAAAAAAATAATGAGGGTAAAGCTTACATGAAGAACTTTAATTAATATGCATTCATAGTTTGAGAGATAATTACACATAATTTACTCTTTTGGTAGTTCCTAACAAAAGTGATATAAATGATCTTTGTTAAAAATTTTTAGTTAAAAGAAGCCATCTGAAGAAATTGCCAGAAATTGTACTTGTGTTGAGTTATTTGGTAATGACACCGAAAATGACAAAAAAAAACATTCCTTATTTACTTGATGCTACCAGTGGGATTGAAAACAATGCTAATGAGAATCTTCTTTAGTAAGATTTTGAGCCTCTTTTTAGTTCAAAATTCTCAGCAAGATCTTTGAGTTCAAAACCAATTTTTTCGACACTTCCTGTCAGGATAGCGGGTAGGTAAACGTGGTATCGCCTCCTCCTACAACCACATCAAAATGACAACTAAACTACAGAACAACCATCCTTCAGAACCACCTGACATCGAGCTGAATGGAAGTCCTACAACTACAGGATTAAAGCAGCAGCCACATGGAGCCTGGCAGGAGGGCGGAGGGGACGGGCTGGGCCCACACCCACGTGTGGCGGATAAAAATCAGGAGGACACCTTGGCTGGGAAGGTCCTCCCTGAGGACTGAGGGGTCCCTGTCCCACACCAGGTGCCCCGCTCAGGGTTCCAGTGCCAGGAAGAGAATCCCCATCACTTCTGGCTGGAAAACCAGCGGGAACTGAGGCTCAGGGAGGCTGAGGCGGCTGGAGCCCCAGGCAGCTCCTTAAAGGGCCCGCGCACGGACTTATCGGACTCTCTCCCTCTAAGCTCGGAGGGGAGGCAGCTCGAGGGGCAACAGGGACATACAGGGAAGAACTGAGCTGTTTGGTCTCAGGACGAGGACTGGAGAGGGGGCTTTCTCCTGGACAAATGTGTGGGGAGGCCGAGGCCATTGTTCCTTTGGTGAGCCCTTCCCTGGGGCGGCAGACAGCCACCCTATCTGAGACTCCAGCAACCTGGCTCACACTGGTAGCCCCGCCCTGGTGACTCCCTGAGGCCCCGCCCCTACAACTTTCAGGCCCAACCTAGCTGTTTCCAAAGGCTTTGCCATAGGATTGACCTGTCTTGGCTCCTGCTTCAGAGGTTCCTAAAATCTCTCAAACAAGCAGCATTTAATCTCAGTGAGCCCCATACTTCTTGTTAAGTGGCCCAGGCCTGGCACTAGAAGCAGCCAGCCTTGGTTCACAACTTGGCTTTTCCTGGACACCTCCAAGCCCAGCACAAGAAGCAGCCACCTGCAGATCACTTTGTAGCTTATGCCTGGTGGTCCCAGGTAGAACACAGGCAGTGGCTGACCTTGCCCCAGACCCAGCACACCTAGTGGACAGTTTCAGATCACATTGAAACACCACCACCCAACCACCTCCATAAGTGACACACTCAATGAACAGACTCAGTGGGTACAAGAGCCCTGCTGAAGTAAGTCTTTCTCTGTGTGGTGGGCCCTGCACAGCTGATCCTCCAAGGTAGTCAGAGGTCAGTAGTCAGTGGGTACAGCCAATCCTTGCAGCTGATCAGCCTGAGTAATTCCCTCCCACTGATATGCCAACAGCAATCAAGACTCAATTACAACAGAAGGGTGTACAGTCCATACTAGGGGTGCACCTCAAGGGCCCAGCTGGAATGATCAGGGAGGTTGTGCCACTGGATCCTACAGGACACCTACAATAATAAGTCACCCTATGAAGCCTAGGAGACATAGCAACTCTACCTAATACATAGAAACAATCACAGGGAAGCAGCCAAAATGAGGAGACAAAGAAACATGTCCCAAATGAAAAAAAAGAACACAACTCTAGGAAAAGAATTAAACAAAATGGAGATAAGCAATCAGTCAGATGCAGAGTTTAAAACACAGGTTATAAGATTTCTCAAGGAACTTGGTGAGACATTCAAGAAACTTAGTGAGACCTTCAAGGAACTTAAGGAGACCACCAAGGAACTTAGTGAGAACATCAACAACATAAAAAATAACGAGTCAGAAATGAAGGATGCACTAACTAAAATAAAGAATAATTTGCAGGGATTCAATAGTAGAGTAGGTAAAGCCAAGAAGTAAATCATCGATTTGGAATATAAGGAAACAGAAAACACCCAACCAGAACAGCAAAAAGAAAAAAGAATACAAAACATGAGGATAGTGTAAAGAGTCTCTGGGACAACTTCAAGCGTACCAACATTCACATCATAGGGGTGCCAGAAGGAGAAGAGAGAGAGCAAGAAATTGAAAACCTATTTGAAACAATAATGACAAAAAACTTCCCTATTTTTTTTTTTCTGTAAAGAATTTTATTTTATTTTTAAATTATTTTTATTAATTTGTTTTTGTTACAGATGTTTCCCCTTTTCCCCCCATTGACACCCTCCTCCCCATCCCACTCACCCCTTCCCCAGCTTTGTTGTCTATGTCCTTTGGTTATGCATACATGCATATAAGTTCTGTGGTTTATTTCTCCCCCATGCAACACTCCTTCTTCTGGGTCCCTTGTCAGTCTGTACTCCACCTCCATGTCTCTGGGTCAGTTTTGTTCATCAGTTTGTTTAGTTCATGATATTCCACAAATAAGTAAAAAAACTTCACTAATATGATGAAGGAAACAGACATGCATGTCTAGGAAACACAGAGTTCCAAACAAGATGAACCCAAAGAGGACCACACCAAGACACATCATCATCAAAATGCCAAAGGTTAAATACAAAGAGAGAATCTTAAAAGCAGCAAGAGGAAAGCAGTTAGTTACCTACACAGGAGCTCCCATGAGACTGTCAGCTGATTTCTCAAAAGAAACTTTGCAGGCCAGAAAGGAGAGGCAAGAGATATTCAAAGTGATTAAAAGCAATGACCTACAACTAAGACTACTCTATCCTGCAAAGCTATCATTTAGAATCAATGGACATATAAAGAGTTTCCTAGACAAGAAAAAGCTAAAGGAGTTCATCACCACCAAATCAGTATTATATGAAGTGTTGAAGGGTCTTCTTGAAGGAGAAGAAGAATAAAAATATGAATAATAAAATGGCAATTAATACATATCTATCAACAATTGAATCTACAAACAAAATGAGCAAGCAGAACAGAAACAGACTCATAGATACTGAGAAATTTTTGTTGGTTACCAGATGGGTGGGGGCTGGTGGGATAGGTGAAAAAGATGAAGAAATTAAGAAGTGCAATTTGGTTGTTAGACTGATGAACCTAAAAGGGAAGGCTGGAGGGAGGGTGGGATGAGATAAACCTAAGAACTTCTATGCATATACGCATAACCAATGGACACCGACAATAGTGTGGGGAAGACTGGAGGGGGGCAGGATTGGGGAGGAGGGGGTCAATTGGGGGGGAAAAAAGAGGCCACATCTGTAATACATTCAACAATAAGGATGAGTTAAAAAACAACAATTTTTTCAACTAACAAAAGGAATCAAACAGCATAATCGAATAGTATCTCTCCCCAGATCTAGTTTTGTGGTAATTTTGTACACTTTGTCTTACCTATAGAATGCTGTTTTGTAGGAAAAATTCAAGACTTTTGTCAGGAAAGATGCTGGCCTAGGACATGAGTACCTGCCATTAACTGCTTTTAGTTAAAACGTTTTTAATTTTAGACCGTCCTCTGTGGTTACTTCAGGTCTGGGTTTGCAGGGCCACCATGCAGGCCTCCCCTGAGCTGGTCAGGTTAGCATGTGGCCACTGTATGTCCACAGTGTAGACCACATGTTAAGTTTCTTACCATAATAATAATTATAAAAAATAGATTGTTAATCCTGGTTTCCCAGGGCCAGAGTCTTTGCCTTACATTCACTGAGTTCTTTTCTCCCAAGAGGTCTTGAGCACAGTCGTGCAGCGAGAGCCCGGGCAGTTTCCCGGTGAGAATGATGTGAGTCTCTCCACCTCAGGACATTCTTGAGTTAGTGCCTTGCAGCATCACCTAAGCTGGTCATCCCTCCTGGAGAGGGGTTGCCCATTAAAGATGCTGTTTCTTTTTTTTTTGGTACATGCCCCTAGTGGGAACCGAACCTGGGACTCTCTGGTCTGCAGGCCAATGCTCCAACCACTGAGCAAAACTGGCCAGGGCTAAAGATGCTGTTTCTTGAAGTGTCAGAGAGGTCGGGTTGTTTCCCCAGACTCACTGTAGGTGTCCGCCATGGGTCAAGGGTGCTTCTGGCCACTCTCTCCGCCTTGGAGGTGAGAAATCTAGAAAGAGTTGTAGGCTGCACCTCCCCCCTGACTTGCCTCTGATATCCCATCTGTAAACCAGAGATAGCAATAATGTCTCTCTTTTAGGCTGAATATGTAAAAATACTAGAACCTCTATTCTTGGAGTAAGGCCTGTCTCCAAGGTCTAACTGGTAATAGATTAGCAGGGAGTATAGATCCCAAACTCAATGAACAGAGTCACTGACCATGCCCCTTGTCTCAGCAGAAGCCGAAGGAAATATACATAATCCTCTGTGTGGGGAAAACCAAACGGTGGCTGTTCAGATGTGTGACAAGTGTGCTTGATAGCACCTCAGCGGGGAGGACATCCCTCATCTGGCAAACCTTCTCCCTGGGAAGTGAGAATGCAGCTGTTATTACTTTGTAGAATTTAGCCAAGAACAGCTAACCCAGAAATTTTTGTTTAAGGATTCAACAAATTCAAAATAATGGAGCATGCTAATAGACCAACTTGTACACACAGTCAATACAGTCTTACTCAGAGAACTTGCATTATGTTTTTATGTTAGGTGATGTATTAGGTTAATGAAATTTTTGGTCCTTGGTTTTCAATTTTAAGAATATTGTCATTTGCATTAGTGGGATTCTGTGCTCACTTAACAGAACCTGGAAGAATTATGAAGAGAATTTATAAATGCTAAGTCCTTATTGGAATGATTTAAACCCAAATAAAAATATATGGAGTTATTTTTAGTTACCAAACTGGCCATAACCAAAAGTTCCTTATTTACTTTCCTCAAGTTGCATAAACCCAGGATGAGAAGAGACAGCATTTAAACTTTAACCTCTGTTAAAAGGGACAGTGAGGCTATAAAAAACTTCTTTTGTGTGTATAGGGGGAGGAGAAGGGTTTTTATAGGTTTGTTTAAAATTTATACTAAAGAAGAAAAGTGGAAAACACACAAAATGAGGGTAGCAATGTAGAGATCTGTCTATAGTCAGTTTTTAAATTAGCACCATCGCTAGTGAATATTTAATGATTACAGAGACACATACAGTGTTTAAATGTTTTTATTTTGGTTTAAAATGGAAACTAAAATGTTAAATACTTTAAAAATTATTCTTCCTCAAGAAGATTCAGATCTCATCAGCATAAAATACCGTTATGTGCAGTTATGAAACCCCTTTAGCATTTTCAAAGCATTTTTTATTTCATTAAGGAATTCTGAGGCCAAAAAATCTGAAATTACTTCCCCAATGACTTTCAGGCAGTAGGTGTTACAATCAAGATTTAAAACCCAGGTCGGCCTGACTCCAAAAGCTATTATCCCAGGCCTTCTGCATTGCATGTTGAATCACATATCACAAAGAGTCAAATCGTTTAGTTGAACAGCTGTTAAAGAATTCAGATTTCATGAATTCTAGTGTCATGCAAAGGCAAAAAATATAAAAATCCAATATAATAAAGTGTGTAGACAGATTATATATTTTATATTTAACATAAATAACTGTCAAGTAGTAAAGAAATTCAGTTGTAATTACGAAAGGCTATAGAGTTATGAGGGGTTTTATATCAGGGTCTTTTTTTTTAGCTTTTAAAAATGTATTTTTAATTTATTTTTATTTATTTTTATTTTTTTTTATCCTCACCCGAGGACATTTTTTGTTCAGATAGAGTGGGAGGGAGAGAGAGAGAGAAACATCGATGTGAAAGGGACACATCGAGTGGCTGCCACCCGCACAACCCAACCAGGGCCGGGGACAAACTGCAACCGAGGTACGTGCCCTTAGCGGGAACCGAACCTGGGTCTCTCTGGACCGCAGGCCGACGCTCTAACCGCTGAGCCAAACTGGCCAGGGCTATTTTTAATTTTTTAGTTACAGTTGAAACTCAATGGTGTGTTAATTTCGGGTGCACAGCATAGTGGTTAGACATTCATCTAACTTAAAAGTGGTCCCTAATTACAGTGTCATTGCCTATATCCCCTATGCTGTATGTACACCCCCATGACTACTGAAACTGCCAATTTGTACATCTAATCCCTTCCCCTTTATTGGGGGTGGGGGACTATTATGACTTCAACTTCACTTATTTCTAAAACGGTGTTCCTCAAACTTCTGCGCACATCAGATCATCTGGAAGCTTGTTGTAAATATAAACGCTACAAATCAACTTGTAGAAGTTTAGCCCAAAGTATGTTGCTAATGGTAATCTAAGAAACCGAAATATGATCTAGGAAAACATGATTCCATGGGCCAGTCAGTGCGGGAAACGGTGTTCTGCGTAAACCCTGCAAGCTGACTTTATGTCCTGCACTAACACGTGTCATGTCATGCTCCGCAGGAGGGGCCATCTGTAGGAGACCGGGTCCCAGAAATGAGGCCGGCCTAGTCCGGGCGCATCCCGGGACGTTAGGGTCTCTGAGCTCTGGGAAAAGAAACACCTGTGACCAGAAAACTAAATCAAGATCAGAGGCCGACAGAAACTCATCTGTGCACCTGACTCAAAGCCAGTAGAGAATGAAGGCTGGGTCAGGAGATGGAGCGAAGGGAGGAGGGTACAGGTACAGGAAACATGGTCAGGCTCCAGCTCCGGAAGTGGGTGTTAGAGACTGTGACGTGTGTGCTGCACCCTGAGAGTAGCAGGTCATCAGGCAGGGTCTCCGTGATCTGCCGCCCAGACCCACACTCTCCGGGGCCTGGCTCGGCTGACCCACGGGGAGCCCAGACCCACACCCCCCAGGGCCTGGCTCGGCTGACCCACGGGGAGCCCAGACCCACACCCCCCAGGGCCTGGCTCGGCTGACCCACGGGGAGCCCAGACCCTCACCCCCCAGGGCCTGGCTCGGCTGTCCCACGGGGAGCCCAGACCCACACCCCCCAGGGCCTGGCTCGGCTGTCCCACGGGGAGCCCAGACCCTCACCCCCCAGGGCCTGGCTCGGCTGTCCCACGGGGAGCCCAGACCCACACCCCCCAGGGCCTGGCTCGGCTGTCCCACGGGGAGCCCAGACCCTCACCCCCCAGGGCCTGGCTCGGCTGTCCCACGGGGAGCCCTCCCTGACTCTCCTGGCCGCCTCTCCCCAGGGCCTCCTGTGTCCCAACTGTCTTTACATTTAACATTTTCAGTTTTCTCCTTCCATATTGGTCAATGATTATTTTAGGTGTTCTGGACTTGCCAATTATACTGCAAGTTTTTGAGGGTAGAAATTATGTCTTGTACTTCTCAGTGACTCCTAAATACCTAGGATGATGGCCGCAGCTGCTTCAGTTCGGAAGTGATGTGTAATAAACCACCTCAAAACCGAGTGGCTTAGTCAGAAAGACAAGTACGTATAATGCCCCTCACCGGTGGCTTCCAAAGGACGAAATAAACTAACAAGCACAATAGAGACAGGCTCAGAGAGCGAGGGCAGGCTGACAGCTGTCGGGGAGGGGCTGGAGGCCTGGGGGTTGTGGGGGGATTGAGAAAAGGAGAGAGAGGACTCCCGGACTCCCGGACAGGGACTACGTGTGGTGACGGGGGGCGGGGCGAGGTGGAGGAGGGTATAAGGGGCAATACAAGGAGCTAGACAGAGACTTGACTTGGGGTGGTGATCACATAATACAGTATACAGATGAAGTGCTGTTGAGAATTGTGCACCTGAAACTTGTATAACTTAGTTAACCAGTGTCACCCCAATAAGTTCAATAAAAAGGAAAAAAAAACCTTAGTGGCTTAAAGTATGAGCTTTTTGTTAGTTCACATGGTTCTGTCCGTGTGTTGACTAGGTGGTTTTGCTCCTGGAACTCTGGGGCAGCTCACAGGCCAAACTGTGTTTGCTCACAAGGTGTTGTGCAGTCTGGGGGGGAGCATGTGTCATCTGAGTAGTCACCCGGGGTGCCATGTTCAGAAGGGCCCTACGCATGTGGCCTAATGCTCTGTGGTTGTGAACTTGAAATTCTTAAAAACATTTCTCACCATTTGTATTGAGCAAGTGAAAGGGAAGGGACAGCGGAGGGCGCATGTCCTGGGGGCTGCCTGCCTGCTCCACTGCCCCCACTGCTCGGCTCCTCGTGCTCCACCATCTCCCCCCTCCCCCCCTGCCCCCTGACAGAGGGTGCTGTCGCCCTGCCCCCTGGCCGAGGGTGCTGTCGCCTGCCTCATCAGTGAGGGGAGGCCATGGCCTGCTGCTGCCCTCTATTCCCAGCAGAAACCTGGGAGCAGAACAGGGGAGCGCAGGTCAGGGGTCTACGGCACCTTGGGGCACGCAGCACCTGCAGGGGTGCAAGGGGCCTGGGGGCCTGTGATGGCAGAACCGCAGCAAGGCCAGCGGACAGCTCTCGGCTGTGGCCAGGCCCAGTGCTGAGCGGATCCGCAGACGGAGATGGCAGCCCCTCGGATATTCATTACTGTGCATTGTGGCTTAGGGGTGCAGGCCGTGTGACCCAGAAACACGGCACCTTGGCTTATTAAACATCTTTAAGCTGAAGGACTTTTAAAAAAGAGCAGAAACTGAAAGGTCACGCTGACCTACCTGCCCTCGCCCTATTCCGTGAAGCAGGTTACGAAGCTCCCTTGTGAACCATGACCTCCTGTTCCCGAGGGAGCACGTTCTCATCACCAGGCAGGAGTGGGACCAAGAAGTCTGTCCGTGCAACAGACCTTGGTAAACTAGCCCCTATCTTCCTACTTACCTCTTCACTATTTACCATCTCTAGTCAAACCCTTTGTCTTGTCAACTTTTCACAGATGTATTTAAAAGCTTCCTGCTCTGGTCATTTTCTCAAGTACTCGTTCTCTTGTGAAGGCTCCTGTGTACATAGAAAAAGTTAATAAAATGTGTATGCTTTTCTCCTGTTTATCTGTCTTTGTCAGTTTAATTTTAAGACTCAGCCAGGGAAGCTAAGATGATGGAAAAAACACTTTTTTTCCTACAAGGCACTGGACCTGAGGGGAAGAAGACGGACTTCTCTTTTCCTGGCTGGGGTCCGCACTTTCATTTTTCACGGGACCCCGGACATCACACGGCTGGTGCTGGGTGCTGGGAACCTTCTGGAGCTCAGCTGGGGCCGTTTCCTGGGAGTGGAGAAGGCTCTGTTCTCCTCCCTGTGGACCTGGGCGCCAGGGGCTCCAAGGAGCCAGGGCAGAGCTGGGATTTCTTAAGGGTCCTCCTGGGAAGTCACATGGCATCACTTTTGCCACATTGTATTTACCACAGGACCAGCCCAGAATCCTGGGAAAGGGGATATACCCTGCCACTCGACTGTCAGTGGGGAGATCGCTGGCAGAGGGCCTGTGGGCTGGGAGACAGTCAGAGACCCGGGCGACCATCCAGCCGAAAGCACCAGAGAGCATGATGGCTAAGAGATGACATTTCAAGTTGGACAGGGGCTCGAAGCTCTGCTGCACCACCGCTCAACTACTTACTGAGCTTCTCTGCGCCTCAGCTTCCTCATCTCAAGATGAAGGGTCGTGCGAGGGTCGAACACGCTGTGCACAGTGGCCGGCACACACGCAGTGCTCAGCACACAGCGTCATCCCAGCGAAGGCTCAGGAGACCCGCAGACAGGAAGGACAGAAGCCTCCACTGCCGGGAAATTCATTATTGCGAATTCATTGTTGATTCCTTTGGCTAATATGCTTCCTGGTGCTTAGCAGTCAAGTTGGCCGTGACTAAATATTCACTGAAGGTGTGTTCACTCTTGGGCACCTGAGAAGTATTCGTATAATGTGAAAACACAGATGATTCTGGGGAGGCACCATTTTGCTGTGAAGCACTTTTCCAGAACTTGACCAATGATTGAGTCTGTCACAGGGAGGGAGCACGTGAAGGTACCCAGCATCCTTCTCAGAAGTCGGGACCCCACTGAAGGGAAGAAGAAGAAACTGGCCCCTGAAGGTACAATGAACAAGCGCGGTGACAAAGGCATAGGCATTCGTGACTGATCGCTAGTTCAATGTGAAGTAGTACAGCAGAACCCCCCTCAGCAAGTGTTAAAGAAATTTGATGTTTTAGGACCATCTATCTCTTTTCCTTTTTTTTCTTTATTGATTTTAGAGAGAGAGGAAGGGAAAGGGAGAGAGATAGAAACATGGATGAGAGAGAACACTGACTGGCCGCCTCCTGCACGCCCCCCACTGGGGATGGGCCCACAACCTGGGCATGTGCCCTGACCGGGAATAGAACCGGTGGCCTCTGGGTGCAGGGGTCGACGCTCAACCACTGAGCCACACGGGCTGTTGACCATCTATTTATTTCCTAACATGATGTGGAATGCAAACAATGGTTGCTGAACCCGAGCCTCTCTGACCTTCAGTTTCTGTCCAAGCACTCTCACTTGAAATAGTAAGAAGAATATATACCTCCTCAGTGTACAACAAAACTCTTTCTCCTCTAAGCCTCAAATTTTATTCCTACTTTTATTTGAGTGAAAATAATCACTCTGATGATAATAAAATTAACTTAACCCCTCAGGAAATCTGTCATTTTTATAACTAGAAAGGAACCAGTGAAGAAAAGGTGAAGAGAGACCCTTCTGGCTAAATTGACTGAAACATTCCGCAACAATGGAGAATAATAAAATGCAATTTAGATTGACAATGACCTGAGGCTTTAAGTATCAGAGTACTTAATGAGACATGAAGACCACATAAAGGTCATCAGTTCAGAAGTGACCTCCTGGTTATAGTATATAGATTAAAAAAAGATTCCAAACTTCTTTAAATGTGTGTAACTTATTATTTGTGAGATAAAATTAGTTGTTCAATTTGTATTAGAATGAAATAGGATTTTTTATGTACTAAATTGACAAAGATTTTTACAAGGTAACAATCAATAACTGCAAGTGCATGGTAAGAGAGGCAAACAGCCCCGAATATATCAAATAGCTCAGAAAAGTTCATACCCTTGTGTCTATAAATTATCTTTTTAAAAACTATCTTCAAAAGTTAAAGCTTTGCCCTGGCTGGTTTGGCTCAGTGGTTAGAGCGTTGGTCTGCAGTCTGGAGAGACCCGGGTTTGGTTCCCGCTAAGGGCACGTACCTCGGTTGCGGTTTGTCCCCGGCCCTGGTTGGGTCGTGCGGGTGGCAGCCACTCGATGTGTCCCTTTCACATAGATGTTTCTCTCTCTTTCTCTCTTCCTCTCTCTCCCTCCTACTCTACCTGAACAAAAATGGAAAAATGTCCTCAGGAGAGGATAAAAAAAAATTAAAGCTTTGAGATGTAAATATGTTTTTTTAAATGTTGATTACTGCACAGTATATATACAGCAAGAATTTTATGTTGAAAAGATAAAGCCAATGCAACCTGTAAAATTTTGGGAACAGCCTAAATACCCAATAACAGGAGAAGGTTTAATGACAGCACATCCCAGGAACAAAATCCACTGCTACTTAAACCAGGTTTTACAATACACTTAATGACACAGGAAAATTTCTCACAAAACAATATTAGATTTTTTTAAAAGCAGATGTAAAATTGTAGAGCAGTACATTTTTCACTAAGTTTCTTAAAATAAAACAAGTGGGCATGGACGAAGCATGGAGATTTCTTGGCAGACGTTAGGTAGACCCTTTCAGACAAACTCCGGCTCTCGGCACCGCCACGCAGTGTGGCACAGTGGAAATGGCCGAGGTTCTGGAGATGCCTGATGGGGTTCTAATTGTTGGGCTTAAATGAAGGTCAAACCAGAACAAAGACTGGATCACACTCTTGGGGTCTGGACTGGTTTTATTTTTCAGTGCTTACTGTTGAGTGTGGCTGTTCAGTTTGTGCTACACAGCACCAGATGGGTCTAATTAAGTACCAAAGGTTTTATCTCCTCTACCCTCTTAGACCAGGCCATATCCAGTTATGTCTGAAGAGATGTATGAGTCACTTCTGTAGTCCGCTTTTCCCTGTTATTTAAGTTCTCCTTACCATCTTCTCTCCTTATCAAAATAACAGAAGTTGCCCATCTGGCATGGTTGGATTCTTGATCTGAGAGCCAAGAACAGTGACCTTAAAGAAAGGGGAGAAAAGGTGGTGGGATGCAGAGTAGAATGCAGAGATGATTAAATTCATTGGGTGAAATAATATCACATCTCAATGAGGAAGATCACACACATTTATTTGATCCTTCTTTCATTTTTCAGTATGTCAGTTAATATAAACAGAGTGCCTAGTATGTTAAATAATTCTGAAATGTGTGTCTCCTCAAGCCCTTACACAAGGGAACCAAAAGTATAAACATCATAGCTGCTCTCAACTCCCTAATGGCCCAAACTTTTACTAGCCTGGTAGATATTCTAGTATGGTCTTGGAACCCGTGAAGACATAACCCGTGTTGAGAATGCTTTAGCGATATGTATCAAAGGTCTCAAAAATGTTCACATTGTCTGACAATGATTTCCCGTCTCAGTAAATGGCTACCCCTAAAACTTTGATGTCATCCTTGAGCCTTTCTTTTCCTCAACTCATTTCCAATCTATCTAAAAATCCCAAGGCTCTGCATTTGCAAGAATCAGCCATCTTTCATTATGTCCCCTAATAACAGGCCATCATAATGTGACTGTGGATGACTGCACCTGTTTTGTGGTGATGTCCCTGCCTCCACTTTTGCTCTCTCTCTATTGGCCACACAGCGATTCCGTTACCAAAGTCTAAGTGACGTCTGCTAATTCCCTGGAAACCATCCCACCTCTGGAATACTTAACTTGTGTGTTCCTAGCCTTGGCTCCCTCGCTGGCTGCTCTAACTCAGCTTCCACACCCTCTGTCTCTTGCTCTCTGCCCCCGTTACAATGTGCTCCTAGCTGTTTATCAAACGGTTCAAGCACACGTTTGCCTCAGGGCCTTTGCTCATATCATTCCGAGTTTGGATGCTCTTTCTGTCGGCATCCGCCTGCCTGACTCATCACTTAGTTCAAACACATCAAATGTCAACTTATGAGACAAGCCTTCTGTGGTCGCCCTGTGATGGCTCTCTTCCCTTTCACCGTGTGCTACTGTTTGCTTATTCTCCACAGCCATTGTCACCACCTGACACGTGTTATTTTTCGATCTCTCCCCACAAGAATATAAGCACAGGAGAGCAGGGTCTTTCTGTTGTTTTCTGATGCAAGACTAAAAGAGTGCCTAGCACACAGCAAGAACTTACTAAATATGTGTCGAATCAGTGTGTCAGGTTTGTGGATTTCTTTATTTCCCCATCGCCGCCCTGTGGGTGCTTCTGCAGTCCACCATGAGATGGAGACTTGGAGGCATGTTAATGTCCGGAGCTCCTGGCCAGGCTCTTATCTAATGATAACTATGAGTGGGTGGCTCTGTGGCTTTTTGAGGACTTGAAATGGATCCTGGGAATTCGTGAAAATCATACCTCCCTGCTTCCAGGATTTTCTTCTTTTTCTTGCAACACTCCCAACACCTTTTTTTTACTGCCTTCAGGAAAGTCACTTTCTACAAAAAGGTTCCCTGATCTCTCCTTCCCTCTCCCAAATGCTAAAATACATGATTTTCTGCAATGTGTTCTATAGTATCTGATTTCCCCCTATCGAAGCCCCTCCTGCCTTTATTTTTAATCCATGGTAACTGTGATTCCTCCTCACTGCCAGGCTCCCAGTGTGATGAGAGCAGACACCACATGCCTCCTGTTCCCTGGTGTCTGCTTAGCATCAACATAATGGACTTCAGACCATCCTTGTCAAATGACTTAGAAGCTGAGCGAATGAATAAACGAGTTAATGGGATGGACGGACAATTGGCTTCACTTTTAGGAGCAGCACGCATTGCACGACCTCCCGGCGCCCTTCGCGCTGGGTCTCGCTGTTGCTGATCACGAGCCTCCTCTGGGATGTGGAAGCGGAACATGAGACCAGCATCTCTGTTCCAAGGCACAGGGCAGAGGAGAGCGGAGCGGACCTCTGCCTCCACCCCTGCGCCAGGTCTCCCTGTCGCAGGGAAGCACCTCAGGAAATAGCTCGAGGATGAACCAGACCCAGGATATGTTTAATCCAGCCCATACACACTTTACCTCAGAATAATTTCTCCAAAGTATTTTCAAGCAATTGATTCGTTTGCTTAGTATCCAATGGGTAACTCTAGTTTTCAAGGCAAAGTCAAGGATGAGACAGAGATGTAGGTGTTCCATCAAAAGGCAACACCCCAGTCTGCCCATCTGTCTCCGTGGATTGAGCATCGGCCCAGGGACAGAGAGGTCCCGGTTCGATTCCCGGTCAGGGCACATGCCTGGGTTGTGGGCTGGATCCCCAGTAGGGGGCGTGCAGGAGGCAGCTGATGAATCTCTCTCACATGGATGTTTCTATCTCTCTCCCTTCCTCTCTCTCTAAAAAATAAATACAAAAATTTTAAAAGAAGCAACCCCCAAAACCAATCTTTCAACCTCTGAGTGCATTTTTTTAAAAATTCAGGGTGTAATAAAGATCCCAGGAGGATTTGCTCAGAGCTGACTGAACTTATGCTATGAATGGAAGCAAAGGTTTCTGGAGTTTATGCCTATTCCGAGGAGATGTTCCAGTAAGAACCCCAATTCTCCTCCCTAAGAAATCAGTGCAACGCTCGGCTGAACGTGGCTGGTGGCGGGCGGTGCCAGTCACTGGATTCTCCGGAGCTCAGGTGTCTCTCCTGTGGGGTGAGCAGGGTTCTTGAAATGCTGGCTTCCTTCCCGGGATGCAGGGCGTTGTGCATCCCCTTCGGTGAGAGCGGCGTCCTCAGTTTTATTTCTGTTCCTAGCACGCATTTCCTTTTTGGTTTCTAATCGGCGACGGATAGATCAATCTAACAGGAAAACATCCCATGTGCTCAGGGAAATCTTTGTCTTCCTCTTTCTCTGTTTACCTTCTCTGCGTGCTCTTTGTGTTGAAGTCATGGTAAAGGTATGTAGGTCTCCGTGGAGTTTTGCTCAGAAAGGATAATGTACTTTTCTTTAAAAAACCTTATCTGCACAGAAGTTATTGCCTGTGACTGTCCTTCCTCTGGTGTGTGATGAAAAGGTCCCGGTGGCGGCAGCGGCCTTGGGCTTTGCTATTCAGCCATTTCATGCGGAGCAGCCCTCAGCTTGCTTATCAGTAGTGACAAGGGAGGTTGTAAAGTCACGAGCCTAATGCCATCTACTTCAAGTCTTCGCTCACTTCAAGCCCGTCATTCGCTCAAGCCGTACGGAGTGTACACTACGTGCCAGGCACTAAATCCTGGTGACACAAGACCAATGACAAACAATTCACAGGTTAAAGCAGGAGATGGGAAAGAAAACACCTCATTCAACTGCATGAGGGTGTTGTAGCTGAGATCATTGTAGGGCTTGGGACACTTGATTCAGACAGGACATTTTTCTAAATAGTACTGTTTTACCGTCTTAATCATCTTTGAAATATAATTTGGTAGTATATTCACGTTAAAAAATATTGTCTTTAGAAAAGAATAAGAGAGATAACTCAATATATACATTTTTAATATTTGTGGAAACAGCAGTTTTGGTAAGATAAGCATATTTGTTCGAGTGATACTTTCCCCAGTTCTCTGCTGTTTGTCCCTCTTGCCATTTTGTGTTATTGAAAATACCTGTAACTATTCTAACAAAGTCAAAGAGATTTATTTGCTAATCTCCACATGCATTTATACTCCTCTTCCTGCATCTTTGGCCGCACCTTTCCACCTCTCTGAGATGCCCGCCCCTTTCCCCACACATGTGCAGCTTTGGGCTGCCTGCCCCTCCAGGCATGAGGCAGGCCCCACCTGAAACCTGTGGTTCTTGATACTCAAATCACCTGCTTTAAGGAACTTTGCTCACAGTTGATGATCCTACCAACTTATTTGGAACTCAGTACATGTTACCTTGGAATGTGATTCTGATGTTAAATACACATCCTAGCTCTCCGACTAAGCTGCAAATCTCTCCAGGAAAAGGGCCAGGTTTTAATAGTAAGTCCCATGGCCTTAGAGCCTCCAGCTGCATTGGAAACTCGTGGCTCTTTGTGTGCGCAGAGAGCGTCGTGTTCGGCGGGAGGCACGAAGACAAAGCTCCCACCCTGGAGAACCTCGCCCCCGCGCTCCCCAGACACGGTCGCGTCTCTCCTTTTTGAAAAGTGCAGTCGCTAGGAGAGACGCTGTGCTCCCGATCTCCGGCCAGGATGTCCAGACTGGAGCGGTGAAGTGGTCTGCCGTGGCAGAACCCAAACCAGCCCCGTCTAAAAGGAAACAGGCACGGACAAAATGTGGGCTCTTGGGGAGCTAGTGCTGTGCCTCCCAGCTCTGGAAATCGCCGTCCGAGTGGGTTTGGGAAAGTTGATAACATCTCAAGGCTTCGAGGACACCCTCCGTGTAATCTGCATGACGATGCCCCTGTGCAGAGTCACCGGGAAGAGGAAATGAAATAATCCTGAGGAGTGCCCAGTGCCAGGTAAGCCCTGATCAGTGCTATTAGCACCGCTGCTGTGCAGTAGTGTCCCTCGTCCAGTTTTACTTTCCACCGTTTCTGTTACCCACGACCAACTGTGGTCTGAAAATGCTACATGGAAAACTCAGAAATAAACAGTTCATGAGTAATAAATTGCATGCTACTCCGAGTAGCGTGATGAAATGTTACTCTGTCCCACCCCGGCCATGAGCCACCCCTTGGCCCAGCAGCCACTTAGTAGCCTTCTTGGTTATCAGATTGAGAAATATCAGTGCTTGTGTTAAGGTCACCTTTATTTGACTTAATAATGACTCCAAAATGCAAGAGGAATGGCATTGGTAATTTAAACATGCCAAAGAGAAGCCATAAAGTGCTTCCTCTAAGTGAAAAGCTGTGTATAGGACAAAACGTGGCATATATGAGGTCCAGCACTCACTGTGGTTTCAGGCATCCACTGGGGGTCTCAGAACAGATCCCACACGGAAAAGGGGAGACTCCTGCACCCCTATACTGCTATTTCCGATTCAGTGCTATTGTAGATTCCCCGTGCGTAGCATACGTGCCTGGCACATACAGGTGCTCATTAATAACGTTGCTTTCGGTGTCTGCAGACAGGGTGAACTTACCCACAGACACGTGAACACCCGGCAGCGCGTGTCCACGTCAGTACCAGTCCTTTCCGGCTGGAGTGCGTTCTGACTGAGCCAGCGGCCTTTCTGATGGGTCGGTGCCTTTGCTATGCTATTCATGAAACATTTTGCAGGGTGTTCACCTGTCCAGAAGTATCGTGGCACCATCGCTGTAAGCATTTTACTCGGTGTGAGTAACCACGCATAATTAGCGGCTCTACTTTCTCCATCGGCCGATGTCTGCCACAAAGAAGTCTCCCAGAACTCGCTCATTAAGCTAAGACATAGTTCCAAAGAATGTTCACAACCCTGGCACATTAGTCATTGAGAGCCAACCTTGCACAGAGCTTCTCTGTAAATACGCTACCAGGCAGCTGGATACCAGGGAACCGCCTGGAAGTGGGGTTTAATCAACCACCAGCCGTAGAATTGATTTCCTTATCGCCCTGCTTCAGGAACTGCTACTTGGCTATATTTCTGACAGGTCAGACATTTCCCACATGTCATTTAATTTAATTTAATTTATGATCCAGCTCAATAATCATGACTCCAGGTTAATGGAAGCTTTGAAAGGCATCACAGTGTAGCAAGTGGGCCTTTTAGTCTTCCAGACAGAGCAGCTTTTCAGATGTCAGGGCATTTTCCCCGGCACCCTGAGCCCTAACACCGCCCGGGCAGGCGGGCGGAAGAGGGGCCTCGTTAAATACCTGGAGGCTATGAAAACGTGAAACGGCGGGGCCATGACCGCATCCATATTACTCTCTTGAGTAGCAACGTGTGTGCTAATGGTACAAACGTGAATTCACACAGAGGCCCTTTAAGCTGCGTGTGCCGCAGGTGCCAGGGAACCATTCCTGCCAACAGCGTGTTCTGTGACTCCAGCTCTGACAAAGGAAGTATTGTCCACATCGAGGGGGACCATGTGCTGCCCGGGAGTGCAGTCACGGACACTCAGGGGCACAGGCAGCAAGAGTGCACTTGTGATGGCACTGCTGTTGCTGGCCCCGGGTGTACTGTGATTGCCCTGGTTTGTACACGGATTGCCCTGGTTTGTACACAGATTGCCCTGGTTTGTACACGGATTGCCCTGATTTGTACGCGGATTGCCATGGTTTGTACACGGATTGCCATGGTTTGTACACGGATTGCCCTGGTTTGTACATGGATTGCCATGGTTTGTACACGGATTGCCCTGGTTTGTACACGGATTGCCATGGTTTGTACATGGATTGCCCTGGTTTGTACACGGATTACCATAGTTTGTACATGGATTGCCATGGTTTGTGCATGGATTGCCCTGGTTTGTGCATGGATTGCCCTGGTTTGTACACGGATTGCCATGGTTTGTACACGGATTGCCCTGGTTTGTACATGGATTGCCATGGTTTGTACACGGATTGCCATGGTTTGTACACGGATTGCCATGGTTTGTACATGGATTGCCCTGGTTTGTACACGGATTGCCATAGTTTGTACATGGATTGCCATGGTTTGTGCATGGATTGCCATGGTTTGTGCATGGATTGCCATGGTTTGTACACAGATTGCCATGGTTTGTACATGGATTGCCATAGTTTATACACGGATTGCCATAGTTTATACACGGATTGCCCTGGTTTGTACATGGATTGCCTCTGTGTACGGCTCAGCGGAAGGAAAAGCAGCAGACTCGGCCTCTCAGATGGCTCCTATCAGGGTGAGATAGACACGCTTTCAGGGCTGAGGTGGTGCTGAGAGAAACCCATGGTGCAGAGAACACCAACTGCTGCTTGTTCACGGCTAAGGGAGGAGCTATATATCAGCTGGAGCACTTCCTACACGCGTCTTAGTGACTCAAATGTCAGTGTTGTACTGTGTTTCTGATCATTCTATCTTCTAGAGAGATTGCATTGTTGTCTTGGAAAAGTAATACAGCTTTACTGCAGATGGGGGTCAAGAAAGGTACAACTTAAGTGGTGGAGAAGGTGGACACTACACTCACCTCTTCCCAGGACCAAACTGGAATTGACTGAATTATGGAACAATTGTCCTGAACAACCGACTGAAGACCAGCCGAAGAGAGTCTTATACGCAAGGATTTAAAGAGGAGGCCACACTGACACTGGCAGGAGGGGAAGAAATGTTACAAGAGCTGAACCACTCCCCTGGGCAGTGACTGAAGTTGGGAAGAATACCAAGCTGTGGTGGGGGTGGGGCGTTAACCCCGAGGAGGATGGGGTCTAAACCCCAAGCTGGGCTCGCCATCCCGGAGCACCAGCCGGAAAGAGGTGCCCACAGAACATCTGAATGTGAAAAGCAGGGGTGTTCTGTCTGCCAGGGGAAGGCTGGAGACACAGGTGCACTCTTAAAGGGCCAATGCACAAAGTTTCATTCCCACTCACTTACCCTGCGCTAAAGTCATGTGAGCAGAGTCTGGGTTTGTGGTTCTGGAAAAGGAGCCAAAGGAACAATCACCAAGATCCCTGTGATGACTCATTCTCCAATACAGCAGTCACCATCTTTCTTGAGTGGATAGCTCTCCTCCCTGTATCATTAGCCTGGGGGAAAGCGATAGATGCATCCCCTGGACCATCTCTTGTCCTACCATATGGAGCAAATACCTGCTTGGGAGTAAACCCAGAAACTCTTTCTGTGACTGAGTTTAACAGGAAGCCAGAAGTTGAAGACAGGCAGAGGCAGCTCTCTTCAAGCTGCCTTGGAATTTCGATGACATGCCCCCAGGTGCTAGGAAAAGCCAGCCTTTGGGTGCAGCTGGATCCTTCCCATGTATACTCAGGCCCAGCAGAGGCTGTCACAAACTGTGGATCACTGCAAGCTTCAAATAAGAGTGCATATATTATTTGTGATTGGTGTTTCAGGCTTTGTAGAATATATTCCTAGAAGTGGGATCACTGGGTCAAGTGGCAGTTCAATCTTTAATTTTTTGAGGAAACACCATATTGTTTTCCATAGTGGCTGCACCAGTCTGCATTCCCACCAGCAGTGTACTAGAGTCCCCTTTTCTCCACACCCTCGCCAACACTTGTTTAGTGATTTGTTGGTGGCAGCCATTCTGGCCGGTGTGAGGTGATAATTCATTGTTGATTTAATTTGCATCTCTCTGATGATTAGTGACATTGAGAATTTTCTTATATGTCTCTTGGTGATTTGTATGACCTATTTAGAGAGGTGTTTATTTAGGGCCTCTCCCCATTTTTTAATTGGGTTCTTTGTCTTCCTTTTGTTGAGTTGTATGAGCACTCTATATATTTTGAAATGAACCCCTTATCTGATGTATCATTGGCAATGATACTCTCCCGTGTAATGGGATCCCTTTCCATTTTAATGTTTGTTTCTTTTGCTGTGCAGAAGCTATTTAGTTTGATCTAGTGCCATGTGTTCATTTTTTTCTTTGTTTTCTTTGTTTCTCTTGCCTTAGGTGATGTATCAGTGAAAATTCTGCTGTGTATGATGTCTGAAATTATGTTGCCTATATTTTCTTCTAGGATTTTCATGGGTTCACATGTCACATGTAAGTCTTTTATCCACATTAAGTTTATTCTTGTGTATGGTATAAGTTGATAGTCTAGTTTCATTATTTTGCATGTAGCTGTCCAATTTTCCCAACATCATTTATTAAAGAGTCTGTCTTTACTCCATTGTATGCTCTTGCCTCCTTTGTCAAATATTAATTGAGCATATTGCCTTGGGTCAATTTCTGGGTTCTCTGTTCTGTTCCACTGGTCTATATGCCTGTTCTTGTGCCAGTGCAAGGCTGTTTTGATTACAGTAGCTTTGTGGTATAATCTGATACCCAGTACTGTGTTCCCACCTACTTTGTCCTTCTTTTTCAAGATTGCTGTGGCTATTCAGGGTCTTTTTTGGTTTCATATAAACTTTTGAAGTATTTGTTCTAGTTCTGTGAAGTATGTTGTTCATATTTTGATGGGGATTTCATTGAATCTATAGATTGCTTTGGGTAATATGGACATTTTAATGATGTTAATTCTTCCAATCCATGAACAAGGTATGTGCTTCCACTTTTTAAAATCTTCCTCTACTTCTTTTTTCAATGTCCTGTAGTTTTCTGCAAATAGGTCCTTTACTTCTTTGGTTTAGTTTATTCTTAGGTATCTTAATTTTTTTGCTACAATGGTAAAAGGGATTTATTTTTAGATTCCCCTTCTGTGAGTTCATTATTGGTGTATAAGAATGCCATCAATTTCTTGGTGTTAATTTTGTATCCTGCTGCCTTGCCAAATTTATTTATTAACTTTAGTAGTTTTATTATGGAGTCTTCAGGTTTTCTATGTACAATATCATGTCATCTACAAATAATGACAGTTTCACTTACTCCTTTCCAATTTGGGTCCCTTTTATTTTTTTCTTCATGTGTAATTGCTGTGTCTAAGACTCCCAGCACTGTGTTAAATAAGAGTGGCAAAAGTGGGCAACCTTCTCTAATTTCTGTTCTTAAAGGAAATGCTTTTAGTTTTTGCCCACTGAGTATGATGTTGTCTGTAGGTTTTTGATATATGGCCTTTATTATGTTAAGAGATAATCTCTCTATTCCCACATTGCTTAGCGTTTTTATCAGAAATTGGTGCTGGGTTTTGTCAAATGCTTTTTCAGAGTCTATTGATATGATCATATGGTTTTTATCTTTCACTTTGTTTATGGGGTATATCACATTAATTGATTTGCGAATAATGTACCAGCTTTACATCCTTGGGATGAATCCCACTTGGTTGTGGTGAACAATTTTCTTAATTGTATTGCTGGATCTAATATGCTAATATTTTGTTAAGGATTTGGGCATCTATGTTCATCAGGAATATTGGCCTATAGTTTTCTTTTTTTGTAGTGACTTTATCTGGTTTTGGAAATAAAATTATGCTGGCATCATAAAATGAGTTTGGAAGTCTTCTTTCTTGAATTTTTTGGAATAGTTTGAGGAGAATGGGTGTTAGTTCTTTGAATGTCCAGTAAAACTCTCGTGTGAAGCCATCTGGGCCTGGGCTTTTGTTTGCTGGGAGATTCTTGATTACATTTTCAATGTCCCTAGTTCTTATTGGTGTGTTCAAGTTTTTTATCTCTTTCCAGTTCAGTTTTTGGAGACTATGTGTTTCTAGAAATTTGTCCATTTTGCTTAGATTGTTGAAATTGTTGCTGTATAATTGTTCATAATATTTGTTAACCATCTTTTGTATTTCTGTGGTGTCAGTTATCATTTCTCCGCTTTCATTTCTGATTTTGTGTATTTGGGTTCTGTCTTTGTTTCCTGGTGAGTCTAGCTAAGGGTCCATCAATCTTGTTTATCTTTTCAGAGAACTGTTTTATTGATCTTTTGAATTATTTTTTTTAGTCTCTATGTCATTTATTTCTGCTCTAATGTTTACCATTTATTTTCTTCTATTTGCTCTGGGTTTTTCTTTTTGTTTACTTTCTAGTTCTTTAAGTTGTGAGGTTATACAGTCAATTATAAATTTTCTTGTTTCTTGAGGTAGGCCTGTAGTGCCATGAACTTCCCTCTCAGGACTGCTTTTACTGTGTCCTATAGAGTTTGTGGTGTTGTATATTTATTTTCACTGATTTCTAGGAAGTTTTTAATTCCTTCCTTGATCTCCTTGGTAACCCATTTATTGTTTGATAACATACTATTTCGCCACCATGTGTTTGAATGTTTTGCTGTGACTGATTCCTGAGTTCATGTCATTGTGATCTGAGAAGATGCTTGATATGATTTCAATCTTCTTGAATGTGTAGAGACTTAGTTTGTGGCCTAACATGTGGTGTATCTTTGAGAATGTTCTATGACCACATGAGGAGGGTGTGAATTCTGAAGTTTTTGGGTGTAATTCTCTGTTGATATCTATTAAATCCATTTGATATAGTGCATCATTTAGTCTCCGTTTTCTGTTCATTTTTTGTCTAGAGGATATATCTGGTGAAGTCCCTTGCTATGATTGTATCGCTATCAATTTCTCTTTTGAATTCCTCCAGAAGTTTTTAAATATATGTTGGTGCTCCTATATTGGGTGCATATATGTTTACCAAGGTTATATTCTCTTGTTGGATAGATTCTTTCAATATTATGTAGTGGCCTTCTTTGTCTCTAGTTATGGCCTTCATTTTGAAGTCTATTTTATTGGATACAAGTATTGTGATCCCTGCTCTTTTTTTCTTTCCATTTGCTTGGAAGATTTTTTTTCCATCCCTTCACTTTCAAACTATATGAGTATTTTGTTGTGAAGTGGGTCTCTTATAAACAACATATATATGAGTCATGCTCTCTTATCCATTAGGCTACTCTGTGTTTTTTTATGAGAGCATTAAATCCATTTACATTTAAGGTTATTATTGATATGTACTTATTTGTTGCCATTATTTATTTTTATTTTTTATTTTTTATCCTCACCCGAGGACATTTTTCCATTTTTTGTTCAGGTAGAGTGGGAGGGAGAGAGAGGAACAGAGAGAGAGAGAGAAACATCGATGTGAAAGGGGCACATCGAGTGGTTGCCACCCGCACAACCAACCAGGGCCGGGGACAAACTGCAACCAAGGTACGTGCCCTTAGCGGGAACCGAACCCGGGTCTCTCAGGACCGCAGGCCGACGCTCTAACCGCTGAGCCAAACCGGCCAGGGCTGTTGCCATTATTTATTATTATGGTTGTATTTTTCTTCCTCTTTCTTCTACTAATTACAGCAGTCCTTTTAACATTTCTGGTTTGCTGCTAATATATCTCTGTAGGGTTTTTTTTTTTTTGGTCTGGGGAGCTCTCTAGTTCACCTTCTATTTTGAATGAAAGCCTTGCTAGATAGATTAGTTTTGGATCCTTGTTTTCCATGACCTTGATTACTTCATGCCATTCCCTTCTGGCCTGTAGTATTCCTGTTGAGAAGTCAGCTGATAGCCTTATGGGGGTTCTTTTGTAGGTAATTTGTTGCTTATCTCTTGTTTCCTTTAGGATTCTCTCTTTGTCTTTAAGTTTTGGCATTTTAATTACTATGTGTCTTGGTGTGGGCCTGTTTGGGTTCTTCTTACTTGGGGCTCTCTGTGCTTCTTGTACTTGAATGCCTTTTTTCTTCACCAAGTTAGGGAAGCTTTCTGTCACTATTTACTCAAATATATTCTCTATCCCTTACTCATTTTCTTCTTCTTCTGGAACTCCTATGATGCGGATGTTTTTGCATTTCATATTTTTCCACAGTTCTCTTAAGCTGTTTTTCCTGTTTTTTAATTGTCTTTTCTTTTTGGTTCTCTGATTGGGTGATTTTTTTCTACCTTGTCTTCTAATTTACTGATCAATCCTCAACTTTCTCTACTCTGCTGGTTATTCCTTCCAATGTGATCTTTATTTCTGCTATGTTATTCTTCATTTTTAATTGCTTGATTTTCAATGTTTCTATATCTCCACTCATGCTGTTCAGCTTCCTCATTATTATCACTGTAAACTCTACCTCTGATAACATGCTTAACTGCATTTCCTTTTTCTCTTCTTCAGTAGAGTTCACCTTTCCTTTCATTTTGTATTTGTTTCTCTGTTTCACCAATGTGGCTGTCTCAGAGGGTTTTGGAGCCTGACAAATTTTCCCTACGGGTGTTGGTGTTCCACTGGTTGTCACTTCCTCTAATGAGTTTGAATGAGTGTGTGAGGACCCACGTTAAACACCACTGTCCCCTGTAAATTATTCTTTATTTTTGTTAGTGTGTCCTTCATTTTTGACTGGTCTTTTTTAATGTTGTTGATGTTCTCATAAAGTTCCTTTGAATTCTCTTTAAGTTCCTTGAACTTCTCATCAATTTCCTTGAACTTCCTTATAACCAGTTTTTGAACTCTACATCTAATTGATTGCTTATGTACATTTTATTTAGTTCTTTTCCTAGAGTTTTGTTCTGTTCTTTCATTTGGGACATGTTTTTTTTTTTTCCTCCTCCTCATTTTGGCTGCTTTCCAGTGTTTGTTTCTACACATTAGATAGAATTGCTATTTCTCTGAAGCTTCATAGGGTGGCCTATTGTTGTAGGTGTCCTGTAGGGTTTAATGGCACAGCCTCCCTGATCACCCCAGCTGGACACTTGAGGTCCATGCCTAGTGTGGACTGTACACCATTCTATTGTAATTGAGTCTTGGTTGCTGTTGGCATGTCAATGAGAGGGATTTACTCAGGCTGATCAGATGCAAGGGCTGGCTATGCCCACTGACCACTGGCTTCTGACTTCCTTGGAGGATCAGCTGTGTAGAGCCCACCACACAGAGCAAGACTTCAGCAGGGCTCTGGTACCCACTGAGTCCGCTCATTGAGTGTGTCACTTATGGAGGTGGTTGGTTGGTGGTGCTTCAGTGGGGTTTGAAGCTGTCCACTGGGTATACTGGCTCTAGGGCAAGGTCAGCCACTGCCTGTGTTGTATCCGGGGACACCAAGCATAAGCTACAAAGCAATCTGCAGATGGCTGCTTCTTGTGCTGGACTTGGAAGTGTGAGGAAAAGCCAAGTTGTAAACCAAGGCCATCTGCTTCTAGTGCCAGGTCTAGGGCCATTTAATGAGAGGTATGAGGCTCGTTGAGACCAGATGCTGCTTGTTTGAGATATTTTAGGAAAATCCAAAGCAGGATCCAAGACAGGCCTATGCTATGGTAAAACCATTGGAAACAGCTTGGGTGGGCCCAAAATTTTGGTGGGGTTGAGCCTTAAGGAATCCCCAGGGAGGGGCAAACAGTCTGAGCCATGTTTCTGGAGTCTCAGACATGGTGGCCCTCTGCTGAAAGGCTCACCAAAGGAACAACAGCCTCCAACAATAAGTCTGTCTGGGAGAAATCTCTTGCCCCATTGCAAAAATACTCAGTTCTTCCCTGTATGTCTCTGGTGCCTTTCAAGCTGCCTCCCTACTGCTGGAGCCTGGAAGGAGTGAGTCTAAGTAAGTCCATGGGAGGACCCTTTAAGAGGAGCTGCCTGAGGCTTCAGAAGCCTCAGCCTCCCTCAGTCTCAGTTTCCACTGCTTTTTCCGGCCAGAAGTTATGTGGACTCTCTTTCTGGCACTGGAACCCTGAGCTGGGAGCCTGGTGTGGAACGGGGTCCCCTCACTCTTCAGAGAGGACCTTCCTAGCCGAGGTAGCCCTCTGATTTTATCCACCACACTTGAGTGTGGGATCAGCTCATATCCATGCCGCCACCCCTCCTACCAGTATTGATGTGGCTTCTTTTTTAATTTCATAGTTGTAGGACTTCCATTCAGCTTGGTTTCAGGTGGTTCTGAATAATGGCTGTCCTGTAGTTTAGTTGTAATTTTGATGTGTTTGTTTGAGGAGGCGATACTGCGTTTACCTATGCCACCATCCTGACCAGAAGAAAAAGAGTACATAACTCTTATAAACATTTATGCAACCCACATGGGGGCACTTAAATATGTAAAGTAAATCTTGATGGACATAAAGTGAGAGATTAACAATAATACAGACATAGTGGGGAACTTGAAGACTCCACTGACATCAATGGATAGATCTTCCAGACAGACAGTCAACAAGGAAACAGTGGCCGTAAATGATACACTTGATCAGATGGATTTCATTGATGTGATCAGAGTATTTTATGCCAAAGAAGCATAACATATGTGTTTTTCAAGTGTATATTTTATAGGGTAGACTACATGTTAGGACACAAAAGACGTCTCAGTGAATTTTAAAATTTTGAAATCATATCACTCATTTTCTCTGATCATAATGGTATAGAACTAAAAACCAATCCCTTGAAAAAAACCGAAAAACACACAAAAACATGGAGACTAAACAACATGGTACAAAACAATAAATGGGTTAATAATGAGATCAAAGAAAAAATAAAAAGACACTTACAAATAAATGAAAATGGGAACACAACAACCCAACATCTATAGGACATAGAAAAAACAGTCCTAAGAAGGAAGTTCATAGCATTACGGGCCCTACCTCAAGGAACATGAAAAAGTTCAAATAGACAATCTAATGTTACACTTAAAGGAACTTGAAAAAGAACAGTAAACAAAACCCAAAGAGAGCAGAAAAAGGAAATAATAAAGATAAGAGCAGTGATAAACAAAATAGAGTCTAAAATAAAATTAAAAAATCAAGGAAACCAAGAGCTGGTTCTTTGGAAAGATAAACAAGACTGACAAAACTTTAAACAGACTCACCAAGAAAAAAAAGGGAGAGGAAACAAATAAATAAAATTAGAAATGAAAGAGAATTAACAACTGACACACAAAAATGCAAAGGATTGTAAGAAAATATTATGATCGATTGATTATATGCTAAAAAATTAGATAATCTGGATGAAATGGGTATATTTATAAAAACATACAATTTCCCAAAACTGAATTAGGAAGAATCAGCAAATCTGAGTAGACAGATTACAACTAATAAAATTGAAGCAGTGACCAAGAAAAAAACATACACACACACACAAAAAAACTCCCAACAAACTAAAGTTCTGGAATAAAATTACAGGTGAATTTTACCAAACATTCAAAGAAGTAACACCTGCCCTTCACAAACTATTCCAAAAAACTCAAAAGGAGGAAAGACCCACAAACTCATTTTACGAGGTCATCATTATCCTAATTCAAATACCAAGTAAAGACACAAGAAAAAAAGAAAGTTATAGGCTGATATCCCTGATGAATGTAGATGCTCAAATCTTATACAAAATATTAGCAAACTGGATCCAGCAATACATTAAAAAGATTATAAACCATGATCAAGTAAGATTTATTTTGCAGATGAATGGCTGGTACAATATCCTCAAATCAATAAATCCGATTCACCATATAAACAAAATGAAGAATAAAAACACATGACCATATCAGTAGATGCAGAGAAAGCATCTGATAAAATTCAGCACCAATTTTTTATTAAAATTCTCAGCAAAGTGAGAATAGAGGGAACATACCTCAACATAATAAAAGCCATGTATGACACACCCACATCATATTCAATGGTGAAAACTACAAGCATTCCCTCTAAGACTGGAATGAGTCAGGAATGTCTGCTTTCACCACTCTTACTCAGCATGGTATGGAAAGTTCTAGCCAGATCGATCAAACAAGAAGAAGAAATAAAATGCATCCAAATTAAAAAGGAAGAAGTAAAACTGTCATTATTTGCATATGACATGGTAGTGTATAGAGAAAACCCTAAATATTCCACCAATAAACTACTAGAATTAATTAATGAATTTAATAAAGTAGCAAGATACAAAATAAATATCTAGAAATCAATTTTATTTCTTTTTATTTTTTTAATTAATTAATTAATTTTTCTTACAGATGTTTCTCTTTTTCCCCCACTGATACACCCCTCCCCTCCCTCGCCACCCTGTCCCCAGCTTCGTTGTTCATGTCCATTGTTCAAGCACACATGCACATAAGTTCTGTGGTTTACCGGCCTATAACTTTCTTTCTTTGCTGTGTCTTTACCTGGTATTTGAATTAGGATAATGATGACCTCGTAAAATGAGTTTGTGGGTCCTTCCTCCTTTTGCCTTTTTTTTGGAATAGTTTGTGAAGGGCACGTGTTACTTCTTCTTTGAATGTTTGGTAAAATTCACCTGTAATTTTAGTTCAGAACTTTAGTTTGTTGGGAGTTTGTGTGTGTGTGTGTGCGTGTGTGTATGTGTGTGTGTGTGTGTTTCTTGGTCACTGCTTCAATTTCATTGGTTGTAATCTGTCTACTCAGATTCTCTGATTCTTAATTCAGTTTGGGGAAATTGTATGTTTTTATTAGAATTATGCTGGCCTCATAAAACGAGTTTGGAAGTCTTTCTCCTTGAATTTTTTGAAATAGTTTGAGGAGAATGGGTATAAGTTCTTTAAATGTTCGGTAAAATTCCCCTGTGAAGATATCCAGGTCTGGGCTTTTGTTTGCTGGGAGACTCTTAATTACATCTTCAATTTCTTTTGTTGTTATTGGTCTATTCAAGTTTTCTATCTCTTCCCAGTTCAGTTTTAGGAGACTATGTGTTTCTAGAAATTTGTCCATTTCGCTGAGATTGTCGAATTTGTTGCCGTATTATTGTTCTTAGAATTTGATAACAATCCTTTGTATTTCTGTGGTGTCAGTTATTACTTATCCTCTTTCATTTCTGATTTTGTGTATTTGGGTTCTCTCTCTCTGTTTCCTGGTGAGTCTAGCTGAGGGTCCATCGATCTTTTTTATCCTTTCAAAGAACCACCACTTTGTTTCATTGATCCTCTGAATTGTTTTTTTGGTCTCCATGTCATTTATTTCTGCTCTGATCTTTACTATTTCCTTCCTTCTACTTGCTCTGGGGTTTTCTTTTTGTTTGTTTTCTAGGTCATTAAGTTGTGAGGTTAGATAATCTATTAGAAATTTTTCTTGTTTCTGAGGTAGGCTATGAACTTCCCTCTCAGACCTGCTTTCGCTGCATCCCATAGATTTCCTGTTGTTGTGTGTTCATTGTCATTGGTTTCCAGGAAGTTTTTAATTTCTTCCTTGATCTCCATGGTAACCCATTCATTGTTCAATAACATGCTATTTAGGCTCCATGTGTTCAAATGTCTTTGCGTGTTCTTGTTGCAATTAATTTCTAGTTTCATGCCATTGTGATCTGAGAAGATGCTTGATAGAATTTTAATCTTCTTGAACTTGTTGAGACTTAGTTTGTGCCCTAACATGTGGACTATCTTTGAGAATGTCCCATGTGCACTTGAGAAAAATGTGAATTCTGCAGTTTTGGGGTGTAATTTTCTGTATATATTTATTAAATCCATTTGATCTAGTGCTTCATTTAGAGTCTGTGTTTCCTTGTTAATTTTTTTTCTAGATGATGTATCCAGTGATGTCAGCAGGGTGTTGAAGTCCCCTGCTATGATTTTATTGCTGTTGATTTCGCCTTTGAAGCCTTCCAGAAGATTTTTAATATATGTTGGTGCTCCAATATTGGATGCATATGTTTACCAAGGTTATGTCTTCCTGTTGGATAGATACTTTCAATTTTATGTACTGGCATTCTTTGTCTCTAGTTATGGTCTTCGTATTGAAATCTACTTTATCAGAGATGAGTATTGCTACCCCAGCTTTTTTTCCTTTTCATTTGCTTGGAAGATTTTTTTCTATCCCTTCACTTTCAACCTATGTGAGTCTTTTGTTGTGAGGTGAGTTTCTTGTAAACAACATATATGTGAGTCATACTTTCATATCCAGTCAGCTACTCTGTGTCTTTTTATTGGAGCATTCAAACCATTCACAATTAAGGTGATAATTGATATGTACTTATTTATTACCATTTTTCTTTAGTGTGGTTATATTTTTCTTCCTGTTTCTTCTAATAATTTCAACAGTCCTTTTAGCATATCTTGCAGTGCTGGTTTGGTGTTAATATATTCCCTTAGCCTTTTTTGTGTGTGTCAGGGAAGCTCTTTATTTTACCTTCTATTTAGAATGATAGCCTTGCTGGGTAGAGTAGTCTTGGATTCAGATCCTTGTTTTTCATGACCTTGATTACTTCATGCCACTCCCTTCTGGCCTGTAGTGTTTCTGTTGAGAAGTCTGCTGAGAGCCTTATGGGGGTTCCTTTGTAGGTAACCAGTTGCTTCTCTCTTACTGCTTTTAGGATTCTCTCTTTGTCTTGAATTTTTGGTATTTTGATTACTATGTGTCTCAGTGTGGGCCTGTTTGGGTTCTTCTTACTTGGGGCTCTCTGTGCTTCTTGAACTTGAATGCCTTCTTCCTTCAATAAGTTAGGAAAGTTTTCTGTCACTATTTCTTCAAATATATTCTCTAGCCCTTGCCCATTTTCTTCCTCTTCAGGGACTCCTATGATCCTAATGTTATTTTGTTTCCAGTTGTCCCACAGTTCTCTTAAGCTATCTTCCTGTTTTTTAATTGTTTTTTCCTTTTGATTTTCTGATTGGTTGATTTTTTCTACCCAGTCTTCTAATTCACTGATCCGGTCTTTAGCTTCCTCTACTCTGCTAGTTAGTCCTTCCATTGTGTTCTTTATTTCATCTATGTCACTCTTCATTTCCACTTGGTTGGTTTTCAATGTTTCTATATCTTTACTCATGGTGCTGATGTTCTTACTCATGCTGTTGAGCTTCTTCAAGATCATGGCTCTGAACTTTACCTCTGATAATTAGCTTAACTGCACTTCATTGATCTCATCTTTGATAGAATTTTTTGTTCTTTCATTTGAGATTTGTTTCTTTGTTTCACCATTTTGGCTATCTCAGTGGGTTTTGGAGCCTGCCAAATTTTCCCTGTGGGTGTTGGTGTTCTGCTGTTTGTGGCTCCCTCTACTGGGTTTGGATGATCCCTGGTGGGTCCACGTTAAACACCACTGTCAAGTCTTACTTTGCTGGGTAGATTTTCAAGCCCAAGAAAGGTTCAGTTATCCTCTAGCTTTTTCCTGGAGGCTAGTGGTCTCAGTTACTCAGTTACTCAGTGCCTTAGAATGTAGCCCTGGTGTTCTGCATAAGAGGATTTCCAGAGGGTGGGACAGATGCTGGTTGTTAATGAGCCTCAATCTGCATTTCTTTGCTTCACCTGAGAAAGGCTGAATCTCTGAAGGGGTGGGCTGCTTCTTTTCCCCACAGCTCTGGGAAGGAGCACACTGGCCACCATCCTTTGTGTTCCCTCTGAGTTCCCTCCAAATCCCAGTCATCCCCACAGAGTTCCAGCCCAGTCTGCCCTCCCTCTGCCGTAGCCCCCAGGTGAGTAGCTGTGGCTATTTTAGTGCTCTGTCCTGGCTCTCTGGGCTGTGGAGAGGGCTTGGTCTTTATTCCCCAAGGGCACTGCTCACATTAAGACTGCTGCTGTTCATGGGATCCCAGCCCGCAACCCTGTTACATCTCCGCAGATCCTACCAGTATTTGTGGTTATATGGCCCTGTCCTGCTGCCTTTCTGTTGCTTTTTTTCCTGAGGATTTATCTTTATTTTAGTTGTAATTCCCGTTAGGTACTAGGAGATCATCTTTGTAACTTCCATTCACTCTGCCTCCATTTCCACATTGTCTCTAATTTTATTTTTAGACAGCAAAAATGAACTATCAGAAAGGGAAACTTATAAAAAAAAAACAAAATAACAACTAAGGAATTGAAGATGTAATCAAGATTCTCCCAGCAAACAAAAGCCCAGGCTTGGCAGGGGGGAGTTTTACCAAATCTTTAAAGAAGAACTAACACCCATTCTTCTCAAACTATTTCAAAAAATCCAAGAAGAAGGAAGACTTCCAAACTTGTTTTATGAAGCCAGTATAATTCTAATTCCAAAACCAAAAAAAGACACTACAAAGAAAGGAAACTACAAACCAATATCCATGATGAACATAGATGCCAAAATCCTGAACAAAATACTAGCAAATTGAATCCAGCAATACATCAAAAAAATTATTCACCATGACCAAGTGGGATTCATTCCAGGGATGCAAGGCTGGTACAATATTCACAAATCAATAAACATGATACACCACATTGAAAAAAAATGAAGAATAAAAACCACATGATCATATCAATAGATGCTGAAAAATCATTCAACAAAATCTAGCATCCATTTCTGATAAAAATGCTCAGCAATGTGGGAACAGAGGGATCATATCTCTACATAATAAAGGCCATATATGAAAGACCTATATCCTACTCCATGGGCAAAAACTAAAAGCATTTCCTTTAAGAACAGGAACAAGACAGAGATGCCCACTTTTGCCACTCTTATTTAATATAGTACTGGAAGCCTTAGCCACAGCAATCAGACAGGAAGAAAAAATAAAAGGGATCCAAATTGGAAAGGAGTAAGTGAAACTGTCATTATTTGTAGATGATATTATACATAGAAAACCCTAAAGACTCCATAAAAAATCTACTAGACTTAATAAATGAATTTGGAAATGTAGCAGGATACAAAATTAACCTCAAGAAATCGAAGACATTCTTATACACGAATGATGAAGTCACAGAAAGAGAAACTAAAAAAACAATCCCATTTACCATTGTGGCAAAAAAAAAAAAAAAAAAAAAAAAATTTAAGATACCTAGAAATAAACTTAAGCAAAGAAATAAAGGACCTATTTGCAGAAAACTACAGGACATTGAAAAAAGAAGTAGAGGAAGATATAAAAAAGTGGAAGCACATACCTCGTTTATGGATTGGAAGAATTAACATCATTAAAATGTCCATACTACTCAAAGAAATCTATAGATTCAATGCAAACCCCATAAAAATATGAACAACATACTTCACAGAACTAGAAAAAATACTTCAAAAGTTTATATGGAACCAAAAAAGACCCCAAATAGCCACAGTAATCTTGAAAAAGAAGGACAAAGTAGGTGGGAACACAGTACTGGGTATCAGATTATACCACAAAGCTACTATAATCAAAACAGCCTCGCACTGACACAAGAACAGGCATATAGACCAGTGGAACAGAACAGAGAACCCAGAAATGGACCCAAGACATTATGCTCAATTAATATTTGACAAAGGAGGCAAGAGCATACAATGGAGTAAAGACAGACTCTTTAATAAATGGTGTTGGGAGAATTGGACAGGTACATGCAAAATAATGAAACTAGACCATGAAGTTATACCATACACAAGAATAAACTCAAAGTGGATAAAAGACTTAAATGTGACATGTGAACCCATAAAAATCCTATAAGAAAATATAGGCAACAAAACGTTGGACATCATACGCAGCAGAATTTTCAGTGAGACATCACCTAAGGCAAGAGAAGCAAAGAAAAAAAATGAGCACATGGGACTACATCATACTAAAAATCTGCACAGCAAAAGAAACAACCACCAAAATGCAAAGGCAACCCACTGTATGGGAGAGCATCATTACCAATGATATATCAGATAAGGGGTTAATTTACAAAATATATAGAGTACTCATACAGCTCAGCAAAAGGAAGACAAAGAACCCACGTAAAAAAATGGGCAGAGGAGCTAAATAGACACCTCTCCAAACAGGACATACAAATGGCCAAGAGACATATGAAGAAATACTCAACATCACTAATCATCAGAGAGATGCAAATTAAAACAACAATGAGGTATCACCTCACACCTGTCAGAATGGCCGCCATCAACAAATCAGCAAACAACATGTGTTGGTGAGGGTGTGGAGAAAAGGGGACTCTAATACACTGCTGGTGGGAATGCAGACTGGTGCAGCCAGTATGGAAAACACTATCGTGTTACCACAAAAAATGAAAAATTGTTGCCATTTGATCTAGTGATTCTACTTCTAGGAATATACCCGAAGGAGCCTGAAAACCAATCAGAAAGAATATATGCAGCCCCATGTTCGTAGCAGCTCTATTTACAATAGCTAAGATCTGGAAACAGCCCAAATGTCCATCAGTAGACAAATGGATAAAAAAGCTGTTGTCCATATACACAATGGAGTACTATGTAGCAGTAAGAAAGAAAGATCTCTTATCCTTTGAGACGACATGGAGGGACCTGGAAAGTATTATCTTAAGCGAAACAAGCCAAGCAGAGAAAGACAAATATCACATGATCTTACTATTTGTGGAATATAATGAACATAACAGTCTGAGGAATTGGGTAGACCCAGAGACATGGAAGTAGGGTACAGACTGACAATCCTCAAAAGAGGAGGTGGTGGGGGAGGGAAGAGATAAACCACAGAACTTATATACATGTATGAATAACTGAAGGACATGGACAACAAAGCCGGGTATAGGGTGGGGGGGATGGGTAAGAGGGTATCTTTGGGGAAAAAGAGGAGAAACATCTGTAACAAAAATAAATAGATAAAAATGATTAATTAAGTAATTAAAATAAAATAAAAATAATCCCATTCACAAGTGCTTCAAAAAGAATAAAACAGCTAAGAATAAATTAACCAAGGATATAAAAAAGCCTGTACTCAGAAAATTTTAAGATACTAAAGAACAAAATTAAGGAAGATGAAAATAAGTGAAAGCATACTGTGTTTGTTGATAGGAAGAATTAACATAATAAAAATGTCCATACTACCCACGGCAATCTATATATTCGACACAATTCCTATCAAGATACCAATGGCATATTTTGCATTAGTAGAACAAATGTTTCAAAAATGTATATGGAACCACAAAGGACCCTGAATAGAGAGTAATCTTGAGAAAGAAAAACAAGTTGGAGTAACCACGCTACCTGATATCAAACTATACTACAAGATCATAGTACTCAAAATGACATGGTACTGGCATAAAAACAGACATAAAGATTAATGGAACAGAATAGAGAGTGGAAAAATAAACCCACAACTCTATAGTCAATTAATATTTGACAAAGGAGGTGAAGATAAAATCAGGTAAAGATAGTCTATTTAATAAATGGTGTTGGGAATATTGGACAGATACATGCAAGAAATGAAACCAGATCATCTTCTTACACTGCACAAACCAATAAACTCAAAATGGATTAAAGCCTTAAATACAATAGACTCAAAACAATAAAAATCCTAGAATAAAACATAGGCAGTAAAATCTCAAGACATTTCTCATAGCCATATATTTTTCTGATACATTTCCTTGTGCAAGGGAAACAAACTAACAAAAATAAATGGGATTACAACAAACTGAAGAGTTTTGCACAGCAAAGGAAACCATTAATAAAATGCAAAGACAATCTACTGAATGGTAGAATATATTCTCCAATGATGCACCTAATAAGGAGTTAATATCCAAAATTTATAAAAACTTATAAAACTCAACACCAAAATAACAAACAATCCAGTGAAAAAATAGGCAAAAGATCTCAATAGACACTTCTCCAAAGAGGACATATAGATGCCCCATAGACATTTGAAAAGATGTTCAATGTCACTAATCATCAGACAAATATAACTTAAAACCACAATGAGATATCACCTCACACCTGTCAGAATGGTCGCCATCAAGACATCAACAAACAATGGTATTGGTGAGGATGTGGAGAAAAAGGAACCCTCACTGTTGGTGGGAGTGCAGACTGATGCAGCCACTGTGGAAAGCAGCATGGTGTAACCTCAAAAAATTAAAAATGGAACTTCCTTATACCCACCAATTCCACTTCAGGGAATTTATCCGAAGAAGCCCAAAACACTAATTTAAAAGAATATATGAACCCTGCGTTCATTGCAGTATTATTTACAATAGCCAAGATTTGGAAGCAGGCGAAGTGCCCATCAGTAGATGAATGGATAAAAAAGCTGTGTAAATCGACACAGTGGAATACTACTCTACCATAAAAAGGAAGACAATGTTACCCTTTGCGGCAACATGGATGGACCTGGAGAACATTATGCTAAGTGAAATAAGCCAGTCAGAGAAAGACAAGTACTACATGATTTCACTCGTACGTGGAATCTAATGAACAAAATGAACTGTTAAGTAAAATAGAGACAGACTCATAGAGAGAGGGCAGGCAGCTCTGATGGGAGGTTGTTTGGGGAGCTGAAGGGATTAAACAAAAAAGAAAAAAACAGAGGACTCACGGGACATGGACAACAGTGTGGTGATTTGGGGGGGAGGGGTTGGGTATAGGTGGGAGAGGACATAGAGGGGGTAAGTAGAGGTGCAAGAGGGACATAGATGGAAAAAGTAAAAGAGCCTTGGCCAGTTTGGTTCAGTGGTTAGAGCATCAGCCTGCGAATCAAAGAGTCGTGGGTTTGATTCTGGTCAAGGGCACATACCTTGGTTGCAGTTTGGTGCCCGGGCCTGGTTGGGTCATGTGGGAGGCAGCCAGTTGATTTTTCTCTCTCCTTCCTGCCCTCCCTCCCAATCTATTTGAAGATAAATAGAAAAATATCCTCAGGTGAGGATTAAAAAAATAAAATAAAATAAAATAAAATAATTTTAGAATACCTGTTGTTTGTGTTTAAAGAAATAAAATTCTCTATCAGAAAAAAGTAGTGATCTATTAGGGTGACTATGATTCCATGTAAATAGTATAGGCTTAAATTTTAATTTTATTTGAGGCTATTGTTCTTCTCTGACTGGTCACAGAAAAGACTGACAGAGCCACACAAGACTGCTGTCCCGTCAGGGGGTTTCTTTATCAGCACTCATGCTCCCCCACAATGGGTAAATTACCACACCTCGAACACACCCCATGTGTTCCCGTCTCACATGCTATTTCTGCCCCTGGGAATACCTTTTCTCATCCGTCTTCACGAAGCCTGCCCATTCATCAAAGCCCAGTTCAAATCCTACTTTGTAAGATTTTCTCTAATTCTCCTCATTCGAGAATAGATTTTAATTCTTCATTTTTTCAGGATGACATTTCATACTGTGACTTGTCAGCATATCTCATCCTCTCAAATACACTGTATGCTTACAGGAGACAAAGACTTTATGTTCCCCCTACATTTAAGAACTGGGAGGCACTGACATGACAGATACTTAAATATGCACACAATATGTAAATTAATTAACCCTGTTTTCAGAAAATAGACATTGACATAAGTCTGATTTCTGCTTGAACGTCTGACCAATCTGAGCACTGATATAATGGGAGTCTTGGCTATTCTGTGATTTTTAAAACTATTTTCAAGTGTAATTATCAGTCACTTTCTGAAGTTGGTCCGAATATACTACATAATTCAGTGAGTACTTATGAAAAACAGAAACCGCGAGGCAGGCCGTCTGAAGTGTATAGCAAGGAGTTTATACTCTTTTCCAGGAGAATCGCATCCCTAGGGTTCCCTGAAGCAAAGGTTAGGGACATGCCGCTGGAGTGTCCGGCTCTGACGCCCGCTGCCAGGCATCTTTTACCCCCCAAGGGGGTGTTGTGACGATCAATGCTGGGAGCTCTGAAGTGACATCTTGGGTTGGAGGCACTCTGTTAACCAGACAGGGCAGGACAAATGTTAGCGATAATTGCTACTATTCAGAGAACTCTTCTGCAAAATGCGTGTGGCGTGGACCTTCTCATTGGAGAAAGGGTTTCCTCGGCCAGAGCTGGTGCACTGGCTGTTTCGCCTTTGTGTTTAAGAACACACTTTAGGGACCTGCTGTCTCTACAAATGACTTATTTTGCAAATGTGAATGATTCCAACATATCTCTAAGGGGGATTCTCACCACATACAAATCAGAGGCTCAGCCAGGCTACCTGCCACCTGGCGCCACCGCTGCAGTCCACTCCGCCTTGGGACTGCCACTCCGACCTTACATCCTGCTTCCAAGGGCCGAGCTGACACCTTCTACAAAGTCCTATGCTTCTAGAAAAAGGAGACTCTGATTAGACTCTGCAGTTGGCACACATTTGAGTAGCCACCTTTACATTTGCTCATAGTATTGTTCATAGAACGAATGCAAATGCGGTCTCTTTGGTAGGAAGGTTCTAAGATTAGCCTTAATCCCTTTGGGAGTGAGTTCTGTATATAGTTCACAATGTGACATCCTAGTTTGAAAGAGAAAAAAATGTGTATAAATATATATATATGCAAATCGTCTAAGACATGGTAGGAAAGCACTTTCTATATTGTGAGCTTTCTTAAAAATGCTGTGATGAAGTTGTCCGCTCCCCGGCACGATGCCCCAAACAGGAGGCAGAGGTGATAGGATTGGAAAAAACCTCCAAAGCGTAAGCCAGAGGAAAGAGAAAAAAATAGTTTCTTAAAGCTGTCAGATTCTGCAGAAACAAAAAAGAAGTTCAGAGTATTTGAAGCCCAACAAAATCCAAAGCAAATGCAATCGTTTAGACATTCATTCAGTTTGTGTAATTTGAGGAATGGTGAATATAGAATGTTACAATCATAATGTAATGTTGTAATAATATTCGCTCCTTTTCTTCCCTAACTCCTTTTCCCTGGATATACTCACAAGTATTATTGAGGACTTTTGCTTTGGAGGGTTACCAGAAAACACCAAATCCCCAGTGTTTTGGAAAGGGAAACTGCAAGACTTTGCTTGACCACCCGCGGTGAAAAGATTCTGTACACAGTGGGTCCGGAGACTGGCCAAATCTGCCCAGACAGATGGACCGGGGTTCCTGTCCGCGGGCCAGTCCCGCTAGGAGCTGTGGCTACTGCGCACTCTGCCCGTCTAGGGCTCACGCTGTTGACTTGCTGCCCGGCCTCAGTCCCTTAGACCTAAAGTACCATTTGCATTGTTAATCCTTCACAGTATGGCTCCATCTTCTATTTTAAGTGAAAAATAATGAAATAACAGTAAATCCCAGACAGGGTAACAATATATCTTACCTTCCAAGCTAGGACATTTTGATAGTAAAAGATTTGGAGAGTAAAAGACTTGCTATTAATAGTTTCTCCAGGAAAAAAAAGGCATAAACCAAAATTCTCCAAGAAATTCTCTCTCTCTCTCTCTCTCTCTCTCTCTCTCTCTCTTTCCAACCCCATTAAAATAAAATTTAAAAAATCATGGAAGACTTTAAAATGAACCGGAAAGACTACTGGGTATCTTTGATAAAAACGAGGTGTATCTGAGCACATCCTTCCAGATTAGCTGTTGTTATGAGATCTCTGCAATTTTCACTGTCAATCTCTGGGAGTTATATATAACTGATAGCATTGGACATGATTCTTGTCTCCAGAGATACAAATACATTTTGTCTGGTGGAAATACAATTGATTTTCTCCCTCCTCCTATCCAACAGATCGATTTCACAACTCTTCATAAATTCATTTCAGCATTGCCTATTGCTGATATATCTGTTACTTTGAATTCACCTTCAAACTCGTTATAACTTCTTACTGGTTCCCTCATTAATTAATAAATTATTTACAAAGTTTGAAATGTGTTCACAATTATGGGATTTTAAAGATATCAATTTTTTTTTATTTTCTTTAGATTGTCCAGGGCCCAAGAAAGTCTTCATTTCACCATACTAGTGGCCCATCTGTGCAAAAGAGATCACTATCGTTGTAAGCAGACAGGAATGGGCCCGGGCCCGCTCAGGAGCCTGCTGCGGCAGCCCCAGCGGGGGGGGGGGGGGGGGGAGCCCGGGTGAAGACGGACGTTCCTGACGGCGAGAAGATGAACACCGTCACAGAAGCACTGGCGGGATGTGCTGGTGGAGTGGACATGAAGTATAAAGGAAAGAGAGAAGCCAAGGACGTCCCCAGGAAGTGGAATGATTAACGGAGTAACTGTTGGTGCCACTTTCTTTATTCTAGAGATTGGAAAGACCAGGGATGCTGGTGACACTGGAACACTTGCTGCCCCACAGGATCAGGATGCTGATGACCGGCAGTCCGCAGCGGAGTCCTCCTTCCTGGGCATTGACCTCAGCCGACCGCCTGCACACCCTCCCCTTGATTCAGTGGCTGAAGGATCTGGGGTAAGGTGACCACATGGGCCCAGGTTGATGCGACTCTGACGGGCGTCGCAGCTCTGGGCTCCCTGGGGATAGGCAAGGCCCTCGTCGTGAGGGCCCGGGCACCTTCACCCTCTGCTGCAGGTGTGGCTTCTAGGGCATCCTCAACGCATTTCAGCCTCAAATCTCAATCAGAGGCTCAGATTCAACAGACATCACTGATTCCAGAATCATCTCACACGTCACCCTCCACACTTCCGCAAAAACTTATCTGAAATAGAGATTTGATCGTAGACCATCATGCTGATCTGCCCCCTCTCTCCTCCCAAAACCAAAAACAAAAATAAAAAAAAATGAAAACAGAGATGAACGGCTCTCTATTGCTCATTGCCAGCCTCCTCCAAGGCCGCTCACAACCTGGCTTCCGCGTCTCCGGCCTCCTCAGGCCTCCTTGCTGTAACACCCCCCGCAGCCTGCATTTTTCATTACAACAATCAGAGCATCGCATCCCTGTTTCCTGACAACGGAGCGTCCACAGCTCTGTCCTTTAGCAAAGCGCCTGGTAACTCCGCCTCCACCGCACATCCTTCCCTCGTGGTAAATTAGGTGTACTGAAACCTAGTTCAAAAGGAAACCCCTAAATCTTTCAGTCTTTCGTGGAACTGTCCCGGTGTTCCCCAAAGGATATGGCACTGTTGTGTGTTCCCGTGGCACTCTGTGCTAATATTGTTGCTTTTGAGTCCGATGACCCAGTCATGCCACAGTTCCCTGGAGGCGGAGAACATGGAATAGCACCGTGCCAAGAGCCTGGTGGGATGGAACCCCTCTCCCTGACCTTCAAACGAACCCTCGGAAGCTGTTCATTCTCTATCCTCGGGTTTTTAGTGGAAACAAAGAGAGTGCCCTGGGTGCCAGGTCCGGCCTCTGCCCCTCATTGCTTTGTCTTTCCCTCCTCTGAACTGAGCAGGAGATGCCAAGGAGAGCACCAGACATGCCCCCCCCCTCCCCCGGCTGCCCCAGACGCTGAAAGCGTCCACGGAGCGATGAGAAACTCCAGGAGCCCCTCCTGTCTCCTGGCCCCGTTCTGCTCCTCTTTCTTTACTAGTTTTTTTTTTTTTTTTCCTTTATTGATTTTTAGAGAGAAAGGAAGTGAGATGGAGAGAGAGAGAGAAATAGCGATGAGAGAGAACATCGACTGGCTGCCTCCTGCATGCACCCCACCAGGGATCAGGCCCACAACCTGGGCATGTGCCCTGACCAGGAATCAAACCGGCGACCTCTTGGTGCCTCAGTAGATGCTCAACCACTGAGCCACACGGGCCGGGCTCCCTTTTCTTTTTCTTCAGCAAAATCACATCTAGCACCAAGCATTGCTAGCTGAAATGTCATTGTTAAGTACAGGTATGTTGAGCGGATGTACTTGACTCTCACCTGCCTCTTTCCTGCCTACCTGCCCGCTCCCAAGAGAACCCGCGCTCTTGGGTCTTCTACATGTGTGTCCCTCAGCTCCTGATCTGGTGACACGTGTAAAAAGATGAAGAATAGGACTTCTTCCTTCCCTACTCCTCCCTTTTCTCCTTTCCATTTATAGAGAATTCTGTCCCTCTTACTCTTTGACAGGACCTTGAGATACCTTCTTTATTCATTTCTTCTAAATAAGCCTGGAATGAATAAAGGAGTTCAAAATGCTTGCCAGTGGGAAGAAGGGAGGGAGGGAGGAAAGGTCCGATCCAAGCCCTATTTCTGCCCCTCCCAGGCCAATGGAAAATGTGAGAACACCCTTTGAACATGTAACAGGCTTGTGCAATAAGCTGTGATTTCTGAGGAAAATACAAAGGAATGAAAATAAGAAGTTAGCACCTCAGACACTCATACAGTTAACTGGAATATGAAGTCATTTAAAAAGTGGACACAAGGAGGGAGGAAAAAAAACACACCTTTTTCCTAGAAAGATTTATTTGAAGATGATGAGGTTACTTTAGATTTTCTTAAAAGTTCTGAACCCATGAGAAGTTTATTTTGGTGGTGGGATTGTATACTTATGTTGCAAGGACCGAAGTCTATTAAAATTAAGGCTACGTGGAAAATTAGTTCTCCAGAATTTTCTTACCCCTTAAAAATACACAATGTATCCACACCCTGTTCATGAAAAGTGTCAGATGCATAAAAAATCAAGGGAACAAAATAGGTAATAAAAGCTCATTAAGATGTAATGCCCACTAGTTCAGAACGTGGGATGATTTTTACACTAACTGGGCTGATGTTTTCCTTTTCATTGCCTACAATCAAGTACCTTGAAGTTATTAACATGCACAAATAGATATTCAGGGGAAAGAGTTCACTCTTTAAAGGAAGATACTTCTAAAATATTTTGGGAGCATCTCTTGATTGGCAAACAATATTAAAGTTATTTTTAAACGTATTCAAAGACTTAGATTGGATGAAGACCTCTATACTGTCTAATGTGGCTTCTCTAGCTTCTGGCCCCTGCAGGCCTCTCTGTGATGTTACACAGGCTTCCAGTTTGGGGATCTCTGCTCCCCCCATTGTCCTGGGGTGCCACGAGGAGCAGAAGAGTTGCTTTTTGCAGGGTTCATGGGCCCACCAGCTCTGGGTAAGGAAGTGCTTGGTTCACTGACCTAGTTATTTTCAGGGTCTGTTGCATGGTATGCACTGAGCATGCGTCTGAGCCGTTACTATGTAATCATATGCCATTCGCTTGTATTTTCTTTTGGAATACCCTTCATTTTTTGAAAGTTGGCAGTATTTTAATTTTAAAACGCATAAAAATAATTCTGTTTGTAGACGATTCCCATCCCCCTGACTTTATCCCTTCGGTTTTCAGAAGTTTTAATTTTTAAAAAATCATATGGCTTTTGGAAATTGTATGTTCATCTGCGTGATAACTACATTTTATTTTTTCTCCAGTTGCTGAGGTCTATTACATCTGGAGAAGGTAATACCTCCATCTCCAACACCATGCACTTTCCAGCAGCCTGGACTGCATTTTCAGAAGCATCTCTTTAATATCTTTGTATTAGGTAACCTCAGCCATCACGAACCCTTTCTCACAATCTGTGTGAGGCCCTCCTGCTCTTGAGGAGCATTCCCCGCGTTGCTGATGGTCCCCGCGTTGCTGATGGTCCCCGCGTTGCTGGTGGTCCCCGCGTTGCTGGTGGTCCCCGCGTTCCTGGTGGTCCCCGCGTTCTGATGGTCCCCGCATTCCTGATGGTCCCCGCGTTCCTGGTGGTCCCCGCGTTCTGATGGTCCCCGCATTCCTGATGGTCCCCGCGTTCCTGGTGGTCCCCGCGTTCTGATGGTCCACACGTTCCTGGTGGTCCCCGCACTCCTGGTGGTCCCCGCGTTGCTGATGGTCCCCGCGTTCCGGGTGGTCCCCGCGTTCCCGATGGTCCGCGCATTGCTGATGGTCCCCGCGTTCTGATGGTCCCCGCGTTCCTGGTGGTCCCCGCGTTCCTGATGGTCCGCGCATTGCTGATGGTCCCCGCATTCTGATGGTCCCCGCGTTCTGATGGTCCCCACGTTCCTGATGGTCCCCACGTTCTGATGGTCCCCGCGTCGCTGATGGTCCCCGTGTCGCTGATGGTCCCCGCGTTCTGATGGTCCCCACGTTCTGATGGTCCCCACGTTCCTGATGGTCCCCACGTTCTGATGGTCCCCGCGTCGCTGATGGTCCCCGCGTCGCTGATGGTCCCCGCATTCCTGATGGTCCCGGCGCTCCTCATCGGGCCAGGCTTCCTCGCAGACCCCGCTCAGAGACTTCTCGACAGCGAGTCTGCGGTTGGTACACGGGAGGAATGAGTGTTCCACAGTCCAGTTGTAGGTCCAGTTTCTAGCCTTCATCTTTCCCTGATTTGCATTCCTCTCCCCTCCCGTCCTCCCGCAGTCCTTTTAAACGTGCCTGCTGCTCAGCAGGGTTCTGGGGGCCAGAACGACAATTACATGCTTATTGTGGGGAAATAATCCATTGCTAGTTCGTGTGTGAGTCTGTGAGCAGCCTTAGAAATATGCCCCTTTCTGTGTTCTCCCTCCAGTGCCATGGGAAGGAATGAAGGCTCTCCCGGGAAGCCTCGGCCACCAGCCCGTGTGGAACAGGCCCCGAGCCCACGGACACGTCTGCACGGAGACCCCGCCCCGCCCTCCGCGTCCCCGTGGAAACGAGCGCGGAGCCTGAGTCGTGGGGAAGCAGCCAGCTCTCAGCACCGCGGATGGATCCCCGCCGCCTCGGTCTCCGTCCGCTGGGGAGCTCAGGCATCACCTCCGGCCCCTCACCTCTGGATGCCCTCCCAGGCCCGGAGCCCTGCGGCCCTGCCCAGGCCACGCGGCACTGTGGGAACAGGCCCTGCAGGAGCAGCTGCCCCGCTCCTCCCCCAGTCTTCAAACCAGCAGCCACGACGGGGCGCGTTCCTTTCCCACGAGCCCCCCACTCGTCTGGGCTTTCAGAGGGTGTCTGCAGCGGACGGATGTGCAGTGACCCCCAACACGTTTTTAAAATGCCATCAGTCGTGGTCAAATATCCGTGCTTGGGAGGGGAAGGGGGTCCAGGGTCGTGTCTTCCCATTTCTCAGTCGGGGCGTGGAGGATGAGCCTGTTGAGAAGGAGAGGCTGCGCCCTGGCTGCTTTCCCAGTGGTGAGAGCGTCGGCCGGCGGACAGACAGTCGCAGGTTTGATTCCGGTCAAGGGCAGGGACCTCGGGCTCGTATCTCGGTTGCCGTTCGGTCCCGTCCCTGGTTGGGGTTGTGCAGGAGGCAACCAATCCGATGTGTCTCTCTCACATGGATGTTTCTCTCTGTCTCTTTCCTCCTCCCTCCCACTCTCTCTGAAGACAAATGGAAAAATATCCTCGGGTGAGGATTTAAAAAAGAAGGAGGAGGAGACGCTGAGGAGAAAAGTGGGAGTTAAACGCAGCCCTGAACACTGCGGAGAATCAGTAGGTATCGGCAGGAGAGGGAGCAGAGGGATGGACACGTTTTGCCAACCTGCTAATAACACCAAACAGCAACTGGCCACCAGTCTAGAGACTTTGGCCTTCTGTCCCCAGGAGGATCCTCGCAGCCCTCCCGGCAGCGCTTGGACAAACAGCCCGGAGTCCCAGGTCCCTGGAAAGGATGGAGCGCTTGGAGGGTCAGAGTGCCCGGGGGTCGCTGACGATGACACCTGCTCACATTCCCTTAGGTGTGACTGTGTTAGAAACAGCACCTCCGGTTCCTGGCATGGCTCTTGGGCTGCGGTCACACAATCCCTGGGCTGCACACATTGACCTGAGACATGGTTTGAATGCTCAGTCCGGTTCACAGGTTTTTCTAAGGCATTTTTTGCAGAACGAGAAGAATCCAGTAAGACAGGACTTTGGAAATTGCTAGCCCGTTTGAGAGAGAATTAACAGAAAACAAGGACCTAGCTGAGGTTGTCTGTTTCCTGATAAATTGCCCAGGAGAGTCTTTCATATCTTGAAGGAAGATTAAAGGTAAATCAGAGTGTTCATACCCCATGTGCTGAGTTACAACTCTGATGTTCTTCTATACTGTCCCAGGCAAGTTTCATAACCCCAGCCTTGTCGGCTGGAGTAAGATGGGTACCTGAGGTCCAGGACACACCTGTCTGTGCCTTTGACCGGTGACTATATCGCACTGTCTCTGCAGATACTGTGCAAAGACTCTATATTGCAAGTTCTTTTTTTTTTTTAATCCTCACCCAAGGACATTTTTCCATTTTTTGTTCAGATAGAGTGGGAAGGGGAGAGAGAGAGAGAGAGAGAGAGAGAGAGAGAGAGAGAGAGAGAGACACTGATGTTAAAGGAACACATCGAGTGGCTGCCTCCTGCACGACCCAACCAGGGCCAGGGACAAACTGCAACCGAGATACGCGCCCTTAGCAGCAACCAAACCCGGGTCTCTCTGGACCACAGGCCGATGCTCTAACCTCTGAGCCAAACCAGCCAGGGCGATATATTGCAAGTTTTATTTTTCTAATTTGTCGACATTATTTTACCCACTATATCAGAAAATTAGCAACCAAATAGTAATTGAGCTTATCACAATGGTATGTGAATCATAGGGCGAAATTCTGCGGGGAAAGAAATGAGTTTTGTAAGATTCAGCTCTTCCTCCAGGCAGATGGTCATAGCTAATAATAACAGGTACCATTTGTGGCAGAGATGATTTCACATTCATTACCTCCCTAAGCTAGTTGACCTTCACAGGGACCATGTGCGTGCGCACGCGCCTGTGTGTGATTTCCGCTATTAATTTTTATTTATTTTAGAAAACCACAGTCGATGCTTCTGATCTTGCTGAAGTATATTTATGCAGCACAAATCCCATTTCCATAGCCAATATTTAAAATTCAAGTTATTAAAATAAGTACAAATTACAGTGTGAGTAGAAACGTGGGTAGCTTGCCATGCAGCTGAGCCAGTGACAGTTCTATTTGACACCTGTGTAAACTGAGGCTCAACACATGTAACTAAACAGACGGAATCCCAACTGAAACCTGGGACTTTCTGAGTCTCAATTGGAGTGTTTTGTTTTTTTAATCCCACGTTGCTTCTTGTTCTAGGTTGAAAAACAACATACTTTTTTTTTTTTTTTTTACAAGTTGATGTATTTACTTATTTGCTGACCCGTTGAGTACATATAGCTGTACCTGAGAATAACATACATTCTTGAGAAATTAAATAAAAATACAAAATTCAATGTTATGTGTAACCAATTCAGGACATGCTACAGGACAGCAGAAAATACACCCCCAGACGTGTAGGTCAAGTGGATGCAGGTCCCGTCAGAGGGATCCTAGTAAGACTAAGTAGGCCTTGAGGAGGGGCAGTCTGGATACGCGGAAGGCAGTATCCAATATTTTTCATTTCCTTTTGTGTTTTCTAAAAACATTGTATAATATTTGATGCCTTTTGTGAACAGAAAATGTCTGTGAGTGGAATGAGATGTGTAAGAGTTGCTTACAATGCTCATGAAAAAACAAACAAGCAAATTAATGATGTGGGGAGGGGGGAGATAGATCAAACAATGTCGCCAAATGTTGGCATTGAAGTAATACAGGGAATAACTGGTGGGTTGTGGCTCTGGCCTCCTTCCTGTGTGAATGTTGGGAGAGTCCCACACGAAAACGTTTCCCTAAATGTGTAGTGGATGCACCAGGCTTAGCCCAACTGCAGAACAGTGATAACATCCCCGCCCTGAACTCTTCAACAGGTAAGTGCATTTGAGATAATAACCACCAGACACAGGAGAACAGGAACGTCCTTGTGAAATAATGTAACTGTAGCATAAAGGCTTGAATGAAAGTAAACCTGATAAGAAAGACAGAATTTAGGTACAAAGATTGGTGGCATTGCTCCGTAGCACGGCTGGTGACCGGGGGCAGGGTCAGATGACACGGACTGAAGTGTGTGTCAGGTACTACCTGTTGAGCTGTTCTCGCCCCTCTGTGCCACGTGAGCTCGCTTGCCCTGCTTCGTCACCTTTGACTGGCATCTGAGAACAGAATCCTCTTTCAGCTTTACTGGAGTTGTATATTTATTTTCACCCATAGCAAAGTATTTCACAGTGTTAAGATGACTTTTATTTTCCTGTTTACTTTATTCTTGTTTGCTGGACGTTTTGAAGGATTTAACCTATTGTTAGCTTAACAACCGTTAACATAAACCATCAAAGATTCCATTTGCTCTCATGAAGCTGGGCTACTAGAGGGCTTGGATCGCAACTGGCCTGTGGGGGGGAATTTTTTAATTAGTTCATTATCCCAATGTTTTAAAGCAGAATCTGTGAACTTTGATAGGCTAAATGGCATTAGCTGATCTGTGTGGTGAGAAAGGCACTGAAGTTATTAATTAATTAGTAGATTAATATACACTGAGATGAAATACATGCACAAGGGCTTTCCCATGTGACTGTGGCTGTGACTTTTACATGACAGGATGTGCCCAACACTGCACATCCGCTGAGAAACAGTGACTCGTTTTGCCCAGTTTATTCTGTGAACCAGGGAGTGTTTGGGGCTCATTAGCTGTGAAGAAGAGTCTCTCCAAGGTGGCTGTAAGGCACAGGGCCTCAGAGGGATGCTTGTGGTTTGAGACAGAAATGAAATGGTTTCAGGTGTGGGCCTGGCCGCCCCCTTGGCATTTCAGTTTCTCTCCATGCTTCTCCGCGCTTCTCATGCCTCGCTACAGAAAGGCTTCTTGTGGCCACATTTTCAACATCAAGATAAAAAACGAGTGATGGATAATCCTTGTTGGGTATATTCTATGTGCCGGGAACTGTTCTAGCATTTCACATACATTCATTTGATCCGTGCAACAACTGCTACCGAATGTCGACTAGTACACGAACTAGACTAGAGCGTACGGCACTTTCATCTTCAGTTCCAGTAGCCCAGCCTCTCATTTCCCAGCTCAGCTTACAGAAAGCAAGGATCTGATTGGACCAGTTCCTTTCTGAGCCAAGCTCCACAGAGCCAAGCTGTGGGTGGCTCCCTTCCATCAGCTGCGAGGTGCCAACCGTTCATGCGTTCACTGGGGAGCCGGGCGGGACTGTCTCTGTGGAGCACCGGAGAGAGTGAGTGATGCCCCTGACCGAGGCTGTTTCCCAGAAAGGAGGTCAAGGAGGGACAGGTCGAAGTGGCTCCAGGGGACCAGCACAAGCAGGTTTACACGTCCAAGGAATTTTCCCTGCTGTCTGGGAAGCCGTCTCTGGCTGTTCACATGTGAATGGTCTGTTGAGACCTCGCAGAGAGTCTCCGGTACATCATTCCCATTAGGTAGTCGCTTACATATTGGGGAATGGAGGGACCACATAATATTCATTTCTCCAAAACGTGTCTCCCACTGGCCACACCAGGTCTCAGCTCCCATTAAAAGTGTTCCTTTGGAGAATACACATGAAAAAAGTCCCCGTTTGCCTCCACCTTCACCACTCTGCCCTTTTCACTTGGCAGCAGCAAAACCAGATGCCCTTGGCTCCTCCCACGCAGTCAAACCGTGGCCCCTCCCAGGGCTCCCCTGTGCTCCACTCCCTGCCCCCTCTGCAGGGGTAGGAACACTGGCTCCGGAAGCCCTCTTGACCCCAGAAATTGGTCTGTTAGCCATGTACTCTGACCAAGGCCCTTATCAAAGCTCTCATCAGTCTGCCTGTACTTCATGTTTCATTTTCACTCTTTACACACACACACACACACACACACACACACACACACACACGTGTTTTTATTGATTTTTTAGAGAGAAAGAAACATTGATGTGAGAGAGAAACATCCATCAGCTGCCTCCTGCACGCCCTCTGCTGGGGATCGAGCCTGCAACCCAGGCATGTGCCCTGACCAGGAATCGAACCGGGACCTCTCAGTCCATGGGATGACACTCAACTTCAGTTCTGTGAGGTCAAGAGTCAAATATTCTTGGTTATTAATATATATTCAAGCTTAATACTGTGCCGGGTATAGGTCAAGTACCAGTAAATATTTGTTTAAATGAATCTAATTAAAATAAAACTTTTATTTTCTAGAGACCACTCACTCAGTACTGTTAATCCATAGGCCCAATTTACTTCATAGCTTCTTTGGAAGGGCCTTACAGTGTGGTTCACGATCAAATGCATTTGAATTGATGAGAGAAGCTAGAAAAGCTAAAAACCAGAGAAGATACAACCTAGAGAAGGACACCTTGGGATTGTAAAATGTGGAGAAAGAAGGGACCAAAAGGCAGGTTTTCTGCCCCCAAATTCTGCCCATATCTAAATCGTTCTAGTTCTCACAGGCTTGTTCTAGGCCTGTAGCAAGCCCATGGGACTATTGGTTCTGCTGGTGGATATCACATGACAGAGACTAGACAGGGTGTAGAACCAGGGTGGGGACTCATCCTACACGCAAACCCTGCGAAAGAGGTGAGCGGTGGCCCCTTGCGGGCAGAGTCTCACTTCCGCTGTTCAAGCAGACGGCTGATCTGCAGAAGTAAGACGCTATCTACCCGGAGAACAACTGGCTCTTACGGACCTTTTCTCGTTTTCTCCAGCCAGGAAGTGTCCAGTTATTAGCCAATAAAATAGAGAAGAATGTTTCTCTAAGGAAAACATACAGGAATACTATCTCAGGGAGACTCAGTTCTTCATTAGACTCAACTGATTATGAATCACAGAGAAACGTCTGATAAAGCCTAATGACTTCGTCGTCTCAAATGCAGTTGTGTATCATGTTATTAATCATTTTTAAATGATCGGGCAGAAAGGGAAGGGATAAATATGGGAAGGAAAAATGAAGCAGGGAGAAATGAAGAGGAAGAGATCCATTAACGGCTTTCCTCTCTCTCCACAAGACGAGACGGACTGCAGTTCTATCCTAGCTTTCAAGGGGGACTTTCCCATCTACCCTTGGAAACGATCTGCCACTCAGACCTGCAAGTTAACTAGATCCTCTGAACTATGCTCAGCAGTTTAAAGCTGGAACGGGAGAAACGTATTTCTGGGAGAAATGCCTTGCTAACTGACATTAAAAAAATATACATTTGCCTTCTTACTCTCACTTTCTCATTAGACTAGAAAAGGAACAATAATTATAACCCTAGAGAACAGGGTTTTTACCATGTACACATCTTAGAACATTGCAGGAAAAATTAGAAATAAAAATAGGTGAGAGAAAGACATATCAGTAAAGAGAATTCTTTTGGCTTGGGGAAAACTATGGAAAATAGAGTTGAAATCCAGAGGTAGCTTTGCAGGAACTGGGGGAGATAGTCTTTTGAATCTATGTTTTGGCGAGCGTGACTGGAGCCCCCGGGGACGAGAATTCAGACTTCTGTTCCTGCTGTCTCTTGTAAAGAGTATTGAGAGAAAGTGCCCTTAGCATTCCCTGAATCGTGTTCCCCCGAAACAAGTCACTGAGAGGACTCACCGCCCTCCGCCTTCTCCTCTTGACAACTAGCGGACAAGCCTCTGAATAGGGAGGGAGGAGTCTGACCTCAATAATCGATTCTGAGGACGGTGGGACAGGGTGGGTCTGCTGGAAGCCCCCTCCCTGGTCCACGGCTTCTGCAAAGAGCAGGGAGCAAAACCAGAAACACAGTTGTGTCGCCACAGAGACCAGGGCACTAGATGCAGCCGGTGAAGAAGGGCCTTGCAGCTCAAAGTCCGTTACTGTGCGACCCGTGTCATTGGGGAGAGGACTTGCTTGTGAAGATGGTTAGAGACCTGATTTCAGTGCCAAGTGGGCCCTTCCCTGCTGGGTCACCCAGAACTGGTAAGACCTGAGGTCAATATTGGGCAGACACAATTAAAGAAGAAGAATCGCTTTATTAAAATAAAGTTATTCTTTATCTAACGCGGTCAACTTTGACTTGGATTGATGCTACTGTTCCCGTAGAAATTGAGAACATCTTTTACTGGGGTCAGACGAGTTTGGATTCTTACCTTAGTCCTCCCGCTTCAGGGCGGTAGGCCTTTGGGAAGGTGCTCAGGCTCTCAGAGACAGTTTAAAACGGAAATGCTAATCGCCGCTTGCTTGGCGGGCTGTTGTGAGGGTTAAGGGAGATGACGCCTGTGACGCCGCCTGCACTGGCTTTCCCGCCCCGTGGCAACCCTGGCCGCCTCCTGGGCCGCTGCCCTGGGCCCGCTGCTCGCCACCTTCTCAGGGTGGGAGAGGGGCCCAAGGGCAAGGTGGCGTGTCAGCACCAACAGTCCCCTCAATGAGCACGTGTCTATAACTAAAACAAAAACAGACAGCGAATTCAGAAGGAGCCCGGCCGTGCGGCTCAGTGCATTGAGTGTCGTCCCATGGACTGAGAGGTCCGGGTTTGAGTCCTGGGCAGGGCACAGGCCAGTTGTGGGCTCGATCCCCAGTAGGGGGCGTGCAGGAGGCTGTTCCTCTCTCATATCGATATTTCTCTCTCTCTCTCTCTCAAAAAAAATCAATTAAAAAGAGAAAAGAATATACACATTGGTGCTGTCTACAAAGGCTACAGAAAACACCCCAGGAATGACGGCGAGGCTCTGTGAAACCAGCAGAAGCGATGCCTGACCAGGCCCCCACAGTCCAGGGCGGACGCTGCGTATCATCTACAGGAGCAAGTCCATCCCTGTGGGGTGAACGTGGCTCCGTCACTACACTCCCTGTCAGCACCCAGCCTCGGCCGCCTGTGCAGCCTGGCCACCTGTCCACGACATGGTTTGAGATGAAAGGACACACTGGTTCTGCGTGAACCCAGCAGGAGGGGACAGGGTGCTGCTCAGAGCCGGCGGAGAGCAGCGGAGGGTACTGAAGAAGGCGCTGTGGGAGCTGGTCAGGGAACGGGGTGCTGACCCCCCCAGTCCTCTTCTCCCCTGTCTGTCCCATGATCGCAAATGCATTGCACAGAATTGAGTCAGCACAAAAATGCAGGAAACAGAACTGGGGGCAGGGCGGCGCTGGGACCCTGGAGAGACAGGCCCTGGAGGGTTAGACCAGGGAGAGGCAGCTGCCACCGGCTCCTGAGGGGACATGCTTCCTCGTCCCCCTGCCTGCTGCCTCCAGGCTTCTCCAGCCCTCCCATTGGCCACAATGCCCGGAGCCAGGGCTGGGGCCTGGGGACAGTTGTCTCCTGGGACGCGAGCAGAAGAGGGTACAGGGAGAGGCTGGAGCTGAGGACAGACTGACAGACAGCACACCACGCCCCATGGAGACATTGGGAGGCAGCTGGCTGAGTTAGCCGACAACCCCTACAAAGGAAGGCCACCTGAGAACAGTCACACTCCACACCCCTCCGGCTAAGGACAGAAGGCCCCTCTGGGCACCGGTAAACAGCTTTAGGCCAGGAAGACTTCCTTTGTATCTTTGTTTACTGTTCTCTATTGTCTTCTCTCTGGAAACACTGGATGAAAATAGGTGGTTATCAGAATTGGAATAGATCATAATATATTCATAGAATGCAGTCTAATTTGCTTATTCTGTTAACTAAGAGTCTTTGCTTTGGATTATCTATTTAAACCTTTTGCTCATCATCCTGAATAATTGAAAGTTGCATCTTGTTCTCAGAATAATTAACATCTTGCATTTCTGGCTCCACTAATAATACAGCTTTGTAATAAGAACATATTAAATTTGTATAGATCTTTACAGCTAACGGCACTCATTCACATACATTATCCCATTTTCTCAGGCCTGATAGTCTGAAAGGAAGGGAGAGCTAGCATTTATTGAACATGAGGTGCTCGGCACTGTGCCAGCAACTTTACAAAGATTAATTCAGTTAATCAGCACAACCACCCAATGAGGTAGATGTTATTATCCCCGTTTTACACATGAGAAAATCCACAGGGAGAGAATGAACTATCTGTTCAATGTCATACAGCCAAGTCCAGGGACATTATTGTGCTGAAAATTAGCCCCCCTCTTGGTGCACACACATACATATATAATTCCCATTATATATGACATATGTGTGTCTCATGAAATTTATGTCATATATATATTTAAATATGTTTTTATTGATTTTTTGGAGAGAGAGATAGAAGCATCTATGTGAGAGAGAAACATGGATGGGCTGCCTCCTGCACGCCCCCTGCTGGGGATCGAACTGGGAACCCTCAGTCCATGGGACGCGCTCAATCCACTGAGCCACACTGGCCGGGTGTATATGTCATAAATTTACATGGAAACTTTACTCCATAAATGTTGTGATTTCTACAAACCCTACTGGCAGTGTTTATTTAGGAAACCTTCCGGTGGGAACCAGTGGCTGGGTGCCCCGCGCCGCGGAGGAGGCGGGCGGGACGCGGCTCAGCACAGGACAGCGACTCTGGCCCGATTCTGCGCTCACGGTGAGGTCCCCTCAGCCTCACCGCCTCGTACGAAGCGGGGATACGGAAAGCACGTTGAAACACGCAGCAGCACTGTATGTGAAAACTTCATGAAAGCGCCCACTGCGCACGAAGGTAGATGAGAACGCTGTTACCGTGCTGTCACCGCAGAACCCGCTCGGTCCTGTCCACTGGGACATGAGTGGCTTTTCAGAGACAACGGACCAACATTGCAAGTCGTGCAGCTGAAGCACACACGGGGGGCGGGGGGGACTCGGACCTCCAGCTGCACCCAGAACCAAAGTCTCGCCCCTCCCCATGCACCCAAAGGACCAAGACATAACCAAAACTTAACAACTTCCTTTCAGAGCTCAAGGGTCCACTGTCCAGGAAGATCTGGCATGGATGCCCCTTTACCATAAACGGCCAAGTTCCAAGGTTCTTCCATTAAAACTTACCCGTCAGGGGAAGGCAGGAGGGGAGGGCGTGAGGACGGGTCAAGGGATGGAAAAACCTTACCCCGCCCTTGCACACACCCCATCCGCCTGACCCCCGCAAACCCTTCACCTGGCTCAGAAAGCAAGGTGGACGGAAACACCATCGGTCCCCGGTCTCCACCAGCGATCCTGTCCTTACTGCGGGCGTTCAGAGTGCTGGCCTTTCAGCGCACTGGGCACACGGACGTTGGTGTAACTGCTTAGCGTGTGCCACGGAACCGGTACCGAACACAGCCCGTGCCTGTCACCATGCAGGGGCGTCGGCCTCCCACTCCCTTGGGGGCACAAGACGGAGTGGGTGCCTCTGAAATGCCCCTGATGCCCTGGGTGTTCTCCGTGTTCACGAACATCCTGCCTAGCGTTTTCCTCCTTGTTCAACAGAAAACAATTCTTATTAAAATCATTTCCTAATGCCAGGCAGTGAGCACGTATACAAACGTATACAGGTGTATAAACACTCCTACATTGAGAACTCTGCTATATCTGAATAAAAATAATGATAATGATAGTAATAATAAAAAGTCAGCATTATTGAATGACTCTGGGGACATTTTGGACCCCCATTCTCCTGGCCAATCAAATGGTCTTCAAAAGGAACCTCGTAGACAGGGTCTACCCACAGCTGGGACTCAGGAAAACCTCCCCACTCCTGGAAGCCAATTGGACTTCTCCCGAGGAGATGTTGAAACATTCATTCGAAGCTTACCCAGGGGACTGCCACAGCCGTGCCAACGAGACTTTCAGAGAAATGAATTAGAATGATATGAAATATGGCCAGAACTGTGGAAACTGCACGCACCTGAAAACCAAGGAAAATAGATTGAGGGTAAAATAAAAATAAAGGCTAGAGGAGAACATGGATCATTGTATTGTTTGTGTTCTGTGAGGAGACAGAAACAGGCTGGTGATTTCAACAGAGAGAACTTAATATAAAGAACTGTTAACAAAACAACTAAAAACACAGAAAGAGTGTCTATCAGGTAATGAGCCCGGCAGGAAGCAACCCGTCCTGAGCTGGAGGAATTAAAGGAGGAGGCTGAACTCATCATCTCCAGACCTGGGAGAGGCCCCTGGCCAAGCCAGCTCTGAGAAGGGGCAGTAATGAGTGGGTGCTGGGCCTCTGACGCTGGCAGAAGGGTCCCTGGCCAGGCCCGGACCACTGAGCACAAGGCTGCCAGCTTCCTGGGGCTGGGGCTGGGAGTTGGGGTGGTGGCCAACTGGGTTCAACTTCAGCTCAGAAGGAACAGCGCTGTGGGACCAAGTGGGGGGAACACTGACAGGACTGAAGACAGTAGGGTGTCAGCAAGGAGTGAAGGAAGGAGCGTGCCCTTCCCCCGTCCTGCCCGGTGGCCCAGCCTCCTCGGGGGCCCCTGTGGTCAGAGCCAGCAACTCAGAAACAGCTTAGGATTTGCAAAGTGGAGTAATGGAGAGATAACACCTTAAGTATTGTTAATCACGTACTAATTATAAGGTTAGTAATTAAAGTTATATTTGGGGAATTTGCCCAAAAGAATGGAAAGCAGGGCCTCTCCTGTTCCTAGCAGCACTATCCACAATAACCGGAAGGCGGAGCAGCCCACGTGTCCATGAGGACAAATGACACATAAAATGTGGTGCATACATAGAACAGAATATTATTCAGTCTTAAAACGGAATGAAATTTGACAGGCACTCCTACATGGATGAACCTTGAGGACGGTGTGCTAAGTGAACAAGCCAATCAGAAAAGGACAAACCCCGTGTGAGTTCATTTACCAGGTGCCTAGAGTAGTAACATTTTTAGAAACAAAAAGTAGAGTTCTGGTTGCCAGAGGCTGGGAGGAGGAAAATGAGATATTGTTTCATGGCAACAGAGTTTCAGAGGGGTCTGTGGATGGACATGGTGATGGTTACATAACAATGGGGCTGTACTTAATGCCACTGAATTATGCCCTTAAAAATGGTTAATATAGTACATTTTATATTCCATGTATTTTGCCAGTTACATTAAAAAATGGATAGACACACAGAGAGATAGTAAGACATGACAGTTTACCCATTAATTTTGCAGATTTTTAAAGGGGTCTTATTTCCCATAATTACAAAACATCATGTCAACCTCTGAAGAGAGTCACAATCTGGTGATGGAAGGAACTGACTTAATTAATTAATTGATTTTTTAAAGTTATATTTCAAAAACTAAAGCAATCCATTTTCTCATTCCTTACGCACACCAAATATTTGCTTTTCAAAAGTTTCTGTATCCTTCATGGTCAGTTTCCGATGTCATCTCATCCCTACTGAACAACTGAAATGTTACCCTTCAAGCCCAGCTGTGTGTCTGTCTCCCTTTGACTTTCAGCATACATGGCCTGCCCCTTATGACTCAGCACACATGGCCTGCCCCTTATGACTCAGCATACATGGCCTGCCTCTTATGACTCAGCACTCATGGCCTGCCCCTTATGACTCAGCACACATGGCCTGCCCCTTATGGCTCAGCACACATGGCCTGCCTCTTATGACTCAGCACACATGGCCTGCCCCTTATGACTCAGCATTCATGACCTGCCCCTTATGACTCAGCACACATGGCCTGCCTCTTATGACTCAGCACACATGGCCTGCCTCTTATGACTCAGCACACATGGCCTGCCCCTTATGACTCAGCATACATGGCCTGCCCCTTTGACTCAGCATACATGGCCTGCCCCTTTGACTCAGCATACATGGCCTGTCCCTTTGACTCAGCATACAGGGCCTGCCCCTTATGACTCAGCATACATGGCCTGCCCCTTATGACTCAGCACACATGGCCTGCCCCTTATGACTCAGCATACATGGCCTGCCCCTTTGACTCAGCATACATGGCCTGCCCCTTTGACTCAGCATACATGGCCTGTCCCTTTGACTCAGCATACAGGGCCTGCCCCTTATGACTCAGCATACATGGCCTGCCCCTTATGACTCAGCATACATGGCCTGTCCCTTTGACTCAGCATACATGGCCTGCCCCTTATGACTCAGCATACATGGCCTGTCCCTTTGACTCAGCATACATGGCCTGCCCCTTATGACTCAGCATTCAGGGCCTGTCCCTTTGACTCAGCATGCATGGCCTGCATGGCATGGTCTCCATTTGGTCTGTCTCTCACAGTGCAGAGTGCCAAATAAGGATTCAAAAATATTTGTGAATTGAAACTTTAGCATCACCAAACTATATAAGTCCAAAATTCAGAGTGCAGATAGAATGACCACTGGCCAGGGCTGCCCATGACTGAGGTCCTGCGATGCGGGACGTTTAGGACTGTCCAGAGCAAATCCAGATAGGCAGTTGCCTTAGGTATAAAATTTGGTTTCCTAAAACAAAATGGGTGCTTTGTTTGTAAATGCACTAAATAAATTTGGCAAAATACACTTCTAAAGACAAAATAGGCATGGATGCAGAGTGATAGAATAACAATCACATCTTCGTCACGCTGATGAGAAACCCACTTCTGATACAGTGACAGTTACTACTCTCAACTCACAGTTACCACATGGAAAGCAGGCCGATGATTTTCCTTTCAATATGACTATGGAATCAACATTGTCTTCTGTTTTGGAACGAAGAAGGAAGGTCTGTCCTGCAGTATGCAGGTCCGTCCCTCCGGGCACCGCTGTGAAATGGAAACCGGACGCTGGGAGCTCCGATCGCAGGCCGCTGGGGTAGGACAACAGCTTGATGTGCTCCTGAGGCTCTGATCCCATGAGCCTCCAGCAGAGGGTCAGCAGACGCGAATGGCCGCTTTGTCCTTCACCTCACTCACCCCGCGGAAGCTTTGTGCTGTCTCAGAGGGCCAGCGTGACCACCACTTTCCGCTTCACACAATAAGTCAGGTGCCAAACACCAGGGATCCTGCCTGGCGGGTGTGGCTCAGTGGGTTACAGCAGCGTCTAGGGAGGTCATGGGTTCGATTCCCAGTCTGGGTGCATGATGTTTCTCTCTCACATCAATATTTCTCTCTCTATCTCCCTCCCTGCCTTCCACTCTCTCTGAAATCAATGGAAAAATATATCCTCAAGTGAGGACTGAAAAAACAAAAACCACCAGAGATCCTTTTGTTCATCATTCAGCTGTTCATTCAAACACACGTTCACTGAACACCTAACTAAGGGTGACCGTGACCAACTGTAAAGTGCCGCGGACACAAAGAAGAATAAGACCACCTCCGAGGGGTTTATCAACCAGTGGGGAATAACAAAGTGCTGTGGAGTGAAGGGTCGAAAGCCACTAGCCTTGCTGGGGAATCGAGGAGCACCGCCGAGGTGACATCCGTCTAAGTCCTGAGGAGTTCCGCCGTGGAGAAGGGGAAGACAGGAACGTTGCGCGGGGTGGAGGGTATGCCTGTGCTCTCAGGCAGCTGTGACACAGCACAGCCAACAGGCTGGCCTGGCCGCAGGACTTGGTCTCACTGTCCTGGAGGCCCAACGTCCAGACCAAGGTGTGGGCAGCACGTGTTCCTTCCGAGGGCCGTGAGGGAGACCAGGCCTCTGTCCTAGTGACTGGTGGTTGGTGACAATCTTGGCTCGTAGATCATCAACTCAAGTTCTTCTTTTATCTTCACATGGTGCTCTCCCTGTGGGCACATCTGTGTCCAGTTCCCCCTGTGACATAAGGACACTAGTCATAAAAGGTGTTAGGGGCCCACCTTACTTTGGTATGACCTCATCTTAACAAAACTAATTGCCTATGCAGTAACCAAATTTTCAAATAAGGTCACATTCTGAGGTGCTGGGGCTTAGAACTAAGCACATAAATTTTGAGGAGGACATAATTCAACCCACAATCCCCTGGAAGAGAAGTCAGATAAATCAGTACATGAGAGGAGCATGTTTAAGATGAGAGTATCTATAATTTTTTTAAATGACAGGAGAAGAGGGTGGAGGCCAGGATTTGAGAAGGTTCCAGAGCCACGTTCAGGGTGAAGAAAGTTGAAATATATGCTCAAGTGTTCTGGGAAACACTGATAACTGGTGATGGGATGAAAAGGTTTGTGATCATAAATTAGGGAAATACAGCATGAAGCCAACTTTTATAGGCTTCTTTATGACAGAGCTCCTCAGAGACGGCAATACAGTCATGTGTCTTATAAATCTGCAGAGATAGGAGAGAGAGAGTATGCACGTATTTCCAAATGTCACTGCAGAGACATTTTTTTCAGTGACTTTCCAACTAAAAAGTAGTAAGTTTGGAGGTGTGGGCACAGTCCCTACATGAACATCCTAGCTGCTGCCTTCCACTTCTGAATTCCTACTTCCCCTCCGAGAGCTGCGGTCAGCCGTGTTCCGTGAGCCTGGGCCCTGTGAGCACAAGGGAGTGTTAAAGGTAAACCAGTGTACTCAGGGGACACCCTTTGAGAAGGCACAGGCGTTCTGTGAATTTGTTAGAAGTAAGGTGAGTAGACAGAGTAGTCATTTAGGAAAATAAAGGTCCCAGAGAAGTAGAAACCCACATTCTGACACGGGGTTAGTACCAGAAGTCTTCAGGAAGCCCTCTTTGCTTGGACTGTTTATGTGCTTCTCACTATTCCTCTGTATTTCTACTTCACTCACTCACTCACTGGATTACTGTTTGTTAAGTCCATTACTATGTCCTAGGCCCACTGCTCAGCATTCTGCAGGCACACTTTTCAGAGATGACGTGAATTCAATCTGCCCCCACCCCAACCTCCTCGGCACATACTGTCTGGGCCACGCACAGCTTGGTATGTGAGTACGTACAGCTTTGAACGTTACCTCTTTGTGTCCATTTACGTGGATGCTCCTCATGAGAAAAACACAACCTTCCCTAAGCAATTGCTAATAATATTCTGTGGATTTCCAACCTCAAGACGCACAAAGCCACGTGTGTAGGGACTGGCGAGTCTGAGGTGCGCGCGAAGACATTTTGCATCTTGGAGAAGAGGGGTCTGTAACGTCAGGTTAACTCATCCTCACGATACGGCGGCACTGGAAGCCACAGAATGTGGATAATTATCTGGAAATATATAGAATAATTATTTTTTCTTATGCCCATAATGATAACTGATCATTAATTCCCAAGTTCCCATGTATTCAATGGAGTAATGCCTATATATCGCAAGCTTTGATTCAAAGAAGTTGAACTGTGTGTCTAACACAATAGAGCTATCATAGACAATAAAAAATGACAAATAGATAATGTGAAATGTGCATATACCTCTATTTATTTATAGAAATGACTGTTCAGACATGGGAAAAATTGGGAGTTGATTTATATAGATAAGTGACTCTACTTTATTTTGCTTACTAAGCCCTTCCTAAATCATTCTTAAAATTACAAAGAACGTTCATGTGGAAAGTTTATTTCTGCTTGAACCCTAAGTCAAGGTCATTCACAGACTACAAACTATATTAAGTTGTTAAATTAAAAATCACCAGATCTCTTCGGGCAATTTGCTCTGAAGATCGAATCTCCAGTGTCGCGCTACTGGAAGTGTTTCAGGAATTTCTCAGGTGGACTGCTTCAATGTTGAAAACAACTCTTCAGGAGGGCGTTGCTTTGCATCAATTTAAGAAATGAGTTTAGTCTATTCAGACATTTTTTTTTTTTTTGAGTTTAGCTCATAAAAATACTGAATGTCAGCTTTGTGTTCTGCTCAGCACCCTAATATTTTATGGTTGAAGAGACAATAATAATTCAATCAAAATACGCAGCCAATAAGAATGTTCTTCAAAAATCTCGTCTGTGTACAAATGACTCAGACGAGAAGACAACCCGATGATGAACCTGCTCCTGGAGCACCCCTCGCTGTCTCGTCCGGTCATTCTCAGAAGCCCTCCACCTCCCCACCTTCTCCCCAGCCGTCCCACCACTCAGTGCCACGTTATTCTACTTCCTCTTTTATTTCCAGCTTTATTAAAGAATGTATGACAAATATAACTGTATATATGTAAAGTGTACAATGTGATGATTGGAAAGACATTTATGTTTTTTCTTTAAATATGTTTTCTCTGGTCTGTGGGCTGAAGGTCTAACCACTAAGCCAAATATGTTTTTATTGATGTGAGAGAGAAATGTCAGTGGGCTGCCCCCTGCACGCCCCCTGCTGGGGATCGAGCCTGCATCCCGGGCCTGTGCCCTGACCGGAATCGAACGCGACCTCTCAGTCCGTGGGAGGATGCTCAGTCCGCTGAGCCACACCAGCAGGGCAAGACATCTATGTTCTGGAGTAACTACTGCTTTCTCGCTCATGATGTCCTTCCAGCCAAGTTAGCAGTGTTTTCAATATCTCTGGCACGTGGAACTCCAAATATCTACTTCTTTTTACATACTTTTTCAATTCAGGAAATGTACAACTGTATTTAGAAAGTGATTTTAAAAAGCAGCATTGGCATGGTAGAAGGAACACAAACCTCAGAATCAGAAGGCTGGGGTTCAAGGTCAAGGTCAACCATTTATGGTCTCAGGTTCCCCATGAAAGGGTGTCAATGTCTCAGACTTCCTGCCTTCATAACAGATCTTCGGTCCTCGCTTAATGAATGAGTACAGAAATAATCTCACAACGTCACCCCTCTCTCTCATATCCGGCCTCGGCCTTCCTGTTTCCCTTTTCCTGTGTTATACTACCGTCTTCATCCTATGTTCTACTTCCTTCCTCTTACTATGCAGATTATGCAAGAAGCTTTCATGGTTTTGTGCATTTCCTTCATAAAACCCATCTCCAGGTCTCTCCTTTTCCCAACCATCCCTAGCGCCTGAAAAACGTTCCAACGTGAAATTTTTCCTCTCATTCAAAACGTGACAAAAATCACCCCATTTGCCTATTATATGCACTCAGTAAATAATAAATGATTAAAGTGGTGATGATGAATTCATGTGCAAAATACATAGTCTGAGCAATGAAAGTTGGCAAAGAAAAGATAATGAGCAAGCGCAACTGACTTAGAAACAGGTGTGATTTCTGTGACCAGCCGTTAACGCATTTGTGCTACCATAATTACTGTTCTGGCCAGCGTTACATTGCCATAGGAACACCGTTCCCAAATTGCACATTTATAGATTTATCAGTGGTGGAGAGCGACCACGATCTCCACTTGTTGTTGTGAGCCTTGACAGTGAAGGACAATGGCGACATGAGTCAGCTCTGCAGCTGCCCCGATGGCAGGACTTCAGGTGCAGCGAGAATTCCCCTACCCGCCTGTGTCTCCAGGGGAGCAGAACTGGCCCCTCTCTAGATGCAGACATTTAAATGTGAGGACACGGGCTAAATAAAGAACACCTTGAACTAAACTAACAGTCAAAATACAACCAAGTCAGGATGAATCAGGCTTCATCTGTAAAACGGAAACGACACTATTTCTCTCAGAAGATTTTCATTGGCTCATATGACACATAAGAAATAATTTTTTAAAAAGCAGTGTACAGCCCTGGCCAGTTTGGCTCAGCGGTTGGAGCGTCGGCCCGCGGTCCGGAGAGACCCGGGTTCGGTTCCCGCTAAGGGCATGTACTTCGATTGCAGTTTGTCCCCGGCCCCGGTTGGTCGTGCGGGTGGCAGCCACTCGATGTGTCCCTTCACATCGATGTTTCTCTCTCTCTCTCTCCTTCCTCTCTCTCCCTCCCGCTCTATCTGTACAAAAAATGGAAAATATCCTCGGGTGAGGATAAAAAAAAAAAAAAGCAGTGTACATTGTAAAGTGTTATGTGAATACCGATTCTAGTTTTCCTTCGCCATCAGAACAGTGTCCTCGCGTGTCGGTAGGAATTCAGGTTTGAGCACTCTTGGTTCTGCTTTAGCAAGTCTGAATGTCCTCTCTTCCCTCCGTATTTACAGAAGAGAAAAGTCGCATCCTCAGGTCTAACCTTGGTTCCAGGCCCTGTGCAGGTGGGCTTTTCTCTGGCTACTTTGTGTGTTATTGGTGGAAGTGGGGTTCTTGTGATGTCACAAGGAAAAGCATTTCTTGAGACTTGTGCGGGAGGATGAGTGACATTCATCGGTGTGGAAATAAAGCCCCGCGATCCCAGCGCCCGTTTCCAAGGTCTCGCGTGGAAGAGGTCCCATCTGGTCTTCAGCAGGGCCAGCATGAAGGCCACTGCCCATCGTTTCTGCTCCACGTGAACGTCCAGTCCAGCCAGCACCCTGCGTGGGAGGCCACAGGCCACAGGCAGCGACTGCTCAGGCCCCTGGCTATGGAGAGAGTGTGCACACAAGGGCAAGGTGTCACGGAGGAAGAGAGATCCAAAGCAAGGAAGCTCCTGGGCTGGGGATTGCACCAGGAGTTTTTTGAACTAAGCAACTAACTTTCCAAGATTTTGCACGTCTTTGATGGGGTCCACCCTCCAGCCAACCCATTGTTCCCCCGGCTGGTCTGACAGGCCAGCACCTCGCCTGCACCGCCCTGACTTCTACTGCGCACGTGCCCTTCTCCCCTGTCCCCCAATGCCGTGCTGGGTGGGGGAGGGGGGGCTGCTCATCCCCCTGAGGACCGATGCTGCGTGAAGCCGTAGCTTCCTGCAGGGGCTTCCCGGGCGACATGCTACAGCGTCCGACTTCCCTTCCCTTTCTGTCCTTTATTAATATCAACGAGCTAATGACAAAGATAGCACGTGGACTTCTCCTCACTATGTTACCTATGAGGAAAAAATAGTACATGAAAGTCTTTGGAATTCACATTTCTGGTTTCTATTGATGTAAATCAAAATGGCCGTGAAACCAATGAGTTTAAGAAGAGCAATACAAATGGATCTCTTTCTCTTTAAAAATCAACAGAAAGATAAGGAATCCTTTTTTGTGTTTTTGTGTTAATGTGAGAGAGAAACATTGATCGATTGCCCCTCACATGCACCCCTACTCAGGATCACACCCACAACCTGGGCATGTGCCCTGACTGGGAATCAAACTGGTGACCTCTTGGTGCAGGGGATGATGCTCAACCAACTGAGCCACACTGGCTAGGGCTAAAGGAAATTTTTAAAAAATAAACAAGGAGGCAAAACCCTTTTAAGGACAAGACTGAGTGGCTAAATTCTTATTTTAATATCAACAATTCCCATCGCCTCTCACTTCTCATCACGAAGCATTCCTTCACCCTGGACTGCGGGCCCTCATGACCACACCGCGGAGCGATCAGAAGGGCTGTGCTGGCCTCAGTCGCGAAGTAGTTCCTGCTGCACCACCGCTCACCTGCACGCGGGTGTATTGTCTGTGCTCCTTCCACAGCTGAAGCCAAGCGCAAGGCTCACTGCGCTCAAGGAAGAAAAGTAAATAAACCGCCTAGAGGTAAGAATCCCCAAGACAGGAAAAGCGAAGGCGTACCCCACGGGGCGGGGGACCCACAGAGAGCAGGGGAGTGTCCCCCAGGCCTCTGGAAGGTGGCAGGTCAACTTCTCTGAACCTGATCCTCAGAATGACAGCGATGGAGGGAGAAAAGGAAAAGAGAAAAGAAAAACAAAACAAACGGTCAAGGTAAGAGAGGAGAGAGAGAATAAAGCGAAAGAGCCCCGACAGTGCGAGGGGCCACGGCAGTTGGGGGGACCTCCTCCCACCACCTGTGTAGATGCTGCTCAGCAAGGTGCCCGGAGCTAACACAGCCGCAGCAGGGACAAAGCGGTGGTGTGACGTGTTTGGCAGAGAGGGGGCTGGAGACCACACCTATGTCCTTCTTAGTCCTTAAGTGACCGTCACACGTGCCTGGGACTGCGAGGAGGTCGCTCAGAAGTAAGAGGCAAACTCTTCTGGAAAAAGTCGAGGCGAGGGGTAAGACTCCATGGCAAAGGCCGTGGGACACACAGGCCAGGCAGGGACAAAACTGTGTGCTCCCCGGAGACCCCAGACATCTGCAGGCCGAGCGCCAAGGGAGGCCAACGTCGCTGCAGGGAGAGGTGCGGCCCGCAGAGCCTTCAGTGCCCAGCGGACAGGCCCCAGGGACGCCAGACACGACTGGCAGAGACAGCAAGGATGCAGAGCGAAGCCCAGAGGCATCCGTGCGTCCCAACGGGAGGGCAGCTGGTGTCCGCAGAAACCTCAGCGTTCTATTGGTTGCTACCCACGGATGATAGGGAGCCATGCAAATAAACGAAGACCAACAGGTGAGAAAAGCAAATGCTGCCTCTCCAGAGCTTGCTGCAGCCAGGAGTCAGCCATAGTCGCTTGTGTTTTGGCAGAGATTCAACGGGAGGAAAAGTGGGAGAGCTTGAGGAGAAGAAAGGGGGGGTTCGTGTGTGCCCTCATCCAGGCTGTTGGCATGAGAGGCGAAGCAGGCTGACTACAGGTGGGGCACCCGACGGGATTGGTTACGGTGCATTTTTTTTTCTTTTTTCTTTTTTGGTACGTGCCCTTAGCGGAACCGAACCCGGGACTCTCTGGTCCACAGGCCGATGCTCCAAACCGGCCAGGGCTAGGGTGCATTTTTTACTTTCTCTAGTTTGTTCTAAATTTGAATGAGGGACCAAAATTAAGGAAGCTGCAAGTTACTAATCACGTCCTGGGCGTTTTGGGTAGATAGGCAACAGAAGTTACTTTTGGCTTCTTGGATTGCCACTAGCATTAAGAATGATGCTTTCTGCAAGCATGGCCTACGGCAGGCTGACATCCGGAGTCGTCTGCTGTGGATAAGGGGGTGGCTTCCTGGCCGGTCGTGCACGCTCTGGTTCTGAGTTACACTTTCAGTGTATGTTGGCTGCTGTCGTTGGTACAGTCAGTCTCCGAAAGCACACAGTGAGCCCTGTGAGGTCGCTGGGGAAGGACAGCTGGAAAGAAGAGGAGCAGCCCTTCGGAGGGTTCAGACTTTGGATGGATTGAATATTTATCCATAATGAGACCGAGTTAGGCGGAAAGAGACCGTTGTAGCAGATGAATGTATCATCAGTGAGAACCAGATGAACGTATCATTAGTGAGAACGTTGAGTGTTTTCCTCCTGGCGAGAAGATGGGAGGGTCCAGAGAAAGCCACAATGCAAAACAGAGATCCTACATTTTCTGTGCTCCCCCCAGACCGTGTGCAAGTGTTGACCCTGTTACTGGTTTTGTTGCACATAGTTTACAAACAAGGAATCTAACACTAAGAAATATTAAAAACAATAATGAACATCAAAACCGTACTTTTCAATGCGTCACTTTCTTAGAAACAATGAGGTCTTCTGGACACTTGGACAGAGAAAGTGGCAGTTTCTCCTACTTTTTTTTGTATGAGGGCCAAGTCCCAATACAGGTCGAGAATATGGAGAAAATACTTACTACCCTAAGGAAACTAACTTGTAGATTTTTCAGGATTGTGACATTTCAGATATTGTAGTCCATTTTTCTCACAAGTATGTACACATGGCAATTCAAGAATTCCCTTTTTGCACAACCAATGGACACAGACATTAGTTTGGGAAAAGCAGGAGGGAGTGGGTCAATGGCAAAAAAAAGGGGGACATCTGTAATACTTTCAACAATTAAAAAAAATTCTTTTGACCAAGCCATACCGTATATAGGAATTTACCCTAAGCCATTTTTAAATGTCCAAAGATTTATGTGCATAAGCATACTTAATGAAATGCTCATTATATATCTAAAAATTAAAAATATTTTTTAAAAAGACTATGCTTTTAATGAACTATGGTACATATGTGATATATATAACACCTTAAGACTCTATGCAAAACTGTTAGGACTAAATGAATTTGGTAACGTTGTAGGATAGAAAATCGATATGTGAAAATATGTTGTTTCTATATGCCAATAATGAACTACCAGAAAGAGAAATGAAGAAGACAATCTCATGTACATCTGCATCAAAAAGGATAAAATACCTAGGAATAAATTTAACCAAGCAGGTGAAAAACCTGTGCACTGAAAACTACAAGACATTGACAAAAGTAATAGAAAAAGACACTATTTCATGCTCATGAATCGGAAGGATTAATGTTATTAAAATGTCTATACTACCCAAAGCATTCTACAGATTTGATGTAATCCCTACCAAAATTCCAGTGGCATTTTTTCCATGGAAATAAAACAAACAATCCTAAAGTTTGCATGGAACCACATAAAAATCCCAAATAGTCAAAGCAATCTTGAGAAAGAAGAACAAAGTTGGGGGCATCTTGTTCCCTGATTTCAAACTATATTACAAAGCTATAGTAACAAAAACAGTATGATATTGGCCTAAAAAACAGGCAGATAGATCAATGAAACAGAATAGAAAACCCAATTAAAAATAAATAAATAAATAAAAATAAACGAATTCCATTTTGTGACACAGATGACACAGCCACCAAACCCCAAAGGTCAAGAGTAAGTACACTGGGATTAGGTGGTGTAAATGAGTTAGAAAGTCACTCATAAAAGCCACAATGAGACTTTGGGGCCAGATCATCCAAGAAGGCTCTCTAGACAAGAGTCCTCAATGACAGATTTACACACAGCTCGAGGATCAACCTTCCCAAACACCACCTCCATCATTGCCCCGCCCCACCTCCCTTGGAAACGCCAAAGCCAAATAAATTGCTTTGGACTCACTGTGATCAGTTAGAAAATATAATGAGATTTCATAAAGTACCTTTGTATTCCAGAATGCCAAATTACTTATTATGAACATAGGGTAACACGAGTTGAATATCAAATAATTAATGTTCATTGTGAACACATCTCTGGGATTCTAATTATTTAAAGCCTAGCTTGAAAAGTCTTCCACTCTGGCAGCCACATTGTCAAATAGTCTAATGCCACCTAAAAAAACTGTGTTTCATAAGGTTCCTGTTTATATTACAATAGTGAAGCAGAATAATTTTAGTGTTTTTTTCCATTTGATAATTGCCCTATTGCTTTTGAAAATAATAACTCTCTATTATTCCAGTGTGAGATGCATTCATTTTATTATTATCTAAATTTGTGTTGAATTACAATTTTTTATGCATCCTTTGGTAAAGACAAAATTATCCTAATTCTCTCAGTTGTACTTTATTTATATTCACTTGCACATGCAATGACATTTTTCACTCATTCTCTTATTCTCTATAAAACAGACATCAATATGTTACTGTTAAGCATGATATTTTTTGTGTTTATAATTACCATCATAATTTTTCTTTTCACTCTATCAAGGGTGGAGGTAGATAATCATAACAAATAATATTTGACTATGAAATTATCCACTGTGCTTATTAACGTCACTTTGCTGGATGAAGCAGATGCAGAAAAGTTAAGCAAGTGGTTCATAATTACACAGCACGTGTAGGTGGGGCGCCAGGCAGGTGTGTCCTCCTTGCTGCATCTCACTCGCACTGCAGGCCAGGTCTGGTGCCCTTCATTCTCACAGCAGGTCAGCATCCTGCCTCCTCCCCTCTTGTCCGCTCTTTCCTGATTCAGGTGCTTCTTTCCAAGGGCACAGACCAATGAACCCAGGCGTTCTAGGTCCCAGCCCTGCACCCTGGGTGGATGCCAGGTGTTCATGTGATAGGGAGTGCACTAGTGTCAGTCATTAACGAAGTCTTGGTGATAATTAACTTCCTAACCCTCGGTGTTTAACACGATGAAAGTGTAATTCTGCCTCCCCACAGTGTAATGCAGGTAGGGCAGCCCTCTAAGCACCAACTCGGGGACCAGGCTGCTCCCCTCTTCTGGCTGCCCTTTCAGTACCCAGCTGGCAGATGCAGCGGAGGGAACGTGGATGGCAGGCACACTGCTGTGCCCCCATGGCCAGAACCTGGCCCTTCGCATCGTGCGCATGCTCACGCTCACTCCAGGGAGGCCGGGAGAATGCGGGTAAGTACCTGGACGTCGGTGCGCATTCCTTTCTGCCACACAGAACTCGTTTGTTTTTGTTGTTGTTTTTTATCTGTCTAGGTCTTGTTTTTACTTTTGCAAAGATGAAACACTTAGCACTCTGCCTGGCACATAATATGTACATAGTCGATGTTTTAAAATTTAATATTACATTATGCAAATGTGTATATTGGCCCTCAGTGGAGATAGACGACTGTCTTCCTTAGACCTGGTGAGGAGATAATTGACTGAAGACAATAGGTTTGCCAAACCAAATCACAATAAAGAAATTCACAGGTCATATTTTGAATCCTTTATGCAAATTTTTTCTTATAACATTATATGGTAAGAAAAAACAGCAGAATGTCAGCCAGAGAGTAAGTAAGCTCTTTGAAGAAGAAAGAAAGAAAGAAAGAAAGAAAGAAAGAAAGAAAGAAAGAAAGAAAGAAAGAAAGAAAGAGGGAGGGAGGGAGGGAGGGAGGGAGGGAGGGAGGGAGGGAGGGAGGGAGGGAGGAAGGAAGGAAGGAGAGAGAGAGAAAGAAAGAAAACAGGCTGTTAGAACAGGTGGGTGGGGTATTTATGAGAGAGGGGATACTTTGGTTTTGTTGTTGACATTTTTTTCTTAAAATTAGAAAGTTGAAGGAAAATTAAAAAATAGAGGAAAATCCACTAATTATTATGGTGTCTCTCTAAAATGCCAATTGGAAGTATTTTCACTTTTAATTCCCTGAATCTTCTTTTACTTCAGGAACTGGCTAGTCATTTAATGAACTAGGGCGATTCTTGCCCCAGCCGCTCAAATCTTCCGTGAGCTGTATTGAACAACTGCACTGTTTATGGTTCCGGTAGTTTGGAATAACGTTATTATTATTTCATGCCTTTCGTATGCCAGTCTCTTCCCCCTTCTCCACGTTTTCTAAAGTCAGGAATATATTCCACCTGTGTATGCAGTCTTTCTGATTACAAGCAGGAGGAGGCCTCTACTTTGACAGAGGCGTGGGAAGAACTTTCTGTACCTGGAAAACGTAATTAACGTACATTTCCAGAGGGCCGACTGTATCACCAGCGACAGGGACAGTAGGAGTCAAGAAAAATTGGCTCACATATCAACAGCCTTCTCCCCTATTATTATTAAGCCTTTTTGTTTGCTTCCTACTCGTTTTTAAGACTAATAACATTTTTTATTTTTGTGTGATTATTCACTCGTTTTAAAAAATTCATAATATGCTAAAAATGTACAACGAAGAACAAAAACAAAACTGCCCAGATTTTACCACCACGATAGTATTGAGACATCTTTGTATTCAGACATAAAAGGATAATTGATTTTTAAAATATAGGTAGAAAGACTCAAAAGGCCTTCTAGTCTACCTGTGACTTTCAATTAAAAGGCACCACTGTATTTCATCAACTCTAAAGCACACCCTTTCAAATTTTCTCGCCTCTGGGATGGATGTGTGTCCTCCTGGGAAGTACTTAGATCACGTGGCCAATGACGTCCGCGGCCTGAGCCTGCACGAACGTGGTTGCTATGACTGGTTGCTATGACTGGTTGCTATGACTGGTTGCTATGACTGGCCAAATGCAGCCCTTCACGTTCAGGCAGAAACAAAGACGAGCCTTAGTTGTTGTGTAAAAAACTTCCCTTGACACCTTTTGATTAAAAAAAGACACACATGTCCCCGAGTGCGTGACACACACTGATGATCTCTGATTGCATTTTCAATGCTGTCTTTGTGCATTTGATGGTTTTAAAAATTCATACAATAAACATGTATTACATTTGTACTTAGGAGATAGTATAAATCCATAAAGTTTCTTTAGGGGACTTTGAATGGTAGCCAAAACTATTCTCTGAATCATGAGTAGTTTCTCTATGATTAAAAAAAAAAAGGGTCTGAAACACAATTTGTCCCAGTATCTTCAGGGAACAAAAGTATACGTAGCCGTTAGAGGGGGTCAGACCTTCATGGATGCTCAGGAGAAAGACTTCTAATCTGCAGAGGCCTCAGGTGTGGAGACTAACTGACCTTTCTGGGCGAGCAGAGTCAGTTCACTCTCTAAGACTTCTGGGAATAACATTCTCCTAATGCCCACAGTATGAGGTGGACAGTTTTCTACATCGGACTTTAAAAAATCCAGGAATATGTTGTTTACCAGAGATACACATAAACAAAAGACACAGAAATTATAAATAATTAAAAAAAGATATACCTGATTTAAAAAAACAAAAACAAAAAAATAAGCTGTAAAAATGAATATGTTGTGATTAAGGAGATTTATCACATGGGCAATCTAAGAAACGCAAAGATTGTTCAAATTCCAGAAAATCAATCAATGACATTTACTACAATATTGAAATAAAAGGGAAAAAAATCACATACTGTCTCAACAGATTCAGAAAAAGCATTAGATTGATTTTAATACCTATTTATGATTAAAAAATAATTATCTGAAAGCTAAGAAGAGAGCTTCTTCAACTCGATACAGTAAACATCATATTTACCATAGGCATTTTATTTTATTTTATTTTTTATTGATTTTAGAGAGAGAGGAAGGGAGAGAGAATTAGAAACATCAATGAGAGAGAACATCGATTGGCCGCCTCCTGCATGTCCCCCACCAGGGATCAGGCCCACAACCTGGGCATGTGTCCTGACAGGGAATTGAACTAGTGACCTCTTGGTGTATGGGTCGATACTCAACCACTGAGCCACACCGGCCAGACTATCATAGGCATTTTATTTTTTTATTATTATTTTTTTTTCTTCTCATCCGAGGACATTTTTTTCATTTTTTGTTCAGATAGAGCAGGAGGGAGAGAGAGGAAGAGAGACAGAGAGAAACATCGACGTGAAAGGGGCACATCGAGTGACTGCCACCCTCACGACCCAACCAGGGCCGGGGACAAACTGCAACCGAGGAACATGCCCTTAGCGGGAACCAAACCCAGGTCTCTCTGGACAGCAGGCCGACGCACTAACCACTGAGCCAAACCGGCCAGGGCTATAGGCATTTTAAATACATTCCTTTTTAAGCTCAGAAACAAGGCAATAATATATTCCATCACAGAAATAGTTTATGTTGTGGCCAATGCAAAAAGCAAGAAGTAAGAGTTCTAGTTTGGGAGGGTATTTGGGATCTTGCTCCCCTGTATACGCCATCAATTTGGCTCAAATAAACTCTTATAAAGATTCTTTACAAGTTTGGACATTTCTGACATCAAATACTCGGCCTGGTTAGCAGGATTCCAAAGAAGCCCACCCAGGGCCACCCTGCAGACCCAGCCCCCGTGCCAGGTACGGCGAGGGCCCACTGTACCCCCTAGTTCCCGCTTTGCACCAGCTGAACTTGAGTGAGTTAATCTCAGAATCGCAGCCTCCTTGATGTCAGATGCAGGCCATGACTCTGCGTTGTCCTTAGAAAACCCTCGAGACGGAGAAGGGTTGAGATGACCCAGGGAGGAAAAACAAGATAAGTTCGAGCTTTTAGTTTCAGCTTTTTAACTGGTTTGCTTACTGAAAGTCTGAACAAAATCTTTGCTGGTTAAAGGAGAGACACGTTCTCTTTAGTGCCAGAGAGAAAGAGCACTTTCTTCCCCAACCCCGGGAGCCAGGGAGCGATCCCAGGCGTTCAGATCCCTGGCTCCGTCAGGACACCGGGCAGGAACCTGGGAGGACCCGGCCCTGGAAAGGGCTCCCTTTGAGAGCGAGGCCACAGCGGGGCATATACCCGGGGAAGCATCACGCTTCTCCTAGTGTCTGGGACGCTCTTGCTGGCCCCTCAGTCAGGTTTCTTGGGTGAATATGAATCTTTGTGAGGCTGCCTGAAGAAGAATCTCCTCCACGGTGTACAACATTTGGTTCATCTGGACATGTGCACAGAGTTCATTCAGACTTTACAGATCTCAAAATTAACATGACAAATGTGCCTCCCGGGCCAACAAACTCTCCACAGTCTGTCTTCCACTTGTAACGGAGACAGCCAAGAGGATCCTTTGAAACTTCTAAATTAATTTTGGCACACAAGATTAGAAAGACCCGGCTATAAAATTCGACCAGATGAATAGAAATCATATTTAATTGGTCTCTCCAAGCTTCAAAAAGAGGATTTGGATAAATAGATCAACCCAATTCTTTGAGTTATTAAAAATGGTTGTCCTTATTTTAAAAAGGGGAAGGTCACTTGGACCTTGACTTGGTCAAGGACATATAAATTGTAAATGTCTCTAGGGAAAATTTTGGATCCAATTGTTTTTTGTTGTTTTTATTAAACTACTGAGTTTTTCTCACGGCTAAATGGTATCTGTGTCTATCTGTATGTGAGTAAGTTGTAAATGTGAGATAATTTTCTACCTGCAGATGGATTGTTAAGATTAACTTCAAGGCAAGCACTTGTCAGAACCAGGGATTCTAAGGTTCTCAAAACTATAGACACTGACTCAAATGCTTTTCAAGTTCATGTGCACTAAAATTAATCCTCAGTATATAGAAGCTATGTACTGTTGGTTTAAGTAAAACAGACATGTCTTTATTTTGCTCAGGTTTTACAGAAGCAAGTCCATGTTGATAAGAGAAATAGTGAAATACTAACCCAAAGTATACGATAATGAACAAAGGTATGTGTTATCGCTGTAAGTGCAACCAACAAAATTATAATATATAATGTAACTAAGGAGCTAACAGAGGAGAAAAAATAATTTAAAATAAAACTGTTGAATCCTAGAGCAAACAAAAGAGCAAGAATAAAGGCTACAAACAGATGAGAAAACAGGAAGCAGACACCAACAGCACACATGAACCTAATTATACGTGTACGTGGATTAAGTGGATACGGCACAGGAAATACAGGAAGAGCCTGAGCATCTTCGGGCCAGAAACTGAGGCAGTGCTCAGAAAATGAAGGATGGGACCTGGTTGGTTTGGCTCAGCGGTTAGAGCATCAGCCCATGGACCAAAGAGTCGTGAGTTCAAGTCCAGTCAAGAACTTGTACCTCAGTTGTGGTTTGGTCCCCAGCCCTGGTCGGGTGTGCAGGAGGCAACCAATCGATGTGTCTCTCTCACATTAATGTTCTTCTCGTCCCCTCCCTCTCCCTTCCTCTCTCCCTCACTGTCTATCTGAAGATAAAAGGGGGGAAAAAGAAGGATGGAGGCCTGGAAAAGTGACAATGGCCGAAGCTGGAACAAATAGAACAACAAAATAAACTGAGCCAAGTTTTCTCTTTGCTATAAAGCAAGTCCCTTAGCTGGTCATAGTCTCTTGCCTGATAAGGTGACCCACATTTTTCATTTTTAAAGGCCTGAGCTATTAATAGTCCTGTCTCAATGGAACTGGAGTAGTCTCCATTGTTGTTTTCTGGGGAAGCAGTTTTATTCTGGTGTAATTCATACCCCACACAGCCTCACCCTTTAAAGTGTACAGTGAATGGTGGTTAGCGTATAGAAGTATCATCACAGAGAGAATTGTGCACCACGAACTACAGGCAATTTCAGAACATTTCATCGCCTCACAAATAAACCCTGTATCTATTAGTTACCCCCCACTCACCCTCCAGCCTGCCCGCCCTAGATAACCACTAATCTATTTTCTGTCTCTACAGATGTGCCTGTTCTGGAAATTTTATATAAACTGAGTCATACAATGTGTGGGTTTTTTAATTTGGCTTCTTTCACTTAGTATAATGTTTCAAGGTTCATGTTGCAGCATGCATTAGCACCTCATTCTCTTTTGCGTCTAAATATTATTCATTCAGTATGGAACATAAAAAAATACCGCAGCTTGCTTATCTGCAAATGGTGGACGTTCACGGACAAGTGTCTGTGAGGGTCTCTTGGCTTTCGCCACCAGACTCGGAAGGACTAAGCCAAGCCAGAGGCTCTCCAGCATGACACATGCTCTTTTCAGATCCTCCTTGTGTGGTAGCAACTCCGCTTTTCTTTCACAGTCAAGATCGATCACCACAGACACTATGACGCTCTTGTTTTTCTTACTTACTTACTGTTAGTAGGAGCCTGCAGTAGGCACATGTCTGTCTTCCAGGCCTCGATTTTCAGGTGAGAAAGGCTGACTGATGTACACATAGGTCGTTTTGCTTACATTCGTATTAAAATTCTTCTCTTGGAATGCCGTTTGGTGATTATGAACATGGGACATAAGTATCTTCACACTCTGTCTTTTAGGAGGAGTCAGTCCACAAAGCTCCTCCCTAGACCTCCTCCTTAGCAATGTTTTAACCCTTCTAAGGCCCTAGCACCACGCCAAACATTAGCCACAGTTTATAACACGATGTGTATCTTTCCTTTTGCACCTATATCCTTCCAGGAAAACTTACCTATCAAATGCACTGCTCAAGCTCTGCAGGGGTTAGAGGTCTCCCGCCCCACTGTCCGTGGACCTACCCGGGTGGGGCTGCAGGGCTGCGACTACAGCCTCCTACGGTGCCAACAGCAGTGCAGAACATTTGTAATTCAGATCTAAGACGGCGCCTACAGTCTTCCAGGCACAGGAAGTTCCTCCACAGGACGCAGCTGTGAGTTGAAAGTATTGCATAGCAGGGAGTACTTTGGGCACCTGGGATACTTGCTCATGGCTTTCATGATCTTCCCAAGTTCAGTGTTTTATTTACATATATATGCATTTCCTTTGATTACTGAGAGCTCCTGAGATTGCATAACTTGACGACTGGCTGGGTCAGACAACATTCATTCAGGACTGGCAGCTCAAGTAGCACAATACCTTAGTAACGATGCCAGTGACAAGTTACAAAGCTGTTTCTCAAGAGTTGCTGTCTGCAGAGCATGACCGTTCAGCTCACAGTCCTGAAGACCTGCCCTGTGATTCCCTGCTGCGTCCGCCAAAGTTCACACGGGTCTCTACCTGCCGCAGACACTCCAAGCACTGTGGCATCTGCGGCACCATGTGGCTCCAGGAACAAGCAACCTGCAAAAAGACTGGACCTTCCACAGAGCCTGTTCTTGACCGCGGCCATGCTAAAGAATGGAAGGCTTTCTGGGTATTGGGGCTGTGTCTCCTTCTTACTAGTAGGAGAGTCCAAACACAACACCTGTTCTTCCCCCTGGAAGTGTATTTCAGCAGGACCTAGAGGAGAGGTCAGCAGACTTTTTATAAAGAACTAGACAGTAAATAGTTTAAGCTTTGCTGGCCACATACCGTTTCTGTTACATACTCTTATTTGTTTTTTTCAAAAAATATTGTATTGTATTTTATTTATTTTTAAATTACATACAATATTATATTAGTTTCAGGCATCCACCATAGTAATGAGACATTTATATAACTTATTAAGTGGTCGCCCTAAGTCTGGAGCCCACCCGGCACCACACATAGTTATTACAACATTATGGACTGTACTCCCCGGCTGTGATTAACATCCCGTGATTGTTTTTATATTTGGAAAGTTGTACATCTTCATTCCTTCCCCTTCTTTGCCCATCCCCCAAACCGGCCTCCCATCTGGCAACCACCAGAATGTTCTCTAATAATCATTTAAAAATCTAAAAACAAGGCGTGGCTCATAGACCAGATAACACTAGGCCAGACCAGACGCGGCCTGTGCGTCGGTGTGAGGCTGCTCCCGCCAGCAGGACGCCGGTCATCGTGGGCAGCATCGCTGGCGCGGGGGTTACTGTCGCACCGCTAGGGCCTAGGCGGCTGGCACTGCTGTTCGACTCTGCTCAGCGGGTGCAAGCGGTCCCCTCGCCTGGCGAGCAGTGTGGGGCCCTGTGGAAAGGGGACGGATGGCGGCCCAGCGGCCAGGCTAGAACACAGGGCTGGAAAGGTGAGCACATTTGCAACAGCAGCTGTAATTGTAGTCAACATCGGGTAAGGTTTATAATGAGTCCCTGTACTTTCCCAAGATCTGTCTGTCCTCTGCAGGCCACATCATGTGGTAGGAGTCGCCATCGCTGGTTTTTCGAGTCCCTGGTGGTGGCACTGCTCTGTGCGGCGTCTCCAGGAACGCAGTCTTCTCGTTTACCGTGTTGGCAGGCGTGTAGCTCTATGGGCTTTCACTTCATCACATGGCCCGTCTCCTAAGGTCATGCAAACCACGCGAGGGTCTGCGCTTGCTGAGCGTCTGTTCCACTTGTGCGTTCTCAGCTCGAGGAATGAGCACGGGTGTGTGTGGTGGACCCCAGAGAGACAAACGTGAGGCAGAATGGTGTTCATCGCCGAACATTCGGAATCTGCTCCTCTGCCTGGTAGACCACGTGGCACAGGAATCTCTAGGAACTGGTGTCAGTGCAGAGCCAGTGTTCAGCAATCCCTAGAGTCGGATTTTCTCTTCTCCAGGGCAAAACTTCCCTGGCAGGGCCACAGGTGCCTTGGGAGACCCAGCGTATTTTTGCGGCTATGTAGCAGGCTCCCTCCTCTGAAGAGACTGTGTGCTTGTCAACTGGCTACAGTCTTAGAAGTGATGGAAGAACCACAACGCTTTTTGCTGATTTAAGTCAAACTTTTCCACACACGAGACCTGGAGCCTCCTGCTCGTATAATCAAGATGGACTTCAGCAAGCTGCATGACTGAAGGTGTAAAATAAACTCAGAGCTCTGCTATCTCAGCTGTGCATTGAGTTATATTCCGCACGAATATATAGTGAAGCCCTAACCTCTGATACCTATGTATGTTGTCTCATTTGAAAATAGGGCTGTTATGAATATAACTAAGATTTAAGTAAAAATGAGGGCATACTGGAGAAGTATAGGACCTTACTATAAAGTGACTGATACCCTCATAGGAGAGAAAGGAGGACCCGGACACACAGGGACAATGCCGTGTGATTCAGGGACAGAGCCTGGAGGCCTGTGCCCATAGAACGAGGAATGCCAGGCATTGCCAGCAACGTCAGAAAGTAATAGAAAGGCACGGGACAGATTGTCCCCCTGAACCTTCCAAGAGAACATGACCCTGCTTACACCTTGATTTCGGACATCTAACCAAGCTGTGAGAGAACACGTTCTGCTGTCTGAGGATTACGGCACTTGGTTACAGGAGCCTTAATCTGTCTAATACGCTGCTCACTATTCCAGTGTAGGAACACCACCAGTCGTTAGCCCGAGCTGATGGTATCGCGGGAGGACTGCTGTGACCATTGTTTTTGTTCTGGTGTCCTTTGTGCTGACCTGTCTTATTGTGAGTAAGTAAGTGCTACCACTGGGCTCCTGCCCTCCACAATCCCATCATGTCCTTGAATTCAGCAATAGAGGGATTTTATTTTTATTTTTTTGCAAAGTGGAAATCATGGGTAAACTTAGATATATGACAGACTGGTAAGGGTATGGACCAATGGGAATTCTGATGGATTGTTGGCAGGAGAAAAATTAGGTTCATTCATTCAGAGAATGATCCAGATGTATCCCATATCTCAGGGATATATATACCACCCCAGAGAAACCATAAACCCATAAGAGGACATGCATAAAGATCATTAATATAACATCACTTATGGGGGAGGGAGTTGGAGGCAACCTACATATCCATAACCAGGGAAACCCGTGAATCACTTTCTTAAAGTAGAATAAAACTGTAGACGCATGCTATGTAATACAACACAGCAAGTGCTGTCAGATATTCTGGCCAAAATCAAACTTTGCCTGATATTTTCACTCGATATCTCTACTACCTCCTTGGTCCAGGTGACATTATACCTTGTAAGATGACTGCAACAGAGTAAAAATAATCTTTGTACTCTACCCTTGGAACTTTCTATCTACTCTCACTATGGTAGAAAATAATAACCTTAAAATGTGTCAGTATTCCCAAATAAGAACATGATCTCCCTTCCCATTGATGCAAGATTTGTGTGATGTTCCCAAATAGATACTGAAATGCAAAAATTAATAATACAGACAAAGTTTTCTACTCTCAGGGAGGGTGCATTTCAGTAAGTATTTTAGATAACAAAAATGCAGAATAAAACAGCACCAGGAAGTCCTATGGGGCTAGAGAATTTGAGAAATAGGCAAGGCAATTACTATTTGTAAAGTTCTATACTTTCTCATTACATTTATTCCTAGTTATTTTATTTTATTTATAGTGTATGTATGTATGTATGTATGTATTTATTTATTTATTGTTGAGAGAAAGAGGAACAATGATGTGAGAGAACATCGAATGGCCACTCCTGCACGCCCCCCACTGGGGATCGAACCTACAGCCTGGGCATGTGCCCTGACCAGGAATCTAACTAGGATCTCCCAGTCCATGGGACAACACTCAGTCCACTGAGCCACACCAGCTGGGCTATTTCTAGTTATTTTATATTTCCACTACTATTTATAGAGAAAATAAAAAGCAAAATAATCAAATAATATCAGTCTTGGTCTCCTAAATATATACTACTTAATGTAAACAGCTACAAAAGGAAAACTCAGAGAACCAAAATTAACGCTAAGGCATTAAGATGATAAGAGCGTGAATAGAAAACCCTCTGAACATGTTGGCCTCCAAGCACCTAAGGTAAAAAGATAAAGACGTGGAAAATGGAAGATTAAAAAGTTATAAATAGAGCATCAGTCAAGTCAGGACAATAATTTTTTTTTTTTAAATTTCAGAAAAGAGAACAGAGAGAAAATACAAGAAAGCAATTATCAAACAAATAATAAGAAAATACTCAAAATACAGGAAGTGATTTTCCAGTTTTAATGAGCTCACCATGTGCTTGACTCAGTGCTTGGAAAAGTACCTTCCACTACGTCCCACCGTGGTGGGTGGGGGTGAAGCAGATTGCGTGGTTCGTGAATGAGGGGCAGGAGTTGTCACTTCTATCAGAGAATTTGGAATTACTAAGTGACGAGCTCATAGAAAACCCAGCAATAAAAATTACAATTACTACAAAGAAAAAAAATGCAAATATCTAGAAATAAAGTGTATTATATTACATAACTAGGCTATAAGCAATATTCAGTCATTAAAGGATAAATATTAAATATTTAACCAACAGAAGTTAAATACTTAGTATAAATATGCGATAAACATAAAAAGGCTGGTGTTTTTAAAAAGTAAATAGGTATGGGCTGGTGGAGAAGGAAGATTTAATCCTCGTCCTCAATAGTTGGATGTCAGTAGGTAATATTTAAACTAATAAAAGAAGAAAACATTGTAAAATGAAGGCAGAGAGGAGAAGGTTGTGACTCAACATCACCTCTTCTTTCCGTCTCACTCTCTGAGCACTAACAATACATCCGTTTGAAGGCAAACAGGAGGCAGTAACCGCTGCCGTAAGCCTGAGTTTTCTCCTCTTTCTTTGTCTTTGGATTTTCAAATAAGGAGGCTCTTACTTTATGTGTCCTTTGGTATCCTTAATTTCTCTCTGTTCATCATTATTTTGGTAATGCTATCTTCTCTCTAAAAAGGAGATAAAAGCTTTTTTGCCAATTATTTTTCTTATATTTCTACGTAAACATCTGATGACCTCAGGAAAAACATACACTGTCTGGATATCGCCTGTGTGAGGCTGACATTGTGACCTCTCTCTGCAGGACTGTTGACAGCAGTGGGCATGAGGATCCCCAGCACTGCCTGACCGGCCAGAGGCTCCCAGTGGTGGTGGGCGTGGTCAGGAGTGGTGTTAATAGCCCTTGTTTGACTTGCCTTGTTGCTGAAACTAAGCCATGTCAACGGTGTGTATAAATTTAATTGACGCACAGGATGCCCCGGACGGTATATGCACTCAGTAAATATTTGTTGAATGAATAAATCAATACATGTGAGAATAAGTGCTAGGAGCAGCAGGCTTTTTTCCATAAAATTGACTGGCCTATTTACAATGAAGTGATCTTCCTGGTTAGATTTCTCCATAGAGAATTCTATTTTAATTTCAATTGAAGAGTAGTGATAAAAGCTAATTGACTGCATTGGCAAGAAGCTGTTCCCACCTCCCATCAATCCCAAACCTCAAGCACATCAGTGTTGAGAGGTTTCCACCTAGACCGGTGGTTGAAAAGAAGTAAAGCCCAAGATTAATGTATATAGCTTGTCAGATATGTTAGGCTTTTCTTCAGTGAATCCAACTTAGGCACGTCAGTAATTAATGGCATGAAATTCAACTCAACAGAAGCTCAATTAAAAAATGAGAATAACATAATGCAGAGGTCTATTGAAAAATTGGTATCTAAGGTTGCTATTTTTAAAGGCATGTCCCCACTTGAATGAAAACAAAGATACAGGCAAGTTGTATTTTATGCAAATGTAAAACTTTTCCCCGTGTCTTCAGAACTGTATTCAATATGAACGTTGTACATGCACATGATACTTACAAAAAGTGTAAGAGGTATTCTGAGGGAGGGTATTGAAGTGTAACAAAGACAGTAAAAGAAAAATAAGTAAATTAGTAAGTCTATAAGGATTATATATTGATATGTTTAGGGAATAAAATATTTAACATGCTTTATTAAACGTATTTAAGAACACAGTTATAGACTTGGAAGAAAACCTTTTATAATTTTCAATTTGTTATTATTTAAAATGTTACAAAAATTAAACTTTTTTTCCTCAATTAAGTAAAAAGAACGAGAGAGGAAAGAAATAGATTACCACTAACTTAAAATAAAATAATTTCACAAACATATTAATTACAAAAAATTGTCCCTTATTGAAAAGTTTTATTTCAAATAGAATAAAAATATGCAGAAGACAAACATTTTAACTTATAAAAAAGGGAGTTATTTTGAACCCAATGAACAAGTAAAATATAAATATGAGTCGATATAGTTCAAATACTAATATGTTAATAAATGGATTATTATTAAATGACAGTGGCATTTTGCTGTCAGTCACTTGTAATTTTGTATAACTGTGTATATGTTGTGATATATCTATGTGTATTACTAAAGTGTTTTACAACAATGGACAAGGGTGTTAGGGAATTTAGAATCAAATCCTGATGCAAATGTTTTACATGAAAACGCATGACAAGCTGCAGTTGGATTAAGGTTACTTTACACAGTGTTTCCTAGAGTCGGCTTCCCTAAAAAGCACTGGTTCTGTGGGGAGCACAGATAGTCTGCATCTACTTTTCTAAATTCATCTGCTGGTTTCGTATCAAACTGACATGAGACAGATTAACAAGAGAAAAATAACCAAATTTATTATATACATATACACGGGGCTCCATAAGAATATGGGAAAATAAAAGAATTTTTCTGAGTTTTCCATTTCTTAATAATAACCAGCTTAAAATAATATATATTTTAAAAAAGCATATCACGGGGTGGCAAAATTCTGCTCCCCCTTAGTTCTGATCCAAGTGTTTTTGGTTCCATATTAAATTTTTAAGTAGTATTTGTAAGTTTTCCTCCAAAATGAAAATGAATGAAACCATGACACTGTCAACATATTTGACTTCCCGACCTGGCCAGAGAGATTACTTTAGCACACTCCAGAGCACATTAGATGTCTTAGCCCGCACACTTCAGTAGCTTTTCTTTTTACTACATGATCAAATAGAAATTTGTAGAAGGCAATATTCCGATCTTTCTTTAATCTGACTTCCTTTGACTCAGCCCTTAAACCAGTATTAAATCAGACTCATCATGCCCTGGCCTGTTTGGCTCAGCAGTTAGCGCATCAGCCTATGGACCGAAGGGTGTGGGTTCGTATCTGGGTTGCAGGTTCATCCCGGCCCTGGTCGGGGTTGTGCAGGAGGCAATCAATGGATGTGTCTCTCTAACATCAATTTTTCTCTGTCTCTCCTTTCCATTGTATCTAAAAATCAGTGGGAAAATACCCTCAGGTGAGGATTAACAATAAAATAAAATAAATAAATAGAATAAAAGCAGACTCATCACATTGCCCTCACTCTCAACCACATGCATCAGCACCCCCGTTCACCTGCTCGGCCCAGGGGTCAGGGATCGGCTGGCGAGGTGTTCCACCCCCGCGATCTCCAGTGATGACAGTCAGCACTGACCTCTCCCCTCTGTCGGAGAACTTACGACCTGGCTACATTGTCCACTGATTGATGGCTTATTGTCGTAATTATTCTTCATATATATATATATATATGAACAATTTTTTATATTTATCAAGTTCTTTCTCATTTAATCAGATTTATAAATGACTAAAACAGTGAAATTTGAACTTTAGCTTCTTTAGTGTCTTGTATTTATTAAAAGCGATGACAACAACTACAACAGCACAGCTGTTAATTTTCTAACTTGATGAATATACTATGCATTTTCCCTGCTACAAGTTGACAGGTTACTCCTAGTAGCCAGCGTGGGGGTCGGAAAAAGTAATGACTCGGGGAACAATATAAAAATGTGTAAAGAGTAGATCTCAGTTTGGCTTGAGGACCTTAAATGAGTATTTTTTACTCACAAAACATTTATTTAATGTCACCTGTGAACAATGAATTGTAGAGGGCTCAGGGGTGAAATCTCTACGTGCCTGTAAGAAATTCACATGTTCACAATTTTGGGGATGAGAAAGTAAGAAATCAATATTTATCAGCTAGCGGGATAAGCACTATAGCACGCACTGGCCTAGACTGCAGTGGGAACAGAGAAGGAAGGAAGAATGATTCTGAGTGGGAGAAAGTGTCCCAAACAAAGCGTCTTGGAGGTGACGTTTGAGCTGAACTGCCAAGACGACGAGAGATGCCTGTCTCACAGGGGAACATCATTTAGTGTAACGGGGACCGTATGCCCAGGAATGGAGGCCGGAAAATCAGGCGGCATCAGGAGAACTGTCCCCAGCTCCTTGCAGCTGGAGATTAGAGAACCCACGGGGGGGGAGGGAAAGCGTGGGGGGAGGGTGGGCACAGGCGGCATCCGGAGAACTGTTCCCAGCTCCTTGCAGCTGGAGATTAGAGAACCCACGGGGGGGAGGGAAAGCGTGCGGGGGGGGGGGGCACAGACGACATCCGGAGAACTGTCCCCAGCTCCTTGCAGCTGGAGATTAGAGAACCCACGGGGGGGAGGGAAAGCGTGCGGGGGGGGGGGGGGGCACAGACGGCATCCGGAGAACTGTCCCAGGCTCCTTGCAGCTGGAGATTAGAGAACCCACGGGGGGGAGGGAAAGCGTGCGGGGGGGGGCACAGACGGCATCCGGAGAACTGTCCCCAGCTCCTTGCAGCTGGAGATTAGAGAACCCACGGGGGGGAGGGAAAGCGTGCGGGGGGCGGGCACAGACGGCATCCGGAGAACTGTCCCCAGCTCCTTGCAGCTGGAGATTAGAGAACCCACGGGGGGGGAGGGAAAGCGTGCGGGGGTGGGTGGGGGGGCACAGGCGGCATCCGGAGAACTGTCCCCAGCTCCTTGCAGCTGGAGATTAGAGAACCCACGGGGGGGGGAGGGAAAGCGTGCGGGGGGGTGGGGGGGCACAGGCGGCATCCGGAGAACTGTCACCAGCTCCTTGCAGCTGGAGATTAGAGAACCCACGGGGGGGAGGGAAAGCGTGCGGGGGGGGGGGCACAGACGGCATCCGGAGAACTGTCCCAGGCTCCTTGCAGCTGGAGATTAGAGAACCCACGGGGGGGGAGGGAAAGCGTGCGGGGGGGGCGCACAGACGGCATCCGGAGAACTGTCCCCAGCTCCTTGCAGCTGGAGATTAGAGAACCCACGGGGGGGAGGGAAAGCGTGAGGGGGGGGGGCACAGACGGCATCCGGAGAACTGTCCCCAGCTCCTTGCAGCTGGAGATTAGAGAACCCACGGGGGGGGAGGGAAAGCGTGCGGGGGTGGGTGGGGGGGCACAGGCGGCATCCGGAGAACTGTCCCCAGCTCCTTGCAGCTGGAGATTAGAGAACCCACGGGGGGGGAGGGAAAGCGTGCGGGGGGGGTGGGGGGGCACAGGCGGCATCCGGAGAACTGTCACCAGCTCCTTGCAGCTGGAGATTAGAGAACCCACGGGGGGGAGGGAAAGCGTGCGGGGGGGGGGCACAGACGGCATCCGGAGAACTGTCCCAGGCTCCTTGCAGCTGGAGATTAGAGAACCCACGGGGGGGAGGGAAAGCGTGCGGGGGGGGGGCACAGACGGCATCCGGAGAACTGTCCCCAGCTCCTTGCAGCTGGAGATTAGAGAACCCACGGGGGGGGAGGGAAAGCGTGCGGGGGTGGGTGGGGGGGCACAGGCGGCATCCGGAGAACTGTCCCCAGCTCCTTGCAGCTGGGGATTAGAGAACCCATGGGGGGGGGGAGGGAAAGCGTGGGGGGAGGGTGGGCACAGGCGGCATCCGGAGAACTGTCCCCAGCTCCTTGCAGCTGGAGATCAGAGAACCCACGGGGGGGAGGGAAAGCGTGCGGGGGGGTGGGGGGACACAGGCGGCATCCGGAGAACTGTCCCCAGCTCCTTGCAGCTGGAGATTAGAGAACCCACGGGGGGGAGGGAAAGCGTGCGGGGGGGGGGGGCACAGGCGGCATCCGGAGAACTGTCCCCAGCTCCTTGCAGCTGGAGATTAGAGAACCCACGGGGGGGGGAGGGAAAGCGTGGGGGGAGGCACAGGCGGCATCCGGAGAACTGTCCCCAGCTCCTTGCAGCTGGAGATTAGAGAACCCACGGGGGGGAGGGAAAGCGTGCGGGGGGGGGGGGGTCACAGGCGGCATCCGGAGAACTGTCCCCAGCTCCTTGCAGCTGGAGATTAGAGAACCCACGGAGGGGGAGGGAAAGCGTGCGGGTGGGGGGTCACAGGCGGCATCCGGAGAACTGTTCCCAGCTCCTTGCAGCTGGAGATTAGAGAACCCACGGGGGGGGGAGGGAAAGCGTGCGGGGGGGCGGTCACAGGCGGCATCCGGAGAACTGTTCCCAGCTCCTTGCAGCTGGAGATTAGAGAACCCACGGGGGGGGAGGGAAAGCGTGCGGGGGGGGCGGTCACAGGCGGCATCCGGAGAACTGTTCCCAGCTCCTTGCAGCTGAAGATTGGAGAACCCACGGGGGGGAGGGGGGAGGGAAAGCGTGGGGGGAGGGGCACAGGCGGCATCCGGAGAACTGTCCCCAGCTCCTTGCAGCTGGAGATTAGAGAACCCACGGGGGGGGAGGGAAAGCGTGGGGGGGGGGTCACAGGCGGCATCCGGAGAACTGTTCCCAGCTCCTTGCAGCTGGAGATTAGAGAACCCACGGGGGGGGGAGGGAAAGCGTGGGGGGGGGGGGGGGGGTCACAGGCCGGCATCCGGAGAACTGTCCCCAGCTCCTTGCAGCTGGAGATTAGAGAACCCACGGGGGGGAGGGAAAGCGTGCGGGGGGGGGGGTCACAGGCGGCATCCGGAGAACTGTCCCCAGCTCCTTGCAGCTGGAGATTAGAGAACCCACGGGGGGGGGAGGGAAAGCGTGGGGGGGGGGGCACAGGCGGCATCCGGAGAACTGTTCCCAGCTCCTTGCAGCTGGAGATTAGAGAACCCACGGGGGGGGGAGGGAAAGCGTGCGGGGGGGGGTCACAGGCGGCATCCGGAGAACTGTCCCCAGCTCCTTGCAGCTGGAGATTAGAGAACCCACGGGGGGGGGGAGGGAAAGCGTGGGGGGAGGGGCACAGGCGGCATCCGGAGAACTGTCCCCAGCTCCTTGCAGCTGGAGATTAGAGAACCCACGGGGGGGGGGAGGGAAAGCGTGCGGGGGGGTGGGGGGGCACAGGCGGCATCCGGAGAACTGTCCCCAGCTCCTTGCAGCTGGAGATTAGAGAACCCACGGGGGGGGAGGGAAAGCGTGGGGGGGGGTCACAGGCGGCATCCGGAGAACTGTCCCCAGCTCCTTGCAGCTGGAGATTAGAGAACCCACGGGGGGGGGGAGGGAACGCGTGGGGGGGGTGGATGGGGGTCACAGGCGGCATCCGGAGAACTGTCCCCAGCTCCTTGCAGCTGGAGATTAGAGAAGCCACGGGGGGGGAGGGAAAGCGTGCGGGGGGGGTGGTGGGGGGGCACAGGCGGCATCCAGAGAACTGTCCCCAGCTCCTTGCAGCTGGAGATTAGAGAACCCACGGGGGGGGGGAGGGAAAGCGTGGGGGGGGGGTCACAGGCGGCATCCGGAGAACTGTCCCCAGCTCCTTGCAGCTGGAGATTAGAGAACCCACGGGGGGGGGGGAGGGAACGCGTGGGGGGGGGTGGATGGGGGTCACAGGCCGCATCCGGAGAACTGTCCCCAGCTCCTTGCAGCTGGAGATTAGAGAACCCACGGGGGGGAGGGAAAGCGTGCGGGGGGGGGGGGGGCACAGACGGCATCCGGAGAACTGTTCCCAACTCCTTGCAGCTGGAGATTAGAGAACCCACGGGGGGGGGGAGGGAAAGCGTGCAGGGGGTGGGGTGGGGGTGGGGGGGTGCACAGGCCAGGCCACTCTGTGCCAAGGCATTTGAGTTCGATCTTGGATAGGAAGCCAGTGGGGCATTTTTTTTTAAAGGGCAAAGGTGTCATCATATCTGAACCTTAGAGAGATCACTTCAACAGCTGCGGCAAGGATAATTTGGAGGGGAATAGTCAGGAGGCAGGGCGATGATTTGATAATCCAAAGGGAAAGATGGGGGGGGGGTCTAAACAGGCATGAACAACGGCGACCCAGAGAGGAGGGAGCTCGCGCACGTGCAGGGGAAAGGTGTCCCGTAGACAGCGCTCAGCGACCTTGTTGCGGAGGAGAGAGAGCAGAGCCCAGATCACACCTCGCGGCTGGGGTGACAGAATGGATGAGGGGGCTATTCATAAAGAAGAAAACTCAGAAGGGGGAGTGTGGGGGTGGTATGAGGACAGATGAGCTTGGCAGTGTCAAGACTGAAATGCTCATTTGGAAGTTCATTGAGGACAAGATAGAAATTTGGGCCGGAATCATCTGCATGTGTAGGGCAGTGAAATCCAAGGATGTGAATAAGATTTCCCAGGAAAAGTAAAAAAATTGGAGACAAGAGAGCTGAGAATACACCCTAAGTATATCATCCTGTAAGAACGAAAAAAGAGATAGAAACTAGGTGAACAGAAAGGTTATGATGGGAAGAAAGCCAGAGGAAAAAAGGTTAGAGAAGGAAGGAGTGGTCAGTTACATCAAATTGTGTAAAAAATCAGGATAATCTAAGGACAAAAATAAATCTGGTAGTTAAAAAGCCATTGATGACTTTTTGGTACCAGGGATATTTGGTACAACAAATTAATCAATCAGAAGCAACTTTATTATGCAGTGTGACCAATAAGATGCAACTCTATTATATGACAGATTTTTTTTGAAATATACTTAATGGAACCACATAAAAACAGTGGTGTGGGCAGCAGTAGGACTTCGACAGGAGTGAGGAAGAATTAGGAACAGTGACCTTGGACTACCCTTTCAGTAGGCTTGACCAAGAAGACTGCTGCATCTAATTCTAGTGAATGGAATATGGCAGCAATTCGCAATCTATTTCATGTCATGACACACATAACTAATTACTAAAATTCTGGGGCACACCAAAAAATATATTTTTTTGCTGACCTGACAAGAAAAATAGGTATAATTTTATTGATTTACAATAATAATAATAACAACAACACTAGTAATAGTAATTATCTACCTATTTGGTCCAAAGTGACTTTTAAAAAATAACAGGTGCCTATACTTGTATATAAGGATTTTGGGTACCAAGAATTAACCAATCAGAAGAAACTTTATTAGGCAATGTGACCAATAAGATGCAACTCTATTATATGACATATATATATATATATATATTTTCTTACGCAAGAATATTTTTCCATTGATTTTTATTTTATTTTTTTATTTTTTTATCCTCACCCAAGGACATTTTTTCATTTTTTGTTCAGATAGAGCAGGAAGGACAGAGAGGAAGAGAGAGAGAGAGAGAAACATCGACGTGAAAGGGACACATTGAGTGGTTGCCACCCGCATGACAACCAGGGCCGGGGACAAACTGCAGCCAAGGTATGTTCCCTTAGTGGGAACCGAACCCAGGTCTCTCTGGACTGCAGGCCAACACTCTAACTGCTGAGCCAAACTGGCCAGGGCTTCCTATTGATTTTTAGATAGAATGAAAAGGAGGGAGGGAGAAAGAAACATGAATGTGAGAAAGACACATCAATTGATTGACTACTGCATAACCCAACCAGGGCTAGGGATTGAACCTGGCAACCCAGGTACGTGCCCTTGACTGGGAACTGAACCTGAAACCTGAGCGGACCCATGCTCTAACTGCTGAGCCAAACCTGCCAAGGCATGATACACACACACACACACACACACATATACACGTATGTATGTATATGTATGTATATGTATGTATATGTATGTATATGTATATTCATGGTTCAACACAGGGCATTCACACCAGTCAGCTATTGTTGTGTTGGCTGCTGTCATTGTTTCATTTGACAGTCTCAGGGAAAAGAGGTCAGTGCCCCTGACTAGATAGCCAGGTGTCGCATGTTTTAACGACTCCTACAGCGCCCCAGTGTGCCATGGCATGCCAGCTGAAGGTCACAGGAATATGGTAAAAGTGATGAGACGTCAGTTCTCAATTAGGCTGACAGAAGACTGCAACTTCTGCCTTGCTTTCTCTCCTTCCCCCTTACTCGCTCTGGTGTGGCCTCCTGCCACTGGGAACGAACCCCGAGAGGCCCAGGTGTAAGGAGCTGAGGTTCTAAGTCCCACAGCTTGTGAAGTCCTGAGGCCTCCCTCTCCCGTGAGGGGCCCTGGAAGTAGATTGTCCCCCGGCCCAGGATGAGCTGCAGCCGTGCACGACACCTTGATCACAGCCTCCTGGGAAACGCGAAGTTGCATCTGGATTCCCGACGCACAGAAATTGTGAGATGATGCATTTTTGTGTTGTTTTATGTCATTAAGTTTGGGGACAATGTGTTACACAGCCAATAGATAATTAATATACTGTAATGGTCTGAATGTTTGTGTCTTCGCCCAAATTTGTATGTTGAAATCCTAATGCCCAGTGTGATAGTTTTAGGAAGAGAAGCTTTGGGGAGGTGCTTGGGTCACGGTGGTAGAACTCCCAAGAATGGGATTCACGTTCATATTAAAGACATCACACAGAGCTTCCAGCCCCTCAGGGCTGAGGGCATAATGAGAAGTCTGCAAGCCAACCGGAAGAGGGCTTCGCCAGAACCTGACACCTGCATTTGGAACTTCCCAGCTTCACCGCTGTGATAAATACGTTTCTGTGGTTTATAAATCACCAAATAGTGAATATTGTGTTGTAGCAGCCCACAGTAAGATACACAGTTTCTGAGGAAAAAAGATGGACACAAAAAAATAGCTAAATGTATTGGAATAAAAGGGTTCCCAACAGATAAATGTCTGAGAAAAAATACGATTACCTTTAGGGCGAATGGAAAACGTATTTTCACTGATGGGGGAGGAGGGGGAAGGAGGTAGGCAGTAATCATTTCCTTATGAGCTCTCGTCCACAAACCAAGTGGTCATGGATTGAGAACGGGAAGGTTATAGAGCAAGGGCTGTGTGAAAGCTGGCAATCCTCGCTGCCGAGGAGGGGGGGAGAGAGAGCAGGGTGAGAGAAAAATAGAACTATGATTGACTAGTGATCAGCAATTATTAAAATTGGGAAGAAGATAGAATATGAAGATAAAAAAGGAAGAAAATATAAAAGAGGGAAAAATAGATGATGGAAGAGTGTAAGGAAATAATAGAAGAAACTCGGTTAGGTGGTTAAAATTACAGGGGGACACTGTGTTAATAACCACTAAGTGTAAAAGTTCTAGATAAGGACCAGAATCAGAATGCAGTCATGACAGAACTGACGAGACAGATTTGAGATAAAGGCTATTAGAATTTTAAATCAGAAAAGGATAAATATTTGAATTATCACTCTATTATCACATATGAATACTTAGTTTTCACATAACGAGGACAGAATTAATAGTACAGAAAAATATCGCTAAAATATAAATAATATTATAAATATTGTTTGATAAAAATAGCAACAGTTAAATTTGTAGTGTGCCTATGATGTGCCAGTCACTAGACTATGAATATGAACTTAATTATCTTCTTATATTGACTATATTATCTCCTTTTTTTTTTTTTTTGGAAAAGCTAAGTGATATTCCCTCCTTCAGTTAAGTTTGCCAGAGACTGGTGGTTATCTCCTAACATCCATTCTCTCTTTCTACACAGCTATTGATTATGGGGCATGCCTTCTCAAATAAAGTTTACATTTCTCAGCTTCCTGTGCTGTGCTCCTACGTGCTGGCCAATAGCACATGAACAGAAATAACATGTTCAACATATTGGTCATGCTCTGCATGATAAATTGTGTGGGCATCCCTCACCCACTTCCTGTTTCCATTGACAGACTGTGAATGTGATAATGAGCTGAAACAGCCATATTGTATCACTTGACTCAAACTGCTTATTGAGAAGAGTTAAAGGAATTCAGGTCCCTATTTTATGTTTCTTCAGGAGAGTGTAGGATCAATGCCCTCTCTAAAATTGGTTTGCATGTCAATACTGATGACATTACACATCCACCCACAAGATATGAAAAAGTTTATTATTTATTTAACGAGCCTTTTTTTCCCTTTTAATGGAATTTATTGTGGTGACACTGGTTAATAAAATTATACAGGTTTCAGGTGCACAATTCTACAACACATCTGTACTCTGTAATGTGTGCCTGCTCTCTCTGTGACTCTGTCTCTATTTTGCTTTTTAGTTCATTTTGTTCCTTAGAGTCCACATATGAGTGAAATTACATGGCACTTATCTTTCTCAGACTGGCTTTTTTACTTAGCATAAGGCTTTCCAGATTCATCCATGCTGTCACAAAGAGTAAGATTTCCTTCTTTTTTGCTGAAGAGGAGAATTTCATTGTATAAACATACCACAGCTTTTTTATTCACTCACCTACTGATGGACACTTGGTCTGCTTCCAAATCTTGGCTATTATACATAACGCTGCTATGAATATAGGGGTACATATATTCTTTTAAATTAGTGTTTCAGGTTTCTTTGGATAAATTCCCCAAAGTAGATTTGCTGAGTCAGAAGGCAGTTCCATTTCTTTAATTTTTGAGGTAACTCTATACTGCTTCCCACAGTGGGTGCACCAGTCAGCATTCCCGCCAACATGCATGAGGGTCCCCTTTTCTCCACACCCTCGCCAACACTTGTGCTTATTAATTTATTGATGATAGCCATGTTGACAGGTATAACATGGTTTCATTTTGCAGCTCTCTGATGATTAGTGATGTTGAGCATCTTTTCATATATCAACTGGCCATTTGTATGTCCTCTTCAAAGAAGTGTCTATTGAGGTCATTTGCCAATTTTATAATTGGATTGTTTCTTTTCATGTTGAGTTTTAAAGGAGAAGTAATAACTAACACAAAGAAATACAAAGAATTGTAATATTACAAACAATTATATGTCAACAAATTGAACAATCTGATGAAACAAATAAATTTCTAGAAATATACAATCTTCTAAACTAAATCAGGAAGAATTAGAGAATCTGAATAGACTGAATACAACTAGTGAAATTAAAGCAGTAATAAAAAAAAAAAACTCCCAACAAATAAAAGTCCTGGACTGGATGGCTTACATTTTACCAAATGTTCAAAGAAGAACTAACACTGCCCTTCTAAAACCACTCCAAAAATTCTGAGAGAAAGTATTCCAAAGCTTACTTTATAAGGCAAACATTATCCTAACTCCAAAACCAGATAAAGACTACAAAGAAAGAAAATTACAGGCCAATATTTCAAATCAACATAGATGCTCAAGTTGTCAACAAAATATTACTAAACTGGATTCAGCAATACATTGAAAAGATCATACACCATGGTACAATATCCTCAAATAAATAAATGTAATACACCACATAAACCAAATGAAAGATAAAAATCACATGATCTGCCCTGGCTGGTTTTGTTCAGGGGTTAGAGCATTGGTCCTAGGACCAAAGGGTTGCAGGTTTGATTCCCAGTCAAGGGAACATACTTGGGTTGCTGGTTCAATCCCAGTCCTAGCTGGGGGTGTGCAGGAGGCAACCAATTGATATCTGTCTCTCATATCAATGTTTCTCTCTCTCTCTCTCCTTCCCTCCTTCCCTCCCTTCTACTCTATTTAAAATGGAAAAATATCCTCAGGTAAGGATTAACCAAAAAAAAAAAAAAAAAAAAATTACATGATCATATCAATAGATGCAGAAAGAGCATTTGATAAATCCAGCACCCATTTGTGAAAAAACTCTCAGTAAAGTGGAAATAGAGGGAACATATATCAACATATTCAGAAATCAGTTGCATTATTATACACCAATAATGAATTATCAGAAAGGAAAACTAGTAAAATCAGTCTCATTTCACAATCACTTCAAAACACAATCACTTCAAAACATTATAAAGGACATATATAATAAACCCACAACCAACATCATGCTCAACAAGCAAAAACTAAAATTGTTTTACTTTAGATCAGGAATAAGACAGGGCTATCCACTTCACCACTTTTATTCAACATAGTACTGGAAGTCCTAATCACAGCAATCAAAGAAGAAGAAATAAATGTCATCCAAATTGAAAAGTAAGAAGTAAAACTATCATTTTTTGAAGATGACATGAAACTGTATATAGAAAATCTTAAAGACTCTACCAAAAAACCTACTAGAACTGATAAATGAATTCAGTAAAGTAGCAGAATATAAAATAAATATTCAGAAATCAGTTGCATTATTATACACCAATAATGAATTATCACAAAGGAAAACTAGTAAAATCAGTCTCATTTCACAATCACTTCAAAAAGAATAAAATTCATAGGAATAAATTTAACCAAGACCTATACTTGGAAAATTATAAGACACTGAAGAAAAAATTGAAGAAGATTCAAATAAGTGGAAGCATATACCATGTTCATGGATAGGAAGAATTAACATTATTGAAATGCTCATAGTACCCAAAGTAATCTATAGATACAATGAATTTCTTATCAAGATACCAATGGCATATTTCACAGAACTAGAATAAATATTCCAGAAATTTATATGAAACTATGAAAGACCCCAAATAGCCATAGCAAGCTTGAAAAAGAATAATAAAGTTGGACAAAGTATGCTACCTCATATCAAACAATACTATAAGGCCATAGTCACTTAAAACATTATGGCGCTGGCATAAAAACTGAGATATAGACCAGTGGGACATAACTGAGAGCCAAGAAATAAACCCATACCTTTATAGTCAATTAATATTTGATAAATAAGACAAAAACATACAATGGGGTAAAGATAGTCTATTCAATACATGGTCTTAAGAGTATTGAACAGCCCTGGCTGGTTTGGCTCAGTGGTTGGAGCATTGACCTGCAGTCTGGAGAGACTTGGGTTTGGTTCCTGCTAAGGGCATGTACCTCGGTTGCAGTTTGTCCCTGGTCCTGGTTGGGTTGTGTGGGTGGCAGCCACTCGATGTGTCCCTTTCACATCAATGTTTCTCTCTCTCTCTCTCACTCCCACTCTATCTGAGCAAAATATCGAAAAATGTCCTCGGGTGAGGATAAAAAAAAAAAAAAAGAGTATTGGACAGACAGCCCTGCTGGTGTGGCTTAGAGGTTGGGCATCAACCCATGCACCAAGAGGTCACCAGTTTGATTTCCAGTCAGGGCACATGCCCAGATTGCAGGCTCAATCCCCAGCAGAGAGCATGCAAGAGGCAGCCAATCAATGTCGATGTTTCTCTCTCATCAATGTTTCTATTTCTTTCTCCCTCTCCCTCTAAAAAGGATCAATAAAAACATATTTTAAAAAAGAGTATTGGATGGATATGTGCAAGATAATAAACTAAACCACCTTCTTACACTATACACAAGAATAAACTCAAAATGAATGAAAGACTTAAATGTTAGTCTCAAAACCATAAATATTCTAGAAGAAAATTTAGGTGTAAAATCTCAGCCCTGCCGCTGTGGCTCAGTGGCTGAGTGTCCACCCAAGCAACAAAAGGTTGCCAGCTCAATTCTCAGTCAGGGCACATGCCCAGGTTGTGGGCTCAATCCCTAGTGAGGGGCATGCAGGAGGCGGCCAGTCAGTGTCCTCTCTCATTGATGTTTCTAGCTCTGTCTTCCTCTCCTTTACTCTCTCTCTAAAATCAATGAAGAAAAATAAATGAATAAAATAAAATCTCAGACATTTCTCATAACAATATTTTTTCTAATATATCTTCTCGGGCAAGGGAAAGAAAAGAAAAAATAACCAAATGAGACTACATCATACTACATGGTTTTCTTTCCACAGAAAGCCATCAACAGAATGAACAGACAACCCACCGAATGGGAGAAGACATTCATCAATACGTCTGATAAGAGGTTAATATCCAAAATTTATAAGGAACTTATAAAACTCAACACCAAAAACAAATCATGAGACTTTCCGAGGAGAGAAAGACACATAAGTAGGTCCAAAATGGCTTGTTTAGGACTTGAGCCACAGTGAGGGTTCCCAACCTGGCCAGAGCTTGTGTGGTTTCAACCTTCTTCTGGTTTCAGTAGAGGGAGAGCAGGGCCTTTCTTATTGGCTTGTCTATATGGATGGGAAAGGGAAAGAAGAAGGGGTGGAGCTTGAAAGATGTCAGTCAAACATTCAAATAGAGTCACACTCTGACACTATTTGCCCAGCTCTGCTGATTCCTGGAGACCCTCCCCACCCAACTCCTGGGCTCGCCCAAGCCCTTTCCAGTGGCTTTTCCAAACAAAGAGCCTATCTTGGCTCTGCTGCTGACTTTCCTAAAATCTCTTAAACAAGCAGCATCTGGCTTCAATGTGCCCTGTAACTCTTGCTAAATGAACCAAGGCCTGGAAATCACAGCAGCCAGCACTGGTGTGCAGTTTGGCCTCTCCTGGGCACCTCCAAGCCAATCACAAATCGCAGCCATCTGCAGATTCCTTTGTAGCTCATTCCAGGTGGCCCTGGGCAGAGCACAGCTGGTGGCTGACCTTGGCCTGCCCCTCTCAGGAGGCCCTAGATCCAGCATACCTGGTGGACAGCTTCAGACCCTGCCAGAAAACCCCCCAAGTGCCTCCATAAGTGACACACCCAAGGGGTGGGCTCGGCAGGTGTTTGAGCCCTGCTGAGTGAGCTCGGCTTTGTGGAGTCAGTCTCTGCACAGAACGTCCTGCACAGTGGTCACAGCCAGTCCTCACAGCCAACCAGCCTGGGGGTACATCCCTCCCACTGATGTAATCAAGGTTCAACTACAACAGGAGTGTGCAAACAGATAACAAAGGGGTACATCAAGAGCTCCCAGCTAGCCCTGGCCAGTTTGGTTCAGCAGTTAGAACGTCAGCCTGCGGACCAAGGAGCCGCGGGTTTGATTCCGGCCAAGGGCACGTACCTCAGTTGCAATTCGTCTCCAGCCCTGGTTGGGGTCATGCAGGAGGCAGCCACTCAATGTGTCCCTTTCACGTCAATGTTTCGCTCTCTCTCTCTCTCTCTCTCTCTCTCTCTCTCTCTCTCTCCCTCCCACTCTATCTAAACAAAAATGGAAAATATGTCCTCGGGTGAGGATAAAAAAAAGATTATAAAAAGGGCACCCAGCTCCAGTGACTCAGGCGGCTGCACCACTGAGCCCTACAGGACACCTTCTACATAAGGCCACTCAAACAGACCAGGAGACATAGCAGCTCTACCTCATACCTTGAAATAAACACAGGGAGGCAGCCCAAAGGAAGAGACAAAGAAACATGTCGCAAAAGAAAGAACAGAATAAAACCCCATAAAAAGAACTAAACAAAATAGAGATAAGCAGTCTACCAGATGCAGAGTTTAAAATGCTGGTTATAAGGATGCTCAATGAACTTAGTGGAAGAGGAAAGAAACTTAGCAGAACTTCAACAAAAAAATAATTGGAAACATAAAAATGGAGGTGCAAAGCATAAAAAAAGAACCAGTCAGAAATGAAGACTATACTACTGAAATGAAGAATGCATTACAGCTATCAACAGTAGAGTAGATTAAGGAGAGAATCAAATCAGTGATTTGGAAAATAAGGAAGCAGAAAAAAAATGCAATCAGAACAGCAACAAGAAAAAAGAATCCAAAAAAAATTTAAAAATTAGGGGAACAGTGTAAGGAGCCTCTGGGACCATCTCAAGCATACCAAACCCTGGAGGACTGGAAGGAGGAGAGAGAGAGTAAGAAATTAAAAACCTATTTGACAAAAATAATGATGGAAAGCTCCCCTAACCTGGGGAAGGAAATGCATGTACAGGCCCAGAAAGCACAGAGTTTCAGACATGATGAACTAGAAGGGGTCCACACCAAGTCACGTCATAACTAAAATGCTAAAATTTAAAGAGAAAGGCAGAATCTTAAATGCAGCAAGAGAAAACAGTTACCTAAAAGGGAGCTTTCATAAGACTGTCAGCTGATTTCTCAACAAAACCTTTGCAAACTAAAAGGGAATGGCAACAAATACTCAAAGTGATGAAAAGTAAAGACCTACAAAACAAGATCACTCTACCCAGCAAAGTTATCATTTAAAATTACAAAGGACAGGTAAAGAGCTTCCCAGACAAGAACAAAACTAAAGGAGTTCATCACCACCAAACTAGTATTATAAGAAATTTTAAATATCTTCTTTAAGAATAAGAAAAAAAAAAGAATAAGATGCCAGTAAATACATATCTGTCAACAATTATTGTATTTATTTATATTTTTTTAATTAATTTATTTTTGTTACAGATGTTTCTCCTTTTTCCCCCACTGATTCCCCCCTCCCCATCCCTCCCTGCCCTGTCCCCAGCTTTGTTGTCCATGTCCATTGTTCATGCATACATGCATATAAATTCTGTGGTTCATGCATACATGCATATAAATTCTGTGGTTCAAGCATACATGCATATAAATTACTTTAAATGCAAGTGCTCCAATCAACAAACACACAGTAGCTGAATGGATAACAAAACAGGACTCTTATTTGTTGTCTACAAGAGACTTACTTCAGATCGAAAGACACACACACACACACACACACACACACACTGAATGTAAAAAGTTATTTCATGAAAATGGAAAAAAAGAAACAAAAAAGCTGGGGTAGCAATACTTATACTAGACAAAATAGACGTTAAAACAAAGGCTATAATAAGAAACAAAGAAGGACCTAGTGATTTCATCTCTGGGTATTTATCCAAAGGAACCCAAAGTACTAAATGGAAAAGATACACATTCATGTTTATCCCAGCATTATTTACAATAGCCAAGATGCAATAACCGAAGCGCCCACCAGGGGTGAATGGATAAGGAAGTGGTGCCTGTGTACAGTGAAACATGACTCAGCCACAGAGAAGAATGAAATCTTGCTGTCTGCAACAGCATCCTAGAGGATGTCGTGCTAAGTGAAATAAGTCAGAGCATGACAAATGCCAGATGATTTCACTTATCCACAGAATCTAAAAAACAAAATAAGCAAACAAGAAGAACAGAAACAGACTAATTGATATAGAGAACATTTTCACAGTTGCCAGATGGGAGCAGGGTTGGAAGGATGGGTGAAAAGGGTGAACAAATTTAGAAGTACACATTGGTACAGAACAGTTATGGGAATGTGAAATACAGAATAAAGAATATAGTCAATAATATTATAATAACTAGGTATGGTGTCAGATGGAAATTAAATTTATCAGGGTGATAACTTTGTAAGTTATATACACATCTAATCATGGGTTTGTACACCTGTATAATATTGTACACCAATTGTAATTGAAAAATTAAAAAATATTTGAGCCCTGGCCAGTTTGGCTCAGCGGTTAGAGCATCGGCCTGCGGTCCGGAGACACCCGGGTTCGGTTCCCGCTAAGGGCACGTACTTTGGTTGCAGTTTGTCCCCGGCCCTGGTTGGTCGTGCGGGTGGCAGCCACTCGATGTGTCCCTTCACGTTGATGTTTCTCTCTCTCTCTCCTTCCTCTCTCTCCCTCCCACTCTATCTGTACAAAAAATGGAAAAATATCCTCTGGTGAGGATAAAAAAAAAAAAAATATTTGAAAAGAATTATTATATTCAAAGTTAACACAGTCAAGTCAAAGCCCAGAAACAAAAGAGAAGGTTTAAGATACAGATTAGTATTTGAAACTGGACTAAGCTACTGATGCTCTGACTATGCTTTTAAGGAGATTATTATTCCAAATGTCTATGAGATTTGACCTGAAGCCTATCTAATGTGCAGTCACTTACAGAATGCCTGAAGGCAGCAAGTGTGTGGAGTATAAGTGTAAGTGAATGAGAATTTTCTGACCAAGGATTTCAAAGAATTGAGATGATATAATTGTCTGATTATCAACTAAAGTAGAAACAAAGGCTACAACTACAGTCAGAGTGAACTGAGTATCAAAACATTCCAAAAAACATAGAATCAATGAAAATTATAGAATGATAATATTAATATAATAAATATGCTGGCAACATGAAAACTGACATCCTATATCAGAGGAGAAAATGGTATTAATATAGTCCTCCAAGAATGCAAAAAATGGCACATCTAGATATTTACCAGAAAGCATTTTATTCTTTCCTAAGAAAAGGGTTATTAAAAAAGGCTGAGATACCATACCTTCCCTAACCCAGGTGCTGCTGGCACACAAGGGGATGATACGAGGAATGTTCCTGCAATGGATCGAGTTAGCAAGAACAGTGATGCTGGACATGAACCAGTGATAATAGGCTCCTTTCCACTCCTAGAAAGGTGAATTCAGTTTAGCAAATGACTGAGATCGATCTATGCTGTAGAGGGACTCAGGAAAGATGACCAGTCCAGCCAAGCACAGGAAAAGCCAACTCGAAACAGAGGCAGCTCTAATTTCCCTGATTGCGGTACAGAAATGATGCATCGTGGAAAGCCAAGCTGCAGGTACCTCCTGAGTGCTCCCTCTAGCTGTCAACTCTACCTCTCTCCAGCTGCTCACTCCAGTGGCCGTATGCACACATCCTCAGTCAAGGGCAGCTGGGTCTAGAACCCTGCCCTTCACATTAAGTTTGGTGTCCAAGGCATTCGGAGAAACTGCTTAAGAAGATGCATAGCCCTCTCGTGACGGGGCCAGGTCTCACCATCTCAGGTGAAGGACGATACTATCAAGAGTTGCTTTATAGGCTTGTATTTTGCTCAAAGCTTGTTTCAGACACCAGCTTCCTACTTTCAGTCATCCTGGTGAGATTAATGCTGTCGGATGTCTGAATGCATCTCTGTATTCAACCTGAATCTGCTTGTTTAACTCATGGACAATGGGCAGAATGTACTTGGAAAGAGTGGGTATGATGAACAGCTATAGAAAAAGCTAGACCACTGGCACAAAACATGTGGGCAAATAGACAAATTCCTCTTTTCCAGTTTTCTGCTTTAAACAATTTTGTTTTTCAACCACTAAATCATACAGATACCAACCCATTCTCACATCTCTTCCAAAGAGAACACAAAGAGTAAAACATAGAAGGCTTCTGTAGGAATGACTTAGAAACAATGAAATTTTTCTCATTGTGTTTTCCCTGTACCAGTTCATGTAAATGTGTATAAGGAAAGGGGTACCGTGTGTATGTGTCACTTCTAGTACAAACATTGGGTCAAAAGTGCTTTGATCTCATTTCCGTCATATATTCAAACTGGCACAGCCTCTGTGGATTCACCAGCCGCCACTTGTCTGCTCTAATTGTTTCCCTCTGAAACTCCGTCCACTGAAGGGAGAAGGGCTGCTCAGGGCTGAGCCAGAGGTCCCAAGTGAACAGCCGAAATCAAAACTTCACATCAAAAGTCTAAATACCAACCCAACCTAGCATGTAGAATATTTTGACTTAACTGGTTCAATCAAAGAAGTAACCCCAGGGTTCTATGTGGATTACTTGGGCTTTTCAATGAAAGGAAGTTATAGTTAGGACATGGGTTTAAATGTGGAGGAAGAGAAACCACTAATGATTTGCCTCCCCAAAATCAATAACTAATGTTTTATCTTTCTCCCTCTTTCTCATTCATTCTTTGGCTCACCAAATAAACTCCATGTATATTTTTCCCTATAATTTATGGGCTAATTTGAGATCTTAGCACAGTAAGTTGATAATCCCTTTAGAAAATACTGTTAGGAATTACAGAATTCAAGCCTACATCAAAGACTTGTCTTTGTCACCTTCAAATCATGTTTCCTTGTGACTATTTCCTTGTAACTCACAGTTACAAGGAAACTAGTTACTATCGGTAAATTCTTGGATTTCAAGATATTTACAGTGTTTTGATTGTACATCAATTTTTTTCTAATAGAATGTATTGATGGTATAAGTAAATAGGAGCTCACTGCACCTTAGCCTGTTACTTTCTCTTTTTTTATGCTTTTTAAATTAAATTTATTGGGGCAACATTAGTTAATAAGATGTTATAGGTTTCAGGGGTACAAATCTATAATATGTCATCTGTATATTGTATGTGTGTTCACCACCCCAAGTCAAGTCTCCTTCCATCAACTTTGACCCTAATTTCCAAAACGCCACTGCCCTCTTGTAATCAACACACTGTTGTGTGTCTATGAGGGTTTTGGTTTTGGCTCGGCTCTTTTTCTTTTACTTTTTTGTTTAATCCCTTCACCCTTTTCACCCAGCTCCCCTCTGAAAGCTGTCAGTCTGGTCCCTGTATCTGTGAGTCAGTTTCTATTTTGTTTGTTATTTTGTTCATTAGATTCAACATAAGTGAAATCATATGATATGTGTCTTTGTCTGACTGGCTTATTTCACTTAGAATAATATTCTCCCATTCATCCATGCTATCACAAAAGGTGAGATTTTCTTCTTTTTTATGACCAAGAAGCATTCCATTGAGTAAATATACCACAGTTTTTTTTATCCACTTATCTACCGATGGACACTTGAGCTACTTCCAAATCTTGGCTATTGTAAATAATGCTGAAATGAATATTGCAGTGCATATACTCTTTTGAATTAGTGTTTTGGGTTTCTTCGGATATATTCTTAGAAGTGAAATCACTGGGTCATATGGAATTCCATTTTTAAGTCACTGAGGTAACTTCATAGAGGTTTCCACAGTGGCTGCACCCATCTGCACCCCACAACGGAGTACAAGGGTTCCCTTTCCTTCTCCTCCTCACCAACACGTTTGTTAATTTATTGATGATAGCCATTCTGTGGCTTCAATATGCATTTCTCTGACATAGGTGATGTTGATCATCTTTTAATGTCTGTTGGCCACCTGGATGTCTTCTTCAGAGAAATGGCTATTCAGGTCCTTTCTTCATATTTTCATTGGTTTGTTTAATTTTTTGAATTAAGTATTAAAACTTATTTATAAATTGAAACCCTTCATCAGATGTATCATTGACAAATATGTTGTCCCATTCAGTAGGTTATCTACTCATTTTGTTGATAGTTTTGTTTGCTGTGAAAAAAAAAAACTATTAGTTTGATGTCGTCCCATTTGTTTATTTTTAATTTTGTTTTCATTGCAAAAGGAGAAATATCATAAAATATGTTGCTGTGGGAAATGTGTGAGATTTTACTGCCTGTGTTTTCTTCTAGGACTTTTATGGCTTCAAGACAAACATTTAAGTCTTTCATCTATTTGAGTTTATTTTAGTGAGTGGTGTAAGAATGTGGTCTAGTTTTTTCTTTTTTTGCATGTATCTGTCCAGTTTTCCCAACACCATTTAGGATTGAATAGCCTATCTCTACCCCAATTTGTATTTTTCTCTTCTTTTTCAAATGTTAATTGACTATAATGACATAAGTTTAGCCCTGGCCGGTTTAGTTCAGTGGTTAGAGCATCAGCTCACGGACCAAAGAATTGCGGATTTGATTCCAGTCAAGGGCATGAACCTCGGTTGCAGTTTGGTCCCCAGCCCTGGCCGGAGTTGTGTGGGAGGCAACCAATCGATGTGTCTCTCTCACATCGCTGTTTCTGTCTCTCTCTTTCTCTCTCTCTCTCTCCAACTCTGTCTGAAAATAAATGGAAAAATATCCTTGGGTGAGGATTTTTTAAAGAATATGTAACGATATAAGTTTATTTCTGGGCTGTCTATTCCCTTACATTAATCTATATCTCTGTTTTTATGCCAGTACCATGCTGTTTTAATGACTATAGCTGTGTAGAATAGTTTGATATCAGGTACCATGATTCCTCCAATTTTGTTTGTCATTCTAAGGATTGTTGTGGCTATCAGGGGTTTTCATGGTTCCATATAAATTTTTGGACTATTTGTTCTAGTTCTATAAAATATGCTATTGGTATCTTGATAGAAGTTGCATTGAATCTATAGATTGTTTGGGATATTATAAACATTTTGTTTTTATCCTCACCAGAGGACATCTTTTGCATTCATCTTCAGATAGAGTGGGAGGGAGGGAAGAGAGAAGAGAAAGAGAAACATCAACATGAGAGAGACATATCAACTGGCTGCCACCCACACAATCCCAACCGGGGCCGGGAACAAACTGCAGCCAAGGTACTTGCCCTCAGCGGGACCTGAACCCGGGACTCTCTGGTCCATGGGCTGACACTCTAACCGCCAAGCCAAACCAGTAAGGGCGGTATTATGAACATTTTAATGATGTTAATTCTTCCTATCCATGAACATGGTATATGCTTCCACTTATTTGAATCTTCTTAAATTTTTTTCTTCGTGTCGTATAATTATCCAAGTACAAGTTTTACATCCTTGGTTAAATCTATTCTAATGAGACATCCAGCCATGATGGCAGCATAGGTAAACTCGCTTCCTCCTACGACCACATCAAAATTACAACTAAACTACAGAACGAACATCCATCAGAACCACCTGAAATTGAACTGAATGGAAGTCCTACAACTATGAAATTACATAATCCACATGAGACTGGTAGAAGGGGCAGAGACTTGAACAGGCCGGTCCCACACCCACGTGTGGCAGATTAAAATCAGAAGGGACACCTCAGCTGGGAAGGTCCTCCCTGAGGAGTGAGGGGTCCCATCCCACACCAGGTGCCCAGGTTAGGGTTCCAGTGCCAGGAAGAGAAGTCCTCATAACTTCTGGCTGTAAAAACCAGCAGGAACTTAGGCTGAGGGCAGCTGAGGCCTCTGGAGCCCAGGCAGTTCCTCTTTAAGGTCCCACATGGACTTACTCAAACTCATACCCTCCAGGCTCCAGGGTGGAGGAGGCAGCTTCAAAGGCACCAGAGATATACAGGAAAGAACTGAGTTGTTTGGCATCAGGGCAAGGGATGGAGAGGCAACTTTCTCCTAGATAGACGTGCTGGTGGAAGCCATTGTTTCTTTGGTGAGCACTTCCCCCATGAGGGCAGAAGATTGGCACCATATCTGGGATTCTAGCAACCTTACTCACACTGTTTGCCCCACCCTGGTGATTTCCTGAGGCCGTGCCTCACCCAGCTTTCAGGCCCACCCAAACTGTTTCCAGTGGCTTTACCATAGGATTGACCTGTTTTAGCTCCTGCTTCAGATTTTCCTAAATTCTCTCATTTAAGCACCATCTGGCCACAACAAGCCTCATACCTCTCGTTAAGTGGCCTCAAGCCTGGCACTAGAAGCAACCAGCCTTGGTTACAGCTTGGCTTTGCTTGGGCACCTCCAAGCCCAGCACAAGAAACAGCTATCACCAGGATGCTTTGTAGCTTATGCCTGGTGGCCCTGGGTAGAATACAGGCAGTGGCTGGCCTTGCCCCAGAACCAGCACACCCAGTGAACAGCTTCAGACCACGTCAAAGCACCACCACCCAACCACCTCCACAAGTGATACACTCAAGGAATAGACTCAACGGGTACCAGAACCTGCTAAAGTAAGTCTTGCTCTGTGTGATGGGCTCCTGTACAGCTGATCATCCAAGATAATCGGAGGTCAGTGGTTAGTGGACACAGGCAGTCCTTGTAGCTGATAGCCTGAGTAAAACCCTTCCACTGACTTGCCAACAGCAATCAAGACTCAATTACAATAGAAGGGAGTAAAGTTCACACAAGGGGTACACCTCAAGTGTCCAGCTGGGTGACCAGGCAGGCTGTGCCACTGGACCCCTGGGACACCTACTATGACAGGCCACCCTAGGAAGCCCAGGAGACACAGAAACTTTACCAAATACATAGAAACAAACACAGGGAGGCAGCCAAAATGATGAGACAAATAAATATGTCCCAAATGAAAGAACAGAACAAAACTCAAGGCAAAGAACTAAATGAAATGAAGATAAGCAATCTAACAGATACCGAGTTCAAAACACTGGTTACAAGAATGCTCAAGGATCTTAGTGAGAATTTCAAGGAACTTGGTGAGGACCTAAAGAGCATAATAAAGGACCATTCAGAAATGAAGGATGCGTTAACTGAAATATAAAATAATTTACAGGGAACCAAGTGTAGAGTAGGTGAAAACAAGGAGTGAACCATTGATTTGGAATATAAGGAAGCAAAAAACACCCAATCAGAAAAGAAAAAAGAATCCAAAAAAATGAGGATAGTATACGGAGCCTCTGGGACAACTTCAACCATACCAACATTCATATCATGTGATTGCCAGAAGGAGGAGAGAGAGCAAGAAATTGAAAACCTTTTTGAAAAATAATAACAGAAAACTTCCCTAACTTGGTGAGGGAAACAGACATACAAATCCAGGAAGCACAGAGAGCCCCAAACAGATGACCCAAAGATGCCCACACCAAGACACATTATGATAAAAATGCCAAAGGTTAAAGACAAAGAGAGAATCTTAAAAACAGCAAGAGAAAAGCAGTTAGTTACATACAACGGAGCTCTCATAAGTCTGTCAGCCGATTTCTCAAAAGAAACTTTGCAGGCTTGAAGGGAGCGGCAGGAAATATTTAAAGTGATGAAAAGCAAGGACCTACAACCAAGATTACTCTATCCTGCAAAGCTATCATTTAGAATCAATGGTCATATCAAGTTTCCCAGACAAGAAAAAGCTAAAGGAGTTCATCAGCACCAAACCACTATTATATAAAATGTTGAAGGGTCTTCTTGAAGAAGAAGATTAAAAAATATAAACAATAAAATGGCAATAAATACATATCTATCAACAATTGAATCTAAAAAGAAATTGAGCAAGAAGAATAGAAACAGACTCATAGATACAGAGAACTTCTTGTTGGTTGGCAGATGGGAGGGGGATTGGGTTAAAAAGATGAAGGTATAAGAAGTACAAATTGGTTGTTAGACTGACAAACCTCAAAAGGAAGGGAGGAGGTGGGGCAGGAAGAGAGAAGCCAAAGAACTTATATGTGTGTATGCATAACCAATGGACACAGACAACAGTGTGGGAAAGGCAGAAGGGGGTGGAAGTGGGTAGGAGGGGTCGGGGGTGGGGGGAAGAAGGGACATCTGTAATATATTCAACAATAAAGATACATTTTTTAAGAAAATTTATTCCTAGGTATTTTATTCTCTTCGAAGCAATTGTTAGTAGGACTTTTTTTCTTAGTTTCCTTTTCTGATACTTTATTAGTGGCTTATAAAAATGCAACTGATTTCTGGATATTTATTTTATATTCTCCTACTTTATTGAATTCATGTATCAGTTCTAGTAGTTTTTGTGTGAGTGTGAAATCTTCAGGGTTCTCTATATACAATATCATACCCTCTGCAAATAATGGCAGTTTCACTTCTTATTTTCCAGTATGGATGCCCTTTAAGTATTTTTTGTTAATCCTCACCTAAAGATATTTTGACATTGAATTTTAGATAGAGTAGAAGGAAAAAAGTGTGAGACAGAGAGAGAAACAGAGACATGAAGAGACACATCAATTGGTTGCCTCATGCACAACCCTGTCCAGGACTGGGGATCAAACCTGCAACCAAGATGCATGGCTTTGATCGGGAATCGAACCCATGACCCTTCAGTACATAAGCCAATGCTCTAACCTTTGAGCCAAACCATCCAGGGCCAGTATGGATGCCTTTTATTTCTTCTTCTTGTCTGATTGCTATGGCAAAGACTTCCAGTATTATGTTGAATAAGAGTAGAAAAAGCAAACATACTTGTCTTGTTCCAGATCTTAAGGAAAACACTTTTATTTTTTATCCATTGAGTATGATGTTGGCTGTGGGTTTGTCATATATGGCCTTTATTATATTGAGATATGTTCCTTCTATTCTTACTTTTTGAGAGTTTTTATCATAAACAGGTGCTGGATTTTATCATATGCTTTTCCTACACCTATTGAAACAATTATGTACTTCTTATCATTCATTTGGTTTATGTGGTGTATCACATTTATTGACTTGAAGATATTGAATAAATCTTTTATCCCAAGAATCCCACTTGATCACAGTGTATGATCTTTTTAAAGTATTGCTGGATCTGGTTTAATAATATTTGTTGAAGATTTGCGGATCTATGTTCATCAGAGATATTGGCCTATAAATGTCTTTCTTTGTATTGTCTTTATTAGGTTTTAGAATTAGGATAATGCTGATCTCATAAAATGAGCTTGGGATTCTTTCCTCCTTTTGAATTTTGTTGAATCATTTGAGGAGGATAAGTGTTAGTTTTTCTTTGAATGTCTGGTAAAACTCTCCTTTGAGGCCATCCAGTGCAGGAATTTTGTTTATTGGGAGTTTTTTGCTTACAGCTTCAGTTCCACTAGTTGTAATCTGTCTATTCAGATCCTCTGATTCTTCCTGATTCAATTTTGAAATATTTCATATTTCTATAAATTTATCTACTTCATCCAGATTGCTCAATTTGTTGAAATCTGTTTGTTTATAATATTTTCTTATAATCCTTTGTACTTCCTTGCTATCAGTTGTTATTTTTCCGCTTTCATTTCTGATTTTATTTATTTGGATCCTCTCTCTTTTTTTCTTGATAAATCTGGTTAAAGTTTGTCACTCTTCTTTATCTTTTCATAAAACCAGTTCTTGGTTTCATTAATCATTTGTATGGATATTGTAGACTATATTTTGTTAATTTCTGATCTTTATTATTTTCTTTATTCTGTTTACTTTGGGCTTTAATTGCTTTCTTTCTTTCTTTCTTTCTTTCTTTCTTTCTTTCTTTCTTTCTTTTTCTATTTAGTGTAAAGTTAGATTTTTAATTTGAGAGTTTTCTTGTTCCTTGAGTTAGGCCTCTAATGTTATAAATTTCCTTCTTAGGATTGCTTTCATGTGTTCCATAGATTTTTGGTTGCTGTGTTCTCATTTTTATCATTTTCAAGGAATCTTTGATTTATTCCTTGTTCTCATTGCTAACCCATTCATTGCTTAGTAACATGTTATTTAGCCTCCATGTCTTTGTGTGTTTTCCAGGTTTTTTTCCTTGTAACTGATTTATAGTTCCATACCATTTTGATCAGAGAGAATGCTTGGTATGATTTCAATCTTTTTAAATTTAGTGAGACTTGTTTTGTATCCTAACATGTGTTCTGTCCTAGAAAATGTTCCCTGTGAACTTGAAAAGAATGTAGATTCTGCTGATTTTAGGTGAAATGCTCTGATGATATCTGTTAAATCCATCTGACCTAGTGTGTGATGTAAGACTGCCATTTCTCTGTATATTTCTTTCTAGAAGATCTCCCCATTGATGTCCATGGGATGTTAAAGTGATCTACTATTACTGTATTTCTGTCAAGCTCTCTCTTTATTTCCATCAAGATTTGTTTTATATATTTAGGTATTCCAGTGTTGGGTGCATACATTTTTACATAGGTTATATCCTCTTTCTGGATTGCTCCTTTTATCATTATGTAGTGTCCTTCTTTGTCTCTTGCTATAGCCTTTGTTTTAAAGTCTATTTTGTTAGATATAATTATTGATACTCCAGATATTTTTTCCTTACCATTTGCATAAAATATTTTTTTCCATTATTTTGCTTTTAGTCTGTGTGTATCTTTTGTTCTGAGTTTGGTCTCTTGAAGACAGCACATACATGGGTCTTGTTTTCTTTTCTTTTTTTTTGGTATGTGCCCCTAATGGGAACTGAACCCGGGACTCTCTGGTCTGCAGGCCGACACTCCAACTGCTGAGCCAAACCAACCAGGGCGGTCTTCTTTTCTTAACCATTCAGTTACGTTATGTCTTTTGCTTAGAGAAATTAAGCCATTTATATTTAAAGTGATAGTTGATAGTATGCATTTTTTGCAGTTTTACTCTTTTAACTATCTGGTTTATTCTTTTAACCATCTGGTTTATTTTCCTCCTCTTTCTTCTTCTATATCTTAAAGTAGGTCCTTTAACATTTCTTGTAATACCAGTTTGGTAGTAACAAACTCTTTTAGCTTTTTCTTGTCTAGGAAGCTCTTTATTTCTTCTTGAATTTTAAATGCTAGCCTTGCTGGGTAATGTATTTTTGGCTGTAGGTCCTTGCTTTTCATCACTTGAAATATTTCATGACAATCCCTTCTGATTTGAAATGTTTCTGTTGAGAAATCAGTTGACAGACTTATAGGAGCTTCCTTGTAGATAACTGTGTTTCTCTTACAGATTTTAAGATTCTATCTTTGCTTTTAAACTTTGCCATTTTAATTATAATGTATCTTAGTGTGGGCGTCTTTGGGTTTATCTTGGTTGAAACTCTGTGCTTCATGGATTTGTATTTCTTTTTCTTCTCAAAGTAATGATAGTTTTCTGTCATTATTCATTCAAACTGGTTCTTGATCCCTTTTTCTCTCTCTTCCTTTTCTGGTACCCCATGATGTAGAAATTTGTATGCTTCATGTTGTCACAAAGGACCCTTAAACTATCCTCATTTAGAATAAAAAATTGTTTTTCTTTTTGCTGCCCTGGTTGTGTGTTTTATGCTCCCTTTGCTTCCAAGTTGATGATTCAGTCCTCTGCTTCATTTCACCTACTGTTTATTCCTCCTAGTGTATTCTTCATTTCAGATATTGTATTCTTTATTTCTGACTGGTTCTTTTTTTATGGTTTCTATGTTCTTTTTCATGTTGTTGTAGTTCTCACTTAGTTTCTTATAGTTCTCACTAAATTATTTATGCATCCTTATAACCATTCTTTTGAACTCTATATCTATATTGCTTGCCTCCATTTTATTTAGCTCTTTTCCTGGAAATCTCTCCTGTTTTTATATTTAGGCCATTTTCTTTGTCTCTCCATTTTGGCTGCCTTAGGCTGTTACTTTCAATGGAATGAGCAATAATCTCTGTGTAGGGAAGTCATGGATGGACTCAAAGTAGCACTTTTCATTCAGACTTGTGATCTCAGAATTTGGGTCACAGAATATCAGCATCACATGCCTCTTGCTTTACTTCGGCCTCTAAGGTTTAAAGGGTGTTTCTTGAAGCACTGTCAGCATTATGCTTCTCTATTTACATCTTCCCACTAAGATTCTTACAAGTGATAATATAATTGTTTCCAGTTCTATTTAGTAGACCAGCCAAGTTTTATTACATTCGCAAAGGCTGATGTTCAGCTAACTATTTAGACACCAACTGCACATAAATGGTAATGACAAATGAAGTCAAATGGAATTGGCTTAAGAGACCAGATGTTCTATCTGGTTATTGGATGCTGGTCTATTTATGTTCTAAAATCTCATTAAGTCAGAATGTTTTTTGCATCTTAATCTGTTTCTGGCCCAGGATAAAATCATGGAGCGCTCCCTTAATTTCTACTTCTTCAGAAAAGCTTCTACTAAACTTAAAACCTTCAACATCTCCTTTCACATGTCTGGGGAGTTCACAAGTCTGGGTTTTTGTTTGATCTTCAGTTCTCTTAAACCCAGAATCATTATTTTGCTTTTGAAGCAGTCAGAGATGTGCTTCATATTTGCTTACTAACAGTTTGGCTCCTATCTAGTCCCACTTAAGTACCCAATGGTTTTAAAATATAGCACATAATATAAAGAATGGCATAGATCCATCCATGGGCCACTTTAAGAAGGGTACACAGAAAGTGATAACAACAGTTTTTTTAGGGAGGAAACTGGAATATGGGATAACTGGGAGATTTTACACTGTATCCAGTTTTGTAGTATTTAAATCATTTTTACAATGTGTTTTCATATTCAAAGAAAAATATATTTAATTATTTAAAGGCAAACATAATATAGAAAAATGTGTGATATATAACAGTGTATATATTATACTTCCATTTGGGTAACAAAAAAGATTTGTGTATGTACATTGAGAATTTCTAGAAGGATATACACAATCTTGACATTGGTGTATTCTAAGGAGTGGGACTGGCATTCTGGAGTGGGAGAAAGATACTTTTTATTGTTGAAAATTTTAATTATAAAGAAATTAAATATAACATGGGATGAGAGTGAATTAGGAAATAGAGGAAGGAATAGTTTCTACTCTAGTAATTTCTAAAAGATCATGTGTTCGTGAACTGAGGTGTTATAGGTGTTATTGTTTAAAAAACCAAAGCGTCCTTCTCAATACACACACACACACACACACACAGTGGAAAAGCCAGACAAAAACATCACTGGTTGGACTGATCATGATTTTACATCTTATCTGTAAGAACACGCTATTTAAGCAGCATGTCTCATTTATCACACATATAAGCCATTTTTCAAACTTTTGTGCTGTTAACAACATGTCAAATATAATCTGTTGCATTGTCAAGATTACATATGACAAGCATAATTCTGGTTTCCAATATCTATATTGGTGATTTATGCAACATGTTTCCTTTTAAGATACCCTTGAAGTTTGTCTAAAACAGAGGCACATTTGCAGGCTTGAGTCAAGAGTTACCTGGAGAAATTGTTTCTCTCTTCGTGGGAACTAGGGAGTGTGACTACGGGGAATGTTTTCCTCCCTTTTGCCCTGTCCCTGTATTTTTCAATACAACCACCCACGTCTCCATGGGCACGTCAGACTTCACCAAATAATGAATTAGGAAAGTCCAATGTGTGTGGGGAGTGGGGGAGGAAGGGAGTATCCTTTATGTCACATTTACTTTGTGTTTTTAAAAACTAACAACAATGACAAAGGTAGTCTAGGTAGCCATGAGCAGCCTGCATCAGGATAATCACTTCCGTGTTTAAAATACAGATGTATGTTTTACCACGACTCTCGATGCATATTAAATCACTCCCCATGGGGCTAGAGCCTCAAGTCTATATTTAGAACAATCCCCACTCGGGTATATAATTGTTTGAGAATCATGGATGAAAGAAGTAAAGACAACAGTAACATTAGAGCTGACACTGATGAATGTTTCCATTTTCCAATCGCTGTTGCAACTGTCCTACAAGTCACCTTCCTTGCCACCTGGACCACAACCTTAAACATCCATAGTGGCCATGATTCTGCTTTTACCCCCCCCCCCCCTCAACCACCAACCCCACAACAGCAGAGTCTTTTAAGAGGTCAATTGTTTCAGGTGATTTCACTTCTTAAGCCCTTCTAGTGACTTCTCATCGTATTCAGAATAAAACCCGAAGGTTTATCCATGGTCTCTAGGACCCCACATGAATTGGTCTCGATAACCCCCATACTCCACCCCTTCACTGAATGATACTAGTTCTCTTTGTATCAAAATGGAGTTCTAAATTAAGCAGATATAACCAGTAAAATGTGGTGATAACTTGTCTAGAATTCAACTGAATGGTATCGCAACAAAAGAGCTCATGGTTAAGTCATCAGCATCTTGTACCAGAATCTGCCTCTCAGCCTTGGTTTTCTTCACCGCCTGCCTCCCTCCCTGCCCTGCTCATTATCCTGCATTCTGCTATCTCAGGGACCAGAGTGAGCCTGTTTTGGAATGATTTCTTCCCCAGAGGGGAAGCATGGAGAAATCTAAAAAGAGTCAAGGCAAGGAACTGATGGCTAGGGGTGCATTGTCAACAGTATGGGGTGTGACCACAAAGCAGCCTTGCTGTACGTTCTACTCCAAATGTAGCCTGAGCATCTCTGTGGTCCTGGCCTTCCTGCCTCTCAAGTCTTACACACCTGCCCAGCACTTATATTGTCATAAAAGTACTTGCTGTGCATGGAATCATTTCCCAGAGTCTTACACTATTATTTCAGAGATCTATGTTCCCTGAGAAACATGTTGTCTTAACATAGAAGGAAAGTTAAACTTTGTAAATCAGATGTTCACACTAGGTAGACTCTGGACATAACTTCAAATCGTGATCACTACTTCAAGAAACAACAGAGAGACATGGCCTTTTGAAAGAGTAATTTCACATTGTAGATGTTTTCAAACCAGGATTTCTTACTCCCTTAGCTTTTTAATCCATGCCTAAGTAACCTGGTACAGCTTTGAGGAGAGCAGGTCCCTAAAACCTCCTTCCAGAAGGAGCAGCTGGGCAGCCCACAATTCTATCCTGTAGGTGGTCCTGCTTGGATGGAAAACTACACATTACATATTTTTAGTTGAAAACCCAAATTAATACTTGGTCAGACTCTTTATTATCTATATAAATTTCACTTTTAAAAAAAAGTATTCTAAAGATGAACTCTTTGTATTTTTCCAGGGTCCAGGCAGGTTCAATTTTTTTCTCTAATCACTTTTGTTAACTGTTTTCCAGAGAAATAATAGCTACTAAGAAACGATCGCTACGCGCCACGCTCCACACCGAGGCCCCGTGTTCTCAGGGCTCACGTCGCCTGGCGAAGTGGCCTGAGCTCGGATCACTCAGCCGGGAGGAGCTCCTCAGGCCCAGGTCTCCCGCCTCCGCGGTCTGCGATCGTCACGCCTCCTCCAAACGCACGATTCTGGTTCTCTGTCCTGTTGTAGAACCTCAAAGCCTTTCCTTGGCCTTTGAGCAGAACCAGAACTATTTTACAAAATGTGATTTTTACCCTACCTCCAAATACCTTCCAATATCTTCCAAGTTCATATGGTCCTCCATATGAGCAAGACTTATGTTGAAGTTTTTTTTCAGTTAATTTTATTCAAAAATGCCACCCTCCTTTTTATAATCTAAATTATATGAAGCTCTTTGCAGTCAGAGAGAAAGGCTGTAGCTTAGGCACTTGCTTATCATTTTAATCTTCAGTTACTTACCATCCAAATCTTGATAAAAGTCTCCCCAGAAAAGTGAGAATTCTTATGATTAACCAATAATAATTTTCTCTATTTCTAAGTTCTGTCCCTATAATAAATCAGAGCATCTAAAGACTTTAACCTGGATTATATTACTTTGGTGTTCCACAGAAATGCTTTATCAGATGCATAATTTACTATTACTTTAAAATATATTAGAAAGGCCTCTTGTTTAATGCTTCTGTATTTATATGTGCTTGCTAATGGTTATATTGTTTATCCATTTAATAAATATCTTTTATAGATACTATAGTTATTACTAGATCTATAAAGAAAGTAAATAATAGACACATTGTAAGTTCCTGAATTTAATAATCCAATTGAGAATAAAATTAAATAAAACATCATTTTAACAAATTACTTAAGATTATGTAACAAAAAAATGATATATCCTGCTAAATTAATACGCTTTTTTGTACTAAATATTAAAAACTGTAAAAGTCATCATGAGCTCTTTGTGTCTCATTATCCGACAGTCACATTTTGTGCTCAGGTGCAGCACTTTATCTTAGCTCGGATGTTCTCGTACAAGCATTTTTCATCCCAGCCCATCCTTCATAATACCTTGGCTCTTATTCTTTACCCTTTGCTTTCATTGTTCTATTATTCTGTGGATTTCAGTGGTTATATTACTGTAAAATGTATCTTTATTGTTGAAAGTACTATAGATGACCCCCTATGTCCCCCATTGACCCCTCTACTCGGCTCCTGTACATCCCCAGGCCTTTACCACACTGTTATCTATGCCTATGGGTTGTGCATATATGCACATACATTCTTCGGTTTATCTCTTCCAACCTCCCCACCCCTTTCTGTCTGAGATTAGTTAGTCTGTTCCCTGCTTCTGTGTCTCTGGATCTATTTTGTTCATCAGTTTATTTTGTTCATTAGATTCCACATATAAGTTAGGTCATGTGATACTTGTCTTTCTCAGACAAGCTCATTTTGCTTAGCATAATACTCTCCAGCTCCCTCCACTCTATCTCAAAGGGTAAGAGAGCATTTTTTATAGCAGCATAGTATTCCACTGTGTAAATATATCACAGCTTTTTTATCCACTCACTTACTGATGGGAACTTGGGCTGTTTCCAGATATTAGCTAATGTAAATTGAATTTGTATGAACACAGCGGTGCAAATATTCTTCCTGATTGGTGTTTTAGGCTTCTTAGTATATAGTCCTAGAAGTGGCAGCAAAATCTCAGATATCACATTTAGCAGAATTTTCATCAATACAATGCCTCGGGCAAGAGAATCAAAGGAAAAACTAAACAAATGAAACTATATTAAACTAAAAACCTCTGCACAACAAAATAATCCAGTATTAAAATGAAAAGGAAACCCACTGTCTGGGAGAATATATTTTCTAATGATCCATCTAATAAGGGGTTAATTTCCAAAATATATAGAGTACTCAGACAACTCAACAAAAGGAAGACAAACAATCCAATTAAAAAACGGGCAGAGGACCCGAATAGATACTTCTCCAAAGAGGATAAACAAATGTCCAAGAGACATATGAAATATCACTAATCATCAGAGAGATGCAAATTAAAACAACAATGAGGTATCACCTCACACCTTCCAGAATGGCTGCCATCAACATATCAACAAATGACAAGTGCTGGCGAGGGTGTGGAGAAAAGGGGACTCTAATATTCTGCTGGTGGGAATGCTGAATGGCGCAGCCACTGTGGAAACCAGTATGGAGCTTCCTCAAAAAAATTAAAAATGGAACTGCCATTTGACCCAGTGACCCACTTCTAGGACTATATCCTCAGTGGCTACATTTTTAACAACTCACAAGGCCAGGTGAGACCGTTTGCTTAGCCGAAGCTACACAATGCTTTCTGAATCAAGGTGGCCCCAGGGCCAGAGCAGGTGCAGCCAACCTCAGCCTGTCTCTGGCTCTGGAGTCTTGGTGGCTACAGAGTTGCTGCGCCCTGTCCCCGCACAGAAGAGTCTTCTAGGACCTGCAGCCAAGTCCCTGCTTCACTCCTGCTCTTTTGTATCTGTGCCTGCCATTACCATTCTGGGAAGTCACAGTAACTCTGTGTATCCATTTAAGGTACTTGTTTTCCAAACAAGGCTTTCGAGTCACGAAGTCGGCAGCATCAATATCCAAACTCTGTAAAAATATGCATAAAACTGAAAGAATACAATTTTCCTTGTAGAAATGTTCCACCACTTTCCCACAAAACTGCTCAAAATTAACCAAATGCTCATCAAAAAATCATTAAAAGAGAATTTGTATCTTCTTTGTCGGAGTTAATTCCTCCCTGGTCTAGTCATTTTCCTCACTGTGCGGCATCTACGCGTGGAAGCCGTTGCCCTGCGTTTGCCAGGACACCAGGGAGGCCGCAGCGCCTGGGCCCCCACGGACAGCTGCTCGCTTAGGAAGGTAGCAATGCCGCAGGTGGTCCCACAATGGAGTTTGGGGGTCACTGTTCTCTGATCTTCTGAGCTAGACGTGTGCTGTTTCAGCTGAGTCAGGAGAGAGGAGGCTGTTCTTTGTGAGCACCGGGGCTTAGCGGAGGACACAGAAAGAATCAGAAGGCCAGCCCTGGCCGGTTTGGCTCAGCGGTTAGAGCGTCGGCCTGCAGACCAGAGAGACCCAGGTTCGGTTCCTGCTAAGGGCACGTACCTCGGTTGCAGTTTGTCCCCGGCCCTGGTTGGGTTGTGTAGGTAGCAACCACTCGCTGTTCCCCTTTCACGTCGATGTTTCTCTCTTCCTCTCTCTCCCTCCCACTCTACCTGAACAACAACAACCACCAAAAAGGGCCTCGGGTGAGGATTAAAAAAAAAAAGAATTAGAAGGCTAAATCGTAGGGACTGTTTCCATGAGAGTGAAGCCCAGTGCCTGTGGGCAGAGAAGGGTTCCCCCACGGGCCAGGCCGCTCTGAGGACCCATGTAGGAAGGGCGGTGCATGGAGGAACCCAGAGGGGCACCGTGGCGGAGAGCAGCCCCCCGGTTCCCGCAGCGATGGCTGGGGAGAGGCCTTCATCCACGTGCTGGGTGTGGACGCCACAGCGCCCCGGCCTCCGCCTCGGAGAAGCTCTAGAAGCGAGTCCAGGCTCCACCACACCCTCCCGCAGTCACCTTGAGCCAGTGGCTCATGAACAGCTCCGACCGCTGTCTCGTCAGGCAGGAAGTGAGGACAGCAATGACACCTGACCACAGGCTCACTGAGAAGCTCTAGAAGCGAGTCCAGGCTCCGCCACACCCTACCGCAGTCACCTTGAGCCAGTGGCGCATGAACAGCTCCGACCTGTCTCGTCAGGCAGGAAGTGAGGACAGAAATGTCACCTGACCACAGGCTCACTGAGAAGCTCTAGAAGCGAGTCCAGGCTCCACCACACCCTACCGCAGTCACCTTGAGCCAGTGGCGCATGAACAGCTCCGACCGCTGTCTCGTCAGGCAGGAAGTGAGGACAGCAATGACACCTGACCACAGGCTCACTGAGAAGCTCTAGAAGCGAGTCCAGGCTCCACCACACCCTACCGCAGTCACCTTGAGCCAGTGGCGCATGGACAGCTCCGACCGCTGTCTCGTCAGGCAGGAAGTGAGGACAGCAATGTCACCTGACCACAGGCTCACTGAGAAGCTCTAGAAGCGAGTCCAGGCTCCACCACACCCTACCGCAGTCACCTTGAGCCAGTGGCTCAAGAACAGCTCCGACCGCTGTCTCGTCAGGCAGGAAGTGAGGACAGCAATGTCACCTGACCACAGGCTCACTGAGAAGCTCTAGAAGCGAGTCCAGGCTCCACCACACCCTCCCGCAGTCACCTTGAGCCAGTGGCGCATGAACAGCTCCGACCGCTGTCTCGTCAGGCAGGAAGTGAGGACAGCAATGTCACCTGACCACAGGCTCACTGAGAAGCTCTAGAAGCGAGTCCAGGCTCCACCACACCCTACCGCAGTCACCTTGAGCCAGTGGCGCATGGACAGCTCCGACCGCTGTCTCGTCAGGCAGGAAGTGAGGACAGCAATGACACCTGACCACAGGCTCACTGAGAAGATTACCTGGGGCGCTGCTTGCCCAGCCTCGCCACAGGATCCTGCATGTGGCCACCACGCGGGAGCTGCTGCCTGTTTGCGGGAGACAAAGACAGGCCGCAGGACGGAGCAAGGACCAGGGACCCTGCACAGCTGGTGGGTATCGGGTCACTTAACATCGAAATGAAAAGTCAATTTTTATATTTAAAACACTAGTAGTTATCATTTAAAATGACTGATTTTAATCAGGCGAAATAGTCAGGTGAATCCACTTAGACAGCTCTAACGATTGTGGACGCTCATGCCTCTCTTGGCTGTTACGATGCTCCTAGACGTCTTGGTCCTTACACGACCCTTTCTTCCTTTGCAGCTGCATGTTCGGGCCCTGTAAGCCGCCCGGGTGGCTCTAACTCAGGACTGTCTACCGAGCGGCCTGTGACTGCGGGCAGATTCTTACCGTCCGGCTATCCGAAGGGGATGCGTGAAGCGGTTTTAACTTTCAGTTTGTTACTGGACGTGACTTCAGGAGAATGAACAAACCGTCACATTTCTTACGGCGACAAGCCTTTAGCCGATAACTCCTACCTTCCTAAACTCCTCATGGCTTTTGGTCTCTTCTGACTCCCGTGGATACACTTTCCAAACTTGGCCCCTTCTCGGGTTCCCAGCTGTCTCCAGGTGCAGGATGGCAGGTAGGGATTCACTTCCAAGTCGGACTCAAGAATCTGTGTCAGATTCCAGCCCAGAAGAGTCCTGAGGTTTGACGTGCGCTCAGGAGAGAAGCACGCAGGGCTGTGAGGGACGGAGGCGGCGGCACAGGCCAGCGTGGGGCCCAGGCGCCCCGTGCCAGCTGGCCGTGCCCGGCCGAAGCCGACCGGCCGCCGTGAGCACCCTGGTCCCAGGGAAAGGCCCAACCGTGTCCTCAGAGCAACAGCAGCAGCAAAGCCAGCATCGCCGCAAGCATCTCCCGTGTCGTCCTAGTTCACGGTTCTGCAGAACTTCCGTCGGGGCGCGTCCCTCTGCTGGCTTTCGGCTCCTCACAGAAAGGTATCCTCTGAAGCATTTTCTAAAACGTAGCCACAGTTTTGTCTCTTTTACACTTGTTCTGAGGTTAATCCAAAGTGGTACCATAATGGGTAACAGAACTATAGACCAGCCTAAATCCATTATACTTCGTATCGTACATGAGAGAAATTGGATTAAACTCATGAGAATAACTACACAATAAGAGGAGATTATTAAGATATATGCATATCGAGACCATTGTTGTGTAGATACTAAACAAAGTCTTCTTCTCTATCTTTGAAAATTTTACACCTTGAACATGTTTTCTTTACAATTTGTCATGATTGTGACCTTATATGAAAATGACTTTGTTAAAAATATATGTTCAGTGATCGCTTTAATCTCCAAATTTGTATACTTTAACACAATTATCTTTCATGGAGAATATCTCCCCATTGACACTGACTGTCGAGAGAATTCTCGAAACGCGGAGGTTTTCAAGAGGCCCACTGCGGTGTCCACACGCGCAGGCAGGCTGAATACAATGCTTAGTTCACCAGCCTTGAGACCACATTTAAAATAAAATTAAAGACATAAAAAAGAAGGAACAGCACAAAGACCCAGAGAACTGGACTAGAAACAGAATGCACGCAAGGTATCACCACAAGCGGCAGCTGGGAGGCAGGCCCCGAGTGGTAACTGGGCGCCAGCATCTCGGAGACCCCAGTCCGGGAGAGGAAGCCACGGGAAGCAAGTCGGCCCCCCTTCCAGCCCCGGGGTGCTCCGGAAACGGCTGCAGAGACTCTTCCTAGGCGGCTGAGAACTGAACTTTCCAAGGGAAACTGACCTTCCCCGCTGCGCTTACCTCCTTCCCCTGCAGTTGAAGCCCAGAGGGTTCATCTCGGATTAACCCCGAAAGGGCCGGTCTTGCTCCAGAGAAACACAGCGGAGGCCGCAGGTGAGGGTCTGCGTGGAAACGGCAGGTAAGCGGACTGAACTGTGCGGCGGTCCGCAGCCGGCATCACTCAGCTTCCAGACGAGAAGCTTTGAGGTCCCTTGAGATTTCCATGTCCCTTAAGCAATCAGCTGAGGAAACGGATCTGCCCAGGGACAGGACCCACAGACACACACCCCTGAGGGACCTGCAAGGAAATGGCTGGGCCACACCCAGTCACCCAGGGTGTGACCTCAATTGTTGAAAATGTGCGCGCATAAATATAAACTTCCAAGCCATATTTTTTTTAACAAATTTTAAACACGATCACTAGAAAGAATGAAGCCACTTTTAAAAAAGAAAAAAAGGAGACACCAAAAATAGCAAATAGAACAAAAACGATTAAAAATCATGGTATTTTCAGAGATTTGAGAGAAGAAAATATTTTTAAAAGGATTAGTCAGACAATAAAGTGTTCTTGGAACATAAAATATAAGACAAAAATTCCATTGAAAGCTACAATTTAATACATATCCCAGAAAGGAAAGAAATTCAGGAAGAGATACAAAGTACAGAAAAAAGAATGTCTATGGAGCAGGACTTCCCGGAGCAGACTGGTTAGAACTTGAGAGGAGTAAATGATTAGATCACTATTTGAAGGACATTTCTCGGGATTGAATAACACAAATCTCCAAATGGAAAGTGTCTGGAACAATAAAATAAAATAAAAAAATAAAAAGACTTCTCTCCCTTAAGATCCATGTGTTCATGAAATTTTACAATTTTAAAACCCACAGTAAAATGGCAGGTGGTTACTAGACTTAGTCAGCATGGAATCACATGATAGGAATGTACATGTAGAATCACTATGTCGTCCACCTGGAACTAATATAACATTGGATATCAACTATACTTTAATTTTTTTAAATGCTAAAATCTTCCACAGGGGGAAAAATAATAGGTCACATTTAAAGAGTTATGAATGAAAATGATGTTGTACTTCTCAAAATCAACCACAGAAATCAGAAGACAGCAAGAGCAAGGCCTTCAAAATTCGGAGAAAAAAATATTATTCCCAATACATAATTATGTATCTGAGAAAACTATCAATCAAGGGTATATGTAATAGAGAAATATTTGGAAACATTCAATATTTCAAAAATTTTACTCTTGAGTTACCTTACTTCATGGGGTCACTGGAGGATGAACTTCATGAACATAAGGGAAGAAGAGGCAAATCGCTTTCAGGGTGCAGTCAGGCTAACAGGAGAGAGGGATTCCAGTGCTGAGGTGTGGTCAGCCTAAGGAAAAGCCATTACAAATGGGTACAGAAGAACAGAGTACTCCAGAAGGTGTGTCTATAAGACAAAAAGAATAATCACACACACACACACACACACACACACACACACACACACACACACAGAGGAGAGCTATAGAGTTTATTACGTGTAGCACAGAACCTACTGAGAAATTTGCACTTCTGGCAAAAATAAAGTATTCCTAGAGCATTAAAAAAAAAAAGATGAATTATGTAATTATGTAATGAAAGCTATATAATTTTTATTAACCAGTGTCACCTCAATAAATTCAATAAAACTTTTGAAAAAGAAAGAAAATTTAAAAGTCAATTATTATCTGCAGGGAAACCAAACAGTTCTCCATGAAAGAAAATCCACACATGGACACCATGTGGCTGAGTGTGACAAGATAACCTGATAGGATTGTGACATCCCCTGGAACGGTGGGATCTGATTGAATTTGTGTTATTTTAGGAGGATGAGAGAACATGTCTATCCGAGAAGGAGGACAGGAGGACACGTGAAAAAGAAGTGATTTCTAACCACAGGAAAAACTAAGGGATAATATCTAAAACAACTTAAAAAAATAGGTATTTTGCTACATGTAACATAGTAACAGAAGGAACAAAAATTGTTGCAAGCTGTTTTCTCTGGAGAATAGAACTTAGTTATGATGAGACATCAGGAACTGATGTTTTCATGTTAAATTCTATAGTGTTGTTTATCTTCAAGGTTATGTTGAATAAAAATAAAACAATTCCTGTTTTAAATTAATTCATGAACAATTAGGCAAATAATTATCTTTTGCAATAGCCTAAACCTAGTAGTGAGCATTTTTACATGTCTAATAAAAAACTTAGTCCATCTTTAGTTTAAAATATCTGCTTCAGACCAGTCTCCAATGTCAAAATTAATTTAAAAACTGAGATAATTATCAAAGAGAAAATATGTTTTTTTTCCCCCCTGAAGAATAATTAAGTGCTTCATTCTCTTATCGACTTTACATTTGCAAAATTCCTCGTAGAATGATAAGCAACACTTGATTATGGAAAGACAACGTCTCTTGGGACATTTGACAATGGCCGACGGGAATTTGGGGCCAAAATTCTCAGGGTATCTTCCCAGTATTCCTCTCCAAGAGAAAGCCCTGTTCTTTGACAAAGAACATTGTCAGTGCAGTAATGAATGAAACAACCTCCTTATTAGATTCACTCCTGTTTAGTGATTGAGAAGGTCAAGCACCAAGGCAGCAGGAAAACAAGGCAGACTCCTTAAAAGTCATGTGTGCGTTGGATCGTAAAGGACTCATCCTCTAACTTACTCAGTTCATATGGGATAAAAACCTCAAAGCAGGAGCCACTACTAGGTGGGCAGTTAGGGCTGAATAATAATTGCATAATCATTTCATATAGGACATGATAACCTATACAGACAACCTCTCCAACTTTCCAATGACCTCTTCTTTCAAGTTAAATCATTTTTAAGTAAAAGAGTTCATATAACTAAAATCTTTGGAGAAATGAAAATAAATGTTTGAGACTGATATAAATTTAATACTTTACAATGTATTTTACTGTTTTCAAAATGTTAACCTGAGTCTTAAAAATTTATTATTTCTTTATAGTGTATAATTATCAAATAATTGTATTCATTATTCTTAGAGAAATTTCCAGAGGTCTCATTACAAAGGGAAGTGTTCAATTTTTTAATTTTAATTTTTTCTCTATTGATTTTAGAGAGAGGGAGAGATAGAAATATTGATAAGAGAGAATATCGATTGGCCACCTCCTGCATGCTATCCTCTGGGAATTGGGCCCACAGCCTGGGCATGTGCCCTGACCGGGAATGGAACCAGTGACCTCTTGGTGCAGGGTCAACACTCAACCATTGAGCCACACCGGCTGGGTGAGACAAGTTTTCATTTTAGTTTCCCCGTGAAAAATCTTTGGTTGTTTTGGATCCTGTGTGACCCACACTGGTAGATAATATTGGCCTTCTAAGGTCCAGTTTAGATCCATTTGTAACTAAAGTCATGACGTCGTCCATAATCACCTTGTAGGAGTAGAGGCCTGTAAGAATCGCTCAGGAAGGCAGGACAAGTATACTTCCAGCTGTCTGTGGTCGTGGGTATTCCCATGAAACTTACAAGTTGTGCAGCCACAGAATCTCATCCTGGCTCCAGCTTTCTCCATTGTATATCCTTTACATGAGCAACTCCGTCATGTAGCAAGGTGCTGCAAGCAAGCAACTTTCAAGGCAGACATTTCTACCTTGTATAGGGTTGGGGTTTGGTGGATGAACAAAATGTAACCTTGAGGTGTGCATTCTAGCAGCCTGGCCAACTGAAGACAGTGTGTGTGGGAAGGATCGGAGCTGGAAAACCACCCAAGGGAGTGACTGTGCAGCAGGAGCAGTAAGAACGCGGGGTCTGCAGAGACCCCATCTCAAGGACACGACTACCTAAGCACAGTGTAACCCAGAGCATTTGCCCCCTTGCAACGCGCCCCCTCACTCCAAGCCGTGTCTGCTTGTAGTCCATTGCATTGCGACGACCCCTGGCAGGCCGAGAGTCGGCATTTATGAAATCTAAATATTGGGGTACAGTGACCATGAGATACTTCATCACGATCAGTAAAGGTTGTACTGATCGGAACCCATGTGCACCATCACCTGGAAGTTGCAAGAACTAAAGTTGCTATGTTCCAAGAACCCCGCCGTGGATGCCAGAAACTGCGGATAGCGTCCAATCCTATATATACTACATATTTCTCCTGTGTCACATATGCCCATGATAAAGTTTAGTTTATCAATTAGGCGCAGTAAGAGGTTAACCACAAGAATTAATAATAAAATAGAAGCACTTTTCAGCTTCTCTCTGGCATACATGAACTGTCAGCATCACCGCTCTTACACTTTGAGGTCATTATTAAGTAAAATAAGGGTTGCTCACACACAAGCACGGTGACTGAGGCCAACCTGATAACCAAGACAGCCATTAAGTGACTAGTCAGGTGGCACGTACAGTGTGGATACGATGGACAAAGGGTGAGTCACATCCCAGGTGTGACAGCAGGACCGCACGAGATTTCATCACACTACTCAGAATGACATGAGGTTTACAACTTATGAATCAGTTCTGGAACGTTCCGCTAGTGTTTCCTCAGACAGTGGTTGGGCGCAGGTGACTGCAGCCACGGGAGTGAAGCCGCGTGATTAGCGGGACGAGTGCTGCTGTGTCCACCCAGCATCAGCTCCCGCGTGGGGCTGTTCCGCGTGGCCACCACCAGTAATGCTGCCGAGAACACTCACGAAGAAGCTCTGGTGTCGGCCTAGGTTTCCCTGTCTCTCGGGTGCACACCTGAGGAGGGATTGCTGGGTCAGAGGGCAACCCTGTCTGGCTTTGAGCAGACGCCCGACTCCTTCCCAAAGGGGCTGCATCGTTCCCACCAGCGCGCTGTCTGCGCGTCCTCCCCACGCTTCTCTGCGTGACTGCAGCTTCCTCACGGGGCACGGAGCATCTCCGTGTGCTCTTAATGCACATTTTCCTCACGACACAGTATGTGGAGCCTCTTCACCCGGGCTTATTGGCCGTTTGTGTATCTTCTTTGAAGAAATATCATTCAGGTCCTCTGCTCATTTTAAATTTTTTTTTAAAGATTTTTAAAATTGATATTTAGAGAGAGAGGAAGGGAGAGAGAGAAAGAGAGAAACACCCATAGGCGAGTGCGCATCAGCCGTCTGCCTCCTTCCAGCCAGCAACCCAGCACGTGCGCCAACCGGGAATCAGCGGGGACCCCCTGCGGCAGGACCACGCCCGACCAACAAGCCGCGCCACACAGGTCTCCCTTTGGTTTTGAGTCGTGAGAGTTTTTCCTTCTTACTCATAACACCTACATGCAGTACATAACACCCACATGCAGTACACAATAAATACCTACATGTAGTATTGGAAGTTTGTACTAGCACTAGAGTCCATGACATTCCCAGTGCTAGCCTGTTTTTGTTTTTGTTTTTGCACTAAATCTAAGCCTTAACATAGTCACATAATTTATGTCTTGAACATTCATTGCCTAACTTTTACATAATACATTATGATACTGTAGCCTATTAAATACAATGTTATAAGATTGAGCTTGGTAACTATGTTGCCCAAAATTTACTTAAAAATATATATATATATGTACATATATACATATACACACACCAAATTAAAGTAATACATTTGTACAATAGAATGAATCATTATTATTTTTTGAGGTAAAATTTACAAACAACAAATACACACATTTTAAGTATAGAACTGGATGTTTTCACAAAGGAACTATTCATTGACGAGTGGAGCCGCCAGCACAGTAAGATGTAGACTCCCACCGATCCAGTAGTTCCCTTACGCTCCTGTCTCCTCACCCTCCACTCGCAGCCCGGGCCCCAGCGTGCCTTGGGCCTGCTGCCTGGCACTGTCGGCCACTTTCTGCCTTTTCTGGGATTTCATGTTAATGAAATCATACAGTAGGAACTCTTCTGTGTCTGGCTTCTTTTACCGGGCAAAGTGCTTTTGAGACCCATACATGTTCTTCGTTCCTATGTATTGCTCAGTATTAGCATCCCACGGGGCGGGTAACGTGGTGGGTTCGTCCGCTCACCTGCTGCAGCACACTGGGGCAGTCTCTGGTTCTGTGCTGTGATCAATGAAAGTGCTATGATATTTGTGTCTAAGTCCCTGTGCAGTTATATTTTTATTCCTCTGAAGTAAATGGGAGTGAAATTTCTGGGTCATTTCGTGATTTATGTATATTTAGCTTTATAAAAACACCTCTGCCAAAGTCTTCTCCAAAGTAGTTGTATCGCTTTATATTCCCACCTAAGCATGTGAGTTCCACTCTTCCACACTGTGGGCTACAGAGGGAATATGTTCCTGTTTCTGCTGCACTGGAACTGATACAGTTTTATTATAAATAACAAATCTCTCTTCTGACCCAGAACACTTGTGTATGTAGTCAAGGTAAAATTAATAAAGATCAATTTTCAAAATTCAACCCACATTCTCACCAACACCTGGGATTATCAAAATTTTCGATTTTAGTCTGGGGTATGCAGTGGTAATCTCAATCTGGTTTTTATATACATTTCCCTGGTAACTAATGGCATCGAGCATCTTTTTATGTGTTTCTTAGTCATCTGCATATCTTCTGACATTTCTGTCAAAATCTTCTGTTAACATTTTCACTGGGTTGTTTACTTCTTACAGAGTTGTGAGAGTTATGTGTTTGGAACGCATGTCCCTCATTATATGTGGTATTGTGACTACTTTCTCCCCATCTGTGGCTTGCCTATTTTCTTAGCAGTGTCAATCAAATAGCACTGATGGGAACAGAATGAAGATATATATCAATGAAACGAAACTGATTCCGGAAATAGAACCACACATTTATGGTCAATAGATTTTCAACAAAGATGCCAAATTAGTTACCTGGGGGGAGTTGGAATAGACTTTTAAACAAATAATTAACAAACAACTCAAAATTTAATTGGAAAAATGTGTTTTATATCACATTGTACATAAAAATTAATTCAGTACAGGATATACACCTAACGATAAAGCTAAAGCCATGAAACTTCTTTAAGTAAATAGCAGAAAACCTTAACAAGCTTTGGGTAGGCTAAGATTTTCTTAAGACACAAAACAGAAAGCAGTACATTTAAAAAATATTTGACTATTAAGTCCATGAAGATATAAGACTATTTTCCCAAATATAACATCTTAACTATTTACATGAATATTACCCATACAATTAGCTACTCTGTTGCTGGTAGACAGGGGGACACCCACGTGCTGACTGAAACGAGATTACTGTTCTGTTTTATACAAGATTGGGGGGTGGGGCTATAGTCCCAGAGCTTTTTATCCCGGTCATTGGTTGTAGTCTACTTATTAACTACACATATAACCTCCTCCTTTCTCTGGGGTAGTAGCTTTCTTTGGGGTTGGCCTAGTTTCTATTAGGCTTTAAACATATCCTAATTAATTTTCTCAGCTGTAGTTGTGCTGCGATCACCCTCCAGCGCGGTTACTAAGGAAGGGAATGGCCGTCTGAGAGGGAAAGTGACGGAATGGAGTAGTAGCTCAATTATTATCAAGAAGAGATTACCGACAAGATGCTCTATCACACAACTTAAGGTTGCTATTGGGGGAAATCATTATCATTAGTGTCTTTCTCTTTTCCCTATCTACATTTTAAAAATTCTTTTATTTTTATTATGAAACAAACAAGTACTGGAAATAATCTCCTAATACTTTTTACCTACATGTTACCTTTAAGATCAATGTAAAATGACAGTTCCTCCCATTCAGGGCCTCTGGTATTCTTTTCATTCAATTTTTTTTTCCAATTTTCTTCTTGGTTGTTTTCAGCCCCGGGGCCTGTAATCCCATTGATCTCTGGGTTGAATACCTCCTAAGCACTGCTATCATCCCACATTTGAAACCAGTACCTCTTATCAGTAAATAGTAGTCCTAGTATTTTTTTAAATAGTTGTAAGAAAAGGTATGCTGAAGAAATCCAACATCCAATACCCAAAATAACAATGCCAGGCAAAGATTGTGTATTCATATCTAAAGTATATAGTAGATGTGTAAAATATCCAAGAGAAGAAATAATGCAAAAGTATAAAAATGATACAGTCTTTTGAACATGTTGGGGCCCAGAGCAGGCCACCCCAAGATGTCTCATCAGGGTCATTTGACAATTTTGCATTAAAATCACTTGAGGAGAAGCAAGTGGGAGGAGCTCTCTGATTGTCCTTTGTCCCGCCCTCATTCTAGTGCTTTCTAACAAGCACTAACTTGATTCTGTCAATTGCTCATGAATTTAATATTTTCTTTTATATCTAAAATGTATGTAAAGGTGTCTATTTCCATCATGTCTTTGAGCCTCATTTTATGATATGGACATCACATTGTGATTCTCCTGTGTGGCACGTATTGAAGTGTTGTTGTTTTTTTCTCCTGTTAATCTAGTCTTGTGTCGATTTTCCAGCCATAAGAACTAAAGAAGCATAGAACGGGGAATTATCCCAGTCCCCAGTAATAGTTTTATAAAGTTTTCAAAATAGATAAAATCTTATTACAATAATATTGGGTACACCTTACATACTTTTGATGTGTTGGACTTAAGTGGTATAAAATTTTATTTGAAATAAATAAGCCATCATTTGGGAATTAAAATATTTTGTAATCAAAAGATAATTTTGGAATGGTCTCTGATCTATAGTAAAATAGTTTTTATTCCTCAAACTTGTTATTTGTGCTATAAAATGTTATGCAAAAAAAGATATTCTGTGCAGAAAATGGAAGTTAAATGTAAAGTTTATGAACAACACTGAAACTGTATCATCTAATTGTAATACATGTTTAACACCATAATGATAAATGACTGATGGGGGGAAAAATGAACTAGCACTTAAGAAAAAATATGCAAATTACCAACACCAATGAAGAAATGTTTAGCCTCAATAGTAAGTCTGGGAATTCAAATTAAGGCAACGGTGAAATACCATATTCCAATTATTTAATTAGAAAAGACACAGACACATCCATTGAGGATGGTTTAGAGGGACTCACACCAAATTGTTAATATCAGCTACCTCAAATACATGAAATTTTAAAAAGTAGATAGTAAGTTAACTCTGTATTAGAAATTTCTGAAATTTTCTGCCTGTCACGTAACTTGAAAAATAGCAATATGCTAGAAACACACACACACTTCTCCAAGTTTTACTTGTACACTACACTGCTGGTTAAACTGTAAATATCTGGAGTTCAGTTTGGTAATTCAAATAAAATTTTTAAATACACATATTCTTTGATGCACAAAAAATTACTTCTAGGAATTGATTTCACCAAAGTAATTATGATATCGGCAAAGATAACTATGGGAAACTTTATTAAAGAACTTTTATAATAGCAAACTATTGGAAATAATCTAAATGTTCAACAACAGTAAGCCAGTTATATAAATCATGAGGTAATTTTATGATACAATACTACATAAAAATTGCAAATTATGCTATAAAAGCATATTTATTGGCATGGAATATTCGTTATATATTGTTAAACAAAGAAGTAGACTGTGAAGCAGTATTTTAGTGGAACCAATTTTTGTTTAAAATTACAGTTATGATTTTCTATATTTCACATATATGGTGGCATTATGAACTTATATCACAATATTAACAGTGGTTAAGTCTCATTATTAAGGAAATACAGATAGTTTCACTGTGAAATACAATCTGGAAAGTAGTCAAAAATCTCTTAAGACTTAAGAAAATATTTGAGCTAGGGAGAATGGGTTTAAGTAACAAAGAATGGGAAGATTTTTCTGTCATTATATCTACAAAGGATAATGAATAGACTTAAAGAAAAAAGGGGAACTACAACAGGCAGAATTATACTATAACCGCCGTGAACTATAACTTTGTATAAGCCCTTCCTCTTGAATGTGGGAAAACTGGTAACTTGCTCCCAGCTAATGGAATATGGCAACGATGATAACATCAGGGCCATAACTTTGTGACCTTAGATAAGACTGTCTTGGTAGATGGGAGCAAGAGTTTCTCTTGCTGGCTTTGAAGAGGTCAGCCGCATGTCCTAAGAGGTCCTATGAGAGGGCTGTGTGACAGAGAAGTGTGGAGGCCACCAGAATATGAGTGTTTCCTGCTGAGAAACAGCAAGAAATCAGCCAGTCCTCCAGCCACAGGAACCGATTCTGTCTCGACCACAGGAGTTCTGAGACCCCACGCTCAAGAAAGGAACGGATCGGCTGACTTTCTGATCGCAGCCCTGTGAGATCTTGAGCAGAGACCCTGTTCAGCCGGCTTGGCTCCTGACCCACTGAAACTGGAACATTAAAAATACAGCGCTGACCCTGCACCAAGATGTCCCCAGTTCGATTCCGGTCAGGACACAGGCCCAGTGTGTGGGCCCGATCCCCAGTGGGGGGCGTGCAGGAGGCGGCCAATGGATGTTCTCTCTCATCGATGTTTCCATCTCTCTCTCCCTCTCCCTTCCTCTCTCTCTAAAATCAATAAAGAAAAAAATTGTTTTTAAAAATATGCTATGTTTAGCCATGAAGTTTGTAATAATTCTGTCACAGCAACACAAAATTAAATCAGGAACTTAGCGTAAAAGTTTGTTACAAAATCTTACTTTAACTCAGTGATTTATTCACTCTTGATCCATTCACTTACCCTTCATTCCAAATGCCGCCATGTGCCAACCGGACAGGCGCCAGCCAGGCGCTGGGCAGAGGGCGGCGCGTTGGGGGTGCGGCCGGGGGGGGGGGGTGAGCAGGCAGGGCCCACGCAGGCCACCCCGACGCGTGCACAGCACCCGAAATCACCCCGGGGGCTCCTAACGGTTAAAACACAGGCTTTGGTTTTACTTGCTGGAATGAAAGCTTCCCTTTTCCACGTGCAAAATGGTTGTTACAACAACACGTTCCTGTGAAGGTATTGTGTGGATGACATGTTTTTCTCCACGTACTTTCAGACAGGGTGGGAGGGAGAGAGACAGAGAGAAATATTGATGTGAGAGGGACACAGCGCCGGGTGGCCTCCCGCTCCACCCGACCAGGGCCGGGAATGAGCCACAACCGAGGTCCGTGCCCTTGACCGGAATCGGACCCGCGACTCTCTGGTCCGTGGCCGAGGGGCCGATGCTCCAACACGGAGCCAAAACGGCCAGGGCTGAAACTAAATAATATATCAGAACTGCTTGGGACATAATAAGTGCTCAGTGAATATGAGCTACTATAATTATTATTATTATTATTATTATTATTATTTTGCCTGGAAGGGATGATGCCCAAACCAAATTCGAAAAGGAGTTCATCTGCTGAGAGCCAGGAGGAGTTGAGAAATTCCAAGAAAAGGGAAAAGTTTAAAATGTGATACATTGGGGAACTGCTAGCGTCTCAGCATGACACCGTGGACTGAGTTGTTACGTGTGCCGGTCCCCTGTGGAAACACATCACACACCCCCACACGGCTGCAGTCCTGGGCCGGTTAGGGTAGGCATTGCCACTGTCCGCCTGGACCAGTTCTCTGAATCGCTTTAGCCGACTGAAAATAAGTGACAAGAACAAGTCATTCTAGTGGGGAAGTATTTGTCGCCAATAATGTTCCCCTCCCCACTCCTCTGTAGCCTTATGGACAGCCACGCCTGGAGAAGGTCAGAGCCCCCTGGATGGCAGGGGCGGGCGGAGGGGACAGCTGCCGCGCTGTCCCGCAGGGTCTCCAGTGGGCGTGGGGGAAGCAGTCCCGCAGGGTCTCCAGTGGGCGTGGGGGAAGCAGTCCCGCAGGGTCTCCAGTGGGCGCGGGGAAGCAGTCCCGCAGGGTCTCCAGTGGGCGTGGGGGAAGCAGTCCCGCAGGGTCTCCAGTGGGCGTGGGGGAAGCAGTCCCGCTGGGTCTCCAGTGGGCGTGGGGGAAGCAGTCCCGCAGTCTCCAGTGGGCGTGGGGGAAGCAGTCCCGCAGGGTCTCCAGTGGGTTTGCGAGACGCAGTCCCGCAGGGTCTCCAGTGGGCGTGGGGGAAGCAGTACTGCAGGGTCTCCAGTGGGCGTGGGAGAAGCAGTCCCGCAGGGTCTCCAGTGGGCGTGGTGGAAGCAGTCCCGCAGGGTCTCCAGTGGGCGTGGGAGAAGCAGTCCCGCAGGGTCTCCAGTGGGCGTGGTGGAAGCAGTCCCGCCGGGTCTCCAGTGGGCGTGGGGAAGCAGTACCGCAGAGTCTCCAGTGGGCGTGGGGGAGGCAGTACGTGTCTGTGGTGTTAGGCATGGAATGTTGTTCTTACTTCAGCATCATCTTGCCTATTTGGACACATGCAGGCACTGTTACCAGAAGTGGCGTGATTCCAAAACAAAGAAAATGAAAAAGCGTGGCATTCGCTGAGGGACTGAATGGCAATGGTGAAGAAAACTGGTAGCAGGGAAGCTCTAACCTAGACTAACTTAGAGCAGAGGAGAGCGTCGCGGGACTCGCAGCATATGAAGAACTGAGACAGAGTCGGCCGCGTGGGTCCGTGGGCTGACGGGGCTTGACTGAGAAAGATGAGCTGGAAAAAGCAAAGTCTTGAAGACAGCCAAGCCTGCCAATCGTCAGATCCAGGTGTTTCTTCGTAATCCTCATCCCGTTCACCACCTCTTCAGGTTTGATCCTCTGGACCGTCTCAGCTTTGAAATGTTTTTCTTGATTCTCTGCTAGGTTGTCTCCTGCCTCTCTCTGCTTTTCACGGCTTCCTCAACTCAGCTTTTGCAAACCTTCGTTTTGGCCTCAACTTTCCTTTTTCTTTCTTTTTTTAATTTGAGAGAGAGGGAGACAGAAAGAGAGAGGACAGACTGCACATGGGCTCTTAGAAATGGTGCCAAGAAACCACGGGCTGCAAAGCAGGTTGTGTGGCCACGTCCGGTTTCAGGACGGTGGACCACTACTCTCCGACCACATGCCTGCAGGGACTGGAAGCGTCCGGTGGACCACTCCAATGACCACTCCAATGGCCACTCCAATGACCACTCCAATGACCACTCCAATGGCCACTCCATTGGCCACTCCAATGACCACTCCAATGACCACTCCAATGGCCACTCCAATGGCCACTCCAATGACCACTCCAATGGCCACTCCAATGACCACTCCAATGGCCACTCCAATGGCCACTCCAATGACCACTCCAATGACCACCCAGTCCTATCTCATAACACACAGTCAGGCCAAATTCCTTCAGTACCCCTCCTTAAAGGGTCATAGCGCAAAAGTTCAACCAATCACTGCATTCCAACCCAAAACCAGGACCTCGAGTGAGGCCTTTGGTTACTTTAGTCCTGACCTGTCTCCTTATCACAGAGACCTATGTATCAATAAGGTACATTGTTTGTCTCTGCATGCCCAGTGCACAACCATGTGACAGGGTCAGGATGGCCACACAGTCCTCAGAGAGAGAGAGAACAAAGACACATTCATCACTGGTGGAGTGCAACACTGAAATTCTACTGGGTAGATGCAGCAACAACCCTGGCCCTGGGGACAGAGAAGCCCAAATCCTTGGCTAAGTCTCTCTGAGATGCAGTCTCTGAGGGCAGCTGGCGGGGCGGGGGGCAGGGAGCCAGCATCTATTATACTTCTTACATCTGGCATCTCATTTAACCCTCATGACAATCCTCCAAAGTGTGTAGTCAAGTCCCCATTGGATATGAAAGAAAACCAAAGTTTAGAGAGCTTAGATGACTAGCCCAAAGTCCAACAGTTGTATGTGGTATCTTTCTGACTCCAAAGTCCAGGCATATATGGTAACTGCTTTACTAGTGCAAAAACCAACCTCTAAACCCCAATATTTCAAGAAGGATTCACTTATTAACTATTAGTGATACCAAAGCAAATTATACCTTCACAGCATGAAGAAGTTAGCCATGGCATAATAACACATGTCTCTTCCTCTTCCCTCTATCTTGCCATCTCTCCTGCTTGCCTATATTTGATGACTATTCATAACTCAATTCCAGAGCAATTTACATCTCTTCCCACTGGGGATCGGGCCCACAACCTGGGCATGTGCCCTGACCGGGAATTGAACCGACAACATCTTGATGCACGGGTCAATGCTCAACCACTGAGCCACACCGGCCAGGCTTCAATTTACATCTCTTGCTGGACGCCCCAGATTAATTGTGATTTGGTAGTTTGGGGTCATATCAATATAGCCATTTTTTAAGGGATTGGCTTGTGAATGAGGGAGAAACTATTTCCATGTGACTGTAAACCAAGCTTAGGTTAACCAACTCATAGCCCCTTGAGCATGTCACTTAATATTTAATAAAAGCCTTGGCCAGTTTGGCTCAATGGTTAGAGCATTGGCCCGTGGACCGGAGAGTCCCAGGTTCAGTTCCTGCAAAGGGCTTGGACCTCGGTTGCAGTTTGTCCCTGACCCCGGTTGGGGTTGTGTGGGTGGCAACCACTCGGTGTGTCTCTCTCACATCGATGTTTCTCTCTCTCTCTTCCCTCCTCTCTCCCTCCTACTCTATCTGAAGATAAATGCAAAAAATGTCCTTGGGTGAGGATAAAAGAAAAAAAAAATCTAATAAAAGACATTCAGTGAGTCTTCATTCGAAGCTGACATTCTTGGAGTGGCATTTACTTGATATTACCTGACGTTCCCTGTGTGAAGTTTCTCTGAAGTACCTCTGGGGTCTTCCAATGTCTAACAAAGATGTTCTGTGCTGCTCACTCCCACATTTGTATTTCCAGCCCCGCATCCCGCTCAAGCCCCTCCAGCCTGCTCCATGGACGTGGTCCCAAACCCCGAGCTGTCCTGCTGTGACCCAAGCTCGGCTCCACAGCCATGATCCACACTCAGTCTCTGTGTGGCGACTCCTCTCCAGCGTGGTTCTGTGGCATCTCTCCACAGGGAAAAGGAAAGAAACTTACACTGAATGGGTTGTGACTTAGAATACACGAGTCTGAGAAAAGTCATTGCTTTGCAGTAATCAGAAGGAACTGATCATCAAATAGTTCCAGTCCCTTGTCTTACTAAAAATGTTTGCCTCCAGCAAGATTTTAAAAGTCAGGCTAATAATGATTGCATACTTTTCTGATCACATTTTAATGGTGTGTCAAGTGAAAAGAAAATGCTTCTTTCTGCTGCTGTCATAACCGCCCCGAGTGAGCACTGCTATGCGTGTGTATTTATAATGTGTTTGTATGTACGTGGGTGTGTGCTTGCACTTGTGTGCATCTTGTGTTTATGTGTGCACATGCGTGTTTGTGTCTGTATGTGTGTATTCACATACATGTAAGATTCAAGCCAGGTCACAAAATAGAAACCTCATAGTTCTCATACCTCCTTCCTCCCCCCCAGGTATAGCTTTGTCCCTCCAAGTCCACCATGAACCCTTCCATCCACAGAAGGGTTCTCAGTAAAGACCATTTCATCTTAGAATCAGAGGGAAACAACAGGGCAGGTGGACTGTGGAAACAATTTGTTTTCTCGATCACATTTAAATGAAAGCAATGGTATAGACACTTTGTGCTCCCGTGTCTTCAGAACTATATCCAACATGGATGTATTAGATGCATTTAATGCTTTTTCTTCAATTACAGATGATATTCAATATTATATTAGTTTCAGGTGTACAGCATAGTAATTAGACATATACATAACGTATGAAGTGATCCCCTCGATAAACCTTGCCCCCGCCTGACACCATATACAGCTACTACAATATTATCAACTATATTCCCTAAGCTGTACTTTGCATCTTTTGCGACTACTCTGTTACTGCCCATTTGTACTTCCTAGTATAAAGCCTTTTAAAAAGTTCTGATTCCTAATTCTGAGACTCAGAGACAATTTGTCTACTACCTTTAAAAACTTGGCAGACAGCCCTGGCCAATGTGGCTCAGCAGTTAGAGTGTCAACCCGCGGACCAATGAGTCACAGGTTTGATTCTGGCCAAGGGCATGTGCCTTGGTTGCAGTTTGTCCCTGGCCCTGGTCGGGGGCCCTGATCAGGTCATGCGGGAGGCAACCAGTCGATGTGTCTCTCTCACATCGATGTTTATTTCTCTCTCCCTTTCTCTCCTCTCTTTCCCTCCTACTCTATCTGAAGATAAATAGAAAAATATCCTCGGGTGAAGATTAAAAACAAAGAGGCTGGCAGACACAGCAAGGACTGTTGGTTCTGCCCTGCCGAGGCTACCACACTGAGGGGCTAGCAGGAAGTCCCTGTTTGGGTGTGGACAGAGGAAGGGCTGCCCGTGCCATTCAGGTGTCTATTGTGCATGACCCCACAGGCCCATGGGACAGGGGACAGACAGGGATGCAGATTCTCAGACATTCCAGTGCGCAGGTGTATTGGCGAGCAAATCTGTTTGAGGGAATGAGAATCGTACAAGAATTTAGAAGAGCCCCATCTTGCAATTGATGGTGGAGCTAGAAATACTACAGTTCTTACTCCAGCAGGGCCTTTGACAGGAAAGACAGGTCACAGTGAGACTGGTTAAGCCTGGTAACGCAGAACATGTTACACAGTTAGGGCTAGTTAAGTCTGAAGACCCAGGACGTGGGTTACACAGTGAGACTAGTTAAGTCTGGTAACACGAACATGGTTACACAGTCAGGGCTAGTTAAGTCTGAAGACCCAGGACGTCGGTTACACAGTGAGACTAGTTAAGTCTGGTAACGCAGAACACGGTTGCACAGTCAGGGCTAGTTAAGTCTGAAGACCCAGGACGTCGGTTACACAGTGGGACTGGCTAAGTCTGGTAACGCAGAACACGGTCACACAGTCAGGACTAGTTAAGTCTGAAGACACAGGACGTCGGTTACACAGTGAGACTAGTTAAGTCTGGGAACACAGAACACGTTACACAGTCAGGGCTAGTTAAGTCTGAAGACCCAGGACGTGGGTCACACAGTGGGACTGGCTAAGTCTGGGAACACAGAACACGGTTGCACAGTCAGGGCTAGTTAAGTCTGAAGACCCAGGACGTGGGTCACACAGTGGGACTGGTTAAGTCTGGTAACACAGAACACGTTACACAGTCAGGGCTAGTTAAGTCTGAAGACCAGGACGTGGGTCACACAGTGGGACTGGTTAAGTCTGGGAACACAGAGCACAGTTACACAGTCAGGACTAGGTAAGTCTGAAGACCAGGACGTGGGTCACACAGTGGGACTGGCTAAGTCTGGGAACCCCGCCTGAGAAGGGGGCCTATCCAGGAGGTGGCACAGACGGGCAACCACTCTCCCCTGCAATCTCCTTTATCTCGTCCGATGGGAATCAGCACTCATACCACAAGACTTACCTCTGGGATACATTTTAAAAAATGAGACAGATTTGGCCCTCAGACCATATAATTTCCTTCTATAACACAGTTTCCCCCAGTGGCAAGTCTGCCAACGCGGGGACAGGAGTCTGACCTAAGGCGTAGCACTGTTGTCCCATTTCATCCGCTTTGCAAAAGGAATGCAATGCCTTATATGCAAATGTTTATACTCCTTACCCAGATGGGAATTTAAGGAAAACGTATAAAATATATATTGCCACAGCACCAGATGAGTTAAAGGACACCTTCCTCACTGTGCTGGCGGACGACGGCCCCCAGGGGCCCAGCAGCCTGCCTCTCAGCTCGCTGCCTGCCCTCCAGGGCCCGCTCCGCCGCCCGTGCTCCGCAGCCTGCCGGCCCCGCTTCGCAGCCTGGCCCCGGCAGGGGAGCCCGCTATCCCCAAGGCACTGTCACCCCGCTATCCCCCGGCAGGGGAGCCCGCTATCCCCAACCGCGCAGTCACTCCGCTATCCCCAACCGTATCCCCAACCGCACAGTCACCCCGCTATCCCCGGCAGGCGAGCCCGCAATCCCCAAAGCACAGTCACCACGCTATCCCCAAGGCACAGTCACCCCGCTATCCCCAAGGCACAGTCACCCCACTATCCCCAGCAGGCGATCCCGCTATCCCCAAAGCACAGTCACCACGCTATCCCCAAGGCACAGTCACCCCACTATCCCCAAGGCACAGTCACCCCACTATCCCCGGCAGGCGAGCCCGCTATCCCCAACCGCACAGTCACCCGGCTATGCCCAACCACACAGTCACCGCTGAGGCAAGTCCTACCCTGGGGGCCTGCGAAAGGAGTTCCTGGTCTGTTAAGGGCCCAGCACCTTGGTGATGCATTTTATCCAACGGACAGCCCCAAGTATGTTTTTGTTTGTTTGTTTGTTTGTTTAATTAATTAATTTATTTTTGTTACAGATGTTTCTCCTTTTCCCCGACTGATATCCCCCTCCCCCACCCTCCCCACCCTGTCCCAGCTTTGTTGTCCATGTCCACTGTTCATGCACACATGCATATGGGTTCTGTGGTTTACCTCTCCCCCACCACCCCCTTTTCTGGGGATTGTCAGTCTGTACCCCAATTCCACGTCTCGGGGACTAAATGTATAAATCTTTCACCTTTTACCAAATATGTTTTTAAAAATACAGTACAAAAAGTAGTTTTTGAGTCCCAGACCGCCACTGAGCAACTGGTGGAAATGAATTTCAGTGTTTTTAACGACTGTGACAGGACAAAAGAGAGCAATAAAGCCATCCCGTAAACACAACGGCTCGGTTTTAAGCCATGTGTCACCTCAAGGGCACCTACCTCCTGGAATACAAGGACATCAAAGGGCCAGTGTTAGGTCTGCGGACAAGGACAAGAGGGACACTGGGAAGGGAGCGCCCGGGAAGGGCCTTCGTCAAGGACCATGCCCCTGTCACAAGTTCAGCCTCTGGAAGAGGGACTGAGGGAGGGTCCCAGACCAGAACCTACCCCACAATGGCCTTGAACTGACAGGGCCCAAAATTTCACTTGATTCCTCCACTTAAGAACAACATGGAAGAGATGGAGCCAGGGGTGAGCCTTGAGGTGACAGGTGAGCCCATTACATTGTGATGAGACACAGGCTGCTCGCTCTGCTCGGCCTCACTCCCCAGGGCCTCCTCACTCCCCAGGGCCTCCTCGCTCCCCGGGGCCTCCCCCCTCCCCGGGGCCTCCTCGCTCCCCAGGGCCTCCTCGCTCCCCAGGGCCGCCTCGCTCCCCAGGGCCTCCCCGCTCCCCGGGGCCTCCCCCCTCCCCGGGGCCGCCCCGCTCCCCAGGGCCGCCCCGCTCCCCAGGGCCGCCTCGCTCCCCAGGGCCGCCTCGCTCCCAGGGCCTCATTCCCCAGGGCCTCCTCCCTCCCCGGGGCCTCCTCACTCCCCGGGGCCTCCTCACTCCCCAGGGCCTCACTCCCCAGGGTCTCCTCACTCCCCGGGGCCTCCTCACTCCCCAGGGCCTCACTCCCCGGGGCCTCCTCACTCCCCGGGGCCTCCTCACTCCCCGGGGCCTCCTCACTCCCCATGGCCTCACTCCCCAGGGCTCTTCCGGTAGCTGGTTCATCACCGAGGAAAATCCTCAATGCTACCATTTCCCTTGGCCCTGGGCTGCACCCCGGGAATCTCAGTTTTCATTGTGCCTTTATTGTAGTTCTGGGGTGCCCCATTCCCCTGTTAGGGAGGGACACCTTACCTCGTCTAAACGTCTAAATAATTTAAAATGTAAACAAAGCTAGAATAAATAAATATATCAAATGCTCCAGATTCTCCCCTAGAGGATGGGGCTCCAGCAGTGTCCCTGGGCAAACTCCAAACAATGCAAGGAGGGGGCGGCTCCCCTCCCTTTCCGTAAAAAGAAAAACACTTTTACTTATTTATTTAATCCTCACCCAAGGACGGTTTTGCATTTATCTTGAGACAGAGCAGGAGGGAGCAAAGGGGGAAGACAGAGAGAGAGAGAGGAACATCGATGTGAGAGAGAAACATCGATGTGAGAGAGACACATCGAGTGGCCGCCACCCGCACGACCCAACCAGGGCCGGGGACAAACTGCAACGGAGGTACGTGCCCTTAGCGGGAACCGAACCCGGGTCTCTCTGGACCTCAGGCCGACGCTCTAACCACTGAGCATACCCCAACACAAACAGGGTCTATGACCACTGTCAACAAGAACAATTACAGAAAATGGACGTTTCTCCCTTGTCAACCCTAAGAGAATCTAGGGATGGAGTCTCTGACGGGGGACATGTTCCAGGGTGATAAGAATCCAGGAAAATTCCAGGGCAGGAGGAATAGGGAAACTGAGACAGGAAACTTAAAACAAGGTTCAATAGCCGGCTGCAGATTGCAAGCCATTATCTTCCCCAGCTGAGGACCCTTGAGAGCAAATGCTTCAAACCTCTCTAAAGAAAGAATGCAGAAGGGCGGGGATTCTCACCACCCACCAAAGAAAAGGAAGAGGAGAGGGAAAAAAAAGGCAATTTTATTTTTTACTCCCTAACAGAGAAGCCAGCTGTCTCGGGGCTTGGCAAGATAAAATTGCCAGGTGCTTCTCATGGGAAGGCCACAACAAATTAAAAAGGGACCTTGAACGTTAACCTGTACCAAAATATTCAGTGGAGGGATTTTGAAGCCTATAGACAGAAAGGTGTGTAATGCCTCAGACCCCCACCCAGCTTACTCTTCAGGTTAGCTCAGAGCCCGTCTGGGCTTCATAAACCAGATCTGTAGATTTGCTTGCTTCTTTAATGAAATGTGCTTGCTTTGATTGCTTTAAAAATTAGTGTTTTCACACAACGCACTCATCTGGAAATTTCTCGTATACGAGAATGAAAAAGATCAAGGTGTGGACAGCCCCCTCCCGACTCATGGGGTTGCCCAGTAACACCTCTCGAGGGTCTGCGAGAGGTGCCTGTTTCTGCTCTTTTATAGTATCTGGCCCATCAGACATTCTGTCTAGATTCATCTGCTGACATGCTGATGACCACGACTTCCTCCCAACCGATGTCCCTGACTCCTGCCCCCTGCCCCCTGCCCCCTGCCCCAGAGTCATCTCACTAAACGCTGCATTTCTTACTCCACATCGGTGCCAGTTCATTAGTCATCAACACATTGAGGTGCACTTAAAAGAGGCCACTGAATGAAGAGGGGGCTGGGGCATTTCTGAGCTTCTTGACTACATGGTAAGGGTATTTTCATGGGGAAGAGGGAACCAACGCCCTAGCCTATTGGCCTCGTACATCAGGCATCAACCTGAGAAACGCGCTCACTTTGCAGAGGCCCTCAGGGCGTGTTTCTGGGTTTGGGCATGCCTCGCCTTCCTGAAGATACCATGAGCTTCCTGAAGATGGGGACTGTGCCCTCAGCCATGGGCCCATCCTCCAGGGCATTTCATGTGGGACTGCAGCACCAGCTCCCTCTGTGACCGCCCCCACCTGGGTGAGGCGAGGCTGCTCTGAGCCCGCAGTGGTACAAGGAGGCCACGCACACCTGCCTCAAAGTAATTCAAGGAGCTCAATTAGCCAACGTAGTAACGTGATTAGCCTGCTACCTGGCACACAGTAGGTGTTGAATACATGGTAGGAATTATGATCGTTTTCTGAAGAGAATGCAGCTGCATTGGCAAAAATCCCTTGACAAAGTGAGACGTGAGCATTCGCTGTGAGACAGAGGCAGGTGTTGGGAGCCACGAAGAGCGGAAACCAATCTCCACGGCCAGAACGAATCCAAGACTCCGATTTGGAACGACCAGGCCTATAAGCGAAGCGGCTATTTATAGGAACCCCCAGCCCCTCCACAAGATCAGCTTCCACCCCCAACCACAAAAGATATCGAAACGGAAACGGGGTCCTCTGTGTGCCTCTCCGCGTGTCCCTGTCCCATTGGACTCCTGCACCTTAGCGCACCCTAACCTCCTCACCGCTCTCTGGCGGGCAGCCAGGCCGCAAACGCTCTTCATTTGCCAAGGAGAAAAGGAGCAGGCTCGGACCATGGGATAAACCTCAGTGGGTCCCCCAAAGCAGGGAAGGCTTGTCTCCCCTCCCCCTTTTGAAAAGGTCACTTGAAATTTTTTTCTCTTGCCCCCCGGTGTGGCTCAGTGGTTGAGCGTCTACCCACCCACCAAAAGGTCACAGGTTCGATTCCCAGTCGGGGCAGATGCCCAGGCTGTGGGCCTGATTCCCAGTGGGGGGCGTGCAGGAGGCGGCCAATCAGTGTTCTCTCTCATCAATGTTTCTCTCGCTCTCCCTCTCCCTTCCTCTCTCTAAAATCAATAAAGAAAAAAAAAAATTAAAAACAATTTTTTTTTTCTCTGCTACCACTAGATGGTACTGGGTAGCTGCTTGTCATCGTCCTTATTTTGTTTTGTTTAGGGTTAGGGTTAGAGGCTGATACAATAACAGGCTTTGCAAAAAGGGATTTAGAATGACCTTGGACCTCACGGTGAAGTCACTGGGCGCCGCTCCTTAGGAGAGTGGCCACCACTCCCCTCAGCACTCACTGACATGCAGTCCTCTTCTGCTCTGTCCTGGGTAACAGAAGACTTAGTGACCCCACGGATGGGTCGTGCCACATTGGCCCCTGTGCTCGGGACTCTCGGAAGGCCTGGGAGACACGGGAGCACAGGGACTTGGAATCGGAGGCAGCCAGGATGGACCTGGCCTTTGCACTGCTCCGGGGGGTCCTGTCCTCCGTCTCTCGGTCCGGGAATTTCCTTCCTCTTGCCTCAAACCCCAGCACATCCCCAATGGCTTCAGCTTCCATGCAGACAACTGGGCCGTCCTTCTGTCTCCTGCAAGGGAGGGAAAGACAGCCATGGGAGATACGACGGTGACTGCAGAGGGTGACCCTGACACATGACCTCTCTGTCCCTCAACCTGGTCTAAGAGAATTACAAGAGCTTGGCTCAGCAGTTAGAGTGTCAGCCTGTGGACTGAGTAGACAGAAGGGTCTCGAATTCAATTCCCAGTCAAGGGCACATACCTGGCGTGCAGGTTCAATCACCCACCCTGGAGTCATGCGGGAGGAAATCAACTGATGTGTCTCTCTCACATGGATGTTTCTCTCTGTCTCTCTCTTCCTTCCACTCTATCTAAACATCAATGGACAAAGATCCTCAGGTGAGGATTAGCTAAAAGGAAGACCCCTTCCCAACTTCCCAAGCTCTTTAATCATTAGATTCCAATAAAGCCCTTCCGCACCCGAGCTGGGTAGACTGCAGGGCGTTGGGAGAGGGGCCTGCACATGACGTGCGGTCCATAGTCAGCTATGCGCACACGCAGGGAACGATGCGGAGGGCCGTCCTAACCCCGGAGTATTCAGCGTGATCATTTGGGGATGGCTGCCTCTGAAGGATCGCAGGATGCACGCAAAATATTTCAACTGAAGCAATATTTCCTTACGATCCAAACACAACTTGGTTTTAAATGTATCTTTATTGTTGAGAGTATCATAGATGTCCCCCCTTTTCCCCCCTTCCGCTCAGCTCCTGCCCCACCCCAGGCCTTCACCACTATTATCGTCTGTGTCCATGGACTACACATGTATGCATATACGTTCTTTGGTTAACCTCTTCCCATCCCTACTTCCCCCTTCCCTGTCCACCTGTTCCATGCTTCCGCCTCTCTGGGCCTATTTTATTTACCAGTTTATTTTGTTCATGAGATTCCACATACAAACCCAGCTTTTCATGGCAACACAACGTCTCTCTAACTGGGAAGCTGGAACAATCTCCGGTTGCCCTATATGGAAGGAAAATACTCTATTGTAAGATTGTTGAAAAGACAGAGAAATGAATGTGCAAAGCTCCTGGCATTTGGCAAGCATTCCTCAGACATCCTCTAAGTAGCCACGTGGAAGGTGGTCCCCACCCCCACCCCAGCTCGCCTGGGATAGAGTGAGTTTTCTCCAGCTGGTCCCCGGCCACTGGATTCGGGGACCCTGAAAGCCACTCTTGCTTTCCTTGCTCACACCACCAGCAGCGGCTTGCACACCTGCTGCTCACGTGCCAGCTCGTCCTGAGCGGGGTGCCTTCCTTCAGGCCTCGGGAGGTGCCCATCTGGGAGACACATTTCCATCCGTTTCGCAGGAAGTATTTTATTTCCTTACACAGGATTTTTCTTTTGAAAATAGGAACACATTTGCTTCAGTGTTTTTCCCCCAGAAGTATTTCCTGAAAGCCAGTGCGACCAATCAGAGGGATGATGTGAATGATGATGTCATCATTTCTGTCTCCGCTGGAGGACAGCGTGGTGACATTACTAGGTCGCACCATAGAAATAATTGCTACAGAAACACTGCATGACATTAACATACAGAATATTTGTCTCTGAATAGAGAGAAGAACATACTTAAAAAGCAATCATTTGAGCTAATCCACTTTAAATACATGGGGGAAGGACTCTTAGAATTTCACTTCCTCCAGAAAAAGTCATTCGCCAGTAGTCGCCACAGCCTCGCAAGCGGGTAGCTGAAGCGGGCGGTCTCACGGGCGGTCTCACGGGCGGTCTCACGGGCGGTCTCACGTGGACGCAGCTTTAACTAGTTTCCTGACTGTCCTTAAAGAATGCAAGCACCTCGAAGCTGGTCACAGTTAGGGGAGCACAAGCCAAAGGGAAGCTGAGGGGAGCCTACACAGGCGGGAAGGACAGGGAATAACATCTCTTCACTGCAATTTATGACTGGTGCTTTCAAAGGACCTGAACCTTGAAGTGTTTCATTTAAGAACTTCAAAGTTCCCACGAGGACTTCGGTGTGCTGGCGGGGATGGCTCCCACACTGCGCGGAGGTGCGTCTGCAAGCCGAGCGGAGGCTCTGGGGAGCAGCTCGAATCTACAGGGAGGCCGCCTGGGTGCTGCTGGCAGAGGGGCTGGCCCGGGGCACCCCGGTACCATCCCCAGGGCTGTGAGGCTGTTGAACACATCATCTGATGATCATCTATCTATATGATAAAGCTATCTTTATAACCCAGCACCTGACGAAGGATCAATAAAACCATTGTACCTACAAAAATAAATACTTTTAGGTTCTGGGAAGACGATAGAGCAAGACGCACCAGAAGTACGTCTCCCCACCTACACAGCAACTGCACTGGCCGACTTTATCCGATGAAACTATTTTGAAATCTGGGGTCTGGTAAAGACGTGCAAATACCAGGGGGAGACTTGTGTCCCAAATTAAGGCTTGGAAGGTACATTGCAGTTCGTTTCAGGCCTTCCTTAGCACATTAGCAGCTGCCCATCTGCTACACTCCGGGCTGCATGGCCCGCACCTGTGCCCCCGTCCCCGCTGCACCTGTGCTCCCTGGAGCAGCGCGGGGCCCTGGGGGATCCCATCCCCCAGTATCAGAGCCCTCTGCGCTGGTGCTGACGGCGTTTCTGGCGCAGAGGTGCCGACAGGGAGGCAGGCAGCTATTGTACTTCAGCCCAGTGTTGAAAACCCCCCCTCCTCTGCTGAAGTGGCTTACAGGTGATTTACGGGGCGAGTACCTTCCACTCACTTCAGTTTACACATTCTCCCCTTCTTGGAGCTGGACCCTGGAGACGGGAACACTCAGAAACAACCACAGATGTAGGGGAAATCAGAAAGTTGCCTCACCAAGCGCAGGTTCAGAAAACGCTCAGAACGCGTTAAGTTCATACATCAGGTTTACCCTCAGCACAGGGGCAGACTATAACAATAAAACAAAAAGTACATAAAAACAGAAAACACTGGGGAAGGAAGAGAATCTGATATCTAGAATTAGCACAATATTGAATTCAAATATCCAGTTTTTAAAGAACTCATAAGGTAAAATAAGGAAGCATGGCCCATTGAAAGAAAACAATAAACCAACAGGAAGTGTCCCTAACAAAGGCTTGATGACAGATCTACCACGCAAAGGCTTTAAAACCACTGTCTTAAAGATCCTCAAGAATTAATGGAACCTATAGAGAAAATCAAAAGAAGAGGTATGAACAAAATGGAAATATCAATTTAAAAAACATAAAACTTAAAAAAAAAAAACAAAAATGCCCTGACTGGTGTGACTCAGTTGGTTAGAGCATCTTCCCATGCACCAGAGGTCACAGGGTTGATGCCCAGTCAGGGCACATAGCTGGGCTGTGGGTTCAGGGTGAGGCAATCGATTGATGCATCTCTCTGCATGGATGTTTCTCCCTCTGTCTCTCCTCTCCTTCCCTCCACACACACACACCAGTTCTGGAGCTTATGAGTACAGCACTGATATGAAAACTTCACTAGCAGAATCCAAAGGTGGTATGAACAGGCAGAAGAAGAATCAGTGCACGTGAAGATGGGACAATAAATATTAAACTGAAGAACAAAAAAGAAGAGATTGAAGAGAAGTAAACAGCCTAAGAAACATGTGGACACGTTAAGTGGCCAAATGCATGTATGATGGGAGTTTCAGAAGAAGAAAGAGAAGAGGCTGAGAGATTATTTAAAGAAATAATTGTTGCCCAGCCGGTGTGGCTCAGTGGTTGAGCATTGACCCATGAACCAAAAGGTCACTAGTTCGATTTCAGGTCAGGGCACATGCCCAGATTGTGGGCCTGATCCCCAGTGTGGGGCATGCAGGAGGCGGCCAGTCGATGTTTCCATCTCTCTCTCCCTCTGCCTCCCTCTCTCTAAAAATCAATTAAAAGAAAAAAAAAAAAGAAATAATTGTCTATTTTAGACTTGAAAACTAACCAAGTTTGATAAAAGACATGATTATAAACATCTAAGAAACTCAACAAACTTGAAGTACACAGAGATCCACATTGAGACACGTAATCAAATGTCAAAAGGCAAAGCCAATAAGAGAATCTTGAAAGTAACAGGAAATAAGGACACATCCCATACAAGGATCTTTAATAGTATCGCTAGCAGGTTTCTCAGACATGTTGAAAGCCAAAAGGTAATGGGCTGATATATTTAAAGTGAAAATAAATGGACTTCCAATCAAGATGTCACATAGGTAAATGAGGTGCTCACCTCCTCTCACAACCACATCAAAATTACAGAACAACCATCCTTCATAATCTCTTGAAATTGAGCTGAACTGAAATCCTACAACTATGAAATTGAAGAAGACACATCAAGACTGTAGGAGGGCAGAGGGGATGGGCTGGTCCCACACCCTGTGGCAGATAAAAATCAGGAGGAATAATTCAGCAGTGAAAATCCTCCGCGAGAACCAAGGGGTTCCAGTCCCACACCAGGTCGCCCAGCTCAGGTTCCAGTGACAGAGAGAGAATCCCCGTAACTTCTGGCTGTAAGACCAGTGGGAACTGAAGCTCAAGGAGGCTGAGGCTGAGGGAGGCTGAGGCTGAGGGAGTCCCAGGCAGCTCCTCTTAAAGGGCCCGCGCACGGACTTACTCAGACTCGCTCCCTCTGGGCTCCAGCACAGGGGGGCGCGGCAGCTTCAAAGGCCCCCGAGGCATATGGGGAAGAACTGAGTTGTTTGACATCAGGGCAAGAGTTGGAGAGGCAGCTTTCTCCTGGACAGATGTGCTGGTGGAGGCTGTTTTTCCTTTGGTGAGCCCTTTCTCCATGAGACCAACAGAGGGGCACCATATCTGGGACTCCAGCAATGAGGTTCACACTGTTTGCCCCGCCCTGGTGGTTCCCTGAGGCCCTGCTCCAACCAACTTTTGGGCCCACCCAAACTATTTCCAGTGGTTTTACCATAGGAATGGCCTGGCTGGGCTAATGCTTTGGATTTTCCTAAATTATCTCAAACAAGCAGCATCTGACCTGAGCGAGCCCCATAACTCTTGCTAATAGGCCCCACGCCTGGCACTAGAAGCAGCCAGCCTTGGTTCACAGTTTGGCTTTGCCTGGGCACCTCCCAGCCCAACACAAGAAGCAGTAATCTACAGATTGCTTTGTAGCGTCTGCCGGTGGCCATGGGTGGAACACGGGCAGTGGCCGACCTTGCCCCAGAGCCAGCACACCCAGTGGACAGCCTCAACCATGTCAACGCACCACCACCCAACCACCTCCACAAGCAACATACTCAAGGGGTGGGCTCAGTGGGTACCAGAGCCCTGCTGAAGTAAGTATTGCTCTGTGAGGTGGGCCCCTGCCCAGCTGATCCTCCAAGGTGGTCAGAAGTTGGTGGTCAGTGGGCACAGCCAAGCCTTGCAGCTGATCAGCCTGAGTAAATCCCTCCCATTCATGTATCAACAGCAATCAAGACTCAATTACAGCCCAGCCAGTGGTTGAGCATCAGCCCAAGCACCAAGAGGTCACTGGTTCAATTCCCATTCAGGGCACATGCCCAGGTTGTGGGCCTGATCCCCAGTGGAAACTGAGGCTGAGGGAGGCTGAGGCTGCTGGAGCTCCAGGCAGCTCCTCTTAAAGGGCCCATGCAGGAGACAGCCAGTCAATGTTCTCTTTCATCAATGTTTATATATCTCTCTCCCTCTCCCTTCCTCTCTCTCTAAAAAATCAATTAAAAATTTTTAAATGACTCATTTACAACTGAAGAGTGTACAGTCCACATGGGGGGGGTGCACTTGGAGTGCCCAGTTGGGGTGATCAGGGAGGTTATGCCAGTGGACTCAACAGGACACCTACTACAATAGACCACTGTAGGAAGCCTAGGAGACATAGATCTCTACCAAATATATAGAAACACAGGGAGGCAGCCAAAATAAGGAGACACAGAAACATGTCCCAAATGAAAGAACAGAATAGAACTCCAGGAAAAGTTCTAAACAAAATGGAGATAAGCAATCTAACAGAGGCAGAATTCAAAACACTGGTTATAAGGATGATAAAGGAATTGAGTGAGAATTTCAAGGAACTCAGTGAGGACCTCAAGAGCACAATAAAGGACTAATCAGAATTGAAGGATGCACTAACTGAAATAAAGGATATTTCACAGGGTGCGAACAGTAGAAAAGATGAAGCCAAGAATAAAACCATCGATTTGGAATATAAAAAAGCAAAACACACCCATTCAGAAAAGAAAAAAGGAAAAAGAATCCAAAAAGGAGGATAGTATAAGGAGCCTCTGGGACAACTTAAAGTGCACCAACATTTGCATCATGGGGGTGCTGGAAGAAGAAGAAAAAGAGAACAAGGAATTGAAAACTATTTGAAAAAATAATGACAGCCCTGGCCGGTTTGGCTCAGCGGTTAGAGCATCAGCCTGCAGTCCCGAGAGTCCCGGGTTCGGTTCCCGCTAAGGGCATGTACCTTGGTTGCAGTTTGTCCCCGGCCCTGGTCGGTCGTGCGGGTGGCAGCCACTCGATGTATTCCTTTCACATCGATGTTTCTCTCTCTCTCTCTCTCTCTCCCACTCTACCTGAACAAAAAATGTCCTTGGGTGAGGATAAAAAAAAAAAAAAAAAAAAAAGAAAAAATAATGACAGAAAACTTTCCTAACTTGTTGAAGGAAATAGACATACAAGTCTAGGAATCACAGAGAGTCCCAAACAAGATGAACCCAAAGAGGCTCACACCAAGTCACATCATAATTAAAATACAAAAGATTAAAGACAAAGAGAGAATATTAAAAGCCGTTTATTACCTACAACAGAGCTCCCATAAGGCTGTCAGCTTATTTCTCAAAAGAAACTTTGCAGGCCAGAAGGGAGTGGCAAGAAATATTCAAAGTGATGACAAGTATAACCAAGACTCTATCCTGCAAAGCTATAATTTATTATCGATGGGTATATAAAGAACTTCCCAGAGAAGAAAAAGCTAAAGGATTTATTTTATCACCGCCAAACTGGTATTATATGACATGTTGAAGGGTCTTCTTGAAGTAGAAGATAAAAAATATGAACAATAAAATGGCAATAAATATAGATATATCAACAGTTGGATCTACAAACAAAATGAGCAAGCAGAATAGAAACAGACTCATAGATACAAAGAACTTTTTGTTGGTTGCCACATGGGAGGAGGGATGGGGGGATGGGTGGAAAAGGTGAAGGGATTAAGAAGCACAAGTGGTTGTTAGACTGACAAACCTCAGAGGGAAGGGAGGAGGAGGAAAGGGAAAAGATAAACCAAAGAACTTACTTGCATATAGGCATAAGCAATGGACACAGACAACAGTGTAGGGAAGGCAGGAGGGGGGTGGGAGTGGGGAGTAGGGGGTCAAGGGGGGAAAAGGGGGAACATCTGTAATACTTTCAACAATAAAGATAAATTTAAAATAAATAAATAAATAAACTATGGAGCAAAAATTCTGTATTCAGCAAAACTGCCTTTGAAAAGTTAGAGATATATTAAGACATTTCCAGATAAATAAATCTGAGCGAGTGTATTGTCACTATACCTATCCTGCAAGAAATGTTAAAAGGGGTCCTGCAGATGGAAATAAAATGACACTAGACAATAGTTTAAAACCTAATACAAAAATAAAGATTTTAATAAAGGTAAATACTGGGACAACTTTAAAAACTAGTATTATTATAACAATGGTGTATAACTCCACTTTTTTAAACCATAATTTAAGAGACTAACATTTTTTTTATATTATTCTAGAAGCTGACAAAATTACATCTTTGGTTATAACTACAAATGCTTTCTATATAATTTGAAAGACTAATGCATTAAAATATAATTAGTTTCTGCTGTTGGACACACGTCTAAAGGTGTAATTTTCAAACACTATCAACTGAAAGAGATAAGAAAGAAGCTGTTACAGGGGCAGAATTTTTATGTTACTGAAATTAGAATGGTATAAAATCAAATTATATTGTTTAAATTTTAGGATGTTAAATGTAATCCCCATAGCAACCACACAGAAAATGGCTAAGAAATACAGTATACACAAAAGTAAATGAGAAGGAAATGTAACTCTTTCAGTACAAAGTATTAACTAAAACTAAAATGAACAGTAATGTAGGAAGTGAGTGACAAAAAAAGTTGTAAGATGTGTAAGATCCTATGGAAAATTACAGAGGTAGGTCTCATCTGATTGGTATTACAGCAAACACTCAATATTTGCAGACTTCAATTTAACAAACTTTGGATTTAATGGACAAAATGTCCAGTCCTTATGTTATATATGAAAATTAACACCCTGATATTTTTTAAATGCTTTTAACCAAGTTTTGCTCATAATTAAATTAGTAGGTTATTTCTTGTTGTTACTTCAGTGTTATTTTTAACAAATTATAACAAATAGTCCATATGTTTGAAAAAACACTAGTAATTTTGCCAACATAAATAAATATTGCAAATCTACAACTGTAGTCTACCTATTTAAATCTGAGAGTCACTGCTCATAAACAATGTTCCAGGAATGATTAGTACACGGTCACACTGAGTCGCGGGTGGTAACTGTCTCTGTTGTCTCACGGCGTGACTTTCTGGAGCAGTTTTCACACACGCCAGTGGACGTTGTGACATGAACAAACCCACGCCCCAGTCATGTGTACGTATTTCCTCATGGAGACTGGTGAATGCACTCATTTCTAGACCTATTCAGCATAAGTTTAAAATTACAATAATACATATAGAAAATTTTTCTGTGAAATGAAACTTTTCATACATAATTTAATTACACAATTAAATTGACTTTAATTATGTTTTTCTACATAAGTAAAAGCAAATAATAACTAATTTGTCAGTGTTTTAGCATACACATTCAGAAAACATCCTTTATTATATAATAAACTTTCAGCTTTAACAGACACTTCCTCACCCAAATTAGTCCATTATAGTGAGGTTTTACTGTACTTTAAATGTAAATTGAGATAAAAACAGCAGAGCACTTCCAGTTCGTGATGGCAGCATATGTTAATGTGGTACGCACATCCTCCCACACCCACATCAAAATTACACCTAAACCACAGAACAACCATCATTCAGGACCACCTGAAATACAGCTGAAGAGAAGTCCTCCACTAAGGAAAAGAAGACACTGCATAGAGACTGGTAGGAATGGGGAAACATGGGATGAGCTGGTCTCTCATCCATGTGCAGCAGATTAAAATGGGAGGTATGTCTCAGCTGTGGAGGTCCCACTGGGGGGTGAGGGGTCCAGCCCCACATCAAGCCCCCAGCCCGTTTCCAAAGCCAGAAGAAGTCCTTGTAACTTCAGGTTGTAAAAAAAACGAGGGTTGTGTCTGAGCAGGAAAGAGGGCAGCTGGAGTCCCATGTGTACCTCCTAAATGGCCCCACACAGGCTTACTCAGGTTCACTGGCTCTGGGCCTAGTGTTGAAAGTCAAGAAGGCCACATGGGAGGAACTGAAACGTCTGGAATCAGGGCGAGAGCTGGCAGGGCAGCTTTGTGCTGCCTTCAGACAGAAGTGCTGGCAGTGGTCTTTTCTGCAACCTCTCCCCCGAGAACCAGCAGCTGTGGTTCATATCTGAGTCTCTATCACCTTGGCTATCACTGTCCATCTGCCCAGGTGATTCGCTGTGACCCTGCCCCACACGACTTGTTGGCTCACTCAAGCTTTTCCGGTGGCTAACTTTTCTAAAATTTCTCCAACAAGCAGCATCTGGCTTCAGTATGCCGCATGCTTCTTGCTAAGTGGGCCCAGGCCCAGCACTAGCAGCAATCAGCCTTGGTTCACACTCTGCCTCTCCTGAGTACCTCCAAGCCAACCACAAATAACAGCCATGTGCAGATTGCTTTGTAGCTCATGCCAGGTGGCCCCAGACAAGGCACATCTTGGCCTGAACTTCTCGAGAGGTCCCAGAGCTAGTGCACCTGATGAACAACATCAGACCATACAAAAGCTCCACCCAGCAACCTCCACAAGGGACATACTCAAGGGGCACACTTAGTGGGCACCAGAGCTCTGCTGAAGTAAGTCCTACTCTGTGGGGTGGGCCCCTGCATAGTAGATCCTGCACAGTGGTCACAGCCTCTCCTTGCCTGGGGGTAAATTCTTCCCATTGTTTTGTCAACATCAATCAGACTCAACTACAACAGGAAGGTATACATAGTCTATATGGGGGTTATACCTGGAGTGCCCCGCTTGGGTGAATGGGGAGGCTGTGCCAGTGGACCCTACAAAACACCTACTACATAAGGTGACTTTGCCAAGCCTAGGAGTCATAGAAGCTCTACCAAACACATACAAACAAACACAGGAAGGCTGCTAGAATACGGAGACAAAGAAACGTGTCCCAAATAAAAGAGCAGAACAAAACCCCAGAAGAAGAACTCAACAAATTGGAGACAAGCAATCTGCTAGATGCAGAGTTTAAAACATTAGTTATAAGGATGCTCAATGAACTCAGGGGAACAGTAGATGACTTAGTGAGAACTTCAACAAAGATATAAGAATATAACAAAAAAATAAAATAAAAAGGAACTAGAAAACATAAAACATAACCAGTCAGAAGTAAAGAATACACTAATTGAAATGCAAGGAATCAACAGTGGAGTAGAGTTTTAGAAGATAAGAAAGCAGAATATACCAAATCAAAACAGCAAAAAAAAAAAAAAAAAAAAAAGAATCCCAAAATATGAAGATAGTACACAGAACCTTTGGGACAACTTGAAGCCTACAAGCATTTGCATCATGGGGGTGCTACAGAGGAGAGGAGAGAGACCAAGAAATTGAAAACCTATTTGAAAAACTAATAACAGAAAACTTTCCCAACCTAGTAAAGAAAATAGACATACAAGTCCAGGAAGCACAGAGCGTCCCAAACAAGATAAACCCAAAGAAACCCACACCAAGACACATCATAATTAAAATGCCAAAGGTTAAAGACAAAGAGAGAATACTAAAAGCACCAAGAGAAAAGCAGTTAGTTACCTACAAAGGAGCTCCCAAAAGACTGTCATCTGATTTCTCAGCAGAAACTTTTCAGGCCAGAATGGAGTGCCAAGAAATATTCAAAGTGACATAAAGCAAGGACCTATATCCCAGAATGCTCTACCCAGCAAAGCTATCATTTAGAATCAAAGGATATATAAAGAGCTTCCCAGACAAGAAAAAGATAAAGGAGTTCATCACCACCAATTAGTATCACATGAGATGTTAAAGGGTCTTCTTCAAGAAGAAAAAAAGATCAACATACAAATAAGAAAATGGCAATAAATACATATCTATCAGCAACTGAATCTAAAAAAACAAAATAAGCAAGCAGAGCAGAATCAGACTCAGATACAGGGCACATTTTGATGGTTGCCAGATCCAGGTAGATTAGGAGGATGGGTGAAAACAGTAAAGGGAGTAAGTCTCACTAGATTTTAAAAATTAGCCATTATGCAAAATATCTTTTCTGACCACAACAGGATAAAGTTAGAAATCAATAACAAAAGGAAAACCAAAACCAAAACAAAACAGAAAACTCACACATTTTTAGATATTAAATGACACACTCTTAAACAAATAGATAAATTAAAAAAAAGAAAAACAGAAGAAATTAGAAAATATTTAGAGACAAATGAAAATAAAAACAATGTATCAGAACTTATGGAAATGACAAAAACCATGCTAAGGGAGAACTAACAGCTATAAATAGTTATTTTTAAAAATAAGAAAGCTCAAAAGCAACAACTTAGTTTTAAAACTCAAGAACTAGAAAAAGAAGAAAGAAAAACCCACAAAGCTACCAGAAGGAAGGAAATCATAATTAGAACAAGCATAAAACAAAATTTTAAAAAATAATAGGGAAAAAATCAACAAAACCAAATGTTAGTACTTTGAAAATCTTCAACAAAATTGATATGCCATTAGCTAAATGGACTAAATAAAGAGAGTGAGAATACTTGAATTACTAAAATTGGAAATGAAAATGAAGACAATACTACTAATTTTATAAAAATAGAAGTTATAAGAGAATACTATGAACAATTGTATGCTAACAAATTTGATAACTTGGATGAAATTAACAAAGTGTGAGAAACTCTGAACCTACTAAGACAAAACCATGAAGAAATAAAAAATCTGTATAGATCTACACCTACATATGAGACTGAAAAAGTAATCAAGAATTAGCTGACCAAAAAATACCTATAGTTGAAGGCGTCACCAGCAAATTCTACAAAACTCTTAAAGAATTAACACCAATATTTTCAAACATTTCCAAAAAATTGCAAAGGAAGGAATACTCCCTAACTCATTTTATGTAGCCAGTAGTACTGTGATATCAAAGCCAAGGAACTACTGTATAAAAATCACTGTCCAATATACCTGATGAACATTGATGCAAAATCTTCAACAAAATACTAACAAACAGAACTCAGCAGTATATTAAAAGGACCATACACTATGATCATGTGGGATTTGTTCCTAAAATTCAAAGATGATTCAATATAAAAAAAATAATCAATGTATTCCAACACATTAACAGAATGAAGGAGAAAAAAAACATGATAACCTCAATTGATACAGAAACAGAATTTGACAAAATTCAAAATACTTTCATGATAAAACACTGCAAACTAGCAATAAAAGGAAACTCCCTTAACATAATAGAAGCCAAATATAAAACACCCACAGTGAGCCTTGGCTGGTTTGCTCAGTGGTTAGAGCATCGGCCTGTGGACCAGGGAGTCCTGGGTTCAATTCCCACTAAGGGCACATGCCTTGGTTGTGGTTCGTCCCACTGTGTGTGATCCTGCTGGGGCAATGCAAGCTTTGGCAAACAGTGAGCATGGGTAGATAGCCAGCCTGAATGTTTAGGCTGCTGAGTGATCACAGACTTAAACTCAGCAGCCTGAGAAAGCAAAGTGGAAGCTGTTAGCACTCTGCCTGGTGTGGAGCAGAATCTAGAGAAGAAGGTGTAAAAGCTCAAGAATTATGCCACAAGAGAGAGCAAGTGTGAAACAAGTATATTCATGGAAGGTCTCAGAAGGACTCAGAAGGATTAGCAGAACTTACAGAAGGTATTTCTCTCCTGACCGCAGTGAGTAACAGACTGGAAGAGGCGACTCCCATTTTAAATTAAAAGATAGTAACATAAGACTTTAAGGAACATAAGTCAAGAAGGCATGGCACCAGCCAAGGATGGCGACGATATTCCAGTAACCAGCCACAAAGACATAAAAAGCTGGGGTTTACCTGATAAAGAATTTGATATATCTGTTCTAAGGAAGCTCAGTGAGCTCCAAGAAAACTGAAAGACAACACAACAAAATTAGAAAATAAAACACAAAGAAAATAAGAAGTTTAACAAACAGACAGAAGTCCCCCAAAAAGAACCAAACAAAAATTCTAGAATTTGCTCTGGTACCATATAATGACATAGGAATGTCCTGAATTCACCTCCTCTCAGTAACCCACCACATTTATAGCTGCTCACAGAACAATTCCTCTGAAAGAGATTCAGAAACTATCTGTGCAGTTTTTACACCTCAAACAAATGAGAAAATACTCACATCATCCATATCAAAATGGGTAGGAAAGATAAGAAATACTCTCTCTATGAACCTCACTCTGAACACAGCACCATGCAATCAGGGGGGACTCCCAACTCCCTGCTTATCACTGAGACATGAAAAATTTGGATACCACACATAACACCCCACCTTTTAAGACTCCTGCCTGAGGGATGGGCCCCCAAAACAACTAGCTCTGAAAGTCAATGTGGTTTGTGCCATGGGACACAAAATAACAGTGAACAAAGAAACAGTTTATATCAGGCTTGCAAAAACTCACTGTCTACCCACTCAGAGGGAACAGGCAAAAAATGCTCACCACCATCTTTTCTTGAAAATAGTCCATTGTATACATTAAAATATGCTGTCTGAGGGTCAGACATAATTTAGCAGGTGTCTAGGGACTGACTCTGATCCACTCTAGACACAAGAGAATCCAGCAGACACCACATTTACCTGCTCACTTGAGCCTGTCCAAAATCACCAACATCTCCTTGGAAGGAATTTCTGCACACATCTGGTACCTCAGCTTTTGCAGCTGCCACCAAAGGGACAAGACCCAAGGTTGCCTGGTTCTGAAAATGAGTGGGGTTTGTAGTCCCAATCCCACAGCACTGTAGCAAACAAAGTGGCAATTATTTTTATTTTAGTTTAGTTTAGTTTATTATTTTATTCATTGATGTTTTAGAGAGAGAGAAAGGGGGAGAGAGAGATATAAATAGCAATGAGAGAGAACATGGATTGGCCGCCTCCTGCATGCCTCCCACTGGGGATTTAGTCCACAACCTGGGCATGTGCCCTGACTGGGAATTGAACTGGTGACCTCTTGGTGCATGGGTTGATGCTCAATCACTGAGCCACACTGGCTGGGCACAAAGCAGCAATTATTAATGGGCATAGGAGCACATCCTCTTCAAAGCTATACAACCAGGACCAGTGTCAACTGAGGAGATAAAAAAGTCCAGTTTCATTCTGGGGGCCCTAACTATATACATTTTAAGCTGCTGCTTGAAGGTCCTGCTTTCTATCAGCCTGCATCTAGGTGCTGACTGCGACCCTCCTCTTTGGGGCACTGAGGGGTCTTAGAACAGCCTCAACTACTCAGAGTCATTCAGAACAAAACAAAGGTGACTTGGACAATCACACAGATCTGAGAGGCATGAAACCTTGTCCCTTGGGCTGGTCAGTAAAGTTCATTTCCTACAAGAAACCACTCTCAGGACTGGAAGAGGTGGTTATTTTATCTAATGTGCAGAAGCCAACACCGAGAATTAAAAAAATGAAGAAACAAATTTAAAATGTTCCAAAGAAAGCAACAAGATAGAACCCAGAGACAGACATTGTTGAAGCAGAGATAAGTGATTTACCTGACAGAGTTCAAAATAGCCATCATAGAGATACTCACTGAGGTCAGGAGAACAATTCGTGAAGAAGGTGAGAACTTCAACAAATGGAGAAAGAACCAAACACAAATCACACAGCTGAAAAATACACAAAACACACTGAAAGAGTCAGAGGGGCTCAACAACACTCGGTGAAGTGGAAGAAAGGATTCGCGAACTTGAAGATAGGGCAGAAGAAATCCTCAAATCAGAGGACGAAACAGGGAAAAGGAGGAGTGAAGATAGCTAAAGCGGCGTGTAGAACATCATCACATGGGCTAATGGGCATATTGTAGGAGGCCCAGCAGGAGACGAGAACAAAAAGGAGGCAGGAAGTGTATTCAAAGGATGAATGGGTAAAGACATCCCTAACCTGGGGAAAGAATTCAGAAAGCTTGAGAGATCCTAACCATGATTTCAAAGAAATTCACACTGTGACACATTATAATTACATTGTAAAAAGTTAAAGAAAAGTAGAGAATCTTAAATGAAGCATGACAAAAATCACTCGTTACACTCAAGGGAATCTCCATAACTATTAGCAGACTAGCTTAATAAAACAATACCAACAAAAAGCCAGTCCATGTAGAAAATGAGCAAAGATACGAAATAGACCTTTCTTTCTGAAGAGGACACCAAAACGGCCAGCAGACACCTGAAAAGAGTCTCAACATCACTAACCATCCGGGACACGCAATAGAAACTACAATAAGATGCAACCTCACACCTGTTAAAAACAGCTGTCATAAGGAAGCAAAGGAGCACCAGTGCTGGTGAGGATATGGTGAAAAGGGAACACTACCCACTTCTGAGTATATACATAAAGGAAATGAAATAGGATTTCATACATGCACACCCATGTTTATTGCAACATTATTCACATATCCCACATATGAAAACAACCATCAACAGATGAATGAATAATATATATGTATACACACACACACACATGTGCGCATATACAACATGGTGGTTATATACCTATGGCACATATATAATGGAATATTATTCAGCATTGATAAAAGGGGATATCCTGCCATTTGCAACATGACTGGACCTTGAGCACATTACACTCAGCAAGATAAATCAGACAGAGAAAGACAAGTACTGTATGCTACTACTTTTATATGGAATCTGAAATGGTACAACTTGTAGAAAAAAAGAATAAAATGTGCTTTACTAGGGGATGGGAAGTGGAGAGATAACACTGATGATTTTTAAGGATACAAACTTCCAGTGAGGAGGAAATCAACCATAGAGACCTAATGCACAGTATAATGAATACGGTCAATAATAAATAATGCTGCGCTATAACAATGTAATGTGATACATATGGCTTCAATGACAATCAAATTATACTACGTAAATGTATCCAAGTAACACACTGTACACCTTAAATTTACAAAATGTATCCTGACAAATTTCATAAATTAAAAGAAAAAATTACCAACTCTAAAAAGCAGAGCGGGGCACAGTGGACGGGGCGCGGTATTTTCTGGGAAGCGACCCCAGGAGGTGGGATTTGTGGGGGAAGAAAACTGTGAGCCAGGGAAGGGGTGGAGCCGGTGCGACTGTCCACCCAGGTGCCACTGCAGAGGGCCTGGGGCTGGCTCCGCCCATTTCCGTCCCGTGTTTACAGAAACACTTGCTTTCAGTGTTGCACAGGGGAGGCCTCCCAGAGCTGGCCACCCTCAGAGGCGGGGCTGGGGAGTGGGGGGGGGGGGGGAGAAGGAGGGAAACTTGCTTCCACTGCCCTCCGTCCTTGGCCAGCTGAGAGTGTTCCAGGACCTTCCCTTGCAGACAGTTTGCAGGGCTTTGGAGAAGAGCCTGGGGCAGAAGAGGAAGGATAAACAGGGGCCTGAGGCAGGACGTAGCACGCTGGCTGGTGGAGGAGAAGCCCAGCGTGGAACTGCCAACTGAGGAACCACAGCAACTAAGTTTTTGTCACTGAGAGAGATTTCTTCGGGAGGAACCCAGTACATGCCCGGTAGCAAGCCATGTGCCTCTGGTTGGCGTGCCGAGGTGGAGGGCAGTTGGAAGCCACGGGGGTATTGGGCAGGGAAGTGACCTGGACACATCTAGGACAATGTGGACAATGCAGGAGGAGAAAGAGCTGGGCACCCCCTGCAGCTGTCTAGGCAGCAAATAATGGGGTCTGAGGTCACTGTGTGGTAACGTCTATTAATGTGCAATTTAAAAGTCAAGTTTACTGAGGTACAATTTGCCTTTTTAAGTGTCCAGTTTGATGAGATTCGACCTGTATATGCAGCCATGTAGCCACCACCAGTATCAGATTTTCGACACGGGTTTAACCACGTGCCCTGTCGGGGAGTGAAAAGCCTTTATCCTCTCTCCGGGGGTCCCTGGGATCTACACTTAAAAACACACACAGGGGGCTGGAGGGGCGGAGGGAGTCAGTGGAATAAAAGGGGGACATTGGTAATATTTTCAACAATAAAGATAATTTTTTAAAGCACAGATTGATAGAAGAAAACAAAGTTTACTTATGTGTGGATGAGTAAGTCAAAGGGGCGGTTAGAACTTGGGTTTGTGTAGCATGTTAACAAAGAGTAAATTTGTAGACTAGTGACCAGACCGAGGGGCAGGGTTCTAGGCTTCTAAGGAGAACCACCTGGCGGGAAGGTGCACACAAGGGGGGCAGGGGAGGGTTGTTCGGTAAGATTCGTTCCGGTGGTGGGTTCCTGCCCCTTTCCTGGCATAGGAAGGCCAGGGAAACACCGTCGCGGGAGGTTTAGGTTCCTCTCCCACGCAGACAGGGAAGGGGTGGAGCTCTCGTGTGTCTGCAGTTTCTCAGGGGCTGTGTCTCAACAGGACCTTACTGCTAGAACGGAACTGAGGCGGTGTCCTCCAAACCCTTTACCGAAATTCACATGTTGGAATCCTTACCCACAGTACCGCAGAATGTGACTTTATTTGGAAAAAGAGTCATTGTAGCTATAACTAGTGAAGTTAGTATGAGGCCCTAGTGGAGCAGTGTGGCCCCTAACCCAATGTGACTGGGGTCCTTATAAAACAGGAGATTTAGAGCCACAAACACACACAAAGAGAGCACCCTGTAGGCCGAGAGCAGGGTGATGCGCCCTCCGTAAGGGACACTGACGGGCGTGACACACAGTTTGCAGGAGGCCCTTCACGGTCCTCAGCAGGACCCCACCCTGCCAACACTTTGCTTTCCGGCTTCTAAGACTCCATAACTATGAGATCATAAATTTGTCACTTAATTTGTGGTACTTTATGATAGCAGCAGATATCACAGATATCAAAGATAATTTTCAAACCCCCCAAGTCTCCACTGGCCCTTTGCTCTCCGTGGCCCTTGGTAATAACCGGACTGACCTGTGCTTCCTTTTCTGCATTACCATAGAAACAGTGATGTTATTGCTGTGGGCACCCCCTTGTACAAGTGTACCACGCTTTGTCTATTTGTTCACCGGTGGAGAGACAGTGTGAGGTCTGTGAATAAATCTGATGTTAAAATTTACATCTAGGTCTTTGTGCGTGAGACAGTTTGATGTTGTAATGTTTTTAAATTATTTTTTCTTCCTAACTGCAGTGTACTAGGGTTGGAACATCAGTGGTTCTGTAAGAGTGAATGTAAGAAACAGTCACACTTGCCCTGGCCAGTTTGGCTCAGCGGTTAGAGCGCCGGCCTGCGGTCCAGAGAGACCCGGTTCGGTTCCCGCTAAGGGCGCGTACCTCGGTTGCAGTTTGTCCCTGGCTCTGATTGGGTCGTGTGGGTGGCAACCACTCCATGTGTCCCTTTCATGTCGATGTTTCCCTCTCTCTCTCTCCCTCCTACTCTATCTGAACAAAAAATGGAAAAATGTCCTCGGGTGAGGATAAAAAAAAAAAGAAACAGTCAAACCTGTGAAGAATTTTTGTAGTTTTATTGGAGCCAAACTATTGACAACTGCCAGGAAGCAGAACCCCAATGGATTGAGATAATGCTGCGGAGAATGGTAGTTTTGCGTCTTATTTTATACGTGACAATCAAAAGAGAACACGTAAGCGGGTTACTGGAAATCCACCGGTGATGGATTAGGGAGGTGGCAGAACGCAAAGTAGAAAACCTCTGCGACTGGGTGAAAGGTAGAATGATAGACACGCGCATCTTTTACACAGGTGGGTACCCGACAGTCCACAGTCAGCAGTTGACTCGGCAACAGTGAGGGGAGCTGTGGTCTCTGAAGACTGGGGCCTGTGCTCTGAGGGTCTGGAAAAGGAGAATGACTTTGACACTCCACAGGTATGTTATCACAGATGCAAGAAAACAACAGACAGGCTCGGGGAAGGTAAAGATTGACCTTGGTCAGGGGCGATACTGGCCTGGGACATGACTACCTGCCATAAACTTTTTAGTTAAAATGTCTTCATTTCAGATCATCCTGTGTGGTTACTTTAGGTCTCAGTCTATAAGGCTGCCATGCAGGCCTCCCCTGAGCGTGTCAGATGAGCAGGTGACCCCTTTTCATCCACACATCCCCCTTTTGGTCATAAATCAATCCAAAGGAGGTACTGATGGCCAACCTTTGGGTTGGATAACGAGGTCCCATGGTGCTAGGAAGGCTCACAGTCAGCATTTGTCTTGCTGAACAGAGGGGACCCCTGGGGATGGGACAAGATCATAACCTTAGATGGCAGTTAAGGTTGAATGATTATTATGATTATTCAAAATAATAAGGCAGTGAATGGGAGGCAGATCCTACATGTCCTTTTTAAAAAATATTCTAGATCATATCTGACTTTTGAGCTACCATGATCCGAGTCTTTTTGCTGCTTGTCTTAAGTTTTGGTTTTCTGCATCTAGTATAACATTTACAGAAGAAAAGGCAACACTGTTAAACCAGTAACACCAATAAGGAACAGAAAATGTCCAGTACTAGACAAGGAAAGATCCGAAGGGAACAAGCATCCCAGCCAACCAAGAACCCTTTCCCTGTGTTATCATAATTTATAATTTATCATTAAGCTAATTATATGTCTTTCCTTCAGGCACTGTCACTGGGACCTAGTGATATGTTTGGCCAGATGGATTAAGACTCTACTATTTCATTATCCAGAAGCTCTCATTTTCTCTGGCCAGTTAGTTTCCATAGAAATGACTTCATGGGGAGGATTAAGTTTAATTTCCCGATACATTGGATTTTCAATATCAATATTATAATAGGTTTTATTAACCTCAGGCAAAGTTATTCTGCCTATAATTTCAGTATTACACCACATTCCAGTAGTATTTAATGTAAACTTGGTGTTATTACAATAAAAATCACTTAGTATAACAGAAGAATTTTCTAATCCTTCCCAACAAAAATGTCCCTTTCCCATATACCATATACTATTATATGTTGGGGCAGACAAAATAGGCCAGGATTGGGTGAATTCAGTATTGCATATAGGTTGGGGGCACAACTATTCACCTTTTTTGATTTACACAATCAGAGAGTGAGATGGGTTCCCATTGCTTATGATTTTTAAATATGGCCCATCTATCCCATTGGAAGTATTCTAGTGTTATTGAGGGTGGTCCCTATGCCAGCCAGTTGAACTACTGAGACTTTAAACTTAGGATCTAACAGAGGTGCCTGGGCTTTTAAGACACAATGTCATAGATCGCATTTCCCATCCAAATTTTCCAAAATCCAGGGGAGCCATATGAGTCCCCCGAGTGCCCGGCCTGGGCCTCTGCACCCACTAGCGTTGGCCACTGTTTCGTGGTGGCTTCGGGTCCACGTGCATTGGCTGGTCAGTAGGCCCTGCTGAGCCAGGTGCAGACGCGTGCCCAGGGCTGGGTGTGCCTGAGTGTGTGTAGTCCGCCCAGCCTGTTCCGCCCGCTGAGCCAGGTGCAGACGTGTGCCCGGGGCTGGGTGTGCCTGAGTGTGTGTAGTCTGCCCAGCCTGTTCCGCCCGCTGAGCTGAGGCTCTGTTGTCTGTCCCTGCTGCCTCCGCCCTTCTCCTTCTTGAAACAGCTCTCCATGTGGCATCTCTCTTAGAAAAGAATCTTCTGCTAATGAATGGACTCTATTAGCTGCAAGTTCAGCCTGTCCCAGAACACCAAGGCCTGCCCCTGCTCCTCCAAGTAGCCCCTTTTACTTCTCTTAGACCCACCAGGAATGTTGTTGCCACTGGTAGCTATGGCCTGTGAGCAGTAGGCTTGTACTGAATGGACCCAAAATGTTGAGTTTCTGCCCTGGCTGGTTTAGCTCAGTGGTTAGAACATCGGCCCATGGACTGAAGGGTCTTGAGTTTGATTCATGGTCAAAGGCATGTACCTGGGTGGCAGGTTTGATCTCCGACTCTGACTGGGGTCGTGCGGGAGGCAACAAAAAATGATGCGTCTCTCTCACATTAATGTTTCTCTCTCTCCCTTCCTTCTACTCTATCTACAAAAAATAAGAAAATCAATAGAAAAATATCCTTGAGTGAGGATTAACCAAATAAATAAATAAGAGAAACAGAGAATCTCTGTGTATTAAATTTCCTGAGTTATTATATATCCAAATTTTTTTTAAATGTTGAATTTCCAATGCCATAGTTAAATGGGTCGAGATAACCCACAAACGAGCTAGAGTTTGAGTGTCCATAGGACCTTCCACAAGCATCCAGGATGCAAGGAGGGTGGAGGAGTTTTAGACATATCTACCCACCAAGTAATCCCAGTAATTTTCTAAATGGGGACCCATGGACACCCAGCCACAAGAGCATGGCCAGGGAGTCCCAGGACAAGATATACTGTGACAGTTAGGACAGGCTGCTGCTAGCACTTTTCCATCATATCCAGGTATTTTCCTTAGCTTTTTATTATTCATTTCTATAGCTATACAATACTCATCTAGATTTGCTCCATATGTAATTCCACCAGGCGAATTATCGGGGAGGTGTTCTTGGAGGTATTTGCCCAAGATGGGTCCTTTATGATAGAAGCATTCAGAAAAAAAATGTACCAGAGCCCACACTGATAGTAGGAGAAGACCAATGTGTGGCCAACAAAGCATTCACTTTCTTATCATAACTGATCATCAGAATATCATTGTCTAGTAGGTGGGAAAATTTAGCAGGTACCCAAGTTGAATTTCTCATACCTAATAAGGGAGGGGGTTTGGGGAGACAGATATTGTTTCCACTAGGAAACAATGAGTAGTGCAATACCAATATGCAAGTCATGTTATGTACATTCGATCAATAACAATTAGGTGATATAAGAACAAGGTTTGAGCAGCACTAATTTGTGAGCATACAGGCCTGTTGATGTCTGGGGATGGCCATCTGCCTCCCTGGTTGGCAGCTTCTGCATCCTTGAAAAGTCTGTGATCTCTACTGTAGACGGAGGTGTGTGTCAGAGACAGGCAGGTTCTATTTGCAGTTAGGCGCCTGAGAAGGTAAGGTCCCTTCCAACAGTGCTGGAAAGAGTCTTTGATTAATGTATTTCTCAATAACAAATTTTCCTGGCTGTGAGTTGTGGCCTTTGAAATCTTTGTCTCCTGGGAACACATTGTAAAATGGATGTTACTTCTTTATCAGTCCCGATAACCTTGTTAAAGAGCCATTGATGATAATGCAGAATGTCTCCTTTTAGTTTTTCTTATATTTGGAAAACAAAAAGATTTAAAAGTCAGCGATATTTAAAACAGAGTCATAAAAATAGTAATTATCTTTAGTTCATTTAGTCACATAGCCATTTTTTGTTGTTTATTCTCATTATTTGGCAGTATTTTTATGAATCCAGTTATTCCTTAGAGTTCTATAAATCTTCATCCAGTTCAAAGATATGACCTGCTTATAAACCTGTACTTTAGAGTAAGTTTGAGTCCTTTCCATGAATTTTTCTAAAGATGTAACATATCTGCAAATGCATCAGAGTGAAACAGTAACTATCTATAAATGACAGAACTTAAGTGGGATGGTTATAGATCTGATTATAATGCAATTGATAAAAATCCTTGCTTTTCCATAAGCTATAACATTCTAAGACAACAATTTCTTGGTAAATAAAAATTACTGTAAAATGACATAGAGAATAATATAAAGTCTATATATGTACACATATTTTTAGTTCATACACAATTTCAATATATAAAGAACAGATAATATACAAGATTGTAAAATGTTGCACATGGCTTATCGGAAGTGTGCATTAAACACTGGAAACAATTTATAAACTTCCGGTGGGTACCAGTGCTGAACACCCTCCCAAGGGACCATCACATTTACGGCTCGTCTGTGGCCACTGACAGGGCACCTGCTGCCCCTGGGGGCTCCCTGTTTGAATGTGGCTTTGGATCTTTGCAAGTTCCTCCCTAAGGTAGACTGAAATCTTTAGGATATCCATTAAAAATATATATATGTATACCAATAGAACAGTTATTATTATTATTATTATTATTATTATTTTACTTGACAAAGCTTTCTATATAATTTTAAGTATATTAAATAGGTCTAATTAGTTTGAAATGTTTTTCTTATAAAGAGAGGGAATCAATTCTTGAGATATTCCAGAGCCCGTTGGAATAACTCAAGTCATCTCTCTGTTACAAATTCTCTTAAAATTTAAACTTTGGGAAGGCTATCAAACATGAATCAAAAAAATTATATCTTTTTTTTTTTTTTTGTAAATCTAGGTTAAAAAAACACACATTTTATGGTAAAAACTCTAAAAGACATAATCAAACTTATATAGCAGTTTTAATACAAAATATTTTGTCCAGACCACAAGGCCCTATTTTTAACCTATATAAGTATTTAATCTCTTTAGGCCGATAAAATATCACCCTTTTTTTTCTTTTTGTGGTATGTGCCCCTAGTGGGAACCAAACCTGGGACTCTCTGGTCTGCAGGCTGATGCTCAACTGCTGAGCCAAACTGGCCAGAGCAAATACCACCCTCGATAATGCCATCCAGAGCCAGAAAACACACCACATATAATACACAGACAAAGACATAAAAACCATACACATGGAGAGTAAACACATAAAGATCATACACATAATCTGAATTACTACTTTCTGTAGAGAGGATGCAAGATTTTGCTCATTTGCTCTTGATGACTTTTTTTTTTTAAAAGAGAGAAGTTCTTAAACACCAAGCAGAAATGCCTGTTGGGACTCAGTGACAACCTCAACGGCTGTGAATGAGTGGTGGGAACAGAGCGTCTTGCTTGCCTCTCTTCTGAGGAATAAGCCATAGCAGAGGGCCAGGCTGGGTTTCTAGTTTCTTTTTATCACTTTAAAACTTTCACAAACTTTTATTGCCTTCACAGCTTTTACAAACCTTCCTAAAACTTTTCACAAACCTTCTTACCCATCCAGAAATAACCACCCTTGGAACAAATCACTTCTTTCCTTTTCCCTCAAAAAAATGAACCTCCATACCCCGTGCCTTCTATTACAAAAACCATACAATTGCTTTCCAACTTAATCAGAACCTCTAACTTTTACAAACCTCAATTTCCAATGATAATAACAACAACAAAAAAAGTAAGCAAGTAGTCCTTCCCTAGATTGATTTTTAAGGACACATTTCATAACCTTTGGAAACATAGTTTCTTCTACTGGCGAACACACCTTTAAAAAACTCACCTCTCACAAAGCACTAGACATTGACTGACAGCTCCAAATCCGCTCCACAGCCCTCCTCAATGAAAGCCAAAAGCAGGTGAATCCAGGACGTGTACAGCAATGCATGTTTCCGTAGTTCACGTCATTGTGAAATATCCAGACGGTTAATAACTTTTATCGAATTTACTATTTGGCAAGGAAGAGCTAAAATAAATCAAAGTGATATGCTTGGATGGTTAAGGTTTTTGTTTGTTTGTTGTAAAGAGAGTAATACATTCATTTTATTTATTTGAATACCTCAACAATGGACTGACAAATCTATTCACCCATTTTTGAAATGTGTCTTTGCAGACAGCCATAGGCTAGGGTCGCCCCTGAGAGCCACGAAGGCTTGGAAACATGGGACCTCTGCCCACTTCCCTTGGGCTCCCTAAAGCAGGTCTAGCTGTTGCACCAGCTAAATATTGCCTTTTGCTTCCATGGTGGCAGCTTTAGAATATCCTGGAATTTGTTAATTACCAATTATTTAAATTGTGTGTGTGTGTGACATCTAATAGCTCTGCAAGCTATGTTTTCATTCCTTTATGGGCTGCCTGAGGAAATTAAGAAGACGAGATGCTTCTACCACATTCTAAAGCTGTGAGCTCCGCCTCACGCACAGCTGTCGTCCGTGTGAATATCGGCTGTTTGCTCTTTGGTCAATTACCGGCCCAGGTTGGAACAATGAGGCTTGCGGGCAGATTTTATTCAGGTAAATAAGAACCCTCAATTAGGTCCCCTTATAGCTAGTTGTTGTAATAGGTATATTGTGTCTTGGGGGAGTTTAGTAATTTGCTAGAGCATAGAACTAAATCACCCACATGTAGGATTAGAGTAGAATATCTAGAAAATGTAACATTATTTAAATCAGCTTTTAGTGTCTAAGACAATAGGTGGGGCATTACTGTCAACGTAAACTTGCAATCTTCCCAGGTGAAAGCAAAGATGTATCACTGCCTTTTCCTGCTGGAATGCTGATAAAAGCACTATCCAAATCTATTATTGAAAAACACTGGCAGTCACCGGAATAGCTCATAATAAGGTATGTGGATTTGGAATTACAGGATGTCTGGGAATAATTAGCTCATTTATAACTCAGATTTTTTCCCCCACTTGGCTTCTTTACTGAAAGGATAGGAAAATTATAGGGACTCATATATGGATTTATAATCCCCCCTTTTTATGGTAATTTTGATTTCTCCTAAACTATTAATAAGGATAGGGGAAACATCTCGTAGTCCTCAGAGCGACCCTATGCTCTGGATTTTGTTGTTAGCTTTTTGTTTTGTTCTAAATCTCTTTTCAGTTTCCTATAATCCTTAAAGTGAAAGATTTTGCTATAGGAGCTTTCTTTCTAAACTTGCTTAGCAATTCTTTTGCTTTTGCTCCCAGAAACCAGTCAGTATATTAATTGGAATGGGATAGAGTAGCCCGGATCTCATGTTCTAACAGTTACATTTCTTTGTGAACCCATCGGAGTCCCAGATAAAATCGGGAACAACGGCTGGTCCCCTCTGGCTGAGACCAGGTTTCTCCAAAGGGGGCTGTTAGAACCCTGTTCTCATTTCCCCGGGGCAGCAGGGTGGTGGTGGAGGGGGCAGCAGGGGTGGTGGTGGAGGGGGCAGCAGGGTGGTGGTGGAGGGGGCAGCAGGGGAAGGAAGGGGGGAGGAGAAGCAGTCTGGTCTAGGAAGCTCGGATAGCAAAGGAGGGAGTGGAGGACGATAGGAGGGGGAGAATGGGGTATAGGCGTTCACTAACTTCACAGTAGTTCAGAGACTGTCTCTAAAATGTCTTATTAGTTTCTTTAAGAATTTGCACTTCTCCTTAGAGGCTTCTGATTTCCGATCAAGATACGCTTTCCATTCATTCATTCAGTTTAATTTTAGAGCTGACATTTTTTTTTAAAAAAATCCTTACTTAAGGATATGTTTCTATTTGTCTTCAGCTAGAGTGGGAGGGAGGGAGGGAGAGAGAAACATCATGAGAAGGACATATCAACTGGTTGCCTCCAGCAGGACCCTCATGTCAGGCTCGTCACAAAACAACCGAAGGGCTCAGGGTGCGGGTGCGCAAGCCTTCTGTTTACCCTGAGGAGCCAGTCACCGAAGGACCCCGAGATTCGGGGTGGGGGAGGGCTTGCCCTTACCTTTGGGGTTGAACGAGTTCAGCTCTCACTGGCACAGTGAAAGGTTTTGCTCAGACTCTCAGAAAGCAATTCCAGCTGGAAAGCCAAAGTTACAAACCAGCCACACATGTTTTCTTCCTCCCTTGCTTTAGCCTGGATTCTGTCAACCCTTAAATGTGAGTATTTAAAAATACAGCACAAATGAAGTCAGACCCTCTACCACACACGGAGAAGGTTTTGGATCCAAGAGAAAACTCACCCATGTTCACCGGATGGGCAGGGAGCCCTGAAGCTCAACGGGCCCCTTGCCGGATCCCAGCCCCAGGTCCTGGTGATCCTGGTGACCTTCTTTGGAGTCCTGCTGACTATGCCAAGTAAATGTCAACATCAGAAACATCAAACCTGCGAAAACTTTTTGTGAGTTTATTTGAACCAAAACTCAATAATTACCGGGAAGCAAAACCTCAATGGATTGAGATAATGCTCCAGAGAATGGTAGTTTTGCACGTTATTTTATATATTACAATAGAAAGAGAAGGTGTAAGTGGGTTACATGAAATCCACTGGTGATGGATTAGGGAGGTGGGAGAAAGCAAAACAGGGAAACCTCTGGGATTGGATGAAAAGTAAAATGATAGACACGTACATCTTTTACATAGGTGGGTACAGGACAGTTATCTGTCAGCAGTTAACTCAGCAACAATGAGGAAATTTGAGGTCTCTGCAGAGTGTGCTTTGAGGGGCCAGAAAAAGGAAAATGACTTTGACATTCCAAAGATATGTCATCATAGATGCAAAAAGACCACAGACAGGCTCAGTGAAGGTAAAGACTGACCTTTGTCAGGGAAGATAACAGTCTAGGACTGACTACCTGCCATTAACTGTCCTTAATTAAAAAGTTTTAACTGCAGCCCGGCCGGTGTGGCTCAGTGGCTCAAACATCGTCCCATGGACTAAGAGGTCCTGGTTCAATTCCCAGCCAGGACACGTGCCTGGGCTGCAGGCTCCATCCCCAGTGGGGGATGTGCTGGAGGCAGCTGATAGACGTTTCTCTTTCACATCGATGTTTCTCTCTCTCTCTCCCTTCCTCTGTCTCTAAAACAATCAATAAAAACATTTAAAAATTAAAATAAAAAATAAAAGTTTTCATTTCAGACCACCCTTTGTAGTTACTTTAGGTCGCTGAGTTTGTAAGACCACCACACAGGCCTCCCCTGAGCTTGTGAGGTTAGCAAGTGGCCCTTTTCCTCCACATAAGTCCCTGCACGGCAGGACCCAGAAACTGACTTCAACAGGACATGCCACCCTAACACCTCCCTTCATCCTCATTCTGCACCCTCCTCCATGCCGCCTCACAGTTTCCTGATCTGACTCACATCTTTTTCCCTTTCTTTTTTTTTTTTTTAAGTCTAAATGACTCACATTTTAATTCCAGGCACTTTAAAAAAAAATTATATTGGTTGCAAAAGCAAGAAGTAATGCTCAGATCTCTTTTAGGTTTAAATTTGGAATGAAATGGGGCTTTTATTTAAACTCAATAGAAGCAGTTAACAAAGGAATAGAGACCTTGAAGATTTTCATTAAAATCACCTATAATGCTACTGAGTGATTCATGATTCTGAGCATTTGAATGAGTCACATTTATTCAAATACCTAAACTAATCTCTACTGCAGTTGAGGTACTTGAAGAAATCGCATTAACCCTTGAAGAGCCACGGAAATTCTCCACAACTCGGGTTCTGCATCCACCACGAAGACGGATCCTGCCTCCGCGAACGTTCCATTCTCTGGTTCTCGGCATCCCTTTGACAGCTATACCACTGGTCACTGGTCTCTTAAACCATACGATGGTGCATTTTTAGTTCAGTGTGTATGGTGGGGAGGGGGAGTTTTTCTTTGTGCCTCAACCTTCATAAAAATAGTGATTTTTAGTTGAAATGATTCCATTTTATATATTCCAATTTTCACTGTTTCCTCATATGTAATTTTAGATACAATTCTTCTCTTAAAACTTTTGTGTGTTACCCAGCAGTGTGGCTCAGTGGGTTGAGCATCATCATCCCAGGGACTGAGAGGTCCTGGTTTGATTCCAGGTCAGGGTTCGGGCTTGATCCCCAGTAGGGGGCGGGCAGGAGGCAGCTGATTGGTGTTTCTCTCTCACATGGATGTTTCTATCTATCTCTTCCTCTCTCTCTCCAAAAAAATCAATGGAAATATATTTTTAAAAAGAAAAAAAAACCTTTTTTGTTTGTTAAGTATTAACAAGAGTCACAATACCTCCACTACTAAATATTATTAAAAGAACAAATAAAACAATGTATGTAAAAATGTCTAATATCTAGTAAATTCTCAAATATAGAAATTATATTGTTTATTTTATATAGATAATAAAACTGAAGCTCAGAGAGCTGAATTAATTTGCTCAAGATCACATATAAGTGGCAGAGTCAGATTATGAGTCGAAAGATAGCCACTTGATCAGTAAAATCTGCGACATTTCTCATAGCAATATTTTTTCTGATATATTTCATCAGGCAAGAGAAACAATAGAAAAAATAAACAAATGGGCTTACATCTAGCTAAGAAGTTCTTGCACAGCAAAGGAAACCATCAACAAAATGGAAAGACAACCAACTGAATAGGAGAACATATTTCGCCAATGATACATCTAATAAGGGTTAATATCCAAAATTCATAAAGAATGTGTACAACTCCATAACAACAAAGAATGAAATTAAATAATGAGCAAAAGACCTGAGTAGACACTTCTCCAAAAAATGACTCACAGATGGCCAATAGACATATGAAGAGATGCTCAAGGTCACTAATACCAGAGAAATGCAAATTAAAAACAACGAGAGAACACCTCACACTTGTCCGAATGGCTGTTGTTAGTAAAACAACAAACACCAAGTGCTGGTGAGGATGAGGAGAAAAGGAAACACCTGTGCACTATTAATATAAATGCAGATTTGTGCAGCCACTGTGGAAAGCAGACGGAGAAACTGCCTTATGACCTCAAGATTCCTTTTCTGGGAATTTATCCAAAGAAACCTGATACACTAATTTGAAAGAATATATACACCCCTATGTTCATTGCAGTGTTATTTATAATAGCCAAGAGTTGGAAGCAGCCCAAGTGCCCATCTCAGTAGATGAATGGATAAAAAAGCTGTTGTACATTTACAACAATGTTGTACAATAAAATACTACTCAGTGATAAAAAAAAAAAAGGAAATTGACAGTACGGATGAACCCAGAGGTTATCATCCTACGTGAAATAAGCCGGTGAGAGAAAGACAAATACCATGTGATTCCACGTACACATGGAATCTAATGAACAAAATAAACTAACCAACAAAATAGACTCATAGACTGAGAGCTGTCAGAGGGGATGGAGATTGGGGGACTGGGTGAAAAAGGTGAGTGGATTAAGCAAAAACTAAAGCAAACGAAAGCTTACAGACACAGACCACAGTATGGTGATTAGCAGAGTGAAAGAGGGTGGGGGAGGTAGAAGAGGGTAAAGGGGGGATAATTGGTGATGAAAGGAGATGACTCGGAGTGGTGAACACACAATGCAATATACAGATGGTGCGTTATAGAATTGTACATCTGAAACCTACACAATTTTATTAACCAACATCACTCAAATAAATTCAATAAAAATTTAATTTAAAAAAGATAGACACTTCATAGCTTATCTTGTAAATGCCCACGTCTTAATCACTTCTCCACTCATCCTTGTAGCAGATGTTATACCTAAGTACTTAAGTAAGATGTCGTTGTGGTAAAATAGTTGAGGCAAGAGATAACAATGCTAGTAATTAGGAAGGGTTGTCCGTCTGCAACTTGCTATCTAGATAAGGTTGGTTTGAGCCTTCTATTCCATTTCTTGAAGAAATCCACATGGCACTGATATTTCCAAGAAGTCCTAGAAAGATATATTCAAATTATACCTCCAGTAAAGGGCTAATATCCAAAAATACATAAAGAATTTATACAACTCAACAGCAAAAATAAACAATCCAATTAAAAACAAGCCAGAGGACCTGAACAGACACTTTCCCCATGAATATAAAATAAGCCACGTAGGTAACCTGGTTCCTAATGGGACCCTTTTAGGAAAGAGGTAGCATAGCTTGCAAATGGATCACAAAGGAGCAACTATGAGCTTCTGGTCCTGTTCATGAGGACATTAGGGATTCTAGCAAGTATTTGGAGCTACCAATAAATGAGTTTCCTGCTAAGTGGGCCACCTGGGATTGTCCCCAGGAAGCTTTTAAAAGTAAGAAAAGTCTCTTGGTAGAACAGCCTCTGCAATTCTCCCACGAGTTGCCAGGCTGTCACAGGTGACCTCCAAGCACAGCCCCAAAGAGTGCAAATCACACTTTGACAGCTTTAGACGGAGGAGAACAAATAGCTTTCCCCAAAATAACTATATTTTCCTTGACCAACATAGTTTCTTGCCTCCTATCACTGAGGTTTCCACAGCAACGCATCTGTGCTCTTCCTCAGAAATGCGTCCCTCGAGTTGAATGGTTAACCGTGGCCGCTTCTCTGTCCTACACGCATCTAAAATATCAGGAAAATATATTAATTAACTTGACCCAAATACTGATGATTCTTCATGATTTTAATTCACTCGCATCATTCCTTTGAAGAGAAGAATATATGTTCTTTCTGGGAGGGTGAACTGAAGACCACGCCCTGGGAATTCTATGTTTGGTCGTAGAACAACCTTATCTTTGCTGCGTTATCAGCACACCGGTTCCCAGCCTCCGCTTGATCGTCGACATTAAGATAAACATTTGGAATTTCTGAATTTCTATTTGTAGACCAAATTCTCACAACTAAAGGACTATCAAGAATCATTGGAACGATCCAGATCATGTCAAACATAATGTTTATTTCTAAGTGAGCCAAGATAATTATTTCATTCCTGAATTTCCCTGTAGATATAGAAATACGAAATAATAGTTTACTGAGGAAATAATAGACCATTATTTTAGACTTAAGAAAAAATATTTCAACCTGTGCTATGGGAAACCCATTAACATCATTGGCAGCTGGGTTTTTGGTAAGGTGATGGAGTATATGCAGGGTAACACTGAGCCGCCTGGGCTTCTGCAGGTATCATTGAAGAGAGGTGTTAGTACCACTCAGTGAGTTTATCAGTGTTTTACGTGAACATTGCTATGCCATGAAACGTCTTAGCAGAACACAGTTCATGGACAGTGCCCGAGAAATATTTTCCCAAAGTGGTATAGAATTTTATCTTTGTAAAATTTTGAAGAGTTACATGATAGTAAGAAGTAGGACAGTCCCAGGAGAAGCGGAAAGGGAAACAGACAGACAGGTGCACAGCACTTTGCAGCCGCCTCGTAAATCTATCCCCTAACCAAGGACACTTCAGAGTAAATGATGTCCACGTCTCCTCCCCAACCAGAAAGCAAATCGTTTAAATCACCCTACTCAGGGAGACGGATAACACAAATCCAATTGGTACCATTTGCCAATCACAGCCAAGGACAGACCAATTAAGAGAATAAATTCCATTTTGGTACATCAGCACAAAGCTGATGAATATTCTATTGATCCTCCTCTAAGACCTCCCCTAAATGCCAGCCTTTAGAAGCCCAGAAAACAAAGATGCGGTGGCCTTTCCCCTCCAGGTAGCATGTCACCCCCTGCCCTTCCCCGTCCCCCACAGGCACGTGTCTCCTAAACTCCTGGCGACCCCAGGAAAACCGCAGCCAGGGAAGCAACAGGCAGCTCGCGCCAGGCTAACCCCGCACCTGTTCTCGAGGCCCCTCTTCTCTGACTTCCCAGGGACCCGAGGCAGCCTGCCCAGGATCCTGCTGCTTCTTCCACGCCCTTCCTAGTTTTCCTGTCCCGAGTGCGTTTTCGGCGCGGTCCATAAATCCTCGCTTGGTTGTCTGCACTTTGTCTCGTGATTGAAGTCTTTTCATCAGAAAGACAAGAACCGAGGTCTCAGCATCTCACCAGTGACAGGAGGGCTTATTTTTCTAAGATTTCTTCAAGGAGCCCAAAATGTCTGGCTGATAAATTTAAAAGTTCTGTCAAGGGAAGTGTCTGATATCACAAAACTCTGCCTTGCTAGATACAAGTAGTCAAATGTATATGACTTCTTACATAAATAATGAATTCGAGAATGATTTCATGAAAATTTCCAACTGACTGACAGTTGCAAGGTTGCCGGCTAGCAGGTGTCTTCCGCTGCTGGGGTTTCCCAGGAGGAGGAGAAGGCGGCAGAGCTCCGGGGAAGGGGGCTGGAGGGGACAGAAAGAGACTGACGGAAGAGCGTGTAGCATGTATGCATTGCCCATGGACACAGACAGTGTGCTGAAGGCCTCGGGTAGGGCAAGAGCCGGTGGAGGGGCGCAAAGGGGAGAGAAATGGGGGACATTGTAATATTGTCAACAGTGAAATAAAATAGAAACAGGCGAGGATTCCACAAGAGAATTCTAATAATCAGGTCTCAGTTCTTTCTATTTTTATTTTTTATTTTTTTCTCTGTTGATGTTAGAGAGAGAGAGGAAGGGAAAGGGAAAGAGACAGAAACATGGATGAGAGAGAACAATTGGAAGCCGCCTGCATGCCCCCTACTAGGGATCCAGCCCACAGCCTGGGCATGTGCCCTGACCGGGAATCAGACCACAACCCCTTGGTTCAGGGTCGACGTTCAAACACTGAGCCACACCGGCTGGGCCAAGTCTCAGTTCCTGAGCTTCTTAAGGACTGAGTTTAATGAAGATGTGTGGAAAACAGCATATCAATGCACACTTGACGGGAGTTTATAAATTCTTGGATACATGCCTCCCTTATTTGTGTGTGTGTGTGCATGCACATTAATTATGTGCACAATACAATAATACATATATTGCATTAATATATAATTACATAGAAAATTGCTGAAGTATATAAATATAGTATATAGTTACAATTTTGTTACATATACATAAAATAGTACACACAACCTTCAGCAAGTGGGTATGATAGAAGAGTTAGACTCGGTATCAAATACATTACAATAGAAACACAATACTTTCCAAAACATTTATATCTGCTCCATGTAAGTTTCCCAAGCACATTGTAATCTCAGCCCATTTTAGAGAGGCAGAAATTGAGTCTCAGGGAAAGAAAACCCCTGTATGAACCACAGCTCCTTGGTGTTCTGGGCTGGCCCCAAGACTAACCGCATAGAAACTTTATTTACTTAATATGACCTTTTCTCCTTTCTTTCCTTTTGATTCAACCTGGCCTTGTCCAGCACCCTGACTCACTGGTCCCCTTCTCCTTTGTCGGACCACACCCTTAATCATTAAGCCCTCAGGACAATGAAGTTCCGATCAGCATCAAAGAATCTCAGGAACAAAGGCTTGGGTCTGTTGACCAAAGAGATGGAGTTTGGGTCAAACTAGAGGTGTCGTCGAGGCCTCAGCTGTATTTCGGCTCCAGCTCCAGAGAAGCGGCAACAGCAGACAAACCAGTGCCAGGGCTGGCATCCAGGCCAGATGAAGGGACCCACAGCCCCTCCCCCTCCCCAGCACTGACCAGTCAATAGGGACTGCAACCCTGACCATGACCCTGCCTCCCTTAGTCACCGTGATCAATGCTGTCCCCTGTACAACCCATCCTGGCAGCCATCGGGAGCCAGGTTTCTGAGCCTTTGCTCACCTGTCTCCAGGAGTGGACCACTTCCACTTCCTAACAATAAACTTCTACCTTCTTCGCTGCAAATTCCTGCGTGTCTTACCGGCTTTGATGCACACGGGCCAGCAGACCGCTTTAGTCCTGCAACAAGGCGCGGTCTAGATCACGGAGGTGCGGGAGCGCGGTGCGGGGCTCGCGAGGTGGAGACACCTGCGGGCCTCCGCCTCGCTCGCCTGCTCACGGTGAGGACCCGCGTGGAAGCCCAGACTGGGTACAAATATTATTTTGAACCTGATATTATTTCAAAAGATGCAGAGAAAAGCTTTCTTGGAACTCCCCTTAATTTGATATAGTAACCATTTCTGGGAAATGAAGTTGCCTTAAACTTCCTCTTTGGGTGGGTCCATTGGAGAAGGAGGAACTGAACTACCCCTACCCCCTCCCTCGGAGCTGTGTGTCCCCGAGGAAACAGCAGACCCCGCATACCTGGATAGACTAACCTTGTCACTCACCTTTTTATCTCCCATTGGCTCTCCTAAAAATCCATCACCTGTTCTAAAGAAACCTATTTGTTCTTCCCGTAAGATAATCTTTCTTTTTCCTATGAAGTCTATAAAACTCTAATTTTAATAATTTAACCAGCCAGTTACTTCTTCTGTTGGCTTTTGCATGTATAAACATTTTTGTCTTTTGTCAGTTTAATTTGTAGGCCTAGGTAATTTGAATTTCAGATATACACAGTAAGTATTTTTCTACTACAAGTATATACCATTAAATATCTGGGACGCACCTGTAGTTTTCAAAGTATCAGGCATTTATCTTAATTTCAAATATAAGAGGATTGTTATGTTTACTCTGGTAAGTCGTGTGGGGCAATTTTATGGACAAATGAGGCTGGGACTAGAGCGACAGGCATTTCTACACTGCACAGTGCTGTCCAGGGCCAGCCCTTCCCAGCCCATTGTTGTTGCCAGTGCTCCGCCCCTCACCCTCACACCCAAGGAGGGTGGATGCTCCGGTGCTGAGACAGCCTGTGGCTCTAATCCCCTGCTCTCCTGGAAGTCGGGTCGGTAGCTTCTCTTCCACATGTAAAGAACAATCTATCCCACTGAACATGATTTATCAAAGGCCACACGTTTAGCACTCGGAGCTCAGCTTGAATTCCAAAAGCAAACAGAAAAAAAAGTCTCCAAGTCCCACTTCTTGACTCCTAAAGAGTTTTGATCAATTTTCAAGCTGACTTCCTTAGAACTGGGTGTACATGAAGGTGAGCAATTTGAAAAGTTGGTAGCATCACAAGGTGGATGAAAAAGGGTTATGTAACAAAACAGACAATTCCAGTGACAAAAAGCAACCTCACAGGTTTATCTGATCATAAATTCCTAACTGGGCCGGTCATGGTGGGCAGTCATGTCCCAAGCACAGAACTTTTTCGTAGAAGTTTTATCTTTGCTTCTTGTTCACTTAGGTTAACACACTTTAGAAATGCCAGATTAATCCTCTTTTTAGACCCTTAGGAAGGGTAATCACACTCAAAGGAGCACATATTCTTGTGAACTATTTTATAATCCAGTCCTAGCCTTTCTTTCTCCACCTTTATGTAATCTTCCTTCCATCCCTTCTTAATTCTAAATGCATTAGAAAACAAACAAACAAACAAAAGCCCAAACCTGTAAAACAAAACAGAAACAGACTCATAGATACAGAGAACATTTTGACAATTCCCAGAGGGGAGGGGCGCTGGGGGCTGGGTGAAAGGGGATTACGAAGTATAAATCGGTAGTTACAAAATAATCACAGGGATGTAAAGAGTAACGAGTAACATAGAGAATAATAGTCAATAATATTATAATAACTATGTATGGTGTCAGATGGGTACTAGATTTATCAGGATGATCATTTCATTAGTTCTATAAATGTCTAATCACTGGGTTGTACACCTGAAACTAATAAAATATTGTATGCCAACTATAATACAAAATACAAAAATAATTATACATAAAACATGAAAGAACTAAAAACTGTGATTCTATGAAGCATTTTTCTCTGTCTGTTGAAATCTTGCTTCTAGAGATGGTCTTTGGCTCAAATAAAGTCATAAAAAATATCTACAGGTTTGGACATTTTTATATTGACAGCAAGAATGGACAACTGACCAGTGAATAAGGCGACAGCAAAATTATAAAGAAAATAACAGCAGGAATTCCAAGTCCCTGGATAATAGTACCCCACACCATCCACCCATCATATTAAATTGTTCCTGCAGGCAAACTATCAAGTCAAGTATAAACAGCAGATACATCATGGTGACTTTAAATCGATGAGAGATTACATCATTCCTATACAATAACCATCCCACCCTTATCCACAAGGGATACATTCCAAGATCCCCCAGTGAATGCAGGAAGCCGCTAATAGTACAAAACCCCATATATATATATATATATATACATATATATATACTGTTCTTCCTATACTGCCAGGGTGTGGCAAATGTAGGTTTACAGTTGTGAGTACACAAAACGATTTATACTTGTATTATTATTTATTATTATTATTTATTTATTATTAATTATTGTACTTTCCATATGAACACATGTAAACCTACCCTTGCCCCACCCTGTACATGCCTGTAAAACTAATTTATAAATGAGGCACAGAAGAGATTAATGACAACACGAAGAAAGTAAAACAATTATAAAGGTATAATGTAATACAAGTTATGTGGGTGTGTTGTCTCGGATAACTGAGTGGATGGCTGCTGCTTAAAATACAAATTTCTTTTAGCTGAAAATTTTACATATGGTAATTCCTTAAAGATAACCCATGAAAACAGTGTCAGCACTGTTAAAGAACAAAATTCAGCTAAATTCGGGAAATTTGGAGACCTGATCCAGCACAGCCTCCAGCAACTAGAAGTCCCTCTGACAGGGCTGTGCTGAACGGAAGGTTTCTGTGGGCAGAGGGGAGTGTCGGAGTTACATGCAAGAGAAAAGACAGGATTACCTGGGCAGGTCATCCTCTCTTGTGGGGAAGGGACTGGCAGGGGGTATTATGTGAATTGTCTCATGGGTATTTCTCAGGAAATTCCATACTGATTGGTGTAAAATTTCATTCCTGGGAGAGGCTGAAACAGCCATCAGTTTGGTTATGAACTTTTGGTTTGGGGACATGGCCGCGCAAAAGTAGTATTTTCTTATCAGGGGGGCAGGGACAGTGCTTGCTGGCTTGTTGCTTTAACTTGCAGGCTGCAGGACTGTGCTTTTGACTGTGACATGGTCCACCGTAGAACATGCTTTCAGGTAAGGCATTAAAATGTCAGAAAAAGAAAGGGAGGGAGGGAGGAAGAGGTACCTAAATTTGCCTTCAAAGTATTAATTGCGAGATGGCTGCTTCAGCAGGAGAAATACTATGAAAACAGGAAAATAGATTTGTGGAAAATATATTCCAGAAAATATTCTCACCATTCTATACCATTGCTTATGGAGCCCAGACTGACAGGAAGAAGGTAGTCTGGACAGCGTTTCCTGGCTGTTACTCAGTTCCTGTTTCTCTAGCATAGCAATCATAGCCTTGGTGATAACGCAAGATAATGAATGAGTATGTGCTGGTCAGCTGGCGTAGCCGTTCCTTGGCTCGATGTTGAAGAATGGGCAAGGGAGAGGGTGCAAAGCTAGCTTCTCTTTTGTGATTTATTATATTGCAGCCCACTAACAATAAATATGATCCAAAGATGATTTTGTCAGGTGTTAGAAATACTTGCATTATCAATCAGATTCAGTTAGCTACTACTGAGCTCACCACTAATTTCAGTGCCTCTGAGGACGCTGAATTTGGGTATTGTATTTCACAGACCAGCGGCACCCAACCCACTAACTCAGAAACTCTAGGAATGGCTACTAACAATCTGTGTTTCATCAGTGAAGTCAGAGAAAGACAAATACCATGTGATTTTGACATCAGTGCAATAACCTGGTTATTATTTAACAAGAAAGGGATAAAGGGAAGATTAGCTACTTTAGTGCTCCAGGTCTGTTCCTGCGGATCCCCGTTTAGACACATGTCCAGTGAGGTCCGAGTGACCGGGAGGTGCCTACCTGTCCATCACACCTGGGAACAAGTCAGAGGCCAAAGTAGCTGTGGCTACTGCAAGAGCAAGAAACCTGAATATTTAATCTCCTAGACAAAGGAGCTCTCTCTCTCTCTCTCGCTCTCACTCTCTCTCTTTCTCTCTCTCTCTCTCGCTCTCTCTTGCTACGTAAGCTGGACTCAGACTTTTGGGGTTCCATGTGCCTGTAGCCATGTAGGACACATACAATAGATTAATGAACTGAATCTTAACCTGAACCCAGCTGCATCATGGAGCGGACACTCTGTACTTCGGCCTTATTTCTAGCCTTGCTCAATCTGCACTGCCCCTCCTCCAGGACTGGACTGAGGGACATGGGTCTTTACAACCCCAGAAATGTAACTCCAAGCCAGTAAGAACCATCAATTCTCCCTGCGAGTCTTAGAAAGTTCACTTCCTCATGATGTCATTAGAGCCTCCAGCCCACGAGTGTTGAACGCATCTGGCCGTTTTAGCCCTCTAGCAGTAATTTCATTTCAATGTGGAATTGAAAGGACTAAATAAACAAAAAAATAGAAACAGATTTATATACACAAAGAACAGATTGATGCCAGAGGAGAGGAGGGTTGGGAGCTGGGTAAAAAAGATGTAGGAATTAGGAAGTACAAATTGATAGTCACAAAATAGTCGTGGGGATGTAAAGCACGGCATAGGGAATCTAACCAATCGTATTGTACTGACTCTGAGTGGTGCCAGGTGGGTCCTGGGAATGTCAGGGGAATACTCTGTGAAGTGTATGATTGTTCACCTGCCGTAGGCAGCAGGAATGGCCCAGGTGTTAGACTCCAGGAGTCAGACCAGAACTGGGTTCAGCAACCTGGGTACTTGAGTTCCGGCTAGGAAGGAATTCACAGTCAAGACTCAAACTATAAGATAACACTTATTTGGAAAATCCAGAGGTAGAGGAAGTAATCTGTAGAAGAAATGACCCTAGGAAACAAGTTATAGAGGTAACGGAAGGGTCCTTGGAGCTTGGGAGTGAGGAAGGTAATGATAATGCATCTGGGGGGAGGGGAGGGAGAAAAAGGCTCCAGCTTGCTCCTGGGAGGGAGAGCTGGCTGGGTCCTCATCCTGAGGGTTTTAACGGTGGAGGTTTTAGGGGAGGTTGCAGGGGAAGATCTCAATAGAATACGCTGCAGTTTTCAAGTGTGTCCTTTCAGGGTTGGGTCTCCATTGATTGATTGGTGAGCTCTAGGGAAGGGGGTCATTAGTCAATGTAGCTGGTCCTGAGGTCAGCTGTGGGGTCACTTGTCTGATTTTGCTACTTTTCTGGGTATGGAGCTGAAATACAGCTGAAGCCTAGGAGGAAAGATCAAGGGTCCAAATCATATAAACCAGTGGTTCTCAACCTTCCTAATGCCGTGACCCTTTAATACAGTTCCTCATGTTGTGGTGACCCCCAACCATAAAATTATTTTTGTTGCTACTTTATAACTATAATTTTGCTACTGTATGAATTGTAATATACATATCTAATATGCAGGAAGTATTTTCCTTGTTACAAATTGAACAGAATTAAACATAGTGATTAATCACAAAAACAATACGTAATTATATATTGTAAAAGATTTATTTCTAATTACAAATAAATAAAATTTTGTATTGAAACATGGTGTAGCATGGGTAACAGCCTTACTATAACAACAGTAAACTACATTGCTACATTTTGCGACAGTATGTGTAAAAAGCCAATGTCAATGTGAAGGTTGAGATTGCTTCTTTCTCAGCAGATCAGAAATTCTCGGGGTAGTCTTTGCAAGAGCACACTGAAGATAATCTTCCACAAAAAGTCTACTTATGTATTTAGATTTGATAACCAACAGGCTGAAAAACCCTGTTTCACAAGGATATGTTGTTGGAAATGGAAGAAGAAGGCACAGCACAGTCTCAGACCGAACAGGATATGACTGCGAACACTTGATCCAGAATTTTGTAACTGGCATTGTAGAGAAATCAGTTCGCACTGTATTGCTGTTAATAAGTTCAATGAACTCCTCTTGTGCTGTCTCAGGAACATCTTCAGCTTTGACTGTGAATGGGCTTCTGGCAAGTGCAAGTGGGGTGTCAGGTAGATGTGGAAAGTACGATAAAATTTCGTCTGCAAGCATGTGCAAGTGTTCTTTCACAGAAATTGTCAACGTAATCCTTTGGTCTGGTTCAATGTCGTGTTCCTCAAAGAAGGTAGATAAAGTAGGCAACATGTAAATTTTATTTTCATCCCTTTTTTTTTTTTTTTTGCCAAAGCTGAAGTTTCATTTGGAACGATCGAATCTTTTCAGACAAATCGAGGCATGTTGCATTTGGTCCTTGCAGTGATCAATTTAACTCATTCAAGATGGCAAAGATGTCAACCAAGTAAGCTATTTTCTGCAGTTCAGTTTTATCGCTGAAAAGTGCTTTGAACTGCAGTTTTGCTTTCTGATTAAAAAACATTTTGAGTTCATCACGAAGCTCAAAAACACGTTTTAACATTTTTACTGTCGACAACCATCTCACTTCAGTGTGAAATAACAGAGCATCATTTGGGGCATCCAACTCATTGCACAGTTGAGAAAACAGTTGACTGTTTAAAGTGCTCGACTTTACAAAATTGATGGAACTAATGACACTTTCATTACTTCTTGTAACTCTTGTGGCAGCGTCTTCATTGCTAATATTTGCCGATGAATCATACAGTGAGTTCCAATGACTTTGGGTGACTCATTCAGTACCAAACATTGAAATCCAGATCAACATCCTAGCATAGCTGGAGCACCATCTGTGCAAACACCACAAACCTTATCCCAAGAGATCTTCTTCTCTTTCAGAAATGACCCAACTGTGTCAAATACATCATGTGCAGTAGTTGTTGTTTCAAGAGGTTTGCAAAAAAGAAACTCATCTTTAAAGTCGCCATCATTAATATACCTCACATAAACCAGTAACTGTGAACAGTTTGTAATATCTGTAGATTCATCAAGCTGGATGCTAAATATTGAAAGTGGAGCAGATTTAATTTCCTGGATCACCTGATCAAGAATATCAGCAGATGTGTCATCTATTCTTTTACGGACAGTGTCATTAGATAAGAAAATTGCACTCAATTTCATAACATATTCTCCAATCATAACGAGCAATGTCTTTGGCCACTGGCAACAGTAAATCCTAAATTATGAGTGCCACCAAATGTGAAGATTCAATGGCTGCTATGTTTTGTTTGTGGTATTTGCCACCAGTGTCAAGTCTAGCTTTCTTGAGTCTATCAGCTTTTCTTCTAAAATAGTTGATATCTTTGCTGGCAACACTCGGAGATTGCTAACAAAATGGCATTTTAGTTTGTTCGGCTTCAGAGATTCGGCTGATAGAAGTTCACAACAAATAACACGTTGTGGTTTCTCAATTCCTGCTATAATTATTGAGGTAAAACCATACTGTAAAAATATCCTCACTATATTTTCTTTCCTTTTTTATTAATTAATTTTTTATTTTTGTTACAGATGTTTCTTCTTTTTTCCAAACTGATTTCCCCCTTCCCTCTGTCCCTATCCTGTCCCCAGCTTTGTTGTCCATGTCCATTGTTTATGCATACATGCATATAAGTTCTATGGTTTATCTCTTTCCCACCATCCCCTCTTGTGGGGATTGTCAATCTGTACCCAACTTCCATGTCTCTGGGACTACCCCATTCCTCAGACTGTTATGTTCATTATATTCCACAAATAAGTGAGATCATTTAATACTTGTCTTTCTTTTTTTTTTACTTGTTTTGCTTAGGATAATACTTTCCAGGTCCCTCCATGTAGTCTTAAAGGATAAGAGATCTTTCTTCTTTACAGCTGCATAATACTCCATTGTGTATATGTACCACAGCTTTTTAATCCATTTGTCTACTGATGGACACTTGGGCTGTTTCCATGTCTTAGCTATTGTAAATAGTGCTGCTACAAACATGGGGGTACATATATTCTTTCTGATTGGTGTTTCATGCTTCTTAGGGTATATTCCTAGAAGTGGGACCACTGGGTCAAATGGAAGTTCAATTTTTAATTTTTTGAGGTAAAACCATATTGTTTTCCATAGTGGCTGCACCAGTCTGCATTCCCACCAGCAGTGTACTAGAGTCCCCTTTTCTCCACACCCTCCTCAACACTTATTGTTTGCTGATTTGTTGATGGCGGCCATTCTGACAGGTGTGATGTGATACCTCATTGTTGTTTTAATTTGCATTTCTCTGATGATTAGTGATGTTGAGCATTTCTTCATGTCTCCTGGCCATTTGTATGTCCTGTTTGGAGAGATGTCTAGTTACTCTGCCCATTTTTTAATTGGGTTATTTGTCTTCCTTTTGTGGAGTTGTAGGAACACTCTATATATATTGGAAATTAACCCCTTATCTGATATATCATTGGCAATTATGCTCTCCCATACAGTGGGTAGCCTTTCCGTTTTGATGATTGTATCTTTCGCTGTGCAGAAGCTTTTTAGTTTGATTTAGTCCCATGTGTTCATTTTTTCCTTTGCTTCTGTTGCCTTAGGTGATGTATCAGTGAAAATTCTGCTGCGTATGATGTCTGAAATTTTGTTGCCTACATTTTCTTCTAGGATTTTTATGGATTCATGAATCACATTTAAATCTTTTATCCATTTTGAGTTTATTCTTGTGTAGGGTGTAAGTTGATGGTCTGGTTTTATTTTTCTGCAAGTAGCTGTCCAATTTTCCCAACACCATTTATTAAAGAGGCTGTCCTTACTCCACTGTATGCTCTTGCCACCTTTGTCAAATATTAATTGTGCATATTGCCGTGGGTCCATTTCTGGGTTCTCTGTTCTGTTCCACTGGTCTATATGCATGTTCTTGTAAGTACCAGGCTGTTTTGATTACAGTGGCTTTGTAGTGTATCCTGAAACCTGGTAATGTGATCCCTCCAACTTTGTTTTTCCTTTTCAAGATTGCTGTGGATATTCGATGTCTTTTTTTTATTCCATATGAACTTTTGAAGTACTTGTTCTAATTCTGTGAAGTATGCCATTGGTATTTTGATGGGGAATGCATTGAATCTACAGATTGCTTTGGGTAGTATGGACATTTTAATGATGTTAATTCTTCCAATCCATGAGCAGGATATGTGCTTCCACTTTTTTATATCTTCCACTATTTCTTTTTTCAATGACCTATAGTTTTCTGTGAATAGGTCCTTTATTTTTTTGGTTAAGTTTATTCCTAGGTATCTTAATTTTTTTGCTGCAATAGTAAATGGGATTGTTTTCTTAGTTTCTCTTTCTGTGAGTTCATCATTGGTGTATAGGAATGCCATCAATTTCTTGACGTTAATTTTGTATCCTGCTACTTTGCCAAATTCATTTATTAAGTCTAGTAAATTTTTGATGGAATCTTTGGGGTTTTCTACATATAGTAGCATGTCATCTGCAAATAATGACAGTTTCACTTCATCCTTTCCAATTTGGATCCCTTTAGTTTTTTCCTCCTGTCTGATTGCTGTGGCTAAGACTTCCAGTACTATGTTAAATAAGAGTGGCAAAAGTGGGCATCCTTGCGTTGTTCCTGTTCTTAAGGAAAATGCTTTTAGTTTTTCCCCATTGAGCATGATGTTGGCTGTAGGTCTTGCACAAATGGACTTTATTATGTCAAGATATGATCCCTCTATTCGCACATTGCTGAGCGCTTTTATCATAAATGGATGCTGGATTTTGTTGAAGGTTTTTTTAGCATCTATTGATATGATCATTGATATTATTTATGTGGTATATGATGTTTATTGATTTGTGAATATTATACCAGCCTTGAATCCCTGGGATGAATCCCACTTGGTCTTGGTGAATAATTTTTTTGGTGTATTGCTGGATCCAATTTGCTAGTATTTTTTTTAGGATTTTGGCATCTATGTTCATCAGGGATATTGGCCTGTAGTTTCCTTTCTTTATAGTGTCTTTTTCTGGTTTTGGAATTAAAATTATGTTGGCTTCATAAAACAGTTGGGAAGTCTTCCTTCTTCTTGAATTTTTTGTAATAGTTTGAGGAGAATGGGTGTTAGTTCTTTTTTGAATGTTTGGTAAAACTCCCCCATGAAGCCATCCGGGCCTAGGCTTTTGTTTGCTGGGAGAGTCTTGATTACATCTTGAATTTATTCTGTTGTTATTGGTCTGTTCAAGTTTTCAATCTCTTCCTGGTCCAGTTTTGGGAGACTTTGTGTTTCTAGAAATTTGTCCATTTCCCTTAGATTGTCGAATTTGTTGCCATATAATTGTTCATAGTAGTTGTTAACAATCTTTTGTATTTCTGTGGTGTCAGTTGTTACTTCTCCTCTTTCATTTCTGATTTTGTGTATTTGGGTTCTCTCTCTTTGTTTCTTGGTGAGTCTAGCTAAGGGTCCATCAATCTTGTTTATCTTTTCGAAAATCCAGCTCTTTGTTTCATTGATCCTTTGAATTGTTGGGGTTTTTTTTGGACTCTATGTCATTTATTTCTGCTCTGCTCTTTACTATTTCCTTCCTTCTACTTGCTCTGGGGTTTTCTTTTTGTTTGCTCTTTAGTTCTTTAAGTTGTGAGGTTAGATAGTCTATTAGAGATTTTTCTTGTTTTCTGAGGTAGGCCTGTAGTGCTATGAATTTCCCCCTTAGAACTGCTTTTGCTGCATCCCATAGATTTTGTGTTGTTTTGTGTTCATTTTCATTGGTTTCCAGGAAATTTTTTATTTCTTCCTTGTTCTCCATGGTAACTCGCTCATTGTTCAATAACATGCTATTTAGCTTCCATGTGTTCAAATGCCTTTGCATGTTCTTGTTGCAATTGATTTCTAGTTTCATGCCATTGTAATCTGAGAAGATGCTTGATATGATTTCAGTTGTCTTGAGCTTGTAGAGACTTAGTTTGTGCCTTAACATGTGGTCTATCTTTGAGAATGTCTCATGGGCACTTGAGAAGTATGTGAATTCTGTAGATTTGGGGTTTCATTCTCTGTAGATATCTATTAAATGCCTTTGGTCTAGTGCTTCATTTAGAGTCTCTGTTTCCTTGCTAATTTTTTGTCTAGAGGGGTTATCCAGTGATGTCAGCAGGGTGTTGAAGTTCCCTACTATGATTGTATTGCTATCAATTTCTCCTTTGAAGTCCTTCAGAAGATTTTTAATATATGTTTGTACTCCTATATTGAGTGCATATATGTTTATCAAGGTTATATCTTCCTGTTGGATAGATCATTTCAATTATATGTAGTGGCCTTCTTTGTCTCTAGTTATGGCCTTCATTTTGAAATCAATTTTATCAGATATGAGTATTGCTATCCCAGCTTTTTTTTCCTTTCCGTTTCCTTGGAAGAATTTTTTCTATCCCTTCACTTTCAACCTATGTGAGTCTTCTGTTGTGAGGTGGGTCTCTTGTAAACAACATATAGATGAGTCATGCTTTCTTATCTAATCAACTACTCTGTGTCTTTTTATGGGAGAATTCAATCCATTTACATTTAAGATGATTATTGATATGTACTTATTTATTGCCATTTTTATTTAGTGTGGTTATATTTTTCTTCCTATTTCTCCTGCTAATCACAGCAGTCCTTTTAACATTTCTTGCAGTGCTGGTTTTTTGCTAATGTATTCCCTTAGCCTTTGTGTGTGTGTGTGTGTGTGTGTGTCTGGGAAGCTCTTTATTTGACTTCTATTTTGAATGAGAGCCTTGCTGGGTAGAGTAGTCTTGGATTCAGATCCTTGTTTTTCATGACCTTCATTACTTCATGCCATTCCCTTCTGGCCTGTAGTGTTTCTTGTGAGAAGTCAGCTGAGAGCCTTATGAGGTTTCCTTTTTAGGTAACCTGTTGCTTCTTTCTTGCTGCTTTTAGGATTCTCTCTTTGTCTTTAATTTTTGGTACTTTGATTATATGTGTCTTGGTGTGGGCCTGTTTGGGTTCTTTCTTGGGGCTCTCTGTGCTTCTTAAGTTGAATCCCTTCTTCCTTTACCAACTTAGGGAAGTTTTTGTTCCTATTTCTTCAAATATATTCTCTAACCCTTGCTCATTTTCTTCTTCTTCGGGTACTCCTAAGATGCAAATATTATTACGTTTCCAGTTGTCCCACAGTTCTCTTAAACTGTTTTATAATTATTATTTTTATTTTGGTTTTCTGATTGGTTTATTTTTACTACCCTATCTTCTTATTCACTGATCTGGTCCTCAGCTTCCTCTACTCTGCTGTTTAGACTCTCCAATGTGTTTTTAATTTCTGCTATGTCATTCTTTATTTCTTCTTGTTGGTTTTTAATTTCCAACTGATTGATTTTCAACATTTGTATGTCTTTACTCATGGTGCTCATGTCCTTACACATGCTGTTGAGCTTCCTCAACATCATGGCTCTGAATTCTAGTTCTGTTAACTTGCTTAACTGCACCTCATTTATCTCATCTCGGTAGAGGTCTCTTGTTCTTTCATTTTGGCTTTTGTTTCTGTGTTTTACCATTTTGACTATCACAGTGGGCTTTGGAGCCTGCCAAATGTTCCCTGTGGGTGTTGGTGTTCTGCTCTTTGTGGCTCCCTCTCCTTGGTTTGAATGAGGCAGGGAGGACCCACTTTGAACACCACTGTCAACTCTTACTTTCCTGGTTAGAGTTGCTAGCCCAGGGAATGGTCTCACTTTTTTGCCTGGAGGCTCTTAGTAGTGGTCACCTGAAGAACCTTGGTTTCTCAGTTGGATGAAAAACTCCCTCAGGTGCTCAGTGTAAGAGGATTTCCTGAGAGTGGGGCAGATGCTGGTTGTTAATGGGCCTCAATTATCTTTTCAATGGTGACTGGGTGGGGTTGAATCTCCAAGGGAGGGGCTGCTGCCTCTCCCCAGGGCCCTGGGAAGGAATATGATGACCACACTCCTGTTTGGCTGCAACTCAGCAAAAGCTCTGAGCACCCTCCAAATCCTGAGTGTCCCCACACAGCTCCAGTCCAGTCTGCCCTCCCTCTGCTGGAGCCCCAGGTGAGTGGCACCTGGTAATTTAGCCTCTGTCTGGGCTCTGTGCCATGGAGCCTCCTGGGACTTTAACCCGAGGGTGCCCCTCCCAGGTAAGGGCAGCCGAGGCCACAGGTCCCAGCCCAGGCTGTCACAGGACCCATCCAATGCCACCAAAGGTCCCAGCAGAGGCCACAGGTCCCAGCCGAGGCCGCAGCTAGTTTTAGCCAAGGCTGCAGCAGGTCCCAGCTGAGGCCGCAGATCTTAACCGAGGGTACAGGTCCCAGCCGAGACTGCTGTAGGTCCCAGCCCAGGTCGCTGCAGACCATGGGCTTCTGGCCCCCTCTCACATCCTCACAAGCCTACCAGGATTCAGTCAGTGTCCCTGGTTATGTGATCCTCCAAGCTGCCTTTCAGTTGCCACTTCCTGACGATTTGTCTTTATTTTCATTGTAATTCCAGTTTGATCCTGGGAGATGGTCTGTGTAGCTTCCATTCACTCTGCCGCCATTTTCATCCCTCACTATATTTTCTTAACATTCTTCTCTACACGATTCATTGTTATGGAATGGTTTGCTAATGAAAATAATATATAACAATAGCTTTAATAATATAAAAGATGATACATGGCATAGTTTAGTCAATACAGTTCATTAAAGTTTCCTACGATTTACCATTCTCTGTGTTGTTTATTTTACATACCTGTTACTATCACAAGGGAGCAGTATTCACATCAACCACAGCTGAATATAAAAAGACCTATCAGCATCCAGATTAAGTTCCCATCCCATGGTACAGATATATATATATACACACACACACACACACACACATATATATATTTTTTGCAGTAGTTGATGATTTTACATTACATGAATTTACATTTACCCAGTAATTATAATTTATGAAATGTTGTTTTACCTTCAATACTGCTGCTTTCAACAGAGTAGCTGCTTTTTATACAGTAATTGCTCTCTACACATGTGTGACTGGTTTGCATTGAGGCTCCAAACCTGTCCATACACCTGTATTTGTACATGGTGTATGTGATGGGGTTGGTGCAACGATGTCATCATCCCGAGTACTTGTATCTGGGCGTATCTGCATGTGGGTGGACCTGCCCGGAGACAGATAGAGGAGCAGTGTCTTGGTTCCTAAGACCACTGGAAATGTGTTTTCTGATGGTCTTAGGCGACCCCTATGAAAGGGTTGTTTGATCTCCAAAGGGGTTGTGACCCACAGGTCGATAACTGCTGATTTCAACAGTGATATGCTAGAAGAGGAAACTTCACCCTGAAGTGAGTTCCTACCCTACAATTGTCTTTGGCTGGGCACCCAGGACTTCCCCCCAGTGACCTTCTGTGCCTGGCCTATCGTCTTTGCTCTGCTCCTATCTGTCACTGTGCACCAGAACCCCACTATGCTGTACATCTGAAACTGATTCAAAATAATGTTGCATGCAAAGTGTAATTGAAAAATAGAATACATAAAAAATATATATTAAAGTTTGTTGTTGTTGTTTTTTAATTGGTAAGTGCCCCTAGTGGGAGCCAAACCTGGGACTCTCTGGTCTGCAGGCCGATGCTCAACCACTGAGCCAAACTGGCCAGGGCTGTTGGGTTTTTTTTTTTACCTCTAACTTTCTATTCTTCTTTTCCTATTTTTATTGATTTTAGAGAGAGGAAGGGAGAGAAACAGAAGCATTGATGTGGGAGAGAAACTTTGATCAGTTGCCTCCTGCATGCACCCCAGCTGAGGATGAAACCTGCAAGTCCAGGCATGTGCCTTGACTGGAACTTGAACCTGAACTTTGTGATGTTTGGTACATGCTCCAACCCACCAACCGAGCCACCCAGCAGGAGTATCCACCTTTTCTTATTTAGCGGCACATAACTATAATTGCTGCTTTTTATAAGAATTATAGTAGATCAAGTGTCTACAATTTGAAAATTTATTCAGAAGATAGAAAGTTACATGTGCTTTCCATAAATTTAATAAACCATGGCACAGAGAAGTCACATGATTTGCCACATGATCGTGGAAGTACTGGTGGGCTATGCTCCTCAAGAAGGTGCCTGACATTGGGACTAGTGGCTGAGAAGTGTAAGAACGAGGTGGAACAAGGCGGTGCAGCAATTCCAGAAGTGCAGGTTTATCAGGAATCAGCCTGCTGGACTACCCCTAAGGAGAGAGTAGCAACTGGCTTGTACAGACTAGGATTTTTAAACTTAGCGCTTGGCGGGGGAGGGTGGAGGGTGTTCATTCAGCCGAGGAGACATGGTCGTCTTTGATTGGTCAGGCCTGGGGTCTCCTGAAACTTGTTTTTCTTGTTGAGTGACTGTTTGCAGTTTGGGGAGGGTTAGGGTGGTTCCATCATTCCATTCCTCCTGACTGGAGTGATGGGTTTGGGTTTTCTGGTATGAGAGGCTTAGGGAAAGGTTAAACAATAAGAGTGATGGGGTTTGGTTTCTTGGAAGGAGATGTTTAGGGCAGTAATATGGAAGTTAAGAGCTAACATTTCCTGATTCTTAGTTAATATAAGTTGGAAAAAAAGTTTGTGTTGTTTGGAGCTTTGGGTTGACCCCTAGGGAGGGCCTCTCAGGCAAGAGTGTTCTTCTGTAGCTACCTCCTGCTGTTCTCGCTGTGGTTTGTTACTCCTGGGGGCATCACCCTGGGGTAGTGGAGTGTAAGCTTGGAGTAGAAGTTAGTGGTGGGCGACCCTGTAAAGCTCAGTCACCCATGCACATAGGAATTTCAGAAAACATGGGAGAAGCAGTAAGAGGAGAGAAATTACTATTAGTGGAGTTATAAGTGGGAGCAGGATGTTAAAGAGAAGGTTTGACCACCACTGGCTTACTGGTGATGCTTCCTCGGGCCTGCGATTGCGGAGCCTCTTCTAGAGTTTGCAGAGAGAGTTAATATTTTCCTCTACTATACCTGATTCGTTGATATAGTAGCAGCATTTTTCTTGGAGGAACAGGCAGGTACCTCCTTTCTTAGCAGTGAGGAGGTCCAGGGCCCAACAGTTTTGGAGGGCGACTTCTGCTAGGGAGGTGAGTTGTCATTGTAGGGAGGCTACAGGGGCTGCTGAGTTCTCGAATCCTTGTTCTAAATCAGCCTGGATTTGTTCGGTCATTTTAAGGCTGTGTCTGAGTCCAATCCCCCCAATTCCTAGGGCTGCTACTGAGGTGAAAAAGGTGAGGCCTACAAGAAATGTAAGGAAACGAACCTGCTTCTGACAGGGAGTGAGTGGGGATTAGGAGGCCTGAGGCTAAAAATTTAGAGATGAGGGATTTTAGGCCCTGTAGATGTTTTCGAGAAATGGGGTACATTAGAAAAGAGAGATGTTTTTAAGGGATATTTTGATGGGGGTCTGGTGAGTAGCTATGGAGGGCTGGCTAGTGTCCCAGACCTGATGATTAACAATAGAGGGGGAAATGGGAAAGGAAGCAGAAGAATCGGAGGAATCAGGGGTCTGGCTGTCGTCCAGCAAGCAGAATATTCTGATATTTTGAGAAATGGTTGTAGGTCTTTTTGGAGGGAAGAGTTGGAGGGTAGTATGGAATTTGCTTAAGATATCTCATCCTAGGAGTGGGGTGGGGCATTGGGGCATGACTAGGAATCGATGTGTAAATGAAGTTTTTTCTAAGATACAAGTTACAGGAGGGGTAAGAAGGGGTCCGGAACACTGACTCCCACTATGAAGGTTTGAGAAGAGCTGAGAGGGCCATTAAATTCCGGGAGGGTGGAGAAGGTGGCCCCAGTGTCCATGAGGAAGAAGATTTACTTACCTGCTATGCGAAGGCTTACCCTGAGCTCACTGCTGGTGATGTATACTAGGGCTGGTGTCTCAGGACCTCCTCTGTCCTCTGCCGCCAGTCTCAGAAAGTTTGTTACTGTCCTAGGTGGGGCATTGTTAGGGACAGTTGACCTGAACGCCCTTTGGCGCTCGGGGCAATCAATTCCCCTGTGGCCCTCGCAGTGACAGCTGTGGGCAAGACCCCAGTGGGGGACAAGGGTTTGGGCACTGTCTCGCCTAGTGGCCCATTTATTTGCATTTCAAGCAGGGGCCAGAAGGATTTGATTGAGGAGGTTGTCCCCTAGAGCCCCAGCCCCTTGGACCAGTGTTCCCTTGAAGGGCCTTCACTAGCATAAAATAGTTCTCCTGTTGTATTTTCTGTTGCTCTTCCCTCTCTGTTTCCTCCTGGTTGTTAAAGACCTTAAAGGCAATATGTAAGAGCTCTCTCTGAGGTGTCTTGGGCCCATCCTCAAGTTTTTTGAGTTTGTGTCTAATGTCAGGGGCAGATTGGGAGATGAAATGGGAGTGAAGGAGGGTGGTCCCAGCTGGGGAGGTGGGGTCCATACAAGTGTATCTATGAAAGCCTGGGAAAGTCATTCTAGAAATTCTCCCAGATTTTCTTGGGGCCTCTTGAATGATTCCTTTGACTTAGTCATAATTGACGGCCTTATTGGCTAGTTTTTCTAAGGTCTGAAGAAGGTAGTCTATAAGACGGTTGCATTTCCTATGATTAGCATGGCCAATCATTGGGGGGAACTGCTTCTCCCCCTAGAGGGAGATTATTGTCCCAAGCATGTGCCTCATCTGCTACTTGTTGGGCGATTGCCCTCACCCGACTTGAATGCCCAAGAGTAGTGAGAAGCCCGACTGGGTACCCAGATTTCGAGGCGAGAGCGAGACAAATGGGCTGCTTGGTAGAAGGGGTGAGTCAAAATCAAAACATGTGTAGGTGGAAAAATAGGAAAGAATTTCGAGATGAGAGTGAGACAGGCAGGCCCCTCGGTGAATTTTGAATGAGAACAAGATGGGCAGGCCACCCGGTAGTAAATGAGGTGGAAGAATAAGGGAGCATAGGGAAGGAGAGAAAGAGTGTGAGAAAGGGAGAGTGAGGGTGAGTAGGGAAGGAGAGAGTGTGAGAAAAGGAGAGTGAGGGTGAATAGGGAAGGAGAGAGTGTGAGAAAGGGAGAGAGAGGGTGAGTAGGGAAGGAGAGAAAGAGTATGAGAAAGGGAGAGTGAGGGTTGGTAGGGAAGGAGAGAGTGTGAGAAAAGGAGAGTGAGGGTGAATAGGGAAGGAGAGAGTGTGAGAAAGGAAGAGTGAGGGTGAATAGGGAAGGAGAGAGTGTGAGAAAAGTAGGGTGAGGGTGAGTAGGGAAGGAGAGAGTGTGAGAAAAGGAGAGTGAGGGTGAGTAGGGAAGGAGAGAGTGTGAGAAAGGGAGGGTGAGGGTGAATAGGGAAGGAGAGAGTGTGAGAAAGGGAGGGTGAGGGTGAGTAGGGAAGGAGAGAGTGTGAGAAAGGGAGAGTGAGGGTGAATAGGGAAGGAGAGAGTGTGAGAAAGGGAGAGTGAGGGTGAATAGGGAAGGAGAGAGTGTGAGAAAGGGAGAGTGAGGGTGAGTAGGGAAGGAGAGAGTGTGAGAAAGGGAGAGTGAGGGTGAATAGGGAAGGAGAGAGTGTGAGAAAGGGAGAGTGAGGGTGAGTAGGGAAGGAGAGAGTGTGAGAAGGGAGAGTGAGGGTGAGTAGGGAAGGAGAGAGTGTGAGAAAGGGAGAGTGAGGGTGAATAGGGAAGGAGAGAGTGTGAGAAAGGGAGAGTGAGGGTGAATAGGGAAGGAGAGAGTGTGAGAAAGGGAGAGTGAGGGTGAATAGGGAAGGAGAGAGTGTGAGAAAGGGAGAGTGAGGGTGAATAGGGAAGGAGAGAGTGTGAGAAAGGGAGAGTGAGGGTGAGTAGGGAAGGAGAGAGTGTGAGAAAGGGACAGTGAGGGTGAGTAGGGAAGGAGAGAGTGTGAGAAAGGGAGAGTGGGGGTGAGTAGGGAAGGAGAGAGTGTGAGAAAGGGAGAGTGAGGGTGAGTAGGGAAGGAGAGAGTGTGAGAAAGGGAGGGTGAGGGTGAGTAGGGAAGGAGAGAGTGTGAGAAAGGGAGGGTGAGGGTGAGTAGGGAAGGAGAGAGTGTGAGAAAGGGAGAGTGAGGGTGAATAGGGAAGGAGAGAGTGTGAGAAAGGGAGAGTGAGGGTGAATAGGGAAGGAGAGAGTGTGAGAAAGGGAGGGTGAGGGTGAGTAGGGAAGGAGAGAGTGTTAGAAAGGGAGGGTGAGGGTGAGTAGGGAAGGCGAGAGTGTGAGAAAGGGAGGGTGAGGGTGAGTAGGGAAGGAGAGAGTGTGAGAAAGGGAGAGTGACGGTGAGTAGGGAAGGAGAGAGTGTGAGAAAGGGAGAGTGAGGGTGAATAGGGAAGGAGAGAGTGTGAGAAAGGGAGAGTGAGGGGTGATAGGGGAAGGAAGAGTGTGAGAAAGGGGAGTGAGGGTGAATAGGGAAGGAGAGAGTGTGAGAAAGGGAGAGTGAGGGTGAATAGGGAAGGAGAGAGTGTGAGAAAAGGAAACTGAGGGTGAGTAGGGAAGGAGAGAGTGTGAGAAAGGGAGAGTGAGGGTGAGTAGGGAAGGAGAGAGTGTGAGAAAGGGAGAGTGAGGGTGAATAGGGAAGGGGAGAGTGTGAGAAAAGGAAACTGAGGGTGAGTAGGGAAGGAGAGAGTGTGAGAAAGGGCGAGTGAGGGTGAGTAGGGAAGGAGAGAGTGTGAGAAAGGGAGGGTGAGGGTGAATAGGGAAGGAGAGAGTGTGAGAAAGGGAGAGTGAGGGTGAATAGGGAAGGAGAGAGTGTGAGAAAGGGAAGGAGAGAGTGTGAGAAAGGGAGAGTGAGGTTGAATAGGGAAGGAGAGAGTGTGAGAAAGGGAGAGTGAGGTGAATAGGGAAGAAGAGAAAGAGTGTGAGAAGGAGAGTGAGGGTGAATAGGGAAGGAGAGAGTGTGAGAAAGGGAGAGTGAGGGTGAATAGGGAAGGAGAGAGTGTGAGAAAGGGAGAGTGAGGGTGAGTAGGGAAGGAGAGAGTGTGAGAAAGGGAGAGTGAGGGGGAGTAGGGAAGGAGAGAGTGTGAGAGAGTAGGTGAGTAGGGAGGAGAGGGGAGAAGGGAGAATGAGGGGAAGGGAGGAGAGAGTGTGAGAAAGGGAGAGTGAGGGTGAGTAGGGAAGGAGAGAGTGTGAGAAAGGGAAGGAGAGAGTGTGAGAAAGGGAGAGTGAGGGTGAGTAGGGAAGGAGAGAGTGTGAGAAAGGGAGAGTGAGGGTGAATAGGGAAGGAGAGAGTGTGAGAAAGGGAGAGTGAGGGTGAGTAGGGAAGGAGAGAGTGTGAGAAAGGGAGAGTGAGGGTGAGAGGGAAGGAGAGAGTGTGAGAAAGGGAGAGTGAGGGTGAGTAGGGAAGGAGAGAGTGTGAGAAAGGGAGAGTGAGGGTGAATAGGGAAGGAGAGAGTGTGAGAAGGGAGAGTGAGGGTGAGTAGGGAAGGAGAGAGTGTGAGAAAGGGAGAGTGAGCGTGAGAGGGAAGGAGAGAGTGTGAGAAGGGAGAGTGAGGGTGAGTAGGGGAAGGAGAGAGTGTGAGAAAGGAGAGTGAGGGTGAATAGGGAAGGAGAGAGTGTGAGAAAGGGAGAGTGAGGGTGAGTAGGGAAGGAGAGAGTGTGAGAAAGGGAGAGTGAGGGTGAGAGGGAAGGAGAGAGTGTGAGAAAGGGAGAGTGAGGGTGAGTAGGGAAGGAGAGAGTGTGAGTAGGGAAGGAGAGAGTGTGAGAAAGGGAGAGTGAGGGTGAGTAGGGAAGGAGAGAGTGTGAGAAAGGGAGAGTGAGGGTGAGTAGGGAAGGAGAGAGTGTGAGAAAGGGAGAGTGAGGGTGAGTAGGGAAGGAGAGAGTGTGAGAAAGGGAGAGTGAGGGTGAGTAGGGAAGGAGAGAGTGTGAGAAAGGGGAGTGAGGGTGAGTAGGGAAGGAGAGAGTGTGAGAAAGGGAGAGTGAGGGTGAGTAGGGAAGGAGAGAGTGTGAGAAAGGGAGAGTGAGGGTGAATAGGGAAGGAGAGAGTGTGAGAAAGGGAGAGTGAGGGTGAATTGGAAGGAGAGAGAGTCTGGAAAGGGAGGTGAGGGTGAGTAGGGGAAGAGAGGTGTGAAAAGGGAGAGTGCTGGTGAGTAGGGAAGGAGAGAGTGGTGAGAAAGGGAGAGTGAGGTGAATAGGGAAGGAGATGTGTGAGAAAGGGAGAGTGAGGGTGATTAGGGAATGAGAGAGTGTGAGAAAAGGGAGAGTGAGGGTGTTAGAGGGAAGGAGAGAGTGTGGAGAAAGGGAGAGTGAGGGTGAGTAGGGAAGGAGTAGAGAGTGTGAGAAAAGGGTAAGTGAGGTGAAATAGGGAAGAGAAAAGAGTGTGAGAAAGGGAGAGTGAGGGTGAATAGGAAGGAAGAGTGGGTGAGAAAGGGAGATGAGGGTGATATGGGAAGGAGAGAGTGTGAGAAAGGGAGAGTGAGGGTGAGTAGGGAAGGAGAGAGGTGTGACAAGGGAGAGTGAGGGGTGAATAGGGAAGGGAGAGTGTAGAAAGGGAGATTGAGGGTGAGTAGGAAAGGAGAGAGTGTGAGAAAGGGAGAGTGAGGTGATAGGAAGGGAGATGTGAGAACGGGAGAGTGAGGGTGAGTAGGGAAGGAGAGAGTGTGAGAACGGGGAGTGAGGGTGAGTAGGAAGGAGAGAGTGTGGGGAAGGGAGGGTGAGGGTGAAGTAGGGAAGGAGAGAGTGGGAGAAAGGGAGAGTGAGGGTGAATAGGGAAGGAGAGAGTGTGAGAAAGGGGAGTGAGGTGAGGTAATAGGGAGAGGGAGTGTGTGAGGGAAGGGAGAGTGAGGGTGAATAGGGAAGGAGAGAGTGTGAGAAAGGGAGAGTGAGGGTGAGTAGGGAAGGAGAGAGTGTGAGAAATGGAGAGTGAGGGTGAGTAGGGAAGGAGAGAGTGTGAGAATGGAGGGTGAGGTGGATAGGGAAGGAGAGAGTGTGAGAAATGGAGAGTGAGGGTGAATAGGGAAGGAGAGAGTGTGAGAAATGGAGGGTGAGGGTGAGTAGGGAAGAAGAGAAAGAGTGTGAGAAAGGGAGAGTGAGGGTGAATAGGGAAGGAGAGAGTGTGAGAAAGGGAGAGTGAGGGTGAGTAGGGAAGGAGAGAGTGTGAGAAATGGAGGGTGAGGGTGAGTAGGGAAGGAGAGAGTGGTGAAAGGGAGAGTGAGGGTGAATACGGGAGGAGAGTGGTGAGAAAGGGAGAGTGAGGGTGAGTAGGGAAGGAGGAAGTGTGAGAAAGGATGAGTGAGGGTGAATAGGGAAGGAGAGAGTGTGAGAAAGGGAGAGTGAGGGTGACTAGGGAAGGAGAGAGTGTGAGAAAGGGAGAGTGACGTGAATAGGGAGAAGAGAGTGTGAGAAAAGGAGAGTGGGTGATAGGGAAGAGAGAGAGTGTGAGAAAGGGAGAGTGAGGGTGACTAGGGAGGAGCGAGTGTGAGAAAGGGAGAGTGAGGGTGATAGGGAAGGAGGAGAGTGTGAGAAATGGGAGGGTGTAGGGTGACTAGGGAAGGAAGAGTGTGAGAAAGGGAGAGTGAGGGTGAGTAGGGAAGGAGAGAGTGTGAGAAAAGGGAGAGTGAGGGTTGAGTAGGGAAGGAGAGGTGTGCAAAGGGATGAGTGGGGTTGAATAGGGAAGGAGATAGTGTGGAGAAAGGGAGAGTGAGGGTGAGTAGGGAAGGAAAGAGTGTGAGAAAGGGAGGATGAGGGTGAGTAGGGAAGGAGAGAGTGTGAGAAAGGGAGAGTGAGGGTGAGTAGGGAAGGAGAGAGTGTGAGAAAGGAGAGTGAGGGTGAGTAGGGAAGGAGAGAGTGTGAGAAAGGGAGAGTGAGGGTGATAGGGAAGGAGAGAAAGAGTGTGAGAAAGGGAGAGTGAGGGTGAGTAGGGAAGGTGCAGATTGGAGAAATGGGCGGGTGAGGGTTGAGTAGAAGGAATGAGGAAGAGAGTGTGAGAAAGGGAGAGCGAGGGTGGTAGGGAAGGAGAGAGTGGTGAGAAAGGCAAGAGCGAGGTTGAGTAGGGAAGGAGAGAGTGTGAGAAGGGGAGAGCGAGGGTGAGTAGGAGGGAGAGAGTGTGAGGAAGGGGAGAGCGAGGGTGAGTAGGGAGGAGAGAGTTGTGAGAAAGGAGGAGTGGGGTGGAGTAGGAAGGAGATAGTGGTGAGAAAGAGAGCGCGAGGGTGCGTAGGGAAGGAGAGAGTGTGAGAGAAAAGGAGAGATGGGTGCGTAGGTGAAGGAGAGATGTGTGAGAAAAAGGGGAGAGAGGGTGAGTAGGGAAGGAGTGAGGTGTGAGAAAAGGGTGAGTAGGAGGTTTGTATGGTTAGGGCTATAGTGTGAGTCAAAGGAGAGTGAGGGTGAGTAGGAAGGGAGAGGGTGAGAAGGAACGTGAGGGGAGTAGGGAAGGCGAAGAGTGTGAGAAAGGGAAAGCGAGGGTGAGTAGGGCAGGAGAGAGTGTGCGCAAGGAGAGTGAGGAATGGGGTATGAAGGAGAGAGTGGTGGAGAGAGAGTGTGAGAAGGGAGAAGCGAGGGTTGAGTAGGGAAGGGGAGAGTGTGAGAACACGGAGAGTGAGGGTGAGTAGGGAAGGAGAGTGGTGTGATGAAGGGGAGTGGAGGGTGAGTAGGGAAGGAGAGAGTGTGAGAAAGGGAGAGCGAGGGTGAGTAGGGAAGGAGAGAGTGTGAGAAAAGGGAGCGCGGAGGAGTGCGTAGGGAAGGAGGAGGTGTGAGAAAAGTGAGAGCGCGGGTTACGTAGGGAAGGAGGAGAGTGTGAGCCAAGGAGAGTGAGGGTGCGTAGGGAAGGAGAGAGTGTGCGAAACGGGAGAGTGAGGGAGAGTAGGGAAGGATAGAGAGTGTGGGAAAGGGGAGGCGGGGGAATAGGGGAAGGAGAGAGTGTGAGGAAAGGGGAGTGAGGGTGATTAGGGAGGAGAGAGTGTGAGAAAGGGAGAGTGAGGGTGAGTAGGGAAGGAGAGAGTGTGAGAAAGGGGAGTCGGGGGTGAATAGGGAAGGAGAGAGTGTGAGAAAGGGATCGCGAGTGTGAGAGGGAAGGAGAGAGTGTGAGAAAGGGAGAGCGAGGGTGAGTAGGGAAGGAGAGAGTGTGAGAAAAGGAGAGTGAGGGTGAGTAGGGAAGGAGAGAGTGTGAGAAAGGGGAGTGAGGGTGAATAGGGAAGGAGAGAGTGTGAGAAAGGGAGTGAGGGTGCAGTAGGGAGGGAGAGAGTGTGGGAAGGGAGAGGTGAGGGTGAGTAGGGAAGGAGAGAGTGTGAGAAAGGGAGGGTGAGGGTGAGTAGGGAAGGAGAGAGTGTGAGAAAGGGAGGGTGAGGGTGAGTAGGGAAGGAGAGAGTGTGAGAAAGGGAGAGCGAGGGTGAGTAGGGAAGGAGAGAGTGTGAGAAAGGGAGAGCGAGGGTGAGTAGGGAAGGAGAGAGTGTGAGAAAGGGAGAGCGAGGGTGAGTAGGGAAGGAGAGAGTGTGATAAAGGGAGTGTGAGGGTGAGTAGGGAAGGAGAGAAAGAGTGTGAGAAAGGGAGGGTGAGGGTGAATAGGGAAGGAGAGAAAGAGTGTGAGAAAGGGAGAGTGAGGGTGAATAGGGAAGGAGAGATTGTTGAGAAAGGGAGAGTTAGGGTGAGTAGGGAATTGATATGTTTGAGGAAAGGGATAGTGCGGGGTGAATGGGGGAAGGAGAGAGGTGAGGAAAGTGAGAGTGAGGGTGATTAGGGAAGGAGAGAGTGTGAGAGAAAGGAGACGAGGGTGAGTAGGGAAGGAGAGAGTGTGAGAAAAGGAGAGTGAGGGTGAGTAGGGAAGGAGAGAGTGGTGAAAAGGGAGAGCGAGGGTGAGTAGGGCAGGAGAGAGTGTGAGAAAGGATAGTGAGGATGAGTAGGTAAGGATAGAGTGTGAGAAAGGAGACAGGGTGAGTAGGGAAGGAGAGAGGTGTGAGAAAGGAGAGTGAGGGTTGAGTAGGGAAGGGAGAGAGTGTGAGAAAGGGAGAGCGAGGGTGAGTAGGGCAGGAGGAGTGTGTAGAAAGGGAGTGCGAGGGTGAGTAGGGGGGAGAAGTGTGAGAAAGGAGAGCGAGGGTGAGTAGGGAAGGAGAGGAGTGTGGAGAAAAGGATAGTGCGGGTGATAGGAAGGAAGAGTGGAGAAAAGGAGAGTGAGGGTGAGTGGGAAGGAGAGTGTGAGAGAAGGGTAGAGTGAGGGTGAGTAGGGAAGGAGAGAGTGTGAGAAAAGGAGAGTGAGGGTGAGTAGGGAAGGAGAGAGTGTGAGAAAAGGAGAGTGATGGTGGTGAGTATTTAATTAGGGAGAGAGTGTGTGAGAAGGGGAGTGAGGGTGATTGGTAAGGAGATAAAGAGTGTGAGAAGGAAGAACTGTGCGGGTGAATAGGGAGAAGAGCGTGGAGAAAGGGAGCGCGAGGGTGAGTGGGACGGAAGAGAAGGGAAGAAAAGGAGAGCGAGGTGGCGTAGGGACGGAGAGAGTGTGAGAAACGGAGAGTGAGGGGGGGGTAGGGAAGGAGAGAGGGTGAGGAAAGGGGAGTGAGGGTGAATAGGGAAGGAGAGAGGTGAGAAAAGGAGAGTGAGGGTCAGTAGGGACGGAGAGAGTTGAGGAAAGGGGGAGTGAGGGTGAATAGGGAAGGAGAGAGTGTGAGAAGGGGCGTGGGATGCGAGGATGAGTAGGGAAGGAGAGAGTGTGAGAAAGGAGATGTGAGTGTGAGTAGGTAAGGAGAGAGTGTGAGAAAAGAGAGTGAGGGTGAGTAGGGATGTAGAGAGTGTGATAAAGGGTAGTGAGGGTGAATAGGGAATGAGAGAGGTGTGAGAAGGGAGAGTGAGGGTGAATAGGTAAGGAGAGAGTGTGAGAAAGGGGGAGGAGGGTGAGTAGGGAAGGAGAGATTGTGAGAAAGGGGTTGTGAGGGTGAGTAGGGAAGGAGAGTGTGTGAAGAGTGTGATAGTGAGAGTGTTGTTAGTAGGAAGGAGGGATAAAGAGGTGTGTGAAAGGGGAGTGTGTGTGAGTAGGGAAGGTAGAGAGTTGTGAGAAAGGGAGTTGGAGTGAGTAGGGAAGGAGAGAGTGTGAGAAGGGGGAGTGAGGGTGAGTATGTGAGGAGAGAGTGTGAGAAAGGGGAGTGAGGGTGAGTAGGGAAGGAGAGAGTGTGAGAAAGGTAGAGTGAGGGTGAGTATGGAAGGAGAGAGTGTGAGAAAAGGAGAGTGTGGGTGAGTAGGAACGGAGAGAGTGTGAGAAAGGGGGAGTGAGGGTGAATTAGGGTAAGGAGAGAGTGTGGAAAGGGAGAGTGAGGGTGAATAGGGAAGGAGAGAGTGGAGAAAGGGAGAGTGAGAGTGAATAGGGAAGGAGAGAGTGTGATAAAGGGGAGTGAGGGGGAGTAGGGAAGGAGAGAGTGTAAGGAAAGGAGAGCGCGGGTGAGTAGTGAAGGAGAGAGTGTGATAAGGTGTAGTGGGGTGAGTAGGGAAGGAGAGTGTGAACAGGGAGAGTGAGGTGAATAGGGAAGGAAGTAGGTGTAGAAGGGAGAGTGAGGGTGAATAGGGAAGGAGAGGGTTTGGAGAAAGGGATAGTGAGGGGGAATATGGAAGGTGAGAGTGTGAGAAAGGGAGTGCTAGGGTGAATAGGGAAGGAGATGGGTGTTGTGAGAAGGGGAGTGAGGGTGAATAGGGAAGGAGAGAGTGTGAGGAAAGGGAGAGTGAGGTGAAGTCGGAAGGAGAGAGTGGAGAAGGGGAGTGGGGTGAGTAGGGAAGGGAGAGTGTGGAGAAAGGGAGAGTCGAGGGTGAGTATGAAGGAGAGAGTGTGATAAAGGGAGAGTGAGGGTGACTAGGGAAGGAGAGGTGTGATAAAAGGATAGTGAGGGGTGATTAGGAAGGAGAGAGTGTGAGAACGGGGGGGAGGGTGAGTAGGAAAGGAGAGAGTGTTAGTAAAGGGAGAGTGGGGGTGAGTGGGGGAGGACGAGAGTGTGAGAAACGGGAGCTTGAGGTTGAGTCGGGAAGGAGAGAGTGTGAGAAAGGGGAGTGAGGGTGAGTAGGGAAGGAGAGAGGTGAGACGGGAGAGGTGAGGGTGAATAGGGAAGGAGGAGTGTGAAAAGGGAGAGTGAGGGTGCATAGGAAGGAAGAGAGTGTGATAAAGGAGAGTGGGGGAGTAGGGAAAGGAAGAGAGTGTGAGAAGGGGGAGTGAGGGTGAATAGGGAGGAGAGAGTGTGAGAAAGGAGAGTGAGGTGAAATAGGAAGGCACTGAGAGTGGAGGAACGGGAAAGAGTGCGGGTGAATAGGGAAGGAGGGAGTGTGAGAAGGGGTAGGGAGGGAAATAGGGAAGGGAGAGAGTGTGAGAAAGGGAGAGTCGAGGTGTGAATAGGTGAAGGATGAGTGTGAGAAAGGGAGAGGTGAGGGTTCTAGGGAAGGAGGAGAGTGTGAGAATGGAGAGTGAGGGTGAATAGGGAAGGATAGAGTGTGGGAGATGGGGAGTGGAGGGTGAATAGGGAAGGAGAGAGTGTGAGAAAGGGAGAGTGAGGGTGATGTGGGGAAGGAGAGAGTGTGAGAAAGGGAGAGTCGAGGAGAATAGGGAGGAGAGAGTGTGAGAAAGGGGAGTGAGGGTGAATAGGGAAGGAGAGAGTGTGAGAAAGGGAGAGTGAGGGTGAATAGGGAAGGAGAGAGTGTGAGAAAGGGGAGTGAGGGTGAATAGGGAAGGAGAGAGTGTGAGAAAGGGGAGAGCGAGGTTGAGTATGGGAAGAGAGAGAGTGTGAGAAAGGGAGTGAGGGTGAATAGGGAACGGAGAGAGGGTGAGAAAGGAGGGTGAGGTGAATAGGGAAGGAGAGAGTGTGAGAAAGGGAGTGCGAGGGGGAGTAGGAAGGAGAGAGTGTGATAAAGGCGAGAGTGAGGTGACTAGGGAAGGAGAGAGATGGTGTGCGAAAAGGAGAGTGAGGGTGAGTAGGGAAGGAGAAGAGTGTGAGAAAGGGGACCGTGAGGGGTGAGTAGGGAAGGAGAGAGTGTGAGAAAGGGGGAGTGAGGGGTGAGTAGGGAAGGAGAGAGTGTGAGAAAAGGAAGAGTGAGGGTGAGTAGGGAAGGAGAGAGTGTGAGAAAGGGAGAGTGAGGGTGAGTAGGGAAGGAGAGAGTGTGAGAAAGGCGAGGGTGAGGGTGCAGTAGGGAAGGAGAGAGTGTGGAGGAAAGGGAGGAGTGAGGGTGAGTAGGGAAGTGATGAGAGAGTGTGAGAAAGGGAGAGTGAGGGTAATAGGGAAGGAGGGAGAGAGTGTGAGAAAGGGAGAGTGAGGGTGAGTTGGGAAGGAGAGAGTGTGAGAAAGGAGAGCGAGGGTGAGTAGGGAGGAGAGAGTGTGAGAAAGGGAGAGTGAGGGTGAGTAGGGAAGGAGAGAGTGTGAGAAAGGGAGAGTGAGGGTGAGTAGGGAAGGAGAGAGTGTGAGAAAGGGAGAGCGAGGGTGAGTAGGGAAGGAGAGAGTGTGAGAAAGGAAGAGTGAGGGTGAGTAGGGAAGGAGAGAGTGTGAGAAAGGGAGAGTGGAGAGTGTGAGAAAGGGAGAGTGAGGGTGAGTAGGGAAGGAGAGAGTGTGAGAAAGGGAGTGTGAGGGTGAGTAGGGAAGGAGAGAGTGTGAGAAAGGGGAGTGAGGGTGAGTAGGGAAGGGAGAGTGTGAGAAAGGGAGAGTGAGGGTGAGTAGGGAAGGAGAGAGTGTGAGAAAGGGAGAGTGAGGGTGAGTAGGGAAGGAGAGAGTGAGTGTGGGAAAGGGAGAGTGAGGGGTGAGTAGGGAAGGATGAGTGTGAGAAAGGGAGAGCGAGGGTGGTAGGGAAGGAGAGAGTGTGGTAAGGAGCGTGGGGTTGGGTGAAGAGGAGAGAGTGTGAGAAAGGGAGAGTGAGGGTGAGTAGGAAGGGGAGAGTGTAGAAGGGAGGTGAGTGTGATGTAGAGAGTGTGAGAACGGTGAGTGAGGGTGAATAGGGAAGGAGGAGAGTGTGAGAAAAGGATGTGGGTTTGAGTAGGGAGGGAGAGTTTGAGAAAGGGAGAGTGAGGGTGAGTAGGGACGGAGAGAGTGTGAGAAAGGGAGACGAGTGAGGTGAGTAGGGAAGGAGGAGAGTGTGAGAAAGGGAGAGTGAGGGTGAGTAGGGAAGGAGGAGAGTGTGAGAAAAGGAGAGTGAGGGTGAGTAGGGAAGGATGAGATGTGTGAGAACGGGAGAGTGAGGGTGAATAGGGAAGGAGAGAGTGTGAGAAAGGGAGTGAGGGTTAAATAGGAAGTATCGAGTGTGAGAAAGGGAGAGCAGAGGGTGAGATAGGAAGGCGAGAGTGTGATACAATGGAGAGTGAGGTGTGAGTAGGGCAAGGAGGAGAGTGTGATGAGGAAAAGGAGGAACGATTGAGGGTGAGTACACGGGAAGGACCGAGGAGTGTTGAGAAAGGGGAGTTGAGGGTGAATAGGAAGGAGAGAGTGTGAGAAAGGGAGTCAGTGAGGGTGTGACGTAGGGAAGGAGAAGAGTGTGAGAACGGGAGCGTGAGAGTGAATAGGAAGGAAAGAAGGTGTGAGAAAAGGAGGGTGAGGGTTGAGTAGGGAAGGAGAGCGTGTGAGACAGGGAGAGCGATGGTGAGTAGGGAAGGAGAGGTGTGAGAAAAGGGAGCTAGTGAGGGTGAGTAGGGAAGGAGAGAGTGTGAGAAAGGAGAGTGAGGGTGAGTCGGGAAGGAGGAGAGTGTGAGAAAGGGAGAGTGAGGTGAATAGGAAGGAGGAGTTTGAATAGGGAAGGAGAGAGTTGGGTTGGTAGGAAGGAGAGATGTGGTGCGAAGTGGAGAGTGAGGAGTGAGTAGTGAAGGAGAGAGTGTGAGAAGTGGGGAGAGTGAGGGTGAGTAGGGAAGGAGAGAGTGTGAGAAAGGGAGAGTGAGGGTGAATAGGGAAGGAGAGAGTGTGAGAAAGGGAGAGTGAGGGTGATAGGGAAGGATGAGAGTTGAGAAAAGGGAGAGTGAGGGTGAGTGGGAAGGGATGAGAGTGTGAGACAAGGGAGGCGGGTGAGTAGGGAAGGAGAGAGTGTGAGAAAGGGAGAGTGAGGGTGAGTAGGGAAGGAGGGAGTGTGAGAAAGGGAGGTGAGGGTGAATAGGGAAGGAGAGAGTGTGAGAAAGGGGAGTGAGGGTGAATAGGGAAGGAGAGAGTGTGAGAAAGGGAGAGCGAGGGTGAGTAGGGAAGGAGAGAGTGTGAGAAAGGGAGAGTGAGGGTGAATAGGGAAGGAGAGAGTGTGAGAAAGGGGAGTGAGGGTGAATAGGGAAGGAGAGAGTGTGAGAAAGGGAGAGCGAGCGTGAGTAGGGAAGGAGAGAGTGTGAGAAAAGGAGGGTGAGGGTGAGTAGGGAAGGAGAGAGTGTGAGAAAGGGAGAGTGAGGGTGAATAGGGAAGGAGAGAGTGTGAGAAAGGGAGAGTGAGGATGAGTAGGGAAGGAGAGAGTGTGAGAAAAGGAGAGTGAGGGTGAGTAGGGAAGGAGAGAGTGTGAGAATGGGAGAGTGAGGGTGAATAGGGAAGGAGAGAGTGTGAGAAAGGGAGAATGAGGGTGAGTTGGGAAGGAGAGAGTGTGAGAAAGGGAGAGTGAGGGTGAGTTGGGAAGGAGAGAGTGTGAGAAAAGGAGAGTGAGGGTGAGTAGGGAAGGAGAGAGTGTGAGAAAGGGGAGTGAGGGTGAATAGGGAAGGAGAGAGTGTGAGAAAGGGAGAGTGAGGGTGAATAGGGAAGGAGAGAGTGTGAGAAGGGAGAGCGAGCGTGAGTAGGGAAGGAGAGAGTGTGAGAAAAGGAGGGTGAGGGTGAGTAGGGAAGGAGAGAGTGTGAGAAAGGGAGAGTGAGGGTGAATAGGGAAGGAGAGAGTGTGAGAAAGGGAGAGTGAGGGTGAGTAGGGAAGGAGAGAGTGTGAGAAAAGGAGAGTGAGGGTGAGTAGGGAAGGAGAGAGTGTGAGAAAGGGAGAGTGAGGGTGAATAGGGAAGGAGAGAGTGTGAGAAAGGGAGAGTGAGGGTGAGTATGGAAGGAGAGAGTGTGAGAAAGGGAGAGTGAGGGTGAGTAGGGAAGGAGAGAGTGTGAGAACGGGAGAGTGAGGGTGAATAGGGAAGGAGAGAGTGTGAGAAAGGGAGAGTGAGGGTGAGTAGGGAAGGAGAGAGTGTGAGAAAGGGAGAGTGGGTGTGAATAGGGAAGGAGAGAGTGTGAGAAAGGGAGAGTGAGGGTGAGTAGGGAAGGAGAGAGTGTGAGAAAGGGAGAGTGAGGGTCAATAGGGAAGGAGAGAGTGTGAGAAAGGGAGAGTGAGGGTGAGTAGGGAAGGAGAGAGTGTGAGAAAAGGAGAGTGATGGTGAGTAGGGAAGGAGAGAGTGTGAGAAAGGGAGAGTGAGGGTGAGTAGGGAAGGAGAGAGTGTGAGAAAGGGAGAGTGGGGGTGAATAGGGAAGGAGAGAGTGTGAGAAAGGGAGAGTGAGGGTGAGTAGGGAAGGAGAGAGTGTGAGAAAGGGAGAGTGATGGTGAGTAGGGAAGGAGAGAGTGTGAGAAAGGGAGAGTGAGGGTGAGTAGGGAAGGAGAGAGTGTGAGAAAGGGAGAGTGGGGGTGAATAGGGAAGGAGAGAGTGTGAGAAAGGGAGAGTGAGGGTGAGTAGGGAAGGAGAGAGTGTGAGAAAGGGAGAGTGATGGTGAGTAGGGAAGGAGAGAGTGTGAGAAAGGGAGAGTGAGGGTGAGTAGGAAGGAGAGAGTGTGAGAAAGGGAGAGTGAGGGTGAGTAGGGAAGGAGAGAGTGTGAGAAAGGGAGAGTGAGGGTGCCTAAAATTTGAAAGGCCAACTGGAGATGGGAGGGAGAAATTTCTTACCTTCTGCTTCAGCAGATAGGAGGGGTCTGTGACAGGTTGGAGCTGGCCAATCAACCCAAACCACAGTCCACCCAGAATCTGGGAGTTCGCCGGGCCCACTGCTTCCCAGGTAGTAAGGGTGGTCTGTGCTGGGCATTGTCCAGGCTACCAATCTCCCGTCCTGGGTTTTGGCACCAAAATGTAAGAATGAGGCGGTACTGAGTAACCACAAGAGCGTAGGTTTATTGAGTCAAAGACCTGCTGGGCCACTCTAAGGAGAAAATAGCAACCGGCTGGTCCAGACTAAGGATTTTTAAATTTAGGGTTGGGGTGGGTGGTCGTTCAGTGGAAGAGATATGGTCATCCTTGATTGGTCAGGGCTGGGGTCTCCTGAAACTTGTTTTTCTTGTTGAGCAACCATTGCAGTTTTGGGTGGGTTAGGGTTGTTCCGTTCTGCCTGACTGGAGTGATGGGTCTTGGTTTCCTGGAATGAGAGGCTTAGGGCAAGTTTAAGCAATAAGAGGCTTGGGCATCAATATGAAAGTACAAGATTTAAGAGGCTTGGGGCAGTGATATGGAAGTTAAGAGCTAACAGTAACTAAGTACCTATGATCTGATTTTAATATGATCGGGGTCTGATTCTATTCTTTAAAAGAAATTAAAGACAGCATACATTTCATTTTTTTTAATTTGCCACCCAGATTGCAGGATCTAATGTCCCTATTAATTATTTAAAGAACTACTTAGAATATGTTAGAGTAAAGTGACCAATTTAAATAATTTACAGTCTGCTGAGATTACTCTCCTACACTCAGGATAAAAACAACCCATATTGTCTTCCTGGAACATCTGAGGCTGAGGATATTTTATTTGAATAAATTAAGAAGAAAAATGCCCCAGTCTCCATTCATTTGCAGTGGAGAAATTTATTGCAAATGGATTAAATATGTAAACATATTCAAGCCTTGAAGTGCACTGGATGGCAGGACGAAGGAGGGAACTGATTTCCACTCAAGTCCACTGTGTGGGCTTCTTGTGAACGATGGTCTTAACTGCTAAAGAATGTATATGCATACATGCACAACCAATGGACACAGGTATTAGGCTGGGGAAGGCCGGAGGAGGTGGGTGCAGGGAGGACGTCTGTAATACCTCCAACAATAAAAAATAAATAAAAGAAATTTTATTTTATTTCTTTTTTTCTTTATTGATTTCGGAGACACAGGAAGGGAGAGGGAGAGAGAGAGATAGAAACATTAATGAGGGAACATCGATTGGCCACCTCCTGCATGCCCCTCACTGGGGATCGGGCCCACAACCTGGGCATGTGCCCTGACCAGGAATCAAACTGGTGACCTCTTGGTTCCTGGGTTGACGCTCAACCACTGAGCCACACCAACCAGGTTCTCATCGATATTTCTATATATCTCTCCCTTTCTCGTTCTCCAAAAATCATAAAGAAAAAAGATTAAATATTAAAAAAGATAGCCCAGAATATATAAAATATATGATTAGCCTCTAAAATATTAAGAGTTTACATGGTTGCTTCTGTTATCACTGTTTCTTGGCTTCCTGACAGGAACTGATTTATTGAGGTAATTTATAGCCAAAAACTACCAATGCTATTCTTTAAAAATGTTTTAAATATAATGTTCTGCTTTTTAATTATAAGTATAATTTTATTGCATAAAATAAAACCAAAAACAGCTGATGCTGTTGCAGTCACAGCCTTTAGGATGAAAAAACATCTATGTTCTGTCAACCGAGAAATGACAGGTGTGGATATTAGCCAAGTCACACCACTACCTACGCCGGGGTGGGGTGAGGAGTAGTGAGATATATTCACATGTGAGCGTTCTTTTCCTGAGTCAGCATTTCTCCCAGCCCTGCCGACACCGTCTGCCAGGAGACAGCTCACTGCGCTCCACGCTGACCTCCTCAAGGGCACTGGTGATCATCGCGTTATCTGGACTCTGACCCAGTGAGCCGCAGCTAAATTTCACATTTGCCCAACAATTTAGAGTTGATAGATTTTGGTACCACCCATTCCTCTTCCATACAAGAAAGATAGAAACCCTTGAGCTATCACTGGAAGCGTCGGGGGATGCGAGTGAGGGCAGGAAATACCCTCCTTGCATCGGGAGGGCTTCTCACACACTCACATCAATCTACCCCATCAGCCCCACAGTTCAGTCCTGTTCTGTCTTGGCCGAGTGCATGTCAGATTGATTTTTTTTTTTTTTAGAAATGTATTGTTTTTGATTCATGTGTCCTAATGATCATTTATGTGGATCTTTTAGATAAGGAAGAAAATAATAATTATAGAGCCCAGACACCAAATTTGATTCTCTCAGATTTTGCAACGGTGACAAAGTCTGCCATCCGGGACAACGGTAATAATTGGGCTTTGAGCCTGTCAGGTTTCTCAGTGTATACTCTACTACGATGAATACGTGTCTACAATGCTGGTACACTCACGCAAATGAAAACTGTGGTACTATAAGAACATGAGTGATGGAAATAAAAATTGCTAACATATCACTCATGATTAAAGGCTAATAAAACAAGTCTTTTTAATTTAAAATTACATAAGTCTGATGAACAAAATAAACCAGAGACACCGAAGTGGAGATCAGACTGACACACCTCAAAGGAGGGGGCCAAGGGTGAGGGAAGAGATAAACAGAGAACTTATATGCATGTGTGCATAACCAATGGACGTAGACAACAATATTGTGGGGTGAGGGGGGCGGGATAGGGAGATGGGTGTCAACGGGAGAAAAAGGAGAAACGTCTGTAACAAAAATAAATTAATTAATAAAAAAATAAAAAATAAAATTACATAGCAACAGAATTATTTATTATAGTTAATAATTATACAAAATAAAAATTTTAGCCATAAAGTTGTGTCAGCGAGATAACCAGAGACGCACAGCTGAATTGTAAAGGAGCACTCCATTACACCTGCAGGCTGCGGGGTACAGCTTCCCAGATCCTCAGCCCTGATACTTCTTGCTTGTCTGCTTTTAAAGACAGAAGCTCCATCCCCCTGTTGTTCCCTCCCAGGGGACTACTACAATAGTGGGTGTGACAGCGATTACAGAAGTCAAAATTCCCATACTCGGAAACTGCAAATATCTCCCAACACATGGGGCAACTATAATCTTAGGCAAAATTCCTTTACTTCTAGGGGTAGTTAACCAATTATTAGAAAAATATTGAGGAAGGTCCATGGATGATACACAATGGAGTCATTTAGTTGCCTCAGCCAAGGGGCCTCCATTAGAACGGATCCAGTGGCCTTAGCCTCGGGCCCAGGTCCATTACCCATGTAAAGTAAGTTAAAAAAAGATATTTAAGAGGCCATCCAGAAGAGGTTTCCACTGAAATATGAGAGAGGTTTGGGAATGGCAGAGTAGCCCTGGCGTGCAGAACAGAGCTCTGTTTATCTGATTCATTGTCCTGTTTAAGTGTAGTCCAGCTTCCATGAAATGCCTCTTAAATGTAATGAATGGATCCAATCAATGGAAAAACTCTCTTGTGGAAGGACTACTCCCTTGAATAAAGACACTCCAGTTTTTTATTTATGAAATACACTAATAATACTTGCCCTGTGAGACTGTTCTTAGAAAACATTGAGCACAATTAATTCGCAGAGTCGTTGGTGCCCTGGTGCTTGGTGCTGCTTCAGTGCAGAGGTAGGGTGGTGAACCAGAATGATGGGGTGTCTCCTGCGTCCCAGGGAGGGCGGATCAGGGACAGATGCTCCTGTCTGTGCATAAAGAACCCTCCTATACAGTGTCTGCAGAGCAGTGTGGAGGACAGTCCTCTCAGAAAGACCCACACAGGAATGTTGAGGTGGCCCAGGCTCGGGTGACGGCAGTCAGGGGAAGGGGGTCAATACACAGAGGACATATTTTAGGTTCGAGTCAGTGGGACTCATTGCTCGAGAAGATGCTGGGGGAATAACATGGGGAAGCTTCAAAACTGACGTCAAGGTATTTGTCTTAATAATTAATGATAACAATAATAATTATTTTATTATATTATTAGATTGCTATTATTATTCCATCATACTTTGACTCAAGGAATTGTGTTATTTTATAGCTTTATTATATTTTATTATTTTACAAGCATTTCAAAACTGTAATGACATTCAAAATAATTGTTTTTTAGGAAAATATGGCTGGTATAAGGTTAGGATGATTAATAACACGTCACCATGCATTAATGTAAAGTAGGCAGCAACTTTGTATTAAATCCTGAACATTGACAATTTGCAAAATCATCTAATATAACTTTTGCAACACTCTGAAATGCAAACTAATAACCCATCACAAAGATGAATACACTGAGGCTCAGAGAAGGTAGTTCACTTTTCCAGGCTCACACAGTCAGTGAGATTCTATGCTAGATCTCCTTAATGTGCTTCTGCCTCCTTCCCCTGAGCAGCTTGCAGATTCTGAAGTGCTTCCTCCAGCGCAGTCATGCCCTCCTCTCTTCTGGGAGCGCATGCGACCTACCCTCGGAGGTGCCGGGAGTGAGGCTGTTACTTCTGGTGACTTGAAAAGGGGAGAGCGAAGCGTGGAGAGTATGGGTGCACCTGGACGGAAGTGTGCAGGGCAGAGGCAGGGTGCGGGTGTGGGGCCTGAGAACAACCGGCCCGGTGGGTAGACAGAAAGGAGATGCTGCGAACCTGGGGAAGAACAGGAGTAAGAGGACAGCGTGGTCCCTCAGGACCAGAGCAGAGGCAACTGCGGCTTTCATAGCCCAGGTCGACTCTTTCAATAAAAAAAGAAAACAAAGTCTTGGGATTAAACATCTGAAACAGAGATTTTGAAAATAGTCCTACATGCCCCTCTCATGAAAAAATTTGGCTAAAGTTAATTTTTTAAAAAATATTTTAACTGATTTTTTAGAGAGAGAGGAAGGGAGAGAGAGAGAGAAACATGGATGTGAGAAACATCAATCAGCTGCCTCCTGCACGCCCCCTACTGGGAATGGAGCCAGAACCCAGACCTGTGCCCTGACCGGGAACCCAAGGGAGACTTCTCAGTCCACGGGAGGGGGCTCCATCCACTGATCCACACCAGCCAGGATAAAGTTAACATTTAAGAGGACCTGAGCCTGGCCAGAGTGGCTCAGTGGGCTGAGTGTCGTCCTGCACTGAAGTGTTGCCAGTTCCATTCCTGGTCAGGGGACATACCTGGGTTGCAGGTTCGGTTCCTGGTCAGGGCATGTGTGGAGGGAAAGCCATCAATGTCTCTCTCTCTCTTCCTTCCTCTCCCTAAGCGTGTCCTCAGGTGAGAATTAGAAGGAAAAGGCCCTGAGCAGACCTAATGTCCACGCTAGAGAAAGCATTTGTGTTGTCTTCATACAGGGTCGGTTCCCCTTAGGTCGGCCATGCCCAAGCCCTCCCTTGTGACTCAGATCACATTTCCTATTAAGTGACATCAGAAGAATGGACATTGTTAACCTATTAGAGACATTAGGAAGAACGGCCTATCTGCTTGTTATTTCTGTTACAAAACAAAACAAAACGAAACTGAGCGTGAATGGCCAGGCTCCCTTGGTGATTTCTGTCCTCTGTTCTGAGCGGACTGAGCAGGTGGACAGGAGCCGGGGAGGGAGCCGGGGAGGAGCCGGCAGGGCAGGGAAAGGACCGGCCCTTCCCTAGGCCCAGTGCCAACCAGATTAAAACGTGTCGGAGACGATGACGGAAGCATTTTCAGCGAAGGCACCTGCGCTGGCGCACACTCTTAGCAGGAACAGGGATGGGGAAGGAGCCGTTTGCAGAGCAGGGCGGTGGCCTCCCTCTTGCCTCGGGGCTCAGGCCCGTCTGTTCTACCGCAGGGAGAAAGGGGCCATTGTTCTCCGTGGAAATGCGGAAGGCACAGCTGAGCCAACTGGAGATGAAGATTAACGGAGGGAAAGGAAACGTAGGGCGACTTCATCTCAGCTTCTGAACGCTGTGTACCAATGAGGGCAAGAGACACTGCAGAAGCCACGAGGAGCGCAGGGTTCAGTTCCCACACCCATAATTAGCACGAGTGGCACGCAATGGGACCGCTCAGTGGCACCGACTGGATGTTCCGCAGCGTCGGAACCAGCCCGGGGACGGAGAGGGCCAAAGGTTAATCCAATCTCCCTGTTGAAGAGGAACTGCCTGTCTTTAAATGTCCGTGGCCCCCACTGTGAGCTTCCGAGTGCAAACTCTGCTTTGGAGGCTCCGCTCTGGGCCTGGCAGGGGTGGGCCTGGGTTCCGGAAACCTGCGTGACCCAGGCAGGTGCAGCACGCGTGTCCCGGGCCCCTGCACAGGGAACTGCCCGCTGCTCTGCCCTGTGGGACAGCTCGGTCCCCAGAGACTCGGCTGTCTACTCGGCGAGGAGCACCCGCCGCCGCCTCCGCTGTGCCTCATCACTGTATTTTCTTATGTTCAGATGCACCTTTTTCCCAGCTTAAAGTCCCTGAAGTGGAGACGGTCTTAGGGTTGCTACACTCAGGGCTCATTTCCACCTCCTTTCCCTAAACGGGTGAGTCCATGTGGCATCTCAGCCAGTAAAACTGAAACCGCTGCCCGCCCCTGAGGCTACAAGGACGGAGCCTGCCAGGAGGGAGTGGGAAGCCTGCCAGAGCCAAACAGGAGGGCCTGCGACGGAGACCAGACAGGTGGCAGCCCAGGACTGGGCCTGCAGAGCCACCTGCCACCAGACGGTGCCTGTCCTTGACTCAGAGAACCAAGCCCAGACATGCCCCTGGGCTTCGTGTTGCCTTCTTTTCCATCATCACTGTACTGACGGGAAAGGGTCTTTGTCTGACAGGAGTAGAACACTTTGCTGATTCCCTTTGAATTGCATGTGTCCACAGAGGACTGATGTGCACATTTTGCCTTCGCTCCCCAGGGTACCTAAAACACTGGGGTTCTGCCATCGCCCAAAACTAGCCCGGCATTCACAGGCCCTCCTGAGCATCCCCGCCTCCCCCCCTGCCCTCGGCACTCCGTTCAGTGAACAAAGCTATTCTGGAGAAACACATTTAGGCAAAGATGCTAGTGGATAACATTCCCCATCTTTGGGTATTTGCATTTTAAAGACCCCTAAAGAAAAGGCAGAGTCTTAGGTCAAGATAATTGACTCTGAATTAAAGCACTTTCAGGACACCAGGGGAAACATGAAGACAGGAGGGACTTCAAATGCCGTGAGATGGCATCTCCTGGGCACCTGCCCTCGGTCTGAGCCCAGACCCCGATCCTGGGCAGCACGGCACGTCAGGCTGCGTGTGAGACCAGCCTCCTCGCCCCTGGCATTTCCATCCCCGCTTCTGCGGCTCAACACAAGCAAAACAGAAAGAATGAAAGAGAGGGAGGGGGAGAGAGAAAGAAAGATTTTTCATTTCAAAATTGCTTCATAGGCCGAAGGTATTTGCTCGATTTAATTTCTCTCTCCTCAGCTTAATGAAAGTATTTATTGTATTAGCTGAGAGACACTGCAGCCACCAGAGACACTACACGTGGATGAGAAGTGGCCGCTGGGCTCCAGGCACTTGGTCTCTGGCTGGAGGAAGCATTTCTAAGGGCTGAAGGACGGATCCAACACATTGGCCCACGTGACAGCACAAGCTCTGGGACACGACTTGCCAAATCCAGTGCCAGAGTGTCCCAGAGGGACGCGGGGTGACCAAAACGTTCCTGGATGAGCTGAATCTAAGTAACGTCATTAGAGACATCTGTTATTTTTGTTCACCTAACACCTTTATACTCTTTGGGGGAGTTTCCTCTCCCTAGTCCTTGGGGCCCCGAACACTGTCAAATGGGTCCCACAGAGTATGGCACCGGGGCCAGCGGGGTCAGTCAGGGTCTCTGCACCCCTCTGACAATAACAGTCGGTCCAGGTGGGTACTTGACCACTTGGGCCAAAGCCGTCCCTGGATTGTTGGTTCATACGCATGAGAAGGGACCGTCCTTCTCTACTGGGAAACAAAATGGATACAGGTACAGTCACACCTTGGGTCTCGAACTTCTCCCATATTGAGCAGATCAGTTCTCAGCCAAATTGTTCATGGAAAACATGTCTCAGTTGTCAAAGAACACTTTGGTTCTTGACCTGACAACCCTTCCATGCTGACCCCTGTGTGGTCAGTCACCCGTCTCTCAGGCAACAAAGGCGAGAATGCACGAGTGTGAGTGGGTTCCCGCTCACCGTCTCGTGTGAGCAGCCCCGGAAACTGCAGTGAATATTTTCATGTTTTGTTTTTTTTTTGCTATTGTTGCTGCTTATTATTATTACACATGTGTGGTAAGTCACCATGGGTCCTAAGAAGGTCAGTGATAGCAGCAGACAGTTGTGAGGACAACAATAGAGCTTGAAAAGCAATAATTACAAAGTATGACAGCTGTTCGCGTGTCTGGTCTGGCCAGTGCGTCTGGCATGGTGAAATCAATGATTGGCACAATTTTAAAATATGAAGAAGCCATCAAGAGTGCTGATGTTGCTAAAAATGTGAAAGTGCTCATGAAACAACAATTAGAGGCAATTGAAGAGGTAGAAACATTGTTGATTTGCATAAGTGAAATGCAGTTGGCTGGTGATGGCAGCAGCGGAGCCGCTGCGCTGACCTCCCGACCCCCGGAGGGCGCTGGAAGCCACTGATCAAGGCTCGTCGGGCTGGTTGGACAAGTTTAGGGAAAGAAGGGGCATCTAGGGCAGCGAGGCACGGGGCTGCCAGTCTCACAAAGCAGCTGCGGTGATTCCATGACAGGATCTCAAGAGCACCCAGAGGGCAAGGGACTGTCCCCCAACAAGTGCTCAGTTGGGAGGAGACGGGCCTCTGCCAGCATCGGAGGCTACAGAGGACCTGCGCCTGTAGGAGGGAGTCCCCGCCAGCACACAGCCGATGGAGGGCAGACTGGCTTATTGTTCTGTGGGAATACCAGCGGGACTGGAAATGGAAGCTTCTACTCGTCTACCATTCGGAGAGCCTGCAGTTTCCTAGAAAAATAACATGAGAAACACGTTGACTGGGACTAATACAAACTTTGGGTAAGTAGGCATTTTTTATTGAGAGGATTCATGAAGTGTTTGTCCCGAGCGTGAAGAAATACCTCCGGGAAAACAATTGCCACTCAGGGCCTTTCTTGCAATGGACAAGCTCCGGCCCCTGCAGGCGTGGAGGCCGAGCTGGCGGACGAGCACCGCGTCATCGCCCTTAGGTTCTTGCCACCTGACCCAACTCCAGCCCACGGACCAGCGGGTCATTGCTAAGTGTAAGGAACTCTACGTGAGGCACCGTTTCAGAGGTGTTTTGAGGTGACCTCTGGAACTAATGGAACCCCCAGGGAGTTCTGGAAGGAACAGTTCGATGTCCTCTGTGCCTGGGACTCACACACAGAGCCCGGGGTGGGGGTCTTCCAGGACCTGCAGTCAGCCTGGAGGAAGAGGAATCTGGCCCGAGTCTGTTGCGGAGAGAGACTTCCAGGGCTTTGAGGATGAGCCCGTGCCTGATCTGGAGGACACTGTCTCTGGGCAAGTCCGTGGGCTTGGGGGTGGGTGGTGAGGACGTGGAGTTGGCGGAGGCCCACAGCTCTGAGCTGACCAGGGAGGGACCCCCGACCTTCGGAGGGAGCAGCAGACGGCAGCTGAGGGGCTCAGTCAGAGGAGGAGGGAAGGGAGGACATTCCTTCCTCACTAAGCCAGGAAATGCTGGGGAAACGGGGAGAAATGCAGAGTTTCGCCGAGAATCATCACCCTGACAAGGAAGTGGCAAACTGTGTGATGCAGCTCATGACAACGCAGTGTTTCACTTCAGGCCAGTGTCAAACGCAGGCAAAACCATCGCCGGGGAGGCTTTAGAGAGACAGAGGCCGGTGAGCCGGAAGCAGGTTCTAGTGGAGCAAAGAGACGAAAGGGAGACAGACCCCAGAAGAACAGCCACCTGACGTTTTCAGGGAAGGGGACCCCCTTCCAAACAATAACACCCCTCCGTCCCTCCATGCCCCCATCCATTAGACATATACTATAAACGTTAAAACAGGGAATTATTTGGGAGTCTGGAACAGATTAATTCAATTTACATTATTTCTAATGGGAACAAATATACTTTTTTAACAAATCACTTCTTGGACAGTCTTCTAGAACAAAATAAGTTTGAGGACGAGGTCCACCATATAGCATCATTAAAGGCCATTTCCTGCCGCAAGGGAAGAGCCCACCACAGAATTAACCACCATTCAGGAGGAAGCAGGGATGAGAGAAGATGCAGGCATCTCCCTGGCACCTGCGAGCACTTGCATGCAGATCCACCTCCTAGTTTTATAGGCCAATACATCCTCTTTGCATCTTATTCATCAAATATGCTCCTTCTTTCTAGAACTCATGTTTGACACGTTTGTCTTCTTAATAAGGTCCCAAAGGGCCACTGATGTTCTGTTCATTGTTTTCCCTAATGGCGTCATCTCTTTGTGTTTAATTTGGGGTAGTTTCTATTGCTATGTATTCAAACTCACTGACCTTTTCTTCTGCCTAGTCTGATCTGCTCTTAACATCATCCAGTAATTTTTTTCACCTAAATACTGTATTATTCATATCTAGAAGTTCTATTTGGCTCTTTTTAAAAAATCTGTTCTCTGCCCTGACCCAGTGGTCAGTTGGTTGGAGCATCATCCTGTACACCAAAGGCTGCCAGTTCAATTCCCAGTAAGGGCACATACCTAGCTTGCAGGGCCTCACCTTTTGGGGTGCATACAGTAGGCAACCAGTTGATGTTCCTCTCACACTGGTGTCTGTCATTCTCTCTTTCTCTCTCTTTTTCCCTTCCTGTCTTTTTAAAAATCAATTTTTAAATATCTACAGTCGGCCCCCGTTTATGGCGGTTAATCAGTTCCACACTCTACCATGATAAATGAATTTCTGCGAAATAGGATTCTTTATCGCAGTCGTCCCTCACGAAATTCTACATCCGTGAATGTCAAAGTGCAAAGTGGTGAGGGGCAACTGCATTTTATGTTTCTCCTCTCAACATGTACATATTTTCCTCCACACCTTGAGCATATGAACATATTTACAATAGTGATTTTAACACTGATAACATTATCTTTGCTATTTTTGGCCTGCTTCTTTTGGTTAATTTTATTCTTTTGGTTATGGGTCATCTGTTCCTGTTTCTTTGTTTTTTGGTAATTTTTTTATTGTACACCAGATACTGCAGATTTCATATTATTGGACTCTGGTGTGCAATTCATTTACATGAGATCAGGTTAGTTCTTTTAACACTTTCTTTTAAGCTTAATTAGGCAGGTCTAGAGCAAACTTTAGCCCAATGGCTGAGGCAACCTCCCCCAACCATCCTCCTGATGCCTGTGTGTTATGAATCCTGCGAACTCCGGGTACTACTTTGTCTACTGCTTTCTTTCCCAGCCTCATGAAGCTTCAGCCTTCGTCCGCATGGCTGATACTCAGCCGAAGACTTCGAAGAATCCACCTAAGATTGGAGAGCACCCTCTCTTTCCTTCTCTCTCCCTCTGCGGCGCTCTCTCTCTGGTATGCTTCCCTTCTGATTTTAGCTGAATTCCGATATCTGTCTTCTCAAATCAGTGGGACTCTGGGCTTCGGATTTGCCCTCCTCCCTGTGCTATGCCCTGAGGCTGCCTCCTAAAAGGAGCGATCCTAGGGCTCACCTCATTCAGTTCCCATCTCTCAGGATCCCTCGTGTGCTGCCCGCTGTTCAGGGTATAAAAGTAGTTCCTTCCTGTAGTTTGCTTGGTTTGATAGCGGTTATGGTGGAAGGGCGAATTCCACAGCAGCTCGTCCTCCGTGAAGTCCCCAGTAACTTCCTTAACTACTCCTTATCAAAACTTTTCTCTCAGGGAATAATCATTTTTGCTTAAGAAAAAAATAAGGTATGCCAAATGTGAACAAACGTATGTGAATCCCACTCGGTACCTTATCACCACATTACCTCTCTCTCCTTCTTCCTCCGACCTCAGAAGCCACAAGCTCTGAGCCCTGGTTGCATCTGTCACATGAGGATAATAAGTGTTCATAAGTTTGTGGTAAGGATCAAATGAGATGAGTTACATAAAGGCTGGTATAAAATGATTTTTCTACAAATGGAAACTCTTAGTGCCACTGAAGGAGTCCTAAGAAGTGGAACTCAACATTAGCAAATCCACTGTTCTAAAAATAAACTCGGACGTGACACCCGTGGACACTGCTCAGGAGTCCAGCTGATGCCAGCTTCCTGTCCCACAAGCTCGCTCACTTTGTTATGAAAGTTTCTCAATAATTAAAATGTGCATTGAAAATGCATTCTACTCCATACTTTTATGCTCTCTAAATCAGATTTTAAAATAACAATAAAAACTGAATATCATTTGGGTGATTGGCATTGGCCAGTGGTGCCAGCAATCAACGAGTCCTCGTCTGAGTTCAGTGACCTTGGCGTCCCAGGAGGGAGAGCAGGGGCCGAGGAAGGCGGGACTGGCCTCATACTTGAAAGATAATTGCATAATTTGCATTTCTACTAAATCTTGGACACAGAAGTAGCAAAACTTGGCATCTGCTCTTTGTAAGTATAAGATGCATTAATTATCTATGGAGTATTTTGTTCTGGATTTTGTTTCAAGATCTCATTGATGTCATTTTAAATAACATTCCCATCAGATGTTTGTATTGGTAGGTCACAGCTCTTCCCCACTTAGGAAATGAACAGTCTCTTTTACATAGTTGGGCCTTCTTATTCCTTTACAAAACAAAGATTTACTAAGTATCTGTACTCCAGGCACTCTGCTAGGCTCTTTCACATGCTAAGTTGCATGTGTTCTCATATTTGCTCTTATAACGTGTATATTTATCACCATTTTATAGGTGAGGACACTGAGCCCAAGACAGATACATAGTATGACTTGTGTGAAGTGAGGATGATACTCAAGTCAGAAAAACTCATTAAGCCCTGGGAGCAGTGGGTGTCTGGACGCCTCTCTCAGCTGTGGACAGTGCTGGTGGGGGTATCCTGCCAGCCCGGGCGGGCCAGGCTCAGTGACCTCCCAGCTGCTAAGCCAGGCAGACACTTCAGGGAGAACTATGCTGTTTCTTCCAGAAGTCTTCTGAATGTTTGCCCGATATCTAAGGAATTAAAATGTGCTATTAAAAAAGGACGCAATCCAAACCCTTCATTTCCTGTTTTGCTTCTGTCTGTCTGCTCAGTAGTTCTCCATCAAGGTTTGAACAAAGAATTCACTAGAATAACATCTTTCTCTACAAGGACGACACCCTTTGTTCTCCAGACGCTGAAATGTTTGTTTTCTTTTCCAGTTAGTTTTAAGGTCTTTGTATGCAGATGTGTCGTTGGCAGACCGTCTGTATTCTTCCCAAGCTCCTCCTGGAGCTCCAGCCAGAGGCAAGTGCTGGGGAGCTGGTCCCTGTCCCTTGGAAGCTGGTCCCGTCCTGAGCTGTGGGGTTGACGCAGGCCGAGCCGAGCTGCTGTGCAGCGTGGGTCCTGCAGGAGGCGCCCGTCCCGCCCGGCTGCATCCTTGGCACGTGAGCCCAGCTCTTCTGGGGCTGCAGCTGTACGTTTTACGTAACCGGGCTGTTGTCTTCTCTCTGTCTTGATCAGCAGAGGACTCCACTTTCTTTTCCCGTCGTATACCTGGACGTCTCCATTTCCGCACGTCTGGAGAGACGAAGCAGTGGCCGGGACGATGGCAGGGCCTCCTGAGAACCTGCAGGGAGCAGGGCCCGAGCAGCCCTGGGCGGGAAGACCCCCTGTGCAGCCGCAGTCCGCTCCCCGGGGCCCATCTGTGGGGCACGAGCCGGCCCGCCGCGGTGGCAGCCCGTTACCAGCCACAGCTGTGCCCGCTGGGCGCCCTTCCCATCCTCCGGGGCGCGCCTCTCGGGCACCGTGACCACGACGACGCTGCCTCCTGCAGGAACAGCCCAGCAGACACCCTGCCCACCGACGGGGCAGAGGCTGTGCCACGTTAAGAAAACAGCCCACTTTTCTCCACACGTACTTGTAAAGTCATAGAAAATATGGGTACTGGTCTGGTCTTTGTCCCCAGTTCCTCCTAAAACTGCTTGTAACTTCCTGAGTGACAGGAGCGTCTGACACCGCGATTTGGTCCTTTGGAATCTTCTGAGCGATGGAACAACGTCTATCCTAATGGGGTGATCCCCGGTGACTCCCGGATAGGGGCCCGTCACCAGAAAAACCACACCACGGTCACAAATGCAGACCTTTCAGCCCACATCCCAGTCTCTGGAAGGGACAAAGGGCTGGAGACGGAGTTCGTGACTGACATGCCTATGTCACAGAGCCTCCACAAAAAGCCCAAAGTACAGTTCAGAGAGTGTGCAGGTGGGCAAACTCACCTTCATGCCCGGAGGGTGAGCTTCTCATCTCAGGGAGACTGAAGAGCCTGCACCTGGGCCCTTCCTGCCCTGTCCCAACCTGTCTCCTTGTCTGCCTGTCCCTCTGTGTCCTCTATTATATTGTTTACTTTTTAATGAACTGGAGAACATAAGTACGTCCCTGAGTTCTGTTCCAGCAAATTATCAAACCAAGGAGGGGGTCATGGGCAACTCTGATTTGTAGCCAAGGTGGACAGAAGACGTGGATGACCTGGGAACCTTCTGTCTGCAGTTGGCACATGGAGTGGGAGGAAGCCTCGTGGGACTGAGTCCCAACCCACGCTGTCTACCTAACCGGACCCCGCCCTACCGTCAGAATTGCTTGGCGTGGAAAATCCCACACATCTGGTGTCAGAGCATTTGAGAAGTGTAGTAACAGAATAAAGTAGAGGGAGAAACAGAGTTTTTCTCTAGACAGTAGAAAGTAACATCACTGAAGGTACGTGGATATTTCTCCACGGCACTGGTGGGTTTGTTCTGCTGGTTCTGCCCCCGCCTCCGAGTGCTGGGTCCTCCTGGGCGTGGTCATCCGCCTCGCTGTCTTCTCCACCTGTGCTCCTGGACTGCTGGTCTGGCCCATTCTCAAGGTTCTGAACATTACTTAAGTAGTGATGCCACCCAGATTCGTCTCTTTAGTATGAATCTTTTCCCTGAACTTTAGACATACATGTCCAACTTCTTTCTTTCATATCTACTTTGACATGCCTAACACGCCCAACTGCTAACACGCACAAGGCCGAGTTCCTGGTATTTCCTGCCTCTGTCCAGAAGCTGAGCTCTTCTCCCAGCTCAGCACACCGCCTCCTGGCTGACATCCCTGCTTTCATGTTTGTCTGTGTTTAGTTTGTTCAAAACACAGCCATGAGAGCAAACTAAAAATCTCAGTTAAACTCTGCCACTCTTGGGCTCAAAGTCCTCCAACACCTTTCAGTCTCGTGTCATTTCATGCCGCATAAAATCCAAAGCCCTCCTCACAAGTCTCAGCCTATACCATCTGCTCCCCTTCCCCACTGTGCTCCCCACCCGGTCTCCTGCCAACCTCTCCCGCTCACTCTGCGTTAGTCTGCTGGCCCGGCCTCCTCACTATTCTCACCTCAGGGCCTTTGCACTTGTTCTCTCTGCCTGCAACAGTTTGCCTCATCTTCCATGTTGGCTTCCTCTCTCTTTCTTATTCCAAGTCTTCACTCAAATATCATCTTCTGTGGAAATAGACACAGACCAACCAGCTGACTACAGGTAAACAAGAATTGTTCAGAGCTTGGTGCAGCACTTGCATTTTGTGAGAGTCCCAAAGGCAGACAGAGAAGGGGGAAACTTCAGAGTGGAAAAGGGGTGGCTTCAGTGCCCTGTTGGAGGCTGTTGGCATAAGGACACAGAGGTGGGCCTTCTACATGGAGGATTAGGGGTGCACCGTCAGGTTTCTCTACTTGGTCCTATGTTGGAAGCAAGGGCGAAAATTAGAGAAGCTGTGAGTTATTGACCAAGTCCTGGCCATGTGGGGCCAATTATTAAAGATGCTATTGTTTGGCTTTCTGGAGCGTTACTAGGGATCATGCTCCGACTTCTTACTAGTCTCTTAGAGACAGCAGGCTGGCTTCCTGGGCTGGTCGCTGGAGAATGTGGGTCAGAGTTCTGCTTTTTCATATGGTCTGGCCATTGTCTGCTTTTATATCCAGGAAGGCCTTCTCTAACAATCCTCTAAAATGCCAACTCTTGCCACACCCTTCATTTTCTATTTTTACTTTTATTTTTAATATGTATCACTATCTTTATACCCCATATGCTTCTCCCACCATGATGTAAACCCCTTGAGAAAGAGATTCTTGGCTATCTTTTTTATCATTATATCCAAGAACCGATACTTATCAATATAGCCTACAGTAAAAGTCAGTGACTATTATTGAATAAGACTCTTATTCAAGAAGAATTACCTTAGTTAGTAACTTTACCATGAAGAAAACTGCAGTCAGTAGCTTAACCAAGTGATCACGGTGAAATCCCCAGTACTGATAGCATGTACTCTCTGATGTGAGATGATGAGAAGGCTACATCATTTCTTTGGTTTTCTCCTCAAAACCCATCACCCAATCTAGTCATGAGAAAAAAAGCAGACAAACCCAAATTGCAGGGCATTTTGCTAAATGCCTGGGTAGTATTCTTCAAAAGTGTCAAAGTCATGACAGACAAGACGGGGAAAGTATCACAGTTCAGAGGAGACAATTAAATGTGGTGTCCTGGATTAGATCCTGGAAAACAAAATGGTCAAAGTTTCTCTGTGGAAAAACTAATGAAATCTCCACTCTACTTCATAGTATTGTGCCAGTGTTAATTTCTTAATATTGGTAACTGTGCCATGGTTATGGAAGATCTAAATGTTGGGAGGAGCTAGTGATGACATCCAGAAACTATATGTACTAGTCTTGCAGCTTTCTTTAAATCTATAATTATTTCAAAATAAATAGTTGTTGCCTTGGCTGGGTGGCTCAGTTGGATGGAGCATCATCTTGAACACCAAAAGTTTTGCAGGTTTGAATCTCTGCCGGGGCACATACCTAAGTCGCAGGTTTGATCCCTGGTTGAGGCACATGGGGGAGGCAATGGATTGATGTTTCTTTTGCATCAATGTCTCTCTCTCTCTCCTCTCTTTCTCTCTCTCTCCCTTTCTCTCTCTCTAAAATCGATAAATACATATCCTTTTGTGAGGATTAAAATGTAAAACGTTGTTTAAAATTAAAAATATTTCGAAAAGGAAAAAGTGTTACATTAGGATGGGAGGAAGGAAGGACTACATGGAATCATCCCAAATGCATTCTTAAGCACCTACCACGTGCTAAGTGTTGTTGAAATGATGGTACTACAGAATCAAATGCGATTGTACCCAGACACCTAGGGCCTGGTTTACGGTCGGGTAGAGAGAGGGAGCCTGCATGTTACGGCTGCTATGCTGGCATCTGACAAGGAACAGCAGAACAGCAGAGTCGGGCTGTAAGGCATGCTGGGTAGAGGGGGGTCAGTGTGGGAAAAGGCTTCTCAGAGAAGCTAAGTTACGAGATGAATGTTTATCCCGGGGGAGGGGCACATGGGGAAAGGGGTTTGGAAGGGACTGGGGACAGTCCTGAGCCCAGAGTCAGGCAAAACGACCTCACCCAGGAAACGTGTCAGGCCCGTGCGGAGTATCTCTGGTAGAATGGGCTCCACGGCTACACTGACTTCCCAAAGCACTCGATGTGTTGTTTGCTGCACAACTTTTCCGTTGATTTTTTACTTTTTATTAATTTTAGGAAATAAGCCAATGTATTTGGACCTCTTCTTTAAAAAGAAGTATGTCTAAAGGAATTCTAGTTACCCTTAAACTCGGAAGTACTCCATTCATAATTTAAAACTAGCTCATAATTTAAAACATATTGGATTTAGATGATATTTAATTTTTGACTAAGATGACCAAGACCAGTATAAGAACTTTTCCCATGCCAGTTTAAAGAAAGTGCTACCCCTTCCTGAGTGGCATTTTGAATGTGTACAGTGACTATTTTCTATTTATTTTCCTACCTTTAGCTACGGAGATCTGGTCTAAAGATTATTTAGAGATATCAAGGGATAAAGACAAAATTTTTACGAACTGAGGTGCTAAGTTCCGTGCATAGATTTTGGTTATTATGGAATGCCAACTGGTGTGTTGCTGATGAAACAGAGAAGTTGATCCATATGTTTGGAAATGCAGCAAAGGCCATATAAGAAGGATTTCGTCCATCCACTGATCCATCCATCCAGCAATATTTACTGAGTACCTACTGAATCCCTACACTGTGCTAGAAACCACAGTGTACAGGGGATACTTGGTCCCTCCCTTCAACAAGCATATGGCCCGATGGAGAAGGTAAACAAGGGACATAGGCAGCTGTATCCAGAGTGACAGGAACTCTGAGAGGGGAGACCAGAGGGCAGAATCGACCCCAGCTGGGTGCCAGGCAGGCCAGGTGCGCTGCATGATGGTGGGATGCCAGCCACAAGGGGTGCTAGTGTTTGCTGGACCTCGGAAGGGGCAGTGAGGGGCAGGGAAACACTTTCTCCGAGTGTCGGAGACACTCTTCTTCCTGCTGCCTCACAGACATGAGCTACCCTGTCCGTGTGTGCACAGGACTCTCCTAATGGCATCGGGACTTCTAGCTGTATTAGGCTGGAGCCACTGGGCGCTAAGGAACAATCCTGGTGACAAAAATGGAAAACTACAGGGACTTCTCTTTCTATGGTCTGGTGAACTTAACTGCTCCCGCCCCCAATCTTTGAGTCTTGTGGTCTCCAAGCACTGGAAAGGTCTGGGGCGGGCAGGTCTTACCGTGCACTCTTCTGCATCGCTTCATTTCTCATTAATTTGTTTGCTTTGTCAATGTCCAGGGGGCTGCAGTGATGCCTATAAATGGTCCCCTGGAAGCAGAACTGGCGCCTCCCTGCCGGCTCCAGCTCGGTCACCCCAGACCATACACCTTTCCATCCCTGGCCTTTAGCCTGATGTTCTACCACAGGGTGACCCCAGCCGGAAGCAGGCTTCGCCTCCTGCTGGCTCCAAAGGTCTCTTAAGGAATGAGTAGCAGTTCACTACTTAGCAACTGCCACCGCACCCTAAGTAATTCCTCCTCCCCCACAGGAGCTCCGGTGAACAGCTCTTTCTCTTTGACTACCTGAGTTCTGAAACCCTTGTGCAACTCTCGATGCATTTGGAAATAAAAGACAGAACTGAGAGACAGGATGCCCAGTGACTTTAACTTCTGATCATCATTATCACAACAATTATGTTTATAACATCAATGATTTGTAATACTTGTTTAGTAGTGCCGGACCTAGCATATTATTTTTACACTTCTGTATAATTAACATACAATAAACTGCATATACTTGAAGTATATAGTTTGATATCTGACACATACATATACCTGTGAAACTGTCACATGGTCAAGATAATGCACATATGCCATCACCCCCAAGTTCCCTCATTCCTCTTTGTTTCTCACGAAAGGTGCTAAAGATTTCCATGGATGTGAAAGATGTACGAGCTGTAAGTCTAACTGTACACCTGCCATCAGAAAAAGAGCAACATCCTGCCATGAGTCGCTTAGCATCATTCTAGCAAGATGAAGGAGCTGAGCAGGTGTGTAGAAAAGAACCATGTGACCTGGCCATAAACTAAACATACAACTTACGTCATCAGTGAGCTGTTCTAATGTGTGTTGCCTTGATGAGTGTCCCCCACCCAATGCTTCTCACAGCTGGATTGGGCGTCCCCTGCGTATTCCCGCCGCATACTGTCCTCACTCTGGGACAGAATCATACCCCTGTATTGCTCAAGACGATTTCTTTTCTTTTTTTCATCATGAGGCCAAGATGATCTTCATTCATCACAGTGTCTCTGATGCTCTAGCTAACACACAGCGGAGCTCGGTGCATTCTTGTGGAAGAGGAAAGTTAATGAGTCTCATTTTCCTTGAAAGCAACTGAGCAGAGAGATGGCTTGATTTCACTGTTTTCTCTCAATGTGCACCACAGACTAGTGGCATAATACAATGACATCATCTTTGAGTCTCAAAGTAGCATATTTCACTAATCAGGACAGCTTGGATCACATTCTACCAAACTATGTCATCACTGTGAAAACATTTTTAAAAATATATTATACAAAATGTAGCCACTTCCTTTAAAATATATATATATATTTTTCTTTATTGATTTTAGAGAGGGAGCGGAAGGGAAAGAGAGAGAAAAAAACATTGATGTGTTGTTCTGCTTATTTATTCATTCCCTGGTTGATTCTTGTATGTTTCCTGACCAGGGATGAAACCCACAACCTTGATGTACTGGGGTGATGCTCTGACCAACTGCACTACCCAGTGAAGACAGAGATATAGTGGTATTTTTGCTGATCTATGTCCAGTTTACTAAAAAAAAAAAAAAAAAATTTGGAAGAAGAACAGATAAAAAATGAGGTTTTTGTTCTTTTATAATTAATTGTAAAGAGATTCATTTGTTTGGCCACTCATTCTAAGCCTTGCCTAAATGGATTTGGGAATATTTGATTTTTTCTTTAGAAATCACTGTAAAGAGAGAAGCATTGCTTCAGAGACTTAAATCTCAAAGGCAGTTAGAGATTCACTGGCCACTTGGTGCATCAGGAAGATAAACCAGCATAGTGAGCAAAGACGTTCCGTACGCTTCAGCAGAGTCACGTGTTAACGGGCTCCGGCTGTCGCTGAGGATTACAGACACACTGATCTCATTTCCAACATGGCGTTCCAGCAGCCTCCTAAAATCCAAATTCCCCTTCAGCTGTGGCATTGGTTTCTAAGAATGGTGAACTAATCCTCCCCGTGGATATGCTTAAGTACCCCAGCTTGCTGACCACCACACTGCCCATGCTTCACAACTAGCCGTCTGCTGCTCTTCTGAGCCCCCGACCCTCGGAGCAAAGGCCGAGACAGACCTTGTCAGAACGTGCACAACGGCTTATGTTGGACAACTTGGCGGGGGATCTATGAGATTTCTTACACGCATAGAATTTTCATAAATCAGCATAGATAGGATCAGCTCACAAGGATATGAATTACAGCCTTCAAGCAGGAACTAAATCCAACAGCCTAAAAAAATTTTTTAAATAGTTTCCATATATTCCTTTTCCTTCCTAAGGAGAATGCAACAGAATTTAATCTAATTCTCTTTTAGAAATTCCACTTCCCATTGCCATTGTATATTAGACCATTTCCCCCTTAAATACATTTGTTCTTTTAACAAATTTTGCTAAAGTCTTACTGTAGCCCACTTCTAAAAGATGCTAATACAAACAGACCTGGTGTCAAGCAATGTGAAATGCGGGTGAAGGCATGCTCAAAAAGCACCTGCTGCATGTACCATTGTACAGCGTGTGCACAGGTGCCCAGAAGCCTACAGGACACAAGCAGAAAACTCGCTCATTGTGGGGGAGCAGAGGTGATGGCCAAGGAAGTCTCCCACGGAGGCCATGCTTGAGCAGGGTTACAGGCTGAATATGGGTTTTCCATCAGGGTACGAAGGGAGAGAGAGTCCAAAGAGCACAGCCCAGAGGTGTCCGCAGAGTACACTTTGAAAACGGGGAAGATATATGTCATGGGATGTTGGAAATGAACCTAAGGGCAACACATGACAAACACATGAAGTGCAAATGGCCCTGCTGAGTATTTGACCTCGACCCTCTGGAACATTTAAGCACAATTAGTTGTAACACAGTCATTTTTACATCTTAAATGGCCACTGAGACAAAATGTAAACCAATGCTCTGCAAAGAATGTGTCTAGGGACTTCGGCATATTAACAGCTATGACTAAAAATAATTTCTGGTCAAATGAGTTTGGAAAACTGTGGGGTAGGCATACTTACTCTGCTTAACCATACATGCTTCTCAAAATCTCTAACTTGCTTTTCTTTGTTTTGTTTCCCCAACGAAGGGGTCGTGCAACTTTTCCCAGACTTACTTCACTGTGAGAACTTTTGTTTTTACCGTCACAAGACATCTCATAGGATTAAGGCTCCCGAGAACACACCCTGGAAAATGCAGGTGCAGAGGATGGAGGGGGTTTCATGGGGTTGGTGGAGCTATTTACGAGAGGTAAATAGCCATAGAGCCTCAGCAGAGGCCTGGACTAGAGGAACCAGATCCTGTTTACTCTTCGAGGGGCCGCAGGGCACAGTCTGCGTGATGAATCATTGTGACGCCTGTCCTATAAGCCACCGGCGTCACAGAACCCATTCTGACAAACCTTTTCCAAGGGGCTAGTCTAGTAGTACTGTGTTAAACGTAAAGCCCCCTCCCCCATTATAAACCTAAGAAAATTGAGTCCCTAGTAAATGAATGACTTGATCAGAACTGAGAATCGTGATGTACACAGCAGCACCTCCTTCTCAGGGGAGGGGTCCCTGTCCCAGGAGGTGCCTGAAGCTGTGGCTGGTCCCGAACCTGATGTACTGTTTTTCTGTAAAAACACAAATGTGTGATGAAGTTTCACTTATAAATTAGGCACAGAAAGAGGGTCACAACCATAATTAATAATAAAATAGAACAATTATACAATATACCTTAATAGACGGTATGTGAATATGTTTCTCTGGCTCGCTCTCAATAATATCTGGAGTCTTTCATTTTATATATATATATATATATGTATGTATGTATGTGTATATATATTTCATTTATATATGTATAAAATGAAAGATTCCAGATATATATATGTTAATCCTCACCTGAGGATATTCTTCCACTGATTTTCGGTAGAGTGTGAGGGAAGGAGGGAGAGAGAGAACACCATGTGAGAGAGACACATCGATTGGTTGCCTCCACCCTGGGCTGGGGATCAAACCTGCAGCCAAGGCCTGATCCTTTGACGGGAAATCAAACCTGCGACATTGGGTCCACAGGCCGACATTCTACCACCCACCGAGCCAGACCAGCCAGGGCTCCATTGAGCACTGTGGCCCCGTGACTTCGGTAGGAACCAGCGAGGGAAACTGCAGTGGGCCTTGCAGTCCGCTCCCCGCGCGTCCCGTCCCCGGAGGAGAGCCCCAGGGTGACTATGAACCCCGATAGTCACCGAACCCGTCGTGCTGGTCTCCGGATTAGATTTCGTTATGTTTGGACAGAGATCCACGTTGCATCAGGGAATAGCTGATGCCCTAATGACACTAGCGAAGTTTCGCTGCCAAGAGTTGACTTTGCGGGAGCTGGAAAGTTGCCCGCATTTCACCCCGCGCGGCTGCACCCCGCGCTCCCACGCTGCTGGGAAGGGCACCCCCAGGCCGGAGGCGCCCCCAGGCCGCCCGAGCCCACGGGCCAGCTGCTCCTTCAGGGAGGGGTTCAAGAGGCGGGTACGTATTTGGGTTTTGGGAGAGTCGTCTCGAGGCTACACGGTTATCCTTCCAATAGCCACTGTGGGGAAGCTGGGTGCTAATAATGGTTTATTATTATAATTCCATTGTAAGTAGCCATTTAGAGAGTATTCAGAATCCAGCGTCAAAGCACTGCTCTCGGTCTGGACTTCCCTGTGACACAGACTCCCTCTGAGCCCCGCTGACAGAGTAGGTCTCGGGGCCCCTCCTGCCCCGGGGAGCGGAGGTACCGCAGGGACTGCGACGTCCTCTCCCCCGGCCACCTGCACTGCGGGCCTCACCGAGGCAGGATGGAAGCGTTGGATGCTTTTGAAAGTGCTCCACTGTGCCTGCATCCAGCCATTAGAACCGCCTCGATGTTAGAGTCTCCGAACTATTCTCCCCACTCTGAACCTTTCGCTAGCTTTCAATTTTACTTAAAAAAATAATTGTTTCACATAGGATGTGACCAGCAAGATTCACCGTCCAGTGACTGTGCTATTCAGTCAATAGATGCCAGTCTCTGAAGTGTTCATTGAAATACTAAATATTTTTCTTAACTATTAAAAATTACTGAAGGTCAGCCCGACTGGTGTGGTCAGTGGTTGAGCATCGACCCATGCACCAAGAGGCCGCCGGTCTGATTCCTGGTCAGGGCACATGCCCAGGCTGTGGGCCTGTCCCTGGTGGGGGGCATGCAGGAGGCAGCCAATCAATTTCCCTCTCATCAATGTTTCCATCTCTCTCTCCCTTCCTCTGTCTCTAAAATCAATAAAGGAAGAAACAAACAAACAAACAAATTACTGGAGGTCAAAGATGAAAAACTTGCCTGTTCTTATGCACTTTGCATCCTGGTAAAAAAATGCTTGTGACGTGCGTTTACTCGGGATGAACGAGGAGGCAAAGGGACTGTTAATGAAACATACCTGATCCACGTATGAAGCTGCTGTCTCACAACACGGGACTAATTGGTTTTCCGTGAAAAGGAAAAAAAGAAAGAAAACTAGGAGGGCACTGTCTATAAATTCCGAAGAAGTATTGGGATAATTCTAGTCCAACTAACCAAAGGGAATACAAAAACTAAGAAGTAAAAATTAAGTTTCTTAAACCCTAGGAAGCAGCCTGTAGACACCAAGAAAGACATTTCATGTTATTCATAAATCTTGAGTCAATTATTTTCAGTGATCATATCTTTCCTCTTTAGGAAAAAAAATGCTATTTTTCCCCAAAGCAATCATCAAAATTTTTTATAAAGAAACATAAAAATTTTTAATAATTTTGAAATGTTTTTACTATGCGTTCTGAACAATCATGACTATACCAAGAAAGAAAGAAAGAAAGAAAGAAAGAAAGAAAGAAAGAAAGAAAGAAAATGAAACAAATAAGTAAATATTTTTAAAAGTTACTTATAATTAAATGGATGCATTAAAAATGCCACTCAGCTTCCACATATTAAACTTATTCTGAGGTAACAGCATATTGTTTTGCAAAAGCTGTGGTACATATACACAATGGAGTACTATGCAGCTGTAAGAAAGAAAGATCTCTTAAGCTTTGAGACGACATGGAGGGACCTAGAAAGTATTATCCTAAGCAAAACAAGCCAAGCAGAGAAAGACAAGTATCATATGATCTCACTTATTTGTGGAATATAATGCACATAACAGTCTGAGGAATGGGGTAGTCCCAGAGACGTAGAAGTGGAGTACAGACTGACAATTCCCAGAAGAGGGTGTGGGTGTGGGGGGGAAGAGATAAACCACAGAACTTACATGCATGTATGCATGAACAATGGACATGGACAACAAAGCTAGGGACAGGGCAGGGAGGGAGGGGGAAGAGGGTGTCAATGGTGAAAAAGGAGAAACATCTGTAGCTTGTAAAAATGAAATAATCTTTTAGATACTAAAATACAACACTCACAAATATTCTGAAGTGGGTATTTTTTTTCACATTTTAACATAATGGCTACAAATTCTAAACACATCAAATGACTGCTTATTTTTATTCTAAAAATTAATCTCCTAAAGTAGAACATCTCCATTCCGTGTTTGCAGTAGGCTCTAGGCTTCAACAAGGCATAGTTGTTAGTACAACAAGAAATACTTTGACAATAGCAAGGTCTTATATGAATTAAAGTTCTTAAAATAAAAAAGCTCCTGAAAATTTTATCTCTCTTTACATATAGAGAAAATAAAAATCATTTTCAAAAGGCAAAGACAAAGATAACATTTGGAGAAGATTTAGGAGATTCAACATATATTGAGAAAAGCTATGTAGATATAATAAAAACATGGTAAAAATGCTACATGCCACACAATCCAATACAATAGCCACTGGCTCATGTGGCATTGATCACCTGATTCATAGCTGCTGCAAACTGAACTGTGCCATAGGTATAAAAATACATGCATTTTGAAGACAGTGGTATTCAACCCAAGTTCGGCTGCTTATTGAAAGCCAACAACAATCAAGAGACAAGGGTTGGTAAAAGGAAATAGGTTTAGTCAAGAGCCAGCAATGGCAGATTAATATTGCAAAGACCATTTTAACAACTGGGTGTAGGCAGGGTTTCTTTTTTAAGGAGGGAGGAGAAAAAGAAAACAAAAACAAAAACAGAACACTGGAATTGAAAGGAGGGGGTTGAGAGCCCTCCACTAAGAGGAACAGTGCACGTCAGCAAGTCTGTTCAGGTACCTGGTTGAGGGTCAGCAAATCTCCTGGAGCCAGAACAGCTGAAGGTTGTACTCTGCTTCTTCTTCTTCTTCTTCTTCTTCTTTTTTAACTAAACTTATATTTATTATTGAATGTATTATAGATGTTCCTCCTTCTTCTCCCACTGATATTTGCTCCTCCACACTCCCACCCCCCTCCTGCTTTCCCCACCCTATAGTCTGTGTCCACTGGTTATGCATAGAAGTTCTTTGGTTTATCTATTTCCACCCCCCCACTTCCCTTTGAGGTTCATCAGTCTAACACCAATTTTGTCTTCTTAATCCCTTCACTCTTTTTGTCCATATCCCTTACCGCCCTCCCATCTGGAAAACACTAAAACATTCTGTGTGTCTTTGAGTCTGTTTCTGTTCTGCTTGTTCATTTTGTTTGTATAGTCAATAGTTGAAAGATATGTATTTATTGCCATTTCATTGTTCATTTTTTTAAATCTTTTTTTTCCTTCAAAAAGACCCTTCAACATTTCATATAATACTGGGTTGGTGGTGAACTCCTTAGTTTTTCCTTGTCTGGGAAGCTCTTTATATGTCCATTGATTCTAAATGATAGCTTTGCAGGATAGAGTAATCTTGGTTGTATGTTCTTGCTTTTCATCACTTTGACTATTTCTTGCCACTTCCTCTGGCCTGCAAAGTTTCTTTTGAGAAATTGGCTGACAGTCTGATGGGAGCTCCCTTGTAGGTAACTAACTGCTTTTCCATTGCTGCTTTTAAAATTCTCTTTGTGTCTTTAACCTTTTGCATTGAAGTTATGATGTGTCTTGTTGTGGGTTTGGGACTCTCTGTGCTTCCTGGATTTGTAGGTCTATTTCATTCACCCAGTAAGGAAAGTTTTCTATCATTATTTTTTCAAATAGGTTTTCAATTTTTTGCTCTCTCTCTTCTCCTTCTGCCACCTCCATGATGCAAATGTTGGTATGCTTGAAGTTGTCCCAGAGGCTCTTTACACTATACTCAGTTTTGAATTCTTTTTTTTTTTTTTTTTGCTGTTCTCATTGGATGTTTTTTGTTTCCTTATATTCCAAATCAATGGTTACCTCTTGGCTTTACCTACTTTACTATTGATTCCCTGTAAATTATACTTTATTTCAGTTAGTGCCTCCTTCATTTCTTACTGTGCATCCTTCTTTCTGACTGCTCCTTTTTTATGATCTTGAGCTCCTCACTAAGTTCATTGAGCATCCTTATAACCAGTGATTTGAACTCTGCATCTGTTAGATTGCTTATCTCCATTTTGATTTAGATCTTGTCCTGGAGTTTTTTTATGTTCTTTCATTTGGGACAAGTTTTTTTTGTCTCCTCATTTTGGCTACCTCCCTGAGTTGCTATGTCTCCTAGGCTTTGTAGGGTGGCCTATTGTAGTAGGTGTTCGGGAGGGTTCGGTGGCACAGCCTCCCTGATCACCCCAGCTGTGAACTGTACACCCTTCTCTTGTAAATGAGTCTTGATTGCTGTTGGCATGTCAATGGGAGGGATTTACTCAAGCTGATCAGCTGTGCCAGTTACCACTGACTTCTGACTACCTTGGAGGAGCAGCTGTGCAGAGGCCCACCACACAGAACAAGACTTATTTCATCAGGGCTCTGGTACCCACCGAGTTCATTCTTTGAATGTGTCATTTGTGGAGGTCATTGGGTTGTGGTACTTTGACATGGTCTGAAGCTATCCACTGGGTGTGCTGGCTCTGGGGCAAGGTCAGCCACTGCCTGTGTTCTACCCAGGGCCACCAGGCATAAGCTACAAAGCAATCTACAGATGGATGCTTCTAGAGTCAGGCCTGGGGTCACTTAGTGAGAGATAAGGGGCTCACTGAAGCCAGATTCTGCTTGTTTGAGAGAATTTAAGAAAATCTGAAGCAGGATTCAAGACAGGTTGATCCTATGTTAAAGTCACTGAAAACAGCTTGGGTGGGCCCAAAATTTGGTTGGGGCAGGGCCTCAGGGAATCACCAGGGTGGAGCAAACCGTGTGAGCCATATTGCTGGGGTCCCAGATATGGTGCCCATCTGCCTGTCCTGTGGGGGAAGCGTTCACCAAAGGAACAATGGCCAATAGCAAATCTGTGTGGGAGAAAGCTGCCCCTCCAGCACTTGCCCTAATGCCAAAGAACTCAGTTCTTCCCCATATGTCTCTGGTACATCTCAAGATGCCTCCCCCACACTGGAGCTCAGAGGGAGTAAGTCCAAGTAAGTCCATGCACCAGCCCCTTAAGAGGAACTGCCTAGGAGTGGCAGGGCTCGTGGTCCTAGGCTGAGCCATTAGAGGGCGCCTCCTGATCCTTCTCCACAGCTGCTATTCTTGCACCCCAAGCCAAGCCTGGGGTGGTGAGGGGGATTGGTGGTGGCTCTGCAGCTTGTCAGTGCCTTGAATCTGCCCTTTGGGTCCTCTGCCTTTGAAGATAATACCTGTGGCTTTGACTCAGTGTTTGTGTTCCTGCCATGAATTTCATTTATTTATTTTAATCCTCACCTGAGGATATTTTTCAATTTTTGTTCAGATAGAGTGGGAGGGAGGAAGAGAGAAAGAAACATGAACATGAAAAAGACACATCAACTGGTTGCCTCCTACTATACCTCAGCCAGGGCTGGGGACGAACTGCAACCAAGGTGCATGCCTTTGACTGGAATCAAACCCATGACTCATTGGTCTGCCGGTCAATGCTCTAACTGCTGAGCCAAACCAACCAGGGCCCTGCATGGATTTTAAATAAGGAAGATGTGTGGGTATATGCAATCTTCAGCATATAGAAAAGGGCCTGGCATGTACCTGACGCTTAATAAAGATTTGTTGAATGAAGGGAGAAAAAATGGTGGCAGAGTAAATGGAAGCTACACAGACCATCTTCAAGGACCAGATTGGAATTACAACTAAAATGAAGGCAAATCATCAGGAAAAGCCAACTGAAAAGCAGCTGGAGGGAACCCGTATAACCAGGGATGGAAAGAAGACAACAAGTAAAGCCTGGCAGGAAGTGCAGAGGCACAGGAGGGCAGGCTGGGAGCTCATGGAAAGCAGATGAGGACTGTTTTAGCTGTGAGCAGTCAGTTCCCTGAAAGGCCAGAGTGCCAAATCTGCTATAGCCACTCACCTTGGGCTTCCACAGAGGGAAGGCGGACTGAACTGGAACTGTGGGGAGAGATTCTGGGGCTCTTGGCTCACAAGAGAGTTGGAGAAGAGGACACTGGGAGTTTTGTGCTGAATCACTCCCTCATGAGACAGTGGCCATCTTGTTCAAAGAGCCCCTGGGAGGAGCAATAGACCTTCCTTCAGGAATTTAACACCACCAGGCCAAGCCAGAGAAATGCAAATTGAGGCTCATTAAGAGCTAGAGACTGCCAGTAAGCAATTATCTCACCTACTGGAAATCCTCTTATCCTGTGGACCTGAGCAATTTTTCATTCACATGAGGGCTGCAACATGAGGCTTATTAAGTAACTGATAATAACAGTCTGCAGGCAAAGCTAGAGGATAACTGAACCTTTACTTCACCTGCAAATCAACCCAGGAAAGTTAGATTTGACAGTGGTGTGTAATATGTGTCCTCCCACACTCATCCAAATCCAGTAGAGGGAGCCACGATCAATGGAACACCAACATCCGAAGGAGAAATTTGGCAGGCTCCAAAACCCACTGACACAGTCAATATGGTGGAACAAACAAATCCCAAAATAAAGAACAAGAGAATTTTACAGAAGATGAGATAAATGAAATGGACTTGAGCAAGGTATCAGAGGCAAGGTTCAGTTTAATGATTATGAGGAAGCTCAACAGCATAAGTAAAGATATAGAAAAATTGAAAATCAACCAATTGGAAGTGAAAAACCACCAAATGGAAATCAAGGATGACAAAGCAGAAATAAAGAACACATTAGAAAGAATAATCAGCAGAGTAGAGGAAGTCAAAGATCAGATCAGTAAATTAGCAGACAGGGTAAAAAAAAAAAAAAAAAAAATCACCCAATCAGAGAACCAAAAAGAAAAAACAATTAAGAAACAGGAAGATAGCATAAGAGAACTGTGGGACAACATGAAACATAACAACATCCACATCATAGAAAATCCAGAAGAAGAAGAAAAGAGCAAGGGTTACAGAATATATTTTCAGAAATAGTGACAGAAAACTTCTCTAACTTGGAGAAGGAAAAGGTCATACAAGTTTAAGAAGCACAGAGAGCCCCAAGTAAGAACTCAAACAGGCCCACACCAAGATACACAATAATTAAAATGCCAAAAATTAAAGACAAAGAGAGAATTCTAAAGGCAGCAAGATATAAACAACAAATTACTACCAAAGAACCCTGATAAGGCTATCAGCAGACTTCTCAACAGAAACACTACAGGCCAGAGGGAATGGCATGAAGTAATCAAGGTCATGAAAAGCAAGGATCTGGATCCAAGACTACTCTATCTACTCTATCCAGCAAGGCTTTCATTCAAAACAGAAGGTCAAATAAAGAGCTTCCCAGACAACAACAACAACAACAACAACAAACAAACAAAAAAAAACAGGCTAAGGGAATATATTAGTACTAAACCAGCAATGCAAGAAATGTTAAAGAAACGGCTGAGATAAGCACAAAGTCATAATAAATGAAAATGGCAATAAATAAGCACATATCAATAATAACCTTAAATATAAATGAATTAAATGCTCTGATCAAAAGACACAAAGTCGCTGAATGGAAAAGAAAGCATAAATCTTATATATGTTATTTACAAGAAACCTACCTCACAACAAAAGACTCACATAAGTTGAAAGTGAAGGGATAGAAAAAATCTTCTAAGCAAATGAAACGGAAAATAAAAGTTGTAGTAGTAACACTCATATCTGATAAAATAGACTTCAAAATGAAGGCCATCACTAGAGACAAAGAAGGCCACTACATAATTTTGAGAGGGTCTATCCAACAGGGCTATAACCTTGGTAAACATATATGCACCCAATAAAAGAGCACCAAAATACATTAAAACACTTCTGGATTACTTCAAAAGAGAAGTTGATAGCAATACAATCATAGCAGGGGACTTGAACACCCCACTGACATCACTGAATAGATTCTCTAGACAAAAAATTAACAAGAAAACAGAGACTAGAAAAGATGCACTAAACATGGATTTAATGGATATCTACAAAGAATTTTACCCCAAAACTGCAAATTACACATTCTTCTCAAGTGTACATGGAACATTCTCAAAGACAGAACACATGTTAGGACACAAACTAAGTCTCTACAAGTTTAAGAAGATTGAAATCTTATCAAGTATCTTCTCTGAACACAATGGCATGAAACTAGAAATCAATTACAAGAAAAACACTCAACAACATTCAAACACATGGAGGCTATATATAGTGTGTTAATAGTGTGTTATTAAACAATGAATAGGTTACCAAGGAGATCAAGGAAGAAATTAAAAACTTCTTGGAAACCAATGAAAATGAGCACACAACAACACAAAATCTATGGGATACAGTGAAAGCAGTCCTGAGAGGGAAGTTCATAGCAATACAGACCTAACTCAAGAAAGAAGAAAAATTTCTAATTGACTATGTAACCCTACATCTGAAAGAACCAAAAAGTAAACAAAAAGAAAAACCCAGAGCAAGTAGAAGGAAAGAAATAGTAAAGATCAGAGCAGAAATAAATGACATAGAAACTAAAAAAAAAAAAAATTCAAATATCAATGAAACAAAGGACTGGTTCTTTGAAATGTTAAAGAAGATTGATGGACCCTTAGCCAGACTCACCAAGGAACTAAGAAAGAGGACCCAGAAAATACAAAATCAGAAATGAAAGAAGAGAAGTAACAACTGACACCACAGAAATACAAATCATCGTAAAGAATACTATGAACAATTATACGCCAACAAATTGGACAATCTAGGCAAAATGGACAAATTTCTAGAATCACACAGTCTCTCAAAAGTGAACAGGGAAGAGATAGAAAATTTGAACAGACAAATAACCCTAAGGAAATTGAAGATGTAATAAAAAAAAAAACTCCCAGCACACAAATGCCTGGGCCCAGACAGCTTCACGGGGAAGTTTTACTGAACATTCAAGTAAGAACTAACACCTATTCTCCTCAAAGTATTAAAAATAATTCAAGAAGAAGAAAGATGCCCCAGCTCATTTTGTGAGACCAGCATAATTCTCATTCCAAAACCAGATAAAGACACTACAAAGAAAGAAAACTACAGGCCAATATCCCTGATGAACATAGATGCCAAAATTCTAAACAAAATACTAGCAAATAAAATCCAGCAATACATCAAAAAATTATTCACCATGACCAAGTGGGATTCATCCCAGTGATACAAGGCTGGTACAATATTTACAAAGCAATAAATGTGATACACCACATACATAGAATGAAAGATAAAAACCATATGATCATATCAATAGATGTTGAAAAAGCTTTCGACAAAATCCAGCACCCATTTCTAATATAAATGCTCAGCAATTCGGGAATAGAGGGATTGAAAGAATTGACATCTTTAAAATGTCTATACTACCCAAAGCAAACTGTAGATTCAATGCAATCCCCATTAAAATACCAATGACAGTCCTTGTCAGTTTGGCTTAGCGATTAGAGAGTCAGCCCAAGGACAAATGAGTCTCAGGTTTGATTCCAGTCAAGGGCACATACCTTGATTGCAGTTTATCCCCGGCCCTGGTCGGGTCCTGTGGGAGGCAACCATTCAATGTGGGTCTATTACATCGATGTTTCTCTCTCCCTCTCTCTCTCCCCCTCCTTCCCATTTTATCTAATAATAAATAAATAATATCTTCATGTGAGGAATAAAAAATAAAATACCAATGACAACCCAGATGATGTGGCTCAGTGGCTGAGATGAACCCATGCACCCAGAGGTTACCATTTGATTCCTGGTCATGGCACATGCCCAGGTGATGGGCTTAATCCCCAGAGGCAGAAAGTGGCCAATCAGTGTTCTCTCTCATCCATGTTTCTATCTCTTTCTCTTCTCCCTTCCTCTCTTTGCAAAAATCAATAAAGGAAAAACAAATTTTTTAAATGCCAAACATATATTTCACCAAACTAGAACAAATCCTCCAAAAGTTTATATGGAAACAAAAAAGACCCTGAATAGCCCAAACAATCTTGAAAAAGATGAACAAAGTAGGATGGATCACAATACCAGATATCAGATTATACTACAAAGCCATTGTAATCAAAACAGCCTGGTACTGGCATAAGAACAGGCATATAGATCAATGAAACAGAACAGAAAACCCAGAAATTGATCCAAGACATTATGCCCAATTAATATTTGACAAAAGGAGGCAAAAGCATACAGACAGCCTCTTTAATAAATTGTGTTGGGAAAATTGGACAGTTACACACACACACAAAAAAAAATGAAACTGGACCACCAACTTACATCATACACAAGAATAAACTAAAAAATAGATAAAAGACTTAAATGTGACATGTGGATCCATAAAAATCTTACAAGAAAAAAAAATATAGGCAACAAAATTTCAGACATCACATGCAGCATAATGTTCACTGATACAAACCTTAAGGCAAAAGAAACAAAGGAAAAAAATGAATAATGGGACTACATCAAACTGAAAAGCTTCTGCACATGGAAAGAAATAAGCATCAAAATGGAAAAAGAACCCATTATATGGAAGTTCATAATTGCCAATGATATGTCAGATAAGGGTTAATTTCCAAAATATATGGAGTACTCATACAACTCAACAAAAGAAAGCCAAAGAATCCAATTTAAAAATGGGCACAGGACATAAAGAGACACTTCTCCAAATAGGACATACAAATGGCCAAGAGGCATATGAAAAAATGCTCAACATCACTAATCATCAAAGAGATGTAAATTAAAACGACCATGAGGTATCACCTCACACCTGTCAGAGTGGCCGCCATCAACAAATCCTCAAACCACAAGTGCTGGTGAAGGTGTGGAGAAAAGGGGACTCTAGTACACTGCTGGTGGGAATGCAAACTGGTGCAGCCACTGCGGAAAACACTATGGTGTTACCTCAAAAAATTAAAAATGAAACTGCCATTTGATCCAGTGATCCCACTTCTAGGAATATACCCTAAGAAGCCTGAAACACAAATCAAGAAGAATATATGAACCCCTATGTTTATAGCAGCACTGTTTACTATTGCTAAGATCTGGAAAACAGCCCAAGTGTCTATCAATAAATAGATGAGTGGATAAAAAAGCTGTGGTAAATATACACAATGGAATGAATACTATGCAACTGTAAGAAAGATCTCTTATCCTTTTTGACGACATGGAGGGACCTGGAGATTATTATGCTAAGGGAAATGAGCCCCAAAAACAGAAAGACAAATATCACATTATCTCCCTTATCTGTGGAAGATAATGGACAAAATAAGTGGGTAAACAAAATAGAACCAGAGACATAGAAGTAGGGTTCACACTGACAAACCTCAGAGGAGGGGGGCAGGGATGGGAAGAGATAAACCAAAGAACGTATACACATGCATGCATAACCAGTGGACATAGAGAACAATGCTATGAGGAGAGGGGTGGGATCTGGAGGAGGATGTCAATGGGGGAAAAAAGAGAAACGTCGGCCTCAATTCCCACTGTCCTTTTCTGCAAGAAGTTTGGGGACTTCTCTTCCTGGCACTGGAACTCTGATATGGGGCTCCTGGTGTGGGACAGTAACCCCTCAGTCCTCAGAGAGGACCTTCACAGCTGAGATGTCCCTCCTGATTTTTATCCACCACACATGGGTATAGGATCAGCCATCCACACCTCTGCCCCTCCTGCCAGTCTCAATGTGGCTTTTTCTTTCATTTTGTAGTTGTAGTACTTCTATTCAGCTTGTTTTCAGGCAGTTTTAAATGATGGTTGTTATGTAGTTTAGTTGTAATTTTGATGTGGTTTTGGGAAGATGTGAGCACCATGTTTACCTATACTGCCATCTTGACCATAAGAAATAATGTTTAAAAAATGGTAGGGTGAATTACAACAGTGGCAAAACATGTAAACTATTTAATTAATAAATTTTATCATACATTGAAATAGTAGTATTTTAAATATATTGAGTCAAATAGAATATATCTTAACAAAACCAGGATGTATACTCTCACCAATTTATTCAGCATGGTATTGGAAGTCCTAGCCACAGCAGTCAGACAAGAAAAAAAGAAAGACATGCAAATTGAAAAAACATAATTAAAACTATCACTATTTGCAGAAGACATAATACTATACATAGAAAAATTCTAAGATTCCACCAAATAACTATTAGAACTAATAAGTGAATTCATAGAAGGTACAGGATACAAAACTTATATACAAAAATTTGTTATATTTCTGTACACTAAAAACAAATGATCAAAAGGACAAATTAGGAAAACAATCTCTTTTATAAATGCATCCAAAAATAAAATACCTAGGAATAAATTTAATCAAGTAGGTGAAAGTTACTTACTCTGAAAACTATAACACATTGAAGAAATAAATTAATGAGGACCTATATAAATGGTGGGATATACCATGCTCAGCAACTGGAAGGATTAATATCATTAAATTGTTTATAGTACCCAAAGAAATACACAGATTCAATGGAATTCCTATTGCAATACCAATGGCATTTTTTTCAGAACTAGAACAAATAATTAAACATTTTATATGGAACCAGAAAAGACACCAAATAGCCAAAAATCACTCTTGAGAGAGAAGAAAAAGTTGGTGGCATCATATTCCCTGGTTGTTATGTAGTTTAGTTGTAATTTTGATGTGGTTTTGGGAGGATGTGAGTACCATGTTTACCTACACTGCCATCTTGACCGGAAGAAACAATGTTTCAAACTATACTTCAAGGATACAGTCATCAAAACAGTATGCTGCTGGTACAAAAACAAACGCATAGATCAATGGGACAAAATAGAGAGCCCAGAAGTAGATTATCACTTCTATGGCCAATTAATCTACAAGAGAAGCAAAAATATACAATAGAGAAATGTCAGGCTCTTCAATAAGTGTTGGGAAAACTGGCCAGATAAATGAAAAAAAAAAAAAAATAGTGGACCACTCTCATACCATACATAAAAAATTGACTCAAAATGGATTAAAGACTTAAATGTAAGATAAAAACTATAAAACTCCTATAAGAAAATAAAGGCAGTAAACACTTTAGCATCAGCCTTAGCAATATCTTTTTGTATGTATTCCCTCTAGCAAGGGAAAGAAAAGCAAATATAAATGGGATTCCATCAAACTAAAATTCTTCTGCATGATGAAGTAAGTTATCCACAAAATGAAAAGATAACCTATTGAATGCTAGAATGTATTAAAAAATGATACAACCAATAAAGAGTTAATATCAAAAATATATAAGGAACTTGTCTGGAGGGTTTGGTTCAATGGATTGAGAGTCGTCCTGTGGACTGAGGTCCTGGTTCGATTCCCAGTCAGGTCACATGCCCAGGTTGCAGGCTCGATCCCCAGTATGGGGTGTGCAGGAGGCAGCCGATCAATGTTTCTCTCTTATCTTGTTTCTATCTCTCTTTCTCATCCTATCTCTCAAAAAAATCAATAAAGACATATTTAAATATATACATATATGGAACTCATACAATTTAATATGAGAAATCTGATTAAAAAATGAGCATAGGGCATGAATAAACATTTCTTCAATGAGGACACACAGTTGAACATTAGGCACATGGAAAGATGGTCAACGTCACTAATCATCCGAGATATGCAAATCAAAACCACAATGAGATACCACCTCACACCTGTCAGAAAGGCTACTTTCAATAAATCAACAAACAACTAGTGTTGGTAAGGACGTGGAAGAGAACACTCATGCACTGTTTATAAATTAGTGTAGTCACTGTGGAAACAGTATAAAAACTCCTCAAAAAATTAACAAAAACAAAACTACCATGTGATTTAGCAATTCCACTTCTGTGTATTTATCCAAAGAAAACAAAACACAAATTTGAAAAGATATATGCTCCCCTATACTCATTGCAGCATTATTTTCAGTAGCCAAATATGGTATCAACTTAGGTGTCCATCAGTAGATGAATGGGTAAAGACGATTTGCTATGTATTTCCACAATGGCATATTACTCAGCAATAAAAAAGAATGAGATTGTGCCATTTGCGACAACTTGGATAGACCTAGAGGGTGTTATGCTAAGTGAAATAAGTCAGACAAAGGAAGACAAATCTTGTATGAATTCACTTATGTGTGGAACCTAAAGAATAGAATAAATGAACAAACAAAACAAAAACATACTCATAGATACAGAGAACAAACGGATGGTTGCCAGAGGGGTAGAGGGTTTGGAGATGAATGAAAAAGGTTAAGGGAAATAAAAGGTACAAAATTCCAGTTGTAGAATAAATCAGCCATAGCTATGTAGTGTAAAGCACAGGGAATGTAGTCAGTTTATACTAACTTTGCCCAGTGACAGATGGTTACTAAACCTAGTGTGCTGAGCACATTGTAAGGTATACAATGTTGAGTCCCTATGCTGTACACCTGAAATTAATATAATATTGTATGCCAACTATACTTAAATACATTTTTAAAAATTAACTTCACCTTTTTAGAATTTATTTTTCCTTTTTTAATATGGCCACCAGAAGATTTAAAAATACATACAGTACATGCTCACATTGTGTTTCTATCGAATAACATTGCTATATAGAATCAGTTTTTTTTCTATATTTTTTATTTAAATTTGATTTTAATTAAATAAACTTCATGCTCGTAGCTGCATACAGCTAGATATTTTTAAAAGTACGTCTCTTATAAATTATAACAAGTACATTTTAAAAGTCATTGATTAGCTTGCAGATCAGTATGCAAAACACAACCAGAGGGTGAAACAAGTTGAAAGCAGGCGAGTCTAGGTTAGACGATTTCTAACCTCGAGTCTGTCTGTCCCGGGGTAAAACAGAATTTGAAGATGACATGGGGTCAAGCAAAGTCCTGGAACCGCTCACCTGGCAAAGCATAAGGTGAGATGTGACATTCGGTCAGGAGCCATGAGCAGGGTTCTGTTACTGTGAAGAATGGACCAGAAAGGAAATTCTTCCAGAATCTTCATTTTCTCCACGGGAAAATAGACACACAACAGAGTCTCAGCACATTCAGTAGCCGGGTTTTAGAACACACATCCAGTAAAAATTATAAATCTCTGACAAACATTTGTCAAAAATCATTATGAATAAGTTATATATGAAGTTTTCTAAAAAAGGACAACATTACAGATAAAACAGAGACTACAAAATCCAAAGTGAATTCTCTGAGTAATTTTGTGTCATTAAAATTTAAAGCTATAGTAATTTGTCTTAGTACAGTAAGCGTAGTATGAAATAATTTACCAACTCTGATCCAGAAAAAAATAGAAAGTCTCAATAATTGTATAATAAATTTAATTGAATAATTTAAATCCATTTAAAAATCGTCTCACAAGGAGGACACCAGGTCTATACAGGTGTGTTTTATGCAATTTTCAAAGAATGAATTATTCCAATGTTTTATGCATTCTTTGGGAAAATTATAAAAAGTGACTACTTTCCAAATAATTTTATGAAACTACAGAAATGTTGATCCCCAAACTTGGCAAGGACAATATGAGAAAAGAAATTTAAATATAATCCCACTCTGGCCGGTTTGGCTCAGCGGTTAGAACGTCGGCCTGCGGTCCCGAGAGACCGGGGTTCAGTTCCCGCTGAGGGCATGTACCTTGGTTGCAGTTTGTCCCTGGCCCTGGTTGGGTCGTGCAGGTGGCAGCCACTCGATGTGTCCCTTTCACATTGATGTTTCTCTCTGTCTTCCTCTCTTTTCCTTCCACTCTATCTGAAGAAAAAAATTAAAAATGTCCTTGGGTGAGGATAAAAAAAAAATACAATCCCGTTCATGGATATACAAAATGTTAACAAATCCATCAATGTATTCTTTTTCATTGTTATTTTTTGTTGTTAATCCTCACCTGAGGATATCTTTCCATTGATTCTTTTGGATAGAGTGGAAGGGAGGGAGGGACAGACAGAGAGAGAAAGACATCGAGGTGAGAGAGACGCATTGATTGGTTGCCTCCCTGCAGAACCCTGACTGGGGCCGGGGATCAAACCAGCAACCCTTTTGCCCTTTTGTCTGCGGGCCCCTGCTCTGACCACTGAGCACCAGCCAGGGCAACAATGTACTCTTTTTAATACTAACTAAATTGGATTAATTCCAAGACTGCCTACTGTATGATTTCATTTATATGAACTTCTAGAAAAAGGCAAAACTGTAGTGATGAAGATGAGCACATGCGTGATTTCCAGGAGCTGAGGTTGGTGGGAAGGAATTAGGTTCAATAACCACAAACTGTATCTGGCTAAGGGACTGTGCTGCTCTTTATCGTGCTGACGGAAAACCTGTATAATTAAAAATTAAAGTGGGAGTGTGTGTGTGTGTGTGTGTGTGTGTGTGTCTTAATTAGAGGAGATACAAAGAAAGACCGCAAGGGTGCCAACTGGCACATTGGCTATTACCTTTATTGAATGAAATAAGAACCCATGAGATGGCACTGATGGTGAAGGAGCCGACGAAAGGGAAAAACTCTTTCTTGTTGTATAATGCTGACTAATAACACTAAAGGAATAATAGAAGTTTAAACATATCACTCTTTTGCAAACATCGTAATGAAAACTGATGGAGGGAGGAATGCTAAATTGAAGAGGAAAGTGTGTTCTCAAATATCTCCCTGCAAATTGCTTATTAATCACAAAGAAAAAATTAAAGCTGTACAGTTGACAATCTCTTAATTAAGTGATCAGAATTAATATCACCAATAAGGAACAAACAGATATTTTGTGTTTCTGGATGTACTATCCAAGATGGACACAATGTCACCAAAGTCACTTTGCAGAGAAAATCATCAACTATCGTACAAGCCCAGATCAAGGGACATTCCATATCTAGCCTAATTTGTCAAAAGTATCAACGCCGTTAAAGGTAAACATGAACTGAGGAATTATTCCAGAATAAAGGAAAATAAAAAGATATAACCAGCTACATGTAACTTTTTGTTCTGGACTGGATCTTATTTTCAAAAATGCTGAAAAGGTACTTTGGGGACCATTGTTAAATTGGAGTACTCTGTAATAGATAAAATATATCAATATTACATTTTCTGAATTTGGCAACAGTGCACTGGTTGTTAGCCAATCGCATCATTCTTCGGAGACACACAGAATAAAGGGATGGAGGAGCAGGATACGCGCAACCTTTCTCTCAAATGACGCAAAGATGATCAAACCTTTGAGAGACAGGATAATAAAGCAAATGTAACGAAGTATGAAAAATTGGTGAATCTTGGTAAAGATTATAAAGATGTTCTTCATATTATTCTATAGGTCTGAATTTAAGACAATATTTTAAAAAGAACTTAGAATTTATTGTGTACAAATATGAAATAATCTCCAAAATTTATCATTAGATAGTACAAAATAGTGTTTATGACATGCTACTCTTTGTTTATATCTATATCTATCTATCTAGATATAGATATTCACAAACATACACACACACACACACACATGCACACACATCTCCTTGGATATGCATAGATTATATCTCAAAAGATAAAGTAGAAATTGGTAACACTCTTCCGCTGGAGAAAGGAACTCAAGATGAGAAGGAAATTTTTCCTCTACATTTATTTGATCCTCTTTGATTTTAAACTATTATTAAATCCAAATAATAAATAAATGTGAAAAGATGAACATATCTGCCAAACCATATATTGGTGAAGACATGGAATGATGGGCGCTTTCATATATTACTGATGAAAGTGTAAATTTGTGCAACAAGTTTGGAAAGCGGTTTGGCCTTATCTTGGGAATGTGAGCCTGTCCAAAGCCTGAGAACCCTGAAGTCAGCAACTCTGCTCCTACCTGCTCACAGCTGTGGGCAATGCATGAGCCAAGAAACACTGCAGAATGTCCACAGCAGCCTTGTTTGTAGTGAGTGGAGTGGGCACAACCCAAATCTCACTGGGCGGGGAATTGATGAACTTGTGATATACTGGAATAGTATACAGCAGTGAAAATGAATGGATTTTAGTTTCTATTAAAAAAGTCATGAATCCTAAAATCTAATGTAGAGTAAAAATTAAAGGCTCACACAAAATGACACCATTTTATAAATAAATGTTCAAGAACATAAAATTTAATCATGTACAGGGTGGGGAAACGTAGGTTTGCAGTTGTGAGTACGTGAAACACAGTTTATTCTTGTGTTACTATTTATCATTATTGTATTATTTTCCATAAGAACAACTGAAAACCTACTTTTGCCCCACCCTGTACTTGTTATACTGTACATGTAACAAAGCTATAATGAAAAGTAAAGGAATTTTAAACACACTGCCCCTAATGTTAATTCTTTCTGACAAAGGGAGGAGAATACTAGGAGAAAGGGAAACTCAAGAGGTTTCATCACCACTGTGGTTTGGAAATACTCTGTTTCTTTTTTTATATGTTATTGTTCATTTTTAGATAGGAAGAGAGAGGGAAAGATAGGAATCGAGCCCACAACCTAGGCATGTGCCCTGCCCGGGCATCGAACCAGTGACCTCCGGGTGCATGGGATGACGCTCAATCCACTGAGCCACACCAACCTGCAGAAATATTCTATGTCTTAAACCTAGTGGTGGGTCTATGGATATTAGTTTTACTGTTTATATCTACAAATACATACATTTCACATATAGTTTATGAAACAATTCATTATAAAATAAAGAATTAAAAAGACAAAACATTAAGAAAGCTTTTCAAGGAGAAGGTTGGGAAACATGCAGTGTGTGGGAAGAACGTGGACTGCGGCCCGGACAGAATAACGCAGGCGGAGCGAGCCCAAGTGGGTGCACGTGGGGAGAGAGCGTGGGAGCAGGTGGCAGCCCTCCTACCCTGCGGCGACTTCTGTCTCCACAGAGAAGTGCGGGGGCAGGTCTGCGCCGGTGGGTAAGAATGACAGCGCGACGCATGAACCCACAGCCAGGCCACGCTGCGGTGCGTGTTCCTCTACCTCAAACCAGACTTCCTTTTCTGGCATCAGGCCCGGGGAATAACTGACAGTGTTCACGTATTCATTCGACCAGCAGCGCCGCGTGCCGCACGGAGAAGCACAGGGGACAGGAGGTGCCCGGCCCGGAGAAGCACAGGGGACAGGAGGTGCCCGGCCCGGAGAAGCACAGGGGACAGGAGGTGCCCGGCCCGGAGAAGCACAGGGGACAGGAGGTGCCCGGCCCGGAGAAGCACAGGGGACAGGAGGTGCCCGGCCCAGAGAAGCACAGGGGACAGGAGGTGCCCGGCCCGGAGAAGCACAGGGGACAGGAGGTGCCCGGCCTGGAGAAGTACAGGGGACAGGAGGTGCTCTGCACGGAGAAGCACAGCAGACAGGAGGTGCCTGGCCCGGAGAAGCACAGGGGACAGAAAGTGCCCTGTATGGAGAAGCACAGGGGACAGGAGGTGCTCTGTATGGAGAAGCACAGGGGACAGGAGGTGCCCGGCCCGGAGAAGCACAGGGGACAGGAGGTGCCCTGCATGGAGAAGCACAGGGGACAGGAGGTGCCCGGCCCGGAGAAGCACAGAGGACAGGAGGTGCCCTGAATGGAGAAGCACAGGGGACAGGAGGTGCCCGGCCCAGAGAAGCACAGGGGACAGGAGGTGCCCGGCCCGGAGAAGCACAGGGGACAGGAGATGCCCTGCACGGAGAAGCACAGGGGACAGGAGGTGCCCGGCCCGGAGAAGCACAGGGGACAGGAGGTGCCCGGCCCGGAGAAGCACAGGGGACAGGAGGTGCCCGGCCCAGAGAAGCACAGGGGACAGGAGGTGCCCGGCCCGGAGAAGCACAGGGGACAGGAGGTGCCCGGCCTGGAGAAGTACAGGGGACAGGAGGTGCTCTGCACGGAGAAGCACAGCAGACAGGAGGTGCCTGGCCCGGAGAAGCACAGGGGACAGGAGGTGCTCTGTATGGAGAAGCACAGGGGACAGGAGGTGCCCGGCCCGGAGAAGCACAGGGGACAGGAGGTGCCCTGCATGGAGAAGCACAGGGGACAGGAGGTGCCCGGCCCGGAGAAGCACAGAGGACAGGAGGTGCCCTGAATGGAGAAGCACAGGGGACAGGAGGTGCCCGGCCCAGAGAAGCACAGGGGACAGGAGGTGCCCGGCCCGGAGAAGCACAGGGGACAGGAGATGCCCTGCACGGAGAAGCACAGGGGACAGGAGGTGCCCGGCCCGGAGAAGCACAGGGGACAGGAGGTGCCTGGCCCGGAGAAGCACAGAGAACAGGAGGTGCCCGGCCCAGAGAAGCACAGGGGACAGGAGGTGCCCGGCCCGGAGAAGCACAGGGGACAGGAGGTGCCCTGAATGGAGAAGCACAGGGGACAGGAGGTGCCCTGAATGGAGAAGCACAGGGGACAGGAGGTGCCCTGAATGGAGAAGCACAGGGGACAGGAGGTGCCCTGAATGGAGAAGCACAGGGGACAGGAGGTGCCCGGCCCGGAGAAGCACAGGGGACAGAAGGTGCCCGGCCCGGAGAAGCACAGGGGACAGGAGGTGCCCGGCCCGGAGAAGCACAGGGGACAGAAGGTGCCCGGCCCGGAGAAGCACAGGGGACAGGAGGTGCCCTGAATGGAGAAGCACAGGGGACAGGAAGTGCCCAGCCTGGAGAAGCACAGGGGACAGGAGGTACCCGGCCCGGAGAAGCACAGGGGACAGGAGGTGCCCGGCATGGAGAAGCACAGGGGACAGGAGGTGCCCCACCCGGAGAAGCACAGGGGACAGGAGGTGCCCGGCCTGGAGAAGCACAGGGGACAGAAGGTGCTCTGTATGGAGAAGCACAGGGGACAGGAGGTGCCCGGCCCGGAGAAGCACAGGGGACAGGAGGTGCTCTGTATGGAGAAGCACAGGGGACAGGAGGTGCCCGGCCCGGAGAAGCACAGGGGACAGGAGGTGCCCTGCACGGAGAAGCACAGGGGACAGGAGGTGCCCGGCCCGGAGAAGCACAGGGGACAGGAGGTGCCCGGCCCGGAGAAGCACAGGGGACAGGAGGTGCCCGGCCCGGAGAAGCACAGGGGACAGGAGGTGCCCAGCATGGAGAAGCACAGGGGACAGGAGGTGCCCGGCCCGGAGAAGCACAGGGGACAGGAGGTGCCCGGCCCGGAGAAGCACAGGGGACAGGAGGTGCCCTGCATGGAGAAGCACAGGGGACAGGAGGTGCCCGGCCCGGAGAAGCACAGGGGACAGGAGGTGCTCTGTACGGAGAAGCACAGGGGACAGGAGGTGCTCTGTATGGAGAAGCACAGGGGACAGGAGGTGCCCGGCCTGGAGAAGCACAGGGGACAGGAGGTGCCCGGCCTGGAGAAGCACAGGGGACAGGAGGTGCCCGGCCTGGAGAAGCACAGGGGACAGGAGGTGCCCCGCCTTCTCGTATCCTGTGCTCTGAGCCTTCGGCATCTGCTCCGTCAGCATCTCAAGGTGGCCTGTCCGGGTCCTGGAACCTGAGCCCACGCTTCTTTCCCGCCCCTCTAGGGGGAGTTTATGATATTTCACAAGCCAGTCATATCAATCCGATATACTCAAATGCTTTCTGAACAGCTCCACTCATGTACGGCACAGCCATCTGCTGGGAGAAGAAATCACCCTACCAGCAGAAGAGCCCTCTGTACCCCAGAGAGGAGAGACGGGAAAATGTTAATGAGTTTGACCAGCTTTACCTGCGTGCAAAGGGAGCAGGGATGTGCCTACGACGTCTGGACAGAATCTCACAAATTTATCTATAGAAGTAAAAGATAAAATGATTAAAAGTTTTGAACTCCATCTGCATTAGAGCCAAGAGGACACATCTCTTGTGCATGATTGTGACATCTATCCCTTCTGAGGGACTTCCAAGTCCACCTGGGAGGTTGTGTTGACAGCCCAAGGGTCAGAAGGCTCATGATCCTGCCTTGTGGAATCCAAGGCCAGATGTTTATTGAGGACCCCTGTGTTTTCTTCTTTTTAGTCCTCACCTAAGGATATGTTTTCATCGATTTTAGAGAGAGGAAGGGGGGGGGAGAGAGAGAGAGAGAGAGAGAGATTGAGATTTATGTGAGAGAGAAATATCGATCAGTTGCCTCCTATATGCCCTGACCAGGGATTAAACCTTTTGGAGTGCGGGACACCTTTTAATCACTGAGCCTCCCAGCCAGGGCAAGACGCCTGTATTTTCGGGGAGACTCCCCATGCCGGGGAGGGTGGGAAGGCAGTCACTTCCTCCTCTTTAGGAAACCATTGCATTTGAAAGCTTGATGCGCTTGCCCTGAGATTCCCCAAAGTGCTGGTCTCTACACTAAGTCTCTTTTCCGTGGGCGTGTGCAGGCGAGGAGGCGCCTCCTTCCCGGAGCCCTGACCTAGGGCCGGGACTGCACTGCCCGAGGTCTGCGCCCGGTCGGAAACCGAGGCGTTGTCTCGGACTGTCCCCTTCCCGGGTCCCCTTCTCCACGCTCACTGACCCGCTGGCCATTCTTCCCTGTGAAGCTGTGTCCTCGTCCTGTCAAGTGAGGCCCCCCTCGGGCAGCAGCCTCCGCGCTTCCAGGCCTGAGCTCCAGGGGCGGCGGGGCCGCAGGGAGAGGTGGGCACGTCTGAAACATTGCTGTTCACTTCCTTTTGTCATAAAAAGGCTTTCGCAGAAAATTCAGTCGTGGAAAAAGTGCTCTTCAGTGGCCTCCTCAGACCTTTTCACACGCTGTCTGTGTCTCCACTTTCGCACGAAGCCTCTTTCCCTTCTGACGCTCCACAGCGTGTTTCTGCTCCCACCTTCTCTTCCACCTGGTGGCCGGGCACCCCCAGGACTCACCCGAGAGAATGTCAGGACAGCGGACGGCAGCGTGGGGACGGCACTCGGCCACGAGCGTTGGTGGCTTCTGTGGGACACAGCGCCCGGGCCGATTCCGTGGCCCCCCGTGACCGCCCGGCCGTGGGTCTCCGTCCCTGTGCGCGGACGGCGGGGCGCACCTGAGGACGGCATCGGGTCAGGCTAACCTCTGGGCGTCAGATGTGAAGCTGGTTGGTTTGCAGGCACTCACTGCAAGGCCCTTAACGGCAGATTCCGCTTTTTCCTGGAGAACCGTTCACCACAGGCTCCGAGTGACCGGGAAGGCCGCGGGCACTGTGGAAAGGGACTGGGGTGCACAGGTCAGGGTACAGAACGGCGCAGCCCCCGCAGGCAGCTGGGCAAACCAGACGTGGGCCTGGGCGGTCGGCCTGGGCCGGCCTGCCGCTCACTGTGTCCGTTCCGGTTATGTGAGCAGGTCACTATGACAGACATGCTGTCGTTAATGTCATCGTCTTTAACTGCTTCTGATAGTGGCAGGCTATGTTTCTCTGACCCAACCCTGATGGCCGCAAATGAGGAAAGAAAAGGGGGTGTCACTTTTTGACTTGAATCTTTCTCTCCTCAGAAGACCTGTCCCATGGCTGTCACGTTTGTCCTGCCACTGGCACTGTTAGTCGGAAAGTTGAACGGTGTTTCCAGGTACGGGTCGTACCAGCCTGGGCGTGGGCTGCTGCACCTGCCTTCGCTCCCCTGCCGCGCAGCATAACCACCTCTGCTCGCACCCTCTTCATCATCGGAACGAGGAATAGCAGACACAGACTCTTCTGCCCTGCACCTGCGCTCTACCCCACACTATAGAAACAAGAACGACAAGTTCCAGTGCAGAGTGCACACCTGTCGCTTGTTCATAAAGAAGGCAAGTAAAACGTCCTTAAAGCGACAGAGTTCAAAAAACTGAAAACCAACAGACCTTTCTCTCAGGACTCCGGGCTCTGTAACAAAAGCCCGGTCACTTCTCAAGAACAGCAAACATCCTGTGGGCTCCTGTCATGCGCCCCCGTTTCCTCTCCTCCTGCTGAGAGGAGGGTGGTCCCACGGAGCCCCCATCTCCCAGAGTCCCAGGAAGACCTCAGAACTTCACACGGCCCTTTCTTACCTAAAAATAGATGCTTTCCTTGAGGCAGGGTGTTTACCGAGTGGTCCTGATTCCTGGTGGAGTTGAGTGCCGCAGGTTCTGGGAGAAGACCTAGCTCACTGGGCTTCACAGTAAGTGCTAAGCGACTTAGAACTTCACTTTCGTCAACTGTAAAATGGGCGTACCAGTAAGACTTCACCTTTTGTCCATTTTATTTAATTTTAAGGTAACACCTGCCCATGGTAAAGAGGGAAAAAATCAAAGTGTTTATAAAGACACACAAAAGGGAAAAGGTGTCTCTGCTACATATGTGGTTTCTCCTTCTAGCACTTCCCACACTAGCTATTACCGAGCTCCTGTGGGTCTTTGCAAAGCAATCATTTGCTGTGTGTGCGTGTGTGGTGTGTGTGTGTGTGAATAGATGAATACACACAATGCATATATTTTATGCTCATTCCAGATAATATTTAAAGTATACTATACATAGTATTGTAACTAATAATTAATTTCCCTATTTATAATGATTCCTTTTCCTCTCTGTATTATACGCTCTTCAGCCTCCGTATGCTAATGAGTCTGATAGAGTCTGTGAGTATGTCAGTCATCCTTCATGTGGAATAGGGTTCCCGTGATGAAATAAACAAGTTTCTGGGGCCACGTCTCTAAGAAATCAAAACAGTGCCGCACTTGGTGCAGATCAATGGCGTGATGAAGAATGACTGAAAACATAAACACATGGCATTTTTATTTTTATTTTATTATTATTTTTTTATACTCGCCTGAGGACATTTTTGCATTTATCTTCAGAAAGAGTGGGAGGGAGAGAGGGGGGAAGAGAGAGAAAGAAACATCAGCGTGAGAGAGACACATCAACTGGCTGCCACCCACACGATCCCAATAGGGGCAGGAGACAAACTGCAACCGAGGTACGTGCCTTTAGCGGGAACTGAACCCAGGACTCTCTGGTCCACGGGACACATGCACTTTGATTGTGACCCTCTACAGTGGCTCTTTTCGTGGTAGACAGACAACTACCAATTGTTTTTGCATGGCAGTAATAATTTTGTTCCACTTTTCACACCTTCCAATTTAGCATTTTTTCTCTAGAAGACTTTTCACTGACTATTTTTTGATAAATATTATTTAGTGTCTTTCCAAACCAGTTCTCCAGTTCTTGACCCCATTGGGATGTCCTACAGTTTATTTCAGTTCTGACACTGCCTGGAGGGAACACACATTTCACAGATTAAGGCCTCAGTCCCTCAAGAGTGACTCCACTTCCAACACCAGCTGTGAACGGGGTCCCCAGGCTACCCACACTTCTGCTTGGCTGACTACAATTTCTGGGGTCCTCACAAGCCCCTTCCCAGTTGTGATAATTTGCTAGATGGACTCATAGAACTCAGAAAAGCACTATACATCTGATTTTATTTTTATTATAAAGTACAACTTGGGAACAGCCAAATGGAAGACACGCATATGGCGAGGTTTGGGAGCAGGGGTGCACCCCCCACCAGCATGTCCACGTGCTCACCAGTCCAGAGTACCTGAATCTCACTGTTCAAGAATTTGTATCAAAGTTTCATTTCACAAGACATGAGCCTGAGTAATGAACTCATTGTCCATTGGTATATCTGTTCATCTTACTAAACATGGTTTTGTGATATTGCTAATTAATTTTATTCTTTTTCTAGGTATATTTCACATCCTATTCAATATTTCCTGATTCCAGCAAATATTTATGTATATTCATGCTTTTACCCATTTCATTGCATTGGCTAGAACTCCCCCCACACACGACTGAATACTGACTCTGGCAACAGGCTCCTGGGGTAATTTCGAACTTAATGGGGACAATCCTAATATTTCCATTAACTGTGTTATCTGTTCTGAATTTCTGGTAGTTTTTTGTTGTTGTTGTTGTTGAAAGTATTCCACATGTCCCCCTTATTTCCTCATTGACCCCTCCTTCCCACTCCCACCCACTTCTGCCTTCCCCAGCCTAATGCCTGTGTCCACTGGTGATGCATACGTGCATATAAGTTTTTTTGGTTCATTTCTTCCCTCCCCTTCCACCCCCCCATCCCTCTGAGGTTTGTCAGTCTGTTCCCTGCTTCCATGACTCTGGATCTATTTTGGTTGACAGCTTATTTTGTTCATTATGTTCCACAAAAAAACACGTGGTACTTGTCTTTCTCTGCTTGGCTTATTTTGCTCAGCATAATACTCTCCAGGCCCCTCCATATCATTTCAAAGGATAAGAGATATTTCTTTCTTACAGCTGCATAGTATTCCATTGTGTATATGTACCACAGCTTTTTTTTTTTTTATCCTCACCGAGGACATTTTTCCATTTTTTTTACAGACAGAGTGGGAGGGAGAGAGAGGAAGAGAGAGAGAGGGAAACATCGACGTGAAAGGAACACATCGAGTGGCTGCCACCCGCACAACCGACCAGGGCCGGGGACAAACTGCAACCGAGGTACATGCCCTTAGCGGGAACCGAACCCAGGTCTCTCCGGACCGCAGGCCGATGCTCTAACCGCTGAGCCAAACCGGCCAGGGCTGTACCACAGCTTTTTAATCCACTCATCTACTGATGAAGACTTGGGCTGTTTCCACATCTTAGCTATTGTAAATAGTGCTGCTATGACCATAGGGGTGCATATACTCTTTCTGATTGGTGGTTCAGGTTTCTTAGGATATATTCCAAGAAGTGGGATCACTGGGTCAAATGGCAGTTCCATTTTTAACTTTTTGAGGTAACACCATATTGTTTTCCACAGTGGCTGCACCAGTCTGCATTCCCACCAGCAGTGTATTAGAGTCCCCTTTTCTCCACACCCTCGCCAACACTTGTTGTTTGATGATTTGTTGATGGCGGCCATTCTGGCAGGTGTGAGGTGATACCTCATAGTTGTTTTAATTTGCATCTCTCTGATGATTAGAGATGTTGAGCATTTTTTCATATGTCTCCTGGCCATTAATATGTCCTGTTTGGAGAAGTGTCTATTCAGGTCTTCTGCCCATCTTAATTGGATTATCTGTCTTCCTTTTGTTGAGTTGTATGAGTATACTATATATTTTGGATATTTATACCTTATCCAATGTATCATTGGCAAATATGTTCTCCCAGAGAGGGGATTTCCTTTTCATCTTGTCACTGGTTTCTTCTGCCATGCAGAAGATTTTTAGTTTCATGTAGTCCCATTTATTAATTTTTTCCTTTGTTTCCCTTGCTCTAGGCGATGTATCAGTTACAGTTCCACTATGTATGATGTCTGAGAATTTTCTGCCTACATTTTCTTCTAGGATTTTTATGGTTTCATGAGTTAGATTTAAGTCTTTTATCCATTTTGAGTTTTTTCTTGTGTATGGTGTAAGTTGGTGGTCTAGGTTCACTATTTTGCGTGTACCTGTCCAATTTTTCCAACACCATTTATTAAAGTGAATGTCTTTACTCCAAAGTATGCTCTTGCCTCTTTTGTCGAATATTAATTGTGCATAATGTCATGGGTCAATCTCTGAGTTCTCTGTTCTGTTCCATTTATCTAAATATCTGTTCTTGTGCCGGTACCAGGCTATTTTGATTGCAATGTCCTTGTAGTATAACTTGATAACTGGTATTGTGATTCCACTCACTTTGTTCTTCTTTTTCAAGATTGCTGTGGCTATTAGGGTTTTTTTATGGTTCTATATAAACTTTTGGAGTGTCTGTTCTAGTTCCGTGAGATATGCCGTTGGTACTTTATATGGACTGAATTAAATCAGTAGATTGCTTGGGGTAGTATGAATATTTTAATGACGTTGATTTTTTCAACCTGTGAACATGATAAATGTTTCCACTTTTTTACATATTCCACCATTTCTTTTCTTTTTTTAAATGCTCATCAAGTTGATGTTTTTTAATTTTATTATTATTTTTTATTTTAATTTTATTTTTGATACAGATGTTTCTCCTTTTTTTCCCATTGACACCCTCCTCCCAATCACCCCACACCGTCCCCAGCTTTGTTGTCCATGTCCATTGGTTATGTGTACCTGCATATAAGTTCTGTGGTTCATCATTTCCCTCCCCCCACCACCCCCTCTTCTGAAGGTTGTCATTCTGTGCCCCACTTCCATGTCTCTGGGTCTACCCTATTTCTCAGACTGTTATGTTCATTATATTCCACAAATAAGTGAGATCATGTGGTATTTGTCTTTTTCTGCTTAGCTTGTTTCACTTAGGATAATACTTTCCAGGTCTCTCCATGTTGTCTCAAAGGATAAGAAATCTTTCTCTCTTACAGCTGCACAGTACTCCATTGTGTATATGTACCACTACTTTTTTATCCATTCGTCTACTGATGGACACTTGGGCTGTTTCCAGATCTTAGCTATTGTAAATAGCACTGCTATGAACATGGGGATACATATATTCTTTCTGATTGGTGTTTCAGGCTTCTTAGGGTATATTCCTAGAAGTGGGATCACTGGGGCAAACAGCAATTCAATTTTTAATTTTTTGAAAAAACACCATATTGTTTTCCATTGTGGCTGCACCAGTCTGCATTCCCACCAGCAATGTGCTAGGGTCCCCTTTTCTCCACACCCTCACCAACACTTCTTCGATGATTTGTTGATGGTGGCCATTCTGACAGATGTTAGGTGATACTTTATTGTTGTTTTAATTTTCATCTGTCTGATGATAAGTGATGTTGAGCATTTCTACATATGTCTCTTGGCCATTTGTATGTCCTGTTTGGAGAGGTGTCTATTCACCTCTTCTGCCAATTTTTTAATTGGTTTCTTTGTCTTCCTTTTGTTGAGTTGTATGAACACTCTATATATTTTGGAAATTAACTCCTTATCTGATGTATCACTGGCAATGATGTTCTCCCATACAGTGGGTAGCCTTTCCATTTCATGGTTGTTTCTTTTGCTGTGCAGAAGCTTTTGAGTTTGATGTAGTCCCATGTGTTCATTTTTTCCTTTGTTTCTGTTGCCTTAGGTGATGTATCAGTGAAAATTCTGCTGCATATGATGTCCAAAATTTTGTTGCTTACATTTTCTTCTAGGATTTTTATGGATTCATGGGTCACATTTAAGTCTTTTATCCATTTTGAGTTTATTCTTGTATATGGTATAAGTTGATGGTCTAGTTTCATTTTTTTTGCATGTAGCTGTCCAGTTTTCCCAACACCATTTATTAAAGAGGCTGTCTTTACTCCATTGTATGTTCTTGCCTCCTTTGCAAATATTAATTGAGCACGATGTCTTAGGTCCATTTCTGGGTTCTCTGTTCTATTTCACTGGTCTATATGCCTGTTCTTGTGCCAGTACCAGGCTGATTTGATTACAGTAGCTTTGCAGTATAACCTGATATCTGGTATTGTAATCCCACCTACTTTGTCCTTCTTTTTCAAGATTGCTGTGGCTCTTCTGGGTCTTTTTTGGTTCCCTATGAAATTTTGAAGTATTTGTTCTAGTTCTGTGAAATACATTGTTGGTATTTGTTGGGAATTGCATTGAATCTACAGATTGCTTTGGGTAATATGGACATTTTAATGATGTTAATTCTTCCAATCCATGAAGAAGGTATGTGCTTCCATTTTTTTTTATATCTTTCTCTATTGCTTTTTTCTTTTTCTTTTTTATCCTCACCTGAGGACATTTTTCTATCTTTTGTTCAGATGGAGTGGGAGAGGTAGAGAGAGAGAGAGAAACATCGATGTGAAAGGGACATATCAAGTTTTTGCCACCCGCACGACCAAAGCAGGGCCAGGGACAAACCACAACTGAGGTACGTGCCCTTAGCGGAACCGAACCCGGGTCTCTCTGGACCACAGGCCAATGCTCTAACCACTTAGATATACTGTCCAGGTCCTCTACTGCTTTTTTAAGTATCCTGTAGTTTTCTACAAATAGGTCCTTTACTTCTTTGGTTAAGTTTATTTCTAGGTATCTTACTTTTTTTGCCACGATGGTAAATGGGATTGCTTTTTCAGTTTCTCTTTCTTTGAGTTCATCATTGGTGTATAAGGATGCCGTGAATTTCTTGACATTAATTTTGTGTCCTCCTACTTTGCCAAATTCATTTATTAAGTCTAGTAAATTTTTGATGGAGTCTTTGGGGTTTTCTACGTATAGTATTATGTCATCTGCAAATAATGACACTTTCACTTCTTCTTTTCCAATTTGGATCCCTTTAATTTTTACTTCATGTCTAATTGCTGTGGCTAAGACTTCCAGTATTATGTTAAATAAGAATGGTGAAAGTGGTCATCCTTGTCTTTTTCCTGTTCTTAAGGAAAATGCTTTTAGTTTCTGTCCATTGAATATGATGTTAGCTGTAGGGCTTTCATATATGGCCTTTAGTATGTCGAGATATGATCCCTCTACTCCCACAATGCTGAGCGTTTTTATCAGAAATGGATGCTGATTTTTGTCAAATGTTTTTTTAGCATCTATTGATATGATTATGTGGTTTTTATTCTTCATTTTATTTATGTATCACATTTATTGACTTGCAAATATTGTACCAGCCTTGCATCTCTGGGAGAATCCCACTTGGTCAGGGTTAATAACTGTTTTGATGTATTGCTGGATTTGATTTGCTAGTATTTTGTTCAGGATTTTGGCATCTATGTTCATCAGTGATATTGGCCTGTAGTTTTCTTTCTTTGTAGTGTCTTTTTCTGGTTTTGGAATTAGAATTATGCTGGCCTCATAAAATGTGTTTGGAAGTCTTCCTTCTTCTGGAATTTTTTGAAATAATTTGAAGAGAATGAGTGTTAGTTCTTTTTGAATGTTTGGTAAAACTACTCTGTGAAGCCATCCGGTCCTGGGCTTTTGTTTTCTGGGAGGGTCTTGATTACCTCTTCAATTTCCTTTGTTTTTATTGGTATGTTCAAGTTTTCTATCTTTTCCTGGTCCAATTTTGGGAGACTATGTGTTTCTAAAAATTTGTCCATTTTGCTTAGATTATCAAATTTTTGCCATATAATTGTTCATAGTAGTTGTTAACAATCCTTCTGTCGTTATTTCTGTGTTGTCAGTTGTTACTTCTCTTTCATTTCTGATTTTGTGTAATTGGGTTCTCTCTCTTTGTTTCTTGGTGAGTCTAGCTAAGGGTCCATCAATCTTGTTTACCTTTTCGAAAAACCAGCTCTTTTTTTCCTTGATCCTTTGAATTGTTTTTTGGTCTCTGTCATTTATTTTTGCTCTGAACTTTACTATTTCCTTCCTTCTACTTGCTCTGGGGATTTCTTTTTGTTTGCTTTCTAGTTCTTTAGTTGTGAGGTTAGATGGTCTATTAGAAATTTTTCTTGTTTCTTGAGGTAGGCCTGTAGTGCTATGAACTTCCCTCTCAGAACTGCTTTCGATGAATCCCATAGATTTTGTGTTGTGTATTCATTTTAATTGGTTTCCAGAAAGTACTTAATTTCTTCCTTGATCTCCTCAGTGACCCATTCATTGTTCAATAAAATGCTATTTAGTCTTCCTGTGTTCAAATGTCTTTGCATGTTTTTATTGCAGTTGATTTCTAGTTTAATGCCATTGTAATCTGAGAATATGTTTGATATAATTTCAATTTTCTTGAACTTGTAGAGACTTAGTTTGTGTCCTAACATGTGGTCTATCTTTGAGAATGTCCCATGTGCACTTGAGAAGAATGTGAATTCTGTAGATTTAGGGTGTAATTCTCTGTAGACAGATTTAGGGTGTAATTCTCTGTAGACATCTATTAAATCCATTTGGTCTAGTGCTTCATTTAGAGTCTGTTTCCTTGCTAATTTTTTGTCTAGAGGATCTATCCAGTGATGTCAGCGGGGTTTTGATGTCCCCTGCTATGATTGCATTGCTATTGATTTCTCCGTTGAAGCCCTCCAGAAGATTTTTAATATATTTTGGTGCTCCTATATTGGGTGCATATGTGTTTATGAAAGTTATGTCTTCCTGTTGGATAGATCTTTTCAATATTATGTAGTGGCCTTCTTTGTCTCTAGTTATAACCTTCACTTTGAAATCTATTTTATCAGATATGAGTATTGCTACCCCAGCTTTTTTTTCCTTTCTGTTTGCTTGGAAGTTTTTTTTCATCTCTTCACTTTCAACCTATGTGAGTCTTTTGTTGTGAGGTGGGTCTCTTGTAAACAACATATAGATGAGTCATGCTTTCTTACCCAATCAGCTACTCTGTGTCTTTTTATGGAGCATTCAATCCATTTACATTTAAGGTGATTATTGATATGTACTTATTTATTGCCATTTTTGTTTAGTTTGGTTATACTTTTCTTCCTATTTCTTCTACTAATTACAGCAGTCCCTTTAACATTTATTGCAGAGCTGGTTTTGTGCTAATGTATTCCTTTTAGCTTTTTTTTTTTTTTTTTTGTCTGGGAAGCTCTTTATTTCACCTTTTATTTTGAATGAAAACCTTGCTGGGTAGAGTAGTCTTGGATTCAGATCCTTGTTTTTCATGACATTGATTATTTCATGCCATTCCCTTCTGGCCTGTAGTGTTTCTGTTGAGAAGTCAGCTGAGAGCCTTATGGAGGTTTCTTTGTAGGTAACCTGTTGCTTATCTCTTGCTGCTTTTAGGATTTTCCCTTTGTCTTTAATTTTGGGCATTTTAATTACCATGTATCTTGGTGTGGGCCTGTTTGGGTTCTTCTTAGTTGGGGCTCGCTGTGCTTCTTGAACTTGAATGCCTTCTTCCTTCACAATGTTAGGAAAGTTTTCTGGCACTATTTCTTCAAATATATTCTCTAACCCTTGCTCATTTTCTTCTTCTTCAGGGACTCCCATGATGCGAATATTATTGTTTCTAGTTGTCCCACAGTTCTCTTAAGCTGTCTTCCTGTTTTTTTCCTTTTGGTTGTCTGTTTGGTTAATGTTTTCTACCCTGTCTTCTAATTCACTGATCCAGTCCTCAGCTTCCTCTACTCTGCCGTTTAGGCTTTCCAATGTGTTCTTTATTTCTGCTATGTCATTCTTCATTTCTTCTTGGTGGTTTTTAATTTCCAGTTGGTTGATTTTCAACATTTCTATGTCTTTACTCATAGTGTTGCTGTCTGTACTCATGCTGTTGAGATTCCTCAAGATCATGGCTCTGAATTATAGCTCTATTAACTTGCTTAACTGCATCTCATTTTTCTCATCTTTGGTAGCAGTCTCTTGTTCTTTCATTTGGCATTTGTTTCTTTGTTTCACCGTTTTGGCTATTTCTGTGTACTTTGGAGTCTGCCAAATTTTTTCTGTGAGTGTTGGTTTTCTGCTCTTTGTGGCTCTCTCTGCTGTTTTTGGATGAGTGTGGGAGGACCCATGTTAAACACCACTGTCAAGTCTTACTTTCCTGGGCAGAGTTACAAGCCCAGGAATGGTTCAGTTATTCTCTAGCTTTTTGCCTGGAGGCTATTAGTCGTGGTTACTTGAAGAGCCTTGGGTTCCCAATTGAATGAAAAACTCCCTCAAGGATCATATCTCGACATAATAAAGGCCATATATGAAAGACCTACAGCCAACATCATACTCAATGGGCAGAAACTAAAAACATTTCCATTAAGAACAGGAACAAGACAGGGATGTCCACTTTCGCCACTCTTATTTAACATTGTACTGGAAGTCTTAGCCACAGCAATCAGACATGAAGAAAAAATAAAAGGGATCCAAATTGGAAAGGAGGAAGTGAAACTGTCATTATTTGCAGATGACTTGATATTGTACATAGAAAACCCTAAAGACTCCATCAAAAATCTATTAGACTTAATAAATGAATTTGGCAAAGTAGCAGGATACAAAATTAACGTCAAGAAATCGACGGCATTCTTGTACATCAATGATGAACTCACAGAAAGAGAAACTGAAAAAACAATCCCATTTACCATCGCTCCAAAAAAATTACGATACCTAGGAATAAACTTAACCAAAGAAGTAAAGGACCTATTTGCAGAAAACTACAGGTCATTGAAAAAAGAAATAGAGGAAGATATAAAAAAGTGGAAGCACATACCCTGTTCATGGATTGGAAGAATTAACATCATTAAAATGTCCATACTACCCAAAGCAATCTATAGATTCAATGCAATCCCCATCAAAATACCAACGACATATTTCATAGAACTAGAACAAATACTTCAAAAGTTCATATGGAACCAAAAAAGACCCCAAATAGCCACAGCAATCTTGAAAAAGAAGAACAAAGTAGGTGGGATCACAATACCAGATATCAGGTTATACTACAAAGCGACTGTAACCAAAACAGCCTGGTACTGGCACAAGAACAGGCATATAGACCAGTGGAACAGAACTGAAAACCCAGAAATGGACCCAAGGCAATACGCTCAATTAATATTTGATAAAGGTGGCAAGAGCATACAGTGGAGTAAAGACAACCTCTTTAATAAATGGTGTTGGGAAAATTGGACAGCTACATGCAAAAAAATGAAACTAGACCATCAACTTACACCATACACCAAAATAAACTCAAAATGGATAAAAGACTTAAATGTGACCCGTGAATCCATAAAAATTCTAGAAGAAAATGTAGGCAACAAAATTTCGGACATCATACGGAGCAGAATTTTCACTGATACATCACCTAAGGCAACAGAAATAAAGGAGAAAATGAACACATGGGACTACATCAAACTAAAAAGCTTCTGCACAGCAAAAGAAACAATCATCAAAATGGAAAGGCAACCCACTGTATGGGAGAACATCATTGCCAATGATGTATCAGATAAGGGGTTAATTTCCAATATATATAGAGTGCTCATACAACTCCACAAAAGGAAGACAAAGAACCCAATTAAAAAATGGGCAGAGGAGCTGAATAGACACCTCTCCAAACAGGACATACAAATGGCCAAGAGACATATGAAGAAATGCTCAACATCACTAATCATCAGAGAGATGCAAATTAAAACAACAATGCGGTATCACCTCACACCTGTCAGAATGGCCGCCATCAACAAATCATCAAACATGTGTTGGCAAGGGTGTGGAGAAAAGGGGACTCTAATACACTGCTGGTGGGAATGCAGACTGGTGCAGCCACTATGGAAAACAATATGGTGCTACCTCAAAAAATTAAAAATTGAACTTCCATTTGACCCAGTGATCCCACTGCTGGGAATATACCCTAAGAAGCCTGAAACACCAATCAGGAAGAATATATGTACCCCCATGATCATAGCAGCACTATTTACAATAGCTAAGATCTGGAAACAGCCCAAGTGCCCACCAGTAGACGAATGGATAAAAAAGCTGTGGTACATATACACAATGGAGTACTATGCAGCGGTAAGAAAGAAAGATCTCTTATCCTTTGAGACGACATGGAGGGACCTGGAAAGTATTATCCTAAGTGAAAGAAGCCAAGCAGAAAAAGACAAATACCACATGATCTCACTTATATACGGAATATAATGAACATAACAGTCTGAGGAATACAGTAGACCCAAACACATGGAAGTAGGGCACAGACTGACATCCCTCAGAAGAGGGGATGGGGGGTGGGGGGGTGGGAAGAGATAAACCACAGAACTTATATGCATGTATGCATGACCAATGGACATGGACAACTAAGCCGGGGACAGGGTGGAGGGGAGGTGGGGTGGGGGGTGCCAATGGGGTAAAAAGGTAAAATATCTGTAACAAAAAAATAAATAAAAATTCATTAAAAAAAAAAAACAAAAAACAAAAAAAAACTCCCTCATGTGTTCAGCATTAAGAGGATTTCCCAAGGGTGGGGCAGACGGTGGTTGTTAATGAGCCTCAATTTGCATTTCAATGGCCCACCTGGGTGGGGTTGGTTCTTCGAGGGAGGGCCACTGCCTCTCTCCAGAGCCCTGGGAAGGAGCAAAATGGCCACCATCCTGCGTGGCTGCAACTCAGCAAAAGCTCTGAGCATCTTCCAAATCCCGAGTGTCCCCACACAGTTCCAGTCCAGTCTGCCTTCCCTCTGCCAGAGCCCAAGGTGAGTGGCTATGGCTATTTTAGTGCCCTGTCCTGGCTCTGCACTGTGGAACCACTTGGGAGTTTAACCCGAGAGTACTTCTCACAGCTAAGACTATGGTCTCTCAGCTCCCCTCTTTCACCTCCACAATCCTACCAGGATCGAGTCAGTGCCCCTGGTTATATGGTCCTTGCAAGCTTCTTTTCTGTTGCTTTTTCCCGACAGTTTGTTGTTATTTTAGTTGTAATTCCAGTTTGGTCCTGGGAGATAGTCTGTGTGGCTTCCATTCACTCTGCCACCATTTTGGAATCCTTCCACCATTTCTTTTTTCAATATCTTGTTGTTCTCTGAGAATGGGTCTATTGTCTCCTTGGTTAAGTTTATTCTTAGGTATTTTATTGTTTTTGTTGCAATGGTATATTGGATTGCTATTTAGTTACCCTTTCTGAGTGTTCATTGTTGATGTATAAGAATGCCATAGATTTCTAGATAATAATGCTATATCCTGCTACTTTCCCAAATTCATTTATTAAATTTAGTAGCTTGTTGATGGACTCTTTAGGATTTTCTATAAACTATATCACACCATCTGTAAATAATTACAGTTTTCATTTCTCTTTTCCAATTTGAATCCCTTTTATTTTTTTCTTTGTGTTTAATTGCTGTGGCTACAAATTCCAGTACTATGTTAAATAAGAGTGGTGATAGCTGGCATCCCTGTCTTGTTCCTGTTCTTAAGGGAAATTATTTTCATTTTTGCCCATTGAGTATGATGTTGGCTGTAGCCTTGTCATATGTGGCCTTTATTATGTTGAGATATAATCCCTCTATTCCCACTTTGCTGAGCATTTTTATCAGAAATGAGTGTCGGATTTTGTCAAATGCTTTTTTAGAGTCTATTGATATGATTCTATGATTTTTATCTTTTATTTTGTTTGTGCAGTGTACCATATTTGTGAATATTGTACCAACCTTACATCCTTGAGATAAATCTCTCTTGGTCATGGTGAATAATTTTTTTAATGTATTGCTAAAATTAATTGGCTAATATTTTGTTAAGGATTTTCGCATCTATGTTTATCAGGGATATTAGCACATAGTATTCTTTCTTTGTAGTGTCTTTATCTGGTATTGGAATTAGGACTGTATTGGCCTCATAAAAAAACCTTTGAAGTTTTTCTTCTTGAATTTTTTGGAATAGTTTGAGGAGAATGGGTGTTAGTTCTTTGAATGTTTGTTAAAACTCCCCTGTGAAGCTATTTGGACCCAGGCTCTAGTTTTCTGGGAGTTTATTTATTACAGCTGCAACTTCCTTAGTTGTTATTGCTCTGCTCAAGTTTTCTGTCTCTTCCTGATTCAGTTTTGGGAGACTGGGTAATTCTAGAAATTTGTCCATTGTGCCTAGGTTGTCCAATTTGTTGGCATATAATTGTTCACATAATTGTTGGGACGTAATTGCTCATAGAAATACAAATTCTTTGTATTTTTGTGGTTTCAGTTGTTATTTCTCTTTTCATTTTTTATTGTGTTTATTTGGGTCCTTTTTCTTTCTTGTTGACTCTGGCTAATGTTGATCAATCTTGTTTATCTTTTCAAAGAACTAGGTCTGGGTTTTATTGATGTTTTGAACTGTTTGGGTTTTTTTAGTCTTTATGTCATTTATTTCCACTCTGACATTTACTATTTCTTTCCTTCTACTTGCTCTGGGTTTTTCTTTTGTTTGCTTTCTAGTTTTTTTTAAGATGTATGGTTTGATAGTCTATTAGAAATTTTTCTTATTTCTTGAAGTAGGCTTCTAGTGCTTTGAACTTCCCTCTCAGGACTGCTTTCGCTGCATCACATAGATTTTGTGTTGTTCTGTGTTCATTTTCTTGATTTCCAGGAAGATTTTAATTTCTTTCCTGATCTTGGTAACCCATTCACTGTTTGATAATATGCTATTTAGCTTCCATGTGTTTGAGTGTTTCTGAGTATCTTATTGTAATTAATTTCTCCTTTCATATCATTGTGATTTGAGAAGATGTTTGATACAATATCAATCTCCTTGAACTTGTAGAGAATTAGTTTGTGTCCTAAAATGTAGTCTATCTTTGAGAATGTCCTGTGTGCACTTGAGAAAAATATGTAATCTCTGTAAACATCTATTAAATTCATTTCATCTAGTGCATCATTGAGAGTCTCAGTTTCATTATTAATTTTTTGTCTAGGGGATCTATCCAGTGATGTCAGTGGGGTGTTGATATCCCCTGCTATGAATGTATTGCTGTTGATGAAGTCCTCCTGAAGTTTTAAAATATATTTTGGTGCTCCTATATGAGGTGCATATATGTTTACCATGGTTATATCTTCCTGATGAATAGATCCTTTAAATATTATATAGTGGCCTTCTTTGTCTCTTTTTATGGCCTTCATTTTGAAGTCTATTTTATCAGATATGAGTATTGCTACCTGAGTTCTTTTTTCATTTCCATGTTGTTAGAAAATTGTTTCCCATGCCTTCACTTTCAACCTGTGTGAGTCTTTTGTTGTGAAATGGGTCTCTTGTAAACAACATATATATGAGTCATGCTTTTGTATCCATTCAGCTACTCTGTGTCTTTTGATTGAAGCATTTAATCCATTTACATTTAGGTTATTATTGATATGTACTTATTTATTGCCATTTTGTTTATTATGATTGTTTCTCTCTATATTTCTTCTGCTTATCTCAGCAGTCCCTTTAATATTTCTTGCAGTGCTGGTTTGATGCTAATATATTTTCTTACCCTTTTTTTTTTTTTGGTCTGGGAAGCTCTTCATTTCACGTTGTATTTCGAATGATAGTCTTGCTAAATAGAGTAGTTTTGGATTCAGATCCTTGTTTTTCATTACATTGAGTTCTTCATGCCATTTTCTTCTGGCTTGTAGTGTGTCTGAGAAATCAGCTGATAGCTTTATGGGGGCTCCTCTGTAGGTAACTTGTTGTTTTTCTCTTGCTGCCTTTAAGATTCTCTCTTTCTCTTTAATTTTTGGCATTTTAATTATGATGTGTTTTGGTGTTGTAAAGGACAAACACATGCAATGTGAATGTACAGAAAGATTTTTCCCATTAGGCAGACCTCACCCCCTGGACTTTAAGAATAGCAAGAACTTGCTGCCAGAGTTAATAGTTAACCATTATATTGTGTAGTTAACAATTGCATTGTACAGACCTGAAACAGCTTGCTCCCTCAGGCATAATGGCTAACCGCAGATATCTGCTTCTGTATGTGCTTGCTCGCTCGCGAACCTTTAGCCCAATTTCTTAACAGGGGCTAAGACAACTATATAAGCAACCCTCCCCCTGAGCTGGGGCTGCTCTCTCCTCTGTGTAGGATGGACAGTTGCTGTGTGGCTAATACAGCTCTCTTAATTTGAACCCAGTTCAGAGTCTGAATCTGGTCTGTCTCATTGGTCTACAACAGTGTGGGCCTGTTTGGGTTCTTCTTACTTGGAATTCTCTGTGCTTCCTGAACTTGCATGCTTTTTTCCTTCTCCACATTAGGGAAATTTTCTGCCACAGTTTCTTCAAATTGATTCTTTAACCTGTGCTCACTTTCTTCTTCTTCTGGTACTCCTATTATGTGGATGTTGTTACTTCTCATACTTCCCCACAGCTCTCTTAAACTCTCCTTCTGTTTTCTAATTGTGTTTTTCTTTTTTTCTACCCTGAATAATTTTTTTCTACCCTGACTCCTAATTTGCTGATCCATTCCTCGGCTTTCTCTACTCCACTGGTAATTCCTTCCAATGTGTTCTTTATTTCTGCCATGCCATTCTTCATTTCAGCTTGGTGGTTTTTCATTTCCTGTTGGTTGATTTTTATTATTTCTATAGCTTTACTTATGCTGTTTAGCTTCCTCATAATCATTACTCTGAACTCTATCTCTGATAACTTGCTTAACTCCATTTCATTTAGCCTTTTTCCTGTAGAATTCTGTTGTTCTTTAATTTGGAATTTGTTTCTTTGTTTCACCATTTTGGCTGTCTCTGCAGTGTTTGGAGCCTGCCAAATTTTACCTGTGGATGTCAGTGTTCTGCTGATTGTGGCTCCCTCTGCTGAATTTGGACAATATGGAAGGGATCACACTAAACACAAATGTCTAGGCTTACTTTCCTGGGTAAAGTCACAGGCCAAGCAAAGTTTCAATTATTCCAGAGCTTTTGCCTGCAGGCTGACTATTAGCCTTAGTTACTTAATGAGCCTTGGGTTTTAGCCCTCAGCTGTATAAAAAATCTCACATGTGGGCAGGGTTAGAGGATTTCCAGCAGGTGGGGCAATTGCTTTCCCCTGGGCTAAAGTTTCTTTGAGAATAAATTGGTTTCTGCAGTGTGGGTTAATGGTTCAGTGCAGGAACTCAGGCCTCATTCTTCACTGCTCAGTGCCCAGATCCATGACCCCCAACACTGAGAGCCAGGTCCAAAGCTCAAAATTCTCAGGGGCTCTTCTCTGCGTACTCATTGGCAGGTTATTTCTGGCTGTTAATGAGCCTTAGATTGCACTTCTCCAGGGCCAGGTGATATTAAATTCCTGAGGGAGGGGCAGTTGCTTCTCCCCCAGGCTACAGCTGCTGTGATTGGGGTACTTGACAGAGTTGGCTACTGAAGGATGGGCGAGTGACTTAGCATAGGGACTCAGGCCTCAGCCTTCACAGCTCAGTACCCAGAGCCACGACCCCCAACATTGAGACCCAGGTCCAAAGCTCATGGCTTTCAGAGGCTCTTCTTTGCCTACTGGCTGGCAGGTAATATCTGCTAATGAGCCTCAAGTTGCACTTCTCTGGGCCATTGTTCAATTCCTAAGAGAGGGGCAGTTGCTTCTCCCCCAGGCTAAAGCTGCTCTGGAAAGTGGCTTCATGAGGAAGATGGCTACTGCCTTGGGGGGATGACTCAGCATAGAACTCCTGATAGCCTCCTTCCCAGCTTGCTTTCCAGTGCTCAAACCCCCAACTCTCTTTACACAACTCTAGTCTAGTCCACCCTCCCTCTGCTGGAGCCCAAGATGAGTGGCTGTAGCTGTAATTTAGTGCGCTGTCCCTTGGGGAGGTGCTGGTGTTCCCAATGCCTCTCCCTGCCGGAAAGAACCTCTGCTCTGGTGATTTTCTCAGCCAGGTGTTATGTGGGCACCTCTTCTGTTCTCCCACTCTGTGCTGGGGAGCCAGCTTGGGGTTTAAATCCCTCACTTCTCAGAGGGAGCTTCTCACAGCTAAGATAGTCCTCAGCTGCTGCCTGTGGGAACCCAGCCAGCCTCTTGTGCCTCCACACCTCCCAACAGTCTCAATTTGGGGTCCTCTTTATGTCCCTGGTTATAAGGGTTCTCTCCAACTGCTCTTCAGTTGTTTTTTCCAGGTGACTTATCTTTATCTTAGTTGTAATTCCAGTTTGGTCCTGGGAGATGGTCTGTGTAGCTTCCATTCACTCCACCACCATTTTCCTTGCTCTGGTAGATTATTTTTTATGGGATTAAATAAATTTTGTTCTAGAATATGAGAAAAGTTTCTTTCTTTTTAAAAATCATAATGGGTATTAGAGTTTTTAAATTTCCCTTTAGACTCTGTTAAAACAATTGTTTAATTTTGACTCTTTTAATCTGTTAATATAATGCATTACAATGCTGTATTTTTCATGTTAATGTTTCTTACAGTGCATGACTAGACACTTCTTGGTCTTTTAATACCATTCATATTTTATTTTGAATTTTTACATGCATGTGTATAAATTAGAATGACTTAGACATTTGTTTTCTCTCACTAAACTACCCAAAATATATAAATAATAGTTTGAAATCCCCTTCAGATTACACGAATTTAGAAATACAAACACAGAGTGGCAGTTTGATCATTAAACCCAGGGTTACAAACTCAAAACTGTACATGGACCAGAAAACTATCATACATAAGTGAAATGACCTACATACGTGCCTGAGTGTATAAGGAACATCGGTAGCACCCTGGCAGAGAAGCCATGAACCGTCTAAGGCAGCGGCCTGCACTTATGTAGTCAGTTAGGGCAGGAATGTGAGCGCACTATTGTCAGATCGGCCAGATATTTAGTTAATTATACAGACTTGGCTCAAAATAAAAAAAGGTCATGCCCTGGCCAGTTTGGCTCAGCGGTTGGAGCATTGGCCTGCGGACCAGAGAGTTCCTGGGTGGGTTCCCGCTAGGGGCAAGTACCAAAAAAAAAAAAAAAAAAAGTCACTCTCTGGGTCTTGTTTGTGAACTTTGAATTAAGCAATAAATCTTGTGATTAACACATGTGTACACATAACAAAAGTCTCACTTTGTGATGCAATCACAATAAAAGAAAAAAATGTCCATGTGAACTTCCCATCAATGTACCGGCATGGAGCCCAAAAATGTGTGCAAGAAGCAGGCTCCTTTAAAAACTGGAGCATAATTTAACACATCAGAAAGGACTGCTGATTCTGAAAGACAATGAGATCAGCGGAAAGCACTTGCTAATCAGATTTTTAAGTACAGTGTTAAAAATAACAAGCTTGAATTGCTTCTAGATCTCATAACTAACCACATAAATCTGGACATGACAGTGAATCATTATTCTTGTCCTCAGATAAAAACGATAATTCTCTAGGTTAAAGCATAAAGTTAGAAAGCAGAAAACTTTAGATGTTTTTGGAAAATATTAGGAAATGTACTAAATAACTCTTAGTTGATACCAATTTCACATCCTCCATAACAACAACAACAAAAAAATTGACTACACATATTCTCTTGAGTCCCAGTTTTTGCTTATATTAGATATAATTAATATGTAACCCATGCTTCCCTTAGGCATACCTGCTGGGGGGAAGGCCATCAAAGGGGGCTGGTAGCAAAATCAGTGCTAAGAAAGGTAAGAGGAAGAACTGTAGGGCTTTGAGAGTCTACATATATGCACATGCACACACTGACACACATACACACAGGGACAGCGTTGGTCCTCTGAGCCTCCCAAGTCCTTTCCCAATAAATTTGATACGCCTCTATATTCATTTGAGAGTCATTTTGATTTTTTTTTTTTTTGCTGGAGTCTAAAATTGGTTTTTCATCCATCATCATTAATTTGGCAGTGAGGCTTGAGCAGATTCTATGGCCAACTCAGCTGCTGTTCTGGAGGTGCGCTGAGTAGCACTTAAGAAATGCGACAGTAAAGGCAGAACCTTTAACATCACATCAGCACTGTGTATTCTGCCTCTGTACATAGTGTGCTCCACCTGTGTTGCTGAACTTCCTATCCCAATGTTCTCTGTTTCTAACCAGAAGTAGCATCTATTCTGACCCAACAGTTGCATGGTATATTATTTAGGGTATGTCAGGCTTCATTAACAAATAGGCCCAATATGTAAGGTCTCAAGTTAATAGAAATTTCTCATTTATGTGATAGATCAGTGTGGCTCAGGTCAGCAGGGGAGGCTGCCACGCTCAGTCATTCAGGGCACCAAGGTGGTAGTAGCTCTGTCATTTCTGACATGTTCTTCCAAAGTCAGATAAATGGGAAGATGTGCAGGAGATTTTTATGCCAGGCCGAGATAAGACAAACTTCAGTTCTGGTCATTTTCTGTTCACTACAGTTCAGTCATGTGGCCACAGCAAACTGTGAGGGCAACTGAGAAATGTGTTCTGACTGAGTGCGGGGAGGGGAGGAACCGGATTGTGATAAATCGCCAACGTTCTCGGCTCAGGTGGGGATGAACATCATCAAGATCAACTGACTCTGGGAACCCCAGAGAAATAGTAGACCTTCTTTCTTTACAGTTTTTGTTTTTTTTCCATTTCTCATTTTAAAAAACCATGTGTAGCACTAACCCCATAGGTTACAGGATCCAAGCGCTGTGTTTGAATATGAGCTATGTGTTTTGTGTCTTAGAGCATTTCTGTACTTAGAAACCCTCTGCCTGTCTCTTGCCTCCCACACGTGAGATACATGCTTGCTACATTCTAAGCATGGAGACACTAAATACATGATCTCTGTTGTCTAGGAGTGTGCAACTGAGTTTCCATACAAAGGAGACATGATCATAAACAAATTAAAATGACATAATCGCATATTACTAAGTATCTTTGCATTGTAAGAACAGGAAGAGCAACACTGTGGCTGGGCTCCTGCTTCGTTGCCTCGTGCACACAGCATGCCTGAGTGTCCTGGCGACAGAGAGGAGAATTAGAAACAGGAACCGCTCACAGACACTGGGGAGGTGCTATCGGACGGCCCCGGGTGGGGGGAGAGGGCTGTCCACACCCTCGATCCTTGTCTTCTCCTATAAACAAATTTAAACAAGAAAACTCTAGATGACTGTGTTGTGAAACAAAACTATTTACTACAACAATGAAACGAGCAAATTTTATTAAAGAAATAAGCAAACCTACACATCTGGCTTATGAAGTGATGACAGGCTCTCAGCTAATCTGAAGAGCAAGTTGGTTGGGGGACTGAGGCATTATATATCCTCCTGTCCATAAGTTTCAAATTCCCCTGCTGCATATTTTGGTACGGTTAATTCTCAAGGTCCCTTTTCACTTTGTTATGGCCTTTCCGGAATTCACGAGAAGAACCCTGCACGTTTATCTTGTCAACCCCGAGACTGCTGGCTTTCTGCTTAGGGAGTGAAAAGCAAAACTGCCCTCTTTCTCCATTCCCCTTCCCTAAAGTGGCTGGGTTCTTTCTTTTTTTAAAATGTTTATTGTTGAATGTATTACAGATGTTCCTCATTTTTTCCCATTGACCCCCTCCTCCCCACTCCTGCCCCCCTCCTGCCTTTTCCCGCACTGTTGTCTGTGTCCATTGGTTATGCATATAAGTTCTTTGGTTTATTTCTTCCCACCCCCAACCCCCTTCCCTTTGAGGTTTATCAGTCTAGCAACCAATTTGTACTTCTTAATCCCTTCACCTTTTTCACCCATCCCCCCAACCCCCTCCCATCTGGCAACCAACAAAATGTTCTCTGTATCTATGAGAATGTTTCTGCTCTGCCTGTTCATTTTGTTTGTAGATTCCATTGTCGATAGATATGTATTCACTGCCATTTTGTTTGTTCATATATTTTATCCTTTTCTTCAAAAAGACCTTTCAACATTTTATATAGTAACGGTTTGGTGGTGATGAACTCCTTTAACTTTTTCTTGTCTGGGAAAGTCTTTATATGGCTATCGATTCTAAATGACAGCTTTGCAGGATAAAATAATCTTGGTTTGTAGGTTCTTGCTTTTCATCACTCTGAATATTTCTTGCCACTCCCTTCTGGCCTGCAAAGTTTCTTTTGAGAAATCAGCTGACAGACTTATGGGTACTCCCTTGTGGGTAACTAACTGCTCTTCTCTTGCTGCTTTTAAGATTCTCTCTGACTTGAACCTTTTGCATTTTGATGATGTTGTGTCTTGGTGTGGGCCTCTTAGGGTTCATCTTGTTTGGGACTCTCTGTGCTTTCTGGACTTGTATGTCTGTTTCCTTCACCAAGTTAGGAAAGTTTTCTGCCATTATTGTTTCAAATAGGTTTTCGATTTCTTGTTTTCTCTATTCTCCTTTTGGCACCCCCAAGATGCGAATGTTGGCACGCTTGAAGTTGTCCCAGAGGCTCCTTACACTCTCCTCATTTTTTGGATTCTTTTTTCTTTTTGTTGTTCTGATTGGGTGTTTTTTGCTTCCTTATATTCCAAACTGATGGTTTGCTTCTTGGATTTACGTACTCTACTATTGAATCTGTGTAAATTATTTTTTATTTCAGTTAATGCCTCCTTCATTTCTGACTGTGCCTCCTTCATTTCTTACTGGTCCTTTTTTATGCTCTTGAGGCCCTCACTAAGTTCACTGAGGTTCTCACTAAGTTCACTGAGCACCCTTATAAGAAATATTTTCAACTCAGCATCTGTTAGATTGCTCATCTCCATTTCACATAGTTATTTTCCTGGGGTCTTGTTCTGTTCTTTCATCTAGGACCTGTTTCTTTGTATCCTCATTTTGGCTGCCTCCCTGTGTTTGTTTCTGTGTATTACTTAATGAGAGGTATGGGGCTCGCTGAGACCAGATGCTGCTTGTTTGAAAGAATTTAGGAAAAACCTGAAGCAGGATCCAAGACAGGCCAATCCTATGGTTAAGCAAGTGGCAACAGCTTGGGTGGGCCTGAAAGTTGGTTGGGGCGGGGCGGGCCTCAGGGAGTCACCAGGGCGGGGCTACCAGTGTGGCCAGGTTGCTGGAGTCCCAGATATGAGGGCTGTCTGCCGCCCCAGGGAAGGGCTCACCAAAGGAACAATGGCCTCTGACGGCACGTCTGTCCCAGAGAAAGCCCCCTCTCCAGCCCTCACTCCAGTGCCAAACAGCTCAGTTCTTCCCTGTGTGTCTCTGGTGCCCCGCGAGCTGCCTCCCCTCCGAGCTTAGAAGGAGAGAGTCTGATAAGTCCATGCGTGGGCCCTTTAAGGAGCTGCCTGGGGCTCCAGCCGCGTCAGCCTCCCTGAGCCTCAGTTCTTGTTGGTTTTTCCAGCCAGAAGTGATGGGGATTCTCTTCCTGGCACTGGGACCCTGAGCGGGGCACCTGGTGTGGGACGGGGACCCCTCACTCCTCAGGGAGGACCTTCCCAGCCGAGGTGTCCTCCTGGTTTTTATCAGCCACACGTGGGTGTGGGACCAGCCCGTCCCCTCCTGCCAGGCTCCATGTGGCTGCTGCTTTAATTCTGTAGTTGCAGGACTTCCATTCAGCTCGGTGTCAGGTGGTTCTGAAGGATGGTTGTTCTGTAGTTTAGTTGTAACTTTGATGTGGTTGTGGGAGGACGCGATACCGTGTTCACCCACACCACCATCCTTGTGGCTGGTTTCTTATAGTGGGTGAGAGAGACCCCCCTCTCCCCTGCGTTCTCCTTGGAAGGCTGCAAACCGCCACACTGTTCAGCCTTTGCTGTGACTTTCCTGTCTTAGTTTCTCTGTTCCTGCTGCCCTGGAATTTTCCAAAACTCTTATCATTCTGTAAAGAATTGTTGAAGGTTGATTACATTTTAATTAGAAAGCTAACTTCCTGCCCTGGCTGGTTTGAACATTAGCCTAATGAGTGAAGGGTCTCGGGTTCAATTCCAGTCAAGGGCATGTACCTCAGTTGCAGGTTCCATCCTGGCCCAGGTGGGGGTCGTATGGGAAGCAACCAATGGATGTGTCTCTCACATGGATGTTTCGCTCTCTCTCTCCCTCTTTCCCTCCCTATCTAAAAAAAGAAAGAAAGAAAGCTAATTTACTCATTCTATAATCAGTGATTTTTGATTCAAACAAACAAAAAATCCCATGCCTAGAAAACTTGGCAGTGTGAGGGTTATTGGTGTGTGTGTTTTAGGTCTCTCTTTTTGCACAGGGATGATGAGTCAAGCCTCATCAAATGGTATTCATTTCCCCTTCCACCTTCCTTCACGAAACAGCGGAACCAGAGGTGGCATTACCAAGGTTAGGGACAGGCTGGTAATGAGTGCAGGAAATGTGACTCGCTAACTGTTTAATCAGAATATTACCAACACCTATCTGCAGCTTTAAAAGAGATTGTCTTCCACGTTTTGCTGTATTGAATGCAGTACGAAATTCTGCAGGAAACCACGAATTCTTCGAATTCAGTAAGAGGGAATGTGACAGGTGTTTCCTTCAGCTGCCCCAGCTGCGGCTCACCGGCCTCCGGGTGGTTTCCCGTGGAGAGAACGGGGTCTGCCAGCAGCCTTAGCCCGGGTCCGCCCGCCGGGAATTCGGGAGCAGGCGAGGCCCCGTGTGGGGCGGCCCCCAAAGCGCTGTGGAAGGGCAGGCAAGCCTGGCCGAGGGGCCGAGGGGCCGAGGGGCCATGACTGGCTGCTGCCCTCTGTCCTGGAGGCCGACCGGCACACAGACGGTGCTGCGGTTATTGCAGGAAAAGTCGGAGTTTTCGACTGGTGGCCTGCAGCTGCTGCCCCGAGACCTCCCCTTTACTGTGCCATCCAGGTGACCGCGGCCCGCCTGGGGAGGGGGCCCTGCAGTCCGGGGCCTCAGGGAAACGGGCCGCAGGGACGGGCGGGTCCCCACTCAGTCGGACAGCCCCGTGTGCTAAGGACACTGGCCTGGAGCGGCCCGCGCCCCTTGCACATCGCAGACGATCGAGCCCTGAGCCGGGGGTCAGTAGGTGTTCACAGGAGGCAGCTGGCAAGGGGGAGAGAACACGGACACTGGAAAGAAGAGATGTAGGTTCTTAACCCAGACCTACCTCTCCCTCGCCTCCCCCAGGGATGCGGAATCAGTCACCTCCCTGAGCCCGGCTCCTTCCTCTGGGAAGGGGAGCACCACCCTACCACTCACGGAGCTATCTCTGAAAGGGCTTTCGAAACAGCCAGGTGTTAGAAATGCTGTTGAGTGATACGTGAGAATACAAGAGAAGTTCCACACAGAGGTCCTTTCATCAGGGCCGGATTCTTGAGGGAGAATTACTCATGCATCGAGCACTTTGAGGAAACTGAGTAAGCAGACACAACATGCAAAATTGCATGATGACATGGAGGCTTCCCACCTAAGCACGTGTGCACACGACATACACACGTTGAGGTTTCCAAAGAGACCCCGCCGGGCGCGCACAGCTGTGGATACAGCGAGGTTAGCCCCAGGTGTGTGGATCCAGAACATTCATTGCGCCGGTCCCTGTTCCTGTGCTTTATGCGTTGTGAGGATCACGGCGTTCGTCACACAGGGAAACAGTGAGGAAGGTCCGAGTATTACTTTTAGTTTAGAAAGAGAGAATCTGAGGCGCAGAGAAGCTAAGAAACATGCCCAGGCTCACACAGGAAGGCAGTGCTCAGAGGCAAGCTGAGAACCCACGTGAACAGCCCCCACTGCACTGCTGTCTCGGGTGCTGAGTCTCCGAGACCGGAAGGACCTTGTCAGGTGACTCAGTACGCAAGGGAGCAAGAGAAGATTTAGCACAAACACCCACGGCTTTTGATGTCGGGTCCAGTGATCAGAGATAAAATGCTGGAGTAAAAAGACTCAATGAGCTCTATTTTCTCTTCAGTTATATATTTTAAATAAAAAGGAATTTATTAGAAGAGTTAAATCTTTACAGAATTATATAAATTGACTTGGATAACGTAGGGCCTAAGATTGGAAATCGTAGAAAGATGTGAATTATATTAGAAACTAACATTTAGCTGTGTAGCCATGACCTCCTCTTTCACATGCCTCTCTCTCCTTCTTGATCATTCTCTTGCCCTGGAATCTGCTTGTTCAGGAGTTTGTGTCCCGTAAGACTTTGTCGTGAGACAAAATCCCTATAGCTTTTCATCATTGGTTGGCTTTCTCTCTGGTTAGTCTGTGTTTATCTTTTGGTCAAATCCCTGGAAAAAAAAAATGCATAGCTCAGCTCTGGTTTCACAAGGACTTAAAGCCTCTGTTTCTCTCACAGGAAACGGCTTTAGCTAATCCCGGATTCCCACCGTGGACTAGCTGCCACGGTGCTCAGGCTGTCACAATGGTTGCCTGCCAGAGACAGAACACAAGGGTCCCAGATCCCTCAGCCACAGAAGATAAGTACCTGCCCCAGCTTCACTCCTGTCGGAAATAAACCTTTCAGTCACTGTTCCCTTGATTATTCGCCCCCAGATTGCCATTTCTACGTGACACAGGGAAGGCTTCTGCTTTGGCACCAAGAAGAACCACATTTGTGATTGGGGGACAGTGTTTCCTAGAAAACAAACACAGGCCTGGTAGCCCGGCGGTAATGGAGCTACTCAGAGGTTGCTGAAAAGAGCAAGATAAATGATCTCTGGGAAGGGTTCTGGACAGTGCTGGTCTTCCTAGATGGTTCCGGAATGAGGGGCAGGGAGTTGGAACAGGACGGTGGGCAAGACGCGATGAGGGTGAGTGTGTGAGTGTGGACGGGTGCAAGAGAGAGTGTGAATGGATGTGAGTGTGGACGAGTGCAGGAGAGAGTGTGAGTGGATGTGAGTGTGGATGAGTGCAAGAGAGTGTGAGTGGATGTGAGTGTGGACGAGAGCAAGAGAGAGTGTGAGTGGATGTGAGTGTGGACGAGTGCAAGAGAGAGTGTGAGTGGATGTGAGTGTGGATGAGTGCAAGAGAGTGTGAGTGGATGTGAGTGTGGACGAGAGCAAGAGAGAGTGTGAGTGGATGTGAGTGTGGACGAGTGCAGGAGAGAGTGTGAGTGGATGTGAGTGTGGACGAGTGCAAGAGAGTGTGAGTGGATGTGAGTGTGGACGAGAGCAAGAGAGAGTGTGAATGGATGTGAGTGTGGACGAGAGCAAGAGAGAGTGTGAGTGGATGTGAGTGTGGATGAGTGCAAGAGAGTGTGAGTGGATGTGAGTGTGGACGAGAGCAAGAGAGAGTGTGAGTGGATGTGAGTGTGGACGAGAGCAAGAGAGAGTGTGAGTGGATGTGAGTGTGGACGAGTGCAGGAGAGAGAGTGAGTGGACGTGAGTGTGGACGAGTGCAGGAGAGAGAGTGAGTGGACGTGAGTGTGGACGAGTGCAGGAGAGAGTTTGAGTGGACGTGAGTGTGGACGAGTGCAGGAGAGAGAGTGAGTGGACGTGAGTGTGGACGAGTGCAGGAGAGAGTGTGAGTGGACGTGAGTGTGGACGAGTGCAGGAGAGAGAGTGAGTGGACGTGAGTGTGGACGAGTGCAGGAGAGAGTGTGAGTGGACGTGAGTGTGGACGAGTGCAGGAGAGAGAGTGAGTGGACGTGAGTGTGGACGAGTGCAGGAGAGAGTGTGAGTGGACGTGAGTGTGGACGAGTGCAGGAGAGAGTGTGAGTGGACGTGAGTGTGGACGAGTGCAGGAGAGAGAGTGAGTGGACGTGAGTGTGGACGAGTGCAGGAGAGAGTGTGAGTGGACGTGAGTGTGGACGAGTGCAGGAGAGAGAGTGAGTGGACGTGAGTGTGGACGAGTGCAGGAGAGAGTGTGAGTGGACGTGAGTGTGGACGAGTGCAGGAGAGAGTGTGAGTGGATGTGAGTGTGGACGAGTGCAGGAGAGAGTGTGAGTGGACGTGAGTGTGGACGAGTGCAGGAGAGAGTGTGAGTGGATGTGAGTGTGGACGAGTGCAGGAGAGAGTGTGAGTGGATGTGAGTGTGGACGAGTGCAGGAGAGAGAGTGAGTGGACGTGAGTGAGGACGAGTGCAGGAGAGAGTGTGAGTGGACGTGAGTGTGGACGAGCGCAGGAGAGAGAGTGAGTGGACGTGAGTGTGGACGAGTGCAGGAGAGAGAGTGAGTGGACGTGAGTGAGGACGAGTGCAGGAGAGAGTGTGAGTGTGTGAGTGAGGACGAGTGCAGGAGAGAGAGTGAGTGGACGTGAGTGTGGACGAGTGCAGGAGAGAGAGTGAGTGGACGTGAGTGAGGACGAGTGCAGGAGAGAGAGTGAGTGGATGTGAGTGTGGACGAGTGCAGGAGAGAGAGTGAGTGGATGTGAGTGTGGATGAGTGCAGGAGAGAGAGTGAGTGGATGTGAGTGTGGACGAGCATCTGGGAAGTAGTATGGGAACTCAGGGCAGAGGGCCCGGTGCTGTGGAGGGGGAGCAGCCAGCTAGCTCTGCACTTCTTGTCAGGATGCTTCTCTGCTGGGGCTGGAAGGCCCACCATTTGGAAGACAGGATCTCCCCTGAGAGCTTAGCTTTGCTGCCTTAGAAAGGACCCTCTTACTTAAGGAGATCAAGGGTCCTCTCCTGAAACATTACCTGAAAACACATCTGAACTGAGCATATTCCAGTTTGTAAACACGGGGCACCTACATTTTTCATCATTCTCTCCACGTCCATTTTGCAAATATGAAATACTTTTGATGCTTAACAAGTGCCCCAGACTTTTCAGGGGGAAGAAACCAAGCAAGTTGGAAGCAATAATGTTCCAGCAGCTGCACTAGGCTGTATGAAGACACAATGGCAGTTTAAAAGTGGCCCTGGAGGGGTCCCTCAGTAATGGCCTCGTTGGGCTAGACACTCTCAGCGAAAGGCCAAGCCTGCTCTCGCAAAAACGGAAAAGGACGTCAAGGCAAAATCCCAGGTAACTTAGGGGAGGGCGCGTTCGTCTCCATTTCCGAGGGACAACGACTGGCACCTGTCCCTGCCCTGGCTGTGGTGGAACCGGGACGGAGTGGATCACCCAGGCCACGCCGAGTGGGGCTGTGCGCGGGACGGCGACACCCGGGAGGGATGGCGACAACTGGGCGGACGCCTGCTCTTGTTCAGTACAAGATCCGGATGATGCTCTGCTCCCTGCATCGACCTGTGTGTCTCTCAGCTGCAAGTTTGCCACTAGAACACGTTTAGCTACATTAGTGTGGGGTTTTCCCAGCGCTCGGTCTCCTCACTTCGGTGCAGCGGAGCGGTGATCTCTGCACCCAGAGAACACTGAGCATGCACGCCAGGGAGACGGGCACACGACAGCACAGCAGTCATGAAAACGTCAACAGGAAACAGCATCCTCCCTGGGCTGCCAGCCAAAGTCACATCCAACAGTTCCACAGGCACTAAGGCCTTGTTTTCATTAGTCCTCCCTGGCTATGTCTCTCGGGAAGGTGTTCACTCAGAGCTCAATAAGAGCTATTGTACCAATCCTTTAGAAATAAATAGACAACCTCCCTCCTGGTGACTGCTTCATCATTTCCGAGTCCAGCCTCCACCCTCGTGTTGCCCAGTGAGCTCCGGCAGGAAGGAAAGCTTTGGGGGTTCGGCCTATCAGCTTGGCTCCGCCTCTTCTGTGTACACACAGTCACTGCAGATAAATCCCAGGATTGTCCTTGCCTGATGAGAAGCAAATTCCACAGGAAAAACGCAACTGTACAGACAAAGAGGATTTTAATAAATGATTCCTTCCATCATTTATTGTGTGGTTTCGGTAGATGACCCAACCTCTGTAAATTTGTGTCCTCATGGACACGAAGGATAATTATGGGTATTACCTTGTTAACATAATGAAGCCCTATCACAGGGCTGGGTAAAAGCAAGAGCATAGTGAGTGTAGCATGTGTCAGACCTAGTAAATGTAGCTTCTCTCTCTCCCCTCTTCTCCAGGGTCGGTGTGACCAGGCCCAGTGTTCTCTAACACAGGGGCAGACTGCGCACAAGGCAGCTGCAACTCAGACTTCACCCTGATCACATGCAATTACTAAAGGTGATGCAGCAGTTGGTGTCTTGAGAGATGAAGTACTCCAAAGAATATAGATCGAAACCCCAGACACTGTATCAGATACAGTTCCCTTGGCTCCCACCCCCTCCCTCCACTTGGAATTGGCTCAAAGCAGAATCCACGCAGAAGTCACAGACTGCCGTTAACCCTTCGTGTCTGTGTCATCTGAGGAGCCTCAGGCAGGGCACTAGTAAGCAGTAGGAATAACTTTGCACCCTGGTATGAATATTTTTCTTATTTTTTTTATAGTATATTTACCATAGGATCAATTATGCATATGAAGAAATACGAATGATTCCGAAAACTCTGGGGTAGAAAGTGAAAGCTTCCTATAATCTCATGCCCTTCCTCCTCCCTCCGAACTTCAGCCCACATACACCACAGGCTCAGAGGCTGCTTCTGGATGGAGGGGGTGACGTACTGACGCGAGTCCCTTCCGTTCCTCTGGAAGACACTGAGGGCTGTGACCTCCAGCAGGCGCAGGCTCCAAGGGAGAGTCAATTCCAATCTTTATTTGGGCTGTGGCTGCCTGGAAGGGACAACGGCCCCTCTGTGACTACCACCCAACCCCTCTAAATATGTCCCTTAGTTCTGTTGAAGTCCCATTTAGTACTTTGTAGAAAATATCAAAGTGTTTTTATTGCCATGTATTAGTGGACAAGATCTTTCTGATTTCTTCGTTTCTCGTCGGTTTTTTTCAAGAGTTACCACCACAAATAATAGCAATAACTTTTACAACCGACAGGATGTTCCTCAATTCACTGAACCAATGAATCAAACAGGCTCCAAGTCCTTTATGGATGCCCAGCATATAACCGAGGTACTAAAATAAACTGCTTCGATTCTGTATTTGTTATATATATAATGTATACAAAGACTCTCCTGCAATAGTCTTCTTATGGGTTTTTCTCTCTTTCTCAGCTTGACCACCCCAGTTGATCCCATCTCTTTTAAAATTGCAAAGATAAAAAAGTTTCTGCTCAACAACCATTATTGGTTTGGGTGCTCATTGGACCCTGAAACCACTCACAAATGCCTCTTGTCCTGGGCTCTCCTCGGCCTGACCCCATGTACATTTCCAGATTCTTCCTCCCCAGCCGCCTACGTGCCATGTGTCTGTAGGTGCACGTTGGCCTCCTACATCCTCCCAGCCCTCTTGCCACTGTGCCTGGACTGTAACGACTTATTCTGTCCACCGAGGATGCCCGTCACTTCTTTTCCTGTGTGGAGGTTTCATATGTATCTTTATCGGAAATATAAATATTTTTCAAAACCATGAGAACAAACGACTGTAGCCAGCCCTGATGTGAGTGACGGTGTGGTCAGTGCACTTGGCAATGTTCATATTAAAAGAAGGCTGTCCTAGCAGCATTTGGGCCGGCCCGGATTAGGGGAACACTACCATCCCAGGGCCTGGGCTGCTGAACTGCTCCGTCCTGGGAGAGAGACTGCCTGCTCAAGTACTTTATGGTCTGTGTGCACCTAAAGTCACTCGGGATTTGGTTTAGGGTGGGCACAGTAGCCAATTATTTTATGTATTAGCCTGGGAGCCTTCGGTTGTCCTTTGAGAGGCAGCCAAGGGGCAGCAGAGAGGAGAGGCCGAGGTAACCAGAGGTGAAGAGGAAACACTGTCTTTGAGAAAGGCCGGTCACAGCCCCAAGCTGAAGGACTGTTAGTTCCAGGGCTATCAGTACTTACTGTTCCATCACTTCAGTACTGCACGTAAAGTTCCCCACCTCCCCCGCCTTCCAGCCAAGTCTACTTAACCCCCAGCGTGTGTGTGCGGACCGTCAGACGAGGAGAGGACGGGCTGGAGGGTCCCAGCAGAACAGCAGGTGCGGAGAGAGAGCGCCGGCCCTGAAGGTGGGGCGTTCGCGAGCTCAGGGACTCAGCAGCAGCAGGGGCTCAGAGCCAGGGTGGCTGGGGAACAAAGGCCCCAGGAACTCCTGACGTTAATGAAGATGATGCTGTGTCCCCCACCACATGGGTCATGGGTATAAGCCAGTTGCGTTCAGTCTTAAAGATACACTCACCCCAGGAAGCTACAGAGCTCAGGTCATGTACAAGAAAGTAACATGAGAGCAGAATACCTGCTCAGGGAAATCCAAGTGAGATGCCGTGTTACCTCTGGAGGGAGCTCAAGTAGAGACGGTGGAAGAAAGCAGACAGCGCGGGGGCCGCGTGGCCGGAAGGAGACACGGTTGGGGGTGGACTCAGGGTCTCACCATCCCTGTCCCTGCAGCACACTGCCAGTCATGTCCCTCACAGTTCCTGCCCTGGACTTCCTTCTCTTGGCTCTTTGTCCCCACATGTCAGAAAAACCAGAAGTGGTCATCCTTTGGGTCAAGGAGAAGGTTGGGGACAGGAAGGGTCCTTTTACCAAGATGTAAAAGTCTCATATTGAGGTTGCCCACATGTGTTTTCTCACTGTCTTGCTGTCTCAAGTACTTATCAAAGGTCTATCCAGATTTCTATCAGGCCTTATAATAATGATATTCCATCCATGTGTCCTTTATGCAAAGAGGACATTAAACATGTATTAGACACAGGTGACTCAAACTCTGAGCCGTAATTAGTCTATGAAGAGTACAGTTCAGTTTTTCGAATCAAAGTGAAATTTTAGCATACTTTGGAGTTCTCGAAACTTACAATATTGAAAAGTTCCCTAAGTATCTCTCCATTAATTTGTTATAGAATATACATTCAAGCAGAAATTTCATTTGACTATGTTTTATATATTTATAACTTAAAGCAATATGACGAGGGAGGGTAATAGAAATCTGGAGATGAAGAGGACCATAGATTGCCTAGTCCAAATCTTTTGTTTTACAGATGAGAAAACAAAATCACGACCAGGTGCTAAGGATTAGATTTTACTTTGTTCATTTTCTTATAAACATTGGGTTTAGCCCTGGCCGGTTTGGCTCAGTGGTTAGAACGTCAGCCTGTGGTCCAGAGAGACCCGGGTTCGGTTCCCGCTAAGGGCACGTACCTCGGTTGCAGTTTGTCCCCGGCCCTGGTTGGTCGTGTGGGTGGCAGCCACTTGATGTGTCCCTTTCACATGGATGTTTCTCTCTCTCTCTCTCTCTCCCTCCCACTCTACCTGAACAAAAAATGAAAAAATGTCCTTGGATGAGGATTAAAAAATAAATAAAAACATTGGGTTTATCTAAAAGTAACTATCTTTCAAACAGAACCTATAAACTCAGAACTTCCTCAGTATATGCAGAGTGGTGATTGATGATGATGATGATGATTTCATTATTAGCGCAATTCCTCACCTCTCCTTACACTCACACCCTTTGCCATGTGACGTAAGGTCCTCTCAAGAAAAGAGTGGAGTATATTTATCTGCCCCTTGGCTCTGAATTCAGCCAAGTGTCCAGCTTTGTCCAATAGATCGGAGGGAAAATTACAGTGTGTGAGACCGAGCTGATCCTGGACCTGAGAGGTCTGTGGCGTGTCCCTGCTGACCTGGGCCACACTCAGCACGAGGAGAGGACGTTTATTGTCGAAAGCACCAGTCCACAGAGCACGGGAACCACGGAGCAGAGCCACCCACCCAGCTCACAGACGCACAGTTCGAAGCAGAGCTGCCGGGCCACCTTGGGCTGGAGCAGAACCACCGCCTGCACAGCCTGGACCAGCCACTTCCTGCTGCCTTGCAGATGCCAAAAGCAGTAATAAATGAGCGTTGTTCTGAGCAAGTGAATTTTGGTATGCTTTCCTGTGAGCGACAGCAAACCAGGCCGTGATGAACAATTCGTTACTCTGAAACTATGTTTTAAATAATTTTTAACAGACTTGTTAAACCAGATGGCTTCTTTTCATGTTATTAAACATATTCTGGGCTGAATTTTACCCCAAATCAGTTAACGTAGGCCAGGTTGGGTCATTTTCTCATTCAAAGGAAATGTTTCACAAGCCCCAGGTTTCCCATAAAACGATTTGAGTTCTTAGCCTTGCTACCGTCCTCTGCAGAAGAGCATCCTGCCCTTTGCTACGTATTTCCCAGCGTCAGCTGACGACTGTAATGTGTATGTGTGCAGAGTATGGGCTTTGGAGTAATTCCAAAGTAAAATACAGCCTTTCTGACGCTCACAGAGGGAAAGTCAGTAGTGAATTTCGTTAGACATTGGCACCCAGTGAACCATTTCTCGGGGGCCATGCTGATGGTGACAGGAGCAAGAGTGGACCCCACATTTCTCTCTGCACTCTGCCAACGTGAGCTGCCGCCGCTCCTGAGGTCACTACCGCAGTGTGTTCTCTGTCTCACATGGGTGTGTAAGGCGATCTTAGGTCCTCGCTCATCCCCCTGGTTGGGCTCGGGGCTTTGAGACGGCACTTCAGGCCCAGCAGGATCTCCGAGGGCACTAGTGTTGAGATTCAGAGTAGAGAAGAAGGAGCCTGTTTCACCCTTGACTCTGACACATAGTGTCCAGTCCAACTTCCTCTTCCATTCCACAACTTCCGCCATGTGAGTGCTATCGATCGGTACCCAGAGTTGCTTCTCTCTTTATTCAGTTTGTCCTTCAAACCTAGTTCTCATCTTGGTCTGTAATCCCCTGCAGTAAAAGGGATTTCCTCTGCCTTCAAACTGTAATAAACCTACTTATCTGTGCAATGCATATGGCTTTTGTATAATTAGCTGCCTTTTATGTGTTTACATGTTATTGCCTCTTTCAATTTTCTCACTCTTTATATTACTCTACTTTTATGTACCTCCCTCAAGGCCACCATAATGTCTTGTCCAGCAGATGTTCAACAAACATTTAATGGATACATAAATAATCCATTCTTGTGTATTCATATTTTTTCTTGTCCTATCCAAAAGCAGGCAATATAGATGAGTTTATGAGTGACCTTCAACTTTGGGGATTTAACTTTTTGACCAGTAATCATTGGTTTGCTGTTTTAACAAATATTAGAACTTAAAATGCTCAACTATTGCCCAACTTTCTGTGTTTGCAGTTGTCTTTTCAACTTGACTGTTTCTGTTCTGTTTTCCCCTTCAAATCTCATCGACACCTCCCATCACCACTGTACAAACAACACCCTCAGAACTCGGGCTGATGCAGTTCTCCGATCACGCCTCTCTTCCCCCTCTTCCCTAATCAGCCTTATCTTTAAGGCAATTTTTCTTCATTGTTAATTAATTTATTTGAGCCCGTGGATTAATTCTCCATGTTCTATTTACTTTTTTGCTTTATTAGACCTTCCTTAAGTCAAAAATAATTAGGCCTCTGATTTTTTGTTTGTTTCCAAAACAATGGAAACATTCCTAGTTTATGAAATTTTACAAACAGAATCAATAGAATGACATCCACTGTAGACTGGCAGGCTGGTGAGTGCAGTGCTTGGTGAACATTGACCAGGTTGGATTGCATAGGGTTAAAATAAATCTCTTCCTTTAGGAGGGGTGGAAAACAAAACAGCCAGGGGTAGGGAACTTTCTTCTGCCGAGGGCCATTTGGATGTTTATAACATCATTCTCAGGCCATACAAAATGAACAACTTAAAAATGAGCCTGCTATTCGGTCAGGCTAACTTGGTGAGGTGTGTGATGTTACCGATAATGATTTGATGGACCACGTAGGGCCTGCGGTGGAATGTTCCCCACCCATGCGTGACTTGCCAAATCAAGGTTCTCAGGAATTTGAAATGCCCCCTTCCTGACTCTGTCAAGAGGTTCATATTGATACAAGCACCAAAAAAATAAAAAAATAGAAATCTCTGTTAAATGTGCAATTGGTCTTGCAGACTTGCTTGTGCTTGACCTGAAGCAGTCAGGGGAGCATGGCTCTGTAAATGGAGGACAGAGAGAGTGACGATGTCCCCCAAACCTGAAGCAAAGGTTTTGTTTGAAAAACACAGGATGAAAATATTATATTGCCATGGCAACAAATTACTTTTGTACTCACATAGAGCAAAAATAGACTTCTCTCTCTCTTCCACTCTGAGAAGCACATATTTTAAAGTACATGGAAGGTTAAAGGTGATATGCAGAAACAATTGCATGTACATATTTTAATTTTTCTTCATTTGGTTAATACTAATGTCAGTATTAACCAAAGGCAGAAATAATTTTGAATTGGAAGTAACTCAGTTTCAGAGAGCAAGAGCAGCTTAGGAGAGAAATGTGTAATTCAGTAAATAAACTCTCTTTTGACTATAATATAATAATAGCAGAACTAAACTTTACAAAACAAAATGTTCCTGGCATCAATTGGCAAGAAAAATAACATTTGGACTTCCAGTCAAGATGGCAGTGTAGGTGAATGAGGTATTCAAATCCTCCTACGACCACATCAAAAATACAACTGAACTGCCCTGGCCGGTGGGGCTCAGTGGCCAGAGCATGAGCCATGCACTGAAGGGTTGTAGGTTCGATTCTTGGTCAAGGGAACATACCTGGATTGCAGGTATGATTCCCAGCCCCAGTTGGGGTGCATGTAGGAAGCAACCAATCCATGTGTCTCTCTCACATTAATGTTTCTCTCTCCCTCTCTTCCCCCCTCCACCCTTCCCTTTCACTCTCTCTAAAAGTCAATGAAAAAAATATCCTTGGGTGAGGATGCACAACAACAACAAAACACAACTTAACTACAGAACTACCACCATTCAGAACCACATGAAGTTGAGATGAATAGATGTCCTACGCTGAAGCTAGAAAGAAGCTGCACAGAGACTGGCAGGCGGGGCCGAGATATGGAATGGCTGGTCCCACATACACAAGTGGTAGTTAAAAATCAGGAAGGATATATCAGCTTTGGTGGGCCCCCACTGAGGACTGAGGGGCCCAGCCCCTTTCAGGCCCCCCAGCCCAGGGATCCAGTGCCATGAAGATAGGTCCCCATAACTTCTGGCTCTAAAACCTGGTGGGGATTGTGGCTGAGTGAGATGGAGGCTTTGGGAGTCTCAGGCAGTTCTTAAAGGAGCCACGCACAAGTTACTCAGACTCACTCCCTCTGAACTGGGGCAGGAGTTTGAAAGGCACCGGGATACACAAGGAGGAATTGAATTGCCTGGGGTCAGGGCACGAGCTGAGGTGGGAGGCAGCTTTCTGCCAGACAAAAGTGTGGGCAAAGGCCATTGTTCTTCTTCTGAGACATGCCCCCAACAGAGCCCATAGGCAGGCACCATACCTGAGTCTCTGACAACCTGGCTCACACTGTTTGCCCCACCCTAGTGATTTCCTGAGACCCTGCCCCACCCAACTGTGGACCCATCCAAGCCATTTTCCAGTAGCTTTTCCATACAACTGGCCTCTTTTACCTCATGCTTCAGGCATTCCTAAAATCTCTTAAACAAGCAGCATCTGGCCTATTTGTGTCCCCTATTTTTTGCTAAGTGACCCCAGGCCTGGCACTAGCAGCAGCCTGCCTTGGTTCACAGGTGGCCTCCACTGGGCACCTCCAAGCCCAACACAAGTAGCAGCATCTGCAGATCACTCTGTAGCTTATACTGGGTGGCCCCAGGAAGGGCACAGGTAGTGGCTGACTTGGCATCTCCTGGGAGACTCCAGAGCCAATGCACCTGGTGGACAGTTTCAGATCATATCAGATTACAGTCCTACCACCTTCCTGAGTGACACACTCAAGGGGTGCACTCAAGGAGTACCAAAGCCCCACTGAGGCAAGTTCTGTTTCGTGGGGTTGACTCCTGTAAAGCAGTTCCTTTGTTGTAATTGCAGCTGGTCTTCACAGCTGATTGGCCTAGGGGTCAATCCATCCCAGTGACACCAACAGCAATCAAGGCTCAATTTCAACAGGAGACTGCACACAGCTGACACAGAGGCACACCTGGAGCACCCAGCTTGGGTGACTGGGGAGGCTGCGTTACTGGGCCCTACAGAACACCAACTACATAAGGCCACTCTACCAAGTCCAGGTGATACAGCAGCTCTACCTAATATATAGAAATAAACACAGGGAAGCAACCAAAATGAGGAGACAAAGAAACAGGTCCCAAATGAAAGAATAGGCAAAATCTTCAGAAAAAGAGTTAAATGAAATGGAGGCAAGCAAACTACCAGATACAGAGTTCAAAATATTGGTTATAAGGATGCTCAAGAAACTTATTGAGAACTTCAACAGCATGAAAAATGACATAGCATAAAAAAGTACCAGTCAGAAATGAAGGATACACAAACTAAAATGAAGAATGATTTACAGGGAATCAACAACAGAGTAGATGAAGCCATGAATCAATAAATGGGGGACATCTGTAATATTTCAACAATAAAGATAAACATTTTAAAAATCAGTGATTTGGAATATAGGGGAGCAAAATGACACCCAATCAGAACAGCAAAATGAAAAAGAGAATAAAAAAATATGAAGAGGGTGTAAGGAGTCTCTGGGACAACTTCAAGCGTACCAATACTCACATCATGAGGGTGACAGAAAGAGAAGAGAGAGAGCAAGAAATGAAAAACCTATTTAAAAAATTAATGACAGAAAACTTCCCTAACCTGATTAAGGAAATAGACATATAATTTTAGAAAGCACAGAGTCCAAAATAAGATGAACCCAAAGAGACCCACACCAAGACACATCATAATTAAAATACCAAGGGTTAAAGACAAAGAGAGAAACTTAAAATCAGCAAGAGAAAAACAGTTACCTACAAGGGAGCTCCCATAAGACTGTCAATTGATTTCTCAAAAGAAACATTGCAGGCCAGAAGGGAGCAGCACCTGCTATTCCTGGAATAGCCTACCTACCCCATACCTTAAGTCTAGCTTCAAAAACACTATCATTCAGGGCCAAACTCAAAGGCAAGGGAAAACCCCTTCATCTACTCTGTGTAAGGCCTCAACAGCCAGAATAAAGAATCTCTTCTGTTTTAATCCTCTGCACACCCCCAGTCATATTACTTACTACATCAGACATAGTATGGTTATTCATGTATGTAACTCCCCCCTGGCTCACAGACTGTGAATTTCTTGAGTATACATAGTTTTATTCAACTCTCTTTTCCAAAAATCCAGCCTAGGCCTTCACAATTACTCACTGCTCATTGAAAAAGAAGATATTAAGCGAATGACTGCATATATTTTCCAAATACTCTCATCACTTGGAGATAGGATTTAGTTTATTCAGGAGTTCAGCCATGATCCAGAAGAATAGCTTCTTTCATTTTTGATTTGTCAAAGACATTAATTCTTTCTGTTAATATTAAGGTTTATATTTGGGAAAGATTTTGCTCTCAAGCATGTTTTATTATTGTTTTTGTTTTTCTTTCTTTTTTCTTATTTTCAGCTGTGAGCAAGGCTCTCTAGAGGCCAAATACATGCAAAGTGTTCCTGAAGATCTCATATGTCTACATCTGTTTTCATATTGCCACCGTACTCTTATTACTAACCGAGCTTTCATGAGGTAGTGTAGAAGACATTATTGATTTGATGCTCCCTTCCACATCCCATTGACCAACATCTGGGTTCACTTATGCTGGGCTCAACAGCATTTCATATCTGACAAGTGCCCAGATCAAGTGCCTACATCTTTTTGTTTCTCTACCTGTGGCTTTTCTCAGATTTATAGGTGTTTGCTCAGCCCAGGACCAAAGTGGCTTCAGGTGCTACATTCAGTTCCCAAGGGGCAAATTTGAACAGTGATATAAATGGGTAAAACATACCCCAGCTTCCCAGTCCTTCAGAGAGACAATACCACGACGTGTTACCACCGGTTCTTCAGAGCTCCCGAGAGCTCCCCAGTGGGACTGAGCCTCCGTTGCCTGAAGCAGTAACCCAGCCAGTAACAGCTTGTACGGCTTTTCTGCCTTCTGTTTCTCCTTCCCTTGCAATCTTCCACTCACTCTCCCGTGCTGCCTTTGACCACTTCCCACATAAGCGACCCCTACTCAAATTGCTTTGGGGGAAACTAACATTAAGAGGGGTAATCTTTTGAGGATGTAGTGTCCAGATAGTTCAGAATGTCAACAAAACCAGGAAGTGCAACAAGAAAGCCACATTTTAGAGCAAATAAGGCCATAAAGATCATGTTGTCTTACTTATTCTATCTCCTTCTTTTTTCCCTCAGAAACCCCTGGCTATCCTGGTTTATTTATGTGCAATTCTTTGTTCCCCTGTTACTTGACTGAAGTGAAATGGTGTTGAATTTTTCCAAATTCACTATATAGGCAGGCAAAAGAAAAATGCAGACCAAACACAAGTCATCATAAAAGCATAAAACTTGACAGCCCTGGCCGGTTTTGGTCAGTGGTTAGAGCGTCAGCCTGCAGTCCAGAGAGACCTGGGCTTGGTTCCCGCTAAGGGCACGTACCTCGGTTGTAGTTTGTTCCCGGCCCTGGTTGGGTCGTGCGGGTGGCAACCACTCGATGTGTCCCTTTCACATTGATGTTTTTCTCTCTCTCTTCCTCTCTCTCCCTCCCACTTTATCTGAACAAAAAAATGGAAAAAAATGTCCTTAGATGAGGATTTTAAAAAAAGCATAAAACTTGACAAATTTGCTTTATTAGTTGCCAGGGCTGCTGGGCAGGGCACCACAGACTGGGTAGCTTACACAACAGGAATCCACTGTCTCACAGTTTGGGAAGCAGGAAGTCGAGATCAAGGTGCAGCAGGTGGGTCCCTGCTAAGGGCAGGGAGGGAGAATGAGCTCCAGGCCTTTCTCTTTGTTGTGTAGTAGACGGCTGTCTTTCACAGGTGTCTCTTCACATGGTCTTTCCTCCATGTGTGCCTACCTCTTCGTCCAAAATTCTCCTTTTATAAGGACTCCAGTCGTATTGGATCAAGGCCCACTCTAACGACTTCAGTTCAACTTGACTATTCTGTAAGGACCCTACCTCCAAATACAGTCACATTTTGAGGTCTTGGAAGTTGGGACTCGAACATATCTATGTGAGGGCACACAATTCGATTATAACTGTTTCCGACACAGATTCCTTATGAAACTAGAGTGAGGTGTGGCCTTATACAAACACAGATCGCTTCCAGCCCGGGTTCTCTCCTTCATCCCAGCCCGATCTAGCTCGCTGAGGGCCAGTCCTACAGCTGGGGTAAAGATCAGCAATCTGTTAATGTATGAGGGTTTAAGTTTTAGTCTTTTTTGCAGCACATTAAACATTCTTAGAAAAGGTTCACATTCTTGTGCCTTGAACACTATTTTTAGTGTCAGTATAATATAGTTCTAATTAACACATACTGTTAAATGCAATACCCTCCCTAGATAAACATTTTGACATACTACTGTATACTACTGCACAACTATTAAATAGACATCTTTAGAGATATAGTTTGTTTTTCTCACGTATGTAAATGTTTTCTCCTAAGACACTCAGAATTAAAATCACCTGGTTTGAAGCACATGTCATTGAGAAGGCAATTGACAGATTTTTTTTTTCAAAAAGACTATACCAGCTTCATCTCCTAAGAACGCTGCACAAGTGAATTGTTTTCCACATCCCGAGATATCATCAATTTATTTTTCTAACTTTTGCAAATTCAATGAAAAATAAATATTTTATCTCTATTTTAATTTGCATTCCTGTAATTAAAGGGGGAAGGAGGAGGGGCTTATTTTACTTATTTATTCTTCATTTCTTTTTCTCCCATTGGCTGCCTTTTTATAACTTTTGCTCATTTTATAATAAGTTTTTAGACATTTTCCTATTTATTTATAAGATCTTATTAGATTTGTGTTTGTGAATTATTTTCCAGTTTACTTCTTTTTTTTATGTTCAACTATTTGTAGAATATATTTTATGTGTAACATGAGTTAGGAATCAAACTTTTCCCACCAACTGGAGAGTTAATTGTTCCCAAACCACTCTTTCTTTGCTGACTTCATCAAAAACACACAATTTTATGTCCAAACCCTCTATCTTTTAAAATTAATTTTCTCTTTCTACATAAATCAAACTATGTCAATTATTAATGCTTTAAAATATTTGTTATATCTGCCCGGGCTGGTTTGGCTCAGCAGTTGGAGAGTCGGCCCACGGACCAGAGAGTCCCAGGTTCCTTTCCCGCTAAGGGCACGTACCTCGGTTGCATTTTGTCTCTGGCCCTGGTTGGGGTGGTGTGGGTGGCAACCAGTCAATGTGTCTCTCTCATGTTGATGATCTTTTTCACATCGATGTTTCTCTCTCTCTCTCTCTTCCCTCTTCTCTCCCTCCTGCTCTGTCTAAAGATAAATGCAAAAAATGTCCTTGGGTGAGAGAACAAATCCTTAATATTTGTCTTTACCTGTTTAAATTTCCTTGGCTATTTTCCTGCCTCTTCTCTTCTAAATAAACTTTAGAATCAGCTAATCAAATTCCTTTTGTGTTTTGACTGAAATAATTTTCTTTATATAGATTTATTTGTCCAAAAACACAATCTTTTCCCCCATTGAATTTTCTTCTCAAAAATCAACTGATCATAAAGGGTCAGTTTATTTCTGTAGCCTGTTATTATACTGTTTGATAACTGTAGTCATGTAGAAAGTCTTGAAATCTGACAGCATAACGTCCTCAACGTCACACTTTCTTTTCAAGAACGGTTTGGTTCTCCTAGGTTATTTGCATTTCCGTGTAAATTGTAGAACCAGCTTTCTAATTGCTTCAAAAAGCCTTATTAGGATTTTGATTGGGATTGCATGAATTAGTCAATCAATTTGGAAAGAGTTGATGACTTAATAATATCGAATTTTCCAATCTACAAATGTTTCAATACATTTCAATTTTCTTCAATCACTGCCAACAAGTTCTGTGGTTTTCAGTGTAAAAATCTTGCAGTTGTTAAATTTAATAGATTTCCCCCCCCCCCATTATCCTAAATTTCTTAATGTTACTATATATGGTGCTTTTAAATTTTACTTCCAATTATTTTTGTGAATGGTTTATAAAAATCTAATTGATTTTTTATATGGTGTGGATCTTGTATCCTGTGATTTTGCTGGATTCACTTACTACTAGGCTTAATATTTATTTTGCAGGTCTCTTTGGATTGCCTAGGAATATGATTATGAGATCTGTAATTGAAGACAGTGTGTTTAACATAGCTATTATATATGTTATATATATTATATTCCTTACTTCATTAACAATGACCTCCAGGGAAATGGTGGGAAGGAAACTCTTGTTTCTGATTTTAGGAGAAAATTGTTAAATATTTCACCATTATATATAATATTAGCTATAGGATTTTTGTAGACCTATTTTATGAGAATAGGGACTTTTGCTTCTATTCATAATTATGTGATTTTTCTCTTGTATCATGAATGGGTGTTAAATGTTTTCCTGTTTTTTTTCTATATCTTTCAAGAAAATCATATAATTGTCTCCTTTATGTGTTGTTCAGTGAATAACATTGGCTCTTGAATGATAAATCAATTTTACATTCCTGAAATAAACTCCACATGTATTTTGGGTTTTTTAAGTTATTTAATAACTTATATTTATTATTAGATAGTTTAAACATATTATAAATTTTAATATTTAAAATCCTTTCACTAATTAATTTTTTATTAATCAATGTATTTATTTTTGTCACAGATATTTCTCCTTTGTTCCCCATTGAAACCCCTCCCTGCTCCGTCAACCCCTCCTTCACTAGACAGTTGTCTGTATCTATTGGTTAAGCATATAGGCATATAAGTCCTATGTTTTATCTCCTCCTGCACACCCTCCTCCCTTCCTGTGAGTTTCATCAGTCTGTTCTCTACTTCCATGTCGCTGCATCTATTTTGTTCTTCTGCTTATTTTGTTATTACATTCCACAAATAAGTGAGATCACGTGACATTTGTCTTTCTCTGATTGGCTTATTTCGCTTAGCATAATACTCTCCAGCTACCTCCATGTCTTATCAAAGGATAAGAGATCTTTCTTTCTTACAACTGCATAGTATTCCACTGTGTATATGTACAACAGCTTTTAAATCCATTTATCTATTGATGGATACTTGGGCTGTTTCCAGATCTTAGCAATTGTAAATAACACTGCTATGAACATAGGGGTGCATATATTCTTTCTGATTGGTGTTTTAGGCTTCTTAGGGTATATTCCTAGAAGTGGGATCACTGGGTCAAATAGCAGTTCCATTTTTAATTTTTTGGAGAAATTCCATATTGTTTTCCATAGTGGCTGCCCCAGTCTGCATTCCCACCAGCAGTGTACCAGAGTCCCCTTTTCTCAACATGCTCACCAGCACTTGTTGTTTGATGATTTGTTGATGACGGCCATTCTGACAGATGTAAAGTGATACCTCATAGTCATTTTAACTGGCATCTCTCTGATGATTAGTGACATTGAGCATTTTTTCATATGACTCTTGGCCATTTGTATGTCCTATTTGGAGAGGTATCTATTTAGGTCTTCTGCCCATTTTTTTGTATTCCTTTTGTTGAGTTGTATGAGTGAGTACTCTATATATTTTGGAAATTAACCCCTTATCTGATGTATCATTGACAATTATGTTCTCACATACAATGGGTTCCCTTTACATATTGATGCTTGTTTCTTTTACTGTGAAGAAAATTTTTAGTTTGATGTAATCCCATTTATTAATTTTTCCTTTGTTTCTCTTGCCCCAGATGATGTATCAATGAAAGTTCTGCTGCTGTGTGTGATGTCTGAGATTTTACTGCCTACATTTTCTTATAGGATTTTTATGGATTCACATGTTAGATTTAAGTATTTTATCCATTTTGTGTTTATTCTTGTGTGTGATGTCAATTGGTGGTCCAGTTTCATTTCTTTGCATGTAGTTGTCAAATTTTCCCAACACTATTTTTTTTGTTGTTGTTGTTCAGATAGAGCGGAGGAGGGGGAGAGAAACACCAACGTGAAAGGGACACATTGAGTGGCTGCCACCCGCACAACCCAATCAGGCCCGGGAACAAACTGCAACTGAGGTACATGCCCCTAGTGGGAACCGAACCCGGGTCTCTCTGGACCGCAGTTCGACGCTCTAACCGCTGAGCCAAACTGGCCAGGGCCCCAACACCATTTTTAAAGACTCTGTATACTCTATTGATTGCGTGCTCTTGCCATCACTGTCAAATATTAATTGAGCATAATGTCTTGGGTCAATTTTTGGGTTCTCTGTTTTGTTTCATTGATCTATATGCCTGTGCTTATGCCAACACCAAGTTGTTTTGATTGCGATGGCTTTGTAGTATAACCTGTATTAGGTAGTATGATCCCTCTTACTTTGTTCTTCTATTTCAATATTTCTGTGGCTCTTCAGGGTCTTTTTTGGTTCCATATAAACTTTTGGAGTATTTGTTCTAGTTCTGTAAAATATGTCCTTGGTATTTTAGTGGGGATTGCATTGAATCTATAAATTGCTTTGAGTAGTGTGAACATTTTAATGATGTTAACTCTTCCAATCCATGAACAAAATTTACACTTCTACTTTTTTTGTTTTTAATAATTTTTCTTTATTGATTTTTAGAGAGAGAAAGAGAAACATTGATGAGAGAGAACATCAATTGTCTGCCTCCTGCACACCCCCCACTGGGGATCTGGCCCACAATCTGGGTGTGTGCTCTGACCCAGAATTGAACTGGTGACCTCTTGGTGCATGGGTCGATTTTCAACCACTGAGCCACACTGGCTGGGCATTGCTTCCACTTTTTTATATCATCTTTCTTTTTTTTTCAATGTCCTGTAGTTTTCTGAAAACAGGTCCTTTACTTCTTTAGTTAAGTTTATTCCTAGGTATCAGAATATTTTGTTGCAATGGTAAATGTGATTTTTTTTTCTTTGTTTCACTTTCTGTGTGTTCATTATTGGTGTATAAAAATGCCAACAATTTCTGGATGTTAATTGTGTATTCTGCCACTTAGCCAAATTCATTTATTAAATCTAGTAGTTTTTTGATGAGTCGTTAAGGATTTTCTATGTACAATATTATGTCATCTGTGAATAACGACAGTTTCACTTTTTACTTTCTAATTTGGATGCCTTTTATTTGTACTTCTTGACTTATTGCTGAGGCTAAGACTTCTAGTACTATGTTGAATAAGACTGGTGAAAATGAGCATCCCTGTCTCATTCCTGTTTTTAAGGGAAATACTTTTAGTTTTTGCCCATTGAGTATGATATTGGCTGTAGGTTTGTCATATGTGACCTTTGTTATGTGAGGTATAAAATCTTTCTATTCCCACTTGGCTGAGATTTTCTTTTTTCAAAAATGGGTGCTGGATCTTGTCAAATCCTTTTTCAGTATCTATTAATATGATCATATAATTTTTATCTTTCATTTTGTTTATGTGGTATATCACATTTATTGATTTATGAATATTAGACCAGCCTTGCATCTTTGGGATAAATCACACTTGGTTGTGAAATATAAATTTTATAATATATTGCTGGATCCTATTCACTAAAATTTTGTTGAGGATTTTGGCATTTATGTTCATCAGGAATATTGACCTCCAATTTTCTTTTTTTAATAGAGTCTCCATCTTGTTTTGGAATTAGGATTATGCTGGCCTCATAAAAAGAGGCTTGAAGTCCTCCATCCTCTTAAAATTTTTGGAATAGTTTGAGGATAACAGGAGTTAGATCTTCTTTGAATGTTCGGTAAAACTCCCCTGTAGAGCCATCTGGACCAGAGCTTTTGTTTGCTGGGATTTTATTGATTACTTCTTCTATTTCCTTAATTGTTATTGGTCTGTTTATGTTTTCTGACTCTTCCCAGTTGAGCTATGGAATAGTATATGAGTCTAAGAATTTGTCCATTTCACCTAGGTTGTCGAATTTGTTGGCATATAATTGTTCATAATATTTTCTTACAATCCTTTTGTATTTCTGTGGTGTCTGTTGTTACTTCACTTCTTTCATTTATGATTTTATTCATTTGGATTCTCTCTCTTAGTTTCTTGGTGAGTCTGGCTAAAAGTTGTTCAGTTTTGTTTATCTTTTCAAAGCACCAGCTCTTGGTTATATTGATCTTTTATATTATTATTAATGTTTTTTTAGTCTCTATGTCATTAATTTCTGCTCTAATTTTCATTATTTCCTGTCTTCTACTAATTCTAGGTTTTTCTTTTTGTTCTCTTTCTAAATCTTTAAGTTGTTGGGTTAGATAGTTTATTAGAAATTTTTCTTCTTTATTAAGGTAGGCCTGTATTGCTATAAACTTCCCTCTCAGGACTGCTTTCGCTGTGTCCTATAAATTTTGTATTGTTTTGTGTTCATTTTCATTACTTTCCAGGAAGATTTTTATGTATTTCTTGATCTCATTGGTAACCCATTCATTGTGTAATAACATGCTATTTATCTTCCATGTGTTTTAATGTTTTTGAGTGTTTTTATTGTAATTGATTTCTAGTTTCATGCCATTGTGATCTGAGAAGATGCTTGATAAGATTTCAATCTTCTTGAATTTGTAGAAACTTACTTTGTGTCCTAACATGTGATCTATTTTTGAGAATGTCCCATACGCAATTGAAAAGAATGTATATTGTGCAACTTTGGGAAGAAATGTTCTGTAAATTTAAACTAAGTCCAACTGATCTAGTTCGTCATTTAAGGACTTTGTTTTCTTGTTAATTTTTTGTCTAGAAGATTTATCCAGTAGTGTCAATGGGCTGTTAATGTCACCCACTACAATTATATTGCTATTGATCTCTCCCTTGAAGTCCTCCAGAAGTTTTTAAATATATTTCAGTGCTCTTATATTTGGTACATATATGTTTAGCAGGGTTATATTCTCTTGTTAGATTGATCCTTTTAATATTATATAGTGACCTTCTTTGTCTCTTATTATGGCCCTCATTTTGAAAGCTGATATATTTTTTAGGTGTATTTTGGTCTGGTCTGCGATTGACCTGTTTTCTTTATTTTCATATATGTGTATATATATATATATTTTTTTTCCTCTCCCTCTTCCAATTTGTTTGACCTCATGCTTTCTAGTATTCTTTGTTCTCTGTGTGTGTGTGTGTGTGTGTGTGTGTGTGTGTGTGTGTTATTTGTTTATCTGTGTGTCTTTTAGTTTTGTTGTTGAGGCAGTTTCTTTTATTATTGTTGATGATGATATTTTTTGGGGGGTTATTTTTGGTTTTGCTTTGGTTTGTTCTGTCAACATCTACATAATTGTTGGCAAAACAGGGTCAATAGGGTTGGGGTTGAGATTCATAATTAACAACCTTGAGGACTGAGTACAAGCAGACAAAAGAATTCAAGACCCAAATTCAACAGGAGAGCCCACATAACCCACACAAGAGTCATTCCAAGGGCACCCAGCTCAAAAGATCAAGGAGACTGTACCACTAGGTCCCACAAGAAGGCTACCACATCAAGACTAGGAGGCAGAGCAGTCTTATCGGTTATACACTGACCTGCCTGTGCATCCCAGCATTCCTCCCCTGGCCCTAAACTACCAGACTGCTAAACTGCTAAGACAAAGAAACTACCTTCAAATGAAAGAAAAGGAGGAATCACCAGAAAAGGAACTATGTGAAATAGACACAAGCAGTTTATCTGATAAAGAATTCAAAGCAATGGTTGTAATGATGCTAAAACAACTTAGTAAGAACTACAAGCAACTTAATGAGAACAACACCAGCATAAAAAAAAAAAAAAAAAAAATAGAAGCTATGAATAAAAATCAAGAGGCAAGGGGGAATGAAGAATGACACAGATGATATAAAAAAAATACCTCGGAAGGATTCAATAGTAGATTTGAAGAAGCTTAATACCGAACCAGTGAGTTAGAAGACAAGGTAGAAAAAAAAAAACCCAATTAGAGCAGCAAATGGAAAAAAAATTAAAAAGCAAAGAAGAGTTTAAAGGACATTTGGAACAACCTAGATGTAACAACATTTACATCATACGGGTACCAGAAGGAGAAAAATTGGAGAAAAGAATGGAGAACCTGTTTGAAGAAATAATGACAGAAAATTCATGGAGCCATACAATCATGATTATGTGATTTTCTGCATGAATATTGTACTTCAATAAAAATGTTAATTTTTTTAAAAGTTGATTTCTCCTTAAGACCTTTCTATCCACTTCATCTAAAGTTGCACCCTCCCCCCATCCTTCCTACCTCCCTTTCCTGCTGGACTTTTTTTGAATGCATCACCTTCAGATAGCTGTGTTTGGTTTCCTCCAGGAGACTGTGAGACAAATATCTCAGTGTAAGCAGTTGGTTTGGGAGGTGATACGAAGAGACATAGGTAGACGAGTAGGGAAGTGGAACAGGGGCCGGCAAAGGAGCAACTGGAGATGTGAAACCTAGGAAGTTGTATCATGGAAGTAGAGAAGGAAAGAGTAATTCCCACATATGACACAGGTCGAAATCTGACTTTTAAACAAGTCTTTGGAGCCAGAGGACTGGAGAACTCAACTAAGGCATTAAAGATTGCTGATCAGAGCAAAGGGGGGTGAAAAGAAGCAGTAGAAGGAAAATAGTAAATGGAAAAACAAAAGCTTGTTAGAGCGTGTTAAATAAAGCTACTATGAAACCAACACAGTTGTTTATACTTGACCATTTTGGCAAAGTGGATAAAAGTCTAAAATGTTTTCCATATTAAAACTAAGAGGGCTCTCAGGGGCTTTATTGGTCCCTGCCCCTTGTCTTTCGGCAAGTCAAGTATGCTATCTATTTATAGATGTGTTAGCTGGGGCTCACAGAGTGATTTATCTGATAGTTTGTAAGGTATGAAATATACCCCCATCTAAACATCACCACTGTGTTTTTTTCTACCCTTTTATCCTTCCTATTCAAAGAGAGAGAGAGAGAGAGAGAGAGAATATTGTTTACTAATAATTGATTTGGGGGTCTATGCTATGTTGCTTATTAAATTTCACACCTCTTTATTTTTTGTGTGTAAATGCTAATTCTGGACTTAGGATTTTCAGTGAAAATAGTCATATGTGACAAACGTCAGAAATGGATTTCCAGGTATATCAATTCTAGGCTACATTAGGGATTAAGTGTTGTTATATAAAGTTGCTTTAGAGGCTTAAAAAAAAATCTACAGAAACCTCTTTTAAAATTAAATAATAAGTAGGATCCAATATATAAAACAGTGTCCCAGTATAGTAAAGTATTATTTTATTAATATAAATGTATTTTTGCATTGTATTTTTTAAAATCACTTATGAAGTTGTTTCAATAAACACAATTCAAAATTGGGATAATGTCAGCAAGTTGAAGATGAGTTTGCACCTAATGCCTGCCATGGCTTTTGCTTACTCAGCTTGGAGAAAGTCCATGTTCACATAGACAAGTAGTTGCAAATGGTACTTGTTCTTTTAAAACAACTTACCTTGCATTATCACAATCCCCAATAGCTGTGTAGAGGTGGCCAAAAACGGTTTATCCTGAGGACTGCACAAAAAGGGTATTAACTTGGAAGTACAAGATAATAAACTGTGTGGTTCCCATATTAAAATTTGCTATATTTTAAAATGCAAGTTGGTTTTATTCCTGCTTAAAATATATTAAAAAGTAAAATTGATAGTAAATTTCTGTCAGATCCCTGGAGTACATAATTTCTTATGGAAAATACTTTGATATTACAAGATCTAATAAATTTTGGTATAGAGCAGTATTTTTCAAAATGCAAATATTTATAAAACCGTTTTCATTCTGTAATAAAGTTTTTATTGTAGAATAGTTTCTAGAGTTACATGTAAATTGGGAAGCTAATGCAGAGAGTTCCCATGTACCCCCACCTAATTTCCCCTATGACAGTGTTAACATCTTGCATTAGTATGGTACAAATGCCACAATTGATGAACCAATATCGATGCACTATTATTAGCTAAAGGTCATATTTAATTCAGATGCCCTCGTTTTTTCCCTAATGCCCTTTTTCTGTTCGAGAGCCCACCCAGGATACTACATTATCTTCAATTATCGAGTCTCCTACACTGCTCTAACGCGTGGTCTTCCTCGGGTTTTCCTGTTTTCCATGACCTTGACAGTTTTGAGGTGTACTGGTCAGGCATTCTGCAGAATTTTTCCCAATTGGGGTATGTCTGGTGTTTGCCTCATGATTAGACTGGAAAAAAGACCACCCAGGTAAGGGGCCAATTCTCATCGCATCATCCAGTCCACACGGCTCCTCACTGTGAATGTGGACCTCGGTCACCGGGCTGAGAAACCTGGGAAGCTACCGTTTCCCTCCCCCTCCACGCTGTCCTCTCTGGAAGGACGTCGCTGCGCACAGACCGCACTTCAGAGGGGGGCTTACGTCCCACCTGCTCAGGGCAGAGCACCCACGTAAGTTATTTGGAGTTACCCTGTTCCCGATATTTCTCTTCTCCCTTTGGTGTATTCAGTTGTTTGTTTAAAGTGTGGATTCATGATATTTATTTGTGTTTTAATCCAATACAACTGTACTCTGGTTCCGAGGGCTTCAGAGTTGGCCCCAGATAGCTCTTTCTGCTGGTTCCTCTCTCCTTTGACACACATTTAACATTTTATTTTGTTTTATTAATTATAGCTGACATTTTATTTTGAGCCTTTATTTATTTTCCTGAAATATAAGATGGTTCAAGTTCATTTTGTATATTTCCTCTCCCAGACCTAGAATCAGCCATTCCTCCAGGGCGGCCCTGGTTCCTTTTATTGGACAATAGTATTAGAAATCGATCTCTGGGTGTTAAGTGGGTTTACTGCTCCCAGGATATCATTGTTTTGAGGCTCTCTCGACTGACAAAACAAGGAAACACATCTGTGTGTTCTATATTTATATACACATATCTATAAATGTGTCTATGTATAACAAACACTATCCATATGAAGCTAATTATGGGTTCATACTGATGTCTTCAACCCTAATGCATTACCAAGTGGATCATTCCAGCTACCTCCCGTGCTGCTCTCTAACCTCCCATTACAACAGGGAGAAACTTGACACCTTCCATTTACCATCCATTTAGTTAATTCTTTACATCTACTATACATATATAGGGTTTGCAGAACTGTTAACCTATATGCTGATGGGCAGCAACTTTATCAATCCAAATAGTGCTTATGTGCACATGTACAGTTCTTCTTGCCTTTAGGCTTAGAAACTATCAGTTCCAGAGTTACTTAGGTCAGCATCTTCTTCCCTCTGCCCCTCAGTGAGCCTTTTTCATACACTTGCAATACAGTGAAACTGTCTCCTCACCTTCTATATTCCATTCTGGAATTTCCACTCTCTAAAAGACTTTTGAAATGTTGCATACATTAAAGTTTATGTTTTTGCTGTAAAATTCTATGGGTTTTAACAAATACATAGTGTCAAGTATCCATCATTACAGTATGATACAGAATAGTCTCATTTCCCTGAAAAATGCTTTGTTCTTCACATAGTGAGCCCTCCACCTTTCCCTGTGGAGCTCCTAGGAACCACTAATCTGTTTACATCTCATTAGTTCTGCCTTTTACAGGTGGACACATCATTGGATCATAAATTTAGATTTTCAGACTAGCTTCTTTCACTGAACAACATTTACTTAAGGTTTATCCATGCCATTTCATTGTTTAGAAGCTCATTTTTTTGTATCGCTAAGTAGTTGCTATTGTATGCATAAGCTACAGTTTGTTTTTTTCATTCACCTTTGAAGAACATCTTTGTTACTTCCAGTGTGCAGGGATTATGAATAAAGCTCCTCTAAATATTCATATGCTGTTTCTGAAGTTTTCAAATCAGTTGAGTAAATATCTAAGAGCATGATTGCTGGATTGCAAATTAAGACTGTTTAGCTTTGTAAGGAATTGCCAAATCGTGTTCAAAGTGGCTGTACCATTTTTTCATTTCCACCAGCAATAAATGAGAGTTCATGTTACTTTTCATTATTGCCAATAACCAATATTGATAGTTTTTTAAAATTTTAGTCATTTTAATAGATGTGTAGAAATTATATTATTATTGTTTTAATTTACAATATTGTAATGACAAATGAAATTAAGAAATTTTTCTGTGTTTATTTGGCATTTGTACATCTTCTCTGATGCAGTGTCCACATCTTTTGCCCATTTTTTCACTGGTTTGTGCCCTTTTCGCTTTAAAATCCATCATCATAGGGATTCCAAAATAGTAGCAGAGTGAATGGAAACTACACAGACATCTCCCAGGACCAAACTGGAATTACAACTAAAATAATAACAAATTGTCAGAGAAAAGCAACAGAAAAGCAGCCGGAGAGGACCCATATAACCAGAGCAGAAAAAGGACACTAAAATGAGGTTGGTAGGAAATGTGGAGGTGAAAGAGGGTGGGCTGGGAGCCCATGGACAGCAGCTGTTCCAGCTGTGAGCAACTGCTTGGGGTTAAAATCCCAAGCCAGTTCCACAGTGCAGAGGGCCAGGATAGATCACTAAATTAGCTACAGCCATTCACCTTGAGCTATGGCAGAGGGAGGGCAAACTAGATTGGAACTGTGTGCAGACTCAGGAGCTTAGAGAGCTGAAATGGCAACGGGAGTTGTTGCTGAATCAGTCCCTCACAGGACAGTAGCCAAAGCACTCAAATAGTCCCTTCCTAGGGCCCCAGGGAGAAACAACAGCACCTCCCTCAGGAATTTAATACCACCTGGCCAGGCCAGAGAAATGCACCATTAACAGGCAGTAAGCATCTGCACCACCCTCTGGAAATCCTCTTACCCCGAACACCTGAGGAATTTTTTCATTGAGTTGAGAGCTACAACCCAAGGCTCATCAAGTAACTGAGACTAATAGCCTCCGGGCAAAAAGCTAGAGGATAACTGAACCTTTACTGGGCTTGCAAACCTACCCAGGTAAGTAAGACTTGTGAGTGGTATTTAATGTGGGTCCTCCCATACTCATCCAAACTCAGTACAGGGAGCCACAATCAGCAAAACAGGAACACCCACAGGGAAAATGTGACAGGCTCTAAAACCACTGAGATAGCCAAAATTGTGAAACAAAGAAACAAATTCCAAATTAAAGAATAAGAGAACACTACTGAAGAAGAGATAAATGAAATGCAGTTAAGCAAATTATTAGAGGTAGAGTTCAGAGTGATCATAATGAGGAAGATCAACAGCATGAGTAAAGTATGAAACATTGAAAACAAACCAGTTGGAAATGAAGAATCACATAGCAGAAATACAGAATGCATTGCAAAGTAGAGTAGAGGAAGCTGAGAACCAGCAGAGTAGAGGAAGCTGAGAACCAGATCAGTGAATTAAAAGAGAGGGTAGAAAAAAATCACACGATCAGAAAACCAAAAAGGAAAAATAATTAAATAACAGGAAGACAGCTACAGAGAAATGTGGGACAATTGAAAATGTAACAATATCCACATCATAGGAGTTCCAGAAGAAGAAAAAATTGAGCAATGGATAGAGAATATAGTTGAAGAAACAATGACAGAGAACTTCCCTAGCTTGCTGAAGAAAAAACGCATTCAGGATCAAGAAGTACAGAAAGCCCCCAGTAAACAGACACACACCAAGACACATAATAATTAAGGTGCCAAAAATTTAAGACAAAGAATCCTTAAGGCAGCAAGAGATAAGCGACAGGTTGCCTACAAAGGAATCATCATAAGGGTATCAACTGACTTTTCAACAGAAGCACTAAAGGCCAGAAGAGAATGGCATGAAGTAATCAAGGTAATGAAAAACAAGGATCCGAATCCAAGATCACTTTATCCAACAAGGCTAGCATTCAAAATAGAAGGTTAAATAAAGAGTTTCCCAGACAAGAGCAGGCTAAGGGAATATATTAGCACCAAATCAACAGTGCAAGAAATGTTAAAAGGACTGCCGTAATTAGTAGAAAAAATAGAAAGAAAAATATAACCACAATAAACAAAACTGGCAATAAATAAGTACATATCAATAATAACCTTAAATGTAAATAGATTTAATGCTCAGATCAAAAGACACAGAGTAGCTGATTAGATTAAAAAGTATAACTCATATATATGTTGTTTACAAGAGACCCACCTCACAACAAAAGACTCACATAGGTTGAAAGTGAAGGGATGGAAAAAAAACTTCCAAGCAAATAAAAAGGAAAAACAGCTGTGGTAGTAATACTTATATCTGATAAAATAGACTTCAAAATGAAAGCCATCACTAGAGACAAAGAAGGCAATTACATAATATTGACAGGATCTAACCAACAGGAAGATATCTTGGTAAACATATATACACCCAATATAGAAACACCAAAATATTTTTTAAAAACTTCTGGAGGACTTCAAAGACAAATCGACAGCAATACAATCATAGCAGGGGACCTCAACACCCCCTGACATCACTGGATAGATCCTCTAGACAAAAAATTAACAAGGGAACAGAGACTTTGAATGATGCACTAGATCAAATGGATTTAATAAATATCTACAGAGAATTATACCCTAAAACTGCAGAATTCACATTCTTTTCAAGTGCACATAGGACATTCTCAAAGATAGACCACATGTTAGGACAGATCTAAGTCTCTACGAGTTCAAGATTTATATCATTTCAAGCATCTTCTCAAATCACAATGGGATTAAAGTACAAATTAATTACAATAAGACACTCAGAAACATTCAAACACAGGGAGGTTAAATAACAGGTTATTAAACAATGAATGAGTTACCAAGGAGATCAAGGAAGAAATAAAATTCTTCCTGAAAATCAATGAAAATAAACACAGAACAACACAAAATCTATGAGATGCAGCAAAAGCACTCCTGAGACAGAAGTTCATAGCACTACAGACCTACCTAAAGAAAAAAGAAAAATCCCTAATTGACTAACCCTACAACTTAAAAAACTAGAAAGTAAAACAAAAAGAAAAAACCCAGAGGAAGTAGAAGGAAATAAATAGTAAAGATCAGAGCAGATAAATGACATAGAGACTAAAAATACAATTCAAAAGATCAATGAAACAAAAAGCTGGTTCTTCGAAAAGATAAACAAGATTGATGGACCTTTAGCTAGACACACCAAGAAACAAAGAGAGAGAACCCAAATAAACAAAATCAGAAATGAAAGAGAAGTAACAATTGACACCACAGAAATACAAAGGATCATTTACAAATACTATGAACAATTATACGGCAACAAATTGGATGATCTAAGCAAAATGGACAAATTTCTAGAATGACACAGCCTCCCAAAACTGAACCAGGAAGAGATACAAAACTCGAACAAACCAATAACAACTAAGGAAATTGAAGATGTAATAGAAAAAAATCTCCCAGCAAATAAAAGCCCAGGCCCTGATGGCTTCATGGGGGAGTTTTACTGAATACTCAAAGAACTAATACCCATTCCCCTCAAAGTATTTTAAAAAATTCAAGAAGGAAGACTTCCAAACTCTTTTTATGAGGCCAGCATAATTCTAATTCCAAACCAGATACAAACACTACAAAGAAAGAAAACTACAGGCCAATATCCCTGATGAACATAGATGCCAAAATCCTTACCAAAATACTAGCAAAACGGATCTAGCAGTACATTTAAAAAAGACCATGACCAAGTGGGATTCATCCCAGGGATGCAAGGCTGGTACAATAGTCACAAATCAATAAATATGATACACCACATAAACAAAATGAAACATAAAAACCATATTATCATATCAATAGACACTGAAAAGGCATTTGACAAAATCCAGCACCCATTTCTGATAAAAACACTCAGCAATGTGTGACTAGAGGGATCATACCTCAACATAATAAAGGCCATATATGAAAATCCTACAGCCAACATCAGACTCAATGAACAAAAATTAAAAGCATTTCCTTTAAGAACAGAAACAAGGCAGGGATATCCACTTTTGCCACTCTTATTTAACATAGTACTGGAAGTCTTAGCCACAGCCATTAGACATGAAGGAAACATAAAATGGATCCAAATTGGAATGAAGGAAGTGAAACTGTCATTATTTGAAGATGACAGGATATTGTACATAGAAAACCCTAAAGAATCCATCAAAAAGTTACTAGATTTAATATACAAATTTAGCAAAGTAGCAGGATACAAAAATAACATCAAGACATAGACGGCATTCTTATACACCAATAATTAAGTCACAGAAAAAGTAACTGAAAAAAAAAAATCCCATTTACTATCAGGGCAAAAAAAATAAGATACCTAGGAATAAACTTAACCAAAGAAGTAAAAGACCTGTTTGAAGAAAACTGCAGGGCCCTGAAAAAAGAAATACAGGATGACATAAAAAGTCGAAGCATATACCATGTACATGGATTGGAAGAATTAACATCATTAAAATGTCCATACTACCCAAAGCAATCTATAGATTCAATTAAATCCCCACTAAAATACCAACAACATATTTAACAGAACTAGAACAAATACTTCAAAAGTTTATATGAAACCAAAAAAAAAAAAAAAAAACTTGAATAGCCTCAGCAATCTTGTAAAGGAAGAACAAAGTAGGAAGAATCACAATACCAGATATCAGGTTATATTACAAAGCTACTATAATCAAAACAGCCTGATACTGACAAAGCACAGGCATATAGATCAGTACAACAGAACAGAGAGCCTGGAAATTGACCCAAGACATTATGCTCAAGTAATATTTGATAAAAGTGGCAAGAGCATACAATAGAATAAAGACAGCTACTTTAATAAATGGTGTTGGGAAAACAGCTACATGAATAAAATGAAACTAGGTCACCACACCAACTTACACTGTACACAAGAATAAATGCAAAAATCCATAAAAATCCTAGAAGAAAATGTAGGCAACAAAATTTCAGACATCACCCGCAGCACTCAAGGCACGAGAACAAAGGAAAAAATGAACACATGGGACTACATCAAACTCAAAAGCTTCTGCACAGCAAAAGAAACAAGCATCAAATGGAAGGGGAACCCACTATAGGGCTGAGCATAATTGCCAATGATACATCAGATAAGGGGTTAATTTCCAAAATATATAGAGTATTCAAAGAACTCAACATAAGGAAGACAAAGAACCCAATTTAAAAAATGGGCAGAGGACCTAAATAGACACCTCTCCAAAAAGGCCAAGAGATATGAAAAAATGCTCAGTGTCACTAATTATCAGAAAGATGCAAATTAAAACAACTATGAGGTGTTACCTTATACCTGTCAGAATGGCCACCAACAACAAATCATCAAACAACAAGTGCTGGTTAGGTTGGGAGAAAAGGGGACTCTAGTACACTGCTGGTGGGAATGCAGACTAGTGAAGCCACTATGGAAAATAACATGGTGTTTCCTCAAAAAATTAAAAATTGATCTGCCATTTGACCCAGTGATCCTACTTCTAGGAATATGTCCTAAGAACCTGAAACACTAATCAGAAAATTATATGTACCCCTATGTTCATAGCAGCATTATTTACAATTGCTAAGATCTAGAAACAGCCCAAGTGTTCATCGATAGATGAGTGGATAAAAAAGCTGTGGTACATATACACAATGGAGTACTATGCAGCTGTAAGAGAGATCTCTTATCCTTTGAGATGACATGGAGGGACCTGGAGAGTTTAATGCTAAGAGAAATAAGCCAATCAGAGAAAGACAAATACCACATGATCTCACTTACTTGTGGAATATAATGAACAAAATAAGTGGATGAGCAAAATAGACCCAGAGACATGGAAAGGAGCAAGGTTCAGACTTACAAACCTCAGAGAAGGGTGCCGGGGGAAATGGATGAGATGAACCAAAGAACTTACATGCATGTACGCATAACCAATGGACACAGACAACAATGGTGGGGGGCAGGGGGCAGGATCAGGAGGAGGATGTCTGGGGTGGGGAGAAGGAGAAATATTTGTAACAAAAATGAATTAATAAAAAAAGAAGATAAAAATAAATAAAGTTTAAAAAAGAAATCCATCCTCATAATTCAAGCATTTGGTATAATTTTCCAGCAAATGATAGTGCATAACCTTTCTTCATTCTTATAATTTGGGGGAATTGTTCTCAAGTCTATTTGAGGTGCTTATTATACTCTTATTTTGTGAGCTTAGCCAATCCAGTCATCTAAGAGTCATTTATTTGGGACAAAAATAATGATTCAGGGACTATCAATTCATGCTGGAGAAGGGCGTGAGGTCATAGAAGCGTAGGAGAGCAGTAGTCTGGGCCTCGAGCGCCCACGGAATGATGCACCTTCTCAGAAGAAGGGAGCCCCTGGAGGTACCCAGAGCCCACATCCACACACAATCTAAATTGGGCTGGAGAAGAGCAAGTGGTAAACATTGTTCTTTCTTTTACAACCATTTCCCCTAAGTAAGGCACCGAAAGCAAGCATATCGTGTGCTCACTTATTTCCTGGGCACTTTCGGTTGGTTTCCCCTGAATCAAAAGTTTAAAGCTAGCTTTGTTGCCAAGGTAATTTCTGCACCGATGGTTTAAACTCACCAGACCTTGCCCTGGCCAGTTTGGCTCAGCGGTTAGAGCGTCGGCCTGCGGTCCGGAGAGACCCGGGTTCGGTTCCCGCTAAGGGCACGTACTTTCGGTTGCAGTTTGTCCCCGGCCCTGGTTGGTCGTGCGGGTGGCAGCCACTCGATGTGTCCCTTCACGTCGATGTTTCTCTCTCTCTCTCCCTTCCTCTCTCTCCCTCCCACTCTATCTGTACAAAAAATGGAAAAATATCCTCGGGTGAGGATAAAAAAATAAAAAAAATAAACTCACCAGACCTTTAGCAAAGATCAGTTTCTCTCCACAAATACTTTCAGCCTCTGCCTTCTTAATAGCCAGCACATGTGTGACAATCCCATACCTCTGTCTTCAGGCCACATGTGTGTTGCAGAATTAAATACAGATGGCAAGTTCCAGGATCATGATGCTGCAGACACCTATGAGTCTTCCGCTGGGATTCAGCCTAAAAAAAAGTCAGCAAGTGGTTTTGTAGGCGCCTGGATGTTAGGCCCACAGAGATGCACAGCTTCCATTCCTCCTCGTAGGAACTCCCATCGAGCATCTGAATGCCTTCCAGGCACTGATGCTTGCTGGGCAGACTGCATTGTCCGCTCCTCCTCCTTCCCAGCTGTGCTTAGAAAAGTGGAGACGTCTGGGCAATCTTCAGGGGCTTCCGCTCAGGCAGACCTGCCTCTTCCTCATGACATACCGTGCTCTTGTCTGCTGCCCTTGACTCCTGCACGGTTCCTTGTGCTGGGAGTGCTCTCGGCGTCCTATCCGCACGCTGCGCCTTCCAGCAAATCTGACCAAGTCTCTCCTTCAAGAAGTCTTTCTTGGTTCCCAGCTCCAGAAAGTTCTCCAACTTCTGAGCTTTCTAAGCAGTTTAATCGTTACAATTGCCTATGACATATGCATGCACACAGACACACACACACAGACATTCATACATCCGGCAATGTTTCTTGTATGTTATCCTTGTGCTTTTTGTAATATATAAGACAACAAGGAGCTCATGGCTCTTTCAGAGAAAAATGAAATCACATGTGCTATATTCTATATAATGTTCTCAAAGGTGAGATGGATTTTACTCATAATAGGTGCTAAATGAATAATGTTAAGTTAATTGATTTATAGTATTCAGTCTAAAAATAATTGGGTGTTTTTCATGCCCGTCTGCTATGTAGGTACCATAAAGTCTCTTCAACATTTTTCTATTTCATTCATTCTTTCAGTATAAATTAATCAAGTACTATACTTTTATGGATGTTGGAGATAAATGACATATAACATATAGTCCTTTTCCTCCAGGAGTTCACCATTTAGATTACTGGACCACCATTTGACACTAGGTAAAATTAAAATTGCCAAAGTACTAATATGTAATGAATCTTGTAGGCACAGCCTCCATTTTGAGAATTGATGTGAAAGATTCGTTTTCAAACATCCGGTAGATTCCAACAGAAGTGGAGTGTCCATGCCTGTCTTCAAAGAGGGGCACTGAGTACAATGTAGCAAAAACAAGACTGTGTCGCCAGACTTTACAGTGAGAAAGGGAAAGGTTCAGGTGCTGACAGGAAAAAAGAAACTCAAATCTCGGACAGCTAGAGTTGAAGTGAAGTCTTTCCTTAACTTTGAAACCTGGATGTGCATTTTAGGCAGTCGGATTCCAACGCCCTGGTGGGGCTGGAAGCGGAGGCTGTGGGCCCAGAACTGAACAGGGAACGCAGTCGACTCTCCGTAAACCTGGAACTCAAGCACTGGGCCTAGTAAGTAGATAAAGAACTGAAAAATATTTTCACACCATCTTGAAGATTTTGAAGAAAAAGCACCCCCAAAACATAATTCATAGAACAAAGTTAATTATATCAAAATTTTAAGTACTTTTATAGTAAAATTATCATATAATGTTTATACTATAGGACTCCAAAGCCTAAAATGTTTATCTAGCTCTATACAGAAAATGTTTGCTGACTCTGGCTACTTGAAAATTAAAAAGAAATGTTTCAACATAAAAATATTTCAAAAGTTGCAGAATGATGTACACCATTTATACCATTTCTATTAAATCGTAAAACAAGCAGAACAGTAGAAGTTGGGTATAGTTACTTTGGGGTAATCATTTTATAAAAATGGGAAGGTAAATGTTTTCATGAAATTCATGGTAATAGTTCAAATACTGAGAATTAGGAAAAAAAAAGACTGAGAAGATCACAGAGGAAAGCTCAGCTGTACACGAAAGTTTTTATATATGTGTTATATGGAATATAATAAATTTATAAACCTTTGTTAACTCTTCATCATGGAACCTTGATATTTATTATATATTCTCATTTCTATTCTGTATTTCATTTTTTGTAATAAATAGAAGGAAAAGATCATCATGCTGGCTCCACGGATTCTACCTGATTTCTGTGAATATACAGCTGACACTCTTTAACTTAGGTGGCTACTTCCAGCTACCAGCACCGACATCCCTCTGCCTAAGGACTTTCCTGGCTTCTTCTGAGGTCATCCAGCCATGCATGTGCAGGCTGAAATGTCAGGAATCAACCTCTGCTCCCTCAGAACAGCCTTCCTTTATGGCTGAATGGAATTGCGATGTCGCACACAGTGGGACCGACCTCCAGGAGACATAACTCCAAAAAGTGTGTCCAACCCCACTTCCCAAAGTTTACAGTGAGATTACATCAGTTTTGCACAATAATAATGTATTGGATATCATGCCCATTACTACCTCTTCCTTTTCCCCTACTGGTATTTCTTGGAATTCACTTCCAAATAAACAATTGCACTCCAAATTCTTGTCTAATTCAAACTAAGACAGCCATTTACACTCAGCAAAGTAATCTCATGTGTATTTTTTACAGTTCTTATATCTTTGTGACCAGAGAGTGACTTTACTCTATTGTATAGGGGAGGAAACTGGACCTCCTCAAAGCTGTTCTCCCACCGCCGCCACCACCACCAACCAGAACCCATGGCTGGTTGCAGATTGAATTTGGATGTAGACCAGTGGTTCTCAACCTGCAGGTTGCAACCCCTTTAGGGGTCGAACGACCCTTTCATAAGGGTCACCTAAGACCATCAGAAAACACATATTTCTGATGGCTTTAGGAACCAAGATACTATTCCTCTATCCATCTCCAGGTAGGTCCGCCCACATACAAGTCTGCCCACATACAAGTCTGCCCACATACGAGTACCCAGCGTGATGACATCATTGGGCCAACCTCATCACGTACACTCTGTACAAATACAGGTGTATGTGACAGGGTTGGCGCCTTAATGTATTTATGCAGACCAGTCACACATGTGTAGAGAGCAGCCACTGTGTTGAAAGCAGCAGTACTGGAGGTAAAACAACACTTCATGAATTATAATTACTGGGTAAATGTAAAGTCATGTACTGTAAAATCATCAACTACTGAAAAAAGAAAAATATCTGTACCATGGGAACTTAATCTGAATGCTGATCTGTCTTTTTATATTCAGCTGTGGTTGATGTGAATACTGCCCCCTTGTGATAGTAACAGGTATGTGAAAAAAACAACACCGAGAATGGTAAATCATAGGAAACTTTAATGAACTGTATTTACTAAACTATGCCATGTATTATCTTTTGTATTATTAAGGCTATTGTTATAAATTATTTTTATTAGCAAACCATCCCATCACAATGGATCGTGTAGAGAAGAACATTAAGAAAAGAAAACATAATGAGGATTTTTTACAGTATAGTTTTACCTCAATAATTACAGCAGGAATTGAGAAACCACAACGTGTTATTTGTTGTGAAGTTCTATCAGCTGAATCTATGAAGCCAAACAAACTAAAATGCCATTTTGATAGCAAGCATCCAAGCTTTGCCAGCTGATGGGCTCAAGAAAGCAAAGCTGATGGGCTCAAGAAAGCCAGACTTGACAGTGGTGGCAAGTACCACAAACAAAACGTAGCAGCCACTGAAGCTTCATATTTGGTGGCACTCAAAATCGCCAGAACTATGAAACCTCACACCATTGCTTAGGATTTACTTGCCAGTGGCCAAAAACATTGTTCAAGTTATGATCGGAGAAGAATTTGTTACTAAATTAAGTACAATTTTCTTATCTAATGACACTGTCCACAGAAGAATAGATGACTTGTCTGCTGATATTCTTGATCAGGTAATCCAGAAAATTAAATCTGCTTCACTTCCAATATTTAGCATCCAGCTTGATGAATCTACAGATGTTGCAAACTGTTCACAGTTTACGTGAGGCATATTAATGATGGTGACTTTAAAGATGAGTTTCTAAAGCAAACCTCTTGAAATGACAACTACTGCACGTGATGTATTTGACACAATTGGTTCATTTCTGAAAGAGCATAAGATCTCTTGGGAAGAGGTTTGTGGTGTTTGCACAGATGGTGCTCCAGCTATGCTAGGATGTAGATCTGGATTTTAGCATTTGGTACTGAATGAGTCACCAAAAGACATTGGAACTCACTGTATGATTCATCGGCAAATACTAGCAATGAAGATGCTGCCACAAGAGTTACAAGAAGTAATGAAAAGCGTCATAAGTTCTCCCAATTTTGTAAAGGTGAGCACTTTAAACAGTTAACTCTTTTTGCAACTGTGCAATGACTTGGATGCACCAAATAATGCTCTGCTATTTCACACTGAAGTGAGATGGTTGTCGACAGGAAAAGTTTTAAAATGTGTTTTTGAGCTTTGTGATTAACTCAAAACATTTTTTAATCAGAAAGCAAGACCGCAGTTCAAAGCACTTTTCAGCAATAAAAGTGAACTGCAGAAAATAGCTTACTTGGTTGCCATCTTTGTCATCTTGAATGAGTTAAATTTATCACTGTAAGGACCAAATGCAATATGCCTCAATTTGTCTGAAAAGATCCAATCATTCCAAATGAAACTTCAGCTTTGGCAAAAAAATTGAATGAAAATAAATTTACATGTTGCCTACCTTATCTGTTTTCTTTGAGGAGCATGACATTGAACCAGACAAAAGGATTACGATGATCATTTCTGTGAAAGAACACTTGCACATGCTTGCAGACAAAATTTCATCGTACTTTCCACATCTACCTGACACCCCATTTGCACTTGCCAGAAGCCCATTCACGGTCAGAGTTGAAGAAGTTCCTGAGACAGCACAAGAGGAGTTCATTGAACTTATTAACAGCGATGCAGTGAGAACTGATTTCTCTACAATGCCAGGGACAAAATTCTGCATCAAGTGTTTGCAGTTATATCCTGTCCTGCCTGAGACTGTGTTGTGCCTTCTCCTTTCATTTACAACAACATATCTTTGTGAAACAGGGTTTACCAGCTTGTTGATTATCAAGTCTCTATACAGAAGTAGACTTGTTGTGGAAGATGATCTTCCCTGTGCTCTTGGAAAGACTGCCCTGAGAATTTCTGATCTGGTGAGAAAGAAGCAATCTCAACCTTCGTACTGACGTCGGATTTTTACGCATAGTATCACAAAATGTTGTAAGGTAGTTTACTGTTGTTATATTAAGACTGTTACTCATGCTACGCCATGCTTCAAAACAAAATTTCATTTATTTGTAATTAGAAATAAATATTTCACGATATTTAATTACATATTATTTTTGTGATTAATCACTATGCTTCAATTCTGTTCAATTTGTAACAATGAAAATACATCCTGCATATCAGATATTTACATTACGATTCATAACAGTAGCAAAATTAGAGTTATGAAGTAGCAGCAAAAATAATTTTATGGTTGGGGGTCACCACAACAGGAGGAACTGTACTAAGGGTCGCGGCATGAGGAAGGTTGAGAACCCTGGGCGTAGACTGTGTTCTGACTTCAAACGGGAGCCTTTGCATCAGGCTCTATCACTTGAGAACATGGTTTGCGGCCTCCACCTCGCTGTGGCGGTGGAAGTGGTGTTGTGGGCGCTCCAGTCTAGAACACACCACACTGTGATTTCATTGCAGCTTCCTGGAAACCACAGTCGTTGTGAGTGGCCTTTGTGCCGTGTGCTTGCGGGGGACACCAGGGTTTCCTAGTGCAGCGGTGAAACGCTCGTCTGGACCCAGAGCGTCCAGGTGTCCAGGTGGAGAGCGTCCCAGCCTCTGCAGAACGACCGCTGGGCTGGACTTTCTCACAGTTTCTCACAGTTCCCCAGGCCGCCGTGGATGGGTGGCCTGCCAAACCTCATGGCTCCGTGTTTCAGCTTTGCGATGCTGCAGCTTGTTAAAAATTCTCATCCCTTATTGATTCCCCCTTGACTTTTCAAAAAGGAAGAACACGTTTAATACATCACATGAAGGATCTGTGATATGATAGCATCGGGAGTTGAAGGCCGTCAAAGTCGGAAGTTCAAATCCCGTGGCTTCCAAATGTTTATCTGTCAGATCTCATTTGCTGACAGGTTTCAGTACATGTAATTTCCTGTAAGACAGACTTAAAATGTGAGGGCATGGCAGGAATGGGAAAAATTTGTTCAGGGGGTGAACTTCGAACCCGAGCGTTCAAGCTCGACTTGGTAAAGACACCACCATGCCGGCATCAGTGTTTCGATGAAACAAGCTGTCATGCAGCTCAATTTGTCAAGATAAAATTTCAGAGCCTTGTTCTAGGTCTCTTCTCTCTAATAACCAGAACTTCCAAAACAGCATGAGCGGCAATTTCAAGGATATTGATGGCAATCATCCTTGCTGAGACGGTTCCCCCAAATGCAGTGGCAAATGCTTACTCGAGCACTTTATAACTCACAAAGTATCCTCTCTTAATTTTGCTTGTTTGGTCCTCAAAATAATTCCATGAATTTGAGAACATTTCTACAGTGTTGTATATTAATCCTTCTACTAATTATTATGTACTTTATGCATAGAAAGCACTTAGAAAACTTTTCATTTTGATTAAAGACAAAGAAATCTAAGCTTTGAGAAAATGTGGCTGTCCTACATTCTGTGAACTTATTCTCTGGTCATCTAGTTAAATTAGCATCTGGTGCATGTCCTGGGCCACATTTAAAAAGCCTACTTACCTGTCCCAGGTTGGGTAGTTAGCTAGTTAGAGCATCATCCAAATACACCAAGGTTGCGGGTTTGATCCCTGGTCAGGGCACATACAAGAATCAACCAATGAATACATAAGTAAGTGGAACAAGAAATCAATATTTCACTCCCTCTCTCCGTCTCTAAAATCAATGAATACACATTTTTTGTTTTGTTTTTTTCTTAACAAAAGATTACTTACCTGATGAACTGAGGCTGGCCTTGACCCTACAATGGTTGGGATGCAAAACCATTCGAGGATTTACTGTTCAAGTTTGGTAATAATTGTTATATATTCTTTCTATAATTTAAAATGTATATGCCCATCATCATTGCTGTGGTACGGAATTTCTCAAAGTTTGCTCCAAAGAGTTGGATTTTTTTAGAATGTTAATGAAGGTGACTGGCTACATTTTTAACAAGTGAGCAGGCAGGTTCATGGTTTGCAGTCATAGGAGTGTCAGAACTCCCTGTTTAAGCAAGTTTAAGAATTTCTGGTTTAAATTAAGTTCATTTCTTAACACTAGGGCACTGTAGACTTTTAATGTGCTGATGCGTACTATCCCCTTCAAAGGGGGTGTAAATAGTAGTGGTTTTGAAACTAATTGGCTCGTTAAGCTCTTTTTCATAGGTCGTTCCGAGAGACTGGTGCTCCTGGGCATATGGTGTTGGGAATTACCAATGTATTTAAAGAAAGGAAATTTAATTTGCTTCTCTAGAATCAGCCTCATCACCATGCCAATTAAATTGGTAACTTTAGTTTATTCCTAATGTCTTCTTTTTTCTGCAAAATCTTCCTGGAGAAAATTTTAACAGCATATTGGTTTGTCAGGAAACTGAGTCTTTGTGCCTTTGCTGCTACAAAAACTCATGTTGATTCTGCAGGGTTACGAATTATCGAAAAGAAGGACTGAGAACTCAGAGCAGTCATTTCTGAATGGAATATGTTTCATTAGGTACATGAAGTCCCTAAAATACTTGCCTTTAATAGAGGCATCACATACACATGGCAGATATTGTGCTCTCTGCCAACCGATGTGCACAGAAATTTGTGAGAAAATGGCAGACCAAAGCTAAAGAAGAGAACGCGGCACCATCGGTTCATTACAGGGTGGCACCGCAGTCAGCAGTCTTTATTGAAGACATGACCAAGGAGGACCAGTGATGAGCTGGATGTGCACCTGCAGGAACAGACGCCCTCGGTCCTGATCCATACAGCTTGCTGGCTGAAGGAGACGCACTAAACTCATCGTTTCGGGTGAGGTGGGTGTTTTGAGGGGAAGTGGGCATTTTGTGGGCGTGACTAGCAGGTGTACCTCACCAGTCAGAAAAGGATCTTCTTAGGCAATACTATTCAGACTGAGCTGCAGGAAAAGCAGAAGTCAGTGCATTCTAAGCAAAGTGGAAAATACACGTAAAATTTCATGTAGCAGAAAAGAAGAGAGAAGCCCTGGCCAATTTGCTCAGCGGTTAGAGCGTTGGCCTGCGGTCCGGAGAGACCCGGGTTCGGTTCCCGCTAAGGGCATGTACCTTGGTTGCAGTTTGTCCCCGGCCCTGGTTGGGTCGTGCGGGTGGCAGCCACTCGATGTGCCCCTTTCACGTCGATGTTTCTCTCTCTCTCTCTCCCTCCCACTCTATCTGAACCAAAAATGAAAAAATGTCCTCGGGTGAGGATTAAAAAAAAAAGAAGAAAGAAAAGAAGAGAGAAGTCAGGTCAATGTCAGGCCATTCCCAGAAGGCCCTCCGAGTGTCTCACGACCTCTTCATTCCTCTCTGGGTACCTGTCAGATGCATCATTGTCCGTTCAACTGTATCACAGACCTACTATGTACCAGGCTCCAGAGGATACAAGATATGGCTCACACTTCAACTTAATTTAGTTTAGTTTCAACTACGAATGAGTGAAGAAAATGAAGCCAAGACAGATAAACACTCAGTTCCATTAAATAACACCCAGATTGGAAGAAGTGATCACGACAGGAGGTCCTGCCACTCGGCGTGTCCAGCTGACGCTGGAGGCCAGCGGGAGCCCGCGCAGGGCCTGTGCCTGGTGCTCAGCGGACACGGGCTCGGAATATTGGAAAGGGCTTGGCTGGAAGCTGGAGCGAAGCTGAGAGTTTAATACCTCAGGCAACCTCTGCCTGGTGTGTGTTTCTGGAGGACACTCTTCTCTTGTTCATTCAATTAAATTAATTACACAAGGCCATTAGACTGAGGGGACTTGTGCGGCGGTGATCTGTGAGCAAACACCAAAAGCTTTCCCTATAGATGCCTCAAGGTACACAATCCAAATGCTAAGGACAACTGTCACCAACAGCCGACGAGGCTTAAAGCTACAGCGAAACAAATAGTTTTTTCTTTGCTTCTGCACCGTCTCCTTATAAGTCTTCCGCCGGCCCGCGCCGCGGAGGGCTCCCAATCACTGCCACGTCGGCACTGCCCAGCTGGAAAGATTTTCACTCAGACAAACGCTTCAAAATGTTACTATGCCTCGATTATCTGTTAACAAGGCAAATCCCTTTCGTTGGCCTTCAATCTCAGCAACAATCACAGCGCTTAGACGTGTCATTTAATTCTCATAACAGCCCCGCGAGGAACATACTGTTATCATCACCCCATGTGACAGATGAGAACTGTACCACTGCTGGTCACCTTGCCCAAGGTCATCGCAGAGTTGGGACTGGACTCCTGGCCGCTAACTCTAGAACCTGCCTGTTTCCGTTGCCTGTGGCTTCTATGACAGACCACCAACCAGGCAGCTGCCGAAATGTACTTCACTGCGTCACCGCTCCAAAGGCCGGAAGCCGGAAACCAGGGTGCCAGCGGGCTGTGCTCCCCCAGAAGTCCTCGGGGAGCCCCTGTCCCTTGCCCCTTCCAGCTCCTGGCAGTGCCCCTTGCCTTGTGGCCACATCACTCGCATCTGTGCCTCTGTGGTCACACTGCCTGCTCTTCTGTGTGTTTCTTAGAAGGATACTTGTCACTGGTTTTAACACCCTTAACTTAATTACATTTATAGAGGCCCTTTGTCCAGATAAAGTCATATTACAATTTCTGGAGACTGGGACACGGACATATCTTTTGGGGGTTCACCAGTCAACCTGAAGCAAAACGTCGCACTTTCCAATGGTGCTGTGGTCGAAGCAGCTACGGCCTTGGGGTGAGAACACAGAAGACCGGCTGGGGCGAACAGCCCGGTTAGCCTGAGGGAACGTGTTTTGTCTGAGCAGGACATGAAGTGGCAGGAGAAGATGACGTCATGGTGTTGACTCCCCTGTAAATCTGACCCACTGTGATTCCCACAGCCAGAAGCTGGAGGGAGTTTTTAAAAACTGACCTTGTGGAATTCTGAACGAAACCAAAATGGTTTGGGGGCCCAGGGTCACAGTGAGGGGCAGGTATGAGGAGGGTGTCCTTCCCCCACCTGAATGCAATTCATATCCATCTGGCTCATAGAAGAACCACTGTTGCAAATCATACCATTTTCATTATAATTTATCATTGATTATTGCTAAAAAATAATAGTTCTAGGTTTTGGAATATCTCTTCTCTTTCTCATGAGTTCTCTAGGCAAACACGTACCTCCTTCTCTGAGTACAGTAATGCACTGCCTCCTTTCTGATACGTACTCAGCTCGTTACTGTTTCCCAAATGACCACACCATCTAAACTGTACGCTGATTTGAGCACAGAGCAGCCACAGCAGAGCAAACGACTCCAGAGATAATGCAGTGATTTCATACTTTAACGGGCCCTGATGACGTTAGGACCGACATATGGCCGCAGGAGGGCACAGCAGGAGACAAGCCTTTCCGAGCTTGCGGAAAGGCAGAGAGGGTTCAGGGTTTGCTTTGACTGTCACGCAGCTGATAACACAGCCCACATCACACTGTAAAAGTACGTGTTTTGGGACCGAGAAGCCTGTCATTTCATCACGCCAGACCTTGACATGTAGTTTGATACAAATAAAGCGGTGTCACCTTTACCACGCCGGACAAACAGAACTGGGGGTGCTGCTGTCTGGGGGTGCTGCTGTCTGGCCAGGTGTAAGCTGCTACAGCTGCTCTGAATCCCTTTCTCCATCTCGATGTTGTTTGCGGTAACACAGTTTCCTCCTTAGTAACTGTCATGCTCAGAGATAAACCACCCAGAAGAACAGGTGCGAGTCCGCCAAGCCCAGAGGTTCGTGAGAGCGACAGAGAATGGAGAAAACATCAACGGGAAAGCTAAGACTGCCCCCGACGTGGGCTGCTCTCTAAAGCGTTTCGGGGTCTTTAACCAGGCGTGTGGCGAGTGAAGGGTTTGTCCTGTCCTCTGTCCCTGTCACTCCCCGAACACGGCTCCTCGTCAGCATGATGAAGTTGGCGTTTGCTGCTGAGCCCGATTTCAGAACCGGCTACCTCACTGTGGTGCTAATTGCATGTTGCGAGGGTAGCGCGAACACAAGGCAAGGCGGTGGCTCTCTGAGCTGGGTGTTCTCTCGAGCAGGCAGCAGCCACCTGGAGCTCACCGGCTGCCAGGAAGGTTGAGTCGCAGAGTCCTCTGTGTGGTCTTGGCAAACGTTTGACCGTATCCCTGGATCTTCTCATCGTGTCTCTAACGAAAAAAGAAAGCAAAGATGGAAACTAAACATTGTTTATTGATGAAACGTCTCAGCTGTTGCAAGCTTGATGTCAATTGGCTTATATAACAGTTTAATTCTATTGTAAAGGTAATAAATATTCACTATAGGACATTTTTTAAGTGGAGAATGAATTGAAAAGCCTGTACGTAATCGCACCACTTAGCACAGCCCGTGTTACTATTTTGGTATACACATTTTGTTGGTAACTTTCTAGTTGTTTATGTATTTGTGTATAAAGACCATTTATTGATTCCCTGCTGTGTGGGGGACTGTGGCAGGCATGTGGATAACACACAATTTCCCGTATAAATCCACAAAGAACTCTCAAGACAGGTGCTGGGATCCTCACTTCATAATGACATCCTGAGGCCCCGAGATCTCAGTTAAAAAGTGATGAGCCTCAATCTCTGGTTCCCGGACTAGAGCTCCTGACTTCTGGTCCACGCGGACCTGCAGCGCAGGCGGGCACACCGGCCAGGGCTCTGCGCTGCGGGGCATCGTGGCTTTGCCTCCCTACAGCGGCGCTGTGGGCGACCCTACGCCCGCGTCTGCTGGCACCATCTCCCAGCAGGTTCAGGTGACCTAGGCCTTCAACAACAGCACACTTTCCATGAAGGTATGTACCTTTTTTTGATTCGATGTTTTTGCATACCTAATAGACTATAGTATATGTGAACATAACTTTTATATGCACCGGGAAAGCAAAAAATGCATGTGACTCACTCTGTCGTGATATGCGCCTATTGTGACCATTTGAAACCAAACCCACCATATCTTCAATACCTGCACGTTATAGTGTATATGTTATATATGTACACACCTACATGTTAGAACACAACAGATATGTAACAGTACTGGAAACTTGAGTCTTTTTTTCTGACTTTCATGATAACCATTACAAGCATTTCTCTCTGTTATTCACTAACTATTCTTCGAAAATATTATTTTAATGAATGTATAGTATTTAACTGCATGAATATCTCAGATTTATTTCTTTATTATTTATTTATTTATTTTTAATTTTTTATTTATTTTTTTTGTTACAGATGTTTCTACTTTTTTACCCCATTGGCAACCCCACCCCATCCCACCCGCCCCGTACCCGGCTTTGTTGTCCATGTCCATTGGTCATGCATACATGCATATAAGTTCTGTGGTTTAGATCCTCCCATCCCCCCACCCCCTCTTCAGAGGGATGTCAGTCTGTGCCCTACTTCCATGTTTATGGGTCTAACGTATTCCTCAGACTGTTATGTTCATTATATTCCGTATATAAGTGAGATCATGTGGTATTTGTCTTTCTCTGCTTGGCTTATTTCACGTAGGATAATACTTTCCAGGTCTCTCCATGTCGTCTCAAAGGATAAGAGATCTTTCTTTCTTACAGCTGCATAGTACTCCATTGTGTATATATACCACTGCTTTTTTATCCATTCGTCTACTGATGGACACTTGGGCTGTTTCCAGATCTTAGCTATTGTAAATAGTGCTGTTATGAACATGGGGGTACATATATTCTTCCTGATTGGTGTTTCAGGCTTCTTAGGGTATATTCCTAGAAGTGGGATCACTGGGTCAAATGGAAGTTCAATTTTTAATTTTTTGAGGTAACACCATATTGTTTTCCACAGTGGCTGCACCAGTCTGCATTCCCACCAGCAGTGCACTAGAGTCCCCTTTTCTCCACACCCTCAACAACACTTGTTGTTTCATGATTTGTTGATGGCGGTCATTCTGACAGGTGTGAGGTGATACCTCATTGTTGTTTTAATTTGCATCTCTCTGATGAGTAGTGATGTTGAGCATTTCTTCATATGTCTCTTGGCCATTCGTATGTCCTGTTTGGAGAGGTGTCTGTTTAGTTCTTTTGCCCATTTTTTAATTGGGTTCTTTGTCTTCCTTTTGTTGAGTTGTATGAGCACTCTCTATATATTGGAAATTAACCCCTTATCTGATACATCATTGGCAATGATGTTCTCCCATACAGTGGGTTGCCTTTCCATTTTGATGATTGTTTCTTTTGCTGTGCAGAAGCTTTTGAGTTTGATGTAGTCCCATGTGTTCATTTTTTCCTTTGCTTCTGTTGCCTTAGGTGATGTATCAGTGAAAATTCTACTCCGTATGATGTCCGAAATTTTGTTGCCTACATTTTTTCTAGAATTTTTATGGATTCATGGGTCACATTTAAGTCTTTTATCCATTTTGAGTTTATTTTTGTATATGGTGTAAGTTGATGGTCTAGTTTCATTTTTTTGCATGTAGCTGTCCAATTTTCCAACACCATTTATTAAAGAAGCTGTCTTTACTCCACTGTATGCTCTTGCAACCTTTGTCAAATATTAATTGAGCATATTGCCTTGGGTCCATTTTTGGGTTTTCAGTTCTGTTCCACTGGTCTATATGCCTGTTCTTGTGCCAGTACCAGGCTCTTTTTATTACAGTCTCATTGTAGTATAACCTGATATCTGGTATTGTGATCCCACCTACTTTGTCCTTCTTTTTCAAAATTGCTGTGGCTATTCGAGGACTTTTTTGGTTCCATATGAACTTTTGAAGTATTTGTTTTAGTTCTGTGAAATATGTCATTGGTATTTTGATGGGGATTGCATTGAATCTATAGATTGCTTTGGGTAGTATGGACATTTTAATGATGTTAATTCCTCCAATCCATGAACAAGGTATGTGCTTCCACTTTTTTATATCTTCCATTATTTCTTTTTTCAATGTCCTGTAGTTTTCTGCAAATAGGTCCTTTACTTCTTTGGTTAAGTTAATTCCTAGGTATCTTAATTTTTTAGTGCGATGGTAAATGGGATTGTTTTTTCAGTTTCTCTTTCTGTGAGTTCATCATTGGTGTACAAGAATGCCGTCGATTTCTTGACGTTAATTTTGTATCCTGCTACTTTGCCAAATTCATTTATTAAGTCTAGTAGATTTTTGATGGAGTCTTTAGGGATTTCTATGTATAATATCATGTCATCTGCAAATAATGACAGTTTCACTTCCTCCTTTCCAATTTCAATCCCTTTCATTTTTTTCTCATGTCTGATTGCTGTGGCTAAGACTTCCAGTACTATGTTAAATAAGTGGCAAAAGTGGGCATCCTTGCCTTGTTCCTGTTCTTAAGGAAAATGTTTTTAGTTTTGAGTATGATGTTGGCTGTAAGTCTTTCACATATGGCCTTTATTATGTCGAGATATGATCTCTCTATTCACACATTGCTGAGCGTTTTTATCAGAAATGTATGCTGGATTTTGTCTAATGCTTTTCGGCATCTATTGATATGATCATGTGGTTTTTATTCATTTTGTTTATGTGGTGTATCACATTTATTGATTTGCGAATATTGTTCCAGCCTTGCATCCCTGGGATGAATCCCACTTGGTCATGGTGAATAATTTTCTTGATCTATTGCTGGATCCGATTTGCTAGTATTTTGTTCAGGATTTTGGCGTCTATGTTCATCAGGAATATTGGCCTGTACTTTTCTTTCTTTGTAGTGTCTTTTTCTGGTTTTGGAATTAGAGTTATGCTGGCCTCATAGAACATGTTTGGAAGTCTTCCTTCTTCTTGATCTTTTTGAAATAGTTTGAGGAGAATGGGTATTAGTTCTTTTTTGAATGTTCGGTAAAACTCCCCTGTGAAGCCATCTGGACCTGGGCTTGTGTTTGTGAGACAGTCTTGATTACCTCTTCAATTTCCTTAGTTGTTATTGGTCTGTTCAAGTTTTCTATCTCTTCCCTGTCCAGTTTTTGGAGACTGTGTGTTTCTAGAAATTTTCCCATTTCGCTTAGATTTTCGAATTTGTTGCCATATAGTTGTTGATAGTAGCTGTTAACAATCTTTTGTACTTCTGTGGTGTCGGTTATTTCTTCTCCTCTTTCATTTGTGATTTTGTGTATTTGGGTTCTCTCTCTTTGTTTCTTGGTGAGTCTAGCTAAGGGTCCATCAATCTTGTTTATCTTTTTGAAAAACCAGCTCTTTGTTTCATTGATCCTTTGAATTGTTTTTTTGGTTCTCTATGTCATTTATTTCTGCTCCAATCTTTACTATTTCCTTCCTTCTACTTGCTCTGGGGTTTTCTTTTTGATTGCTTTCTAATTCTTTAAGTTGTGAGGTTAGACAATTAGAAATTTTTCTTGTTTCTTGAGGTAGGCCTGTAGTGCTATGAACTTCCCTCTCAGAACTGCTTTCACTGCATCCCAAAGATTTTGTGTTCTTGTGTGTTCATTTCAATTGGTTTCCAGGAAGTTTTTAATTTCTTCCTTGATCTCCTCGGTGACCCATTCATTGTTTAATAACATGCTATTTAGCCTCCATGTGTTGAAATGTCTTTGCATGTTCTTTGTGCAATTGATTTCTAGTTTCATGCCATTGTGATCTGAGAAGATGCTTGATATGATTTCAATCTTCTTGACCTTGTAGAGATTTAGTTTGTGTCCTATCATGTGGTCTATCTTTGAGAATGTCCCATGTGCACTTGAGAAGAATGTGTATTCTGTAGTTTTGGGGTGTAATTCTCTGTAGATATCTATTAAATCCATTTGGTCTAGTGCTTCATTTAGAGTCTCTGTTTCCTTGCTAATTTTTTGTCTAGAGGATCTATCCAGCAATGTCAACGGGGTGTTGAAGTTCCCTGCTATGATTGTATGCTGTCGATTTCTCCTTTGAAGCCCTCCAGAAGATTTTTAATATATTTTGGGGCTCCTATATTGGGTGCATATATGTTTATAAAGGTTATATCTTCCTGTTGTATAGATCTTTTTAATATTATGTAGTAGCCTTCTTTGTCTCTAGTTATGGCCTTCATTTTGAAATCTCTTTTATCAGATATGAGTATTGCTACCCCAGATTTTTTTGCTTTCCATCTGCTTGGAAAATTTTTTTCCATCCCTTCACTTTCAACCTTTGTGAGTCTTTTGTTGTAAGGTGGGTCTCTTATAAACAACATATAGATGAGTCATGCTTTCTTATCCAATCAGCTACTCTGTGTCTTTTTATGGGAGCATTCAATCCATTTACATTTAAGGTGATTATTGATATGTAATCATTTATTGCCATTTTTGTTTAGTGTGGTTCTATTTTTCTTCCCCTTTCTCATGCTAATTACAGCAGTCCTTTTAACAGTTATTGCAGTGCTGGTTTGGTGCTAATGTATTCCCTTAGCCTTTTTTTTTGTCTGGGAAGCTCTTTATTTGACCTTCTATTTTGAATGATAGCCTTGCTAGGTAGAGTAGTCTTTGATTTAGATCCTTGTTTTTCATGACCTTGATTACTTCATGCCATTCCCTTCTGGCTTGTAGTGTTTCTTGTGAGAAGTCAGCTGAGAGCCTTATGGGGTTTCCTTTGTAGGTAACCTGTTGCTTATCTCTTGCTGCTTTTAGGATTCTCTCTTTGTCTTTAATTTGTGGCATTTTAATTACTATGTGTCTTGGTGTGGGCCTGTTTGGGTTCTTGTTACTTGGGACTCTCTGTGCTTCTTGAACTTGAATGCCTTCTTCTTTCACTAAATTAGGGAAGTTTTCTGGCACTACTTTTTGAATATGTTCTCTATCCCTTGCTTATTTTCATCTTCTTCGGGGACTCCTATGATGCGAATATTATTATGTTTCCAGTTGTCCCACAGTTCTCTTAAGCTGTCTTCCTGTTTTTTAATCGTTTTTTCCTTTTGGTTCTCTGATTGGTTGATTTTTTTCTACCCTGTCTTCTAATTCATTGATCCGGTCTTCAGCTTCCTCTACTCTGCTTTTTAAACCTTCCAATGTGTTTTTCATTTCTGATATGTCATTTTTTATCTCTTCTTGATGGTTTTTAATTTCCAATTGGCTTATTTTCAGCATCTCTATGTCCTTACTCATGCTGTTGAGCTTCCTCAAGATCATGGCTCTGAATTCTAGCTCTGTTAACATGCCTAACTGTTCCACATTGATCTCATCTTCGGTGGAGGTCTCTTGCTCTTTCATTTGGCTTCTGTTTCTGTGTTTCACCATTTTGGCTATCACAGTGGGCTTTGGAGCCTGTCAAGTTCTCCCTGTGGGTGTTGGTGTTCTGCTGTTTGTGGCTCCCTCTCCTGGGTTTAGATGAGGGAGGGAGGACCCACGTTAAACACCACTGTCAAGTCTTACTTTCCTGGTTAAAGTTGCTAGCCCAGGAAAGATACTGTTATCTTCTAGCTTTTTGCCTGGAGGCTAGCAGTCGAGGTTACTTGATGCATTTTGGTTTGTCAGTTGATTGAAAAACCCCCTCAGGTGCTCAGCTTAAGGCGATTTCACGAGGGTGGGGCAGATGCTGGTTGTTAATGAGGTTCAATTAGCACTTCAATGGTCCACAGGGTGGGGTTGGATCTCCGAGGGAGGGGCTGCTGCCTCTCCTCAGAGCCCTAGGAAGGAGCAATATGGCCACAGTCCTGCGTGGGTCACTCAGCAAAAGCTCTGAGTGCCCTCCAAATCCCGAGTGTCCCCACACAGTTCCAGTCCAGTCTGCCCTCCCTCTGCCGGAGCCCAAGGTGAGTGGCTGTGGCTGTGTCCCGGCTCTGCGCTGTGGGGCCGCCTGGGAGTGTGACCCGAGGGCACTGCTCCCAGCTAAGGCCGCTGCCGAGCTGCCGACCGTGGGCTCCCAGCCCCTGACTCGCACCTTCGCAAGCCTACCGGGATGGAGTCAGTGTCCCTCGTTGTATGGTCCTCCAAGCTGCTTTTCTATTGGTTTTCCCGTCGATTTGTCTGTGTTATAGTTGTAATTCCAGTTTGGTTCTGGGAGACGGTCTGTGTAGCTTCCGTTCATTCCGCCATCAGTTTGGAATGCCCCTCAGATTTATTTTTATAGCAATATTGTACCTAGCATCACTGAACAAACAACGTTAGCCTTTGTTTATTTTCTTAGGATAATTCCTAGAAGAGTTCTGTGATAACTATGAATACTTTCCAGGTTCTTAATATTTATTCTGGAAATATGGGACAGTAGCTTATATATCATTGAAGGTCTAAGCCCGCAACCACTCACTTGAGGAGCGAGACTTAGGGATAGCGGGACATTGATGAGAAAGAAAAGGGAAGAAAAGAAGAGAAAAATGGGGGAAAGTTTCTGATTAAGAAATGAGTTAAAGAAGGTTGATCTGGAATCTAAGACATTGCGCTATGTGGACAGCCTGTGTTTCTCTTCGCCTTTCCTTAGCAAATCCATCAAACCCCTGTGGCATAACTCTCCTCCCAGCTTCAGCTAACTCCGACCGGAAGCAGGCAAGTCGCTGTCTGCCTTGACGAGAGCCTGCTGCCCCGGAGTCAGGACCCTGCCTTCCCCTGCACGCCCAGCAAAGGGCTCGCCGTGGCCTGGGAAGCCACCACTCATGACTGTTCTGGGAGCCAGTGCTTATGAGAACAGTTTTATTAAGACACGTGTGGCCAGAGGGTCCCATTTCCTCTCTTCTGCTAAAATTCTTAAAAAGTAAAAGGTTTTATCCTTTCTCTGCTATTACCACTAGAGTCAGTGTATCCAAGAGCAATTGCAGAAAGATTTAAAGAGAATTGCTTCCAACTGAGTTTTCAAGGAAAGATACGTCCTCAAGGCACACGCCATTCCCTTCTGCTCCTCGGGAGCCTGTTTCTGTGCCTTAATGAGGATTCCGCGTTATACGACTTCAAGCCTGTTGGCTGCTTGCTTGCCAAACTGCTCTCCAAACTTGAGCAATGAACCAGGTGCTCCTTTCTCGGGTCAGAATCTCCTGTTGCTACAGCGCCCTCTACTGGTAAGCACTCCACACATAAATGTTCAAGTGAAGCTGATGTCCCTGGAGTGGTCACAGCATGTGTTAATAGAAGTTATATCACGTAAAGCCAATGACTTTGTGAATCTTCCCTACCCCGCTGATAAGCTGTGCTACTTGGAAAATGTATTTAACCTCTCTGAATCTAACTCCTCATCTATAAGATATTAATCAATATCTACCTTCCAGGGTTATTGTGAGGATCAAAGATGTTTTATGTAAAGTTACCTAGGCTATTGCTTATCACATAGAAAGCACTTAGCAAACAGTAGCTATTATTATCCTCACACTGTCAGCTTCTTATTAAAATAAACAGCTTCTTATTAAAATAAACAGCTGTCAGAGGGGTTTTTTGAGAAAGATTTCTTTAGTATGTTTTTAAATTAATTTTTTTAGAGAGGAAAGGAGAAAAAGATAGAAACATCGATGTGAGACATCTGGAGATGAAGCCCACAACCCAGGCATGTGCCCTGACCAGGAATTGAACCAGGACTTCTCAGTCCATGGGATGGACACTCAGTCCACTGAGCCACACTGGCCAGGCTGAGGTTTTTTGTTTTTGTTTTGTAATATGTTTTATTGATTTTTTTTTTTAAGAGAGAGAGGAAGGGAGAGGGAGAGAGAGAAACATTGATGAGAGCCCTGGACAGATTTGGTCAGCAGTTAGTGTTGGCCCAGAGACCAAAGGGTCACTGTTTCAATTCCAGTCAAGGGCACATCCCTGGGTTGCCGGTTCGATACCCAGTACAGGTCAAGGTTGTGTGGGAGGCAACCAATCAATGTGTCTCTCTCACATCGATGTTTCTCTCTCTCTCCTTCCCTCCCTTTTGCTCTCTCTAAAAATCAATGGAAAAATATTCTCAGGTGAGGATCAACAAAAAAATAAAGAAAAGAAACATCAATGAGAGAGAAACATAGGTCAGCTTCCTCCTGCATGCTCCCTGTTGGACATCACTCCTGAAACCCAGGCATGTGCCCTGACTGGGATCACGCTGATGATCTCTTGGTGCCTGGGGTGATGCTCAGTCCACTGAGCCACACCAGCTGGGCAACAACTGTTTGAATTTGAAATTATAAAAAGATTTTGCCAGTAGTTCTAGTTTTCGATTATTTACTATTATTCCTGAAAGCTGACTGCAGATAGCTTTCTGAAGGTAATTGCTCTATTTAGTTGATTTAAGAATGGCATTTTTAAAAAGAAATATAAAAAAATTAAAATTCCTAGATTGAAAAAATGATTACAGTATACCCAGTGGTGGATACAGAGCACTTAAAAGAAGTCTAAAATGTGACATCTGTTACGAGTTGGAATGACAAGATCAAAATACAAAAAAGTCAGAGAGTAATTTACTATTAGAAAGCATTCTACAGATAGTAGCTTGACAGAATTCCTAAAAAGGAGCCCCTGGAGTGGACTGGAGTCATCAGGGGAGTCTTCAAGGACTCTGGCAGCTCTCAGAGTTGGGTGGTGGGTGAGGGTTTTCCTTCGGAGGAACCGCGGGGTAAGAAGCAATGCAGGAGTGGGTGGGGACCTCGCAGAGGTTCATGGGGAATGCTAAATTAGTCGAGAACACTGAATAGATAAGACACAGCCCACTTATAGAAACATTTCTTGAAGGAAAATAAATCCAACTCAAGCTTGCTTAGGCAAAAGAGAGAATATGTTCACTCTGCTAACCAGGATGCTCAGGTCTTGCTCAGACAAGGCTGCGAAGGAGGGTGTAGAGCTGACTCCCCCTCCCCAGCTCAGCTCACCTGTGCGCCGGCCTTGTCTCTCCTAACCAGGTGGATGGTTTCTTTCCTTAGCCCGGGAACGTGGCCAGGGGCAAGCCCAGACATGTTCCACACTTAGCGGCGTCAGTGGAAAGAACATTTCCTTACACCAGTAGTTTTCTAAATGTGGCTTGCAGATGCCTTGGGTGGTGATTCCCTCAGACTTTCTCAGGGATCCACAAGGTCAACACTATTTTTCTAATGTACTAAGACATTGTTTCCTATCTTTGAGGCGTTGGTGTTCACACTGATAGTACAAAAGCAATTGCTACTGCCTTAGCTAGAGGCACTAAATTGCACTGGCAGGCACACAGTCACAGTCAGATTAAAGTCACTGTTACCTAAGAATGTCATTGATGAAACAGTCATTATTAATTTTCTTCAATCTCAGCTCTTGCGTACGTGACTTCCCAATATGCTGTGCTCCAAAAAGAAAGTATGCACAAAGCACGTTGGCTGCACACCCAAAGATAGTCAGTTCGTGAGGAATAGCACTGGAGCTGATGTTTCAGTTGTCAGCTAAACTAGCCACATGGACGTAGAATTTCATTTTAACTTGAAAAAAATAGATAAACTATGCTTATTCGGATTTGGATATGTAGCATACATTTTCTGGACAGTGTTTACTGCAGATGATCAAAACTGAGCTCACTGTGATTTTCAGGAAACTTGTATGTGCCATTGTGTGCAACAAAAAAGACTTCTCTGATGAAGTCAGTGGCAATGGTAACCAATGTGGTTCTGGGGCGTCTTAAAATGAAATGTGTCAACATTTGCATATCTCAGTGAACCGACATGTTCCAAAGGGTCAGTGCAGAATACTGCAAAGTCATACACCGGTAAAAGATCCGTTCAAAGGGTGTTACTGCAGCTGAGTAGGGAAATCCACGGATGTGGTTTCAGACTCCACATTGTGGTTTCAGATTCTCAGATGCAACTAACCTCCAAGAAACTACCACTTACCAACTTTTCAACAGCAACAAGGAACAATACCCGTAATATCTATCAAGGCTACTAAAAAAATCTCCCTTTCCAACCACATGTCTGCGTGAGGCAACATTTCTTCAGGTGGTCGTATGTATTTCACTATTAATGGATTTTACAGTCTGAATGCAGAGCAGGTTTGCCCATTGAGCCAAACACTAAGAAATTTGAAAATACGTAAGACAATGCCGTTCTTCTCACAATTTTTGTTTTCAAAAATGTCTCTGTGTTTAAAAATATGTTATTGCCCTGGCTGGTTTGGCTCAGCCGTTAGAGCGTCGGCCTGTGATCCAGAGAGACCCGGGTTCAGTTCCCGCTAGGGACATGTACCTCGGTTGCAGTTTGTCCTCGGGCCTGGTTGGGTTGTGCGGGAGGCAACCCCTTGATGTGCCCCTTTCATGTCGATGTTTCGCTCTCTCGCTCTCTCCCCCTCCCACTCTATCTGAACAAAAAATGGAAAAAAATGTCCTCGGGTGAGGATTAAAAAAATACAAAACAAAACAAACAAACAAAAAACACATGTTATTTATGTGCCTGGATAATGGCTGGGTTGTTGGGGTCTTGGGGACCCGTCTTGAATAGCACATGAAAGGAAAAAGCAGCCTGGTGGTGAACAGCTTCCCCTTGAAATGCAGGGTGTTATGAGGAGAACAAGGAGAAGGGGATGCCGAACAGTCAGGCACAGCACCTGTACCCTCCAGACATTGATCCTCCTCTCGGTCGCTGTAGAAGCACTCCCCAGCAGTATTATGTGGATTATGTCGGTGCAGAGAAACAGAGTCCGCCGCACCTCCTTTGTGGCTGGAGCTACCCTGCGGACATGAGGTCCTGAGATCCGACTGGAAATTATAATAAAATTAGAATGCAATGCTATCTCAAAACAAGAGAAATAATATCTCCCTCTGGATAGGTAAGAAGAGGCGCAGATGACGCCGACATTCTTAGCCTTGGAGAGGGACACGAATGTTGTACACTTGCAGGTGGTAGTGTTACAGGCACCGTGGGTGGTCTCCCAGAATAGAAGCCAGAGGAGATCATCAGAAACCAATGTAGAGCCTGGAACGTTGGCTGGGACTCTAACCCAGGTCTCCCTTGTGACAGGTGAGAACTCCATCATTGGATTCTCAGGAACTCTGAGATAAAAATCAAGAGAGTTCACCACAAAAATAGGGCTAACGCGAGAAGTTCATTTAAAAAGCGCTTTTGCAGTGCTTGCTTCGGCAGTACATATACTAAAATTGGAACGATACAGAGAAGCTTAGCATGGTCCCTGCGCAAGGATGACACGCAAATTCGTGAAGCATTCCATATTTTTACTCATGAATCCATAAAATTCCTAGAAAAAATGTAGGCAACAAAATTTCAGACATCATACACAGCAGAATTTTCACTGATACATCACCTAGGGCAACAGAAACAAAGGAGAAAATAAACACATGCAACTACATCAAACTCAAAAGCTTCTGCACAGCAAAAGAAACAACCACCAAAATGGAAAGGCAACTCACTCTATGGGAGAGCATAATTGTCAATGATATATCAGATAACGGGTTAATTTCCAATATATAGAGAGTGCTCATACAACTCCACAAAAGGAAGACAAAGAACTCAATTAAAAAATGGGCAGAGGAACTAAATAGACACCTCTCCAAACAGGACATACAAATGGCCAAGAGACATATGAAGAAATGCTCAACATCACTAATTATCAGAGTGATGCAAATTAAAACAACAATGAGGTATCACCTCACACGTGTCAGAATGGCCGCCATCAACAAATCATCAAACAACAAGTGTTGGTGAGGGTGTGGAGAAAAGCGGACTCTAGTACACTGCTGGTGGGAATGCAGACTGGTGCAGCCACTATGGAAAACACTATGGTGTTACCTCAAAAAATTAAAAATTGAACTGCCGTTTGACCTAGTGATCCCACTTCTAAGAATATACCCTAAGAAGCCTGAAACACCAATCAGGAAGAATGTATGTACCCCCATGTTCATAGCAACACTATTTACAATAGCTAAGATCTGGAAACAACCCAAATGTCCATTAATAGACGAATGGATAAAAAAGCAGTGGTACATATACACAATGGAGTACTATGCAGCTGTAAGAAAGAAAGATCTCTTATCCTTTGAGACAAAATGGAGGGACCTGGAAAGTATTATCCTAAGCGAAACAAGCCAAACAGAGAAAGACAAATATCACATGATCTCACTTATTTGTGGGATATAATGAACATAACAGTCTGGGGAACAGGGTAGTCCCAGAGACATGGAAGTGGGGTACAGACTGACAATCCTCAGGAGCGGAGGTAGGGGAGAGATAAACCACAGAACTTAAATGCAGGTATGCATGAAAAATGGACATGGACAACAAAGCTGGGGAAAGGGTGGGGACATAGGGGAAGGGGGTATCAGTGGGGGGAAAAGGAGAAACATCTGTAACAAAAAATAATTAATTGATTAATTAAAAAATAAAATAAAAAGCTCTTTTGCAGAAAAAAACATTTAAAAGGAGAAAAAGAGATTGTTTTCCTGGCACAAAAGCAGGGGACAGTTTTCGAGAAGTTGGGGTGGAAAGATGATGCCTCAAGACTGGAGGCGGGGACCCCTGGGTGCCCGTGTGGTGGGACCACAGGCTTCTCCTGGGCATTGCACAGCTCACCAGCAGGCTGAGTCCCCACCCAGGGGTGTGTTTCTCAGCCTTTAAATGAGGAAAAGTCACCAAGAAAAGAAATAATTATGAGCAGTTTCCCTGCCAGCAGCGCGCATGAGTGGAAAGAACACTTGGGCGCCGCACTCCGTGAGGACAGCAGCCCCTCAGTCTGGCTGGTAATTGGCTGCAAGGCGGAGGGAAGGTATTTGGGGAGATTAATGAGCTTTTGGTTTCCTGCCAGCAGGGACAGGGGCGTAGACTGCTCATCTCAGTCGGAAGAAGGTGTGTTTAAGGTAAGAAGCCGAAAACGTCCCACGTCAGCAGAAGACTGTGCCCTTTCTGAACGCACATCAGCTGCAGCTGAGCGTGACCAGAAGTTGAAATCATTGGCTTAATCTGTGGCCCCATAGCCGCCTAAATGGATATATTCTTATTATTCTTCAACCTGCTTCGCAGAGATCACATGCAGGTGTGTGGGCTGATACTTGAACATCTCTTGGGAAAGAGAAGTATTTCTAACGCCTCAGTGACAGCTCGGGCCGGAGGAAGGAGCAGGGCTCACCTCGGCGGCCGGGGACCGGGTGGTGTGCAGGGGAGCCGTCCGAGCTGCGTGCTCAGGCCAAGGGCCTGCTTCCTGCTCCAAGCAGTTATTCGCACCCTATCGGGTGTTTTGTTCCTCTGCTTCTGCTCCCTAATTTGCAAACTGTATCTAAGAAGCCCTTACAGAAACATTTCCGTCTCCTTAGTTAACATTCATGAAGTGCTAAGTCTGGTGTGAGTGTGGAAGGCGATAAGGAAGATTACCCTTGGCTCTATTTTTATACCATGTCTTCTTGCCAGTCTTTTTCTCTCGTGACATTACAGAATCAGAAGAGAACAGTTAAGACGGAGGTGAGCGTAGAAGAGGAGGCGACAGGCCGTGGGAGATGTACTTCAGCGCCCTGCAGTCAGTATGCTGTTCGACCGACCGCAGAACTCGGAGCCGTCGGGCCGGCAGGGGTGACAGGCGCACTGTGCGCTGGGCCAGCACCCGGGGGGAGGACGTCTCAGAAACACGAGATTACCCGAGGGAAGAGCAACAAGGCCACCGTGCGCTATGCCCAGAGGACGCTGTGGCTCACGACAGTGCTTTGGTCTTCCAGGTGCCGAGTTGAGTGCCGGGTGGCTTCTGTGGGCTGATCGGAGCTGTTCCGTAGCAATCACGGGCTGTTGACGCAGCTGCATCTGCCCCACTGTTTCCTGGGCATCAGAGGCATGTTTTCTCATCTTCTCAAACAGGAGGGACGAGCTGCAATGCGAGGGTGTGTGTGCCCCCGGGGCCCTGGCAGGAACATCAGTTCCATTCTCCAGGTCTGTTGTTAGGTAACGAAAGATCCCTGTGCCCTGACCTTGAACAAACTCTGTTTAAATTGGCTGATCGAGGCACTTTGCAGAGGTCAGTCTGAGTGAGTTACTTCCTAAGATCATTGCATGCAAAGATTTTCAGCTCATGTTTAAAATAAGCAAAATAAAGGGCTGTGATGATAAATGATTCAAATAGCCAACAGTTTTTAGTGCTGAAAAACATACAGGTGGTCACCTAGGTTCTCACATCCTCCCATTCCTTCCTTCACCTAAACTTAGATGCCTTGGCAGCATTATCAACAGCTTATCTATCCTCATCACTCTGATCAAAGATTTACATTTATACATGTAACCAACAACCTGATGAAGGAGTTGCTGTTTAAATTGTAGAACTGCCCTCTCTGTTCCAATATCACAAAATTAGGGGTTTCCGAGGGTATGTTATTGATTGAAGTAAATTCATTACTTCCAATTCCTCCCAAAGAAATATGTCACTTGTCACTTGTCTGTTTATTATGTAAAGAAAGCCTATAACAATAAAGTGAATAGAGGATGTGAACATAAAAAAGGATGATTTGAATGTCTGCAATCACTTTCTATGGGTCTTTCCTCAGCTGCATGGGAATAGAAGACCTTACGAAGTAAGCAGTGAAGCACTTCAACTCCACAGACGAACACCTTGATTCGAATCCTGACTCCACCACTAAGGGGGGACAGGTTAATGAACTGCTTTAGGCTCTGGGGAAGGCGCACCCGAGGGTGATCTCCAAGGAGTCGCACCCTTGGAGTAGCACCCCACCCCCTTGAGTGCTTGCTCCTAACCAATAGAACTTGTGGATTTGCTTCTAACAAAAAGATAAGGCAAAAGTCTAGAAAATTTGCAGATGTAATTAAAGTTCCTAATCAGTTGCATTTAGATTACTCAAAAGAGACACTCCTATTAGCCCTGAAGAAGCAACAAGCCACCATGAGTTTGCAGCTCCTAGAAAATTAATTGTATAACAACAACATGAGCTTGGAAGAGCACTCCCAAGTCTCCGAGAGGACTTCAGACCCGGCCAACGCCTTGATTATAACCTCGTGAGTGAGACCCGGCGGCCCTGGCCAGATGCCTGACCAGGTGAATGCAAAGCAGTAAATGTGTATGATGTTTTAGTCAGTAAGTCTGTGGTCATTTTTTATGCAGCAATAGAAAACGAATACAGGCTCCAATTTCTGCATTTATAAAGTAGAAATGAGCACAGTCCATATGCCATACCATGGCTATGAAAGCAAATGAAGCTAATATACATAAAATGCTTTAGATTGTCCCAGAAATGTAGTTCACTGGCAATGGATATATTAGCCTCAAAAAGGAGCTCAGAAAAAAATTTGTAATGGCCCCTGTTATCAGGTGAATTTGATAATTCATGTAAAAAACTCATCAATACAGTAATGTCATTTTTAATCAGAAACTGCAGAATTTGAGGTAGTACTCATCCTTTTCCAGCAATGAAAAAGGAAAGCTTAATGAAACTGTATGATGCCAGTAATAAACATAAATATTTTGCCCAATTTTTTTTTCTGAAAACCTGTGCTAAAATCATGGAGGCCACCACAATACTGAAGATCAATTATCAACAATAAAAATCAAGAAGTCCTCCGATGGTTATCGGCAGGAGAAGTTCCAGGGGTGACACACATGGCCCACCCACGGCCATGGCAGCGGGCAGTGCGCGGCATCGCGGCCTTGGTAGGCTGGTACCGCTGGAGCAACTTCCAGAGGTGGCCCCAGACCTCCCAAGCTTTGCCCAGGGACTTCGAAACCACTGTCATTCCAATTCAGTCCCCTCGCTGTGCCAGCTGACCATAAGTATATGGCTCGTGTGAAGAAGAAAAATGTGAAATGTTAGTTATGCTACCTTTCAATGGGTACAAGGGGACAATCAGTAGCATGCATCCTACAAACAGCAATAGTGCCCCTGAATTCTGTTCCTAAATTTGTTACACGTTCTAGATTCTGCTCCGATATTACTTATCACCTCATTATGGTACAAAGTCATATAATCTAATCAGATATCACAATAAGTCTGTTAAAAAAAGTTGAAATAATTATAAAGATTATTTGAAATATGGATTCATGCTCATGGTCATTAATTCGGAAACTCTCCCTAAGTACATACTGTAGGTTAAAATAAAAGCAAATTGTTACATGAAGAATTATTATTAGCAAGATCAAAAAATTTTAAATGACACATTCATAACATATTAAAAATAAAAACTTAAATGTTTCAGTCAATCTAGTATTTGATAAAATTTTGCTAAACATAATAGAAAATGTTTAGATCTTCTTTTGAAGGTTTTCCACTAAGTAATAACTTTGAAAAAGGCACACACCATAGGAGAATAGCTATTCTTTCTGAAAGAGAGAGAGGAGTTGAAATAATACATAGAAGACGATATTATACCAAATCAAAGTGCATGTCTACGTCAGCAAACATTATTAGAAGAGACAGCAAATTTGCTGGAGAAACATCTTACAACTAATTACAAATTGAGAGAAGTTTGCCAGTTAAATAAATATCCAGGTATTATATATTTCATTTTATAGTACCTACTAGATTCTTTCAAAAATAAAACAAATGGCGAATTCTGGGTTTTGTGATGTACAAGATAAGACATATTTTTAACAGTAAATACACATATAATCGGTGTCCCAACTGATAATACAGTAAACCCTCAACATTGCAGACCTCGATTTAACAGCCTTTGGATTTAATGAACAAAATGTCTGCTTCATATGTCATATGTGAAAATTAACTCTCTGTTAATTTAAAAATGCTTTTAATCAAGATTTTCTTATAATTAAATTCACAGGTTATTTTTTGTTGTTAATTTATTTTTAACAAATTTCAGCAAATAGGCCATATGTTGGGGAAAAAAAACACTGTAGTAATTTTGCCCACAAATAAATATTACATATCTACAACTGTACTCTATATGTTTAAATCCAGGAGTCATCACTCATCAACACATCTGTGAATGATTAGCACGTGATCACGCCGCATTTCGTGCAGTAACTGTTGCCTGTGGTGTGACTTTCTGCAGCGGTTTTAACCGCGTGGGTGTCTGACCTGCGCTAAGCCACACCCCAGCTGTGTGCATTTGTTTACTTGCAGTGACTGGTGAGTGCGCCCATTTACTAGACTTATTCAGTATAAATTTAAAATTACTGTAATGCATATAGAAACGTTTCCTGTGAAATTAAGTTTTTTATACATACTTAATTTTAATTATACAAACATGTCTATATAAGTTAGAGCAGGTCAACTAACTTGTCAACTTTTAACATACACATTCAGAAAACCTACTTTATTTTATAACAAACTTTTGGCTTTAACTAACACCTACTCATCTGAATTAGTTCATGGTATCAAGGTTTTACTGTACAGAGAATGAGGCAGAGATATATTGGAGAGATATGGCCTAGAATCTTCAAAAACGGCTGAAGGACATCAACCCACATCTTCAAGACACACTATAAGCAGCAAGAAGACAAAACAATAATAAAATTTACTCATAGGCATGCCGTCATAAAACTGCTAAATGCTAAAAACATAGAAAAATCTCAAAGATAGCCAGAGAATGTCCTATGATCAAATATTTATGCTGAATCATGTGGTAACTCTGTTTCCCTATCAGAGGAGCTGCCAGATTGATTCCCACAGGCTGCGTCTTTCACATTTTCACCAGCAGTGTACAAATGCTCCATTTTCTCCACATCCTCACTGACACGTATCCTTGTGATTACAGCTGTCCTCACAGGTATGAAGTGGTTTTGCTTTGAATTTCCCTGATAGCTAATGACATGAATCACCTTTCTGTTGCTTATTAGACATGTGTACATCTCTACCGAAGAAATGTCTATTCAGATCTTTGCCCCTTTTTGATTGTGTTTTCTTTTTATTATTGAGTTGCACTGTGTTCAAGAGAAAACAGTGGGCCCCAGATAGAGTCACTGATGCTTAGGCCCATGATAGCAAATCTAGATTTAATACCTGACCTACCCAATGTTTCAGACTCTCCCAGAAATATAGTCTTAATCAACCAATCTGGAATTTTATGGTCAGTATCAATGAGGTAATCTGTCATGTGGGGTGTCCATCCCCTCCCCCTCCTAGACAGAGGAGGCAATCCACATGACAACACCCTGCATGTCCCTTCCCCCAAAAGGAGAGGTCCGGATGGCAAACCCTTGTTCTTTTGTTATAGCTCCCTTGTGCCATGCTTCTTCTTATATAAGCATTTTTCAATATATAACTCATTGAAGCTCATTTCTAGATACTAGATGGGATGAATCACTTAAAAAAGCCAATTAGATATATTTTTTTTTAAAAGGCCAGAGAAAGTCACAGTATCCTCACAGAAGAAAAAATAAGACTGGGGTGAATTTTCAACCGAAAAAGAAAGCATCACCCAGAAGACAATGAAAGGATACGTATAAATAGGGCCAAAAAGAAGGTTCCAAACCAGAATTATGTAGTTCAGGAAAATATTCTTCAGGAATGAAGCTAAACTGGAGACTTATAGACAAACAAAACTGACAAAATCCATCACCAGTAGACTTGCTGAAAATAATTACTAAAGAAAATTTCTCAGGCAGAAGGAAAACAATCTTAAACATAAATACAAAATACAAGAGTGAATACAAGGTGGCAGGAAGTGTTAAATGCGTGAATAAATATAAATATAGGTTAGTAATGTGCTGCAGAATTTAAAATATATGCAAAATATTAACAATAATGTGAAAAGCAGAATGGGAATAAATGGAGTTAAAGCATTCTAAGTTTCTAGTGTAATCAGAAAATTGATTAAAATAATATGTTTATTAGACTATAATAAGTTAAGAGTAAGCATCAAATAATAAAAGAAGGTCTACGGGACAATGTAGTTAAAATGGAAATGAAAAACAGAAAATGCGGAATATAACAGCATGGCGAGCCAACTCGCACGTCCCGCGTGTCAAACACCTCTCCCGTCAGCTGCAGGACATGCATGTTTCACAAGCACCTGCAACCCTCACTGGAGTTGACAACACACTGGGCTCCAAGGGTTGAAATCATACAAAAGGATATTCCCTGAGATCATTCTCATGTGTTTGGAAATTAAGCAATATAATTCTAAATTAACCCATGAATCAAGATAAAAATTACAATAAAAATATTTTTTAGCTTAATGATCTTGAGTCAAAGACAAAATAAAACTTGTGGAGTTCAGTTAAAACCATTCTTACGTGATTACTATATTAGAAAGAAAGGGTAAAAGTCAATGATCTAAGAATCCAATTCAAGAAATTAGATAAAAACTCAACAAATTAACCCCCTCCCCAAAAAGTAAGAAAGTAGAAACAAAACAATAAAGTAAGAATGAAATTAATAAACTAAAATACAATTAACTGAATAAAAACATTAAAAACTAAGAGAACACAAAGTGTCAATAACAGAAATACACAAAGACGGTATCATCTCATTTTACAAATATTTCAAGGACAATGGAAGGAATTATGATACTTTTATGCTCTTGTTTTTTCTGATACCAATGACCAAGTCTCTGATTCTCCAGACACCAAACTGGGTGTCTCTGGAGACCAGCAATTCCATTCGACTCTGCCTCTGTCCACCCAGAGCCAGGGCTGACCCCGGGGCCTAGGCCTGCGCCCACTTCAGACACTGGTCACGAGCCAGGGTCACCCATACTTCTGAGGAAGCCCTCCCCAGGTTGGATGATTTTCTGGATACAGATTCAGGGAAATTGTTCACTTGGGTTTACTGGTTTATTATAAAAGATACATCGCAGGGATGGCCAGCGGAAGAGATGCACAGGCCAAGCTATGGGGCAGGAGTAGAATGTTTACAGCAACACCATCTGTTAACACAACAAACTGAAAAGTACCCAAATGATTATGTAAAATAGATAAATTGTGATGTATTCACACAATGGCACACCATTTCTTGATAAGAATGAAGAGATCACAAATACACAACCTCATGCTGAGAAATCCAGACACAAAATGCTATAACTGTATGATTCGACTTGTATAAGTTGCAAAAAAAAAAAAACAAAAAAAAAAAAAACACCAAAAAACAGGCAAAACAAAATGATCTATGCCAACACGTTTAAAATGAAAGCTTTTAATTACTTTATTTTTCCAAGTTACCGTATGACCTTGAAAGCATTTGAGTTCACAAGTCCTGCTTTTTGGGCGCATAAAATATAACATAAACGTCGCTGTGTGTGGTGAGGCCCGGCCCACGCGGTGACACGGTGGAGCCTCGCTGGCTACGCTCCTTTAGGAGGTTTGCGAACCTCCCGGGACTGGGGGAGGGGTCGGGCAGAGCAGAAACACCCTAAGCCAGGTCAGGCAAGAGAAGCCGCAGTCGAAGCCCGTGGATTGTTCTCTTCCTGGCTGGTGTTGTGGACAAACTGTGCCAGGAGCATAACCCGGACCGAGAGCAGAGAAAGTGGCCCCTTCCGTGCGGGGCTGCCCCAACCGCGCGGGGAGCAGACTCTTGAAGGGGACCAGGTACTCCGCTAGCACCGAACGCGTGGACAGACTAGAGGTCTGGGAAACAATGAATAAAGGTGCCCATGCTGAGGAGCACTTTAGGGAACAAATCTTACTGCTCTCACACAGCCATATACACTCTCTTTAAGTGGCCAAGTTCATCTAAAATACCACTCTGTTAGATTAACTTTATATAGGAGTAGCTAAACTTTCTCGTCACTCATTTTCTCAGTTACCTGATTACCCCTCTGTGTACTTCTCACAGGGTTTGTTTTTTGTTTTGTTTTGTTTTTTGGTACGTGCCCCCAGCAGGAACTGAACCCAGGACTCCCTGGTCCGCAGGCCAACACTCCAACCACTGAGCCAAACCGGCCCGGGCTCACTGGGGTTCTTATGAGCATGTTGCATGGTAATTTTGCACGGCTACAAGATGTACAGGAAAAGTACAGACCAAGAGTCAAAACTAGGAGTTTTAGTCTGAGCCTTGACGTTTACTAGCTATGTAACCTCAGGCAGTTCGTTCATTTGATCCTTCTAAGCCTTGTTTATTCATCAGTGATGTAAGAGATTTTCACCCCACGATTTCTAAGGTTCCTTCTAGTGCTAACAGTTTCTTTTAACCAAATCTCCAATCCCTGTTTGTACCTGAATTAGCTTCCTCGGGCCCCTGTAACCAAGTACCACAAATTGGGCGGCTTAGAACAAAGGATACCGACCGGCTGTCTCACAGTCCTGGAGCCGGGAAGGAGGAAGAGGAGGTGCCGGCGGGGCCGCTTCCTGCTGCAGGCTGCGAGGGAGCACCCATTCCACGCCTCTTCCAGCTTCTGGTGGTTTTCCTGGCAACCGTGGGTTTCCCTGGCTTATAGATCCGTCACCCCATCTCTGCCTTTATTTTTACATGGTATTTCCCTGGTGCATGTCTGTTTCTCTGTTAGAATTTCCCCCCTTCATAAGGGCACCAGCCATATTGGATTAGAACCTACCTTAATGCCCTCAGCTTAATTATGGTATCAGCTAATGCTAATATCATCAATAACCTTATTCACATTCTGGGGTACAAGAGATTAGGACTTAAACATGTGAATTTTAGGGGGCACACAATTTGACCCATAACAGACTTTATTTCCAAATAAAGTCACATCATGGAGACAGGTTTCACTATGTTCTTGGGAGACACAATTCAACCCATTTATAAATGGGTAGCAATTTATTCTAGGAAAATTTCTCATAACACAACCCCCCCCTAGTACCTCCTCAGTCCCTAGAATCTAGGGGTCAATATCCTTGTCTCCCAGGGCCGTTCTGCCCTGCCCACCCAATACTGACCATCACCTGCACCTGGGCACTTGTTACCATGACCTTCGCACTGATCACTTCTCCCAGATGTTATCACAATGACCACATGTGCATTGCTTACCTGTCTCCCTGGCCCTGCCTGTGTCTCCTTTCTCCCCTCACCAACACACCTGTTCCCACAGGCACACATGTGCATACCACACCTCTCATACCAGTCGGACTCTACATACGTGAACAATGGGTAAGGCCAGCTCAGTGTCCAGGTGCCACAAATGGCTGTCAGTAGAGCATTGGGTACACATTGTTTCCTTTCCAGTCCACCCGATACAATGTGTAGACTCAGGCAAGGAATGTGTCAAGTATTTTAAGACACTGTTTGCTTGTGTGTTTGTTTCTCTCTAATACACCACAGGTAATGCTGACTTTGTTCTTTTCCTACAAAGTGAATTAGAATGTGCTTATGAGTGATAGAATGAGTGAGGTAACAAAAGTTTCAGGATCAAACTGGACAGTGCTTTCAACCACTTCTTTTCACTTTGACCGTGAAAATATGAATCCTGTCTCCCACTACCCCTCGTAAATTAGGACCAAAGGAAATGCTACAATCAGTAGTTATTACAGAATACTAGGTTGATAGGAAAGAAAAATATCTTACTTTTAATTAGGAAGGACATTTAATTGTGTCCAACACTCCACTTGTACTTACATGTCAGAAGGGGACAACTTCAGGTTAGCAGCTATGAGATGCCATCCAATCTTTGGCAAGTTGCGCGTGATCCTACTTCCAAGTAAAACATCCATGCATCATGGAATGAGGGGCTCAATTCTCCAAAGAACGAGGATTACGTATTTTGGCATCAGTCAAATGCCAGAGAAATCTGTGCCACAAGTAGGAAGCTGATGAATTTTCTGATTACATTTCTAAATCCTAAGTTGTTTTGTCACAAGCATCATTTCCAGAATCCCGCGAAGAAGTGTACTTAACAAAATGTTTTTCCCCTTGACATTTAAAAAAAAAAAAAAGAAGAAGAAGAAGATATTTCAAGACAGAGAGAAAGAATTAAAACATTTCAAAGGGAAAATTGGCATATTTTAGGACATTGACATGATTCGGTTATCTGGTAACCAAAAGAAGACCCTCCAACCAACAAGGTTAGTCAGTCTGTAGGAAAGCGTCAGGGGGTTGCACCTGCACAGGGGCTGGCCATCAAGGACAGGTGGGTCCAGCCATCTAGCCTGGCAGGGGGTACACGACCCGAGAGTATGGGGGTAGGGTTGCAAGCAAGGTCTCCAGGGCCCAGAAGAGATGCTCATAAGAGAAAGACAACACCTTACATTTAGAGAAAGAATATAGTACTAGGGAGATAACCACGGACGGGTGCTCTGGTGAAAACAAGAGAAGAAGACGAGAGACCTCCTAACAAGAGCGGGAATGCAAAGGGCAAAGGCCGGGCGAAGGGCAAGGATGCTGCACTGGTCTGTGAGGTCCACATGGATCGCGGAGGCCAAGGCTGTGGGCGGGAGCAGCTGGAGGGGGGCTGGAGCTGGAGAAGGAGCAGAGCCTCAGACGCTGGCTGTCAAGCGTCTGGTGGTCATCGATCCTGATGTCCAAGAAGGCCACCCGGGGACCCAGGCCGAACGGGGACCCAGGCCAAACACGCACCATATCAGAACCCAGCGGAAGTAGCCTCAGCATCTCCCACGTTTCCTTCTCCCCTTCCTGCCTCCATCAGTTTCTTCTCCTTTCTCCCATCGATGATTTTCATCCGTTTTCTTTTCTGCTCCACGTTTAATATTTGATTTCTTCGTCCTGCTTCTCTCCCTTCCATTCTTCTCCTTGGCCGGGCCTTCTCCCGCCCAGGCGCTGCCCACCCTCTCGGCACACCTGCCTCTCTCGCCGTCTCCCACGCGGCTCATCTTGTTCGCTCTGTCATTCATCCTTACCTGGCCCTGGGTCTCCTGTTACCCGTCATATTCAATGACATTTTTCCTTGATGTCATGCAGATTTTTTAAAACTTTTTTCTTTAATTATTTTAGAAAGAGAGGAAGGCAGAGGGAGAGAGAGCTAGAAACATCGATGAGAGAGAACATGGATTGGCCGCCTCCTGCATGCCTCCCACTGGGGTCGGACCCACAACCTGGGCCTGTGCCCTGACCAGCAACCTCCTGGTGCCTGGGTCGACGCTCAACCACCGAGCCCAGGTGGGCTAATGCAGACATTTAATGAAACATTAAAACACTAATTTTAACTTATAGAGAAAATCTTTAGAATTTTTTATATTTTTTTCTCATTAAATATTTTTTTCCTTTTTTTTTATCCTCACCCGAGGACATTTTTTTTCGATATTTTGTTCAGATAGAGTGGGAGGGAGAGAAAAAGAGAGAGAGAAACATCGACGTGAAAGGGACACATCGAGTGGTCGCCACCTGCACGACCAACCAGGGCCAGGGACAAACTGCAACCGAGGTACGCGCCCTTAGCGGGAACCGAACCCGGGTCTCTCCGGACCGCAGGCCAGCGCTCTAACCGCTGAGCCAAACCAGCCCAGGCTTTTTTCCTTTTTATGCCTTGACTTTCAGATTTTTTTTTCCCAAGAAGGTCAGTGATTCTTCATAGAAAAAAAAGTTTCTCGAGGAGAAGAAAAAATGGCGGCAAAGTGAATGGAGGGACCCAGACCATCTCCCAAGACCAAACTGGATTTACAACGAAAATAAAGGCAAACCGTCAGGAAAGGGCAGCCGAAAGACATCTTGGAGGACCACTTAACCAGAAACACCCACTCAGTCCTGGTAGGCTTGCGAGGACCGGAGAGGGGACCGAGAGCCCAGGGTCCGCAGCGGCCTGGGCAGGGGCCAGGGAACTAGAGGGGAAGTTAACTCTACAGTCTTTCTTTCCACCGTGCACGGCCTGGAAACCCTGTAGCCGGCTAGGCTAGGCTCTCCGCTGGAGCCGCACAGACTCGCAGCCGGCTAGGCTAGGCTCTCTGCTGAAGCCGCACAGACTCGCGGCCCCCAGGGAACTCGACGGGACCCGGGAACTGGGCGGGAAGTTAATCCTAATGTCTCCCTTCCCACCGTGCACGGCCCTGGAGACTCTGTAGCCGGCTCAACTCTCCGCTGAAGCTGCACAGACTCGCGGCCCCCAGGGAACTCGGCGGGAAGTTAATCCTACCGTCTCCCTTCCCACCGTGCAAGGCCCTGGGAACTCTGTAGCCGGCTCAACTCTCCGCTGAAGCCGCACAGACTCGCAGCCCCCAGGGAACTCGGCGGGACCCGGGAACTCGGCGGGAAGTTAATCCTACCGTCTCCCTTCTGACCGTGCACGGCCCTGGAAACTCTGTAGCCGGCTCAACTCTCTGCTGAAGCTGCACAGACTCGCGGCACCCAGGGAACTCGGCGGGACCGGGCAACTCGGCGGGAAATTATTCCCACCGCCTCCCTTGCCACCCTGCACGGGCCCTGGTAATGCTGTAGCCTGCTAAGCTCTCAGCTGGAGCCACACAGACTCCCGGAGAATAGGGGACTTGGTGGGATTAAAGTGGGTCCTCTCTGGTGCATCCAAACCCAGGAGAGGGAGCCACAAACAGCAGAACACCAACACCCACTGGGAAAACTTGGCAGACTCCAAAGCCCACTGTGATAACCAAAATGGTGAGAAACAGAAACAAAACCCAAATGAAAGATCAAGAGACCTCTACAGAAGATGAAATAAATGAGGTGCAGTTAAGCAAGTTAAAAGAACTAGAATTTAGAGCCATGATGTTGCGGAAGCTCAACAGCATGTGTAAGGACATGAGCAACATGAGTAAAGACATAGAAATGTTAAAAATAAACCATCTGGAAATGAAAAACCAACAGGAAGAAATGAAGAATGACATATCAGAAATGAAAAACACACTGGAAGGTCTAAAAAGCAGAGTAGGGGAAGCTGAGGACCGGATCAGTGAATTAGAAGACCGGCTAGAAGAAATCAACCAATCAGAAAACCAAAAGGAAAAAAAGATTAAAAAACAGGAAGAGAGCTTAAGAGAATTGTGGGACAACTGGAAACGTAATAATATTCGTATCATAGGAGTCCCTGAAGAAGAAGAAAGTAAGCGAGGGCTAGAGAATATATTCCAAGAAATAGTGACAGAAAACTTCCCAAATTTGGTGAAGGAAGAAGGCATTCAAGTTCAAGAAGCTCAGAGAGCCCCAAGTAAGAAGAACCCAACAGGCCCACACCAAGACACATAGTAATCAAACTGCCAAAAATTAAAGACAAAGAGAGAATCCTAAAAGCAGCAAGAGATAAGCAACAGGTTACCTACAAAGGAACCCCCATAAGGCTCTCAGCTGACTTTTCACAAGAAACATTACAGGCTCGAAGGGAATGGCATGAAGTAATCAAGGTCATGAAAAACAAGGATCTGAATCAAAGACTACTCTACCCAGCACGGCTATCATTCAAAATAGAAGGTCAAATAAAGAGCTTCCCAGACCAAAAAAGGCTAAGGGAATACATTAGCACCAAACCAGCACTGCAAGAAATGTTAAAAGGACTGCTGTAATTACCAGGAGAAATGGGAAGGAAAATAGAACCACACGAAACAAAAATGTCAATAAATAAGTACATATCAATAACCACCTTAAATGTAAATGGACTGAATGCTCCCATAAAAAGACACAGAGTAGCTGATTGGATAAGAAAGCAAGACTCATCTATATGCTGTTTACAAGAGACCCACCTCACAACAAAAGACACATAGATTGAAAGTGAAGGGATGGAAAAAAATCTTTCAAGCAAATGGAAAAGAAAAAAAAAGCTGGGGTAGCAATACTCATATCTGATAAAATAGACTTCAGATTGAAGGCCATAACTAGAGACAAAGAAGGCCACTACATAATAGAAGGCCACTACATAATATTGAAAGGATCATCCAACAGGAAGATATAACCTTGATTAACATATATGCACCCAATATAGGAGCACCAAAATATATTAAAAATCTTCTGGAGGACTTCAAAGAAGAAATCGATAGCAATACAATCATAGCAGGAGACTTCAACACCCCGTTGACATCGCTGGATAGATCCTCTAGACAAAAAATTAGCAAGGAAACAGAGACTCTAAATAAAGCACTAGACCAAATGGATTTAATAGGTATCTACAGAGAACTACACCCCAAAACGACAGAATTCACATTCTTCTCAAGTGCACATGGGACATTCTCAAAGATAGACCACATGTTAGGGCACAAACTAAGTCTCTACAAGTTCAAGAAGATTGAAATTATATCAAGCATCTTCTCAGATCACAACGTCATGAAACTAGAAATCAATTACAAGAAGAACATACAAAGACATTTGAACACATGGAAGCTAAATAGCATGTTATTAAACAATGAATGGGTCACCGAGGAGATCCATGAAGAAATCAAAAAATTCCTGGAAACCAATGAAAATGAAGACACAACAACACAAAATCTATGGGATGCAGCGAAAGCAGTTCTGAGAGGGAAGTTCACAGCACTACAGGCCTACCTCAAAAAAGAAGAAAAATCTCTAATAGACTATCTAACTTCACAACTTAAAGAACTAGAGAGCAAACAAAAAGAAAACCCCAGAGCAAGTAGAGGGAAGGAAATAGTAAAGATCAGAGCAGAAATAAATGACATAGAGACAAAAAAAAAAAAAAAAAAAACAATTCAAAGGATCAATAAAACAAAGAGCTGTTTTTTCGAAAAGATAAACAAGATTGATGGACCCTTAGCTAGACTCACCAAAAAACAAAGAGAGAGAACCCAAATACACAGAATCAGGAATGAAAGAGGAGAGATAACAACTGACACCACAGAAATACAAAAGATTGTTAACAACTACTATGAACAATTATATGGCAACAAATTTGACAATCTAAGCGAAATGGACAAATTTCTAGAAACACATAGTCTCCCAAAACTAGATCAGGAAGAGATAGAAAACTTGAACAGACCAATAACAACAGAAGAAATTGAAGATGTAATCAAGACTCTCCCAGCAAACAAAAGCCCAGGCCCGGATGTCTTCACGGGGGAGTTTTACTGAACATTCAAAGAAGAACTAATACCCATTCTCCTCAAACTATTTCAAAAAATTCAAGAAGAAGGAAGATTCCAAACTCATTTCATAAAGCCAGCATAATTCTAATTCCAAAACCAGAAAAAGACACTACAAAGAAAGAAAACTACAGGCCAATATCCCTGATGAACATAGATGCCAAAATCCTAAACAAAATACTAGCAAATTGGATCCAGCAATACACCAAAAAAAGTATCCACCATGACCAAGTGGGATTCATCCCAGGGATGCAAGGCTGGTACAATATTCACAAATCCATAACATGATACACCACATAAATAAAATGAAGAATAAAAACCACATGATAATATCAATAGATGCTGAAAAAGCCTTCGACAAAATCCAGCATCCATTTCTGAAAAAAACACTCAGCAGTGTGGGAAAAGAGGGATCATATCCAGACATAATAAAGGCCATATATGAAAGACCTACAGCCAACATCATACTCAATGGGGAAAAATTAAAAGCATTTCCTTTAAGAACAGGAACAAGGCAAGGATGCTCACTTTCGCCACGCCTATTTAACATAGTACTGGAAGTCTTAGCCACAGCAATCAGATAGGAAGAAAAAATAAAAGGGATCCAAAATGGAAAGGAGGAAGTGAAATTGTCATTGTTTGCAGATGACATGATACTGTACATAGAAGACCCCAAAGACTCCATCAAAAGTTTACTAGGCTTAATAAATGAATTTGGCAAAGTAGCAGGATACAAAATTAACGTCAAGAAATTGATGGCATTCTTATACACCAATGATGAACTCACAGAAAGAGAAACTAAGCAAAAAATCCCATTTACCATTGCAGCGAAAAAATTAAGATACCTAGGAATAAACTTAACCAAAGAAATAAAGGACCTATTCGCAGAAAACTACAGGTCATTGAAAAAAGAAATAGAGGAAGATATAAAAAGTGGAAGCACATACCTTGTTCATGGATTGGGAGAATTAACATCATTAAAATGTCCATATTACCCAAAGCAATCTATAGATTCAATGCAATCCCCATCAAAATTCCAACGGCATACTTCACAGAATTAGAACAATTATTTCAAAAGTTTATATGGAACCAAAAAAGGCCTCGAATAGCCACAGCAATCTTGAAAAGGAAGAACAAAGTTGGAGGGATCACAATACCAGAGTTCAGGTTATACTACAAAGCCACTGTAATCAAAACAGCCTGGTACGGGCACAAGAACAGGCATATAGACCAGTGGAACAGAACAGAGAACCCAGAAATGGACCCAAGGCAATATGCTCAATTAATACAGTGATACCTCGGTTCTCGAACGCCTCGGTTTTCGACCAAATCAGGATTCGAGAAACTTTTGTCTCGGAATCCGAACAAATATTTGGAACTCGAACTTCCGAGTTGAGCCGAATGGCGTTCATTCGGCCCAGTGCGCCTTGCTTGCGTCATCAGTGTGAGTGCAGAGAGAGAGTCACGCTTTGTGGAGTCCGCTTTCCTATTGGTTTCATTGCTTCGGTTCTCGAACAATTCGGTTCTCGACCATCCTCCTGGAACGAATTATGTTCGAGAACCGAGGTATCACTGTATTTGACAAAGGTGGCAAGAGCATACAGTGGAGTAAGGACAGCCTCTTTAATAAATGGTGCTGGGAAAATTGGACAGCTACTTGCAAAAAAGTGAAACTAGACCATCAACTTACACCCTACATGAGAATAAACTCAAAATGGAAAAAAGACTTAAATGTAACTCATGAATCCATAAAAATCCTAGAAGAGACTGTAGGCAACAAAATTTCAGACATCATACGCAGCAGAATTTTTACTGACACATCACCTAAGGCAATAGAAACAAAGGAGAAAATGAACACATGGGACTACATCAAACTCAAATCTTCTGCACCGCACAAGATACAATCATCAAAACAGAAAGGCTACTCACTGTATGGGAGAGCATAATTGCCAATGATATATCAGACAAGGGGTTAATTTCCAATATATAGAGAGTGTTCATACAAATACACAAAAGGGAGACAAAGAACCCAATTAAAAAATGGGCAGAGAAACTGAATAGACACCTCTCTAAACAGGACATACAAATGGCTAAGAAATATATGAAGAAATGCTCATCATTACTAATCATCAGAGAGATGCAAATTAAAACAACAATGAGGTATCACCTCACACCTGTCAGAATGGCCACTATCAATAAATCATCAAACAACAAGTGTTGTCGAGGGTGTGGAGAAAAGGGGACGCTAGTACACTGCTGGTGGGAATGCAGACTGGTACAGCCACTATGGAAAACAATATGTTTTGTTACCTCAAAAAATTAAAAATTGAACTTCCATTTGACCCAGTGATCCCACTTCTAGGAATATATCCTAAGAAGCCTGAAACACCAACCAGAAAGAATACATGTACCCCCATGTTTGTAGCAGCACTATTTACCATAGCTAAGATCTGGAAACAGCCCAAGTGTCCATCAGTAGATGAATGGATAAAAAAGCTGTGGTACATATACACAATGGAGTACTACGCAGATGTAAGAAAGAAAGACCTCTTATCATTTGAGACTACATGGAGGGACCTTGAAAGTATCATCCTAAGTGAAACAAGCCAAACAGAGAAAGACAAGTTTTATATGATCTCACTTATTTGTGGAATATAATGAACATAGCAGTCTGAGGAAGGGGGTAGTCCCAGAGATGTGGAAGTGGGATACAGACTGACAATCCCCTAAATAGGGGGGTGGTGGGGAAGAGATAAACCACAGAATTTATATGCATGTATGCATGAACAGTGGACATGGACAACAAACTGGGGACAGGGCAGGGAGGGAGGGGGAGGGGGGAATCAGTGGGGGGGAAAGGAGGAACATCTGTAACAAAAGTTAATTAATAAAAAATAAATAAATTAAAAAAAAGAAAGACATTTTGGTTGCCTCCAAATTTTGGCAATTATGAATAAAGTTGTTATAAACATTTATGTGCAAAAAAAAAATTTTTTTTTTAAATAAAAAAAAAGATAGGATAAAACTCAGGGAAAAACAAATGTTTTATTCAAAAACTGTTTAGAAACTGCTATTTTGTGAAACAATATACTGTTAGAATCATCAGCTCCCAGAATACATAAACAGAACTTGACTTCATCTATAACTAAAGTGTTAAAAACAGAATGAACAAAAACTAGAAGAAAATATAGGTGACTATAAATTCGCTCTTTGGATTGGGACCAGGGGCCTCTTACCAAAGGAGGATGTTGACCTTAAACAAACAGCCGGGTACTCCTCCAGCAAAATGGGTTTATTCAGGAACAAGAAAGAATTCCATTCTGGATATGTGGTCCAAAGGCAATCCACAGGTAAGTAAGTCTGAAGAACAAAGAAAAGAAACGATCTTTCAGGGAGAAAAGGGTGGGTTCATAGAGGCTGTTGTAAACAAAGAGTCTATTGCAGGAAACTGGGAGTTCAATGAACAGCAGCTTTCCATTGGCCGAGTTTTAACAGCCTCTCATTGGATGAATGGTTGCCGGGCAAGAAGAAGATCCTCCTTTTTGCTGCTGGAGCAGCAGAGTAGAAAAACACCTTCCCGTTGGAGCTGGAAAATAGGATTTCCTGCTTGGGGTTACTGAGGACAAGTGGCAGGATGTGAGAGCTTCCCTTACAGGCTCTCCCAAGTCTAATTTAAATGAGGTTTCTGTCTATTAATTTTCACAATGTTTCAAAGCCATGTCCGATACCACAAAGGAAGAATTATTCCCTCTAGCAGTATTCAGGGTCTCTGTGTATATTCTCTTACATATGAACCACACAACTACAGAAACAGCAATTCACTTGGGAATGGCACCCCTTGGAGGTAAGCAACATGGTGTCTCTGCAGGACAACCACACTCCCCAGTAATTAATTCTACTGGAGGATGTCAGTTTAGTTTGCCAATCTCAGGCGATCTTAAAGGTCTGTATCTGGATCAGCAACATAGAAAGCTCAAGCTCAGCTCTCAGATCATTTAGATCAGTGGCTTTCAAAGCGTGGTTCCCAGATCAGCGGCATCAGCATCACCTGACCTCCCCAGGCGGATGGAACCAATCACACTGGAGTGCGGCTCAGCTCCTGTGCTGGTGATGCCGATGCATGCTGAAGTCCGAGAACCACTGGCTCAGATGGAAGAAACCAACATCCACATTACGACTGAATCTGTAACATCTTCTGAGTTTATTTTCACACCCAGTAGTCATTCTTCTGCCACAAAGACCCTTAAACCAATCGTTTCAGAAAAATATATTTTTATCAGAATACATCCACCATGTTGGAGCCCAGAAAATTTTTTACAGTCCACTGTGTCCAAGATCCAGCATTCATAACTGAAAGAGGAGGGGAACATCAGTAGCACATAAGTCCTGCATATTAAGGTTAGGCTGAAGTAGTTCAGCTCTCAAATTGTCCCAATCGTAAGTGACCACTAAAATCAGTCTTAAAATAAGAGAATACAAGAAATTACTTGTTAGCATTAAAAATACATAAAGAATGCCCAGCCGATGTGGCTCAATGGTTGAGTGTTGACCCTGCACCAAGATGTCGCTGGTTCAATTCCCGGTCAGGGCACATGCCCAGGTTGTGGGCCAAATCCCCAGTGGGGGGTGTGCAAGAGGCAGCCAATCAATGTTCTCTCTCATCAATGTTTCTATCTCTCTCCCTCTCCCTTCCTCTCTTTAAAATCAATAAAGATAAATAAAAATTTAACAAGTGGCATATTTAACACAACGTAACCTCCGAGCAAACGCTCCCTGACCCTGACAGCTGGCTCAGGGCAGACGAGCAGCCCTGTTGTCACTTTGTGGCTTGAGTGGGGACGTGGGGCCTGGCGCTGTGGCATGAGCCCCTCCAGCCCTGGACCCAAGGGTAGACACACATTCATCTGTCTCCTCGTTTCTGAATCGTGCTTCTCACGGTGCCATTTCCTGATGTGAGCCACTCTCGCGACTTTCTTGGATGGTTTTAGGGTACGGTCTCACTTCTCCCTCCTGTGCTTGGAAAAGCAGTTTGGATGCCAGGTGCCCAGGAGCCTGACCCTGCATGCATTCAGAAACCACCTGTGCTGAGGGCATTGGGCAGAGCACTTCACTTCTCTGTGCTGAGGGCCCAGCCTTTGTCAACTGGGGTGACTGTAGCAGCCACCCACCTCACAAGGCTAATGGGGTTGACATCATCAGCAGTGTGTGGCACATGGGAAGTGCTATGTGAATGTTCCTGCTGTTCTTACTGAGCTCAGTTCCTGGGAGTTGTTCTTCCGCCATGCATTAGGCTAGCTCATCGAAACCGCCCCTTGGACCTGTGGGCCATCCCCTGCTGGTGTGAATCATCCTGACTCTTTCCTGCTCAGTGACCTTAGTCCCCGTCAGGACCACACACATCACCCGCCCACCAGGCCTCTAGTGCAACAGCCCTCTCTCAGATGCTTCTGACTCTCTCAAGAGCATCAGCAATCTCAGACACACTCGGGGTCCGTGTGGCTCAGGGTTTCAGACAATGCACAGTAGGGTAAAGTTCATCTCGGTCTCCCTGCTGAAAATGCCACATCACAGCCTCCGTGTCCACCCTGCTAAAGCCCCAGCATGTCACTGTGCGAGGGGAAGTAAAGACGGGAACTCTTCTCCGTGGCTTTCCCTGGAGAACTCTCTACCTGAAGGGTCAGATGGTAGACGTTTCCGGCTGTGCAGCCATGGCCACAAGGTCACTCCATTCTGTAGCTCTCAGCAGAAAAGTAGCCACAGAAAATAGTTCAGCAGACACACAGGGCTGTTTTCCAACAAAGCTGATTGTTACAAAAACCATCAGGAGGCTGCATTTCACCCGCCAACCATGGTTTGCTGACCCCTGGTCGAGACCAGAAACTCACTGGGAATTCAGACTAGGTGGACGTCTTCTAACATGTCTACGCAGAGAACATACCACCTCTCATTCATGGGAAGTCAGTGATGTTTGCATAAAGATTAAGTGAAAGGCAAAATAAATAAATGTGTTCTCTACTACTGCCCAATATATCTTGTGTGTCTTTTAAAATCACTCATCTGTTCTGCAGAAGATTCGCTCGCATCCTTCAGTCTAAGCCTGCCAGCCTGAACCCTCCTGGATTTGTACACGTTATGTTTAGTCCGGGGCTTTTCTTTACTTGGTTTCGAAATTCCTTCCAGAGCTTCGCTCGGTGTCTAAGAGAGCCCTGAGCCCTGGCTCCAGTCCCAGCAGAGGAAGCGTCTGGCCCTTGGGAAATCAGATTGAGTCACGTCTTCAGAGACAACTCCAGCTCTAACAAGTGGGAAAACAAAGGAATCTCAGGTGGATTCCACTGACAGGAGGAAATAAACTTGCCGTGTCCGCCGGGGACCCCTGAGGCCCTGGGGTCCATCCGTGGGTGGGAAAGGCCAGGAGAGACTGCAGTGTAAGAAGCTGCACAAGGTGTGCTACTAACTGAGGCCGCCAACGTGTGTGACCCGGACTCTGGCCTCTACTCACAACAGAGACGACCGGCGGGATGGTGTCAGTGTCCGTGTACAACCCTTTCTAATTGAGCTGTTGTTAGCGCCCCTATCTCCAGTCCCCAGCCCCCCAGCATTCCCCAGGCATTAGCCCCGCTCAATATAACCTATCAGCTCAGTTCTACCAGTGACCATGCAGCTGGAGGCCCCCTGGCCGTCAGGTCATCCCACTTGTCTTGCGTCCACTGTGTGAATATCCTTGTCCCCAAATACGCACCAGCCATCAGAGAGCCCCAAGCAAAAGTGACATCCAAATGCCAGTTAAGTCTTAATACTCTCATGGCAACTGCTTGGGTTTTCAAGTTCTGTTGCAGGCAGATGATGCCCCGTCTGTACCGATAAAGCTAAAAAAAGGAAAGGCCTTGGGATGTGTCGCGAGCAAGGGGGCATCGCAGAAAGGAGTCTCTCTCACGTGTCTGTGTCCTTCCACATGCCAGGCTCACCTCCCCAGTGAGCCACAGAGTCCCACGCAGGGTCACACAGAGAGGAGAGCTCACAGGTAGGAGCAGAGCGAGCGTCCAGCGTGAAGGCCTGGCCACTGGTGCACCTGCGAGGGGAGCGGCAGGCGCCGTCTCAAGCCGGGCAGCCAGGCGGAGCGGACGCCCAGCAGGGCTCTGAGCAGGGCCGGCGGTGCAGCCAAGCTCCAGTGCTGGGCGGCGGGAGCTCTGAGTTCCTAGAGCCCAGCAGGGGTGCAGGTCCGGTCCTATCAGTGTCCAGAGGGAGTCCTGACCCAAGCGTCCAGACGTGTGGTTCTGGCATCCAGGGCCCTCCTGGGGACATTCCCTCACACCCCATTACCCCAGTCTTGACAGAGCACTTGACATAACTGTCCTGGCTGACATGACTCCATTGGCCTCAGAGGGGTCCTTGCCGCTCGTGCTGTCTACGGGATGTCTGTGTGACAGCTTTTCTTCTAGAAAGGTTTTCTTGTCTGTCATCTTCTCATCTCCTCTCATCACAACTAAAGAGCACATTTGATTACAGCGCCAGAGTTCCATCTGTGTGCCCCAGAAACGGGAAGGGGCATTTATTTTTATTGGTCATTGAATGACTGTTCCTTCCTGGTCAGAGGGGCAGACTTTTGATTCCTGACTGAAGATCAAAAAAACCTCTTCCCCCACGGTTACAATTTTCCTAATAGGAAGTCAACCTTTGTTCTGAAATTAATAACATGGTTTCTTTATCCGCTCCCCAGGGAATTCTCCATCCAAGGGCTCCTCGCTGCTGTGGAGGGTGGTTGTTGCTTCCGAGTCACCCTGAAAGGTCGCACAGCCCGGGGCTGTCAGCGGCCCCGCCCCAGCCTATGAGACACACAGCCACAGTGCTGGGCCTGACATCATTAAAAACGCCATCTCCTCCGGAAAACAGTGGGTCAGGGTCTCCAGCGTGGGCTTTGTGCAGATGTGAGACTCTTGCTGAGGAACAAGAATTCAAGAACCTGTCCTTTGGCCTCTGCCCTGCAGCTGGTCACATTTGTTCTGCCTTCTGCTTGGCACACTCCTGACCTGTTCATCCAGGCTGCGCATCGCAGGTTCTCTGCTTGGACGGCATCACCGGGGAAGCCGGCTGCAGGCACAGCCGTTCCCGAGTGGGCACGAGGCCCCCTGCACGCCGAGAGCCTGGGCCCCTTTCCCAGGGGGCAGTGTCCCCTGTGGCAGGTGCAGGCCGGCTGGCCAGGGAGGAGACACCGTCTGCGTGAAACCCCAGCAGCTGGCACAGCACAGGGAAATGGTGCACACTCAGTAAATGTCACTGAGCGAGTGAATAGCTTCTGTTTGTCCATTTCATTTGTTTTCCTAGACGGCGGACCCCACCCACAAATCGTGTAATCAGTCAAGATAAATACATCTCAGCAATGGTAGTGTCACGTGATAAGTCCATGTATATACATGCTGTTAATATATAAAAGGCAATGGGAATATAAACTGGATTTACTCTCTATGTTCACTTTCATTAAAATAATTAAGATTTGTAACAAATCAAACATGTAGTAGGGAAGAATTAGTAAGACAACAACCTGAAAGACCTTGTCCCTGGTGGGGGGCTGCTCAGGACCACAAGGAGGAGACGCCACTCAGTGCAGGGAGCCGAGGAGCAGGCACACCGCCACGTGACACTTGTCATCGTGCCTTTTCTGAACGGCGTGACTGCAGAGGGCTAACTGTTCCCCTAAGGAGTTTTTCCCCACCCCCCCTTGGGTGATCAGACGTGTGTTGGGAGGGGAAGAAACATCGGGGGGTAGTTGGAAGTCACTATCACAGAATTATCAGATCTCTGAGAGAGTATTCTTGTCGGGTCAGCTTGTCCTGGGCATTGCTTGTCTCCTATGCCATGTGAATGGTGTGGGGACACGAGAAATCTGCTGTGGTTCTGCCAGACAAACATTCTTTCCTTTGTTCCAGACACACCACTCCAGGGTCCTGGGGGTGCGGCTCTGCGAGGGGCAGCGGGACAGGAGTGTGACTGGGGAGCCTGAGTGAACCGAAGGGCAGTGTCTTGTGCAGCTGTCTGTGGCTCTGCACAGCGACCTGCTATGTACACGCGTGTGTCCGCTACAACAGCCCAGACTCGCTAGTCCTGACGTTCATTCCACGCACGAGGATACTGACGCCCAGCTAAAGCATCCACAGCTGATACCTGGTGGGTCAAATAGTTTACTCAAGACCATGAGTCCCTAGAGACTTTTTCCTCTGCATACAGACCCTCCACAAATTCCATTTCCCAGGAAAGCAGTAACACCCTTTAAAAAAATTTTTTTTTCCATTATTGATTTTAGAGAGAGAGGAAGGGAGAGAGAGGGAGAGAGAGATAGAAACATTGATGAGAGAGAACATTGATTGGCCACCTCCTGCAAGCCCCCCACTGGGGATTGGGCCCACAACCTGGGCATGTGTCCTGACTGGGAATCGAACCGGTGACCTCTTGGTGCCTGGGTTGACACTCAACCACTGAGCCACACCGACCGGACTAACATTCTCTAATATAAGTTTCTAATTTGCATACACATAACCATAAAATGATACAAGCATTTTACAGCAAGTTGATTTTTCTTCAGAATCATCTGCTTCACATCAATACTTTTGGAAAAGAAACAGACAACTGGTTTTATTAATGTTTGTAGGTGATCAGTTTACATTTGAAGCAAATTGATTCTCATGCCACAGTACAAATATAATTGGTGTAACAGATGTAGTGAGCATCTTAACTCAGAGCAAGTGTCTTGTGAACATATGTACAGCAGCTTTCTAGAGGGGGAACTTCAATGTCAGCCAAAGAAATATCGCTAACAGAGGAAAAAATAGACTGGGCAATTTTATCTAAGTACCTTCAGGGTTTCTATGACAACCATAATTAGTACCATTTAACGACGACAACAACAAAAAACCACACACAATGGATTTGCAGGCTCATAATAGTAATCAAATACTAATCAAATAATCTAAGTTATTTCTACTACCAGAAATAAAAGATGAGTGACTAGGGCGATTTGGCTGCTGCTGCGGTTGCCTTTCAGAACTTCTGATGCGGTGGCTTGTCACATTATTAGCATAAATGACATCGATTGTAGGACCTGTAGGGGGACCAAGATAAATGTTCTCTAGCAATCCCATCTGAACACTTACCACCATCCCAAATCAGTTACCTGCTACGGGATAAATAAGAACTGACAGGTTCTTTGTTCCAGAATGACCAACAGACAGAAGGGGTTCTCCTGCTCCGCCCCCTCTGGGGCGGGCAGATCACTCACTCCCAACTCCAGAGCTGGTCACACAGCAAATCAATAAGAGCTGTCGGTGTTTCATGATTAGCCTCGTAAGGACTTTCTGGTCACGTCTTTTCTCGACTTTGCTTTTGAGAATGTGGAAATACGACCACATGACTTCGTGAGCATCTAAGCTTGGCTGCGCTGAGTCAGCTCGAACTCGGGCTGTGAAGCGCCGGGCGGAGCCGGCCTCTGCCTTGCGGGTCGCTGCGAGTTGGGGGTCAAGCCGTCCGCGCTGGCCGGTTGTGCACACAGCCTTCTCTATGGGCCTGGTGCTCTTAAGGTTTCCAGCAAGTCACACGTTAATTTGTTTCCAACACATTCCCTATAATTTTTTTTTTTTTTCTTTCCCACATATACCGGGCCGGGAAGACAGAAACATTTATGAGCAATTTTAGTAATAACAATAGTTATCTTGTATCGTGTACCCTACAGCACTGTGCAAGCATTTTCTCATTTAATCTTCAAAATAACTCTGTGAGGAGTGTATTACTATTATCCTCATTTTCCATCTCAAGAAACCCAGCCCCAGAGACGTGACAGCCCCAAGTCACACAACCACGAGCGTCCACGTGCCAAATCATGTGAGGGTTTGCATCCTGGTAGCTTGGCTCGGGGATGGCTCAGCAATAACCTCGCTCTCACTGCTGGGGCTGCATCCCTGGGAACTCTTCAGTCCAAATAGATACTGTTAACAAAACACATTCACACAAAGCGCATGCGTCTGCGCATGTCCACACCATGGAAAGAGCAAAGCCAGGGGACCCGGGGTTAAGTCCCAGCTCTGAAACTCACCCTCCGGATGACCTTGGGCAGGCTGCTGGATCTCGCTGAATCTGGACCTCGAGGGTCGCGTGCACCCTTCAGCGATGGGGCAGCAGCAAAGGTATGTGCAAACGCGTCACATGCGCTGAGCACCCCAAACACGGAGCTGGTGGCTGTTACGAGCGTCTTATGAGCAGAGCCCTGCAGATCCACCTCTGACCCCGCTTCCACCGGCTGCCCCAACAAGCTGTGGTTTTTCTGGTGACATTGAGGCTTCTCCGGATGCCCAGAATCGTGCAGGTGGAGTGATGCAAATCTCACCCAGACACCTGTGTACACTGTTACCAGGTAAGTGTTCTAATCCCAGGGAGCCCGGCATTTTCTAACCCAGAAATTTTAACAGCATGAAAGGTTCGATTTCCATGCGGCTGGATGGTGCGAGAAGAAAACGGAGCAGCGCGCGGCGGGCTGTGCCTGCAGGGGGCGCAGAGGCTGGCGGAGGGGCCGGCACAGGACACACTGCATGACCCAAACGGGACCAGTGGCGGCCTTGGCTCAGCCCCATGGAAACAGGACGGCTCTTCTCATCCTGATGTGTTCAAGTGGATGCTGAAGAAGAAAGGATGCTGCTGAGATTCGGTCCTAAAATTAGACCTACGGGCTGTTTCCTACACTTCAGGCGAATCTTCCTTTCCAGGCCTGTGATTTTATTTCTGGAAATAAAGGCTCTGGTTCATTTGAAAGTCCACGCTGCTTATACTAAAGAGGCCCCAGGAAGGCCGGGCTGCCCTGCCTCACTCAGAGACGACCTGCGCAGGACACCAGCGCTCTGGGCTAGGACGGGCTGGGGACAGCCTGGGCCTGTGGCGGGGCACAGGGAATGCGCCGGGCCTGTGGGTTCCTTCACGCAATGAGCACCTGAAACAGGAGCTGGTGTCTGGGATCCTCCCCTTCTTTTCCGAGTGTTAAAATTTCAGGACCTTAAAATTCAACATATTAATGTCTTTAAAGTCCCCCATACTCATTAAGAAATTACATCTTTAATTTTGAAAAAATATCAAAATAACACTAATTTTGGTGTTGAATTTTGTCAGTAGCCTTGAGGGTGAGGGAAGTAATGTAAACCAAAAATTCACTTGGAAAATGGGATTAGAAACATTTACATACCTATGCACACACGTGTACGTACATATATACACACATGCACACACACGAGCTCTGGGTGGTCTTTGGAGAGCAGTGTCGGTGCTGTGAGCCCAACCTCCCGGAACCGAGGGGATGTGTTACACTCTCGCACCAGATGGCCGGCGACGAAGCGTGCTGCCCTCCCAGGCCGGGTCTGAGGGACCCAGGCTGCCCTGAGAGGTCTGCTTTGGTCATCACAGGACTCCAGCCATGTGTGTCTAGGGTGAGGTTTGAGTAGAGTAACACGCAAGCGAGATCATTGCTTGCTGGATTCTTTTGTTTTGTCTTTTTCTATCTCTAACACGACTTTCAAATGAAGTTCCTGGGATCCCGAGTGTTCAGGAGGGCGGCCGTGGACTGCACCTCCGCGTTCGCAGCAGGTGCGGCGGGGCGTGCGTGGCTCGGCCCTCTCTCCGCAGCGCAGAGCCGCAGCATCTCCAGCGAGCGCCCTCCTCGCGCGGCTGCAGACCCGGGGCACCGCCCCCTTTGCAGGTGAACTTGCTCACTCTCAGTTTTAAATCCATCGGTATAAGTAGTTTTAGTCATTTGTAATGTAATCACACTAAAATAATTATACTATAATAGTAGTGAGAGTAGCCAATAAAAACTTCCAGCTCCCCTATCTGACATTGCCTGGGGAGCAGCGCTGGTGTTGAAAATTACAGCCTAGGACGTTGGAAGAAAAAGAAAAGACAACCCTGGCATGGGCGTGAGCACTCCTGAGATCGGCCCCAGAACCCCGCATTGTTCTCCTCGTCGCTAACAAAGACGCTCGTTGGGGAGTGCATTTATTTTATTTACAATAATTAATATCGCACACACACACCATGTTTTCAGATTAAATAAACTTGATGGTCCCTGCCTGAAAAAGGTTAGATTTGAATAGATTTTATATATAATACAAACTTGTAATATATATTTATAACATATATTTACATATGGAGATATATGTATATATAGATGCATATATATATATATATATTTTTTTTCAATCTAGAAAAGAGGAACGTGTGCACTGGCACTTTGAAACCTCTTCATTTCAGCTCTCGGAGTCTGCTGGCAGCATCCAAACTCCTGCGGGAGCAACTGTGACAGCAGAACAAAGGATTATGAGGCCGTTTGTGGAAGCGGCAGCAGCTGAATTCATAAGCAAGAGAAATTCAATATACTTGTAAACGCCGCTCACAATAGAAAACAAGGGAGATAAGACGCCAGGAAACAGAGCTATTCATTTCTCTTAAGATTCCTCAATCCTAAAAGCAGGAAGCTTGCTTTCTTTGCTGAGTTTGGAAGGAGCCATCTTGGATTTCAACCACACATAGAACAGCTCTTTGTGGTGTTAATTTTAAAATATTAGACAATAATATTAAAACAAAATTTTAAGATTAGAAAAAATATTTCACTCTCCTCACACATTATTTTAATTTTTATTTTATCTTTCTTAGTCATTTTAATATTGCATATTTAGTCTTCATGTAGCTGCAGACACAGAACAAGTAAATTCTTGCAAACTACTTTATCTAAGAGATTATTAATTTTGTTCAGATTTCTGAGGAGAATTTGCAAATACTATAAATAGCTGTATATGTAGAATTAATACAGAATTGTCATTATTATCATTTAGTGTTGGACATTTGATTTATTTTTCAGCTTTTTATTATTATGGATCCTACAATAAATATCTTCATACAGACAGTTTTTCTTTCTTCTGCTGAATTGTGTTCTTCAGATAAATTTTCAAGGAGGTGACTACAGGATCAAATGGCACACTGTTTTTGGCTTGACTGACAGAGGCATACTGCTTTCTCAATAGGTGTTCAGGGAAGCCCCGAAGTCTAAATTCAGGATTGATTCCAAAGAACTGGCACGTCGTCTTATTCACAGAAGGAATGTCATACACAGGCAAAGCAGCTGCCGCGTGGCGGCCGGGAAGAACCCACACCCTCGGAGGAAGGACCCTTGCTAAGGGGGTTAATAGTAAAACCCGGTGAGGGGCAGGCAAGTGGACCACCAGGAAGAACAAGCGTCCCTAAGTTAACAGATCACATCAGACAGTTATCCACATGCTACATGTTCCTTATCCCCCTCCCAGGCATGACGTGGACCTTCAGACAGCACTCTGGCTTTCTGGGTAGTCAGCCAAGCCTGAGGCTACAAAGAATTAAGATTTCAACATTGCCCTGGCCGGTTTGGCTCAGCGGTTAGAGCGTCGGCCTGTGGTCCAGAGGGACCCAGGTTCGGTTCCCGCTAAGGGCATGTACCTCGGTTGCAGTTTGTCCCTGGCCCTGGTTGGGTTGTGAGGGTGGCAACCACTCAATGTGTCCCTTTCACATCGATGTTTCTCTCTCTCTCTCTCTCTCTCTCTCTCTCTCTCTCTCTCTCTCCCTCCCACTCTATCTGAACAAAATATCAAAAAAAAAAAAAGATTTCAACATTTCCCAGATGCTTTTGCTGCTGAAACCACAGTGCCCATCTAAGCGAGTTCCCCTCCACTCCACCCCAGATGTCATAATGGTCCTTCCAGTCTATGCGTTGATCTCCCACAAGTTCCCTCAGACCTTTTGCACCATGATGGTTTGGAATCAGAGGACACAGCAACCGTATACTCCACAGACGTCCAGTGTTACTAACAAACAAACAACAATAATGCGTAACAGAGCCCCTTCCAAGGTGGCAACAAAGGCTGGAACCAAGTGGACAGAGGAGCAATTCCTAACGGCTGAGTAACTGAGTTTTGGTTAGTCATTTGGGTCAGAGCAAGGGATATGACAGTTATCAGGAATGCATTCACAACAACAGTATGTACAAGGGTGTGTGTTCCTCCCTGGGCAACAGTAAGTATACCTAAGCCATGTGGTTCTGCAACATTACTTTCTCATCCGCATAGTTTCTTATCTAAAAGAGCTATAGCCCTGGCCAGTTTGGCTCAGCGGTTGAGCGTCAGCCTGCGGACCAGAGTCCCGGGTTCGGTTCCCGCTAGGGGCACATACCACAAAAAATAAATAAATAACAATAAATAAATAAAAAAGAGCTATAGCATACTTGGAACCAGTAAGAGCGTGGGCAAGATGATTAGCTAATGCAGTGGTCTTCCAGTCTAGGCTAACAGTGACTGCAGGTGGGGGGACAATGATAAAGGATACGTCTACCATGCCACAGGCTTGTACTCCCCCAGCGCACACGCAAGGCAGGCCAGTTAGCTGGAGATGCGTCCAGAGTCTCCCGGATGTACCTGGACAAGTACGGCGGTCCTAGCGCACATGTGCCTGTCCGGTTGCATGGCAGGCAGAGCCAGCCACCGTGCCACACATCCGCAGCCACCCTGCAGGTGCTGGATGGGCACCGGTTCTCTTAGGTGTTTGGTGCTGGAGCCCTGAGTGGCATTTAAACTCATATTAATTGGGCAATCGGCAGGGGCTAAAGCACCCATCAGGCGACTCCCACTACAAGCAGTGATGCCTAGGAGGTGCTATGGGCAAGAACTACAGTAACCAGGGATAGCCACCCTCCACCACCCCAAACACTGGGGTACAGGACGGGAGGGAAGATGAACCTGTCCCCAGGGGGATAGATCTGGGAGGGTAAGGGAACTCACTTAGATGAGCAAGATAGTTCCACGAGTCTCATTCCATGAAAGAGAAGGAAAAAGCAGCGGTGACATCACAGGACAGAGGGAAATCCACAGCGGTCACTACACGGCTCCAGCTGGCGGGCACCCACCAGGCAGCAAGGTCGGGGGATGGATGTCCGTGGGAGTCCGTGGGCAGCAGAAGATGGCATCTCTCTGCAGGCCCAGCAGTCGCTCTCATTTTGGACTGCCACCACTGTGTGAGTCCAGGTGGGGCCTAGGTACCTGCACACTGTGGTCAGAAAGACAGAGAAGTTCCAGGCACCAACAAGGGTAAATCCCGACGGGGAGTGGTTTCTGCCTCGGTTTTCAGTTAACACTCCAAGTTCCCAGCAGGGGGTGGGGCAGCTGGGCACTGATGTAAGGGGAGGGACGTGATACTGCAGATCACTGTGGAAGGCCTGCGCTTAGTCATTGTTTGGTCTGATGGCTTCTGCACCACCAGCCAATGGGGGGTAGGGCGTTGGAAACAACCAAGGAGTTATCTGCAAGCTGAGGTTTGGTCCCTCCCCTTAGGCTCTGAAGCCCAAACCACCTGGGGGAACCTGCAACCCAAGGTACCCTCGGTGGCGTCCCTGGCGCTGGGTCGTGTGGAGCCGTCGAGAATGTGTCCCCAGGTGCGGAGTCCACGCTGCAGGCGAGCTCTCCAGCTGAGTCCCCCTCTCCGTCGGTGTCGCTGGTTGCGAGGTGTGCGCGTCAGGACACACTCGTCTGGCATAGCTGGCCAGGTCCAACGGCGCTTCTGGCAACCTGTGTCCACCCTCTAAGGGGCGGGTTTCTCTTTGCAGAGCCTGTTTCAACCAAGCCAGCAGCTGTGGGATTGTAGGGCCGATGGAAGTGCCATATTATATTGTTGTCGTTGGCCCATTCCTGCACCTGGTGACCAGTGACATGAGTCCCAGTCCTGAGACAGTGAGACAGGCAAGGGCCTGATGCAGTCTACCTGCCATCTCAGGGCTGGGGCTCCCGCCCTCACGATCTGTGCAAGGTGCCATGGCAATTGTCCCTTGCGTTCGCGAGAACAAGGAGCACACTCTTGCATGCCTCCTTAACATGGGCATCACTGAGGTTCCCCCCATCTGTGTCGTAATTTCCTGAAGGCTGTGTACCCCCGCGGGTCCAGTCTTTCTACACAGCCAGGGGGCCACTTCTTGAGGGTCACTGCGTTTCTCCATGTATCAGACCTGGGCCAGCTGATCCTCCTCCTGATTCCCTGGAGGGGACTTAACTCCGTAGGCCAGGACATGGTACACCGTGACCTCCAACCCTCTTGCCCTTCCCCAAATCTCATCCCACATTTCAGCTCCTCATAACGGGTGGTGCTGAACTTCCCAGTTGTCCTTTTGCCATTGTCTTATCCACAAAGTGAGGCCTTTGTAGACAGCGAGTGACAGGGTTTGAATCACGCACCAGTACCATCCCAGCTGCTCCCTGCTCTGCCCATTGACGGCTTTGCTGGCTTCCCCACCAGCCATATAACATCTGACCTTGACTGTGTGCCTGCTGCAGTCCGGCAGGGTGGGTTGCCTTTCGTGATCCATCGTGTCCCTGGCAGTGGCAGGTATTGGTGCCTGACCTTTAATACGTGACTCTAACAGTGGGTATGTCCACAAACCCGCCTCAGTGTCCGCGGGCATTTCACCGGGGCCCAGCGACGGCCAGGACGGCACGCAGCTCAGCACGGAGTGGACGTGTCCATAGCGCACACCGTTGCTGCAGGACGGCACACTGTGTGTGCAGGGCAGTGTGTGGCCACCCTGGCTGGGGCTTGGCAAACCCCAGATCCATCCGGCAGTAGGTGTTTGGTTACTGGGGAGGCCTTCATGAAGCTGCAGCTAAGGCACAATGCCCGCAGCATCTTCTTCATGCCCATCCCTCTGTCAGCTGCCCTCCACACTGGGACCAGAAACCTAGGGGCTTCCTCCCCTCCTGCTTCTGCCATGAGCCCCACCCAGAGCCCTGTGGATAGAGCAAAACATCCAAGTCCCGAGGGCTGGTTGCATCACCGCCCCATTCCTGAGCCTGCTTTACTGCCGCCTCTGCACTGGTAAAGGCACCCAGGTGCTCCTGTCCCCAGGCCCAGTGTTCCTTCCTCTACCGATCCACTCGAGGGTGTGACAGCTGAGCTGGCTGGGGAGTAAAGGCCCTGGTCTCCCCGCAGCCCCAAGAACGTTTGCAGCTGTGTCACTGATTCTGGTGTAGGATAACTCTGAATCTTATCACACAGCAGCGGGAATGGCTTTTGTCCTACCAGACCAGACCACTCCCAAGAATTTGACAGAGGACCCAGGCCCAGCACCTTGTTGCAGTTTCTGAGCCAGCCCTGTCCTCTCGGTGCCCCAGCAGACGCTCTGACACCTTATGTAAAATAGCAAGGTCACTGCCAGTTAGCATCATGTCATCGATATAATGATGCAATGCCAACCCCTCCCCACGGCAGATGGCGGGCTACGCAGGTAGCTCGAGGGAACACCTGAGTCGTCCAGTGCTCTCTGCCCCAGATGCAGGCAAGCTGTCCTGGCTGTGGGTCTATGGGAACCCTCAACAGGGCATCACCAAGACCTACTTCAGGTGATATGTTCCCAGGGACTCTGACTTCATTCAATAATGGGCAGTATTAGGAACTGCAGCCTGGATTGGGGGACCACTTCATGGAGCTGCTGGCAGTCCCCAGTCACCCGCTAGGACCCCTCTGGCTTCAGACTGACCAGACGGTGCTGTTACCTGGGGGGGAAGAAGCTGCCCACTCTATATAGCTGTTTAGTCCTAAGCCATCTCTGCATGCCCCGCAGGTAAGCGATACTGTCTCACGGGTATCACCCGCGCCTTGCTGGAGTTTCTCAGGTGTCCATGGCGCCTGTCCCCTGAGCATGGGCTTGACTGCTTATCTCCGCAATGGAGCGCTCCTAGGGTGGGTATTTGACCTGCTCGAGCTGGGATGTCACTGCCCGATGTATTTTCAGGTAGGGGCAAAATGAACTCCTGGTAGGACCTCGGGGCACCCGAGCGCCCCGCAGGCCGCGGGAGGCTTGCTTCACCGTTCACCGCTGGAGAACCGCCTGTGGCCGGCTGTGCAGCAACGCAGCGCGTGAACAAGACTACAGACCAGCGCGTCTGCATCCACGGGCGCCACGGCTGCTATTTATTCAAGGTGCCGCTTCAGGGGACGACGTGCCCCGCGCATGCTCAGGCTCCTCCGTGAAAGGGGGAGGGTGGAGCAGAGGCGGAGCCCCTGGCGCCCGTCCACGCGAGGGCCCTGCTCGCTGCAGCTTCTGAAGTGGCCGTTTAGGCTTTAGTTCTGCCACAGTGATGCCCGAACGCGTTCAGCTGTGGGCGGTTCTCTAATGGGGTGCCTGCTTTCAGAAAACCGAACCTCAGCTGTCGGGGGACCCCGAGTGGGCCTTCTCCACACTTCCCACCCTCCTTGCTGGTTGCCTGAGTATCAGCCCATCCTCTTGCTCCCTCCTACATGTGCAGTAGCCTGGACCACCGCCTCACGGGGTTCAGGGTCAGCACCGGGGCGCCCCTGACTGGGAAGACGAGCGCAGCAGCTGTCTGGAGAGCTGAAGGGCCCTGCACCCGGCCCAACCGGGACTCCGCGCTCCGGCAGCCTGCCTGGTCCTTACTCCGAGGAGTCCTGCGCTCTGCCCGCGGGGAAGGCGGGAGGCAGGCGCCCACCCTGGCCAAGCCCCGCATCCCTGCCAGCGAGCAGACCGCCTGCTCTGTCCAAAGCTCCGGAGAGGTGCTGTCTCAGCGCGGGCTGCGTGGTCACCACGGCGGGTGGGACACTTCTCCCGGTGGAGGGGACGCCTCGGCACAGAGGCCCGCACGCGCAGCACCCAGCCCGCGGCAGACTCGCCCTCCGCGGAGCTCTGTGCCCCAGCGCCCGACTCCGCACAGTCCCGCCCGAGCGGACCGAGCCTCCGCGGTGCCGGCCCACTTCCTGCCGTCGTGCCTGTTCCGTCTGTGTCCGTGTTAGCACGGCCACTCGCACTTGCACGTCCAGCACCTCCATCATGTCCCCTCTTCCTCCTAGCATGCCGGGAAGAGGGGGACGAATCCTCCCTGAGCTCCCAAGTCTTGGGTCCCAATTTGCCAGGATCACGTCCACCTGGATCCCCTGACCGGCAGTGCTATGCCCACTTCTTTAGTTTGCTGCCCTGCAGGCTAAGGGATCGACCTTCCAATCACTATCCACAGACTGCGAGAGCCCTTCAGTTGCGCGTGTGCCAGGCGGGCTTCCCTGGCCCACCGGGGGTCCTCCTCCGGGGGTCCTCCTCCGGACGGCCGTTCCTGGTGCCAGGGCTGGAGCCTCCTCCCGAGAAACCCTCCAAGCACAGGACGGGCCGGGCGCCCGCGGCCACCTCGGCCTAACGCCTTGCTTTCACTTACCTTTCTTCAGCCCTCCCGGAACTCTGCTGTCTGGAGGGCGTTCGGGGGCATCCTGTGCTCATGCACTGGCCCCCAGGACTGCAGTGCCAGCGCCCCGAAGCACGAGGACTTGGCCAACCTGGGACTTTGCCCACCAGAGCCTGTTGGGCCTCCATTTTGCCCCTGGCCTTTGTGGGTTCTTTGGAATTCTGCTCACAATGTCAGTTGTTGGGGAAAAGCCCAAAAAGTCTAAATTGAGGATTGATTCCAAAGAACTGACACATACCCTTGTTCAAATCCATGAGCGTTAATCGGAGAAAATGGCATGCATGGGCAAAGCAGCTGCTACCAGGGGTCAGGGGCGGCGGCCAGGGAGCACCCACACCCTCCCGGGACAGGGCCCCTTTCCACAGGGGCTTAATGGCACAGCGCTCTGGTGGGCAGTCACGTGGACCACCAGAAAGAATGCCTTTCTAAATGAACTGATAACATCCGGCAGTTATCACGTCTGTACACTTATTTACCTCCTTCGGGGGAGCATGATGTCTGTCCGTGGGCAGCTTTCTTGTTTTTGGGTAGTCAGCCACGCCGGAGGCTCCTGGGAGTGAACATTTTCCAGATTCTTCCCTGCTAGAGCTCACGTCTCAGTGAGTCCCCATGGAGATGTTTGATGGACATGTTTCATTGGCCCTGCCGTCGGCAAGTGTGTGAAATGTGCCCATTTCCAGCTATCTGTGGTGGTTTAGAGCATATGGGGGCAAAGCAGAAAAAGAAGGTACAGAGTGGGGAAGTAGGGGGCATACATGAAAGAATAATAGCAGGTGCTCAATAAGTGTTGATGGATAATTGGACTTTTCAAATGCCAACCCCCCTCCTTAGAAGAAAAAGCAGAGGTTTGTGTTTTCTTCCAAAGCTTGGCACAATGATACAGTGAGCAGAGGTTTCCTGTTAGCTTCAAAGTAGGAAGAAGATGCTCTTTAATGTGATTTTTAAAAACTGTAATGGGCCATGAACTGCCTTAATACCACTATCATATGAACAATACACTCTATCATCATCTCCAATTTTTAACTAAATCTATTTCTAAGGCAATTACCTGTCTGCTATTGATTGGCCATCTGTTTCCCTGCAATTACATGAGCATATCACTTAGCAACAGGATGCATTTCTCTTTCATATTTTCATAGAACAACATGGCTATGGTTTTAAAGCAAGAAATAACACAGCCTTCTGTTACTGCAAATAAATATGTAGACATGTGGTCTGTGTGCATGAGTGTGCTATGCACATATTTTTTTACCCCTGGTTGCCATAGTAAATGGGGGCAGGTGGGGGGCTAGCAGAGACATTTGCCCTCTCTGGATCTCATAATAACTACAGCAGTTGCAGTAACTACTAGACTTGCTATTTGCCAGAAACTGCAACTTGCTAACCCTTTACAGACATTATCCACTTAATCCTTTCCACAATCTGTTGAGCTAGGTATTTTTTTTTACCTAACCACATAGTTTTAACTCATTTTTAGATACAGAAATTGAGACTTACAGAATTTGAGTTTCCTAAGGTCACAAAGGAAGTGACAGAAAATTATAAATCAGAATTATCCGTTCCAAAGCCCATGTTCTTAAACACAGTGTCCTTTGAGCTGATCACAAAATTAGTTCATTTACTACTGGGGTAACGTGGTGCTTTCTGAATAATTTCATGTAGAGTAATAATAGAGAAGAGATTGCATGTGTCTCTGGCTTCCTCTTTGGCTCCTTGGATGTTTCCTGGTTCTCCCTCAGCACCTCACTCAGTGCTCTGAGCTCCAATTAGAGTCCGTGGGCACCGCTTTGGGTGTTGAGAAACCCCCAAAGGCAGGAAAACACGCATGTCCCAGCATATCTATGAACAGCACAGATAGCAGATGTCCTTGTCAAGAGAATCTTATCTCCTTATCAGGAGAGTGTCTTACTAAAATAACTAGTTATCAAGGTTCTGTGCATACACTGACATTTTGCTTGCCTGCTTTTAGCTGGACAGTCTCACTTGGGCGAGCCACAAGCATTTCAATCTCAGAACGACCAAAATTAAACTCACTTCTTTTCTCTTCCTCACCCTCTCCATACCCCCAGACTCTCCCTGATCCAGTGACCCCTGCTTCTGAGAATGGCGCCTCCAGAGCCAGGTTGCTCCATGGAGCTGGGTGGGTGCAACTCACCTGTGACTTCGCTCCCTCAGCTGCCCCTACACACATTCGATCACCAAGCCAGTTACCACACCCAGCCCTCCCCTTACTTTTACCCCCAGGCCACAGATATGTCTTGCCCTAGTTTTTATAAAAACATCAGTTCCTTCACTCATAGTTTTGCACCTAGTTCTGACCTGGTCCTAGTCACTCACTGCACTGCAACCGGAAGTATCTCTCTAAATGCACCTCTCACCTTTCCATACCCATGATACACAGTACATGTTTCCACAGCATCCTTCCTTGGATTCACATCAGCCCTTCATATCTGGTTTCTGCATCATCTGCAGCCTCACCTCTGGAGATGAACGCGTCCCCTCCGTTCCAGCCACACCAATCCACTGCTTGTTTTTAAATACGTCCTCTTGCCTCCGGGCCGTTGCACCGGCTGCTCCTTGAGCCTTTGCCAAACACCACCCATTTTCACCCATTTCTAAATCAAATGCTGAAACCGTTTCCTCCAGAAAGCCTCTCTGGTCAGAATAGCTGTCCATCCCAGGAGCCTCGCAGAGTTCAGACTTCCCACCACTGCACCTGTCACGCTAGTTTGCGGTCATTCATTGACCTCTCACTTGGTTTCTGGTTCATAATTATTATGCACTTGCTGAAAGCGTGACTAGAAGTTTACTACAGTTTTACGGTGGAACTTCCCAAACCCCTCTCCTCCTGCCCGCTAAGTTCAAGAGCTTAATACAGTGCCCAGCACAGAGTACGTGCTCACCAAATGTTAATTTCACTGACTGGACGCCCCAGACGATCTTTCTTGTGAGATTGGCAGTTTCCGCTGAAGGTCACTCTGGATGTAGTCCCAAGTCCTCAGGGACTCGCATGCATTGGTCACATCTGTAAGATCTTGGCTCCAAAGAGAAGCCATCATAGGGAGATGCCCAGCACAACCTTTGCCTCAGGGTGAAGGTGGGTAAGGAAGTCCGCTTTCTTTTGTATTTATCTCGATCCTTAAGTTTTCCCCACGTGAAAAAAAGAAAGAGGACAACAGAGGAGGAGGAGGAGAAAGAAGAGGAGGAAGAAGATGTAAAGGAAGGGAGAGAAGAGACAGGAAGGGGAGGAGAAGGAGCAAGTTAAATAGGAAAAGGAAAGGGATTATGGGAAGAAGACAGAGAGGAGGAAGAGGAGAAGGAGAAAGAACAGGGGCAGGTGAAGGGAAGACAAGCCTCTCCCCAGATGGCACCTTCCCTGGCTTTAGGGGAAGTGCTAGGAACTGAGCGAGGGCCTAGCCTAGCCGCTGGACGACAGGGACCAGCTGGGCCTCTCATTGTCTCGGGGACCCCAGGACAGTTACCTTTGTGAAAAGAAAACAAAACAGTTGGACTAAACATTTCCAAGATTTCTTCTAGGTCTAAAATGTTGATGATTTACAGAAAACCATGCTTTTGATTCTTTGAAATCCTGCCTGAAGAATGGATATTCTAGATAATCTCAATGTGTTTTAGGGAACATGAGGAAAAGCTATCAGAATCAGATTGTGATTTTTTTGGGGGGGAGGTGAATCTGACAGGGCCATGGGTGCCTCAGTATTTGGTAAACATCATTCTGGGTGTGTCTGAGTGGGTGTTTCTAGATGAAATGAACATTGCAGTCGGCGGAGTAAAGCTGAGTGTCCTCTGCAGCACAGGTGGGCCGCACCCAATCCGCGGAAGGCCTGCCTGGAACAAAGGGCCGACCCATTCCCAAGTAAGAGAGAACCCCTCCTCCTGCCGGTCTGAGCCAGGAGGTCAGTGTTTGCCTGCCTTTGAGCTTGAACCGAAACATAGGCTCTTCTTGGGTCCAGAGCATGCCGGGTTTTGAACTGTGACTTAAACCATCAACTTGGACTTGAAACTATACCATTGGCTCTCCAGAGTCTCCAGCTAGCCTACTGCATGCAGACCTTGGGACTTCTTGACCTCCATAACCATAATCATGTGAGTAAGTCTTCCCCCCAGACACACACGCACACGTGCACATGCACACACGCACACACGTGCACACACACAGTAGCAGGGCTCCCCGGAGAGAAACATAACAAAGAGTACGCATACATAAAACTATAACAGAGTTCAGCAGGACCTGCGATCTCCCTCCTCTCTGGAACCGGACGACCTTCCCAGCTAACCTTGTGTAGCGGGTAATGTCTAAAGGAACCGGGATTCAGGTCACAGCAGCTTTCCAGGTCATGGAGCACTTGGTGGCCCCTAGAAAGTCACCGAGGACAAGGACTCCTCTGGTGCTAAGTCAGAATTTCCTCAAACGTCGGGCCCTGAGCCAGGACAGGCCTGTTCTGTGGGTCCCGATGACACAGAGTAGTTTGCAAACACTGACCTGAGTCTGCGGGGTGTCTCTCTCAACGGGCAGGCACTCATCCTTCTTACAAAACCAGATGCCGAACTGGTCAATTTAATATTGTTTTCTCAGAAAAATTCAATACAAACAATCTCTTTAATGGAAATGTTTTGAGAGTTCTTTGAATAGTTTAATCCTTGATTATTTTACCCTTTCTGACTTTCATATATCCTTAGAAAGAAAATAAAATTTCATATTATAAATTCTTATTCCAAACACATTGAAGACCTTCTGTCATAAGAGTTGTCAGGGAGAAAATGATATATAATACATATATGTTGTGAAGAAGAGAAAGAATTTTTTTAAATAATGATGCTCTGATTACCAAATACTTTTCAAAGATTTGTGAAAGGCCTTGACTTTAATATAAGGTGTGACAGAAGAATTATTTCTGATTACATGCTTTTCTTGCTTTTTAGCAAGGTTTAAACTGGATCACTGATGAAAAAATGTATTTTGATAACAATGAGGTATCACCTCACACCTGTCAGAATGGCCACCATCAACAAATCATCAAACAACAAGTGTTGGTGAGGGTGTGGAGAAAAGGGGACTCTAGTACACTGCTGGTGGGAATGCAGACTGGTGCAGCCACTATGGAAAACAATATGGTGTTACCTCAAAAAATTAAAAATTGAACTTCCATTTGACCCAGTGATCCCGCTTCTAGGAATATACCCTAAGAAGCCTGAAACACCAGTCAGAAAGAATATATGTACCCCCATGTTTGTAGCAGCACTATTTACAATAGCTAAGATCTGGAAACAGCCCAAGTGTCCATCAGTAGATGAATGGATAAAAAAGCTGTGGTACATATACACAATGGAGTACTATGCAGCTGTAAGAAAGAAAGATCTCTTATCCTTTGAGATGACATGGAGGGACCTGGAGAGTATCATCCTAAGTGAAACAAGCCAAACAGAGAAAGACAAGTTTCATATGATCTCACTTATTTGTGGAATATAATGAACATAACAGTCTGAGGAATGGGGTAGTCCCAGAGACGTGGAAGTGGGGTACAGACTGACAATCCCCTAAAGAGGGGGGGTGGTGGGAGAGATAAACCACAGAACTTATATGCATGTGTGCATGAACAGTGGACATGGACAACAAACTGGGGACAAGGCAGGGAGGGAGGGGGAGGAGGGAATCAATGGGGAAAAAAGAAGAAACATCTGTAACAAAAATTAATAAAAAATAAATTAATTAAAAAATAAAAATAAAAATCTTCCCTGACAGTCTTTGAAAATAATCTATTTGTACTTAAGTCAATATGCATCAGCAGTTGACAATAAGTGAAAAATTAAAGACATTGCACTTAAAATAATTGAACGAAGTTTCTTAAAAAACAAAACTAATCAAAAACCATAGTGCAAGTATCTACCTTGGTGCCTTCTAAAGAAATTCTGAACTTTTTGAAAACAAAGGGTCAAGTTCAACAGGTTTGAGTATTTTCTGTGTGCCCATGAGTGAGTGGAATGTACTACCTGCATTACCGGCTGCTTTCCATCTGTTTAACATTTAGCCCAAAGGAAAAGAAAATTGTGACACAGTCCTAAACTACATGGAGGCTGTTTATCAGTCTTCTGAATTATGTATATGGAAAAATGAATATATACAAGGTAGCACACTTTATTAGAATTAGAAGACAAAGGAGGGAAAAAATATTGTACTACACTTTCTGATTAGAAGTTACTTAACAGTGTTTGATTTCTATGTCTTTCAGTTTAATGTCTACAATAAAGTTTAAATTTTTCTCTGATATAAAAAAATAAGGGTAAGGACACTAAAAAAAAATTTATTTTGAAAATTATGTCACAAAACATAAGACAATTAATATTTGACACTTTCAACTGTTGTCTTTGGAGACAGCAAAATGATATTAAAGCTTGTTCATCATTGTCATTTTGTTCTAAATTATCTCCATTAGGATAATTATTGCTGATATTTAAATTAACCTAAAAAGCAATGAATTTTCTTATTAAATTAGATCTTTAAGAACTTTTTATTTTAAAATTTTATATAACAATTAAACGTTGTCTCCTTTACTAAGAAAAGTATTTTCACTTATGAATTGAAGCTTAATTTTTGACATGAGTTGTATTCACAATTAATTTTTCATCTATTTTATTGGTCTTGGGGAGGTTTAACTTTTGATATATAGTAAGTTGGGGCAGGAAAATATGTCCCAGGATTTATCATTTCTCAAAAATAAATGGCAAATACAGCAATCCTTGGATTTCTGGTCCACTTTTAGGGATAACAAAGATATTAGAACTGAGTAGATCACAGAGTATCTACTTCTGAGTAATCTTTCATTTTCATGGTCCTGAAGGGTTTAGGGATAATGCATACTACCCATCATCTTCACCTCACAAATGCTTAGGATTAAAATTCAATACATAGCTATTAAAGGCTTTGGACTATGTTGGTACTGTGGGAGAGAAAAAAAAAACATAAGAAATAGAGATAACAAATGAACTAAGGAGTGGCCTTTTCAAAAAAGGAAAATATGAGCAAATAGAAATGGAAATCAACTCTAAGAAAGACTGCAGGACTATGGCTGACAGTATAATTTAAGACATAGAAAGTGATGATCAAAGTATATATAGTGTGTCTATGAATCTAAGAAGTCCAGGTTTGGTCATATGTAGAAGTTGAGTATCTCCTAGTGATCTAGTTCCAATGTATTCCAGATATTGAATTTACTACTAGTCAAACCAACACTTCTACCTTGAATGTAAGTAAAGACAGAAACTGGGGATTTCCTTATAAATTAGTTTATCTAACTTTCAGTCTCTCTAATCTAGTGACCATGAGCCAAATAAATAAGAGCCACCACATTATAGATGGTTTCAAAGGCATATTTATGGGTACAGATTTAAGGTCCTGTGGCAATATAAACAAGGCTGAGTCACACATCAAACCCTATATTTTGAGGATGTAATCAATGTATCACTTATACAAACATTACCATTAATCAAATGATAAATTAGGTAATACTATATCCATAGCATTATATGTGATAACAGAACTCTATGGTTTTGATATTGAGAACACAATTAATTACTATCATGTGCAACTAACCATAAGTACAGTTATAAGAAGATAAGACCAACTTGGTTTAACAATTCTGGTAACCTTCTCCCACTAGCACATAAATGCTGACTGTCTTACCAGTTTAGAGAATTAGCAAAGTGGTCTTTCTAACCATTGTTGCTGCTTGTTTTTGGAAAAGGCCAGATTTGGTGAATAATGTTAGTGGGTCATTTGAGTTGAATATTAACAGTCACTGAAAATCCAATCAACAATATTGTTTCTGTACCTACTAGGTGTGAGATACTGAGCTTGCAATTTTAACATGTTTATAATCTACGTTGACCATGATGAGAAAACAAATCATGGGAAATTGGCATTAGCCATAAAATTCTTACGTTACCATCAAAGTTGAATGTAGATATTTTTACAAACTGATGGATGATTGTTTTTCTTGCCTTCAGGTTTTTATTTTGCATTTAATGAAAGAGGTCTTTCAGACTTAGATTTTTGTCACATGTGATTCTTATGCATACAAACAAGGATAATATAAGTGAAATAAATTGGCTAAGAAATCTCTGAGATAAAGACAACTACACCACAATTGTCACTTGGTTCTCAGTAATTATAAGACCATCCTAATATCAGAGATGTTAAAAGGTGGGGAAAAATACAATAAATAACATCCACTCATGTACGTATTACCTTGCTTAAGAAACAGAACAATTCCCAACATCATTAAAGCCCCTTGTATACACCGCCCGTATCACACCTTCCTCCTTTCCACAGAAGATCACTTTACCTTGAATTTTGTATTCTTCATCGCCTTTGTTTTCTCTATAGTTTTAACAAATACATATGTTTTGGTTCATATTTTTCAACCCAGGTAGGCTCTGAAAAGTCCTACAAAGGTCTGCTTATGCCAGCATTGCCATTTCAGCTTACTTGGCCATGGAAAATGTGTTTAATATCACATCTATTAATAGCTGAAAAAATAGTGGTCTGAGGAACTCACCCGGGAAATATTGGCATGTCAATTTCGGAAGGATTGCTGAGAGAAAAGTGTGGACAGGCAGATTGAGGCCAGATGGTGGAAGGGCCTGAATGGCACATGAGGGAATTTGGATTTTATCCTGATGGTGTCATAGCCATCTGGTCTACTTTAAAGGACATTGTGTGATATGACCTATGCTTCCTTTGGCACCAGAAAGATGGATTAATGCAGAGAGAGACTAGAGGAAGAAAAAGCAATTAGAAGACAATTAAGGGTAGCTCAGTGAAAGGTGATAAAGGCATGATCTAGGCCAGAGACAGCATTTAGAACAGCTATAAACAGGTAGAGGAGGGACACATTTCAACTACATTTATCAAAATTGGTGAAGTGCAAAGGTCAGAAAATGAATATGTAAAAGACAATTCAGACAACTCGAGCTTAGGTTAAAAATAATAATAAGTGGTACCTTTAGAAAAAACAACAGCAACAGGAAAGTCAGAAAGAAGAAGTAAGTTAAAAATATATATTGTTCTGTTTTGACTATAGTATAAAAAACAATAATTTATTATTATTATTACTTTTAATCCTCACCTGAGGACATGCTTAGAGGTAGAAAGGGGAGAGAGAAAGAGAGAGATGTGAGAAAGAGACATCAGTTGAATGCCTTCTGTACGCACCCTGAATGGGCATCAAACCCTCAACGCAGGCATATGTCCAGACTGGGAATCAAACCAGCAACCTGTGTGTGCAGCGTATGACTCTCAACCAAGTGAGCCACTTCAACCAGGCTATTTTAATAATTTTTAAGTGTCAAGCATCATGGCTGAAAATGTCCCTGATTTATGTTCCCCTCAACAATTTGGTATCCAAACACAGACAAAGGTGAATTTGGGAAAGCTGTGAGCCCAGCACTATATGCTACGGGACCCAGAAGCACCCTCGCCCATCCATGCATGGGGTAACAGGCATACAGATTCTCTCCTGGCTGTGGATTCTGTAGCGGCCCATGAACCAGCTCCAGACTGTCTTAGACAATCATCTGTGGGTGAGGGAGCCTCTGTGAAAGTCCAAGTTTCCAGCAGAGCAGTTCCAGCACACCACTGTAACAAATATATACAGTCGTCCCGCCATATGTTAAAAAACCATGATAGAGTGAAGCCACAACTGTCAAAGCCCCAAGTGGCAGGGATAAAGAATCATACTGTGCAGAAATTTATTTATCACAGTAGAGTCGGGAATTGATTAACCGCGATAAACGAGGACCGACTGTATATGAGTTTGAATGCACTGGAGAGGGCAGATAGTAAAGACCAAAGGAGGGAATGCTACTTCAAATGCAAAAACAGCGATACAAAATCCAAAGAACATAAAAACTGCAGAAAACATCACTATTGAAGGATCGCAATAGCCCTGGCCAGTTTGGCTCAGCCTTTAGAGTCTCCGCCCAGTCGGGGTGGCAGGAGGCAACCAGTCATTGATGTTTCTCTCTCTCCCCCTCCTTCACTTCCACTCTGTCTAAAAATCAATGAAAAAATATCCTCAGGTGAGGATTAACCAAAAGAAAGGATTACAATAGTTTTTTAATAATCAGTACCAAGGATATGGATATCTACAATTTAATTAATAAAGAATAGAAAAAACTGTTTGTTTGGGGGTTTTTTTTAAGCTGTTTAAAGGAAACTCTATGAGTTACAAAAAAAAAAAACATAAAGACAATTTTACAAAATAAGCAGCATAAGACACAATACATGAAAAAAATAAAAATTTTCATAGAGAGAGAGAAACCATAAAAAAAAAAACAACCAAACAGATTCCAGGGTAAAAACATACAATGAATGAAATGAAAAATGCACCAGAGAGCATCAATATCAGAATGGATCAAGCAGAAGAAAGAACCTGTGAGTTAGAAGACAGACATTTAAAAGTTTTCCACTCAGGGAATAACAAAGAAAAGGGAATGAAAAAGAGTAAAGAAAGTCTACATGATCTATAGCACACCATCTGAAGAACCAATCTGAGAATTACTGAAGTTTCAGAAGGAGGATAGAGGGAGAAGGGAGCAGAAAGCTTATTTAAAAAATAATCATCATCATTGAGAACCTCCCAAATCTGGGGAGAGACTTGAATATAAAAGTTTATGAACTCCATAGGTCACTAAAAAACTCAAATAGATCCTTTCCAAGACATATTTTAATAAGCTGTTAAAAATCAAAGGCAATGAGAGAATCTTAAAAAGCAGCAAGAGACAAGTAGCTTGGAACTCACAAGGGAACCCCCATGAGACTCTTGCCAGATTTCATAGCAGAAATCTTATAAGCCAAGAGGGAGTAGAATAATATAGTCAGAGTACTGAAGAAAAAAATGCCAACCAAGAATATTCCATCCAGCAAAGTTATTCTTCAGAAATGAAGGAGAGATAAAGAGTATCCCAAAAATAAAAGCGGAGAGAATTCATGACTAGACCTGCCTTGCAAAAAAATGCTTAAAGGAATTTCTCAAGCTTAAATAAAGAGACACTAATTAGTAACATGAAAATATACTACATACTAGTAAAGATAAGTAATAGTCAAATTCAGAATATTCAAATAGTTTAATATAATGAAATGTAACACTTCACTATAAAAGTTAAAGGAGAATAGTATTAAAAATAACTATAGCTATAATAATTTGTTAATTAATATACAATAAAACAGGTAAAATTTTACATTGAAAACAAAAAGGGTAAGAATTAAAAGGGTAGAGTTTTTGTTGCTATCAAAGTTAAGTAGTTATCATAAAATACACTGTAATAGCTATAAGATATTTAATTTAGGCCTCGTGGTAACCACAAAGCAAAAATCTACAGAAGATTCACAAAAGATAAACTAGAATACTACTACAGAAAATCCTTAATTCCCAAAGCAAGTCAGCAAAAGAAGAAAAAGGAACAAGAGAACTACAGAGCAACCAGAAAACAATCTCTACTTTTCAATAATTACTTTGGATGTAAATGGATTAAATTCTGTAATCGAATGGTATAGCATTGCTGGGTAGATTTAAAAAAAAAAACAAAAGGCCCATCTATATGCTGCCCACAAGGGACTCACTTTGGCTTTAAGAGCACACATAGGCTAAAAGTGGATGGATGGAAAAAGACATGCCATGCTAGTTGAAACCAAAAGAAAGCAGGGTAGCTACACTTATATCAGACAAAATAAGCTTTAAGACAAAACTGTAACAAGAGACAAAAAGGATATTTATATAATGATAGAGGGGTCAATTCATCAAGAGTATATCATTTTAAAGTGTATAATTATAATTTATACAACCAACATCAGTATTAAATACTAACAGATCTGAAGGGAGAAATAAACAATGTATTCATTACCCTATTTTCAACAATTGATAGATCATCAAGACAAAAAAAAAAAAATTCAGTAAGGAAACATTGGATTTGAAATATACTTTAAATCAAATGCAATTAATAAACATACACCAAACATTCCAATCAGCTGCGGGACACACATTCTTTAACGTACACACACACAAATGTAAAATTAGTGAAAAAAAGAGGCAAATGTAATAAGCATACATGTTTAAAAGATACAACAGGAAGTATTATCTGGCTCTTTGTATAATTTTGCACTCAAATGCATAATTGGAAGGAAAATAAGATACTAAATTTCTGTCTCACTCTTGGGAGAAAGACAATTAGCATTAGGGTCATCATCAAGAAATGACAGCCCGGGGGCCAGACATGGGGACTTAGGACCCCAAACCACTCTCACAGGACAAAGTTAACATAATGAAATAAATCTTCTTAATAGGGCCCCAGGAATAGTAGCACTATCCAGGGGAGGTCAGAGCTGCAAGACAAGGAACAAAGTGTACAGGATCTTGATGTTAAATAAATATGTGCATCCAAGCAGGAGTGGTTAAGAACTCTTGGGGTACGTACAGGGATGTGCAAACCAGCACGCACCAGCTCGTGAGAGCCAATTGTGACATTTTCAGGAATTCTGAAAGTCCATTTTTAAATATGAGCATTAGTAAAAAATAAATGCTATAAATGTATAATTAAATCTCATTTAAAACAAAGGAAACAAATGCTCTAAATGTATCACTTTCTAATTATATCATCACTTTTACTATTATCTCTGCCCTTGAGGTTTTCACACCTGTCTAGTATAAACACTGCAATGGGGTCCATCAACACATCTCTGCCCACCTCCACGGTTAGTGACAGCTCCCTGGCGGCGTGGGAGTGGTCAACGTGGGAGTATCTACAACAACAAAAAAATGGCAAATGGTACAAATCAGGTTTGATTTCTTGTTTTGTTGACTGTCGGGACATAGCACAGTGATGGCTAATGTGTGGTGGGCTGGTATGAGAAAGAAAGAGGGTAACCTGGAGTTGGGTCGGTGGAGCAGGTGACGGGATGCAGTTTGAATTTTACTGGTAGTGAAAAGGGGAGGACAGAAAGTTTTAAAGCAGATGCGATAGATCATCTAACTTACATTTGCAAAGCACCCCTGGTGGTTCCATGGAGAACGTACTGTAGGGACACAGAGTGAACCAGAGATAGTCCGGCACTTGTCCGGGTGACAGACCGGCGCTCGGTAGGGAGATCGCCAGTAGTGATGAAGAAGTGGTTGAACATGGAGTACATTTTGGAAGTGGAACTGACCATCTTGGCAGTATACACAGGTAAACTACCTGGCAGAGAATAAACACTATGAAATTAAACTGAATCTTTAAATTCCATTGGGCAAAACTTTAAGGGCACTTATCAATAGGCTTTACTGCCAGGTGCAAATCTTTTTATTACTGATTTCTGTTTCATTAGCAAGAAGTGACACATAAACACAGTCCACTGCCTTTTTCACATGTTGTCTCAGCTAATTCTGATGACCCGAGAATCCCGTCACAATCCAAATAGACCCAGTCTCCAAATCGATCCCCGTGTCTCTACACCTACATTTACTCTGCATTTTCACATTGCTGACTCTTTCTCAACTTTCAGGTCTCATTTAAATTTTAATTCCTGAGACAGACTTTTTTCTGACCAAGAGATGAACACACAGTACACGTTCCACCAACCTTTTTTTTTAACTTTAGCATGATGCTTGTTTCCTTCAGAGTAATGGCCACAGTGTATCATTATTTACTTGATTATTGAATGAATGCATTTATATTATGTTCTCCCCACTAGAACAATGTTTGGTGTATCGCAGGCATTTAGTAGTTATTTGGTAATTGAAAAAGAAATGACTGCGCTCATTGTCTTCAGGTGGGCTCCCCCAGCGTTGTTGTACGAGTGATGCTGCAGCAGTATTGGTTGTGGTCACAATTACAAGTAATTAGCTATTATTTATTGAGCGCCTCTTATTCTCCAGGTACTATTTATTCTAAGCAATTCACATGAACTTCCTTAACCTTTACTTAACTAACCCTAAGGGGAGCACTATTATTAACATTCCCACTTTGTAGCGGAGGAAACTGAGGCACAGAAGTCAAGTAGGTTTCCCGAAGTTGCTCCACTAATAAGAGCCAAGATTTGATCCTGGCTAATCTTATTCCACACTTATGAAACCTGACTATAATATTTAATCTGATGGAATCACACAGGCTTGTGACCCTGTCAGCCTTGGGTTTGAGCAGGCAAGGAGGCTGATTCTAATAGGAGCAGAGGATTTAGCCCCACCAGCCACCAGTGCATCCCCGTGTTTCCCCACCCACATTCGCCCAGTCTCCTGCCGATTCGTTCACCATTCTTCCCTGACTTGATATTCCCAGCATCAGTTACTCCATTAACTGCTATCATCTTATATTTGAACATCAGAACAGCCTTGTCTTCTTTTTTTTTCTTGCATGCATCCATTCACACATTTATTAAGCACCTACTGATTATAAGGCCCTGAGCTATAATGCTGTGGGTATACCATGGGAACCAATATTTTTTGAGCCCCTACATTGGGCCTAGCTCGAGCTAGGTTCTTTTCATATGTTCTTCCTTCCTTCCTTCCTTCCTTCCTTCCTTCCTTCCTTCCTTCCTTCCTTCCTTCCTTTCTTTCTTTCTTTCTTTCTTTCTTTCTTTCTTTTTCTTTCTTTCTTTCTTTCGCACAACACAAGAAGCCACCAAGAAAATGAAAAAGAAGCCACTGTATGGGAGAACATATTCACAAATGATTCATCGGATAAGCGGCTAATTCCCAAAATATATAAAGAATATATTGAACGCAACACAATCCAATTAAAAAGTGGGCAAAGGACCTGAACAGACACCTCTCCAAAGAGGACATACATGCTCACTGACCAGCAGAGAGACACAAATTAAAACCACAACACGGTACCACGGATAACTGCCAGAATGGCGGCCCTCGGTGAGTCAGTGGACAAGTGCGGGGAGGCGATGGCGGAAGGAACCTGGCGCAGTGGCGTGGGGACCAGCGCTGCACCTCCTCCAGCACGCCTCTCCCCGCGGGACCAAGCCGGGCTCCGGGGTCCCGGCCGGTGCTACGGGCGCCCTGCCTGCCTGCCCCGCCCTCTGCGTGCAGCTGGCCGGGGCTGTAACCACTGGGCTGCTACCCCGCGCTCCCAGCCCGCCCCCCGGCTCCGAGGTTTGGGGTGGGGACGGCAGCAGGGGACTGGCGCTGTCTCCCTGCGGGACTCAAGGTCAGTCATGTTTAAAATGAACCCGCAGCTGTGCGGGGTCAGGGTCTGCAGTGCGGGCAGATACTCCCTCCCAGGGAAGTTGTCTCCTGGGCCTTTCCCACCAAGCGGCCTAAAGTGAATCAGTGTATGAATTACATGTTTAGAAGCTGCCAAGAGTTGAATGCTGAGGTTTGAAACTTCAGGGAAATGTGCCCACGAGTGAAAGTGGGTGAGGGGAATCTGGGTGGGGATGCTGGAAGAGGGGGATGGGCACACACTAAGGGCTACTGGTCTTCGGGGCTGGATGAGGCGAGGCAGACACCTCAGCAGTCACTCAGGGACGTGCCAAAGGGAGGAGGAACCTGACTAGAGAAAGGAATGTGGCACCAACGCCCACCTCTCAGACCTTAGGATTCTGAGTGGAGCACAAAGAACAGGAGATGCTTCCAGGCTGGAGGAGCCTTTCTGCGTGTCCTCAGGTCCTCTGGCTGTAGATCGGCGGACCTGCCACCAGCATGAGGAGGGTCCGATTCCTGGTTCCGGCTGCTGGATCTCTGGCTTTTATGTTCTCTCTTTGATTATTCCTTTCACTTTCCCCTAACTTCATCTCAGATCTGATACCCAACCTACCTGCCAACCAACCTCCCACCCCAAAGGCCAGGACATTCCTTTAAGATGCCTCCGCCGTTAGTAAAAGTTCCATCAATACTGCCCTGGCCGGTTTGGCTCAGCGGTTAGAGCGTCGGCCTGCGGTCCAGAGAGACCCGGGTTCGGTTTCCGCTAAGGGCACGTACCTCGGTTGCAGTTTGTCCCCGGCCCTGGTTGGGTCGTGCAGGAGGGAGCCACTCGATGTGTCCCTTTCACGTAGATGTTTCTCTCTCTCTCTCTTCCTCTCTCTCCCTCCCACTCTATCTGAACAAAAATGGAAAAATGTGCTCCAGTGAGGATAAAAAAAAAGATACACAGCTATCAATTACTATTTTGATGACATCATTGTATTTTTCAAAAAATTCATTTGACTTGCTTGGATAGTCTTATGACCAGATTTGATTGTTTTGGAACCAAGCAGGCAGAGTCAAATAGCAATATTTGCTATTTTTACTCAAATTAAATTGTACTGATATCTTTAACTGCTATGCCTAGAAGTCTGGTGTCTCCCTAAGTTTTCTTGCATTCCTGTGAACTTTTTCTCAATTATTCATATCCTTTATATTTGAGACATAGGACATTAAGCAAGTTTATATGATACAACTGATATAATATAAAGACAAAAATTCAGATATTTCCAAATATATATATACATATACATATACGTGTATATATATATATATTCTCTCTGTGTGTGTATGTTGTGTCTATATATATATTTGACATTGTAGAAATAGAGCATCTGGTATTTTTATCAGGATGTTTGATATTATGTAGTTATTAAAATCCAATCATCTGTGCTTTGGGTTACTTTTTGTTGTTCATATATTGGTGTAACATTTAGATAATCAAAAGATTTGTTGCGATTAAGACAGAGCACATCTATCATTTCTCCTTGATCTAACATATTAGGTTAGCTTGGAAGGATCTGATTTTAAGTAGGGCACATCACTCATTACCACTAAGTACCTTCTTGTCTTCAAGGTACTTGCAAATTGATTGTATCAGGGTTTCAGCCAGTATTTTCTTAAGTATCCGAGTGAAGGTTACTTCTCTGTTCTGCTCGTTACGTGATTTGTGATTTCACATACTCCTCTACTGGTGACACATTTCACTGTTAACACTTCAAAATAAAACCTTTAGGGAAACTGGCATATGAATATTAAAAATGCATAAAAACCAAAGTTGGTGGAGTTGTTTCTGTCACTAGAGTTTCTACATATGAAATTTTGCCAGTATTTCAAATGCATAATAAATGTTTAAAAATACCATTACCATTATTTTTTTTATTTATCTTTATTGTTGAAAGTATTACACGGTTCTCTCCTTTTTCCCCCCATTGACGCCCTCCTCCCCACCCCCACACCCTCGCCTTCACTTCACTGTTTTCTTGTCCATTGGTTATGCATATATGCATATCAGTTCCTTGGACCAAAAACTAAACCATTACCATTCTTAATTGTGTGTGTAATATCAAACTCAGCTGCAGGTACAATTGTAAGAAGGGTAAGAGTTGGGATAAAAGAAATATGGCCCTGAAGGAGGCGGCCAGTCAGTGTTCTCTCTCATCGATGTTTCTATCTCTCTCTCCCTCTCCCTTCCTCTCTCTCTAAAATCAATCAATCAATAAATAAATAAATAAAGCCCTGGCTGGTTTTGCTCAGTGGTTAGAGTGTTGGCCTGTGGACCAAAGAGTCACGGGTTCAATCCCAGCCAAGGGCACGTACCTCAGTTGAGGTTCGGTCCCCAACCCTGATTGGGGTTGTGCGGGAGTTAGCCCATCAATATGTGTCTCTCACATCGATGTTTCTCTCTCTCTCCTTCCCTCCCACTCTATCTGAAGATAAATGGAAAAAAATATCCTTGGGTGAGGATTAAAAAAAATTGTATTTGCCCAGCCGGTGTGGCTCAGTGGTTGAGCATTGACCCATGCATCAAGAGGTCGCCGGTTCAATTCCTGGTCAGGGCACATGCCTGGGTTGTGGACCCAAACTTGAGTGGGGAACATGCAGGAGGTGACCAATCGATGTTCTCTCTCGTCGATGTTTCTATCTCTCTCTCCCTTTCCCCACCTCTCTCTCTAAATTATCAATAAAGAAAAAGAAAAACAGAGATGAGACTTTTGTTCTTCAGAACTAGATATTTTGACAAATATTACTATGTTTTCTTGTCAGAGTTGGCTAAAACTATACTTAGTTTTTAATAGCTTCTAGTATTATTTTTTCCTTCCTCAAGAGTAGTATGCTTCAGCTAAACATCCTCTTCTTATTTTACCCAGCTGTCTATGAGCTAGGCATTAGTACAGTCAGTTTCCCTCTGCAGAGAAGAGAACCGGGGAGGGATGGGGTACGCAGCACAGCTAGCAGCTGATTCAGTCATGACGCCCTGTACTGGTCCTGTCTCCTGACTCTTAGAGCAAACTGTTCCTGTGGTGTTCATATTGTCATAGTAGAATATCACAGTATTGCATAATAATATAATGATATGGTAGTTTCATCACATACGCCACAGTACAGTTGGATACTTTAAGATAGTGTCATCGTTACTCTGCCCTATTGAAACTGACTAGTATAGCCCAAGATAGACTGATCAGCCTCGTGGGGATTATAGGCTAAAGGTAACTCTAGTTAACAAGTACTCTCTGTCCAAGAGCCTACCGTCTTCCCAACGCAGCCTGAGGGAAATAAAAGAGTTGTCTCTCGTCCTGAGAACTGAGGAGTTCAGCAAATGATCTGGGTATGAGCGCAGCTGAGCACAAGGGAGGTGACTTTCAGCAAGAACTCCACATTCCATGGACTCTTTCCTCCTCTGTCCTCTGGTTCTCTTCTCTCCATCGAGAATAACGAAACCACCAGCGAATCAAAAGAACACATCGTGCCAAGGGAGAAGTGGATCCTTGGAAACCCTGAAGAAGCTGAAATGCAGCTCACCCCAGGGGAAGAGACTACACGGCCCATTGAGAAATGGGAGCTGGACTGTGCTCCGCTCCGTGGATTCACAAGCGGCCGTGCAGTCTGTGGTGAGCACAGCTCCGGTTGTCATTACAAGGGTCAGTTGGATGGACTGCAGGAAGAAAATTTTTTCTGAACAAAACAGTCTTGGCTCCCTTCCAAAGCTCATCCCCAGCATCACTGTGATGGTCAGAGACAATTCCAAAGATGTGCCTTTAAAGACAGAGTAGAAACCAGAGTAACTGGGTCACTTCAATCTGGGGATTTCAAAGATTGCTCCTGTAAATCAGGCTTCTAAACAGCTCCAGTGTGTGGCTATAATTCAGGACTGGGCCTGAGTGTTTTGTTTGACCTCATATTCCAACATGACAAATGTAAAAACATTCTACCAGGCAAGTAAAAACAGAATTTCCCCAAAGCAAGCACACTTTGGTCAGAGCAGCAGCACTCAAGAGGAACCTGGAGTATGCAACTAGAGAATGAGAGAGGTCAATGACAGTTTCCCTCAGATGCTATCATGTATTGTTTAAAAAGTGTGAGCCAGAAAAAGTAGCAGAATATTATGTTCTTTAGTTATAGGTTATGCAGTTGCTCAAAAAAGAAGTGTTTGCCCGACCGGTGTAGCTCAGTGGTTGAGCATCAACCCATGCACCAAGAGGTTGCTGGTTTGAATCCCAGTTCGGACACATGCCCAGGTTGTGATACCCAGTGGGGAGCATGCAGGAGGCAGCCAATCAGTGTTCTCTCTCATTGATGTTTCTATCTCTCTCTCCCTCTCTCTCTAAAAGCAATAAAGAAAAAAAAGTGTTTCAGGAGAAGTTAAGCTTTCTCACTGAGATGTTTACACTCAGAAAATTAAAGATCATACAAAGGCTACAATTGGTGACAAACTCCAGAAATAAAGTATATGCTTGGTGTGGTTTTTGCACTAAACCTTTTTTTTTTTTTTTTTTACTTTATTGATTTTAGAGAGAGAGAGGAAAGGAGAGGGAGAGAGAGATAGAAACATTCATGAGAGAGAACACTGATTGGCCGCCTCCTGCATGCCGCCCACTGGGGATTGAGCCCACAATCTGGGCATGTGTCCTGCCTGGGAATCGAACCGGTAACCTCTTGGTGCATGGGTCAACACTCAACCACTGAGGCACACCAGCTGGGCTGCATTAAACTTTTTATTTTTGAAATAACTATAGCTGCTTCTGCAATTGTAACAAGTAACACAGAAAGACCCATGTGTTTGTTTTTTCTTAATCCCCACCCAAGTATATTTTTTCATTTATTTTTTTTTTTATTTTAGATAGAGTGGGAGAGACGAAAGGAGAGAGAAAGAGAGAGAGAGAAACATCTACGTGAAAGAGACACACTGATTGGCTGCCTCCTGCACAACCCCAACCAGGGACGGGAAACAAACCCACAACCAAGGCACATGCCCTTGACTGAGAAACAAACCTGTGACTCCTCAGTTTGGGGCTTACTCTCTAACCACTGAGCCAAACCCGGCAGGATAAGACCCATGTACTTTTGATCAAGTTTCCTCCAGTGGTGATAGCTTGCCTAACTATAGTCCAATACATAACCACAATATTCACAAAGATACAGTCTTTCAAACTTGTTCAGCTTGCCCTCATTGTGAGTGTGTGTGTATTTCTATGGAATTTTAGATACACAGATTCATGTATCTACTATTACAGTCAAGATACGAAACAGTCCTATCACCATAAGTGTCCATTATGTTGACCTTGATGTTATGTTTTAATGACCTATAAAGGAAAGGTGATAACTAGCTCATTATTTAAGTTAAGTAGGAGAAATAAACTAACAAAAACTATGCATTTTTAATACACACATTTGTAAATTCCTTTTATTTTTCTTTATGCCCATATTTACCCTTAGATTATTTAAAAATACAATTAATTTGGTCTTACATAGTTCCAATATTTTGATGTAGTAATTTAAAAATATACACTTAGTTATTAATCATTACTGCCACTATAAAATATATGATCTCTCAATTACACGCATGGCTATTTAACCTAGAGAAATTGAAATATATGTTCTCCCAAAAGCCTCTATGTGAATATTTGTAGCAGCTTCATTTCTAAGAGCTAAAAGCTAGAAACAACACAAATGTCCTTCAGTGGGTGAAACAATAAATGTGGTATATCCACACACAGAAGCACTACTCAGCAACAAAAATGAATGAACACTGGTACACACAACTTGAATGGATGTCAAGGGCAATATGCTGAGTGAAAAAAAAGCCAATCAAATACATCTTGTATAATCCCCTTTATGAAACAGTCTCAGAAATAACGAAATTTTAGTGATGGACAAATAGATCAAGGTTGCCAGAAACCAGGATAGGAAACAGGGTATGACTATAAAGGAGTAACGCAATGGGGTTTCTTCATGATGGTGGAGCAGTTATGTATCCTGATTATGGTGTAGGTTACACAAATCTACACATGATAAAATTTCACAGAACAATCCATCCCCCAAAAAAGGTGACATATAAAAAAACAGGTGAAATATTAATTAGGTATATATTTAGTTAATAGTACTATATCCACGTCAATTGTCTTTTTTTTTTTTTTAGAGCAATTGATTACAGCTGGGAACAGGGAAGCAAAGACGGGCTTAGGAAGAAGCAGCAACAGGAGCGCCCAGGCTGGGCTGCTTTGGCTCACTGTAAAGTCAGAGAAAGGGAGCCTTGGAAACGGATTCAGGGGGTGAAGTCCGGAATGAGCTGCCATTGCTCATTGCTCCCCTGGTTGCAAATCTCGTAGGGTGCCCTAGAGTTTAGGAGATGCATGCCTGAGAGGGAGAAGAGGTGGAAGGAAAAGGGCGGGCATGCTCCCTGGAGGAGTGTACCAATGGTCTGATTTTAACAACTGACTATGGTTATAAGGTGCTATCATTGGGTGAAGCTGGGGGAAGGATACACAGAAACTCTCTGTAATAATTTTACAACTTATTATGAGTCTAGAATTATTTTAAAATTAAAAACAATGAAAACAAAAATTAGCTTCCGTAATTTACAGAGAAGTAAACGAAAATTCAAACAGGCTAAATAATTCACTAGTTCTCAAACTCGTAAAAGGTCACACTGAGATTTGAACCCCAGAACTCCTGACTCCAAATTCAGTGTCCTTTAAACCTCAGTGTTTCTATTAGCCCAGTGTTTAGCTTGAGCAGATAAACATCCAGGTGACAGGTGAAGGGTGTCCAGGTAGATGGAACACCTGTTCAAAGTCAGGAATAAATACGAGCAAGGGAAAGTAATACAAACCGCCAAGGTTGGGGATGGTAGACACATGAGAGCAGCAAGCCTTGAGGGCAGCCACGAACAGGGGCGGCAGGAACAGGCTGACGGGCCAGGAGGTGTCGACCACATGAAATAATCCCTGGTCACGACAGTCTCTAGAAATGGCCCCACAGAAGTAGTGAGCAGCCAGAGCCGGCCCCTGCTTCTCTACAAAACGCCTTGGACTTAGAGCTCCAGATGCTAACTAACTAATGAACTAACTAATGAACACATGGCTTATGCCTTGAGAACCGGAAACAAGTCATGAACCTCATTTAGTCAATATTTTCCCACAAGGTTTGGTTGATCAACATGACCCCAACGTGATTAAATCCCATTTTAAAATATGTCATCATTTGGCATAGCAAAGATGAAATATCTTCTTGATTTTTATAACGGGTCATCGTATATCATGAAGGAAACATTGCTCCATGATTTCTGACGTCTCATATACTCACATCTACATGCACATACCTACATACAACGATACTCTTCTGTCTAGAGACTAACACTGTAGGAAGGGACTCAGAGTTGGTCTGCCATAGTCTTTTTTTTTTTTTTTAATATGGTTTTATTGATTTTTTAGAGAGATAGAAACATCGATGTGAGAGAGAAACACTGATTGGCTGCCTCCTGCACACCCCCTCCTGGGGATTGAGCCCCCAAACCTGGACATGTGCCCTGACCAAGACTCCAACGGGAATCTCTCAGTCCATGGAATGACACTCAATCCACTGAGCCACACCAGCCAGGCTGGTCTGCCATAGTCTCAATTCTAGAGTCGCACTGGCCAATATGGTAGCCACTATGTGACTCTTGAGATTTAAATTTAAATAAAGTTTAAAATTTCTTTTCCCAGCTAGTCTGGCCTCATTTCTGAAGCTCAGTAGCTCCATGTGGCTAATGGCTACCACACCAGACACTGCAAATAGAGAACATTTCCATCATCCCTAAGAGCTCTAATGTACAGTGTCACCAGAGTAACTCACAATGACTCACCGATTTGTCTTCCCTGATTCCTGCTGGTCTCCCACAGTCAATATTATCTCAACAGGTTCGTGCCCCATGTTTCACAGGGGCCCCTGACATTCGAAATGAGGATAACAACATCAATCAGGTCATTTTCAGCACAATTATGTGGAACCCAATTATATTACAAGACTGGACGTCTTTTATACAAATGTCAGATTTTATGATTGTGCTATTAATATACCGTGTTATGGGTTTACTATGGTTAAGACGTGCTGTAGGCAGAACAACACCCCCAGATGCCCACGCTCGAATCCCCAGAACCTGCGAATACTGTGTTCCATGGAAGGGGAGTTAAAGTAGCAGAGAGAATTGAAGTTTCAGACGAGGAGATCGCTCTGGACCATCCAGGGTCCAATGCAATCACAAAGGTCCCTAAATATGGGCGGAGAAGAGTTCCTGTCAGAGAGAAGCAGGGGGAGGAAGACATTTGTAAATGTCGTATTCATGTATTTATTTTGTTATTGTTACTGCTGCTTTTACTTTTATTGTTTCTAATATTGTATTATAAAAGTCTTCAAACACACAGCAAAACCAAATTTCACCGTGTGCACCACCTCACAGGGTCTGCGACCAGCATTTTCCTGTACTTGTCATATCACGTACTTATCCGTTCTTCTGGCTCTTCATTCATCCATCTCAATTTTAGAAGGACTTCAAAGTAAATGACAGTCACCAGCACGAACGGTGTGGCTCAGTGGATTGTCACCCCATGGACGGAGAGGTCCCAGCTGGACTCTGGTCAGGGCACATGCCGGGTTTCGGGCTCCATCCCCAGTGGGTAGGAGGCAGCCAATCAATGTATCTCTCTCATCTTTGTTTCTATCTCTCTCTCCCTTCCTCTCCCTCCAAAAAATCAATAAAATATATTTTTAAAAAATTACAGTCACCAGCATGTATATCATTAATTATAATTCAGTTTTTATTTACTGATTTTTTTCCTTTTGAAGTAAAATATACATATAATGAAATACACAAATCATACAGTATATATTCATTGAGTTTCGACAAATGCATATACCTAGGCAATCCAAATTCCTATCAAGATGGCTAAAATAGAATTTATTTTTTAATTTAATTTTTATATAAATATATTGTTTTTAAAAATACAGTAGTAACTAGTCAAACTGAAAGACTGCAGTCACCTCTTCCTCCAGCTCTACTTTCTGCTTCCTAAAGGCAACTTGCAAATATTCTATGTTTCTTCTGATAGTTCTTCATATACTTCTGCATAGAATATTATGATTTCAATTTCTTAAGTTTTTAATTTTAGAATCATCTGTTGGTTAGTTATTTTTGAGGATTAGAATTTAGGATTATGGAATTATCTCACTTCCATAAACATATTATTTGTCTTCCCCCACCCTTAATATGTTTATAACATGGATTTTGATTAAATCAATATTCAGTGTTTATGTAATTTTATTAGGTAGATATTGTTGATAGTAGACACTAGATACTGATTCATTTTATGTCCTAACTTTGGTTTTTCCAGGTACTAATCACCTGTTTTTTATTTGCTTTTTTTTTTATCTCTCACCAATTAATCTCTAAACTCTCTAAGAGAACTTGAAAATTCCTGTAAGTGTGGTTTTACACATTAGATAGTGTCTCAGTTCCGTCTGTACTGCTGCTCCCGGGCCTCCGCGCCCTCCTGCACCCCCGGCCTGTGCGGAACCCCAGCTTCCGGAGCCCGCCTCCCGCATGGTCTCTTCCCTCCTCCGGACGGACCCGTGCTCTGTACTGTGAGCTGATAAACACTGAGAAGCGAACCTTTGAGGTCTTGTCCATCTAAAAGTATTGCTGTTCTCCCAGCGGATTCCATCGGTCGTTCGCTGTGGCGTCCTGGATGGGACATCATTCCCGAAAGCTGAAGGTGATGCCCCATTGCCTGCCCGCCTGGCATCTCCCCCAGTCTGGAACTCACATCCTGCGTTCCGGACGGACGTCCTTGCATTCGTTTTTGTTTTGTTTTTCCATAGTTTCCTCTGAGGGAGGATTTTCCCTGCTCTCTCCCTGTAACTCTTGACTGCTGACCGGAGACTGGACTGTATGGCTGGCGCAGAGGGAAGAGGGCCACAGGCCTAGGGGGGCAGGCGCCCCAGAGGCTGAAAGAGGTAAGAAAACAGCTTCTCCTGTTGAGCCTCCACAAGGGATGCAGCCCGGCCAACACCTGGATTCGAACCTGCTTACAGTGGCTTTAAACGTCAACTTCCCGACACACAAGGTTTGTGTTGTTTTAAACGACTAAGTTTGTGGGAATCTGTTATGGCAGCAACAGAAACCTAATATAGAAGCTTCCTAAAATGAATATAACTGATGTTAACATTTCCTGAGTTACACTTAGTTATTTACTTTTAATTCTGTTTCCTTCTCTACGGTAGTGGAGAAGCAGATTTTGAAAGAGTCAGTAGTACTTCAGCTCTCAGAGGACGATTTCCTGACACTCGGGCTTCGTCGTTGGCCACTTGCCCCAGAACTCGCGGGAGGGAATGAGAGGCGGGAGGGAGGCGGGGAGCAGGCCCTTGGCTCAGCCTCGGTGCAGAGGGTCTGAAAATGACACTGAAGTTCTCAGCAACGAGGATGAAGCTAGCAATCCATGTTGCTTCATGAAGAGGAGAAAAGACATAATATGTAAGCACATTAGAAAAGTATGCACAATTCTGTGTACAATAGCAAGATAATTGTTCTATGGTGTCAAACTAGTGATCTGTTATCAGATGAGATTTTTTTTCAATTTTGTGTTTTTTAATTCAATGAGTTTCTGAAGATCAAAAGGTCAATAAAACATTCTATCAAAACAGAAAGGTGAGTCTAATGCATTCAAGGTAGAAGGAGAGTGGTTGGGACTTATGCTAAAATACCTAGAGTTCTCATCTGATCCACCAACAAATTATGATTTAATTCGGACTAAGAAACAACATCAAAATTTCCAAAAATTTACACGCTCATCCCCTTCTCTACCTGCCTGAAATTTCTACATCATTTACTCATTTTGTTTGAGGCTTTAAAGGCCAATGTCAAAATGTAATATGGAATTGAAAAAAAGTAGGAAAGGCCAACCAAACAAAGACAAACAGTGGAAAGGAGATTTCTAGATGGCAGAAGAAACCAGATAGCAGATGATCTCATTAAGCTGCTATGGAAATTGTAGGTAGTTTGTCAGTATTTTCAGGAAACCTATTCTTAATATACTTGCCAAGAGCTCAGAATTTCCCATGCCCCCCGGAGAGCCTCTGAGACACTGGATCTGCGGCTTTCCAGACCCGTGTGTCTACCTCGGACCCAAATGGTCCCAAATGGAACTGCTCGGACCACTGCCAACCTGCCCCTTCTCACATTCTCCCAGACCCATTCACTCAAGCTGGAAAGCTCGGGTAGGCAGAGACTCCCAACACCTCTCCCGTTTCTGTCCTTCCCAGTTCATCACTCAGTCCTTACAGCTCTGCCTCCTCTGTGTCTCTCTGGTATACACACTGTATCCATTTCCAAAAGCCGCCATTAATTTCATTGGTTCTCATTTAAACTCCAACCAGTCTCCTAAGCAATCCTGCCAATGAAAAGGATTAAAACCACAGGGTATTCCATTAACTGTTTTATTTAAAAATACTTTTGCACAGTTGTTGTCTGAAAAAAAAAAAATATCGCTCTTGGAAGACATACCCCTTGATGTCGAGGAGTTTAAAATCGAATGGGAAAGGAAACAATAATAGTATTAATAACATAAAAGTAACTGTAGTTATCATTTATTGAGCATCTTCTATAGTCTAGACATTCTTCTAGATGTACACATTGTCCCTAATAATCCTAACAGGCCTACAAGGTAGGAATTATACTCAGATAGACTGAGGCTCAGAAATGTTACTGACTTGTTAAGATCTGAACCTCAGACTCTTGAGGACAGAAGCTGTAACTTAACTTTATATTTTCTGTTAATGGCAGGATAAACAAATTTTAGACACAAGAGCAGCTAATACAAACAGTAGATAATAAAAACAGTCTAAGAGGAAAAACCTTTAAATTGGTATTTTATGTTCCTTAAACAACTTCATATCAAGGTCTCCAGTTCTTCCTATTTGTTTGTGTCCTTTCTTTCCCCCTGATTTGCCTCAATCCAATGACTTCTAGTCCCCCTACAAAGAAAACACATATAGAAAGTTAATGAGACTGACTCCACGGGAGAGTTGTGAGCGTTTAATGCAAGAGCGCCGGTGGATTGCTTCCCGCGGTGCCTGAGAAACACTAGCCCCTCTATATGGAGCAGTCAGAACAGCAGGACAGCGAAGAGAGTGGGCTCTGGAATCAGCCTGTCACTACCACGGCTGCGTAGGAGAGTAAGGAGTGGCTGGTGACTTTGGCTAAAACACTCAACCTCTCTGAACCTCGCTTCCTCACAGGTAAGCTTGGCTAACAATAATACCCATTTTATTGATTACAATGGAATCCAATTTGAGAATGCATGTAAGTTCAATTTTTAATTTTTTGAGGTAACACCATATTGTTTTCCGTAGTGGCTGCACCAGTCTGCATTCCCACCAGCAGTGCACTAGAGTCCCCTTTTCTCCACACCCTCGCCAACACTTGTTGTTTGATGATTTGTTGATGGCGGCCATTCTGACAGGTGTGAGGTGATACCTCATAGTTGTTTTAATTTGCATCTCTCTGATGATTAGTGATGATGAGCATTTCTTCATATGTTTCTTAGCCATTTGTATGTCCTGTTTGGAGAGGTGTCTATTTAGTTCCTCTGCCCATTTTTTAATTGGGTTATTTGTCTTCCTTTTGTGGAGTTGTATGAGCATTCTATATGTATTGGAAATTAACCCCTTATCTGATATATCATTGGCAATTATGCTCTCCCATACAGTGGGTAGCCTTTCTGTTTTGATGATGGCATTTTTTTCTGTGCAGAAGCTTTTGAGTTTGATGTAGTCCCATGTGTTCATTTTCTCCTTTGTTTCTATTGCCTTAGGTGATGTGTCAGTAAAAATTCTGCTGCGTATGATGTCTGAAATTTTGTTGCCTACAGTCTCTTCTAGGATTTTTATGGATTCATGAGTCACATTTAAGTCTTTTATCCATTTTGAGTTTATTCTCATGTAGGGTGTAAGTTGGTCTAGTTTCTTTTTCTGCAAGTAGCTGTCCAATTTTCCCAGCACCATTTATTAAAGAGGCTATCCTTACTCCACTGTATGCTCTTGCCACCTTTAACAAATATTAATTGAGCATATTGCCTTGGGTCCATTTCTGGGTTCTCTGTTCTGTTCCACTGGTCTATATGCCTGTTCTTGTGTCAGTACCAGGCTGTTTTGATTACAGTGGCTTTGTAGTATAACCTGAAATTCGGTAATGTGATCCCTCCAACTTTGTTCTTCTTTTTGAAGATTGCTGTGGCTATTCGAGGTCTTTTTTGGTTCCATATGATCTTTTGAAGTACTTGTTCTAATCCTGTGAAGTATGCCATTGGTATTTTGATGGGGATTGCATTGAATCTATAGATTGCTTTGGGTAATATGGACATTCTAATGATGTCAATTCTCCCAATAAATGAACAGGGTATGTGCTTACACTTTTTTATATCTTCCTCTATTTCTTTTTTCAATGACCTGTAGTTTTCTGCGAATAGGTCCTTTATTTCTTTGGTTAAGTTTATTCCTAGGTATCTTAGAAAGATCTCTTATCCTTTGAGACTACATGGAGGGACCTGGAAAGTATCATCCTAAGTGAAACAAGCCAAACAGAGAAAGACAAGTTTCATATGATCTCACTTATTTGTGGAATATAATGAACATAACAGTCTGAGGAGTGGGGTAGTCCCAGAGACGTGGAAGTGGGGTACAGACTGATAATCCCCTAAAGAGGGGGGTGGTGGGGGAGAGATAAACCACAGAACTTATATGCATGTATGCATGAACAGTGGACATGGACAACAAACTGGGGACAGGGCAGGGAGGAAGGAGGAGGAGGAATCAGTGGGGGGAAAGGAGAAACATCTGTAACAAAAATTAATTAATAAAAAAAAACAGAAGAGAATGCATGTAAAGCACTGAGTCTAATTTAGTAAGCATTCATAAATAATAGTTTCCAGCTCTCTTGTCCTCCTCCCAGAAAAGCACAGTTGTAGTAAAAGTATTACAGTCAAAAAAAGAAGCCAATGTCTGTGTTTAATCCACTGTATTATATACATACCAGTTGATTTTGCCAGAAGCTCACTGGTTCACTATCTGAACAGATAAAATAAAAAATCATGGGATTTGAAAACTCAGAGAGAACCTTAGCTCAACCTGGCCGAGTTTAGGGAGGAAACAGAGGTTCATAAGGGAAAACTGACTCCCAAGGTTGCAAAGCCTGTGTAATCTAGATCTCTAGGCTACAATCAACAATTCCAGCTACCAAGACATGTTCACCCTTTCAGAAGCCAGTTTATCGTCTTCTCACATGTTAGAAATTCTATAACAAGTCATTAGTCATATTGTTCCCAAGTGTGTAACTGACTATAGTAACTTAGGTAAACTATCTATAGTTAAGTTTAAAATTTAAGTAAAAAGAAATGTATATCTACATTGCTTAAGAGGGCTAAGACAAAAATCTGAATATTCATGTTCAGTTAAAATTTATAAGTTTAAATGAGTCTTATAAAAATGCTCATTAAATTAAAAAAACAACGGACATTGATTAAAGTATAGATTGTCAACAAAAACTTGAAAAAATAAAATAAGGATTTAAAAATCCGGAATCTGGCGTGTTTCCTGCCATGGAGCTCCCCATCCTGATTGGGGGGGTGGGGTCACAGAGGTCACCACAGCCTTCGACTGTACCTCCTTGCAGCTGAGAGCTTTAGATGTGACAAGGTTCCTCCTGCGTAATGCAGCCAATGTCCTCCTCAGCTGACCAATGTCCTCCCCAGCGGGTCAGCTGCTGAGGGAGCACTTCCTTCATCCCAGGAACAGTGGTAAGAGCTGGAGCTTCAACCCTGAAATCAGTGGTGGCCCCTGTCTTCAAAAAGCTTAGGAGATAATAGGAGGAGCAGACAAGCGATTACGAAACTCCAGTCCAGGATGGGATAGTGGTGATCAGCAGCTAACACTGAGAGAGGTTGACATCAAGAGCTAATATTTATTCCACACATCATATATGCCACTGAATGTGCTGAGCACCTGCAGGATGTTTCACGAAACCCGGTGAGATGGACACTACCATCAACCTCGTTTTCCAAACCAGGAATCAGAGGCCAGGAACTTACTAGAAAGCAGAGGAAACAGGACTCAAATCCTGGTCAGCTGAGTCCGGGTCCTGTCTGTTAACATCGTCAATCACTGCAACAGTGACAGATGGAGAACGTGTAACATGCAACGGAGCTTACAGGTGAGGCGCCGAGCCCAGTCCTGGCGGACCAGGGACCGGGTCCTAGAGAACAGTGAGCACACTGAGACCTGACAGGGATTGCTCCCACAGAGAACGACATGAAGGACCACCCAGTACACGAGGAACGGCCATCCCGTTGCCCTACAGAGACCCTTCATGATATGACCCATCCCTGCCCTCAGCACTCTCTACTACGCATCAGCTACAATCCGACACTTTTCAGTTGCTTTCAAGATGCCTGCCAAGTGCACCTGCCCTGCTGGGACTCTGGGAACGCCCTTCTTCTGTCCAGATTAGAACTCTGCTCCAGGTAAAGCTTAGCCGTTCTCTGGGTCTCGGCTAAGACGGTGCCTTCTCCAGGGAGCCTTCCATGAGCGCCCCCAGGCCTTCTCCCTGGCATGTAGGGTCCCTACCTTGTGTAACCAGAACCCCCTGCCTGGCTCTCACCACATACCAAGTGGCCTGCCTTCGCCCCGGGACCGGACACTCCACGGAGCAAGGGCCGTCTTACTCATCCTGCAGGCCCAGAGCCGCCCCCCCAACACACAGTAGGCGCGCAGTAATCGCAGTGCGTGAGAGCAGGTGTGTGGAGTAACAGCCCCACCTGGTGGCCTTTCGAAGACCAGTAAGTCAACACCCTGCTGGGTTTTCAGTACCAGGCGCGGGTGAGGACCCCCACCCTGGTTCCCAGGCACCGAAGGGAGAGAAAGGACAAGTGAGATCCCACCCGCAAGGTCAAGATTTCCTACTTCAGTGACAGACAGCAGAAGAAATTTGTGAAAGGGAATAAACCTAAGAACAAAGTTATAAACAAGCAAAAGGACACCCAAACCAGTTACCTTGTCTGCTAAAATCCTTTCTGATGCAAAGGAATCGACACGGTGAGCCATCCAAAGGGACATTTTCCAAGCGCATGTGTCCTCATGGACTGAGTCCCTGGCAGTCGGATTCACAGCCTCTGAGAACCGTGGCCCCCAGCTGGAGGGACGGAGCAGTACTTCGGACAGAAGCACCAGCTAGAGGGTGGGGGCCAGGCCGAACCCCAACCAGTGCTGCTGGCTGGGCGCCCCGCTGCCTGTCAGCCCTGAATCCCGCTTGTTAATCATGAAGCAATGATGAGCGTCTGTGCCTGCGGAACAGAATGGTGGCTTCCATCAGAATGAGTATTGTCAACAAAACTTCTCAACGTGTGGCGTGGGAAAGGAGAAACCTCAGTCGGGTGAATCGTTCGCAAAGCAGGGAGATGCAGCCTCTGGTGGGAACTGAAAGTGCTCTCCACCAAGGCAGGGGGAGGCCACCTTTCACGAAGTCCCTGCCCACGTTCCCACGGGTCCACTTTCATGCACATGTGGTATCAAATTCTCACAGTCCTGATCAGGGGGTTCTAACTGGCCGATATGGAGCGGTTTGGATTGGTTGGTATAGACGCAGACGAGGATGTAATAATGCAGTTCTGATTAGAGGGGCAGGTCACAGTCCCTGGGGGCCCCCTACAAAGGCTGACTGGGCGGGAGCGCAGCTGGGAGCTGGGCTGTCCCCAAACGCACTGTGCGTGAGAGGAGCCAAGGGCGCCACCTCTGTCCTTTGGGCTGTGAGCCATGACAAGTTTTTTTGGGGGCAGCTGTATCCCTTTTGGCAGAAGCTCCAGCATGTAGCTTTTTTCTCCACGAGTGATCTAGAAAAGGGTGGAGACAATGCCCCCAAGGGGATGCTGGCAGGATGTGGCCGAAAAAGAGTAATGACATTAAAGTTCTGTAGATATTAGATTAAAGGGAAATTTTTAATCCATAAAAGCATTAAGTTATGAGACACATGTCGTATTTCTGAAAATAATCATCTAAAATTTTAGTACCTTGGACCATTTTAAGACAAATGAGGCTTAAAGGAAGACTAGTTCTGCTATAAAAGAGTAAAACATTGAAAAAGGTGTTGACTTCCCCCAAATGGCTACCATTAGCAGGTACTGAAGAACTTCCTGTAGGGCAGACACTGAATCTGCATGGATTGCCCGTTACCCTCGCGGCCGCCCGTAGCGCTGTCAGGAACCGTCTCAGAGTGAAGGGGCAGAGCAGGGGGTAAGGCTGCTCCGAATCGCAGTGGGTGACGCGGACCTGGAGTTCCAGCTGCCCAAGTGTCCGTCTCCTGCTTCCTGTCCCTTTGCAAGCCAGAAGTTCAACCCTTGCGTTCTGTCCATTTGTCATCCTAAATCCTTCTTCGGAAGATGCATCACATGTATGGCCTCCTTTCCAAACGTTCCAAGGACGTTTTCTCAGTCTCTTCCCTTCGCGGAAATTTCTGGCGTAACACTAAGCCACGGTGAGGTGCAAACCGCACCAGCAAGGGCTTCGGAGCACCTGCGGGTTTCTCCTCCCAGGTCACCTGACCGCCGTCATATTCCCTAATCTGCAACATGGGAGCCACCCCTGTTGCACAAGGTCGTTGAGAATTTCACGAAGCCGTGTGTTTGAAGAGGCTTGGGTCATGGCCGTGCGCACTGCTGACCCCCGCCGGCCGGCGCTCGTCCTTAGGACCCGCTCCACCCTCTCCGACTGGCGATGGCTCCCCCGGGGGGAAGCCGGATGTACGGAGTCGGTCCGTGAGACCCTGGAACAATAGAAGGAAGATTTTTATGACCATTTTTGAAGACTCTTGCAAGCCCAACCTAGTCCCGCAAAATAATTTTCCTCTACTTTGTCTCCTAGGCAAACCAAATCTGGCACTTTTCTGACCACAGGTCTGTATTTGTTTGGCCCATTTTTAAAAGTTAAGCAACTCTTTCAGTCATCCTTGAAAGTAGTAGAAGCAAACAAGCCTGAATGAAAACATTCTTCATTTATTTTCGGGCAGTCAATCAACCAATGATGAGATTCATCTACCCAGTGCTTTGCAAACATGTACTGCGTGCCTACTATATTTGTTTTTAATTTAAAAAATGTCAGGTGTTCAGAACATTGGGAGATTGGTCAAGTTTATGTGAACTGTAAACATGTTTATTCCCTGCCGTCTCCAAGAAGGAAGTTCAGAGAGCAAGGAGCTCCGTCGTTCTGGGTGAATAGTGCCGAAATGGCTGACTGCCCAAGGACACCTGTCCCTTGCTAACGAGCCTGCCTCCTCACTGGGCTGCCTGCTTTGACTCAGCCACTGTGTCATGTGTGGAGGACTACAAACAAGTCTTCCTTACCCCATGTTCTTCCACTGGCCGCCTGTGCCAGGACGTCAAGCCACACAGGTATCAGGAAAAACTGAGTGGAGGAACAAATGAAGATGTGTGCTCTGAATATTAATTTTAAAAATTTAGAAACCCAAGGACTTTAAATAGTATTGTAAGTACCAGTGCGGTTAAATATTACTTGGACAAGCAGGTGTATCTTATGAACCAGTCCAGAACTGGAAAAGTCCTTAACTCTCCCCTCTTTTGCTAATCTGTGAAACACAGGTGGCACTGGCCCTTCCTCCCATCTGGGGGCTCAGGAACGCTGAAGCCCAAGTGTGTGTCAGCGGAAGAGGCCACGTGTTACTGCAAGTGGACTTCGGAAACCCCCTCTGCCTTTCAGAGTAGTTGGTTTCAGAGACCTGGAGAGGGGACAAAGGAAGGGGGAATCGAGCCGTAGGCAGAATAATGCCTCCCACCCCCCAAAATGTCCACATCCTAACTCTTGGAACCCTTACTTGGTAAAGCGGACTCTGCAGATGTGATTAGGTAAAACATCTGGAAATGCCCATTGTCCTGGATGGTCTGGCTGGGGCTGATGGGCTCACAAGTGTGTCATCAGAGGACCAGAGTCAGTGGTGGGAGAGAGGGTGGTCGAAGCCAAGGTCTCCGAGTCCAGGGATGCGGGAGGCCCCCAGGCGCTGCGGGCAGGGATGCTGATCCTCCACCAGTGTCCGGCAGGACTGGGCCCTGCTCCCAGCTCGACATCAGCCCGGGGAAAATGGTTTTGGATTTCTGACCTCCAGAACAGCGAGACAGTGAATGTGTTATTTTACGACAGTTTGTGGTGACACGTTACAGCAGCCATGTGAAACTAATACCAGCGATGAACTGTGCTCTCTAATGAAAGCAAAGGAGCGGAGCTCAGAAGGCTGTTCTGGTTTGAAGTTGTCCGCTGGCGGTGGGGCCCCAAGCAAGTCACGTTACCCCTCAGGACCTGCATGCACCACACTCCAGAGGCCACTCTGGTTAACTCTGTAGTTCCTCCCAGCTCTGCGAGGCTAGGAGGCCACCATGCCTAGTGTGCAGAGCCGCTAACACGCTCCCTGTCCTCCTGGTGTCCGGAATCGTGCCCACACGCTCCCTGCCGCACGGTGCCATGCCTCAGGTGACTCTGGGTCACAGATCCTACATTGGCACTGGACACAGCAACACAAACGGATTTCCAAAGTCTGCGGTGCATTTGCCTCGTACACAGATTTCTTTTAAAACAAGGTGCCTGTCTCGGGCAGGTTGATTTTGGAGAAGGAGCTTCTTAGTGCTGGCCAAACATAATGGCCTGGCAGCTCCCCGGCACCCACTGGGTGTTTGCTTTCTCCGCTGCTGCGCAGTAATTTTAGTAAGAGCCCTGCCCCAGCCCTCCGCCTGGGTGGTGAGCCAGCCACCTGTCCTCCTGACAGACTGGAACACGGGCGCCTTCCAGCAGCTCAGTCATGACTTTGCCTTCCCAGCCTTTCTGCTCTGCTCCAGGTCGCTGCTGCACAATGTGCTATATTTAGAAACATGATGTCAGCTGTTTCTTATTTTGCCCTCTTTGAGATGTCACGAGACTTGGATTTTCCAGCAAAATAGATCCCTGTTGACACCACTCCCCATTCTAGACACACACAAGAGTAAAGGGATGAAGGCGCCCCGCTGCTTTATCTGGGTTTCATCTCCAGTAAGCCAGCCCCCACGCGCCTCCGCAGGAAGCCAGCTCGGGGCAGCCAGGGCGCTGTGCCCTTCACCCGCCCTGGCCAAGGGTTCTCGGACCCGAACTGAGCCGTGAGCGGCATTCAGCCCGACAGATTCTGTGAGGACCTTTCCCCCCATCAAAGTAGAAACCACAATAGTCGGAGTACTCATGTAAGAGCCAGATTCCGGGTGCTGAACAATTCTGCGTGATGCTCACTGTGTTTTGTTCATTCACAAGGAGCTGCCCCTTCCCTTTGTGAAGCTGCAGGCGGAAGAGGGAGCTGGTTTCACTCTCCTCTGTCTCAGTCTTGCAGAGGGGGGTTATATACGAGGATCTGGAGGAGGACGAAGCACCTGAGAGCTTGCATAGTAAGATGGGAGCCTCGTACAATGCGATGTTAGCAAGGTGATAGAAATTATTTAACGTACAAGAGATATGCTGGGGAAAGATGAGCCTTCACAGTGTGGAAATGTCTAATCTCCGCGACAGTTCTCCTGAAGGTCAGAGGATTGTGCCGTCCTGCGCTCCCTCCCCCGGCCCTGCGGGATCAGAGCCCGCCCTCCCCTCCCCCTGCACCTGCAGGCCCGCACCGCCAGCAGCAGGGATGGGATGAGACAAAGCCGCACACAGCCGCAAGGACACAGCCTCTCGGGCTCAAGCGCCAGAGAAAGTCAACTGCAACCTTCTGTGTGGACAAGCATTTATCTCCCTAAGAAGTGTTTGATTTTCCATTAGTGGAAGTCATTCTACTTATTTTCTATTTTTTACTTCATGTGAAAAAGAAAACAACAATCACACAAGAAAAACCCCTGCAGTGTTTCACGTCGTCCTCAGTTGTTTCCGGCTCACCGTTAGCTGGAAGTCAGGTGTTATCCATGAATCAGTCTTCTAAAGGTCAAGACTCTGGCTTGCAAGCAATGAGGACCGAATTCCCTAACGTAATAAAGCAGAGAGGCATTTATTGAGAAAAGTCATTACTAACTCTGTCCACAGGAAGACTAGGTAGCCCAGGCTGACGAGATGGGCAGCACCAGTGTGGAGCGGACATCAGGAACCAGGCACAGCCTGTCAGGATGCCCCCAGGTGACCACCATGGCCACCACCAACTCAGTGCTGCCACCACCTGGCACGTCATGTCCTTGTCCCTAGAATTTTGACACTAACCACTGCCAATGCTGAGCTCCGTGCAATGACCAGAGTAGCACCAGGAAGCATTTTTCACGAGGTCTGTGACTGTCACTCTCCCGGGAACACTGAAATGTTCGAGCCTGGTCATGGAGCTTAGATACCCCAGCACCGGGGACCAGGGAGCAGTGTCTGGCCAGTTGAGCTTCTAGCATGGGAAGCGAGGCCTCCTTTCCACCAAGATTCACACTGTGGGGGTTTCCCACAAATAGAAGGGTGTTTGGATGCTGATGACTAGTGCAGGCCAGCACTCTCCTGACCGATGTCGACAGATACTCTGCGCTTGAAGATACTCCAGCCTGGTCTAACGCAGTGTGTCCCAAACCAGCAGGCACTGCAGCCCGGCCCACGTCCCACGAAGGAAGGAACCCTCAGCCTTGCCCGTTACTGCCACTGGATCCCAGTCTAAGATCTCTGATGTTTCTTCCTCGATTTCAGTTGAATACCTGCTTAATATTCAGCAGCCTGTGACCTGAAATATAAACCTAACCAACCAAACTTAGTTTTAAAATGGCATGGAAAAGAGAGAGGAAAGAAACCAAAATTAGTTAAAATAATTTTAACTGGTGTGGTTCAGTGGTTGAGTGTCAACCCATGCACCAAGAGGTCGTCAGTTCAATTCCTGGTCAGGACATGTGCCCAGGTTGTGGGCCCGATCCCCAGGGAAGGGCATGCAGGAGGCGGCCAATTGATGTTCTCTCTCATCGATGTTTCTATCTCTTCCGCCCTCCCTTCCTCTCTCTCTGAAATGAATAAAGAAAAAATATTTTTTTAAAAGTTAGTTAAAATATGTGAATCTATACATGACATAGCAAGGAAGGAAACACTAGTACTGAGATGCACAGACAGTTAAGGTTTCTCCCCTCTCTGCACAGTTCGTTTTCCCTTCACCTTCAGCCAGCAGGTAACTGGTGTGGGCTCATCACCAAATGGGTGACATGAACCTTCTTTTTCACCTGGACCTCCTCAGCCCTGTGGGTTAGCCTACGGGGGCTGCTGTAGTTTTTCATTAACTTCTTTCTTTCTTTTTGTTGAAAGTATTACAGATGTCCCCCTATTAGCCGTTGACCCCCTCCTTCCAGCTCCCACTCCACTCCTGCCTTCCCCAGCCTGGTGTCCATGTCCATTTGATGTGCATAGATGCAGATAAGTTCTTTGGATTACGCCTTCCCACCCCTCTCAACCCCCGTCCCTCTGAGGATTTCAGGCTGTTCCCTACTTCCATGACTCTGGATCTATTTCGGTCAAACAGCTTATCTTGTTCATAATGTTCTACAAATGAGTGAGATCATATGACACTGTCTTTCTCTGATTGGCTTTTTAGTTCAGCATAATGCTGTCTCGTTCTCTCCCTGTTGTCTCAAAGGGTAAGAGACCTCTCTTTCTTACAGCTGCATAGTACTCCATTGTGTATATGTACCACAGCTATTTTATCCACTCATCTACTGATGGGCACTTGGGCTGTTTCCAGATCTTAGCTATTGTAAATAGTGCTGCTATCAACATAGGGGTGCATATATTCTTTCTTATTGGTGTTTCAGGCTTCTTAGGATATATTCCAGGGTCAAATGGCAGTATTAACTTTTACTGCCTGATACCATAACAATGTGATGCTGCTCCAGAAATTATTTACACCCATTTCTGTCTTTTGAGTAAATGGAACCCTATTTCTTCTTGATCATCAGAATCCATCATTCCAGGTACCACCATGATCCCCCTTTTCCTCTGTTCTCGCAGCAGCATGAGTGGCGTAAAACGGGCAACCTTAGCTTCCAATTCAACCGAAATCTATTGTAATACCCACTGAAAGAAGCATTTCTCCCTGGGGCACTAAAATTACTAAATAGCAGAATCCAGAGTCTCAAGGACAGAAAGCAAGTTCTCTAAGTGTTCCATAGCTGTACTAGGTAGTAATCGACGCCACGTCCAGTTCATCGGCCGGAGACATGCACTTTCTGGCTAAGGGAGAAGGAGCACCAAGTTTCAGTGGCCAGTTCAGAGCGCATTATGAATGTCGTAAGACTGTAGCCAACTTCACAAGGTACTGTCACTAAAACTGAGTATCACTGGTCCATTGCACCATTCTGTAAAGCTAACTAGTGATGAAGATATAAATGCAGTGAATGCCGTGGGCATCAACCACTGCCTCACCTATTTTACTATAGCTTAATGTCCAGTTAGCCCTTCCTACATAATAGTCTTTGCTTCATGAGTCGGAAAACTGATGAAGATATCTGCCAATTACTCCGAATACCCATCCTGACTGTATAGAATGCATATATTTATCTTCACATCAATATTTCTCTCTCTCTCTCCTTCCCTCCGTTCCACTCTATCTAGAAATCAATGGAAAAATATTTTCAGGTGAGGATTAACAACAACAAAAAACATACATTTTTGTTTTTTACTTAAATGCATAAAGAGAAAAACATAGCTGCTTCCAATTAGGGACTCCATGATGAATTATCCACTTCCAAAATCTGTACAGGTCACACTCTTCCAACTGACCATGATCCTAGCTGCCAATGAAGGTAACTTTACCTGTGCCAATTAGATGCCATGACTTGGCCTGAACCTCTGGGTGTTTCCCATTCCACTGAGATTATGAGACCACCTCCCCTGCAGCACTTCCTGTTGCCACTTCAGCCTGCAGAAAAGAACCCCTAAACCACTTCTCAAAGGTGCTCACCTCATCAGTGTATTTCGTAAGGCCTTAGTGAGGACAGTTTCTTCTGAAACCTCTCAGAGGGTACAGTTATGGGAGTCACACTTGATTATTTTCTGACAGATCAAGTCTGCTTACTCTAGACTCCTGTGAAACCCATTTTTCATTCAACAGGCAAGTCAACATTCAGAATCATTTGTAGCCACTTGGCCCAGCACGCAAGTTCCAGAATGTCTGGGGTATGGGTCCGCACTGGTACTTTCGATCAGAGGAGTGATTATGCTCTCTCCTCCTTGATAGGGCTTCCTCAGAAATCACTCCCCAGCAAGACCTGCAGTTCTTATCTTACGTCACCCTCTCCTAGGTTTCCCTTTGTGATTTCCCAAGCACCCACTTCTCCATCACCCACACTCCTAGCACACGACTGACTCCAGACTTACAGACATCACGAGGGTAGGTGAAGCCAAGGTACGATGAAATAGATTCCCCTTGCCCAGCTGGTGTGGCTCAGTGGCTGAGCATCAGCCCATGCGACAGGAGGTCACCAGTTCGATTTCCAGTCAGGGCACATGCCCAGGTTGTGGGCCCTATCTCCAGTGGGGGGGCATGCAGGAGGCAGCCAATCAATGTTCTCTCTCATCAATGTTTCTCTCTCTCTCCCTCTTCCCCTCGCACTAAAATCGATAAAAAAAAATTTTTTAAGAAATTTCCCTTGTTTTGATTTTTTTTTAATCATTTTTTTTTCAGTTACAGTTTACATACCGTATTATATTAGATTCAGGTGTACACCCCAGTAATTATACATTATAAAACTCACTAAGTTATCATCCTTAAGAATCTCATACACATCTGACACCATACCTAGTTATTAGAACGTAATTGACTGCATTCCCTATGCTGTGTTTTACATCCCCATGACTACACCATAACTACTAATTTGTACTTCTAAACCCCTTCACCTTTTTCACCATCCTCCTTACCTACCTTTCTCCTGCCAACGTCAAAATGTTCTCTCTATCTATGAGTCTGTTTCTGTTCTGCTTGTTTGTTTATATTGATTTTTAAGTCAATTGTTGATAGATATGTATTTATTGCCATTTTATTGTTCATATTTGTTATCTTTTTTTCCTACTTTTTCTTAAAGATCCTTTAATATTTCATGTAATATTGGTTTGGTGGGAATGAATTTTAGTTTTTATTGTCTGGGAAACCCTTTATCCTACAATTCTAAATGAGAGCTTTGCTGGGTAGAATAATCTTGGTTGTAGGTCCTTGCTTTTTATCGCTGAATACTTCTTGCCACTCCCTTCTCTCCACCCCCTGCTCCTCCCGTGAACACGGCCTGGGTGGGGGAGGAAGGGTGCTGAACTGATGAAGATGTAACGCGCTATCTAGCAGAGCGGGACTCGGAGCAGAAATCAAACTCAGTTACACAAACATAAAAATAAATCATTTCTTAACCACCTGATTTTGTGTTTGAGATTCCTGTCTACCTCTATGTGTATACACACACACACACACACACACACACACACACTTTTAAAGTCATAGATCATCAATATGCTTCTTAGTCCGTTCGGGCTGCTCTAACCCAAACCGCGGAGTTGGTGGCTTAGTCACGTGGGAAATGGTTTGGCCCAGCTGAGCCCCAGCGACTCCTGGTCTGGGCGCACGTGTTCCGGGCCGCAGGCCTCCCTCCGCGTCCCCGCGGGAAGGCAGGACACCGGAGCCCTTAGGTTTCCTTGGAAAGGGCAGTAATCTCACTGCGGAGGCTCCACCCGCATGACGTCATCACCCGCATGCCGTCATCACCCGCATGACGTCATCACCCGCATGCCGTCATCACCCGCATGCCGTCATCGCCGCCAACAGCCCCAGCTCCAGACAGTGTCCCTCCGAGGATCAGGTTTCAAAGATGAATGTTGGGGCGCAGGGACATTCGGTCCACAGCGACGTGGTCGCAGAACTGCTGTCAGTAAACACTCCCAGGTACCGGATCAGAAGCCGAAGTCTGCTGAGGAATCTACCGCTAGGGACCCCGGGAGTCACCTTGCCCAGCCTTGCGGGGAGTCATTAAGAACTGATCGTAAACCGTAGAACCCAACGGCACTGAGACCAACGTGTGAGCCCCATTTCATGATGGAACTGCGGAGCCGGAAACTGGGACCAGACCAAGGAGGGTGACCTTGGAGGGAACTTCAACAGCCGTCCTCACTGTAGCTCTGGATCCTGCTTTTTCTGCTCCTATAAAATAAATAATAGGACAGGTAAGCTGTCAGGGGGGAGAGACCAGATCAAAATACTCAGAAACTGAAGACACAACTATAAAAGATATGTATCAAATATGTACCTCAAGGTACACACCAAAATACCGGATGTTAAAAATACATAAACATATAATACATAAGTATCTGTATTATGTATTATACATTTATATGTACATTTTTGATAACTTTTTATAGTTGTCCCATTTTTGACGTATTTCAATGTGTGCATGTACACGTGTGAGTTACTGAGTTGTATGAAATTGTGGACAAAAGCAGCGTATTGCTGTGGAGACCAGCAGACGCACAGGAGCCCCTCCTAGCAGGGCGGGGGTACCGATGGGAAGTGGAGGCTGAGTCCCGTCAAGGGAGGTCTCGGCTCTTCCTTCAAAATCAGCTGCTAACGTATTTCACTGCACTTGGACCTCACATCATGCTAACGGTCTGTCCCTAAGAGATTCCATTTTGCATAACACCTAAATAAATTGCCTTAAAAAAAAAAAACTTAGCTGAGATTGGATTTAATTACCAGACCGAATTCTCAGTAATGAGAATCAGCCAAACAACTGAGTGGGAAAGCTGACTGAAGAGAGACCTGGAATGCCCTTGCTCCCCGGAAGGGAACGACGCTGTTACTCATCGGAAAGACGAACAGTCCCCTTGAAACACCTGACATGAGACATGCGGACTTCAGTAAATCTAGAGCACTGTTGGACGGCACTTCCCCAGTAACTCTGTGGAGTCTCTTTTCATATTATAACACATGAAATAACAAAAAGCCTATTTTTGCAGGCGTCTTTCTACAGCTAAAGTAAAATGTAATATTTTTAAAGCCCCCATAATAGGATTCTTATTACTCATAAACACGATTTCTTACATTTTCAGGGTTAGTTTTGCTGCAGAGGTCACCCCCTGGAGCTGGTGCCGCGCTTGTGAGGGGCACAGCTGGGTCGGCAGGAGCCCCGATGTGGTCATCTGCGCCCTTACAGACGAGTGGCCACTCAGCAACCAGCTGCAATGACTCCACATGGGATTTTGAACAGGAAACTGTCACAATTCTTCCCTTTGCAAAGCCATCCCCATATCAGCAACAATGAATGTGTTTGTTGGACAAGAGATCGCTTTGTTGTAGCCTGTCAGCGAGATAACCAGAGAGGCACAGCCAAATTGTGAAGGAGGACTTGATTACACCGGCGGGCTGGGTGGGGGTACAGCTTCCCCAAATCCTCAGCGGCCAACCTTCTGTGTCCTCTGGCTTATATAGGCACCCACAAAACTTTCAAAAACTATAGTCAAAGAAACCTACATTCTTCTTGGCTCTGCTTAGTGCTGGGGCTGATTCACACTGCTCCGGAGGCAGGGGGCATTCTGTTGCAGGGGTCAGGGCCATCATTAATCTCTTGCTTTTTTATGGTCCCTCCAAGTTTCCCAAGGCCACCATTAACCCCTCATCTTTATGGTTCCTCTGGGCGTCAGTCCCAGGGTTTTAGAACACGGCTCAGGTGTTTACAGGCAGGAATAACTGATCAGAATAGAGTTTGATTTTTAAAATAGCCCAGGTCAGCTTTACCGATATCATTAATTCAATGTCACAGTAAAATCAAGTTTATAGTCATTGTTCTAACAAACCTCGAAATCAACATGTGGCCTTTAACTGGTAAAAACGTGTAGTGATACGTTTGGATCTGTTCAAATGTTTCTTAAATAATAAGAGAAGAAAGGATTGCGCCACTGGAAGGAGTCACGGCGGGACTTGTCTGTTCCCTGGGATGAAGTATGGCTAGCACGGAGGAAGTTGCTGAGAGGGGGATGGCGTGCGTGTTGCCCCAGTAACCTGCCCTGACTGCAGGAGCACCGTGATGGGGACGCATGCCACAGGCACAGACAGAACGGGTCCCCTTTGCCTTTCTCGTCCCCTTGATTCACCTCGTGGGAGAGAACCGGAGCCCCCTCTCCCAGCACCGTCTGGGAATCCCACAGAGTCACTTGAAGAAGCAGAGAGATAAGCAGAAGCTTCTCCCGAGACGAGCCACCAGAAAGACAAGGGGTTGAGCCCACGTCACAGGATGAATGTTGCCAGCAACTGGGAACGTCTAGTTTGAAGAGGAGACGATGAGGGAGAAATACAGTAACATTCAAACATTTGGAGCTCAGTAATGTAGGCGATGTCTTAAAACGTGCCTGCGCAGGGGCAGAGAGAAAAATCTGCCCACATCTGAGCAAGGATTCCCACCCCCAAGCCCACTGCGCACCTGGACTTCGCCCCTCTCTTCATGCCACGTGTCCTGCCTTCCTTGCGGGGACTTTGCGACTTCAGATTCCTCCCCTGGCGCCTCCCCCTCTTCTGCGAAATGCGCAAAGCACACTCAGAGCGCTCGTCCCATCCGGCCATGGCCATAAGGGATTCTGTCTGCCTGGCCTGTGGGCAGGAAGCTTTATCATTTACGTAAACTGTAAATATGTGTGTACATACCTATGCATATACACAAATCACATATATAGTTTTGATTATAAATAAAATTCATGTTGCTTAGAGGGAAAAACCAGAAAATGTAGAAAATAGAAATGATCTATATTTCTGCTACCCAATCACTTCTAATATTGTTCTCCTTTTTCCTCATGACGTTTCTCTCTGAGCACTTTTATAAAGTTGTGAGCTTTGTACCTACTCATTTTATATAATGTTCTCTTCGTCTATTAAAACGTAACTACTTTGATGTTATTAAAAAGACTGCAGATAGTCAATAATTTCATACTTTTCCATTATAACACCATCTATTCTATCATTCAGGGGCATTTAGAGTAATTATCAATTGTCACTCTTATAAATATATTGGGTTAACTGATTATAAACCCATCTACTTTTTTCCTCAAAATTCTTCTTTCTCTGCCTTTAGCATTTGCCTCGGGGGGAGGACAAGAGCAGGTGAACGGTTGCAGAGCAGACTTCGAAACTCACAGCAATAATAAGCAAACGCTATTGCTGAGTCTCAAAAGCTTGACTTGGAGTATCAAGTACAATTGTTATGTATTTGTGGCATTTCATTTATACCATAAACAATAACTTGAGCTTGGCCAGTGTGGCTCAATGGTTGAGCACTGACCCAGGCAGCAAGAGGTCGCTGGTTCGATTCCTGGTCAGGGCACATGCCCAGGTGGTGGGCCCGATCCCCAGCGGGGGCATGCAGGAGGCGGCCAGTCAGTGTTCTCTCTCATCGATGTTTCAGTCTCTCTACTTCTCCCTTCCTCTCTCTCAAAACATTATTTAAAAAAGAAAAACAGTAACTTGAAATCATGTGAAATTAGCCAACATAGTTCAGAAGGGACAGAAATGTGCAAGGCAGAGGTGTGAGATATGAGCTGGGGCAGAGCCATGGAGTTAGATGATGCGGGTCTCTGAAGAAAGACCCTGCCCTCCCACCCTCATCACAAGGGCCGAAATCCTTGGGAGAGGTGAGGGGCACAGAATCCTTGATAGGTTTGGGGATCTGAGCATAGTGGAGACCATTCCCTCCTTGCTGACTAGGGACTGGGCAAGAGGTAAGCCTTTACCAGGTCCCGACATCAGCACAGGAAGGTGACACTGGGTAGAGATGGTGGCATGAGCACATCTACATGGAGGTACCTGAGAAAGCGTCACAGAGTTTCCTGTGGCCCCAGAGTGGGACAGAACTGCTTAATTTCACCAGCGTATCTTTGAGGGCAAGGGGGTTGCTAAGAGAGAGCTCGTGTCCGCACCACATGCCCAGGGTTGGGACGTGCCAGAGGTGAAGGGGTGCACTGGGGAACAGTAACTGGAATCCAGTGGGAACCGGATGCCTCCGCAGATGCCACCCTGGGAGAGGCAGGGGGCATGGAGCCCAGGACCCAGGCAGAAAGAAGCATCCCATGACCCCAGGGCACTCTGTCCTTGCCTCGAGGTGACGCGGTCTGTCTCAGGAGGGGAAGCCTGAACCACCTAATAAAAAGTGAAAAACAAACACCAAAAACCAACCCTGAACTAACTAAGAAAACCATAATTTGACTAGCCTAGCCTGAAATGACTATGATTTAGTCTCCCAGTAGTACCAGGGGCTCGATGTCAATGTTAATTTTAGTTGGAGAACAATAATTAGTTAGTTACATTTTGGCATGCTCAAATTTGTCTGCATAATCAATAATCAATACCACACTTTCAGCCTTTTAAGCTGGGTTCAGCCATTGACCATCATGACCATTTATTCCTTCGAAAATTTAATTTATTGCGTAGCTCTGATTCTCTCGGCACTGTACTGGACGTCAAGGTCAGGGCAAGGACAACCCGATGTGCGCCCCCCCCCCCCCCCCCGGTCTGCACTGACTCCCAGCGAGAAGCCTGGCCAGGGAGCAGTATTCCAACGGATCACCCTGGCCACTGCAGGAGGGACGGGTCCCACCTCTGCTTCTCAGAATGAGTGAGACACGACACAGGGACGAGCACCCAGGGAAAGAAGAAGCTGGCCCGGAGTGCCCGGAGTCAGACACAGGGGGTGAGGGGCCGCACCGCCCAGGGGCGCTCGGCGTCCGAAGGTGGGCACTGTGGGGATCACAAACGCACTTGCAAATTCAAGGCTGCGGTGCTGTCGTTGAAAGAAAAAGGTAGAAGAGCTCAAGTCAGTAAACTAAATTCTGTGAGAAATACTTGCTGCATTTGATAGCTTATCCCTTTTACTTTCATTTAAAGAGGTAAATAGCTACCTCCCTTTTCCCTGACTGCAACAGAGACAGCTCATTGCCTACCCCTGTATTCACATTTCACTTTTTCTCTGCTTGTTTTTTTTTTAAAAGGACTTTGCTCAGTATGGTCATATGCTTAGCTTTTCTCCCCCTTCAGATGTGGCCACAGAAATACACTCCAGCCACTGAGCAATAGGTACAAGTATGGGAAGTTGCTCTAGAAAATCATACTCTGGGCTTATGGAATGAAGAGTGGGGGGATCCTAGTTACCAACCATTTAATAAAGACTCCAACTTTGCTTCCCCCATTCCTTCTATTGAAAGCAATAAACGTGTCATGTGTAATTCATTGTTATCATTGGTTATGGGTTTTGTTAAATGCAGTGAAACCTAACCCTCCCTAACACAGAGTGTTGAGGAGAACGGAGAAATACATGTCCCGAATCAGCACAGTCACAAGACGCAAACCAGAAAACTGTAACACTAAAGGAGGCACAGGAGTCACTTGGTCCAACCGTTTCATGTCGTAAACCTCATATTTCACTCTCTGGGTTAAGAAGTTCAAAGGCTGCTCCTCCCATGGCTACGACAATGCCGCAGTCACGCTGCTCCCTCCCGTCCTTGTTTCCGGGCCTAACAGTGACGTCCAGGAATTGCCAGCTACTCTCAGTAACCGGTGCAGAACGAGCATCACACTCGGGTGTTCACTGTGTACTGTCCCCTCCGTGAAACATGCACCCCCTCTGCTTGGCCAGATTGCCAGGCAGCTCCTGCCCCGTGAAAGCTGTCTGCCTCCAAACCTCAGGCACTGGTCACTGCCTCTTCGTGCTCCCTTTAGAATGTGCCTATTTTCTAGTATTATACTTAGGCATGTAAATAAGTAGCCACCATCAATGTGTTACTGTTTCTGTGTTCCCAGTGCCCAGTACTGTAACATAGGTTCTGAATAATGTTTGTTGGGTGGACTTGAACTTCAGATGAGAAAATTGAAGACTCTGAAAAAGTAATCAAACCGCGTGTTAACAGCAAAGAGAGGCAAGGTTCCCATCGGGGGTCAAAACGAAAGAGAAAAGATGAAGCCAAAATATCACTTTTATATCTGACAAAGGTGAAGTTAGAAGACCTGGCTTAAATGTTGGGAACCATGCCCCGCCTGTGTGGCTCAGTGGTTGAACCTCGACCCTGCACCAAGAGGTCGCCAGTTCGATTCCCGGTCAGGGCACATGTCCAGGTTGTGGGCCTGATCCCCAGTGGGGGGCATGCAGGAGGCGGCCGATCGATGTTCTCTCTCATCGATGTTTCCATCTCTCTCCCTCTCTCTCCCCACCTCTAAGATCGATAAAGAAAAAGAACTGTTGGGAAGTGCTAGCGCTAAGCAGACCTGCCCCGCCAGGCCCAGCGGCTGCTCCAGAGACGGCCCCGTGGGTCCCACGGGAGAATCCCGTTCACTGTGACCAGAGGCAAGTGGGAGCTGAGCACAGCCGCCAGGCTTCCTAGGGGATGCAGAGGCTGAGCCTCCGGGGCAGGGTGCTTAGCGGGCGGGGGGAAGCTCAGGGCTGTGACTGGCTGAACCACTTGCACACGAACACAGCCTTCGGACTGGGGAGGAACTGGACCCCACCAACACGCCCCACCTTCATCCCCTCACCTCGCCTGGACCCCACCAACATCCCACCTTCATCCCCTCACCTCGCCTGGACCCCACCAACACGCCCCACCTTCATCCCCGCACCTTGCCTGGACCCCACCAACACGCCACATTCATCCCCTCCCCTCGCCTGGACCCCACCAACACGCCCACATTCATCCCCTCCCCTCGCCTGGACCCCACCAACACGCCCACCTTCATCCCCTCACCTCGCCTGGACCCCACCAACACGCCCACCTTCATCCCCTCCCCTCGCCTGGACCCCACCAACACGCCACATTCATCCCCTCCCCTCGCCTGGACCCCACCAACACGCCCACCTTCATCCCCTCACCTCGCCTGGACCCCACCAACACGCCACATTCATCCCCTCCCCTCGCCTGGACCCCACCAACACCCCACCTTCATCCCCTCACCTCGCCTGGACCCCACCAACACGCCACATTCATCCCCTCCCCTCGCCTGGACCCCACCAACACGCCCACCTTCATCCCCTCACCTTGCCTGGACCCCACCAACACGCCCACCTTCATTCCCTCACCTCTCCTGGACCCACCAACGCCCCACCTTCATCTCCTCACCTCGCCTGGACCCACCAACGCCCCACCTTTATCCCCTCACCTCGCCTGGACCCCACCAACACGCCCACCTCCATCCCCTCACTTTGCCTGGACCCCACCAACGCCCCACCTTTATCCCCTCACCTCGCCGGGACCCCACCAACATGCCCACCTTCATCTCCTCACCTCGCCGGGACCCCACCAACACACCCCACCTTCATCCCCTCACCTCGCCGGCCTCAGCGGGACACCTGCCTGGGCCACTCCCTACACCAGTCTCCGCCTGGATTTCTTCCTGAGTCCCTGGGCAGGCAGCTTCGACACTGTCCCAGAAAAATCTGAACGGGCCAGAACACATCCAGTACATCAACTCTGAGTCCTCTCCATACCAGAGGCTGAAAATGTATCCCCTATTCTATTTTCTGTTCAAAATTATGCCCCGGCATGCTGTCCAATGTAGCATGACAGGTTCTGCCGAGACTGAACGCTATCCTAAGGCTACCCCAAAGATCCTTCCACAACAGAGATGCTCCAGAAAGAAATGAAAGTCCAAAGATTAAATTCCCATAAAAATTGAAGTTATAGCCATTAAAATCCAAGGGGACTAAAGTCTGAAATCAAATTTTCTTGTCCTGTGTATTAAAGTTCAAAGAGCAAAACTCAATTGCAAAAGAAAACCATGCCGCAATTTCTTTTCCTGTTCAGGCTCAGAGCGAGGGATTTTCCGCCAGGTAAGACGGGCCCCGCTACTGCAGTGGTCTCTCTGAGGCGGCTGCGGTCAGTAATTCTACACAGTCTCTCAGCAGCCTCACTCTAAAGAATTGAGAGTTAGCAGGACACACAGAATTATTACATTCTTTTTAATAGGCCTTTTTAATAGGCCTTTTCCAGATCTACCTAGCCTAGAAAGCCATTCCCCTGCCCTTGTAATTAATACAGGCAAGATTTCACCCCGAGAAACAGCACTTCCGAGACCCCAAGAGAAATCTGATGTCCTCTGAGAGATACTCCTGAATTCAGTTTCAGCAAGAAGTCTGTCCTTCGACACCACTTGTCTGTCTGCATTCCAGGGCTGTGGACTTAAGCCAAGTCAGAAAAATGTTCCCAACAGGAAGTTATTTTGAGACTACATATTTAGCATTTTCATTTACATTCACATTTATATTCTTGTGAGAAAAAGAATCCAACCATGGCTTCCTATATCCCCACACAGTGTTATTTGAGGCATCTCTGCCTCCTGGCAAATATATTTTCCCACCGAGCCCTGGGCCTCGACCACTGTCCCGAGGATAGACCTGTGTGGTGACAGGTGCACCTCTGCCAGGAGCAGGCCGGGCGTCCTGTGCCTGTGCCCCTGGCAGGCCGGGCGTCCTGTGCCTGTGCCCCTGGCAGGCCGGGCGTCCTGTGCCTGTGCCCCTGGCAGGCCGGGCGTCCTGTGCCTGTGCCCCTGGCAGGCCTGGCGTCCTGTGCCTGTGCCCCTGGCAGGCCTGGCGTCCTGTGCCTGTGCCCCTGGCAGGCCGGGCGTCCTGTGCCTGTGCCCCTGGCAGGCCGGGCGTCCTGTGCCTGTGTCCCTGGCAGGCCGGGCGTCCTGTGCCTGTGCCCCTGGCAGGCCTGGCGTCCTGTGCCTGTGTCCCTGGCAGGCCGGGCGTCCTGTGCCTGTGCCCCTGGCAGGCCGGGTGTCCTGTGCCTGTGCCCCTGGCAGGCTTGCCTGGGTGTGAAACCTGCCATCTGAAGAAGACTCTTCATTCCCAATTTGTTTAAACTGAAGAATCACTATCCACAGATTCTTACACTGAGCAATTTCTTTTGTTCTTAATCCTCATCCGAAGATATTTTTCCCACTGATTTTTAGAGAGTGGAAGAAAGGGAGGGAGGGAGAGAGAGAGAGAAAGAAACATCAATGTGACAGATGCACGTCAATTGGTTGTCTCTCCCACACACACCCTGACTGGGCCTGGGATCAGGCCAGGGATCGCACCTGCAACCCAATTATGTGCCCATGACTGGGAATCGAACCTGAGACGCTTTGGTGCACGGGCCAAGGCTCTAACCACTGAGCACACCGGCCAGGGCTATGCTAGTGGTTCTGCTGCTTCTGAAGCTCATGCCCCTGGATAAACCAGCGGCAAACGTCCCAGGGCCTGAGAGCTTTTACCCTGCGGCACCCTTCTTTGCAGTCCTGGGACCTACCAGAGGTATCTAATCTCCCTCCGCTCTTAACAGACCCCTTTCCGGAGTCTATTCAAGCGTCTTACCAATTTAATCTACGTCTTGAAGTGGGCCCGTTCCTGCTCTAATTCCACTAAAAGCCGGTGGTGCTTGGCCTGCCGCCCGCCTGTTCACGCAGCCTTTCCTGTGGGGCCCAGCGGCCTTGCATAATTACTCTGGATCCATGGTACAATAATAGAGAAGATGTCTACAAGTTCTAGGTTCCTTGCTTAAACTGTCTGCCTCACTCTGGATGAGACGGCTAATCCCATCCAGGGACATTCTTCCATCAGACATTGAACCCAAGCCTGGGCTCGTTCTGATGGTCACATCTAGATTTCTTCACAGATGGCCTTGACTTCCCTGTGGGGTCCTAATTTTATAAACTTATTTACTGAAGTCGTTAAGTTCCCCCGAGCAAAAGCAGTGCCGGTTTGTCCATCTGCAATGACTGTCACCTGGAACTCCCCTAGGAAGTCCTCTGAACATTTCACATGCTCTTCCTCTCCCGGTTCTGCCCAGATCCTGTGACCACTTGGCACAGCAGAGCGTCTTAAAGACTCCTCCTGCAACCCCTCCAAGCGAGGGCGGAGTTTCCGAAGCCACCCCTCAGTGACTTGGCCTTCTTGGGGGACTCACTCTTTGTTAAATTTGGTTGGGTGTCAGTCACCACTGCTGATCTAATAGCAACAAAAACATCTTCACTTCTTTAAAAGCAGTTAGTCTGGGAACTTCTTATTCCTTTGCTATGGACCTAACCTCATCTGTAAGATGCCTGTAAGATGCCCTTTTCCCATTTACTCTTTTTTTAATAAATGAACTTTAAAAATATCTCCCTCCAGCTTAATCAGCCTCTGTTGCTTTCTTTCCTCTTTGTTTTTTTCTTTTACTAATTTATTTTTGCTACAAATGTTTCCCCTTTTTCCCCCATGGACACCGTCCTCCCAATCCGGCCCCACCCCTCACCCGCGCATTGTTGTCTATATCCATTGGTTACAAACACATGCATATGAGTTCTTTGGTTTATCTCTTCCCTCTCCCCTGCTCTCCCCCCCCCCCCCGAGGTTTGTCAATCTGAACTCTACTTCTTTCTATATCTCTGGGACTATGTAGTCCATCAGTTATTTTATTCATTATATTCCACAAATAAGTGAAATCATGTGGTATTTGTCTTTCTGTGACTGGCTTATTTCACTCATAATATTCTCCGGTTCCCTCCATGTCGTCTCAAAGGATAAGATATCTTTCTTTCTTACAGCTACATAGTACTCCATTGTGTATATGTACCACTGCTTTTTGATCCATTCGTCTACTGATGGACACTGGGCGTTTCCAGATCTTAGCTATTGTAAATAGTGCTGCTATGAACATAGGGGCACATATATTCTTTCTGATTGGTGTCTCGGTCTTCTTAGAGTATATTCCTAGAAGTGGGATCACTGGGTCAAATGACAGATCAATTTTTAATTTTTTGAGGTAACACCATACTGTTTTCCATAGCGGCTGCACCAGTCTGCATTCCCACCAGCAGTGCACTAGAGTCCCCTTCTCTCCACACCCTCACCAGCACTTGTTGTTTGATGATTTGTTGATGGCAGCCATTCTGGCAGGTGTGAAGTGATACCTCATTGTCACTTTAATTGGCATCTGATGACTAGCGATGTTGAGAATTTGATTATATGCCTCTTGGCCATTTGTATGTCTTCTTTGGAGAGATATCTATTTATGTCCTCTGCTCGTTTTTTAATTGGATTCTTTTGTCTTCCTACATATTTTGGAAATTAACCCCTTATGTGATCTATCATTGGCAATTGTGCTCTCCGATATAGTGGGTTCCTTTTCCATCCTGATGCCCTTTTTTTTTTTTTTTTGGTGTGCAGAAGCTTTTTACTTTGATGTAGTCCCATATATTAATTTTTTTTCCTTTGTTTCTCTTGCCTTAGGCATTGTATCAGTGAAAATTCTGCTGCTGCATGTGATCTGAAATTTTGTTGCCTACATTTTCTTCTTGGATTTTTATGGATTCACAAGTCACATTTAAGTCCTTTATCCATTTTGAGTTTATTCTTGTGTGTGGTATAAGTTGGTCTAGCTTCATTTTTTTCATGTAGCTGTCCAGTTTTCCAAATACCATTTATTAAAAAGGCTGTCTTTATTACACTGTATGCTCTTGCTTCCTTTGTCAAATATTAATTGAGCATAATATCTTGGGTCAATTTCTCAGTTCTCTGTTCTGTTCCATTGATCTATGTGCCTGTTCTTGTGCCAGTACCAAGCTGTTTTGATTACAATGGCTTTGTGGTATAACCTGATATCTGGTATTGTGAACTCTCCTACTTTGTTCTTCTTTTTCAAGATTGCTGTGGCCATCCAGGGTCTTTTTTGGTTCCACATAAACTTTTAGAGTATTTGTTCTAGTTCTGTGAAATATCTCATTGTGATTTTAGTGGGGATTGCAATGAATCTATAGATTTTGGGGGGGTAGTATGGACATTTTAATGATATTAATTCTTTCAATCCATGAACAAGGTATATACTTCCACTTTTTTTTATATCTTCCTCTATTTCTTTGTTCAATGTCCTGTAGTTTTCTGCAAAAAGGGTCCTTTACTTCTTTAGTTAAGTTTACTCCTAGGAATCTTAATTTTTTTGAGGCAATGGTAAATGGGATTGTTTCTTTAGTTACTCTTTCTGTGAGTTAATTATTGATGTATGAGAATGAGGTTAATTTCTTGATGTTAATTTGAATCCTGCTACTTTGAAAAATTCATTTACTAGATCTAGTAGATTTCTGATGGAGTCTTTAGGGTTTTCCACATAGAAAATCATGTAATCTGCAAATAATGACAGTTTCACTTCCTCCTTTCCAATTTGAATCCCTTTTATTCTTTCTTCATGTCTAATTGCTGTGGCTAAGACTTCCAGTACTATGTTAAATAAGAGTGGTGAAATTGGGCATCCCTGTCTTGTTCTTGTTCTTAAGGGAAATGTTTTTAATTTTTCTCCATTGAATATGATGTTGGCTATAGGTTTTCCATATATGGCTTTTATTATGTCGAGATATGATCCCTCTATTCCAACATTGCTGAGCATTTTTATCAGAAATGGGTGCTGAATCTTGTCAAATGCTTTTTCAGCCTCTGTTGAAATCATCATATGGTTTTTATCTTTCATTTTATTTATGTGGTATATCACATTTATTGATTTGCAAATATTGCACCAGCCTTGCATCACTGGGATGAATCCCACTTGGTCATGGTAAATACTTTTTTAATGTATTGCTGGATCTGATTTGCTAATATTTTGTTAAGGATTTTGACATCTATGTTCATCAAAGATATTGGCCTATAGTTTTCTTTCTTTGTAGTGTCTTTATCTGGTTTTGGAATTAGAATTATGCTGGCCTCATAATACAAGTTTGGAAATATTCCTTCTTCTTGGATTTTTTGAATAGTTTGAGGAGAATGTTCAGCAAAACTCCCTAGTGAAGCTGTTTGGTCCCAGGCTTTTGTTTGCTGAGAGTATCTTGATTATATATTCAATTTTATTAGTTTTTATTAGTTTGTTCAAGTTTTCTATCTCTTCCCGATTCAGTTTTGGGAGACTGTGTAATTCTAGAAATTTGTCCATTTCACCTAGATTGTCAAATTTGTTGGTGTTTACTTGTTCGTAGTATTTTTTAACAATCCTTTGTATTTCTATGGTGTCAGTTGTTACTTCTCCTTTTTCATTTCTGATTTTGTATGTTTGCATCCTCTCTCTTTGTTTCTTGGTGAGTATGGCTAAGGTTCCATCAATCTTGTTTATCTTTTCAAAGAACCAGCTCTTAGTTTCATTGATCTTTTCAATTGTTTTTTTTTAGTCTCTATGTCATTTATATCTGCTTTGACATTTACTATTTCTTTCCTTCTACTTGCTCTGGATTTTTCTTTTTGTGTACTTCCTAGTACATTAAGTTCTAGGTCTAGAAAGTCAATTAGGAAATTTTCTTGTTTCTTGAGGTAGACCTGTAGTGTTATGAACTTCCTTCTCAGGATTGCTTTCATTGTGTCCCATAGATTTTGTGTTGTTGTGTGTTCATTTCCACTTTCTTGGTATCCAGTAACTTTTTAATTTCTTCCTTGATCTCCTTGGTAACCCATTCATTATTTAATAACATGCTATTTAGCCTCCATGTGTTTGAATGTTTCTGATTGTTTTTATTGTAAATTGATTTCTAGTTTCATGCCATTGTGATCTGAGAAAATGTTTGATAAGACTTCAGTCTTCTTGAACTTGTTGAGACTTATTTTGTGTCCCAACCTGTGGTCTATCTTTGAGAATGTCCCATGTGCACTTGAGAAGAATGTGAATTCTGCAGTTTTGGGGGTGTAATTCTCTGTAGATATATATTAAATCCATTTGATCTAGTGCATCATTTAGAGACTCTATTTCCTTGCTAATTGTTTCTCTATAGAATATATCCAGTGATGTCTGCAGGGTGTTGAAGTCCCCTGCTATGATTGTATTGCTGTCGATTTCACCTTTTAAGTCCTCCACAAGTTTTTAAGTGTATTTTGGTGCTTGTATATTGGGTGCATATATCTTTACCAATGTTATATCCTCCTGTTGGATAGATCCTTTCAATATTATGTAGTGGCTTTCTTTGTCTCTAGTTATGGCCTTCACTTGAAGTCTATTTTATTGGATATGAGTATTGCTACCCCAGCTTTCTTTTCCTTCCATTTGCTTGGAATTTTTTTTTCATCCCTTCACTTTCAACCTATGTGAGTCTTTTGTGAGGTGGGTCTCTTATAAACAGCATATAGATGAGTCATGCTTTCTTATCCAATTAGGTACTCTGTGTCCTTTAATCAGAGCATTTAATCCATTTACATGTAGGGTTATTTTTGATATGTATTCGTTTATTGCCATTTTGTTTATTATGTTAATGTTTCTCTTCTATTTCTTCTGCTTATTACAACAATCATTTTAACATTTCTTGCAGTGCTGGTTTGGTGCTAATATATTCCCTTAGCTTTTTTTTTTGTCTGGGAAGCTCTTTACTTTATCTTCAATTTTGAATGATAGCCTTGCAGAATACAGTTGTCTTGGGTTCAGATCCTTATTTTTCATTACCTTGATTATTTCATGCCATTCCCTTCTGGCCTAGAGTGTTTCTGTTGATAAGTCACCTGATAGCCTTATGGGGGTTCCTTTGTAGGTAACCTGTTGCTTATCTCTTGCTGCCTTTAGGATTCTTTCTTTGTCTTTACTTTTCGGCTTTTTCATTATGATGTGTCTTTGTGTGAGCCTCTTTGGGTTCTTCTTACTTGGGGCTCTCTGGGCTTCTTGAACTTGTATGCCTTTTTCCTTCACCAAATTAGGGAAGTTTTCTGTCACTGTTTCTTCAAATATATTGTCTAACCTTTATTCATGGTCTTCTTCTTCTGGAATTCCTATGATGCAAATGTTGTTATGTTTAATGTTGTCCCACAGTTCTATTAAGCTATTTTCCTGTTTTTTAATTGTTTTTTTTTTCTTTTTGGTTCTCTTATTGGGTGAATTTTTTCTACCCTGAATTCTAATTCACTGATGTAATCCTTGGCTTCCTCTACTCTGCTGGTTATTCCTTCCAATGTGTTCTTTATTTGTACTATATCATACTTCATTTCTACTTCATGGTTTTTCATTTCCAATTTGTTAATTTTCAATATTTCCATATTTTTACTTATACTGTTGAGCTCTTTACTCATGCTGTTGATCTTCCTCATAATCATTACTCTGAACTGTACCTCTGATAACTTGCTTATTTGCATTTTATTTAGCTCTTCTCCTATAGAATTCTCTTATCCTTTCATTTGGGATTTTTTTTCTTTGTTTCACCACTTTGTCTGTCTTAGTGTGTTTTAGAGCCTGCCAAATTTTCCCTGTGGGTGTTGGTGTTCCGCTGCTGTGGTTCCCTCTACCGGGCTGATGGGAGTATGAGAGGACCCACGTTAAACACCATTGTGAAGTCTTACTTTCCTGGGTAGAGTTGCAGGCCAAGGAAAGGTTCAGTTATCCTTTAGCTTTTGCCTGCAGGTTATTAGTCTCAGTTACTTGATAAGCCTTGGGTTGTAGCCCTGAGGGAAATAAAAAATCCCTCCAGTGGACAGGGTAAGAGGATTTCTAGAGGGTGGGGCAATTGCTTGCTGGCAGTCTCTAGCTATTAATCAGCCTTAATTTGCATTTCTCTGGCCTGGCATGGTGGTGTTAAATTCTCAAGGGAGGGGTTGTTCCTTCTGTTGGGGCTCTTAGAAGGGGCTCTTTGAGTAATATGGCTACTGTCTTACAAAGGAAGATTTAGCATAAACTTCCCAGTGTCCTGTTTCCCATCTCTCTGAACCCCCACTCTCTCCACACAGTTCCAGTCCAGTCCACTCACCCTCTGCAGGAGCCTAAGGTGAGTGGCTATAGCTAATTTGGTGCTCTGGCCCTTCAGGTGAGTGCCATTTTCCCCTGACCCTCTCCTTGACAGATCATGCCTCAGCTCTAGTGATCTCAGCCTGGTGTTCTGTGGGTGCCTTTTCTTGTTCTGCCACTCTGCACTGTGGGGCCAGCTTGGGGTTTTAACTCCCAACTTCTCAGAGGGAACTACTCACAGCTAAAACAGCCATCTGCTGCTGTCCATGGGCTCCCAGCCTGGCCTCACTTGCCTCCACAGTTCTGACCAGGCTTGATTTGGTGTCCTCTTTCTGTCCCTAGTTATATGGTTTCTCTCTAGCTGAGCTGCTGTTCTGTTGGTTTTTCCTGATTATTTGTCTTCATTTTAGTTGTAATTTCAGTTTGGTCCTGGGAGATGTTCTGTGAAGCTTCCATTCACTCCACTGCCATATTTTGAATCTCTCCTTTATTTTCTTAATTTTCCACTGCTCCTGGGTTTAAGACTAAAACTGAAGTACCCTTTTCAAACCATTCTAGTTTCTCCTTGTTTTTCTGAGCAAATGGGATTATTAGAGACAAACAGTTCCAGAAACTGAGCATTTTTGTTTCCTTCTAAGCCTTTGGGTTTGTAATAATATTATTTAGTTGATTTTATAGCTTAAAGGATGGCATTTAAGGGCTCATATCTCCTATGGTGAAGACATAACTTGGTCTTAGATAGTAGCATTAGAATTTATGCTATTAACATAGAGCCAATCTGAGAATCGATGACGGAACAGTGAATCTTAAAAGTTGGTAGAATTGCCACATGAATTCAATTTTAGTCCCTCCACAGTGCTTTTCTTGATCTTAATAGGAATAGAACCTGGCATATGTGATCTAGATTATCAAACTAGGCTTCTTACTGACCATATAATGCTAAAAAATTTTACATGCAGAATTAGGCTGCCTTGCAATTTAAAAGTGGCAAATATTCTGTGGATCTAAAATGCCTAAAACACTTGTAAAACTCTTCTCTACAATAGAGTCTTTAACTCAATTGAGGAAGAGCCAGGCCTGTGACATAAGCTAAAGCAGCCTTCCCACAGCCTTTAACACAACTAAAGGGTTGTGTCTTATTTTCTTATCCAAGTTGCATAAGTCATAAGGTGCAGTCACCTGCCAAGCTCAAAATAACTCATGACAGCTACAGCTTCTTTCCCAGGCTACCCAAGTTCAAAGCCAAGTGTATAAACTATGTTTAACCTAAATAAATCTCTATAAGCCAATAGGTCAATACATTTTCCCCCAAATCACAGTCCAAGACCCCCAGTTGTGGGCCTTAGATATACAAAAACTACCCAAAAATTGTTCCTTAAAATTTTCTCTTTTTGTTTTTATTTCTCAATATTCCTGGTGGGAAAAAATTGGGGGATCTCCAAGGATCACTCCCCAATAAATATCTCGCTCTTATTCTACACTCAGAACAAGTTGTTAAGTACAACAAATTAGAAAAGTCAGAGACCAAAAATATCACCTGTTAATAACAGTCTGCAGGACATGGCTTGTTTGGTGGAGGTGCTGGGTGTGGATAAGGTCTCCTGTGTTTAAGCAGCCTAACCAGTGAAGATTTACAACTTAACACGAGGCTCATTCCCAGCAGGAGCAAAGTTGGAGCTCAGTCAATTCTTTCCAAAGTTGACAATCAAATAAGAAACTTCATCTCTATAGAAGCTGAATGAATAAAGGATGAAGAGAGACCTGGAGTAACATTAATACTTGTAAACATAGTTAAAAATCTTTGTTTATTGGTTTTTATAGAGAGGGTAACTTTTCTCAAGATATTTGTGTAACAATGTAATATTCTCATATTTAGTGTCCCTAAACATAATGCACTACAATTAAATAAATCCCATTTGTGGAATATCAATTTAATAATATCAATGATGTTGCCCTGACCTGTTTGGCTCAGGGGTTAGAGTGTTGACCTGCAGTCTGGAGAGACTCAGGTTCGGTTCCTGCTAAGGGCACATACCTCGGTTGCAGTTTGTCCCCGGCCCTGGATGGGTTGTGTGGGTGGCAACCACTCGATGTGTCCCTTTCACATCAATGTTTCTCTCTCTCTCTCTCCCCCTCCCACACTATCTGAACAAAAAATAGAAAAAAATATGTCCTCGGATGAGGATAAAAAAAAAATAATATCAATGTTAATCCATTTTAATAAAATTTGATATCAGAAAGTCAATTTTAGAATTCAGTCTTCAACTCCACAATTTGACTAATGTACTCAGAGTTATTAGGTTTGTTCTTGAAATGTATTTCCCATAAGATTGCAGGCCAGATTATTCCCTGCCAAATAATTAGTAGCAATAAGTACATTGGAGCATATGTTTGTGTGATTATTTTTTCTAAAAAAAAAATACAAAAAAAAAAACCGTATAGAGATTAAATTTCATAGAAACTGTTTTATTATTTATTATTATTATTATTTTTAATCCTCACTCGAGGACATTTTTCCATATTTTGTTCAGATAGAGTGGGAAGGAGAGAGAGAAAGAGAAACATCCACATGAAAGGGACACATTGAGTGGTTGCCACCCGCACGACCCAACCAGGGCCGGGGACAAACTGCAACCGAGGTAGTGCCCTTAGCGGGAACCGAACCTGGGTCTCTCCGGACCACAGGCCAATGCTCTAACCGCTGAGCCAAACCGGCCAGGGTTTCGTTTTTGTTTGTTTTTTATTGTTTTCCTCATCATTTATCCCCCTATACCCTCCTCCAACTCGACCCACCCACCTACTCCTGACATTCAGGACACTGTCGTCCATGTCCATGAGTTCTTTCTCTTTTTTATTGTTCAACCCTACACCCTCAGCACTCCCCACAGATCTGTCAGCCTACATTCTATCTGAATCTGTTTTGATTTGCTTGTTAGATCAGTTTGTTCATTAGATTCCACATATGAATGAAATGTTATGGTACTTGTCTTTCTCTGACTGGCTTATTACACTTAGCATAATGTTCTCCAGGTCCATCCATGCTGTCACAAAGGGTAAAATTTTCTACTTCTTTATAGCTGAGTAGTATTCCATCCTGTAATTGTGCCATAGCTATTTGATCCATTCATCCACTTATGGACACCTGGGATGTTTCCAAATCTCGACTATGGTAAACAAAACTGAAATAAACATAAGGGTGCATATATTCTTTTGAATTAATGTTTCACATTTCTTCAGATAAATCCCCAGAAATGGAATCACTGGGTCATAAGGCAGATCCATTTTTAATTTTTTGAGGTATCTCCATGCTGTTTTCCATAGTAGTTGCACTAGTCTGCATTCCCACCAGAAGTGCACAAGTGTTTCCCTTTCTTTGCATCTTCACCAACACTCATTATTTGTTGATTTATTGATGACAGCCACTCTGAGAGGTGTGAGGTGATACCCATTGTGGTTTTAATTTGCTTTCTCTGATGATTAGTGACCTTGAGCATCATTTCATGTGTCTATAGGCTATCTATATGTTCTCTTTGGAGAGTGTCTATTAAGGTCCTTTGCCCATTTTTAATTAGATTGGTTTTAGGTGTTGAGTTTTATACACTCTTTATAAATTTTGAATATTAACCCCTTATCAAATATATCAGCAAATATGTGCTCCCATTTAATGGGTTGTTTGTTTGTTTTTTCATTTTTTTGATGGTTTCCTTTACTGTGAAAAAAAATATTTAATATGATGTAGTCCCACTTGTTTCTTTTTTCTTTTGTTTCCCTTGCCTGAGGAGATATATCAGAAAAAATAATGCTACAAGAAATGTCCGAGATTTTACTGCCTATGTTTTCTTCTAGGATTTTAATTATTTTGAGGCTAACATTTAAGTTTTTAATTTATTTTGAGTTTATTCTTGTGTATGGTGTAAGAAGGTAGTCTAGTTTCATTTTTTTACATTTATCTGTGCAATTTTCCCAACACCAATTATTGAGTAGACTATCTTTAGCCCATTTTATGTTTTTGCCTCCTTTGTCAAATATTAATTGACTATAAAGGCATGGGATTATCTCTGGGCCCTCTATTCTGTTCCATTGATCTTTATGTCTGTTTTTATGCAGTATCATACTATTTTGATTAGCATGACCTTGTAGTATAGTTTGGTATTAGGTATCATGATTCCTTCAATTATGTTCTTTCTCAAGATTGCTCTTGCTATTTGGGGTCTTCTTTGGTTCCAAAAAAATTTTTGGAATATTTTTTCTAGTAGTGTGAATTGTGCCATTGGTATTGTGATAAGAATTGCATTGAATCTGTATAATTCTTTGGGTAGTATGGACAGCTCTGGCCGGTTTGGCTCAGTGGTTAGAGCGTCGACCTACGGTCCAGAGAGACCCGGGTTCGGTTCCCGCTAAGGGCACGTACCTCGGTTGCAGTTTGTCCCCGGCCCTGGTTGGTCGTGCGGGTGGCAGCCACTCGATGTGTCCCTTTCACATCGATGTTTCTCTCTCTCTTCCTCTTTCTCCCTCCCACTCTATCTGAACAAAAAAATGGAAAAAACATGTCCTCGGGTGAGGATAAAAAAAAAAAAAAAGAAAAGAATTGCATTGAATCTGTATAATTCTTTGGGTAGTATGGACATTTTAATGATGTTAACCCTTCCTATCCATGGACATGGTATATACTTTTACTTATTTGTATCTACTTCAATTTCTTTCTTCAATGTCTTTTAAGTTTCTGAGTACAGGTCTTTTGCATCATTGGTTACATTTATTCCTAGGTATTTTATTATTTTTGAAGCAACCATGAATGGGATTTTTCTTAGTTCACTTTCTGATAGTTCATTATTGATGTATAAAAATGCAACTGATTTCTAGATATTTACTTTGAAGTGTGCTACTTTTCTTAATTCATTTATCAGTTCTGGTAGTTCTTTGGTGGAATCTTAAGAGTTCTATATATACAGTATCATGTTATTTGCACATAATAACAGTTTTACTTCCTTTCCAATTTGGATGTCTTTTATTTTTTTATTTTTGTCTGATTGTTATGACGAGGATTTCCATTACTATGTTAAATAAGTGGTGAAAGTGGACATCCTTGTCTTGCTCCTAATCTAAAGTGTAAAGAAAACGCTTTTAGTTTTTACCTACTGAGTTTGATGCTGACTGTGGGTTTGTCATATATGGCCCTTATTATGTTGATATATGTTCCCTTTCCTCCCATGTTGCTAAAAGTTTTTATCACTAATGGGTGCTAAAATTTATAAAATGCTTTTTCTGCCTCTATTGATATGATCATGTTCTTCTTATTCCAAGTTTTCTTTATGTGGTATATCACATTTATTGATTTGTGGATATTGTACCAACCTTGCATCCTCAGAATAAATCCCACTTGATTATGGTGTATGATATTTTTAATGTATTGCTGGATTTGGTTTGCTAATATTTTGTTGAGGATTTTAACATCTATATTCATCGGGAATACTGGCCTACAGCTTTTTTTATTCATAGTGTTTTTATCTGGTTTTGGAATTAGGATAATGCTTGCCTCCTAAAATGAGCTTGAAAGTCTCTCCTCCTCTTGAATATTTTAGAAGAGTTTGAGAAGAATAGGTCGTGTTAGTTCTTTTCTGAATGTTTGGTAAAATTCACCTGTGAAGCCATCCAGTGCAGGGCTTTTGTTTGTTGGGAGCTTTTTTTTTTTTATCCTCACCTGAGGACATTTTTCCATTTTTTGTTCAGATAGAGTGGGAGGGAGCGAGAGGAAGAGAGAGAGAAAGAAACATCAATGTGAAAGGACACATCAAGTGGCTGCCTCCCGCATGACCCAACCAGGGCCAGGGACAAACTGCAACCGAGGTACACACCCCTAGTGGGAACTGAACCCAGGTCTCTCTGGACCACAGGCTGATGCTCTAACCGCTGAGCCACACTGGCCAGGGCATGTTGGGAGCTTGTTGATTACTGTTTCAATGTCACTACTTGTAATCTCCCTATTCAGATTCTCTGATTCTTCCTAATCCAGTTTTGGAAGATTGTACATTTCTAGGAATTTATTCATTTAATCATATTGTCCAATTTGTTGACATATACTTGTTCATAATGCTTCCTTACAATCCTTCATATTTCTTTGGTGTCAGTTGTTTCTTCTCTTTCATTTCTCATTTTACTTATTTGGACCCTCTCTCCTTTTTTCTTGATGAGTATGGATAAAGGTTTGTTAATCTTGTTTATCCTTTCAAAGAACCAGCTCTTATTTTAATTGATCTTTTGTATTTTTTAGACACTATTTTGTTTATTGCTGCTCTGATCATTATTATTTCCTTCCTTCTATGCACCTTGAGTTTTGTTTGTTTTTCTTTTTCAAGTTCTTTTAATTGTAAAGCTAAGTTGTTTATTTGAACGTTGTTGTTTTTTTTGTTCTTGAGATAGGCCTGTAATGCTATGAATTTTCCTCTTAGGACTGCTTTCTATTGTCCCACAGATTTGGAGTTTTGTGTTCTCATTTTCATTTGTTTCAAGGTATCTTTTGATTTTTTTTCCTTGATGTCATTATTAACCCATTCATTGTTTTAGTAACATGTTACTTAACTTCCATGTCTTTGTGTGTGTGTGTGTTTTCTTGTGATTGATTCCTACTTTCATACCAATATGGTGAGAGATAATGTTTAATATGATTTCAATCTTCTTAAACTTATTGAGACCTGTTTTGTGTCCTAATATGTCCTCTATCCTAGAAAATGTTTCTCCATGCACTTGAAAAGAATGTACATTCTATAGCTTAGTTGTAATTTTGATGGGGTTGTGGGAGAAGGTGAGTATCGCGTTTACCTACACTACCATTCAGAACCAGCTAAAATCAAGCTGAATGGAAGTCCTACAACTACAAAATTAAAGAAAAGGCCATATCAAGACTGAATCCAGCATGGGGTAAGCAGCTCAAAAGGTATCAGAGACTTATGGAGAAGAAATGAGGAGTTTGGCATCGAGGTGAGAGCTGAAGAGGCAGTTTTCTCCCAGACAGACAGACATGCTGGTGGAGGCCATGGTTCCTTGGGTAGGCCCTTCCCTGGGGCAGTGGACAGACACTATATGTCAGACTCCAGCATCCTGCTTCACACTGTTTGCCCCACCCTGATGCCCTGCCCACCCAACTTTTGAGCTCATCCAAGCTGTTTCCATTGGCTTTACCATAGGATTGGCCTGTCTTGGCTCCTACTTCAGATTTTCCTAAATTGTCTCAAACAAACAGTATCTGGCCTCAGTGAGCCCCATACCTCTTCCTAAATGCCCCAGGCCTGGCACTAGAAGCAGCCAGCCTTGGTTCACAGCTTGGCTTTGCCTGGGCAGCTACAAACCCAGCATAAAAAGCAGCCATCTTTAGATTGCTTTGTAGCTTATGCCTGGTGGACTCAGGTAGAACACGGGCAGTGGCTGACCTTGCCCTAGATCCAGCACACCCAGTGGACAGCTTCAGACCATGTCAAAGTACCACCACACAGCCACGTCCACAAATGACACACTCAAGTAATGGACTCAGTGGGTACCATAGCACTGTTAAAGTAAGTCATTCTCTGTGTGGTGGACCACTGCACTGTTGATCCTTCAAGGTAGTCAGAGGTCATTGGTCAGTGGGCACGGCCAGTCTCTGCAGATGATCAGCCTGAGAAAATCCCTCCCATTGATGTGTCAACAGCAATTAAGTCTCAATTACAACAGAAGAGTATACAGTCCCCATGAGGGGAGCACCTCAAGGATGCAAATGGGGTGATAAGAAAGGCTGTGCCACTGTATCCTACAGGACACCTACTACAAGAGGCCACCTTAGGAAGCCCAGGAGACATAGCAACTCCATCTAATACATAAAAACAAACACAGGGAGGCATCCAAAATGAAGACACATAGAAATATGTCCAAATGAAAGAACAGAACAGAACTCCAGTAAAAGAACTAAACAAAATAGAGATAAACAATCTAACAATAGCAGAGTTCAAAACATTGGTTATAACAATGCTCAAGGAACTTAGTAAGAACTTCAAGGAATTTAGTGAGGACCTGAAGAACAAAAATAAATAAATAAATAAAGAGGACCAGTCAGAAATGAAGTATGCACTAAATGAAATAAAGAATAATTTATAGGAAATCAATAATAGAGTAAGCGAATTCAAGAAACAAACCATTGATTTTTAAAGTAAAGAAGCAAAAAGAAAATACCCAATCAAAACAGCAAAAGGAAAAAAGAATCCAAAATAAATAAGGATAGTGTAAGGAGCCTCTGGGACAACTTCAAGCATACCAACATTTGCATCATGGGGGCGCCAGAAGGAGAAGAGAGAGAACAAAAAATTGAAAATTTATTTGGAAAAAATAATGATAGCATATTTCCATAGCATGGTGAAGGAAACAGACATACAAGTTCAGGCAGCACAGAGAGTCCCATAAAAGACAAACTCAAAGAGGCCCACATCCAGACACATTCTAACTAAAATGCAAAAGGTTAAAGACACAGAGAAACAAAATGAACAGTAGAACAGAAACAAACTCATAGATATAGAGAATTTTTTGTTGGTTGCCAGATGGGGGGGCAGGTTGAGGGGATGTGCAAAAACAGTAAAGGAATTAGGAAGTACAAATTGGTTTTAGATTGATGAACCTCAGAGGAAGGGGGGAGAAGGGTGGGAAGAGATAAAGGAAAGAATTTACATGCATATGTGCATAACCAATGAACACGGACAATATTGTAGGGAAGGCAGGAGGGAGACAGGAATGAGGTAGGAGGTCATTGGAGGGAAATGACAGACAGCTGTAATACTTTCAACAATAAAGATAATTTTTTTAAAAATGTCATATGAATCATTCACAAATCATTAAAGTAAAGCCCATGAACTACCTTAAAATATCTGCAAAAACACTATTTTTCAATAAGGTCACATTCTGAGATAGTAATGGTTAGGATTTAAATATCTTTGGCAGGGAGGTATAATTAAATGTATAAATATTTTAATTTGTATTTTTTTTTATTCTAAAAATGTTATTAAGGCAACAGTTACAGATTGAATTGTGTCCCTCTAAAAATTCACATGTTAAAACTGTAACCCTCAATGTGACTATATTTGGAAATGGAGCCTTTAAGGAGGTAGTAAAGGTTAATGGAGGTCATAAGATTAAAATCTTAGTTGTATACAAGTGGTGTCTCATTAAGAAGAAGGAAACACATGAGAGAAATTTCTCTTTGCACATGCATGGTGGGAGCGGGGAGTCCATGCGAAGACCCCAGGAGAAGGGGGCCATCCACAAATCAGGAACAGAGGTCTCACCAGAAACTAACCCTGATGGCATTTTGATCGTGGACTTCTAGATTCCAAAAACATGAGGAAATAAAAATCTATTTCTTCCAAAACCCAATTTGTGATATTTTGTTATGGAAGTCCTAGAAGAGTAATATGGCGACTGAATAAAAACACATTGTTGGTTTTTGTATCAGTCATGTATCTTACATTTTTCTTCAAATAGGTGAATCATGACAAGGCAAAGAAAGGATGAAAAAGGAGAAAAAATGAGGAAGCTCAACATCACGAGTAAAGATATGGAAACATTGAAAATCAAGCAACTGGAAATGAAAAACCACCAAGCATAAATGAAGAAAGACATAGCAGAAATTAAGAACACATTGGAACACTGGAAAAACTAAATAGAAGAGTAAAAGAAGCAGAGGATTGGATCAGTGAATTGGAAGACAGGGTAGAAAAAAATCATCCAAACAGAGAACCAAAAAGAAAAAAACAATTTAAAAACAGGAAGACAGTTTAAAGAACCATGGGACAACTTGAAACAACATCCACATCATAGGAGTTCCAGAAGAAAAAGAAAATGAGCAAGGGTTAGAGAATATATTTGAAGAAATAGTGAGAAAAAACTTCCCTAACTTGGTGAAGGAAAAGGGCATACAAGTTCAAGAAGCACATAGAGCCTTAAGTAAGAAGAACTCAAAGAGGCCCACACCAAGACACATAATAATTAAATTGCCAAAAATTAAAGACAAAGAGAGAATCCTAAAGGGAGCAAGATATAACAAAGAGGTTACCTACAAAGGAACCTCCATAAGACTATCAGATGACTTATCAACAGAAACACTACAGGCCAGAAGGGAATGGCATGAAGTAATCAAGGTAATGAAAAACAAGGATCTGAATCCAAAACTACTCTATCCAGCAAGGCTATCATTCAAAATAGAAGGTGAAATAAAGAGCTTCCCAGACAAGCTAGAATATATTAGCACCAAATCAGCACTGCAAGAAATGTTAAAAAGGACTGCTGTGATTGGTAAATGAATTAGGACGCAAAATATAACCACAATAAACAAAATGGCAATAAATAAATACATATAATTAATAATCTGAAATGTAAATGGATTAAATATGCTCATCAAAAGACAGAGTACCTGATTGGATAAGAAAGGATGACTCATTTATGACATGACTCATTTATGTGTTATTTGCAAGAGACACCCCTCACAACAAAAGACTCACATAGGTTGAAAGACAAGGGATGGAAAAAAAATTTTCCAACCAAACAAAAATAAAAAAAGAGGTGGGTAGCAACTATAATATCTAATAAAAAAGAGTTCAAAATGAAGGCCATATCTAGACAAAGAAGGCCACTACCTAATATTGAAAGGATCTATCAAACAGGAAGGTATAACCTTGATAAACATATATGAACCCAATATAGCAGCACCAAAATATATTTTAAAACTTCTGGAGGACTTCAAAGGAGAAATCAACAGCAATACAATCATAGCAGGGGAGTTCAAAACCCCACTGATATCACTGGATAGATCCTCTAGACAAAAAAAACAGAGACTCTAAATGATGCACTATATCACATGGATTTAATAGATATCTACAGAGCATTACACCCCAAAACAGCAGAATTTACATTCTTCTCAAATGCACATGGGACATTCTCAAAGATAGACCACAAAGTAGAACACAAACTAAGTCTCTACAAGTTCAAGAAGATTGAAATCATATCAAGCACCTTCTCAGATCACAATAAATGAAACTAGAAATCAAGTACAACAAAAACATTTAACACATGGAGGCTAAATAACATGTTATTAAATAATAAATGGGTTACAAAGACGATCAAGGAAGAAATTAAAAACTTACTGGAAATCAATGAAAATGAACACACAACAACAAAAAATTTATGGGTCTCAGTGAAAGCAGTCCTCATAGGGAAGTTCATAGCACGACAGGCCTACCTGAAGAAACAAAAAAAAATTTTCAATGACTATCTAACCTCACAACCTATAGAACTAGAAAACAAACAAACAAACAAAAAAACCCAGAGCAAGTAGTAGAAAAGAAGTAGTAAAAATCAGACCAGAAATAAATGACATAGAGACTAAAAACACAATTCAAAAGATCAATGAAACAAAAGATCTGGTTCTTTGAAAAAATAAACATTGATAGATAGACCCTTAGCTATACTCACCATGAAACAAAGAGAGAGGACCCAAATAAACAAAATCAGAAACGAAAGAGGAGAAGTAATAAATGACACCACAGAAAAACAAAGGATCTTTAACAAATACTATGAACAATTATACGGCAATGAATTGGACAATCTATGCGAAATGGACAAATTTCTAGAAATATATAGTAACCCAAAACTGAACAGGGAAGAGGTAGAAAGCTTGAACAAACCAATAACAACTAAGGAAATTGAAGCTGTAATCAAGAATTTCCCAGCAAACAAAAGCCCAGGCCCAGACAGGTTCAAAGGAGAGTTTTTCTGAAGATTCAAAGAAGTAATACCCATTCTCTTCAAACTATTCCAAAAAATTCAAAAGAAGGAAGACTGCCATACTTGTTTTATGAGGCCAACATTCCAAAACCAGATAAAGACACTACAAAGAAAAAAAAACTACAGGCCAATATCCCTGATGAACATAGATGTGAAAATCCTGAAGAAGATGTTAGCAAATCAGATCCAGCAATATATTTTTAAAAAATTCTTCACCATTACCTAGTGAGATTCATTAGGTATACATTAGGGATACAAGTCTGGTACAATATTTGCAAATCAATAAATGTGATACACCACATAAACAAAATGAAAGATAAAAACCATGTGATTATATCAATAGATGCTGAAAAAGCATTTGACAAAATCCAGCACTCATTTCTGATAAAAACACTCAGCAATGTGGGAATAGCGGGATATTATCTCGACATAATAAAAGCCATATATGAAAAACCTAAGTCAACATCATATTTGAAGGGCAAAAACTAAAAGCATTTTCCTTAAGAACAGGAACAAGACAGGGATGTCCACTTTCATCACTCTTATTTGACATAGTACTGGAAATCTTAGCCACAGCAATTAGACATGAAGAAAAAATAAAAGGGATACAAATTGGAAAGGAGGAAGTGAAACTGTCATTATTTGCAGATGATATGATATTATACATAGAAAATGCTAAAGACTCAATGACGAGAGTGTGGAGAAAAGGGGACTCTAGTACACTGCTGGTGGGAATGCAGACTGGTGCAGCCACTATGGAAAACAATATGATGTTACCTCAAAAATTAAAAATTGAACTTCCATTTGACCCAGTGATCCCACTTCTAGGAATATACCCTAAGAAGCCTGAAACACCAATCAGAAAGAATATATGTACCCCCGTGTTCATAGCAACACTATTTACAATAGCTAAAATCTGGAAACAGCCCAAATGTCCATCAGTAGACGAATGGATAATAAAGCAGTGGTACATATACACAATGGAGTACTATGCAGCTGTAAGAAAGAAAGATCCCTTATCCTTTGAGATGACCTGGAGGGACCTGGAAAGTATTATCCTAAGTGAAATAAGCCAAGCAGAAAAAGACAAATACCACATGATCTCACTTATATACGTAATATAATGAACATAACAGTCTGAGGAATACGGTAAACCCAGAAACATGGAAGTAGGGCACAGACTGACATCCCTCAGAAGGGGGTGGAGGAGTGGGAAGAGATAAACCACAGAACTTATATGCATGTATACATAACCAATAGAAATGGACAACAAAGCTGGGGATGAGGTGGGGAAGGGGTGGGGAGGGGGGTGTCAATGGGGTAAAAAAAGGAGAAACATCTGTAACAAAAAAATAAATTAAAAATTTTTTAAAAATCTACTAGATTTAATAAACAAATTTGGCAAAGTATCGGGATACAAAATTAGCATCAAGAAATTAACAGCATTTTTATACACTAATAATAAACTCACAGAAAGAGAAAAAAAATCACATTTACCATTATGGCAAAAAAATTAAGATACCTAGAAATAAACTTAACCAAAGAAGTAATGGATCTATTTGCAGAAAACCACAGGGCACTGAAAAAAGATATAGAGGAAGATATACAAAAGTGGAAGCACTGCCCTGGCCGGTTTGGCTCAGCGGTTAGAGCGTCGGCCTGCGGTCCGGAGAGACCCGGGTTCGGTTCCCGCAAAGGGCATGTACCTCGGTTGCAGTTTGTCCCCGGCCCTGGTTGGTCGTGTGGGTGGCAGCCACTCGATGTGTCCCTTTCACGTCGATGTTTCTCTCTCTCTCTCTCTGTTCCTCTCTCTCCCTCCCTCTCTACCTGAACAAAAAATGGAAAAATGTCCTCAGGTGAGGATAAAAAATAATAATAATAATAATAATAATAAAAAGTGGAAGCACATACCTTGTTCATGGATTGGAAGAATTAACATCATTAAAATATTCATACTACCAAAAAAAAATCTATAGATTCAATGCAATCCCCATTAAAATACCAACAACATATTTCACATAACGAGAACAAATACTTCAAAAGTTCATATGGAACCAAATAGCCAAAGCAATCTTGAAAAAGAACAAAGTAGGAGGGATCACTATACCAAATATCAGGTTATACCACAAAGCCATTCTAATCAAAACAACCTGGTACTGGCATAAGAACAGGCATATAGATCAATGGAACAGAACAGAGAACCCAGAAATTGACCCAAGACATTTTGCTCAATTAATATTGGACTGTGGTGGCAGAAGCATGCAGTGGAGTAGAGACAGCCTCTTTCATAAATGGTGTTGGGAAAATTGGACAGCTACATGCAAAAAAAAAAAAAATGGAACTAGACCAACAAGTTACACCATACACAAAACAAACTTAAAATGGACAAAAGACTTAAATGTGACTTGTGAATCCATAGAAATCCTAGAATAGTTATACATTCAACAAAAGGAAGACAAAGAATCCAATTTAAAAAATGGACAGAGGACCTAAACAGACACTTCTCCAAAAAGTACATACAAATGGCCCATGGACATATGAAAAAAATTCTCAACATCACTAATCATCAGAGAGATTAATTAAAACAACTATGAGGTATCACCTCACACCTGCCAGAATGGCTGCCATCAACAAATCCTCAAATAACAAGTGGAGAAAAGGGGACTCTAGTGCACTGCTGGTGGGAATGCAGACTGGTGCAGCCACTGTGGAAAACAATATGGTGTTTTCTCAAAAAATTAAAAATGGAACTTCCATTTGACCCAGTGATCTCACTTCTAGGAATAAATCCTAAGAATCCTGAAAGAATACCAATCAGAAATAATACATCTACCCCTATGTTCATAGTAGCACTATTTACAATTGCTAAGATCTGTAAATAGCCCAAGTGTCCATCAGTAGATGAGTGGATAAAAAAGCTGTGGTACATGTACACAATGGAACATTATGCAGCTGTAAGAAATAAGGATCTCTTGTCCTTTGAGACGAAATGAAGGAAGTTTGAGAGTATTACGCTAAGCGAAATAAGCCAATCAGAGAAAGACACATACCACATGGTCTCACTTATTTGTGGAATATAATGAACAAAACAAGCTGATGAACAAAATAGACCCAGAGACATAGAAAGGAGTATGGTTCAGACTGACAAACCTCAGAGTACGGGGTGGGAGGGATGGATGAGATAAACCAAAGAACTCATATGCATGTATGCGTAACCAACGGACATAGACAACAATGCCGGGGAGGGGGTATAAGGAGGAGGGTGTCTAGAGGGGAAAAAAAAAACCATACGTAACAAAAATAAATAAATAAATTTTTTTAAAAGGAGGAATAAATGTAGGATTTTAATTGTTGCTATAGTTATAATTTATTTTTAAAATTTTGCTAGTGTTAGATAATTTTTTCTCAAGCAATATCTTAGATTCACTAAGCTATGGATTTGCAGATATAAATTATTAACTGTTTAGGGTATCCATCAAATCTATTGCTAAACAAAGAGAAAAAGGGCAAAATAAAAAAAAGTTTTCCTTGTTTTTCACATTCAGTGACAGGGATTAAAGAGAGGTAAAAGGTGACAAATTGAATAAAATGCTTATGCATTTACTTTACTCTCTCTAATTTATAATCTAATATTTTAACATTAGTTTAATTATTTTCAATTAAAATATCTTGTTAACATTTCTATTTGCAACCTGTTGCTGAATCTAATTTTAACAACTCACCCCCATATATCATATAGATATTAGTTTGGCAGTGTGTTAAGTAGAATCTTAAAGATGTCTTTTCGAGATTCCCATTATCTAATTATCTAATCAAACACTAATCTGGGTACTTATGTAGAGAAATTTTGTGGCTATAATTAAGGTTACTAATCAGATGAGCTACAATCAATAGATTTTTCTGGATTACCTCAGTGTGCCCTGTCTAATCATGTGAACCCTTAATAAGTAGAAGTGGAGGGCACAAGAGTTGGTCAGAGGGTGCGGAAGATGTGCAAGGCAGGAAAGGAGACAGGACACAGAAACCTGACAAGCACTCAACCGCCCTTGCTGGTTTGAACTGGGTCATTGCAGGGGATTTGGGCACCCTTCAGAACAACCCCTCGCTGACAGGCAGCAAAGACCAGGGGCCTGAGTTCTATAACTGCAAGGAACTGGATTCTGCCAGCCACATGAATGAACCTCAAAGCAGATTAAACTTCAGAACTTCCAGGAAGGAAGCAGCCCTGCTAACACCTTGATTCTGGCCTGTGAAACACGAACAAAGAACTACCTGAGCTATGATGTGACCAGACATTTTGGTTATAGAATTACGAATAATAAGTAGATATTGTCTTAAGAGGCTCCATTTGTGGTATTTTGTTAGCAGCTTTAGAAAACCAGTACAGAAAGTTTTAATTAGGGAATATTCTTTCAATGGCATAGTATAATTTTTCACCCATTTATAGTAATACACATTATTGAAAGTGATAATGTCAATTTCTCAACATTGATGAATTCAGGATATGACAAGAAAAAAATCAGCAACATAATAGAAAAAGAAAACTATTCTGCTTTGTGAAAACTACCATTAAAAAAATGAACAGGTAATCCACATATTAGGAGACAATATGCACAATGCATGTATCTGAAAAAGATTGAATCCATAATGTATAAAAAATTTTAGTAATTCAATAAAATGAATCAATCCAATAACAATGGATAAAAGATTTGAATAGAAATGAAGATATATGAATGGTTAATAAGCACATGAAAAAGTGCTTGATATCGGTCATCAGAGAAGTAAAAATTAAAACCATAGTGTAATACCACTTATTCAAATATACACTCAATCAATTGACTAAAAACAAACAAATAAGGTGCCAAATGCCAGGGAAGAAGGGAGCCCTCATCCACTGCTGGTGACACTGTAAGAGGTGCAGTAACTTTGGAAACTATTTGGCCGTTTATATAAAGTTGAATACACCCTTAACTTCATAACCCAGAAATTTCACTCAGGTATTTATTTATTTATTTATTTAATCCTCACCTGAGGACATTTTTTTTTTTTCCATTTTTTGTTCAGATACAGTGGGAGGGAGAGAGAGGAAGAGAGAGAGAAACATCGACGTGAAAGAGACACATCGAGTGGCTGCTACCCACACAACCCAACCAGGGCCGGGGACAAACTGCAACCGAGGTACGTGCCCTTAGTGGGAGTCAAACCCGGGTCTCTCTGGACCACAGGCCGACGCTCTAACCGCTGAGCCAAACTGGCCAGGGCCACTCAGGTATTTATTAAAAAAAGAGAGAGAGAAAAAACTTATGCCCACGAAAGACCTATGCCTGTATGGCAGTAACTTAATTCATATTAGCAAAAAATTTGAAACAACCCAACTGTCTATCATGTGAATAGATAAATTGTGGTATAGCTATGCAATTAAATATTTCTCAGCTATTTAAAGTAATACACAACTGAAATATGAAGCAATACAGATGAATCTCCAAGATTATGCTAATAAATGTAAAAGGCCAGACACAAAAGATAACATAGTCTAGAATTTCATTTATATGAATCTCTAGGAAAAACAAATTTATAGGCTAGAAAGTGGACCGGTGTCCTTGGAGCTGAGGTTAGGGGACAGGAACAGAATGGGAAAGATCACAAGAGAACCCTTGGGGTGATGGCAATACTTTATATCTTTATCATGTTGCATTTACACAAATGTTTACATTTGTCAACATGATTGACCTGTAAACATTTTACGTCACATAAATTATACCTCAAGATAGTTGATTTTTTAAAATGAAGAATGGGAACCAAAAAATAATAGGAACAATGACCATTGGTTGGGTTTCCAATAGAATCCAAAGCGTGACTTCCAATGCAAAGTAAAACTCCAACCCTCACCTGGAGGCAGGAATTCTGCTGGGTTATGCTGCTGGAGGTAACACAGAGAGACTGAGGTAGTAAAGTGGAGAGCCTTTGTTTGCTTCTCTTCCCTAAACTAGGCTCTGTTTTAAGCCCCCTCCCTTCAGCTTTTCCAGATCACCCCCTCAAAGCCCCAGGGACCACAGGGTGTGAGACTAGGCCCTGCTGTGAGTCAAGGTCAGGGAACAGTGGCAGGTCAGAGAAAGGGTTCCCAGGGTTTCACTTTAAAACCTCACTTCCCACTGTTGGCTGCCAAGACCCTGCTGCTATCATACCCAGAACTGATAGAATAAAGTTGCATCTTGGCACAGGACCACAGGCCTGGGTCTGGAACAGCCCCAGTTGGTTGCTGGCCACAGATATAATGTCGTTTCTGGCCATAAGCATCAGATCTAGGATGAGTCATTAGCTCAGAAATAAATGTTTCTGGCTCAGTCTTGTCCTAAAGCATTTGACATCATTCTTTTTCCTGTAGAGTGCTTCTGCTCAGTGTGCGAATGAATGCATCTGGCTTCACTAATAATAACGTTAGTCACTTTAGCAATATTAGAACTACCTTTGCATCCTTCAGTCTCAGTTCTAACATCGTCTCCTTAGGGAGGACTTCTCTGATTACTACGGGGGACATCTCTCACCACACACGTTCCATCACACTCAGTCACATGCCCCACATTGTGTCTTCCTTGGACTCATCAATACCTGAAATTACCTTGGTGCTAATTTACTGCCTTCTGCTACAATCACATCCCTGAGAAAAAAGGACCTAGTTTGCTGTTCATAGTATCCTGAAAACAGTGCCCAGCTCCATACATATTTGAGGAATAATTTAACTATACAATTTAACTATAGGGAGCACATTTTTTAAGAACCAGTTATGTAAAATCTACATGTAAATGCTTTTAAACATCTCTATTCAAACTCTTGATAATTAAAAATCATTTAAAATATAAAATTGTGTTCCAGGTTTTTGTCACCTACTGATGACAGATCTGTAAACAAAAGTTGCCAAAATGCAAACTCGTTTTTGTTTTTTTTACTTTAATCCCTTCAAAAGATCTTTTAAATTCTTAAAACTAAAGTTTAGTCTCAGTGGGTGTATTTAACATTGTTGAGCTATCAAGCAGATATGCATATTTGCTTTATTTAGGCATCAAACAACTTCAGTTGATTTTTTTTTTTTTTTTTTGCCCTTTTCATGGTTCAGAGGTTTTAATTTCAAAACAGTAAATAAAAGTTAACTGAAAATATGGAAATGTGCAGGGTAAGGTCACCTAGTGAGTAAAATTGCAATAAAGAGAAGGTGGATACACAAGGTAGGCAATGTTCTGCCTCCTCTGATTTATTGCAGTAAAAAAAGAAAACTAATGTTGATTCAACAATTCCAAAGACTTTAGTTGTTTTAAACTATTTAATGAAAGGATATTTTTATAATAGAAAAATTGTAGCATGTAGAATAATATATAAACAGAACTCAGCTTATAAAAGAGTGTAGATTGAGTCTCCTTTTAGGAACCTAAAATCAACCCAAGTTTTGGGCTTGCTGTCTCTGGCCTGCTTGACATCACAAAGCTTGGTTTTCTACTTGGGTTGGTTGTTGTAGTGGGTTGAATTCTGTCCTTCCAAAATTATGTCCATGTCCTAACCTCAGCACCTGTGTATGAGACCTCATTTGAAGTAGGGTATTTACAGATCAAATTGTTAAAGATGTCCCCATGAGCCCTACCAGTGTGGCTCAGTGGTTGAGCATTGACCCATGCACCAAGAGGTTGCCAGTTCGATTCCCGGTTGGGGCACATGCCCAGGTTGTGGACTCAATCCCCTGTGTGGAGAGTGCAGGAGGCAGCCAATCGATGTTCTCTCCCATTGATGTTTCTATCTCTTTTCTTCTCTCTTCCTCTCTCTCTAACATTAATAAAGAAAAAAATATTTTAAAAAAATAAAATAAATCAAGATGTCCGGGTGAAATGATCCTATATTTTGGATGAGCCCTAAATCCAATGATTAATGTTCTTACAAGATAAAGAGAAAGAGATTTAGACAGACACACGGGAGGACACCAGAGGGGAAGTCCATATAAAGACATAGGCAAAGAATGAAATGATGTGTCTGCAAACCAAGGAATGCTAAGGATTGCCAGTAACCTAGGGGAAGAGAAGGTAAGAGAGGCACAGGATGACTTCTCTCTCTGAGGCTCCAGAAAGAACCAACCATGGCTGCCGACCACTGATTTAGGACTTGTGGCCTCCAAAACTATGAGAGCAAACATTACCATTGTTTTAAGTCAGCAAGTGTGTGGCTTAAATTTCTTGTGGTGGCCCTAGGAAACACACACAGTTTTGTAATGTTTTCAACAGGCTTTCTTTTTGTTGCGTTCAAAATGTGGCAGAACAAGATGTCTCGATCCTTTGCAGACCACTGGGGACCCTGTAATCTGTCTCTTCAGGAAGAGCCTTCTCGAGCCCCTCAGTAAAAGCCCCTGCAGGCACTGCTGCTGTTTATTTGCGGGGACAACAGGGACAACTTCAAGACTCAAGAAAAAGAATTGCAGCCACCTGGAGTCTAATGGAAAACTCTGCTTTCCCATTTAATAATACTTAACATTCTTGGGGGAAAATAATCATTTAGTAACTACTTCCCTTGGAAGAAATGTCAACTTTTCTTTGAAATGATTGCTTGGCAGAGTGGTCCTTTATTCAGCAGCTCTGCAATATTTTTATTTTAATGTGTAATGTGAACATTGTACCTCAAATTACTGATAAAATAAGCAACAGTAGATGAGTAGTGAGGGAGAAAGTGTGCTCCTCAGTGTGTACAACATCCACTAAGGGCTTGGGCTGTACATGGAATTTATGAAGGAGCATGGTTAAAATTTAGGAGCAATTCCATTTCATTAAAATACACATGACCCTTCACAACTCAGAAAATAACTTTACTATTTCTCAGTCATTTAAACAGGAAATTTTAGAAACATGATTGACAACTACGTCTCTCCATCCTTACTCTCCAATTCCCATCTAAATAGCTTCTAAACATCTGTCCTGAGTTACACTGCCCTCGAGAGGCTCTGTAACCCCGTGACTAGACGTTCAGTGTTTCTGACGGGTCTCCCAGCTTCATTGTCTGTTTGTTCCAGTCCACCGTCCACGCCGCTTCTAGGGGGTATTTTTAAAAAAATCAGTCTCATGATGTGAATACAAATTCTTCCGTCCAACCCAAAAGGCCTGGTCTCGCCTGCCACCTGCTAGTTCTCGTTCATTTCCCCCGACTCTCCCAACCCTCACTGTAGCCACAGGCTGGTGGCTGCCAGCTGAATGGCCACTCTTTCTGCTTTTCTTATGCTCGGAAGTCCAGTTTATTTTGGAATATCAGTGTGCCCAGTTTAAGACAATAATACATTTTAAGCCTTGAGTCATCACCATATTCCATGATTCTGGCCAGTGAGATGTTTCTTGAAACAGTGACTCCCTTTCGGCTTTGCTGGTTCTGCCTTCATTTTGCCTGGATCGGTTTCGTGAACCTGGAGGTAGAACAGCCTGTTCTCACCATGAGACAAGCTAGGATGACAGCTAGCTACCATACATAGATGGGGGTGCAAGGACATGAGAAGAGCCAGAGACACAGATGAGCCAGCCCTGGGCTGCTTGTGTGAAAAATCAGTTCTTATTTGGGTATATCACCAAGTCAGGACAGTTTTACATGTAATCAAATGCAATCCTAGCAGACACAACCATTGACAATATACCATTTATCTTTTCTTGAATAAATTTTTGCTGTCAAACCTCTGTGTCTAAGTAGACACCTCTCCTGGCCTGAAAATTCCAATTTATCATGTAAAGACCCAACTCAGGGGGTACCACCTCATGGATGCATTTCACACCTTCTATTTCAGTGACTATTTTACCTCCGTTTTCCTACCTGGAGGGGCCATCCTCTAAAATAAATAGGCCCTCTTCAGGCATAACTCTGTGGAAAATGCCCCTTTCCACATAGGGCTGCCTAGAATCTACATCTTACCTGAAATCGTCAGTGAGCCCACCTGATTGAAGCACTCTTTCTTTAGAAAAGTTGGAAAAAATAACTCATAGTCTATAAAGCTGAAGAAAGAAAATATATTGAAAATCTGCTTTCACACCAACAAAAGAATAACATATAGTTATCATTAACATAGCATGTAAATATATATTAATCGCATGAATATACACACATATGTGCAACACGGCCTGTGGAGTGTATCTACAGCAGTGATGAAATGTGAAACTTTGCATGCAGCAGTATACATTCTTTACAAATAGAACAACAATTCTACAAATAGAACTAATACCTCACTTCTTAACTGATAGATAGGCTAATCTTTCTCACACTCTAATGTTAACAATCACTGGGGATCTTATGAAAGTGCAGACCAGGAGGACTAGGGTGGAACCTAAGTCTGCATCTCTGACAAGTTCCAGGTGTTAAAGATGCTGGAGGTTCAGGTAGCACCCGCAAAGCAGAAAGAATGGGATGAAGGCGTAAGTTAATTGTACCTAAAGAAAATATCTCTACCTTGACATAGGTGCTGATCCTCTTCTCTTTCCTTCTGGGTCTCTGCCATCTCCTCCTCTGAGAGCCCACCCAAGAGAATAAAAGCCTTGAGTACAGTGACCATGTCTCCAAGACTCTCAACCAGCAGTCATGCCATAAGCTGTCTTCAGCTGCAATAACACTTCAGTGAACTCAGTATCACATGGCTACAGCGACCTAGTACCAGGGAGATGCACGTGGGCAGGTGCTTGCAGAAGGCGGACAGTTTTCATTCAAGAGATGTCTTTGCCCTGGTCTTTCATGAATAGGTAGGATTTTGAAACAAGAAAAATTGGGAAGATGTCATTGCAGCCAGAAAGATTGCAGGGGCAGGAAATTCAGAACCTTCTTAGAGAGTGGTAGCATTCAAGGTGGGAAGAATCATTCGAAGTATAATAATTCAGGTAGGTAAGAAGAAAGGCCAGAACTGCAGCAGAAAGGAAAGGAGGCGTCAGAAAACCAAACACCTGCTGCACGTCAGGCCAGCGCTGGGGGTAGAAGGGGTAAGGACGTCTGCTGGGAGGGTGTGGGCAGCTGCAAACTCACGCGGTTCGTGGGAAGTCATTCCTCGAACCCATGCTGCCTCCTTGTCTTTCTCACTGGTCTGAACAGCCAGCAGGACTGAGAACAGAGCAACTTTTAAAAAAATAGTTCAGGCTCTTAAAAAAATTAGACTTTTAAAGTGTTCCATTATTCCACTTTGCCTCAAAAAGTTGGGAGTATTTATCTAGAAGAAAAAGACAAAAGACTAAATTCTGCATTTAGACCCACGAAGGAGAGACAAGAAGGGAAAATGAGTAGCAAGACCAGGAGAGTAGTGCAGTGTGGTGCGCACCTAGTCCCTTGGCCTGCCCTTGGAGTGTGAGCCAGGCACTCATGTGATGTGACACTCATCATTGTGTGGCCAGAGAGGGACACCCAAGAGAGCCACTCTGCAAAAAAAAAAAAAAAATAGCATGCCTTGGGATTTAATAAACATTGAGGGCTTCACTTGTATAGACGACTTTGACTCTTTTCAACTATGTTCACACTTTTTTCTGTAAATTTTGTTTCATAATTTTTGGGTAATGAGCTTCCCAGTTCCACCTGACGTTGGTTTCCTTCTATCTCACTATTACCTTAACAGAGAGTGTTTCCACCTGGCTAACCCTAACTTCAAGGTAGTGATGACAAAAATATTATTGTTTACATTTATAAAGATATGAATTACCAAGAAAATAAAGCAATGGGTGTCTCTAGAGTCCCTAAATATAGAATATTTATGTCTGTGAGTAGGTGTGAACTAAATTTGCAAGATAATAAAATAAAGTGGTTGAGTGCCTGAGTGCTCAGGCAGATGAATCTCAGTTTGAAACCAAGCTCTGGCCTTTATTAGTTATGTGACCTGAACTGACAGCTCTAACCTTCAGTTTGTTCATCTGTGAAATAGGCATGGGAAAGAGGGAAAATAGCGGCAGAGTGAACAGAAGATATACAGACTGTCTCCCAGGACCAACCTGGAATTACAACTAAAATAAAGACAAGTCATCTGGAACAAGCAACTGAAGAGTAGCTGGAGAGAACTCATAACCAGGGACGTAAAGAGGATTTCAAATCAAGACTGGTAGGAGGTGCGGAGGTGCAAGAAAGTTGACTGGGTGCCCATGGGCAGCAGCTGAGGGTTGTCTTAGCTGTGAGCAGTTCCCTCTGAGAAGTCGGGGTTTAAACCCCAAGCTGGCTCCCCAGCACAGAGTGGTGAAATAGGGAGAGGTGCCCACATAACACCTGGCTGAGACAATCACCAGAGCAGAGGTTCTGTCCGGCAGGGAGAGAGGACCTGGGAACACCGGCATTTCCCTGATGGACCAATGCACTAAATTACAGCTACAGCCACTCACCTTGGGCTCCAGCAGAAGGAGGGCAGACTGGATTGGAGATGCGTGAGGACAGTCGGGGGTTCATGGCACTGGCGAGAGAGCTGGGTAGGAGGCCATTAAGAGCTCTGTGCTGAGTCATTCACCCATATGGCAGTAGCCATTTTCCTCAAGAAGCCCCTTCACATGAGAGTGGCTTTAGCCCGGGGAGAAGCAACTGCCCCTTCTTTAGGAATTTAATACCACCCGGCCAGAGAAGTCCAACCTGAGGTTCATTAACAGCCAGAGACTACCTGCCAGCCAGTAGTCAGAGAAGAGCCTCTGAGGGCTTTGAGCCTTGGACCTGGCTCTCAGTATTGGGTGTCGGGGCTTTGGGGACCGAGCAGTGAAGGCTGAGGCCTGAGTCCCTGCACTGAGCCATTAACCCACACCACAGGAACCTCTCTCCTCAGGCAGAGTGCTCCAATCAAAGCAGCTATAGCACAGGAAGGGGAGGGGGACACTGCCCTGCCCTGGGAATTTAACATCGCATGGCCATGAGAAGGCAATCTAAGGGTCATAAACTGCCAGAGACTAACAGCCAGCCTCAGGTGAAGACAAGTGTGTGGGTACACTGACCCTTAGGCCCGGCTCATGGTCATTGGTTATTGGGTTTCAAGGCTTGGGAGTCAGAGCTGAGAAGGTAGCTGCCTGGGCCCCAGTGCTGAGTCATTAACCCATGCTGCAGAAACATTTTCTTCTCAAATCAACTTTAGCCCAGGGGAACGCAATTGCTCCACCCACTGGAAATCTTCTTACTCTGCCTATCTAGAGGACTTTTCATTTAGCTGAGGCTATAACCTGAGGCTCATTAAGTAACTGAGACTAATAATCAGCCTGCAGGAAAAGGCTCTGGGATAATTAAATCTTTGCCTGGCCTGAGAGTCTGCCCAGGAAAGTAAGACTAGACAGTACTGTTCAAAATGGTCCCTTCCATACTATCCAAATCCAGGAGAGGGAGCCACAATCTGTGGAACATCGATACTCACAGGGAAATATTAACAGGCTCCAAACCCAGCTGAGACACCCAAAAGGGTGAAACAAAGAAACAAATCCAAAATAAAAGACCAAGAGAATTTACAGAAGAAGGACTAAATGAAATGGAGATAAGCAAGTTATCAGAGGTAGAGTTCAGAGTAAAGATCATAAGGAAACTCAACAACATGAGTATAGATATAGAAACAATGAAAATCAACTTGCAGAAATGAAAATCAACCGATCAAAAATGAAGAACATAGCAGAAATAAAGAACACATTGTAAGGAACAACCAGCAGATTAGAGAAAACTGAGGATTGGAACAGTGAATTAGAGGATAGTAGAAAGAAAGAAAACCCCACCCAATCAGAGAACCAACAAGAAAAAACAATTAAAAAAGAAAACAGTTTAAGAGAGTCATGGGAAAACAAAATGTAACAACATCTGCATCATAGGAGTACCAGATGAAGACGAAAGTGAGCAAGGTTTAGACAATATTTTTGAAGAAATAGTGGAATATATTTTTTAAATAGTTACCCTAAATTGGTAAAGAAAAAAGACATACAAGTTCAGGAAGCAGAGAGCTTCAAGTTAGAACAACCCACAGAGACCCTGGCCAAGACACATCATAATTAAATGCCAAAAATTAAAAACATAGAACCTTAAAGGCAGCAAGAGAAAAGCAACAGTTTACTTACAAAGAAGCTCCCATAAGGCTATCACCTAATTTCTCAACAGAAACACTACAGGCCAGAGAGAATGGTATGAAGTAATTAAGGTAATGAAAAACAATGATCTGAATCCAAAAGTACTGTATCCAGCAAGGCTATCATTCAAAGTAGAAGGTGAAATAAAGAGCTTCCCAGACAAAAAGAGGGTAAGGGAATATATTAACACCAAACCAGCACTGCAATAAATGTTAAATGGACTTCTGTAATAAGCAGAAGAAATAGAGAGAGAAACATAGCCATAAAAAAGGCAATAAATAAGTGCATATCAATAATAATCTTAACTATGAATGGATTAAATTTTTCAACCAAAAGGTACAGAGTAGCTAAATGAATAAGAAAGTATGACTCATATATATGTTGTTTACAAGAGACCCATCTCACAACAAAAGACTCACATAGGTTGAAAGTGAAGGGATGGAAAAAATTTTTCAAGCAAATAGTAATGAGAAAGAAAAAAAAGGTGGGGTAGCAATACTCATATCTGATAAAATAGACTTGAAAATGAAAGCCATAACAAGAGACTAAAAGGCCACTACATAATATTGACAGAATCTATCCAAAAGGAGGATATAATCTTGGTAAACATATATGCACCCAATATAAAAGCACCAAAATATATTTTAAAACTTCTGGAGGACTTCAAAGGGGAAATCAATAATAATACAGTCATAGCAGGGGACTTCAACAAGCCGCTGACATCACTGGATAGATCCTCTAGAAAAAAAATTAACAAGGAAACAGAACCAAAATGATGCACTAGATCACATGTATTTAATAGATATTTACAGAGAATTATACCAGAAAACTGCAGAATACACATTCTCCTCAAGTGCACAGGGGGCATTGTCAAAGATAGAACACATGTTAGGAACCAAACAAAGTCTCTACAAGTTCAAGAAAATTGAAATCATATTAAACATCTTCTCAGATCACAATGGCATAAAACCAGAAATTAACTACAATAAAAACATTCAGCCCAGCTGTTGTGGTTTGGTGGGTTGAGCATTGTCCCATGGACTCAGAGATCCCAGTTCAATTTTCAGTCAGGGCACAGGCCTGGGTTGTGGACTCAATTCCCAGTAGGGGGTCTGCAGGAGGCAGCTAGTCGATGTTTATCTTTTACATTGATGTTTCTATACCTTCTGTTCTCTCTTTCTCAAAAAAAAAAAAAAATCAAACACATGGAGGCTAAATAGTATGCTATTAAACAATAAATGGGTTACCAAGGAAATCAAGGTAGAAACAAAAAAAGTTCCTGGAAATCAATGAAAATGAGCATCTAACACAAAATCTATGGGACACAGTGAAAGCAGTCCTGAGAAGGAAGTTCATTTCATTATAAGCCTACCTCAAGAAACAAGAAATATTTCTAATAGACTATCTAACCCTACAACTTAAAGAACTAGAACGTAAACAAAAGAAAAACCTAGAGTAAGTTCAAGGAAAGGAATTGTAAGGTTGGAGCAGAAATAAATGACATAGAGACGAAAAAAAAAAAAAAAATCAAAAGATCAATGAAACAAAGAGCTGTTTTTTTGAAAAGATAAACAAGATTAATAAACTTTTAGTAAGAGTCACCAAGAAACAAAGAGAATCCAAATGAAATCAGAAACAAAAGAGGACAAGTAATAACGGACACCACAGAAATACAAAGGAATGTTAGAAACTACTATGTAGAATTATACACCAACAAATTTAACAACCTAGGCAAAATGGACAAATGTTCAGAATCACATAGTCTCCCAAAACTGAACCAGGAAGAGTCAGAAAACTTGAACAGACAAATAACAACTAAGGAAATTGAAGTTGTAATCAATAAACTCCCAGCAAACAAAAGCCCGGGTCTGGATGGCTTCACAGGGGAGTTTTACTGAACATTCAAAGAACTAACATCCATTCTCCTCAAACTAATCCAAAAAATGTAAGAGGAAGGAAGATTTTCAAGGTTGTTTTTTTTTTGAGGCCAGCATAATCCTAATTCTAAAACCAGATAAAGACACTACAAAGAAAGAAAACTACAGGCCAATATCCCTGATGAACACAGATACCATAATCATCAAGAAAATATTAGCAAATTAGCTCCAGCAATATGTTAAAAAAGTATTCACCATGACCAAGTGGGATTCAATCCAGGGATGCAAGGCTGGTACAATAAGTTGCAAATCAATAAATGTGATACATCACATAAACAAAATGAAAGATAAAACCATAGGATCATATCAATAGACACTGAAAAAGCATTTGACAAAATCCAGCACCCATTTCTAATAAAAACGCTCAGCAAAGTGGGAATAGAGGGATCATATCTCAACATAATAAAAACCATATATGAAAGACCTACAGCCAGCATCATACTCAATGGGCAAAAACTAAAAGCACTTTCCTTAAGAACACAAACAAGAGAAGGATGTCCACTTTTGACACTCTTATTTAACATAGTACTGGAAGTCTTAGCCCAGCAATTAGACATAAAGAAAAAAATAAAAGAGATCTAAATTGGAAAGGAGGAAGTGAAACTGTCACTATTTGCAGATGACATGATACTGTACATAGAAAACACTAAAGACTCCGCCAAAAATCTCCTAGATATAATAAATAAATTTGGCAAAGTAGCAGAATACAAAACTACCATCCAGAAATCGATGGCATTCTTATACACCAATAATGAACACTCAGAAAGGGAAACTAAAACAAACAAACAAACAAAAAAACAATTCCATTTACCATTTCAACAACAACAAAAAATACCTAGGAAAAAACTTAACCAAGGAGGTAAAAGACCTGTTCTCAGAAACCTACAGGACATTGAAAAAAATAAATAGAGAAAGACATAAAATTGTGGAAACATATACCATTTTCATGGATTAGAAGATTTAACATCATTAAAATGTCCATACCACCCAAAGCAATTTACAGATTTAATGCAATCTATTAAAGTACCAACAGCATATTACACAGATGTAGAAGAAATACTCCAAAAGTTTATAAGGGGCCAAAAATACCTTGAATAGCCAAGCAATCTTGAAAAAGAAGAAAGTGGGAGGGATCACAATACCAGATATCAAATTATACTACAAAGCCATCATAATCAAAACATCCAGGTACTGGCGTAAGACAAGCACATAGATCAATGGAACAGAACAGAGAACCCAGATATTAACCCAAGACAATATGCACAATTAATATTTGACAAAGGAGGCAAGAGCATAGAATGAAGAAAAGATAGTCTCTTCAATAAATGATGCTGGGAAAATCGAACAGGTACATGCAAAAAAATGAAACTAGAGCACCGACTTACACCATACACAAGAATAAACTCAAGCTTGGTCAATGTGGCTCAGTAGTTGAGGGTTGTGGGTCTGATCCCCAGTGGGGGGCATGCAGGAAGTGGCCAATTAATGTTCTCTCTCTAAATTCAACAAGGAAAAAATAATTTTAAAAAGAATAAACTCAAAATGGATAAAAGGCTTAAATCTAACTCATGAAACCATAAAAATCCTAGAAGAAAATATAGGCAGGAAAATTTCAGACATTATATGTAGCAGAATTTTCACTGATACAATGCCTAGGGCAAGAGAAACAAAGGAAAATATTAATAAATGGGACTATATCAAACTAAAAAGCTTCCGCATGAAAAAAGAAACCAGCAACAAAATGAAAAGGGTACTCACTCTCTGGGAGAATTGATTTGCCAATGATACATCTGATAAGGCGTTAATATCCAAAGTATATAGAGTACTCATAGAACTCAACAAGGAAGCCAATTAAAAATGGCAGAGGACTTGAATAGACACTTCTCCAAACAGAATATACAAATGGCCAGGAGATATATAATAAATGCTCAACATCTGTAATCATCAGAGAGATGCAAATTAAAATGACTCTGAGATATCACCTTATACATGCCAGAATAGCTGCCATCAACAAATCATCAAACAAGTGCTGGCGAATGTGTGGAAAAAAGGGGACTCTAGTACACTGCTGGTGGGAATGCAGACTGGTGCAGCCACTGTGGAAAACAGTATGGTGTTTCCTCAAAAAATTAAAAATGAAACTGCCATTTGACCCAGTGATTCCACTTCTAGGAATATATCCTAAGAAGCCTGAAACACCAATCAGAAAGAATATATGTACCCCTGTGTTCATAGCAGCACTATTTAAATAGCCAAAATCTGGAAACAGCCCAAGTGCTCATCAGTAGATAAGTGGATAAAAACCTGTGGTACATATATACAATGGAATACTATGCAGCTGTAAGAAAGATCTCTTACACTTTGAGACAACACAGAGGGATCTGGAGAGTATTATGCTAAGAGAAATAAGCCAGTCAGAGAAAGACACATGATCTCACTTATTTATAGAACATCATGAACAAAATAGATCCAGAGTCATGGAAGGAGGGAACAGACTAACAAACCTCAAAGGGATGGGGGATGGGAGGATTGGGAGGAGAGAAACCAAAGAATGTATATGCACATATGCACAACCAATAGACACAGACATTAGGTTGGGGAAGGCAGGAGGAGTGTGGGAGCCCGAGGTGGGGGGTAATGGGGAAAAAATAGGCAAATATAAAATACTTTCAACAATAAAAAAAAAATTAAGTAAAATAGGGGTGGATATGCTTGCTGCCTGCCCAAAATAGAGGTACAGCGTTTAGTACAGGGCCGGATACAGTAGCAATAAAACTAATGATAATGTCTGATACTCAATGTCTTTTATTCACTGTGGTCTGCTATTTATTTATGGATTACAAGTGTTCTAATAATGAAAAAATAAGTGCCTCTGACCTAAAATACAAGCCCTTCCTTTGGAAAATGATCTGTAGTTATACAGACTTTTATTTGTATGTATGGCTAAGGGCTATTCACAAATGATCTACTAAGATTATTCTAGTGTTTACTAAATGTATTGTTCATATATTCATTTAACACACTCCTGAATTTTCTGATGACAAATCTGCTATTCTATTAATCTTATTTCTCATGGATCATTTAACATATTTGCAAAGATGATGCAGTATATTCACAATCACTTATTTGGTGTGGCTGTTTGTCCTTTATGCCTTTTTTCTCTTCTACATTGTTCTCTTATACTGAGCTTTACAGGTGGACTATGTTTCCCAGCTTCTGCCTGAGTTAGGTGTGGCTATGTGCCTAACAATAGCCAGGGGGGTGTGCCCTGTGCCACTGCCGGCCTGGCGAGACCAACGTCCACGTGGTGGCCGGCGCGCTCTGTCCCTTCCCAGCGGCTCAACGCAGACGAGCGAGGCGACTGCGGAGCCAGCTGGAGAAGACGGCCCAGACGAAGGACGGAAGGAGCCCGTGACCCTGTATTGCTGCTTGGAAAAGGGCCACCTGCTATTCAGGATCACTCATGTTTGCCTTGCATACGTGAGAAATAAAAGTCCATAATTTCTGAGCCATTATGCACGTTGGGGGTCTGTTACTTCAGTAGAGTGCCTCCCCTCCCTAAAGCGGTTGGATTTTGTAATTTGACGGAAGGATTCCACAGTATTACATAGGGTCCGTGTTGTATTGAGCCGGCTGTGGTTTTCACGATTTCCAGGGGGGTTATAAATATAAATTACTGTTTAATTAGCTGTCTTTTTATTTACATACCCACATTCAAAGGTGGATGAACCAGGCTAATTGTATACCATGGAAACCATGTTTTGATTTGAATAGTTGCTTTTTTATTTAGAATTTTTTTAAAAATATTATTTAGAATACATCTATCATTACCAACAAAATGCAACATAGAAATTACAAGAACATTTTTGTTACAATAATAAATAGCAATATTATAAGTAAATTTCAGGTTCTACCTCATAGGGGAATATCTAAAAGAGAGATGTCCTCAAATCCACAAATAAACAGGCAGCTTTTTTGAAACTACATTTCTAGTGACTAATATTCTGAAGCACCATAGGAGAGAACATGATAATATAAAAGTTCCTGTATGGTTAAGTGGTTCCTACAAAATGTAAGCATTTCTCCAAACTGGGAGGTGGGAAAGTTAAGGGATTTAGGAGAACATTTGGGGGGGGGGAAAGTATCAGAGACAAGACATTATAAGGAATACAAGAAAAACCAATAGGTTTCTGTTAGAAGGCATAATGAATCCTTGCAGTTTTACTTGTATAATCACATTGTTTATAATAAAAGTCTTTTCTTTTTCTTAGGCTTATAATTATTGGCTGTAAGATATAGTGCCCAATTCAAATGAAACTAACGAGATTTCTGAGGCTTTTTATTCTAGAAATGGAATAAAATTGATTTCCATGTAACAGATTATTTTCAAAATTAGTTGCTAACTGGTAAGATGGGCTTTGCTTTCCATCTCTGAGTATCATTTGTGGACAAGCTATTATTTATAGAAAAACATCATTAGTTTTCAGATATGAAAAATACAAATAAATTCATTTTCTTATATTACACATTTTTGTAAACTAAAACCACCTGTTAAACCAGATGACAGCCTTGGAGGCAACGACTTTTCCGCTGCTGGGAATCCAGGGCTCTAGGAGGCTGGGAAGCTCTGCATCCATGACCATCAAAACAGAACTCCTCACTTCCCCTCTGAAACAATTGTCTCAGCTTTTGCCTGCACCAGTTTTCCCTCCAGCATCAAGCAAGGGGTAATAAATCAAGGGGGATTCAATAAAATACTGCATGGTTTGAGTTGTTATTTTGTTTCTTCTTTCTGAGGAGGTTTGGAAGAAATGTTCCAAGGTCTAAGCAGCTTGTAAGTGACAGAGTGCAGGCTGAATCTGGGCTGCACATGTGTTCTGTCGGCTTTTCTCAGGAGACTGCACAGGAAAATCCGGACTGGGTTCTCTCAAAACACATACAGTTCTATCAGCAGCGGTCCAGCATCCTGCTTGGGAGTGATCAAATGAAGCTGACAGACTGCCACCCTCTTTCAGTGATGAGAAACTTCCTGCATTCTCTTCCTATTTTACCGGCCGAGGGCTTAAATCCTGAATGCGCCTGTCTGGCCCCTGCTGGCATTTCAGTTCGTAACTCCTGTGTAGAGGGTTGGGGGTGGGGTGAGAGAACGACAGTAATAAGAAGAAACAGAACAGTTTTAAAGCTCTACAACTTAGACCTTCATTCAAGAGAAAGAGTGAGAATTGATGGTGTTTGTCCCACTTAAAAAAATGCATTTAAAAATGGAACTGCCATTTGACCCAGTGATCCCACTTCTAGGAATATACCAAAGAAGCCTAAAACACCAATCAGAAAGAATATATGTACCCCTACGTTCATAGTAGCACTATTTACAATAGCTAAGATCTGGAAACAGCCCAAGTGTCCATCAGTAGATGAGCAGATAAAAAAGCAGTGGTACATATACACAATTAAGTACTATGCAGCTATAAGAAAGAAAGATCCTTATCCTTTGAGACAACCTAGAGGGAATGGGAGATTGTTATCCTAAGTGAAACAAGCCAATCAGAGAAAGACAAATATCACATGATCTCACTTATTTGTGGAATATAATGAACTAAACAAGCTGATGAACAAAATAGGCCCAGAGACATAGAAGTAGGGTACAGACTGACAAACCTCAGAAGAGGGGTGTGGGGAAAGGGAAGAGATAAACCACAGAACTGATATGCATGTATGCATAAACATGGACATAGATAACAATGCTGGGGGGGGCAGGTAGGGGGATTGGGAGGAAGGTGTCAATGGGGGGAAAAGAAGAAACATCTGTAAAAAAAAGTGAATAAATAATTTTTTAAAAAAGCAAATTCATTTATTTTAATGAATTTTCTCATTTACTGCAGTTGAACTGAAATAATAATAATAATAAAAGAAAAGAAGAAGAAGCTTTTTAGTTTGCTGAAATTCCTTGACATGCCTCATCTTTGTTGAATTTTCTTTTGATGAACGGGATGAGACTTGAAACAAAGAACACCTGTTAACTTACTATAAATCTGTTTATCTTTCTACCTGCCCCACCTGGCAGGGTCTTTCTGTCTGGTTCAGTCAATAGATATACATTGAACAAAGTATACTTCTATCTTGAAATGAATGACTTTGAAGTTTTCATGATGAATCTCTAAATTCTGAATTAACATGTAGAAATCTTAGTAGAAAAGGAATGTTAAACAGATTAATACTCTCTCTAAGTAAACTCTTTGTAATTAGTGTCAAAATGGCCACACTTAGGTTTACGTTTTGTATCTTTTGAACTATTTACAATATTTTCTTCCTATCTCTCCATTTGCATTAATTACTCCTGATACTTCTTTTTTATATAATTACTTAAATTTCATTAATAATCAGTTTTATAAAACATTTTACAAATATTTTAAACTCATACCTCCAAAGTAGACCTACTATGGTTCCCAAAGTTATTTTGATAACATGCCATTAAACAGTACATGGTAACACATTTAGAAGGTTGTCATTTTGTTTTAAAGTATGATTTGTACACCAAAGTGAGTTTCAACGCTCAATTGGCTGCCAGATTGCTACTCCTCACAGAATGCCTTACGCATAAACATTATGAATGGAATGCATTTAATCATTATTGGTCTTTCACACAAATCCAAATCATAACAACAATCTGATGATGTTGGAACTATTTACAGTACATTAACCATTAGGTTAAATTTTAAAGATTAAAGAGGTTATAGAAAGAAGAAAAAGTATTGTCTCTCTCTTAGAATGTCTGTTACCTACTGATTATAATGTAATGTACATCTTAGAAAATCTATTTTGTAAGCTATAGTATTATCTTTACTAGTAAAAATGTAAGCAGTATGAAAAGTTCCTGATACTTGTTAAAATGATGTTGTGGCAGCCCTGAACAACAAAAATAAAGTCTTTCAAATGAAAGCCTAGATGAGGATATGGAATACATAGAATATGCATATTTACGTTTTTTTCTTAACTATGACCTTATGAGAACTGGCAGCCATAATACATTTAAAAACTACAGTAGAAGCTCTGTCTGCCTCTTCGTAACCACTCCCATCAGCTCTCACAGTTGTTGGTCAGACCTCAGCTGCCAAAATGGTGAAGCAGATCAAAAGCAAGTATGCTTCCCAGGAAGCCTTAAACAGTGCAGGAGAGAAACTTGTAGTTGTTGACTTCTCAGCCATGTGGTGTGGGCCTTACAAAATGATCAAGCCTTCTTTCATGCTTTTTCTGAAAATTATTCCAATGTGGAGTTCCTTGAAGTAGATGTGAACGACTGTCAGGATGTGGTTGCAGAGCGTGAAGTCAAATACGTGCCAACCTTCTGTTATGACATGTCAGCGAGATAATCAGACACACAGCCAAACTGAAAATGAGAGGAGCGCTTTATTCAGCGGCAGGCTGTGGGAGGCATAGTCTCCCCAGATCAACAGCAATGAACATTCTTACAGCCTGCTTACAAAGACCAAAACCACATCCTCTTGACATTGCCTTGGCATCATTAAGTCACTGATACAGATAGGGGGCATGAGGAGCTGTTACAAAGGTCAGGGCATCGTTAATCACAGTATTTTTATGGCTTTTCTGGGTTTCTCAAGGCTATCACTAATCCCTTTATATTTATGGTTCCAGTACCCTAAGGCTATCATGTTTAGATGAGTCAGAGTGTGTACATGTATCAAATGCTGGTCAGAATGGAGTTACTTAAATTAAGTAGTCTAGTTCATTCTCCACTGGTTTTATGTATATGAGTCAAACTGTTAACTCTCCTTCCTCCTCCAGGACAGGGTTATATTGTCCCTTAACTATAAGGAATTTTACAGAACTTGTTCTCTTCTGTATACTTTTGATAAGGCAATTGACAAGGCAGGGTCCGGTGGTCAGGGCTAAGAGCAAGAGGCAAGTGCACCGCCACTGCAGACAGGAGGTTGTCAGCCAAGGGGACTAATAAATCCTTCTTTGGAACCAATTATTAGATCGTCGTCTTTTATCTTCAATGTTCTTTCTCACTAAGGATGCTAACTCTGTCCCTGTTACTATCTTTACTACATCCCAGACTGTTATCCCACCACCAGGGACAAGCTCTCCCTCTCTCACTCAGTGTCCTATTTTATTCCCTTCTTGAGCATTCCTCCAATGTCCCGTCTTTCTGTAATATGTATGTCCTTTTCTGTTATCCTTTTTTATCTTTTCACTTCCTCTATTCTTTCTCTGTTTGCTTCTTTCTTCTACACAACCTTCTTCAACTTGCACAGACCCTCTAGGACTTACACAATTCTTCTTCAATGTTCTTAGTCCTTCCCTTGACATGAACCTGAGAGTTTGCTCAATCCACCTGCTGTCTATACATCCCCTAGTTTTCCTGTTTTCTCCCTCTTCCAGTGACCTTACTGAACACTGCTTGGCTCTTCCTCACCCCTAAGTCCATGAGTCCTGTCCCCATAACCTCCTATTCCTTGGAATCCTTACTAATTGTTTTGTTCTCTCCTTGGTATATGGGAATAACATCCTTAAATAGAACATAGATCTATAGTGAACTGCACTTGTTCCTGTTCCCCTGCAGTCACCTTGGCAAGGACTTCCCCTGTGATTCTATTCATAAGTTCCCAATCCAATTTGGGTTTTGTCTTATGGGCAGTTCCCATTTATCCAAAATAAAAGCAATGTCAAGATTCTGATGCTCATGAGAATCTTATTTTTAAGGGGTCTGAAGAGGCCTGGACCATCCATTTTGCTTTTTCTGCCTTCAGCCGGGAATGGTGCAGCCAGGTCGGGATGCCGTTGACCTTGACAGCCGTTGGTGTAGTCAGGATGACAGTGTATGGTCCTTTCCAGAGCAGAGTTAGTCCCTGGGTGGTGAACTCCTTTATCCACACTGAGTCCCCACTCTGGAAAGGGTGCACAGGGTCCGAGTTGAGCACAGGCAGGGCATTGTGGACGTGTTTATGGACAGCTTTCTGGGAAGACTGCAGGGCCTGAAAGAACTTGAGTAAGGAGCAGTTGTGAATTTGAGCCTTCAATTCTTCTCTGAGTTTGGGAAGAATGGAGGAGGTCTACCATACATAATTTCATAAGGGGAGAATCCCTCCTGGTATGGGTACACCTCGCCTGTAAGAGAGCAGGAGGAGAAGAGTGGTTCAGTTTTCACTGGTTTCTAAATTTGGTAGTAATGTTTTAACTACAATGGTGGCTGTCTCTGTTTTGATAGGGTTAGCCTCAACCCACCCAGAGAAAGTGTCTAAGTAGACCAGCAGATGTTTATATCCTGATGCTGGAGGCTTAACTTCTGTAAAATCTACTTCCTAGTGTTTCCCTGGGGAGGCTCCCCAAGCCCAGATTCCCAGAGAAGCTTTTCTACCCTGCTTAGTATTAACCTGGGCACAGGTAGTGCACCTGGACACAGTGCCGTCCACTATGCTGTCTAAATTGGGTATGTAGTACCTGCCTTTCAGGAGTTCAGTAAGCTTGGTATAACCCAAGTGGGTAGTCTGGTGCAACTGTTGACCAAAGTTTGACCTAGAGCCTCTAGGACCAACAACCTCCCATCTGGCATAATCCATCACCCATTTGGTTCTTGGGTGGCTTGCTTCTGCTTGGCTAAGTCATTTTCTGACCCAATGTATCTGGAGAGGCCCCACTGGTTTTAGGGCTGCCTCTCATACTTCCTGATCTCCAGCAAGATTTCCTTGTGCCTTTATGGAGTTCCTTTTTTGATGTCCTTCCCAGCTGAGGTTAATAACCCTCGTTCTCGGTAGATGGCGCTATGCACATGCACTGTGGCAAATGCGTATCTGCTTCAGTGTAGATGATTACTGACTTTCCCTTGCCCTATCAGAAAGCCTGGATTAGGGTGACTAGTTCTGCTCTTTGGGCAGAAGTTCCCCTATTCAAGGACTGTGACCAGATGACACGAACCACAATTACTACTGCTGCCCCAGCATATCTGATTTCTTCCTGGACATAGTTGCTCCCATCTGTGAACAATACCTCATCTGATGATGGCAGTGGGACATCCTTGAGGTCTGGGCAGGCCGTCTTCACTGTGTCGATTACCTCCAGGCAGTCCTGTAGAGGTTCCTCCAGGTTGTTGTCTGGAAGCAGGCTGGCAACATTGATGGCCAATGTCTTCTGGAACTTGATATGGGGCTGGGTTGGAGTGGCAGTGGCCAGCAATTGAATAATCACTGAAGGAGATCATGTCTGAGTATGGGGTATGAGCACTCGGCATGACCAGAACTGAATGAGTCACAGTATTTTTCCCAAGGTCTATAGTCCTCGTTGAAGTCCAGAGGTAAAGGGCCGACTGTCAGGTGGCCCCTTGCATGGACATATTTTGGAGGTTAGGGGCCTCATTGGCCAGGTCAGGACTGAGTAGGCTGCACCAGTATCTACTAGAGAACTAACTAGTTTGTCCCTACTTGTATTGTTACCCTGGGCTCCTGGGGGTTCAGTTAGAAGGAGCCCTGGCCCTGTCATTCTTCTAAGTCAAGGACCGCTGAGGTATATCAATTTGCCTCGTCTTTCCTGCCTGCTGTCCTGACCTTTCCTCATGTTTTCCTTCCTAGGGTGATCCTTTTCCATGGGCCCTGTTTCCCTTAAGGCTGCTACTATTACCTTTGCTATTTCAATCAATTGGGCCTTTAGGCCTAACAGGAGAACACAGTGAAAAACATCCAGAGAAGCCCTACCCCTGGCAGTATTTGGGTCCCACCATGGGTGAAAGGATGGGAAAATTTCCTCTGACCCCAGTTTCTAAAAGGACACAGGAAAGGGGAGCGATGTCCTAGCATGCGTGTTTATGCAGGACAGAGTGTTTTTCAACTCTCTCCAAGAGCACTTTGTGCCTGCGCCCAGGATCCCTAACTTCAACTCCCTAAAGTTAAGAGCCCTGCAGGAAACTTGCATCATTGCATCCACTGTCACCAAACCCAGGGCAGCAAATGAGCTACCAGGCTGGCACCAAAAGAGCATGCCCCTTCTGTGGCTGACCCGCCCTCCCTTGGGGACCCTGTGGCACCTGCGGCCTCCAGATGAGTGCCCGTGCGCCTGCCTGCCACCCGTCACCGCCACCACATGCTTAGTTGCCAAGTGCCCCTCGCCACCTCCCCAGGGTGGATGGGAGGCTGGAGGTTTGGCGGCAGCCATGGTGGTGCACTCCCCCTGCTCGGTGCAGCTGCCACCAGTGCTTGCGCACTGGGGGAGATTCGCATCCTCTGAGGGCAGAAAGACGGTGGGGTCCCATCCTCAGGTTTCACTACCAGTATTAGACTAACAATAACAAAGTTGAGGGAAACAGTAGGGAGGCGGACAAGGACAAAAACAAGGGAGGACCCATGAAATAGAAACTTTCTCTTTGTCTGCCTGGCTGCTCCCCTTCATGGACCACAGGTAAGGAGTCACACAGGCTCTGTAACAGGCATTGTGGGGCACGGTCATTCACACACACAATCACACAATTCAAACTTCCATCCAGAAATTCCCTATCCTGAGTGGCATCTATACCACTTGGGAGGTGATCAGACTCCCCTTCTGCCCCAGAGGCAGGCCTGAGGAACAGAATTTGCCAGATTTGAACCAGAATTTTCCAGCTTTGAACCCCTCCTAACATCTTGGGGGATTCCCCAGAGAGGAGAGGTTTCACCGTGTCCAGCCCTCTCACTCTCATCCAGATAGACCAGTCACCCAGAACTTACCTCCGGAGTCTTTCTTACCAGATCTCCTAAAATCTTTTGGAGACGTCTTGGTGTCTCCCAGCCACTTGTCAGAAATCTAAGTAGGATCTTGGGGCCCTGTAATGTCTCAGGTAGCGCCTCCCCTAAAGACCTCTAGGTGTCTGGCGGCCGGACCAGGAGAGGCCATCCATCCTAGGTGTCTCGCCCCTGGTGTCACAAAGCACCAGAGAGCTCACTGGAGCCTCCAAGTGTTATGACATGTCAGTGAGATAATCAGAGATACACAGTCGAATTGTAAATGAGAGGAGTGCTTTATTCACCAGCAGGCTGCGGGGAACATAGTCTCCCCAAATCAACAGCAATGAACATTCTTACAGCCTGCTTGAAAGATCAAAACCACATCCTCTTGACACTGCTTTGGTGTCATTAAGGAGGAAAAGGATACAGATAGGGGGCATGAGGAGCTGTTACAAAGGTCAGGGCAATCATTAATCACAGTATTTTTATGGTTTCCCTGGATTTCCCAAAGCTATTACTAATCCTTTTATCTTTATGGCTCCGGTTTCCTAAGGCCATAGTGTTTAGATGAGTCAGGGTGTGTACATGTATGTATCAAATGCTGGTCAGAATGGAGTTACTTAAATTAAGTAGTCTAGTTCACTTCCAGTTTTTTAAAATAGGACAAAAGGTGAGTGAATTTTGTGGGGTTAATAAGGAAAAACTTGAAGCTACCATCAAAAAATTAGTTTAATTATGTCTTCTGAAAACATAAGCGGCCATCAACTCTTGTAATATTTTTATTTACAAAAAAAGAAGATCAAGTATAGAGACTATATACTCAACTATCATCTGATTATAAATGACAATAAAATATTAATTCTATCCTTTTTAAAAATAAATAAATAACCATTGCAGTTCCTTTATAATAGGAAGAAGGGAATGAACACAGAACACAAGACACACACAGACAGTACATGGCTGCAGCCCCGAGTGCTTGCAGCAGTTTATTTTTAAAGGCAAAAGTTTGGCAACCTGCCCTGCTTACTTTGCAGCTTTATTGTACTTTGTTCCTTATTCTTTCCTTGAACTCTTTATCCGAATAACACAGTCCCTTGTCTGTTCACGTACTGTTCTTAGTAAGAATGTTCCCAGGAACGTCAGTGCGTATAACTACTCCTTCAGACTCCCCTTGTTTGCAGCATAGGAGCTTCTGAGCTCGTTTGAAAAACTTCAGGCATGATCGTGGGAACACAATAAGGTCCAGCCATTTGCAGCTGCCCTTAGTTGTCTTTAGTACATGAGTCTCACTTTCATGATCCTCAGAACTCCTTGAAAAACTACACTATTTCACTCAGCTGGTGTGTCTCAGTGTTTGAACATTGACCCCTGAACCAAGAGGTCACCGGTTCAATTTCTGGTCAGGAACATGCCCAGGTTGTGGGCCAAATCCCCAGTGGGGGCATGCAGAAGACAGCCAAAAGATGTTCTTTCTCTTTAATGTATCTCTCTTTCTCTCTCTAAAATCAATAAAGAAAAAATAAAATAAGAAACTACAGTATTTTGATATGACTAAACAAGTATGATTAGCTCCTTAAATCACACTATTAAATATAAAAAAGTAGGATGAGACAATTGTTTATAGATTTCTTTGCTTTTTCTACTTAACTTTCCCTAATTGGTGTTATTTAAAAGAAAACCAAAACCAAAATCAAGACAAAACAACAGTGACTTCCTTCAGTGTGGCCTTGGGGTTCTAGTCAGGGCCTGTCATCCCTGGATTTTTGAGAAGGTTTGGTTTGATTTGAGGAAATTTCAGATCATGTGGCCTTAAAAGCTCCACATTAGTACAGCTCCCTTATCAGAAGTAGTGACTCCCTCCTATGTTTGAAAGAGACACTCACCAAGAAGGTAAAGGCCACACTCCTGGCCTTCCCATGTTTCTCTTCCAGCTGTTCACTATTTTGCTTCTCAATTGCCTATGTATTATTTGTGTATCTATTTATGCATACTCCATCACGTTAAAAAAGAGTTAAGGTGCTTAGACATAACAGCCAGCAAGGTAAAATCACACTAGGTAACAGATGAGGCAGCGAAGATGGGGTGTAAGAATACATAGCTTATAGAGTAGTCCCTGTACCCGCAGTTCCACTTTTCAAGGTTTCAGTTACCTGTGGTCAAGCCCATCCAAAAATTTTAAATGGAAAATTCTGGAAACAAATAATTCATAAGTGTTAAATTGAATGCCCTTGCTCCAAGTTGCCAGATGGAATCTCACACCATCCAGCTCTGTTCTTCCTGGGACGTGAATCAACCCTTCGATTGGTGTATTCATGTGCACGTGTCTCTGCCTGTCCGTCACTCTGCAGCCATCTGGGTTGAGAACCTCCATCTTGGCATCGCAGCGCTTGTGGTCATGTCACCCTTGTCATAGCCCAACGCTTTGTCCCCTGCCCGTGCCTCCCCCCACTGTCTCATCACATAGGCGCTGTATCATCTCACCATCACAAGAAGACTGAGCACAGTGCAGCACGATGTTTTGAGAGAGACAAACCACATTCACGTAACTTTTATTATACTATGTTGTTATAATTGTTCTATTTTATTCTTGTTCTTAATCTCCCACTCTACCTAATTTATATATTAAACTTTATCATAAATATGTATTCATAGGAAAAAAAACAACAAATAGGGTTCAGTACTATCTGCCGTTTCAGATTTTTACTGGGAGTCTTAGAATGCCTTCCCGCAGATAAGGGGGTGCTAATGTATTACAAGCTAAAACTTGGGTGGGCTGGCCAGAGATGGGCTTCTCATCACTCTCAGCTACCTTCAGGACAAGCACACAAATGCTAATAGAACTTAATCTCCAGTATTTATGGCTACAACTAGATGTATCACAGGAGGTAAGAAAAGGACTCAGACCCTGACGATTGAATGTTTTATTTATTTATTTATTTATTTATTTATTTATTTTAATCCTCATCTGGGGGTATATTGAGAGAGAGAGAGAGAGAGAGAGAGAGAGAGAGAGAGGAACATCCATCAGCTGCCTACCATATGCACTCTGACCCGGGATCAAACCTGAAACCCTTTGGTATATGGGACGATGCTCCAACCAACCAAGCTACCCAGCCAGAGCTAAATATTGTTACTTTGAAGGCGGGGGCTGAAACTAAGTATTAAAAGGAGGACCCTGGGTTACTTCTGCATTCCAATTATTCATGCCAACTCTGCCGCACAGAAGCCGCAGGGACTAAAAGCTGCACCTTCACCAGACTGGAGCCCATGAATGACCACAGGCTGGGCAGCTGGCCCTGGGTGTTCAAACTAAAAGGCCATCCTGGCCCTTTGGCTCAGCGGTTAGAGTGTTGGCCCGCGGACCAGAGAGTCCTGAGTTCGGTTCCCGCTAGGGGCATGTACCTCAGTTGCAGTTGGTCCCCGGCCCCGGTTGGGGTTGTGTGGGTGGCAACCAGTCGATGTGTCTCTCTCACACTAATGGTTCTCTCTCTCTCTTCCTCCCTCTCTCCCTCTTGCTCTATCTGAAGATAAATGCAAAAAATGTCCTCAGGTGAGGATAAAAAACAAACAAACAAACTGAAAGGCAGACCACCTGAGCCCAACCCAGCATCTTGAGAGTACAGTGCAGTCCCCTTCAGTACGAATGAGGCCATAGCTTTGTGTTTCAAGAATCAGGGCTCTGGAGGGCCTGAACATGAGGCCTTTTTCCTCTCCAGGAGCCAAGCTGCACTGCTCTGGAGTGTCTTCTAGCCCAAGGTGACAGTCAGGACACCAACTGTCACCCCGTTGACATATTAACTACATTGTACACGTACTACTCAAATGCCCCGGTTTGGCTCCAAGAAGTGCAATGTCTTACAGAACCCTCTTCTTTACCCTCCAGGGAGCTGGACTCTGCTCCCCTGGCCACTCCCCGGGAGCTCAGAGCATGCAATGTGTCCCTCGGGTTGGTGATAACTGTATCGGGATCAAGCTGACCCGATGAGACCTGAGCCGCCAGCTGTGCGCGCATTAGGACCATACGCCAAAGGGGATGTAAAGTCAGGCCTCTTGTCACTGTGGTGGCATCAGGGAGAAACTGAGCTCCGTGTTCACAGCCCTCCAGTGCTGCTCGGTGAGAGTCAGGGGTCGGCATGGCTCAGGGACATTCTCGCTGCAAGGGGAGCCCCGAGCCAAAGCCTCCTGCTGCTTCATGGACCTGGGACCAGAGCTAAGGAGAGATGTTACTTAATCAGAATGGAGAACGTGTCCTCAAGGCTCCACCTGTTAGGGGACTCAGCAGAGGTGCCCGAGGAAGGCCTTGCCTTGGGTCTTTGACAAAGAGACCTTCGGGGGGACTGGGCCAGCAAGGAGGCTGTGCATGAGCCCGGCCGCCAGGGGGCCTGGTCCCTCCAGGATCTGCGGTGCCCGGGCCCAGTGCCTGTGTGTTGTGGGAGGGCACCCTGTGAGGCCCCGCGGGGAAACCCCTGCAGTTGCTGTGCTCAGGCCTGGAAGAGCGCACACGCATTTTTGGCTAAGGGCCAGACTTCTCAGTTCTGCCGGCTCACCCTGTGTCGCTGCTCTTTGGGGCTCCCAGCTCCCAGCTCCAGCGGGTATTGCTGGCTCCTCCTTCGCTCAAGGTGAGTTCTCTCTCTGAGCTCTTGCTCTCCTCCACGCAGCTTGCCCCACACACCACTCCTCTGCTCGCCTTTGGGGGGAGTTCACGTCCACTCCTTGGAAGGCCCCTTGCCCTATGTGAAACTTACAGAGTGTTGCAGGCCAATGTGTGGGGAGGGGTGCCGCCACGTTCCAGACCTGATCATCCAAGTTACAAGCCCCTCTTATCCATGGGGACACCTCCCGAGACCCCCGTGGACGCCTAGGACCAGGATGGTACTAAACCCTAGGTACTGTAGTGCTCTTTCAAACACAGACATGCTCACAAAGTTTAATTTATAAATTAAGCACAGTGAGTGAATAACAACAGGAACCAATAATAACAATGTAACAGCACTCACAATAGACCATAACATGAATGCGGTCCCTGTCTCAGTGTCTCCGCGCTGGACTGGCCCTTCCTTCTCCTGTGACGACGGGAGACGGCTCAGTGCCTATGTGACCAGGTGGATGAGGCGGCATCGCCAGAGCGTCAGGCTGCCCCGGGCTTTCTGAGGACGCGTCAGGAGGAGGGTCATCTGCGTCTGGTCCTCCTGGATCTCTGAACCATGACGTCAGCACATCCCAATTGCCAGCGCACTGCTCTCACACTCCGGGGCGCTTATGAAGAATAACGGTTATTCCGGAGCAAGAAGTGTGACAGCTTCTCTGACAACCAGCAGGGGCTGCTGGGCCGGGGGTGTGCACACCACCCACACGCTGGCGGAAAGGGTGGCTCCGTGCTGGGGGGATGGAGCCGGACAGTGAGGTTTCACGGTGAAACTCAGAACTGTGTGTGATTGAAAACTCATGAACTATCTATTTCTGGAATTTCCCATGTAATGATTTTGGAATGCAGTGGGCCCTAGAAAATACAAACAGCAGGAAGTGAAATCGTGGACGGGGGGGACTACTGGACTGGTTTCTGCTCCATCGCTGAGACGTTCCCTCGAAGTTCGTCCAAGCTGACGTCTTCTCAGCCTTTCCACCCTGTGCACGCGGTGTGGTCCCCGATGCTGGTTAACTTCTCTGGAGCTCAGGGCTCTTGCCTCGAAGTGAGGGCGAAATGGGGTTATTTTGCAGAGTTGTTATGGAGATCCATTACGCACACACAGCAGATCCATTACACAAAGGCTGGCAGGGAGCAGGTGCTCACTAAGGGTGGTGACCTCCGTGTGCACTGTCACTCACCTGGTCACCGGTGTTAGTTGGTGTGGTGGTGGTAACTGTCCTGTTTTCTCCTGTCCTCTCCACTCACTACGCGTGGGGCTCCGCTGTTCATCTACTGGTTTGCTCTGCGGTCCCTGGGCACCGTCCTCAGCTCCTGGGCTCCCCTGCAGTCTGTGCGGCGGACCTGACTCCGCATTGCCCCGGACCTGACACCACATTGCCCCGGACCTGACTCCGCATTGCCCCGGACCTGACTCCGCATTGCCCCGCAGCGTCCCTGCTCTTGCAGCTCCCTGCCGCGTATTTCCTCCCAGCACTCCGAAGCCAACTCATCATTTCTTCCCCAATCAACTCCTGCTCTGGTTTACTCATTTCCTGTTACGAAAAAAGTTTTATAGCCCAATTAAAACTCAAATTTACTCATTCATCTGTTCAACATCATCTGGGCCCTGACAGCAGCAGACCCTGGGCCGGGGCACCTCCAGGGACCTGGTAACACGTGGAGTGATTCTCCAGCTTTGCTGAGGACACAGAAAAGCCTGTGCTACTCTTTATTTTCCCAGAAAAGACAGACCCTTGCTCCATACTCTGGACCTACTGAACTAGCATCTTCAGGAGCAAGATCTGAGAATCTATATATTTTTAGTTATTTATTCATTTTTAAAGTACAGTTTATCTTTCTTTTTTTTTAATCCTCACCCAAGAATATTTTTCTATTTATCTTCAGATAGAGTCAGAGGTAGGGAGAAGGAGGGAGAGAGAAACACATCAATGTGAGAGGGACACACAGACGGGTTGCCTCTCACATGACCCTGACCAGGGCCGGGAACTGAACTGCAACCGCAGTACCTGCCCTTGCCCACATCGAACCTGGGACTCACTGGTCCGCGGGCTGATGCTCTAACCTCCCAGCCAAACCAGCAGGGTTGGGAATCTATATATATATATTTTAAATCTTCTCAGGATGTTTTGATAGACAGCAAAGTTGGGAACTTCTGATTTTCTGGAGAAGCTAAACAGAAAAATAATTGATGACTATCAATGTGGAAATAACAACGTCAGTGATCTGTAGGAGGTAGAAGAAGCAAAGGGAAGAACCATCTGACTCTGCCTGGGCACAAGGGAAAATTTCAAGCAGGAGCTACAGTGCGAGGTGTGTGGAGAGTGGAAAGAAATTCAAGAAAGAGGAAATGTCATGGCACTGCCAGCAAGCTGGGCATCCATCCGTGTGCCCATCCATCCTCCCATCTATCATCTACCTGTCTGTCTATCCTCTATCTGTCATCTGTCTATCTGTCATCTGTCATCTATCTATCATCTACCTATCATCTATTCATCATTTATCACCAATCATCTATCTACCATCTACCTATCTATCATCTATCTATCATCTATTCATCATCCATTTATCATCTATCACCAATCATTTATCTATCATCTATCATCGATCTATCATCTACCTATCTATCATCTACCTATCATCTATCTATCTATCATCTATTCATCATCTATCTGCCATCTACCTATCTGCCATCTACCTATCTATCATCTATCTATCATCTATCTATCTATCTATCTATCTATCTATCTATCATCTATCATCAATCATCTATCTATCATCTACCTATCTATCATCTATCTATCATCTATTCATCATCTATCTATCATCTGTCTATCACCAATCATTTATCTATCATCTATCATCTATCTATCATCTACCTATCATCTGCCTATCATCTATCTATCTATCATCTATTCATCATCTATCATCTATCTATTACCAATCATCTATCTATCTATCATCAATCCATCACCAATCATCTATCTATCTATCATCTATCTATCTATCTATCTATCTATCTATCTATCTATCTATCATCTATTCATCATCTATCTATCATCTATCTATTATCAATCATCTATCTATCTATCTATCTATCACCAATCATCTATCATCTATCTATCTATCTATCTATCTATCTATCATCTATTCATCATCTATCTATCATCTATCTATTATCAATCATCTATCTATCTATCTATCTATCTATCACCAATCATCTATCATCTATCTATATCTATCTATCTATCATCTCTCTATCTATCATCTATCTATCATCAATCATCTATCTATCATCTATCTATCATCTATGTATCATCTACATTTTCTAATATAAACATCAGCTATATTATAATCAGAAAAAGAGAGAACAATTTCCACTTTACTATTGTAGAAGACAAAAAAGAAAATTTCATTGGAAGGCAATTACTCTGTTGTAGATTTGTCCTCACCAGCAGTGAGATGTTACTAATGGAAGGACCTGCACAGGGGCACAGTGCGAGACGGTCGACCGAAAGGGCAGGTGCCTGTCTTAGCTTCACCTTGCGGTGATTTTCCCAGATGACGCCATTTTTGTATCCTTTGCTCTATCTGGGTTTGAATGTCTCAGGAACAAATTTATATCCCTAAAATCTCCATAAAGACATCAGTAAAAGTTATTTTGTCATGGGTAAGACACTTACCCTGGTCTGTCTCCACTCTCTAGCTAGTTAGCACAGAGCCAGGCATCAGGGACTCAGTAACTGGTAGGTGAACGACTGGTTTTCTCCCGCCCAGTTGACTGACTGAATGCACAAACAAAGATGTATCTCTATCAAGCCAAGCTTTCCCCAACACTGAAAACCTGTGGCATTCAGGATATAGACTGGTAGTAAAAATTTTAAGAAACGTGGTTAAAACCAGCTGCAGAAGATATATGGTAACCAGAAAACAATTGGTGAGTTAATGAGCTGCTCTGATTTTAGGAAAAGTGTAATGATTTACTAAAATTATTACCTAGTTAATATAATATATATAATAATTTACATTTTTTTTCTGTATTGATTTTTAGAGGGGGGGGGGAATGGAGAGGGAGAGAGAGAGAGAGAGATTTCAATGAGAGAGAACATCGATTGGTCGCCTCCAGCATGTCCCGACTGGGGATTGGCCCACAACCTGGGCATGTGCCCTGACCTCCTGAGCTGGCGACATCTTGGTGCATGGGTCAATGATCGACCACTGAGCCACACCGGCCAGGCTATATAATAATTTTTAACTTATAAGAAAAAATCTAACTATAGTTTGAAAACCATGTTGCAATGAGCTGATAGAAAAGAATGTAGACTAACACCAATCCTGGACCATGACCTCCACTTCCCATTTGCTAAAACCAGCACTTGTTGGTATTCTGTTTTGTAGACACATCTCAAAAATTGGGAAGTTGAAAAACTGCTGGGGCAGTTGCAAAAGGGGGAGCGTCACACAGACAGGTGAATGCGTTGAGGAAGTGGGTACGTCTTCTTCCTTTTGCGGAAGGGCACCAAGAATAGCGCAAGGTGACAGGGTGTTAGGGCTTCCAGGACACTGCAGCCTGTCACTGTGTAGATGGGGCTGGGGGCGGGGGGCTTGCCCAAAGTCAAAGAAGAACCTGGAAGCCAGGGACACAGCTGTGGCCTCGGAGGAGCCGCGCTCACCCTGGCAGACAGCGCCCACCCATGGCCGAGAGAAAACCCTGGGAAGACAGCTCAGAGTTGTCCGTTGGACACTGGAATTGGGAAGAACCAGCCTAACCCTGTTACATTACCAGTGGAGTCATTAGAGGGCACTCAGGATATAGTCCAAACTATCCTTATTAAAACCTGGGGGGGCCACCCAACACCGTCTCTTCATTGGCCTGTTCACTTCATCTCATGTTCATCTTTTCTCCTCTGTTTCTCCTCCTCTTAGGCCCAACAAGTCTGCTGGTATGAGACCAGCAACTTCCCCAGTCAAGGCCTCTGCAAGTTTGGGTCCTTTATCCTAAAATGCACTTCCCTTAGCCCTTTCTGGTGGATTATACCGCTGTAGCTTCGCTCGAAGTGTAACTCTCTCAAAGGAACCTTGCGCGACGGCCTGATTGGGGGGGATGTGGCGCCCCTAGAAGTCCCACTGGAAACCATCGCTGAGATAAATAACCGTACCGTGTGTGGCAGTGAAGGCCGATGCGTTCTGTGCTTCCCTTTCTGTTAACTCTTCTATTTTTCATGTAATATTCACTTTTGCCAAGGTACATAGTACAAAATGTTTAAAAATTCCATAGAACTTGTTATGAAAAATAGCATCCCCTGTCTCTGGTCTCTCCATCACTCCACTTCTGCTTCCCAGAGAAAACACTTTCAGCTGTGTGTGTGTGTGTGTGTGTGTGTGTGTGTAACTTCACATTTCTTAATCACATGCTAATCGCGCTTTTCCTTGATTTCGAAACGTTAGCTATTGATTATCCTCTATGGAGAGTGAGGTCTTGGGCCTTTTATACACTCCTCTCTCACCCCGGACTCACTTCCCTTTCCCTCGTCTTCCCAGTGCACTTGTATCATAATGTCTGGTTAGGTAAATAAGTGGCATTTTCATTAATTTGATCATGTAAATATAACTCACTAAGTTGAGTCACATGTTCTAATGTTGTAACATTTCCTTTCTTAGATACTACATACTTCTTTTGTATAATTTTTATGTTAGTAATTGCCTTGTTTTCTCTTTGGCTTAGTTTCTGAGGGACCTGTTTCTAAGTCCTCCCCAAACTCTCCGGCATCTGTGTCAGTCTCATCTGGTACGTGTGAGGACACCAGGTCCTATGTGCATCTTCCTGGGACCGTCAACCTCCTGCTGCAGCCCAGGTCGGTCGTTTTCCATGCTCTGTGCCTGGGACATCCCAACACCAGCACCGTGGAATGTCCTCTGCTCTGTCCACTGTGGGATCACCTGACTCCAAGGTCCCTTCCCCAGAGGACACAGATTCATCATTTTCACAACATCAACATGAGGCCACAGAGCCTCAAAGGAATAAAGGCCTGTCTTCTTTCCTATTGAACATTTAATCTCATTTTGTGTTTTTAAAGTTGTAATTGGATTTGATGCCGTTTCATGTAAAATAAATTCTCCCTTTTAACATCTATGAGTCACAATTTTTAGTTTTAGCATGTTATCTTTCAAGAAGGCAGCAGGGCAATTGAAGATGTGTTAAATACAGTTAAATTATAGAGAAAAAAGTGCTTTTTTGCTTTTGAAATTTCAGCTGCACATGAAAAGCTTTGAGTAAAGTGGGTGACAGATCTGTAATGTGCTCAAATGGAATAACTTATATTTTAGGATTTCCAAAATCGACAAGATAATCCAAAGTGTTCACATATGGAATTAAATGCCTATGTAAGTAATCCTAGACAGAATCTCAGCAAAGATTTTTATAAAATTGATAAGCTGATTCCAACATTTTTATGAGACTGACAAAAGCAACCTTGTATAAGAAGAAGAAGAAAAAAGAATCAAAGTACCAGAAATGAAGATTTATTTAAAATCATAGTAACAGAGCCAGTGTGGTATTTGTGCCTGGACAGACAGACAGACCAATGGAGCATCATAGGGAGTTCAGAATAAAGGGAGTCCAGAAATGTACGTATATACATTCACCTGGTATGACAAGGTGACCCTGCAGTGCATTGGAGGAAGGGTCTTTTCAATAAATAGTGCTGGCATAACTGATATCCACATGGAAGAAAAACTCTTTTGACCCTTAGGTCATACACTTTACAAACAAATCAACTCCATTGTATTTAAAATCTAAATGTGAGAATAAAACAATAAAGCTTTTATTAAAAAAAAAAAAAAAAAACCCAGGGAGAAATCTTCATGACTTTGGAGTAGGCAATGATTTTTTTTATTTAAATAGTATACACCTGACTCACATTAGAATTAAAAATCTATTAAAAGAGTTCAAAGAATCTATTAAGAGAATTCAAAGTGAAACCACACATAAGAAAGGGATATTTATAATATGTTTGAAAAGAAACAAATGAATAAGAAACAATCAAATAAAAAATTGGCAAAAAGACTTAAATAGGCACTTTACAAAGTATATACTGATCACCGATAATCACATGAGAAGATGCTCAATATCATTAATCATTAGGATACTTAAAACCATAATGAGATTCCTATTCAAACCCACCAGAATGGCCAAATTAAAGAGGCTTGCTGGTTGGTGAGTATGTGGAGACACGGAAACCCTTGTACATTGATAGTGGGAATGTGAAATGGTGGAAAATAATATGGTGGTTACTCAAAATGTTAAACATAGACTTACCATGTGATACAACCATTCCACTTCTGGGTATGCACCCCAAAGGACTCAAAGCAGGGAATGAACAGAAGTCTGTTCATCAATGTTACTAGCAGCATTATTCACAAAAGATGAAAACAACCTTAATGTCTATTGATGGATAAATGTATAAAGAATTATGATATATACATACAATGCAATATTATCCAGCCTTGAAAAGGAATGAAGTTCTCATACATGATGAAAGATGGATGAATCTTGGAGACATATTGTAACTGAAATAAACCAGACACAAAAAGACAAATATTATATCGTTCCACTTATATACAGTACCTAGACTAATCAAATTCATGGAGAACAGAGAGCAGAATGGTGATCGTCGGGCCTGGAGGTCACCAGCGAGCAAACCTCAAAGGCACGGAGTTCCGGTTTGGAATGACGCGGAAGTTCTGGAGATGGTGGCAGCGACGGTGGCAACAATGCAAATGTGCTTAACAGCCACTGAACTGTACACTTAAAAAGGGCTCATGTGGTACAGTTTATGCTTTGTACATTGTACCACAATAAAAAAAGAAAAGAGGATTTTTTTCATTCTTTGGTAATGGGTGTGTAAATTGGTACTAATATTTTGGAAAACTCTGGTCAGTATCTACTGCAGCCGAATATATGCCTGCCTTTATCATCCATGAATTTCATTCCTAGTTGTACATTGCCAATAGAAATTAGTACATATCTCAAAAATAGGGACAAGAGTGTTCAGCAATATAAATCTTATGAACTAAATATGAAAATACTCAAATGTCCATCAATAGCATAACACATAAATAGAGATATATTGATCATAACTGGCATCATAATACACAAAGTTCATTGCAAAATGAAGTGCAGGTGCTTTGTTAAGAATTGATTAAGGCCTGGTTGGTGTGGCTCGGGATGAGTGTCGACCCTGCACCAAGAGGTCACCAGTTTGATCCCTGGTCAGGACACATGCCCAGGTTGTGGGCCCGATCCCCAGTGGGAGGCATGCAGGAAGCGGACAATTGATGTTCTCTCTCATCGATGTTTCTATCTTTCTCTCCCTCTCCCTTCCTCTCTCTCTAAAATCAATAAAGAAAAAAATTTTTTTTAAAGAAATAATTAAGAATTTCAAGATGTCAACAGCAGAAAATTAAACCAAGCAGGAGGTATGTGCATTCTTCGCTAGCATTCCCATGAAGACTGCCCTGATACTGATACAAGGTGTTATAACTCAGTGCCATTGACCCAAACTCCCAGAGGCCTTCATGACAACCAAAGGGGTTGTCAGTTTACTCATTTACTGAAGAACATTCTTCACTAACTAATCCCTAAGTAATCGCTAACCCTGGGGTAATAACTAACCCTTGAGTAATCTTGGGCGGTGCCAGGGATAATCTATTGAAAACATCTTGACCTTTGAGATGTCTGGGAAACTGAGTAACAAGTAATTAACTAACTGCTAAATTCCGCTTCTGTAACAAGCTTGCTTACACTTAGCACCCCCCTTACAAAATCCTATAAAAAGGAGCCATGTTAGCTCTCCTGGGCCGCAGTTACTCCTGTGTGGGACATACTGCAGGTGCCTGTGGACTTAGCTCAATAAACTCCTTTTGTTAAACCCCATCTCGGCGTCTGAGTTTGGTCGATCTCCTGGGTTACAACAAAGGAATACTACATAGCAATAAAGAAAGAACAAAGTACTGCTACATAGAACAAGTGCGTAAATTTTGCACATATATGATGAGTAAAACAAGTAACACACAAAAGAGAATATGCTATATGATCTAATTTATATGAAAATTAAGTTTAAAGAAAATAACATACAATGATAAAATTTAGAATCGTGGCCACTCCAGGGATTTATTGGATGAAAAGGGGTACGAGAAAGCCTTCTAGGGTTGTCAAGATGTTCTATATCTTGATCTGGATTGTGGACACACAGATACATACATGTGTAAAAATATAAATAACAATACGTCAGATCAAATATAAAAGCACCATAGGTGTGAGTGTTCCAACCCTGCTGTCCCTTTTATCTAGGCATCAATCTGAATCTTGTGCTCTGGCTCCTGTTTTGGGGGTGCCGTTCCATGGTTGTACGGCTGAGAGCAGTGGAGGAAGACCCTTCATGCTCTCTGATTTATGGCACTCACAACTCCATTTTCCACTGGCAACACCTGCCATTCTGGGATAACAGCAGCGCCAGTTCATACTCAACAGATGCAGAAGTCTATCTAGGATACTTGGGTCATGAGCAAATGTGCCTCATACTTTACCCTCACTTTTGTAATATGACATTGCAGAGGCTCTCCTTTTCCATTGCAATATAAATAATAGATTTACCGTAAGAAAAAATACATGTTTAGGCAGGAAACTATTTTTTATTAGAAAAAAACAAATAAATCAGAACAAATTTACTCTGATAGTAGAGGCCATTCAGCAAGCATGTATTTCTGACTAGTGCAATCAGCTGAGGGAGCCCTGGGCATAGCATGGCACCGCAGGGTCTGAACTTACGGATTTCTTTTTGAAACAATGCATGTGTCAACTGGAAAAGGGCAAAGAGGCACCAGCCAAAAAAACTGTCTGCCTCCTCATTGACATGAGAAGTGCCATTTCGCTTCTTATGTGAAAGATACTTCTCTGCTATGCATCAACCTCTCTGATAAATCATCGCTATTATTTCTGTTATCATTGTTGAAAAAAAGTTGTGTTTATTATCCTGGGATATTTTAATATTGTGTGGAGGAAATGAACCAGCAGGAGGTACGCAGGGTCGGACGCCCGGCGCCTGGGAGGTACAGGTCAGGTTCTGGGTGGCGGCCCCAGGGCACGGGATTGCACAAAGCTGCACCCGAGGACCACGCGGCCGAGGCCAGGCTAATTCTGTCTGCAAGAGGCCCCCGTAGTCGCTGCCTCCCGACGGCGCGTGTGCGCCCGCGGCCGGGAGTGACGTCACCGGTCTGGGCGGTGCCGGAGGCGTGGCCCGGGCATCCCGTGCGGCGCGCGCGGGACGTTCAAGCGTCGGAGCGGGAGGTGCGGCCGCCATGAGCCTCTGGGCGGACAAGTACCGGCCCTGCTCGCTGGCGCGGCTGGACTACCACAAGGAGCAGGCGGCGCAGCTGCGCAACCTGGTGAGCCGGCGGGCGGCGACGGCGAGGGCGGCTGCGGTCCCGGGCGGGCCGCGGAGATGGCCGCCCGCGCCCGCACACGCCCAGCCTCCGTGCCGGCCGGGGCTCGGTGCCCGGGGCGCGCGCGGGAGCCCGGGACAGCAGTGGCCCAGGGCGGGCGGAAGTGGGTGTGCGCGCCGTGACGTCATCTCCGCCCCTCCCCCGGCCGCCGAAAATCCCGGGCCGGGGCCTCCTTTACAGACGGGAGGGGCTGCGTCCGTTCGTCTCTGCGCTGTTTGTGGTCCCGCAGGCCTGGGACGTGTCCCGTGCAGGCTGTGTCCGTGCTGGCGCTCGTCTCCGTGTGCGCAAGGGCGCGGGCCGCGGACGGGCTGGCTTTCGGGCCTGGACCCAGAGGGTCGCCCGCGCCCGAGTTTTGGACGCGTTCCTTAGCCTGCTCCGAAGAACCGAGGAGCTCCGTGTGCGATGAGAGTGTTTGCTCAGATACTATTTCAGTACTTTTTTAAGAATGAGAACTAATATAGAAGGAACCCCATTGTTTACATGAAAGTCACTAAAAAAGTCGATAGTGTGAGATAGGTTTTTTCCCTCTTCTTTAATTATTGGTGTTCCATCTATGCACTTTAGATCGTCATGTGTAGACAAATCGCTACTTCTCACAATGTTTTCGCTTCAATTTTTTAGACAAAGGATACATTTTACATTATTTTGTATGGCTTTTTTTTTTTTTTTACAGAATTTGGAATAAGTGCTTTGGATAGAAATTCGATACACTCGTCTTATAACTGAACAGATTTGCTTTTAAGAAATGTTTAGTTCTTTACTGTTGAATCTACGATTTAATAAAACTATGAAACATTTAAAGCATAGCTTCTGCTTTTGGTTAGATCCAAGTTTAAAAACAAAGGCAGCTAGTATTTGAGGAGCATGTACTATTTTCTATGTGCTGTATTAGTTGAACAGTCCCTGTCCTTGCGACTTTGTTTTCAGTGCCAGAAATAGATGAGTTTACAGTCTTAACATGTCCTGTAAAAAGCACTTCTCTTAAGATACCTAACTCATTTTTCCTGTAATGGTTACTTACAAAACTTTTGCTCCACAAGATTCTATACACCCGGGGCACAGATGTGTTCTCAGCATCTTCATAGCCTTCATCTCGATTCCTAAACCTGACTCTTCATGAGAATCACCTGGGAAGCTTTGGCAACAACACGCAGTGTGCACTGCGGTGCTCGCCTGGGTCCCCTTGCTCTTACCTAGTGAGTGCGCAGACTGACTTTCTCTTTCCTGTGTTTGCACTCCCTGACACCCCTAAGCCCACTTGTGGTGCCTGGGGATTGATGTGGCGCATCCACTTTCCCAGTCGGGCTTCAACAAAGGATTGTTGAGAAAGCCTGTCAGACTCCCACTTCTGTACGTTGAGTGGGTTAATACTGGGGTGTATTTTAACACTGGCTTCAAGGGTGTCCCCAGCAGGATCAAGCCCCAAGTGTCCAGAATGGTATTTAAATTGGTAATACACTCTGCCTTCTTTTGCTTCATTACAAACTCTTTCTTTACCTCCCAAGTAAACCAGATATACTCAATTTTTATCAAAGGGACTGTTTGTGAAAACCCAAAGTAAGACAGGTATTAATCTCAGTTACTGAATTATAATTTGATGGAATGGGCCCAATAACCAATCAGTCTTTCATTTTAAAAAGTTCTCTAGGAGATTCTGTCAGTCAGCCAGGTTTGGGAGTTATTACTGTCTAGCATATGGTGTTGTATCAAGCATGTACTATGCTAGTTAAATAGTTATATAAAATTAATGCCAGAGAGTAATCAACATTCCAGAATTAATTTTTTAAAATCTCTATATGTACATTCATACAAACACATATATAGTTTTGAAGTTTCATAGGTAGAGATGCAAAATATTATACTTAAAAAAAGTTTAATTCTAGCCCTGGCCGGTTGGGCTCAGCGGTTAGAGCGTCGGCCTGCGGTCCAGAGAGATCCAGGTTCGTTTCCCGCTAAGGGCACGTACCTCAGTTGCAGTTTGTCCCCGGCCTTGGTTGGGTCATGCAGGTGGCAGCCACTCGATGTGTCCCTTTCACATCCACCTCCCTCTCTCTCTCTCTCTCTCTCTCTCTCTCTCTCTCTCTCTCTCTTCCTCTCTCTCCCTCTCTCTCCCTCCCACTCTATCTGAACAAAACATGGAAAAAATGGGTGAGGATTAAAAAAAAAAGTTTAGTTCTACCTAGAACACATGTATGATTAGGAAAATGCCTCATTTTTTGTTTTTGTTTTCCCTAGGTGCAGTGTGGTGACTTTCCTCATCTGTTGGTGTATGGACCGTCGGGTGCTGGTAAAAAGACGAGAATTATGTGTATTCTGCGTGAACTTTACGGTGTTGGAGTGGAAAAATTGAGAATTGAACATCAGACCATCACAGTAAGCATTTCCGTTTGAGGCCCTCCAAATATTTATAGCAGGGATTGTCAGTCCTCATCATCCGTACATCACCCTCTCATTGCCGCTCTGTGTGTGATTAAGTAAGACTCCCAGGTAATCTGGTGCACAGGATTGCGAGCTACTGTACTGCTTCATAGACCTAGTCATGTAACCGACCCAAGTCAGTTATGTTAGAGAGGAAATATGAGCAGTAGGAGATTGGGGTACATGTGGGCGGTAGGAGTCAGTGTAGATCACCTAGAAAACCAGTGGCTCAGCTGGACTAGAACCCGAGTTTCTAAAGCTCGTTGTTCTGAGAGCGGTAGTGGTATGGAAAGAAAGGGAATGATCTCGAGCAAAATCGTAAACATGGAATAAGGCCACGTGGTAAGGATTGGCAGCTGACTGCTGGGAAAGGGGGCATGAGGCTCTGGTGGGCGGAGGGTTCCCGAGACCTGGGCCTGGCTGCGCTTTCCAGTTTCCTGTCCTGCAGTGCATTTCTGTGCTTTGTTTCTAGACCGTGTTTAAGGCCTAGCTGGACTGTCTCCTCTCAGAGGGTCCCCCAACTCCAATAGAATTAATTTTTCTTTGTACTACCCAGTTTATACATGTAGAGCACTTTGTTTTGCCTTACGTTATACATGTTATTGGCATTTCATATCTTTTACTTTGACAAGGTAGTGTTTACTTTGAATTGTGTAGGGAACACGGCATGTCCCTTTTCATACCCTTCATACCATCGCCGTGCTGTCTTGTGCACGTCAGACATTGAAAACTGCTGAGTGACGATGGGAAGTAGTGCTATTAATAGAATATTTAGGATGATAGATTCAAGGCTGATGCTGATTAGCTTGTGTTTAGACACAATGAGTTTGATGTGCATCCTGGTGGAAATTCTTATAAAATATGCAGGGAAAAATTTAACAAGAAAGATGTGGAATCTGTTGGAAGAAAACTATAACGTAAAAGGACAAAAAAGAAGTGATCAAATGAGAAGATGCAGTATGTCCTCAGATACATCGTTTAATATTTAATATCTCTTCTCCCCCGGAGTGTAAATTTCAATCAGTAGAATTAAAATCCAACTTGTTTTTTAATTGTATGAGATTGTTTTAAATTCATTTTTTTCTTTATTGACATTAGAGAGAAAAAGGAAGGGAGAGGGAGAGAGAGATAGAAACATTGATGAGAGAGAACATCAATTGGCCGCAGGCCCACAACCTGGGCATGTGCCCTCAAATGAATAGAACTGTGACCTCTTGGTGGATGGGTCAATGGTCAACCACTGAGCCACACCGGCCAAGCAGTTGTATGACTTTTTTTTTTTTTTTTGTGGTACGTGCCCCTATCAGGAACCGAACCTGGGACTCTCTGGCCCGCAGGCTGACGCTCAACCACTGAGCCAAACTGGCCAGGGCAGTTGTATGAAATTCTTAAAGTACGTATGAAAGAATACATTTCTGAGACTAGCTAAAGTAATTATTAAAAAGATTTGTGAAGTAGCACTAGCATTGACAGATATTAAATTATATTGTAAAGCTATTAAAGTCAAAGCAATATTGTCTTGGCAGGGTACGGAGAATTAGGTCAGCAGAACTTAATAGCCCAGAAATAAGATGGAGAGCCTATTTCAGATCGGTGGGAAAAGGGTGTCAGTACTATGTGCTAACATAACTAGGTACCCAGAAGTTGAAGAAGTTGTTGAATATGATACCTAATAAAGATAAATTTCGGATGAAGTAAAGATTTAAATGTTAAAGTGAAACACTAAATTTCTTTGAATAAAATTCCTTAAATATAGCCCATGGGTCAAGAACACCTTTTGACAGAAAACATGTTTATGTGCACAGTAACAAAAGAATGGGTGAAGTTAAAACATTAGTCATGGTTATCTAAAGTTCTGTTTTGGTAAGCATAAATTATTTATGTAATCAAAAACCAGTGAAATACAGAAAAAAGGAGAGCCAAAGAAATGAATGTTAAAAAGATCTATTTTCTTTGTCCTCAGACTCCATCTAAAAAGAAAATTGAAATTAGCACTATTGCAAGCAATTACCACCTTGAAGTTAATCCCAGGTAAGCTGCTACTATATAGAAAAAAGCATTTTTAGAATAGTGGTGTTCAGACTTATTTTTAAAGAGGAGAATCCTTTCTTAAAGTAAACTCATGTATGGAAACACAATATATAAAAGAGATAAAGTGAAGCTGCCCTGTGTGGAATTGAGAGCCTAGACCCACCTCACTTTGTCTTCTGTTTGATAACCCCTCATTCAAATAATGTTGATGATTTAAGTTTTCTTGCTTTACAGAACTTGTGTTTTACATGAAGTACATTATATAGTAGGGTTTTTGTTTGTTGGTTTGTTTAAATCCTCCCCTGAGGATATTTTTCCATTTATCTTCAGATGGAGAGGGAGGTAGAGAGAGAGAAAAACATTGATGTGAGAGACATGTGGATTGGTTGCCTCCCAAGGCACCCCAACCAGTGCCAGGGACCAAACCACAACCGAGGTACGTACCCTTGACCGGAATCGAACCTGAGACTCTGGTCTGCGGGCCGACACTCTGACCATTGAACCACCCGGTCAGAGCATGTAATAAGTTTTTAAAGAAATATTGACTCATTGAGAACTGATGAGCAAGACTGAATGGAGCAGGAGGAATAGAATTACAAGCTAATATGTATGTATTCAGTATAAGGCACCCTGAGAAAAGGTTTACATGGATTGTTATATTTGGTCCTCAAAACAACCTTAACAGACAGGTATTATTGTTATTATTTTCTCTAGGTATGTCAAAGGAATTTAAGAGAAATAAGGTTGGTGAAAAGGAGCTGATCATAAAAGTAGAGAAAGTGTTAATTTCATAGACAAGGAAAATGTATTGGATTCTTGACTAGAAAATGATCATTAAAAAGACACTCCAAGTATATTGATCTAATAATAGAGAATTGAAAAAGATTTGGGAATATTAATAAAGCTGATTGCTTTGCCCTTTTTTCTCATTGTGAATTCCTCTGTAGCAAGAATAGTCCATTGGAGATTAAGCTGGTTGTTTTTCAGGTGTTTGACATTCAGCCTAAACTAACCAGGTGACTTATGTTGGTTTGTGAGGCACATGACTTAAATGCTAAAGCAGTATGTGGGTATAAGTGACAGATAATGCCTATAGTAAGTCAAGAGAGTTCTGACTTTGTGTCTTAAACTCCATTTGCTTATCCCATTGCCTTGCTAAGGGAGTCAGCTCCATGCTCGTGCTGGGAGCAGGTGTGTCTAGACTTGTCCTCTCAGATCTTTGTTATCATGATGATGATTGGAGGTTAAATTTGTTTCAGAGTTATTTTTATATTTTGAAGAATTATAGATAACTAAGAAATTAGCTGTGACTAATTAGTAACTGTTTTGTACAGAAGTGTTAATTGTCAAACTGTTACTAGTTATTGATCTTTCTAAGTAATAGTAAAATTTAATGAACAGATTTAGTGTTTTCAGTGATGTTAGTTAAATTGTAATTGAGTATTGGAATAATTGTTAGTAATTTTAATAACCCTAAAAATATCTCAGGCATAATACTTTCAAGTTACGTATGTGTGTGTGTTTTTTCAATCATTATTTTCGTTTGCATAGCGATGCTGGAAATAGTGACCGGGTGGTAATTCAGGAGATGTTGAAAACAGTGGCACAATCCCAACAACTTGAAACAAACTCTCAGAGAGACTTTAAAGGTATGTAATAAAAAAACTTCTTTTTATTAGGCAGACACTCAAATTGTAAGGAATGTATATGAGAGGAAATGTAATGAGAAGTTGTAAAGTCCATCCATTTAACAAACATTAACCATCTGTTCTATGCCAAGCATTATGCTGCTTTTGGGGGCGGGGAATCTAAAATTGAGTAAGAGAATTCATGATCTCTGCTCATGGGAGTTTATACATAGTGCCGTGGAAGTGAATTTTGGTGGAAAGAAGACTATTTGTGCCACCTGTTTGTTATTTTAGAAGCAAATGAATAATAAAAAAACTGTATTTAAAATAAGGTTACATGATTTAGAAATAACTGTTCTTAGGACCAAAGTTTTATGTTTATTATTAAATATTTAAATACATTTAAAAAAAGTAAAACTAGCTCTAACCCATCATTGAGAGACAATTCTTGTAGCACATTTGTCATTACCTTCCAGGATCATGCATGTGCAGATATATGCACATATTCTTATAGAAGACTTTGTGATGATAAATATGCCAACATTTAGCGCTTTTGATGGGTTTTGAAAAATTCTTCATCTAATTGAGTATATGTTTATATATCCTCACCGGAAATGGGAAGTTCCTATTTCTTCCCAACATTTGTCAACACTGTGGATAATTATTTTTAATCTTTGTTAGATTTAGTTAAGAAAGTAAATTGTGCTTTTTGTTGTTTGTTTGTTTTTAGCAAGTGTCGTAATTCTTCTTTGGTTCACTGCTCATTTTACTGTTTTGTGAATTGCTGTATATATTCCAGCCTATTTATCTTTCCTTCTCAGTCTGTATTTCAAAATAAACTTATATTTATTTTTGCTACTATAAATGGAGTCTTCTGATATTTGCTTTTTTGTTTACATATATGATAGAAATTGATGTTTGTCTTAATTTCGTATCCTACTATGTTACTAAATTCTCTTACTGTCTGTCATAGTCTTACATTGCTTCTTTTGGGTTTTTCAGATAATGCATTCATGTCATCCGTAACTAGAAATGGTTTTCCCTCTTCCTTTCTAATCCGTGAGGCTTTAAGTGCTGCCGCTTGTGAATCATGTTTAGCAGCACCTCCAGTACAGTGGTCGATAGCAGAGACAGTGAATGTTTCTGTCGTGACTCTGGGAAGAGGGGAGAGCTCAAGGTTCCCCATTTAGTTAGTTGCTGGATCTTGACCTGAGGTGTAGCTATTTGATCATTGTAAGAAAATATCCATAATTTTCTATTTTATTGAGTGTTTCTAACATGAATGTGTGAAATTTTTCAAATGCTTTCTTTGCATCCATGACTTTTCTTCTGAGTTCTATTAATATAATAGATTATATTACTGGATTTTCTAATGAAACTGCTTTACATTTCTAGAGTAAACCTTACTTGGTCATGTACTGATTTTTTAAATATGCTGCTGTTTTCTGACTACCAGATTTATTTTTGTATTATTTGGTTTTTACTACTCTTTATTAGATTACATTTTGGGATCAATCTCTTTGTCTCTATTTTTCCTGTTGTGTTCAGTTTGGATTCTCTTTCCAGAGTTTCTCCTTATTGTGAAATATTGTCTTGGAAGGGAACCTCATTTTGTTATTTTCAGTCTACTGCTCTGTCAAACCTTATTTTTTATTTTTATTTTTTTGGTACGTGCCCCTACCAGGAACCGAACCCAGGACTCTGGTCCGCAGGCTGACGCTCCAACCACTGAGCCAGTCCGGCCAGGGCTCTGTCTAACCTTATTGCATCAAGGTTCCATTGCTCTGAGCCGTGAGCTCAGCCCCATGGATTCAGTCTATACCTACACATTATTCTTGAAAAACTTTAAGGCCAGTTCTTGATTATGGCCAGGTAGAAACTTACTACGGTACAAATCACCGGATGTCTTGTTAGCTACATCTCTGTGCCAGCTGTTTTCCAAAGTATATTCCTTAGAATGTTACCATTTAAGACGTTCCACAGTCCTGTGCTGCTGAGGTGGTAAAATAGTTTGGGAAAATATAGCACCATACATCCTTGTTTTTTTTACTTTTTTCCCTCACCTGGACATTTTTCCATTTTTTGCTCAGATAGAGTGGGAAGGAGAGAGAGGGAGAGAGAGAGAGACATCGAGTGGCTGCCACCCGCACGACCAACCAGGGCCGGGGACAAACCGCAACCGAGGCACGTGCCCTTAGCGGGAACCAAACCCAGTCTCTCTGGACCGCAGGCCAACACTCTAACCACTGAGCCAAACCGGCCAGGGCTACATCCTTGTTTTGATGATTCTTTTTTTAGTGCATATAAAAATTATAAAAGCTGCACTGAATTCTACAATAAGGTAATTTCTTTAACTGCATTTAGCCTACAGTTTCTTAGGCTTATTACAAAATTTTTAAAATAAAAACATTATTTTTACTCTACTTGTAACTTTTTTATGCCCTTACCAAAAAGAAGAGGAGTATATCAGCTTTATTATTTAGGATTTCATGCTGAATAATAAGGATTAAGAAGGATATAGATACTCAATTTAAAGTTTGTTTTGTTTCTCCTTGTCTCAGTGGTTTTATTGACAGAGGTTGACAAACTCACCAAAGATGCTCAACATGCCTTGCGTAGAACAATGGAAAAGTACATGTCCACCTGCAGACTGATCTTGTGTTGCAATTCGACATCTAAAGTGATACCACCTATTCGAAGTAGGTGTCTGGCAGTTCGTGTGCCTGCTCCCAGCATTGAGGATGTAAGTCAAGTTAAATACTTGGTTTTGTAAAAACCCAGTGAAGTGTATCAGTAATTCAGCAACATCTGTGTTCTGGATGCTAATCATAAGTAGATGCACAAACCAATACATATAGTCGTAAATACCAGACACCAATATAGAAAAGGTGTTCTTTGCTTTAAACTATCTTCTATCTTAAACAAGTTGGTATAGTCAGACCTTGGTTCTCCAACAAGTTGTTCAAGGAAAAATGTCTCTGTTGTTGAACAACCCTTTTCTGCTGATACATCAGCATGACAGCGTCTCTCGGGCCACAACGAGGGCGAGTCAGTTCACTGCTGACCCTCACGTTATCAACATCTCAGGAAATGGTGCTGTGAATATTTTTGTGTTAGTTTTTGCTTTTGTTGCTTGCAAAGTGGCCAATAGCACAATTTTAGAACATAAGGAAGCCATCAAGGGTGCTGATGTTGCTAAGGTGTGAAAGAAACAGTGATCACAGGCGACTGCAGAGGCAGAAAGCTGTTCCCGATGTGGGTGAAGGAGAAGCAGGTGTCGGGGACAGCATCGCAGGGTCAGTGACCTGAGAAAGCGAGGGTGCCGCACGCTGACCTGCAGGACCTGGGAGGCTGCTGCAGCGACTGCAGGGCCGGCGGGGCTGCGTCCACAGACCAAGGACAGAAGTGTCTGTTTACAGATCGACAGCACATTAGACATGTACTGTAGATAAGAAAGGTGGAACGGAATCATTTGGGGGTCTGGAATAAATTCAATTTATATTGTTTCTAATTGGAAAAAATGACTTTTTTTTTTTAAACAAATCACTTCTCTAACAGCCTTCTGGAACAAATACTGAGGTTCCACCATGTTATGAATTTTACTAAACTAGGGAAAACTTAGTTATTTAGTATCTTTACGTCAACCTAAGTTTTTGGTTTTGAAGGAATTTGAGTATGGAAGAAACAGGTTTTGCAAGATGATGTGAAAATACCTACTGCCCAGGTAGGGGACCAAAGTTAGTGTGAAAAAAACATCAGATGCAGGGGTGGTTAAAGTAGGTCTACAGTTTGAATGGAAAAAGACATGCAGGTTATAATCATTAGAATAGCTTCTTTAACCGAAGAGTATGTCTCACACAACTATGAACCTGCTTTTGCCCACCCCTGTATATGTGTATCATTCTTAATAGCTATCAGTAAAAATACTAATTCTCACAATAAACAGCTTTCTTGCTGTTAATGGGTTTGGTGCAATTTTATGCAAAGTAGGGATAATATGTGACATTGTATTAGTTGTAAATGGTAAAATACCTTTATTTTACATTTCAGTTGTAAAAAAAATTAAGGAGTGATACAGTTAAAGGGGTTTATAAAGCAAGCAGGATTACCAGTTTTCACCACTGCCATGGACACCTTGTCTTAGTCCATGCAAATAACACCTTCTTAGTTGTGCAGAGTTCAGCCCAGGCGGCTCAGCTTGGCAGCCCTGCCCATGCCACTGGCCTGGACCCTAAGTCTCCTCTCAGCTGCCCTAAGGAGGCTTGAGACTGGACTTGGAACCAGGTTGTCTCCAGGGCAGAGCCAGCTGCTGCCTCTTCCTGACATCTGGGCTAGACCCCTGGCTTCCTGCGGAAGGGGCGTGGGGGTGGGGTGGGGTGGGGTGGGGTACCAACCACAGGAAAGGGGGATCTATGAAAGTATTACCAACAGAAATTGTTTCCATATACTGTTTGACAGATTACTCATTTGTGTTAATTATTTCATTGTAGATCTGCCATGTGTTATCTACTGTGTGCAAGAAGGAAGGTCTGACTCTTCCTTCACAGCTGGCTCGCAGACTCGCAGAGAAGTCCTGCAGAAACCTCAGAAAAGCCCTCCTGATGTGTGAGGCCTGCAGAGTGCAGCAGTGAGTGACAGCGGCAGTGACGCAGGAAATGTTTTGGAAAATAAGCCCACTGCCATGGCATTCATTGTTTTCTTTTGTCACCTAGGTATCCTTTCACTGCGGATCAGGAAGTCCCTGAAACAGATTGGGAGGTGTACCTGCGGGAGACGGCCAGTGCTGTGGTCAGTCAGCAGACGCCACAAAGGTACCAGTGAGAGATGACTGGGAAGGTCCGGGCAGCGAGGTAGCGCCGCTGAGTTTTAGGTTAGCGGTTTTACACTAGCATCGTGCAATTTGGAAGTATAATTAAATCTTGAATCTAAAGACTAAACTTAAAGAAAAGGGAGGATATAATTTTAGAAGTTTAATGGTTTAGAATAAAGTGGAACCTCTGTTCTAATTTAATTGGTTCCGGAAGGCTACTGGTGAAGCGATTTGTTTGAAAACCAAACTTTTTTTTCCCTTTAGAAATAATGCAAATTGAATTAATCTTTTCCAGACTCCCAAATGATTCTCTATTTTAACCTTTCTCAAGTGCCTGTGATCATTGTTCCATGAGCACTTTCACTTCACGACACCAGCACTCTGGATGGCCCTTTATGTTCTAAAATTGTGCCCGTTGTTGATTCGCCAGCCTGCTCAGTAGCCAGATCAGGCGGACCCCTCTGTCGTACTGCACAATTGTATCTTTTTGAGCTCTGTTCTCACAACTCTCCTTTCCACTCTGTTGCTATCACTAACCTTGGGACCCATGGTGACTTACTGTACATATTTAATAATAATAAGCAACAAGAAAACACAAAAATATTCACAGCACAACTTCCCGAGACGTTAACATCTAAAAATTTAGTGGTAAAATGACTCAAACTTGTGCATTCTCCCCTTTGTCATCTGAGAGGCTCCTGACTGATCCTACAGGTATCACATGAAAGTGGTGTTGATTCCATAACTGAAGTTTTTTTTGACAACTGAAATATTTTTTTCCATGGACAACTTGGTTAAGAGCTGAATTGTTTGGGATGGGAGATGTTCGAGAACCGAGGTTTGCCTCTAGCCGATGTGGATTCGTGGCTTTTATTAAGCTGGTGACATGTAAACGTGAAACTCATACATAACTTAAATCTTGGAATTTTTAATTTTCCTTTTAGGATTTCAGATGACCTAGAATTAATACATTACAGTGTTTTTATTTTTTAATATCAAAAAGAACAATATATAATTTGGTATTTGACACCTCGTATGATAGAAAGACACCAGACTGTGAGTCAGACTTCTAGCGATACAGGCTCTGCTAAGAATGACATTGTGTATGTGCTGTGAGTGTTCAGGAAGTGTGTTCTGACTCATGCTGCACAGTATCTCCACCTGTTCCGTGCGTCCATCGCTCGGTCGTGGCCTTCCTGAGACTACTTCAGCCACCGCCGTCTGATTTCTGAAGCGTGGACTGGGAAGGGCAGTCTGCCCTGCCGCAGGCAGGGTGTCAGTCTGAAGGCCCCCGCGGGAAGCCCGGAGGAGGCCCCGCAGGCCCAGCCTCCTGCTCTCACTGCGCCAGACCTGGGAACCATCCTGGGCTCCAGAGAGGGTGGTTGATTGTTTTAGCAAACGGAGCAGACTGAGTGCAACCACTGATATTGAAGCTTCCCTGGTTTTTAATGAACATAGGCATGGGAAGAATAGTCCATGTTCCTTGTCTTGGGTGATATTTCTGATAAATTCTCATTTTTATAAGAGTCTTCAAAGGGATTATAACATGTACTCTGGCTGTCAGATTGGTGGAGGTGTATAGCCATATGTAATGGGGGCTTAGTATTTCATCAGGGTTTGCTTTGAATTCCTGTAATTCAGCTATTTCGTTGAATAAATTAATAGTATTCACAGTGTCAGACATCATAAGTGGTCTCTTCAGAAAAGAAACCTTGACTTTAGAAAGTGTGCAGTCTGTTTCGTAAAATACTGAGTTTGTGAAGAAATCCCAGCCTTTAAAGAGAGAAAGTTCAAATAAAGCATGTCTTACAAGTCTTGTAGTTTTGTAATGTGTTTCCACACTGCAGCTGACTTTCTTTTTGTTCTGATTTTAAAGAAAAACTGATGATAGTACTAGAACTTACTATTATTATGCTTTAATAATCAGGTTTTCTTTATGAGATATACTACCATGTTGTCTGAGAGTAATCGAGCGTTGGAGTCAGACTTGAATTAAATGTTGCCTCAACCACATGAGTTTTGATGGAAGCTTAAGATCTCTGAACTTTAAGTTTGAGGTTTTTTTGTTTTTTGTTTTTTATTTATTTTTTCAGTAGAAGAGAGTGGTGGTATTTGGAATGAATAGTGTACTGCAGTGAGCTTCACATAGAGTAGGGTTAGAGAAACACTCAGACGTTGGAAGGGCGCCGACTGCAGTCAGACAGCTCTGAGTTTAAGTCATGGCTCTGCTGTGGTCAACTTTGTCAGTTACTCAGCTGCCTGGTCTTAGCGTATTCATCTAAAAAGTATGGAGATAACCCACTCACAGCTTGTGTGAGGACTGAGTTTTAAATTGTTAGTTACAGTGTGTTTGACATAGCAGTCCTTAAAAACATGCTGGATTAAAAAAAAAGAAACTTTTAGTAAGCTTCACTGTGGCATAGTTTCATACTCCTGGATTCCCAGAAAGGGGCTTGAACTTCTACTTTTAAGAATCTTTCATAAATCACTTTTCTGATTAATCTGAAATAATAGAATGTTAGAAAGATTCAAAACACATTTTTCCCGTTAGGGTAGATAAGTATATTTGTAGAGACAGATAAAGATACTTGTTTTATGTGTAGTATTTAGAATTATAATTGTCACTGTGTTTCTTACTGTTTTAAAATGCCTTGTCTATTTCTCCCCTTCTCTCTTTTCCCTCCCAGAAATGTTGCGAGAGGTCTAGAGGAAGGCTCAGACCGAAGGGTCCGTGGTTGCTCGCACTGCCCGGTTCCATGCTTAGTGCAGTGACGGGGCCGCGTGTTTCCTTCCCATGTTGCTTTTCACTTGGCGCCGTGGGCAGCAGCATTATACTGTGTGTCCTCCTTGTAGTCCTTTGTCACTGGCGTGAGTGACCAGTGATTCTTCAGTCTTTTATGACTGTCTTCTAGATGTCCTAGGCGTCACCTCTCTAGGAAAAAAAATAAACGTGTTACTTGATGTGTCATTAAAGTATGTTAACGTCCCTGGTATGAAATAAACTCAACCTTCACTATTCATGAAGTCTCAATTTCTATGTGGTACTCTCATGGTATTTTGATGTAACTAATAATCCTGAATATAAGTGCTGTGTAAGTTTAAAAGAGTTCTGAAAAATTATTTTTAGAAAAATAAATTGAAATTAGGAAAAACTTGTATATGTATATGCTGAACAAGGTAAGCCATTTAAGAATGGCTTTGTTTAATTATTTATGAATTTGTTTAATTCATAAAATAGAACAGCACAATAGGTACTTGGAAAAATTACCTCTTAATTTTATCATAAAATAACTACTTATTGTGTTTTATGTAGGCTCCTTGAAGTTCGTGGAAGACTGTATGAGCTTTTAACTCATTGTATTCCTCCTGAAATAATAATGAAGGTAACCTAATTTCACATCTTGAACATTTTATAAGAATAAAAGTTTTACTCTGGGTGGGTAATCACAGGGCTTTTGTAGCCCTAAGGTAAAATTGTCATCTCTTACCAGTTCATTAATTCAGCAGATATTTATTGAGCCTCTGCTGTATGCCAGGTACCATAAGGCACATGTTGAAGAAAACAGGAGAAGTCCTTACCTTCAGGGAAGTTCCATTTTAGTGGGGTGAGATTGGAAACAAGTGAAGAAGACATGGCTTTAGAGTTGTCTGTCACCCACCTACCGATCTAGATTGATTTGTTGGGAATGCAGGGTTTTTTGTGTATTGCATTTACTTAGTAGTATATACATGAAAAAATGCAAATGATACTAACTCTACCAAAAAAAAGTGAAGGTCTGCTCTTTCATTTCCATAAGGATAACCAGGTGTAACAGACCTCTGTTACAGAAATAAGCCCGTGTGTGTGTGTCTGTGTTTCACAACACTTAACTGTTCCGCACTGTGTTTCTCGTTCAGCGTCGTAGCATGGATGTTGGTTCATGGGAATACATATTTACCTTACTCTTTGCAGTGGATAAATAGGAATCCAATGTAGAACTGTGTCACAGTTTGTTTTTTTATTATGACCCCTATTGGTAGAATTTTAGGTTGTCTTGTAGATTATAATTATAATTAATAATGTCATAGTAAGCTTCCTTGTACTTATATCTTTGCACCCTCATACGTTTAAATATTTGGAATTTGGAATATGCTAGATAATTGCATTTTTACATTATAGAAAAGGGTTTTGTTTTTTTTTGCTTTTGGATGAAGACTGCCAGCCCTTATAAAAGAATTAAGGATTTCACAAGTGTAAAAGAACATACTTAATTTGAGATTTACTTCTGTTTTGATGAGAGAAGTAAAGCTGGTTTGGCTGACGTTTTTAACATCCCTTCTCTGACTGCTGTTGTAGGGCCTCCTCTCGGAACTTCTGCACAACTGTGACGGACAGCTGAAAGGGGAGGTGGCCCAGGTGGCCGCCCACTGCGAGCACCGTCTGCAGCTGGGCAGCAAGGCCATTTATCACCTGGAAGCTTTTGTGGCCAAATTTATGGCCCTTTATAAGAAGTTCATGGAGGATGGATTGGAAGGCATGATGTTCTGACTGTACTGCTAGTATTTCTTCCTGATATGTCTCAGTATTAGTGTTTACATTCAGTTTATATTGGAAGCGCTGCAGGTAAAATAAACTAACTTTACTTAATCTGGTCTTGTTTGTGTTTTTTGTAATAATTTCTCTATGAACAATTAAACATTATTCTCTAAGTTAAATAATTAACTCTTATACTGTTGGAGCATGTTTATTTTAAAGGGCACAGCTAGAAACTTCAAAGTCCAGGAACATGATTTTATTTTAAAAATTTGTTAAGTATGCAATGTTGATCCTCCCATTTTCCAATTAATCTCTCACCCGATGAAGGAAATTTACACATAAAAAAGCAAAAATTGCCTGGCCAGTGTGGTTCAGTGGTTGAGCATCAACCCATGCACAAAGAGGTCGCCAGTTCAATTCCTGGTCAGGGCACATGCCCAGGTTGTGAGCCTGATCCCAGTGGGGGGCGTGCAGGTGGCAGCCAGTCGATGTTCTCTCTCCTTCTCCCTTCCTCTCCAGCATCAATAAAGAAAAAACAAAAAAAGCAGAGATTATTTTCTGTTCTCCAGATGACTATTTTTGGCTACAGGTACATAACAGTGCTTGGCAAGTCATTACTTTTAGTCATATTTTTTCTCAACCAAGAATTAAACAATTAACATGGGTAGCATTTCTATTGAGACTGCAAAATCTAACCTTTATTTCAGTGATTCAGATTTGGTATTAGATTGGCTAGTAAGAAATAAGCATGTTTTCATGAAGTGTTTGAGACTTGAAGAATATACGTCATGTAGTTCCAAAGCAAAGGTATATTATTGTAGCAGTTACTTTTTAAACAAGTACTATTGTGTCATTGGTCTTGTCCTCTGGAACATTTTTTATTCAGAAATCTGGTTCTTGGAACAAAAGGTTTGACAGATTTGTATGTATGACAGGCTCTGAACAATTATTTTAATTTGGGGCAACAAAAGCAAGACTCAAAAACTACACCAGTAAGCTGAAATGAAAGAATGTTTTAAGTTTAAATAAGTTAATACTTGCATAAGGATATTGAGGAAACCTCTTACAGCAGCTTGTGATAAACAGGATTTGTTTAATTGACAGACACAATTACACACAACACACACAAACCTAACACAATTTTAGCCTTATGGAAAATTGTTCAGGTCAAGAGAAATGATGGTTGCTTTTTTTTTTTTTTTTGGTGTTAGTTGGGCCCCAGCTAGCTGCCTCAGTCCTGGGAGTCCCCCATATTAGGAGATATATTGATATTTTAACAAAAATTGGGAAGGTGAGGTTTGGATGATGTAGGACTATTTTAATTTGGAAAAACGAAAACTACGTTTGGAATTACCTTTAAAATTTCAAGTATTGTACTTATGATATGGGTTTCTTCAGAGCAGTGCTTCTCAGAGTGGAATCAACACCAGCATTATCTGGGAACTCAGAAATGTACTCTCAGAGTTCACCCTAGACCTGCCGAGTCAGAACTACGGGCATGAGCCTCAGTGGTCTTTGTGCTGTGCCACCCCTGTTGGTGACTGTAACGCACACCTCGTCTTGGAGAGCCACTGCCCTAGAGAATGCACACTTACAGTCAACAGATACAGGTTAGAGCAGTGGGTCTCAACCTTCCTGATGCCGCGTCCCTTTAATACAGTTCCTCCTGTTGTGGTGACCCCCAACCATAAAATTATTTTTGTTGCTACTTCATAACTAATTTTGCTACTGTTACAAATCGCCATTGGAAATATGTGTTTTCCAATGGTCTTAGGCGACCCCTGTGAAAGGGTCCCACAGGTTGAGAACCACTACTGGGTTAGACATTTGAGTTCCATATGAAAAGAACTTTCTATCAGCAGCTATCTTATGATGATATGGGATGGTTTAGAGCTCCTTATAAGTAGGAAGTGTTCAGGTGGAGAATTGAAGGATGAAATGCTTACTATGTATGTTAGGCATTGCACTGGGTCTTTATATGTATTATGTTACAACTGTGAGATAAGTATTATCTCTTCTATGTAGTAAGAAACAGATTTAGAGAAATGAAGTATAATTTATGCAACAAAACAGCCATTTAAAGTCTACAGTTTAATTTTTAAGAAGTGTATTTAGTGTAATCACCATTGCAATCAAGATAACAAATTCCATTACCCTAAAAAGTCCCTTTCATATCCCTTGGCTGTCAATTCACCCTACCGTGGCCCAAGTGACCACTGATCTGCTTTCTGTCATTATAGATTAGTTTTGCTTGTTCAGGAATTTAATAGTGTTAAATACTGTATGGTCTTTTGCATAATGCTTCATTCTATTATGATTGAGGTTCATCTATATTGTTGCATGTTTTACTAATTTTTAAAATTTTTATTGATCAGTATGTGTATATACTTTTAAAACCCATCCACTTGATAAATCTTTGAGTTTCCAGGTTTGGGTTATTTCGAATATAGTTTCTCCAAATATGTCTGTATAAGTCTTTTTGTGGACATAGGTTTTCATTTCTCTGGAGTAAATACATGGGAATGAAATGACTGGACATAAGATAGATATAAGTTTAACATTTAAGAAATGGCCAAGGTGATAGTAATATTTTACATTCCTACCAGCAATATATGAAAATGCTAGTTGGTCCTATAAACTTAGTTTTATGGATTTTCTATCTTGTCTGTTTTATATTTTATTGATGACCTTTTCTATAAATCTCTGTTAATCCCATTCTTCTACTTTTTATTTAGTTTGCTCTTATATTTCCAGAATCTTGGCATAGATATTTAGATAATTTTTTTCTAATATTTAAAATTAGAAATTTCATCCTGACATCTGATCTAGCTTCCTTCTACAAATATTGATATTTTTGTTTTCCTTCCTATTTAGTTCCAACTATTTTCTAATTTCGGTTGTGATTTTTTTCCTTTGACCAAATGATTACCTGGAAATATGTTAATTTCCAAATAATTGAGATTTTCCAGATAGGTTTTCAAGTCTGTCATTGTTAATTTTCCATCATTTACTGGAAGGAATATTGAGGTCTCCAACTGTGATTATGGATTTGGATTATGGATTTGTCTAAATCGGTTCTTTTGGGTTTTACTTCCCCAAAAGAGCATTTTGAAGCTCATTATTAATTGCATTTATATTTAGAATTGTTATGTTTTCCTAATGAATTGACCCCTGTTTTATTTTGAAATGCTTCTTGTAGTATTTATTGCTCTAAATTTACTTTATCTGATCTTAATATAGACACTTAAGCTTTTTTTAAGTTAAAATTTGCATCATAGGCATAGCTAAGGTCGGCTGGCAATGAATTCTTTTAATTTTTTTATCTGGAATTATTTTGTCTTCATTTATAGAATTCTTGGTTAATTGTTTTCATTTTTTCTTTCAACACTTTGAATATTTTATTCTACTGCCTTCTGGTCTCTGTTATTAATTTTTTATTTTAGTGTTTGAACATTTTAACTCTAGAATTTCTATTTTGTTCTTCATTATCGTTTTCAGTTTTTCTATTGTGATTCCCTATTTGTTTAATTGTTAGCATGTTTTCCTTTATTTCTTTGAACCTATTTATTACAGATTTGCTTTGAAGTCTACTAAACCCAGCAAATGGTCTCACTCAGTGTCAGTTTCTATTGACTGCTTTTTTCCCTGAGTATCTTTATACTTCCTTTTCCCCACTGGGTCTGGTACTCTGTAGCTGAAAACTTTAATGTTAGATCATATATTTTAGCAACTTTGGATTCTCTTTTGTATTCGTGATTATTATGATGTTGTTTTGTTTCTTGTTTCATAGGTTACCTAGACGTCAACTGTATCATTTGTGTTCCTTGCACGGTGCAGCTAATGATGTTTCTGCTCATCTATTACTATTTTAGTCTGGCTACATCCTTCTGTCTGGCTAGTTTAGTGTTCAGCCAATGATTTGGGTAAAGTTTGAGCTCAGGCATCTTAAAATTGAGATTTTAAGTCAGTTGGTTAAAGAACAAATTCAAGATTGCAGCCAGTTCCCAGTATCCCTTGGCTCTCACTTCTCCAGTTTATCTGTCAGGTAATATGTCAGTCAAAAATATAGCCCCTATATTGCTTTTTTGTTTCCAGTATCTCTTAGTTCATTTTATTACCTGATTGATTTTGTAATGTCCATTACCTGGACTTGAAACCATGGGCTAGCAAAACTACAGATTTTTCTTACTGTTTTAGAACTAAGGTTGCTACTTTTATCCACCAAAGCTATTGGTTTACCTTTTTCCACTTGAATTTGTGTCCAATACTCTGACTGCAACTAGCCTTGAACTTACAAAGCTACAATTTTTACTGACCAGTGATAGGCCATAGAGTTATTGTGATTTTTATCCAAAGCTAAATAAACTTTTTAACAATAGACATTTTTCAATTTGTTTTCTGATTTTTTTTTTTTTTTATCCTCACCCAAGGACATTTTTCCATTTTTTGTTCAGACAGAGTGGGAGGGAGAGAGAGAGAAAAAAAAACATCGACGTGAAAGGGACACATCGAGTGGCTGCCACCCGCACGACCAACTGGGGCCGGGGACAAACTGCAACTGAGGTACATGCCCTTAGCAGGAACCGAACCCGGGTCTCTCTGGACCACAGGCCAACGCTCTAACCTCTGAGCCAAACCGGCCAGGGCTTGTCTGATTTTGATCAATTTTCTGTGTACTGATTTGTGTGTGTGTGTGTGACAATCATGTTCACTTTTACAGATTTTTGCATTGGGGAAGCACCCAATTTCAATTAGTAGAAACAGCCTTCCACTGCTGCATCTCTTCATTTAATTTTGTACATCCAAATTGCAATCTGATATTTTCCTTTAGTCTGAAAATGCTTCTTTAGCTTTTCAGTTTGGCGAACTCTCCAGGTTTTTGGTTTTTTGTTAGGGGGAGGTGTTTGGCCAAAATTATCTTTATTTTTCATTCTCTTTTAATCATTTTGAATGGACATAGAATTGTTGCTTGACAGTTTTTCTTGTCTATACCTTAAAAAATATTATCTTTTGGTTTGTATTGTTTCTGAAGATAGTCTTGCATTCTAATCTTTTTCCCTACGTGTTTTTTTCTTTATTTTATTTTACTTCCTATACCTGCTTGTTAAGATGAGCAGCTTGAACATCAACATACCTAAAGTAGAGATGGCGTCGGGCAGGACCAGAGGGAGGGTGAGTGTGTGAGAGAGTGAGCGAGTGTGTGAGAGAGTGTGAGTGGACGTGAAGGTGGATGACCAAATTCCTGCAGTGCAGAGACAAGGAGCAGAGGTTCCTGTGCTGTGGACAGAGCAGCTGGCTACTGCAGTGAGCGGCCCTTCAGGGCGCTTCTCTCTGCACCACGAGGAGGTCCCACCACTCTGGAAGATCCCGGGTCTTCCCTGGGAGGAAGCAGTGGGAGCGGCTAGGGCCCAGCAACCTGAGCTACCAGCGTACCTGGCACCATCAGACCAGTGGACACTCTGTGTCAACACAGACCAGTGCACAGTAGCGGAGCTGTCAAGGTGCCTGTTGCGGAAGTCTCAAACAGCTGGGAGGCCAGCACCATCCCCCACAGTAGCAGCTCAATCAGAGTTGAGATACACCCCCAGCAACAGAGGCGGGGGAGCAGACATCTATCCCCAGGCAACAGAAGCACAGACCAGCAGCAGAGAATCATCCCCGAAAACTACAGCAAAGGCTGAGCAGGAGCTGAGCACCACTGGGCAGCAGCACTCCCCAGCCACCAGCAGTGGGTGGAGGGGCTCCATTGGGGCCTGTGCAACCCAACTGCCCACAAGAGTAGTGGCAAGCCGGGAATCCATAGGGACCTGTGCAACCCAGCTGCCCACAACAGCAGTGTGGACCCGGGGCTCCAGACGGACCTATGTGCCAGCCGCCCAAGGTGCAGGCAGGGAGTGCGGCTCCAGCAGCGCCTGAGCAATACATCTACAGGTGGCACCAGAGACCAGTCAGGAACACAGCTTCAGAGGGTCCCACACAATCCAGCAGCAGCACCTACCAGGACACACCAATACCAGCCCCCAGTCAATCCTCCAGGATCTGCAGCAGACAAGAGGCAACATGCAACAGAACAGTCTGGGAGGCACAGTGGCCTTAGTTGATATACAATGAGCTGCCTACACATCCAAATATCCCTCACCAGGTCTAGAGCTACCAGACAGCTAAAATGGGGAGACAAAGAAACAACACCCAAAAGAAAGAAAAAGAGGAATCACTAGAAAAGGAACTACAGGAAATGGAAGAAAGCAACCTGTCAGATAAAGAATTCAAAACAACAATTTTAAGGGTGCTCAAACAATTTGGTGAGAACTACAAGCAACTTAATAAAAATTACTATGAGCTCACTGGGAACTACTTCAGCTTGGAAAAAAAAAAAAAGAGGTAGAAGCTATGCATAAAAGTCAAGAGGAAATAAAGAATGACATAGCTGTTAGGAAAAATACCTTACAAGGGTTCAATAGTAGATTAGAAGAAGCTGAAGACCGAACCAGTGACTTAGAAGACAAGGTAGAGAAAAACACTCAAATAGAGCAGCAAATGGGAAAAAAAAGTTTAAAAAGCAGGAGGAGAGTTTAAAGGAACTGTGGAACAATACAAAACGTAACAACATTTGCATTATAGGAGTACTGGAAGGAGAAGAATCAGAGAAAGAAATAGAGAACCTGTTTGAAGAAATAATGACAGAGAGAGGAGCACAAGCATAAAATTAAAATGGCAACTAATAACTATAAATAATTACCTTGAATGTAAATGGCTTAAATGCTCCAATCAAAAGACATAGAGTAGCTGATTGGATAAGAAAACATGACCCATATATATGCTGTCTACAAGAGACCCAACTCACAACAGAAGACTCACACAGGATGAAAGTGAAGGGATGGAAAAGAAATTTCCAAGCAAATGGAAATGAAAAAAAAGCTGGTGTAGCAATACTCATATCTGACAAGATAGACTTAAAATGAGGGCCATAATAAGAGACAGAGAAGGTCCCTACATAATATTAAAAGGATCAATCCAACAAGAGGAAATAACACTGGTAAACATATATGCACCAAATACGGGAGCACCAAAATATATTAAAATACTTCTGGAGGACTTCAAGGGAAAGATCAATAGCAATACAATGACAGTGGGTGACTTTAACATGCCACTGACACCACTGGATAGATCTTCTAGACAAAAAATTAAAATGACATAGAATCCATACAAGATGAACTAGATCTTTTGGACTTCATTAATATTTACAGAACATTTCACCCCAAAGCTGCAAAATATACATTCTTCTCAAGTACACATGGGACATTCTCAAAGAGAGACCACATGTTAGGACACAAAGCAAGTCTCTACAAATTCAAGAAAATTAAATCATATCAAGCATCTTCTCAGATCACAGTGGCATGAAACTAGAACTCAATTACAATAAAAACACAAAAACATTCAAACACTTGGAGGCTAAATAGCATGTTATTAAACAACAAATGGGTTACTACTGATATCAAGGAAAAAATTAAAAACTTCCTGGAAACCAATGAAAATGAACACACAACAACACAAAATCTATGGGACAGAGCAAAAGCAGTCCTGAGAGGGAAGTTCATAGCACTACAGGCTACCTCAAGAAACAAGAAAAATTCCTAATTGATTTTCTAACCTACAACTTAAAGAACTAGAAAGTAATCAAAAAGAAAAATCCAGAGCTAGTAGCAGGAAGGAAATAGTAAAGGTCAGAGCAGAAATAAACCACATAGAGACCAAACAAACAAACAAGCAAACAATTAAAAAGATCAATGAAACAAAAAGCTGATTCTTTGAAAAGTTAAACAATATGGATGGACCTTTAGCCAGACTCACGAAGAAGCAAAAAGAGAGAAACCAAATACACAAAATCAGAGATGAATGAGAAGTGACAACTGACACCACATCAATACAAAGGATCATAGAAACATACTATGAACAATTATACTCCAACAAGTTGAACAATTTAGGACATATGGGAAAATTTCTAGAAACACACAACCTCCCAAAACTGAACCAGGAAGAGATAGAAAGCTTGAACAGACCAATAACAACAACAACAAAAAAATTTGAAGATGTAATTAAGAAACTTCCGGCAAACAAGAGCCCAGGCCCGGATGGCTTCACGGGGGAATTTTACTGAACATTCAGAGAAGATCTAATACCCATTCTCCTCGAACTATTCCAAAAAATCTGAGAAGACAGAATACTTTCAAAATCATTTTATGAGACCAGCATAATCCTAATTTCAAAACCGGATAGACACTCTACAAAGAAAAAAAACTACAGGCCAATATCCCTGATGAACATAGATACCAAAATCCTTAACAAAATATTAGCAAATTGAATCCAGTAATATATCAAAAAAATTATTCATCATGATCAAGTGGAATTCATCTCAAGGATGCAAGGATGGTACAATATTCGCAAATCAATAAATGTGATACACCACATAAACAAAATGAAAGAAAAAAAACATATGATCTTATCAATAGATGCTGAAAAAGCATTCAACAAAATCCAGCGCCCATTTCTAATGAACACGCTCAGCAATGTGGGAATAGAGGGATCATATCTTAACATAATAAAGGCCATACATGAAAAACCTATGGCCAACATCATACTCAATGGGCAAAAACTAAAAGCATTCTCCTTAAGAATGGGAACAAGACAGGGACGCCCACTTTCACCACTTTTTTTTTTTTACCACTTATTTATTTTTTTTATTAATTTTTGTTACAGATATTTCTCCTTTTAACCCCACTGATTCCCCCTCCCCCTCCCTCCCTGCCTTGTCCCCAGTTTGTTGTCCATGTCCACTGTTCATGCATACATGCATATAACTTCTGTGGTTTATCTCTCCCCCACCACCCCCCTCTTCTGGGGATTGTCAGTCTGTACCCCACTTCCACGTAACTGGGACTACCCCATTCCTCAGACTGTTATGTTCATTATATTCCACAAATAAGTGAGATCATATGAAACTTGTCTTTCTCTGTTTGGCTTGTTTCACTTAGGATGATACTCTCCAGGTCCCTCCATGTCGTCTCAAAGGATAAGATATCTTTCTTTCTTACAGCTGCATAGTACTCCATTGTGTATATGTACCACTGCTTTAGTATCCATTCCTCTACTGATGGACACTTGGGCTGTTTCCAGATCTTAGCTATTGTAAATAGTGTTGCTACAAACATGGGGGTACATATATTATTTCTGATTGGTGTTTCAGGTTTCTTGGGGTATATTCCTAGAAGTGGGATCACTGGAAGTTCAATTTTTAATTTTTTGAGGTAACACCATATTGTTTTCCATAGTGGCTGCACCAGTCTGCATTCCCACCAGCAGTGCACTAGAATCCCCTTTTTTCCACACCCTCGCCAACACTTGTTGTTTGATGATTTGTTGATGGTAGCCATTCTGACAGGTGTGAGGTGATACCTCATTGTTGTTTTAATTTGCATCTCTCTGATGATTAGTGATGATGAGCATTTCTTCATATGTCTCTTAGCCATTTGTATGTCCTGTTTGGAGAGGTGTCTATTTAGTTCCTCTGCCCATTTTTTAATTGGGTTCTTTGTGTTCCTTTGGTTGAGTTGTATGAGCACTCTCTATATATTGGAAATTAACTCCTTATCTGATATATCATTGGCAATTATGCTCTCCCATACAGTGGGTAGCCTTTCTGTTTTGATGATTGTATCTTTTGCTGTGCAGAAGCTTTTGAGTTTGATGTAGTCCCATGTGTTCATTTTCTTCTTTGTTTCTATAGCCTTAGGTGATGTGTCAGTGAAAATTCTGCTGCCTATGATGTCTGAAATTTTGTTGCCTACAGTTTCTTCTAGGATTTTTATGGATTCATGAGTCACATTTAAGTCTTTTATCCATGTTGAGTTTATTCTCGTGTAGGGTGTAAGTTGATGGTCTAGTTTCATTTTTCTGAATGTAGCTGCCCAATTTTCCCAGCACCATTTATTAAAGAGGCTGTCCTTACTCCACTATATGCTCTTGCCACCTTTGTCAAATATTAATTGAGCATATTGCCTTGGGTCCATTTCTGGGTTCTCTGTTCTGTTCCACTGGTCTATATGCCTGTCTTGTACCAGTACCAGACTGTTTTGATTACAGTGGCTTTGTAGTATAACCTGAAATCTGGTAATGTGATCCCTCCAACTTTGTTCTTCTTTTTCAAGATTGCTGTGGCTATTCGAGGTCTTTTTTTGGTTCCATATGAACTTTTGAAGTACTTGTTCTAATTCTGTGAAGTATGCTGTTGGTATTTTGATGGGGATTGCATTGAATCTATAGATTGCTTTGGGTAGTATGGACATTTTAATGATGTTAATTCTCCCATTCTATGAACAGGGTATGTGCTTCCACTTTTTTATATCTTCCTCTATTTCTTTTTTCAATGACCTGTAGTTTTCTGTGAATAGGTCCTTTATTTCTTTGGTTAAGTTTATTCCTAGGTATCTTAATTTTTTTTTGCCGCAATGGTAAATGGGATTGTTTTCTTAGTTTCTCTTTCTGTGAGTTCATCATTGGTGTATAGGAATGCCATCGATTTCTTGACATTAATTTTGTATTCTGCTACTTTGCCAAATTCATTTATTAAGTCTAATAAACTTTTGATGGAGTCTTTGGGGTTTTCTACGTATAGTATCATGTCATCTGCAAGTAATGACAGTTTCACTTCCTCATTTCCAGTTTGGATCCCTTTTATTTTTTCTTCCTGTCTGATTGCTGTGGCTAAGACTTCCAGTACTATGTTAAATAGGAGTGGCGAAAGTGGGCATCCTTGCCTTGTTCCTGTTCTTAAGGGAAATGCTTTCAGTTTCTGCCCATCGAGTATGATGTTGGCTCTAGGTCTTTCATATGTGGCCTTTATTATGTCTAGATATGATCCCTCTATTCCCACATTGCTGAGCATTTTTATCAGAAATGGATGCTGGATTTTGTTGAAGGCTTTTTCAGCATCTATTGATATTATCCTGTGGTTTTTATTCTTCATTTGATTTATGTAGTGTATCACATTTATGGATTTGCGAATATTGTACTAGCCTTGCATCCCTGGGATGAATCCCACTTGGTCATGGTGGATAATTTTTTTGATGTATTGCTTGATCTGATTTGCTAGTATTTTGTTCAGGATTTTGGCATTTATGTTCATCAGGGATATTGGCCTATAGTTTTCTTTCTTTGTAGTGTCTTTTCCTGGTTTTGGAATTAGAATTATGCTGGCTTAATAAAACGAGTTTGGAAGTCTTCCTTCTTCTTGAATTTTTTGAAATAGTTTGAGGAGAGTGGGTATTAGTTCTTCTTCACTTTCACCACTCTTATTCAATATAGTGCTGGATGTCTTAGCCACAGCAATCAGACAGGAAGAAAAAATAAAAGGGATCCAAATTGGAAAAGAGGAAGTGAAACTGTCATTATTTGCAGATGACATGATATTGTACATAGAAAACCATAAAACTCCATCAAAAATCTAAAGTTTATAAATGAATTTGGCAAATAAGCAGGATACAAAAGTAACACCAAGAAATCGATGGCATTCTTATACACCAACGATGAACTCACAGAAAGAGAAACTAAAAAACAATCCCATTTACCATTGCGGCAAAAACAATTAAGATACCTAGGAATAAACTTAACCAAAGAAGTCAAGCACCTCTTCACAGAAAACTACAGGTCATTGAAAAAAGAAATAGAGGAAGATATAAAAAAGTAGAAGCACATAACTTGTTCATGGATTGGAAGAATTAACATCATTAAAATGTCCATATTACCCAAAGCAATCTATAGATTTAATGCAATCCCCATCAAAATACCAACAACATAGTTCACAAAACTAGAACAAACACTCCAAAAGTTTATATGGAACCAAAAAAGACCCCAAATAGCTACAGCAATCCTGAAAGAAAGAAAAAAAGAACAAAGTAGAAGCAATCACATTATCAGATATCAGGTTATACTACAAAGCCACTGTAATCAAAGCAGCCTGGTACTGGCACAAGAACAAACATCTAGAACAATGGAACAGAACAGAGCACCCAGAAATTGACCCAAGACAATATGCTCAATTAATATTTGACAAAGGTGGTAAGAGCATACAGAAACAACCCAAGTGTCCATCAGTAGACAAGTGGATAAAAAAGCTGTGTACCTATACACAATGGGATACAATGCAACTGTAAGAAAGAAAGATCTCTTATCATTTGAGATGACATGGATTGACCTGGAGAGTATTATGCTAAGTGAAACAAGCCAAGCAGAGAAAGACAAATATCACATGATCTCACCTATTTGTGCAATATAATGAACTAAACAAACTGATGAACAAAATTGACCCAGAGACATAGAGGTAGGGTACAAACTGACAAACCCCAGAAGAGGGGGTGTTGGGGGGGAAGAGATAAACCACAGAACTTACATGCATGTACGCATAACCAATGGACATAGACAACAAAGCTGGGGAAGGGGTGGGGAGACAGGAAGGAGGGTGTCAATGGGGGAAAAAAGAAACATCTGTAATGAAAACAAATTAATAATAATAATTAAAAAAAAAGATTTGCAGCTTGTCTTCATGACTTGTTTCCATTGGTTTGATTAAAATATCGTAGTGTAATATTTTTTTGTGTTTATCTTGTTTTACACTCTGCTGCAGTTGTTATGATTCTTCAGTTTGAGAGTTTATACATTTTGTCATATTTGAGAAAATTTAGCCATTTTCTCATTAAAGAAAATATTTAATTTTTCTGTCCCTTCCTCTGAAACTCTAATTATATCTCTGTTTGACTTCTTCATAAGTCACAGAGTCTCTGCCATTTTTTTCAGGCTTTTTCTCACTGTCCTTTAGTTTAAAGTTTGTTACTTTCAAGGTCACTAATCTATTGCACAATTTAATCTGCTTTTAAGACTCTTCAGCTGTTACTGGTGAGATGAGGAGACCTCGGTTCTTGTCTTCTGGAAGGAAAGATTCCAATCGAGACAAAGTACAGAAAAACAAGGAAGGGCCCAGAAGAAGCAACAGAGGAGTCCAGGCTGGGCTGCCTAGGCTCGCTGCGAAGTCAGAGAAAAGAGGGCCTTGGCGACAGGGTGGTGGGTTAGCCCGGGAAGAGCTGCTGCTTCCAGTTGTTCCCCTGGTTGCAAGTCTCCCGGGGTCCTTTGGCGTTTAGGAGACATGTGCCTGTGTGGGAAGGGAGAGGGTGGAATCGCAGGGCTGTGCTCCCTGTAGGGAGAGCGCCCAGGAAAACCTCGGCTGGGCAGCTTTGGCGTTCAGGAGCCTGTGGGGGAAGAAGGGAAGGGGCAGGGAGGTGCAGCTGTGCTCCTAGGAAGGAGAGGGCACTGGGACCTTCCTGTTCAGGGTTTTAAAGGCTGGGCGTTTAGGGGAGAATCAACAGAATACCCATCAGCTTTATGCTGATGTACCAGAATGAGACTTACTCTCTTCATTTGTCCGTCCTTGGGGGACAAATGGCACTAATTGGATTTCTGCTCTCTGTCTCCCTGAGTAAGGTCATTTAAGCTATTTACCCTCTGGCTGGGGAGACGTGCAGACCATTCACTCTTGTGAGTACTTGGTCAGGGAGAGAGGGTCCCTAGGTGGCCGCGAAGGGCTGCTGAACTCGGCCCTAGTCCCTCGTCCGCTCCTCCGGGAGTATTCCTAGTTTATATCACGCTTTCATTCTAAATATTGAATTTTTCAGCCCTGAAAGTGTCATTTGATCCTTTTACATTTCTCATTCTTTTTTTCTCTAAATCTTGTGAATATAGTTTATAATAGCCCTTTGAAGTCTGCTATTGCCATCTTATCTGTCATTTCTAGATTTGTTTCTATTGACAGATATTTATCCTGATCGTGGGTCACATATCTTGCTTTTTTCCATGCATTAATTTTTATTAGACACTGGCTGTTTTTAATATTATATTGTAATGTTATACTTTTCAGTGTCTGAATTATGTTTTATTTTGTTTTTTATTTAAACAGTGTTGCACTTAGTTTTGGCAGGTAGTTGATTAGCAGCTTGGTCATTTTCATGCTTGTTTTCTAATTTATTTTAGGGTAAGCCCGGTGTGGTCTTTATCCCTACTTCAGCTTTACACAGGAGACGTGGTCTTTCTGGTGTGTCTTCTGCATGCCCTGGAGACACTGAGGTGTCTCCATCCCGAGTCACTGAAACTCTTCTAGTCCTGTGTGAGCTTTGGGAATTGTTCCGCTTTGAGTTTCCAGCAGATCTGTCCCCAGGAGGTTTTTGTGTATTTGTTTATTTCTCGTTTCTCCTTCTTTGCCTGGCCTTTCTTTGCATATACACAATGTATATGTAACTTAGTGATCAGCCAAAGATGCAAAGCAGCCCTTAGGTAGATTTCTGTTGAACTTTTTCTGGGTAAATGTCCTTTTTCTAGATTTCTGCCCTGCTCAATAGCCACTTCAGCCTCTCTGAACCTGCTTTTCCTCCCCAGCTCACTGTTACCCCCGCTGTCGGCCTGGGGCTGCCTTCCTACCCGCAGGCTGGACCAGGCCTCCAGGCAGAAATCCAGTGATTTTAGAGTTTCTTCCTTGGTTTCTTTTCTCTACAACATCGGTCTTTCACTGCTTGGTGTTCATTGTCTCAGAGTTGATTATATACAGCCGGCCCTCGTTTATCGCGGTTAGTCAGTTCCAGATTCTCTGCGATAAATGCATTTCCACGAAGTAGGATTCTTTCTTCCCCACAGTCGTCCCTGCCACTTCGCGCTTGGCTTTGGCGGCTTTGCTCAAAGGCGGTTTCTTCAAATATAGTATAGTATTTGTTTAATATAGTCTAGTATCTCAAATATAGTATAGTATTTGTATAATATAGTATAGTATTTGTATAATATAGTCTAGTATTTCAAATATAGTATAGTATTTGTATAATATAGTACAGTATTTGTATAATATAGTCTAGTATTTGTATAATATAGTATTTCAAATGTAGTACAGTATTTGAAAAAACTGTGACAGAGTGAAACTGCGAAAGTCGAAGTGCCAAGTGGTGAGGGACGACTGTATTTCGTCTCACCTGAGGACATTTTTTCTATTTTTTTTGTTCAGGTAGAGTGGGAGGGAGAGAGAGGAACAGAGAGAGAGAGAAACATCGACGTGAAGGGACACATCGAGTGGCTGCCACCCACACGACCGACCAGGGCCGGGGACAAACTGCAACCGAGGTACATGCCCTTAGCGGGAACCGAACCCGGGTCTCTCCGGACCGCAGGCCAACGCTCTAACCGCTGAGCCAAACCGGCCAGGGCGATATTTCGTCTAGTTTTCTGGTTATCTACAGAGGAGGGCAAGTTCGGTATCAGTAACTTTTTAAAAACGGGTAGTGAAAATCTCAGTTAGGATTTTAGCTGAAGACCCTGGTTCTTGGATGCGAATCGTTGTTTTACATAGTTCTTTAAAAATAAAATATTTATGTTTTTTCCAGCTTTATTTGGATTTAGTTGTCATATAGCATGGTGCAAGTTTAAGCGGCACAGTGAATGAATATGATGCAGCTATATAATGCTGACTGATTACCACCATGGTGTTAGATAACACTAACATCACATCACGTAATTACCATTTTATTATTGTGGTGAGGACACTGAAGGCATTATTAATTTTAATCACCACTTTCTATGAATTAAGCTTTTTTAGATTCTACAAATAAGTGATATTATATAGTATGTGTCTTTTCTCTTACTTATTTCACTTAGTGTAATGCCCTGAAGGTTCACCCATGTGGCCATAAATGGCAGTATTTCATTCTTTTTCATGACTGAATATTCCATTATATGTATATACAGCTGACCCTTGAACAACACAGATTTGACCTACATGGGTCTACTTAAACATGGATTATTTTTAATAAATACTGTAACTGTATTTCCTTAATTCTCTCTAGGTTACTCTAGTATAAGAATACAGCATGATACTTAGCTGATAGGGGAGATGCCCTGACCACAAGGTGGTTTCCCAGGTCCCTTGCTCTCCGGATGTGCTGACCCTGCAAGTTGTCCAGTGTGAGGAACTCGACTGCACACTGTGTGGTAGTGTAAGTTAGAAAAAAGAATGAAGCATATAATACATTTAAAAATATGTGTTAATTGATTATGTTATTGTAAGACTTTCAGTCAACAGTAGGGAAGTTTTATTAGTAGTTAAGTTGTGGGGGAGTCAAAGTTATATATGGATTCTTCTAGTGCATGGGGCAGGGTTGGGGGGTCAGAACCCCTAACTCCTGTGCTTTTCAAGGGTTAATTGTATTATATATATTTTTGTCCATTTATCTGTTGAGGAACACATAGGTTGTTTCCATATCTTGGCTATTGTGAATAATGCAGCAATGAACACGGGAGTACAGATATCTCTTCACTATCCTCTTTTTACTCCCTTTGAATAAATACCCAGAAGTGGGGTTGATGAGAGAGGAGCACATAAATGAAATAGAACCACAGTTGTTTAATGATTATTTACTTTCCTAACTATAACTAAAAGGTTTTCTTCAGACCATGGGAAACTGGAGAATGTGCTGCAGGAAGAAAAACAGGGCTATAAATAGTTCAGAAAAGAAATACATTTTGAGAACAGACCAAGGATTTGATACTGTGCCTGTACCCTGACTTCCCAACCCCCGCTAGGGGTTCTTCTAGGGAATGCTGACCATTCTCAGGTCCCAGTATGGGCCGAACTATCTGTAACTTCATAGAAGGTGAGCCACCTTGTTATCAGACTCTGAGCTCCTGAAGGCTGGACTGCAGACCCTCCCCTCCTCTTGCCCTAGTACACTCACAGCTGCACCTAGTTGTCTTCCTCCTTACCAGTATATATCAGCCCACTGGCAAGGGAGGGCAGAGCAGAATTCACAGGATGACCAACTGCTCTCCCCATACCGCCAGCATTATTGGAATAAACGCTCATATATAATTCGATTCTATCTCTGCTTAATTTGGCTCAACTAGCGACAGGCAGCCTTGGACCTGTTGTGTTCAATATCAGGATCACTGGGTCCTAAGATAGTTCATTTTTAATTATTTGAGGAAGCTTCATACTGTTTTCCATGGTGGCTTCACCAATTTATATTTCCAGAAACAATGCACAAGGGTTTGTTTTCTCCATGTCTTTGCCAGCACTTGTTATCTCTTGTCTTTTTAGATAACATCCATTCTATTATGTGTGAGGTGATAGCTCAGTGTAGTTTTGATTTGCATTTTCCTAATGATTAGTATTGAGTGCTTTTTATGTAACTGTTGGATAGTTGTATGTCTTTTGGAAAAGTATTCATTTTCTTTGTCTATTTTTTTTTTTTAAATCAGACTTTTCTTGTTATCATTCTTTATATATTTTGGATATTAACCCCGTATCAGATACACGACTTGAAAATATTTTCTCTAATTTAGTAAGGTGACTTTTTATTTTGTTGATGGTTTTCTTTGCTGAACTACGTCCTTAATTTGATGTAGCTTAACTTTTTATCTTGTTTTTGTTGCCATTGCTTTTGGTATTACATAAAAAAAAAAAAAAAAAAAAAAATCATCGCCAAGACCAGTGTCAAGGAGCATCCCTTCTATGTATTTTGTTTTAAAAGATTTTAATGGTGTCAGGTCTCACATTTAAGTTTTTGGTCCATTTTTATATTAATAGTTGTGCATGGTGTAATATAGTCATCTAGTTTCATTTTTTTTTTTGCATGTGGCTGTCCCATTTCCCAACACTATTGATTGAAGAGACTGTCCTTTACCAATTGTATATTCTTTACTCCTTTGTCATAAATTAATTGACCATATATGTGTCAGTTTGTTTTTGGGCACTCTATTCTGTTCTGTTGATCTATGTGTCTGTTTTTATGCCAAAACCATATTGTTTTATTACTGTAGCTTTGTAATATAGTTTAAGAATGATGCCTTCAGCTTTGTTCTATTTTTTATTAATTTTTTTTCTTTATTAATTTTAGAGAGAAGGGAAGGGAGAGGGAGAGAGAAAGAAACATTGACGACAGAGAACATCGATTGGCCACCTCCTGCATGCCCCTCACTGGGGACTGGGCTCACAACCTGGGCATGTGTCCTGACTGGGAAGTGAACCAGTGACCTCTTGGTGCATGGGTCGATGCTCAACCACTGGTCAGGGCACATGCCCAGGTGTGGGCCAAATCCCCAGTGTGGGGCATGCAGGAGGTGGCCAATCGATGTTCTCTCTCGTCCATGTTTCTCTCTCTCTCTCCCTCTCCCATCCTCTCTCTTTAAAAATTAATAAAAGAAAAATAAAATGTTTGAAATTTGATAGGGATTACATTGAATTTATAGATGGTTTGGGGCAGTATGGACATTTTAACAATATTTTTCTGATCCATGTACCTGGGATATCTTTCCATTTATTTGTGTCTTTTCCAATTTATTTTATCAGTCTTACAGTTTTCAGTGTACAGATATTTTACCTACTTAGTTACATTTATTTCTAAACATTTTGTTGTTTTTGATGCTATTGTGAATAAGATTGTTTTTTCTTTCAGATATCACTTTGTAATAAATACAATTGTAACTGATTTCTGTATGATTTTGTATTCTGCAAATTAGCTGAATATGTTGACTAGATTTGTTTTCTGGTGGAGACTTGATATAGAAATATGTAATATCATATCATCTGCCAATTGAGACAGTTTTAATTTCTCCTTTCCAATTTGGGTACCTTCTTTTTTTTTCCCTTGCTTGATTGCTCTGCCTAGGACTTTCAGTACTATGTTGAATAGGAGTGGTGAGAGTGGACACCCATGTTTTGTTCCTAATCTCAGAGTAAAGCTTTCAACATTTTACCATTGAGCATGATGTGTGGGCTTGTCATCTACGGCCTTTTTTATGTTGAGGTACATACCCTCTATATCTAGTATGTTGAGAGTTTTTATCATGAATTAATGTTGAATTTTGTCTAATGATTTCTCTGCATCTTTTGAGATGGTTACATGATTTTTTTCTTTTATTTTGTTAATGTGGTATATTATATTTACTGATTTGCATATATTGAATTGTCCTAGCAACCCAGGGATTAATTTCACTGATCATGTTGTATGATCTTTTTGATGTTCTATTGAATTTGGTTTGCTAATATTTTGTTGAGAATTGTTATATCTATATTCATCAGGATTATTGATCTATAGTTTCTTTTTCTTGTATTGTCCATGTCTAGTTTTGATATCAGGATGATGCTAATCATGTAAATTAGTTTGGGAGTTTTTCCTCATCTTAAATTTTTTTGGAAGAATTTGAGACGGATTGGTGTTAATTTTTTAACTGTTAGAATTAACCGGTGAAACCATCTGGTGTTGGGCTTTTCTTTGTCAAGAGTTTTTAAATTACCAATTCAGTCTCTATTCTTATTATTGATCTCTTCAGATTTTCCATTACTTCATGATTCTGTCTTGGTAGCATGTACATTTCTAGGAATTTATTCATTTATTTTAATTTATCCAATTTGTTGGTGTATAATTTTGCATCATAGTGTCATGTGTTCCTTTGTATTTCTGTGGTATTAGTTGTAATATCTCTTCTATCATTATTATTTTATTTGAGTGTTCTCTCTTTTTTACTTTGTTAGTCTCGCTAAAGGATTGCCAATTTTATCTTTTAAAAAGAACAGCTCTTAATTGTATTGATCTTTTCTGTTGTGTTTTAGTTTCTATTTATTTCTGCTCTGATCTTTGCTATTTTCTTGCTTCTGCTATTTTTGGGTTTAGTTACTGTTTTCTAGTTTCTTGAGGTGTAAAGATAGGTTGTTTGAGATATTTTTTCTAAATGTATATGTTTATTAATATAAATATCCTTCTTAGAATTGCTTTTACAACATCATTGTTTTTGGTATGGCAGTTTCCATTTTTATTTGTTTCTAGATGTTTTTTAGTTTCTTCTTTGAGTCATTGGTTTTTCAGGAGTATGTTGTTTACTTTCCACATATTTCTCAAGTTTTCAGCTTTCCTTCTGTTATTGATTTCTAATTTCATGTCGTTGTGGCCAGAAAAGATACTTGGTATGATTTCAGTCTTCTTAAACTTGCTAAGACTTGTTTGTGACTGATACCATATGATCTTTCCTAGAGAATGTTTCATGTGTGGATAAGAAGAACGTGTATTTTGATGCTGTTGGGTGGAATGTTCTTTATACATCTGTTAGTTTCATTTAGTCTAAAGTATGGTTCACATCCAATATCTCTTTGTTAATTTTCTGTGAGGATAATCTCTCCATGTTCAAAGTGTGGTATAGCAGTCTCCCGCAGGTATTGTATTGTCTAGTTCTATCTTTAGATCTGTTAGTATTTGCTTAATGTTTAAGTGTTTCAATGTTGGGTACACATACAGAACTGGGCAAAAGTAAGTTTACAGTTGTAATACAAATAAATAATACAATAATTAGTAAATAATAATAAAAGAATAAACTCTGTTTTGTGTACTGACAACTACTTTTTCAACCCTATGTTTTATAATTGTTATATATTAGTGATGAATGTCATTATATATAATGTCCTTCCTTAGCTCTTGTTACAGATTTTAGATTAAAATCTATTTTGTTTGATATAAGTATAGCTACCCCTACTCTCTTATGGTTTGCACTTGCATGGATATCTTTTTACAGCCACCTACTTCAATCTGCGTGTGTCCTTCAAGCTCAAGTTCTCTCGTAGGCAGCATACAGTTGGGTATTATTATTATGTTCCTTTCCTGCTCGGTTCCTTGGTGAGTTATGTCACTGGTCCCTTGGCTTCCCGCTGCTTCCTAGAGGCTCTTCTGTTTATGGACGGATGTCGAGCTTCTGTTCTTGAGGACAGGGCGACAGAAACAAGGGATGTTTAAGATGCCATGATGCTGATATCAACTCCCCTTTGATTTTATGTCTTTATAATATAAATTAAAATTTATTCCTAAGCTTTGAAGTTGTATAATATACATCACAACAAAAATTCATGCTGTGATTTTACTTTAGTGCTTTTTTATACTCTGAGATATATCGGAACTGAGTAATAGGAATTTAAATGTTATTTCCAATTATAGCACTTCAAATCATGGAACACAGTCCTTAAATTATTTAAAAAATCAACCCTTGGTAGCAATTTTCCTTGTATAGAGTTCTCAAGAAAAACATAATGATTTCTTATTTATGCCTGGTTTCTTTTAAAAATTCCTATGGAAATTTGGAGTATTATCATGAGTTGTTGTTGTTGTTTTTTAATCAGTTTGGTCATGGTGTACAAGACTTAACAATAAATTACTTTTCTCTCAGTGTCTTTGAAAAAAATATGGTACCTACAGACCTTAATTTCTGTCTAAATTACAGCCTAGTGCTGGTTACAAATACTGTATGGTACCTTGGTGGCTCGGTAATTTCTGTGCCGGTTGCACTCTCATTAGCTGGCTGCTCACTGAAGTTACCATAGCAGCATAAAAATCTTCACCGACTTCCTGGAGAGCAACTGTGCAAAACAGTCACTCATGGTAGGTATGGAAAGAACTTCACGCAGCCTATCCAGAATATTTACGTACCTGTATGTAAGGCACTGAATTTTCCTGACACTCTTTGAGCTAGGCATCAGTATCCTGTTTTGCAGATGAGGAAGCTGGATCCCACGCCGCTGAACACTCTAGGAACTGCACAGTTGCCAGCCAAGAAACAGGCCCTCAGTACTGGCCCACAAACTCCTGTTTCTCTGACCAGGTCTCTACGATGCTTCTTTCAAAGCTTCATTTAGAGCATATAACCGTATCAGCTAGCTACCAAAAACAAATATGTATGCATTCTATATTGCTATTCATTCATCTGTATGCCGTCTGTTCTGTGTTCATTCATATTATTCTCCTGCTCTCATAGAGAAGGTGTTCATCTCTGTTTTTAAGTCTAATCTTTCCACTTATGCCTTGGACTTTGCCAATTTAGCCTGTCTCTAAAAGCCTTAAAATAGCATTTGTCCTTTTGTATTTTCAGTCCCTCTCAAAGTTGCATTCTTGCTTTGGTTTTGACTTTCCTAATATCTTATTGAAGTTTCTAGCATACAGAAAATTGAAAAAAATTGACAAATAGCATTCATACCAATGTTACAGTGCACATTCGGCTGTTTCTTTATCACATCCTATGCCTCCCTCCCCCGTGGCCATCTTGTCTTCTTTCTGCCCTTCGAAGTAAGTTACAGGCTTCAGAGCATTTTCTCCCAAATCTGTTAGCATAGATATCATTAATTAGCCATTCTAATAAATCAAGAAAAAAATAACAGGCACAAGGAAACAAAAGAATGAAAGAAAATTCTTTTTACTAGCAGATGAAATGATTGTTTACCTAGAAAATACTAAACAATTTCTTTAACATATTCATTGTGGCTGCTCTAGTCTTCTAGTTCTTCAATCCAGTAATAATTTTAGCTGCCCATCTTTTTTTTAAATGATATTTTTATATATGTTTTTATTGGTTTCTTAGAGAGAGAGATAGATACATCAATGTAAGAGAGAGAAATAGCAATTGGCTGCCTCCTGCACGCCCCCTACTGGAATCGAGCCCACAATCATGGGCATGTGCCCCAACCAGGAATTGAACCGGGACCTCTCGGTCCATGGGATGATGCTCAATCCACTGAGCCACACCAGCTGGGCTTAGCTGCCCATCTTAAAGCAGATTGGGCCTGCCCTCAGGCTTCGAGTCCTGGAAAATGAGAAACTGTTCCAAGGCTTTACTCGCCTTCTTATTGTTGACCCCCTCCCAATTTCTTCTTGTTTTTCATCTCTGTCCAGTATTTGCTTTTCATGTTTTGTTCAAAGTTTATAGTTACTGTGTACATGAAGGTTGGCCTGATAGGAGCTATCAGCCATACCAGAAGCAGACATTCCTTCTCATTATTTGTAAATATATTCAAGTCTCTTCTATTAAAAAATAATAAAAAAGGCATTCATATAACACACATAGCCAGGTTTCAGCCTGTTTTTTCTACTCTGTGTATTTCTCAACAATGTTTTCTGTTCGTATCGCTAATATTTTCTCAACTACTCATTTCAATCTGGTTTTCCCTTATAACGTCAAAAACCATCTAGTCTAAAAATAGGTGTGTGTGTGTGTGTGTGTACACATGTGTGTGCGTATTTCCATTCAATGAATTTCTTCTCTGTATCCACTGAACTCTTTATACTTGACCTCAGCAATATTTATTTATTTATTTTTAAAAATTTTTATTAATTTATTTTTGTTACAGATGTTTCTCCTTTTTTTCCCCATTGACACCCTCCTCCCCATACCCCCCACCCCATACCCAGCTTTGTTGTCCATGTCCATCAGTTATGCGTACAAGCATATAAGTTCTGTGGTTTATCTCTTCCCACCCCCCACCATCCCCTCTTCTGAGGGTTGTCAGTCTGTACCCTACTTCCACATCTCTGAGTCTACCCAATTCCTCAGACTGTTATGTTCATTATATCCCAGAAATAAGTGAGATCATGTGATATTTGTCTCTCTGCTTGGCTTGTTTCACTTATATTTATTACTGTTTCTTGAATTACTATTTTTTTTCATAGCTTTCTTGAGATAAATGTTCCCTTGCATTTTTTTTTTTTAAGTCCTGACCCAAGAATATGTTTTTACTGATTTTGGAGAGAGAGGAAGGGAAGGGGTGGGGGAGAGAGAGAAACACTGATACGAGAGAGTAACATAGACCAGTTGCCACCCATTGATTGGTTTCCTTCTGTATAAACCACAGCCAGGGACCAAACCCACAACTAGGTATATGCCCTAACCTGGAATCAAACCCACAACCTTTTGGTGTACGTGAGGATGCTCCAACCAACTGAGGCACCTGGCCGAGGCCCTGGTATTTTTTTTTTTTTTTCTTACTTTGGCTGGTTACTTTACAAGCTTATTCTTACTGTACTAGTGTTTGTGGAATATGGCTTTATCCTTGACTCCTCTACTCATAAGACTCCTTGGGTGACCCTATCCTTGATTCAAAACCACCTATTAGCTAATGATTCCTTTTATATGTGCTGAGACTTTTTCTGAATGTCAGACGTGCACCTGCAAACACCCATCTGGTATCTATTCACACATGCCTCAGTGACCTCTCGGACTGCGCATGCTCCCGGCTGAGCTTCTGCTCCTCCCCGCTCCCAGCTAGGCCGTGTCCCTCTCTGGGTGTCATTCTGCGTCCGCGTCCTACGGCTGTCCACGTTCTCTGGGACTCCACCCTTAGACAGAATGGCCTTCTTTATTCCGCGATTGGAAGCTATGTCTTGTTTTTATGTCCCTTCCCCTTTTCTATTTCTGTGCCCTGGAACCACTCAGTTTTGAGGTGAAAGTGATATATGTGTGGATGATTCCTATGTCCAGATGTGAAGTGTTTCCAACATAACCTTCAGACGCTTTACTTTAATTTATCCAAGGACAAATTCACTAGCTTTTCGTTTATTTATTCATTTTGAAATGCGGAGTTCGCTGTCATCCTCGCGGGGGGCCATGCTGACCTGGCCGTGTCGCTGCAGGTCCGCACGCGCATGCGCGCTGCGCGCACCGGCTGGCTCCGCCCAGCTCCCCTCGGCTGTCGCCCGGGCCAGGGCACCACTCCCCTGCTCGGTGCTCTGCGTGAGCCTCCCCCTACTCGGATACGTCACTGTCACGTTCTGGTCACTCTCCCTCATGGATGAGTGTCGTTTTCACTGGCACCTCATTCCACCATGTGGTCTATGTGGTTGTACCTGCCACCAAATAAGTGGGCCCACCCACTGTGGCTCGCGCAGATGGTACAACAGACTTTTAGAAAGCATGGATATAATGCAAAACGCGTTTATGTGTTAAAAACTGTAACTTCATACTCAGCAGCATAAGTGATTTAGCAACTTATGTCTATATAAGAGATATAGAGATAGATGTATTTAGATTCAGACTACTAAGTATAACTCCTCTCTGTTCAGAAAAGCACTTACTGAGCACCTACTATGTGCCATGTTTTTGTTTGTTTGTTTTTTAAGGCACGGGACACAGCAGGACAAAATAGATATCATCTTCTCCTATGAAATGTATATTCTACCACAAAGAAATGAATGGTAAATGATAGACATGAATACTGTGTGTCACAGGATCGGAGAAAAGCTCTTTAGTAAGGGAACTGATCCGGGATAGGGGTGTGGACAACAGCTGGTGACTGTGGGAGGGGGTGGAGGTGGAGGAGGGCATAGGGAGGGTCAGTGTGGTGGAAAAAATTGTAATAAAGACCACCGGGAAAAATGATGGATAGATAGATAGATAGATAGATAGATAGATAGATAGATAGATAGAGAGATAGATAGAAATGTGAGATTTAAAATAAGAGTGCATGGCACACACACAGTATGTGCAAGACCCGAGGCAGGGAGGAGCCTGCGGATGGAGTGGGCTGGGCAAAGGGGAGAGAACGCCTGAGATGCGCTGGCTGGTGCTACAGATCACACAGGGTCATCTTTGCAAAGTAGGAGGTCGGGGTAGATTCTCCCTTAGATGACATGAACAAAGTTGATTTCTTTCAACAATTCTAAAGACAGCAGACACCTTAGGTACACAGCTTATCAACAAAGCATTATACTCTGTATGTGCTGAGCCATAAGAGTGAAGCTAGTTCATGGTGTTAATTTCTCATTCCATGAAGAGCTTTGGCTTGTTTTTACAAATACAATCGTGCCAAATGAGTCCATGAATAGACATCTGTTTGGGGGGAGGGGTGCAAAATTACCATCAACTACTGCAGAAGAATTGTCTTAATCTCATTTTCTAGTTTTGATCATTGTATATCAAACTTTCAAGACTTCTTTCAAAATGTAAAAAAAATGTTTCTTACATTTTGACACTCGTGCAACATGTTTTCAAAATTTTTTAAGTCATTGAAATTCTCACTGATATAATTAAATCTAACTTAATTCAGTGATAATTTTTAAACATCTGTACTTTAATCATCAGCATCATAATAATATAGAATGTAAAGTAATGATTATAAGGATGCTAAACAGCATGTAAAAGTACACATGTCAGAAATGAAAAATGCAATATGTAAATAAAGAATACACTGGAAGGAGCCCAGCCGTGTGGCTCAGTGGATTGAGCCTTGTCCCACGGATGGAGAGGCTCTGGTTTGATTCCTGGTTAGGGCACGTACCCAGATTGCAGGCTCGATCCCCAGTGAGGGGCATGCAGGAGGTAGCCAATCGATGTTTTTCTCCTACGTCTATGTTCCTACCTGTCTCTCTGTAAAAAATCAAAAAAATATACTTAAAAAAAAATTCCCTGGAAAGAATAAACAGGTTGGATAAAGTGGAAAATAGAATCAGCAATTTGGAGGACAAGGTACAAAAAAAACACCCAGTCAGAGCAGCAAAAATAAAAAATAATTATAAAAATGAGGATGGTTTAAGGGACATTTGAGGCAACATGAAGCATAGGGCTATCAAACAGAAAGAGCAAGAAATTGCCTGGCCGCTGTGGCTCGCTCATTGATCGTCAAACCATGCACTAAAAGGTCACCAGTTCAATTCCTGGTCAGGTGCCTGGATTGCAGGCTTGATTCCCAGTAGGAGGCATGCAGGAGGCAGCCGATCAATGTATATCTCTCACATCGATGTTTCTATATCTCCCTTTCTCTCTAAAAAGTCAATAAAAATATATTTAAAAAATACATAACATTGAAGGAAAAAGTAAGAGCTTCCCAGACAAGAAGAAGCAGTAGATTGTTACCACCAAGCCAATATTGCAAGAAATGTTAAAGGGCCTGCTTTGCAAAATAGAATAATCTTGTTTTTTGGATCCTTGCTTTTCATCACTGAATATTACTTGCCACTCCCTTCAGGCCGACATTCCAACCGCTGAGCCAAACCAGCCAGGATGAGGCCTGCAAAGTTTCTTTTGAGAAATCATCTGACAGTCTTATGGGAGCTCCCTTGTAGGTAACTAACTGCTGCTTTTAAGATTCTCTCTTGGTCTTTAACCTTTTGTATTTTGATTATAACATGTCTTGGTGTGGGCTTCTTTGGGTTCATCTTGTTTGGGATTCTCTGTGCTTCTTGGACTTGTATATCTCTTTCCTTTATCAAGTTAGGAAAGTTTTCTGTCATTATTATTATTATTATTATCATTATTATTATTGTTATTAAATATTTTTATTGACTTTGTTTTTTAGAGAGAGAGGAAGGGAGAGAGAAACAGAAACATCGATCAGCTGCTTTCTGCATGCCCCCTACTAGGGATCAAGCCTCCAACCCAGGCATGTGCCCTGACCAGGAATCAAACCGGTCCTCTCAGTCCATGGGAAGATGCTCAATCCACTGAGCAACACTGGCCAGGCTTTCATTATTTTTTCAAATAGGTGTTCAATTTCTTGTTCTCGCTCTTCTCCTTCTAGCACCCCCATGATGTGAAAGTTGGTACACTTGAAGTTGTCCCAGAGGCTCCTTACAGTAGCCTCATTTTCTTAGATTCTTTTTCCCTTTTGCTAGTCTGATTGCATGTTTTGCTTCCTTATATTCCAAATCTGTGGTTTGCGTCTCAGCTTCACCTACTCTACTCTTAATTCCCTGTAACTTATTCTTTATTTCAGTTGGTCCATCCTTAATTTATGACTGGTTCTTATTATGCTCCTAAGGTCCTCACTAAGTTCCTTGAGCATCCTTATGAATAGTGTTTTGAACTCTGCATCTGTCAGATTGCTTATCTCTGTTTCGTTTAGTTCTTTTTCTGGAGTTTTGTTCTGTTCTTTCATTTGGGATATCTTTTTTTGTTTCCTCATTTTGGCTGCCTCCCTGAGTTTGTTTCTATGTATTAGGTAGAGCTACTACGTCTCCTAGGCTTGGTAAGGCAGCCTATTGTATGTAGTAGGTGTTCTATAGGGACTGGTGGCACAGCCTCCCTGATCACTCCAGCTGGGCACTTGAGGTGCACCCGCCATGTGGGCATTACATCCTTCAGTTGTAATTGAATCTTGATTGCTGTTGGCACATCGGTGGGAGGGATTTACTCAGGCTGATCAGCTGCAAGGACTGGTTGTGATAACTAACATTAACCTCTGACCACCTTGAAAGATCAGCTGTGCAGGGGTTCGCCTAACAGAGCAAGACTTACTTCAGCAGCCCAGGCTTGAGTGTGTCACTTCTGGAGGTGGTTGGGTTGTAGTGCTTCAATGTGGTCTGAAGCTGCCAATGGGTATGTTGGCTCTGGGGTCTCCTGGAGGCAAACGTCAAGGTCAGCTACTGCCTATGTTCTAGCTGAGCCCACCAGGCACAAACTACAAAGTTATCTGCAGATGGCTGCTTCTTGTACTGAGCTTGAAGGCACCCAAGCAAGGCCATCCTGTGAACCATGGCTGGCTGCTGCTAGTGCTGGGCCCAGAGCCACTTAAATAGAGGTATGGGCTCACTGAGGCCAGATACTGCTTCTTTGAGAGATTTTAGGAATATCCGAAGCATGAGCCCAGACAGGCCATTCCTATGGTAAAGCCACTGGAAGCAGGTTGGGTGGGCCCCAAAGTTAAGTGGGGCAGGGCCTCAGGGAATTGCCAGGGTGGGGCAAACTGTGAGCCAGGTTGCTGGAGTCCCGGATATGGCACCCATCTGCCAACTATGTTGGGGAAGGGCTCACCAAAGGAACAAAGGCCTCCACCAGCACGTCTCTGGGAGAAAGCTTCCCCTCCAACTCTCACCCGGATGCCAAACAGCTCAGTTCTTCCCCGTATGTCCCTGGTGCTTTCAAGCTGCCTCCCCTATGCTGGAGCTCAGAAGGAGCGAGTCCGAGAAGGTTCGTGTGCGGGCCCTTTAAGAGGAGCTGCCTGGGACTCCAGAGCCTCAGCCTCCCTCAGCCTCCGTTCCCACTGGTTTTACAGCCAGAAGTGATGGGGATCCTCTTCCTGAAACTGGAACCCTGAGCTTGGGGCCTGGTGTGGGATGGGGACCCTTTGCTCCTCAGAGAGGACCTTCCCAGCCGAGGTGTCCTCCTGACTTTTATCCGCCACCCGTGGGTGTGGGACCAGCCTGCCCATGCCTCTGCCCCTCCTGCCAGTCTTGATGTGGCTTCTTTGTTAATTTTGTAGTTGTGGGACTTCCATTCAGCTCGATTTTAGGTGGTAGGTGGTTCTGAATGACGGTTGTGCTGTAGTTTAGCTGTGATATGGATGTGGTTGGGGGAGGAGGTGATACCATTCACCTACACCTCCATTCTGACTGGAGTCCACATGACTTTCCAAGCTGTCTTGATGATGTTTATTTCCCACCCCATTTACACATAATTAAGACCCAAGTACCCTTTGACAAAGACAGTTTATTCTGCCCCCCGAGTCCCCTCTGCCGGCGCAGGGGTGTTGGAGACAGGCTGCTCTGGGACCCTGGGCGAACTGTTCCTCCTCCCCAGCCAGGCTTCCTCACGGGCAGGTCTCTGGGTTTCTGCGGCTTCCGTCATCCTCATTCTCCTGAGTTTTGGTTTTTGGGGAAGTTTCCTTAAGAACCTCTCGTGACCTGGACCGGGAACTTGCTCCAGCGGCAGGGAGGCGTCGCGGGGCCTGCACCTTGGCCAGCCTCTCCCGGCCGCAGAGCCCGGGCACACCCCTCGTCGGCCAGCAGGGGGCTCTCTGGGCGTCCAGGGGAAGGACGCTGCCGGCCCGCTGGTCCGCCGGTTCTCGGTGCCCGCGTGGAGCCTGGCGAGCGCTCTGCCTCCACCTCGGGGCAGAGGGACACACCTCGCCCGAGCATCTTCCGGCGCCTCGTTCCCAGGCGCGCGGTCGTGCTTCGGGAAGGTGGTGATGCGGCCCCTGGGACCTCCAGGCTCTGCTTCACGTCCTCTGGCTTCACGGGCCGGTCCTCGGGCAGGTCCAACTTCTGTAGGCGCCTCTTTCACGGTCCTAGACATTCTTTACAAGTTCTGAAGGTGCACCGGTCCAGGCCCTTGGCACGGCGCACAAGTGAGCCCCCGGCAGGGATGGTGCCGGGGCCCTTCTCCAAACGGGGTACATCCGTCACCCTAAGTCCCAGCCAGAGTGGTTGGTGGTTTCTGTCGGATCCCGGCCGCGTTGCTCATCGGGCCGCCGTCCTGGGATCTGGGTGAGCGTTTCCCTGCAAATGACTTCTTTTAAAAAAAATTATGGTAAAGAGCACAAAAGAGGAGCTATATCCTCTTAACAAGTTTTTAAGTGGACTGTCTTGCATTGCTAATAGGCACAACGTTGTACAGCAGATCTCTGGATGTTTGCATTTCGCACGACAAACAGCAATTTCTTATCCCCCACAACACCTGGCAAGAATCTACTGTCTAATTCAATGGCTTTTACTACCTTAGATCCTTCATCTAAGTGAAATCAGGAAGTAGTTTTCCTTTTGTAGCTGGCTGGTTTCATCAGCACAGGTAGGTAGTTATTAATATGAGGGAATGCTTATTATATAAGGAAGGAAACTATGTAATCTTAATAAACTGGAAAGCAGAAGCAGAAAACAGAACAAAATTTCCATCTAGTTTACTGGCAAACAGACACAGCCGCACCCTCCGGGGGACTGTAGCCAGGGAGTTAATGCTCATACCAGGACGGAAAGACTCTCCAAAGTGCTCAAGGGCCGGTGCCGGAGGTGGGGAGGCAAGTCCTCCGCGGGGCCAGGCCCAATGGAAACTGTCATGTAATGGACCTCTGGGCGTGCCGGATGAGTCCGGGGGTGGGGGGTGGGGGAACAGAGGGGCAGGGCTTAGTATGCGCACAATTTTAAAGGTAAATAGATTGGATAGAGGGCATAAAACCCTTATAAACTTTACTGGGAGGAGGGCCCAATTCAGGCCTGGGAAAAATTAGGAATTAAAAAAATTTTTTTTTCTTTATTGATATTTGAGAGAGAGGAAGGAAGAGGGAGACGAGAGAGAGATAGAAACATCGATGAGAGAGAACATCGACTGGCCGCCTCCTGCACGCCCCCCACTGGGGATCGGGCCCACAACCTGGGCGTGTGCCCTGACCGGAATAGAACCGACGACCTCTTGGTGCCTGGGTCCACGCTCAACCACTGAGCCACACCGCAGGGCAGGAATTTGAGTTGAATAATTTTAATGGTCCTTTGTCCTTTACCCAAGTCCAGAAGACATATGAAAGATGAACGGGTGCCTCAGGCAGTGCTTTCAAAGCCTCCCCACCCTTGACGTCTCTGAGGATGTAGAGTTCCCCTCAACTCCCAATAAAATCTTACCCGTGTTTACACTTCTCCGTGCGTGTGTGCTGGGAATTCGTTCCTCACCTCACCACAAAATATATGACATTCACTGGAACAACCCCATTCAGCTTAATGTCCCCGAGATTCGGCAACGCTGTACCTATGACCGGTTGGAAGGAGGATTTGTTCTGTCGATGTAGGTGTGTCTGTAAGGTGTTTCTGTGATCATTACCCTTTGAGTCAGTAGACTGGGTAAAGCAGGTTGTCCTCTCTGATGTGGATGGATCTCATTTAACCATTTGAAGACCCGAACAAAAAAAGTTTCAGTAAGAGGGAACACCTCTTTGCCTGGCTGCTTCGCCCGGCGTCAGTCAAGGTGGGCTCTTCCTGTACGGTGAGCCAGCCCACTTCCAGGCGAAGTCACAGCGTTGGTGTCCTCGTTCTTAGGCCTCCACACTCCTGCTGGAGCTGTGTGATGGTGCCCCTGCGCTCCATCATGTGGAAGCAGATCTGGGGAATTGTCAGCCTCCGTGGGGGCGTTAGCCGATTCCGTACCATTTCTCTTCCATTCTGTGTCTCTGGACGACCCTGGCGAGTACAATAGGCTTTTCTTCTTTTTTATAGCTGAATATTTCACTGGATGTGTTTTGTGCTTCCTCATATTCTAAATTGCTGAAATGGTTTTCAGTGTCCTCTGCTCTACTATTGATTTCCTGTAAATTATTCTTCATTTCAGTTACTGTACCCTTCATTTATAACTGGTCCTTTTTTATGTTGTTGATGTCCTCACTAAGTTCCTTGTTCTCACTAAGTTCCTTGAGCATCCCTATAGTCATTGTTTTGAATGCTGTATCTGGTAGTTTTCTTGCTTCCATTTATTTCATTTAGTTCTTTTTCTAGAGATTTCTTCTGTTCTTTCATTTCTGACATGTTTCTTTGTGTCTGCATTTTGGCTGCGCCCCTGTGCTTGTTTCTATGTATTGGGTAGAGCTGCTATGTCTCCTAGACTTGGTAGAGTGGCCTTGTGTGGCAGGTGTCCTATAGGGCCCAGTGGCTCAGCCTCCCCAGTCACCTGAGATGAACACTCCAGGTGAGCCCCTGTGTGGGCCGTGTGCACTGTCCTGTTGGTTGTTGAGCCTTGTTTGCTGTTGGCGTCACTGGGAGGGATTGGCCACGAGGCCAGTCACTTGTGAGGACCAGCTGTGGCTATAGCAGAAGAACAGATTGTACAGGAGCCAACCCTATGGAGTAGGACTGTTTCAGTGGGCTTTGGTGCTCACAGAGTCTGCCCCTTGAGTGTCACTCATGGATTTGGTTGCATTGTAATCTGGAGTGGTCCGAAGCTGACCACCAGGTGCACTGGCTCCGGGGCCTCTGGGGAGGTGCAAAGTCAGCTGTAGCTTCTGCCCTGCCTGGGGCCACCTGGCACAGGCTACAGAGCGATCTGCAGGGGGCTGCACTTGTGCGGGGCTTGGAGGTGCCCAGGAGGGGCCAAGCTGTGAAGAAGGCTGGGTCCTGCTGGTGCAGGCCGAGAGCCACTTATGAGAGGTATGGGGTGTGCTGAACCACACGCTGCTTGTCTGAGAGATTTTAGGAAAGTCTGACGCATGAGCCAGGACAGGCCATTCATATGCACTGGAAATAGCTTGGTGGCCTGCAAATTGGGTGGGACAGGGTCTCAGGGAACCATCAGACTCCAGGTTGATGGAGTGTCAGATATGGAGCTGCCAGTCAGCTCTTGTGCGGGGAGGTCTCAGCAAAAGAACAGTGGCCTATGCCAGCACTTTTGTCAAGGAGAAAGCTGTCCTCCCAGCTCGTGCCCTGATGCCAGACAATTAGTTTCTCCCTGTATGTCTGTTTCCTTTCAAGCTGCTTCCCCTGTGCTGGAGCTCAGAGGGGGTGAGTATGAGTAAGCTCATGCATGGGTCCTTTAAGAGAAACTGCATGGGACCAGCAGCCCTCTGATCCCTCAGCCTTAATCCTTGCTGGTTTTTACAGCCAGAAGTTATGGAGACAACTCTTCTTCTTGGCTCTGGAACCCTGGGCTGCGAGCCTGGTGTGGGGCTGGGACTCCTCGCTCCTCAGGGGGACCTCTGTAGCCAAGATATCCTTCCAGCTCAAAAGCCACCACACAGGGAAGTGGGACCAGCCCTTCTGTGCCTCTGCTCCTCCTACCAGTCTTGATGTGGCTTCTTCCTTAATTCCCTAGTTACAGGACTTCCATTCAGCCAGATTTCAGGTGGTTCTGAATAATAGTTGTTCTGCAGTTTAGTTGTAATTTTGATGTGGTTGTGAGAGAAGGCGATACTGAGTTTACCCGCACCACCATCTTGAACAGAACCGTCTGGGTTTTGTTGTTGTTGTTATTTTGTTTAATCCCATCACTTTTCACCCAGTCACACAACCACCCTCCCCTCCGACAGCTGTCAGTTTTTCTTTATCCATGAGTCTGTTTCTATGTAGTTTGTTACTTTATTTTGTTCCTTAGATCCCACATATGAGTAAAATTATGCGGTGCTTGTCCTTCTCTGACTGGCTTATTTCACTGAGCGTAATGCTCTGCAGGTCCATCCATGCTGTCACGAAGGGTACATTTTACTTCCATTTTAGGGCTGAGTAGAATTCCATTGTGTTTTCTTCTAGGATTTTTATGGTTTTAAATAAAACACTTCAGCCTTTAACCCATTTTGAGCTTATTCTAGTGCATGGTGTAAGAGGGTAGTCTAGTTTTATATATTTATTTTTTTGCACATGTCTGTCCAATCTTCCCAACACCATTTATTGAATAGACTATCTTTATCTAATGTTTGCTTTTGCCTCCTTTGTCAAATATCAATTGACTAGAGGTTTGTTGGTTTATTTCTGTGGTTTCTGTTCTTTTCTATTAATTTATATGGCTGTTTTTATGCCATTTTTTTTTTTTATTACTATGGCATTGTAGTATATTCTGATATCAGGTAGTATGATTTCTCCAACTTTGTTCTTCTTTCTCAAGATTGCAGTGGCTATTTGGGGTCTTTTATGGTTCCATATTAATTTTTGGAATATTTGTTCTAGTTCTGTGAAATATGCCATGGTATCCTAATAAGAATTGTGTTGAATCTATAGGTTGCTTTGGTCAGTATGAATATTTTAATGATGTTAATTCTTTCTATCCATGAACACAGTATATGCTTTCACTTATTTGTATCTTCTTTAATTTCTTTCTTTGGTGTTTTTTAATTTTTCAAGTATAAGTTTTTTACATTCTTAGTAAAATTTGTTCCTGTGTATTTGATTTTCTTTGAAGCTGTTGTGAATGGATTGTTTTCTTAGTTTTGTTTTCTGATAGTTCACTATCAATGTATAAAATTCAACTGATTTCTGGATATTTATTTTATATCTTTCTACTTTACCAAATTCATGTATTAGTTCTAGTAGGTTTTTGGTGGAACCTTTAGGGTTCTCGATATACAGTATCATGTTATCTGCAGATAATGACAGTTTTACTTCTTCATTTCCAATTTAGATGCCTTTTATTTCTTCTTGTCTAATTGCTGTGGCGAGGACTTCCAGTACTATGTTAAATAAGAGTGGTGAAAGTAGATATCCCTGTCTTGTTCCTGATCTTAAATATTTTTTTTTTAGTTTTTTCACAGAGTATTATGTTTTCTGTGGGCCTTTATTATGTTTAGGTATGTCCCTCTCTTTTCACTTTACTGAGAGATTTTTTCATAAATGAGTGCTGAATTGTATCAAATGCTTTCTCTGCATCTATTGATATAATTATGTTTTTCATCCTTTATTTTATCTATATGTTGTATCACATTATTGATTTGAGGATATTGTACCAACCTGGCATCCCCAGAATAAATCCCATTTGATCTTGGTGTATGATCCTTTTAATGTATTGCTGGATCCAGTTTACTAACATTTTGTTCCAGATTTTAGCATCTACATTCATCAGGGATTTTAGCCAATAATTTTCTTTCTATCTTTGTCTGGCTTGGGGATTATGATAATGGGGACCCCATAACATGAGCTTGGGAGTCTTCCTTCCTCTTGAATGTTTTGGAAGAGTTTGAGAATGATGGGTGTTATCCCTTCTTTGAATGTTCAGTAAAATTTACCTGGGAAGCCATCTGGTCCAAGAGTTTTATTTGTGAAGAGTTCTTTTTTTTTTTTTTACTTTTTCAATTTCATTATTTGTTATCTGTCTATTCAGATTTTCTGATTTTTCCTGATTCAGTTTTGGAAGATTGTATGTTTCTAGAAATTTATTCATTTCTTCCCGATTGTCCTATTGGTTGGCATATAGTTGTTTGTAACATTTTCTTATAATACTTTGTGTTTCTTTCATGTCAGTTGTTACTTCTTCTCTTTCACTTCTGATTTTATTTATTTGGGTCCTGTTTCTTTTTCGTTGATGAGTCTCATTAAAGGTTTGTCAGTCTTGTTTATCTTTTCAAGGAGCCAGCTCTTGGTTTCATTGATCTTTTGCATTGTTTTATTTTATTTTTCTATTTACCTTCAGATAGAGTGGTAGGGAGGGAGAGAGAGAGAAATATTAACGTGAGAGGAACACATTAAGTGGTTGCCCCCCACACGACCACGACCAGGGCCGGAGATGAACCGCAACTGAGGTATGTGCCCTTGACCGGAATCAAACCTATGACTCATTGGTCTGCTGGCCGATGCTCTAACCGCTGAGCCAAACCAGCCATGGTTGCATTGTTTTTAGACTCTATTTTGTATACTTCTGGTCTGATTTTTATTATTTCCTTCCTTATTCTCACTTTGGGCTTTGTTAGTTGTTCTTTTTCAAGTTCCTTTTAGTGTAAAGTTAGATTGTTTATTTGAGATTTTTCTTGTTTCTTGAGATAGGCTTGTAATGTTATAAATTTTCTTCTTTGGACTGCTTTCATTTTGTGCCATTGATTTGGGTTGTTGTGTCTTCATTTTCATTTGTTTTAAGCTGTCTTTAGATTTTTCTGTGATCTCATTGTTATCCCATTCATTGTTTAGTAATGTTAGTTAGCCTCCATATCTTTCTGTGTTTTTCAGTATTTTTCTTGTAATTGATTTCTAATTTAATATCATTATGTTCTGAGAAGATACTTGATATGATTTCAATCTTTTTAAATTTATCCTGTTTTATGTCCTAACATGTGGTCTATCCTAAAGAATGTTCCATGTGAAGTTGGGAAAGAAGCGTATATTCTGCTCCTCTGGGGTGAAATGGTCTGAAGATATCAATTGAATACATCTTGTCTAGTGTGTCATTTAAGGTTGATGTTTTCTTGTTAATTTTTTGTCTGCAAGATCTATCTATTGAAGTCAAAGTAGTATCAAAATTCCCTACTGTGTCTGTATTACTCGCCTTTATGTCCATCAAAATTTGCTTCACAAATTTAGGTGCTCCTATGTTGGGTGCCTACATTTTTATAAGGTTTATATCCTGTTGTTTTAGTGCTCTCTTTAGTAAGTAGTGTCCTTCTTTGTCTTTACTATAGCCTATGTTTTAATGTCTTTTTAGTCAGATATAAGTAGTGCTACCTCAGCTTTATTTTGCATTTTTATTTGCGTAAAATATATTTTCCATTCTTTTACTTTTAGTTTTGTGTGTATTTTTTGTTCTGAGGTGAGTCTCTTGTACACAGCATATATAGGTCTTATTTTCTTTTTAATTCAGCTACTGTATGTCTTTAGATTGGAGCACTTAGCCATTTACATTTAAGGTTATTATTATTAAGTACATATTCTTTATAACTATATTTCTCTATTTGGGTTTTTTATTATTATTATTGTTTTGTTTTCCTTCTTCTTATTTTTAAACTGTCCCTTTAATATTTCTCGTAATTTTGGTTTGGTGGTAACAAAGTCCTTTAGCTTTTTCTTGTCTGGTCAGCTCTTTATTTCTCCTTCAATTTTAAATGGTAGCCTTGTTGGGTGAAGTAGTCTTGGTTACATATCCTTCCTTTTCATCTCTTTGACTATTTTGTGCTAAGCCCTTCTCACCTGCAATGTTTCTGGTTGGAAATCGGCTGACAGTCTTATGAGAGCTCTCTTGTAGGTGTCTACCTGTCTTTCTCTTGCAGCATTTATGATTCTCTTTGTACTTTACCTTTGTCATTTTCCTTTGGATGAGTCTTGGTGTGGGCCTCTTTGGGTTTCTCTTGTTTAGGACCCTGTGCTTTCTGGACTTGTGTGTCTTTTTCTTTCACTGGGTTAGGGAAGTTTTCAGTCATTATGTCTTCAAATAGGTTCTAAATCCTTTGCTCCCTCTCTTCTCTTTCTGTTACCCCTTTCATGGTGATGTTGTTAAGCTTTATGTTGTTACAAACGTCCCTAAGTTATCTTCATTTTTTATTTTATTTTTACCTTTTGCTACTCTGATTATTGTTGTTTTTTCTACTTTGTCATCTGAAAATGTCTTCTAAATCACTGATTTGACCCTCTTTCATCTAATCTATACTTTATTCCATCCAGTGTATTCTTATTTTTGTCTGGTCTTTTTTGTTTGTTTGTTTGTTTGTTTATGATTTCTATGTCTTTTTTCATGCTATTGAGCATCCTTTTTCCATGACTTTGAATTCTATATCTGATAAATTGCTGCCTTCATTTCATTTAGCTCTTTTTCTGGAGGTTTCTCATATTCTTTCATTTGTTGCCTGTTTCTTTGTCTCTCCATTTTGATTGCCTCTTTGTGTTTGTGTTTGTTTTTATGTACTAGATAGATCTTCTATGACTCCAAGTGTTGGTAGGTTGGTTGGCCTTATGTAGTAGGTGTCTGTTGGAGTCCAATAGTGCATTTTCCTTGATTTCCTGAGCTAGGTTCTCGACGAATGTCTCATGTGAAGGTTGGGCTCTGCTCCAATTAGGCTTGCCAGGGAAAAATGGCTCCTGTCTCAGAGCCATACAATTCAGTCTGTCCCAGATTATTCTGGGAGGAGACAGAGCTCAGCAGGGTGGAGCCTCCAGGAGTCAAATGGATGAGGCTAGTTGGTCTCCTGTGAGGGGGAGATGCTGGTCAGGCTTCAGGAAGGTATAGTGTATTGTCCTCGTCCAAGAATCACACAAATCAACCTTCCTAGGATTTTTTCATGACCTCAGCAGGGCAGAGTCACTAGGTATTGGGTGAGTGGGCCCCCTCAGCCTGGAGGATGGGTTTTCCAGAAGCCAGGAGGTTGGTTCTAGTGGATTTCCTGTAAAGAAGGAAGCATCAGTCAGTTTAACAGGAACGTGGAAGGGATGGCCCCTGCCCCATAGCCACACAACTCAGTCATTAACAACCCCTGAGTCTTCCCAGACCTCTATACCCTAGTCAAGGCAGCTGATTGCTCAGCAGGGCATAAGCTCTGCAGGGCGGGGCAAAAAGGAGTTCAGAGGGTGAGGCTATTTCTTTCCCCCAGGCTGATATCACACAGAAGGGAGTGCGCCCTGGAGAAAGATGGCATCTGCATTAGGGAGAGTGATTCAGCACAGCGATCCTGGCGGCTGCCCTTTCAGCTCTCTCCCCGGAGCCACAAACCCCATACTCTCCTCAGGCAAGTCTAGTTTGCTCTGCCCCCCCTCCACTGGACGGGGCAGGGTGAGTGGCTGCAAACAAAATGTGTGCATTGTCCCTTTAAAAGTGTGCCTGTGTCTCTAGCAGATACCCATCTTCCCTGATGGACAGAAACCCCACTGTTCTTCACAACCAGATGTTTTGTGGGCATCTCTTCCTGGCTCTGGTGCTCTTGTCTGGGGAGCCCGCCTTGTTACATGTCTTAGGAGTAACCCTCCACAGCTGAGACATCCCACCAGAACCTCAGCCACCATCCATAAAGTTGGGCCAGCACATTTCGCCTCCCTGCCCCTCCCACCAGTCTTGATGTGGCTTCTTTTGTAAATCCTTGGTTCTAAGACTTCTCTTTATCTAGTTGGCTACTCAGGATGATTGTTCTATAATTTAATTCTGTATTTCTTTTAACTTTGTGAAAACCCCACCATTTTTCATAGTGGTTGTACTACTTTAGATTCCTGCCAAACGTGCACAAAGATTCTAACGTCTTCACATGCTTGTCAACACTTGTTATTTTTGGTTTTGTTTGTTTCTATATAATGGCCATCCTAACAGATGGGAGGTGATTTTTCTGTGGTTTTGATCTACATTTTGCTAATAATTAAAAGTGCCTAGCATCTTTTCATATATTTGTTAGCTATTTGTACGTCTTCTTTGAAGAACTGTCTATTGAAAGCCTTTGCTCATTTTTTAATCAAGTAATTAGGGTTTTGATAGTGAGTTGTAGGAATTCCTTACATATTTTGGATATGACTTCTTATCATGTATATGGTTTGCAAATATTTTCTCCTACTGAATAGGTTGCCTTTTCCCTCTGTTAATTGTTGTATGCGGACACTTTTTAGTTTGACGTAGTCTCTTTTGTCTATTACTGCTTTTTATATTGTGTATCCATTAACATATTTTATAGTTGTAATTATTTTTATCCTTTTTAACTTCCTAAGTGATTTATGCACCACTGTTACAGTATTACAGTGTTCTGGATTTGTCTATACAGTCGTCCCTCACCACTTCGCGCTTTGACTTTCGCAGCTTCACTCTATTATGGTTTTTTCAAAATTATTCATTAAAAAATTGATCAAGACAGTGAAAATGATACAGCGTGTGCTCGGTTGTCTGAGTCAATTATACACCCTGTATTACAATCAAAATTAAAATTACTGTAGGCCTATGTATTCGAGCACCCCTGCAAATCCTTCAGCGCCAGGTGCAACCACTCGACCTCTCCTTATGTGAGGGCAGTACCTTTTTTTCAAAAAATTGGGTGTGGCGAAACCAAGCCAATCAGAGCATGCTGTTCACTGATTGGCTATCCTATCCTCTTCCTATCCTGGCCACTGATTGGCTCAGCCTCATGCAAGTTCGTTTCTCTCATACACGCTTCTACATCGCTGGGCATCGGAAGCATCTTTGCTCTTAAAAGTGTTTGCGATTCCTGAGAACTTTTTTCTAAGCCCCACGATGGCTCCTAAACGTGCTGCTTCTTCTAAGCCTTCTGACGACGAAACAGCGCCGGAGGAAGATGCTCACCATCCAGGAGAAGGTCAAACACTTGGATATGATCAAAGATGGCAAGAAAATCGTGGAGGTTGCCTGCCATTATGACTTGAATGAGTCTACCGTTCGCTCCATCCACAAAGATGAAAAGAACATCTGTGCAACAGCTACTGTCTCTTTCAACAGGGAAGCAAAGTGTGTTGTGACAAGTAATAAGTTCATAGTGGAAACGGAGTCTGCCCTAGCCGTTTGGATCAGCGCAGCCGCAAGGAAAACATTCCGTTGGATCCGCGGGTCACCCGGGAGCAGGCGAGGCAGCTCTATCAGCGCTTCAGGCGGACAAACCTCAACCAGGACCCTCTTCTGCAACGTTCATGGATTTCACAGCGAGCAGGGGGTGGTTGAAGAAGTTCCAGAAGAGGTATCATCTGGAGTGTCATTCTCCGTGGAGAAGCTGCCCCTGTTGACCAGCCTGCAGCAGAGGACTATGTGGACAACACGTTCCAGGAGACTCTTGAGGAGGGCGAGTATCATCCAGAACATGTGGATCAGCTGCTGGAGACACATTAGGATCCCTTCACTCACGAGGATCTGGTGGAGATGACTAAGTCTGCAAATGAGGAGGAGCAAGGGCAGCCAGAGGTTCCTGGGGGTCAGGAGGAGGAAGTTGGCCTTACACTTGAGCATCTCTCACAAGTCGTGAGAACTACTAAGGCAGCACAGGACATGACTGGCGAACGGGACCCACAATGATGCGTGCACTGTGGTTCCGGATGCACATGACGGAGCGATAGATAGAACCCTGCAAAGCCTCCTCACCATATGAAGAGACAGCGCCAGCAACTGCCTCTCACGATGTTCTTCGGCCGCGCACCCAGACACCCACTGCCCGCTCCTCGTGCTCCTTCAGGGAAGACGACGACGCACCTGCTGAAGACACCGCACCACCTGCAGACTCTCCTGCTGAGGCCGGGCCTTAGAGGAGCAGTAGCCTTGCTCTTCTTTGCTGTGCAGGACACCTCTTCGTCTTCATCGCTGCATCATCGAACAAGTTGCACTATTTGCATAGGTTAGTGTTGTGTGTAAGAACTGTGTGTATGTGTAATTAAATGTGCAATAATAATATGATATTTGTAATGTCTAATATGTGTTATTTTCTCTTATTTTGTCTAATATATTGGGTAATATGAGTGTAATGGTCACTAAAGGGTGTTATTTCATGTCTAGAGGGCTCTTAAAAAGCATATTTAAAAGGTCGTAAACAGGCTTTCTATGCTTTAACTGCAAAACTATTTGATTTATAAATAAAGAATCCTACTTCGTGGAAATTCATTTATCACGGTAGAGTCTGGAACTGATTAACTGCAATAAACAAGGGCTGACAGTATGTTACCTTTATTAGTGACAGTTATGCTTCCATATACGTTCATGTTGTTACTTACCATCTTTAATTTGATCTCGACAGACTTCCTTTGGCATTTCTTTCAAGGTAGGTCTAATGATGATGAACTCCTTCAACTTTTGTTTATTTGGGAAAGTCTCCTTCACATGTAAAGAGCAGTTTGGCCGCTCCCTTCTGTCCTGCAAGGTTTTGCTGAGAAATTCACTGACAGTCTTATGGGGGTTGCTTTGTATGTCACTTTTCTCCTGCTGCTTTCAAGATCCTTTTTTTTGGGGGGGTGTGATTTTTGACAATTTTGAGGGTTGGGGCTTCTTCTTCTGCCATCTTTCTGATGTCACTCATTGAGTGTTTGCCAATTTACCTAAGTTGAGATCATTATTGTGGGCCCTGATTCAAAGTGACAGGTGTTTCTATTTTTTAAAAAGGAAATTTATATACAGACATGCACAGAGGGAAGACAATGTAAGGTATACAAGAAGAAGCCGGCCGTGCGATTAGAATGCCGCCAACGATGGCCGGTGAACACCAGAAGCTGGGAGAGGCAAGGTGCGATTCTCCCGTGTCATCGGAGAGTGTGTTTGCTTGTTAGCATTTGGTTTCAGACTTCCAGTCTCCAGAACTGTGAGGCAATAAATCTCTGTTATTTTAAGACACTGAGTCTCTGGTACTTTATTACAGCAGCCCCAAGAGCTCCTTTAATAAGCTTAGCTTCATTGAAGATTCCCTCCTACCCACCAAGATATATGCGTAAACACAACCACTTCTGAGTGCTTCTTATTTTCTGCACGAGAACAACTAGAAGATTGGGAGAAAGAAATGCAAAAATGTATGAGGGGTGATTGAGCTATAATGGATGCGTCCTTTGAGAAATTTGTAGAAGTACCCAAATTTTAAGTTGATAGTGTTATATCAAAAGCAAAACATTTTGCAATGAACAATTTCTTCTTATTCCTTTACATCCTCAATAAATGTTACTAAGTCATTTGATTGTCCTGATGATCTATAGGCTAAATCCTAGCACTTGAGAAAACTTTTTTTCTGATATTTAAAAATTTTAAATAAGTATGTATGCAAGAAAAGTAAAACAAAAATTTTAAAAATTACACAATTATATATATAGTAAGAGGATGAAATTGAAGCAAAATATGTTTAAAAACCCAAATACTACCTATAGCATAAAACGGGGTGAAGTAGAATTGAAATATTTAAGTGACCATTTAGATAGCACTGAAGTTTTTTATATAAGCATGAAAAAATTTTCTGCCTCCTAAAATAAATGTTATATTTATTTTTCATTTTCCCCCCACTTATTTATATGGTATGACTAGTGGACACCAGTTCTTATGACAGAGCTCAGCCAACTCTGAACTCTTTACTTTTTTTAAAATTTATTTTTTCTTTATTGATTTTAGAGAGAGAGGAAGGGAGAGGGAGAGAGAGATAGAATCATCGATGAGAGAGAACATTGATTGGCTGCCTCCTGCATGCCCCCCACTGGGGATCAGGCCCACAATCTGGGCATGTGACCTGACCAGAGATCAAACCGGCAACCTCTTGGTACATAGGTCAACGCTCAACCAGTGAGCCACACCAGCCAGGCTAAACTCTTTACTTCTGACAGAACATAAATTGTAATAAAATTTCACTGCTTTCTTTTTATGTGCATTTCCAGAACTAGGAGTTGGCTTTCCTTCAGGGTCTCTTTTCATAACAGCAGGGATCAAGAAAATAGAGATGTGGATTCCAGGCCAGTGGCAAGGTGCACTCAGAAGGCAAGTGACTGGTTCCCATATACCAGTCTCAATCAGGGTGGTATAAATGTACGCAGATTTTCACGTCATCACCTTTGAGGTTAAAGCCAAAATTGTTCATGGTAAATCCATAAATGCCCAGGATCTGCTGTAATTAGAGAAAAACTCTGACTGTCAGCAACATGAATGGTGGTACTCTGTCTACATCATACCAAAAACAGGCATCATGAGAAATCGTTCGATCATTTTCTAAGTTACTTCCATCAAATAATGCTGGGCTTCTGCAAGATAAATACCACCCTAAACAATGTTGGGAAGATACCAACACTAATTATTATGCATTAATATTAATTTCAAATGTAAACAAATAAAACTGGAAAAAGAATATTGTAGAAGAGTATATTTATTACTTAGGGAGTATTTAAATTTAGAGGCAATTGGAAAACACAATACTTAAAAGTACATTAGAACATAAAAGCAGTAACTCCTATCCCCGTCGGAGCTCTCTGAGGAAAGCATTCCCGTGGAGTGTGTTCTTTATTAAGAATATTCATCTTCATGCCAGTCTGTGCCACCAGTTGGTTTTAAACTCTATGGTAACAGCATTAACTACTAGAAATACTGAGTGGCAATAAAAATAATAATTATAATAAATTCCTACTTGGGGGAAATCTTCTACGCTTTAAGGAGTTTGATTTCTCCTTTGTCTCATGAAGGCAAATTATAATAATGTTTTTGTCAGTTGCTACTGCAGATCTTTTAAATTCATATCACATCAGATCAGAAATGCCAAGTCTAACTGCTGCTCAGATACTGTTCAATAACTCTTTGGGGCCCTGCAGGAAGCTCCCACTTGCTGATTCCTTCCACTGAGCCATAAAGAGTGAAAATTCCATATTTTCTTGACACAGCACTGCTCCAGTCTCACAACGTTTTGGGGTTACTTTATTTTTTATTATTGTTTTTTGATATTTCAGGTAAAAATTTTAATCTAGTACACCATAAACAAAAGGTTTTTGAGCTATGAAATTTGAGGAATTTTCAGATTGCATGAATTCCTTCATCAATTCCAACACAGTATCTTCCTTCCTTCCTTCCTTCCTTCCTCCCTTCCTTCCTTCCTTCCTTCCTTCCTCCCTCCCTCCCTCCCTCCCTCTCTTCCTTCCTTCCTTCCTTCCTTCCTTCCTTCCTTCCTTCCTTTTTTTTTAAATATTTATTGTTGAATGTATTACAGATGTTCCCCATTTTTCCCCCATTGACCCCCTCCTCCCCACTCCTGCAACCCTCCTGCCTTTCCCCACACTATTGTCTGTGTCCATTGGTTATGCATATAAGTTCTTTGGTTTATTTCTTCCCACCCCCCAACCCCTTTCCCTTTGAGGTTTGTCAGTCTATCAATGAATCTGTACTTCTTAATCCCTTCACCTTTTTCACCCATTCCCCCAACCCCCTCCCATCTGGCAACCAACAAAATGTTCTCTGTATCTATGAAAATGTTTCTGTTCTGCCTGTTCATTTTGTTTGTAGATTCCACTGTCGATAGATATGTACTCATTGCCATTTTGTTTGTTCATATATTTTATCTTATTCTTCAAAAGACCCTTCATCATTTCATATAATAACGGTTTGGTGGTGATGAACTCCTTTAACTTTTTCTTGTCTGGGAAAGTCTTTATATGGCCATCGATTCTAAATGACAGCTTTGCAGGAAAGAGTAATCTTGGTTGTAGGTTCTTGCTTTTCATCACTCTGAATATTTCTTGCCACTCCCTTCTGGCCTGCAAAGTTTCTTTTGAGAAATCAGCTGACAGCCTAATGGGAACTCCCTTGTAGGTAACTAGCTGCCTTTCTCTTGCTGCTTTTAAGATTCTCTCTTTGTCTTGAACCTTTTGCATTTTGATGATGATGTGTCTTGGTGTGGGCCTCTTGGGGTTCATCTTGTTTGAGACTCTCTGTGCCTCCTGGACTTGTATGTCTGTTTCCTTCAGCAAGTTAGGAAAGTTTTCTGCCATTGTTGTTTCAAACAGGTTTTCAATTTCTTGTTCTCGCTCTTCTCCTTCTGGCACCCCCAAGATGCGAATGTTGGCACGCTTGAAGTTGTCCCAGAGGCTCCTTACACTATCCTCACCTTTTTTGGATTCTTTTTTCTTTTTGCTGTTCTGATTGGGGATTTTTTGCTTCCTTATATTCCAAATCGATGGTTTGCTCCTTGGATTTACCTACTCTATTATTGAAGCTGTGTAAATTATTCTTTATTTCAGTTAATGCCTCCTTCAATTCTAACTGTGTATCCATGATTTCTAACTAGTCCTTTTTTATGCTCTTGAGGCCCTCCCTAAGTTCACTGAGGTTCTCACTAAGTTCATTGAGCATCCTTATAAGCAGCATTTTGAACTCAGTATCTGTTAGGTTGCTTATCTCCCTTTCGCTTAGTTCTTTTACTGGGGTTTTGTTCTGTTCTTTCATTTGGGACCTGTTTCTTTGTATCCTCATTTTGGCTGCCTCCCTGTGTTTGTTTCTGTGTATTAGTTAATGAGCGGTATGAGGCTCGCTGAGACCCGATGCTGCTTGTTTGAAAGAATTTAGGAAAAACCTGAAGCAGGATCCAAGACCGGCCAATCCTATGGTTAAGCAAGTGGCAACAGCTTGGGTGGGCCTGAAAATTGGGTGGGGCGGGGCGGGCCTCAGGGAGTCAGCAGGGCGGGGCTACCAGTGTGGCCAGGTTGCTGGAGTCCCAGATATGGGGGCTGTATGCCGCCCCAGGGAAGGGCTCACCAAAGTAACAAAGGCCTCTGACAGCACGTTTGTCCTGGAGAAAGCCCCCTCTCCAGCCCTCGCTCCAGTGCCAAACAGCTCAGTTCTTCCCTGTGGGTCTCTGGCGCCCCTCGAGCTGCCTCCCCTCCGAGCTTAGAGGGAGAGAGTCCGATAAGTCCGTGCGCGGGCCCTTTAAGGAGCTGCCTGGGGCTCCAGCCGCCTCAGCCTCCCTGAGCCTCAGTCCCCGCTGGTCTTCCAGCCAGAAGTGATGGGGATCCTCTTCCTGACACTGGAACCCTGAGCGGGGCACCTGGTGTGGGACGGGGACCCCTCAGTCCTCAGGAAGGACCTTCCCAGCCGAGGTGTCCTCCTGATTTTTATCTGCCACACGTGGGTGTGGGACCAGCCTGTCCCCTCCGCCCTCCTGCCAGGCTCCATGTGGCTGCTGCTTTAATCCCGTGGTTGCAGGATTTCCATTCAGCTTGGTGTCAGGCGGTTCTGAAGGATGGTTGTTCTGTAGTTTAGTTGTAACTTTATGTGGTTGTGGGAGGACGTGATACCACAATGACCTATGCCGCTGTCTTGACCGGAAGTCACTTGGGGTTACTTTAAATCAGATACATTGAAAACAATATTAACTTTCACAACAATCATGTGCGGGGAAACTGTATATGTGAATTTAAGAGGTTTGAGGAGTCTATGCTTAGTGATTTCCTTTTCAAGAATAACTGACAATTCTTATGTAACTGAGAATTTAAAAAACTGTTCGAACGCACCCTTTAAACAAATGCAAAGCTGTATAAAAGCAAGAATTAATAATATAGGTCAAAATGAAAAGGTAAGAAATGTCTAGAATTCCCTCTCATTGGGAGCTCTGCAGCAATGGGCAGCGTCTTCCATGTTCTCAGCCCACACCTCTGGCACGGTGCCGCCATGCAGCCAGCAGACAGAGAGTGACCGTTGACAACTGACCGAAAGGCATGGTGGCCATCACAAAAGATCACTCCACAATCTTATCCTGATGCGTTTATCTCCATCTGTACATTTTAATTATAGTACAAAATTGCAAGAAGGATGCAAAAGGAGAAGTAGAACTATTTTCTTTATTAATTGCACATGATGTTTAGAAACGACACTGTGCTAGGGTTAGATGACCTTTGGCAGGATGACACTATGCCTGTTACAGTGTTAACCAGTCCAAATCTGAAGACCGGTTCTCCCATTGGCAAAGATACAGAGACTAATGCTAGCAAGGGTTTATTACAAATGAAGGAATTTTAATAGCAAAATACGATAATGAAATATACATACTACACTTAACAAGAGAAACATTCTTATGCTACCTTGTATTTGTGCACTACTCTAGCAATGATAAAATCCTTCCATTTTCTTATGGCCCCATTTGCTGATCACCATAATGTGAAAAGGAAAATAGAACTCATCAATCAAGTAAAGGTACGTTAACATGGAGCCATCTAACATAAAACATGGACATTTTCTAATAGCTTTTTACTTTTGCTTTTACACCCTCCCCTTTTCTTCTATTGACCCCTCCTCCCGACCCACCCACCCTCCAGCTTATTGTCTATGTCCATTGATTATGTACATATGCATATAGGTTCTTTGGTTTATCTCTTCCCAAACCCCTAGCCCCCTTCCCTCTGAGATTTGTCAGTCTGTTCCCTACTTCCATGCCTCTGGATCTATTTTATTCGTCAGCATTTGTTCATGATATTCCATAAATAATTGAGAACATGTAGTACTTGTCTTTCTCTGACTGGCTTATTTCACTCAACATAATACTCTCCGGGTCCCTCCATCTCATTTCAAATGATAGGAAATCTTCCTTTCTCATAGCTGCATAATATTCCATTGTGTAAATACACCACAGCTTTTTTATCCTCTCATCTATTGATGGACACTTGGGTTGTTTCCAGATCTTAGCTATTTTAAATAGTGCTCTATGAACATAGGGGTGCACATATTATTTCTGCTTGGTGTTTCAGGCTTCTTAGGATATATTCCTAGAAGTGGGATCACTGGGTCAAATGGCAGTTCCATTTTTAATTTTTTGAGGTAACACCATAGTGTTTTCCGTAGTGGCTGCACCAGTCTGCATTCCCACCAGCAGTGTACTAGAGTCCCCTTTTCTCCACACCCTCGCCAGCACTTGTTATTTAAGGATTTGTTCATAGCAGCCATTCTGGCCGGTGGGAGGTGATACCTCATAGTCGTTTTAATTTTTATTTCTCTGGTGATTAGATATGTTGAACATTTTTTTATGTCTCCTGGCTATTTGTTCATTCAGGTCCCTCTGTCCATTTTTTAATTGGATTCTTTGTTTTCCTTTTGTTGAGTTGTATGAGTACCCTATATATTTTGGATATTAACCCCTTATCTGATGGTATATTGGCAAATATGTTATCCCAGAGAGTGGGTTCCCTTTTCATTTTGATGCTAGTTTCTTTGGTCATGCAGAAGTTTTTTAGTTTGATGTAGTCCTGTTTATTAATTTTTTCTTTTGTTTCTCTTGCTCTAGGTAATGTATCAGTGAGAATTCTGCTACATGTGAGGACTGAAATTTTATTGCCTATGTTTTCTTCTAGGATATATATGGTTTCATGAGTTACATTTAAGCCTTTTATCTATTTTGATTTTATTCTTGTGTATGGTGTAAGTTAGTAGTCTAGTTTTATTTTTACGCATGTACCTGTTCAATTTTCTCAACACCATTTACTGAAAAGACTGTCTTTACTCATTGTATGCTCTTGCCTCCTTTGTCAAATATTAATGGTGCATAGTGTCTTGGGTCAATTTCTGGGTTTTCTGTTCTGTTCCATTGATCTATATGCCTGTTTTTGTGCCAATATCAGGCTGTTTTGATTGTGATGGCTTTGTAGTATAACTTGATATCTAGAATTGTTATCCCTCCAACTTAGTTCTTCTTTTTCAAGATAGCTGCACTATTTGAGGTCTTTTTTGGTTCCATATAAACTTTTGGAGTATTTGTTCTAGATCTGTGAAATATGCCATTGGTACCTTAATAGGGATTGCATGAATCTATAGGTTGCTTTGGATAGTGTGAACATTTTAATGATGTTCATTCTCCCAATCCATGAACATGATATATGCTACCAGTTTTTTTATATCTTTTTCTATTTCTATTTTTTCAATGTAGGTTTCTGAGAACAGATCTTTTACCTCCTTGGTTAAGTCTATTCCTAGGAATCTTTTTGTTGTCATTGTTGTTGCAATGGTAAATGGGATTTTTTTTCTTTTTAGTTTTCCTTTCTGCATGTTCATTATTGGTGTATAAAAATGCCATTGATTTCTGGATGTTAACTTTGTATCCTGCTACTTTGCTGAATTTATTTATTAAATTTAGTAGATTTTTGATGGAGTCTTTAGAATTTTCTAAGTATTATATCATGTCATCTGCAAATAATAACAATTTCACTTCCTCCTTTTCAATTTGGATGCTTTTATTTTTTTCTTTTTGTTTAATCACTGTGGCTAAGACTTCCAGTGCTATGTTGAATAAGAGTGGTGATCGTGGGTATCCCTGTCCTGTTCTTAAGGGAAATTCTCTTAGTTTCTGCCCATTGAGTATGATGTTGGCTGTAGGTTTTTCATATGTGGCCTTTATTATATTGAGATATGATCCCTCTATTACCACATTGCTGCACATTTTTATCCAAAATTGGTGCTGGATTTTATCAAATGCTTTTTCAGCATCTATTGACATGATCATATGATTTTTTTATCTTTCATTGTGTTTATGTGGTGTATCACATTTATTGATTTGTGAATATTGTACCTGCCTTGCATTCCTGGGATCAATCTCACTAGGTCATGGTGAATAATTTATAAATATATTGCTGGATCTGATTTTCTAATATTTTCTTGAGGATTTTGGCATCTATGTTCATCAGGGATATTGCCCTGCAGTTTTCTTTCTTTGTGGTGTTTTTATCTGGTTTGAGAAGTAATATTATGCTGGCCTCATAAAAAGAGCTTAAAAGTCTTCCTTCCTTTTATATTTTTTGGAATAGTTTGAGGAGAATGGGTGTTAGCTGTTCTGTGAATATTCATTAAAACTCTCCTTTGAAGACTTCTGGACCTGGGCTTTTGTTTGCTGGGAGTTTTTTGTTTGTTTGTTTGTTTTACAGCTTCAATTTCCTTAGTTGTTGTTGGTGTATTCAGGTTTTCTGACTCTTGTCAGTTCAGTTTTGAGAGATTGTGTGAGTCTAGGAATTTGTCCATTTTACTCAGGTTGTCCAATTTGTTGCCATATAACTGTTCATAGTATTTTCTAACAATCCCCCCCCCCCCCCCGTGGTGTCAGTTGTTACTTCTCCTCTTTCATTTCTGATGTTGTTTATTTGGGTTCTCTCTCTGTTTCTTGGTGAGTCTTGCTAAAGGCTGATCAATCTTGCTTATCTTTTCAAATAACCAGTTCTTGGTTTCATTGATCGTTTGAATTGTTTTCTTAGTCTTGGTGTCATTTATTTCCTCTCTGACCTTTCTTATTTCTTTCATTAAACTTACTCTGGGTTCTTGTTTTTGTTCACTTTCTAGTTCTTTATGTTGTAGGGTTAGATAGTCTATTGGAAAATTTTCTTATTTCTTGAGGTAAGCCTGTAATGTTATGAACTTCCCTCTAAGGACTGCTTTCACTGCATTCCATAGAATTTGTGTTGTTGTGTGTTCATTTTCATTGATTTCCAGGAATTTTTTATTTCTTCCTTGATCTCCTTGGTAACCCATTAGTTGTTTAATATGCTATTTAGTCTTCATGCGTTTGAGTTTTTGAGTGTGTATTGTAATTTATTTCTAGTTTCATGCCATTGTGTTCTGAGAAAATACTTGATATGATGTAATAGCTTTTTTAATTTTTTTAATTAATTTATTTTTGTTACAGATGTTTCTCCTTTTTCCCCTGCAGACACCTTCCTCCCTATCTCACCCCTGCCAAGCATTGTCGTCTATGTCCATTGGTTACATATACATGCATATAAGTTCTGTGGTTTATCTCATTCCTCCCTCTCGCCCCTCTCCTCTGAGGTTTGTCAGTCTGAACCATACTCCTTTCTATGTCTCTGAGTCTGTTTTGTTCATCAGCTTCTTCTGTTTATTATATCCCACAAATAAGTGTGATCATGTGGTATTAGGCTTTCTCTGACTGGCTTATTTCGCTTAGCATAATGCTCTCCAGGTACCTCCATTGTCATCTCAAAAGGTATGAGATCTTTCTTTCTTACAGCTGCATAACGTTTCATTGTGTATATGTACCACAGCTTTTTTATCCACTCATCTATTGATGGACACTTGGGCTGCTTCCAGATATTAGCTATTGTAAATAGTGCATTCCCACCAGCAGTGTACTAGAGTCCCCTTTTCTCCACACCCTGCTATGAACATAGGGGTACATATATTCTTTCTGATTGGTGTTTCAGGCTTCTTAGGACATATTCCTAGAAGTAGGATCACTGAGTCAATTGGCAATTCAATTTTTAATTTTTTGAGGTAACAACATATTGTTTTCCATTGTGACTGTACCAGTCTGCATTCCCACCAGCAGTGTACTAGAGTCCCCTTTTCTCCACACCCTTGCCAGCACTTGTTGTTTGATGATTTGTTGATGGCGGCCATTCTGACAGGTGTGAGGTGTTACCTCATTGTTGTTTTAATTTGCATCTCTCTGGTGATTAGTGACATTGAGCATTTTTTCATATGTCTCTTGGCCAGTTGTATGTCCTGTTTGGAGAGGTGTTTATATAGGTTTTCTGCCCATTTTATAATTAGGTTCTTTGTCTTCCTTTTGTTGAGTTGTATGAGTACTCTATATATTTTGGAAATTAACCCCTTATCTGATGTATCATTGGCAATTATGCTCTCCCATATAGTGGGTTCCCTTTCCATTTTGATGGTTGCTCTTTTAAAGTATACTTTGCACACCAAAGCATTGTCCCATTTTAAATATAAAATTTATTAGTTTTAAATTTTTACTCTTACAATGGTAGGACCACTGCAATCCAATTTTAGAACATTTTTATCACCCCAAATGATTCCCTGTGCCCATTTGCAATCACACCTCATTTCCATCTCTAGCTCCCAAAATAGAAAAAAAAAATATTGTTTAATATAACTATGTCCTACATATTGCATGAGGTTATACTCATACCAAAATATTTTCACTGTTTATTTGAAGTTCATATTTAACAAGGGATCTTGATCCTGTATTTTATCTGGTCACCTTCCTAAAACATGGATTTCCAAAACTATTTTTTTAAGTATTGTTAATGAGTTTACACATACTTATTCATAATCTCTTCATTCATAATCCAAAATGTGCTTTTTAAAGATGGCTTACCAAGAATTTATGTTTTCACAGTTTTCCTATATACGTTTCCATTAGAACAATCAAGGAGTTCTAAGAATACGAATTTCTAAGGAAACTAATCCCCACATCCTTTCCAGATACGAGAGCAGTTGCCAGAGACCTTGAGCTGGAGGCCAGTGGTGCTGCTCTGGGATGTTTGAATGTTTGTGATTCTGTCTGGTGTGTCCTGAGGCAGCGCACCCCTCCTGACAGTGTTCAGGAAAACTGCGCATTGTAAAGACAGCTGCAGTGCGTGATGTACTTGGTACATCCGGTGATGATGTGACCCCTACTTAGTGGAGAACCCATTTAGGGACTAGTAAATGTCAAGCCACATGGAAGCCACAAAGAAGAGGCCATTGTGTTGGAGACCTGAGCCTCTTAGCAGCCACAGACCTGTTTTTATATAAAATAGAAGCTTCGGTGGAAACAAGCTTCCACCGAAAATAGAAGCTTAGGAAGACGAGGCTAGACAAATGTTAGGTGCAAACTATTCTATTTCATGAACTCTTTCAGCACCTAGAGTGTGATTCCTATTTGCTTCCCTCCTTCTATAACCGCAGTTCAGTCACTCAGTCAGTCTGTCAGTGTGTAAGTCCTGAGGGTATTGATTTGAAAGCTGGATGGTGGGTGGGGACACCGGGGTTCAAAGAGTATGTCTGAGCTCAGTTTGCAAGTTTGGGGCCAGTGCCCGGTCGGGCCAGCACTGTGGTTCGTGTGCCAAATAAACAAGTACATTTGCAGGGAGTGAGATGGAAACAGGTCTCATTTATTTAGCCTATTTCGTAACCTTTCCCAGGAAAGATTTGAAGCGCAAAAGGAGAAACCAGGCTACCGGAGCTCTGCAGTTCTAGTTTTCCTGCACTCAGCCTCGGGCTACTCTGGAACGCTGCAGTTGGGGATTCCATTTGTACCCCCACCTTTGAAAACAACCTTTCCCCCTCTCCTCCTCCTCCTCTCTCTCTCAAAATTAATAGAAACATATCCTCAGGTGAGGCTTTTAAAAAAGAAGTTTTCAATTTGGAGAGACAGAACTGCAAATCAGATCAGATGATAATACAAATTCAGAGGCAGAGAGGCTAAAATCCATAAAAACAAAATGTGATAATCTGGGACTTTTCGTGTATTAAAGTGCTAGTAATAATTAGCTAGAACATTGTGTAGGTTTATTTGTGGGTTCTCTGTTCTGTTCCATTGACCTATGTTTACCCTCTGTCAATTATCTTGATATTGTAACTGTGTAGTAGGAGTTAAAATCGGGTAGCTTGATTCTTCTGACTTTGTTCTTTTGCAAAACTGTTTTATCTGTTCTAGATTTTGTGCCTTTCCATATAAATTTTGTAAGATGAAAAACTTCTAGAGATCTGTTGTCCAACAATGTGAATATAGTTAGCCCTAATGAGCTATACATTTAAAAGACGTAAAAATAGTAAAATTTATGTTATGTGGAGTTATTTTTATCACAATTTTTAAAAGGGGACAATAGCAGTTATACTGAGACTATTTTCTTAGTTATAGGAAAGAGGATTGTAGGTTTAGCTTTTAAGCCTTTTTATTTGCATATAAAATAAACCCTGTTGCAGACTGGACAGAGATTATTTCCAAATTTGCACTAGAGACTGATGCAAACATATATCACTGTGTGTAAAACCTGAAATAGATTAACTGATGTGGAATGAAACTTCCAAAAGCTATAATTGAAAGTGTCAGAAACATTAGCTCTGAAACAAGTAACTTTTAATCACAGATTATACAGAAGCATACATTTTTGTGGGTTGTTTTCTTTAATCAATTTTACATTTTAATCTGCCAAGACAGTTCATCACTTTTGGGTGCCTGGTACCAAACAGCTTGTCAGAACTTATAAATGCACACCGCCTAAGTAAGGAAGAGGACTTTTCCTTTAGGCACAATGAGGATGAAAATTTACTAGAGTAAATGGCATTTTGTCTGTCTGCATTTCCTTAGTTACTAAAGCTAAAAAGTGTAATCATTTAAAGCCTTAAAATAGCTTTAGGGATCACTCAAATGTAAAACTGTCCATACATGGACACTTCACCACGGGAGAGAAGTTGGCTGGTATGCACCATGGTGGGCACGAGCAAGTCATAGCTAGATAGCCCTCCACACTGGAGCTGGGGCAGGACACTCACGGTCATTGAAAGACTTGCTGAGGTGGGAAGGTTCCAGGGAGGAAGAGCCCTGGTCAGCTGCAGGTTTGGGCAGCTCCCTCAGCTCAGCATCAGCTCCAGCTCCTGTCCATGCCTGTCCGAGAATGAATAGGCACAGGGCATGTGGCAGGAAGTTGCACCGTTGTCATCAGTGGGTGAGAGAGCAATTCCTGGGGAGCAGTCAGCGAGGAGACCCCAACATCACCAACAAGCGCACACTGGAAATCCACTGAGCCGCATCATATTGCCCTGGTGATCCAGCGTGAAGGAGAGGCCCCTGTCCTCCACAGGGACAGATGGCCCAAGGAATCAAATAAACGTATCATGAAGATGCAAAACAGGGTGCATCATTTTCTGTTAGAAATTATTTCATACAAAGTCCCTGGCTTTTTGTTTGTTTGATTTTTGCTACTAAGAATCTATCAGTCTAGCGTCAAGAATATGATACATTTCTTGATCAGAGAGTGGTCATTAATCACTGTCTGGTTCCTTGATAATGACAGTGAACTGAAACACCTGTTTACCTTGCACCAGGGTAGCGCGCATGTCAGCCATAGGTGAGTACTGTGTGGTGACTGGAGAGACCCGAAGGGTTAGAAGCACAGTTCCTTGTCCACAAACACTGCTCCCCGCTCTCTGCGCCCAGTCCCCCGCAGCCCAGCGAGGACGCCTGCACCACGCAGCTTCTGCTTGACAAGATGGCTCGGCCCACAACAGCGGACCGGGGTGCGGGTGGGCGCAGGGAGCAGGGTGCAAGGCTCGGTCTAGGCTTCTGAGTCTGAGATGTGTGCTGTCCACGTGCACACGCAAAGGCGGAGCTCGACGTTCACGCGGGGGGACCCCTAGACAGCAGGTGGAGTTACTGAAGGTGTACTGAAGGCACTGACGCTGCCACAGTGGAAACCACGCAGTGTGGGAAGAGGAGGAGAGCGTGGAGCCCCGAGGGCTGCGTTTGGGTGTCCCGGGGAGGGACCTGCGAGACAGCTCTGTGCCTAGGCTGTGCACCGAAGAGCGCACTTGGACCCGCTCCTGAAGGGGTGCAGGGGGCAGTGCTGCTCCCAACAAGCTCTCTCCAGATGCAGTCGTCCTACATTCCACCAAAATCACGAGGCCTTCACCCCTGGCGTGAGCAGTTGGTCCCCGGATCGTGTCCTGGGCGGGCGAGGCCCTTCATGAGGACCCTGTCCGCAGCTGGGGCCGCAGCGCAGGGAGCCGAAGCTTCTCCTTGTCCGGCGGGCAGCTGTGCTAGCCAGTCCCTCCCAGGGGAGCCTGGTAGCAGGTCTCATGTCCCCACACGAGAAGCAGAGACATGCAAGGGGGGGCAGAGAAGGAACGGTTGCGGTTGAGAAGTCATGTAGGCGGGTAGGAAGCAGGACGGTTCAGCTTGTGCTATGTTGGAAGCGGGAGGAAGGAGGGAGTGTGGTCACCTGTGTTCAACGCTGGGTTTCAAACGCAAGTGAGAAAAGGCCCAGCAGTGTCCACAGATGCCCAGTGTCCACAGCTGCCCAGTGTCCACAGATGCCCAGTGTCCACAGATGCCCAGTGTCCACAGGTGCCCAGTGTCCACAGCTGCCAGCGAGGCCCAGGCTTCAAGGAGCCGCAGCCCTTGCGTGAGGGTGAAGGACTAGAGACCCAACACTAGCACAGAAGCGCTGAGATGAGATCGCAGCCCAGGGCTACGTGGGTTGGAGGGATAGGCCCACTGCTCTGAAGGGGCCACTTCAGATCCAGGCTCCTCCGGGGGATGTCGGGTTTGGTTAAGGCAAGAGGTTCGCATGGTTTCCAATAAAGAGTTTAAGGATGTCAGAGTCTTGGTTTGTCACGTCAAGTGTTCCAAAGCTCAGCAGGCTGGGGGGTCGGGGCAGGGCATGGAGGGAGGGGCAATGGGCCCTGCAGTTCGCCCAGTGAGAGCTCCCACAGCAGGCTGGGGGGCCGGGGCAGGGCACGGAGGGAGGGGCAATGGCCGTGCAGTTCGCCCAGTGAGAGCTCCCACAGCAGGCTGGGGGGCCGGGGCAGGGCACGGAGGGAGGGGCAATGGGCCCTGCAGTTCGCCCAGTGAGAGCTCCTACAGCAGGCTGGGGGTCGGGGCAGCTGCCCGGGGTCCTGCAACAAGGAACAGAGCCTTGCTTTTTGGAGAGGTGTGGTACTGGGATCTACAATCTGGAATACATGCACAGATCCGTGGTAGGTTCCTGGTCTCTGTTTCATGCCTGGATCCTCGATCTTTGTTAGGATGTTTTAAGCTTCCTTACCTTAAAAAATTACTTAAAAAAACAAATTACCTTAAAAAAAAATTAATCCAACATCAGTGACTGTTGCTTTCAAGAGGCACCTCCCAAGAGCCACAAGAGGCCCACAGAGCTGCAGATGAGAAAAACCGAAATCCCTTACATGAGATTGCAGAGCTGAGTCCAAAGCGTCAGTCGCCAGGCAGACTCTGCGCACCTTGAGCATCGGCTGTGCCCGATGGCCTGGGGACTGGCAGGCAAACTGCTCGACCATTGTCCCGCTTGCGCAGCCTAGACTCCCACCCTGTTCCGGGAACGGCCTGCCCCGGGCTTGCAGACTAAGTCCCATCCTGCTCTTATCCACTCACATTCCAGAAGCTCCATGCATGGCCCCCGCAAGGTCAAATCCTAACAGACAAATCCCAGCTGCAACGGGCGGATATAACAAGCACAAACCCCAGCATCGGGCGCGGCTTCTAGGACTCGACCCCGGAGTCTGTGAACCCGCCCGGAGTGCACCCAATAAAGCCCGATCTCTGTTTGTTCGGCTGTTTGGCTCTCCAGTCTCTTCTCTGTTTTTCGGCGGCGCCCCGGATTCCTTACATCTTGTGCTGAAACCGGGAAAAGTAAAAAAGCGAGGGTTTTGTGACCCGGCCAGGCCTTTTTAGTCGGGACGAAAGTCCCCCTCCTCTCCCTGCGCCGCCCCCCGTCTTCTGGTTTCGGAATCTCCCTCCACCCAGCACCGACTCCGGAGCCAGGCTCCTAAACCGTAACTCGTTTCACTTTCTCGGGTTTTCGGGGCCAGGCTCCAAAACCGTTTCACATTTTCTGGGGTTTTGATCTGTCGTCCGGGGCTCGGGTCTCCCGTCCAAACCTTCGCCAAGTCGGGACGCCCCCGCCTCTCCGCCAGAGTCCCAGGAACTCCCGGTCTGAAGCTGCTTCGAGGGACGCCTGAGGCTCCTTCACGACCACCCTGTCCGTCCAGGACGACATCCGTCCGGGACGGGCATTCAAAGGGACGCCTCTTGTATGTCCGCTCTCCCGACACTCAAAACCCCTCTAATCTGTCGTCATGGGCAATTCCAAATCCAGAATCGATTGTAAGACCCCCCTCGGGTGTCTCCTTGAAAAATTTTTCCAAATTGGGATATTCTCAGGGTCTACACAAGGCACCGGGAAAGAGTCTGAAGTCCCTTATATTCGGGCTTTCTGGGACCTCTGTTCTCGCCCGACCTCTCCTCTCCTTGCTCCACCCTTCAGATCCTCCTAGCCCGCGTTGCTCCAACCCCTCCCAAGGCTTCCTCCATCGGACCCCTCCTGACGCCCTTCCCGAAGACCGCCCAGACCATTTGGCCTCCCCCCAATTCGTCCCCCTCCAGAGGAACAACACGATCCTAACGACCTCCCAACCGCTCCCCCCCAGATAATCTCCTCAGTTCCCGTCGCTGCCCACACCGGGCCCGCACACCCATGGGTCCCGCACACCCACGGGTCCCGCACACCCACGGGGCGCCGTCCTTGCTCCCCTTTGTGAGGTTGCAGGGGCTGAGGGCCTAGTTAGAGTCCATGTCCCTTTTTCTCTACAAGATCTTTCCCAAATCGAAAGACCTCTGGCTTTCTCGGCCAACCCCTCCCTTTACATCAGAGAGTTCCGATATTTGAGTCAGACCTATGATCTGACCGGGCATGACATCCGGGTTATCTGTACCTCCACCCTCATCCCTGAAGAACACGAGCGCATCCTAGCGGCGGCTCGACAGCAGGCAGATAGAGCCCACCTAGTAGACTATACTGTCCCCCTCGGAAATGAAGCAGCTCCCCAGGACGATCCTGCATAGAACTATCAGGCCGGCCCTGGATCTAATATTCCGCGCCGTAACCTCATGCTCCGATACCTCCTTCGGGGTATGGACGCAGTCTCCAATAAGGTGGTTAATTATAATAAAATGAGAGAAATCACCCAGCACCCTGACGAAAATCCAGCCCTCTTCCTTAATCGACTTCAAGACGCCCTGGTCAAATACACCGCCTAGACCCACGGTCTCCCAATGGGGCCACTGTCCTTGCCTCCCACTTCATCTCCCAGTCCACCCCTGATATCAGAAAGAAACTAAAAAAGGCTGAGGAGAGCCCTGAGACTCCTATCCAAGACCTGGTAAAAATGGCTTTCAAAGTTTTTAATGCCTGAGAGGAGACAGCTGAAGTGGCCCGGCAGGCGTGGCTGCAACAGAGGGTCAGCCTCCAGACTCAAGCCTTGGTAGTGGCCCTCCGGCCGGCAGGGGAACCGACAAAAGGACTGACCTCCAAAGGAGGGCAGCGCATGCCCCCGGTGCCTGTTTTAAATGCGGAGAAAAAGGCCACTGGGCAAAGGCCTGTCCGCAGCCTAGGCCCCCCACCAAGACTTGCCCCTAATGCAAAATGATGGGACACTGGAGGTCGGACTGCCCGACCCTGGCTCAGTCTTTGGCACCTCAATGCAGAGGAAATGAGACTCAGGATTTCCCAGCATTGGAGCTACTGGGGCTCATGCATGACTGAGGCAGCCCTGGCTCTTCGACTCCGGTTACCCTCCCCGAGCCCAGGGTCACGCTCCAGGTAGCGGGTAAGTCTGTCTCTTTCTTGATAGACACGGGGGCTACCTACTCTGTCCTTCCCTCTCATTCGGGCCTTAGGGTTCATTCCCAGGTCTTGGTCATGGGAGTCGATGGATCACCCTCGACCCCACGGCGGACGACCCTCCTTAACTGCCTATTTGAGGGTCACCCGTTCTCCCACTCCTTCCTAGTTATGCCCTCATGTTCGGTCCCCCTCCTGGGGAGGGACATTCTTCCCAAACTCCAGGCAAGCATCTCATTCTCCCCAAAACAGACCTTCTTGCTGGCACTGGTGCCAGGTCCCGACCTTGAGCCTAACCTAGACCCCAAAATCCAGCTCCTACCTGGAGTCTGCCCCGAGGTCTGGGACACGAATACCCCCACCATTGCCTCCCACCACACTCCTGTTTTACTCGCACACTCCCTAATCTCTCCCGCCCAGCTTGCATCCCAATTCCAGTTAGCCATTGACAGCTCAGCGGAGTCCTTGGCCTCTCTTCAAAGACAAATAACCTCTCTAGCCCAACTTTCTATGCAGAACCGGAGAGCCCTGGACCTCCTCACAGCGGAACTCGGAGAAACCTGTCTATTTCTTGGGGAAGAATGTTGCTATTATATCAATGAATCAGGTTTGGTAGAAACCTGCTTTGAAACCCTCCACCAGCTAAGCTCAGAACTTAAAAAACAAAAATTCTCAGCAGATGCCTCCCCCTGGTGGAAATCCTCTGTGTACTCCTTACTCTCCCCCCTTCTGGGCCCAGTCCTCCTCATAATAATTATACTACTAATTGCCCCCTGTTTTCTTCGCTTCATTCAGGACCAATTTGCACAACTCGCACGGACAATAGAAGTCCACCAAATGATGCTACAACAATATCAGCCTCTGACCAGTCCCCCGGACTCGGACCACACCTACTCGGGCCCCCTCCCCTGACGCCACCCCCGTTTCAGCAGGAAGTAGCCAGAAAGATGACCTCGCCCCTATTCCTATATCACAGAGTCGGGAATGTCCAATAACCTGGGGACTGGCGCCAGGCAAACTGCTCGACCATTGTCTCGCTTGCTCAGCCTAGACTCCCACCCTGTTCCAGGAACGACCTGCCCCGGGCTTGTAGACTAACTCCCATCCTGCTCTTATCGACTCACATTCCAGAGGCTCCCATGCATAGCCCCCGCGAGGGAAAACCCTAACAGACAAATCCCAGCTGCAATGGGAAGATATAAAAAGCACAAACCCCAGCATCGGGTGCAGCTTCTAGGACTCGACCCCCAGAGTCTGTGAACCCGCCCGGAGTATACCCAATAAAGCCTGATCCCTGTTTGTTTGGCTGTTTGGCTCTCCAGTCTCTTCTCTGTTTTTCGGTGGCGCCCCTGATTCCTTACAGGCTGTGCCAGAGCTGATTCTCACTGGCTGTAGAAACAGCCATTTGGCTAATGGTGAGAGACAATGTCTTCAAAATGTCGGAGAAGTCAGGTACAATATGACTAAGGTTCAAAGGGCAGTGGAGTCACTGTCATCAAAGAGGTAAGGTAAGTTGCTATGGGTCTCCGGAAGACTCCAAGGAGACGTCTCCACGGAGATAATATTGAACTGGTCGACAAGGAATTCTTAGCTGGGGGGTAAGTAAGATGAGCAAGAAAGTCATAGAGGCATGAAAATATGAACATGGCTAATAATTTAGTTTTGTTAATGCTCAGGGTCAGTGATGAGGGGCAGTAGACAGTCTAGGTTGGAAAAGCAATTTGTTGAAAGAACTAGGAGACAAATAAATGTCATGTCTCGTGTCTGTTCTAATCGACAGGTCGTGTGTGTGTGTGTGTGTGTGTGTGTGTCTGAAGCAAACCGAAGAAGGTGTGGGACTTCACACCCCACCTATCCTGATAATGCTTGGTAAGCGGCCGCTTCTTTTGCCATCACTTACACCATCAATGCCTTTGGTGAAGCATGTCTGCTCTCTTCAGCGGCATTCTCATGAACCCTACTTTCCTTCAATGGTCATTCTCGTCCTAAACATTTCCAGAACATTTGATTTAAATTTTGGAAACCAAACAACACAATATTCTCTAGAAGCAGAATATAGTAGGTGGTTCTTCTCAGTCATGAGTAAATTCAAGGTGCAAAAGATGTAACCTTTTATTTTCTTTTATTAATTAATTTTTGTTACAGATGTTTCTCCTTTTCCCCCTCCCCCGCCCTCCCTGCCTTGTCCCCAGCTTTGTTGTTCATGCCCATTGTTCATGCATACATGCATATAAGTTCTGTGGTTTATCTCTCCCCCACCACCCCCTCTTCTGGGGATTGTCAGTCTGTATCCCACTTCCACGTCTCTGGGACTACCCCATTCCTCAGACTGTTATGTTCATTATATTCCACAAATATGTGAGATCATATGATACTTGTCTTTCTCTGTTTGGCTTGTTTCACTTAGGATGATACTTTCCAGGTCCCTCCATGTAGTCTCAAAGGATAGGAAATCTTTCTTTCTTACAGCTGCGTAGTACTACATTGTGTGTAACCTTTTATTTTCCATCAGACCTTCACATGTGGTGGGTACTCAGTAACTGCTGAATGAATGTGTTAGTGAAAGAATAAATGAATAAATATGTGAATTTTTTAGAACAAAGCTAAAGGTCAGCATGTCCAACTTCCAAGCTATTGCATTGATCCTCTCTAGCAATGAGTTATCCAATTCTCTTAAAACATCCTAGTTATTTTTTATCACTTTGATAAATATATTGACATCTTTCTGTAATTTTTGGCAATAAGAAAATCATGTGTCCCAGTATTCCAGCTTGTTCAGATTTTAAATATTTTATTTTATTATGAGACCACAAATTACAACTTTTGTTTTGACTGTAAACACTGCAAATTATTCTGGTGTTACTTTCACACCTCACCTGTTCACACACTGTGAGTTTTCTCCTTCCTTCTTCATGCTCTACAAGGAAGTAGGAGAGAAGCTGTCCATGAGCGGATGAGCAGAGGGCGGGAGGAAAAGACATCCATCCCAAAGCTATTTTGAAAGGCAGGTTTTTCAATAAGCTTCATGGCACTGAACACAAGTGACTGTGCAAGGACCTGCGCCAACTTCTTGTGCAAAGGCGGGTCAGAAGGGGCATAGACCCAACAAATCAGGGTCAGAGAGTCAGCCCAGGACATGAGCTCTTATTGTCTGTAGTAAGGAATGCTGTACCCTCATGCTGTGGGCTCCTACTGGGCAATTGTAAATTGATAACTGCCCACCTCAACACCATATGATTTGCATCTGTGGCCTTAGGTAGCCTTTGACTTGGAGATGTTCAGTAATAGGTTAATCAAGGCCTTGCTCAGCCAAACACATTGAACCAATGCAAAACATTTAACTTGGGGACAGTTTTTAAACTTTTTTTTAATATTCTATTTGCTAGATGGGTCAGTTCCATGCTTTTTATTTATGTATTTATTTATTTTTTTTTATCCTCACCCAAGGATATTTTTTCCCATTTATTTTCAGACAGAATGGGAGGGGGAGACAGAGAGAAAGAGAGAAACATCCGTGTGAGAGAGACACATCAATTGGTTGCTCCCCACACAACCCCAACCAGGGCCAGGACCAAACCGCAACTGAGGTACATGCCCTTAACCAAAATTGAATCGTGACTCTGGTCACTCTTTGGTGGCTCTTCGGTGGCTCTTTGGTGGCTCTAACCACTGAGAAACCGGCCAGGGAAGTTCCATGATTTTAAATCTGTGACTTGCAGATGGGTTCCATGCACCTCCTCACTTCATTCAGCCAGAGACAAATGCTCGACCCAAGGTTCTTCCAGTTCGTTCCAAGCAGCCTGGGCGCTAAGGCCTCGAATTCGGAGTTGAGTTTGCAGCCTGCCTAGGGCCTCACAGTCACTCTATTTAGAAACCAGCTTTTTCTTTGAGAGTTTATCATTGCCCCCAAATTACAACCGTTGGCACAGATGCCAAGAGATGGCCAGTGTCACAGACATTAGCTGTTGTTCTCTCTATATTTCCAAAATCAACATGTTTCCTGCGGGTCCTGGAAGAAGAGTTGAAAAAATAAGAGCAAAGAGAGAAAATGTATAGGTGAGAATTTCCTCAAATGTAGAAATGCCCAGTTCTTGTCTAGAATTCTTTTTTTTTTATCCTCACCTGAGGACATTTTTCTATTTTTTGTTCAGGTAGAGTGGGAGGGGGAGAGAGGAAGAGAGAGAGAAACATCGACGTGAAGGGACACATCGAGTGGCTGCCACCCTCACGACCAACCAGAGCCGGGGGACAAACTGCAACCGAGGTACATGCCCTTAGCTGGAAACGAACCCGGGTCTCTCGGGACCTGCAGGCCGATGCTCTAACCGCTGAGCCAAACCGGCCAGGGCTCTTGTCTAGAATTCTTGATCAAATTCTGGAATTCCACACTCTAGAGTTTCTCTTTAAGGAGCCTAGTCCGCTAAGCAGATGACGGGGTTTACAAACCTCGGGGGCTCTGAGCAGATTCTGTGGAGGTGTTATTACTTTAAACCACCGATTTCCCGGTTTGTAGCACCATGTGAAAATGATTGATGAGCAAATAAGTTCACAGTGATTGAGGCAAACAACACTTACCAGCTGAACCAACCACAAGTCATACATCATTTTGTAGCATTAAATCCTTTCCCCGCTGCAAAATAAAATAAAATAAAATACAAAGCCACACACCCACAATTCTTTATGACAACGCAGGTGTGAACTGGAGATTGTTTGCATCATTCAAACGCTCCTGTTTTTCTTAGAAACAATTCCCAGCCCCCAAGCCTCTGCAGTGGTGAGCGGGGAGGTCTCGTTCCCCCTTTCCGGCGACTCCTGGAAAAATTTGCAGTAGTACAAACACACCTTTCGTTCTTAATGCACTTACAACTGACGGTGAAAACAGCCTAATGCACTGCCATCAAGACACTAACCTCACGCATCTCGAGAGGCGGCGGAGGCAGCGCCTGGCTGGTGGTGCGCGTTCGGCAGTCGGTGCACGTTCGCTCAGCGCAGTGCCTGTGCCGCTTGCGCAGGAAGGTGCAGAGACGAATAGAGCAACACAGCTCCTGTGCATTTCACGTTACTGCCGGGAGAGAGGAGCGACGGACAAGGAAGAAATGACAATGGAGTGTGGTAAGTGCAGGGACAAGTGTGCACACACGAGCTCGGAGGGGTGGGGTCCCCACCTGCTCAGCGTGGTCAGAGGAGACCGGCTGCCCTCAGGAGCTGGCGCCAGCATTGGACTCGGAAGCATCAGTAGCAGTTCTTGGGTAAAGGACGTGGGTGCAGGACTCTGGGGAGAGGGCGGAACACGCATGATCCCAGCGCTATGAGCAGAAGGAGCTGCAGACTGATGAAGCTTGAAGGGGGGGCTGTCGTGATGAAGTGGGAGGTGACACAGGAGGGAGCATGTATGACCTTGGCACCCAGAGACCTTTATTTATTCAGATCTAAAAAGTTGCCAGACTCTTCCCCACTCCCTTGTGACATTTCTCTGATATTTACCCATGTGGATTGGATCTACCAGGTAGAAGAGGCTACCAAGTATTAAAGGCAGAATTTTTTTAAAAGTATATACTTCTTTCCCTCAAAAAAGGCTTTCTTCCAAACTCCAAGGCAGTAGAGCTGAGCAGTTACAGCTTTGGCCTTGGAGTCAGGCAGGTCTGAGTGCAAATCCCCTGTCCCACCTGTATCTGGGCAGCTCACCTAACCCTCCAAATTCACATGTCCTCCTGTGGGGATTTCTATGAGAACCGAACAGCGCGCTCGCCACAGTAAGTGTCAACACAACAACTGTCCATTGGACAAAGAAACTCTCATTATAAATCCCTCTAACTAAGCCCCAAGGCAAGGAGATTGGATATTAGGGAGCAAGTAGCTTGAGATGTACTAAGGAGAGAAACCACAATTGTCCTGAAGATAGGGTCCTACTGCCAACTTTACCGGCACCTGTCTCCAGGGAATTGTCTCAGGCCCTGATCATTAAGTACAACAGCCCAGAAGGGGAGACAGACAGATGTTCTCATAAAGTGTCTCTGTCCCTGGGGAAGGTTCACGTCGGGAATCTGGGAGCCCGTGTTCCTTCGTTCTTGCTTAAAATGAACGGTATCTACGTACAGACTTATGTAGCTCATTTCACTGAATTCTGCCTGACCAGCTCGAATCAGCTGCTCTTTCACACTCACCTCATTTGTACTTTATACATGAAAACGTTATCGTATCCACGTTATTGGGGTTTGTTTATAATATGTTCCCCTGACATGCCAGAAGAGCCCCAAGGGCAAGAACTCAGTCTACAATCTTCTATGTATTTAATCCCACCTCAAATTATATGTCACTTTCTACAGGGTCACTTCCTACGGGATAAGGTAAGCGTGGGTACACTGTAGGGTATCACCTCGGCAGGAGTGACGGCCCCATCATAACCCCTGTCGAACTGTGTCGTGTCTAACCTCCTGCCCACCTCACCCACGGAGAAAACATCACTGCCGTGCATGCAGCCCGGAGAAACCTGTCAAGAGTCCGTGGCCAGCAAAGTGACTGACACAAAGGAGTTACCCTGTAACAGTTTACCTGGGATTATTAATAGAAGTTCTGTGGTTTGTAGATTTCTTGGAACTATTTCTGGAAGGGCAGCTAAATGTGGACCTTCCGATGGCCACCTCAAGGCCAACGCTGAGGACTTCAGAACACGTTGTCGCCTTCCAGACAATTTTCCGTTCAGGGACCTGTGCCTGCAAGGCAGGGCCCTTCTCCATGCCCGCAGGGCAGGGGCGGTGCCTCCCCAGCCAGGCGGGGCACGGGCTCTGCCAACAGCACGCCCACAGTCCTTGTTGAACAGGGATGTTTCCAGACTTGGAGGAGTTACTCACAGGCTTCTGCTGCATTGGTCATGTTTACGTTTAAGTGTGATGAGTGCCTGATATTTGTAACACTACTTTCATTCCTTTTTGTACGTCTGAAATAGTCCGCAGTGCATGTTTGTTTGTTTTTAATTGTGGTTAAAAACCACATAATGTAAAATACATTTACCATCTTAACCATTTTTTAGTAAAAGGTGAAGACATTCTATTTTATTCCAAACATTTTTGAGTGTGTAGTATAGCAGAGTTTACTGTATAAACCCTGTTGTTCAATAGATCTCTAGGAATCTTTAATTTTGCAAAAGTGCAATTCTGTACCCAGTGAACAACTCCCTGTAATCCCACCTGTGACAGCGCCGTGACGGCCGGGAGGGAGGCCCCGGAGAAGGGGCGGGGAGCTGAGCTCCACAGGAACATGCCCTCGGATTCCAGCCAGGATTCCGCGTCCTCAGAGCAGCCAATGTGTCACATCTGGAGTGGGAGTTAAGCCAAAGCAGGAGGAGACACAGGAGTCACACACACACACACACACAATAACGAAGCTGACAGTCACTGGACGTGGCGTTGAGAATAAAACCACATCTACCTAGTCAGTCAGTCAATCCACTCCCAGAAAAAACACCAAAGGTCGAAGCCAGGGCAGCTGACTCAGAAGTCAACAGCACTCAGAGAAGAGGACGATCGGTTCCATTTCCCCTTTTCCATTTGGTTGTGCTTGTTTTGTTTTCTGTTTGTTTGTTTTTAAAATATGGTTTTATTGCTTTTTTAGAGAGAGATAGAAACATTGAATGAGAGAGAAACACTGATCGGCTGCCTCCTGCACGCCCCCTACGGGGGATCGAGCCTGCAACCCCGGCATGTGCCCTGACTAGGAATCGAACCTGGTCCTCTTAGTCCGTGGGATAACGCTCAATCCCCTGAGCCACACCAGTCAGGCAATGGTTGGACTTGTTTTTAAGCGACTTCCATAGTTTAAACTGTATTATTTTGACATGTAGAAAATTTTGGGAAAATAAAATAAACAAGAAAATCAATATACAAACATGTTGGTACCTATACATGTGTATATAACTTTCAGACATTATTAAAAATTCATCCTTACATCAACTTTAACACTGTGTAATATCCCACCAAATATATTTAAGCTGCCCTCTATTCATTCACTGTGTGTGAATATCTTGGTGTGTAATCTGGCACTGCCCACTGGGAGACCTCTAGAGGCAGGACTGTGAGTTCATGGATGTCGAGATTCTTGGCACAGATTGCTAAATTCCCATCCAAAAGTTCAGACCAGGTATGAGAACTCTGTCTCTTCTCTTCCCAATGCTGAGTCTCATCCACCACTACTATATTAGCCCTTGATTTTCATTCACAAATAACATCAGGCAAAAAAAAAAAAATGAGCAGATATTTGAAGAGAATAAGTTTGCACAAATGAAAGCGTCAAGAGGAATGAGTAGAACAACCAACTCTGGAGAAAACATACATATATATTCCAGGGGAGAGAATGGAGTTTTAAAATGTTTTGTTCATATCCTCAGAGAAATAAAAGAAGATATTGAAACCATAAAACAAACAATAGGCTGCTTAAAAAAATAAGCAATCATAGGAAAAGATATTTCTTGGAAATTCAAAATTATGGTTTCCAAAACAAACAAAAAAATCAATACAAATACTGAGAGATGCCCTTGTGGAAATCTCCCAAAATACAGATCAAGGAAGAAAAGGTCGACAAGCTGGCCTGTCTGAACAGAGACACCAGACTGAGAGAGAAGCACCAGTCAAGAAAGCTGGCAAATCACTGAGGGTTTTACATACATTCCTTAGGGAGGTAAGCATCAGAGATGCTACAATCCAAAGTTAACTTTAACATTATTACTTGTTAATTTGTACTTTCTCATTTTGTGGTCTTCTATATTGTTGGAATTTTTCACTAGGTGCATATATATATTTTATAGAAATAAAATGACATATCACTGAGACCAGATGACTCACCAAGCTTTGTAAGACATGCAAATGTATGCAAGCTCCGTGGAAGCCCTGGACTGGAGCTAGTTTAGCAGGCAGAGCGGGAAAGAAGGTTGGGAGCTGGCCTTGGAAACCTTTCCTCTCTAATTTCTGGCAAAGACCTTTCGGAGAGTGTGGGAAGGCACCGAGCGATTCTGAGTGTGAGGCCCTTCCTTGGGGTGTTCCGGAGGTGTGGATGGGTAGGACTTGGCGTCTGGGAAGAGCGCATTTGGAGGAGATAGAACGCGCCTGTCTGGGGGAGCTCCTTGGAGGGATGAAAGAAGGAAGGATGGATGACAGAGCAGCAGGTGGGGTCAGAACTGTTCACTGAAAGGTCCTGAAGATGTCAGGAAGGTGAAGATTTTAACTGCAGGCTCACTTGTCAAAAACGATGGGAGAGAACTAGACACCAAATTTCACCAGATAAAATACTGTATTTTGTTCAATCACAGTTCCTATGCAATATCATTTTGTATTAGTTTCAGGTGTACAGCGTAGCAGTTAGACAGCCATACACATTACAAAGTGGTGCCTTCAATATTTCCAGAGCCCACCGCTGCCATACAGAGTTATCACAACTTTACTGACCATGTTCCCCATGCTGTACTTTTCATTCCCGTGGCTGTTCTGTAACTACCAGTCTGTTCTTCTTAACCCCTCCCCTTTTCCACGCAGCCCCCACCTTCCCTCCCCTCTGGCAACCATTAGTCTGTCCTCTGTGTCTGTGAGTCTGTTTCTATTTCATTCGCTTGTTTATTTCATTCTTTAGATTCCACCTATAAGTGAGATCATATGGTATTTGTCTTCATGTCTGACACAAATGAACTACTGAAAACATTTTTTTTTTCTAGCCTTTCAACACTTATTTATTTGTCATGGCCTTCTGATGACGACGACAATCATTCTCTTCCAGGGTGTTATGACCCGTACAATTAGTCCCTACAACACGGGCTGTGCATGGACACCCTTTGAACTACTCCTCTGCTGGAAGAAAGCCCTCTGCCTGTAGGACACATCTGTTGCCCACGCAAAGCTGTCCCACCAGGACTTCACGTTACACAGTGAAACACTTTTTGTCATGTATTTCTCATGGTTATTCACATTAGAAGCCATGACCCACAGCCTCAGTGTCCACAGTGGCTGGGGACTGCTGTGACCGCCACGGTGCTCAGCATCATACACGTCCCATGTGCACTTGGAGGGGTGCAGTTGTGTCCCTTGCCCAGAGCTCCCATCTCTGATTCCACAGTCTTACTGACAAAGTGAAATGGATGAGCTCAAAACATCGGTCGTCTGCTGAAAGCGAAGCACCACGGGGCCCATCCTGGCAGAAGAGAAACATCCGAGTCCTCCTCTCCTCTGCTGAGCAGACAGGTGCTCAGAGGGAACAGCAAGTGCTTCCTGAAACCTAACAGCTCTTTTTCCTCAGCTTCCTGACCTTCACATTGAGTCTACACTGACATCCACAGGATAGGGCAGAAGGGAGCAAAACGACGTTACTATCTTAAAAATACTTAGCAAGGTTCCCGACTCCTACTGTTATTATTTAACCACTTTAAATCTCCATACTCTCATCTGTAAATAAAAGATAATTATTTTGCCTACTTACCATGTTGATGTGAACTAACGTTTACTTACATTACTCAGTACATAAGTCCTTGGTAACTATTAGCTATTATTATTATTATTATTTTTTGCTGTCTTTTTTTAATTTTTATTTTATTTTTATTTTTTATTAATTAATTTTTGTTACAGATGTTTCTCCTTTTCCCCCCACTGATCCCCCCTTCCCCTCCCTCCCTGCACCATTAGCTATTATTTATTATTCTGACCTTTCAACAAAACAGATTATACCAGACATGGCCTCTTCAGAAACACTGCCATCTAGTGACACTCTAAAGGGCCAATGTCCCCTCTATTTCAGAAGCTCTAGTTTTGTCTGTTATTATTTCTGGCCTGATGAAATAGTCTCTGCTCAGTCCTTTATTTTATTTTTAAATCCTCACCTGAGGACATTTTTTTGTTTATCTTCAGATAGAGTGGGGGTGGGGGAGAGAAACATCTACGTGAGGGAGACGCATCGACTGGTTGCCTCCTGCATGACCCCAACTGGGCGGGGGAGGAACCACACCCAAGCACATGCCCGTGGCCGGAATCGAACCCGCGACTCTTTGGTCCCTGGGCCCACGCTGTAACCGCGAGCCAAGCTGGCCAGGGCTCTGCTCGGTCCGTGAAAGGTGAGCTCTGAACAGGCTGGCCGCTGCTGGCCTCGGCTGCCTGGCCCCGGGGGCAGAGGGCAGGGAAACACCTTGGCAGCTCATCCCTGTGTGCGCTCGGTTCTCACATCCATTTCTCTCCCCTCTTCGTGCTGACTCGTCAACACAGTGTCTCCTTAGCAAACTCAACCCGAATAGACAAGAATGAAAACTCAGCAGACAGCAAGCAGAGGACCAGCAAAGGCTTCGCTGCACAGGCCAAAGGACTGCAGATGCCTTGGGCGTGGGCAGTGGTGAAGGGCGACAAGGTCACGTGTGCCTGGGGCCAGACCCGAGCATCTTCCCAGCTCAGCAGGAGCGCACGTGGGCCCTGCAGAAGCCTCGGTCTCCCAGCAGCACTGGGTGTTCACAGCCTGCACAGACACGGCCCCAGAATGAACTGGGCGAGCGACTTCCTCTAAAGAGCAGACAGACATGTGGTCGCTGACGGCGACCTTTGCATCATACGCTTGAATGGCCTCCGCTGTGTTCCCGGTCTTGCTGCCTTTTGCAGGCGCATTTGGGGAAAGAATTGCTGAGGCTCTAAGTATGGATGAAAGTTCCATTTAATTTAATAATTACTCTTCAGAATAGTTTGCTTCAGTTACCCAGAAAGTAAAACTAAACTTCCTGAAAGGGCAGGCTTCCATTGCCTACGTATCTAGTCCTACTTCCTGTCTGACCTTCTGGGGCAGGACCTGGTCTCCGACCCTGGCACCGTCCTGCCCTCCGTAAGGAGCCTCCGCCGGCCCCGTGTGCGGGCGGATCTGCCAGCGAGGGTCTCACGAACCAATGCCCACTTTCTTTCTGTTCTTTTCTACCCTCGGCCAGGATATTTTCCTGTTGATTTCCAGATAGAGAGGGAAGGAGGGAGGGAGAGAGAGAGAAACATCGGCATCGATGCGCCAAAGACCCATGGATTGGCTGCCTCCTGCAGGGCCCCAGTCAGGACCCAGGATCAAACTACAACCGAGGTACGTGCCCTTGACTGGAATCGAACCCACAGCTCTGGTCTGTGGGCCAACGCCCTAACGGCTGAGCCAAACCAGCCAGGGCAGGGCCCCTTCCTTGGCATGCATCGCCTTGCGTTACGTTTGCACGTCTGGTTACTTGATGAACGGCTCTCCCAGCCTGGTCGGCTCCAGGAGAGGGGCCCCAACTCTTTGCCAAAGCCATGGGCCCGCCCTTCGCGCAGGCACGGAGCGGGCACTGGCAGACGAGGAGAGGGGGTGCGCCGGCCGCCCGGAATTAGTGATCCCCAAGGGAGAGATGTCACCGCCAGGAGTAACATGGGCTGCGGTGAGAGACCTTTACAAACACTGTCCCTCCTGCACGCTGGCAGCCTCGGGGAGAGACACCGGGACCACGCGCCAGAGGAGGGGATCCATCCTGTCGAAGTGGGGACGCTGAACCTCACCTCTCCGAAGCTCGGCCGTCACCAGCTCTAGGACAGTTCTCTAGGGTGCAGGAAGCACGCCTTACTAGGAGTAACACTTCACTCTCTTCTTTCCCAACCAGAACCCCAGTTAGAGTTTATGTCGGCAGGCAACGACTTACCTCTCCAAAAAGAGACTTTGCATGGGCTTTAAATAATTAAAATTCAATGTTGTGTTGGTGGGAGATCAGCTGATGTGGCGATTTCCCCCTAAGAGGCGGTTGAATAGACTTTGTGATGTAGCCCAAGAAGACAGCTGAGTAGGGCTGCTTCCCGCCGGTGCCCAACGTCAGCAAGGCGGGCTTCACTGCGGATAGAGTGGACATGGGGCATTAAGACGAGGCACAAAAACAGAGAGAATATACAAAATTAAACCTCAGGTCAACAAAATATCTGTTTCAAGATTAACACTACAGAATTCCAATCACAGTCTTCTCCTTCAGATTTAGGACACTGGGCCTGTGCTATTCTTATCTGTGTTGTCAAAAATTCACCAAATAGTTTAAATAAGATAACCTGGGCTGGAGGAATAAAAGAAATGGTCCTTTTTCTCAAGATTACATTTTATTTCCATGAGGATTATATTACATTTGTTATTGTAAAAAAAGAAAGAAAGAAACAGAACGTTGGGTCATGATGGAGCGCAGGTAAATGCCATGTGCAGAACCTTCTGCAACCACATTAAAATGACAACTAAACTACAGAACAACCATCATTCAGAGCTGCCTGAAATCTAGTTGAATGAAGTCCTACAGCTAAGGGTATAAAGAAGCCACATGGAGACAGGCAGAAGGGGCAGAGATGTGGAACAGGCTGGCTCGTGTGTCACTTAAAAATCACAAAGGCCATCTCAGCTTGGGTGGTCCCCCTTCAGGAGCAAGGGGCCCAGCCCCACACCAGCCCCCCTCCTCCCAGCTGAGGGTTCCAGTGCCAAGAAGACAAGTCCCCACCCCTTCTGGCTGTAAAAACCACAGGATTGTGGCTGAGGGAGGCTGAGGCTTCTGGAGTCCCAGGCAGTTCCTCTTAAAGAGCCCACGCACAGACTTACTCTCGCTGAGCTCCAGACTAGGTAGGCAACTTCAAAAGCACCAGGCACATACAAGGAGTAACTGAATTATCTGGCACCAGGGCAAAACCTGGGGGAGGCAGCTTTCCTTCAGACAAAAATGCCGGCAGAGGCCATTGTTCCTTTCCTGAGACCCCACCCCTACCAACACCCCCCACAGAGCCAGAAGGCAGCAACTGTATCTGAGTCTCCATTAAAATGGCTCACACTGTTCACCCCACTGTGATGATTCTCTGAGACCCTGTGCCACCCAATCTGTGCACCCACCTAAGTTGTTTCTAGTGTGAATGGCCTGTCTTGGCTTACGCTTTCCTAAAATCTCTCAAACAATCAACATCTAGCCTCAGCGTGCTCACAGTAAGTGGCCTCAGGCCCAGCATTAGCAGCAGCTGGCCCTGGTTTGCAGCTTGGCCTTGCCTGGGCACCCCTCAGCTCAACACAAGTAATATCCCTCTACAGATTACTTTGCAACTCATGTCAGGTGTCCCCAGGCAGAACATAAGCAGCAGCTGATGTTGGCCTGCACCTCCTGGCAGCCCCCAAAGCCAGCACCCCTGATGGACAGCTTTACACCATATAGAAGCACCACCCAATCACCTCCATAAGTGACACACTCAAGGGGCAGACTCAGCAGGTGCCATAACCTTGCTGAAGTAAGTCCTGCCCCATGGTGGGCCCCTGCACAGTTGATCCTTCTGAGTTGTCCATGGCTGCAGTCAGTCCTCCCAGCTAATAGGCTTGGGATAAATCTCTCCCACTGATGTGCCAACAGCAATCAAGACTCAGCTACCAGATGCTCAATGAACTTAGTGAAAACCCCAAAAGCTTAGAAATAGGATCAGTCAGAAATGAAGGATGTACTAACTGAAATGAAGAATAATTTACAGGAAATCAACAGTGCAGTAGATGATGTCCAGAAACAATTTAGAATATAAGGTAGCAAAAAATACCCAATCAGAACAACAAAAAGAAAAGAGAATTCAAAAAATGAGAATAATTTAAGGAGTGTCTGGAACAACTTCAAGCATACCAATATTCTCATAATGGGGGTGCCAGAAGAAGAGAGAGCAAGAAACTGAAAACCTATTTGAAAAAATAAAGATGAAAACTTCCCTAACCTGGTTAAGGGAATAAATATTCAAGTCCAAGAAGTGCAGACAGTCTCAAACAAGATGAAGCCAGAGGCCCACACCAAGACACAACATAATTAAAATGCCAAATGTTAAAAAGAAAGAAAGAATCTTCAAAGTACCAAGAGAGAAAAGCAGTTAGTTACCCACAAGGGAGCTCTCATAAGACTGTCAGCTGATTTCTCAACAATAACTTTGAAAGTCAGAGGGATTGGCAAGAAATATTTAATGTGATGAAAAGCAAGGACCTACAACCAAGATTATTCTACTCAGCAAAGTTATCATTTAAAGTTGAAGGACACATAAAGAGCTGCCCAGATAAAAAAAAGTTACAGGAATTCATCACCACCAAACCAGTATTATATGAAATGTTAAAAGGTCTTCTTTAAGAAGAAAAAATATAGATCAAAAATATGAAAAACAAAATGGCAATAAATACATATCTATCAACAATTGAATCTAAAAAACAAAATAAGTGAACAAGCAGAAAAAAACAGACTCATAGATACAGAGAACATTTTGATGATTGCCAGGTGGGAGGGGATTGGGAATAAGTGAAAAAGGTGAAGGGATTAGGAAGCACAAATTGGTTGTTGTTGTTGTTGTCATTGTTGTTGTTTTTAAAGAATATTCATGGGGATGTAAAGGAAAACATAAGGAATATAGTCAATAATATACTAATAACTATGTATGGTGTCAGATGGGTAAGAGATGATTTATGGAGATGATCACTTAATAAGTTATATAATATCTAATCATTGGGGTGTATACCTGAGACTAATATAGCAATGTATGTCAACTGTAATTGAATGTAAACAATGATTTAATTTTTTAAAAAATGAAACCTATTTCTTACCCTATAAAATAACACATTTTATTTTCAAAATACTTTTGGTTAAGAAAAGTATATTAATTTACTTTTGTAGGTGGATGAAAAGAGCCATGGGAGGGTACATACATTTGACTTGCAGTGATGCAGATTACAATTACTGGCGTATGGCAGTGTATGTTTTAGTCTTATGGAGGGTCACAGAATATGAAGAACTCTACCCACTTCAGCCCATTGAAATATAATGGGGTCACACAGAATTAAGGGTGCAATTGAACATCTGACAGCAATAGTTTTATTTGATTTAAGAAGCACAATGATAGTTTGGTTGTCATCATCTAGTGGTTGGAAATTAGCTTTAAACTCTCTGGCAGCCAAATTTATTGAGCAATATTCAAAACAGTTTTCAATGGATTTAAAAACATAAGCTATATAGGCTTAGGAATTTCAGAAAAGAAATCTAGTTTAGAAATCAAGGCAGGACCATATATTACATCGAGACCCAGTATATTTGGTTTCTACGCGATCCATGTAATCACTCATACCTTCTCCACTATATTTTCCTATGAACAAATACAGAAATGAGAGGTCAACAAATCACAAGGTGTTGACTGAGGTTCTAGTATTCCATGAGTCTCACATCTCATATCTAAATCCTGAGATTATTGTGCTATTTCAGTAGTATACATAGTCCTTTCTTTTACTATAGTTTTTATCTTTATGGTATGATGACTTTTTGTATAGAGCTAGGATCCGGAAGTTTTATAAAAAGTGTTTGCTAGGCTGCATGTGTGTCCAATCTTCCCTCTGAGATGAATGGTACTAATGACAATTGATGTCCCTAACAGATTAGGTGAAATCAGCTCGCTGTAATGACCGCAGCTCACTCCTCTGGCACGCTCTGAGTCATGTAGTTGCTCCATTTATACTTTATAATACGTATCACATTTTCACCACATGTTAGCCCATCAATCACTAGTGCTGTTTTAGGGAAATAAAAGAAAAGGTGTTAAGGTTCAGTGCTGGTAAAGGAAATTAGTCTGAAATTAGGGGTCTTATAAATGTAATGGTAGACATATTCTTATTTCAGGAAGTCACATTTAAAAAATCAAAGGGAAGTCAGACTGAAAGAACTGAAGGAATAAGATAGAATTGGTAATCAAAGAGGTAAAAGTATAACTATCCTCTCATCCTGCAGTGATGATACCAAACGAATTTGAGTTCCTACCAAATCTATAAAGGACTACACTTTCTCTTGGTTACAATATGCACAGATGTCTCGCTAAGAGTCTCTATATAACATAAATTTGTTCAAGATTAAATGAGTCATAAGTATGCTAAGGAAGAGGTTCCCTTCCACTCAAAATAAGTAGTATGATACACTCTTATTTGTTACTGTCATAGAATTTGTTATTGTAATAGTTCAAATATCAATGTTTATAAATTACTTACTTAAAAAAATTTTTTTTGTACATATGCAAGATTGTCCCTATAAGATTCACTTTTATTAATTAGCATTTGACTATGCTTTTGTGAGTAGGAAGATAAGGATACATTCCAGCCATTATACTGGGAATGACCCCACATAGGGTTAAATATAGTATTTAATCATTCTACAATTGGAACTGCTTTTAACCTGTCTGTGTTTCTCACTGAGCTCCTTGAGGAAGGCAACAATGTGATAGCACATAAAACAAATTCTGTAAATTTGTTCAATGAGTAACTTGAGGAATCACATATGTATATAAACAAATAGGGTGTAAAATAACTTTACCAGTTTCTTGATACTTGATAGTACATGTATCAGACATATTTAAATTTTTACAAAACTTTTACTTGAGGAGTCTTTCTGTTGCATGGACTCTTTTTCCAAGTATATTCATACTTCTAAAGGAATTCCAAGCTCCTTATTAACAATAATTCAATTTAATTTAACCAACTTTGTTGAGTCCCTACTCTGTCCAAGGGTTTTATGCTATGTACTAAGACAACCTGATCAATTATACATAATATCTACCCTCAAATATTAGATGTGCAAATAAATAATTATAGTAGTATGAGAAGAGTAATAATTAATATATAAAGTACACACTTAGCATAGAAAAGGGAGAATCAAGTGTGCTCACATGAGTCCAAAAGACTCTCTGACCAAGGTGACATCTTAGCTAAGGTTTCAAGGATGAGCAGTAGATTATTAATGAATGGATAGCAGGGGGAACGAAGAAAAAAACAGTCCTTGGCAGCTAGAACAACATTTTCACAGCACAGGGAATATGATGAAGGAAGACACATGGGCAAGGAGGATGTGCTGGAGAGTATGGTTAGTGAGGCAGGCAGAGTGCAGAGTATGAAGGGCCTTGTATGATAATCCAAGGAGCTAGCACTCACTTTTGCAGCCAGAAGTTTCAGCATGAATGGGATACATGCATACTGGTGTTTTAGCAAAGCCACATTTCTGGCAGGAGGGGGATCAGAGACAGAGAAGATGATAAGTCACAAAATTCTAAAAAATGCTGTACAGTGTCAGAGGAGATGCAGAGAGGGGTTGGACTTAGAGGTTTAACAGACGAATCAGCAGAACATGGAAGAAAGTGTGCGTGGGATGGTGATGAGCATTACACTGGGCTATAAACATCTGATTAATTTCCGAAATTCTCTACACAAGTTCATCTGCACCAGGGCTTCTCAACAAAACCATATGAGGAGCATTTAAAACCCCACGGCCTGGATCCATGAACTCAGAATCTCTGGAGGTGGAAGCCTATGTCAATGCGATTGCAATGTGTAGTCAAGGTTGAGAACCACTGATCTAGATAGAGACTCTTCCCTCAAGTTATTTGTGAGGAAAAAAAGATGAGATCAAAGGTGGTGGTGAAGTAGATAAAAGCTGCACTTGCCTCCTCCCAGAACAAAACTGGAATGACAACTAAATTATAAAGCAACCTGAATAACCAACTGAAACTAGCTGAAGAGATGTCTTATAACCAAGGATTTACAGAAGAGGCCACGTCGAGACTGGTAGGAAGGGAAGCGATGTGAATAGGGCTGGCCCTGCTTCCGCAGGTGGTGGCTGAGGTTCTGGAGGGAGATCTCAGTTGGAAATGCTCCCTCTGATAAGTGTGGAGTCTCAAGCCCAACCTGGACTTCCCAGCCCAGAGCACTGGAGCCAGAGGGAGGCACCAACACAGCATCTGGCTATGAAAAGCGATAGGGTTTCCATCTTCCAGGGAGAGACAGGGATCCGCTGGGAAAACAGGCACCCTCTTCAAAGGCCAACACACAAAATGTCTTTTGCAGCCACTCATCCTGGGCTCCAGTGGGAGAAGGGCAGAGCATAATGGAGTCATGAGAGGAGAGGCTGGGCATGTGGCTCTGGGGGGAGAGAGCTGGGGGACAAACCCCTGTGCTGAGTCACTCTGTGGCACCACAGATACCATCCCTCTTGGGTGGAGCATGCCTCCCCCTTTGTCTCCCTGTCAACCCACCTTGTAAAACTTCAGCCCTGCTAAGAAGTCAGTTGCCTGGGTTGGGGTGTAGAGAGCTGGGTAGACTCAACGGGTATCAGTGACTGAGTTGTGTGGCTTACGAGTGGGAGCCCTACACCCACTTTCCTGCAATCCTGACTGGTGCCTCTCCATCATGATAGATGTACTAGCCCCACTCTCAAAGCTCACAGTGGCTCCACCCTCTTAACCCACGGAAGTTCCACCCTGCCAAGGTTTGAGGAGTATCTGGGACAGTCTGAGTTGTGTGGATCTGGGGCAGTAGTCACACCTCCCAACTGCCCCCCAAATATGACTGTCATATCCCCCTCTCTCAACCTCTAGTGGTCCCTCCCTTCTGAGAGCAGGCTCCTGGCAGAATCTGGGACAGACTGAGTTGCGTGGCTGGAGAATGAGGGAAACGTTTCCCTCACACAGCTGGTGCAAAGCCTTCCCTTTACATGGGTACATGTTGGTTTAAGCCTAATAAACTCGGCTGGCCTCACCCTGATGGCTCCCTGAAGCCCTGCCAAACCACAAAGGGGTGCTAGAACCCAGGGGTGGCAGCTAAGCTTGGTAGACATTGGGACATTTGCTGAGTGACCTCAGACCCAGCACTGGGACCAATATTGAACCTGTATCAATCTGGAGAACTCCTCTCATCCCTACCTGAAGACCCAGTGAGAACTTATTGCAAGCAACTTGAGTACCTCCAGAGGTTCTTCTGGTGACTGAGCCTAACAGGCAGCTGGCAGGCAGGTGGAGATAAACCTCAATGTATGTAGGGACTTTTGCTGACCTTCTGCCAGGACCAGTGTTGGTAAAAGCCAGCCTTGATGCATAGATTGACCCTTCCTGTGCACACCAAGGCCTAGCAGAGGCAGCTACAAACTGTGGATCACTTTGTAGTTCAAACAAGTTGCCCAAGGCCAGTCACAGGCAGTGTCTGATAACATCATAGCAAGATTCAATTAGCTTCATATGTGGCATAGTCAGAGACAGATCTCGATAGGCACAAGACCCTGCTGAGGTAAATTCAGCTTTGAGTGGTTAGCACCTGCACGGCAGCTCACACATTGAGTTCGGGGTTGATCCTCACAGTCAGACAGCTTAGGAATTGCCCCCCCACACACACACACACAAACACACATCAATAGGTGAATAGTAATCAGGACTCAATTACAACAGGAGGGCCCACATAACCCACAGAAGGGATATTCTTGGAATACCCAGTGCAGGTGACCAAGGAGACTGTGCCATGGGGTCCCACAGGACACCTACTACAGTAAGGCCACCCTACCAAGACTGTGAGTCTTAGCAGATCAACCAAAGAGGCACCCAAAATAGGGAGACAAAGAAACATGCCCCAAATAAAAGAACAGGAGAAATCTCCAGAAAAAGAGGTAAATGAAATAGAAGCAAGCAATTTATCAGATATAGAGTTCAAAACAATTGTTATAAGAATGCTTAGGAACTTAGGGGAAGAATGGACAAAATCCATGAGAACTTAATCAAAGAGACAGTAAGCATAAAAACTGAAATAGAAACCATAAGAAGGACCAGTCATAAATAAAGAACCCAATATCTAAAATGAAGAATACACTAGGAGAAATAAATAGTAGGTTAGATGAGCAGCGGATTATATCAGTAATTTGGAAGACAAGGTAAAAGAAAACCCCCAATCAGAGCAGCAAAAAGAAAAGTGAATTTTTAAAAATAAGGACAGTTGAATCATCCTTTGTGACAACATGAAGTATTCCAACATTTGCATCATAGGGTTACCAGGAAAAATAAAAATAAAATAAAAAAACCCAAAGTCTCAAGAAGCTATTTGAAGAAATAGTGACTTAAAACTTTCCTAATTGGGTAAAGGAAAAAGACACACAAATCCAGGAAGCACAGAGAGTCCCAAACAAGATGTACCCAAACACTGTCAGCTGATTTCTCACCAAAAACATTTTAGGCCAGAAGAGAATGGTATGAAATATTCAATGTGATTTAAAAAGAGACTTACAACCAGGAATACTTTACCAAGCAAGAACTATCAGAAAAGAAGGAGGAGGAGGAGGGAACATAGTTACAAAGCATAAAATGGCAATAAATATGCACCAATAATAATCTCTTTAAATGTAAAGGGAGAGAGCCCCACCAGTGTGGCTTGGTGTTAGAGCATCAACCCATGCACCAAGAGGTCGCCAGTTCCATTCCCAGTCAGAGCACATGCCCATGTTGTGGGCCCGATCCCCAGTGGGAGGCATGCAGGAGGTGGCAAGCTGATGTTCTCTCTCACTGATGTTTCTGTCTCTCTCCCCCTCTCCCTTCCTCTCTCTGTAAAATCAATAAAGAAAAAAATTAAATGTAAAGGGAGAGATTGATAGTAATACAATCATAGTAAGAGACTTTAACACCCCATAACATTTCTAGAGAGAAAATCAACAATGAATGAGTGGCCTTAAATGACACACTAGATCAGATGTATCTAATTGGTATCATTAGAGCATTCACCACAAAGCAGCAGAATATACATTCTTGTCAAGAGTACATGAAATCTTTTCCAGGAGAGATCACACGTTAGGACACAAAACAAGTCTCAGTGAATTTAAGTAGATTGAAATAATATCAGGCATCTTCTCTAACCATAATGATATCAATCACAAGAAAAGAAAACACTGAGCGACACACAAAGAGCCCTGACTGCTTTTGCTTAGTGATTAGAGCATTGGCACAAAGACATGGGGACTCAATAACATGTCATTAAATAATTAATGGTTCAACAATGAGCTCAAGGAAGAAATCAAAAGATATCATAAAAATAAATAAAAATGAGAACACAGCAATCCAAAACCTAGGGGACAAAATGAAAGCAGTCTTAAGAGGAAAATTTATAGCATTACAAGCCTACCTCAAAAAACAGGAAAAATCTCAGATAAACAATCTCACTTTACACTTAAAAGAACGTGAAAAAGAACAACTAACAAAGTCCAAAGTGAGTAGAAGGAAGGAAACCATAAAAATCAGACCAGAAATAAACAAAATGGAATCTAAATAAACAGTGAAAAAGATCAATAAAACCAAGCTGATTCTTTAAAAAGATAAACAAGATCAACAAACATTAAATGAGACTCATTACAGAGAGAGAGAGAGCGAGTGCGAGCGAGCCCTGGCTAGTTTGGCTTAGTGGTTAGAGCGCCGGCCCATGGACCAATGAGTCCCAGGTTTGACTCCAGTCAAGGGCACGTACCTCAATTGCGGTTCATCCCTGGCCCTGGTCGGGTTGTGTGGGAGGCAACCAGTTGATGTCTCTCTCACATCAATGTTTCTCTCTCTCCCTTCCTCCCACTCTATCTGATGATAAATAGAAAAGTATCCTCAGGTGAGGGGGGAGAGAGAGAGAGAGAGAGAGAGAGAGAGAGAGAGAGAGAGAGCCCAATAAATAAAATCAGAGATGAAAGAGGAGAAATAAAAACTGACATAAAAAATGCAAAGGATTATAAGAAAATATTATGGCCAGGCCAGTGTGGTTCAGTGGATTAAGCATTGTCCCATGGACTGAGAGGTCTGGGTTTGATTCCTGATAAGGGCACATGCCTGGTTGCAGGCTAGATTCCCAGTAGGGGTGTACAGGAGGCAGCCAATCAATGTTTTTCTCTCACATTAATGTTTCTATCTCTCTCTATAAAAAATCAATAAAAACATTTTTAAAAAGGAAATGTTATGAAAAACTGTATGTCAACCAATTGGACAATCTGTGAAAAATGGATAAATTCCTAGAAACACACTCTTATAAACCAGAATCAGGAAGAATTAGAGCATTTGGATAGATATATAACAAATGGTGACATTAAAACAGTAATCAAAAAGCTCCCAACGAACAAAAGCCCTATACTAGATGGCTTTACGTGAGAATTTTAACAAGAACTAACACCAATCATTCTCAAACTACTCCAAAAATGTCAAGAGAAGGGAAGACTTCCAACCTCATTTTACTAGGCCAATATTATACAATTCCAGAACCAGACAAAGACATGACAAAGAAAGAAAATTATAGGCAATATCCTTGAGAAACATAGATGCTAAAACCCTCAACTTAATATTAACAAACTGAAGCCAACAATATATTGAAAAGACCACACACCAAGATCAGGTGAGATTTGTTTTCCTGGGATGCAAGGTTGGTAAAATATCTGCAAGTCAATTAATGTGATACAAGGCATAAATAAAATGAAGGATAAAAGCCACATGATCGCCCTGGCCGGATTTGCTCAGCGGTTAGAGCACTGGCCTGAGGTCCTGAGAGACCTGGGTTTGGTTCCCGCTAAGGGCACGTACCTCAGTTGCAGTTTGTCCCCGGCCCTGGTTGGTCATATGGGTGGCAGCCACTCGATGTGTCCCTTTCACGTCGATGTCTCTCTCTCTCTCTCTCTCTCTCTCTCTCTCTCTCTCCCTCCCACTCTATCTGAACAACAACAACAACAACAACAACAAAAGGAAAAATGTCCTCAGGTGAGGATAAAATAAAAAAGCCACATGATCATATCAATAGATGAAGAAAAAAACATTTGATACAATCCAGCAACCATTTATAATAAAACCTCTCAGTAAAGTGAGAAGAGAGGGAATATACATCAATGTAAAAAAGCCACATATGACAAACCCACAGCCAACATCATATTCAATGGACAAAAGCTAAGTGTTTCCCTTAAAATTGGGACCAAGACAGGAATATCTGGTTTCACCACTCTTATTTAACATGGTACTGAAAGTCCTAGCTACAGCAATCAGACAAGAAGAAGAAATATAAGGCATCCAAATTGGAAAGGAAGAACTAAAATGGTCATTATTTGCAGATAACATGATGCTGAATACAGAAGCCCCTAACGACCCCACCAAAACCCCGCTAGAACTGATAAATGAATTCAGTGAAGTAGCAGAATATAAAATTAATATCCAGTAATCAGTTGCATTTGTATACACCAATAATGAACTACCAGAAAGAAAAACTAAGAATATAAACCCATTCAGAATTATTCCAAAAAAGAATAAAATACCTAAGAATAAATTTAACCAAAGATGTAAAAGACCTGTACTTGAAAATTATAAGACACTGAAGAAACAAACTGAAGAAGATTTAGATAAGTGGAAGTATATACACAGTGTTCAAGGATACAATTAACATCATTAAAATGTCCATACTACCCAAACCAATCTACAAAGTCAACACAATTTCTATCAAGATACCCTGGGTGCTGCCAGAACTGAGGGCCCAATGGAGACTGAGAGGCTGCAGATTTGTGAGTAAGAAGCGCGTGCCCATGGTGGAGAGAGATGGCCCAGAAGGTACAGGCTGTGAAGAAGGTGGATGGAGTGCAGTGGTGGAAGCCGGGGGCTGATACCCTCAGAGGGAGTAGTACTACCTGCCTGCTATCATCTCGCCATCATTGAAGGTGAAATAAGGAGTTTCCCAGACCAGCCCTGGCCCATTTGACTCAGTGGTTGGAGCAGTGGCCCATGGACCAATGAGTTGTAGGTTCAATTCCGGCCAAGGGCACTTACCTTGGTTGCAGTTCATCCCCGGCCATGGTCGTGGTCGTGTGGGAGGCAACCAGTTGATGTGTCTCTCTCACATCAATGTTTCTCTCTCTCTCTTTCTCCCCCACTCTATCTAAAGATAAATGGAAAACTATCCTCTAGTGAGGATAGAAAAACAAACAAACAGTTCCCAGACCAAAAAAAAAAGGCTAAAGGAATACATTACCACCAAACCAACATTGCAGGATATGTTAAAGAGACTGCTTTAAAGAGAAGAAAATAAGAGAGCAGAAAAAAAGCATAAGAAAATAAAAATGACAATAAATAAGTACCTATCAATAATAAGCTTAAATGTAAATGGAGTAAGTGCTTCAATCAAAAGCCATGGGGTAACTGAATGGATAAGAAAACATGACCCATGTATATGCTGTTTACAAGAGACTCACATCAGAACAAAAGATTCACACAGACTGAAAGTGCAGGGATGGGAAAAAATTGTCCCATACAAATGGAAATGGGAAAAAAAAGTTGGGGTATAAATACTCATATCTGACAGAATAGATTTGAAAACAAAGGCAATAACAAGAGAGAAAGAAGGCCTCTAATAATACTAGAGATTGATCCAACAAGAAAATATAACCCTTGAAAACATATATGCACCCAATACAGGAGCATCCAATTATATATTTTTTAAAAACTTGATATATTATAAGGCAGAGATTGACTGCAATACAGTCATAGCAGGGACTTTAACATACCACTGATGTCAGTAGATAGATCTTCCTGTCAAAAAATCAACAATGACCCACTAGATCAGATACATTGAACTGATATTTAAAGAACATTTCATCACAAAGTGGCAGAATATACATTCTTCTCAAGTGTACATGGAACATTCTCAAAGATAGACCACATGTTAGAACCCAAAACAAGTTTATACAAATTCAAGAAGATTAATACCATACTAAGCATCTTCTCAGATCACAATGGCATGAAACTAGAAATCAACTGCAATAAAAACACTCAAATATGTGGAGACTAAATAGCATGTTATTAAACAATGAGTGGCTTACAAATTAGATCAAGCAAAAAATAAAAAAAATATTCCTGAAAACAACTGAAAATGAACACAGAACAACCCAAAGCTATGAGACAAAACAAAGGCAGTCCCGAGAAGGAAGTTCATAGCATTACAAGCCTACCTCAAGAAACAAGAAAAAGCTTGAGTAACCGGTCTTAACCCTACAACAAAAAGAATTAGAAAGGGAACAGCAAGAAAAACCCAGAGGAAGTACAAGGAAGAAAGTAATAAAAACAGAGAAAATAAATGACATAGAGACTAAAAAGAAAAAAAAATTACAAACGATCAATGAAGCCAAGAGCTGGTTCTTTTAAAACATAAAAAAGACTGATGAACCCTTAGCCAGACTCATCAAGAAACAAAGAGAGAGAGCCTAAAGAAATAAAATCAGAAATGAAAGAGGCAATATATAAACTGACATCACAGAAATACAAAGAATTGTAAAAAAAAAAAAAAAAAACTATGTACAACTATCTGCCAACAGACTAGACAATCTGGGCAAAATTGACATATTACTAGAAACATGCAATCTTCCAAATCCCAATCAGGAAGAATCAGAAAAACTGGATAGGCCAATAACAACTAATTAAATTAAAGCAGTACTCAAAAAACTCTCAGCAAGCAAAATTCCTGGACCAGATGGAGTTACAGGACAGTTTTACCAAACATTCAAAGAAGAAATTACACCAATCTTCCTCAAACTATTCCAAAATATTCAAGAGAAAGGAACAGTTCCAAGCTATCTTTACAAAGACAATATTATCCTAATTTCAAAACCAGATAATAAAGACATTACAAAGAAAGAAAATTACAGGCTAGTTTCTCTGATGAACACAGATGCTAAAATCCTCAACAAAATATAAGCAAACTGGATACAGCAATACTTTAAAAAGATCACACACCATGACCAAGTGAGATTTATTCTGGGGACGCAAGGCTGGTACAACATTCTTAAATCAATAAATGTGATGCACCACATAAACAAAATGAAAAATAAAAATCACATAATCATATCAATAGACACGGAAAAAAAACATTTAACAAAATCCAGCACCAATTGGTGATAAAAACTCTCAATAAATTGGGAATAGAAGGATCATACTTCAATATAATAAATGCCGTGTATAACAAACCCATAACCAATATCATATTCAATGGGCAAAAACTAAAAGTGTTTCCCTTAAGAACAGGAATAAGACAAGGATGTCTGCTTTCACCACTTCTATTCAACATAGTACTGGAAGTCTTAGCCACAGCAGTCAGACAAGAAAAGATAAACGCCATTCAAATTTGAAAGGAGGAAGTAAAATTATCATTATTTGCAGATGACATGATATTGTATATAGAAAACCCTAAAGATTCCACCAACAAACTACTAGATTTAATAAATGAATTCAACAAAGTAGCAGCATACAAAATTAACATGCAGAAATGCATGGCATTTTTATATACCAACAATGAACTATCAGAAAGAGAAACTAGAAAAGCAATTCCATTTACCACTACAACAAAAATAAGATACCCGGGAATAAACTTCACCAAGGAGGTAAAGACCCATACTTGAAAAACTACAGGACATTGAAAAAAGAAGAGGAAGATACAGACAAGTGGAAGCATACACCATGTTCATGGACTAGAAGAATTAACATAATCAAAATGCCCATACTACCCAAAGCAATCTATAGATTCAAGGCAATTCCTATTAAAATACAAATGGCATACTTCACAGAACTAGAACAAATGCTCTGAAATTTTATATGAAACCAAAAAAGACATGAATAACTTCTTGAGGAAGAAGAACAACGTTGGAGGGATCACAATACCAGATTTCAGTTTATACTACAAATCCATTGTAATCAAACAGCCTGGTACTGGCACAAGAACAGGCATATAGACCAAGGGAACAGAAGAGTGAACCCAAAAATTGACCCACACCATCATGGTCAGTTAATATTTGACAAACACAGTAAAAACATACAATGGAGTAAAAATATTTTCTTCAAGAAATGGTGTTTGGACAACTGGACAAGCACATGCAAAAAGACGAAACTATACCACCAACTTATACCATATACAAGAATAAACTCAAAATGGATAAAAGGCTTAAATGTAAGTTGTGAAACCATAACGATCCTAGAAGAAAACATAAACAGTAAAATCTCAGATATCTCATGTAGCAGAATTTTTACTGATACATTGCCCAGGGCAAGAAAAACAAAGGAAAAAATTAATACATGGAACTACATCAAACTAAAAAGCTCCTGCAGAGCGAAAGGAACCACTATCAAGATGAGAAGAGAACCCACTATATGGGGGAACATATTTGCCAATGATACATCTGATAAGGGCTTAATTTCCAAAATATACAAAGAACTCATACAACTCAACAAAACTAAGACAAGCAATCCAATTAAAAAATGGGCAAAGGCCCTAAATAGACACTTCTCCAAAGAGGACATACAGATGGTCAATAGACATGAATAAGCTTTCAAAAATCACTAATCATCAGAGAAATGAACATTAAAACCACAGTAAGATATTACTTCACACCTGTCAGAATGGCTACCATCAATAAATCAGTAAACAACAGTGTTTACCAGGATGCGGGGAGAAGAGAACCTTTGTGCACTGCTGGTGGGAATGCAGACTGGTGCAGCCACTGTGGGAAACAGTATGGAGTTTCTTCAAAAAATGGTTCTGCCATTTAACCCAGTGATCCACTTCTGAGGATATATCCTAAAAACCTCAAAACACCAATCAGAAGGAATATATGCATTTCTATGTTCATGGCAGAGTTATTTATAATAGCTAAAATTTGGAAGCAGCCCAAGTGCCCATCAGTAGATGAGTGGATTAAAAAGCTGTGTTACACCTACACAATGAAACGCTACGCAGCTGTAAAACTCAAAAGGATCTTGTACACTTTGAGACAGCACGGATGGACCTGGAGATTATTATACTAAGTAAAATAAGCCAATCAGAGAAAGACAGCTATCACATGATTTTATTATTTGTGGAATCTATTGAACAAAATAATTTGACCAACAAAAAATAATTTGAGGCATGGAGTCACGGAGCAGGCTGACATATCTCAGAGGGGGTGGTATGAGAAAAACCCATCTGTGGAATAGTGGATAAAAAGCTGTGGTAATTGTACACACTGGAATACTATTCAGTTGCAAAAAACAAAGTGGGAAGTCCTACTTCTTGCAACAGCATGACTGGACCTGTAAATTATTACCATAAGTGAAATCAGCCAGTCAGATAGACAAGTACCATATGATTTCATTTATATGTGGAATCTAATGAACAAAATAAACCATCAAAGTGGAGAAAGACTTTATGGATACAGAGAACCTGACAGCTGTCGGGGAAAGGGTGTGGGGGCTGGGTGAGAGGGTGAAGGGATTAAGCAAAGAACAAAGAAAGAAAGACTCATGGACACAGTCAAGGTGTGGTGACTGCTGGAGGGAACGGGAACTGGGGACAGCAGGAGGGGTGAAGGCGGGTACACGGTGATGAAAGGAGGTTGACTTGGGTGGCAAACACACAATACAATATATAGATGACGTATTGTAGAATAGTATAACTGAAACCCACATAATTTTATTAACCAATGTCAACACAATAAATTCAATTAAACAAAAATAAAAATGTATAAATATCATTTTTAAAAGAAGAAGAAAATTGCCCTGGCTGGTTTGGCTCAGCGGTTAGAGCGTCGGCTCCTGGACCAGAGAGACTTGGGTTCGGTTCCCGCTAAGAGCACGTACCTTGGTTGCAGTTTGTCCCCAGCCCTGGTTGGGGTCATGTGGGTGGCAGCCACTTGATGTGTCCTTCACGTCAATATTTCTCTCTCTCTCTTCCTTCCTCTCTCCCTCTGGCTCTATGTGAAGATAAATGCAGACATGTCTTTGGGCGAGGATAAAAAAAGGAAGAAGAAAATAAAGGAAAATGAGAGGTTAAGTAAAGCACTGAAAATCGCAGCTAAGAAGTAGAACCCACGCCTCCTGATTTCAACCCGGGGGCCCGGCAGCCTAGGCACATCAGCAGATTGGTGCGCAGTGCTGAGCCAGGTCTGCGGGATGCGCCCATTCGCCTGCCCAGAGCTAGCAGAGAGGGGCCGTGCTAAACACAGGGCGCTTTCCTGCCAGGGATGGTGACACGCAGATGCCGAGAAACGACCTAGGAAGACACAACTCTTCTAACTATAAGGCCAGAGCACATGTAAAACAAGATGTAATTAATGGTAAAAACAATGAAAGAACCATAGGAAATTAGAGGAGTAAAATATCTCTGGAAAAGGTCACCCAAGGCAGAGACAAGAGTCATCAAAATGTAACTTGAAATAATGAGTATTTTAAATGGCAGTGAATGGCATTTCATGGTCTTTCGTTAACAATCCAATTAATTCTGACAGATACTCACGCAAGTCATGTAGTATTGCTGTAACTAGGCAAGATTTAGTAGATTCATGAGGAGTTGACACCCTTGCACAGGTTTTAGTTATAAATCAAAATACAGATGAAGTCATTTTCCTCCTGGAGAAGAGTGGGTCAACTGGAGAAAAAAATACAATTTACAGTGAAGTGAAATGAGCTACGGATAAGCTCATGCAATTTTGAAGAATATTCTGTAAAAGTTTTTCTTCAGACAGAATAGACAACCTATTTTTAACTGGCATAGTGGTCATATTCACTGTGTCCACATAAATATATCATAAGAAAATGATATTAGTTACTACTCGAGAGAATATTTTGAGAATAAGAAAAGACCAGCGTTCATCATCAGTCAGCTCACAACCGCCTCGCCCTCCTCCCTCCTCCCTTCGCTCAGTTCACGTAAACAGAGAGGAAAGCCACCTCGTGGGCTGCTCCCTATCCGCCACCAACCCACGTGCGCTTTGAATGACAACGTTCTGCATCGTTGGTCACCAACCAGCTTTCCCTCACGCCTCAAACTTCGTCACCCGTGAAGAGAAACCACCCTGCGGCTGGAATGTGGATCCCGCGTCTCCTGTGACAGCTCGCACAGGGGGCTCGAGTTTAGATGTCTCGCACAGTGTGCCCACCCCCAACGCACCACCAGGAGGGGGAGGGGCACGGGGGCGCAGACTTCTGGCCTCAGACTACCTGGGCTGACGTCCCAGCTCTGTCATTTACCAGCAGGGTGACCTTGAACACGTTATTCAACACCTGTGTGTCTCAGTGTGTTCATTTCTAAAATTAGAATAATAACAGTATCTACCTCAGAAGATTGTGGTGAAGAAATTTCAATCAGTTAATATTTGCAAAGTGCTCATAACAGTGCCTTAGACACAGGACACACTCGATAGATACTGGTTGTTATTATAATGTTGTATAATAAATATTGAATGAAAGGGTTGATGGATAGACAAATGACATAAAAATAAAACATCTGATCAAAGAATAACAATATTCACTATAACCAATAGGACTTGGTCACTTTCTTCACTTCAAACCTGCATTGCATTACTGAACAACTTTTATAACCTCTCTTTGACCTTTATGAAACAATAATGTTAATATTTTCTTCTTTTAAAACTACAGGAAAATTAATTCTATAATATTTTCACTGACATTTAAAGATCATGTTTTACGAGTATGAAATATTGTTTTCCTATATCCTAGTTTTATCCATTTTCCCAGAAGGCGGGTGAAAGGTGCTTCTGAAGGAACTTGAGGAGCTTAACACTGCATTCTTTGCTCAAATTAGCAGATTGGAACCCTTACAAGTGCTCATTGTCTAATCATGTGGAGATTTCTCGCTTGCATTTGGCACCTGCTAAAGCATATACAGTGAAGACAGGCGGGGCCCCTGGCTGGGGACTGACGAGAAGAACAAGACCGTCGATGTCTTTATTATTATTATTATTATTATAGATTTTTAGAGAGAGAGAAACATCAATGTGAGAGACAAACATTGATCAGCTGCCTCCCACATAAGCCCCAACTGGGAATCGAACCCTCAACCTTTTGTTGTACGGGAGGAGACGATGGTCCAACCAAATGGGTCACACCAGCCAGGGCACACCGTGTCCTTTAAGGCAAGTGACATTGTTATGCCACATATTGAGAAATTCCAAATGTAACAAGCATAGGTCTCCTTACCTATGTAAAACATCAAGTTGACACCTATTTGAATGGACAATGGTTTGTTCTCTAAGATCAATGTCTTTAAGGGCCAAAACCAGAGGTGGTAGGAGGTGTTTACAGCACAAGCCAGGGGGATAAAAATGGGTGTCAGCCACTGGTTTACTAAGGAATTTCTGTAGAAGCTGCACCTGGGAGATACATCGCGGGGCTGCGTTACTGGAGCAGAACCTCCTGGGCTGGCCCAGCAGCCCTCGGCCTTGGGTTTACAGCCCCCTGAAAGGAAGAGGCGAGAAAAAACTGCGGGGAGAAGCCCTAGCCTTCCTTGGGGTGGTTCGATCCATTGTGATTGTGGGAAGTGCGCACTTGGAAGCCCGGGGTTTGGCTTTGAGTCTGTGCGCTTGGCCACGTGCTGCTCAGGACGCGGAAGGCAGCTGCTGGAGGCCTGTCGCGCCTCCGGGGGCAGAGTGGACAGTGCATTTGACGCCAGGGACTGTTCCTCCACTGGAAGTTTGCTGTCACTCCAGGTCTTGATCCAAACCCTAAATCTCTGAAAGATGAGGATCAGTTATTCTAAATGACTGTTTCCACATGGTCTTACTGCAAAGGCTTTTAAGGCTGAAAGGCGCTGAAGAGGTCAGCCAAGGGCAACGCTCTGGTTTTACAGACGAGGGAGGAGGGCGGGAGCCTCAGGAAAGCGATGCACCGCGGCCGGATCACCAGGGGGCCCCAACAGTCAGGACTGGGGTCCAGCGCGAAGGCACAGATCCCGGCCTCTCCCTGCTCCAGGAGTGCCTTCCGCAAGTAAACCGGCTGTGCTTGCTGTCACTGCGCTTGGCTTGCGAGAGAACCCAATTCCTTACGAGAATACTTTAGGGGTTAAGAACACTGTAGCTCCCCGAAGCGGGGATGTGCGGAGCATTGTGGCTTGTAATAAAGATACGGGCAGGAAACTTAAAATGGCAGGCTGCTCGTGGATGTGCAGAGAATAGTATGATAAAATGGTTTGACAAAAATAAAAAAATATGTTTTTTTCAAGTAGATAATATACAGCATTCTGGAGTGAGCCCCCTGCAGTAAAAAGCTATTCGCAAATATGTTAAACTCATATGGCATCATCTAAAATATTTATGACCTATTTCAAAAATCTCATTTTGCATCACTGACTTCCTTATGATTCAACCAGAAACACTGCTCAGTCAACCACAAGTATTTCCTTTATGCCTGCAATGCACTCGTTAATCCTGTTTGCAACGATAAACAAAATAATATTCTCAAATGTTTGCATTTGCAAAGCAAAATTAACTAAAGAAAAAAAACCACTACAATATCCACCAAAGATTTGATTTATGTGTCCAATACAAGATGCTAATTAATAGAGAGTGTTGACTTTCTGTTCCCTAGATATATATGTAAATAGATATAGATAGATAGATAGATAGATGTGATAGAGATAGAGATAGCGAGACAGAGGTAGAGAGAGAGATAGACATATAGCACCTCTCTTCACCTTGGCTTTGTTCTTGGAGTACAAAGTAACTAAGGTACCAAAGCATAACCTTTCCTTTGATTTGGAAATCTTAACCCATTAAGGCTATTTAGAAGCATAGAAATTCTTGGATGGGACCTCACAAGGAATAGTGAATGAAAATGCATAATTTAGTGGTATTGCTGTATAACAGGCCACAAAAGTAAAACTTGAGTCCTATCAACACTTACTTAAGTTCCCTCATTTCAGCAGCAAGGTCAGTTTTTTCAAATAGCGTGCCTCCTGATGCTTAGAGCTGTATGCAGCTGGGAAATCAAGCTTTTCAGCAGAGTGTTGTGTCTCAGAGAATCAAAAAGGGGCCCTTTGAGCAATGGGGGAGCAGGGCCAACCTGGCTGGCTTCAGGGACCCAAATGTTTGTCGGAACCGATGCCAGTATTTGAATGGCTGCTAGTAGTGAAATGTTCATGCAGGTCCTCTTAAAACAAACTAAACAAATAAACAAAAACTTGTTTTTTCTTACTGTCTCAGTAACATATATTCATTTTAGAGTAATCATAAGTTAATGTAAGATAATGATAAACAAAAAGAGGACCAAAAAAAACAACAACCCAAAAAACCTTCATAATCCCACAGACAAGGACCACTATGCACGGTCCCCAAGACCGATTTTTTCTTCTTTAAAAAAGGAAAATCTTGGATGTGATGTTTTATAGCCTCATTTTCTTATTTTACTGCCAATACAGACCTATTCTTCTTTTACATCATTTTAAAGATCTGTACAGTATTTCCTTGCAAAGATGTAGGGTTTTATTTTACAAACCCCTTAATGCTGGACATTTCGTTGAGTTTCAATTTTCTAACAAGATAAGCAAGCTGCATAGGATTTCTTTGTAGGTAAGTCTCAGAACAAATCCATGGTTTATTCTGTTCCTTCAGATAAATCTTATAATTCCCAGTTTAAGAATATGTTATATTTAAAGCTTTTGATAGTGTTTCTAACTTGTTTTGTTGACTGAAAAATATTAAAGTAAAATCCCACTAATACTGCCAGTGCTGGGTATTATCACTTTATTTAGTCTTTAGCAGCTTGAGAGCAAGGACCCAGCAGAGGACATGGCGGTAGTGAGATCCTCTGAAAGGGGAGCACGTCGTGGGAACTGGCCCCTTGTACGGGCACCGGCTGCGGAGGAAGGCTGGAGTGGCCCTGCCCTCGAGAAGCCTTAGTCAAGAGAGGACAGCTCAAAAGCACTTCGCCTCCGAAGAACGGAGAGCTGGGGCTTAAAGAGAAACAGAAGGGTGGTGGGCATGGTGCGAAGTGTATGGTGAGTGAGTTTGCCTAAGTGAGCCACAGGACACGGTTTGTTCAAATGAATGCCTTGGGGTACCGAAGCTCATTCTTTTTTAACAAATATGTTTTTATTGATTTCAGAGAGAGGGAGAGAGAGAAAAACATCGATGAGAGAGAAGCATCAGTTGGCTGCCTCTTGTTAGCCCCCTCCTGGAGATGAGTCCACAGCCCAGGTACCCAGGCATGCGCCCTGATGGGGAATCCAAGAGCCCCCTCCTGGAGCAGGGGGCAACTTCCACCAACTGAGCCACCCCAGCCGGGCTTGAAGCTCATTTTTACCTGGCTTGGCTGAGCAGGCTGGTAGTGAGGGTAGTTGAATTGGTAATAAATGGTTCCTGTCTGCATAAGGAGACAACAGAACAGAAATGTTTCTTTTCTAAATGGTCATTTACCACTGTCCTCTGTGTAAAATGATAACAGTAGGTTGTCTCCCAGCCGCATCTTGAAATGCTCTCCTTCCGTGGAGCCTGCTGATCCACAGTCATGTTGGGTCACCGTGTTCCTGCAGGTGTGTGGCTCATCATAATTCCTCATACTTGTCCATGTGGCTTCTTCTTCTTTTTTTCCAGATTTAAAGTGCATGCATAGTACATATGATCAGTCTCCAGCGTCGCTTCACTGACCTGTGTGTGTTTATGCAGCTGCTGACCCTTGACATACCCTCTTGGGAGGAGACAGTTCTGAATGTACCTTTTTGTAAACCAGTAAATAGTACAGGGTCTGGGTTAAAAAAAAAAAAAAAAAGCCAGCCCTGGCCAGTTTTGCTCAGCAGTTAGAGCATCGGCCTGAGGATGGGAGAGTCCCGGGTTCAGTTCCCTCTAAGGGCATGTATCTCAGTTGCAGTTTGTCCCCAACCCTGGTTAGGATCGTGGGTGGCGACCACGCGATGTGTCCCTCTCACGTTGCTGTTTCTCTGTCTCTCTCTCTCTCTCTCTTCCTCCTTCTCTCCTTCAAGATAAATGCATTGTCCTCGGGTGAGGATAAAAATATATACATATTTTCTTCACTGAACAGCTTTGCCAACAGGGGCAGTGCTGTGCACACACTGGCCAGGGAAAAGATCCCTGTCTCGGGCATCCTCGGGAAGCAACAACCAGCATTTGGAATATAAGAGGCTTTTCTAGCCCTGGCCAGTTTGGCTCAGCAGTTAGAGTGTCAGCCTTCGGACCAGAGAGTCCAGAGTTTGGTTCCCACTGAGGGCATGTACCTTGGTTGCAGTTTGTCCCCGGCCCCAATTGGGGTTGTGTGGGTGGCAACCAGTCGATGTGTCTCTCTCACATTGGTGTTTCTCCCCCCCCACACACACACACACGCTGTATATGAAGATAAATGCAAAAAATGTCCTTGGGTGAGGATGAAAATTAAAGAGGTATTTCTAGCTTTTCTTTCTTTCTTTTTTTTTTTAAACTGGAGCTTTGTGAGATTACAATACTTTGTCTACATTGTTTGGTATTTTTAATTTGTGAGTAGCAAAATCTGGAAATACTCTATTTTATAGCGGGTCTTTCCAGCTGGCAGTTGTAACAGCTCCTCTGTCCTGGGAGCCTGCCTGTTCCGCACAGCTGTGCTGATCCCCACCTGCTTCCTGCCTGGTGCTCCCAGCGCGCCTCAGGCTGTGTCCCCCTTTCTCTGCCGCTCACTGCCCAGCTCAGCGACCACCGTTCACACAGACTGACTGGCCCACTGCTCCGTGGAGGTAGATACAGATGAAGAAGCCGTAGCAGCAAGAATCGGTGACTTGTCCAAGTTCTCCATCGTCTCTGAGTGATCACAGTTCATTCTGTACCCTTTTCATGTGGGAGGTAGCTCCTGTAGGGATCACTCAGGAGTGGGCAGTAAGAGGACTCTCCGAAATAAACTCCCCGCGGGGGGGAACTTCCACCCTGGGGGTGGGAAGGAGGCTGGGTGGGCCTTCCACTGAGCTCTCTCCACTCTGAAGAAAGTCTCCCCAGACTTCTCTTCCAGTTCTTGCAAAGCTCTTCCAGTTACAGGCTCATTTCTTTCCACTGGGTACGAAGTTTGAGGAGTGAGGGAAAGTTTGTTGATGGTGAACGATGAAGAACATTGTCATGCAAAGCACACGTGTGTTGGTGGAGGCGGAGAGAGCCACCCACAAGGCGTCTTTTCCCCTAACCACATACTAGTTCAGAGTGAACGGCTGAATTTTCTTCATGGCTGGTTGGACCCTAAATAAGTTCCTTATTTCTTAATTTGTTCATTCCAGAAACATTTATGCAGCTGCTACTCTCCTGGACATTGAGAGTATAACTAGGTAAATGAAGAGACGTCCCTATCAATCTCTCTCCCCTCCCCCTCCCCCTCCCACGCCCTGGCAGCGATAACATAATAGGTTCTCGGGCTTTCTTCTGTGGCCAATCAAGAGTCCTGGGCCTCCTGCGGGCCTGCCCTGGCGAGGGGTGGCCCTGGCATAGGACCGAGGGGGTGATGGAGACAAAGGGTACTACAGGGGTGGGGACCGCCTAGCCGGGGCTGTGGGCGTGTCAGGGAGAAGGACAAGGTTGGGAGGAGCAGATCACTGCGCGGAGCCAAGGCTGTGGGGGTGGTTTCCAATCAGCCTGGTCTGGAGACAGTGGGGTGGGTGACTGCAGCATTTGGGGGGTAAGCTTGGGTGCCGCAGTGTGAGGAGCAGACCGTACATAGCATCGCTGCAAGCAGGGAAATCGATTAGGGGCTAGCCAAGTAATCAAGACAAGATGTGCTGATAAGCTGGACCAGAGAAGTGATAACACAGACAGAAAATAGTAGGTGGAACCTGACTTTAATTAGGAGTTAAGGCAGACTGTTGTGGAGACTGAACCGGAAAGAAGGAGGCATCAAGTATGAGTCCTGTCTGTTCTGAATTGAATTGTGTCCCCCTCAAATTCATATGCTGAAGTTCTAACCCACAGGAAGTACCTCAGAATGTAATCTGATTTGGAAATAGAATTGCAGATGTAATTAATTACACCAAGTTAGATTATGCTAATTATAACTAGTATACTAAGTATAGTAGGTGCCTAATCCAATATGAAGGTGCCCTTTGAAGGGGAATCTGGACAGAGACATGCACGCAAGGGGAATGCATGTGAGGAGGAGGCAGACATTGGAGCAACGCGTGCACAAGCAGAGCAAGGAAAACATTCCCAGCAGACCCGAAGCTGGGAGAGAGGCATGGAGCAGATGCTCACAAGCCCCAGAAGGAAACAACCCTGCTGATCTTAGACTCCCAGCCTCCAGAACCAGGAGACAAAAGTGTTGTATGTTCAGCTGCCCAGTTTGTGGCACAGGGCTACAACAGCCTTCCTGAGTAGCACGGTCATTGCTCTACACCCTGTTCTGCTAAAAGACAGCAGGCAGGCGTAGCGACACTGTGCTCATGTCCCTCACCACAGAATACCTCTCTGCACCAAACACCTTCAAAAAGTGGACTGAGGAACCAAAGGCAGGGACTAGGGAATAATTCGCCTATTCATCCATCCATCCATCTAGAGCTATTCAACCACTATTTCTTCGGAACCTGCACTGTTTCGAGGGCTAGATAAAGCCCGCAGTATTATCCCCATGCCCTGAAATAAAGCACTTGTTTGGGGGTGCTCAGGAAAATTATAGCCCAAATCTCAAACTCAGCTAAACAATGAAAACATTTGGCCGACCTTCAAGAAAGCTTTCCCAATGATAAGTGCTATTATTCTGCCAAGAGCTTCCCAGAGGGAGTGGTAATAATCCGTCGTTTGAGTCACAGGAAATTCTGCCGGGCAGGACATTCATAACACACTTTGGGAAACGGTCTTGAACACTAAGGCGTGTAGGCAGTGCTACTTCATTGCTTTCGTCTCTATTGGCTCTAAAATCTCCTTCACAGACATTCACAGCAGGGGCGGCCGAATCGTGGCCCCTGAATGACCCAGCGAAGATGAATGGCATGACTGTTCTTTGCACTCCTGTCTCTGACTTTTATTTGCCTTCTCCTGTGGATGCTTTCTCCTTGGCGTTTTCAATTAATACTCAACGTTTTTCAATATTTTCTATTATTGTCTTTGCGCTTAAATTTGTGGGGGTGTTAATAAGATGGAAGTTACAGACAGTCTGGGATCTCACACCTGGTGTGGCGACTGAGGTAGCCTTCCAGGTACAAACAGACCACCCAGAGAGTTTGCCCAGGTCCCAAGCCTCTCGTGGTGTCTCGTAAGTGTCACGGTGTTAACAGGGAACTAGCAACAAGGTCATTCTCAAACACTCTCTTTTGAAGAACAGTTTTAGTTTCCTGGCAACTTTTAAATGTCTTCTTTAAATGTGTTCTTCATTCTCAGATGTCTTGTTTGATGGGGAAGGCGGTCCTACTGGCTACTATTCGCCCAGAGAAGAGAAGAAAGCTTTGAGAAGTCCGCCCTTCCCAGCTGTTGGCTTATCACCAAAAAATCAGGATGCTGAGCAAGCAAAACAGCCCGCTCCTTAGAGAGCGTGAAGACCGGTCCTCACCAGAGGGAACAGATGCTTACAGATCACCGGGAGTTTTGTTTTGTTTTGTTTTGTTTTGTTTAATCTCACATCTGAAACAGACACGAGTCTGGTGTGACCTCTGCACAAAGGTGGTTTTCAGATTAAATGATCATTTCTGCCTAGCACGCCCCCAGATCTCAGTGTAAGGGTTTCAGATTGGGTGACACCGTGTGAAGACAGGTTCAGACAAGAGATAACCCTTCAGATAACCTTCCTTTTCTGGAAACCTTTCAACCGTCCATTGTCCTCTCCACGGACCTCTAATTCTCTTCTACTTGACCACTCTAAGCCTGCCTCTCCCAATCTTCCCGCAGAGAAACGCCTCCCTCCCCCTTCTCTGCCTGACTCCAGCCCGTCACAGGAGGGCGTGCCGGTGCCCACGGCAGGAGGGTGTGACAGGAGGGCGTGCCGGTGCCCACGACAGGAGGGTGTGCCGGTGCCCGTTACAGGAGGGTGTGCCGGTGCCCACGACAGGAGGGTGTGCCGGTGCCCGTTACAGGAGGGTGTGCCGGTGCCCGTTACAGGAGGGTGTGCCGGTGCCCACGGCAGGAGGGTGTGCCGGTGCCCACGACAGGAGGGTGTGCCGGTGCCCACGGCAGGAGGGTGTGCCGGTGCCCACGACAGGAGGGTGTGCCGGTGCCCACGACAGGAGGGTGTGCCGGTGCCCGTTACAGGAGGGTGTGCTGGTGCCCGTTACAGGAGGGTGTGCCGATACCCACGGCAGGAGGGAGTGCCGGTGCCCACGACAGGAGGGCGTGCCAGTGCTCGTTACAGGAGGGCGTGCCGTGACCACAGGAAGCACAGGCTTGGCGAGCGCAGGGAATGGGAACGGAGTTCTGAGGGCACGAGTTTTGTTCTGTGCTAAGAACTCAAGGACCGACAGCAGCACAGCATTCAGCAGCAGCGTATAGGTAAGTGTCTCCTGCTCCTCGCCAGTGTGGGCGGAGGTGTGTCAGACCTTCCCCCCCTTCACCCCTCAGCCACCCCAGTGACAGGAGCATGTGCTGGGCTCTGAACCCTGCGCTCTGGGGAGGGAGAGGCCAGAGATCCTGGAGCACCCAGAGACCTTCCCGGGGTGAAGGCGTGCACTGTTTCCTCTTGCTGTTGTAGGACAGTATCACACTCAGGCTTCATGAACACACATTTGTTATCTCAGTTCTATAGGTCAGAGGTCAAGGTTGGCTTGCTGGTTTCTCTGCTCAGAGTCCCAGGGACCAAATCCAGTGTCTGTCGTGTGGGCTTCTGTCAGGAGGCTCTGGGGGAATCTGCTCCCACACTCCTCGGGTTGTTGCCAGAACTCAGTTCCCTGTGGCTGTAGGACTGAGGTCCCTCCTTGCTGGCTGTTGGTGAGCCCTTCTGAGCTTCTTGGGGCCCTCCTCATTCCGTGGATTCAGAACCAGCAATGGCAGGTCCGAGCCTTTCTTCTGCTTGGACTCTGACCTCTCGTCCTGCCTCATGTCCCTTGCTCTCCCCTCCCGCTGCATTTCTTCAGTTCACTGCCCACCCCCCCTGTCGTCAGGGTTCGTGCAATGCCCTGGCTCTACCAGGAACATCTCCCTCTGACTGTCAGCCGACTATCAACCTCAATTCTCGATAGCCCTCCTCAGCAGCACCTGGGCTAGTGTTTCATTGAATAACCAGGGCTCAGGGATCTCACAGGAAGACATCTTAGGAATTCTGCTACCCAAGGCCCGGGTGGGGACATGGGTTCAGGCCGCTGTGCACGTCAGAGTCAAACAACCTGCCGCTGTGGCGGAGTTTCAACAGAGGCCCTGCAGGTGCAGAACAAACCAGTGGGGGCCGCACCTCCCCACATCCGGGGGCTGGACATGCTAAGCAAGTACGAACTAGATTCCGCAACGTCAGCGTGGCCACTCCCGTCCGGGAGAGGAAGCCTCACTGTGGGGAGGGCCGTCTCAGGGTCGTCAGCGGGCTGTGCGCGGTGACCTCGCCAGCGCCCCTGATGACGCACAGGTGCTTCCTTCCACCTGCAGCCGACAAAACGCCATTTCGAGACGACCATTCAGAGAGCCTGGCACCCAGTCTCCGCAAGGTGAGGAAGGCAGAAATGGGCACCAGACTTGGGCCTGAAGAGCTCAGAGGGCAGCTTACCCTGCCTGGTGGCAGGGGGAAGAGCCGTAGCTACGAAAGGAACAGTCTGTATTTCAAGAGTCTGAGGGACAAGGAAATATACCTTGAATTTCCAGATGTGACCTTGAGGAAGAGCTGGTGTGTGCCCAAGAGCAGCTCTTAACAGGGAGGCGGGCCCAGCGGAGGCGGCAGGTGACACGGGGACGGTCCAGCAGCCAGAGGCGGGGCCGCTGGAGAGAGCCCCCGCCATGGGGGAGGGTCTGCAGAGAGCGGCCCACAAAGTAAGAATCAGCATTTGGAATCGCCGTCCTCAGAGCTCAGACCAGATCACAGAGTATCAGCCGAGGTAGACTATTCTCCTCCCTGTCTACCCTCTGACCTCCACGGACGCTGCAAAGGTGGAGAAAGGAGTGCCCTGGGCAAACGCAAGCTGCAGGAGGGAGGACATTTTACCTGTAAGAGAGTTTGTAATTTTACCATTATTACACAGCACTGCCCTGGACTGGACAAACTCTGGTTACTCCCTCAGCTGTCAGCCAGGTAGGCGCAGCACGATTAAACCAAGGATGTTCACAAGACCAGAGTGGCAGAGCGTACAACTGGCTTATTGGGTTGATCGCTTCATGAGTTATATACATGTCTAATCATGATGTTGTACACCTGAAACTAATATAATATTGTGTGTGAACTGTAACTGAAAAAGATTTTAAATTATTTTTTAAAGAATATATAGAATTGGTGTGTATCCTCTTCTATCAACCTCGTTCAGTAAAAGTCCCATGTCATATGTGGCATTCACTATTGATTCTGCTCATATCTCAGAATTGTATCTTAATTGTGGGTGAGATTATCTTTCAGTTTTCTCTTCACCTATTCAAATAATATCTGTTTCTTTAACTGAGTGTGTTAGTGTTAGTGTTGGAGCATCTTCTGAAAAACCATCTCTCTGCAGCTTCCTGAGAGCCAGGCGCTTCCATGTAACTGGGCTCCAGTTTTATTTTTTATTGTTTTTATTCTTTTATGTTTTTTCCAGTTCTTTTTTTTCAATTATAGACTTCTTAATTAATTTATCTTTGTTACCGATGTTGCTCCTTTTTATGCCCATTGACACCCTCCTCCCCATCCTCCCCACCCTGTCCCCAGCTCTGTTGTCCGTGTCCATCGGTTATGCGTAAATGCATATAAGTTCTATGATTTATCTCTTCCCTCCTCCCCACCCCCTCTTCTGAGAGTTGTCAGTCTGTACCCTAATTCCACGTCTCTGGGTCTACCCTGTTCCTCAGACTGTTATGTTCATTATATTCCACAAATAAGTGAGATCATGTGACATTTGACATGACAGTAATTAAAATGCCAAAAATTAAAGACAAAGAGAGGATTCTAAAAGCAGCAAAAGATAAGCAACAGATTACCTACAAAGGAAACCCCATAAGGCTCTTAGCTGACTTCTTAACAGAAACACTACAGGCCAGAAGGGGGTTGCATGAAGTAATCAAGGTCATGAAAAACAAGGATCTGAATCCAAGACTACTCTACCCAGCAAGGCTATCATTCAAAAAAAAAAGGTCAAATAAAGAGCTTTCCAGACACCCCCCCCCCCAAAAGGCTAAGGGAATACATTAGCACCAAACCAGCACTGCAATAAATCTTAAAAGGATTGCTGTACTTAGTAGAATAAATTGGAAGAAAAATATAACTGCACTAAACAAAAATGGCAATAAATAAGTACATATCAATAATCACCTTAAATGTAAATGGATTGAATGCTCCAATAAAAAGAAAAAGAGTAGCTAATTGGATAAGAACGCATGACTCACATATATGTTGTTGACAAGAGACCCACCTAACAACAAAAGACTCACATAGGTTGAGAGTGAAGGGATGGAAAAAAATCTTCCAAGCAAACAGAAAGGAAAAAAAAAAAAGCTGGGGTAGCAATACTCATATCTCATAAAATAGATTTCAAAATGAAGGCCATAACTAGAGACAAAAAAGGCTACTACATAATATTGAAAGGATCTACACAACAGGAAGATATTACCTTGGTAAATATATATGCACCCAATATAGGAGCACCAAAATATATTAAAAATCTTCTGGAGGACTTTAAAGGAGAAATTGACAGCAATACAATCATAGCAGGGGACTTCAACACTCTGTTGACATCACTGAATACATCCTCTAGACAAAAAATTAGCAAGGAAACAGACTCTAAATGAAGCACTAGACCAAATGGATTTAATAGATATCTACAGAGAATTACACCCCAAAACTACAGAATTCACATTCTTCTCAAGTGCATATGGAACATTCTCCAAGATAGACCACATGTTATGACACAAACTAAGTCTCTACAAGTTCAAGAAGATTGAAATCATATCAAGCATCTTCTCAGATCACAATGGCATGAAACTACAAATCAATTGCAACAAGAACATGCAAAGACATTTGAACACATGGAGGCTAAATAGCATGTTATTAAACAATGAATGGGTCACCGAGGAGATGAAGGAAGACATTAAAAGCTTCCTGGAAACCAATGAAAATGAACATTCAACAACACAAAATCTATGGGATGCAGCGAAAGCAGTTCTGAGAGAGAAGTTCATAGCACTACAGGCCTACCTCAAGAAACAAGAAAAATTTCTAACAGACTATCTAATCTCACAACTTAAAGAACTAGAAAGTAAACAAAAAGAAAACCCCAGAGGAAGTAGAGGAAGGAAATAGTAAAGATCAGAGCAGAAATAAATGACATGGAGACCAAAAAAAACAATTCAAAGGATCAATGAAACAAAGAGCTGGTTTTTGAGAAGATAAACTAGATTGCTAGACCTTTAGCTAGACTCACCAAGGAACAAAGACAGAGAACCCAAATACACAAAATCAGAAATGAAAGAGGAGAAGTAACAAGTGACACCACAGAAAAACAAAGGATCGTTATCAAATACTATGAACAATTATATGGCAAGAAATCCAACAATCTAATTGAAATGGACAAATTTCTACAAACACATAGTCTCCCAAAACTGGACCAGGAAGAGACAGAAAACTCAAACAGACCAAGAACAACTAAGGAAATTGAAGAGGTAATCAAGACTCTCCCAGCAAACAAAAGCCCAGGCCCGGATGGCTTCACGGGGGAGTTTTAGCAAACATTCAAAGAAGAACTAACACCCATTCTCTTAAAACTATTCCTAAAAATTCAAGAGGAAGGAAGACTTCCAAACTAATTTTATGAAGCCAGCATAATTCTAATTCCAAAACCAAAAAAAAAAAAATACAAAGAAAGAAAACTACAAGACAATATCCCTGATAAACATAGATGCCAAAATCCTGAACAAAATACTAGCAAATCGGATCCAGCAATACATCAAAAAATTATTCATTGTGACCAAGTGAGTTTCATCCCAGGCATGAAAGGATGGTACAATATTCAAAAATCAATAAATGTGATACACCACATAAACAAAATGAAGGATAAAAATCACATGATCATATCAATAGATGCTGAAAAAGCATTTCACAAAATCCAGCACCCCTTTCTGATAAAAATGCTCAGCAATGTGGGAATAGAGGGATCATATCTCAACATAATAAAGGACATATATGAAAGACCTACAGCCAACATCATACTCAATGGGCAAAAATTAAAAGCATTTCCCTTAAGAACAGGAACAAGACAGGGATGCCCACTTTTACCACTCTTATTTAACATAGTACTGGAAGTCTTAGCCTCAGTAATCAGACATGAAGAAAAAATAAAGGTGATCCAAATTAGAAAGGAGGAAGTAAAACTGTCATTATTCACAGATGACATGATATTATACATGGAAAACCCTAAAGACTCCATCAAAAACCTGCTAGACATAATAAATGAATTTGGCAAAGTAGTAGGATACAAAATTAATATCAAGAAATTGACAGCATTCTTATACACCAATGATGGAATCATAGAAAGAGAAACTAAAAAACAATCCCATTTACCAAAAAAATTAAGATACCTAGGATTAAACTTAATCAAAGAAGTAAAGGACCTATTTGCAGAAAATTACAGGACACTGAAAAGAGAAATAGAGGAAGATATTAAAAAGTGGAAGCATGTATCTTGTTCATGGATTGGAAGAATTAACATCATTAAAATGTCCATACTACCCAAAGCAATCTATAGAGTCAATGCAATCCCCATCAAAATAACAATGACATATTTCACAGAACTAGAACAAATACTTCAAAAACTCATATGGAACTAAAAAATACCCCGGATAGCCATAGCAATCTTGAAAAAGAAGGACAAAGTAGTCAGGATCACAATACCAGATATCAGGTTACACTACAAAGCTACAGTACTCAAAACAGCCTGGTACTGGCAGAAGAACAGGCATATAGACCAGTGGAATGGAACAGAGAACCCAGAAATGGACCCAAGACATTATGCTCAGTTAATATGTGACAAAGGTGGCAAGAGCATACAATAGAGTAAAGACAGCTTCTTTAATAAGTGGTGTTGGGAAAATTGCACAGCTACATGCAAAAAAAAAAAAAAAAATGAAACTAGACCATCAACTTACACCATACACAAGAATAAACTCAACATGGATAAAAGACTTAAATGTGACCCATGAATTCATAAAAATCCTAGAAGAAAATGTAGGCAACAAAATTTCAGACATCATATGCATCAGAATTTTCACTGATATATCACCTAAAGCAACAGAAACAAAGGAAAAAATAAATATGTGGGACTACTTCAAACTAAAAAACTTCTGCGCAACAAAAGAAACAACCTCCAAAATGGAAAGGCAACCCACTGTATGGGAGAGCATAATCGCCAATGATATATCAGATAAGGGGTTAATTTCCAAAATATGTAGAGTACTCATACAACTCAACAAAAGGAAGACAAAGAACCCAATTAAAAAATGAGCAGAGGAGCTAAATAGACACCTCTCCAAACAGGACATACAAATGGTCAAGAGACATGTGAAGAAATGCTCAGCATCACTAATCATCAGAGAGATGCAAATTAAAACAACAATGAGGTATCACCTCACACCTGTGAGAATGAGCTCCAGTTTTAAATCTGGACTCTAAGGGAGCTAAACAAAATGACCTCTACAGTTCTTTCAAGCTCAATGGTTACACAATGAATTATACTTTTCTCCAAGGTCTCTTTGCCATATTTAATAGCTTAGCTTTCCTGTTAGGTTTGAACTTGATAAACCTACTAGCATCTCTTTACCCTTCACAGAGCACTTGGTTACATGCGGAGACAACTCAGCGAATAATCTCCACACTCCAGTTCCTATGTCACCTCTGGTCCTCTCCTCCTGGGACCCATCTTTCTTCTCCTGTACCGTACTCCAGCCCTTTTCTCCTCAGATCTGCCAAGGAGACAGCTGTCACTGAGGACACCCTCACCCTCGCCCTCCCTGTTTCCCTCCACACCCAGCACTAGAGGCCCCTTTCGGAGAGAATGTCTACTGTTCTGACATGAACACCTGACATTACTGCATGTCCCAGAAGAATAAACTCAGGAAAGAACTGCTATCCAATCAAAGCCCAACTTATATACCACGGCAGTCTGAGAGCTACAAACCTGACTTGCAGATAGAATGCTGTATGGCACATCACTACATCTGAAGACCTTATAAATAGAATATGTAATTTAGAAATAGAAAGGTGCATATTAACTGCCCACCGATGAGTTTTGAAAGTACTTAGGGATATTAGAAATATAAAATACAGGTGATTAGATAAAGTATGCAGCTAAAATAATTTAAATAGTAATAAGTATATAAGAAGTAATAAGACAAAGTTTCACAAACTGTGGATGAAGCCTGTTTTATTATTTTAAAGTTATATCGGTGTGAGCACATTGTCACCTTTTATGTTCAGTGGTACCCACTGTGGATGGCACAGAATCATGCAGTTGTGTATGACAAAGATCTGCACGCGCCTCTGCCACTTCTTCAAAATTTCATTTCTATCATTATCATTATTATTATCATTATTATTATTATTATTATTGAAGCCTTGCATCTTATAGTCTCCTGGTTTCATTCAAGGTAGACCATGCTTGGTTTCCGCATTGTTTTGCTGGCACCTGTGTCCATCTGCTTCTGTTTTGTCTGAACAGAGAAAGCGGTTGGGATGAGCACTTAGGAGGCCTGTCACAGGTTTTGACATTGCTCTTGTCCTGTGTCAGATCATCAAACTGCTCAATCATCAAGTTCAAAATGAGTGAACCAGTGAGATGACAAGATCATGGGCCCCTGTTCCTCCCGGCTATGGGGTGTCGATAACAGCTTGGATGATGCTGTAGAACCCGCTTAAGACCATTAGAATAATGTTAGATCTCACTGAATTATGTTGTGCGCCGGCAAGGTTGGGACAGCAATTTTCCTAAATGCCACAAAGGAAGAGGCTAGGGAGCCATGGAAATGTCTGACAGGGAGACTCAACCTCGACTCGGAGCTCCAAACGCTCCCCCGAGGAAATGCCATCTAACCATGCGCGGGTTTTCCAGTATGGAAGAGAAGGGCATTCAACGGTTTGAAAGCCAGAAGGAACATGGACTATTTGAGGATTAGGTAGATTGGGGGGGGGGCCTGGAGAAATGGGGTGGTGGAGGGTTCTGCTAAAGCAAGAGAGGCTCAGATGTTGCAGGGTGATAATTAGAGAGAGGCAAGAGTGGGTGTGGGGAGAGAGCCCAGGAGCCATCGTGGTGACTGGGCAGAATGACACTGGTGTAACTACAATGGTGGCAAAGAGAAGAGGAGAGGTGGGCATTCAGAAGAGTACACGACACTGTCCATGATCAGCTGTGTATGGCGGGTGAGGAAGAGGAGGAGACTTTTACGTACACACTTGAATGGACAGTCACTAGAGGAAAATTGAGTTGCTAGGAGCACCAGGAAGAAATGCATTTTGGGCTTGCTGAGGTTGAAGCACCTGCTAAATATCCAAATAATGTTGAGGAAACCATTGGCCTAAGGTTCAGGAGAAAGATCCTGAATATAAATTTGATGGTAAATAAAGATTTTATAAGAAGCCATCAGAGGCGATGAGGTTCCTTGAAGAGAGCATATTAAAAAATATTAGATTTTTCAAAGTAGAGGGCCTCTGACCAAGCCTTAAGTAATCCAATATAAAAGTTGTATAGAAACAAGATGGTGGCGGGCAGGACCAGAGGGAGTGTGAGTGGACGTGAAGGTGGACGACCAAACCCGAGCAGTGCAGAGACGCGGAGCAGAAGGTTCCTGTGCTGTGGACGGAGAAGCCGGCTACCGTGGTAAGTGGCCCTTCAAGGCGCTTCTCCCTGTGCCGCGGGGAGGTCCCACCATTTTGGAAGATCCCGGGTCTTCCCTGGGAGGAGGCAGTGGGAGCGGTTAGGGCCCAGCAACCTGAACTCACCAGCGCACCTGGCACCATCAGACCAGTGGACACTGTGTCAACACAGACCAGTGCACAGTAGTGGAGCTCCCAAGGTGCCGGTCACGGAAGCTGCAGATGGCTGGGAGCCCAGCACCATCCCCCACAGTAGCAGCCTGATCAGAGACCAGATACACCCCCAGCAACAGAGGCTGGGGAGCAGACATCCATCCCCAGGCAACAGAAGCACCAGCAGCTGAGACTCATCCCCAAAAACTATAGTAAAGACTGAGCAGGAGTTGAGCCCCATGGGGCAGCAGCACTCCCCAGCCACCAGTGGTGGGACCTCGGGCTCCACAGAGGCCTGTGGAACTCAGCGGCCCACAAGAGTGGTAGGAAGCCAGAGCCCGAGAGGGCCCGGTGTGACCCAGCTGCCCATGGGACCTGCGGGGTGCTGGGGTACCAGAGAGGCCTGTGTGACCCAGCAGCCCACAAGATAGGCATAGAGCCCGGTATCCAAAGGGACTGTACAATCCAGTTATCTGCAGGGCCTGTGGGGTACTGAAGGCAGCAGAGAGGCATGTGTGACCCAGATACCCACAAGATAGGTGTAGAGTCGGGTCTTCAAAGGGACTGTGCGATGCAGCTGCCCATGGTACGGGCAGGGAATGCGGCTCCAACAGGGCCTGAGCTATACAGCTACAGGTGGCACCAGCTACCAGCTAAGAACATAGTTCCAGAGGGGCCCACATGATCCAGCAGCAGCATCTATCAGGACACACCAATACCAGCCCCCAGTAGTCAATCCTCCAGGATCCACAGAAGGCAAGAGGAGACACACAACAAAACAGTCTGTGAGGCACAGTAGCCTTATTTGATATACACTGAGCTGCATACACATCCAAACATCCCTCAGTGGGTCCAGAGCTACCAAACGGCTAAAATGGGGAGACAAAAAAATAACACCAAAAGGAAAGAAAAAGAGGAATCACCAGAAAAGGAACTACAGGAAATGGAAGACAGCAACCTGTCAGATAAAGAATTCAAAGCAATGATTTTAAGGGTGCTCAAACAATTTGGTGATAACTACAAGCCACTTAATAAGAATTATAAAGAGCTCACTGGGAACTACTTCAGCTTAAAAAGAGAGGTAGAAGCTATACATAAAGAGGTAGAAGCTATGCATAAAAATCAAGAGGAAATAAAGAATAACATAGCTGTTATGAAAAATGCCTTAGAAGGATTTAATAGTAGATTAGAAGAAGCTGAAGACCAAATCAGTGACTTAGAAGCAAGGTAGAAAAAGAACACACTGAAATAGAACAGCAAATGGAAAAAAAAATAATTAAAAAGCAGGAGGAAAGTTTAAGGAAGCTGTAGGACAATACAAAACATAACAGCATTCACATTATAGGAGTACCAGAAGGAGAAGAATCAGAGAAAGGAATAGAGAACCTGTTTGAAGAAATAATGACAGAAAACTTCCCTAAATTGGTGAAGGAAAAAGTCACACAAGTCTAGGAAACACAGAGAGTCCCAAGCAAGATGAACCCCCAGAAGACCCACAGCTAGACACATCATAATAAAAATGGCAAACATTAAAGACAAAGAAAGAATCTTAAAGGAAGCAAGAGAGAGACAGAAAGTTACCTACAAGGGAGCTCCCATTAGACTGTCAGCTGATTTCTCAATAGAAACGCTGCAGGCCAGAAGGGAGTGGCATGAAGTGTACAAAGTAATGCAAGGCAAGGGTCTGAATCCAAGACTACTCTATCCAGCAAGGCTATCATTCAAAATTGAAGGAGAAATAGAGCTTCGTGGATGAAAAAAAAAAAAAAAAAAGCTAAAGGAATTTACCACCACCAAACCAGCACTGCAAGAAATGCTGAAGGGACTATTGAAAGAAGAAGAAACGGGGGGGGGGGGGGGGGAATGGAGCACAGGCATACAATTAAAATGGCAACTAATAACTATCTATCAATAATTACCTTAAATGTAAATGGCTTAAAAGCTCCAATCAAAAGACATAGGGTAGCTGATTGGATAAGAAAACATGGCCCATATATATGCTGTCTACAAGAGATCAACCTCACAACAAAAGACTCACACAAGGTGAAAATGAAGGAATGGAAAAAAATTTTCCAAGCAAATGGAAATGAAAATAAAAGCTGGTGTAGAAATACTCATATCGGACAAGATAGAATTCAAAATAAGGGCCATAATAAGAGACAGAGAATGTCACTACATAATATTAAAACGAGCAATCCAACCAGAGGATATAACCCTGGTAAACAAATATGCACCAAATACGCGGCCACCAAAATATATTTAAAAACTTCTGAAGGACTTCAAGGGAGAGATCAATAGCAACACTATCACAATCATTGAATTAACACACCTCTGACACCACTGGATATATCTTCTAGACAAAAAATTAACAAGAACATAGAGTCCTTATAAGACAAACTAGATCAGTTGGACTTAATTGATATTTACAGAATATTTTACCCCGTAGCTGCAGAATATACATTCTTCTCAAGTGCACATGGGTCATTCTCAATGATAGACCACATGTTAGAACACAAAGCAAGTCTCTACAAATTCAAGAAAATTGAAATCATATCAAGCATCTTCTCAGATCTCAGTGGCATGAAACTAGAACTCAATTACAATAAAAACACACAAAATCATGCAAACACTTAGAGGCTAAATAGCATGTTATTAAACAAAGAATGGGTTACTACTGAGATCAAGGAAGAAATTAAAAACTTCCTGGAAACCCATGAAAACAAACATACAACAACACAAAATCTATGAAATGCAGCAAAGCAGTCCTGAGAGGGAAGTTCATAGCACTACAGGCCTACCTCAAGAAACAAGAAAAATTCCTAATTGACTTTCTAACCCTACAACTTAAAGAACTAGAAAGTAAACAAACAAACAAAAACCAGACCTAGTAGGAGGAAGGAAATAGTAAATGCCAGAGCAGAAATAAATGATATAGAGACTAAAAAACCATTCAAAAGATTAATGAAACAAAAAACTGGTTCTTTAAATAGATAAAAAAGATCGCTGGGCCTTTAGCCAGACTCATCAAAAAAACAAAAAGAGAGAAACCAAATAAACAGAAGCAGAAAAGAAACAGGAGAAGAAACAACTGACACCACAGAATACAAAGGATCATTGAAACATACGATGAACACTTATACGCCAACAAATTGGACAATGTAGGAGAAATGGACAAATTTCCAGAAACACACAGACTCCCAAAACTGAACCAGGAAGAGATAGAAAACTTGAACAGACCAATAACAACAAAGGAAATTGAAGATGTAATCAAGAAACCCCCAGCAAACAAAAGCCCAGGCCCAGATGGCTTCATGGGGGAGTTTTACCAAACATTCAAAGAAGAACTAATACCCATTCTCCTCAAACTATTCCAAAAAATCCAAGAAGACGGAACACTTCCAAACTCATTCTATGAGGCCAGCATAATTCTAATTCCAAAACTGGATAAAGACACTACAAAAAAAGAAAACTACGGACAATATCCCTGATGAACACAGATGCCAAAATTCTTAACAAAATATTAGCAAATCTGATCCAGCAATATATCAAAAAAATTATTCATTGTGACCAAGTGGGTTTCATCCAAGTCATGCAAGGATGGTACAATATTCGCAAATCAATAAATGTGATACACCACATAAACAAAAGAAAAGATAAAAAGCATATGATCATATCAATAGATGCTGAAAAAGCATTCAACAAAATTCAGCACCCATTTTTGATAAAAATGCTCAGCAATGTGGGAATAGAGGGATCATATCTCAACATAATAAAGGCCATATATAAAAACCTACAGCCAATATCATTCTCAATGGGCAAAAACTAAAAGTATTCACGACAGGGATGCCCACTTTCGCCACTCTCATTTAACACAGTACTGGAGGTCTTACCCACAGCAATTAGACATGAAGAAAAAATAAAATAAAAGGGATCCAAATTGAAAAGGAGGAAGTGAAACTGTCATTATTCGCAGAAGATATGATATTATACATAGAAAACCCTAAACACTCCTTCAAAAATCTACTAGAGTTAATAAATGAATATATCAAAGTAGGAGGATACAAAATTAATGTCAAGAAATTGATGGCATTCTTATACACCAATGATGAAATCACAGAAAGAGAAACTAAAAAGACATTTACCATCACAGCAAAAAAATTAAGATACCTAGGAATAAACTTAACCAAAGAAGTAAAGGACCTCTTCACAGAAAACTACAGGTCACTCAAAAAAGAAATAGAGGAAGATATAAAAAAGTGGAAGCATATACCTTGTTCATGGATTGGAAGAATTAACATCATTAAAATGTCCGTACTACTCAAAGCAATCTATAGATTCAATGAAATCCCCATCAAAACACAAATGACATGCATCACAGAATTAGAACAAACACTCCAAAAGCTTATATGGAATCAAAGTCGACCCCAAATAGCCAATGCAATCTTGAACAAAAACAACAAAGTAGGAGGGATCACATTACCAGAATTCAGGTTATACTACAAAGCCACCGTAATCAAAACAGCTTGATACTGCCACAAGAACAGACACATAGGTCAATGGAACAGAATAGAGAACCCAGAAATGGACCCAAGACAATATGCTCAATTAATATTTGACAAAGGTGGCAAGAGCATACAGTGGAGTCAAGACAGTCTCTTCAATAAATAGTGTTGGGAAAATTAGACAGCTACCTGCAAAAAAAAAAAAAAAAAAAATGAAGCTAGAACACCAACTTATACCACACACAAGAATAAACAAAATGAATAAAAGACTTAAATGTAACTCATGAATCCATAAAAATTCTAGAAGAAAATGTAGGGAACAAAATCTCAGACATCATACGCAGCAGAATTTTCACTGATACAAGACCTAAGGCAACAGAAACAAAGGAAAAAAATGAACACATGGGACTACATCAAACTAAAAAGCTTCTGCGCAGTAAAAGAAACAACCATCAAAACGGTAAGGGATCCCACTATATGGGTGACCATAATTGCCAATGATATATCAGCTAAGGGGTTAATTTCCAAAATATATAGAGGCTTATACAACTCAACAAAAAGAAGACAAAGAACCCAATTAAAAAATGGGCAGAGGACCTAAATAGAAACCTCTCCAAAAAGAACATACAAATGGCCAAGAGACAGATGAAGAAATGCTCAACACCACTAATCATCAGACTGATGCAAATTAAAACAACTATGAGGTATCACCTCACACCTGTCAGAATGGCTGCCACCAACAAATCATCAAACAACAAGTGTTGGCGAGGGTGTGGAGAAAAGGGAACTCTAGTACACTGCTGGTGGGAATGCAGACTGGTGCAACCACTGTGGAAAACACTATGGTGTTACCTCAAAAAATTAAAAATGGAACTGCCGTTTGACCCAGTGATCCCGCTCCTAGGAATATACCCTAAGAAACCTGAAACACCACTCAGGAAGAATATATGTACCCCTATGTTCATAGCAGCACCATTTACAATAGCTAAGATCTGGAAACAACCCAAGTATCCATCAGTAGATGGTTGGATTAAAAAACTGTGGTACATGTACACAATGGAATACTATGCAGCTGTAAGAAAGATCTCTTATCCTTTGAGATGGCATGGAAGGACCTGGAGAGTATTATGCTAAGCGAAACAAGCCAAGCAGAGAAAGACAAATATCACATGATCTCACTTATTTGTGGAATATATTGAACTGAACAAACTGCTGAACAAAACTAACTCAGAGACATGGAGGTGGGGTACATACTGACAAGCCTCAGAGGAGGTGGGGATTTGTGGGGAAGAGATAAACCACAGACCTTACATGCATGTATGCATGACCAATGAACATAGACAACAAAGCTGGGGATGGGTTGGAGAGGAAGGCATTAGGGTTTCAATGGGGGAAAAATGAGAAACATCTGTAACAAAAACAAATTAGTAAATAAAAAAAATTTAAAATAAAATAAATATAAAAGTTGGACAGAGGTGGCACATAGGTGGCACGTTAGACAAGATGGCACGTAGGTAACCACAGTATCGCCTCCTCCCACAACCACATCAAAATTACCATTACACTACAGAACAACCTTTCTTCAGAACAGCCTGACATCGATTGAATGGAAGTCCTACAACTACAGAATTACAGCAGCAGCCACATGGAGACTAGTAGGAGGGGCAGAGGCGGATGGGCTGGTCCCACAGATAAAAATCAAGAGGGCACCTCAGCTGGGAAGTTCCTCCCTGAGGAGTGAGGGGTCCCATTCCCACATCATGGACCCCAGCTCAGGGTTCCAGTGCTGGGAAGAGAAATCCCCTTCACTTCTGACTATAAAACTAGCAGTAACAGAGGCTGAGGCTTCTGGAACCCCAGGCAGCTCCTCTTAAAGGGCCGGCACACAGACTTACTCAGACTTGCTTCTTCTGAGCTCGGAGGGGAGGCAGCTTGAAAGGCACCAGAGACATACAGGGAAGAACTGAGCTGTTCTGCCTCGGGGCAAGGGCTGGAGCAGCTTTCTCTTAGACAGACGTGCTGGAGGAGTCCGTTGTTCCTTTGGTGAGCCCTTCCCCAGGGTAGGCAGACAGGCACTATATCTGGGACTCCAGCAACCTGGCTCACACTGTTTGCCCAGTCCTGGTGATTCCCTGAGGCCCTGCTCCACCCAACCTTCAGGACTACCCAAGCTGTTTCCAAAGGCTTCACCATAGGATTGGCCTGTCTTGGGTCCTGCTTAAGAGTTTCCTAAAAATCTCTCAAACAAGCAGCATCTGGCCTCGGCGAGCCCCAAACGTCTCGTTAAGTGGCCCCAGGCCTGGCACTAGAAGCAGCCAGCCTTGGTTCACAGCTTGGCTTTGCCTGGACACCTTGAAGCCCAGCACAAGAAGCAGCCATCATCTGATCACTTTGTAGCTTATGCCAGGTGGCCCTGGGTAGAACACAGGCAGAGGCTGACCTTGTCCCAGAGCCAGCACACCCAGTGGGCAGCTTCAGACCACACTGAAGCACCACCACCAACCACCTCCACAAGTGACACAATGAGCAGACTCAGTGGGTACCAGAGCCCTGATGAAGTAAGTCTTGCTCTGTGTGGTGGGCCCCTATACCACTGATCCTCCAAGGGAGTCAGATGTCAGTGGTCAGTGGGCACAGCCAGTCCTTGCAGCTAATTAGCCTGAGAAAACCCCTTCCATTGACATGCCAGCAGCAATCAAGACTCAATTACAACAGAAGGGTGTACAGTCCACTCTAGGGGTGCACCTCGAGGGCCCAGCAGGGATGATCAGGGAGGCTGTGCCACTGGACCCTACAGTATACCTACAACAATAGGCCATCCTACAATGCCTAGGAGACATAGCAACTCTAATTAATACATAGAAACAATCACAAGGAAGCAGCCAAAATGAGGAGACAAAGAAATGTGTCCCAAATAAAAGAAAAGAACAAATCTTCAGAAAAAGAACTAAACAAAATGGAGATAAGCAATCAATCAGATTTAGAGTTCAAAACACTGGTTATAAGATTGCTCAAGGAACTTGGTGAGACATTCAAGGAAATTAGTGAGACCTTCAAGGAATTTAAGGAGACCTCCAAGGAACTCAGTGAGTATATCAACAGCATCAAAAAGGGCCAGTCAGAAATGAAGGATGCACTAAATGAAATAAAGAATAATTTAGAGGGAATCAATAGTAGAGTAGGTAAAGCCAAAAAACAAACCATTGATTTAGAATATAAGGAAGCAAAAAACACCCAATCAGAACAGCAAAAAGAAAAGAGAATTCAAAAAATGAGGATAATGTAAGGAGCCTCTGGGACAACTTCAAGCGTGCCAACATTTGCATCATAGGGGTGCCTGAAGGAGAAGAGAGAGAGCAGGAAATTGAAAACCTATTTGAAAAACTAATGACAGAAAACTTCCCTAACTTGGTGAAGGAAGTGGATATACAAGTCCAGAAAGCTCAGAGAGTCCCAAACATGATGAACCCAAAGAGGTTGACACCAAGACACATCATCATCAAAATGCCAAAAGTTAAAGACAAAAAGAGAATATTAAAAACAGCAAGAGAAAGGCAGCTAGAACCTACAAGGGAGTTCCCATAAGGCTGTCAGCTGATTTCTCAAAAGAAACTTTGCAGGCCAGAAGGGAGTGGCAAGAGATATTCAAGGTGATGAAAAGCAAGAACCTACAACCAAGATTACTCTATCCTGCAAAGCTGTCATTTGGAATTAATGGACATATCAAGAGTTTCCCAGACAAGAAAAAGCTAAAGGAATTCATCACCACCAAACCAGTATTATATGAAATGTTGAAGGGTCTTCTTGAAGGAGAAGAAGAACAAAAATATGAACAATAAAATGGCAATTAACACATATCTATCAACAATTGAATGTACAGACAAAATGAGCAAGCAGAACAGAAATAGACTCATTGATACAGAGAAAATTGTGTTGGTTGTCAGATGGGAGGCCGGTTGAGTGAAAAAGATGGAGGAATTAAGAAGTACAAATTGGTTGTTAGACTGACAAACCTGAAGGAGAAGCGGGAGGTGGGGCAGGAAGAGAGAAACCAGAGAACTTCTATGCATATGTGCACAAGCAACAGACACTACAGTAGTGTGAGGAAGGCAGGAGGAGGGGCGGGGTTGGGGAGAAGGGGGTCAAGGAGGAATAAAGGGGGGACATCTGTAACACATTCAACAATAAAGATGAGTTTAAAATAAATAAATAAGTAAATAAATAAATAAAACTGTTAAAAATAAATAAATGAAATTTGGGTAGAAGGCCTGGCCGATCCCCAGTAGGGGGCGTGCAGGGGGCAGACCATGGATGTTTCTCTCTCACATCAATGTTTCTGTCTCTCTCTCTCCCTTTCTCTCTCTCTAAAAAAATCAATAAAAACACATTTTAAAAAACAATAAAAAATAAAGTAAAAGTTGGGTAGAAAATAACATGTTGGAGAACCAGAGCTATGGGAGAATATTAGGGTGTTGCATCCCAAAAGCCAAGGGGGCAGAGTCTCGGGGAGGAGTTCACCCTAGAATAACGTGTGATGAGAAACCGGGTGAAATGAGGTGGTTTTATCAAGAGCCACGCAGACAGTGAATGGCACGAAGGTACGATAGAAGCTCTGTTCTCGAGAGCTGAGGAAGTGGAGTATGACAACTCTCAAGCTGGTGTGACCAAATGTCCAGTTTTACCCAAGTCGGTTCCAATGTGGCCTGTCGTCCTGGAGAAATGGTCCATAGATTCATCCTTGACCCTCGAGTGTCTAGTGCTGACTGATAAACCGCGTGGCAGCTGTGAGGGCCGGACGCCGTGGAAGTGGCCCCGTGGAAGTGGCCCCGTGGAAGTGGCCCCGTGGTGAAGCACCCTGACTCTGGGACCGGCGGTGGCAGGCGGAGCCATGAAGGAGCCACCTGCTCAGGCAGACAGCTCCCAGCACAGTCTCTGGTTGACTGTCACTGGCTACAGGAGCTCCGGCAAGTAATCTAAGCCTTTGGAGGCTGACAGGACTCCCAGCACCGAGCCCTGGCAAACTCCTTCTCTTCCGTCCTGCGCCTTGTTCTTTGACCCCGTGGGGCTGGCTCTGCTCCATTTCCTTCTCTCTTTTCTCTCTTGTCCCCTCCCCTCCTCACCATAGTGTAACTCAAACATCTTGTCGAGGAGAAGTTCTACTTCTCTGTGTCTCATAAAGCGCCCTGTGTGTGGCATGTGTCACTCAGAATAGTCAGCGACCCGGCTCTGTCCCTCGTCCTAACTGGACGACCGTGTGGACACCCAGCTCGTCGCTCTGCGTTGGGACCGGTCCTTGCCGTGTGCTGACGCATCTCCTGCGGGAAGGGCCGAGGCCGCTGCCCGGGATGAGCTGTGAGCCTTTCTCAAGGACAGTCTTCTGCAGGGAGACAACATGTGACGCATAACACTCCTGATTCTCCTGCTAGTGGCCACCATTCATGGAGCACCTTAGGTATACTGTGCTAGGCCGCTGGCGTGTCTCATCACACTAAAGCTTTACCCTGCGCAAGGTTGTATTATAATTGTTCAGTTTTACAAATGAGGGAAACTGGAGTTCAAAGAGGTTAATTAGCAAACTGCTCAGAATTATACAGCTCATAAGTGTCTAGAATATTTCAACATTTCACAATGAAAATAAATGAATGTGCTACTCATAGATACTATATATGGTTTACATTTTTACATAACAGAACCAAATCAATTTCTAAATAGATAAATGTATCTAATTATGTGTCAGAATAAAGGGACACTATGAACGGACGTCGAAGTGTGCACTCGCTTAGCAGACCGACTTGGCAGACGGACAGTCCTGCTGGGGTGTAGGGGTGAGGGGGCTGCTGAGGAGGCGGGACTGAACGTCCTGGAAGAATATTTTAGGCGAGTGACTGTCTACAGGAGCAATGTACTGTACTTTACAACTTGTTAAACTGGAAATGTTTCCCAAGGGATTAGATATGTAGATTCCCAGGGTCTTTGTTCTCCCAGCCTTGACTATTTATTTAAAGCAAATTTTCACTGAAATGCCCTTGAAGTCAAATCCGACCGAATCAGACCTGCTACATTCCAACAGCTTCAAGCTTCCCTGACAGGAGCTCTTGGCTGTAGATGCACAAATAAGAGCTGGGGTTCAAAATTCCAGAGTTCACTGCAGTTTATCAGTAACACGGACGTGTTTGCTGCTGCTGTCTCTAGTGCCGCAGTGGTACAGCCTCAGCGGGATCTCAGGTGCCCACTGACAGCCTCGCTGATTAGTGCTTGGCTTTCATCACCGCTGAAGGGCGCAGGAGGCACTGCCCTGCCTCTGTGTTCTCTCCTGCAGAGAAGCTTGATTCAAGCCAGGCTCCCTCGCCCTGGCATCATGCCCTTCTCCGAACAAGACTGAAGCTATTCCTGAAAAACATCCAGCTGCCTGTGCTGCAGTGGTGGGGTGCTACAGCAGGGCCAGAGAGACGGATCAAAGCTAGTGTCTGGGTTTGAGCTGCGAGGAGGGAGAGGAGAGGGTTGACATCTGTCCCGTAAAATGATTGTTAAGGTCCTGTGTGCTCATGGCACAGGGTTGACCTCTGGGTGGGGCTGTGATCACGCTCTCTCTGTCTAGCCTAGCAGGCACCATTTTATGGGCAAGCCCTTCTGGAAACTGTTGATATCATTAAAGGGTGTGGTCCAGGCACTTTTCCCGCCTTTCTTGTGAAAACAAGCAGGCTATTCTTCTGCACAAGAACCTTCGCTCTGTGCTCCATGGACGATTGCCACGGATCTGTGGCCTGTTTCAAAAGCGGAGTTTAGGCTCTGGGATTGTTTTGCTCCATAATTTACATCGAGAGTAGGAATACGCTGCCAATCTTTTCTCCTGCTGTCCACCCCGCTCCGTCCTGTGTAACTTATGTCTGCCTTCAAGCACACCAGGAGTGGGATTTAAAGTAGTCACACCCATGCAAAAAGGTGTTTTGTGTTGTACTTGATATACATAGCAGTGGTCTGGGCTACAGTGCCTTCAACTGAGGGTTTTTCTTCATTGCTTTTAATATATTTGCAATCACTTAGTCATTTTGTATAGTTTAAATGTTTCCCACCCACCACCCTCACACTATATAGATCTAACAATTGTGGTTTCTGGCATGTGCCATATATATAGTATGATATCTGTCTCAACCACATTTATCATCCTTGACCCCGACACAGGCTCAAACTTTACATCTTGGTCGAAATATTTTAATCTGAATTTTTTTTTTTCTTCAGTTTTTTGAAACTGTATGGGGGAAAATAGGTAAAATGTTCTGGGTCAAAACAGAGAAGGTTGCCTTAACTTGCTGATGATCATGATGCACAGAGATGCTATGTGAGCATTCCAAAGAATGTTGCAAATGTTGCTTCTCTGGTGAAACTGTAGCGAATTTAAGTCTCTGCTACTATCTTTGCAATTTGTATGGATTTGTTCTCAGAGTTCCAACCACTAATTGAATCAAACATTCATTAACACATTCATCCATCAACAGTTATTTAAGATTTCCTTTCCTATTAGTGTTTTACTTGAATTAATTTAAAATGTGTTTGGTCCAGCTGGTGTGGCTCAGTGGTTGAGCATCGATCCATGCTCCAAGAGGTCACTGGTTTGATTCCTGGTCAGGCACATGCCCGGGCTGTGGGCTCAGTCCCACTGGGGGTACATGCAGGAGGCAGCCGATCGATGTTTTTCTCTCCTTGATGTTTCTATCTCCATCTTCCTCTCCCTTCCTCTCTCTCTAAAAAATAAACAAAAAAAATAAAATACGTTTGAACTCACTAAACCACACCAATACGTTAATGGAGCAATAAGTATGGCTTCTGCATTTGATGGACATGACGGATAATTTACGTGTGAATACTGAGAGCTGACTGTAAGTGGATTTTGTGTGTGGAGCATAAAGAAAGTTCTCATCTAAGAAAGGCATTTGAACATGACGACATTTCAGGGAACGTCCAATGGAAGGGAGAAGGTACAGGCAAGTGTGAAGTACCCTCCTGTCCCAGGTAGGTGCCCTCTGCTGGGGAGTCACACTGAATGCAGGGCTGGAGGGGACAGAACCCTTCTTTGTGCAGAGAACTAGCAGTGGTTAGGAAGAGAAGTCAACAGATTGTGATCATCCCTGGCCGGTTTGGCTCTGTGGTTAGAGCGACAGCCTGTGGTCCAGAGAGACCCGGGTTCGGTTCCCGCTAAGTGCACGTACCTTGGTTGCAGTTTGTCCCTGGCCCTGGTTGGGTCGTGCGGGTGGCAACCACTCAATGTGTCCCTTTCACATTGATGTTTCTCTCTCTCTTTCTCTCTTTCCCTCCCACTCTATCTGAACAAAAAAATGAAAAAGTGTCCTCGGGTGAGGATAAAAAAAAAAGAGAGAGAGATTGTGATCAGTGGACCATGAGCAGTCCTTGGGGGTTTTTCAGGGTGTCTGTTTGAAGCAAAGAAGAGCATTTTCATCAGGTTTGTCAACTGATATGTGCTGAATGTCCACCACACTCAGGATTAACACTTGAGCACTACAAGTGTCTTTCTTTAAAACTGTGGTACGCCCTTCATAACTACAAATTCATTAGTTTTATAAATCAGATTATAATTTAATTAGAATATGCACTATAGAAAATTTTATCCAAAAATAGAAATATCGCCTAACCAAATATGCCACATGTTTGATGTTCTCTCCAGAAAGAATATGGCCAATTAAGGAAAAATTTTTATCTTATTATTAGTAGAATTTCTATTCAAAGTCACAATCTCGGCACATTCAATGTCTACTCTAAGAGCTAGGTCAACACTAGCAAACAAGCAGAAGACAAACTCCCCTCCTACACTGAGAGTAACATCGCTGGGCCATCCGAGGGCTTGTGGACGGGCGTTCTGTGTGACCAGGCCCAGAGAGCCCTGAAGGCTGCTACTTCCTCATCCCACAACTTTGCATCCTACAACCATTTGTAGGTTGGAAGGCCTTAGACCTAATTTTCCAGATGAGTTAATGGACAAAGAATTGCTAATTTGTTATACTAATTTGACACTTCAAATTGTAATTGAAAACAATTTTCCTTAATTAACTGTTATTTCTGGCAAAAAAAAAAAGATATGAATAGCATGTTTGGTTGGACAGTATTTCCAATTTGGTGTCTTCTTAATATAGTCCTGTAGGCCCAGGATGATATTCATATATTAATTTCTCAGCTTTCCCCATAGAGAAATTAAATATAAATAAAACTCTACCACCCTACTTAGGAAACAAAGATTTGGCACATAGTATAGCCATTAAATCAGTATTATCCATAGTAGAACTATTATGAGAGAGGTTTTGTGGAAAATCCTTGTCTCCCTTTAACAGGCAAATACATTGTTCAAAAGCTACTTCGCCAAGTAGGGGGCATCTTTAGAGAAAGTGTTAAATCATTAGTAATATTAAATGTGCATTTACCTTCAAGGAACTTGAAGTTAAAATTGACTGTAACTTTTCTCTCTAAAATATTTACTACAGCATTGTGCTTGCCTTGGCTTTTATTAATGTATATTTATTTCTGCTTCTCCATTTCCAACCACCATTTAGATTATATATATAATACATATTATATATTTATGTATATAATACATATTAGATTATATATGTGTGTGTGGATATATATATATATATATATATATATATGTAATCACTTTCTATCAATTTTATAGGAGAAAATTGTAGGTTGGTAGCAAAAGGCGGAGATTTCAAGCCTGTGTTTCCCTCAGTAGTGAAAACAGCCCTGGGCTCCCCCTCTTCCCTAAGCTTTTGTTCGGCCGGAGGGCACTTTTCCCAGGAACCGGCACAAGGTGGCACTGTTGGATTTTTGCTAAACCAGTCCCCAGCTAGGCCCGGTCGATTTGATCTAAGCTTTGAGGAAGTGAGCGCCCAAGGTGGCGGGATACATTCTGCCCCTGTTTACAGTGTAGCAATACTTTCAAATACGAGAAGCCACACAGAGAGGAGGAGGTTAGTAAGTTTCTTCCATCTGTGGAAGCTTCTGGGGAAACCATCTCAACAAAAAGTGAAAGATAGAGCATAGCATAGAAGATCTATAAATCTCGATTAATAGAAGATTTATTACAATGTTATCTAATGTATTTTCCTGTTTTCAGATAGGATTTCATTTATGAAGTTATCAGCCAATCGAAGTTTTCTCTTGGTTTAAAGTTTCCTAGAGAAGAAAATTTGGCAAATTAGCTCTCCAGTGTCAGTCAGTCCCTGCTCTTCTGCCTCCTTTCCCCTGAACTTGCATCAGGAGGGACAGACCGGTGTCAGCAGCGGCCAGCCTGTGCGGGCATGGGCCTCTCGTGACCTCTCGTCCAGAGCTTGGCCTCCGCTTTCCCTGGACGGCCAGCAGGCAGGCGGCGGCGGCACTTGTTCATCGAGACTGGACGAGCGTCGGTGGTTTCCACAAACAACTGGTCACAGAGTCACCTGGAAACTGAAAAAAACACAGACTCCAGGGTCACACCCACAAAATTGTCAATCAGAGTATTCAGGGCGGGCCCGGAACCAGAACTTAAAGACCAAATAAAATAACAACAAAGCCCTAAAACAAAAACTTAAGGGTTTTTTTTCCCCACCGAATACTTTTCTTTTTTAATCCTCACCCGAGGATATTTTCTCAAATATCTTCAGATAGAGTGGGAGGGGGGAGGAAGGGGAGAGAGAAACATCGATGTGAGAGGGACTCATCAACTGGTTGCCTCCTGCACACCCCGCCAGGGCCAGGGATGAACCTCCACCAAGGTCTGTGCCCTTGACGGGAATCCAACCCGTGACTTTTTGGTCCGCAGGCGACGTTTTAACCACTGAGAAAAACTACCAGAGTTTTTCTTGTCTTAATAAACTATAAATTCATAGGCAGGCAGCCCAGCACAGTTCAAGTGACTAATGAGTAGGTACCACCTGATTAAATAAGAATTAAATCCCATTTGGCTTTAAAACGTCAGGCATCTTAACACAAAAGGCCTTGGAACATAAAAATGAATTATGGTTCAGAGTGATTTCCTCTTTAATTGTATTCCCAGCCTGTTGAACAATCTAAAACTAAATGTTTCCTAAATTTTTCATATCTGTGAAATTGAGAGGTCTAGAATTATTACCATGGTGCAAAAAAGTTTAATAATTGTGTATGATCAACCTGCTTCCTACATACTATTTTATCTTCCTATTATTATAACTATGAATTGTTGACCATTATGAAAACAATATTTTGACCATTTCAGCTTTTATTTTAGCAAACTGGAAAGTTAAAAAGCTGGTCACATACCTGGCTAATATGTAAGTTTATGAGTCACACACATTCAGGCAAATTCAGCTGAGTAGTGGTCACTCACAAAATGTCTCGTAGAAAACTTGGGCTTTCTGCCTCTTGCACTGTGTCTGGTTTAACTACGCAGGATTCAGTGACAATACAATTCAGATCATTCACTCCTTAAAAGTCTCATCTGAAAGAATCAGATAATTAAAGCAACATTTGTTTACTCTAGCTTATAGTATCGAGGTAATTAATCCCGTTTTCCATTCGCCCTTGCTGATGTAATGTGACCGCGGGGCTACTTTTCAGTAAATCGATGAGGAGATTTGTCCTGTGCAGCTCTTGCAAGTGGTCACATTATTGAAGCAAACAAACCTCTACACTCTTCGCAAGCTGCGGTCGGTGTCATTTCCAAATATCCAGTTCTTTCTCAGCAATCTAAAGCTCAATGTGTCTAACCCCCGGGGACTGAATAGATAAAATGATCCAAGGGCCAGAATTAGCATTCAGTTAAATATTAAGGTAAGTCAGTGTCAGAACTAAACTCTACTAAAGGCCGTTGAGGTGATGTGTCCATTAGATCTCTCAAACCACGTCTCAGAAACCTGGCCCCGCCACCACCGTTCTCCAGCCCCGGTCTCCCTTCGCCTCTGCTGCTCAGCCACGCTGCTCCAAAGCGTCTCCAGACCTGCCTGTGATTCTCCGTATCATCCCAGCTGCTTCCCCTAGTTTTTCCATGACCTGTGTCATCCGTCCAAGACAGCTCACGGATGCATCTTGCTCTCTATCAGAAGGATATCTGCACTGTAGCTCTTTCTTCTGAGACTCCCCAGTGACGACAAACAGCCTGTGTCCTCTGAACCATTTGGGGAGAAACAATGTCTGTCATGGAATCACTGTCATTTATAATGTCCTCTCCATAAGAGAGTCACAGGAGAAACCTAGGGCTCTTTGTGGCCTCGGGAAACACAAGAGGAAGGGAAATGTCCTCAGAACAGTACAGCTGTCCTTCTTGGTTCTTCAGTCAGTGATGTTTCTGGCTTTGGACTTCGCCAAACTCCTGAGCTTCGGAGACTTGAGATACTTCACTGTGAAATGGAAACCGTGTCTCCCTCGCAGTGCTGTTCGCAGGGGATTAGCAACCCCAGGAGTGAAACGCTGTGCCGACAGTCTGCCAGTTGTCTGTCGCTGTGCACACGTCAGGAGTTTTTCAATACTGGTTGCTGAGCAGTGAGCGCCCTACAGCCGGGGCCCACGACATCAGGGCACACGGCAGTCCAGAGGAAAGAGAATGCTAGAACTTCTGTTTATAATGATTATACTAAAAGGATATTAAACTCTCAGGATATCTGATACACAAATTAAAGCTGACGCCTTCTCTGGGTCTGCATGTGACGTGGCCGTGGGACGTGGCACCCAGAACCCCGAGGAGCACAGCAGGGCCCGCACATGTCTGCGTGCTGCATCTGCACACAGCGCACACGCCGGGCTGTGCGGCGTCCTGAGTTGCGGTGGACTGATGGCCCCCGAGACATCAGTGTCCTAATCCCCGACCCCGGGAGTAGGTTACCTCAGGCGACACAGGAGCTCTGCCCAAGGGATTAAGGAAAAGAACCGAGACAACGGGATTGGGGTGGGCCCGGTGTGATCACCAGGATCCCTAAAAACGATGAAGGGTGAAGGAGGTCACCGTGACAACGGAGGTGGAAGTCGGAGCCTGTGACGGCCAGAAGGAGCCAGGGGCCAAGGAAGGCAGCGGCCTTTGAAGCTGGAACAATGTCTGGAGCTGCGAGAGCCCATTACCACATACATTATTTTTCTATCACTCTGTACACATCACCACAAATCCAGCGACTTCAACAACACACATTTACCATCTGCTGATCCTGAAGGTCGGAGGTCCAGGGACAGCGTGGTTCACCGAGCCCTCAGCTTAGCATCTCAAAGGCCTACATCAAGGCTGGGGTTCCCCTGGGGCTCCGGGGATGAGTTCGCTTCAAGGTCACTCAGGGTGTTGGCCAGATTCAGCCTCCTGTGGACAGAGGTCCTCATTCCCGTGCTGGCCATGGTCTTTGAGGCAGTCTTTGCTCCCAGAGGTGGCTGCAGCCTTCTCATGCTTGGACTCACTCCGACACCTGCTTCTGTCACGACTCTCCAGCCAGAGAAGATTCTCTGCTCTTGATGACGTGGTTGGATTGGTCCTACCAAGATCATCTCCTTCCCTTAATGCACAACCTCAGCCATGTCTGCACAGTCACAGGTTCCAGGAGTCAGAGGTCACAGGCGCACCTCACCTTCTGGGCTTCTCTTTATCGCTGTTCACAGATACTGTGGATTTTTGCAAACGAGAGGTCTGTGGTAACCCCGTGACCAGCAAGCCTATCAACACCGAATTTCCAACAGCATTTGCTCGCTTCATGTCTCTATGTCACATTTTGGTAATTCTCATAACATTTCGAATGCTTTCATTATTGTATTTGTCACGGTGGTCTGTGATCTCTGATGCTCCTATTGAGATTGTTTGGGGGCACCATGAATCGTGCCAATATAAGATGGCAAACTTAATACTTGTCGTGTGTGTTGTGACTGCTCTATCAACTGGTCATTCCACAGCCTCCCTCCATCTCTGGGCCTCCCTGCCGCCTGAGACACGACAATATTGACATCAGTATAATGAAGTGTCCGGTGTGAGTGAGAGCCCTCTCACTCTGGGTCAGAAGCTAGAACTGACCCAGCAGAGTGAGGAGGGCACGTCAGAGGCTCAGACCCAGAAAGTCTGGGCCTCCTACGCCAGACAACAGCTGTGAGTGCAAAGGAAACTCTCGAAGGAAGTTAAAGCTGCTAATCCAGTGAACACATGAATGATAAGAAAGCAAAACAGCCTTCTTGCTGACATGGACAGAGTTTTGGGGGTCTGGACAGATCAAACCAGCATGAGTGCCTTCAGCCAAGGCCTAATCCAGAGCAAGGCCGCAGCGACCATCAATTCATGGAGGCGGAGAGAGAGGAGGGAGCCGAGGAGGCCGTCCCAGGCCAGCCGGGAGCAGGGCACGAGGTTCCAGGGACGCTGTCTCCAAGCACAGGAGCACAGCTGAAGCACATGCTGATGCAGAAGCTGCAGCGAGTTGTCGAGAAGATCTAGCTAAGACCAGTGGTACAGGCGGCTACTCCAAGCCTCAGGTTTTCAGGGCAGACGAAACAGCCGTCTATCGGAAGAAGACCCCAGCTAGAGAGAAGTCGGTGCCTGGCTGCAAAGCCCTGGACAGGCTGACTCTCCTGCTAGGGGCTCATGCAGACGCCATTCAAGTCGAAGCCAGAGCTCATTTGCCACTCTGCGAATCCGAGGGCCCTTAGGGAGGGTCCTAAATCTCCTCTGCCCGTGCTCTACAAAAGGATCGAAAGCCTGGGTGACAGCAGAGTTGTTTACAAGATTTACTGAACATTTTAGACCCACTGCTGAGACCTACTACTCAGTAAAGATTTCTTTCAAAATATCACTACTCACTGGCACTGCACCTGGTCACCCAACGGCTCGATGAAGACGTACATCAAGATGAATGTTGATTTCATGCCTGCTAACACAACATGCGCTCTGTAGGCTCTGGATCGAGGAGTAACCTCCATGTTCAGTTGTTACTGTGTAAGAAGTGACATTGCACGAGGCTTCCACCAATAGTGTTCCTCTGATGGTCTGGGTAAAGCAAATGGAACATCACCTGGAAAGGATTCACCACTGTAGATGCCACCAAGAACATTCAGAATTTGGGGGAAGAGGTCACAATATCAGTATTAGCAGGAGTTTGAAAGAAGTTGCTTCCAACTCCCATGGATGACTTCGAGGGGTTCCAGACCTCAGTGGAGGAAGTATCAGCAGATGTGATGGAAAGAGTGAGAGAACTAGAATTAGAGCAGGACCTGAAGATGTGGCCGAATCGCCTCAATCTCAGGATAAAACTTGGATGATGAGGAGTTGCTTCTTGTGGACGAGCAAAGAAAGTCGTTCCTTGAGATGGAATCTACTCCCGGTGACGATATTGTGAAGATCGGGGATATGACGACAAAGGATTGGGAATATTACGTATGCGTAGTTGACACAGGATCAGCAGTTTGAGGAGATTGACTCCGGTTTTAAAAGTTCTGTGGGTGAAATGCTATCAAACAGCATCGCATGCTACTGAGAGATCATTCCTAAAAGAAGAGCCGATGGGGCAAACTTCATTGCTGTCTCATGTTAAGAAATTGCCAAAGGTACCCTGACCGTCAGCAAAACACCGCCCTGATCAGTCAGCCAGCGTCACGGCGGGACCCTCCCCCAGCAGCAAGATTACAACTCCCTGGAGACTCAGATGATGACCAGCACATGTCAGCAATAAAGTGTCTTTTAAATAGGTACGTACATTTTTTAGACATAATGCTATTGAGCAGTTAATAGACTACTGTATAGTATCAACATAACTTTTATATGCCCTGGGAAAACAAAAAATTGTGACTCATTGTATTTCAATATTCACTTTATTGTGATAGTCTGAAACCAAACCTGCAATATCTCTAAGGCGTGCCTCTGTACATCATTTTGGGGGGAGTGAAGAGGGACATTAGTCTGTCTACTATATTGTGTCTATCAATAGTTTGTTTCTTTCTACTGCCCAGTAGTATTCCATGGTATGGGTATACCACAGGGTAACCATTCACCTGCTGAAAGACATTTAAAGCGTTTCTAGTTGTTGGCTATTATTAATAAAGATACTATGAATGTTCTTGTACATGTCTTCATGTGAATATAAATTTTTCAGTCCTTTGGGATAACTGCCCAAAAGTGCTACTGCTGAGTCATATGGTGAGCCATTTTCCAGAGTGACTGTGCCATTTTACATTCTAACCAGCAAATGTGTGTGGTATAGTTCCTCTGCCTCCTTATCAGCATTTGCCATCATCACTTTTTATTTTGTTATAGCCATTCTGATACATGTATAGTCATTGCTCAATGTAGCTTTTAATTTACATTTTCTTAGTGACTAATGATGTTGACTGTCTTTGCCTATGCTTCTGGGCCATTCTTTTCAATAAAATGCCTATTCATACATTTTATCTATTTTTAAATTGTATTGTATGATTTATTTAACTGCAAAATGTTGAAAATCTTATATATTCTAGATACAAGTCCTTTGCAGCATATGTGGTTTTCAAATATTTCCCCCAAATTTCCACTTGTCTCTTCACCCTCTTCATGTGAATTTCACAGAGCAAAACATTTAATTTTGATTACATCTGATTATCAGTTTTTCCTCTTATGGGCTGTGCTTTAATGTCAAGCTTAAGAAACCTTCACCTAGGCCCCGGGTCTGAAGATTTTCTCCTATGTTGTGTTATAGAAGTTCTATGGTTTATGTTTTACATTTAAGCTCATGATCTATTTTGAGTTAATTTTTCATAAAGTATGAAGTTTAGGTAGAACCTCATTTTCGTTTCTCTAGATAGCCCCTTGTTGAAAGAGGTATCCATTTACATTGCGTTGCTTTTGCACCTTTGTAAACAGTTAGCTGAGCATCTTTTTGTGGGTCTGTTTCTGTGTTGTCTGTTTTACTCCACGGATCTATGTGTCTACCCATCCACCATTAATTACCACATTCTCTTAATTATGCTAACAACAGAGTAAGTCTTAATGTCTGGTAGAATGATTCTACCAACTTTATTTTTCTTTTCAAAACTGTTTTAGCGAGTCTAGTTACTGTGCCTCTCCATATAAATTCAAGAATTCACTTGTCTGTAAACTTTGCTGGAATTTTGACAGGAATTACATTAAACCTGTAGTCCATTTGGGGAAAACAGACATCTTTACTATGTTGAGTCTTCCATTTTATAAACATGGCATGTCTCTGTTTATTTAGCTTTACTTTAGTTTCTTTTATCAGCATTTTATAACCTTCAGCATTTAGATCCTGTGTATGTTTCTGCTAAGTTTATACGTATGTATTTTCTTTTCTTTGGCATAATTGTAAATGGGATGTTTTAAGTTTTTTTCCTACGTGATTATAGTTATCTATCAAATCCTTTTGACTTTCCATTTTTGTATATGTTTTATACATTTATAACACAGGAAAAAAGTAGTAATACATATAATTTATAAATAAATACGTATCCCTAGAATGCTTGTCAAATTTTAAAAACTAACTGGCCAATCTCCTGAGAGAACATTTAGTTAGAATATCAAAACTATTTGCATGCAGATTCTAAGACAACAAACAGACAAGTTAGAGACATCCCAATTTAGTTTGGTTCAAGCCTGTTCGTTCTACGTAATAAATTTCCATTGGCGATTCTTTGGTTTGAGAACCTTCCAGCAGATTATGAAGTTGCCCAATGGGATTTCTCTACCCTTCGCGATGCTCTAAGAACCACAAGTCTTTAACTGGCAAGAAGGCTTCAGATGAGCTATTTAAACTCCTTCATTAGTGGAAAGAGAACATTAGATTCACATTTATCTTGCCTTTTCCTCTTCCTTGATTTGCTATGTTCCGACCACAGCTCAGTTAAAAGGCCTTTTCCAAACACCCTGTGCTTCGTGTATCAAAGTCCGTCAATGAACGCGTGTTGAACGAATGTGTTTCTGGTGATGACTTCTGAGAATGTCTTCCTCTGATGCATTTTGTATTGTTCTTGTCCCTCTGCCATGCCTGGCTGGCTGCTCTTTGCTGCTTGTCACTCACTCGTAAGTTAGGCGGTTTCTTCCTCAGTCCAGTCAGTATCTCCTCTGTAGCAAGGACTCATTTCCAACGCGGACTCATTTCCTTCTCATCACCAACTACACAGTAGGATATACAAGAGTCTTCCTTCCAGCGGAACACTCAGTGCTTCCCTAACAGCCAGGAAGGAGGTACCAGGCCCCAGAGCACAACACTGTTTAGAGCGACACAAGAGCTTAGAACACTATTGTTAGAGACAGAAAGAAGTCAAGGGTCCACTTGCTTCCCTTTTCAGTTGGAGCTCTCCTCAGTCCAAGAATATTCTGTAGAGACAAAATTGAGGATGGCATTTGTATGAGGTTAGACACTAGGCATTTCTTTATAATCTAAATACCAGTGGTGCAGTTTCAATTTCAGACAAGTATTAATAGAAGAAATATGATGGTTAAAGAGGACCAAGAAGAGTGTTTGAGAATTGCTATGAACTTCTTGCTAGCATGCTCTTCTTGGATTGACCCCAAAACCCCAGTTCCACCTTGGACATACTCTGGAGAAGACTTCCTAAAGCACATGTAAGAAAAGCCCAATAAATTAGTAATGGGTGGAATGAATGGGTGCCCAGGATGATAGAGGTTACCATAAGGTCTTATCTATGCATATTTATATTATAGATGTCCATTGATCTTAAAATGTTTTTCTAAGCTGGTCCAAGAGCAACTCAGGTCTGTGAGGTCAAGAAACTTTCCTAGGACTCAGAATCATCCAAAGAGTTCTATGATCATTTTCATCGAAATTGTGGTGAATTCAGGAGCTATATTTTTAAAAAGCCCTCCAAGTGATTCTTATTTTTAATAAAATAGGGAAGTAAGTTTCACTTATCAAACACACAAGGACTGAGTTTCTTTAAAAAACATTATGTTCCTAAATTGTGTGTTTTTTACTCCCTTAAGTTGGGGGAAATCCTGAAGGCCGGCACAGACTTCTAATGTGACATAAACTACTGTACACAAATCCATGAAGACTTCTTAGACAGCAGTCCTTACACAAAGCATGTTTTTCTCTTGTTATGCACTGGACAGCGATTTAGAGACAGGGCTCTGGCTTGAAACCTTAGACAGCCACACAAAAGAGAAAATAGAGAATGTTCCATGGTCCACTCAAGCCAAGCAGCATCACAGGGAGTTTTGTAAGGAATCATTTATTCACTCAACAACATGCATTTTCTTACTCCTTCGATGCACCACGCCGCATGTTGATCCTGGTGCGTGCAGTTCTTGTCCCATTGGAGGCACAACTCCGGGGAAGAAATCCGTACACGCAAAGCAGCGGCGAGTGCATTGCTGGAGGAAGGACAGACAGCTACAAGCACACGCAGGGGGAGTGTCTGGGGCAGGAATCAGTGGGACGCAGTAACAGAAGCCCACTAAGGGCAGCAAAAGTAGGCAATGTAATATTTGGGCAAAGGCAATTCTCAGGAAACCCAAAGGGTAGAAAGTGAACTGTTTGGGAAGAACAGCAGTTGGCTTCGTGTTCTTTATTTTCCTAAACCCACACGATCTTGTACATTTCCTTCTTTCTGGGCATCTCATTCTTTCTGCAGCCTAGCTTTTATTATTATTTTATTAGTAGTAGAACTAGATGCACAGGGCAGAATATGGATGTCCTGGCACCCCACCTGAGTTTGCCTCTTTACTCATTGCCTGTACAAACTGAAATGGATTATTACCTTGTTTCCAAAGCAATTTCTTAGGGGATAATCTAGAGTAATTTGGCACATGCACCCATGTGGATTAAGACATCTTAAATTAGGTCTTCTTCAAAGGATATTGTATGTTGGTTAGGGGGTTCAGGGAGAGTGTTCTAGAGACACCGGCACCTACCTGAGACCTGGCAGAGACAACGCCTCCCGCAGCAGGGAGCGCACACTGAGTCCTGTAAGAAGTCAGCACAGCCAGACGCAGGTGAGGTGGGAGTGGGGAGCGGACAGTAGGCGAAAGGTTGAGCCTGGAGAGAGAAAAGGAGGCCAGAGAATAAAGGATCTTGAAATCCATGTGAAGGGCTGAGTTTTGGTGAGGTGGTCTTTTCTGATGTACTTTCATCATTAAGAATGTTGCATCCCATCCACCAACCCCAAATGATCGTCTGTGACTATAGAGACACCCTTCATAAGACTAAATTAAGATGTTTTGTTTTGGTTTATGGCCATATGGCTTTCTCTCCTGTTGTCTTCCTATCACTGTCCTTTTCTGAGCTTTCTCTGGACCTAGCTTGAGGTTAGGAGTGTAGAACCATGGTTTTCTCAGCGGTGGAAACACGTTCAATTTGTATAACCCTTCTACTGATGTCCAACACGTCTTTGACCTCTTCAGTGTACTGGGGGTAAAGCCAAGTCCCTGGATTGAGCCACCTACTTTCATGTTCAGAAGATGATATAAATGGAATGAAAGACAAAGACACACAGAGATAAAAGAGTAATTTATGTATTTTCAGTTTTCTTTTCTATGAGATTTATTCCCAGCCGTGACTCAGAGGGTCATAGTATGATAATGTGGAAAATCCCATTTCATAGCAACATTCCCTGGAATAAAAAGGGACAATTTGCACTAAGAGACACTGACAGAGAGATGCCAGTTTCGTTTAAGTAACCTAAACTTGGTTTGCATAATGAGTTTTATACAAACTATTCCTGTATTTTAAAACTATGTTATGAGACTCTCTCCTCCTACATCATTTATTGAACTAGACAGGTTTTTCCACACTTTATTTTTATGTCCATCAATCGTGGCTCCAAGTTGAACACCTGAACCTGACTTTCGCCCACTAGTTCCCCTCTTGTATCCTCTTGAATTTTCCTTAGTGCTTCTGCCTGCGCCTTCTCATTTCCATCACCCAGTCGGTCTTGTTTAGAGCCGGCTTACTGAATTCCTTTTTTATACCTAGCTTCTGATCACTTTGCTCTGGATTGCGTAAGGGACTTCACTGGCCTCGCTTCAAAGGATTTCTTATCTCTAAGAAGTCACTTGGAAAAGAATGAACACACCTTGTGACTTTCATGGCAACTCCCTTCCTTCCAGGGGCTCGGGCCAAGGACAGACTCGGGTGCTGTAGAACGCTTGCCACCTTGAGACAAACCAGACGACACTCGGCAGAAAGGGTCCTCTGGAAGACGGGATGCATGCCTGTCACCTCTTGTTCCTGGAAGCCAGGAGCACACCCACCGTGCCACGGGTTGTCCCTCCCTTGTTTCTGGGAGTGTGGGGGGCCGAGTGGGCGGTTCCTCCAGGATGTGTGTCCCTGCTTGGGACACGGAAAATACAATTCTCTAATCGTCAGTCAAACACCGTTTTCCTTTCGTGGTATATCCCCAGGGGCTACCCTCTTCCACAATTCAATACTAAGGGTCAAGGCAAGTTTAGAAAATAATTGGTTCTCCCTGAAATTTTAACTTACCCACTTTAAGAATTTGATTTCAGGGTAAAGGAGTACAGACACTTTTTATCTGCATGGCTGAATGCTGAGGCCCTGCTATGGTATTACACTTTCCTTAGCAAATTTTCTGGTGCTGACTCAAATCTATCTCGGAGCTCACTTTTATCCAAACTGACATGCCATGAATAATTCACACTATGGAAGTACAAAGTGCATGAAAAAAATTATTATTTTTGCTACTGACTTAAATAGGCAAAATACTTGTCATCTTGCAACATCAATTTTTGATGACTTGCTCTGTGAATAACAGGAAATAAAGCCAGAGAGGGCTGTACAGACGAGAAATACTCCTTTTTTCGGCACTTGGAAATGTACAAACCCATTTTTTTCTGGCATGTGAATAAGCATCTAAGAGAGAGGGTCATAGACCCCCCAAAAATGCAATAGAGACTTCAACATTAAACCACATAGGTACTATATAGGTTCAATATTTATGAAACTAAATTAAACATGGCATTTGAAAAGAGTCAAAATATTAAAAATTAAGTCTCGATAATATTTATCAGGAGTTAGAATCAAAAATAAACTCAGGCCCCAGAATTACCAATAAGAATTCTTCTTGCAACACAAGCCCACTCATTTTCAGACACAGGGAAAGAACAGACTTCACAACTCGGCGTGTTTTCCAGTTTCATGGTAGCGACCTTCCTGATCTATGTAAAACTTTTTCTCTGTTAGAATATTTTTCATTTGTTCTTTTTATAGACCTCGTGACTACAAGATACGCCTGATGTGAGGACGTAGTCTGCTTTGTGTGATTCAGAGCAGCACCCCCAGAGTAACTCGGGGCTCCTCAGAGGGATGTACGCAGCCCCGCAAGCCTCCTGTGACATCACGAGGTGACGTGGTGCATGACAGTCATGAACACCCACTTCACTCATGCACCCAGCTATTGTCATTTTCTAGATTCCTGAGATACAACCTCTCTGATGTTACAGTTTCAAGTGCTTGAAAAAAAAGCAATATGGATCAGGGGTTCTGAAGGGCGGGTAGGTAAGCACAGTATCGCGTCCTCCCACAACCACATCAAAGTTACAACGAAACTACAGAACAATCATCATTCGGAACCGCCTGACACTGAGCTGAATGGAAGTCCTGCAACTACGGGATTAAAGCAGCAGCCACAGCCCTGGCCGGTTTGGCTCAGCGGTTAGAGCTCTGGCCTGCGGTCCAGAGAGACCCGGGTTCGGTTCCCGCTAAGGGCATGTACCTCGGTTGCAGTTTGTCCCCGGCCCTGGTTGGGTCATGCGGGTGGCAGCCACTCGATGTGTCCCTTTCACGTCGATGTTCCTTTCTCTCTCTTCCTCTCTCTACCTCCCACTCTAGCTGAACAAAATATCAAAAAATAAAATGTCCTTAGGTGAGAAGAAAAAAAAAAAGAAGCAGCCACACCGAGTCTGGTAGGAGGGCGGAGGGGACGGGCTGGTCCCACACCCACGTGTGGCGGATAAAATCAGGAGGACACCTCGGCTGGGAAGGTCCTCCCTGAGGACTGAGGGGTCCCCGTCCCACACCAGGTGCCTGCTCAGGGTTCCAGTGCCAGGAAGAGAATCCCCATCACTTCTGGCTGGAAAACCAGCGGGAACTGAGGCTCAGGGAGGCTGAGCCCCAGGCAGCTCCTTAAAGGGCCCGCGCACGGACTTATCGGACTCTCTCCCTCTAAGCTTGGAGGGGAGGCAGCTTGAGGGGCGCCAGAGACACACAGGGAAGAACTGAGCTGTTTGGCACTGGAGCGAGGGCTGGAGAGGGGGCTTTCTCCGGGACAGAGGTGCTGTCAGAGGCCTTTGTTCCTTTGGTGAGCCCTTCCCTGGGGCAGCAGACAGCCGCCATATCCGGGACTCCAGCAACCTGGCCACACTGGTAGCCCCGCCCTGGTGACTCCCTGAGGCCCCGCCCCGCCCAACTTTCAGGCCCACCCAAGCTGTTGCCAAAGACTTTACCATAGGATTGGCCTGTCTTAGATCCTGCTTCAGAGTTTCCTAAAATCACTCAAACAAGCAGCATCTGAAACCTGAGCCCACCAGCACACCTGGCACCATCAGGCCAGTGGACACCGTGTCAACACAGACCAGTGCACAGTAGAGGAGCTGTCAAGGTGCCGGTTGCAGAAACCGCAAATGTCCGGGAGCCCAGCACCATCCCCTGCACTAGCAGCCTGGTCAGAGTTGAGATATACCCCCTGCAACAGGCTGGGGAGCAGACATCTATCACCAGGCAATAGAAGCACAGACCAGCAGCAGAGAATTATCCCCTCCCCCCAAAAAACTACAGCAAAGGCTGAGCAGGAGCTGAGCCCACTGGGCAGTAGCACTCCCCAGCCACCAGCGGTGGGACCGGGGGCTCCACAGGGCCCTGTGCGACCCAGCAGCCCACAAGAGTGGTACGGAGGCGGGGCTTGAGAAAAACCAGTCTCAGCGAGCCCATACCTCTCCTTAAGTGCCCCAAGCCTGGCACTAGAAGCAGCCAGCCTTGGTTCACAGCTTGGCTTTTCCTGGATACCTCGAAGCCCAGCACTAGAAGCAGCCACCTGCAGATCACTTTGTAGCTTATGCCTGGTGCCCCGAGTACAACACCAAGCAGAGGCTGACCTTGCCCCAGAGCCAGCACACCTGGTGGACAGCTTCAGACCACATCCAAACACCACTACCAAACACCTCCACAAGTGACACACTCAATGAGTAGACTCAGTGGGTACCAGAGCCCTGCTGAAGTAAGTCTTGCTCTGTGTGGTGGCCCCTACACAGCTGATCCTCCAAGGTAGTGGCTAGTGGGCACAGCCAGTCCTTACAGCTGACCAGCCTGAGTAAACTCTTCCCACTGATGCGCCAACAGCAATCAAGACTCAATTACAAGGGAAGGGTGTACAGTCCACACTAGGGGTGCATCGTGAGGGCCCAGCTGGGGTGATCAGGGAGACTGTGCCACTGGATCCTACAGGACACCCACAACAGTAGGCCACCCTATGAAGCCTAGGAGGCATAGCAGCTCTGCCTAATACATAGAAACAATCACAGGGAAGCAGCCAAAATAAGGAGACAAAGAAACATGTCCCAAATAAAAGAAAAGAACAAAACTCCAGGAAAAGAACTAAACAAAATGGAGATAAGCAATCAATCAGATGCAGAGTTCAGAACACAGGTTATATGGTTGCTCAGGGAACTTGGTGAGACATACAAGGGACTGAGTGAGACCTTCAGAAAACTTAAGGAGATCTCTGAGGAACTTAGTGAGAACATCAATTACATAAAAAAAGGCCAGTCAGAAATTAAGGATGCACTAAATGAAATAAAGAATAATTTATAGGGAATCAATAGTAGAGTAGGTAAAGCCAAGAAGCAAACCATTGATTTGGAATATAAGGAAGCAGAAAATACCCAACTAGAACAGCAAAAAGAAAAAAGAATCCAAAAAATTGAGGATAGTGTAAGGAGCCTCTGGGACAACTTCAAGCGTACTGATATTCCCATCATAGGGGTGCCCGAAGGAGAAGAGAGAGAGTAGGAAATTGAAAAACTATTTGAAACAATAACGACAGAAAACTTCCCCAACTTGGTGAAGGAAAACAGACATACAAGTTCAGGAAACACAGAGAGTCCCAAACAAGTTGAACCCAAATAGGTCCACACCAAGACACATCATCATCAAAATGCCAAAGGTTAAATACAAAGAGAGAATCTTCAAAGCAGCAAGAGAAAAGCAGTCCATTACCTTCAAAGGAGCTGCCATGAGACTGTCAGCTGATTTCTCACAAGAAACTTTGCAGGCCAGATAGGAGGGGCAAGAGATATTCAAGGTGATGAAAAGTAATGACCTACAACCAAGATGACTCTATCCTGCAAAGCTATCATTTAGAATCTATGGCCATATCAAGAGTTTCCCAGACAAGAAAAAGCTAAAGGAGTTCATCACCACCAAACCAGTATTATACGGAATGTTGAAGGGTCTTCTTGAAGGTGAAGACCAAAAGTATGAACAATAAAATGGCAATTGATACATATCTATCAACAATTGAATCCACAAACAAAATGAGCAAGCAGAACAGAAACAGACTCATAGATACAGAGAACTTTTTGTTGCTTGCCAGATGGGTGGGGGCTGGGAGGGTGGAAGAAAAAGATGATGGAATTAAGAAGTGCAAATTGGTTGTTAGACTGATAAACCTCAACGGAAAAGGGGGAGGGAGGGTGGAATGAGAAGAACTTCTATGCATACATGCACAACCAATGGACACTGACAATAGTGAGGGGAAGGCAGGAGGGGACGGGAATGGGGAGGAGGGGGTCAATGGGGAAAAAAATGGAGAAACATCTGTAATACATTCAAGAATAAAGATGAGTTGTTTTTTTTTTAAAAAGCAACATGAAAACACAACAATTACATTATAAAGTTTTTCTGTCTTCTAGTTTCTCTATTTAATAAAATCAGTTCAAAAATTACTCATTTCACTATTTTTAAAAAATATGTAAATAAATTGATTTTAATATAGTAGTGAAGTTGGTGACAGCTACAGTCACCCCCTCCAAAGATCAAACTGGAATTACAACTACATTTAAAAAAAAAAAAAATCACTCAGAATAACCAAGTGAAAACTAGCTAAGAGAAGTCTTATGACCAAGGATGCACAGGAGAAGCCACATCCAGACTGGTAGAAGGACGGAGATGTGAAGAGGGCTGGCCCCGCTCCCTGGGTAGGGGCTGAGGTTTTGCAGGGGTACCTTAGATGCAGTAGTTCCCCCTGAGAAGCGCAGGGCCTAAACCCCAAGCCAGCTCTCCAGCCAGACCTCAGGATCTGGGAAGAGGCGCCCACATAACATCGACCTGTATAAAACAGTGGGGTTTCTGTCCATCAGAAAGAGACAGGAGTCCATTAGAGACACAGGCACCCTCTTAAAGGGCTAATGCACAAAATATCTTTTGCAACCGCTCACCCTGAGCTCTGGAGGAGGCAGGCAGAGCATATGAGAGGCACGTGAAGAGAGTTTGGGTTTTGTGGCTCTGGGGAGAGACCTGGGGAATCACCACCAGGCTCCCCGTGCTGAATTACTCTCCCATCCCGCAGACACCATCTTGCTTAGGTGGAGCATTCCCCTCAACCTGGCATCAGCCTGGGGGGAAACATTAGCCCCACACTCTGGACTCCCTCTTGCCCTACCCTGTGGGGCTTAGGCCCTGCTGAGGAGTCAGCTGCCTTAGACAGGGTATAGAGGTCTAGGCAGATTCAGGAGGTGTCATTGACTGAGTTGTCTGATTTGGGGGCAGCAGCCATTACCTAGACTTTTCTGAGAACCTGACTGGTGCTTCCCCTTCATGGGATAATCAATAAGAACCACCCTCCCAACTTCCAGCAGAAACACCCTCTTGACTCTAGAAGCCATACCTGCCTGACTTCTGGTAACTCTGCCTGGACAAGGTCAGGCAAAATCCAGGACAGTTTGAGTCATGTGTCTTTGGCTGAGGGGCCACACCCACCACCATTCCTAAAGTCTGACTGCAATTTCCCCTTCACAAGAGATCCACTAGTCCCATCCTACCAACTTTGCTAGATGCTCTTTCAGTGACTGAGCCTAACAGGCAGCCAGCAGGTGGAGGCAGCCACAGGTAGATATTGGGGTGCCTTGGGACTTTTGCTGACATGCACTGGGCTGGTGCTGGTAAAAGCCAGTCTTGGTGCACAGCTGGGGCCTTCACACACTCACCCAAGCCCAGCAGAGGCAGCCAGTCTGTGGATCACTTGTAGCTCTAAACAGGCTGTCAAGGGCAAGGCACAAACAGTATCTGACACTGACCTGCACCAGAGTCTCTCCCAAGAGGCCCAGAAGCAATACACCCAGTGGCCAGATTCAGACAACATCAGAACAGGTTCCAATGAGCTTCACAGGCAGCATATCCAAAGGGAAATCTTGGAAGACACCAAACACTACAGAGGCAAATTCTTCTTTGTGTGGTCAGCACCTGCACAGGAGTTTACACATGGTTGTCAGAGCTGAGCCTCAGAGTTAGCTGGCCTGAGAGTTGATCTCATGCATGAACAGGCCAATAGCAATCAAGATTTAGTTATACCAAAAGGGTCCACATAACCCACACAAGGGGCATTCCTGGAGCATCCAACTTAGGTGATCAAGGAGACTGCACCACTGGATCCCATAGAACCTTCTACATAAGGTCACCCCACAAAGACTGGGAGTATAACAAACACAAAGAAGCAGCCAAATAAAAAGACCAAAAAGAAAAAAGAAAAAGGACTAAAACAAATGAACAGGAGAAATCTCTAGAAAAAAGAACAAATAAAACAGAGACAAGCAATTTACCATATATAGAATTCAAAGTAATGGTTATAAGGATGCTCAACAGCACAAAAAGGAAATATAAACTACAAAAAATGACTACTCAGAAATGAAGGATACAATATCCAAAATGAAGGAACAAATAGTACGTAGGATGAAGCAGAGGATTTAATCAGCAATTTGGAAGAGAAGAGAAAAAAAAATCCAAACAGAGCTGCAAAAAATAAAAATTAAAAAAAAAAAGAGGATAGTCTGAGTCCTTTCTGACAACGTGAAGCATTCCAGCATCTGCATCATAGGGGTACCAGAAAAAGAAGTCAGAGAGCAAAGGATTGAGAACCTATTTGAAGAAATAATGACTGAAAACTTCCTAAACTTTGTAAAAAAAAAAAATACACATGAGTCCAGAAAGTCAGAGAGTCCCAAATAAGATGAACCAAAAGAGACCCAACCAAGACATATCATAATTAAAAGACAAAAAGAGAATTTTAAAAGCAACAAGAAAAAGACAGTTAGCTACCTACAAGGAAGCTCCCATAAGACTGTCACCTGATTTCTCATCAGAAACATTTCAGTCCAGAAGGGATTGGCATGAAATAGTCAAAGAGATGAAAAGGAGAACATACAACCAAGATGACTTACCTAGCATGGCTATTATTTAAAATTGAAGGAGAAATAAAGAACTTCCCTGACAAGTAAAAGCTAAAACCATTTGTTACTATGGAACCAGTATTATAAGAGATGCTAAAGGGCCTGCTATAAGAGGATGAAGAAAGAGAAAAAAAAAACGACAATGGAGAAACATAGTTAAAATAATAAAATGAAAATAAATATATACCTATCAAAACTGACTTTAAATGTTAATGGCTTAAATGATACAATCAAAAGATGTATGGTAGCTAAATGGATACTAAAACAAGATCCATATATATGCTGTCTACAAGAGACAAACCTCAGAACAAAAGATGCACACAGACTAGAAGTAAAAGGATAGAAAAATGTATTTCATGCAAATGCAAGTGCAAAAAAAAAGCTGGGGTAACAATACTTATGTCTGACAAAACAGACTTTAAAACAAAGATAAAGAAAGACACTGCATATGATAAAAGAAGCAATCCAACAAGAGGATATAATCTTTGTAAACATTTATGCACCCAACATAGGAGCACATATGTAAAGCAAATTTTGATGACTTAAAGTGAGAGACAGACAATAATACAGGGGATTTTAACACCCATTGACATCAATAGATAGATCTTCCACACACTAGATCAGATTAATTTAATTGATATCTTTAGACCAATTTACCCCAAAGCAGCATATTATACATTTTCTAGGATAGACCACATGTTAGGACACAAAATAAGTCTCAATAAATTTATGAAGATTGAAATAATATCAGGCATCTTCTCTGACCATAATGATATGAAGCTAGATATCAATCACAAGAAAAAAACTGAAAAGACACACAAAGACATGAAAACTAAATAACATGTTACTAAACAATGAATGGGTTAACAATGAGATCAAGAACAAAATTGGAAATGAGAACACAGCAACCCCAAATCTATAGGACACAGCGAAAGCAGTCTTAAGTGGAAAATTCATAGCATTACAAGCCTACCTCAAGAAACAGAAAAAATCTCAAATAAACAATCTAATTTTATACTTAAAGAAATTTGAAAAAGAACAAAAAACAAAGCCCAGAGTAAGCAGAAGGAAGAAAATAATAAAAATCAAACCATAAATACATGAAACAGACTCTAAAGAAAAATACAAAAGATCAATAAATCCAAGACTGGCTCGTTGAAAAGATAAACAACGTTGACACATTTTAATGAAATTCATCAAGAAAAAAAGAGAGGACATAAATAAATGAAATAAGAAATAAAAGAGAAGTAATGACAGACACACACACACACAAAGAAAATACTATGAACAACCATGTGCAACAAATTGGACAATCTGGAGGAAATGGATAAATTTCTAGAAACATGCGATCTTCCAAGCTGAATCAGAAAGAACCAGAGCACCTAAACAGACAGATTACAACTAATAAAATTGAATCATTAATAATAAATTTTTAAAAATCCCAACAAACAAAAGTCCTGAACCAGATGACTTCACAGCAGAATTTTACCAAACATTCAAAGAAGAACTAACACCGATCCCTCTGAAACTTTTCCAAAAAATTGAGAGTAGGAAAAACTCCCAAACAACAAAATTATAGACCAATATCCCAAATGAACATAAATGCTCAAATAAATAATGACACATTAGACCCACATCCAGCAATACATTAAAAAAATTATGCACCTCCCTGGCCAGGTGGCTCAGTTTGTTGGAGCACCCTTATGTACTCCTAATAGGTTGCAGGTTTGATTCCTGGTCAGGGCACATATATAAGTTGTGGGTTCAATCTCCATTTGCGGTGCATACAGGCAGCAACCGATTGATCAATCTCTCTCTCCCCCTTCATCTCGCTCTAAAAATCAATTAAATAAAACATATCCCTCCAGTGAAGGTTTTAAAAAAAAGACCATATACCATGATAAAGTGGGATTTATTCAGGGGATGTAAAGTTGGTACAATATCCTCAAATCAATAAATGTGATACACCCCATAAACAAAATGAAAGATAAAAACCACATGATCATATAAATAGAGGCAGAAAAAGCATTTAAAATCCAGCACTCACCCGGCTGGTGTGGCTCAGTGGCTGAGCATCAACCCATGCACCAAGAGGTTGCTGGTTCAATTCCTGGTCAGAGCACATGCCCAGGGTGTGGGCCTGATCCCCAGTGGGGGGCGTGCAGGAGGCGGCCAATCGATGTTCTCTTTCATCAGTGTTTCTATCTCTCCCTCTCTTCCTCTCTCTCTAAAATCAATAAAGAAAAAAATTTTTAAATATAAAAATAAAACTCAGCAGTCATTAATGATAAAAACTGTCAGCAAACTGGGAATAGAGGGATCATAACTCAACATGTTAAGGTCATATATGACAAACCTACAGTAAACATCATATTCAATGGGCAAAAAAAATATGAGTTTCCCTCAAAATCCAGAACAAGACAGAGATGTCTGCTTTCACCACTCTTTTTTTTTTATCCTCACCCAAGGACATTTTTCCATTTTTTTGTTCAGATAGAGTGGGAGAGAGGGAGAGGAAGAGAGAGAGAGAGAGAAACATCGACGTGAAGGGACACATTGAGTGGCTGCCACCTGCACGACCAACCAGGGCCGGGGACAAACTGCAACCAAGGTACGTGCCCTTAGCAGGAACAGAACCCGAGTCTCTCTGGACCACAGGCTGACGCTCCAACCGCTGAGCCAAACCGGCCAGGGCTCAGCACTCTTATTCAACAAACATAGTACTAGAAGTCCTAACTACATCAATCAGAGAAGAAGAATAAAAGGCATTCAAACTGGAAAGGAACAAGTAAAATTGTCATTATTTGCAGATGGCATGATAATGTATGTAAAGAACCCTAAAGGTTGTACCAAAAACTACTAATACTGATAAATGAATTCAGTAAAGTAGCAGGATACAAAATAAATATCCAGAAATCAGTTGACTTTTTATACACCAATAATGAACTATCAGAAAGGGAAGCTAAGAAAACAATACCATTCATAATTGCCTTTAAAAAAATACTTGGGAATAAAGTTAACCAAGGATGTAAAAGACCTGTACTTAACAACTTAAGACACCAAAGAAATAAACTGAAGAAGATGCAAATAAATGGAAACATATACTGTGTCTATGGATAGGAACAATTAACATAATTAGAATGTCCATGCTACCCAAAGCAATATGAAGATTCAAAGCAATTTCTATCAAGACAATAACTGTGTATTTTGTAGAACTAGTTCAAATATTCCAAAAATTTACATGGAACTATAAAAGACTCTGAGAAGCAACAGCAATCTTGAGAAAGAAAAACAAAGTTGAAGGAATCATGCTACCTACCTAATATCAAACTATACTACAAAGTCATAGTAGTCAAAATACCATGGTTCTGGCAGAAAAGCAAATATATAGATCAATGGAACAGAATAGAGAGTGCAAAAATAAACCCATGCTTTTATAGTCCATTAATATTTGACAAAGGAGGCAAAAACACACTAATGATAGTCTGTTCAATAAATGGTGTTGGGAAAATTGGACAGATATGTGCAAAAATATGAAACTAGACCACTTTTTATACCAACACAAGAATAAACTCAAATGGATTAAAACTTAAATGTTAGACTTGAAACCATAACAGTCGTAGAAGAAAACATAGGCAGTAAAATCTCAGACATTTCTTGGAGCAATATTTTTTTATAATATATAACCTCAGGCAAGTGAAATAAAGAAATGAGACTACACCAAACTAAAACTTTTTTGCACAGAAAAAGAAACCACGAACAAAATGAAAAACTACCTACTGAGTCGGAGAATATATTCTCCAATACATCTGATTAGGGATTAACATTCAAAATTTATAAAGAACTTATAAAGCTCAACAGCAAAAAAAGAAACAAAAACAAAACAACCACAATGCAATTAAAAAGTGGGCAAAGGACCTGAATAGATACTTCTCCAGGAGGCCATACAGATGGTCAATAGACACTTGAAAAGATGTTCAGAGTCACTAATCATCAGTGAAATGCGAATTAAAACCACAGTGAGATATCACCTCACACCTGTCAGAATGGCTGTCGTCAATAAATAAACAGACCACAAGTGCCGGTGAAGACGTGGAGAAAGGGAACCCTTGTCCACTATTGGGAATGTGGATCGAAGCAGCCACTTTGGAAAACAATGTGGTTATCGGAAAAAAATTAAAACTCGAACTTCCCTATGATCTAGCATCCACTTCTGTGTATCCAAAGAAACACAGAAACACTATTTGAAAGAATATATGCACCCTTGTGTTCATTGCAACATTATTTACAATTGCTAAAATTGGAAGCAGCCCAAGTGCCCATCAATAGATGAGTAGATAAAAAAAAAAACTGTGGTACATTTATACAATGATGGAACACTACTTAGCCATAAAAAGGAAGGAAATCTGCCCAGCCGGTGTAGCTCAGTGGTTGAGTGTCAACCCTGCACCAAGAGGTCACGGGTTGGATTCCCGGTCAGGGCACATGCCCAGGTTGTGGCCCTGATCCCCAGTCGGGGGCGTGCAGGAGGCGGCCCATCGATATTCTCTCTCATCGATGTTTCTACCTCTCTCCCCTTCTCCCTTCCTCTCTCTCTCTCTAACATCAACAAAGAAAATAACTTTTTTAACAAAAGGAAACCTTACCTTTTGTGACAGCCTGGGTGGACCTGGAGAGCATGATGTAAGTGATAAGCCAATGGGAGCAAGACAAGTACCTAGAATTTCACTTATATAGAGAATCTAAGAAACAAAATAAACTAATAAACCAGATAAAAAGACTCATGGATAACAGAGGACAGCTTCAAGCTGTCTGAGTGGAAGGGGGTTGGGGGCTGGGTGAAAAGATGAAGGAATTAAGCAAAGAAAAAGAAAACTTTATAGACACAGACAGCAGTATGTTGGTTCCAAGAGGACAAGGGGGTGGGGGAGGTAGAAGACGGTAAAGGGGGTAAATGCTGATGGAAGGAGACTGACTTGGGGTGGTGAACACACAGTCAGATGATGTATTAGAGAATTGTGTACTGAAACCTATATAATTTCATTAACCAATGTCACCCCAATAAATTCAATTAAAAATATATAAATGAATATGTATATATTGTTTTGTATAAATATGTATAAAATTTTACCTGTATATATATGTATATATTGTGTCCTTAATACAATAAATTAAGCATCTCACATGCTGTGGTATTAGTCTTCTAGAATATCACCAAGAGATTGTTTTTAAGATGAAATGTTCTATCACAGGGCTAAGAGCATTTCCTTGGGAGCAGAGCAGAGAGGAGTCACAGAAGAGAGCAATGGTTTGCAAGGTGCAGAAGTCCCCTAAGGGCAAGCAGATTCTCTGCTGACAGGAGAGAGGCTGACACGCAGCTCTTGCTGTGGCAGATGTTCTTCGATGTTTTAGTGGCTCTTGAAAAGTTAGTCTGCTGTGCACCCCTCGGACCTGGCACCACACACAGCTTCCTGCCTGCGCTGGGGACACTCGGCCGCCCGGTCCTCTCCAGAATCTCCGCCTGCGCTGGGGACACTCGGCCGCTCGGTCCTCTCCAGAATCTCCTGCCTGCGCTGGGGACAGTCGGGCCCTCGGTCCTCCCCAGAATCTCCTGCCTGCGCTGGGGACACTCGGCCGCTCTGTCCTCTCCAGAATTTCCGAGGTGAGACGCGCTCTGCTCCCCAAACACCCAGAATCCCTGGCGATGAGGAGAGAACCAATACCACTGTCCTGCTTGGCAACAGGGAAGCTGGCACAGGAAAAAGTAATTTCTTTGCTAGATCTCTGTTTGGTGAAGCAAAAAATAAAATGGAAATAAGACCATTTCTAGGTAATTGGTGATGTGTGGAAGAGTGAAGTATGTCAGGACTTTGTACGGCAATTTCTGTTTTACCTTTAGGAACACAAAAGGGTTAACATATTGAGGCGGTTATAACTCCCTATTTTAACTGCCAGAAATCCCTAAGCTATTTTAAAATAGAAATATAATGAATATGGTGTTTTTAGCCATATATAAATTTTGCTGTTTTCAAAACCTAGAGGGAAAAAAGGAGCCTAACAATGCTTCATGTGAAAGGGTGTTTGGTGGGGGCATCCTCTTGAGGGCTTGTGTTGTTAGCTTACCTTTCTTATTGACAAGGCATTTTAGAAGAAGAAAGAGTAAATTGGTAGTGAATTGGACCACATGACATCATTAAACAGGTGTGTCTGACAATCCTAATAAGCAAACTCCATCTTGAATAGTAAGAAATGCAGACAAGGTGTGAGGTTTTCTAAATAAACAAACGTGAACAGCAAATGAATCCTGTTACTAAATATAAGAACTAAAACTATAAAACTCTTAGAAGAAACACAGGAGGCATCTTCGTGGCCCTAGCTTGGGCCACTGTTCCTTAGATATGACAGCAAAGGCGAACGTGTTAAAAGAAAAGAGAGATACATTGGACTTCATCAAAATTTAAATCTTTTGTGCTTCAAAGGAAACCATCAAGAAAGTGAGAAGACAACCCACAGAATGGGAGAAAACATTTGCAATTTAAATAAAATAAGGTACTTGCATCTAGATAATACAAAGAACTCTTAAACTCAACAATAAAAACACAATCTAATTTACAAATGAGCAAAGGATTTGGGCAAACATCTCTCCAGACAACACATGGCCAACAAGCCCAGTTGTCATTATAGAAATGCATGTCAAAAACACAGTGTGATACCACTTCACACCCCTAGAACAGCTGTAATAAAAAAGACAGACAGTAACAATGCTAGTGAGGAAGTGGAGAAATTGTAACCCTCACACATTGCTGGTGGGGTTGTGAAATGGTACAGCCCCTTGGGAAAAACATTTTTGCAATTCCTCAGAATGTTAAAAAGAGAGTTACCTTAAGACCTAGCAATTCTATTTCCCAGTATATACTCAAGAGAATTTAAAACATGTATCTACACAAAACCTTGTACCAGAATGTTCATAGCATCATTATTCACCATAATGGAAACAACCCAGTATTAATTAGCTGATGACTGGGGAGACCAAATATAGTACAGCTGTACAATGGAATTTTATTTGACCGTAAAAAGTAATGTGAAGTACTGATATTTACTAAATGCAGCATGAATAAACCATGAAAACATTATGCTAAATTCAAAAAGCCACATATCGTAAGCTTTTGTTTATATGCAATGTCCAGAATAAGCAAACTCATAGACACAGAATGTATACTAGTGATTGGCAGGGGTCGGGGAGAACGAAGCAGGGAGAGTGAGGAATTGGTGTGGGGTTTCCTTCTGGGAGGTAAAAACAGCCTACAATTACTGATGATACACATATAACCCTGTTAATGTGCTAAAAAATAACAACAACAAAAACACCTTAAATTGTACACCTTAAAGTGGGAAAAAATCTGTAGCCAGTCATTCCATGAACTTTGCATAAGATAATGTTCAAATCCAGTTGGATTCCAGAAACCAAGCAGGTCAAGTCAGGCTGCTCAAAGCAAAACACTAGCAAGGGAGAAAATGAAGTCGATTGCTCCTGTGATGTTTTTAGTTATTGGCAGTAAAACCACATTTATTCAAAGACCATGAATTAATTTCATACGGATTCATGGATATTTTTATTAAAAATACAGACTCTCAATGATAATACCAAGTGATGAGGCAGCGGTGGGTCGTGACCCCTTTGGGGGTCGAATGACCCTTTCACAGGGGTCACCTGAGACATAACAGTAGCAAAATTACAGTTATGGATTAGCAACGAAAATGTTATGGTTGGGGCTCACCACAACATGAGGAACTGTATTAAAGGGTCGCGACATTAGAGCAACTGGAATTCTCATATTTTGCTCGTGAAATGGAAAATGGGCTAGCCCTTTGGAAAACCGTTTGACAGTTTCTCATAAATGTTTGCACACACTTACCATATGTCCCAGAATTCCTATACTCAAATTTCTGGGAGAAATGAAAACCTATGTTCACACAATAATTTGTATGTGAATTTTTTCTAGCAGTTTTATTCGTAATCACAGATAAAATTGGATATCACCTGAATGTTCCTCTGTGAGGGCATGAGTAAACAATTGTGGTACATTTCTACAGTGGAGTACTACTCAACCGGTAAAAAGGAATGAACTCTTAATTCATGCAACAACACAGATGAATCTTAGATACATATTTCTAAGTGAAAGAAGTCAGACTCAAAGGATTTCCAGATACCAGTTATATAACATTTTTTCAAAGACAAAACTACGGGGACAGGAAACACATCAGCAGTTGCTATGTGCTAGATGTTAGGAAAGGGGTTGACTGCAGAGTACAAGGAGCATTTGGGGGAATGACTTTGCTGTATATTTGTATCAAAACCCACAGAAACTGTACACTAAATTGGTGACTTTTCTTTATGCAAATTATACCTTAATAAAACAATGAAAAAAGAAAAGCTTTCAAATGCATTTCTCACTTTGAATAACATCATTTGAACATATGGGCCCAGCACAATGATTAAATTAGAAGTTTTGATTTGTGATAAAATAAAATGCTAGTAATTAAAATAAAATCTCTGAGGTTTCTGGAAGAATATATATAATATGTAACATGGCTATATAGATTGTGTATATGTACACACACAGATATACAAAATGTTGGTAACTTTAAGTAAATTATCTGTAGTTGTCTCAGATGAAGAATAATATTGGTTAAACAGAGGCTAAAAAGGCTTATTCAGTTTTTCCTTTAGAAAAGCATAATAATTATATTTAATCAGAAAAAGTTATTAATACAACTGTTGAGAATGAATTATCACAAAGATGGTTTCATTTGTTCTTGTCCCTGTTATGAAATTGTACAAGTCTGTGCAAGCATTTGAGAATTGTTCTAAGAAAAGGAAAAAAAGGGAGAAAAATTTACTTCTGAAGAGATGTTGTCAAGGATTTCATAAATTTGGTCAACAGATGGTGCGTGATATTTATGAGCCCAGTTGTTGAATGTTTAGGAGAGACTCATGAACTAATAGCTGTTTAATACAGGGAAAGAAATGGCATTATCTTGTTTAAAATGTTTCCATGTTTCAAGGTAATATGCTCAATTAATATTTGACAAAGGTGGCAAGAGCATACAGTGGAGTAAAGACAGCCTCTTTAATAAATGGTACTTGGAAAATTGGACAGCTACATGCAAAAAAATAAAACTAGACTATCAACTTACACCATACACAAGAATAAACTCCAAATGGATAAAAGACTTAAGTGTGACTCATTAATCCATAAAAATCCTAGAAGAAACTATAGGCAACAAAATTTCAGACATCATATGCAACAGAATTTTCACTGATACATCACCTAAGGCAACAGAAACAAAGGAGAAAATGAACACATGGGACTACATCAAACTCAAAAGCTTCTGCACAGCAAAAGATACAGTCATCAAAATGGAAAGGCAACCCACTCTATGGGAGAACATCACTGCCAATGATATATCAGATAAGGGGTTAATTTCCAATATATAGGGAGTGGTCATACCACTCAACAAAAGGAAGACAAAGAACCCAATTAAAAAATGGGCAGAGGAACTAAATAGACACCTCTCCAAACAGGACATACAAATGGCTAAGAGACATATGAAGAAATGCTCAACATCACTAATCATCAGAGAGATGCAAATTAAAACAACAATGAGGTATCACCTCACTCCTGTCAGAATGGTCACCATCAACAAATCATCAAACAACAAGTGTTGGAGAGGGTGTGGAGAAAAGGGGACTCTAGTACACTGCTGGTGGGAATGCAGACTGGTGCAGCCACTATGGAAACAATATGGTGTTACCTCAAAAATTAAAAATTGAACTTCCATTTGACCCAGTGATCCCGCTTCGAGGAATATACCCTAAGAAGCCTGAAACACCAATCAGAAAGAATATATGTACCCCATGTTCATAGCAGCACTATTTACAATAGCTAAGATCTGGAAACAGCCCAAGTGTCCATCAGTAGATGAATGGATAAAAAAGCAGTGGTACATATACACAATGGAGTACTATACAGCTGTAAGAAAGAAAGATCTCTTATCCTTTGAGATGGCATGGAGGGACCTGGAAAGTATCATCCTAAGCAAAACAAGCCAAACAGAGAAAGACAAGTATCATATGATCTCACTGATTTGTGGAATATAATGAACATAACAGTCTGAGGAATGGAGTAGTCCTACAGATGTGGAAGTGGGGTACAGACTGACAATCCCCAGAAGAGGGGATGGAGGGGGAGAGATAAACCACAGAACTTATATGCATGTATGCATGAACAATGGACATGGACAACAAAGCTGGGGACAGGGTGGGGAGTGAGGGGGAGGGGGGAATCAGTGGGGGGGAAAGGAGAAAAATCTGTAACAAAAATTAATTTATTAATTAATAATAAAAAGAGAATAACAAAATAAATAAATAAAATGTTGCCATGTTGCAGAGAGAATCCAAGTCCCACTCAGCTTTGAATGTGTCTCCTTTCTGGGTTATGGACAGTAGGAGCTCTTTTGTTCAAGTTATTTATCGCATCTAACTAATTCTTTTAATATAGCATTGATATGCTGGGCAACATTTTTACTCCAAATAAAAGACAACTACAATATGTTCTCATGAATATGTTTTCATCTACTGTTTTTCATATGTAAGAAAGAGTGTCTGCATAGACAACTAAATTCATTAAATTTGTTTATACGTCATAGCTGGATTGAGTAAACCAGGACATTAGTGTTTGGGCTTTCTCGAATCAGAAAGCAATTAAAGCAGAGGGGAGTTGAAGATGCACTTACTGGTCTTCCTGGCTTCTGGGGGCAATTGATGGTGAGATACGTGGTGGTGGGTGGGAAACGGTTTTAGCAACTTTTGTTCACCAAACATTATGTATGTGAGGATGATGTGATTCAAATGTTGACTATAGCTGATGACTATTGAAAGTTGCCCAGCGGCCGATGAGACATTTTGAAGTGGCATTATTACTAGTATTGTAATATGGATGCATTTTTTTTTTTCATTTTCACTATTAGTGTTGACAGTTGAGTCCCTTTCCAAGTTTAAACAGATGGGTGGGTTACAGGCACTGAGATGGTGAAGAGGCAGGAATTCTCAGATCTAACATCTAATCTTTTGGGGGGAAATGTGCAAATGAGGAGCAAAGATTACATGTTTGATGTTCAAGACTGAAAATGGAGCTGAGGTCTTTGGAGCATGGGTGATTTCCTAGTGCTGAAGAGCCTAGGTATTTTGTTTAAGAAGAGGAGTTGAATGCATTCATCTGAATCTGCCAGCTCTCCCCATGCCCCTCCCCATGCCAACCCCCTGCAGAGGTGAACATGCTGTGTGGAAAGCTGCTTTGGGGGAATAAGGTTGTCATTCTTCACCAACAGCAAAACTGCTTGAATGTTTAATTTTTTAATAAATCCGAATTATAACAAAAATGTTTTGCCACTACTCAAAACCGGTCCACCTCACTGCACAGACACTCCCTGACTTTGCCCTCAGGGGAAGAACATTGTTGTAAGGAACTTTCCAGCCTACATGTAAGTGTTTTATCCTTTGTGGGTTTATTTTTGTGTATGGTGTAAGTTGATGGAATTTCAATTTTCCCAATGCCATTTTTTAAAAATATATTTTTAAATATGTTTTTATTGATTTTTTTAAGAGAGAGATAGAAACATCAATGTGAGGGAGAAACATCAATTAACTGCCTCCTATACACCCCCTACTGGGGATCGAGCCCGAAACCTGGGCATGTGCCCTGACAGAATCAAACTACAACCTCTCAGTCTATGGGACGACATTCAATCCACTGAGCCATACCAGCTGGGTCCCAACCCCATTTATTGAAGACACTGTCTGTACTCCATTGTATGCTCTTGCCTCCTTTGTCAAGTATTAATTGAGCATATTGCCTTGGGTTCATTTCTGGGTTCTCTGTTCTGTGCCACTGGTCTATATGCCTGTTCTTGTGCCAGTACCAGGCTGTTTTGATTACTGTTGCTTTGTAGTATAACCTGATATCTGGTATTGTGATCCCTCCTACTTTGTTCTTCTTTTTCAAGACTGCAGTGGCTATTCGGGGGTCATTTTCAGTTCCATATAAATTTTTGTAGTATTAGTTCTAGATCTGTGAAATATGCTATTGGTATTTTAATAGAGATTGCATTGAATCTATAGATTGCTTTGGGTAGCATGGACATTTTAATGATGTTAATTCTTCCAATTGATGAGCATGGTATATGTTTCCACTCTTTTGTATATTCTCTATTTCTGCTCTCAATGTCCTGCAGTTTTCTGAATACAAGTCTTTTATCTCATTGGTTAAGTTTATTCCTAGGTATTTTAATTTTTTTGTTGCAATGGTAAATGGGACTTTTTTTGTTTGTTTGTTTCTCTTTCCGAGAGTTTATTATTGGTGTATAGAAATGTCATCTATTTCTGGATGTTAATTTTGTATCCTGCTACTTTGCCAAATTCATTTATTAAATCTAGTAGACTTTTGGTGGATTTTTAGGGCTTCCTATGTACAATATCATGTTCTCTTCAAATAATGACAGTTTTACTTTCTCCTTTCCAATTTGGATGCTTTTCATTTGTCTTCTTGTCTGATAACTGTGGCTAGGACTTCAACAAATGACAAGTGCTAGCAAGGATGTGGAGAAAAGAAAACACTAGTACACTGCTGTTGGGAATGCAGACTGATGCAGCCACTATGGAATACAGTGTGGAGGTTCCTAAAAAAATAAAGAATGGAACTACCATTTAACCCAGTGATCCCACTTCTAGAATCCTGAAACAGTAACCAGAAAGAATATATGCACCTCTATGTTCACAGCAGCACTCTTTACAATCAATAAGATCTGGAAACAGCCCAAGTGTCCATCAATAGATGAGTGCACTGAAAAGCTGTGGTACACTTACACGATGGAATACTATGCAGCTGTATAAAAGGAGGATCTCTTACCCTTTGAGACAGCTTGGAGGGACCTGGAGAGTATTATGCTAAGTGAAATAAGCCAGACAGAGAAAGACAAGGATAACATGATATCACTTATATGTGTAATCTAACAAATAAAATAAGGTGATGAACAAAATAGATCCAGTGGCATAGAAGCATGGAGCAGACTGACAAATCTCAGAGGTAAGGGTGATGGGAGGGTAAAAAGAGATTAACCAAAGAACTTATATGCATATGTGCATTAACTATGGACATGGACAATAGTGTGGTAAAGGCCTGGGGTGGGATGGGAGCAGGGTAGAGGGGGTCAATGGGGGAAAATAAGGGGAGACATCTGTAGTAATCTCAACAATAAAGATACATTTTTTTTTAAAAGGATCTTTCCAGCCTAGAGGCAGCTTGATTTTATTTTCTTTTTGGATTTTGTGTTTAAAAGTTTATAATATTGTTTCAAAATCAAAATGAAAATTAAAGGAAAAGAGCCAACTTGCTACTTTTATATGAATATATGAGCATAAGTTATTTGAGTTATTCCTGACTATTTATATTTTATTTTCTAAGATGCTGCTTCTCCTTGGGAGAAATTGCATAAGGGCTCTAGGTCTGAGATCTAAGAGTTAGAATAAAATATATTTGGTCTAAAGATTCTGAATCTCACTTTTCAAAGTATATTCAGATCAAAGTTAAGGACCAGATTGTTTGCTTTCCATGCAAGGAAAATCCAGCCCTCTAGTTGGGACAGCAGACCATGACTTGAGGGTGAGGCTGTACAATATTTGCCATCCCACTGATGGTCAGAGTTGATGCAGATAATCTAACTGAATGGATAGAGGTCCTCATTTTATTCTGAGCACTCATGTAGGTACCCCTCAGACATGCCCAATGCCTGACAGACCAAAGGAAGGAAATACAATCCAATCAATTCCTGAATATCCAACTAAAGTCAAAGTGTAGCCCAGTTTGTGTGGCTCAGTGATTGAGCATCGACCCATGCACCAAGAGGTGACCAGTTTGATTCCCATTAGGACACATGTCCAGACTGTGGGCCTGATCCCCAGTGGGGGGCATGCAGGAAGCGGCCAATTGATGTTCTCTCTCATCGATGTCTCTATCTCTCTCTTCCTCTCCTTCCTCTCTCTAAAATCAATAAAGAAAAATAATTTATAAAAAAGTGTAACAGCTTTATCTATAACATACTAGTAAAATCAGAATTCTTATTCTGCAATAAAGTTAGAAAACTAAATGTCTTGGTTGCATCTTTCTATTCTGATTTGCTTCTGGTATAAGAAGAGAGAACAGCACAAGTTTAATGTGCTCAGGGATTAAGCTCTACCCAAAGTATCACATGAAAAAGAAGTTCTAAGTTCTACACAAGGGCTCTTAGAGAATGTTTCTCTCTCACTCAATAAGCTCTGTTCTCAGGCACATGTAGAAAACAAACATCTCTCTTTCTTATTCCCCAAAATGGAGATGACATAGGATATGAAGGAGGATTACTGAACTGATACACATAAACCCTCAACAAATTGCATGGTTAATAGCAAGTGCTCAATAAATGTCAACTGCATCTACTTTGTTCTTGTAAAAAGAAATAAAACAGAAACAGAGCAGCAACTCATTATAGAAAAAAAATTAGTAATAGAAAGCAAAGTATATGTAATCCCTTGTTTTATCTTTTCACATTTTATTGATACTAGCATTTATCCAGAGTTGACATTTGAATTTAGAATGCATCTACAGTCCGGCTGGTGTGGCTCAGTGGTTTAGCATCGACCCATGCACCAAAAGGTCGCCAGATAGATTTTGGATCAGGGCACATGCCCAGGTTGTGGGCCAAATCCTCAGTGGGGGGCATGCAGGAGGCAGCCAATCACTGTTCTCTCTCACTGATGTTTCTATCTCTCCCTCTCCCTCTCTCTCTCTAATATCAATAAAGAAAAAAAAAAGAATGCTGTTGATTTCTTGATGTTAATTATGTATCCTGCTACTTTGCCAAATTCATTTATTAGCTCTAGTAGATGTCTGATGGAGTCTTTAGGATTTTTTATGTACAATATCATGTCATCTGCGAATAATGATATTTTTACTTCCTCCTTTCCAATTTGGATCCCTTTTATTTTTTCTTCATGTCTAATTGCTGTGGCTAAGACTTCAAGAACTATGTTAAATAAGAGTGGCAAAAGTGGGCATCCTTGTGTTGTTCCTGTTCTTAAGGGAAATGCTTATAGTTTTTGCCCATTGAGTATATGGTTGGCTGTAGGTTTTTCATATATGGCCTTTATCATATCGAGATATGATCCCTCTATTCCTACACTGCTGAGCATCTTTATCAGAAATGGGTGCTGGATTTTGTTTAATGCTTTTTCAGTGTCTATTGATATGATCACATGGTTTTTATCTTTCATATTGTTTATGTGGTGTATCACATTTATTGATTTGCAACTATTGTACCATCCTTGCACCCCTGGGATGAATCCCACTTGGTCATGGTGAATAATTTTTTTGATGTATTGCCGGATCTGATTTGCTAATATTTTCTTAAGAATTTAAGCATTTATGTTTATCAGGGATGTTGACCTGTAGTTTTCTTTCTTTGTAGTGTCTTTTTCTGGTTTTGGAATTAGAATTATTCTGGCCTCATAAAACAAATTTGGAAGTCTTCCTTCTTCTTGAATTTTTTTGGAATAGTTTGAGGAGAATGGGTGTTAAATTTTCTTTGAATGCCAGGTAAAACTCCCCAATGAATCTGTCCAGGTCTGGGTTTTTGTTTGCTGGGAGTTTCTTGATTATATCATCAATTTCCTTAGTTGTTATTGGTCTGTTCAAGTTTTCTATCTCTTCCCAAATCCATTTTGGGAGACTGTGTGTTTCTAGAAATTTGTCCATTTTGCCCAGATTCTCCAATCTGTTGGCGTATAATTATTCATAGTATTTATTAACAATCCTTTGTATTTCTGTGGTGTCAGATATTACTTTTCCTCCTTCATTTCTTATTTTGTTTATTTGGGTCCCCTCTCTTTGTTTCTTGATGAGTGTGGCTAAGGGTCCATCAATCTTGTTTATCTTTTCAAAGAACCAGCTCTTTGTTTCATTGATCTTTTGAATTGTTCTTTCAGTGTCTATGTTGTTAATTTCTGCCCTGACTTTTACTATTTCTTTCCTTCTACTTGCTCTGGGTTTTTCCTGTTTGTTTATTTTCTAGTTCTTTAAGTTGTAGGATTACAAAGTCAATTAGAATTTTTTCTTGTTTCTTGAGGTAGGCCTGTAGTGCTATGAACTTTCCTCTCAAGACTGCTTTTGCTGTGTCCCATAGATTTTGTGTTGTTATGGGTTCATTTTCATTGGTTTCCAGGAAGTTTTTAATTTCTTCCTTGATCTCCTTGGTAACCCACTCATTGTTTAATAATATGCTATTTAGCCTCCATGTGTTTGAAATTTTTTGAGTGTTTTTATTGTAATTGATTTCTAGTTTCATTCTATTGTAATGAATGCCATGAAAAATGCTTGATATGATTTCAATCTTCTGGAACTTGTAGAGACTTAGTTTGTGTCTAATATGTGGTCTATCTTTGAGAACGTCCCATGTGCACTTGAGAAGAATGTGAATTCTGAAGTCTTGGGGTATAATTCTCTATAGATATCTATTAAATTTATTTGATCTAATGCATCATTTAGAGTCTCTGTTTCCTTGTTAATTTTTTGTCTAGAGGATTTATCCACTGATGTCAGCGGGGTGTTGAAGTCCCCTGCTGTGATTGTATTGCTGTTTCTCCTTTGAAGTCCTCCAGAGGTTTTTTTAATGTATTTTGGTGGTACTATATTGGCACATATATGTTTTCCAAGGTTATATCTTTCTGTGGAAATATTCTTTCAATATTATGTCACAGTGGACTTCTCTGTCTCTAGTTATGGCCTTCATATTGAAGTCTATTTGATCATATATTATTATTGCTACCCCAGCTTTTTTCCTTTCCATTTGCTTGAAAAATTTCTTTTCATCCCTTCACTTTCAACCTTTGTGAGTCTTTTGTTGTCAGGTGGATCTCTTGTAAATAACATATATATGAGTCATGTTTTCTTTCTCACTTTTTTTTTTTTTTTTTTTTGGTACATGCCCCTAGCGGAAACCGAACCCGGGACTCTGGTCCTCAGGCCGACGCTCAACCGCTGAGCCAAACTGGCTAGGGTGAGTCATGTTTTCTTATTCATTCAGCTTCTCTGTTTCTTTTGATCAGAGTGTTTAGCCCATTTACATTTAAGGTGATTATTGATATGTACTTATTTATTGCCATTTTTGTTTATTGTGGTTATGTTTCTCTTCCTATTTCTTTTGCTTATTATAGCAGTCCTTTTAACATTTCTTGCAGTGCTGGTTGCTGCTAATATATTCCCTTAGTTTTTTTGTTTTTTTGTTTTTTTTGTCTGGGAAGCTCTTTATTTCTCCTTCTGTTTTGAATGACAGCGTTGCTGGATAGAGTAGTCTTGGATTCAAATCCTTGTCTTTCATTACCTTGATTACTTCATGCCATTCTCTTCGGGCCTGTACTGTTTCTCTTAAGAAGTCAGCTGATTTCCTGATGGGGGTTCCTTTGTGGGTAACCTGTTGCTTATCTCTTGCTGCTTTCAGGATTTTCTCTTAGTCTTTAATTTTTGGCATTTTAATTATGATGTGTCTTGATGTGGGCCTGTTTGGGTTCTTCTTACTTGGAGCTCTCTGTACTTCTTGAACTTGTATGCTTTTTTCCTTCACCAAGTTAAGGAAGTTTTCTGTCACTATTTCTTCAAAAATATTCTCTTACCCTTGCTCATTTTCTTCTTCTTCTGGAACTTCTATGATGTAGATGTTGTCATGTTTCATATTGTCCCAACATTCTCTTAGGTTGTCTTCTTGTTTTTTAATTGTTTATTCATTTTGGTTCTCTGATTCGGTGATTTTTTTCTACCCTATCTTCTAATTAACTGATCCAGTCTTCAGGTTCCTCTACTCTGCCAGTTATTCCTTTAAAAGTGTTCTTTACTTCTGCTGTGTCATTCTTTATCTCAAATTGGTTGGTTTTCTTTTATTTATTCATTTTCTTTATTGACTTTTAGAGACAGAGGAAGGGAGAGGGAGAGAGAGAAAGAAACATCAATGAGAGAGAACATTGATTGGCCACCTCCTCCCTGACACCCACTGGGGATTTGGCCCACAACCTGGGCATGTGCTCTGACCAGGAATCAAACTGGTGACCTCTTGGTGCATCGGTTGACTGAGCCTCACCAGCCAGGCCAATTGGTTGGTTTTAAATGTTTCTATATCTTTACTCATGCTGTTGAGGTCTTTTCTCATGCTGTTGAGCTTCCTCATTATCATTGCTCTGAACTTTACGTCTGATATCTTGCTTAATTTCATTTCATTTATCTCTTCTCCTGTAGTCTCTTGGTCTTCCATTTGGGGTTTGTTTCTTTGTTTCACCATTTTGTCTGTCTCAGTGGGTTTAGAGCCTGCCAAATTTTCCCTGTGGGGTTAGTTGTGGCTCCCTCTACTGGGTTTGGATGAGTGTGGGAGGACCCACATTAAACACCACTGTCAAGTCTTACTTTCCTGGGTAGATTTTCAGCCAAGAAAAGGTTCTGTCATCATTTAGCTTTTGCTTAGAGTCTGTTAATCTCAGTTACTTGATGAGACTAGATTTGTAGCCCTCAGCTAAATGAAAAATTCCTCAGGTATAAGAGGATTTCCAGCCGGTGAGGCACTTGCTTACTATTAGACTCCATATGTTAATGAACCTCAATTTGCATTTCTCTGGCCTGGCCTGATGGTGTTAAATTCCAGAGGGAGGGGCCGTTCCTTCTGCCCTGGGCTCTGGGAAGGGGCTCTTTGAGTAAAATGGCTACTGTCCTATGAGGGAGTGACTCAGCACTAAACTTCTGGTGTCCTCCCCTCTAGCTCTCTCCTGAACCAGGAGCCCCGGACTCTCTCCAGACAGTTCTGTCCAGTCCACGCTCCCTCTGGCAGAGCCCAAGGTGGGTGGCTGTAGGTGATTTGGTGCTTTTTAAAAACCTGCTTTCTCAGAGGGGACTGCTTACAGCTAATACAGCCCTCCGTTGCTGTCTGTGGGCTCCCAGCCTGCCTTCTCACACTTCTCTGGGTCCTAACTGTCTCAGTTTGGCATCCCCTTTCTGTCCTTGGCCATACGGGTTCTCTCCAGCTGCTTTTCAGTTGGTCTTCCCAGGTGATTTGTCTTTATTTTAGTTGTGATTCCAGTTTGGTCCTAGGAGATGGTCTGTGTAGCTTCCAATCACCCTGTTGCCATTTTTCCTCCTTCAAACTACTATTTTAGTGAGCACACCATGGCTACCACTGTCCTGGGTATTTAGGAATACTAGTTTCATTTTTGGTTGCCCTATGTTATAGGTAGAATTACTGGCTCTGTGTGTGTATTTTCTTTTTTTTTTTACAATTTTTAAAAAGTCTTTATTGTTGTATTACAGATATCCCCCATTTTTCCCTTCATTGCCTCCTCTTCCTAGTTCCCACCCAACCCTAACCCAGGCCTCATCACCCTATTGTTTGTGTCCATGGGCTATGCATATATGCTTATAAATTCCTTGGTTAATCTCTTCCGGCTCCCACCCCCTTCTCTGTGAGATTAGTCAATCTGATCCTTGCTTCCATGTCTCTGTTTCTATTTTACTCATCAGTTTCTTTTGTTCATTAAATTCCACAAATAAGTGAGATCATGTGGTACTGGCTTATTTTGCTTAAAATAATACTCTCCAGGTCCCGCCATGCTGTCTCAAAGGGTAAGATATTTTTCTTTTCAGCCCTGCATAGTATTCCATCAAGTACATGTACCACAGCTTTTTTTATCCACTCACGTACTAATGGGCACTTGGGTTGATTCCAGATCTTAGCTATTGTAAAATGTACTGCTATGAACACAGGGGTGCTTATATTTTTTCTGATGGTGTCACAGGATTCTTAGGATATATTCCTAGTAGTGGAATCACTGGGTCAAACGGCTGTTCAATTTTTAATGTTTTGAGGAAATTCTGTACTGTTTTCCATAATGGCTAGTGGTTTTCTTCAGAGAGTATAAATCTTTTGCCTTTTACTAGCTAAACTGTGTAAACAACTAAACAAAGATTTGTAGATGAATTGCCCCTTGAATGTAGAACTGGACAGGAGCTACGGTTCTGTTCAAATCTACTCCCATTTGCTGCCGAGCCCAGTGCTTCCCCACTGCCACCCTGTGTCCATGCACCTTTGTCATGGGCCGGACTCCCCGTGGGCTGGTTGAGCTCTGAACCAAGTTGTTCTCTAATGAATTTATGGGCATCCTTCATATTTCAAAATATCTGGTGAAGGAAGGAAGGAAGGAAGGAAGGAAGGAAGGAAGGAAGGAAGGAAGGAAGGAAGGAAGGAAGGAGAGAGGAAGGAAGGAAGGAAGGAAGGAAGGAAGGAAGGAAGGAAGGAAGGAAGGAAGGAAGGAAGGGAGAGAGAAAGAAAGAAAGAAAGAAAGAAAGAAAGAAAGAAAGAAAGAAAGAAAGAGAAAGAGGGAGATTGAACTAAAGAAAAAGCCCCATGGAAATAGCATAGCATGTAATAACCCTCTCTATATGACATATGCAGTATATATGTGGGAGTCAGCTGTACATACATATATTACATATACACACACTGTCAAAAATTATAAAACTTAAAATCACTGGACAAGAAAAAGTTGAAGTCCCAATCACATCTGATGTTTTCGATGAAAAATGTTCAAAGCCAGGACAAATCATCTCATTTTTCCATGAGATGATTCAGGAAAATAGCTTAGGGTGGTGGGCATTGAGAAGAGGCGAAAACTGCAGAAAAGAGAACAAATAGAAATTCAGTTTTAATATCGTTCTCTTGTCTTTGCACATCTCTTTATTGTGAGGTCAGCACGGCTGTCCGCGTCCTTTAGCAGAAGGCAGGTCTGAGTGCAGGTTCCTCGGGCACAGCAGGGCTGCGTGCTGGCCACACTGCTGTCGCTCGGGAGCAGGGCAGACCGAACTCACCAGCCCAGGCAGCCAGCGCCACGGGCTTTGACGGTTTCTGGTGTCAGAGGCGAAAGCTTCAGTTTAAGGAAACTTTTTGCTGAAAGGTGGGCTACAGGATATGCGATGCTTTGGATATGCTTGTTTTGAAGTATGTAAAACTAGAAACAAAAAAGCCCCCACTGGAAAATCCCTCGGATCATAAACAGCCCAGGAGAGCTGGTGATCTGCGTTGAATTCCTCGCCCTCGCACGTTCCCGCCTCGCCACTCACCTGCTAGTGCCCATCAGGTACCCTTATTTGCAGCATACAGAAGAGGTTGCTCTGTATACAGTCACCCTCCCCATGGGACGGGGCTGGGCGGAAGTCTGTGCCTGCGGCTGTCTGTGGCAGATGCCTGCCCTGCCCCGGCCCCACCTCTCACCTCCCCGGTGAGGTTTGCTTCCAGCTTTTCCCAAGAGACAGACCACGGCTGTCAAAGTAGAGAGACACACAACACGTCCGGAGCAGTGGAGGGTAGGAGTTGACTGTTTTTCTAGGAAACAAATAAACTTGACTCTGTATGTGACTAGATTGTTGTTGTTCATGTGGCTGGGAGGTGTCGCATGTTTTTGGGTGGCTTTACCCCTTTTCATGTCCAAATCCACACCTTTCACGCCTGCCCATGGAGGTCTCCGTGGAAAAGGTGACATGGCCGAAAATACTAGGGTGGCAACAATTCGCTACACTGAGAGGGATTTCTTCTTCCTAAGAAATGATGTGAATTCTCCCTCTCTGAAGGCAAGGCCTTTCAGACACGGAGGAAATGGAAAGGATTTCATAAAGCCTGGTTAATTTTTAATGATCTTCGAATTCCCCTGAACAGGGAGTAAGGTTCTTTCACCCTCCAGGAGAGTAAGTACCGTCTTCCCAGGCTCTGAAATGTCATGGTCAAAACCTTCTCGGACAGAAGTCCTCCCCGAACTTCCAGAACAAAGATCAAATATGATAAAAAAAATTTTTTTTTAATCTTCAGAATAGATTGTAAATGACACATCAGAACACAGACTGAGCGTCTGAGCACGGAAACAAGCAACATTCCATGTTCGCTGCCTTTGCAGAATCACAGATTAAGAGGCAGAGCTGGTAAGTGCTAAATCTGAAACATCTCACTCAGATTTTTGAAACAACCAGTCAAAAAAAAATCAAAACTGTCACAGATCTGTCAGACTTTAACAAGACATTCCTCAAATTGTTCTCAAATATCTGTTGCTCAGAATTACACAAGAAACTTGATTTTCTAGATGTGTTCCTAGAAATGTGGAGAAAAAAATACCAGTAGGGTGCCTCTTTGATTGAAGGACTCGGTAATTAGAGTCCTCAAACTATACGTGATCTGTGGTTGGTCACCGTGATTAAACACGGCAACAGGCAGAGTTTGATGAGAGAAAGCCATAAAAAATATCTAGGTTTGTAGCAGCCAGACCTGAGCCCAAACGTGTCTAAAATGGCCACTTGTTCCTGCGGCGTCGGGATGGCCAGCGTGTCCGGAGCGGTCACCGCACACTGCACCTGTCTGACTGCGGCGCAGACCACCCAGAGGGCCTGGGTCTGGAGCTCAGCCCGGGGGCCGCTCACAGGAGGAACACGGTGCCCAAAGCTTCTGCCTACTCACTGGGGGCCGGGCATCTTCCTGCGGCCGCGCAGAGGAGCGCATGGCGCGTATCCTAGTGGAAAGAGCAGCTGACAGAGCCAGTGGCTGCATTTTTCTTTCGGTCCCGTCCACTGAATTCAGTGGTCTTTAGACGAGTGCCTTTTCAGAGCTAAGAGTGCCAGGCGCAGGCTCGGATGCGGTGGTGACAGGGACAGCCTAGCCCTCTGGGCGCGTCTGTGCTGGAGAAGACAGGCGTTAAGCAGACAATTATTTTACTTTATTCATGTTTGGAAGAAGTGTTATGAAGACGTACAAGGTATCAAAAGATTTTCCTTTGGAGTCTATGTTCATATTTCAATCTGATAAATGAATCACAATTAGATACAGGATAAGGGTCAGCCTGAGAAACAGAAAAGATGCCTGTCACGTGACAAATGAGGAAACTCCTGTTCCAAGTGTCTTTTCCACATCACTTCTTTCATTTTAGTTTGCAGAGAGTTTTGTTTTGTTTTTTTCAATCCTCACCCAAGGACATTTTTCCATTTTTTGTTCAGATAGAGTGGAAGCCCTGGCCAGTTTAGCTCAGCGGTTAGAGCGTCGGCCTGCGGTCCGGAGAGACCCGGGTTTGGTTCCCGCTAAAGGCATGTACCTTGGTTGCAGTTTGTCCCCGGCCCTGGTTGGTCATGTGGGTGGCAGCCACTCGATGTGTCCCTTCACGTCGATGTTTCTCTCTCTCTCTCCCTTCCTCTCTCTCCCTCCCACTCTATCTGTACAAAAAATGGAAAAATGTCCTCGGGTGAGGATAAAAAACAAACAAACAAACAAAAAAAACAGATAGAGTGGGAAGGAGAGAGAGGAAGAGAGAGAGAGGGAGAGAAAAACATCAACGTGAAAGGGACACATCGAGTGGCTGCCTCCCACACAACCAACCAGGCCTTGGGACAAATTGCAACTGAGGTACATGCCCTTAGCGGAAACCGAACCCGGGTCTCTCTGAACCACAGGCCAACGCTCTAACTGCTGAGCCAAACCGGCCAGGGCTGCAGGAAGTTTCTTTTACTCCCTCCATTCTAGTAGCCACATCGGTCACCTGGCATGTGTCTGTGTGTGTGTGCATGTTACCTGTGTGTCTGTGTGTGTGCGTGTGTGTGCTGCAGAGCAGTTTAAAGTTCACAGCAAGACTTAGGGGAGCCCTGGTCGGTTTGGCTCAGCAGTTAGAATGTTGGCACGCAGACCAGAGAGTCCTGGGTTCAGTTCCCCCTAAGGGCACGTACCTCAGTTGCAGTTTGTCTCCAGTTCTGGTTGGGGTTATGTGGGTGGCAGCCAGTCGATGGGTCTCTCTCACACCGATGTTTCTCTTTCTTTCTTCCCCCGCCTCTCCCTCCCTCTCTATCTGAAGATAAATGCAAATTTATCAGGTGAGGATAAAAAAATAAATAAAAATTAAAACTGAGGGGAAAGGCCTGGCCAGTGTGCCCCCTGCCCTGATACTGGCCAATCACTGGAGACCATGACCTTGAAGGAGTTCACCTAGAAAACTGATGAGTATTCTGCTGAAGCCCTCCCCTGAAACCTCCCCTAAGATTCCCACCTGCAAGAGAGATAAAAACCCTCAAGACAAAGAACTCACATGCACTCTGGGGAGAGCCCCTGCCATTCCCTTCCCCTGTTCTTCCTCCACGGGCACATATCTCCTAAACTCCAAAGGACCCCAGGAGACATGCAACCAGGGGAGCAGTGGGCAGCAGCAGCCTGTCCCAGGCTAATCCCTGAACCTGTCCCCAAGGCCCCTTTTCTGTGACTTCCCAGAGAGCTCGGGTCCCCCGCTCGGCTCTCCTGTTGCTGCTTCTGCGCTGAGCCTTTTCTGGTTTCACTGTCCCCAGCTTTAATAAAGGTTCCCTCATAGTCACCTGGACTTCCATATTCATATGGCTTGTTTTTCTTACCAGTTGAACTGAAAATAGGGCCGGAGCTGGCTTGAAAGGGCTAGAGAGGTCGTTTTCCTGAGCAATCGAAGAAGCTCCCCTTCCAGCGCTGTGTTCTGACACTGCCCAGGCAGAGTGCCCAGAAGTGTCCACTATGCTGGGACACAGAGCCCAGGAGTCTGCTCCTATGTGGGCCGGGGGGCGGGGGGGGGGGAGAACAGGAAGCTCTTCAGCTGAGTTACAAAGCACAGAAGGTAAATAAAGCTTAGGGACACACAGGTGGTTGTGACTCGTGCTCAGTGGGCAAGCCCCCAGGGCTTGAGCGGTCCTGAGTTTGACCCCCGTGGGCCTGTGGGCTTGGTTCTCTTCCAGCCCCTGCTCCAGCAGCTCGGTGTCTTGCAAATGCTCAGTTTTGGTCACCAGAGCGTGTTGTGGAATAGATCAGCACAGCTCAAAGCCCATGCTGTCCTCGACAGTGAATGCAGGACTGTGAATGCACCTGTGGGGGCATCTTTTGGGGGGTTACATTATACAGAAAGCTAGGGTCTGGATAATGAAAATGAGTAAGAACAGAATTGAAAAAAATGAGAATAAGAGTCGATCCAGGCTCTGCTACTTATCAGCTTAGTGGTTATTTAATCTCTATGTGCCACAGTCTCCCATCTGTAAAATGGGGCAATAACAGGACCACTGCATGGAGATAGTGTTAGGATTGCACAATTTAATACTTGAAATATATATGTGTGTGTGTGTGTGTGTGTGTGTGTGTATGAGACAGAGAGGGAGAGAGAGATTGTTTCATCACTGAGGGGAAAGCATGAAGTGTAAAAGCTACATTCATTTTTTTTAATCAATAAATATGATTCTGAACCACAGCCCAGCACTTTTCTGCTGTTGGTTGGACTTCAGACTAAGGTGTCAAAATCCATTTTTGTTTTACAATGAACTGAAGAGGAGAAAGGCAAGTGTCTGAGGAAGTCAGTCCGACATAAAAATTAAAAACAAACAGGAGATCCTGAACAGAAAACGCACGTTGGTGCCCGAGGCTGATTTCCACTGACGAAGAAGCGTAGATAAAACGGCGTCTCCCCGCAGGGCCAGCTCTGTGGGACACGTGCGATCTCTCGTGCTCGGGACACGCCGACTCGGCGGCGACGCTGGGAGTGGGAACTGGGCTCGGGGACCTCCGGCCTGGCTGTGACCGGGGCTCGGGGACCTCCGGCGTGGCTGTGACCGGGGCTCGGGGACCTCCGGCGTGGCTGTGACCGGGGCTCGGGGACCTCCGGCGTGGCTGTGACCGGGGCTCGGGGACCACCCGCGTGGCTGTGACCGGGGCTCGGGGACCACCCGCGTGGCTGTGACCGGGGCTCGGGGGCCGCCCGCGTGGCTGTGACCGGGGCTCGGGGACCACCCGCGTGGCTGTGACCGGGGCTCCGGCGTGGGTGTGACCGGGGCTCGGGGACCGCCTGCGTGGCTGTGACCACCCCTGGAAGAACCCCTGGGAGCCGCCGTCGTCTAACTCCCTTAATTCCCACCTGTGGAACAGCCTGTGGAGTTACACACGCGTGTCCTCACCACCACGCCCCGCGGCAGGACACCGGTTCTCCAGCCACGCAGACCAGGTGCTCACAGGCCCACAGCGGGGCTCCTCGTCCGCACCCCTGGGCGCTGCTGCCCCCGCTGTGGGTCCTCCTGGGTCTGGGCCAGGCGCCTGTTCCGGATCCACTCGGCAGCGAGGACGAAGCGTGGGCAGCTGGCCTCCTGCTGGGTGCGGGGCCCGCGGGGACACGGGCTGCCGGCCGGAGGGAGCCCAGCAGGGCCGCAGGTGAGCGGGGCGCCCGCAGCCAGCCCAGTCCGGCAGGTGAACCCGAGAGGGGTCTTCCCACCTCCCTGAGCCGCTCCGGTGTGGAAAGTCAGGCCAGATCATTCCAGTGCGCGGAGGGGACACCGCGAGGGCCCCGGCCTGTGGCTGCGGGGCGCTCATTCGCCAGGCCTCTGTGTCCTCAGCCCAGGACCCCAGGACAGGGTCCCGAAGCTGTCACGGGAAGAGCTGGCTGCCCCTCCGCCGCGCCCGCAGGGCTGTCCCACTTCTTCCTACTCGCTCCTTGTTTTCAAGCAGGAACGAGAAGAAAGCTGTCTTTTGATGTCGGGGTGTAAGGGATACAGGAAGGAAAGCTTGATAAAGGAAGAAATAGAAGAGACTCAATCAAGGTGTGCGCGCCTTCTCTTTGCCAGGCCTGTGCGGGGCCCTGGGTTGGCATCTTGTGCTAAATCCTTGCAAAGTCCAGATGTAATTATCTGTGGAAGCTGAGGCCCGGTGAGTGAAAAACTTCCCCCACAAGAGTAAAGCTCATGTCTCCCCAACTCTGCAGTACTTCTCAACCAAACCCTCCCCCAACACCAGGGTCTCGAAATGCTTGCGAGAGGCTCCCACACAGGTGGCTGGGTGCAGGACAGCCGCAGGCTGATGTAAGCCTACGTCCAGGAGGGATCGCAACATCGTCTGCCTGGCAGCCTACAGACAGAAATGTACCTTTTTGAGATAGCTAATGAGCTGTTCAGGGAGCTGACGGCTTCTGGAGCAGAGAGGCCTGAGAAGAGAGAACAGTCCTTGGAGAAAGGGCTGAGACCGCTGCATTTTCAGGTCATTGACCTCAAAGAACATGTTGAAACCAAGCGATCATTCTGCTAGAGTGGTAATTATTTTTAAAAAATTTTTGTTTATTGATTTTAGAGAGAGAGGAAGGGAGAGGGAAAGAGAGCCTCCTGCATCCCCCCCCCCCCCCATCGGGCCCACAACTCTGGCATGTGCCCTGACCGGAAATCGAACTGGTGACCTCTTGGTGCATGGGTCAATGCTCAACCACCGAGCCACACCAGCTGGGCTAGACTGGTAAGATTTAGAAATAAAAATTAAGCAGTGGGTAGGCTTGGCCTACCTTCATTTTTAAAATAACTTTTCTGTTTTAAAACCATATTTGCCCACATCTGATCTGTGTCAATCCTAAACCCAGAAATCCCACCCAGTATCCAGACTGGTGAACCCTGTCTGCCACCCTCTGGGCTGCAGGGCCCCTCCCCCGCCCTGGGCTGAAACTCCCTTCACAACCTCTCTCTCTAGACAAAGGAATCAATTACAAATGCAATTCCTAATAATACACATAAAAGGAGAATAACATTCTTTTATTTCCAACCACAAAGCCTGGTTTGTGCGGCTAATCTTGCAGGTGGTCTGAAGGAGCAGAGGCCTGGCTCCTTGTGGGGGGAGCTCCCAGCCTCTTGGAGGGAGTTTCCTGGTCCTCACTCTGGGGGGAAAGGTGAGCGATGGGCTTCGCTGTGTTTGGCAAGAGAGGTTACACTTCAAAAACCAGCAGATCTCTTCTTGCTGCAAATAAACCCGAGGGTTCCCCCTGCAGAAAGGATCTGGGCCTTGAACGAGGTGGGATAGTAACTGAATACATTAGCCCAGTTTTCATGTTCCAGCAGAGTTTCGTCACAGTTACATTTAGTTCTACACCACTGGTGCTCACACCCGAACTTCTGCCCTCTCCCTGCCCTGGGACTGGGCCCAGAGCAGAAGCCTGGATGTTTCCAAATTCCTTTCCCAGGCCGCGCCCTCCTTGGATTCACACCAGGCATCCTTCCCCCGCACCCTTCCCGGCCTCCTTCCCCGCCTCCTTCCCCGCCTCCTTCCCCCGCCTCCTTCCCCGCACCCTTCCCCGCACCCTTCCCCACATCCTTCCCCTCTCGGAGGACTTTTGCTCTGTCTTCTTGGCCCCAAACTTCGCTGGTTGGGTTTCTCAGGGCCCTCACTAGCCTCTCTTGTCTCACCTCTACACCCACCCCTGAGAAGATTCACGTTCTGGGGTCAGGACCTCCCCGCCTCCCCTCTCCAGCCTGGCTCTTCTCTGCAGCACAGTGTGGCTAAGAACAGGGGTCGCAGTCGGATGGCCTGAGTCCACAACCCAGTCCATCGACCTGCGGGCTGTGTGAACTGTACGAGAGACAGCCTCCCTCTGGGCCTCCGTGTCATCCTCTGTCAGGCAGTGGGGTTGTTTTGAGGACTTTAGAAGGTAAATGCAGGTAAAGCACCTGGAGCAGTACTGGGCATATCAAGTGTCCTTGGAAATGTTAGTGGGTATTGCTACTACGACTACTGTTAGTACTGCTACACTCTCAATTGAGACATCTACCTAGATGTCCTGCCTGGACCCTGAAACCAGAGCTTGTTGAATACAGTTGCATGTCAATTGTTATACATGTTGCGTCAATTAATCCTTACAACAGTTCTGCAATGTGGTTTTCTGAGTATATACTACTGCCTAAAAAATTACCCCAAATGTAGTGGCATTGAACGACCATTGTTTAACTCCACATGTGAATTCTGGTCAGGAATTCCAGCCTGCATAGCAGGGGAACTAGTTTTTCACAATGCCTGTGCCCAGCTGGACGACTCAAACAGCTGGGATTTGATATCAACTAGAAGCTTCATTCACGCCTGGTCCCTGAGCTAGGATGACTCAAAAGCTGGTTTAGCTGGGACTGTGATCGGAGGCACCTACCCATAGCTCTGCATAGGATGTGTGTGCCTCAGAGCAGGTGCATGTCCCACCAAGAGGCATCAGGGGAGCTGGTACTCAAGAACCCAGATAGACGCAGCAGGACCCCATGAGCTGGCCTTAGGACTCACCAACCTGCGATTCGGCCTCACTCAACTGGCTGCAGCAGTCATAAGCCTGCTCAGATGCAGAGTAGGGGACAGAGAGCCCCGCCCCCTTTCAACAGGAGGAGCAGCAAAGAATGTGTGATCCTTTTCAAACATTGCCACAGGCAATTTACCACTACTTTAATAATGAACTAGAAACTTAAGGATATAAATAAAGTGGCAGGAGAAAGATACAGTGAGTAGCTGAGAGAGTCCACATTTGAACCCAATTTTATGTCAGGTATTATTGATCCTGCTAGGCACATTCCAGAACTTCAATATAAAAACTAATATCTCTGTTCAGTTCTGAAAATCCTCAGCTGTTTTCCCTTAAAAAAGTATTTGACTGCCAATTCTTCTATTCTCTTCAAGAATCCACGAATTCTCTCTTTGATTGCATGCAGGTCCAAGTATTCATTTATTTATTTATTTATTTATTCATTTTATTTTTGTTACAGATGTTTCTCCTTTTTACCCCACTGATTCCTCCCACTCCCTCCCTCCCCACTCTGTCCCCAGTTTTGTTGTCCATGTCCACTGTTCATGCATATATGCATATCAGTTCTGTGGTTTATCTCTCCCCCTCCACCCTCTCTTCTGGGGATTGTCGGTCTGTCCCCCACTTCCATGTCTCTGGGACTACCCCATTCCTCAGACTGTCATGTTCATTATATTCCACAAATCAGTGAGATCATATGATACTTGTCTTTCTCTGTTTGGCATGTTTCACTTAGGATAATACTTTCCAGGTTCCTCCATGTCCTCTCAAAGGATAAGAGATCTTTCTTTCTTAGAGCTGCATAGTACTCCATTGTGTACATGTACCACTGCTTTTCTATCCATTCGTCAACTGATGGACATTTAGGCTGTTTCCAGATCTTAGCTATTGTAAATAGTGCTGCTACAAACATGGGGATACATATATTCTTTCTGATTGGTGTTTCAGGCTTCGTAGGGTATATTCCTAGAAGTGGGCTCACTGGGTCAAATGGAAGTTCAATTTTTAATTTTTTGAGGTAAAACCATATCGTTTTCCATAGTAGCTGCACCAGTCTGCATTCCCACCAGCAGTGTACTAGAGTCCCTGTTTCTCCACACCCTGACCAAAACTTGTTGTTCGATGATTTGTTGATGGCGGCCATTCTGACTGGTGTGAAGTGATACCTCATTGTTGTTTTAATTTACATCTCTCTGATGATTAGTGATGTTGAGCATTTCTTCATATGTCTCTTAGCCATGTGTATGTCCTGTTTGGAGAGGTGTCTATTTAGTTCCTCTGCCCATTTTTTAATTGGGTTCTTTGTGTTCCTTTTGTTGAGTTGTATGAGCACTCTCTATATATTGGAAATTAACCCCTTATCTGATATATCTTTGGCAATTATGCTCTCCCATACAGTGGGTTGCCTTTTCATTTTGATGGATGTTTCTTTTGTTGTGCAGAAGCTTTGAGTTTGATGTAGTCTCATGTGTTCATTTTCTCCTTTGTTTCTGTTGCCTTAGGTGATGTATCAGTGAAAATTCTGCTCCGTATGATGTCTGAAATTTTGTTGCCTACAGTTTCTTCTAGGATTTTTATGGATTCATGAGTCACTTTTAAGTCTTTTATCCATTTTGAGTTAATTCTTGTGTAGGGTGTAACTTGATGGTCTAGTTTAATTTTATTGCATGTAGCTGTCCAATTTTCCCAACACCATTTATTAAAGAGACTGTCTTTACTTCATTGTATGCTCTTGCCACCCTTGTCAAATATTGACTGAGCATATTGTCTTGGGCCCATTTCTGGGTTCTCTATTCTGTTCCATTGATCTATGTGTCTGTTCTTGTGCCAGTACCAGGCTGTTTTGATTACAGTGGCTTTGTAGTATAACCTGAAATCTGGTAATGTGATCCCTCCAACTCTGTTCTTCTTTTTCAAGATTGCTGTGTCTATTCAGGGTCTTTTTTGATTCCATAGAAACTTTTGGAGTGTTTGTTCTAGTTCTGTGAAGTATGTAATTGGTATTTTGATGGGGATTGCATTGAATGTATAGATTGCTTTGGGTAATATGGACATTTTAATGATGTTAATACTTCCAATCCATGAACAAGGTATGTGCTTTCACTTTTTTATATCTTCCTCTATTTCTTTTTTCAATGACCTGTAGTTTTCTGTGAATAGGTCCTTTATTGCTTTGGTTAAGTTTATGCCTAAGTATCTTAATTTTTTTGCTGCGATGATAAATGGGATTTTTTTTTTAGTTTATCTTTCTGTGAGTTCATCATTGGTGTATAAGAATGCCAATGATTTCTTGATGTCAATTTTGTATCCTGCTACTTAGCCAAATTCATTTATTAAGTCTAGTAAATTTTTAATGGAGTCTTTGGGGTTTTCGACGTAAAATATCACGTCATCTGTGAATAATGACAGTTTCACTCCCTCTTTTCCAATTTGGATCTCTTTTATTTTTTCTTCCTGTCTGATTGCTGTGGCTAAGACTTCCAGTGCTATGTTAAATAAGAGTGGTGAACGTGGGCATTCTTGTCTTGTTCCTGTTCTTAAGGGAAATGCTTTCAATTTTTGTCCATTGAGTATGATGTTGACTGTAGGTCTTTCATATATGGCCTTTATTATGTTGAGATATGATCCCTCTATTCCCATGTTGATGAGCATTTTTATCAGAAATGGATGCTGGATTTTGTTGAATGCTTTTTCAGCATCTATTGATATGATCATGTGGTTTTTATTCTTCATTTTATTTATGTGTGTATCCCATTTATTGATTTGCAAATATTGTACCAGCCTTGCATCCCTGGAATGAATCCCACTTGGTCATGATGAATACATTTTTTGATGTATTGCTGGATTCTATTTGCTAGTATTTTATTCAGGATTTTGGCGTCTATGTTCATCAGGGATATTGGCCTGTAATTTTCTTTCTTTGTAGTATATTTATCTGGTTTTGGAATTAGAATTATTCTGGCCTCATAAAAAATATTTGGAAGTCTTCCTTCTTGAATTTTTTGAAATAGTTTGAGGAGAATGGGTGTTCGTTCTTCTTTGAATGTTCAGTGAAATGCCCCCATGAAGCCATCTGGGCCTGGGCTTTTGTTTGCTGGGAGAGTCTTGATTACATCTTCAATTTCCTTAGTTGTTATTGGTCTGTTCAAGTTTTCTATCTCTTCCTGGTTCAGTTTTGGGAGACTATGTGTTTCTGGAAATTTGTCCATTTCACTTAGATTGTTGAATTTGTTGCCATATAATTGTTCATCATAGTTGTTAACAATCATTTGTTTTTCTGTGGTGTCAGTTGTTACTTCTCCTCTTTCATTTCTGATATTGTGTATTTGGGTTCTCTCTCTTTGTTTCTAGGTGAGTTTAGCTAAGGGTCCATCAATCTTGTTTATCTTTTTGAAAAACCAACTCTTTGTTTCATTGATCCTTTGAATAGTCTTTTGGTCTCCATGTTGTTTATTTCTGCTCTGATCTTCACTACTTCCTTCCTTCTACTTGCTCTGGGATTTTCTTTCTTTCTTTCTTTCTTTCTTTCTTTCTTTCTTTCTTTCTTTCTTTCTTTCTTTCTTTCTTTTTTGCTTTCTAGTTCTTTAAGTTTGAGGTTAGATGGTCTATTAGAAATTTTTCTTGTTTCCTCAGATATGCCTATAGTGCTATGAACTTCCCTCTCAGAACTGCTTTCCCTGCATCCTATAGATTTTGTTTTGCTGTGTGTTCATTTTCATTGGTTTCCTAGAAGTTTTTAATTTCTTCCTGGATCTCCATGGTAACCCATTCATTGTTTAATAACATGCTATTTAGCATGCGTATGTTCAAATGTCTTTGCATGTTCTTGTTGCAATTGATTTCTAGTTTCATGTCATTGTGATATGAGAAAATTCTTGATATGATTTCAATCTTCTTGAACTTGTAGGGAGTTAGTTTGTGTCATAACATGTGGTCTATCTTTGAGAATGTTGCAAGTGCACATGAGAAGAATGTGAATTCTGTAGTTTTGGGGTGTAACTTTTTGTAGATATTTATTAAATCCATTTTGTCTTGTACTTCATTTAGAGTCTCTTTCCTTGCTAATTTTTTTTTTTTTTTTTTTTTTTTATCCTCAGCTGAGGACATTTTTCCGTTTTTTGTTCAGATAAAGTGGGAGGGAGAGAGAGGAAGAGAGAGAAAGAGAGAAACATCGATGTGAAAAGGACACATCGAGTTGCCACCACCCAAAAGACCACCCAGGGCTGGGGTCAAACCACAACCAAAGTACACACCCTTAGCTGGAACCAAACCTGTGTCTCTCTGGACGGCAAGCCAATGCTCCAACTGCTGAGCCAAACTGGCCAGGTCTTCTTGCTAATTTTTTTCTAGAGGATCTATTCAATGATGTCAGCAGGGTGCTGAAATCCCCTGCTATGATTGTATTGCTATCGATTTCTCCTTTGAAGTCCTCCAAAAGGTTTCAATATATTTTGGTGCTCCTATATTGAGTGCATATATGTTTACCAAGGTTATATCTTCCTGTTGGATAGATCCCTTCAATATTATGTAGTGGCCTTCTTTGTCTCTAGTTATGGCCTTCATTTTAAAATCTATTTTATCAGATATGAGTATTGCTACCCCAGGTTTTTTTTTCCTTTCCTTATGCTTAGAAGAATGTTTTCATCCCTTCACTTTCAACCTGTGAGTCTTTTGTTGTGAGGTGGGTCTCTTGTAAACAACATATATGTGACTCATGCTTTCTTATCCAGTAGCTACTCTGTTTCTTTTTGTCAGAGCACTCAGTTCATTTACATTTATGGTGATTATTAATATGTACTTATTTATTGCCATTTTTGTTTAGTGTGGTTATATTTTTCTTCCTATTTCTTCTACTAACTACAGTGCTGGTTTGGTGCTAGTGTATTTCCTTAGCCTTTTTTTTTTTTTGTCTGGGAAGCTCTTTATTTGACCTTCTATTTTGAATGATAGCCTTACTGGGTAGAGTAGTCTCAGATTCAGATCCTTGTTTTTCATGACCTTGATTGCTTCTTGCCACTCCCTTCTGGCCTGCAGTGTTTCTGTTGAGAAGTCAGTTGAGAGCCTTATGGGGGTTCCTTTGTAGGAAACCTGTTGCTTATCTCTCACTCTTTTTAGGATTCTCTCTTTGTCTTTAATTTTTGGCATTTTAATTACTATGTGTCTTGGTGTGGGGCTGTTTGGGTTCTTCTTACTTGGGGCTCTCTGTGCTTCTTGAACCTGAATGCCTTCTTCTTTCACCAAATTAGGAAATTTTTCTCTCACTATGTCTTCAAATATATTCTCTAACCCTTGCTCATTTTCTTCTTCTTTGGGGACTCCTATGATGAAAATATTATCACATTTTCAGTTGTCCCACAGTTCTCTTGAGCTGTCTTTCTGTTTTTTAATTGTTTTTTCCTTTTGGTTTTCTGATTGGTTGATTTTTTTCTACCCGGTCTTATAATTCACTGATCTGGTCGTCAGCTTCCTCTCCTCTGCTGTTTACACCTTTCAATATGTTCCTTATTTCTGCTAAGTCATTCTTGGTGGTTTTTAATTTCTAATTGGTTGATTTTCAACATTTCTATATCTTTACTCATAGTGTTGATGTCCTTACTTATTACTATGCTTAACTGCACCTCATTCATCTCATTTTCGGTAGAGGTCTCTTGTTCTTTCATTTGGCATTTGTTTCTTTGATTCACCATTCTGGCTATCTCAGTAGGCTTTGGAACCTGCCAAATTTTTCCTGTGGGTGTTAGTGTTCTGCTGTCTGTGGCTCCCTCTACTAGGTTTGGATGAGCGAGGGAGGACCCACGTTAAACACCACTGTCAAGTCTTACTTTCCTGGGTAGAGTTGCTAGCCCAGGAATGGTACAGTTATCCTCCAGCTTTTTGCCTGGAGGCTATCAGTAGTGGTCACTTGAAGAGTCTTGGGTTCTCAGTTGAATGAAAAACTCCCTCAGGTGTTCAGTGTAAGGGGATTTCCCCAGGGTGGGGCAGATGCAGGTTGTTAAGGGGTCTCAATTTGCATTTCAATGGCCACTGGGTGGTGTTGAATCTCTGAGGGAGGGGCCGCCTCCTCTTCTCAGAGCTCTGGGAAGGAGTAAGATGGCCTCCGTCCTGTGTGGCCACAACTCAACCAAAGCTCTGAGCACCCCCCAAATCCCGAGTGTCCCCACAGTGTTCCAGTCCAGTCCGCCCTCCCTCTGCCAGAGCTGAAGGTGAGTGGCTGTGGCTATTTTAGCCTCTGTCCCTGCTCTGCACTGTGGAGCCGCTTGGGAGCCACCCCCAAGGGTGCTGTTCACAGCTAAGACCACTGCTGTCCATGGGCTCCCAGCCCCCATCTTGTGCCTTCGTAATCCTACCAGGAACGATTCAGTGTCCCTGGTTATATGGTCCTCACAAGCTGCTTTTCTGCTGCTTTTTCACGACAATTTGTCTTTATTTTAGTTGTAATTCCAGTTTGGTCCTGGGAGATGGTCTGTGTAGCTTCCATTCACTCTGTCGCCATTTTGGAATCTCTCTTGGTTGCAGTTTGTCCCCAGCCCCTGTTGGGGTCGTGTTGTTTCTTTTTTTTTATATTCATCCCTTTCTCCTGTTGGGGTCGTGTTGTTTCTTTTCTTTATATTCATCCCTTTCTCCAATAAAATCTTGTGGTTAAATAAATTTAATACAGTTGAAATTTTTAATTTAATTTCACGTCATTTATAATGTACATGTTACTTCTCCTAATCATTAGCTTTCTATATACTTTCTAATTTATTCAACCAATATTTACTAAGTTCCTTATGTGTATTAAGTATGGACTCTGCTAGGTTCTAGAAATGAAGAAACATGAGATAGAAATCTCTACTTCAACCAATTTATACTTTAATGCGGTAGACAGACATGTAGGCAACAAAAATCAAAATTCAATTTAAGTGCTACACTAAGATAGAGCAAAATAAAGGACACTTTATAGGAAAGGCAGCCTGAGAGGTAAGGAAAGTGTCCTGAAATGAAATCATTCAGACTGGAGCTGAGTCTTGAAAGGTTAGAGACCTCACCTAACCATCTTGGTCTCTGGGTCACAGTCTTCCTGCCTGGCTTCATCAACCAGGGCAAACACTGTTTACTGAGCATGTGCACAGGACTCTGGTCTGAGTCCTGGCTGAATTAACACTCTTCCCCCTCAACAAGGATGAGTCCCCACCCTCAAAGTGGGGTTCTCCACCAGTCAGAGCTCATCCAGTGGCACAGAAAGTGTTGTACGGGTCAGACTGTTCCGATCATGAGGACTAAGTTTTCTTTTTATCTAATTCATCTTTATTTTTGAATGTATTAGAGATGTCCTTCCCCCTTTTTCCCCCATTGATTCCTTCCTCCTCAATCCTGCCCCCCTCCAGCCTTCCCACATTGGTTATGCTTATATGCATCGAAGTTCTTTGGTTTATCTCATCCCGCCCTCCATCCCCCCTTCCCTTTGAGGTTCATCACTCTAACAATCAATTTGTACTTCTTAATTCATCTTTTTTACCCACCCTTCCAGCCCCCACTCATCTGGCAAGCAACAAAAATTCTCTGTATCTATGAGTCTGTTTCTGTTCTGCTTGCTCATTTTGTTTGTAGATCCAATTGTTGACTGATATGTATTAATTGCCATTTTATTGTTTATATTTTTCTTCTTCTTCTCCTTCAAGAAGACCCTTCAACATTTCATATAATACTGATTTGGTGGTGATGAACTCCTTTAGCTTTTTCTTGTCTGGGAAACTCTTTATATGTCCATTGACTCTAAATGATAGCTTTGCAGGATAGAATAGTCTTGGTTGTAGATTGTTGCTTTTCATCACCTTGAATATCTTTTGCCACTCCTTTCTGGCCTGCAAAGGTGTTTTTTGTTTGTTTGTTTGTTTGAGAAATCAGCTGACAGTCTTATGAGAGCTCCTTTGTAGGTAATGAACTGCAGGACTAAGTTTTGTTAATTTTTGTTTTGCATACTGGTGTAGAAGATAATTATTTAGTCAACTGTGTTTTGAACACATCTCCACCCCACTTCACTCCAACATCTCATTTATTCAGCAAGTCAATAAATCTTGTCTCCCTCTCACTTTCTGAGTGTAGCTACTTCTCATAAGCCCCACTGGGTCTTTTGCTTTTATTTTGGATACTTCAGTCTTGACATAAGACTGGTAGCTCTGCAGCCGGTCGGTTTGTATATTACTGAAACACTGTTTTCTTTTCTCCCTTGTGTGGGTTCTCCTGCCTTTTACATTCATCAGACGCATAGAATGCTCACAGTCCCATGGCTTCCACATCAGCTCTGTCCAAGGAAGATTGGCCCCTGAGGTCACCACTATGACACAGAGAAGCAAGGGTCCCCAGTTCTACCACAAAAGTACTAGGGAACTTCTTCTTTAAATCCTGTCTTGACTGGTAAATATCCTGAAAGACAGTTTCTTTTAGAGACTAAGATTCCTGGGTGATTTCTTTTCCAGCAGAATAAGATAAAATCATCTGAGCCAGGGGTGGGGACATCCGGCTAATTCAGTACCAGCTCACAGCACACGCCTCACCAAATGAGCCTAACCAAATAGAGCAGGCTGATCTCTAAGCTGATAATTTTTTATGGCCTATGAATGATGTTATAAATATCCAAATGACCCTTGGCAAGAAAAAAGGTTCCCCACCCCAGATTCTAGTCTATAAATTACAAATTAGTATGTCACAAACTTAAATTTTCAGGCCTACTTTGACTAGCCCGATAGACTTTTTTGGCATTCACAAAATTTTTAAATGAGTTGCCCACATTTAAAAAAAAAAAAAAATTCACATAAAATTCTGAATTTCCAGTGTTTTGTTTTTTTTTTTAATAAGAAGACTTGGCATAATTCAGCCCACATGCCAATTCGAACAATTACTGAGGAAGTAATCGCTACACTCTGAAACAGAGCCACGTTCTCTGTCTCCTCTGAGCCCTACCCAGGGAATCCTTGCAAGGATTTATTTTCTGTTCCTGACAGTCCAACCCCTTTACCGAAAGAGTAACTGAGATTTCCCAGAGAGACCTGGAGATTTCCCTGGGAGTGAGCTGGTTGTATGACCAGAACAAAACGTCCACCCGGCTCTTTCCCCCTGCAGCGTGGTCTGTCTCTCGCGGACACCCGCGTTAGCTGCTCAGGCTGCAGAAGGACAGACATCGAACCCCAAGCCAAGGGTGGTCGCGGCTTGAGATCTCACACTGAGCTTTGAGTGAGATTTTTCACTTCTCTCTTCCTGGCCTGTTGCAACCGGTGACTGTGCATAGAAGGCACCTCTATTCTGGTCCTTGAGCGTCAATATCCAGAGAGGGCCGGGTACTTCCTACTCTGGTGACTTCTCTGTACCGTGAGCACACAGTCTGCTGGGAACAGTATGTCAGCGTCACAGATGCAGATTGTCACTGTGCCTTGGGTTGGCGGGGCCCAGTCAGCAGACGTCGCAGCACACTCCGAGTCGTGCCGTAGACGCCCTGGGTTCTGGGGGGTCGCAGCCCCCGGCAGGAGGGAGCTGGGACTCGGGAGCAGCTTCAGGCCAGCAGCGGCTTCCAAGAGAGAGGCTTCCCTGTCCCCCCGACGGTTGGCGGCTGTTATTAGTCCTAGTGTTCCCCGGGAAGCTGTGCCTAACAGAAGGTAGTGCCTCTGGAGCTGTGAGTGAAGGAGAGGCCGTCCTAACAAAGCACAAGCATTTCAGGTTGGCTGGAGGCTTTCTGTAACCCTCTTCTTCCCCTCGAGATGCCCAGGCCGGCACAATGAGGTGCTTTGTGCGGCTCGCCCAGTTTGACTTGGCACCTCGGTCACAAAGAGCATGTGCCGACTGTCACAGGCCTTCGGGGAAGCGTCCCCTCGTGTGCTGCCTGGTCCCTGGCGGGGCTCAGAGGCCCCTCCCGCAGCAGGGAGCTGTGGCCCATCCGACTTTCAGGCCAGACCATCCTTCCTGCACGTCTGATGTGCTGCTTTAAACCCAGACGCCTCCTGGCACCTAGAACTGTAAGGTAAGCAGTGCTCAGCCACGGTTCTCCATTCTTGAACTTTGAAACTATGACTGTAATTTGAGGACGTTGCTTGCAAGTCTTTGTTGTTTAATGGGAAACTTTAGCAGCTGCCTCTCCGGCTGCCTTTCAGAATCACAGCTCTGTCAAGCGAGCACACACAGCTCCGACTAGAAAAGTTCAAAGCTACTGATTCAAAACTGAGACTTCTTCCATAATAAAATAGTCATGCAGGCTCACACTTTGAAATGCCTTTAGAAGTGCCGGGATGGTCCGGGCTTTCTCTCTGCTCTCAAGCAGTGTAATCCGTGTCCTTTAAACTTGGATGGAATTATCTTCGCCACTTGAAAATGGATCTGTGTACAGGACTGATCCCACAGAGAGAAACCCCAGCGGAATTGCAACCAAATGTCAGTTCAGGGCTGTGGGTCCTCATCTTGAGTGTCACCTGGTGCTTAGACCTGGCAGGGGACTCGTGAAGTGTGGCTGCTACAGCTGCTGGCTCTGCTGGTTAAGACGTGGAAAGTCTGCTGGGGTGAGGTGTGCTGTGTGCCGGCCAGGTCCCGGTGACTGTGGCACATTAAATGGTGAAGCTGGAAGTTACTGGAAGCCAGAGGTTTGTCAGACAAAATGACATGGAACAAGCCTAACCGTATACAAGGCAGTTAGTTACTTGTCTAAGTTTGTTCACAAAGTCCAGTGTTTCTGTGGACATTTACAGAAGCTGTTCGTGTTTTTGTCCAAGTTTGTAAGATGCTGAATCTTTTCTCTGTGCACGGGAGACCATAGGAGAGAAGACCGAGGCGAATCACGCGGTTTCATTTCACTTAGACCTTTGCCCAGATGTCTCCCTCTCTCACACTGCCTTGGTCAGCCCCCAGGGGCTGGGGTGACGGTGGCTATCTCGAACTCCCCCGAGGTCTCCACCCTGTTCTGTGCTCTCTGGGGGGCAGCCAGTGTACACCCACACAAATCAGCGAGCCTCCTGCTCATCATTGTCTTTCTCACGTGGACAGTTGTCTGCGGTTGCAGATCACCCCGGCACATGCTCCTGTGACCCAGCTTCTCCCAGGTCCTGGGAGGGAAGGGGAACCCCAGAGGGCTGTGGGCATTCACAGCAAGTCTGGAGGAGCAGCAGTGGGGGGCCTGGCCTGGACGCCATCTCTCCCCCCGAGGCATCTCCCTTCCGGGAGGCATTTCCACACACCTCCCCTTGGAACCGCATTGCCAAGTAGCTGCGCACACGTCAGGCGAGGTGCTCATTCACTCTAGGGTTAGAATGGAGACACTACCTCTGGCCTGGAAGAAAGACACCGCCCCGGCACCAATAAAGAATGTGGGGTCTTAGTGGCTACCTGAGGATTTTCTCCTCCTCTTTCTCTGTTTCTTGCTGGTCTGGGCACACACTTGTAAAATGGCTTGAGCCCAGGAAGTGAGACCTGGGCTGTTGGCTCCGTGCAGCCCAGACACCTGGGGGCCAGGCTCGGAGGACAAGCAGGGGGCCTAAGTTGGCACTCAGGGTGCCACGACCTTGCAGAAAAAGTTACTCTTAACTAGACAACATTTCTACACATCTGCCGTCCAAATATCCTGCTTCTGAGACTAAATATTTAGGCAATATGTTAGCGTCATTAACCAGACACAACGTCACAACTGCTCTTAGTAATTCCTCTTCTTGTTCCAACAAAATTAAAAGCAAAATATAGGTGGGGGGAAGGAGCGGGGAGACAAAGGTGAAATATATTGCCTATGTCCGCTAAGGGAAAATTGCTTAATCAGGAACCAGAAAAAATAATCAAGGTTTCTCTATTAATTTAATCGAAAAGGGGAGTCACTCAGATCCTTGTGTTTTTCATCTCTGACCGTCCCAGTTCTTCCACATCGCTGCATTCAGACCTGGTTTCTCAGTACTTGAATGCTTGGGAGCAGTTCCCAAACAGGTAGACAAAGGGACTGGAAGTGTGTGTTTGAATAAAGACTCCTCCGTCATCTTAACAACTAAACCCTGATGAAATCACCACCATCCCAAAACTCACACTCACAGAATATCTCATTTGCCTGCAGAGCAAAGAGTTCCCTTTATTTGTGTTATTTTTTGTTTTCATTCTTTATAAAATGAATGAAAGCCTGAAGGAACAGTCGAAATGAACTACTGCAGGGTCACGTCCCCGTGTGGCAGGCTCCCTCGACGTTCTGCAGGTTCCCCGAGACTGTTCAATGCTGGGACAGACTACGGCTACTCTACTGAGCGAACCCTGGGACTCAAGTGCGGAGTCTTTTCCAGACAAGATGGAAAATAATTGCAGTGTGTTGTCTTATATGCTGTGGTATATTAAGCAAAATCATATGCCCTATGATCTCTGTGCCTGGCAGTGGCCCCTGGAGGACGGGGCACAGTGGCCGGTGACTTACAGGAGCTTGGTGACTCCCCCACCCCTGTCCCGCAGACAGCCATGCCTATAAACCAGGAGGGAAGAGCCAGAACCCATTAAACGTGCTGATCTTTCAAGCACAGTAATAACAGAAAGACGAGCCCACGGAAAAATAACACTGGGAAACCTGGGAAGGAGCATATTAAATGTCTGTCATATCCTAGAACTGATTCTGTCCAGATGCCAAAGGGTGGAGAAGTTGAGCTATTTTCTTGAGAACTGGTCAGTGCAATATACTTGGAATAAGAACTTGGACAGCATCCTAGTCGAGTTTGTCAGCACTTATTTTCAAGTAGGAGCTTATTCCCAGTGGGTGTTTTTAGACGCTTCAAAAGGAACGTATACATACTGTTAAATTTCCTCAAACTGGCAAGATGCTAAAATGGATGGTTAGAGGGATGGATTGCAGGAAGTCCCAGAGACATGCGTACATTCTCTAAAAAGGAAATCATCAGCCCAGCCTGGGCTGGTTTGGCTCAGCAGTTAGAGCATCAGCTTGCAGACCGAAGGGTTGAAGTTTCGATTCCCAGTCAAGGCCATGTACCTGGGTTGCAGGTTTGATCCCTGGCCCCAAATGGAGTCATGCAGGAGGCAACCAATCGATGTGTCTCTCTTACATTGATGTGTCTTTCTCACCCTCTCCCTGCCTTGCACTCTTTCTTTAAAACAAATCAATGGAAAAATATCCATGGGTAAGGATTAACACACACAAAAAAGGAAATCATCAGAATAGGCACTCTTTTTTCTTTAGTATATTATTAGCCCAGTAGATGGACAGCATGTAATTTAGCCTAAAGTAATTTGGTTAAAGAAAATTGGTCAACACAATAAATTAGTTGGAAATGAATATCTTCCACCATCACATGCTTGAGTATGGGTGATAAGACATGGGACAGCGTTACTGTGCCATGAATATCTGCAAACTAACATTATTTTTGCAGTTTTCAGAACTTTTGCTGTTATCATTATATATATATATATATTGATTTCATCTTCAAATAATTACTCTGTCTATATTATGAAAAGTTTGAACAATTACAGTATTTCTTTCAAACAAGATAAGGAACTAATTATTCGAACCTAATAATAGACTGATTGAACAATTGACTACACATGATTTAGGTATTATTTTAGGCTTTTTAAGCAACATATGTTAACTTTGGGAAAATTATAAATATAAACCAGAAAAATCTACACATAATTCCATTTGAATAATGCCAATGATTGCACATTAGTGTGTGATAGTCTTCCGCATACTTTTCCTTTGACTACATGTATTGTACCTATCACATGGTATTTGGAGCCTAGCATGTTTTTTTTTAAAACAATCCATCAGCTGTTACACATTTGTGTTCTTCTAATTGGTTGCTTAATAGTTACATTGTTCCAATTATTATACATTATAAACAATGCTTGATAGAAATATACTAACTGCAAATGAATTACAAATTTTAAAAAATCAATTTATTAAGAAAAAGCAAAATATGTATAAAAATATGTAAGACGAAAAATGGGTTACAACTCTGTCCAGTAGTACACAATAATGACCAGCGTTTAAAAAACATGGACTGCCATTATTACTTTTTAACTAGATCACTGAAAAAAAAATGCCTTCTTGACCAAATTGCTTTTTGTCAAATTGCTATGTCAAATTAAATCTTCCCAAATTAGTGGGAAACAATAGCTGGAGGAAATTCAATGAGCAAAATGCACATGAGCTTCAGTGGGGCATTATGTAATTCCTTCGTGATATTGCTGGAGACGATGAAGGAAGAGGAGCTGAGCTAAAGCAATTAGCAGATTAATAACTGAGTGAATGGACATATTAGAAGGTGCTTCTTAGCAACCTGGGAGGGGGAGTCTGGTGGCTTATAGCAAAACTCTGTTCTTGGTTCTATCCTAATATATTAGTGTGTTGAAATCATCGAAATGCAAACAGGTCTTAACAGTTTGGAAAAGTGCTCTGAGTCTACCTAGACCTATAAAACACAGATACATAGAAGGCTCTTTACTTTGGTCCCTAAGTATAAATGCAGGCTTGTTGGAAGAACTGGTACTTGTGAAATAAGACTTTAGGGGTTTGGTTGGTAGAAAATCCCCTATGGTGTAAACGAAGAAGGTAATGTGATCTTTGATGACATAGTTGGAAGGGTAAGGAAGGTATATACATGGGATAAGCTACATGCCAAGCCATGTGCTGGCTATAATACAAGCCTGAGAGATAGTTCCATCCCCTGTGTGATCTTCACTGCTTGTGAGTACATATGCCATCCATGTCTACTCTTGAACCCAGCAGCTCAAACTATTGGCCAGTCCAGATGATGACTTCTAGACTTCCCACTCCAAAGGATCTTTTTATTCAAATGTTACTGAGGCTTTATGAGTGAATATGGGGAGAAGGGTTGTAGCTAGCCTAGCAGGGAAGGAGAAATATTTGACTCTCTATAAGATTAGGAATAATGAGTAGATCTTATAACAAAATATGGTCAGATAGTCAGGGCCCTATTGGAAAAAGGTAATAAAAGAAGATATTCTGGTTTGTGTAACTTAATTAATAGTTTAGAGACAAATCTACAAATGGTAAAAAAAAGAAGAAGAAAATAAAATATTCTTTAGGCCCTGGCCAGGTAGCTTAGCTGGTTAGAGTGTCATCCTGGTAGGCCAAGGTTTGGGTCAGGGCACATGCAAAGAAGCAACCAATGAATGTATAAATAAGTGGAACAACAAATCATTGCTTCTCTCTCTAAAACCAATAAATAAAAATTTAAAAAATTCTTTATATTATGACATCTAATGAACATTAAAATCCCAGATGGAAAGGAAGAAGCTGTGGAGATCTAGAAAGATTCTCTGAGTTCCAGGAGATGGTATGCAGCACACCAGCTAAACCCAAGCACGAGAGCCTTGAAAAAGCATGAGTACACTCAAATGATTGACAGGCTCAGGAGGGGGTCCAAGACAGCAGCAGCATAGGAGGACATTGAGCAAACTCCAATATACATGTATATGAAGAGCAGTTACTCCTGTGGGACAACAGGGTTGAGTAAACAACTTACTAACAACAAACAAGAGAAAAGCCTGAATAGAGAAGCCTTGAGAACTGCAGGAGCCCCCTGGGAGCTGCAGAAACTCTCTGGACCTGGACCGGAGGAACAAGTGAGTGCCACTCTTACACCCCTCTCCACTCTGAGAGGGCAGATGGAGCTCAACTCTTGTCCTTCGGCCTACCTAGAAGATCACAGTGCAATTCCCAGCTACACTGCCAAAGCCTTTTACCTCTAAGTAAAGGGAGCAAGCCGGAACAACAGTGTCACCGTACACATCTGGCCTGTTAGAAGCTGCTCCAGCCAGGCAAGCCAATGCCCAGGTGCTGTAAGCATCTGCCCTACTCTAGCTGGCTTCCCAAACTACCTAGTACATAAAGCCTACACAGAGCTCATTTTCAACAAAATATTAGCAAACCAAAATCAGCAATACATCAAAAGTATCATACACCATGACCGAGTGGGACATGTAAGTCAATCGATATTATACATCACATTAACAAAATAGAGGATAAAAACCATATGATCTTCTTAATATATTCAGAGAAATCATTTAACATAATTCAACACTCTTTATGATAAAAACTCTCAACAAAGTGAGTATAGAAGAAACATATATCAACATAATAAAAGCTCTATATGGTAAACCCATAGCTAACATCATTCTCAATGGTGAAAAGCTGAAAGCTTTTACTCTAAGATCAGAAACAAGACAGGGATGCCCACTATCACCACTTCAATTCCATATAGTATTGGAAATCCTAGCCACAGCAATCAGACAAGAAAAAAATAAAATAAAATGTATCAAAATTAAAAAGGAAGAAGTAAAACTTATTATTTGCAGATGACAGGATATTATATAGATAAAACCCTACAATCTCCACCCAAAAACTATTAGACCTAATAAATAAATTCAGTAACATTTCAGACTACATAATTGATATACAGAAAATGTCAATTAAATCTATCTGCTCTAGTGTGTTGTTTACAATTGCTGCTTTCTTATTAATTTTTTGTCTTGAAGATCAATCCAGTGATATCAGTGGGGTGTTAAGTCCCCTAGTATAACTGTATTGCAGTTGTTCTCTCCCTTAAAGTCCTCCAAGAGCATTTTTATATTTTTAGGTGCTCCTATTTTGGGTTCATATGTGTTTACATGGGTTATATCCTCTCGTTGGATTGATCCTATTAGTATTATGTAGTGGTCTCTTTGTTTCTTATTATGGCCTTGCTTTGAAGTCTCTTTTGTCACATATAAACATTGCTACTCCTGCTTTTTTGTTGTTTGTTTTCATTTGCATGGACATTTTTTCCCAACCCTTCACTTTCATTCTGTGTGAGTCTTTTTTGTTCTGAGATGGGTCTGTTGTAGACAGCATATATATGGGTCACATTTTCTTATTCATTCAGGTACCATATATCTCTTGATTGGAATGTTTAATTCATTTACATTTAAGGTTATTATCAAAAGGTACTTATTTATTGCCATTTTTATTCTTTATGACTATGCTCCTCTCTCTATATATATATATATTTCTTTTTCTTCTTACAGCAGTTTCCTTAACATTTCTTCCATTGCAGATTTGGTGACTAAAAACTCCCTCAGTCTTTTTTTTTTTTTTTTTCTGGGTAGCTCTTTATTTCACCTTCAATTTTGAATGAAAAACTTGCAAGATAGAATACTCTTGTTTTTAGATCCTTGCTTTTTATTACTTTAAATACTTCATACCATTCCCTTCTGTCTTGTAGTGTTTCTGTTGAGAAATCATCTAATAGCCTTATGGGAGCTCCCTTGGAAGTCATTTACTCTCTTTTGATGCTCTTAAGATTCACTGTTTTTAACATCTGCCTTTTAAAATATGATGTGTGTTGGAGTGGGTCTCTTTTGGTTCATCTTGATTGGTTCCCTCTGTGTTTCCTGAACTTGTATGACTTTTTCCTTCAGCAGCTTAAGGAAGTTTTCTTTCATTATTCTTCAAACAGGTTCTCTATCTCTTTCTGACTTTCTTCTCCCTCTGGTATCCCTATGATGCAGATGTTGTTTTGCTTCATATTGTTCTTAAGTTCCCTTAAATTGTCCTCATGGTTTTTAAGTATTTATTGCTTTTTGCTGCTCTGATTGAGAGTTTTTATCTACCTTTTCTTCTAATTCACTTATTCAGTCCTCTGCTTCATCAAACCTGTTTTTAATTCCTTCCAGTGTATTCTTGATGTCAGATACACTATTCTTCATTTCTTCCTGGTTCTTATTTATAATTTCTATGTAGTTTTTTGTTTGTTTTTTTCAATTTGATGGGTGTTCCCACTAATTTCCTTATATTTTTCACTAAATACCTTTAGCATCTTTATAACCATTACTCTGAACTCTATGTCTGATAACTTGCTGTCCTCCATCTCATTTAAGTCTTTTTCTGGTGATTCCTCCTTTTCTTTAATTTGGCAGTTGTTTTGTTTTGTTTTGTTTTGGTCTTCTTATTTTAGTTTTCTCCTTGTGTTTGTATCTATGTGTTAGATATACTTGCCAAGACTCCCATTTTTCATGATGTGGGCTCTGGTGGTGGCTCCTGTGGGATCCAGTGGTGCATTTTCCTTGTACTACAGAGGTATATGCTCTAGGAGTGATCCTTTCATGGGTTTCATGGGTTATCTATGCTCTTCTGATGTGATTGGGTCTTTGCTGTTGTTGTCCCATTCATGGGTAGGCTCCTCTCTCAGGCTGACTAAGTAAGACTCAGCCATAATCACATCATGTGAGCTGTTGTACAGGTGCCGACAGGACAAAACCAAACCAAACAGGAAACAAACTGGAAAATACCAAAGATCCTGACAACAGCAGCAAAAACAAACACATAAGAAAAGAGAAGTGGGAAAGAGAAAGAGAACAAGAATAATAAACTAAAAGGAATGAAAATAAAAATAATAGAGAGACTACAGGAAGAGTAATAGGGCAGAAGAAAAGATTCTGAAAGGAGAGGAGGGAGAGCAAAAAAATACAAGTAGAGAGTAGGAAAAGAAAAATGGAGGGAAAAAAGCAAGACGGAGAAAGAAAAAAAGTTATGCAAAGGTAAACAGAAGAGAGAGAAAAGGCAAAGCAAAAAGAGGAATGGGGCCAATAGAGGTATGAAAGAAACAAGAGAAAAAAGAACAAAATTATTAGCAACAACAACAATAATAATACCAAAGTAATAAAGAAGAAACAAATAAAGATAATATTGAAAAAAAGAATCAAAACTATGTAAAACAAGCCAGCCACATGAAATTATCTAGGCAGATTGTGCTGTCTGAGGCACACTTTTTGGTGCTGATTTCAGGACTCCTGGGAGGTACTTATTTGTCAGCCAATGTCAGGAGCTGTCCAAGGTCGGCTCTCAGCATCCTGTTGTAGCTGTGGTCAGTCTAAGGCTCTCTGAGGACCACCTCTACCTGTCAGCTACTCCACTTCCCCCCTGAGGTTGCTTGGTCTTCCTCCATTGTCTTCCAAAGATAGTCTTTAGGGTGGAGCCAGGCTAGAGTAGCTAAGGGTAGTGGGCCCCCTGTTTAGAGATTACACTGTCAGGCACTCAATGAGGGGAAGTTAATCTCTGCTTCAGAGCCAGACTTCTCAGTCTCCACCATATGCTCCAACTCTGGTTCCCCCTAAGGTGCTGGTGCAGGTTCAGGTGGATACAGCCTGGCACCTTTTCTGCAGGAGAAAAGCTGCCCTGGGCTCAGCTGCACTGATCACAAGAACCTCAATTAGGAATGCTGCCAGCCCAACCCGCAGGAGAGGGCTAAGCGTGTCCTCCTGGTCCCAGACAACAGCCTCTGAGGGTCTTACTTTTGGAATGTCCTTTTCTGAGCTGTTTTCCTGACCCCCACCAAACTGCACCCCGCAGGGCTATGTGGGGCTTCAGAGAACAGATCCAAACCATTTCTGGTGGGGGTGGTGCTCCCAGCCTGCGGGGGGGGGGGGGGGTGAGCTCCACTCCTTATTCCTGGGACTGGCTGGCTGAGCTCGTGGGGTTCAGATCGGCCTCCCCACAATGCAGCCACAGAGCCCAGCTCTGTCTCGTCTGCCTCCCGACATGAGCCTTCTCAGGCGATGCCGTGGGACACTGCCCAGAAATCCTGCCCTGTGAAGACCCGGTGCCCTTGCACCCCAGCCCCAGCAGAAGGAAGCAGAAGGCTTACAAAGGCAGGCCCGCGTGGGCCTCCAGCCTCTGCGTGGCTGGTCTCAGTGAAGCTGAGCCGAGAATCGCAGCCCCGCTGGGCTGGCCCTCCCCGCTCTCCTCAGTGCGGGTGGAAAGTCCGTGACCTGCCCTGGCCGTTTGGCTCAGCGGTTAGGGTGTCAGCCTGCGGTCCAGACAGACCCGGGTTTGGTTCCTGCTAAGGGCACATATCTTGGTTGCAGTTTGTCCCCGGCCCCAGTTGGGGCTATGTGGGTAGTGACCACTGGATGTGTCTCTCTCACATCAATGTTTCTCTCTCTCTTCCTCCCTCTCTCCCTCCTGCTCTATCTGAAGATAAATGCAAAAATCTCCTCAGGTGAGGATAAAAGAACAGTCGATAACCTGCCCTGCCGCCAAGGCCACAGTGGAGCAGTCTGTGCGGCTCCCCAGATTCCAGCCCTGCACTGGGTGGACGCATCCCTCCCCCTCCCCCCGCCTCAGTTCGGTCACTGCCTGGGCTCTGCTCAGTGCCTCTTCGGAGAGCAGAGGGTTCCCCCAAGTCACTGCTGGGGTAGGAGAGTACTTTTGACTAACTATTCCTGAGCTGGGAGCACCAATTAAAAATAGGGCAGCTGGCGATCCCTGGCCAAGCCTGACTCTGTGGCTGCGGGTTGGCTTCCTGGGTTGGTTGCTGCGGAGGTTGTGGTCAGAGCTCGGTGGTCACACGTGGTCTGGCCACTGGCCACCTGCGCACTCAGCCTCTCAGAAGGACTTGCCGAGGAGCGCGCCCTCTCCGGCCTCCCAGAGGAGACATGTCAGGGACAGCTCTGCGTCTCCTCGTCCTTTGTCTCCCGCGTTCCATATGTCCCAGAAGTCTCCCCTCGACAAACGTCTGGGCCACTCTTCTTCCCGCCGAGGCCCGTCTCGCACGTCACCTCCGCAGGAAAGTGCTGACGTTCTGACCTCGCTTCACTTTGTCTTCCTCCCCTGACCCCGAAGTCCATCCAGCAATTAGCCATCACTCTAGGCTAATTACCCCAAAGAGCTGCCTTTTGTGACGCTCGGGCCCAACGCAAATGAAACAACACTCAGCATGGCTGTATCGTAGTCAAGATGAAACGTGCAAAAGCTTCTGCTTGACTTTCAAAGCCCCTTCATGTTCTGGCCCACACGGCCCACCCTGCTTTATGTCCCTCACCCTGGGACCACCATCCCCCGTCCTCCAACACCACGAGCCGTGACCTCTGCAAAGGAAGGCCGTGGAAGAGGTTCCCGTGGGCTCCGGGCTGTGCCCTCAGTTAAACCACTTGGTTCTGGGTTCTTGTTTTTAAAATTTTTTTTTCTTTATTGATTTTAGAGAGAGAGGAAGAGAGAGAGAGATATAAAAACATCAATGAAAGAGAACATCGATTGGTCACCCCCTGCATGCCCCCACTGGGTATCAGGCCCACAACCTGGGCATGTGCCCTGATCAGAAATTGAACTGGCAACCTCTTGGTGCATGGATTGGGGCTTAACCATTGAGCAACACCAGCTGGGCAACCACATGGTAAATGCAATATTGCCTCATTTTATTGGTGAGAAAATTTATGCTTTCATAAGTTAAGTGATTTACCCTAATGTCTCACAGATATTAAATGTGAGGAATAAATGAATAAACAATATTTTCAGTTTCTATTCTTAGAACCATGCTCTGAATATTTATGCACCTGACCACTTGTTGTATACTTTATTTTTATGACTGCTATAGAACACCTGGGTAATATAAATAAGGATAAAAAACAAAGGAAAAACCACCTAAAATCATGCTCCCCTATAGACAACCGCAGTTAATATTTTGTATATTTCTTTACAGTTCTTTTTCTACTATTTTAAAATAAGAGATATCAAACTATATGTAATTTGTATTGTTCTTTGTTAATTAAATATATGACAAAGGCTCTGCCTATGTCTTTAAAACTCATAAAACATATTTGATATATAATACTTCATCATTTGTACATATCGAATGTAATGAACTATACTCACACATTAGCATTTAGTTTACTAAAGCATTTCTAATTTTTTGAATGTTGCTATCAATATTTTTATTCATAAAATATCTCAGTCCATTTACTAAGAATAGTTCTAAGATTTCTATCATGAAAGCAAAACTGTTTGATATAAAATTATTTTCTATAAGAGTAGCTTTAATTCAGACTACTATCAACAGTGAGTGGGAATAAACACCTTTCCTCATTCTCACCAACACTGAATTTTATATGTTCCCAAACCTTACTGAGTTTATGGAGGAAATGGTGCCCCATTTTAACTTGTATTATTATTGTTTACTGCTATTGAAACTGAAATTTTTCTGGATCCTTATGAGCTTTGCATATTTCCTCTTGGAGAAGATGTTTGTCTCCTTGCTGGGATGGCACTGGGCTGGGGGGGACTGGGAACTTCGGTACCCACCAGCGTGCTGGACCTTTGTCCTGCCCCTCGCCCCTGGACTGGTCTGAAGCCCTGCTGCCCAGGTCGGTCCTTGGGAAGGAACCTTCATCAGTGTCTGCTTCTGACAGAGCCAGAAACCAAGGGGCCAACCCTCCGGATCTCTTTGTGATCCCGACAATGCAGTCTGCCGTCTGACCTGGGCCACCCCAGTCACCAGGCTCAGACACACCCACTGCGGCGCGGAGGCTGCTGCCCGGGGTCGGGAGCAGCGGGTGCTGTTTCCTTAGCTGAAGGCACTATGCGCGCCTCCTACCTGAGTAGCCTTCCTGGCAGAAATGCAAAAGGCAGGATTGTTAGAAATTACGAGGCCTGCCGTTAAATTTGAATTTCAGATAAATCACCAATAATTTTTAGTATAAATATTTCCCAAATATGACACGGGATATATTTATGAAAAGTAATTGGTTGTGTATCTGAACTTCAGCTTTAAGGTGCATTTTCATTTGCTACATTTGGCAACCCTGCCAAGGGGCAACAATCATCAAGAAACTAACAGTGCAAATCAAATAATTATTTAGTGTCCTGCCTCCGATACGGTAGGGAGAACTGTTACCATCAAAGAACACAACTGCCTCTCAGCCGGGGCGAGACTGGGCCAGGACCTCGGAGGAAACTCAGAAAACCAAAGCCAGACAAACCCCAGCCTCTGACCCTCTCCCGCTCACATGGGGGGACCCGGGTGGACGGGGTCTCAGCCTCCCACCCTCTCCCGCTCACATGGGGGGACCCGGGTGGACGGGGTCTCAGCCTCCCACCCTCTCCCGCTCACATGGGGGGACCCGGGTGGACGGGGTCTCAGCCTCCCACCCTCTCCCGCTCACATGGGGGGACCCGGGTGGACGGGGTCTCAGCCTCCCACCCTCTCCCGCTCACATGGGGAGACCCGGGTGGACGGGGTCTCAGCCTCCCACCCTCTCCCGCTCACAGGGAGGGACCCGGGTGGACGGGTTCACAGACTCCCGCCCTCTCCCGCTCACATGGGGGGACCCCGGGTGGACGGGGTCTCAGCCTCCCACCCTCTCCCGCTCACATGGGGGGACCCCGGGTGGACGGGTTCTCGGACTCCCACCCTCTCCCGCTCACAGGGAGGGACCCGGGTGGACAGGGTCTCAGCCTCCCACCCTCTCCCGCTCACATGGGGGGACCCCGGGTGGACGGGTTCACAGACTCCCACCCTCTCCCGCTCACAGGGAGGGACCCGGGTGGACGGGGTCTCAGCCTCCCACCCTCTCCCGCTCACAGGGAGGGACCCGGGTGGACGGGGTCTCAGCCTCCCACCCTCTCCCGCTCACATGGGGGGACCCCGTGTGGACGGGTTCACAGCCTCCCACCCTCTCCCGCTCACAGGGGGGGACCCCGGGTAGACAGGGTAACACTTGGAGAGATTCCAGTCATAGAGCAGAGTCAGCGGCCAGAAAGTGCTTTTCAGTCATGAGAAACTTTGAGAACTAGTACAGGCAATGGTGCTAGTTCAGAAAACAAAATCCCGCTTAATGTTATGGACATAAAGAAACATGAACCTAGCCACAAAAATCGCGCGAGTGGGAACCGGCAGCCCCTCTGGGAAGGGCCGGTCGGGCACCCAGCATCTGACCCGCCCGCACACCTGGCCTCCTCCCCCTCACAGGTCCTCTGAGCACCTCTCAGCTCCTACAGCCCTGTTCAAACACAGCACTGGCATCTCTGGAATTTAATGGAGATTGTATCCAAGAACAGAATGTGAAGCCATATCAGGTATGATTTAAGCCCACGAGTAATCAAGATTTAAATATTTTATTTGGGTAACAGACATAGTTTCCCAGTTTATGGTATATGCAAAGTTTAATTTTTACTCATTTTGTTGTTGAATATATTACAAATGCCCCCCCTTTTCCCCATTGACCCCCTCCTCCCCAATCAACCCCCTCCTGCCTTCCCCACGCTATTGTAGGTGTCCATTGGTTATGAATATATGCATCGAAGTTCTTTGGTTTATCTCATCTCGCCCTCCCTACCCCCTTCCCTTTGAGGTTCATCAGTCAATTTGTGCTTCTGAATTCCTTCATCCTTTTCACCCATCGCTCCAGCCCCCACCCATCTGGCAAGCAACAAAAAGTTCTTTGTATCTCTGAGTCTGTTTCTTGCTCATTTTGTTTGCTCATTCAATTGTTGATAGATATGTATTAATTGCCACTTTATTGTTCATATTTTTGTTCTTCTCCTTCAAGAAGACCTGTCAACATTTCATACAATACTTGTTTGGGGGTAATGAACTCCTTTAGCTTTTCCTTGTCTGGGGAACTCTTGATCTGTCCATCGATTTTAAATGACAGCTTTGCAGGATAGAGTCATCTTGGTTGTAGGTCGTTGCTTTTCATCACCTTGATTTATCTACAGTGGTGGCGTGGGGAAGAGGGCCGCTACAGTCTGGACTAGCTGGCTGAGAATTTCAGTTTGATAGAGAGAAAACAGCTGCATCTGGTGCCTGAAAGATATGTTTTAAAAATGTATTTCCTGTCCAAATTATGGGCGTACTGTTTTCTTCAATGTCCAAGTAAAAGCAGACTCTGGTCTGCCCTCCAGCTGCGTCTCCACCCGGGGGTTTGCTTTGGCATTCCTGGGATCTTCGGCAGCTGAAGAAGCATCGGAGTGAAGAATAAAAAGCATGTTGAGCAAAAGATGTTGCACCCAAGACTCAGACTTTGTCCCCATCTTAAAAAGTGATTTAAGTTTTTAATAATTTGGATTTCTTATCTGAAAGAAAAGGAAAATACTGTCTACTCAGTGTCCCACAGTTTTTATGAATTATAGACATAGAAGCACTTGGCAAAGGTGAAAGCACTCATAAGCGTAATAATCGTATCTGTGTGCCGCCTATGTTTATAACAGCTTTATTCTCAAAAGCCAAAAGGTGAAAACAACCCAGGTGTCAATCGACTGATGAACTATTCCTGGAAATAGAGGGCAAAGCAAAACCAGACTGACAAATCGGAATGTAGCAAACGGGGAGACAGGCAGTGAACAAATAAATAGTTAGACTACATGGTGATCATTTTTATGGAGAGAGACAAAGCAGGCAAGAGGGAAGGTGCCGGGAATGTGAACTGAGTGGTGAGGAGCAAGCAGGAGTGTGGCTGGCAAGGAACAAGAGCAGACGAATCATTAACTTGGTGGAGTCACTTCACATGAAGAACCTCTGCTTCTAGTGAGCTTCCCATTCATTCGCAAGCGCAGTGCTGGACGTCTGTCGGGGAGGCCGCACCACACGGCCCTCAGGCCTTCCCCCCGTGCTGCCGCGGCAGCCTCTGGGAACCCACTCTGGACCCCTTCCTGGCTGGGGCCCTGCTGTGCTCATGTGGAAATTTACCAACCATTTACATTTGTTGACTCGCTCACTTACTCAGTTATTAAATATCTGCTGTGTGTCAATCACTGTACAGAATGCGAGGAATCAAAGATGACACAGGCGCAGCCAATGCTGCCCAGGGGCCTGCACCTGGGACTCAGAAGCAAAGATAAACACAAAGGATGAAATAAGGTATCTCGGGTGCCCATGTATATATACGAATATCACTTCTCACTGGGGATATCAGGACTGGGATAGGCTGGGAGGGAACAGAATGAGGATGTCTCAATTTGGGAGCCTGGCAGTGATTTATAAAATCTCTGCTTATTACTGACTTGTGTGTCATTAAATATTATTAACTATAATCGCATCGTGGATTGCTGTGTTAAAATCAAGCATAGAAAAATACCATCAATTCTTTGTTTTATCTCCCCCCAACCACTCCAGTCCTCTTCCCTCTGCGGTTTTTCAGTCTGTTCCCTACTTCTAAGAACTTACATACATAACCAACTGACAGAGAAAATAGTGCAGAGAAGGGGGGAAGGAGGGCATCTGTGATACTTTCAACAATAAAGATAATTGAAAAAGAAAATGAAAACTACCATCAATTCTTGCCAATAAATGTACTTTTCCTCTGAAAAAACTCACTCTAGTGCTGCAGGTCTGGTTTCAGTTCCATAGTACTTGGCCGGAATTTTAGTTCATGAAATTTTAAAAAAAGTTTATTAGTGTTGTTAATGCCCATTTATTACAGAATACTATATAAATCTAAGTTAACCTCTCACTGATGATTATACTCTGAATTTAGAAAGACTTAGGGATTAGGTCTGCTGGTCCCATTAAGGTCAGTCATAGAAAGAAGGGTTCCTGTTATTAACCTGTGCTTGCACAGTGTGCAGAAGGGTAAAATGCAGATACTGTGTGTACCTAGTTCTCAGCATTCCTCCTGGGAGGCAGAGATAGGCCAGCAGCCCTTCCACAGAGCGAACGGAGCCCCGCCCTGGGGTGCAGCTCATGGGGACACAGGACTTGGCATCGGAGAGGCAACCCACGAAGCTCGAGCCAGGTTCCCACCGGTGATTCTGTGGATCAGAGGCCCTTTGGCTCCGTGCGCTGCAGGAAGTCCGGAGCTATGCAGATCAGGCAGAAGGTTCTGAAATTTTCCACCTCTGACTGAGGTAAAATCATGAATTAACCTAACAGCTTTTGCACCTGGCAGAAAACTTCACAGAAACTTACCTGTTTTAAATTGTAGTAAATTATATTTTAGCCCTCTTTCTTTATCTTACTCTATAGGCTTTTTTTGGGATATAATTCACGTACCATAAAATTCACCCTTTTAAAATGTACAATTCATGCCCAGCCATTGTGACCCAGTGGTTGAGCATTGACCCATATACGAAGAGGTTGCTGGTTCGATTCCCGGTCAGGGCACATGCCCAAGTTGTGGGCCTGATCCCCAGAGGGAACATGCAGGAGGCGGCCAATCGATGTTCTCTCTCATGGATGCTTCTATCTCTGTCTCCCTCTTCCTTCCTCTCTCTCTAAAAATCAATAAAGAAAAAAAAAAAGTTTTTAAATAATAAAATGTACAATTCAGTGGTTTTTGTATATCCCCAGTATTATTATATCATCACCAGAGCATTTTTATCACTCAAAACCAAAAGAAATAAACAAACAAAAAGAGCCCCATACCCGTAGGTAGGCATTCCCCATTCCCCCTTCCCCAGCCCCTGGAAACCACCAACCTACTTTCTGCATCAGGACATTTTAGAAAATGGAATTATATAATATGTAGCCTTTTGTATGTGGCTTCTTTCACATAGCATAATGCTCTCAGGCTTCATCCATGTACTAGCATGTATCAGTGCTTCATCCCTTTGTGATAGTTCAGTAGCAATTCCAGCGTAGAGATACGCATCACATTCTCTGTACCAATTCACCCGCTGGTGAACACTTGGACTGTTTCCACTTTTTGACCATTATACACATTCATGTACACGTTTTTGCATGGGCATATGTTTTCATTTCTCTTTTTTATATACCTAGGAATGGAATAATAGGGTTATGTAATAATTTTGCCAACCTACTTTTCCAAAATGGCTGCACAATTTTACTATCTCACTAACAACGTACGAAGCTTCCAATTTCTTCACATCCTGGCCAACACTTGCAATTGTCTATCTAGTCTAGTCATTTTAGCGCATGTGAAGGGATGTCTCGTTCTGGCTCTGGTTTGCATTTTCTTATTGATAATAAGGTTAAGCACTTTTTCCTGTGCATATTGGGCATTAGTATCTCTTCTTGGGAGAAATTTCTACTCAAATCTTTTACCCATTTTTAAATCAGTCTACACTTTTACTATTGAGTTTTATTTTCTTATTATATGCTGACTGCTAATTCCTTATCAAATATGTGATTTTTAAATATTTCCCTCATTTTCTGGTTTATATCTTCACTTTCCTGATCATGTCCTTGGCAGCACAGAGGTTCCCCATGTTGTGCGTCCACGCAGTCAGCTTGCTGCTCTGCCGGTGGTTATCACCCCTAACGGCTCCTTACTGTAGCCAAGAGTGTTAGATTCTTCCCATTTGCTTCCCAGAGCTTCAGAACCTTAGCTCATGTGTTTGGGTGTTTGGTCCGTGTTTAGTTAACTCGTGTAGATTGTATAGAGTAGGCATCTAGCTTCATTCCTCTGCAGGTGCATATCCAGTGGTCCTGACATCACTGACTGAAAAGACTATTCTTTCCCTATTGAATGGTCTTGGCAGCTGTGCCAACAATCAGCGGACCATAGTGTAGGGGCCATTTCTGGACTCAGTTCTATTCTACTGATGAACGTCTCTCCTTATGTCAGTGATACTCAGCTGCCAGCTGGTCGGTCTGGCGGCTTCACTCCCGTGCCTGGTGCCTTGCTGGGTGAAGTCAGAGACAGTGGGCTCAGCAGGGCTCCTTCCCGTCCCCTCTCCCCCTACTTTCTCCAGCAGGGCCGAGCTCTTCCTGCAGAGTGGGTCAGGACTCTGAAAGGAAGAGAGAAAGGTGGGCTAGAAACTGATATCTTACCACTTCCAAGATGTTCTACTGGTCCAAGTAGTCACGGAGCAGCCGGCAATAAAGCAGAGGGGGAACTGAGCCTGCCTCTCGATGAGTGATGTCAAACAACATGCGCCTCTAACCTGCCTCACATACCTTGTACCGAACATGATGTAGGCTCTGGGAAAACAAAGACACCGCCTCTTTATGCAAAGACTGCAAAGTTTGATGGTTGTTGTTGGGGTGATCAGATCATATAATTTATTGTCTAAACCAAATATTTTGAGAGGAAAAGGGGTACAAGTGCTTATACTTTGCTCATAATAGAGGCATTAAATGGAACTATCCCAGGCAAATTGGAATGATGTCTTGCTAATTTTGGGACACATTCGGGCTTAATGTATCAAAGTTACAGAGAGCTTAAATTTTATTTTCTTGATATTTCATAGCTCTTATAGTGCAAAAACTTTCATTTTTGAAAGGAAGTGTGTTAGGCAGTGGGTTGAGACAACAGCAACTATAAGAAACCCCTGTGCATTCCACGGAAAACATCACATTCCATCATGAAGAAGGTCGTCTGCCCTCTGAAACTCTGCTCTTCATTTGCCCCATGACGGACTTTTTAAAAACAACAAGAGGGTTGCTCAGTGAAGTAGCTTGTGAGAAAAGTCACTATATGTAGAGATGAACAAGCTCAGAATGACCCTCGGTACAATCCACCCTGCCTCTCACATCCCACCTGCTCCACGCAGCACTGGTGTCTGAGTTCTGCTTTACCTGAGTCCTTTCCAATGGGGTTCACTCTAAGACCCACCTGCTCCACCACAGCACTGGTGGCTGAGTTCTGCTCTACCTGAGTCCTTTCCAATGGGGTTCACTCTAAGACCCACCTGCTCCACCCACAGCACTGGTGGCTGAGTTCTGCTCTACCTGAGTCCTTTCCAATGGGGTTCACTCTAAGACCCACCTGCTCCACCACAGCACTGGTGGCTGAGTTCTGCTCTACCTGAGTCCTTTCCAATGGGGTTCACTCTAAGACCCACCTGCTCCACGCAGCACTGGCGGCTGAGTTCTGCTCTACCTGAGTCCTTTCCAATGGGGTTCACTCTAAGACCCGCCTGCTCCACGCAGCACTGGTGGCTGAGTTCTGCTCTACCTGAGTCCTTTCCAGTGAGGTTCACTCTAAGAATTCAACCCTCAGAGTTCGAGAGGGTAGAAAGTAAAAACTAAATGCCCCAAACGTTTACAATGTTAAAAAGTAATTTAAGCCCGGCTGGTGTAGCTCAGTTTTTGAGTGTCGACCCTGCACCAAGAGGTCGTCGGTTCATTCCCGGTCAGGGCACATGCCCAGGTTATGGGCCCAATCCCCAGTGGGGGGCATGCAGGAGGTGGCCAGTCTGTGTTCTATCTTTCTTTTTCTCTCCCTTCCTCTCTCTCTAAAATCAATAAAGAAAAAAAAAAAATTTTAATTTCGGAAAAAAAAAAAGTAATTTAAAAAAAGATTGGACTCATTTGCAATTGTGTGTACAGCCAAATAAGAAATCCCTGTTGGGCTATTTCTTCATTCTTTTGCATATCCGGACCTGCAGCTGCTTAATGCGAGTCTCCAGACTTGGCACATAAGTGGCAGAGAATAATTCCTATGAACCAAGACAAGAAAGAACATAAAATGTCCCCAGTGAAGTGAATGAAAGAAATTAAAAATACTGTGCTAGGAATAATACTTCAGACAAGCTATATTTTAAAATTACTATTCTGGTTTTTATAAAGCTATATTTTAAAATGACTATTCTGGTTTTTATTCATTGGGTGGGTTTTTTAATGTTTATTGCTTCTGATTAAGTATTTTAAAGTCTGAATGAACTTGCTTCCCTTTCTCTTTGGAGGAGACGCAGATTTAATGTTTTTACCTCTTTACCCTCCTACCAAGCTGATTACGTATTTATGTATCGTCTGAAAACTGAACTATCAAGCCATTATCTGCATCTTCAAGTGTTTTGAAATCTTTTGAAGTAAAGTGATGAATGAATGGGTGGATGGACGAATGGGTGGAGGGGTAGGTAGGTGGATGAGTGAGTGGAGATATTCATTAAAACACTTTACTTTGAGCCTATATGTGTCAGGTTTTGGTTTAAGGTTGGAAAAACCAAAACAAACAAATACTGACAAGATCTGTTCACAGTATTTATATTCTGGTGTAGCCAAAGAAACAGTAAAGAAGTCAACAATGAACGCAATGATTACAGACTGCACTGAGCATCTCCAAGGAGTCACGCACGGCGGCCTGTGGGAGGTGACGCGTTGAGACCACCTCCCGGGCAGACCTCAAGGAGGTCGAATCTGAGCGCAGACCTGGCAGGTGAGCAGCAGAGAGCACGGACAGTCGAGAGAAGCGCCTTTCCGGCTGAGAAAGCAGCAAGTGTTGTCGGGAGCCTGGGCCCAAACCCAAACAAAACGCAATAACTGGAAATTTGCTAATTATCTGGAATCTAGATCATTGGCTCAAACAAAGTCTGTCTCATTCCAATAACAAATAAAACATATTACTCTGAAAACATAAACTGCTCACTAGCTGTGATTTGGGTGTCACCTCTCTAGGTCTCTGTTTTCTTACCAATGAATTCAGAGGCGGCAGTCGCTGCGTCCCCGAGGTGCCGTGGCTCCGAGGCCATCCTTACTCTGCAGAGGGAGAAGCCCAGGCCCAGAGAGAGGGGGAAGGAACTGCTTTCCTCAGGGATTAAAAACGATCACGTGGGAACCCTTTCGGTATCACGTCCCATTTAGCCCTCCCAGTATTCTGGACGGAATTGTGTGCATCCTGTATTACAAATGGGAAATAAAAGCGCACAGGAGTAACTTCTTACATCTGCTTCGCTGGTCAGTGGCAGGGCTGAGATTCGACCCCAGAGCTGCGGACACGAGAGCTTCCTAAAGCAGCTAAAAACTTGGGTTCTGGAGTTTGAAAGACCTGAATTCAAATCCTGCCTCCGTTCATCAGCTAATAAGCCTGGGGGAATCACTAACCACCTGAGACTCAGTTTCTGCATTTAGAAGTAGAGAAATATTATCTGCCCAATGGCACTGCTGAAAACATTAAAATAAGATGGTTTATAAAGTATTCTTTAAGCTCCTCGCTCAGAGTAAACTTTTCATAATGGCAGCTTTAAAAGAAAAAAGCTTTATTGCCGTGGCAAATTTGGTTCAGCAGTTAGAGCGTCAGCCCATGGACCAAAGAGTTGCGGGTCCAATTCCAGTCAAAGGCACAGGCCTCGGTTGCGATTCATTCCTGACCCTGGTCAGGCAACCAGTCGATGTGTCTCTCTCATGTCGATGTTTTTTTTTCTCTCTCTCTCTCTCTCCCCCACACTATCTGAGAAAATAAATGGAAAAGTATTTATTGATTTTTTTTTTTTTTAGAGAGAGAGGAAAGGACAAAGAGAGAGGTGGAAACATCTACAAGAAAAAACATCAACTGGCCGCCTCCTGCACGCCCCCCACTGGGGATCGGGCCCGCAACCTGGGCATGTGCCCTGACCGGGAATCGAACTGGCGACCTCTTGGTGCCTGGGTGGACCCCCACCACTGAGCCACACTGGCCAGGAATAATGGCAGCTTTTAAATGTTTATTATTTCTCTAAGGCTGCATAACAGATGGAAGCAGATGTACGTTTACATGCTCTTGCAATTGCCCCTACGCGATGACACTGCTCAGAAAGTGAAGGTGCGCAGTGACTACCTGGGGAAACACAATAAAATGAAAATAATTCAGAATAAAAGTGATGAAGGTAAACATCAGTTTATTTTCCACACACATTGGGAAAAGCTTTTGGGTACCATTTTACCAAGGGCTAAGGCTGAATTCCATGGGACAAACTTTTACCGGATTGTTCCCATTGACAACATCTTCGTGACAAAATCACACCAGGAGACAGGGATCCAACGGTCTAGATGTGCCTGGCTTGCTGCTCGGGTCCGTCAGGCTACTTTCCAGCTGATAGGCCTGCCCTTGTTAGCATGAAAAGTAGAGTCTGAGAAAGTATTTCCATTGTTTGGTCATTTCCGAACCCATGATGCAGCTCATGATTCAGGTCCGAAGGTCCTAGAGCCGGGGCGCGAGGGAGGAGGTGGGCTGCTGCAGGGGCGCTGGGCCCTGACCTGCTGGCCCCCCACCCCCGGACTGGGCACACGTGGGGGCGCGTGCTGGGAGCTGTCCGCGAGCTGGAAGTACATCATGCTCTTTCTCCACACAAAGTAAGTCACAGTAGTTACCAGTATGACATATTTTTGAGGCAAACTTAATTTTTTTAATCCTTACCCGAGGATATGTTTTCATTGCTTTTAGAGAGAGACATCCATGTAAAAGAGAAACAGCCATCGGTTGCCTCCCCTCTGCACCCCGACTGGGGATCAAACCCAAAACTTGGGTACATGCCCTGACTGGGGATCGAACCTGAAACCTAAATATGCGCCCTGACTGGGGATTGAACCAGCAACCTTTTGGTGTCTGGACAATGCTCCAACCAACTGCGCCACCTGGACAGGGCTGAGGTAACCTTCTTGGTGAGACTCATGAGATGTTTTTAATTTCTGTGTGAGTCCATTTTTCTTCCAAGGGGATCTTTGGATCTTTCTAAGAGACATTAGTGAGACCCCTCTCACAATATGTACCTGAAAGTCAAGGGAAACCTATTCCACATCAGTGAAATGCAGATGTGTTCCAAGTTTTTGTGGAACCGATGAAAAGCTCTTACTTCAGGGTCATTTTATTCATTTTTATATTTGCGGTATGTCGCATACTTCTCTATAGAATTATTAAATGTAAAATGAGAACCACTGTGTAGGAAGAACTTTCTTTCATACCATTAATTTTCTTACCATTGAAAATTTTATTTGACCATGAATTATATTACTCTTTCAAAGTTTTATTTAAAAGCCAAAAACCAAATGAAATATTGTATTAAGTGGTACTTTTTACTTTTTAAGAGCACTTGCATTTAACATTTCACTGCCTAGCCCTGGTCGGTTTGGCTCAGCGGTTGGAGCGTCGGCCTGTGGACCAGAGAATCCCGAGTTCGGTTCCCACTAGGGGCATGTACCAAAAACAAAAAACAAAAAACATTTCACTGCTTAAAGTTCTGTGAGAATGTAACAGTATCTCAACACTCTACTTCCCACAACCCTGACCTGCCACTTGCTTTTTGGCTGCAATTTGGAACAGTTACAGTTGAACTAAATTTAATTGTGTTGAATACTGAGCATGATTTCAAACGTGAGAAATGATGGTCTCGGTGCCTATTTCTCATCCTTATTGCACAAGCGAAATTCTTTGGATGACAGCACAACTACGCAGTGAGGTGTTTATTCCCAGAGGCACTCTGCACGACTTGCCCATTGCCAAGGTCCCGTGGCCGAGGCAGGTGCCAAGAAGCCCCAGGGAGTGTGGGAGTTGGCGGGATTCTCAGAGCCGCCCGGGGTCCTCGGGTTCCTTCATGCTGAGTCATGTTTTCCCTACTCGGGGACCACTAACAGAAAGATGCACGACACGAGCAACAGGGCGTTTCTGTCACCAGGTTGCGTTTTGAGCTGCTATAGAAGCAGCATGGAGATGAGTCTTCCCAGCGAAGAAGGAAGCTTGGCTGGGGAAAGCCAGGAGCATTGGGGGTAGGTGCTCAGCGAGAAGGAACAGGGCTATGCACCTGCAACTTTGTTTTTGCAAATCATCACGGGAGGCTTTATCCTTGTCATTGGACTTAACCGAATACACCAATTTGACACTGGCTTCGATGAGCTTCTGTCTATTTAAAAATCATCATCATCTCTCTGACAATAGTTGGTGGCCCTACTGAGCAAAAAAGTTATTGCTCAGATGTGTGCTCTGTGTCACATTCTTCAGCTGGAAAAGTCACAGAATTCTCGGTTAGTAGCAATAGTTGTCAGGAGGGAAAGGGAAGGAAACCCTCTGTGATGTCGCTGCTGACACATAAAAGTAGGATCTCTCTTAGGAGACGCTTGGGCTTAAGAAACCCATCCTCCCTTCCTCGGGCCTTCCTGTGGGCAAACTTTTCCACATACCGAACACAGCCCACTAAAATACCACTGGTTAGCTTCGGTAGGCAGAACCCCTGTTGCTTAGCAATGAAATGTTTTCTCTTGACGACAGATTCCAGCAAGATGACCCTTGAGGCTGGGGCTTCCTCTGTTCTCCCCGGGGGAGCTTCCTGTTAACGGCCACCCCACTTCCTACTGCACACTGTTGAGAGAGCACCTGCTCACAACAAGGACAGTGGTGTACACATGTGCCCATTCACTCTCTCCTTGTAGCAGATCAGCCCACAGCTTTGTAGTTTAAACAGGCTACTTGCTCACAATTCTGTGGGTCAGCAAAGTGTTCTGCTGCAGGTCTCACCTGGGGTCATCCATTCGAACAGTCACCTGGCACTTGGCTGGGTGTGGATTGCCCGAGATGGTCCCACTGCCCGGCAGCTGGCACCAGCTGTTATCGAGGCCTCTCTGTCCCTGTGGTCTTTCCTCCACCAAAAAGGCTCACCGGGTCTCCATAGATGGAGGTCTCAGGGCCTCAAGGGGGAAGATTGGGAGCTGCAAGGCCTCTTGAAACACAGGCTTCCAGTTCATAAGACAACTTCTGCCACACTCCCGTGGTCAGTGCAATTCACAGTCGTGCCAAGGATCAGGGGGAGGAAGTAGGCATCACCTCCTGATGGGAGTGAATCAAGGTCACATGAGAGAGACTGCTGCATCCCTCTTTGCATGTGATCCCCACAAAGAGCAGCATCAAGTGCTTGTCATAAAGCCAGGGCCAGACTCGCTCTGGAAAGAAAATGTCCATGGGTTTCAGTGTATTATTTCCGATTTCAGGGTTTTGCTCTCTAAGGATGCAAAAGCAACTGTGTCATATGCATCTTGTTAAACGGGGCCACCTGAGCATCTGGGCACCGTTTTTCCGAGAAAAACCCGTGCTGAGCTGCTGTGCACAGCAGAAGGTTACAAGGTCTGAAATGACAGGCTGTGTGACATACACCGTCAGTGCCTTAAAATAACCCTCAGGTCAGAAATAACTGCTTATCCCTTTCCTCACTTCTTTGGAAGACATTTTTTTAAATTAATTAATTTATTTTTGTTACAGATGTTTCCCCTTTTTCCCCCACTAATTTCCCCTCCCCCTTCCTCCCTGCCCTGTCCCCAGCTTTGTTGTCCATGTCCGCTGTTCATGCACACATGCATATAAGTTCTGTGGTTTATCTCTCCCCCACCACCCCTCTTCTGGGGATTGTCAGTCTGTACCCCACATCCACGTCTCTGGGACTACCCCATTCCTCAGACTGTTATGTTCATTATATTCCACAAATAAGTGAGATCATATAACACCTGTCTTTCTCTGCTTGGCTTGTTTCGCTTAGGATAATACTTTCCAGGTCCCTCCATGTAGTCTCAAAGGATAAGAGAACTTTCTTTCTTACAGCTGCGTAGTACTCCATTGTGTATATGTACCACAGTTTTTTTATCCATTCGTCTACTGATGGACACTTGGGCTGTTTCCAGATCTTAGCTATTGTAAATAGTGCTGCTACAAATATGGGGGTACATATATTCTTTCTGATTGGTGTTTTAGGCTTCTTAGGGTATATTCCTAGCCGAATCACTGGGTCAAATGAAAGTTCAATTTTTAATTTTTTGAGGTAACACCATAGTGTTTTCCATAGTGGCTGCACCAGTCTGCATTCCCACCAGCAATATACTAGAGTCCCCTTTTCTCCACACCCTCACCAACACTTGTTGTTTGATGATTTGGCCATTCTGACAGGAGTGAGGTGATACCTCATTGTTGTTTTAATTTGCATCTCTCTGATGATTAGTGATGTTGAGCATTTCTTCATATGTCTCTTAGCCATTTGTATGTCCTGTTTAGAGAGGTGTCTATTTAGTTCCTCTGCCCATTTTTTAATTGGGTTCTTTGTCTTCCTTTTGTGGAGTTGTATGAGCTCTCTCTATATATTGGAAATTAACCCCTTATCTGATATCTCATTGGCAATTATGCTCTCCCATACAGTGGGTAGCCTTTCCATTTTGATGATTGTATCTTTTGCTATGCAGAAGCTTTTGAGTTTGATGTAGTCCCATGTGTTCATTTTCTTCTTTGTTTCTGTTGCCTTAGGTGATGTATCAGTGAAAATTCTGCTCCATATGATATCTGAAATTTTGTTGCCTACATTTTCTGCTAGGATTTTTATGGATTCATGAGTCACATTGAAGTCTTTTATCCATTTTGAGATTATTCTTGTGTACGGTGTAAGTTGATGGTCTAGTTTCACTTTTTTGCATGTAGCTGTCCAATTTTCCCAACACCATTTATTAAAGAGGCTGTCCTTACTCCACTGTATGCTCTTGCCACCTTTGTCAAATATTAATTGAGCCTATTGCCTTGGGTCCATTTCTGGGTTCTCTGTTCTGTTCCACTGGTCTATGTGCCTGTTCTTATGCCAGTACCGGGCTGTTTTGATTACAGTGGCTTTGTAGTATAACCTGAAATCTGGTAATGTGATCCCTCCAACTTTGTTCTTCTTTTTCAAGATTGCTGTGGCTCTTCAAGGTCTTTTTTGGTTCCGTATGAACTTTTGAAGTATTTGTTCTAATTCTGTGAAGTATGCCGTTGGTATTTTGATGGGGATTGTATTGAATCTATAGATTGCTTTGGGTTGTATGGACATTTTAATAATGTTAATTCTTCCAATCCATGAACAGGGTATGTGGTTCCACTTTTTTGTATCTTCCTCTATTTCTTTTTTCAATGACCTATAGTTTTCTGCGAATAGGTCCTTTATTTCTTTGGTTAAGTTTATTCCTAGATATCCTAATTTTTTTGCCACAATGGTAAATAGGATTGTTTTCTTAGTTTCTCTTTCTGTGAGTTCATCATTGGTGTATAAGAATGCCATCACTTTCTTGATGTTAATGTTTTTTCCTGCTACTTTTCCAAATTAATTTATTAAGTCTAGTAATTTTTGATGGAGTCTTTGGGGTTTTCTATGTATAGTATCATGTCATCTGCGAATAATGACCATTTCACTTCCTACTTTCCAATTTGGATCCCTTTTATTTTTTCTTCCTGTCTGATTGCTGTGGCTAAGACTTCCAGTACTATGTTAAATAAGATTGGCGAAAGAGGGCATCCTTCCCTTGTTCCTGTTCTTAAGGGAAATGTTTTAGTTTTTGCCCATTGAGTATGATGTTGGCTGTAGGTCTTTCATATATGGCCTTTATTATGCCAAGAAATGATCCCTCTATTCCCACATTGCTCAGTGTTTTTGTCAGAAATGGATGCTGGATTTTGTCTAAGGCTTTTTCGGCATCTATTGATATGATCATGTGGTTTTTATTCTTCACTTTATTTATGTGGTTTATCACATTTATTGATTTGCGAATATTGTACCAGCCTTGCATCCCTGGGATGAATCCCACTTGGTCATGGTGGATAATTTTTTTGGTGTACTGCTGGATTAGATTTGCTAGTATTTTGTTCAGGATGTTGGCATCTATGTGCATCAGGGATATTGGCCTGTAGTTTTCTTTCTTTGTAGTGTCTTTTTCTGGTTTTAGAATTAGAATTAAGCTGGATTCATAAAATGAGTTTGGAAGGCTTCCTTCTTCTTGAATTTTTTGAAATAGTTTGAGAAGAATGGGTGTTTGTTATTCTTTGAATGGTCGGTAAAACACCCCCGTGAAGCCATCTGGGCCTGAGCTTTTGTTTGCTGGTAGAGTTTTGATTACATCTTCAATTTCTTCTGTTATTATTGGTCTGTTCAAGTTTTCTATTTCTTCCTGGTCCAGTTTTGGGAGACTATGTGTTTCTAGAAATTTGTCCATTTCACTTAGATTGTTGAATTTGTTGCCATATAATTGTTCATAGTAGTTGTTAACGATCTTTTGTGTTTCTGTGGTGTCAGTTGTTACTTCTCCTCTTTCATTTCTGATTTTGTGTATTTGGGTTCTCTCTCTTTGTTTCTTTGTGAGTCTAGCTAAGGGTCCATCAATCTTGTTTATCTTTTCGAAAAACCAGCTCTTTGTTTCATTGATCCTTTGAATTGTTGGGGTTTTTTTTGTACTTTATGTCGTTTATTTCTGCTCTGATTTTACTATTTCCTTCCTTATACTTGCTCTGGGGTTTTCTTTTTGTTTGCTTTCTAATTCTTTAAGTTGTGAGGTTAGATAATCTATTAGAGATTTTTCTTGTTTTTTGAGGTAGGCCTGTAGTGCTATGAACTTCCCTCTAAGAACTGCTTTCACTGCATCCCATAGGTTTTGTGTTGTGTATTCATTTTCATTGGTTTCCAGAAATTTTTAAATTTCTTCCTTGATCTCCTCAGTAACCCATTCGTTGTTTAATAACATGCTATTTAGCTTCCATGTGTTCAAATGTCTTTGCGTGTTCTTGTTGCAATTGATTTCTAGTTTCATGCCATTGTGATCTGAGAAGATGCTTGATATGATTTCAGTCTTCTTGAACTTGTAGAGACTTAGTTTGTTTCCTAACATGCAGTCTACCTTTGAGACTGTCCCATGTGTACTTGAGAAGAATGTGAATTCTGTAGTTTTGGGGTGTAATTCTCTGTAGATATCTATTAAATCCATTTGGTCTAGTGCTTCTGATTTAGTCTCTGTTTCCTTGCTAATTTTTTGTCTAGAGGATCTATCCAGTGATGTCAGTGAGGTGTTGAAGTCCCCTGCTATGATTATATTGCTATCGATTTCTCCTTTGAAGTCCTCCAGAAGATTTTTAATAGATTTTGTTGCTCCTATATTGGGTGCATATATGTTTATCAAGGTTATATCTTCCTGTTGAATAGATCCTTTCAGTATTATGTAATGGCTTTCTTTGTCTCTAGTTATGGACTTCATTTTGAAATCTATTTGATCAGATATGAGTATTGCTACCCCAGCTATTTTTTTTTCCATTCCATTTGCTTGGAAGATTTTTTTTCCATCCTTTCACTTTCAACCTATGTGACTCTTTCATTGTGAGGTGGGTCTCTTGTAAACAACATATAGATGAGTCTTGCTTTCTTATCCAATCAGCTACTCTGTCTTTTTATGGGAGCATTCAACCATTTACATTTAAGGTGATTATTGATATGTACTTATTTATTGCCATTTTTGTTTAGTGTGGTTCTATTTTTCTTCTTTTTTCTCCTGCTAATTACAGCAGTCTTTTTAACATTTCTTGCAGTTCTGGTTTGGTGCTAATTATTCCCTTAGCCTTTTTTTTTTTTTTTGTCCGGGAAGCTCTTTATTTGACCTTCTATTTTAAATGATAGCCTTGCTGGGTAGAGTAGTCTTAGATTCACATCCTAGTTTTTCATGACTTTGATTACCTCATCCCATTCCCTTCTGGCCTGTAGTGTTTCTGTTGAGAAGTCAGCTTAGAGCCTTATGGGGGTTCCTTTGTAGGTAACCTGTTGCTTCTCTGTTGCTTCTCTCTTGCTGCTTTTAGGATTCTCTCTTTGTCTTCAATTTTTGGCATTTTAATTACTATGTGTTTTGGTGTGGGGCTGTTTGGGTTCTTCTTACTTGGGGCTCTCTGTGCTTCTTGAACTTGAATGCCTTTTTCTTCACCAAATTAGGGAAGTTTTCTGTCACTATTTCTTCAAATATATTCTCTAACCCTTGCTGATTTTCTTCTTCTTCGGGGACCCTATGATGCGAATGTTATTATGTTTCCAGTTGCCCCACAGTTCTCTTAAGCTGTCTTCCTGTTTTTTAATTATTTTTTCCTTTTGGTTTTCTGATTGGTTGATTTTTTCTACCCTATTTTTTAGTTCACTAATCCAGTCCTCAGCTTCCTCTATTCTGCTATTTAGGGTTTCCAATGTGTTTTTTATTTCTGATATGTCATTCTTCATTTCTTCTTGGTGGTTTTTAATTTCCAACTGGTTGATTTTCAACATTTCTATGCCTTTACTCATGGTGCTCATGTCCTTACACATGCTGTTGAGCTTCTGCAAGATCATGGCTCTGAATTCTAGTTCTCTTAACTTGCTTAACTGCACCTCATTTATCTCATCTTCGGTAGAGGTCTCTTGTTCTTTCATTTGGCTTTTGTTTCTGTGTTTCACCATTTTGGCTATCACAGTGGGCTTTGGAGTCTGCCAAATATTCTCTGTGTGTGTTGGTGTTCTGCTGTTTGTGCCTCCTTCTCCTGGGTTTGGATGAGGCAGGGAGGACCCAGGTTAAACACCACTGTCAAGTCTTACTTTCCTGGTTAGAGTTGCTAGCCCAGGGAATGGTAGTTATCCTCTAGCTTTTTTGCCTGGAGGCTATTAGTAGCAGTCACCTGAAGAGCCTTGGGTTCTCAGTTGAATGAAAAACTCCCTCAGGTGCTCAGTGTAAGATGATTTCCCGAGGGTGGGGCAACTGCTGGTTGTTAATGGGCCTCAATTAGCATTTCAATGGCCACCCGGTGGAGTTGAATCTCCAAGGGAGGGGCTGCCATCTCTCCCCAGGGCTCTGGGAAGGAGTAAGATGAGCACTGTCCTGTGTGGCTGCAACTCAGCAAAAGCTCTGAGCACACTCTAAATCCCGAGTGTCCCCACACAGTTCCAGTCCAGTCTGCCCTCCCTCTGCCAGAGCCCAATGTGAGTGGCTGCTGCTAATTTAGCCTCTGTCCCGGCTCTGAGTTGTGGAGCCACTTGGGACTTTAATCTGAGGGCGCTGCTCCCAGCTAAGGCCATGGCTCTGGAGGCTGCAGCAGCTCCCAGACGAGGGCGTGCTCCCAGCCAAGGGTTACAGGTCCCAGCCAAGGCCACTGCAGCTCCCAGCCGAGGTCACAGGTCCTAGCCGAGGGCACAGGTCCCAGCCGAGGTCACAGGTCCTAGCCGAGGTCACAGGTCCTAGCCGAGGGCACAGGTCCCAGCCGAGGGCACAGGTCCCAGCCGAGGCCACCACAGGTCCCCGCCAGGCCACCTCAGCTCCCAGCCCAGGCCGCTGTGGACCATGGGCTCCCGGCCCCTCTCGCGTCTCCGCAAACCTACCAGGATTGAGTCAGTGTCCCTGGTTATGTGGTCCTCCAAGCTGCTTTTTGATTGCCTTTTCTTGACGATTTGTCTTCATTTTCATTGTAATTCCACTTTGGTCCTGGGAGATGGTCTGTGTAGCTCCATTCACTCCGCCACCATTTTCAGTCTCCAGTGGAAGACATTTTCTAAGTCTGACTTCAGGTACAGCTCAGGCACCTGGACAGGAGGTCTCCAGAGTTCTGGTAGCTTCCATAGCTCTCTGGGGGCAGAGAATGGCTGTTTGCAGGATCGTCCAGAGAGTCCCTGGCGGGAGTAGAGTAACAGGAGGCACACTCGTTTCAGTGAAGCCTTTTGGAACAGAAGCTCACCCACACTGCCCCAAGCAGCTGCTAGTGGGTGTGTGTTGTGTTGTGTTTCTCAGCTGTGAGCTTGGCAGGGACAGGAGCTGGAGCCCGAGAGCTCCCAGCAGTCCGAGCTGGGAACCGACTTCTCCCCTGTCTGCTGGTCTGGAGATCTCTCTCTCAGCTCTCTCTCATGTTATGCTTGCTCTGTCTGCTCCCCCACAGACGGCTCGGCGCCCTGGAGCAGGTACAGGCACACCCGCAGGTACAGGCAGTGCTGTTCACGCGCAGCCCCGTGAGGGCGCCAGTGCGCAGGGACCGGGGCTTAGCGTTTGCTCTTCATTGAGCATTTACATTGATCTTTATTGATCTCAATAAATGATCTTTATTGAACATTTACATTGCGCCAGGCATGGCTCTGATGCTTCACAACAGTGATCTGATTTAATTCCCACAACCACCAAAGATGTGTGTAGTGTTATTTCCCCCCATGTTACAGAGGGAAAAAATGGGTGTGAAAAGATATTAATCTTGTCCCAAGTCACATACCTAGGAAATGGCAGACCTGGCCCCAATCCAGCATTGCTGCCCCAAAGCTCAGCTTTCACCACTCCCAGCCCTCCTCGGAAGCCTACCTGGGCACGTGGTCCATCATCCCCCTCTAGCTTCTAGGACTTGAAAGTTTGGTTCCCACCCTTGTCAAAGGTTGCTAACTAGCCCTGGCCGGTTTGGTTCAGCGGTTAGAGCGTCGGCCTGCGGTCCAGAGAGACCCGGGTTCGGTTCCCGCTAAGGGCGCGTACCTTGGTTGCAGTTTGTCCCCGGCCCTGGTCGGTTGTGCGGGTGGCAGCCGCTCGATGTGTTCCTTTCGCGTCGATGTTTCTCTCTCTCTCTCTCTGTTCCTCTCTCTCCCTCCCACTCTACCTGAATGAAAAATGTCCTCGGGTGAGGATAAAAAAAAAAAAAAAAAAAAAAAAAGGTTGCTAACTATACGGTTCCATTTATTGACTTGCTTTTTTTGACCATTACTCCCCTCCCCTCCTCCAACAGCCTCTCTAAGAAAAACACCAGAATGTATTTAGGGGAGGGGTGTGGGTAGTTTGAATTAGGAAAGGTGTTGAAGTGAGGGAAAGTGTGTAATGTGAGCTGCTCACCCCCACCTTAAACTAAGTTTGGAGGTTCCAAGAGAAACTGAGGATGTCTGCTTCAAAGAGACTGACCCCCCCTCCCCATATTCAAAGACTCTGAACTGTAGAATCAAAGGCTTGTGGCAGAGTCTGGGAGCTGTGCAGCAGAGGGATCTTCCTAAAGCTTGCTTTGGGTCCAGGAGTTGGGAATGTACCTGCACATAGGGCCTAATGGCTGCTCCTGGCCTGGGCATCGCCTGGTGGCTGCTCCTGACCTGGGCCTCGCCTGGTGGCTGCTCCTGACCTGGGCATCGCCTGCTGGCTGCTCCTGACCTGGGCATCGCCTGGTGGCTGCTCCTGACCTGGGCCTCGCCCGGTGGCTGCTCCTGACCTGGGCATCGCCCGGTGGCTGCTCCTGACCTGGGCATCGCCCGGTGGCTGCTCCTGACCTGGGTATTGCTTGTCTGACTGCAAGAGCTGAGCGCACAGTGACCACGGAGGCAGCCATGAACAGCCTGCAGCTGCTGGGCCAGTGAACTGAGCCCCCCGCGCCCCTCAGCAGGGACCAGAACAGTTAGCTCCCCTCCAGCTGGACTCCCACCAGCAGGCAGGACAGGAAAATGAGCATCTGTGGGGTTGGTGGCCAAGGTAAGTGTGATAGCTTTGCCTTAACACAAGGTTGAAATTGTTTACCTCAACTGTGCTGCACTTCTTAATATAGGAAAGTGAATGATCATGACTAACATAAGAAAATAGAACCATTTTTTTAATAACTGGAAGTGAATGCAAACCTATGGTGTCTGAACTATCACTAAGGAGCACAGAAGGGAACTCCAAAGAAGGTATCAAAGGTGTCGGTTGGAGAAGAAAAATACGAAAGCTATTTCCTGTCTTGTACCTCACGAATAAACTGATTTCACATATATATTTGTCAATTTGCATTTCCAAGAGAGTCTTGATAGGCATTACCCCACCTTTATTCTGGGCCACACTGTAGCTCTGCTGCCAGCCTGTGGATCGGCTGCCATGCCAGGGGCACACCTCGGGTGCAGCTGTGGCCAGGTGGGGGCAGTCCGCCCTTCAGAAGTGCAGCAGGTGGAACACTTCGCCTTTGGAGGCGGCAGACCAGGCAGATCCACACTCCGCGCTCTTTCTGCCTCTGGGGCTGCTGGGAGGCTGCGTGAGGGACTAGCTTTCATGAACCGGGCTCAGAACCTAGCAAAGATGTTCAAGCTCTTCCTAAACATCCTCCCCTGTGACATATGTCTGTGTGTGTGGCCCCATGTGCAGCTTGCTGCTGAACATTCGTCTCTGAAATGCATGGTTTTTGCCTTCACTGCTCTCCCGAGTCCTGCACAGCATGTGTGTGTGTGTGTGTGTGTGTGTGTGTGCACTGCATGTGCATGTGTGCATGCACTATTCAAAGTCCCCGAGTTACTTTACTGCCATCCAGAAGAATCCCAAGGAGCAGGCAATATGTTTTGCACAGAGACAGGCAACATGCACGGGAAGGAAGTTGGGGGTCTGCCTTCCTGAATGAGCTTAAAGCCGTGCCCCTCGCTCCCGGGCCCTGGGATCAGGTAACTCCTCATAAATGTCTATTCTGTGCAATGACTGTCCTTGTGCGTGTTCATCCTGACCTCCTGTCTCAGTCCAAATCTGGCCTTTCTTTATCTCAGCCTTCCTGGTTCTTAAGCAACTAGAGAGTCGATGTTTGTTTATTCCCCGAGTTCCTGGCCCCTTCGCAGTGTCTGGGGAACCCAAGCTCCCAGGCCACGAGAAATCACAGGGCAGCAGGACAGATTACTGAGTCCCACCGGGACCACTGAAGGTCTGTGTGACTCCGAGCAGGCGACTTAGGGTCTGGCAACCCGTTTATGACTTGTAAATGGAGCTCCCTACTGACACCTCTTAGAGTTGCTCGGAAAACTTAACCCAAACGTTTCCCAGGGGCCTGGAGCACGGGGAGTGTGGGCGCTTCCTCCAACCTGCCCGAGCGACCTGCCTGCTCCTGCCCAGCTTCCCTCTCCCAGACTTCTGATCAGATCCTCCCTAGCTGTCTAAAAACATGTCTATTTGTTTTTAAATTGGCTGCTGGACACATTCTCCTGCACTGCTCATCATTCTCTCGGTATGTTCTCAATCCAGGCCCCTATTTTTCAAGCATTAACATTATTCACAGCTCTTAACTGCTGAGGCCCACTCTCCAGACCGTCCCCTCCTCTCCTGCCAACCAGGAAAACACGGCTCCTCAGCAGCCCTCCTCAACTCATGCGCTTAGTAACTCATTCAGCCCTCCGTCCTCAGCTCATGTGCTTAGTAACTCATTCAGCCCTCCGTCCTCAGCTCATGCGCTTAGTAACTCATTCAACCCTCCGTGAGAACTCTGCACGGACAGCAACTCTGTCCATGAGATCACGAGAGGGGAGAAGGGAAGGAGCCCGAATGAAAGACGATGACTCTCTTCTACAGGCCTGGCGTCCAGGACCACTGCAATGTGCGGGGACGGTCGTATTTGTCACTGTTATCTGATAGTTGTTACTGAAGTTAACTTTTGTTTCTTCTTCCAATTTTTATTAATTTATTTTTGTTACAGATGTTTCTCTCCCCCCCCCCAGACTCCTCCTCCCTATCCTGCACCGCAACCCACCAGCATTGCTTATGCGTACATGCATACAAGTTCTTTGGTTCATCTCATCCATCCCCCCCACCTCCCTACTCTGAGGTGTGTCAGTCTGAACCATACTCCTTTCTATGCCTCTTGGTCTATTTTATTCATCAGCCCACCTTGTTCATTATATTCCACAAATAAGTGAGATCATGTGGTACTTGCCTTTCTCTGAATGGCTTATTTCACTTAGCATAATACTCTCGAGGTCCCTCCATGTTATCTCAAAGGATAAGAGATCTTTCTTTCTTATAGCTGCATAGTACTCCATTGTGTATATGTACCACTGTTTTTTTATCCACTCATTTATTGATGGACACATGGGCTGTTTACAGATCTTAGCAATTGTAAATAGTACTGCTATGAACATAGGGATACATAATTTCTTTTTAATTGGTGTTTCAGGCTTCTTAGGATATATTCCTAGAAGTGGGATCACAGGGTCAAATGGCAGTTCCATTTTTAACTTTTTCATTTAACAACATAGTGCTTTCCATAGTGGCTGCACCAGTCTGCATTCCCACCAGAAATGTGCTAGAGACCCTTTTCTCCAAACTCTCATCAGCACTTGTTGTTTGATGACTTGTTGATGGTAAGCCATTCAGGCAGGTGTGAGGTGATGATTCATTTTTGTTTTAATTTGCATCTCTGATGATTAATGATGTTGAGCATTACTTCATATGTCTCCTGGTCATTTATATGTCCTGTTTGGAGACCTGTCTATTTAGCTCCTCTGCCCATTTTTTGATTGGGTTCTTTATCTTCCTTTTGTTGAGTTGTATGAGTACTCTACATATTTTGAAAATTAGCCCTTATTTGTTGTATCATTGGTAATTATGCTCTCCCATACAGTGGGTTCCTTTTCCATTTTAATAGTTGTTTCTTTTGCTGTGCAGAAGCTTTTGAATTGTATGTAGTCCCATGTGTTTATTTTCTCCTTTGTTTCTGTTGCCTTAGGTGATGTATTCGTAAAAAATCTGCTGTGTATGATGTCCAAAATTTTGTTGCCTATATTTTCTTCTAAGACTTTTATGGATTCATGAGTCACATTTAAGTGTTTTATCCAATTTGAGTTTATTCTTGTGTATGGTGTAAGTTGATGATCTAGTTTCACATTTTTGCATGTAGCTGTCCAATTTTCCCAACACCACTTATTAAAGAGGCTGTCTTTACTCCATTGTATGCTCCTGCCACCTTTGTTGAATATTAATTGAGCATAATGTCTTGAGTCAGTTTCTGGATTCTCTGTTCTGTTCCATTGATCTATCTGCCTGTTCTTGTGCCAGTATCAGGCTGTTTTGATTACAGTGGCTTTGTTGTATAACCTGATATTCAGTATTGTGATCCCATCTACTTTGTTCTTCTTTTTCAAGATTGCTGTGTCTATTCTGGGTCTTTTTTGGTTCCATATGAACATTTGAAGTATTTGTTCTAATTCTGTGAAATATGTCGATAGTATTTTGATGGGGATTGCTTTGAATCTATAGATTGCTTTGGGTAGTACGTACATTTTAATGATGTTAATTCTTCCAATCCATTAACAAGGTACATGCTTCCATTGTTTTATATCTTCTTCTATTTTCTTTTTTATTTTTCAATCTCCTGTAGTTTTCTGCAAATAGGTCCTTTACTTCTTTGGTTAAGTTTTGGGGTGTAATTCTCTGTGGATATTTATTAAATACATTTGATCTAGAACTTCATTTAGAGTCTCTGTTTCTTGTTAATTTTTGTCTAGAGGATCTATCCAGTGATGTCACTGGGGTGTAAAAGTCCCCTGCTATGATTGTATTGCTGCCGATTTCTCCTTTGAAGTCCTTCAGAGGACTTTTAATATATTTTGTTACTTTTATGTTGGGTTCATATATGTTTACCAAGGTTATATCTTCCTATTAGATAGATCCTTTCAATACTGTGTAGTGGCCTTCTTTGTCTCTAGTTATGGTCTTCATTTTGAAATATAATTTATCAGATATGAGTATTGCTACCCCAGCTTTTTTTTTTTTTTTTTTTTTGCTTTCTGTTTGCTTGAAAGATTTTTTTTTCTATCCCTTCACTTTCAACCTATGTGAGTCTTTAGTTGTGAGGTGGGTCTCTTGTCAACAACATATATATGAGTCATGCTTTCTTATCCAGTCAGCTACTCTATGTCTTTTGATCAGAGCATTCAATCCATTTACATTTAAGGTTATTCTTGGCCAGTCTGGCTCAGCAGATAGAGCATCAGTCTGCGGACCAGAGAGTCCGGGTTCGGTTCCCACTGGGGGCATGTACCTCGGTTGCAGTTTGTCCCCAGCCCCGGTTGGGGTCGTGTGGGTGGCAACCACTTGATGTGTCTCTCTCACATCGATGTTTCTCTCTCTCCGTCCTTCTTTAAAAAAAAAGGTTATTCCTGATATGTACTTATTTTTTGCCATTTTCATTTATTCTGGTTTTATTTTTCTTCCTATTTCTACTAATTACAGCATTTTTAAAAACATTTCTTGCAGTGCTGGTTTGGTGCTAATATATTCCCATAGCCTTTTTTTTTTTGTCTGGGAAGCTCTTTATTTGACCTTCTATTTTGAATGACAGCCTTGCTGGGTAGAGAGTCTTGGATTCAGATTCTTGTTTCTCATGACCTTGATTACTTCATGCCACTCCCTTCTGGCCTGTACTGTTTCTGTTGAGAAGTCAGCTGATAACCTTGTGGGGGTTCCTTTGTAGGTAACCTGTTGCTTATCTTTTGCTGTCTTTAGGATTCTCTCTTTGTCTTTAATTTTTGGCATTTTAATTACTATGTATCTTAGTGTGGGCTTATTTGAGTTCTTCTTACTTGGGGCTCTCTGTGCTTCTTGAACTTGAATGCCTTCTTCCTTCACAAAATTAGGAAAGTTTTCTGTCACTATTTCTTCAAATATATTCTCTAACCCTTGCCCATTTTCTTCCTCTTCGGGGACTCCTATGATGTGAATGTTATTATGTTTCCAGTTGTCCCACACTTCTCTTAAGCTATCTTCCTGTTTTTTCATTGTTTTTTTCCTTTTGGCTTTCTGATTGTTTGATTTTTTTCTACCCTATCTTTTAATTCACTGATCCAGTCCTCAGCTTCCTCTACCCTGCTGGTTATTCCTTCCAATGTATTCTTTATTTCTACTATGTCATTCTTTATTTCCACTTTGTTGGTTTTTTGTGTTTCTGTATCTTTACTTATGGTGTTGAGGTCCTTATTCATGCTGTTGAACTTTCTCAAGATTATGGCTCTGAACTCTCCCTCTGATAACTTGCTTAACTGCATCTTATTTAGCTCATCTTTGGTAGACTTCTCTTGTTTTTTCATTTGGGATTTGTTTCTTTGTTTCACTATTTTGGCTATCTTAGTGGGTTTTGGAGCCTGCCAAATTTTCCCTGTGGGTGTTGGTGTTCTGCTGTTTGTGGCTCTCTCTACTGGGTTTGGATGAGCATGGGAGGGCCCACGTTAAACCCCACTGTCAAGTCTTACTTTCCTGGGTAGATTTGCAAGCCCAGGAAAGTTTCAGTTATCCTCTAGCTTTTTGCCTGTAGGCTATTAGTCAAGGTTACTTGATGAGCCGTGAGTTGTAACCCTCAGCTGAATGAAAAACTCCCTCAGGTGTTCAACATAAGAGGATTTCCAGAAGGCAGGGCAGATGCGGGTTGTTAATGAGCCTCAATTTGCCTTTCTCTGGTCCAGCTGGGTGGGGTTAAGTCTCTGAGGGTGGGGCTGCTGCTTATCCCCAGAGCTCCAGGAAGGAGTAAGATGGCCACCGTCCTGTGTGGCCGCGATTCAGCAAAAACTCTGAGCGTCCTCTAAATCCCGATTGTCCCCACAGAGTTCCAGTCCAGTCTGCCCTCCCTCTGCCAGAGCCCAAGGTGAGTGGCTGTAGCTAATTTAGTGCTCTGTCCCAGCCTCTGCATTGTGGAGCTGGCTTGAGATTTTAACCCTGAGGGAGCTGCTCACAGCTAAAACAGCTGCTGTCCGTGGGCTCCCAGCTCACCCTCTCGTGCCTCCGCAGACCTACCAGGCTTGATCAGGGGCCTTTTTTCCTGTCCCTGGTTATATGGTCCTCTTCAGCTGCTTTTCTGTTGCTTTTTCCCGACAATTTGTCTCTGTTTTGGTTGTAATTTCAGTTTGGTCCTGGGAGATGTCTGTGTGGCTCTATTCATTCCATTGCCATTGTGGAATCCTGGAGTTAACTCTCAAAGTCAGTATTTCCTTTTCCTTTCTACATTAGCATGACAAGAAATTTCACAATCCTGTGTATTTCTGTTCCACAGATTTTCTGGGACAAGGTAGGATTTTGCTACAAAAAGTTAAAAGGCCAAACAACTCAAATACATTTTCTGAAGTTCAGTTTCCTTATCTCTACAAATACTAATTGTCAGTAGCTCACAGGCTTATTTTGAAAGTTCAGTGAGAAGAGATAAGCATTCAGTACCCTTCCAGGAATACAGTAGGTGCTCAGTAAAGTTTGTGTTACTCCCTGATCTCCTTAACTAGCAAAAGAGAGAAAAAAGAAAAACTACTCTCTTTCTCTGTCCACCACCAAGAAGGGGGTGCTCCTTCCCTTCTGCCCCCCACCTGAGATGGGGACCTGTCCCACCAGCACAGTGAGAATCTGCTTCTTCCTGGTGTTCGGAGCTTCTCATGCAGCCTACACAGGGCTTCACGAACCTGCGTGGAACCCAGCATCTGCTGTCTGAGGGTCTCACTCGTAGTGGACAAAGTGAGACTGATTTGACAAATAACAAAGCTCTCTGCCAAATCCACCATCAGATGGCCGAGACTGCAGAAGTCCAGCGTTCAGTTGGAGAGGGGAGCACGCCTATTTCTGGTGACACCGACTGGAACTACCAGGCTCCCGGGGTGGTGAGGGGCACCAGTCCAAGCCCTTAGTGCACTTTCCTTTGCTAATTCCCAACACACGAACACCCTCCTTTGCATGGACTATCAGAAGTTTATTTCTGTTTTCATTATAGGCTCTCTGAATATTTGTCTCTATTCATGGAGGGGTTTTTTGAAAGCTCATTTGTTTTCAAGAGTGGACTGTGGCTTAAGGAGAAAGAAATGAGCAGTCAGGTGCTCTCGACACACCAGACCAATGTGTGGAGATCAAACTAAGGAATGCCAAAGAAGCAGAAACCACTGTCCTCATGGGCCGTCGGGGGAAGGAGAGGAAGAGGCATACCTTGCACTGTAACTGAAACAGGGGCCAACAGTGTAAGGTGCAACAGCTCTAGGAAGAAGCAACATGGCCCTGCACCCACTCGGGAACTCCTTACCGTGGACGGGCCCTGGGTGACTGTTGTACCACAAGTGCTCAGATGGGAAAAAATTAGACACACGAACATGTCAGTGTTCACAGGAAAAAGATCTTTGGCTCTATGAATACACTGAGTAACTGCATTTCCACAGAATAAGTTGACCTTCTATACAAGGACCCAGATACAATATCAGAATTTATTAAGAATAGCTTAGAAGTATCGTACTGGGCTCAATACATATGAATCGTGTCATCTCTAAAACCATGGGGGTGCTTCCCTAGTTTTATCCACGAACTTTTAGCCTCCTCGCGTTCCCCATTCTTTTCCGTGTCCTGCTGACAATATAGTGGGGGGGGGGGGGGCTGGATTGGGAGTTGAGAAACCCATGTTGTAGATTTGGCTCTGCCGCTAGTGAGCTGGATGACCTTACAGTTCCTGGGGAGGTCTCCATGGCTCACTGCTCTGTCCGTGGAGACAGGATCATCCCCTTCCCTCTGCTGCCGCAGTGGTCGTGCTGGGAGAACTTGGCTATACTGCAGCGACTTCCTTACAGTCTGTTTTCTCTACCACCCACAAATCCCTCAAGGGCAGAACCTTGTCTTTCTGTTAGACAGTAAACTTCCTAACAGCAAAGACCATGGCCATCCTTCCGTACCTTTTAGTCTCACATCTGCAGCCCTGGCCCGTAGCTGATGTCCCAGGCCTTGGACTTGCTCTCCATGCAGCCCAGTGTGTCCCACGATGACTCTCCACTCTAACGCCTCTGCCTGTGGCCTCCCTTAGTGACCTGCGTAAGTAGCCTCCTCCTCATTACTCTCCAACTCCCCCCCTTACCACTTTCCTACCTGGTGTAGCATTTGTCATCATCTACTCTTGCCTTATCTGTTCACCTTTTCTTGCTTCCTTTGTTTTCCCCTTAGATAGTAAACTGCATGAGGACAGGGAGCTTGTCAGTTTTGTCCATTGCTCTGTCTCCAGCATTTAGAAAACAACCTGGTTCACAATATTTGCTGGACACATGGATCTGTAAACTGACTGAAGGCTAGGGTAGTTCCAGTTCAAACGCAATCAGTCTGTGACTTCCAAGTGCAGAAACAGGGAACCAGCTGGTCTCCCCAAGTGTCTAGAAACAAGTGACTGTAGAGGGATGACGCTGACCTGTTGCGATGCTCTGACCTACTGGAAATCCTGTGAGTAGCGCGCACCTACCTCCAGAGCCTCAGCTGTTCAGTCGATGGTAACAGCACCTGTACTGCAGCCTCAGCCTGTTGGAAAGACATGACGAAGGCTTAGCAGCAATGTCCTTGCACCAGCATCTCATGCCGTTATCATTAGCATCATCATGTCTCTCCCGAGGTCCCTGCTGCCCCACACCTGCCTGAGGTCAGAGAGGAACGTGACGGGGCGCTGGGCACTCAGTCAAGGGCACAGCGACTGAGTCAGACAGAATCTATCTTTTGAACTGTTGTTGACATGTCAGCCTAATACAATTTCTGCTGACCTGACATTTTTTACCTGAAGTATTTCAAACAAATGAGTTGCCGCTACCTATCAGAAAGTAACACCTGTATATGCAACATTTCCAAATTTGTAGTTATAAAAACCTTGGATGAGGTAACCCAGAACCATTTATGTCACACTGAGATTCCAAATCCAGAGTTCAAACCAGGGTAAAATAAATAAATGCAAAGCAACAAAGATTTGTTCAAACACATGAGAACTTATGAAAAGAACATGACAAAAGGAAGTATGAACAGAGGTCACTAGGTACCCTGAAGAGGTAGCTAAATAAAATGAACATGCCCTGGCTGGTTTTGCTCAGCGGTTAGAGCGTCCGCCTGCGGTCCGGAGAGACCCGAGTTCGGTTCCCGCTAAGGGCATGTACCTCGGTTGTAGTTTGTCCCCGGCCCTGGTTGGTCATGCAGGTGGCAGCCACTCGATGTGTCCCTTTCACATCGATGTTTCCCTCTCTCTCTCTTCTTCTCTCTCCCTCCCACTCTGTCTGTACAAAAAATGGAAAAATGTCCTCAGGTGAGGATAAAAAAAAAAAAATGAACGAGTGGAGGAATGAACAAAAACATAATATGAATTTGGTTAGAAGCTGAAAACCGACAATACTAACAGAATAATACCCGAGAGCGTTCACATTAGGATTGAAGCAAATAACATTCCTATTTACCTCCACTGCATGCAATCTCTGATGTTGATGAATATAACTTTCTTTGCCTATTAATAAAATTGACTAAGAATCAAAATTCAAAACTCAAACCCATCTTCTGTAGATTTCTTGTGAATCTTATGGAGCAATGTAATGCAAATCAATTTAACTCATGTTTTTAAATTACTTCTTGAAAGCAAATGATCTGGGTTAGTATAAGTTGTCGCTTCCTTGAATTTCTTTCCACATATTGAAATGTGAGTTGATTGAAAACTGTTTTTGGTCTTTGGCAAAGTAATTATCAAAGCCCTGGAAGGAACTGACTGCCACGGAGCCCGATGGGACACGTCACGCACAGCGAAAGTTTTGTCACGTGTTGGGGTTCAGAGTAGACTGGAAGAACTCGGAACGGATTTCCAATGAGAGGGGAGCAATCACAATAATATTTATAGTCCAGACCTTTCAAGTTATGGTACAGAAACAGCGTCTCAGACAACTGCCTGTTAACAGTACCTTGTAGACTCCAATCTCGCTGAGGACAAGGTTTTCTCTCATTCACACGCTCGGCCAGAAGGGGGCACTCTGAGGTGTGGGCCAATCCTGCTTCCTGTCACCCCGTAGAGGAAACAGGAGGGCCCCCGACTCTCCTGAAGGTCACCTGCTTTGGTCAGTGGCACAGGGTGAAGAACTCACTCCATTCAAAGCCACGTTACAGCTTATTAGTTTCAAGATCTTGATTAGTTACTTTACTTCTCGGTGCCTCGGTTCCCTGTCGTAACAGACGATGACAGTGTCGCCCACAGAGGTCTGCTGTGGGGCTTAAATGAAACAGTGGCACCTGGCAACACTCGAATAAAGATAAACAAGGGTGTCACTGATTCCTGCACGCTGCTTTCGGGAGGGGCACAGGTTCCCGGCCCAGGCTGGAGGCTGCTGCTGCAGGACGCGAAAGCTGACCTGAGGGAACGTCGCCGCCGCTACCATGCATACGGCTCCGGACTCCGGGGGGCGAACAGTTCCAACCTGCTAACGGTCTCAGAGGTCCCTCAGTCTGACTTCCCGGTTGTGTGGGTGGCATAGGTGGGGCTCAGACTGGCATAGCACGGCCACGAGCTGCCACGCAGGGCAACCAGCCCAGAGGTCCTGCTGGCCAGCCCGTGTGTGCACAGAGGCACGTTAACCTGCTGGCCAGCCCGTGTGTGCACAGAGGCACGTTAACCTGCTGGCCAGCCCGTGTGTGGACAGAGGCACGTTAACCTGCTGGCCAGCCCGTGTGTGCACAGAGGCACGTTAACCTGCTGGCCAGCCCGTGTGTGCACAGAGGCACGTTAACCTGCTGGCCAGCCCGTGTGTGCACAGAGGCACGTTAACCTGCTGGCCAGCCCGTGTGTGCACAGAGGCACGTTAACCTGCTGGCCAGCCCGTGTGTGGACAGAGGCACGTTAACCTGCTGGCCAGCCCGTGTGTGCACAGAGGCACGTTAACCTGCTGGCCAGCCCGTGTGTGGACAGAGGCACGTTAACCTGCTGGCCAGCCCATGTTTTGACAGAGGCACGTTAAAGCAGCAATGATGCTTTGTTGTCTTCACTCATGTTTTTAAATGGAGTTTCTGGATTGACTAGCAGGTGCAGTTATTCCTATTCATCTTCAAAGAGGAGAATAGACTTTTGAGAAAATTAGCCGTGTTCCAACAATTGTGCTTCAGACTTTGAAACTGGACAAAGGTTTGGGACCTCCTGAATAGCCCGTCATCAGGGTGGCAGCCCCAGTCTTCCAGGAGAGTCGGGAGATGCCTGGTACCCTGGTGCTCCATCCGATCAGCCTCCCTTTTCCCTCTCAACGCGAACGTCCCGGTTTGAACGACGAAGTTTATGATCTCCTCACTTAAATACAACCACAGCAGGAGCAGCAAGCGAAGTTGCCGAGGCTCCAAGTCTCCTCTTGCAGGAGACGAGAAATCCTATTTCTTGTGTTCTTGTAAATAGACAACAAGGAGAAGGCCTGTGTCAGGGGCCGCACCATCATCACAATCGTATCCACCACATGTCGTGAGCATGTACTACGAGCGATGGTCTGTGCTGCATGAGTTACATCCATTTTCTTATAACTCTCGTCGGAGGCATTTGATTTGCATTTATCAGATAAGAACATTAAACCAAGGATATAGAGCCGCATATGGTTGGGCCAGGATTTGAACCCAGAGCCGCCTCGACCCACAGCCTGTGCTCTGTTAGGCGGCAGTGAAGAGTTCATAAAGTGGGCACTGGGCAAGGTTTCTCTGAGCCCAGCAAAGCAGTTTCTAAAGCCAAATGAAGAACTAGGCTTACTTCTTGAGATGTTTATCATCTTTGTTGTGTTCTATAATTTGTGGTCAAATATAAAATGTGTGTCACATGTCCCTCTTTGGGAGCATCTCCGAGGGACAGCTGGTGCAGGTGCCTTTCTCCTCCCTCCACAGTGGTTCTGCCAGCAGGGTGCACGGGGAGAAGCCACAGGCAGAGCAGGGGGAAGTGACGGCCAACACAGGCACCCCGGTCCCACCACCTCACTCCCCTTCATCTGCAGCTACAACCCTTTCCCTGGGGGCCCACTAAACGTCGTTCTCCTCCCTGTCAGAGGGGCAAGCCAACTGTGTAACAGAGAACAGGACAAAGGAAAGGTAGTGTGTGCGTTTAAGAAGCAATCATAGAAATCATTCACTTTTGCTCCTACATAGAAGCAGTGCAGTGAATTTACCTCTCCTGGCTCCTTCTAGGATTTTAGATCTAGAGAAAGAAGGATTTTGATGACACAAAATGAATTTGAGTTATCAAATCCAACTTCTGCTCCCCAGAGAAGATTCGAAATAGAAAATCTTTGCGGAGTCTATTTCTTTTGTAAATCGATCGTTGAAAACACCATGGGGCTATGGTTCTAGAAACAGTTCAGAGGTCGTAGAAAAAATCCATTGATAACAATGAGAAACATCCCACGTATTTACTGAACAGCTTCTCCCCTGGGGTCATGAAGGCATGCTTGAACTGTGAGGTCACAGATGTTGTGTAAGAATCCGTGGGGTGATGTCTCCCTTGAAGAAGTTCTGACATGTCTTTGGCGAAAATTTGCAGATGCTATGGATTGATGCCACTCTGAGTTCTTAGATCAGGAATACGGATCAGGTTGTAGCATGAATAAGGAACATTAGAAGTCTAACTTTCTGATCTAAGGGAAGAGGGAAATGAAGTTATTTAAATAATCCATGTTTATATAGTGGCCATCTTTTAACAAAAATTGTTCTCAATCTATTAAAAACTGGCATTACATTGCCAAATGTAGTTTTGTCCTCTGCCAAAGACCTAGTGTTTAGACGACCTACAGAATCCATTTGACTGAAAGATGCAAACAAACGTAGTCTTGTTGTCCTGTCTGGATCCTCTGCAGCCTGGAAGTCCAGACAGAGCCCGCGAGGGTGGTCAGGGGTGAGGACGGCCTCTCCACGGGGCCAGCCCCTGCACAGCACTGCCTGGGCTGCAGCAGGGCTCAGGGCCCGGACCACACCACCCTCCCTACCTGACCTTGTGTGCCAGGCTAAATCCTTCCATTCTGCTTCTGGTTCTTACACAAAATAGTCAAATAATGAAATTGAGAATCAGCCCGAGAGAAAAGTATATAATAGCATCTGCCGTCTTTGCTTTTAAACATTTTTGTGAAGATGCAGACGTAACCCAGCTCCTCTGTGCAGTGACTGCATTAAGGTGTGACCTGTGACGACATGAGGCAAAGACTGTTTCTTTCATTTTCCCACCACTCCACATCCACACCCACTGAACCAAACGACTGAGTAATGTATAGTGGAAATATGTTAGTGAATATGTACATTCACTAACATATTTATACATATTTATACATATGTGTGTGTGTGTATACACACACACACACACACACACACACATTTATATGGCCAGTTTATTCTGTTTCTTTGTATTTAGGTACACCTCAAATTCTTCTTATGAATAAAGCAGATGGGTCCTGTTTACAAGAATCTGCTGTAGTGACTTAGTATTCATTTTTAACTCCATTTATGTGCCATAGAAAAGTGGGTGTCACATAATTAAAGGTAACCATCAAATCTTTTGGTAGATAGCACCAGGCAGCATTCGGATGACAAGGGGAAATTACAAGGTAAGGACTTTCTAAATGCCCAGAGGGGTGAAATGTCAGCTGAATGATATCGCTGACATTATCAAGCACTGTTTTATCATTAATGTCATTTGCAATTCAACACACAACTCTCAACCTCTTCAATTAAATGAATCTTTGGAGAATTTCCAGATAAGGCCATTATACTAAATGAAAAATATCAGCTTGGGTCCAGTGACACTTTGGGGCCCTTTTAAAGCAATCGGGTTGACATACACTATGTTTCTTTAGGTCTTGGGTTACCATTTAATTGATCGTTGCTCGGTTCTGTGAATGATCACTCCTGAAGACCTTGTGCCTCACTGCTGTCTCTTACACAGAAAGTGACACATCAGAACACAGGACATCATGGCATCGGGGTCAATGCACAGAAAACAGTAATTCATCCTGATGGAAAAGTAGGTAGCTGAGTTCTTTCCTTCAGAAATGTATTTTTCCAGCAGAGTAAATCCTGCAGATGATAAATACATACTAGCGAAGAGAAATGATTAAATATGGTGACGATTTTGTTCACTTTTTTTTCCAACCATTTTCTGGACTTAAGGGATAAAATAATTTTACTTCGGAGGAAAAATTCTTCTTCAAGACGTCCGAGTTGATCTAGAGATGCGTAGGTTGAATATCGATTCAGTGAAATGGAAGCTAGCCCACTCAGTTTCTGAATATGGTCATGGTACAGGGTCATTCATATCAAATGTAACTGACAGGATGGCGCAGACTAACTCACAAGGTCCTAGGTAGTGTACCTGGTCAGAGTACAGCTGAATGTTGCTGATTAACCGCTCCCAAGGCCAGAATGTAGGACCACATTCTGAAGCAACAAGCACCAGGACTGGCCCCGAAGTGACTACGAGAGCCGACGTCTGAGCCTCCGTGACTCACATCCGTTACTTGGTTTAAGTAAATTGCTTAGCACGTGCTGCCGTGTGTATGAGCTGCAGACGAAGTCACAGTGACCTGCCTCCGTGAGCGCTGTTTGGTCAATGAAGCTGGTGAACGCGAATGATGACGATTCATTTTAAGAACATTATGATCATTCATTGTGACCAACGTCTAATAAACTCCATTTAGACATTTGTGATGGGTGATTTTCACTTTACCTCAAATCTAGTGAAAATGTGTTACCACGACAGTATTCTCTCTTTCCACTGTTGTAACCATAACTGATTTTACCACAAATTACCTTTATCTGCTCACCAGACACCAAGAGAAAGATTTAACCTTCTCTCTGAGTCTGGCGTTTCAAATACTGGACGTGCTCATATTTATGTAGACATGTAGAGAAATAAAGTAAAAATTAGCAGCTTATAGCATAATTGTTGTTCTAGAAATTTAAAACTGCAGTTAATTGAAAAGCAACTCATAGCGCTACTATTGGGACTTGGTTAAAATAAACAAGTGAACACAGATAGTCCAGGTTGTTTCCCACCCGCAGCATTTGTAGTCCAAAGCTCAAAGTTGTGCTCATGTATCTTGTACCATGAGGCATGGGGGTCAGCACTTCGCCACGGGACGGTGGCACTTTCTCGGTCATCCAGGTGAATTCATGTCTGTTAGACAGTATCTATCAGTGCAAAGCACAAAGAGGATAGTCTAAGTGCTTTTAGAAAGGAAGGCTGAATCAAACTCTTCAATATCTACCTGATTTTATGAACACTCCAGATACTGCTGGTTTTCATTTAGCATAATACCTGGCTATTTGGATAACATAATAAATAGTTTTAAATAGATGGATGTCACCTGGCATTCCCTTAATAGGACGGTGATATATTTTGGGTGATCACTGAAAGTACGCGAGGTATTATGGATACTTAATGCTTACGCTAGCCAAGGGTTACTATGTAAGAAAGAGACAACTGCCCGGCCGGTGTGGCTCAATGGTTGAGTGTCGACCCATGCACTAAGAGGTCGCCAGTTCTAATCCAGGTCAGGGCACATGCCCAGGTTGTGGGTTGATCCCCAGTGGGGACATGCAGGAGGCGGCCAATCAGTGTTCTGTCTCATTGATGTTTCTATCTCTCTCTCCCTCTCACTTCTTCTCTCTAAAAAACCAATAAAAAAATAAATAAATAACTCTTCCTCTTTATTTTACTTAATTTTCCCACACTCTACCCTGGGATAAGACTCTGTGCTCAGGACATAGTAGACACAGGTCGTAGGGGCCTGGAGCAATGCTGTCCAGAACCCAGCATTGCAACGTTGAGTGGGGGGTGCCGAATCTCTGTCGGGGGGTGCACAGTGCCCTCCCCGGAAGGGGCGCAAGCCCGGCTGGCTGCAGCAGGCTGGTCTTAACAAGCGCAGTGTCAGCAAATGAACCTGGCCCCGGGCTTTGGGGTCAATCTTTCCGGGGGCCAGGAAGAGGGTGGAGAGGTAGCAAAGGGCCTGAGAGGCAGACGGAAGAAGGGCTCTTGGGCCTCCCTAAAATCAGCAAGAGTAAGAAGCTTTTGAGGATGTGAGGAACTGAGAGGGGCTCAGTCTTGGCGGCTAATGAGTGAGGGACTGAGGGGCCTGGGATTTGCCGTCTGGATCACCTGACCTGGTGACTCTGGTAAGTTCACTTCATTTCCTGTTCCCCTGGCACCTTGCCTTTAAATCAAGCTTAAAGACTTGCAAATATCAAAAAGTTATATAAATGTGAAAGAATAGCAAGGACTCTTGGAACATATATAAGTTATATCTGATTCGTGTGTTTTTTTTAAACTCTGTATTTTATTTATCATTAAAGAAGAAACACAGCAGCAAGTTCTGTGTTGGCTTCAATAAGACCAAATAGTTAACCTTGAACACAGCAACTACACTCCAGAATTGAAGTCAACACAGTCGTTACTACAAATTGCTTGTTGAAAGAATCTATCCTGAAGAGAAATGAAATTAAGAAAAAGAATTTAAACAGTTCTTCCAAACCACACATTTATAAATATTGCCATATTTCAATGTTAAAAGTTGTATCTGATTCAGTAAAGGCTTTCATTTGCTTTGGACATGCATTTTATATATTTTCTATTCATAAACCAAATGAGACTGAGCTCCTATTACGGATCTAGAAGACTTTACAAACCTTCTGAGACTGTTGCACGTTAGAAGCAAATCAAAGATTCGCAGCACAGAGAGCATTGCTGGTAGAAGGAGGCGGGGAGAGGGGCAAAGGGCACAGCACTGACTCCTCACGCAGCAAGTCCTTGGCTCCTGAGAGTTCAAAAAGTGATGTTAAAACTCAGCAGTATTCCTGCCCTGGCCGGTTTGGCTCAGCGGTTGGAGCGTCGGCCTGCGGTACAGAGAGACCCGGGTTCGGTTCCCGCTAAGGGCATGTACCTCGGTTGCAGTTTGTCCCCGGCCCTGGTTGGTCGTGTGGGTGGCAGCCACTCGATGTGTCCCTTCACGTCGATGTTTCTCTCTCTCCCTCCCTCCCACTCTATCTGAACAAAAAATGGAAAAATGTCCTCGGGTGAGGATAAAAAAAAAAAGGAAAAGAAAAAACTCAGCAGTATTCCTTTTGTTTTATATTCTTACCCTTATAAAAGCTTATAAGGTAAATGTTTATTTTAAAAAATACCAAGATAATTCTCATATATGTTATTAATCTCATTTCAATTAGATTTCATTTAGAAACTAGAGTGTTTCCCTAGAATACATGCACATCAGTGTCTAGACTTGGACGAGGTAAAAGCCCATGAAAATCACTGGGAAGCATTCGGACGTCTGTGGAAAGGCCAAGCCACACCCTTGGCTCGACTGGAAATCTCCAACAAGCGGAAACATACCAAAGCCTCTGACCCATAGCTTTGTCTCACTTCTCAATAGACACATAAGGGCAGCTATTGGCAACTTTGTTACTAAGTAGTCATGGAGGGTGGGTGGCTGTGGGGGTGAACAGGGGAATTTTCTTAGCTCTCCTGCTTGAGTCCTTCAGTCTTGAGTTCTCCAAGGGGCCCCTTCTGCACCCCGAATGAGTTGAGCTTTGCCAAACTGTACCCTGATTATGCAAGGTTCCTGCTGACAGCAGCTGCAGTTAATTACCTCTGCCTGTTAGAATAGGTTCGTTTCAATATAAACCCAAGGAAAAGGATCCATTCAGACTCATTCTTAATAACTTCAGCTTGAACTTTGAAATTGCTCAGAAACAACCTCCTGGTCTGGAGGGGAAAATGGCTAGGAAAAAAAGCAGCTAGGCCATTTATTAATGAATAATTTTATTAGTGCCATGTACAAAGGAGAAAGAAGAAAGAAGAGGCATCCCTGGTTTAATTTCTGGAATAAAAGGAAACTATTGGAAGTGTGTGTGTGTGTATGTATGTGTGTGTGTGTCTCCAGGAAAAGATGTATCAATCCCAACTCATTAAACTTATTAAACTGAAAAAGTACTGTTTTAGACATAGTCTAAAATTATGCAAAATAGATCGAGGCTGATTTATACTGTAGTATGTTTCCTTTATGGTTAGTAAAAAATGTAATGATTATATATACTTAGAAAAGTAAATGTTAAAATGACACTGTCTGGACTTAAGCAGAAAGGGACAATGAAATATTAGGAAGTATCTGTAAAATAAGGAGATTGAATGATGATGAAAAGAGAGAAGAGTATAGATGAAGGCTGCAGCATGGTCATTCTATTTTTCTTTATCAGGACTGATTTTATAATTATGTTACTCAAAGATCCTTTGATCCCACTGGCCATGATTTTGGGGTAGAATAATCTAAGTCAGATCCATTTACTAGTTTACAGAGAGGCAAACGTCATCAACAGTTTAGATTTCTCAGTGGGGACTCAAATACAGATGCGTCTCCGGATTTGCCTTTCTCGGGTTGGAATACGTGTTGGACTATTTCCTGTTCTTTTTCTAGTAATGACAGCACTCAGCCTGGTGGCAGAGTTCTACTTGCAAACAGGAGAGTGGTGACATGCTCCCTAGGAGGGCTTGGCAGACGAGTCAAGACAGGGATGTGATCTTTCAAGCAGGACCACTTTCCTAGGCAGCCCAGAGCTGCATCTCTGCAGCGACAGCTCTCCCGGGAGGTGAAGTGGCAACAGCTGTAGTTTGCTCGGTTTTCACCGAGAGCTTTCGCAGATACTGGAGGTGAAGCCCGTTCGTTAAGCCCATACTTTGCTGCTTTTCCTTTCATCAGATCCGTGTGCAGCTAAAGATTAGCTAGAGAGAGCAGAACATTTGATTGCGATATGGGAGAGAAGCTTGGGCTACTGAAGGAAGACAAGACGTAGCGAGAGGATGAAAATGTGAGTTTGACTTCCACCCTTAGACAAATCCCTCCCATCCACTCCTTTCTCTTCCTCTATTTGATGCTATCACATCTGATTTCTGATATTCCCTGAAATAGTTACATCCTATATTTGTATGAAATTTTCCTGTTTACATTCTGTAAGAAGCAATATATAAGGACAAATCAGAACAGAATTATTTTTAATGGAATTTTTCAATGATGGGTCGATAAACATTTAAGAATTTTTTGCCTGGCAGTGTGGCTCAGTGGATTGAGCATCGTCCCATACACTGAGAGGCCCCAGTTTGATTCCCAGTCAGGACACATGCCTGGGTTGTGGGCTTGCTCCCCAGTGGGGGGCGTGCAGGAGTCAGCCAATCGATGTTTCTCTCTCACACCAATGTTTCTATCTCTCTCTCCCTTCTTTTCTCAAAAAAAAAAAATCTATAAAAACATTTCTCTAAAAAAGAATTTTTCTGGTACCATTGGGTAAATAAAATTACCTTCTAACCAACACAATTTCTAAAGGTGTTCTTAGACACTGTGATCAATGTTCTAGGCCCAAGTTGAGAATATGTTTTAGAATACTGCTAAGGTTATACGTGTAGTTAAGGACAGACTTTGTTTCAGCTCACGTTCCTGTCTTTGCTCACTCGGGCACGAAGGGGCTAAATGTCTCACCCCGAACTCGCCCTCCGCTCAATGCCGGGCCCAGGCTCACTCCTGCTCCGCTCCCCGGACAGCGTTGTGCCCTGACCCTTGGAAGGGAAGGGTCTGTCTGTAGCCGGGAAGCAGCAGACCACTAGCTGCTCCCCCGGGATGGCAGTGCCCACCTCACCTCCTGCTGCTGCCCACACACACCAGCCAAACAGGATGACATACCCCTTGGGGGATTCTGACAGACTGCAATTGTTTCTGGGGTGTAGAAAGAGGTTAGTAACCCTGGTCCCAACTCTTTCAAGTGACTAGTTGGGTGACCTTGGGGAAATTGCCTTGGATTAAACCAAACCATCTGTAACTACTGTGGCCAAACTGTTGGTAATTAACACAAATACTGGGATAGAAATCTAATCCAGTTCCATTTACTTACACCCAAGCAATGCGATTTCATTATTATTCAGCAGACATCATCGACTAACTATTATACCGGCCGTAGGAGACTCGATGGAAGTGAAGGTGCATCTGTGGTGCCCCTTTCTTCTTCTATTACCGACTGAGCTTGTATAATACGTCCAGGGCTAGGCAGGATGCTGGGGGTTCCGACATGGGCAAGACCGTCACTGACCTCAAGAAACTCTTCGTCTGGTAAGACACATGAGAAAGGAAGCCAGTATTCACAATGCCCTGCTTGAAGCACAATGATACAGATGAGTGCCGTCGAAGACCACAAGGCAGACCTAACCATGTCTGAAGTGAGGCCCGTGGGTGTCAAAGTTAGCTCCTGGGGTGACGGATACTGGAGCTGAGTCTTAAAGGAAAAGTAGGCTGTTTCTACAAAGTATCTTCTCAATATTTGCATTAGTATTTCATTTGTTTTGATTGCTGATTAGTACTCCGCTGTATAAATATACCATGACTGGTTTATCCACACTGTTGATGGGAGACATTTGGGTTATTTTAGTTAGAGTTGCTTGGATTTGTTTTCATGCTGATTAGTATTCCATGTATATTTATACCATGGCGATGTTAAATTCATAATAAAGTGCCCAACTTTGTACAAACAATTGTAATTTATTCACTTTAATTAGCAATGGATGAGATCTCCAGTTACTCCATGTCCTCTCAACAGCTGATAATATCGATCTTACAAAAATTTTTAGCCATTCTAGCTAGTGTGAAAAGTATCCCTTTTTTAAAAATATGTTTTAGTTGATTTTTCAGAGAGAGGAGAAAGGAGAGAAAGATAAAAACATTGATATGAGAGAGAAACATCGATTGGCTGCCTCTTGCATACCCCCTACTGGGGATCCAACCTGAAACCCAGGCACATGCCCTGACTGGGAATCAAACAGGGACCACTCAGTCCATGGGACGATGCTCAATCCACTGAACCACACTGGCCTGGCAAATTCTTAGTGTCTTTAATTGCATTTCCATGATAATATATGATGTTAGACATATTTTCATGAGTTTATTGACTATTCTTTTACCTTTTATTAAAAAGTACTTTCAAGTATTTTACTCATTTTTATTGATTGACTTTTCTCCTTATTACATTTATAGAAAGATATTTTCCATATGTGTGTTCATAAAACAAATATTTTCGACCAGTCTGTATCTTGTCTTTTCATGTTCTTAGCAATGTCTTTTCATGAGCAGACTTTAAAATTTTTAATGAGGTCCAATTTATCATCATTTTGTATTTAGGGTATTTTTTACCTTTCTAAGCAAAATTCACCTGCTTTGAAGGTGGAAAACTATTCTGTATTTTTTTTTTCTAAAGGATTTATGGTGTTAGATTTACGTTTAGGCCTCAAAATAATGTTTGTGAATGGTGTAACATATTGAAAATGGCATTTTGAATTTCATTTAAAGTTGTTCTTGCTGCTATAATATAGATAGAAATGAAGTTAATTTTTGTACAGTGACATTTTACTCTGGAACCATGCTGAATTAACTTGTTATTTATAAAAATCACCAGCATTTTTATAGATTGATTAGGGTTTTCTACATAAATAATTATGTCATCTGTGAATAAGACAGTTTTACTTCTAGGTTTTCAATCTTTATGGCTTCTTCTTTTTTTTTCTTGCTTTATTGCAATGTTTATGACCTTTACTACATTGCTGAATAAAGTGATGAGAACATAAATCCTGAATTCCTCCCAGAATTAGGAGGAAAACATTTAATATTTCACCACTAAATATGATGTTATCTGTAGGTTAATACAAACACCTTTTATCAGGTTAAGAAAACATATTTCTAGTCTTAGTTTGCTGATTTTCGTTTTTATCATGAAAGGGTATTGATGTTGTCAAACCCTTTTTTGCAAATCTTGAAATGGTTAATATGATTACCACCCCCACTCCCTTCTCTTCTTTTAATGTGCTAAATCGATCTGACTGATGCACTGACTGCATTCCTGGACCAAAACCTACTTGGTCATTTTATTTTTCTTTTCATGTAGGACCAGATTAAGTTGCTACATTAAAGATTTCAATGTTATGTCTATGTTCATGAGGGACACTGGTCTTTATTTATAATGTCTTTTCCAGGTTTTGGTAACAGGGTTGTTCCAGCCCTATAAAATGAGTTGAAAAATGTTCCCTCTATGCTATTTTGTGTAAAAATAGTTTGTGTAAAAACTTTTTTCTTAAATATTTTATAGAAATTACCAGTAAAAACATCTGGGCTTGAAGTTTTCTTGGTTGAAAGGTTGGAATTATAAATTCAATTTCTTTAAGACATATAGGTTTTTCAGACTTTCAGTTACTTTCTGAATCTGTTTTGGTAAAATAACATTTTTCAAAGATTTTGTTAATTTTATGTGTTATCAGATTAATTGGCAGAAAGTTGTTTTAATATAGTTTTCACTATCCTTGGCTATATACCAATATGCCCAGTTGATATGTTACTGTTGATGTTAGTAATCTGTGTTTTCACTTTTTTTGTTGTTGCATTTATTGATTTATTTTTATTAATTTATTTTTGTTATAGATGTTTCTCCTTTTTCCCCCATTAACACCCTCCTTTCCATCCCCCCCCCCCCCCTCCGGCCCATCGCCAGCTTTGTTGTCTATGTCCATTGGTTATGCATACATGCATATAAGTTCTGTGGTTTATCTCTTCCCTCCCCCCACCACCCCCTCTTCTGAGGGTTGTCAGTCTGTACCCTACTTCTATGACTCTGGGTCTATTTTGCTCAGCAGTTTATTTAGTTCATTATATTCCATAAGTAAGTGAGATAATGTGGTATTTGTCTTTCTCTGCTTGTCTTGTTTTGCTTAGGATAATACTTTCCAGGTCCTTCCATGTCATCTCAAAGGATAAGAGATCTTTCTTATAGCTGCATAGTACTCCATTGTGTGTATGTACCACAGCTTTTTCATCCACTCGTCTACTGATGGACACTTGGGCTGTTTCCAGATCTTAGCAATTGTAAATAGTGCTGCTATGAACATGGGGGTACATATATTCTTTCTGATTGGTGTTTCAGGCTTCGTAGGGTATATTCCTAGAAGTAGGATCACTAAGTCAAATGGCAATTCAATTTTTAATTTTTTGAGTTAACACCATACTGTTTTCCATAATGGCTGCACAGTCTGTATTCCCACCAGCAGTGTACTAGAGTCCCCTTTTCTCCACACCCTCACCAACACTTGTTGTTTGATGATTTGTTGATGGCGGCCATTCTGACAGGTATGAGGTGATACCTCATTGTTGTTGTAATTTGCATCTCTCTGATGACTAGTCATGTTGAGCATTTTTTCATATGTCTCTTATCCATTTGTATGTCCTATTTGGAGAAGTGCTTATCAATTTTATTACTCTTAAAAAAATGCTTGACTTTGTTGTTTTATTGTTTACACATTTTCTAATTCATTTTGGGTTCTTTTTCCATATTATTATTTCCTTTATTCTACTTAATTTGTGCATAGTTTGCTCTTCTTTTTTCTAACTTCTTTCTTTTGCATTTTTACTTCATTTAATAGTGAAAGAAACAAAAAGCACTGCCATCCTGTACTAAAAATATAAACTCAAATTATTTTAACTTCTTCTCATACTTACCAAAAGTTTATTTTCTAATATCTTAAGATGGATGTTTAGCTTATTGGTTTTACATCTTTTTATTTTCTAATATGAATGTTTACTATTATACATTTCCTTCTAAACACTTCTTGAGCTGCATCTCACAAATGTGGCATGTTGTATTTTCATTATCATTTGTTTCCAATATTTCTACTATTTCCCTTTGGACTCATTGTTTGATCCATGGGTTACTTGGTGTGTTCTTTAATTTCCAACTATTTAGGAGCATTTCTAGATTTTTTAAAAATTATTTATATATTTTTCTTATTTCTGGATGTATTGTCAGTAATGTATCTTGTTATTTATTCCTAACTTAATTTTACTTTTAAGATTTCAATAATTTGAAATGTATTAAAACACAGTCTAACTTGGTGAATGCTCAGCTGCACATGACAGATGTGGCTAATCTGAAACTTGGCTGAACTGTTCTATATGCGTCAGCCAGGTCATGCGGAGTGACGGCACTTTTCAGATATGCTACATTTACTAATTTCTTTTTTTAAATGTTTCATTACAATTTACATTCAATATTATTTTGCATTAGTTTCAGGTACACAGCATATGGTAGACAATCATGTACATTACAAAGTGTCGTTTTAGAATTTCCACTACCTGCTGGCACCATACATTGTCATTGCAATGTCATTGACTGTATTCCCTATGCTGTATTCTACATCTGACTACTTTGTAACTACCAATTTGTACTTCTTAATCCCTTCACCTTACTTACTGATTGTATGTGTGTTTATTTGTTCTGTAAATTACAAAGAAGAGGTATTAAAATATCCACTTATGATTTATATTTGTATTAATTCTGTCAATCATTGGCTCCCTCATTATGAAATTCTGTTAATAAATAAATACATATTTAAAATTATTTTATATTCCTGATCAATTTACTCTTTTATAATTATGAAGCTTGTTCTTTATCTCTGATAACAGGATTTGTCTTTAAGTCTATTTCAGATGCTAATAGTACAACCACACTGGTTTATTATGCATATTATTTGCACCCTATACATTTTTTCATCCTTTTACCTTCAACCTATCTTTATATTTAACATGGAATTCTTGCTGACAGCATATAGTCGGGTCCTACTTTTTTATCCATTTAGACTTGACTTTTGTGGCTCTTAACTGGAGTGTTTAGCATGTTTACATTTGATGTGATTATTGATATGGTTGGGATAAAAATCTACCTTCTTTCACTTGTCACATCTTGGGTATTTTTGTGTCACTTTGTTTATTTCTTTGTTTTGTTTTGCTTCTGCTTTTAATTCCTTTTTCCTTTTTTTCTGAAGATAATTTTTTTTAGTTTTTTTTTTTAAATCTATTGGCTTTTTATTTATACCTGTAACTATAGCTATATATCAAAAGATGTTTTCAAAATTACAATAATACAATCTTAATTTATAAAAAATAAATTAAAATTTCATCTGAAATTAAATTAATTAAAATTAACATTATATTACTTCACTTAAAGCAGGATATTTACATTTATCTACTCTATCCCTTGCGTTATAATCCTCATATATTTCATCTCTATACATATTATAATCAGATCTGAAATGTTATTATTTTTGTTTCAAGCACTTTTAGAAGAAATTAAAATATAATAAAAGGTAGCCTTTTAAATTTACCATTATATTTGTCATTTCCAATTCTCCTCCTCCTTTCTTTAGATCCAAGTTTAATCTGACTTCATCCCGCTGTGGAAGAAATTCTGTGAGTGTCCGTTGTTGGCGAGTCCACTGGTGACACACTCTCAGCTTTAAGTGTCTTTACCTTCATTTTTTAAAAAATGTCTTCACTAGTATAGAATTCTTGGTTTAAGTTTCTTTTTCTTTAGCACACAAAGGATATCATTTCACTATCTGATCCCCGTTGTTTTTGATGAGAAGACAGCATCGGTTCGTGTCTCCTCGGAGGGACAGGCGTGTGTACGTGGAATGTTTTCTGGCTGCTTCTGAGATTTGCTCTCCATGCTGGGCGGTCAGCACTTTGCTACGCTGCCTCTGGGTGTCATTGTCTTCTGTTCGTTCTCCTTATTTCACTGAGTTTCTCAAATCCCTAGATTGATGTTTTTCACTAAATTTGGGAAATTTGGACCTTTGTATTTTTTTACACCCTGTTCTCTCTCTCGCCTCTCCTAAAATTTCTGTCACATGTATGTCAGAGTTTGATGTCTCACAGGTCCCTGTGGCTATGTTTTTCGATTCAGTGTGTTTTCTCTCAGATTGAATCACTTCTATGGACTTTTCTTCACAGAGCCTTTGTTTTGTGGTCTACAATCTGTTTTGAAGCCCCTATAGTAGATTTTTCATTTCAAATATTGCACTTTTCAGTTCTAGCATTTCCATTTCTAACCATTTTTATTTTTATGTTCATTTTCCTCATATGTTGACTCATTCGTTTAAACTTTTCCTTTAAATTCTTGAAAATATTTGTCGTGTTTAAAGTATTATGTTCTACCCCAACATCTGGATGATCCTGGGTGTGTCCTGGCTGCCTTTTCCTTGGTTTTGTGCCACATGTTCTTCCGCTTTCTCAAGTACAGTAACGAATTGATTGTAGATTCAACACGGACATTGTGTATAATACAGTGTAGGAAATCTGGTTTACAGTGTCTTTCATTAGTTACATTTTGTCTGGCAAACAAATTACTTGTTATCTATTCTGTCCTGTCAAACTTCCTTTGGTTGGTTGGTAGGGTGGCCCACTCCGTTTGTCCTCAGTCCTAGGGTGTGCCTTGCCCGAGGCGCTCTGTCCACAGGGCGTGGTGCTTTGGGGTCTGAACAGAATGCCCACCGTTCTCTACCATGCCAGCTGGGTAAGAATTTGGTCTTTCAGCTTTACGTACTCCTACTATCTCTTCTTCTGCTCTCAGCCCTGAAGCAATTATACTTTTTTAAAGACTTACACAAGTTTCCCCTCTGAATGCACAGCCTAGCCCTCAACCAAGGATTCACCAAAATAACAGACACGAGATGTTGAGGGTCCTTTCCCTTCTCAGACCCTTTCTTTCCGGCACCCTGCCCCGAGAGTTCCAGGTGCCTCACCACCCTGGACGCTCCCCGTCGCCTCCAGGTCTCAGTAGAGTCACTGCGCCCTACTTGGCTCCATCTCCTGGTGCTACAGCCCCGAACACGCCTGTAGCAGGAAACTTGGGCCCGTCTCCTGGGTCCTTATCTCGAGAATTGCCTGTTGCTCGGTGGTGGGAAACTTTGTGTACTTTTTGTTTAATTTATAGCATACCAGAGAACAAATCTGGTAACAGTAACTCTGTTATAGCTGAAGCAGTATCATGATATGTTTAACTGGTGTCCTTAATGCCTGGCTGTGATCAGTCCATCAGTGTAGGGTGGATGTATGTGCACATGAACGGACATATGAACAATTGGATTAGTGGAGGGATGCATGAAAGAAACTTGCTGTATTTTCCCAATATGTTGTTTTCTCCTTAGCACTTCCCACAATGTAACATACTAGGTACTGTATGTTACTCCGTTTTCGTCTTTGTTTTTGCATCACTCCCACCAGAATGTAAGTGCCGTAAGGATATGATATTTTTGTTCTGTTCACTGATTTATTACTACTACTAGAATCCTGACTGGCATATGCAAACTGCTCGATATATGTGTTGTTAGAGTTGATTGATAAATTTATAAGGGTGATCTGGCTTACTTTTACAACAATATGCTAAATAAGGAAGTAAAAGTTGAGTAGGTGTAAAATCTGTCAATGGATGGTTAATGCTTTTTTGGAGAGGGTCATTTTAGAATATCCTGTCATTTTGACTGACAACTGGAATGTGCATTTCAGCTACACAGTCCTTTTTCTGTTTCTCATTACATGAGGTATACTTCTTCTGCCTTAGAAACTTGTCTGTCTTATCTACCTGAACCCATATCTTTGCTCTCTGGTAGATGACAGTTCCTTATATCATTCAGAACTCAAAGGTCTCCATTTCAGAGCAGTCTTCCCTGATCTAAAACAGAACCACCTACAGAACACCATGCTTGATTTTCTTAAGAGAACATTTTCCTTTCTGAATTATCTTATCTATTTTATTTTTATATGTTCATAGTCTGACCTGTATTTCCATGTGACAAGCTCGGTAAGAGCTGGACTCACGGGACCCCTTCAAGGCAGTGCTGAGAGCATCACATGGTGCTCAGGCCTCAGGAAGCACTCAAAAAACCTTGCTGGATTTAAACAGAATTCTAAAATTACTCCCTTCATCTCTACCCCTTTGTTTTACTCCTATGATTATTCATGCAACATGACAAAGGATATTACAGATGTAATTAAGGTTACTAATCAGTGGGTAAGAGAAAGGAAAATTATATGGGTGAAGGGAACCTAACACTGCAGCTCTCAAAGCAGTATTTCCTCTGGTTGGAAGCAGAGGAGGAAGTCAGAGAGATTCTAAGGGCAAGAAGGATTTAATGAGCATCTCTGACCTTGAAGATGGAGGAGCCACAGGCGAGAATCAGAGAGGCCTCTCTGGCAGCAAGCCAGGAAATAGGGACCTCTCAGTCCTACAGTTGCAAAGAGTGAATTCTTCCAACAACCAAATCAACTGAGAAGCAGATGTTTCCCCAGAGACTCCACATAAGAACCCAACCTGGCCGACCACTTGCTTTGGCCTTGTGAGAAATGAAGCAGAGAACCCAGCCAGACTGTCCAGATTTTAGACCTACAGAATAGTGAGATCAGAAATGGGCACTGTTTTTAAGCAGCACAATTTCTGGTGACTCGCTATGCAGCAATGCAAAACCATATGGGTATTTGATAAATACTGGTGTCTCCCCCAGCCATGTCACAGCCTCTCTCAGGCTCAAGCTTGGCTTTGTCTCCTTCTTTACAGACATTACAGAGGCCTACTGGCTTGTGACCCATTGACTTGGTGCCAAACTGTGTCAGAAATGCCCTTGGCAGTCCCTCATCTGCAAAGGATGTGTACACCTGTGCCCTCCTAGCCTCTCCGTCTGCTCACCTCCAGGGAAGAGGGGCTTCTTTTAGAGAGTTACCATTTCACTGGTCATTCAAAACATGGTGCAGCCCACTTTGTTGGAATATCTCTCTATCACCTCTTTGCCTCACAGGTGCCCCTTTCGCTCCATCAGATGCTTCAACTTTGTCTGCAAATCAAAATGAGCAGACACATCGGCTCACGGCATTTGATAGCACTGCCAAACTTTTTGAAAGAGACAGCACGCACTTCCTCATTTTGCTTAACATCAACCAATTTTGAGTATAATTTTATTTATTTTTTACAGAATTAATATATACACTTTGTGCAAAATCAAACACCTAAAGGTATATAAAGAATGAGTAAACCTTACTCTCATCCTTTTCCCATTGACCTCCAGTTCCCCTTCTTAGAGACAACCATTTGTATGTGTGTGTGTGTGTACACATGCTTATACACATGCACACTTATGTATGTATGCACACATACATTTGTTTAACTCCTGACCTCTCACATTCTAACTGATCTAATTCTTTTGGAAGGCACCAATAATTTTATGTTACATCCCTCATATTTTCTGACCCTTTTTAAAGCTCTCACTATTCTTGATTTCATGAAACATTTGACATTCTTGAAACAACACTAGCATCATCACACCTCAAATTCTTGGGGAAAAAATCCTCACTTTTTCTGTAACAGTTCAATCTTTACGTGATCTCCTGGTTATTTCTGGTGTGTTTCAGGGTGGTTTCCTCTTCTGCCTCCCGCTCTGTCAATGTTTTGCTTCCAAGCTCTGGTCCCATGGATTTCTTCAGTGTTAACCATAACCTCATGTGAATGACTGCCAAATTCACGTTTTTAGGTAGCCTTAATTGATAGCCAAACCCCAGCTCTTTGTTTCAGCAGCCTGGTGAGCATTTTCTTCTCCACATCGCATAATCCTTTAAGGTAAGATTTCTGAAGCCAAATCCTACTTCATCTCTTCGCAACAGCTCTCACTGATCTTTCGGTGTTAAGGGTTCCAATTAGGCTCCACCCTTAGATTTACAGATAGTAATTCTTTCCTCTCTGAGCCCTTATCTACACCGATGGCCAGATACAATCAGCTTTTGGTTTGTAATTTCCTCCCATCTGTCCATTCCTGTAATAGCCGCCCTGAGTCATGCATAGAGAAAGTACCTAAACATCCTCAGTGCCTCTAACCTCGCTCCTCCCCTGTCTTTGCACACATTGCACTGTGTAAGGGGATTCTTTTTTTCCTATTCAAAAACCTTAAATGACTACTGATTGTAAAAAGAAATAAGCATTTTTTAGTTTTTCATTCAAAGTTGAAAATAGCCCTGGTCAGTTTTGCTCAGCAGTTAGAGCATCGGTCCGCAGACCGATGAGTTGTGGGTTCGATTGTGGTCAAGGGCACCTGCCTCAGTTGTGGTTCGTCCCCAGCCCTGGTTGGGTCATGCAGGAGGTAACCAATGGGACAAATCGGTGTTTCTCTATCTCTCTGTCTTTTTCTCTCTCTCTCTGTCTTCCTCTCTCTCCCTCCCACTCTATCTGAATAAAAATGGAGGAATGTCCTCAGGTGAGGATAAAAAAAAGTTCAAAATAATCTGGTTCAGACATACTCAGGCCACCTCATTCCTTGCTCAGCCCTGCATGTATCTCACATTGTGGCATAATTAGAATATTCCTGTTCATACCATCCGTTCTTATTTCTGTCATCATAATATAGTCATCGCTCTCTGCACCTCCCTCCCCATAATTTTCTGCATCATTGACACATTTTGAAAATCTGTCATCAATTCCAAGCTAAGTCAAATGCCTGTTTATCTATTAAGTGTTCTCTGATATCAACCCTTTGCTGTGTGGTTTACAAGTATTGAGAGTGTACTGATTTTTTATGTACCAGAAGAGAACCAAACCTGCTGAACATTTACTATGCACTGGACACTGTGCTTATTAATTAATAAATAAATGTAATTATTTTTATCCTCACCCAAGGATAAGTTTATTGATTTTAGAGAGAAAGGAAGGGCGGGGGGAAGGGGAGAGAGAGAGAGGGACATCGATCGGTTGCTTCCTGTACGCACCCAGACCAGGATCACTCCTACAGGTTAGGTATGTGCCCTGACTGGGAACTGAACCCCGAGACCTTTGAGTGTATGGGGTAATGCTCCCACCAACTGAGCCACCCAGCCAGGGCATTATCATCTCACCTAATCCTCACCACACCCTTATGTTGCTAATGAACTTAAGGTCCCACAGCTAGGTGATGGAGCTTGGATTCAAACCCAGGTGGTCTCAATTAAAAAATAAAAGCAGAACAGAAGCCCCCAAATGGAATAAGGTAAACTAACAACATAAGGACTGTCATTCCCTTTTAAACAGTGCTGATGGCACCGAGAGCATCAGCTCTTGTTGCCGTGTTAATGCTGTGCCTGCCTGTCTCCACCTCTGGGTGTCCGCTCCCTGGGCCTTCCTCCTCCACTCCTCACTCAACGACCCTTCCCTGGTTATGCTTTGCCCACCATTCAGGTCTCAAATGAAGCTTTGTTTTCTCAAGAAGCCTTCCCCTGCCCGCCCCGGGGGAGGTTTGCTAAGGTCATGCAATCTGGGAGCCGTCCTGCGCAGCAGTGTAGCAATTCAGTAAAGAATCTCCCCTAGTTACCTGCTCTGTGCGACGTGCCCAGGCGGTCCCTCAGTCAACCAGCAGAGCATGGACTAATTTTAAGGTGGATACGGTATCTCTCTCCTTTACTGGTGGGCCTTCAGTACCGCACACAGTGTCTGGCTGGTTGTAGGGACATATAAATGTTTGCTGAAAGAAGGCACAAGTTCTCCAGTGCCAGGACAGTGCCTGGCTGGCATACTACAGGTTTTTCCTATGACCTGCCCTTACCATCACTGAAAATAGTCTCCTTTTAGTGAATTAATGCATGGCAGATAGATAGATAGATAGATAGATAGATAGATAGATAGATAGATAGATAGATGATAGATAGATACAGAGATAGATAGATGATAGATAGAGATAGATAGATACAGAGATAGATAGATAGATAGATAGATGATAGATAGATAGATAGATAGATAGATAGATAGATAGATAGAACAATTCTCAAAATTCCCAGAGTCTAGATTTTGAGAACTGACATGCCAAGAATGATCAATATGTGAATAGAGAGCAGAAAGCTTTATCATCTAATACCTCTGTGACTCACTATGCAAACACCGGCATACTACCTGTCCCCGTAGCTCACCCCTCAGAGACCTTTCCTTCCTCCCTCCCTCCTTCTCTCTCCCTTTCTTCATCTTCCCTGCTTGCCTGCTAGCCTTCTTTTTTAAGCAAATCTAATTCTGGCAAGAAATGTGTCTAATATGCTTGGCACAGCTGCCTCTGCAGAGTTAGAAAATGTTAAATAATACAATACAACATAAATAATACAAATAACGATAGTGTTACATTATTAACATGAAGCTGATTTATTTAAGGACTAGCCGCTCAAGAGTTGTTTCAAAGAAACTGAACACTTGGAGATACTATAGACACGCAGTAAGTATTAATTGGTCTGAATAGCACTCACAACCCCTGAGAAGTTTGTTTTCCCACATAGTTCTTTCCACCTGAGGTCAAACACAGACCACACTAAAAGGCCTCCTTGTTCGGTCGCAGTGGGATGCTATTGGAACGGCACCTGGATGTCAAGGTGACATCTCTAACACCGTAGATTTACACAGCACCACGCTTCAGAGAAGCTTAATTGTGTTGTGGTGTGGAAGGCAGATTTGTGCCAAAGAGCCAATGCCATGAGATACCAGATGGTTACCCTGCAAAGTCTCTTCTCAGAAACAGGGGGTGTTCCACCTCACCATCCTGTCCCCAGGTGAAGAAGCCCTGCTTCACCTTATCTCTGCTCTGTCAGGAAGCCAGATCTCAGGGGAGACGCACCTTTTGACAATGGGAGTTTTTTTTCTTCCAGAGATGCCAAGCACATAGTGAGCACTCATAGATACTACTGATTGATCGTTTAAGTTTAAAACTATCTCCAGCTCAACTTCTCCAACTGTTCACCCAGCACTTTCCTGGACTCTCTGCTACTTAGGAGCCACAGTAGAACTACTGATTCCTGTGCACACTTCTAACCCGTGCCCGGAGCCAAATCAACCCCCACCCCAACTTCTCGCTATCTTTGTAAATTGCACCACCATCCGCCAAACTGTTCTAGAAAAGAATATAGGGGTTCTTGTGGATTACCCTCGCCCTAGATCATTCCAGCAAATTCACTGGTTTGTAGACAACCTCCGAAATGTTTTTATCTCTGCCCCAATCAAAGCCTACTCGGATCTGCTCCCCTGCAGCCCCAGCCAGCAACCTCTTGCCTAACTGACCTCTCCTTACACTCTTGTCCCTTCAAAGTCCATTGTCCAGTCAGTTTCCCGACAGCCTGCAGAAATGCAAACCAGATCATTTCCGTCCCACTCACTGCCCCAGACACGCTGGTCCACTGCTGCCGAAGGAGATCCTGTCTGCCCCCTTCCCATTCCCTCACCCCTCCCAGCCACAGGCCATGTCTCCGACGGCCCAACACACTGAGTGAACCCACGCTCCTGGGGTTGGCACTGGCTGGTCCTGCTGGTTGAAGAGTCCATCTCCCAGACCTATGAGGGACGTTGTCCTTTCAGACCACACTCCAAACATCCCCTCCTCGGATGGCCCTGCCTTCTTTGATCTCAATCATATTGCACGATTTCGTTGTTTCATACCACCTGATTATTATCTGCTCGTGTACATTGATTACATGTCTCCCCACTCGTTTGCAAACGCCCTGAGCTCAGAGACCAGCTGCTGTGTCCCCAGTGTGCAGAAGTGTGACTAGCTGGCTGGCTGGAGACCAGGTGTGGCCAGGCAGCGTCCTGAGTCCTGAGACTCTGAATCCTTTGCAGAGCGATATTTGTCTAGGCTCAGTCACAGACAGTATGAAAGAATCTAAGGTCAATTTTCCAGAAAACAAAACAAAACACAAACAGAGACCATGTGTCCACGGTGATAAAGGTGCGTTTAGACAGCACCTGAATACCACCTAAGCTCTGATTTCCAGGCTACCCCAGGGGTGCACTGGGGAAGCTGGAGCTGTAGGGACCCAAGCACTGTCTTGTGTCAGAATAACTCTGCTTTAATTTTAAATAATATAATTGGCTTTCACAAAGGGGGATGGCGAGTGAGTAGGATTCCACCACTGAAGGAGAAGTGACTGCTGAACGCAGGTTTATGTGCACGGAACGTCCTCTTCTGAACCTCCAAAAACAGAGGGAAAGGGTGTCTCGCGATCTCCTGCTTGGCCCCGCTGTCTAGTCCCACTGGTGGTACACCGTTGAGACCCTCACCCCCTTATTTTCACTCTGACAGTATCACGAAGTGCCTTCTGCCTCTTTTTCTATCACTTCTGACAATTTCTTCTTCACCCTGTTGTTAAATGAATGGGACTCCTCCAGCCCAGACCTGACCTGTCCCTCCCCGAGGGTGTCCTGAGCCGGCTGAACTCACTTTATGCTCCGCAGCCCGGCCGTCCAACCTCCCTCACCTCACCCTTTCTTCAGGGTCTCTGCCCCTCGCACTCCCTCCAGACCAGTCGTGTCTGATGATCACTCCACGTTCCCCAGCGAGGCCTGGAGTCCTCCCTGCTCACAAATGGTTGTGCCCTGGCCAGTTCTCATGCCAACCTTTCCACTTGTGCTGGCCAGTGCAAACCGAACCTCCGCCCTTAGGCCCCCGGTACCCATCCCACCCTCCCCGCCTGGGGGAGCGTCCTCCCGGTGCCCACCGCTCCGCCTGCGCCCTAAAGGCGGGGGCCCCTCTGGACCGAGAGCCTGCACCGATGGGGGAGGTGGGGTTCAGAGCTGAGGACACCAGCTGCAGGCCCCACCGGCTCCCACCGCCCTGGAAGCAGGCACTGACCCTCCTGCCTCGCCCCTTGACCCGCAGAGAGTGTCTAATAGCAACGGCCTCCCAGCGCTGCTGCGCGGAGACGCGCGTGGTTCGGCAGCTGCAATGCGCAGAGATCTCCCTGCTACGTGCTGCCCGAGGGTGAAACCGGCCACGTGTCTCTGGACGGACCTCAGCCCCAGTGCACGCCCAGGGCCGTTCCTGTCCATGTACGTCTGACAGAGACAGGCCCCGTTCTGACTCACACTTCATGTTTCAGCTCAACTTTCAAGTCACTCAGGAGAGGTCTTTCTGGCAGGAAGGGGGAAGCGACTGGAAGGAAAGCTACAGGCCACTTGCTAACTGATCTTATTTGCATGACGGTTTATTGGCGTAGGGCCAGGTGAGCCTGGACAGGACCACTGTGAAGTAAGGGTCCTGAGCTCGGAGAAACCCAGTCCCAGGAGTGTGGGGACCTCTCAGCCTACGAGCCCTTTGGGAGAAAAGGGAGCCAGACGTGAGGGCCAGAAGTGGGCTCCCCCGAAGTCATGCTCCGCAGAGAAGCGAACGGGGGTCAGGCCTCTGCACCTGTGCAGCGGGGCTTCCAGGATGAGCGCAGGCACTGCAGGGGCGCTCACCCCCCCACCCAGCTCCCACCTTGTGGTGCGGGAAGCCAAGCCTGGCCAGTCGGGTTGGGCACTGAACAAGGACACGCGTACAGAGATATTGCTCGCATAGTAAGTTTGCACATAGATTCATTTAGTTATTTATTTCTCAAGGGAAGGTCAAGCATCTTAAGGAAGAGGCGATTTTTGTTTGGACTGGATGGGGAGCTGTCGGGGCACCCTCAGAAGGAGAAGGCCTTTGATAATAGAAAACTGTGGCATTAGGAACTCAATAGAGAGGCAAAACTAAAATCCCAGAGTCACCTCATGCAAGAGAATTTTCAACAAAGGACAGCCCAGCTGGTGTGCTCAGTGGTTGAGTATCAACCCTGCAACAAGAGGTCGCTGGTTTGATTCCCGGTCAGGGCACATGCCCAGGTTGTGGGCCCGATCCCCAGTGGGGAGCATGCAGGAGGCGGCCAATCAATGTGCTCTCTCATCATCGACATTTCTATAGCTCTCTCCCTCTCTCTTCCTCTCTCTCTAAAATCAATTTTTTAAAAAAACTTTAAATAAAAGCACATGCCCTTTCTATAAGAAAATACCAGGAACTGGCTTTACAGCTGCTGCCTTTCAGGATTTACTGGTCGAAGGTCGCACGCACTATTTTTTCACCCATCTGCATTCTGATCATTATGCTGGGTTGTCTAAAAACTGCACATTTCCAGTTTATTGTAGTGAGATAACTGGCAATTTATTGAACAGCAAACTTCCTGTGCAAGAATAATAAATCCATCCATTACCAGTGAACACCGAATGTATAATGAATGGTGTCAACGTTGTTTTGCTTGATGCTAGTCACTGTCCGGGTGCTGTCAGGATCATTTTATATCTTTCTAATGGTAATGTCATATTGCATACCAGAGACTTCTGAGCAGATGCCACCATGGAACATTCTCTTCTTACAAACCAAAAAGTCTATATGCTTTATTTAGATACCACAAATTGCAGCCCAGAATACTGATTTCCAATCAGCAAGAGGTTATCCAGTTTGCCATCAACACTGCATTTTAAGAGGCAGCTCTAAAAACCCACGTATTCTAGTTGTCTGTGGCACTTATTCTATTGGAAAAGAGAAAGGCTTCCTATCCACTGCTGGTGTTTTAGGTTCAAGAGTGGGCTTGTCCTGTCCTGGCTCAGTGGTTAGAGTGTAAGCCTGAGGTCTGGAGAGACCCAGGTTCAGTTCCGGCTAAGGGCACGTACCTCAGTTACAGTTTGTCCCCAGCCCCAGTTGGGTTGTGTGGGTGGTGGCCACTCGATGTGTCCCTTTCACATCGATGTTTCTCTCGCAGTCTCTCTCTCTCTCCCTCCCACTCTATCTGAACAAAAAATGTAAAAATGTCCTCGGGTGAGGATAAAAAAAAAAAAAGAGTGGGCATGTCCTGAGGGAAAAAAAAGCATTACAGAACCTCAATATACCAGAAATTAATTCCTTCATCACTACAGACATATGCTATTCACTGGTTCACCTCTTCCAATGATGCAAATTAATTTTAAGGGTTTACAGAGTCATTTGAAGAAGTATGATGGGAGATATGATTTGATTTTGGCTTTTTGACCTACAGGATGGACACATTCTAATAAGTTAATGAGCATAATAGATGTACCCAGAACAAAGGAAACCTTTCAATATATGGAATTCCTTATAGTGAACACAGCAGCTATCTAGAAATGAAAAGTTTGTTCAGTGGCTGAAGCCCCAGAAAGTTATACCTACTGTGAATATTGGCACCTTGAAATCTAGAAGCACAGGGAGAAATATTTTAAAGAATGGAAATTGTGCCCGGCTGGTGTGGCTCAGTGGTTGAGCATCAACCCATGCACCAATAGGTCGCTGGTTCGATTCCCAGTCAGAGCATATGCCCAGGTTGTGGGCCTGATCCCTAGTGGGGGGCATGCAGGAAGTGGCCAATCAATGTTCTCTTTTCTCGATGTTTCTATCTCTCTCCCTCTTCCTTCCTCTCTAAAAATTCAATAAAGAAAAAAAGAATGAAGATTGGAAGCTAGATATTGATGTTACCTTGAAGGACTGAGAAATAGTTAATAAACTTAGCGGTAGCTTGTTAGTAGTTAAATCTTCAGTGATATGAAATAAACTTTATGCAAAAAAACTCACAAAGATCACACATATAGCTTATTTCTTATTTACATTTAAATAATACGTTCATGGGTGAGTACCTCTCATCATCATCAGTGATAACTGAGACTGGTCTTCCCAGTACCATTGATTCTTGCCCCTCTCAAAGGGGGCAGTTATATTCTGCATCGAGCCTTAACAGAAGAAATAAATGCAAGCTCTCAAAGGGCGCTGAGGGGCAAGAATCTCACCAAAGAGACTGAGGCCATTTCTTCCACAGATTAGATGTGTGCCACCTGCGGCCAACATGATGGCAGGCAGGACCGAGTGAGGGTGAGAGTGTGAGTGGATGAGCATGGGCATTGTGAGAGTATGGATGGACATCTGCCTGTCGGTGTGGGGACTCAGAGTGGGCAGTTTGGGTGTTCCCGAGAGAGGAGCTGCCGGCTGCTGCCACATGCTTCTCAGCCAGGTACTTCTCTCCATTTGGGACTGAAAATCTTGCCATTTTGGAGGATCCACAGGGTCTTCCTTGAGAGGAGGCTGCATGTAGCAACCTAGACCCAGGACCCTGCGGCCACAGACAGGTGTGCCCAGCCCTGACTCCACCACAAACCTACTGCACAACCCAATGCCCTGGATGCACAGACATGTTGCCTTGACCACACACACTTGATCCAGCAACCCCAGACAACCAAACATGGCTCTGAAACCTGGGGCGCCTGGCTCCACCATGACCAAACACCCCCAGATGCAGGAACCTGCCAACAGGATCTGGTGCGCCAGACACAGCACCACCAGAAGACGGGTCCACCACTGTGACGCCACATCACCCAACACCCTGGGCACACAGACCTGCCCGAGACCTGGTGCACTTCACGCAGCACCCAGGACTACCAGATCACTAAAATGTAGAGACAAAAAACAACCCTCAAATGAAAGAAAAGGAGGAATCACCAGAAAAGGAACTAAATAAAATGGAGGCAAGCAATTAGTCAGATAAAGAGGTCAAAGTAATGGTTATAAGGATACTTAATCAACTTTGAACTATAAGCAGCTTAATGAAAAGTATAAGGAACTTAGTGGGAATTACATTGGCATAAAAAATATGATAAAATCATGAATAAGAATCAATTGGAAATGAAGCATGATGTAGAATACCCTGAAAGGAATCAACAGTAAATTAGTAAAAGCTGGGGACTGAATCAGAAAATTAGAAGACAAGAAAGAATAAACACCCAATCAGATCAGCAATTGGAGAAAAATTAAAAAAGCAGGAGGAGAGTTTAAGGGACCTCTAAGACAAATAAAATGTAACAACATCCACATCATAAGGGTACCAGAAGGAAAAGAATCTGAGAAAGGAATAGAAAACTTGTTTGAAGAAATAATGACAGAAAATGTCCCTAGCCTGGTGAGGAAAAAGTCACACAAGTCCAGGAAACACAGAGTGTTCCAATCAAGATGAACTGCAAAGATTCACACCTGGACACATCATAATTAAATGACAAATGTTAAAGAAAAAGAAAGAATCTTAAAGGCAGCAAGAGAGAGAGAGAGAAAGTTACCTACCAGGGAGCTCCCATTAGACTGCCAACTGATTTCTCAATAGAAACACTTCAAGCCAGAAGGGAGTGGCATGAAGTATACAAGGTAATAAAAAGCAGGAGACTAAATCCAAGACTACTCTACTGAGCAAGGCTTTCATTCAAAATTGAAAGTGAAATAAAGAGCTAGAAAGACAAAAAACAAAAACAAAAAACTCAAGGAGTTTGTTACCACCAAACCAGCACAGCAAGAAATGCTAACAGGACTGTTGTAAGGATAAGAAGAGGTAGAGAGAAAGATGAACACAGGCATAATAAATAAAAACAGCAATATATAAGTATCTGTCAATAATAACCTTAAATGTAAATGGATTAACTGCTCCAATCAAAAGACACAGGGTACCTGAATGGATAAGAAAACATAACCCATATATATGATGTCTACAAGAGAACCACTCAGAGCAAAGGATTCACACAGGATGAGAGTGAAGGGATGGAAAATAATTTTCCATGCAAATAAAAATAAAAAGAAAGGTGGGATAACAATACTCATATCTGACAAAATAGTCTCCAAAATGAAGGCCATAACAAGAGACATTAAAGGCCACTTCATATACTAAAGGGATTGATATATCAAGAGGATATAACCCTGGTAAACATATATGCACCCAATATAGGAGCACCCAAAAATATTTTATAACTTCTGGAGGACTTTATTGGAGAGATCAACAGCAATACAGTCACAGTAGGGGACTTTAACACCCCACTGAGATTACTGAATATATCTTCTAGACAAAAAATCAATAAGGAGACAACAACTCTAAATGACACATTAGATCAAATGAATTTAATTGATATTTGCAGATCCCAAAGCTGCAGAATATACATTCTCCTCAAGTGCACACAGGACATTCTCAAAGACAGACCATCTGGTAGGACACAAACCAAATCTTTACAACTTCAAGAAGACTGAAATCATATCAAGCATCTTTTTGGATCACAATGGCATGACACTAGAAATCAATTACAATAAAAACAATCAAAAAAATTTAAACACATGGAAACCAAATAGCATGTTATTAAACAATGAATGGGTTACCAAGGAGATCAAGGAATAAAACAAAAGAAATCCTTGAAACAAAAGAAAATTAACACACAACAACCCAAAATCTAGGCGACACAAGAAAGTAACCCTGAGAGGAAAGTGCATAGTACTACAGGACTACCTCAAGAAACAAGAAAAATTTCTGATAAACTATCTAACCCTAAAGCTTAAAGAATTAACAACAACAACAAAAACAAGAGTAAGTAGAAGGAAGAAAATAATAAAGATCAGAGCAGAAATAAATGACATAAAGAAAAAAAAAAAAAGCAATACAAAAGATTGATGAAAATAAAAGCTGGTTATTTGAAAAGGTAAACAAGATTGATGAACCTTTAACCAGACTCACCAAAGAAAGATGACCCAGATAAATAAAGTCAGAAAATGAAAGAGGTGGAGTAAAAACTGACACCACAGAACTACAAAGGATTGTAAGAGAATACTATAGACAATTATATGCTAACAAATTGGACAACCTGGGAGATATGAACAAATTTCTAAAAACATACAGTCTTCCAAAACTCAACTACAAAGATTCAGAAAACCTGAACAGACCATTAACAAGTAATGAAATTGAAACAGTAATAAATAAACTCCCTGCAAACAAAAACCCTGGTCCAGCTGGCTTCGCACGGGGAGTTATACCAAATATTCAAAGAACTGACACTTATTTTCCTCAAACTACTCCAAAAATTTCAAGAGGAAGAAGAAATTCTGAGCTCCTTTTACAAAGCCAGCATTATCCTAATTTCAAAACCAGATAAAGACACTAAAAAGAAAGAGAATTATAGGCAAATATTCCTAATGAACATAGATGCTAAAATACTTAACAGAATATTAGCAAATCTGATCCAGCAATACATTAAAGAGATCATATACCATAACCAACTGGGGTTTATTCCAGGGATGAAAGGCTGGTATAATACTCACGAATCATAAATGTGATGTATCACATAAACAAATTGAAAGATAAAAGTCACATGATCATATCAATTGATGCAGAAAAAGCAATCAACAAATCCAGCAACATTTCTTATAAAAACTCTCAGCAAAGTGGGAGTAGAGGGAGCATGCCTCAACAAAGTAAAGGCCATATATGACAAACCTATAGCCAACATCATACCCAATGGGCAAAAGCTAAAAACATTTCCCCTAGGAACAAGAAAAAGACAGGGACTCCTGCTCTCGCTACTCTTATTCAACATTGTACTGGAGGTTTTAGCCACAACAATCAGATAATAAAAAAATAAATAAAAGGCATCCAAATTGGAAAAGAAGTAAAACTGTCATTATTCACAGATAACATGATATCATACATACAAAACCCTAAAGGCTCAACCAAAAAACTGCTAGATTGATTGATTCATTGATTGATTATTTATTTATTTATTTTTAATATGCTTTTATTTATTTTTTTAGAGAGAGAAGGGAGAGACAGATAGAAACATCCATGTGAGACAGAAACATCAATTGGCTGCTTCCTGCATACCACCTACTGGGGGTGGAGTCTGCAACCCTGGCATGTGCTCTGACTTGAAATTGAACCAAGGCCTCTCAGGCCATGGGATAATGTTCAATCCACTAAGCCACACTGGCCAGGTTAAAAAACTACTAGATTTAATAAGTAAATTTGGCAATGTAGCAGGATACAAAATCAACACCCAGAAATTGATGTCATGTTTATACACTAATAATGAAATCTCAGAAAAAAACTAAAAACAAACAAACAAAAAAAAACAACCTCCCTTTACCATTGCAACAAAAAAAATTCAAATACTTACAAATACACTTAATCAAGGAGGTAAAAGACCTGTACTCAGAAAACTATAGGATGTTGAAAAAGAGAGAGGAAAATATAAACAAGTGGGAGAATATACCATGTTTATGTATTGGAAGAATTAACATCATTAAAATGTCTATACTACCCAAATGCAATCTATAGATTCAATGCAATCTGTATTAAAATACCAATAGTATATTTCACAGATCTAGAATAAATACTTCAAAAGTTTATTTGGAGCCATACAAGACCTCAAATAGCTGCAGCAGTCTTGAGAAAGAGTAACAAAGTTGGAGGAATCACAATACCAGATATCAGGTATTGTGATCAAAGCCATTGTAATCAAAACAGCCTGGTACTGGCACAAGAATAGGCATATAGATCAATGAAACAGAACAGAGAACCCAGAAGTCAACCTAAGCCATTATGCTCAATTAATATTTGACAAAGGAGGCAAGAGTACACAATGCAGTCTCTTTAATAAATGCTGTTGGGAAAATTGGACAGGTACTTGCAAAAAAAATGAAACTAGACCACAAACCTACACCATACACAACAATAAACTCAAAATGGATAAAGGACTTAAATGTAATTCATTAAGCCATAAAAATCTTAGAAGAAAATGTAGACAGCAAAATCTCAGACATCACATATAGCAGAATTTTTACCAATACATCATCTAGGGCAAGAGAAACAAAGGAAAAAATTAGTAAGTGGGACAAAATCAAACTAAAAAGCTTCTACACAGCAAAAGAAATGAGCATCAAAATGAAAGGGAACCTGCTGTATGGGAGAACATATTTGCCAATAATACATCTGATAAGGAGTTAATTTCCAAAATATATAATGTACACATACAACTCAACAAAAGGAAGACAAACAATCCAATTAAAAAATGGGCAGAGGACCTGAATAGGCACTTCTCCAAAGAGGATATTCAAATGGCCAAGAGACATAAGAAAAATTGCTCAACATCACTAATCATCAGAGAGATGCAAATTAAAACTACAATGCAGTATCACCTCACACCTGCCAGAATCACTACTGTTAGTAAATCAACAAACGAGAGGATGTGAAGGAAAGAAAACCCTAGTGCACTGTTGGTGGAATGCAGACTGGCACAACCAGTATGGAAACAATATGGAATTTCCTTAAAAAATTAAAAATGGAAATTCCATTTGACCCAGTGACAAAAAATTAAAAATGAAAATTCCATTTGACCCAGTGACCCCACTTCTAAGAATATATCCTGAAAATCCCAGAACAGCAACCAGAAAGACTATATGTACCCCTATGTTTACAGCAGCACTATTCACAATAGCTAAGATATGGAAACAGGCCAAGGGTTCATCAGCAGATGAATGGATAAAAGTTGTGGTACTTATACAGAATGGAATACTATGCAACTATAAACAAGAAGGAGCTCTTACCCTTTGGACTGCATGGAGAGACCTGGAGAGTATTATGCTAAGTGAAATAAGCCATTAGTGGAAGATAAGTATCACATTATCTGACTTATATGTGGAATCTAATAAACAAAATAAACTGTGGAATAAAATAGAAAGAGAGGCATGGAAACAGACTAACGAATCTCAGAGGGAAGGTGGGGGAGAGATTAACCAAAGAAGTTATATGTGTAGATGCATTGCCCATGGACAGTGGTTACAGGGTGGTGAAGGCCTGGGGTGGGGTTGGACCCAGGTGGATAGGGCAATGGTGAAAGAAAAGGGTTGGGAGGACATCTGTAATACTCTCAACAATAAAGATTTTTTTAAAAGCATGTCCAGGGACCAGGAGGATTCATTATAATGAATAATTAGACTGGAAACATTATATATAAATAATGATGTGTCTTTAAAATTATTCAATATGGGGCATATTTTAATGAGTTAAAATTTTCTGTGATAGGTATACTTAAATAAAAAATTAATCTTAAAATCTGCTAAAAACAATAGAACCAAGTTGTTGTATTTTAGGGTACCTCCTCAAAAAAGCTGGTCACGGTGGAATACAGCACCTGAGTGCAGGGGTCCGGAGCGTTGACGCAGGCCTGCAGGCCGTACGCAGAGCACAGCGGAGGCGGGGCCTGTGGGCCAGGTGAAGGGTCCCCGTCAAGCCCAGGTGGCTGGCCCCCTCTGCTCTCTGACAGGCCTGCAACTGCCGTTACTGGAGCATGTACATAATCGGATCATCATCACTGCTTTCTCTCTTTACCATCTAACCTGCAACACCCCACCCCCACCAATCTTTAAAGCCAATGTGTATCCTAGTCATATTTATCCCCCAGAACCCAGCAAAGGACCTGGTGCATAGTATCTACTCAGTAAATTTGGTTCATTGATGCTTATTAGTTTTACAAATTTTATACAGGAGGCTTCTTAGATCCCATTTTGTCTTTATTCCTCTTGTGTTTTCTTCCCAGAACATGGGGTTTTGTCACAAGAAGATAATATTTTCAACAAACAATATAAACCTTCACTTAACACACAACTAGAAAATCTCGGCCGGGGCCCCACAGGGAAATCTTCCGGCCGGGGTTTCCCACCCTCCCTCCCTTTCTGAGTGATCAGAGATACTTCCCTGTACCCTCAATTCAGAACACGGAGCAAGGCCGTTTAGATGCTTTTACTCCAAGCCTGCATTCGACTCTGGGAGGGATGTCAGTCTTTCCAGATAAACGATGGCTTGTCTGGCTGTCCAGGGGGCCTGTGGGCACTCACCCCAATCCTGGTTCAAGTGCATGGACCCGAAACAGCGAGGCCCCGGCTTGAGCAGGCCTTCCGCGGCAGCAGCCTTGCGCGCCTGCTCTCAGAGCTGAGGTTAGGCCGTGTGCTTGAACAATGTGGTGCGAAGCCTGCCTGGCCACCGGAGAGCTGATTTCCATAAATATAAGACCCCCCAAATAGCTTTCTTGTTCACACGTTGGAAAGAATGTTGTTGACCTTTTCGCTTCGTTGGGATTTCTTTGCGTTTTCCTGGTGATCAGACACGTTTCCCCTTTTGGGCCGCACCTGGCCCGTGTCCAGAGTGCGGGGAGCTGGTCCTTTCGTGGGCCCTGCACGGAGCTGTGGAGAGCTGGGCGGGGGGCGCGCCAGCAGCCACCCTGCCAGAGCAAACAAGGACAGACCAGACGACAGATCGGGGTGGGGAATGGTACCCACCACGGCAGGAGAGCCACATCAGTTATAGTTAGAAGCAGCATCTGTCCCCCGGTTACAAAGCCATCATCCTTCCAAGTGGTCACATTTCTGTTTCACCGAAAGCGCACCCACAAAATGTCAATGGGTAGAGTGGAAACAGAATGCTTTTTCTCTTACAACTTCCGGTGTGTCTTGTTATCTGGCCACAGATCTTTGTGTCACCACAGTAAGCTTTCACTCACACAGCTATCATGCCATCCAGTGTCCCTGAAAGTCGCCAGGAGCAGCAGCCCAGGGCTCAGTAGTGCCCTCCAGCAGGTGCTCTGGGTGCAAGGCTCCAAAGGATGTGCTGCTCACCTGCATCCCTGTTTCCCTCTTGACTCAAAGGGGAAGAGAAAGAGAAAGAAAAACAAAACAAAAATCAAACACACAATACCCTGCAATGAGTACCCCAGAAGCTCTTGGGATAATTCCTAGTGTCCCAGGCTGGCCTCTGGAGAGTCGGTTTTAATTTGAAGGCAGAGTGACTTCCAGCCCACTCCCAGCTGGTGGCCAGGTTTAGCCAGGTCCTGGTGGAAACCATGACTCAGCACAGGCTCAGCAGGGGGCCTCAGGCTCAGCGAACTGACTCAGTGCACTGCCGTGTCCTCGATTCCTCACTGGCTGTCTTTTCTTTTCTTCTTTTTTTTTTAAATTTTGTCCTTTATTGATTTTAGAGAGAGAGAAAGGGAGAGGGAGAGAGAGACAGAAACATCAATGAGGGAGGACATCCACTGGCCGCCTCCTGCATGCCCCCCACTGGGGATTGGGTGCACAACCTGGGCATGTGTCCTGACCGGGAATAGAACCAGTGACTTCTTGGTGCATGGATGGACGCTCAACCACTGAGCCACAACAGCTGGGTATCACACATGTTTTTATTCATAAAATAAATATAGAAATTAGCTTATGTGTTTTTAAAACTTATATAAATGATATATTTTTACAATTTACTTTTTGCAGTCAAGCTAATGTTTTTGAAATTTATCAATGTAAATATTGGTAAATCTAGCCTTAAGATTGTTTAATACGCTTTTAAATTAAAAAAAATTTAATCCATTCTTCTATTGAAGGGCATGCATTTTGCCCTGCTTTTTAATTTAAAAGAATTTGATCATCCTGGCCAGTTTAGCTCAGTGGTTAGAGCGTCGGTCTGTGGACCAAAGAGTCCCAGGTTTGATTTCGGTCAAGGACACATACCTCAGGTTCGGTTCATTCCTGGCCCTGGTAGAGGCCATGCAGGAGGCAACCAATCAATGTGTCTCTCTCATATCAATGTTTCTCTCTCTCTCTCCCCCACCCCCACTCTATCTGAAGATTTAAAAAAAAAAAGAGTATGATCAACATACTTTTATGTTTATCCTAGCATGCATGTATAGTGTTTACTGAGGTAGACAATGAGTGAGAAGTACAATTGCTAGGCAACAATTCAGTTTCAACTTGACTAAACATTAATGAATGCTCTCCAAGAAGGCTGTCACCAAAATTTGATGTCAACAGATTACTTGTGTTTTGCTGATCTTATGGTTTCAAAGGGTATCTGGCTATTGTTTCAATTCCCTGATAACTAGTGAAGTTGAGCATATTTTCGATGCTATCGTCCATTTGCATTTCTTGCTTTTAAAATTGCCTGTTCACATGCTTTGCCTTCATTTCTACTGTCCTTTTTCACTTTATTTATGGTTTATTTCCTTTTTTTTTAAACCCTCACCCGAAGACATTTTTTCCGTATTTTGTTCAGATAGAGAGGGAGGGAGAGAGAGGAGGAGAGATACAGAGAAACACCGAGGTGAAAGGTGCACATCGAGTGGCTGCCACCCGCACGACCCAGAAAGCTTATTAATTTAGTTACTAATAAAAATTATGTATTTAAAAAATTATATTGTCTGATTATTTGTTGCTTATATATACCAGTGCAAATAATATTTTTATACTGTACCAGTGGCACCTGGGTTCTCAAGAAGCAATTTGTTAGAAAACTGAATCCTATTTTTCCCATTAGAAATCATGTAGATTGAATTAATCCATTCCAGACCCCCAAATGATTCTCTGCTTTAATTTTTCTTATATACAGTACATGTCTGATGTACTGTTTAATCTATAAGTAAACAGTTTAAAAACAAAAGGGACATAAAATGTAAATGAAAATTTAACAGAAAAATAAAATGGACAGTAAAAAATGAAAATTTATGTACACACTGGAACTTACCTTAAAAGCAAAAAAACCAGGAAAATATTCACAGCACCATTTCCTGAGATGCTAACAACTCGAGGTTTAGGGTAAACGGACTCACACTAACACCTTCTCTTTGCTTGTCGCCTGAGCCCCACGCGACCGATAATACAGGTATCAGCGTGAAAGGGTTGTCAGGCTGAGAACCAAGAACCAAAGTTTTGTTCGACAACCAAAACGTTTTTTCCGTGAACAACTTGGTTGAGGACCAGGTTGTTCAAGATGAGAGATGTTCGAGAACCATGGTTTGACTCTATGTAATAGCATGATAAAATCCAAAATGTTTCGTTTGTTCTCATCATTTGCATGAGTTCTAGGATTTTCTACATGCACAATAATTTCAATGGCAAAAGATTTTTTTCTGCCTTTCTGATCAGGATAACTACCTTCCTTACCTCCAGTCTGGCCCATTTTCTCATTCCTAACCCTAAAGAGCATGCTTCCTGTGATTTTGACATTTATAACAGCTTAAAAGATACCTTTTAGGAATGTTCCTTCTTTATCTACGGGGCGAGGAATTGTTCCTCTTTCATGAATTGGTGTTTGTTTCTCTGCACTTGCTTTTGTTCATCTGTTAAAGTGATGGACACGCGTCCTTTACTCTGTTGATGTGATGAGGTACTGGGCAGGGCTGCGCAGGTCACAGGCTTGAGTACAGTAAACAGTTTGTCCTGTATTACTATCTATCACTTATTGTATTTCTTTCCATGTGAACAACTGTAACCTACTTTTGTCCCACCCTGTATTAACAAAATGTCCAAATTCAATACTCAAGTCATAAGATATGTACAACTTGATTTCGTAATATTTTACTTAGAATTTTTGTATCTAAGGTCATGAGAAAGATTGGCCTTTTTTTGTTTTGTTTTGTTCCCTTTTCACATTCTGTCCTTGCCTAGTTTAGGTATGAGATTTATACTGGCCTTATAAAATAAATGATTATTTCTGGTGTCCTGATCTCCGGGAGAGTTTATATTAAATAGATACAACCGCTCAGTAGAGTTGGTAGAACTTGCCACCTATAAACCATTTTGGACTGGAGCGTTTTTCAGGGGTTAGAGTGATCCATTGATCCATTTCTCAAATAGCTGTAAGTCTGTTTAGATTTCCTGTTTTTTCTCGAGTCCGTTGTATTAAGTGATGGTTTTCTAGGGCAGAGCCCCTCGTCCCTCAGAGACCAGCACTGTTCAACACACGTGTGTGCTTGGGTGTTGCAGCAGTGCTTCCGAGGGGCGCTCGGGGTCCTCGGGGTCTCAGCTCCCTGCAGGTCTTCCTCACCGCCCTGCCAGCGGACACCTGAGGGCTCTGTTCCAGGAAACCATCCCCTTGTCACCTTCTCAGTCCCTTAGCACAGGGCGTTCTTCTGCTCTCCTGCGACCTCTCGGGCTGTCTGCTCGGCCCAGCGTCTGGAGGGCGGATAATGGAAGGAGGCTGGAGTCGGAGGAGCCAGCCTCTCAGCGGTGGTGCTCAGGAGTGTGACTTTGGGGGGTGAGAGCAATGACTCTGCTGCAGCAGGGAGGGTCTGACCCGGCTACCACCGCACCCAGGCCGCCCTGAGGGCCCCACAGAGCCCAGCGAGCACGCTTTGCCACCACTTGCTCACCGTCAGGTCTTGAGGTGAACCTTCTCAGAACTGGCACCCAACCAAACAGCCAGTAAAGAATCAGCCAAAACAACAGCATTAAACCCGGTTTCCCTGAGCACTACAAGAGCCTTCGGGGTCTCCTAGCAACAAAGCCAAGGTCTGCCGCCCACAGCAGGGAAGAGTTATTTGAAACATGGGAAACAAATACTAACTGAGTCTAACTCTTGCTCTCTAATGTGGTGCAACAATGGAAAGAATTGTCATGGTGAACATTTCGCAGTTTCTCACCTTAAATCTTCCACGGTCTCTAGAGGCACATGGCAATCAGCCGCCGGAGGACAGGAGTGGTGGAATTCCCGTTCCCAAAGAATGAAGGGTGCTCTTACATTTACTTTCTTTGATCCACGTTTGCGTGAGAAACAAAAGCGGTAGGAGGAGAGTGAAATGTGAGCCCTTTCCTTTCATGCCACGGGGGGTACACAGAGGAGGATGTTCAAACACACACTTGGGCAAACCCTTGTCCTTGGCAGTTTCTTATGAGCACCATTTCCCCATTTTACAGATCAGAAAAATTCATCCAGAGGCTAGGAACCTGTCTAAGGTTACACCCCTGCTAAATGACAGCCAGAAAAAAAGTACTTTTTAGAAGGCTGATTTATAGTTTTTATTACAGTATTAACCTGCTATTGTATGATGCTTTTGTTCGAGAATTTATATCTCATTTCTTTGTCTTCCCTTAGTTTTTACTTTAAAAAAAATTAAGCCTATAGAAAAATAGAAAAAATAAAATATGATTCCCGTATAGCCCTCACCTGGATTCACAAATTAACATTTTACCCATTTGAATTTTTCTATGTATATGAGTGTATGTATATGTGTGTGTATGCACACACATATATAAAACAGAAAAATATCCATATTTATGCTTAGCTATTTAGTTTTAAGGACTAAAAACTCATGAATACTTTATTTCATAATACACACACACACACACACATATATACATAAATTAATATATCTATTCTCATAACCAAAATACCAACAACTACAAAGTCCCTAGGGCTGGCATAATTTGCCGCTACTAGTTCATCTTGCAAGGTTTTGAGGTGAAAATTCCTTAAACTGGCATCAAACCAATTAAATAATCATCTAATTCAGCTCATATTTAAATTTCTCCAATTGTCTTAATACTGTCTTTCATAAACTTTAAAATCCTGGATTCGATTAAGATTTACTCTATACATTTGCTTTTGATATTTCTTTTTTTTTCTTCTTTTGGTCTGTTTGATCACTTTTATCTGGAGTAGTCTCCTCCCTATTTTGTTTGTCATGACATTGACTTTTTTTTAGTCTAGAGAGTATCTTTAGAATGTTCTACACTTTGAATTTTTATGTTGGGTTTGATATCGGCCAAACATTTTAAATAAGAAAACTGTGAAAATTGGGGGTCGTGTGAATGTTCAGTTTCACTCCAACCTTTCAGCCAATAGTTTCAGCTTCCACTGGATCCCGACCTTGCTGAAATTACATGTTAATATCGAGGATTGCTATACCTTCCACATTTATTAGTTTGGCATTTTGTTAAAACAAAACGAAGCCCTCTCTCCCCGCCTAGTTCAGGGATCGCTGTGCCCTGCCCTGAACTCGGCTGCTCCTGACCAGCATCGTTGTGAAGGGGCCTCTGCGGACCCGCCTGCAGCTCGCAAGGCGCAGCATTGAGGTAATTTTCCGCTGTGTCTTCCAAAGTGTAATGAGGAGGAAGAGCCAATTAACTCCCTCTGAGCTTCTCGGAATGCAGTTTTTATTTATTAATAAGGAAATTGATGTACATGGTATTAAGTAACTAATGAAAATAGATCAGTGTCAATAAAAAAGGATTAGAAATCTTTTTCTTTTGTTAAGGGTGTTGGTGAAAGTCTAAGTCTTCTGATTTGACTTCGGGCCAAAGGAAAGAGTTCGAGATGTTCTTCTGTAGAAGCCCCGGGGCTCCTTCAGGGGAAGGATCTAGCTAGTCCCGTGTCAGGAGGATAATTAGTGCGGAGAGAATTCATGGAACATGAGGACTGTTTCAAGGCCGGCGTGCAATGTTCCCTTAATTGCTGCTTCTCAAATAAATTAATTAGGTTAAGATGCTTGAAATACAGCCAAGCACAGTACCATAAGGCTAGAGTTTTATCTCATGAGAAATGGAAAGAGAAACCACTGGATGATTTCTGTCTTTGTTATTGAAGTTCCCACCGTTGAACTTCCTTCCTTGTAGATATTACTCCCATAAACTGTCCTACGTGCTGGCAGACTGTGACTCTTTCCTTAGTGTGCGATAAAGGAAAGAAGGCTCTGAAGATGCAGATTTCTCATCATCATTTGGGAAACATTTGAAGAGTGCTTACAATTTTCTTGACACGAATTTACAAGTTGGTGATCCGTTGATGAAAAAGACCCAGCTTCTGTCTGGTGACACCTCCCAAATTTCTAATAGAATGACATTTTAGAACAAAGATACCACTTATGTTCATACCTAAAAAAGGGGCAGGGAGAAAATTATTGATGGAAATTATGAAAAAGCAAACACTCTGTCTCCCACATCATGTGATACCACCCCTATTCTACACTTGAGGACCTTGATCCAAATAGGGGTGACAGATGCATAAGCAAATAATTATATTATGGTATTAGTGGGACCGATCAATTAATGAAGCATTAAGGTACCCAAAGGGGCTAAATCATTTGAATTAGAACCTAAGGGTACAACCTGTAGAGACCTTTGAGAATAGAGTTTGATTCAGAATTTGGTAATTCGTCCTTCACCCTTGTGTCTCTCTCCTCAAAGTGAATGTTCCTGGAGAAACTTCATACCTATCACAGAAGCTTTCTCTCTTACAGTGTGCGAGTTCCAGGAGGCTAAACTCCGAGGCGCCCTCTGTGTGAAGTATAGGGCACCAAACCTCTGGGGCGAGAAGTCAAGAAGCAGTGAGAGTATTGGCCTGACAGAAAAGGACTTGATATCAAACAGGGTAGAAAAGGTTATGAGTCCCCAGATGTTCATGTCAGGAGTGCCCTGGAGGCTGGGTGGCAAAGATGGCATGACTAAGAGGCAGGTTGTTGAAAATAAGTTGAAAAAAAAAAAAGCATTATTCAGACATTCATTTGTTATTCTTTCAGTAAGATATGTCAGAGTTCAAATTTATCAACTAATAACCATTAACATTCATCCAACTTCTGCCTGACGAGCTTTGAGTTTCTTGAGGGCAGGGATCAAATCTCATTGATCTACATTTCACTGGTTCCTACGTTCTACCCACCACATGGTAGAATAAAGGGTGTATGACTAAATGAGAAAGTCTTGATAATTATCTTAACCAAATCAGAGTGATGGTCAGTAATAACATATATCGCGAACGTTCCACTGTGCCATCTATACCACTGTGTGGGCTCAGGAGCTAAACCATGATATAGTGAAGTCTAGTCAGATAAGGTGCTTTTTAAAAGGATGTAAATATAACTTGATGGTTTACCCTTTTACTTGGGGTTCTTCAACCATAATAGGAATGATGAAAACTCCAACAATTAGCCTTTGAAACAAGATGATTGAAATAAATATAACTTGAGGGTTGTTTTTTTTTCTGAACACATGCTGTTTCTATGTACAATTAAGCAATTCTTAATGCCAAGAGTAGCCATCAGCTTAATAAATCATAGCTCAGAACAGACTATCAATTCACAAATTTTGCAGTGATTCACCAATAATCCTTGGATTTGAGTCAGTTGCTGGACTAACACCTAGAAGAACATCTGATTTTAAACTCAGGCTACAAATCCCAGAGTTAAATATAATTCTAGCCCAGCTGGTGTGGCTCAGTGGCTGAGCACTGACCCATGCACCAAAAGGTCACCAGTTCAATTCTCGTTCAGGGCACATGCCCAGTGTGGGCCAAATCCCCAGTGGTGGGCATGCAGGAGGCCGCCAATCAATGTTCTTGCTCATAGATGTTTCTATCTCTCTCTCTCCCTCTCCCTTCCTCTTTCTCTAAAATCAATAAAGAAAAAAAAAAGGTTTTTTAAAAATATATATAATTCTAAATAGTGAACAGCATGGGAATAAGGAATGACCTGTTCTAATGGTAGGTTTCAGTACAATTTGCAAAAAGCAGTTTGAAGCTGTTTGTTTTAACAGAGCTATCCTACAACAATTTGTAGGAGAGTATTTTCAAGTATGATTAAATCACTGAGATTTCAAATCTGACCATTTTATATTGTTAAAATTATGCCATGCTGATACAAGTCTTTTCCAGACAGCTGGTTTATTACTTTACAATAAACTGTACCTTGGTATTTAGTTCTCCTGAGTAAATCTGTTTTTTAGGGTATACATTAAATCATTTGTTTAGCTTGGCCAGTGTGGCTCAGCGGATTGAGCATCATTCCATGTACCAAGAGGTCACCAGTTCAACTCCTGGTCAGGGCACATGCCTGAGTTGCAGGACTTATCCACAGCAGGGGGCTTTTAGGAGGCAGATAATTGATGTTTCTCTCTCTCTCTCTGTCTCCCTTCCTCGCTCTAAAATTTGTATCTCTCTCTCCCTCTCTGAAATCAATAAAAAGCATATTTAAAAAAAATCATTTATTTAAAGTAGATTTCATCTATATATACATGTCACTTATCATAGAGTGAAGATTTTCACTGTGCTTTTAGAAGGATTTAGGCATAATTGAAATTAAGAGTAACTCTTTACTCTTAATGATACTAACAATTTCCTTCATAACCTAATAGGATTTCAAACTCTGCTTTCATTATGATTTAAAATGCCTCCTTTGAAAACCCTCTTTTAAAAACCTAGTGATCCATATTATCTCAACTCATCATATCTTTATCTAAATTTATTATGCCAGGGAGAAGATGTGACAGTCATTTAGTGCATTGTCACAGCTGACGTGCTCTCTAAAGGATACACATACTCAGGTCTTATTGGGGAGGTTTCTGTTTTCTATTCACTCTCCTGCACCTTCATTTGCCCAAACTTCAGCACACCGAAGCCCTCTAGCACCGATAAGAAAATAGCATTTCTTGCAACTCCGATTAGTATATATATCATTCAAATTCATTTAATTGTTATTCCTGTAGTACATATATATAAAGTGGAAAGAATGGCAAGATATTATTGTTCAATGTCAGACTTACAAAGTAATTCTTTTTTTTTTTATCCTCACCTGAGGACATTTTCCCATTTTTTTGTTCAGGTAGAGTGGGAGGGAGAGAGGGGAACAGAGAGAGAGAGAGAAACATTGATGTGAAAGGGACACATCGAGTGGCTGCCACCCGCACGACCAACCAGGGCCGGGGACAAACTGCAACCGAGGTACGTGCCCTTAGCGGGAACCGAACCCGGGTCTCTCAGGACCGCAGGCCGACGCTCCAACCGCTGAGCCAAACCGGCCAGGGCTACAAAGTAATTCTTAAACAGAACGGCAGTTCCTTGAAAAATTGAACATAAAATGACCATATGGTCCAGCAATTCCACTTCTGGATTTGTACCCAAAAGAACTGAAAACAAGGACTTGAACGTGCTTGTACATCCATGTTTCTAGCTGCACTGTTCACAATAGTCGAAATGGTAGAAGCAGCTTAAATGGCTGCTGACAGACAAATGGATAAACAACATGTGGTCTTTACATACAGTTAGCTATTTTTCCTCTTTAATAAGGAAGGGGATTCTGGTACATGCTACACACAAATGAACCTTAAAGACATTATGCTCAGCGAAATAAGTCAGTCAAAACAGGACAAATGCTGTATGATTTCACTGATATGCGATCCCTAGAGCAGGCAAACTCGTAGAGACAGATTACAGAGGGGCTGTTGCCAGGGCCTTGGAGGAGGGGAGAAGGGGGAGTTATTGTTGAATAGGTACGGAGTTTCAGTTCAGGAAGGTTAAAAAAGTTCTGGAAGGTGGATGGTGATGATGGTTGTATAATATGAATGTACTTAATGCTAATGAACTGCACACTTAAAAGTGGTTAATGGTTAAGTGTTCTTACGTATATTTTACCACATTTTAAAAATAAATAATTTAAAAGTAATCCTAATATTTTAGTAACGTCTGGTGAAAAACAAACTCTAAATTTTACTATTTTAGCAAATCCTACCCTAGAGATTACATTTTTGGATCTTCCATGAGATGACTAATTATGGTGGAGAGATGACTAATTATGGGGGAGAGATGACTAATTATGGGGGAGAGAGCCTCAGCAGGGCCCTCCTGCAACCAGGACCTCTGTTGGCACGTGGTAGGGAGTCTGGCTGAATGTAAACCATGATCTTTCTGCAAGGCTGCGACCTCTTACTATTGAACGTGGCTTCTTAAAGCCTTCCTGACACCAGCAGCTCTGGCTGTACCTGCACACAGATTCTAGATGTCACGCAGGTTTGGGGATTGTGGGTGCAGTGTGTGGAGAAGCTCTGGTGAAGTCCAGAGAGTCTAAAGAAGGTAAACATTTTTCACTCCATAACTTGGTGAAAGTCATCACCGTTGACTTTCAAGGCTGATGGAGCCCCGTGTGCTGCCCCCGTGCATGGCTGAGTACCTCTAGAAAGCTTCCCACTCCTCGGTCAGCTGCTCACCCCATGTCCAAGTCCCTCTGCTCTCCCGCCTCTTCCCACGAGGTTTGGAGCTCCAGCGCCCCCAGTCTAGTCCCCTCCTTCTTTCCAGTCCATCCAAGCTTGTACACAGGCAGAACGTTTTGAAAGGGCTGGGACCTTAGGGCTGCATTAGCCCTACTTGGTAGAACGTGATCAATAAACATTTGTTGAATTCCACCGAAAACTTCCTCAACAAATAAAATTATCTCCATGCATTAAGTTTTTTGAGTTCTCGGTATATCCTGGTACCAGAAATTGGACAGGGAAGGAATCAAAAGCTAACTAAGCAAGTATTTCATTTCTTTGTTGCTTTCCTTATAAAATAGTGTTTATAACTACTCAGAAGACATTCTGGTTCCAAAATGCTGGATTCTCAGGACTCACAACTGTACTTGTGATGTCTGGAATCTCCCATTCTTCTGTGAACAGGCGGTCCCTGGCCAGGGCGTGAGGCCTGGTACTGAATAACACTGCCTAAGCAACGCAGTGTCTCTTTCTAATTGTCTTATGCTTCCCAGGCCCTCCAGATCTCAGGTCTGAAATAACCTTTTGGGTTTTTCTGGTAAATTATGGCAAACAAACAAACAAACAAGTTAAATGTATGATAAAATACAATAACTTGGAAATGGACACAAACTTAATGACTTTTTTAAATTTGAAAACATTTTTAAAATTTTATTTTTCAATTACAGTTTACATTCAGTATTATTTTATAGTAGCTTCAGATGTATTGCATAGTGGTTAGGTAATCAGACACTTTATAAAGTAGTCCCCCCAGTATTTCCAGTGCCCGCCTGGCCCCATACAGTTATCACAATATTATCAACCACATGGCCTCTGCTGTACTTGGCGTCCCGGTGACTGTTTTGTGACACCAGTCTGTGCTTCACCTTTTCATGCAATCCCCAAATCCACCCCTTGGAAACATCAGTCTGTCTCTGTGTCTGAGACTCTGTTTCAGTTCTGTTTGTTCGTTAAACGATGCTTTTTAGTTTTTGAGTGCCAAAGGATATTTGATCCATAGGCATGAATAACTAAAACTTCTTTTTTTTAATTTAAGGCTGGATTTTTTTCATCTGTTCACTGGTCTTAAAGCTAATGAAAAGCATCACACCCTTTGGATTTGCTGCTTTTTAACTAAAATGAAGTGAACTAATTCTGAGTAATTCGGGAGGACAAAATAACTTTAGCAGGGATGACAAATTATATGCCAGATGTTGGTATCCTATGATTCAAAACCAAATTTCTAAAAAGCAGGCTGCTGGCAGATCTTTAATTACTAGCATTAGTAATATGGAAATACAAGCTTAATGTGTAATGTGAATATAAAATACACAGTTAATATAAAATGCATACTAAGAATTTTAATTAATAAGCATCACTCACTGTTGCACTGGCTTTCTTAAGAAGATTGGAGCTTAAAGCTATCCACCAAATCATAGACTTTTATGTTTCTCTTTTTCTTCCATTTATCTCAGGACCAGAAGTGAATTTTTTCCTGTTCAAATGTCATCACTAGATTAATGGCTGTCATTTATGGAGCCTGAAAAATGAACAAACTCATTTTTCTCACAGAATACGATTACACTGGTCTATCAAACATTTTTTTTTTCTCAGAAAAACTTAAATTTGTTCTGATGAAGTGGTGAATGTGACTCAGAAATGCAGCCGCTTCTCCCTGGTGCCCGGCTCCTGCCGTTGCTGCAGGCCCCATTCACTTAGAAAACGCTTCTGAGCCTCGGGGGCTGCACTTCACATAAAGACAAAATCCCTGCTCACCAGGGGCTCACGTGTTAGTAGCGGATATACCATCCCCTCAAGAGCCCCTGGTATATGTGTACACTACATGTAAACAAACATTGTTATGAAAATGAGTTTCAAACCGGCATTTCATCCTTTTTTAACATTATAAATAAAGTTTGAAAAGAGTTTCTTTAATAAAATGTCTGTGATGTGGCTCCCACCCTCACAGGCTGGACCTTCCCACCTGAGAGTCAGGGGGAACCAGCGCCCGTGACTGACAGGCCGGGGCTGCGGCCGGCGAGCAGTCGGACCAACACGGACGCCCTTGGCCCAGCAAAGCTCTGCAGCCCTGTGGCAGGTGAAGGGGGAACATTTAGGAAGGCTCTGGAAGAAAGTTGCTACTGGAAGGAGCCAGACATGTCTTAAATATGAAATACGCAGCCCGGGCCAGGTAGGTCAGTGGGTTGGAGCAGCCTCCCATACACCAAACAGTTGCAGGTTCAATTCCTGGTCAGGGCACATACCTAAGTGGTGGGTTTGATCCCTAGTTGATCCCCAGTTGGGGGCGGGCAGGAGGCAACTGATCCTCGTTATCTCTCACACATGTTTCTCTCTCTCGCTTCCTTTCTCTAAAATCAATAAAAAAAATTTTTTAAAGGGAAGAAACAAACACAAAGTTTCAAACTTTCTTACATTTTTTTTCCTTAAATTTTAAGAGACTCCTTTCTATAAGATCATTTTGTTATACAAGCACCAAAAACCTCTTTTTTTTTTTTTTTATTGCAGTTTGGAAAAAAAATAATTTTAAGCTCTTAGGGCTTCTTCAGAATTAAATACATTTAATGCCCCTTCAAAAACATTTTGAGAAATTAAAATTATTTTTCCAACTACATAGTGGCATTATTGTACCAGATTTTGTTCAGAAATAACTAGGGAAGGAGAATGGTCTGGAAACTGCCTTTTATTTAAGAGGGTCTGTATGTTCATGCCTTGCACTGTGCCGCCCAGGCCCCTGGGCCCCTGCACCTGGCTCCGTCCTACCTGACACACCGCTCGCTCAAGGACGGAGCCTGCGAGTTAGATGGGGGGTGAAAGTGAGTGAGGACATGAGGGAAGAATGAATGAATGAATGAATGAATGAATGAATGAATGAATGTTGATCAGAAGGTACATTTAACACTCAGAGGTTGCCCTGGGCATTTGGCTCCGTGGTTAGAGTGTCAACCTGTGGACCAATGAGCCTCACATTCGATTCCAGTCAAGGGCACGGACCTCGGTTGTGGTTCATCCCGGCCCTGGTCAGGGTCAGGCTGTGTGGGAGGCAACCAGTCGATGTGTCCCTCTCACGTTGATCTTTCTCTCTTTCTCTCTCTCCCGCCCTCCCTACCACTCTAGCTGAAGATAAATAGAAAAATATCCTCGGGTGAGGAATAAAACAAAAACACTAGGAGGTTACTCGTTAACCACAAGTTGAAGAAGAGGCAATGCCTCTTACACTTTGTGTGATGCAGCACTTACTTCTAGCCAAGACCCTGCTCAAGTCCTCATCTCAGTCATGACAATAGTACTGCAAGAGAAGCGGTCACCTTCTTCGCTTTTAAGCAAATCTATTTCAATCAACTTTTAATTATCCTAAAGGAGAAAACCAGTGGTGCAGATAATCCCCAAATAACTTGTTGCAATGCATTATATGATTGCTTTACAGCAGCTTGCCTTCCTAATTATGTTTTCTTAATTTATCTTTATTGTTAAAAATATTACACACGTCCCTCCTTTTTCCCCCATTGACACCCTTCTCCCCGCTCCTACCCACCCCTCTGCCTTCACCACACTGTTGTCTGTATCCACTGATTATGCATATATGCATGTAAGTTCTTTGGTTTATCTCTTTCCTTCCCCCCACCCTCTTCCCTCTGAGGTTTGTCAGTCAATTTCCTACTTCCATGTCTCTGGATCTATTTTGTTCGTCAGCTTATTTTGTTCATTATATTCCACAAATAAATGAGATGATGTGATATTTGTTTTTCTCTGACTGGCTTCTTTGGCTCAGCATAATACTCTCCAGGTCCCTCCATGTCATCTCAAAGGATAAGAAGTCTTTCTTTCTTACAGCTGCATAGTACTCCATTGTGTATATGTACCACTGCTTTTTTATCCACTCATCTACTGATGGACACTTGGGCTGTTTCCAGATCTTAGCTATAGTAAATAGTGCTGCTATGAACATGGGGGTACATATATTCTTTCTGATTGGTGTTTCAGGCTTCTTAGGGTATATTCCTAGAAGTGGGATCACTGGGTCAAATGGCAATTCAATTTTTAATATTTTGAGGTAACACCACAGTGTTTTCCATAGTGGCTGCACCAGTCTACATTCCCACCAGCAGTGTACTAGAGTCCCCTTTTCTCCACACCCTCGTCAGCACTTGTTGTTTGATGATTTGTTGATGGTAGTCATTCTAGCAGGTGTGAGGTGATACCTCATAGACATTTTCATTTGCATTTCTCTGATGATTAGTGATGTTGAGAATTTTTTCATGTCTCTTGGCCATTATATGTCCTGTTTGTAGAAGTGTCTATCAAGGTGTTTTGTCCATTTTTTAATTTATTGTTTGTCCTCCTTTTGTTGAGTTGTATGAGTACTTTATATATTTTGGATATTAACCCCTTATCGAATGTATCGTTGGCAATTATGTACTCCCAAACAGGGGGTTCCCTTTACATTTATGTTTTCTTTTATCTTTATTGTTGAAAGTATTACAGATGTCACCTCTTTATTTCCACCATTGCTCCCCACCACCTATTTCCTGCCCCACCCCAGGCCTTCACAACCCTATTGTCTGTGTCCATGGGCCATGCATATATGCATATAAATTCTTCAGTTAATCTCTTCCCACCCTACACTTTTTCCCTTTGAAATTCATCAGTCTGTTCCATGTTTCCATGACTCTGCTTCTATTTTATCCATCTGTTTATTTTGTTCATTAGATTTCACAAATAAGCGGGATCATGTGATACTTACTGTTCTGACTGGCCTAGTTCACTTAACGTAATAATCTCCAGGTCCATCCCTACTGTCTCAAAGGGTAAAAGATTCTTCTTTTTCATACCCACATAGTATTCTGTTGTGTAAATGTATCACAGCTTTTTTATCCACCCATCTACTGATGGATACTTGGGCTGTTTCCAGACCTTAGCTGATGTAAATAGTTCTGCTATGAATATAGGGGTGCATATATTCTTTCTGATTGGTGTTTCAGGCTTCTTAGGATATATTCCTAGAAGTGGGATCACTGGGTCAAATGGCAGTTCCATTTTTAATTTTTTGAGGAAAATCCACGCTCTTTTCCACGGTGGCTGCGCCAGTCTGCATTCCCACCGCAGTGTACTAGAGGTCCCTTTTCTCCACACCCTCGCCAACACTTGTTGTTTGTTGATTTATTCATGGAAGCCATTCTGACAGGTATGAGGTGATACCTCATTGACATTTTGATTTGTACCTCTCTGGTGATTATTGATATTGAGCATTTTTTCATACATCTTTTGGCCATTTGTATGTCAAGCCACTATGTTCATTTAATATTTAACAAAGGAGGCAAAAGCATACAATGTAGTAAAGACAGTGTCTTTACTACACTGGTGTTGGGAAAATTGGACAGGTACATGCAAAAAAATAAAACTAGACCACCAACTTACACCATACACAAGAATAAACTCAAAATGGATAAAAGAATTACATATATGTTGTGAAATCATAAACATCCTAGAAGAGAAATTAGGCAGCAAAATCTCAGACAACTCACATAGCAGAATGTTCACCAATACATTACGTAGGGCAAGAGAAACAAAGGAAGAAATAAACAAACGGGACTCCATCAAACTAAAAAGCTTCTGCACAGCAAAAGAAACCAGCATCAAAATAAAAAGGGAACCCACTGTATGGGAAAACATATTTGTCAATGATACATTGGATAAGGGGTTAATTTTCAAAATAAATAAAGTACTCATACAACTTAACAAAAGAAAGAAAAGCAATCCAATTAAAAAATGGACAAAGAGCCTAAACAGACTTCTCGAAAGAGGACATACAAATGGGCTAATTATGTTTTGATTAGGTTTCTATTACAGCTGTGGAGAATCCCCTCCGCAGACAGGACAGCAGGTCAGGCAGCTCGAGAGCCCAGTGATCAGTGCTTCGTAAGCGGGGACTGGGCCCTACCTTAATCCTTGTCTGCACTGTACCAAGCACTGTGAGGCTAGTTCTTGAAGGTCAGTAGCATTTGAATGGGTGGAGAAGGTTACGAAAGATTCTCTAAAGCCATCCACTAGGATGTGAAGCATTTATTACAAATTTAATTTTTCTACTAGTCAATTTAAAAAGCTAAAAGAAAAATATGGGTGAAGTTGACTTTAATAAAATATTGTATTTAATGCAATATATTCAAAATACTATTTTAACCTGTAATCGATATGAAATATTTTACACTCTTCTTTTTAATTGTCTTCAAAAGATGGTGTGGCTTTTACACTTTCAGCACATCTCACTTCAGATGAGCACATTTCAAGCGCTTGACAGCCATACGTAGCTAAAGGACACCTTATCGGGAAGCAGTTCATAGCCTCGCTTATCGGATCATGGTCTGGGGATCAGGTGCATTGCAGCATCTACAAAACTGTTAGAAATGCAGAACCTCAGGCTCCATCGCAGACCTTCCGAGTCAAAATCTGCATTTTAACAAGATATTCAGGTAATTCCCGTGTTCACAGAAGTTGGAGAAGCTCTGGTCCAGACAGGAAAAGGGTCTGAATGACAATGTGGAGCTAGGAATGCTATGGGCCACCCCTGATCACGACGTGTAAGAAGCAGGCATTAAAGGTATATCAGTAGTTGTTTATTAGGAATTTGATAAAGCCATTTCAAGCAGTGTCTGTTTCTCAGCCTTCACAATGAAGCTAACCCTGCCCATTTGTAGGACTGGTGTTAAGGTTACGGACAGTGTGATCAAAACAATCCACATGAGGCCTGGCTCCTAGAGATGGAAACAAAATGCAGTTCCATTATTGATGGATAATAATCCAAAGACTGGTCTGGTGCTGAGATTTAACTCCAGTCTCAAACTATAAGAAAATTGATCCATATGCCTCATCGGCATTATGATAAATCTGTGGTTATTGGGGGTTTAGTAAAGTTGACTAACAGTGACAGTTCTATAAGCTAAGTCTACTGACTTCTAAAGCCCATGGTAATTCAAAGTAGCAAAAGAAAGCACAAAGCAACTGAATCCATATTTCTGATGTCATTAGGCCTGTGATATTAATTCGTTTTGACCAGGGTCCCAAAGGGGCAGTCCACAGAAAACCTCAGGGCAGGCGGCGGGGGCTTAGGGGAGGTGGGGGGAGGGGGCGCTCTGCTGTCCCTACCGTGTCCTCACCTCTCCAGTAGACGGCTGATGAGCTGTAGACGCTGAAATGGGCAAGGGCTCCAGAGATGTAACCCTTCTTCTTGTCAAAATCCCCTCTATTTTATATCAATTAGAAATAAATGTAGGTTAACAAGTTACTCATTGGAAATGAGAATATTTTTCGTAGCTTAGTCCCAACCTTTTGCGAGAAGGAGGCCGGTTGGAGGCCACCTCCGGGCACTCTGGACGTCGGGGTACTCTGCTCACTGCAGTGTTGTCAGGATGTCAGTGTGGTAACCCCCTTCTGCTACTGGGCGTAGAGCAGTCCCCAAAACTTGGAGAAGAGAGGACTTTTACCCATGTCTGAGTGTCATGATTTCATTTGTTCAGATCTCCATATTCATCTCTCTGAGGCAACATAGGGTGAATAAAAAGGCAACACAGGAGTCAGCGATAGTCTAGGTATGCATTCCACCTCCGCTACTTAATCGCAGAAATGTGTCTATGGGTTATGAAAAATGTAGCAATCTCACATTTAAAGAGTTCCTCTCCAAAGCTATCTTTATTTATTGAGTGATCACAGTTCTTACTCGTGTTAGATCTGCCCACAGTGATCAGAATTGTATATTTGGGGGTGGGGAAAAGAAGAAATGGATACAAAGGTGGCGAGGCACCCTGAACTGCTTTGCCTTTGCACGTGCTGTTCTTTCTACCTGGACCCTCTCCTTCCCAGCCAGCCCACTGTCTAATGCTCAGGCCGCCTGACGCTTACAGAGCTAAGGAATAGCGCCACAAAGTCCACATGGGACTTATCTGCCCAACTGGAAAGGCCCTGAGAGACAAGGTCTGTCTCCAGTGCATGTGGATTTTACCAGGGCGCCTAGCCCCGTGGGAGCGTGAACTCTTCACTGAATGAATAAATGAACTAGTGGGTGAATTAAAATGAGCTCAGTTAAGAGAACACATTGTTTCTACACCAACTGGCTATTTTTAGTTCAAACATTTTTAATTATTGTTGATGCTGCTCTCATTATGGTTGATGACTGTAATCAATCTGCCTTCAACAGATTAATGGTCACATTAAAAACAATAGAAAAACCACATATCAGTTAACCACAAACACATCAATTGTTTCCTAAAGATTCTTCACAGCAACAAAATTTGAAAGGACTCTTAAAGTTTTTTTTTAACCGAAGATAGGATTTTAAACACAGTATAGTTTGATAGATTTATATTAGAGATACAGTAATACGACTTAGAGCATCAAACTTCAGCACAGTTTGATGGAATTTGATGGAATCCTCTTAATTAATTTAACACCGTAATGCTTCCATTGCTGGGGTAAAACCATCAGGTAAGACAACACCCAGCTTCTCTTTAGATTTCACATTTTACAAAAGCCTTTTCAAATATATTTTATCACTTAACCTTAGCCACATTTGTGGTGGGTATGAATAATTATTTCTACTGCAGAAGCTGATTCTTAATTAAGTAATTTTCATAAAGTACTACAAATATGTAGCTCAGGCCTTGGGTTCAAACTCAACTGGACCAAATCCACCCAGGTTATATTTGATCATGGTGGTGATCATGATGGTGACAGTTTCTACTCTACAAAAAATAAACTTACAGTAAGATGCACTTTCATTTTTGTAAAGACCCCCCATCCCCAGAAACTATCACTTGTTTCATATGGTTGCAAAAGGGAAGGGGTCTGCATTTTCCTGTATGCAAATTTTACTGAAAAAAACATGAAGGGAAATATTAATAACCAATAATGCTATGAAGCAAAAGCTGGTAAATCAAGGTTATTGATAATAAAACAAGCTTCAGATTAGGGAGTCCAGACATAGACCCTCGCAAATATAAACCACTGATCATTGATAAAGAAGCAAAAGCAGTTTTAATACAGGTGCTGGAACACGTGGATATCCATGTGAAAAAGTGAATGTAGACACAGACCTCACATCTTCTTTTAAAAATAACTGCTGAAGAAGGGCCATGGACCTAAATTTAAAATGAAAAACAATAAAACTCCTAGAAGATAACATGAGAAAATCGAAGCGACCTTGGGACTGAAGCTAAACGAGATGCAACATAAAACAGCTCACAGCATACTAAATCTTCTGGAGAGATGGAAATGGACTAAATCTTAATTTTGCCTTCCCATGATTCAAACAGTGCAAGCCACCACAGGGTCCACCCTTCTTTCATGTTGGGTACACACAACTCAAGTCTAGTTGTTCCTAACCACCTTTTGTTATTTGTCTTTGGAGTCATTCTGAAGTGTTTTATATTGAATACACATCTGTTACTTACTGCTGCTGCTTATGTGAAGCTTTAGCTAAATAAAGATTTACAAGTCAATTTAAGCTTTCCTAATATATTTCAATCACATGCAACATTGACACGTAGTTGGCAATGTACTTAAAGCTTCTACTTGGATAAACTTCAGCTCCTTATTCAGGAAAGGATACTGCATTGCACTATTGTTGCAGAAGCATAGATAGAACTGTTGATTATTTTGAAAACCAAATATTGAAATTGATGTGGTTGCAAGTCAATGAGGCTCTGACCTTTTTCTAGTTATTGTATTGTTCTAACTTAAATAGTAAAACAAATAAGAGCTTTTTTGAGGAAGGAAGGAAGGAAGGAAGGAAGGAAGGAAGGAAGGAAGGAAGGAAGGAAGGAAGGAAGGAAGGAAGGAAGGAAGGAGAAATTCAAAATACTGAATGCTGGTGAGGATATGAAGCAACAGGAATTCTTATTCATTACTAGTGAGAATGAAAAATGGTACAACCACTTTAGAAGACAGTTTGGCAATTTTTACAACACAGAACATACTCTTAGCCTATAAGCCTGCACTCACACCCTTTGGTATTTAGCCAAATGACTTGAAAACTTATGTCCACACAAATACCTGCATGCAAATGTTTATTTCGGCCTTATTCATAATTACAAAAATTTAGATGCAACCAAGATATCCTTCAGTAGGTGAATGGATAAATAATCTGTAATCCATTAAGGCAATGGAATATTATTCAGCAATGTTTAAAAAGGAGCTGTCAAACCATCAAAAGATATGGAGGACCCTGGTCGGTTTGGCTCAGCGGTTACAGTGTCAGCCCGCACACCGGAGAGTCCTGGGTTCGGTTCCTGCTAAGGGCACCTACCTCAGTTGCAGTTTGGCTCCGGCCCCGGTTGGGGTCGTGTGGGAGGCAACCAGTCAATGTGTCTCTCTCACATCAATGTTTCTCTCTCTCTTACTCCCTCTCTCTCCTGCTCTATCTGAAGATAAATGCAAAAATGTCCTCGGGTGAGGATAAAAAAACAAAAACAAAATGAAGAAAAGATATGGAGGAAAGTCAACTACATACTGCTAAAGTAAAAGAAGGCTGCTGTATAATTCCAACTATAAGAAATCCTGGAAAAGACCAGAGAGACAGAGAACGGAGCAGTGGTTGCCAGAGGTCGGGGGGGGGGGGGGGGTGGGGGACAGAAGGGCGAACCGGCGGGACACCGGAAATTTCAGAGCAGTGAGGCTATTCTGGGTGATGCTACAGGTGGGCAGCACTGTCAAAATCCATAGAGTGCACAACCGAAAGAGTGAACCCTAATGCAAACTGTGGACTTCAGTTAATAGTAACGTATCCATATTGACTCATCAATTGGAAAAAAGGTATCACACTGATGAAAGACGTTCACACTAGGGGAAATCGTGTCGGGTGGGGAAAGAGGAGATGGGTTATACGGGAACTCTGTGTTTTTCTTTCTATGGTGTTTCTGTAAATCTAAAACTTCACTAAAAATGTCTATTAATTTAAACATACGTATATTTAGACCATGTAGAAACCAAAAATTTTAAAAAGAGCTTCATATTTCAAGGGGGTGAAGAAGTTGGAAGAGTTGTAAGAATCACGGGAAGAGCTATCAGGCAGCTCAGCCTGCATTTTTACCTCCGTTTATAAGCAAGATACGCTCAGGGCATCATGACTTCAGGATTAGAAAATACTTATACATATATACTTCTCTAACTCTCCCAGGGGAAAACAAAAAATATATAAAAATTAGGAATCAAATGAATACTTCCTAAGAAGCTCGAGTCTAATATTTTTACAAAAATTAAAGTTTCAATGACCTTAAGGACGTATTAATGTTCTCCTGTTTAATTTAGTACTTGCTAACCAAACTGAAATAAGTAGAATTTGATTTATTGAAATATATCATAAATACAATGAGACAATTTTCTGGACAATTAGGGGTTTTTTTGTTTGTTTTAAAAATTTATGTTTCTGTATTGATTTTAAAGAGAGGGAAAGGGAGAGGAGAGAGAGATAGAAACATTGATGAGAGAGAACATCGATTGGCTGCCTCCTGCATGCCCCCCACTGGGGATTAGGCCCACAAACCTGGGCATGTGCCTTCACTGGGAATTTAAGTTACTTGATAAAGCTACATTTGATAGCAACAGTACTACGCATATCCATGTTAACAGGCGTTTGTAGAGTGAAAAACTGGATGCATGAATAAAAATATACTCCCAAATTTAACAAAACACTAAGGGAAGGTTACTAACAGGTACTGAACATTTACTATGTAGTAGGCATTCTTTGCCCAGCCAACTATCATATACAAGACGAAAAACTTAATAATGAGAAAGGTTAGGTAACTTGTCCGGGGCTGCACGGCCAGAGGAGCAAAGGGAATGCCCGCCTGGGCTACCGCTGCCTCTGCCCCACACTCCGCTGACCCGCTGCCCCGAGACCTGGATGAGACCTGACCTCTGGAACCATGACGCTCCAACAGGAAGCTTGAGTGACAGCAGTTGTTAATGATAACGGATGGAAATCTAAACTTAAGGATAACTTCTGGAATTTTCTGAAAATAGTCGAACTAGATCTTATGAGAACTGGCAGGACGTTGTGTACCCCCTGCCCGGGTTGAGGCGGCTCTCCCGGTAGGACAAGGAGCAGAGCCCACGCAGGCAGTGTTTGGTCACCTGTGTTTCGTTCAGTGTTGTCTGCAGTTCCTGTTTTCTTGGCAGGACCCTTTTTATTTACTTGTTCCTTATGTGAAGGTCAATTAAGTTAAAAGCGAGATAGGGGATATAATCCACACAGCCGCTTAACCAACACATAGAAACTGTCATATACTGAACCGGCCTGGGCTTGGTTGCAGGGCAAAGGCCGACGGGGTGACTAGAAATTAATTGTGCAGACTAGTGTGCTTTGATCACATCACTATCTAAAATAATAAGCTTCAATTTCAGTCCATTATAGCACTAAACAATAGAATTCATCAAAGATTATATTGGAAGCAAATATTTTTATAAATTGTAATGCAAAATTGCTATTCAGTATGTAATATGTATGCAAATAAAAATATAATAATATCTTTAAATAATATTTCATTTAAATGATAAATAATATCATTGGTGCCAATTCAATAAAAAGAAATGCCCAGTTTGGGGGGCAGTGTTAAAGGAAACTGTTCCGCGCAAACAGCTCACCCGTGAAAGCAGAGGTTGTTAGGGGCCCTGGGCGAAGCCAGTCTGCTCTGCTCTGCCCTGCTGTGGTCGCTCACTCTGCTCCAACAGGACGTCTCTGGTGTCTCACCTTTGCTCCAGCTCCCGCCATCTGCGGTGCTCTGATGTCTTTGGTGCTCCAGCTCCAGCTCCAGCTCCAGCTCCAGCTCCAGCCAGGGGTAAACGGAGTCTTCAGTGGAAAGTGCATTTTCCAAGCCAGAGGGGAGCTGGCTTATGCGGAAGGAAGTCCCTGCCCCTGGTCCCTGATAGGCCCAGCCTCACACAAATAAGGACTCCAAACCCTCAGTTTGATTGCACCAGAAAGCGCTGTCCTGACTGGTCAAACTACAGCTGCTCTGGTTGGCCGGAGTCCTATTGGTTGCAATAGGATTCCAGGAACTCCTCTCCAAGGTCGGCTCAGAGGCAGGAACAGGCGCTGGCAGACGGTTCAGTGCGGCACAGGCCGCCCAGCGCAGGCTTCTCCTGGAAGAACACTGTGCGTGGGCCTGCGTGGAAACGGCTGCTAGGCTCTGCCCTGCATCCTGAGCCCAGCTCATCCACCAGCAGCCCTTTTCAGGAGGCATGTGTCCTCCGGATCCGCAGAAGCAACAGCTTGTGCCCTCAGCCTGCATCCCTCAGTACAGGATTCTACCAAGTTGAGAAATATGCCTCGCCCTGGACAGTTTGGCTCAGTGGTTGGAGCGTCGGCCTATGGTCCAGAGAGACCCGGGTTCGGTTCCTGCTAAGGGCACGTACCTCGGCTGCAGTTTGTCCCCGGCCCTGGCTGGTCGTGCAGGTGGCAGCCACTGGATGTGTCCCTTTCACATCGATGTTTCTCTCTCGCTCTTCCTCTGTCTCCCTCCCACTCTATCTGAACAAAAAGTGGAAAAATATCCTCGGGTGAGGATAAAAAAAAAAAAGAAATATGTGTCAACTATATTTTATCTCTTTTTCCTTCTTTATTTTTCAATATTTTGAAGTAGAGGCAAAACATTCTTTTTGGTCTTTAAATTAGGTTGAAAGTGTCTATAATCTGATAAATATTAAAATAGTTCCTTGATGTCAAAATCTCCTGGATAAAAATAAGGTCTAAGTTCTACCTCTGGGATGGTCTGTGCTTTCCCCTATCATGTTCTTTTTGGGATTAAAAGTTAGCATTTTAAAAAAACATTCCCATCAACATAGCAAAGTTGATAACAGTTTGGAAAGAATGACATTTACTATTGAGGAGCACGTGTTTTGAAGGGCCTCTGTACTAATGACGGTCGTCTGCAGGGCTCTGTGAGAAAGACACCGCCCACCACTCCCCACGGCCGCCTCTCGCCCGTGCGCCCCAGCTCCCCGTGGGCCCCAGCTCCCCGTGCGCCCCAGCTCCCCGTGCGCCCCAGCTCCCCGTGCGCCCCAGCTCCCCGTGCGCCCCAGCTCCCCGTGCGCCCCAGCTCCCCGTCTGCCCCAGCTCCCCGTGCGCCCCAGCTCCCCGTCTGCAGGCCACACTCATGATGGTTATCGCATCTCACTGCTGCCTACTCTTACTATTTAGCTAATACTTTTAGCGACAAGATTTCTTTTTATCTTAAGTATAACTGTTGCTCACTTACTTTGATATCATAGTTGTCTGTGCTAATTATTATTTTTTTTATCCTTACCCAAGGACTTTTTGTATTTATCTTCTTGGAGCAAGAAGGAGAGAGGGAGGGAGAGAGAGCGAGAAACATCGATGTGAGTGGGACACATCGAGTGGCTGCCTCCCGCACGACCCAACCAGGGCGGGGGACAAACTGCAGCCGAGGTACGTGCCCTCAGCGGAACCGAACCCGCGACCCTGCACCACAGCCGACGCTGTAATGGCTGAGCCAAACTGGCCAGGGCTGTGCTAATTTTTTTAATACATTATATCAACATGTCTGTTCATGCCCACAGTGTTTTTGGGAAACAGATACGTGAAAGCAGGTGGAAAGATAAAGGCCCGATTCGGATCAGATTCAGGCCAGAGGATGCCCTGCTTCTAAGATTTTCTGAATCCAGTTTCCCTAACTGAGCTAATAAAGAAACGATCTATTCCAATTATAATATTTTATATTCTAATGAGGTACAATTCACAGATGATCTGCTTTTGCCCCCTGAAACACCTCTCAGAATACCTATTTACTTTAAAACACACCCAAGAAAATGTTAATATCTGTCACCATAATATAATTGTTATCAGAAATGTGCAACAACTTTCAGGAAAGTCAAGGCTTTTGCAAGTACAGCGGTATTTTCAGCACTAGTCTTATGGGGACTTGAACAGTGTGTCACACATTTTATAATGGAATAAATACTTTCATATTTTTTCCTAAAAAGTTCAGGGCAAAATTTACAGTGAACTGTTTTTTGGTAAAATAAAATAGCTATCCCCAAGTAGGATTCCCTTATCTGTGTGTTGTGTTTGTGTGCCTCAAGGCAAACTGAATATAGAATGCATGCGTACAATATAATGTGAAAGATTTCCATTTGCCACACATATAAGTGAATCTCATTATTTGATATCTTTACCTTTATAAATTGGTTTCCCCCTTCTAAGGTTTTTACAAATTAGATGGGGAGGCAAAAGTATTTAACATAAACCAATTAAGTGCACCCCATTTATTGTGGAACTGGTGTGTAACTCCCCCAAAATGATTTTATTTCATATTGGATCAAAAGTCAGTATTAGGATTCTTTCTTCCTATTGGTTTGTTTCTTCATAAAAATTCTACAAAGGTTTATATCTTTTTTTTTTTTTTTGTAGCTGTTTGATAAATGTTACATAAAATCATTCTAGGCTCAGATCTTTCAGACTTTTCCGTTGCGCGGGGCATTCTGAGCATAGGTAATAAAATGGGAACTGGGTCAGGAGGCAGAATTGTCTATTTAAATTGGTGTTATCTTTGAAAAGTAGGCAGAAATTGTTCATTTAAATAGATGTTTTGTGCCCAGCCAGTGTGGCTTAGTGGTTGAGCGTCGACCCCTGCACCAAGAGGTCTCCAGTTCGGTTCCCAGTCAGGGCACATACCCAGGTTGTGGGCCTGATCCCCAGTGGGGGGGCATGCAGGTGGCGGCCAATCAACGTTCTCTCTTGTTGATGTTTCTATCTCTCCCTCTCTCTCTCTCCCTTCCTCTCTCTCTAAAATCAATAAAGAAAAAACAATTTATTTTTAAAGAATAGATGTTTTGTTCATATGGTTTTTATCATAGAGTAATAAAAACAAAAACATCCTTAGGAAAATCCATAAGAAAAAAAAAGACAACTAAAATATATATCTCAAGGTATTATTTTCAACTCTTAAAATACAGGTGATTTATTCAACAGAGTAAATTGACCAGTAATCTTTTTAGGGCTTATCATGTATATAAAGCATTGATACAATAGTGTATTGATCTCACAGACATTTAAGATCTGTATATAACTAGATCGGCATGTGCAGTATCAGACACTGACTTCTAAACTTTGTGTGAATGCCCAGGGTAACCCTTTTTTCTATACATTTTATAATTTTTAATGTTTATAGTTTATGAGCTGAGATGTTTTCTTATGTAAATGCATTGTCCAAGTTTTTCTACAGTCTGCCGGGCTGGCATGGTCTAGACCTCCCCATGATGAGGGCAGGAGCCCACGTCACCGTGACCTTTCACCTAGGAACCTAAAGGAACCAGGACTCAGGAGAGAGCCGAGGCCACAGAGCCGGGATTCTTTTTGTTATACTGACATAGAAATGGGCTATATGTCCAGGGTCATTTAGTCCACTGAAGTTTATATTTAGAAACTAGCAGAGAAGATACATAGAAAAGTAGTTCTTAACTTACCACCACTGGTAACTGTGAGTTGCATTATGGGAAAGGGAACCTGGTATCCAGAATGAGAAACCAGGGACAATTAACAACTGGAGATAAGAATGTTGCTCTGAAGGGGGGGGAAGCAGGCCAGGGATCTTGCCCTCTGCTGGCTCATTTGAACAAACATACAGTCCTTTATCTCTGTTTTTACTGCTCAATTTAATTAATATTTACTAAGCTTTGATATTTCCCAGCAGGCTGCCAACTTCAAGCTCTCAAAATATTGGCCTAACATCCCGCGTGTTATTTTCTTCCTCAAACATCCTTGCACTGGGTGTTCTCAGTGCCTCCCCTATTCTCAGAAGCTCACATGTTCTTAATTCCCAGAAGAGGACTAGTTCCAGGTCCTCTTCCATTTTTTTTCAGAGCATTGGGTCATATTGCAAAAGGTGAGCAGGTTATTTCTGCGGCTGGCAGGCACCTGCTGCAGACCAGGCCACCTCTCCTTTCTGAATCCCCACACAGCATCCTCCTTGGGAAAAGGAAAAGGGGGACGAGGCCCACTGCCCACAATAGGACCTGTGCCAGGTCCCGTTGGAGATCTGGTGAACACGGACACAAAATGACCGCGGGCAACAGTGCTCAGGAGCCTGGCCAGTCCCTCTGACTCCCAGGACTGGGTGTCTGAGCTGCACAGCTGACGTGAACTTCGGGCGCACAGAGGCACACAGACAGCTGCCATACTTACCCTCTAACCATGACACTTTCGATACTTATCATTCCTTCTCAAAAGCAAAATCAGAATAAAATAAGTTTAATTTGTGATATCCATTTTAGTATTTAAAAAAAGTATATTCATTGTGTGAGGAGTTTCTCCCCTGGCTGATTTTGACAGGATGGAATGTGAATTGCAATTGCCAAGCCAACCAAAAATGAAGAAAATTCTACTGGTCTTTCTCTAATGTGTAAAACTCATCAACTGCAATCTCAGCTCTTCAGAGAGAAGCAGATGTCCTCTCCTTATGTATCTGCTGAACGCCCAGAAACTTCAAAATGCACAGAAGGAGCTACCAGACACCAGACTGGGAATTCTTGCCAATCCTTGGGAATTAAAATCTCTGCCAAAGGACACCTCTCAGGGAGACTGGAGCAGGGAGCAGCTCAACGCCTCCTACTGTTGGGATGCCTGGAGGTGTGGCCATCAGAAGTGATATTACAAAGTACCATCTCCTGGGAGCACACCACTGATTTACTACGGTAGGATCAGTACAAGATAATATCTTATTTCCTCCCTTAAGCCAAATCACCCTACACATCTTTCCATCAGAGCTTCTCAAAAAAAAATTCTCAAAATTCTCAAAAAAAAACCCGTGGAATCTATTTGTTTCCAAACTTGACTGTTTACTGCATGTTGCTGATAGAGAACTCAGTCTGTGCCCGGTGACAGACTCCATTCGATGAGTCTGGGAGGAGGAAGAAGAGTCTTGGGGTTATGCTGTCTGCAGCTGCCCCTCTGGGAAGCCCATGTAAAGGACCTTGAAAGCTATCCCCCAGTACAAGCAACCAGCCTCTGCACTCACAAAGAAGAAAGATTTGATCACGAAGGGAGTTTCAGTAAACATCTTGGAAGCAAACTAGGTAAAGCCAAAGGTGGACAAAATACAGTACCTCTAGTGGTGAGTTGTGTTGGGGCTAAAAAATAATAATATTTTCCCTCCTACCTTCTAAATTCTATCTGGGTTACCAATCAAATGAACAGAGTCAGATTAGCGGGAGAAAATAAAAATGTAATATGTGCACACAAGAGATTCACATAAGCATGAACATTCCCAAAACAGTGAGATGAAATTGGGTATATATGTTCTTTTGAACAAAAGAGAAAGGAGGATTAAGGGGTCTGAGATTTCAAAAGAAGTCAGCAATTTACAGGTGGTTGAGGAAGAGCAGAACACACATACACTGCAGATACATTGTTGCTGTGTAACTCAAACAGTGGTGCACAGTGTGTAATCTAGCAAACAGGCCCTGCCTGGAGCCCTCCCATCCCCCACCTCAATTATAATTAGGCTAAGGTGAACATCCTAAAATTTCCTTCCAGAAGCAGGCCTTTCCCTGGGAAATCTACTTGGCAGGAAAGGGGAAAGGGTCAAAGTTTCTTTTAAATCGTTTTTTTATTTTTATTTAATTTTATTTTTGTTACAGATGTTTCTTCTTTTTTACCCCATTGATACCCTCCTCCTCATCCCCCCCCCCCCGCCCCGTCCCCAGTTTTGTTGTCCATGTCCATTGGTTATGCATACATGCATATAAGTTCTGTGGTTTATCTCTTCCCACCCCCCACAACCCCCTCTTCTGAGGGTTGTCAGTCTGTACCCTACTTCCGTGTTTCCAGGTCTACCCTATTCCTCAGACTGTTATATTCATTATATTCCACAAATAAGTGAGATCATGTGGTATTTGTCTTTTTCTGCTTGGCTTGTTTCACTTAGGATAATACTCTCCAGGTCCCTCCATGTCATCTCACAGGATAAGAGATCTTTCTTTCTTACAGCTGTGTAGTACTCCACTGTGTATATGTACCACAGCTTTCTTATCCATTCGTCTACTGATGGACACTTGGGCTGTTTCCAGATCTTAGCTATTGTAAATAGTGTTGCTATGAACATGGGGGTACATATATTCTTTCTGATTGGTATTTCAGGCTTCTTAGGGTATATTCCTAGAAGTGGGATCACTGGATCAAATGGAAGTTCAATTTTTAATTTTTTGAGGTAACACCATAGTGTTTTCCATAGTAGCTGCACCAGTCTGCATTCCTACCAGCAGTGTACTAGAGTCCCCTTTTCTCCACACCCTCGCCAACACTTGTTGTTTGATGATTTGTTGATGGCAGCCATTCTGACAGGTGTGAGGTGATACCTCATTGTTGTTTTAATTTGCATCTCTCTGATGATTAGTGATGTTGAGCATTTCTTCATATGTCTCTTAGCCATTTGTATGTCCTGTTTGGAGAGGTGTCTATTCAGCAATTCTGCCCAATTTTTAATTGTGTTCTTTGTCTTCCTTTTGTTGAGTTGTATGAGTACTCTATATATTTCTGAAATTAACCCCCTATCTGATGGGTCATTGGCAATGATGTTCTCCCATACAGTGGGTTGCCTTTCCATTTTGATGGTTGTTTCTTTTGCCGTGCAGAAGTTTTTTAGTTTCTTAATAACCAGCTTAAATCAATATTCCAAAAGGCAAAACGTTTGGTCCTCTACGGTTGTTACCTAATTATAATAGGAACAATGCTTATAAATGTTTGAAGGATGGCTCCACTACATTCCCAGTTTAAACACATTAATACTATTGTCACGAACAATGAGGGGCATAGTTCATTAGTAAGCCATTATATGGGGTCAAATTGGTAACATTTATAAAGTTTATGTTGTCTATGGGTAGTTTGATGCGCTCCAAATTTTTGTTTATCCCTATTCCAAGCATCAATGCTATTACTATACAATTGACAGGACAGTCAAGTTCCCAGGTATTCCAACATGCACTTTGGAAGTAGCTGGCTGTCAGGAGCTATGCTTTCCTGGCCACTCCCATTCACAGATCTCTTCACTGGGGCACAGGCCCGGAGGGATGCTCGCTTTAAAAGAGCCAATGAAGCAGAATATTCATTACTTCAAACTTGTGCTTGAAATAACCACATACGAATTTCTTTGGATTATAAATTTTAACACAATCATAAACTCTCTTTAATCATTTTTTAATTTATATGTTAACAGAGTCAAAAGGAAAATTAATGTTTGTGTCTGAAAGTTTGGTTAATAATTTACTCTGCTGCATTTCATCATAACCAAAACAAACACAGTACAAAAAGTAATCTGTACAATTTATGCTATATATTATAGTTTGAAAGCCAAATAATGTAAATCAATTAAAATTTAAATACTCATGCAATTATCATTTCCTGACTAAAGCATGCTTTTTTAAAAATTTTATTTTTATTACAGATGTCCTTCTTTTTTCTCCAGTGACACCCTCCCATCCTCGTCCCCACTCCAGGCCCCACCCCCTTCTATGCATGTCTGTGCCCATTGGTTGTGCATACATGCATGGGTATCAGTTCTTTGGTTTATCTCTTCCCACATCCCTCCCCCACTCCCTTACTCTCTGAGGTTTGTCAGTCTGTTCTCTACTTCCATGTCTCTGGATCTGTTTTGTTCATCAGCTTATTTTGTTCATTATATTCCACAAATAAGTGAGATCATATAATTGTCTTTCTCTGACTTATTTCGCTTAGCCTAATACTCTCCAGGTCCCTCCATGTGTCTCAAAGGGAGAGAGATCTTTCTTTCTTACAAATGCATCTCCTTTTTTAAAAAAATCTTTATTACAACTGAGATGTCAATCTCATATGTGGAAGCTTACTTTCCGTTTATTTTCTCCTCATTTAATGCCTTTTCCTTTAACTTCATGTCCCCAGTAATATATAAAGTTACTAAATTCTTCAAATTTCTTTAAAAGCATTCCACAATTACTCAGCCAGTGTGGCTCAGTGGTTGAGTGTCAGCCCATCCACCAAGAGGTTGCCAGTTCAATTCCCTAGGGCACATGCCCAGGGCACATGCCCAGGTTGTGGGCCCGGTCCCCGTTGGGGCCTGCAGGAGGCAGCCAATTGATGTTCTCTCTCATCGATGTTTCTATCTTTCTCTCCCTCTCTCTTCCTCTCTCTCTAAAATCAATAAAGAAAAAAAATTTTAAGTTGCAAATGGTAATATTCAGAATTAGTATATTAAAATTAATCATTAGTATATTATAGTCATTCTGTTTTTATTAACTACCTCTTATCTACTATGTGGTTATGACTTGGTACACTTCATATAGGAAAGGTAGGCTTAATGCTTGGTTGTTTCTTTTTAGTTACCACTTTTCAAAATAATACATTTGTCTACCAACATCCTCCACTGGTGAGCGCTTAATTATTATTGTTTTTGGTGCCATTAACAACTCGTGGATTTTAACATATTTGTTATGCTTTCATCCATTGTTTTTAATATGTTTTTTCCTCAAATTTTTTCATCTTTGGTCAGTGGGAGCTTTTTGAAGTTGGCTCTTGGTTCTTTTGACACGACCCTAGTAATTTTTTATAGTTTTCTTGCTTTCTTGCAGGAGGCAGCCAATTAATGCTCTCTCTCATTGATGTTTCTATCTCTCTCTCTCTCCCTCTCTAAAATCAGTTAAGAAAGAAAAAAAAAAAAAATTTAAAAGCATTCACACACAAAAAGGGAGGGAACAAAGGCAAGGGAGCTTTGAGCTCAAATAAATGTTGGGATGCTATTTCTATCTCTCTCTACCTCTCCCTTCCTCTCTTTCTAAAAAATCAATAAAGAAGAAAAATATTATAAATAAATAAAAGCATTTCACAAACATAGACCCTCCCCTCATTACAAACACTCTATTTGGAACAGAGCACTTTGCCCAGGCAAAGCTTCAAGGAGCACTTCTCGGAGAAGCTCTGATGACGTTCCACAACTCCTCGTGTCAGGATGTCCACAATGTACTGTAGTACGTATGCAAGGCCACCAAACTGTCCTCCAAATACTTGGCCATTTTACACTTTTACCAGAGAGAGATGAGTGGGAAGCAGCACTGACTTTTACATCGTCTTTCTTACTTTTTGAGGAAGAATAACATTGATACAATCGTATACAAGGTTATTTGATGTATTTAAACTAGCCATCTAATATGTTTTGTATATAAGTTAATATTCTCCTCCCCTTCAATTTGTAAGTTTTCTAGAACTAATGCTAAATAAACGTTGTCTTTGTGCTCTTTGCACTCAGTTAAATCAGAATGGCTAGTCTGCCCCAGGGAAGTTCTCACACCTCTTCTCCTGCACTGTTATATAATAGTTGCAATTTCTTTCAAGGAAGGAATCGATATTGGTAGTTTTTAAAAAAGTAAAAGTCATATCTATAGGAAAACTCGATACCTTAACCTAATATGTCATTAGAATAATTCTGTTTAAAATTAAAGCTCAAAGAAATTTCTGATTCAGTCTACTCTGAATTTGTTTTGTATTTAGTTAATCTTTCTGAAATGCAGGTAAACAAATCTCCCTTGGATAAACATGGAAATTATGTTGAGGCCTTATACACATATTAAATAGACAACATTATATATTTGGTGTGCTCACTGTTTAATCCCCTTGTTTATGTTTTGGGACTTGCTGATATATTCATCAAGAATATAATGAACCTGAGAAACTAACTCTTGCTCAGTTATTTGGTGCCTGGTGGCGCATAGCAGCCCTGCGGACAGAACACCGTGGGCCAAAGCTCCATCACATCACAGGGGAAATGAAATTGATAGCATACTGAACTATTTCTCTTAAATATTTGGTATCCCTAGGACAAAAACATTTAAAGAACGTTACAGAGCTCTTTCTAGGATGTTATTAACAAATAATTGCCACAGGAGTATGCTAATCACCTCACACAACTTTATGAAGCTCATTTGACTCCAGTGAGCTACATGGTGGTTTACCTGCCGCTCCGACCAGAGCAGGGCCGCCAGCCACACTGCATTTCTGAAGCTCACCCCAAGTCGCCACACCTGCGTGCTGGCCCCTCCACAGGCTGAGCTGCCTTTGTCTTTGTCTTGATTTACTGTTAAGTACCAAACCAGGAGGGCAGAGGTCCCCACACAAACACGCATCATGATAAAAGAGTTCATACCGCAGTGCTGTGAACCACTGTTCAGTAACAACGCCTGTCAGTTAACAATGCCTGTTCGGCACATAAGCTTAGTTTCCCGATCATTTTCTCCCTAACACCACATCCTTTCAAATAAACTATTAATTTAAACCAGCGGTTTTCAACATGTCCATCTCATGGCACACACAGAGCCATGACTGAAATTCTACAGGACACCAAAAAATATGTTATATTTTTTGCCAATCTGACAAAGAAAAGTAGCTATAATTTTGATTAGTTTACAAAAAGTAATAATAATAGTAATTACCTACCCTTTTGGCTCCACAGTGACTCTTAAAAATCAGGTGCTGCCCTGGCCAGTTTGGCTCAACAGTTGGAGTGTCGACCTGCTGACCAAAAGTTCCGGGTTTGGTTCCCGCTAGCACATACCAAAAAAAAAAAAAAAAATCAGGTGCTTATACTTGTACATAATGATTTCTGGTACCAAGAATTAACCAATCAGACACAACCTTACTACACAATGTAACCAATAGATGCAACACTATTATGTGACCTATATATTTATGGTTGAACACAGGGCATTCACACCAGTCAGCTATTGTCATGTTGGCTGTTGTCACTTTTTTATTTGGATATATAAGGGGGAAAAGGTCAGTGACCCTGAATAAAAAGTGAGGTATTGCATGTTTTAAAAAAGTATTGCAGCACACTGGTTAAAAATTGCTGATTTAATTGGTAGAAAGAAAAAAAAAAATCCCTAAATACCAATGTCTTTAAAAACAATCTATTCCAACAATCTCTCCTAAAGAAAAAATGTAAATACATAAACACATTTAGACTTTTTACTAATAGTGACATATGGCCCTGTTTACACACAGACATCTAAGAAAGGAATCAGGGTTTAAAAGGGGGGAGGATGGCCCAGCCCATGTGGCTCAGTGGTTGAACGTTGTCCCAGGGACGGAGAGGTCCCTGTTCCATTCCAGGTCAGGGCACATGCTGGGGTTTCAGGGTCCATCCCCAGTAGGGGGGCGTGCAGGAGGCAGCCAATCGATGCTTCTCTTTCATTGATGTTTCTGTCTCTCTCTCCTTCTCTCATTCTGTCTCTCTAAAAATCAATAAAAACATATTTAAAAATAAATAAGGGGAGATGCCTAGTATGAGATTGGCACAAGGAATTTTGACCCAGCTCTTTTGACAAGGGATGTTCTAAATCTTGTCTTGAGCAGCAGTATAGTGACATTGATAAAACACATTCCACGACAGATTTCATTAAACTAATTTAACCAATAACTCAATTCCCCACACAGTGGAGTTGAACCGCGCCCACTGCCCACTTTCATTTCACTTTGCTGAAATAATCCATTGCTTTTCTGTGTAAATTAAGATAACTGATTCCCAGAACAGTTTTTGTGCATATTAAGTTTTATCAATTATAGCTTCACCATTGTAAACTTGCTCTTGTGGCCATTATTTCTATGAAATTTTATTTTCTATAATCTAAATATTCTCAAGCTTTGATACTTATTTTAATTTATAGTATGCAATACATTATATCTTGTGTAGTTTTAGTTGCTCTCAATTATATGTTGTGTTTATTATTTTTACTAAGATTTCCCTGGGACACTATTAGCTGTTTTGACTGTGCTTTCCAATTAAAATTTCACCGTTGCCAGATTTATGTTGTGTTTGTTATTCCAGTCAGAGTATTTGAAATGAATTTTATAAAAAGTTGGGCCTTTGTATTGATTTATTGGAGCGAAGAGTGTTAGCTGTAGGTGTGGGTACTAGGCAGGGCCGGAGCACTCAGGTTTAGCAATATGTCTGTCTAAACCATGACTAAGTGAAGCTTAGTTTTGGAGAAAAGCTGATGAATGCAGTAAAGCACAAAAATTACACTGTGAGTATAATAGAAGGGCATACAATGGCTTGTTTCAGGTGTAGAGGAATAAGAAATTACTGAACCATCGAATTAGACAACTGAGAAGCTAAACACTGAAGGCAGAACACAAACTTACTTAGTGTATGTGTTCGAACTTACACAACTCGGTAGGTGACGGTGGGCCTGCTGCAGGCCGGATGACATAAAACCCACGTGAAGGGCGGGGTCCGGCACAGCAAGGGTCGCCGAGGAACAGGTACGTAAGGGCAGGGTCCCCTCCGACCTCCAGCTTGTGGTCTGGGTTCCTCTGATCTTGAAAATTTCTCGTGTCCCTGTTACTTTGATTAGTGACTTTCAGGAGGCATGTCCTGGATTGTGATCGCTTGAGCCTCTTGCGGGGAGGGACCGTCGCAACGAGAGCGAGGGCAACAGGACAGTGCTCACTGCACGATGAAGTGCTGTGACTCTGACAAAAGGGCCTGCACAAGTTCCAGAAACTGCACAGTGGGAAGACTTGTACCGAGCACTAGACACAGGCTCTGCTTTTCAAGCAGAGAGGATGAGGAGATGTAAACCTTATAGTTCATTCTTTAATAGATACAGGTAACAGATCAAAGCACAAAAGAGGAAGTAATTCACTGGGCTTGGGCAAGCTTCCCCCAGAAGGTGGTGGCATGGTGCTGGGCCTTCCGGGAAGACTCAATGAGCCCTGGCTGCGGGTTGAAGTTAACAGCAGCATGATGCCGCCTGTGACAGTGTCTCCTCGCTCAGAGCAGACCCTGGGCTGGGGGAGCACGCTGAGTGGTCCTCCAGGTCACTGTCCCTGCGCTCTCTCCGTTCCCAGGTGAGGAGGCCCAGGACACTGCTCGCAGCAGGACACCCGCTCGCAGAGTCTCTGGGGGGTGTGCTTTCCTTGAGCTGCACCAGTGTAGCCCTCCACTGATACATTTTTTAAACATTCAATAATAATTTCCCTTATTCAGCAAAGTATTGTATACATGCTACATATACTTGAACATTAGCAGATCAAGCAAAGTTTTATTTCAGCTACATAGTCATGCCTTCTGGTGAATAATAGATATTGCCAGAAAGAAAGTTTTCCCATAATTGGCTTTAACTTTATATACTTTTTAAAAAGATTTTTGCCCAGCCATTTTGTCTCAGTGGTTGAGCGTGGACCCACGCATCAAGAGGTCGCCGGTTTGATTCCCGGTCAGGGCACATGCCCAGGTTGTGGGCCCAATCCCCAGGGGCGTGCAGGAGGCGGCCGATCAATCTTTTCTCTCATCGATGTTTATATCTCTCTCTCCCTCTCTCTTCGTTTCTCTCTAAAATCAATGAAGAAAAAAATATTTTAAAAAAATAAAATAAAAAATAGCCCTGGCCAGTTTGGCTCAGCGGTTAGAGCGTCAGCCTTTGGTCCAGAGAGACCCAGGTTCAGTTCCCACTGAGGGCATGTACCTCGGTTGCAGTTTGTCCCTGGCCCCGGTTGGGTCGTGCAGGTGGCAGCCACTCAATGTGTCCCTTTCACATCGATGTCTCTCTCTCTCTCTCTCTCTCTTCCTCTCTCTCCCTTCCACTGTATCTGAACAAAAAATGGAAAAATGTCCTCAGGTCAGGATAAAAAATAAATAAATAAATAAATAAATAAATAAATAAATAACCTATACTAATAACTATGTTCCAGAGCACACTAAAATGAAGAAAACAGGATTTCTGGACTTTGATGAGTTATGTGCTATGCATTTGTAAAATGTTCCTAATTAATAAGCATGTGAAGTTAAAAGTCTATATGAAGTAGTATACAGTTTCAGAAGAAAAAAGCATTATTTTGTGTGGAGAATCTAGGAAGGCTTCCTGCAGGAAGTACCATTTGACCTGGGCTTAGATGCTGGATAGACGCTGGACATAGGGAAATTAAGAAAGCTATTTTAGTAAAGAGAAAAGTATAGCCCTGGCCAGTTTGGCTAAGCCATTAGAGTGTCGGCCTGTGGAACAGTGAGACCCAGGTTCGATTCCGACCAAGGGCATGTACCTCGGTTGTAGTTCATCCCCAGCCCTGGTCCGGGTCACGTGGGAGGAAACTAGTCCATGTGTCTTTCTTGCATCGAAGTTTCTCTCTCTCTCCTTCTCTCCCTCCTAATCTGTCTAAATGGAAAAATATCCTCAGGTAAGAAAGAAAAAAAAAAGAGAGAGAGAAAAGTATGAGTAAGTTCATATAGATGAAGAGATGTAAGCAACCACATTGAAGAATAAACAGAGGTTCAGAGTTACTTGAGGGCACAGTCACAAAGAAAATTATTGATGATAGAGTTTTAAACAAACGGGTAGGAAATAGATAAAATAAATGTGAAGATTTTGTTAGCAGAGGGGAGAGTGTCTTGTCTCCCCCCTGCTGTTAGTGGGAGTGGGGTTCTTGGGGTACTGCTAGAATGAGCATCTCTGGAGGTACCCACAGGAGGACGAGATAGAGGAGAAAGTTTTATTTCCATGGAATTACACCCCTGGTTTTCTGAAGTCCCATTTCTCAGTCCAGTCATAGAAGCAGTGGACCTGGGGCTTCAGCAGAGCTAAAATCAGGGCCAGTGTCCAGAGCTTCCTTTCCATGTTGGAGCCGGGCCCAGCTCAGCAACTGGGGGGCTGCACAGGGATCTCGATGCCTGTGGCCATAGGGGCGGATGCAAGAGAATCAACAGAGCACGCCCTGAGCACCAAGAGTCCCGAGTCCTGAAAGCACAGAGCCCAGGAGAGTGAGCTCCTCTGTTCAGGGGATTACATGTTCCAAATCTCTGCCCCCTTGCCGCGGCCGTGCCCACTCTGGCCAGCCTTCTTTGTTCCTAGATGTGATTGACGGGCATGCAACATCCCTATGACACCCCAAATTTACGTGGCATGCATCAATTTTCCATTTGTTGAGTCTCTGTTTTGCAGGGAATATGTCTCTAATGTCTAGCCTTCCCTTTGCTCCTTTTCTATTGTTAGTAATGAGCTAATAACAACACTATCAATTTGACTTTCTAAATTTGGACATCATATCTTCAAAAATTACCACTTACATACATTAAACCCAAAATGAATTTTTGTGGCTATTCGTGCATTGAACTTGATATACTGCTAGCAGTCAATAAAGAGTTTCAATAAGGTACACTAGTCTCTCCAATCCAAATTGTAATGCATATTTGAAGTCAGAAAGACATTTTAAAAAGACAAGAAATGTGAAGGGAAAAAAAACATTTTTAGTAGTGCAATTTTAAAAATTACAAGATAGAGTATTTCTAATAATAATCACAGTCTGTCAAGGGAAATAAACATCTTCAATTTGAAAGTAAACAGTTGGACACTCTGGCCAGTTTGGCTCAGCGGTTGGCCTGCGGACCAGAGGGTCCTGAGTTCGGTTCCCGCTAGGGGCACGTACCAAAAAAAAAAAAAAGTAAACAGTTGGAAAATGAACAATAAAATAATATGAGTAAATAATGTTCATCAATGTGGCAAAAAAATGTTCAGATTCTTTGCAAAGGTTTTGAACTCTAGAATAAAATCTTATAGACCATTTTTTCCACTTTCTTTTGTAAAACTAAATTAACATCATTCAAGGTTTCATCTTCACACAAAGCTAACATCTATCTGTTAGAAATCTTAAAACTTGACCAAAAGACTGAAAAAGAAAAATATATACAAGTTTATTTGCACTTATAACTCTACAAGCTTATGAACTTTTATAGGAAACTAAAAGAAGAAACTGAACAAATTTAAGGAGGTAATACAGTAACACAAGAGTCTTAAACATTTTTAATGCAATACAGACAAAAGTAGCCTTTGAGAGTAATAACACTTTATTAGCAATGCCAACACTGAAGGCATTTAAGAAATAGGCTATCATTTACGAAGAATGTAAGTCTGTTGACCTGTTCTCAACAAATTACAGAACAGAGACGGAAAGAGCTCACACCTCACAGAGACTGTTTTATTGTGTGGGTTTTAACATGAAGGCTCTGCAAATCCTTTCAGTCTAACCAAATGAGCAACTAAAACTAGAACTTACCAGATCATGTTCCTGATTTCAAAATATATATTTTTAAATCAAAGGTGGACAATACAATATTTCAACATTTTAAGTGGTGAACAGTTTGTGGGCTTTCAAATGAATGCTTTACTTATATGTTAAAAATGGTTGGGTCTCTGGGATATTGCTGCCAAGACCTGTTCAGTGTCATTTGGCAGCAATGTTTACGGTGCCTGAAAGGGCCTTTCATTGTGACCCCTGGTTTGCAAGATGGATTACGTTCATTCCATCCACATTTTGAGGTGCATTCCCCATGTTTTTCATCACTCTAGATTCCGTGGAAGGGGGAAATATAAAGACCCAGGCCTGTCTTCTTTTGAAGGCTAATCATGTTCCCTTTAAATAATTTCTTCTATTTCCTTAAGATGTCATCCTTTGAAACTGTCTCTATAGAAAGTGTCGGGGCCTTTAAAACAAAGTTTAAATTAATACCTATGAATTTAAATTTAAGTTTCAAAATCACATTCACACTTGGTTAGAGAAAAAAAAAGTGTTTAAAGAACTAATGTTTTGCTAATATTTAAATTCAAGCCAGTAAGTGTAAGAAGACGGTGTGATGTAGCTGTGTGGACAGGCAGGTAAGGAAACAGAGACTATTCTTTGGACATTCCCTACAGTGTCAGTAACTTTCTTATTTTATATCAAGTTGTCGGAACCTTTTCGTAGCATTCACATGCCTCAGCTCGGACTGATGCAACAGAACACCCCAAACTGGGTGGTTTAAACAACAGACATTTATGTCTCACAGCTCTGGGGCTGGAACGTACAAGCTCAGGTACTGAAGGTTCGGTTCTGGGTGAGGCCCCTGACTGGTCTGTAGACCACTGCCTTCCCCGTGTCCGCACATGGCAGACAGAAGCCGCCCTGGTCTCTTCCTCTTCTCACAAGGACAGTATCCCGTCATGGGGCCTCTACCTCATGACCTCCTGCGGACTAACTGCCTCCACAAGACCTCACCTCCTAACACTACCGCCTTAGGGGGGCAGGGCTCCAACATACGGTGTTTGGGAAACACAGATATCCTGTCCATAACACAAAGCACATGGTACTTTGAGACAGTTAACCCCTCTGTTCGCTAACTACTGCATCCCAATTTTATTCAAATCCTTCCAAAGCTAAGGTGTATATGAAGCTCATTTGTTGTGCCTTAACATGACTTGTTTTAGTTTAAAAAAAAAATACATGATATCTTTGGAAAAATAAAACATAGCATTATAAAGAAAACATTACAAGTAAATGTAGTGGATTAATTAACATGGTTTAGAAAATAGTGGTTTAAGAGTATTAGACGTCAAAAGAATTTTCAAGCCTCTTCTCTAATTTGTTGACACAGAGAGAGCAAATGAAGAAACTTAATAATCTTTTTAATAAACTCTAAAGGATTATTTTGCTAGGAAACAGAACCATTAAGTATTATGATGTAAAATGCCTCTTCTATACCTAGAAACATTAGGTTAAAAGCCACCTATTATTACATTTAACATTTTATTGTGTTCCATCCTTTGGACAGGAGCTAATTTCCAGATGAGTGACTTTATTAGAAAGAATGTCACTGAACTCAAAGTTTACTCAGAACTAAAAATAAAATTCCAATACTAAGCAAGTCCCATGGCTGATGTTGGAAGTGCTTTATATTAGCTCACAGAGTAGTACTATAATCGGTTCATTTTACTTAACAGACTGAATGTTCAGAGTTACATGAGAGTTTCTTTTTATTTTATGTATCATCATTTCAGGCCCTAAGAGGTCATATTGTATAATAGAAATCAGTGTGCCTTTATCTTATGTTAACTGAGTGCTCTCAATGGTTTCATTTAGCTGGGTATTGCTTTGATGAATCTGTTTCTCTTTTCACATGAATTACCAAATGTCTACTTCAAGTAAGAAGTCATATTTGTATTTTTTCTTTACCTAAGTCACAAAACCATTATCAGGAAGATAATTTAAGCATGCAGAAATTGACAGACCCACCATAAACCAAGAATATTTAAAATTATTTTTATAACAGTAAGGTTAGCCCTGGCCAGTTAGGCTCAGTGGTTAAGCGTCGGCCCATGGACCAGAGGGTCCCAGGTTCGGTTCCCACTAAGGGCATGTACCTCAGTTGCAGTTCGTCCCCGACCCCGGTTGGATTGTGCAGGTGGCAACAAGTTGATGTGTCTCTCTCACACCGATGTTTCTCTCTCTCTTCCTCCCACTCTATCTGAAGGTAAATGCAAAAATGTCCTCAGGTGAGGATTAAAAAAAAGTTTATTTTTGATATGAGAATAAATAAGTGAGAAATAAGAGGAAGAAACAAGGAAAGAAGGGAGGCAGGAAGGGAATGAATAAGCATCAACAGCATTCTTTATGAATATCAAATAACATTATTTCCAAAGAACAATTAAACATCTTGCTTTAATAACTTCCATTTCCTTATGAATTTCTCCATGAGAAATCTGATATGTTTAAGGTCCATGTGCAAAATGTCAGTCTTAAGAGCAAACATGACAGCATTCACCTTCATCTGTTCCCACCTTTTCTAGTTCCTGCTTCCCCGGTTCCGTGCCCTGTGCCTGTGAGGCACACGCCGTGTAGGTCTCCTGAGGAAGAATCGGTCACCTTCAAACCTGGAGCTCCGGGAACAGAGGATGTAGCAGCATCCAGCTATACAAATGGACCTACTACTAAGGAAAAATCATCACGGAACAGTTAGCAAAGTCCTTTTTTCCTTGGTTCTCTAATGTGATTCTCACAACTCCAATATTAAGTACTAATACCTTGTTCTTTCAATGTTTTAAGTAAAAAAATTAAAGCTTGGAGAGATCAAGGAGTTTTCCAGGTTCACTTAGCTAATAAACAGCAGAACAAGTCTCAACTGCTATTCCCTGACTCCAAAGTTTTCTTTTCCATTAGATCACCATCCTCTAGAAAAATCTCCCTGTGAGTAGGTGAGAATGAGGAACAACTGTTTAAGATGGTCAGCAGCTGAGAGTGTGTTAGAGACTGGCACTAGAACTTCGTAAGAATTTAACCAGGGCTATGGAATTTGTAGCCAAAGCAAACCCTGCAATTACAACAAATTTTCATAGTCAAAGACATTTACACCTAACAGTACAGAACCTTCATGAAAAGTTTATGCAGACAATTAGAGCCATCCAATTTCTCTGTTGGGTCTACTAAAAATAACTAAGTCTTCTCCTCTGCTAGAGCTTTGCTGAGGCCAAGCTGAGAGAGAGAGAGAAACAGACGAAATGCGCTCAGCTGATTGGATGCTGCGCTCAAAGAAAACCCGGGTCTGAGTTCTCTGGTGTAAGAGCAATGGATTAAGAGCCAGGGCACCTGCCCTGGCCGGTGCAGTCAGTTGGTTGGGCATCCTCCCATTCACCGAGAAGTCCTGGTTTGATTCCCAGGTCAGGGCACATGCTGGGTTGTGGGCTCAATCCCCAGGAGAGGGCGTACAGGAGGCAGCCTATTGATGTTTATCTCCCTCCCTCTCTCTTCCTCTCTCTTTCTAAAATAAATAAATAAATAAAAAGACATTAAAAAAAAAAAAAAAAGAGCCAGGGCACCCAGATACTAGTTTTAGTTCAGATACCAGCTCGCTATATCCTTAAATCTATGTTGGAATCTTTTATGATTACTACACGACATTCTTCCATAGTTTTCTCAGAACATTATCTAGACTCTCAAATTGTGGTGCTCAGACCACCAGCCTCAGAACCCCCGGAGCTGCTTGTTGTAAATGCAGGCTCTGGGGCCCCATCCCACACATGTTAAATCAAAGTATCCTGAGATGAATACAGGAAACCCCAGTATAATTTTGAAGTTTGCACACCTAACATTTACAATCCAATGGGAGTGTCTGGGTAATAAGACGCGTACAGTTTTGATCATTTACTGGAGAATTGGCAACCCTGTCTTGTTTCTCCTCAGTCACACCCGTTACAGCTCAACCACTCTGGACCTTACTTTTCCCTCCTGTAAAATGGTAAAAAACTAATTTACTGGGTAGATATGAAAGACAACTGAGATAATGCATTTATATCTTCAGTGTGCCGAACAGAATTCCTAACACATGCAGACACTTAATAAATGCTACATACTTTCCTTTGTAATAACAGACTATAATGGAAGCATGTGTGTATTCACTACTAATTCTATGTAGTACCAGGCACATTATATATATTAACTCATGTAATTATCATAACGCTCTGAAGAGGGCAATATTACAGGGATGAGAAAAAGTAGGTTTATAGTTGTTCGTATAGAAAATACAATAATTAATACATAATACTACAAGAATAAACTGTGCTTTGCGTACTCACAACGTAAACCCACTTTTGCCAACCCCCGCATTCTCCTCAGTGCCTCGCTGGAGGGGATCCTGAGCCTGGGGGTGACTTGCCTCAAGTCACAGAGACGTTAAGCGATGGTATCGCAAGCCCTCTGTGATTCTCCTACAACAGAAAGCTTGAGAATTGCTGCGCTAGAATCTCTGCCGGGTCACTGCCTTCGAGGGACACGAGGCAGACCTGCGTCCCGTGTAGAATCTGTGGGACTGGGGCCAGCTGATGCTGATGCACAGGAATTGTGAGATTCACTGCCAAATTCAGAGCTTTAAAGAATTATATTTTCTAGGTATTTTATTTAATAAATGTTATCTATCCCTATATCAGTATTACACTCTTTTCACTGTTACACCTGTAAAATATGGTTAAATGTCTATTAGTACTCTTTGGGCCACATAGTTGAAAGTGTCAACTCATGAAGGGAATAAGCACTTGGCACGCTCAACAAACTTCAGGATCATACAACCAGAATATTATAATTACAGTGATACCTCGGTTCTCGAACGCCTCGGATTTCGACCAAGGTCTTTTTCAGAAATTTTTATGAATTCAGAAAAATAGATAAGCTATGAATATTAAAAATGTTGATATGATTCTTGAAAAAAATAATTAATTTAATAGATAAGTTATGAATATTAAAAATGTTGATATGATTCTTGAAAAAAATAATTAATAAAATGCTCATTTTTATAATGGTAAATTATAAATGAATATTAAAAATTCTACTCAGTCTACCATGAAGCACAAAATTACAATTAACATATTGGTGTATTTCCTGTTATTCTCTTCATGTAGGTATTTTGGTTTTGTTTATGCAGTTATAAGCGCACCATTTATATACAATTTACTACCTACTTCATGTAACATACAATTTATCCCTCATCTAATGGCAGTATAATACTTTTTTTTTACAGATGATATCCATACCTACTTGTGAGTTATAAGTTAGCTATGCCTATCTTAACCAATCCCCTACTCAGCTGTTTAGATTAGTTCAAACTTTGTGCAATGGTGAATTAAACTACAATTAATATATTACCTAATCCCATTTTAGAATGATTTCCATGAAAGGGCTCCCACTATTCATATCAACAAAAATTATTGAAGTATTTTGAAATATGTTGTAATGTCTTTTAATGTGTACTGAAACATATAAAATGTTAATATTTCTTGGATATTTTGTTCAATTAATGTTCTATTCCCATACCAGTATTACAATATTTTGTTTATCATAGCTTAGAAATGTGGTTCAGTGTCTACTATACCTTGCAAAATCCTTTTTGTTGTTGTTGTTATAGATGTTTCTCCTTTTTTACCCCATTGACACCCTCCTCTCCATCCACCCCCCACCCCTTCCCCGGCATTGTTGTCCATGTCCATTGGTTATGCATACATGCATATAAGTTCTGTGGTTTATCTCTTCCCAACCCCCACCACCCCTTCTTCTGAGGGTTGTCAGTCTGTACACTACTTCATGTTTCTGGGATTACCCTATTCCTCAGACTGCTATGTTCATTATAGTCCACAAATAAGTGAGATCGTGTGGTATTTGTCTTTTTCTGCTTGGCATGTTTCACTTAGGATAATACTTCCCAGGTCCCTCCATGTCATCTCAAAGGATAAGAGATCTTTCTTTCTTACAGCTGCATAGTACTCCATTGTGTATATGTATCACTGCTTTTTATCCATTCGTCTACTGATGGACACTTGGGCTATTTCCAGATCTTAGCTATTGTAAATAGCGCTGCTACAAACATGGGGGTACATATATTCTTTCTGATTTGGTGTTTCAGGCTTCTTATGGTTTATTCCTAGAAGTGGGCTCACTGGGTCAAATGGAAGTTCAATTTTTAATTTTATGAGGTAACACCATAGTGTTTTCCATAGTGGCTGCACCAGTCTGCATTCCCACCAGCACTGTACTAGAGTCCCCTTTTCTCCACACCCTCGCCAACACTTGTTGTTTGATGATTTGTTGATGGCAGCCATTCTGACAGGTGTGAGGTGATACCTCATGATTGTTTTAATTTGCATCTCTCTGATGATTAGCGATGTTGAGCATTTCTTCATATGTCTTTTGGCCATTTGTATGTCCTGTTTGGAGAGGTGTCTATTCAGCTCCTCTGCCCATTTTTTAATTGAGTTCTTTGTCTTCCTTTTGTTGAGTTGTATGAGTACTCTATATATTTTGGAAATTAACCCTTATCTGATGTATCATTGGCAATGATGTTCTCCCACACAGTGGGTAGCCTTTCCATTTTGATGGTTGTTTCTTTTGCTGTGCAGAAGCTTTTGAGTTTGATGTAGTCCCATGTGTTCATTTTCTCCTTTGCTTCTATTGCCTTAGGTATCAGTGAAAATTCTGCTGCATATAATGTCTGAAATTTTGTTGCCTCCATTTTCTTCTAGAATTTTTATGGATTCACGGGTCATATTTAATTCTTTTATCCATTTTGAGTTTATTCTTGTATATGGTGTAAGTTGATGGTCTAGTTTTTTTTTTTTTTTCATGTAGCTGTCCAATTTTCCCAACACTATTTATTAAAGGGGCTGTTATTACTCCATTGTATGGTCTTGCCACCTTTTTCAAATATTAATTGAGCATAGTGTTTTGGGTCCATTTCTGCGTTCTCTATTCTATTCCACTGGTCTATATGCCTGTTCTTGTGCCAGTACCAGGCTGTTTGATTACAGCCACTTTGTAGTATAACCTGATATCTGGTATTGTAATGCCACCTACTTTGTTCTTCTTTTTTCAAGATTGCTGTGGCTATTTGGGGTCTTTTTTGGTTTCATATGAAGTTTTGAAGTATTTGATCTAGTTCTGTGAAATATGTCCTTGGTATTTTGATGGGGATTGCAATGAATCTATAGATTGCTTTGGGTAATATGGACATTTTCATGATGTTAATTCTTCCAATCCATGAACAAGGTATGTGCTTCCACTTTTTTATATCTTCCTCTATTTTTTTTTCAATGTCCTATAGTTTTCTGCATATAGGTCCTTTACTTTTTTGGTTAAGTTTATTCCTAGGTATCTTAATTTTTTTGCCCTGGTGGTAAATAAGATTGTTTTCTCAGTTTCTCTTTCTGTGAGTTCATCATTGGTATATAAGAATGCCGTTGCCTTGGCCAGTTTGGCTCAGCGGTTAGAGCGTCGGCCTGCGGTCCGGAGAGACCCGGGTTCGGTTCCCGCTAAGGGCATGTACTTCGGTTGCAGTTTGTCCCCGGCCCTGGTTGGTCGTGCGGGTGGCAGCCACTCGATGTGTCCCTTCACATCGATGTTTCTCTCTCTCTCTCCCTTCCTCTCTCTCCCTCACACTCTATCTGTACAAAAAATGGAAAAATATCCTCAGGTGAGGATTAAAAAAAAGAAAAAAAAGAATGCCGTTGATTTCTTGATATTAATTTTGTATCCTGCTCCTTTGCCAAATTCATTTATTAAGTCTAATAGATTTTTGATGGAGTCTTTAGGGCTTTCTATGTATAATATCATGTCATCTGCAAACAATGGCAGTTTCACTTCCTCCTTTCCAATTTGGATCCCTTTCATTTGTTTTTTTTTTTTTTTTTATCCTCACTCAAGGACTTTTTTCCATTTTTTTGTACAGATAGAGTGGGAGGGAGAGAGAGGAAGAGAGAGAGAGGGAAACATCGATGTGGAAGGGACACATCGAATGGCTGCCACCCGCACGACCAACCAGGGCCGGGGACAAACTGCAACCGAGTCACATGCCCTTAGCGGGAACTGAACCCGGGTCTCTCCCGACCGCAGGTGGACGCTCTAACCACTGAGCCAAACTGGCCAGGGCTTTCATTTTTTCTTGATGTCTGATTGCTGTGGCTAAGACTTCCAGTACTATGTTAAATAAGAGTGGCAAAAGTGGGCACCTTGCCTTGTCCCTGTTCTTAAGGGAAATGCTTTTAGTTTCTACCCATTGAGTAAAACGGTGGCTGTAGGTCTTTCATATATGGCCTTTATTATGTTGAGGTATGATCCCTGTAGTCCCACATTGCTGAGTGTTTTTATCAGAAATGGATGCTGTATTTTGTCAAATGCTTTTTCAGCACCTATTGATATGATCATGTTGTTTTTATTCTTCATTTTGACTATGTGGTGTATCACATTTAATGATTTGCGAATTTTGTACCAGCCTTGCATCCCTGGGATGAATCCCACTTGGTCATGGTGAATAATTTTTTTGATGTATTGCTGGATTCAATATGCTAGCATTATGTACAGGATTTTGACATCTACGTTCATTAGGGATATTGGCCTGTAGTTTTCTTTCTTTGTGGTGTCTTTTTCTGGATGAAATTAGAATTACACTGGCCTCATAAAATTCATTTGGAAGTCTTCCTTCTTGAATTTTTAGGAATAGTTTGAGGAGAATGGGTGTTAGTTCTCTTTGGAATGTTCGGCAAAACTCCCCCGTGAAGCCATCGGGGTCTGGGCTTTTGTTTGCTGGGAGAGTCTTGATTACCTCTTCAATTTCCTTAGTTGTTATTGGTCTGTTCAAGTTTTCTATCTCTTCCTGGTCCAGTTTTGGGAGACTGTGTGTTTTTAGAAATTTGTCCCTTTCACTTAGATTGTCCAATTTGTTGCCATATAGTAGTTGTTAATGATCTTTTGCATTTCTGTAGTGTCAGTTGTTACTTCTCCTCTTTCATTTCTGATTTTGTGTATTTGGGTTCCCTCTCTTTGTTTCTTTGTGAGTATAACTACGGGTCCATCAATCTTGTTTATCTTTTCAAAAAACCAGCTCTTTCTTTCATTGATCCTTTGAATTGTTTCTTTGGTCTCTATGTCATTTATTTCTGCTCTGATCTTTACTATTCCCTTCCTTCTACTTGCTCTGGGGTTTTCTTTTTGTTTCCTCTCTAATTCTTTAAGTTGTGAGGTTAGACAGTCAATTAGAAATTTTTCTTGTTTCTTGAGGTAGGCCTGTAGTGCTATGAACTTCCCTCTCAGAACTGCTTTTGCTGCATCCCATAGATTTTGTGTTGTTGTGTGTTCATTTTCATTGGTTTCCAGGAAGTTTTTAATTTCTTCCTTGATCTCCTCAGTAGCCCATTCATTGTTTAATAACATGCTATTTAACCTCCATGTGTTCAAGTGTCTTTGCATGTTTTTGTTGCAATTGATTTCTAGTTTCATGCCACTGTGATCTGAGAAGATGCTTGATATGATTTCAATCTTCTTGAACTTGTAGAAAGTTAGTGTCCTATCATGTGGTCTATCTTTGAGAATGTCCCATGTGCACTTGAGAAAAATGTGAATTCTCTAGTTTTGGGATGTAAGTCTCTGTAGATATCTATTAAATCCATTTGGTCTAGTGCTTCATTTAGAGTCTCTGTTTTCTTGCTAATTTTTTGTCTAGAGGGTCTATCCACTGGTGTCAGCAGGGTGTTGAAGTCCCCTGCTATGATTGTATTGCTATCAATTTCTCCTTTGAAGTCCTCCAGAAGATTTTTAATATATTTTGCTGCTCCTCTATTGGGTGCATATATGTTTATCAAAGTTATATCTTCCTGTTGGATAGATCATTTCAATATTATTTAGTGGCCTTTCTGTCTCTAGTTATGGCCTTCATTTTGAAATCTATTTGATCAGATATGAGCAATGCTACCCCAGCTTTTTTTTCTTTCTGTTTGCTTGGAAGATTTTTTTTCATCCCTATACTTTCTACCTATGTGAGTCTTTTGTTGAGAGGTGGGTCTCTTGTAAACAACATATATGTGAGTCATGCTTTCTTATCCAATCAGCTACTCTGTGTCTTTTTATCGGAGCATTCTATCCATTTACCTTTAAGGTGATTATTGATATGTACTTTTTTATTGTCATTTTTGTTTAGTTTGGTTATATTTTTCTTCCTATTGCTTCTACTAATTACAGCAGTCCTTTACACATTTCTTGCAGTGCTAATTTGGTGTTAATATATTCCCTTAGCATTTTTTTTTTTTTTGTCTGGGAAGCTCTTTATTGGACCTTCTATTTTGAATGATAGCCTTGCTGGGTAGAGTAGTCTTGGATTCAGATCCTTGTTTTTCATGACCTTCATTACTTCATACCATTCCCTTCTGGCCTGTAGTGTTTCTGCTGAGAAGTCAGCTGAGAGCCTTATGGGGGTTCCTTTGCAGGTAACCTGTTGCTTATCTCTTGCTGCTTTTGGGCTTCTTTCTTTGTCTGTAATGTTTGGTATTTTAATTACTATGCGTCTTGGTGTGGGCCTGTTTGGGTTCTTCTTACTTGGTGATCTCTGTGCTTCTTGTACTTGAATGCCTTCTTCCTTCACCAAATTAAGGAAGGTTTCTGTCACTATTTCTTTGAATATATTCCCTAACCCTTGCTCATTTTCTTCTTCTTCGGGGACTCCTATAATGCGAATATTATTATGTTTTCAGTTGTCCCACAGTTCTCTTAAGCTGTCTTCCTGTTTTTTAATTGTTTTTTTCCTTTTGGTTTTCTGATTGGTTGATTTTTTCTACCCTGTCTTCTAATTCACTGATCTGGCCCTCAGCTTTCTCTACTCTTCTGTTTAGACCTTCCACTGTGTTCTTTATTTCTGATATGTCATTCTTGATTTCTTCTTGGTGGTTTTAATTTCCAATTGGTTGATTTTCAATAGCTCTAGGTCCTTACTCATCCTGTTGAGCTTCCTCAAGATCATCGCTCTGAATTCTAGCTCTGTTATCTTGCTTAACTGCTTCCCATTTATCTCATCTTCGGTAGAGGTCTCTTGTTTCTAATGTGGCTTCTGTTTCTGTGTTTCACCATTTTGGCTATCACAGTGGCCTTTGGAGCCTGCCAAATTTTTCCTGTGGGTGTTGGTGTTATGCTGTTTGTGGCTCCCTCTCCTGGATTTGGATGAGCGAGGGATGACCCACATTAAACACCACTGTCAAGTCTTACTTTTCTGGTTAGAGTTGATAGCCCTGGAATGGTACAATTATCCTCTAGCTTTTTGCCTGGAGGCTATCAGTAGTGGTTACTTGAAGAGCATTGGGTTCTCAGTTGAGTGAAAAACTCCCTCAGGTGCTCAGCATAAGGGGATTTCCTGAGGGTGGGGCAGATGCTGATTGTTAATGAGCTTCAATTTGCATTTCAATGGCCCACCTGGGTGGGGTTGAATCTCTGAAGGAGGGGCCGCCACCTCTCCCCAGAGCCCTGGGAAGAAGTAGGATGGCGACCGTTCTGTGTGGCCGCAACTTAGCAAAAGCTCTGAGCCCCCTCCAAATCCCAAGTATCCCCACACAGCCCCATTCCAGTCCATTCTCCCTCTGCTGGAGCCCAAGGTGAGTGACTGTGGCTATTTTAACGTCTCTCCCGGCTCTGCGCTGTGGAGCCTCTTGGGAGTGTAACTGAAGGTGGCTGCTCATAGCTCAGGCACTGCTGTATGTGGGCTCCCAGCCCCCCTCTCGCACCTCTGCAATTCTACCAGGATTGAGTCAGTTTCCCTGGTTATATGGTCTTCCAAGCTGCTTTTCTGTTGCTTTTTCTTGTCGATTTGTCTTTATTTCAGTTGTAATTCCAGTTTGGTCCTGGTAGATGGTCTCTGTGGCTTCCATTCATTCCACCCCCATTTTGGAATTATATATATATATTTTAATTCTTACCTGAGGATATGTTTCCATTTTTCAGAAACAACATCAGTTCAACTTGCTCAATAACAGGTTTGCTCAGCTCTCCAGTAGCTTGTGTTTGCACCTTTTTAAAATCTTCCGTGGTAGCCGGCTGCTCTGTCCACAGCACAGTAACCTTCTACTCCATGGCTCTGTACTGCAGGGGTTTGGCCGTCTACCTTCACGTCCACTCACACTCTCTCACATACTCGCTCACTCTCTCATACACTCACCCTCCCTCCATCTTTTATACCTAGTATAATTCATTTCTCTTTCTTTCAAAATATTCTGTGCATTTTTTTGTGTGTGTATTTAACTTTCCAGATGGACTTGAGATTTTGTCTAGTTGGAAAACAAATGAAATCAAAATTTGACTATGATTTTCACTGAAATTGCATTAAATTGTAAAGTAATTCAGAAGTAACTGATATTCTTGAAGTATTATTTTTGACATACAGAATAAATTTGTCCAACTTATTCTACTTTTAACTTTCTCAAAGCTTTATCATTTGTTATTCATGTAAGCCAATATGGTAAAAGTGATTATTCTTCCATTAATTTTAAGAGGTTTATTGAGGTATAATTTATATATAATATTTTTAAGTATGTAATTCAATTATTTTTTTTTTTTTTTTTATCCTCACCCGAGGACATTTTTCCATTTTTTGTTCAGGTAGAGTGGGAGGGAGAGAGAGGAACAGAGAGAGAGAGAGAGAAACATCGATGTGAAAGGGACACATCGAGTGGCTGCCACCCGCACGACCAACCAGGGCCGGGGACAAACTGCAACCGAGGTACGCGCCCTTAGCGGGAACCGAACCCGGGTCTCTCAGGACCGCAGGCTGACGCTCTAACCGCTGAGCCAAACCGGCCAGGGCTCAATTATTTTTAATTAAATTATGGTTGTTCAACCAGTACCACAATTCAGTCTTAGAACATTTCTGTCACCACCAAAACATTCCTTTTTTTGTTGATTTATAACTTACTTCTGTTACAGTTGAAAAAAATACTGTGTGTGATCTCTTTCCTTTTAATATAATGAGATGTGTTCTATTTTGGAAAGTGCTCCATGTGTACCTGGGAATAATGTTCATTCTGCTTTCATTTGGTGGAGTGTTCTATAGATCCTAGGTCAGGCTGGTTGAATGTTAAGTGATATAAAAGAAATCCTTGCCCTAGCTGGTTCGGTTCCCTCCAAGGGCACATACCTCAGTTGCAGTTTGTCCCTGGCCTCAGTTGGGATTGTGCCGGTGGCAACCACTCGATGTGTCTCTCTCACATCGATGTTTCTCTCTCTCTCTTTCTCCCTCTCTCCTTCCCACTCTGTCTGAAGATAAATGCAAAAATATCCTCGGGTGAGGATTAAAATATATATATATATATATATCCTTGCTAACTTCTATCTAGTTATTTTATCAATTAAGATTGGGATGTTGAAGTCTGCAACTATTATTACTTGTCTCTCTCTCTCTTCAATTCTGCGATTTATTGCTTCATTTATGGGGGATTTATGTTAGGTATACACACATTTATAATTGTTCTATTCCCTGTTGAATCGGCTTAATCATTATGAAATGTCCCGCTTTGTCTCTAGTTGTTTTTTTTATCTTAAAGTATATTTTGTCTGATATTAGTATATTCGCTCCAACTCTTATGGTTACTCTTTGTGTGGTATATCTTTTGCTAGCCTTTTAACTTTCAGTTTATTGGTGTCTTTGAATTTAAAACATGTCTCTTGTAGACAGATATGATTGTATCTTGTTTATTTTAACTCAGTCTGAGTGTCTTTGTCTTTTGATTGAAGCATTTGATCTATTTACATGTAAAAAAAAATAATGATATAGTTGGACTTCTGCTAATCAAAAAAAAAATTATCACACAAGGATCTACTGCTTATTGATTTTAGATAGTGGGGAAGGAAGAGAGAGAGAAACATCGATGTAAGAGAGAACTGGGGTTCCTTCTATAGGCACCTCTCCAGAGATCAAACCCATAATCTAGGTATGTGCTCTAACCAGAAATCGAACCCACAACCCTTCAGTATACGGGATAATGCTCTAACCAACTGAGCCACACTGAGCAGGTGTGGACTTCTACTATTTTAGTATTTTTCTATCCCTGAAGTCTTTTTTTTTCCTTCCATTCCTCTTTTACTACTTTCTTTTCTTTTAAACTGATATGTACTATGTTAACCCCTTGTTATTTAGACTTTTTGTTTAGTCATTTTCTTAGTGGTTTCTCTGCACATTGCAATAATCAGTAATTTATTACAATCTACTGCAAGTAAGACTATACTTTCAGAGATCATTTCTATAGTCTGTTACAATCTACTGTAAGTAATCACAATCTATTTCAGGATAATAATAACCAATGTCAGTAAAATATAGACTTTTGTTCCAATATAGCGCCATTTCCTCCCCTCTTTGTTATTACCTTCAAATATCTTTATATGTTGTAAGCCAAGTAATAGTTTCATAATTACTATTTTATGCAATTGTCTTTCAGAGAAAAAGAAGACAAAAATATTTACATACTTTCTGCCGCTAGATATGCATGTCCACCCTCATTGTTGACGTCATTCACCAAAATGGTACATTTGTTACCAAAGATTCACCTACCTTGACACTTCATAATCACCTAAAGTTCATAGTTTATCTAAGGGTTCACTCTTGGTGTTGCACATTCTATGGGGTTGGAACAATGTATAATGATATATATTCATCAATACAGCATTATACAGAATACAGTCATTGTCCTAAAAATCCTCTGTGCTCTTCCATTTCATCTCTTCCCACCCCCCACAACCACTGACCTTTTTACAGTCTCCATGTTTTGCCTTTTCCAGAAAGTCATATAGTTGGGCTCATACAGTATGTAGCCTCTTCAGATTGGCTTCTTTCACTTAGTGATATGCACTTAAATTTCCTCCATGTCTTTTTAATGTCATTACCTTTTCCAGTGTTATTCCTTCATGTGGATTGAAGTTATGATCTATTGCCATTTCTATTCATCCTGGGGATTTTCTTTAGTATTTCTTATAAGGCAGATCTGCTAACAACAAATTATCTTTGTTTATCTGACAATTTCTTTATTACACCCTCATTTTCTGATGGGTAGTTTTGCTGGATATAGAATTCTTGGTTGAGAGTTTTTTCTTCTGGCCTCTACTATTTCTGATGAGAAGTCAGTTCTTAATCTTACTATGGTTCCACTGTATATGATGAATTATTTTTTCTCTTGCTGTTATTTAAGATGTTCTCTTTGTCTTTGGGTTTCGACAGTTATGCTATATTTTGCTGTATCACTGTGTGGATTTCTTTGGCATTCATTAAGTTTCTTGGATATGTACATTAATATTGTTCACATTTGGAAAATTTTTGGTCATCTTTTCATTGTATATTTTCTACCTCTTTATCTTTCTCTCCTCTCCTCTGGGCTACCTTTACATGTATGCTTGTAGGCCCATGTGTCCTATAGGTCTCTCTGACTATTCATTTTTCTTTCTGTTCTTTAGATTGCACACCCTCAAGAGAGAAACCATGTAGTAATTTGAAAAAATTTAGTTATTACCTAAAAATTATTACCTATAGCTTGGTATTAAAGTAATAAAGAATTAGCTAGTAAAATAAATAAAGAGAACTCTAAAAATTCAGGACTAGAGATAAGAAGGCATTATCCCCAGGGCTGAAGTAAAGTGCCCAAGGAAGACCTCACTCCTAGGGCTGAGAGCTAAACCTTGTTGGAGAGGGCATGACCATGGCCAAGTAAACAGTAGAGAAGTCACTGCGGAGCTGCACCAGCAGCACTGGCTGGCAATCTGCCTCTAAGATGCTGGCAACATGTATTCCTAGGGAGGTATCTCCTTGGAGGCACTCTGCTACAAAATTGCCCAATGGGAAACTGCTGGCCACTGGATGCTGCTGACTGCCATGAAATGCAGGATCTGGGTACTGGAAAGTCACCATATGAACTGGGCACCAAGTAGCAACATGTGCTGCAGCAGCCAGATGCTGAAAAATGTGCCTGCATTGTGGGAGCTTGAGCAGGAAAAGCCAGCCACGCAGGCAGCGGGAGCCTGCCAAGTCAGCCCACTGGAACCAGGAAGGAGAACCCCTTCTTCTTGCAATGTCTTTCCAGCACCCTCTGCTAATAAGGCTTATTGAAAGCTAGCAAAAGAAAAAAAATGTTTAAAGAGCCTAAATCAATTTTCATAGAACAGGAAAGGAAGAGGAGTTTGGAATTGAGAGACAATATGTTCATAACTGGCATATTTCATTCCTTGGGCTATTCACTTCCATATGCAACCTCTACACACATTTGAATTCCTATATAGCAACAAAATATATTTCCAACTAACAAGATTCAGCTATTGGTATTACAAGTAAAGAGGCTCTCCCGTCTCCCCCTTTCCCCAAAATAAGGAAATATAATCCCCAACAGTTACTGTGTCCATCACAGGCTATAGTAATAACTCAAATTCAGTCACAGTGTCACTGAATATTTTGTTAGTTAAAGACTAAATTATAATGTTATCTTCCAGAAGGTTGCATATAAAATAAAAATGAGAGGGAAAAAGAAGGTAGTGTATATAAGTTAACATGTATATAGCAAACAGAGAGAAAATATGCAAAGCTAATAGTCATTTGTGTAATTGGTCTCAAGGGTGTAGATGAAATCTATTAATTCCTTCTTTAATTACTCATCCCTTATTAACCTCAGCCAAGACTTTGGTGCTCTAAGTTCTTTACCTGGTAGAATGACCCACACCTTCATTCCTGAAGGATGTACCTCCTCAACTGTTCTACATGTTTTTTGTTTGTTTGTTTGTTTGTTTTGGTTGCTATAGTTCTACATTAACCTTTATTTGGGGGCATGGAAGTAATAAGTGGTGCCCTTAGAGAATCTCCTAGGTTCCAAACATAGTCCCTCTTGCCTCCATTGTGCAACCCAGTTTCTCCTTGGTAAGATGAATTCATTACCGCCCCCCCCCCCCCCCATTGGTTTAATAATACAGGAATCCAAATTACCACTTGGAAGCATTATCTTCCAATTCGATGGAACCATTGTTGTTCCTGATGAGAGAATTTCATGCTTGGGGACTAAGAAATCCAAACCAGAGAGCTCAAAGTTATGGGTATGGCAAGCAAAAATTTTGCAAACGGGTTATTATGTGTTTCACACCTTAATTCCCAGAACCATGTATTCTGACTATGAGGGAAAGAGAACCACGTAATGTTTTGTAATTCAAAGCACATACTGCATCCAGTACAACAGAACCCCAGTCTTTCAGGGTGTGGTCTCCCAAGTGGCATCATAATGGAATCTTCGGTAAGGCATCCAACATCCTAATTAAACCGGCATATTCTCACTTTCCTCCTTCCATTAAATTCCTATTAACACTTTCCTTCTTCCATTAAATCCTATTACACTGTCTAGAATCTGCAGGACATAAAATTAACATAAATCGATGAGCGTTTTAAAGGGGATGACTTAGTAATTTATGTTTGAATAAAATTAAATAAAATAAGATTAAAATGGCCATTGCTTTGAAATAAACATCTTCACATATGAAGAAATTGGCATTCTATAATTGTTTTTGGAAAAAGATTTAAGATTAAGGATGGAATTTCACTAAATGACTTTTGGAAATGTAATGGATATAATTATAAAGATTTTTCTTATTTTACCTATTGATAAAATGGGATAGCAATACATTTCTTGACATTGAACCGTCTTTATTGTATTAGCTTTTGCTGCTGTAATGAACAACCTTGAATCTTTGTGGCTTACAAACACAAACACGTTATAGGTTAAGGCTGTAGATTGCAAACTCAATAACAGCCTGCAGGTTGACTGTAGGTTTGCTCCATTGTCTCCTTCCTATGTCTAGACTGAAGAAACAGCAGTAATCTTGGCAGAGGGGAAAAGCCAGAAACATTCAGATGAATCATGCAGTTGCTCTAAAAGCTTCTGCTTGAAAATTGCAGACCTAATAACTATTCAAATTCCATTGGCCAAAGGAAGATACATGGCCATGCCCAATATCAATAAGGTGAAGAAATATACTCCCCTTCGATAGCATGGGGTAGGGAGAATAAATATTGTGAAAAGCAGTGAAATCTGCCATACTTATACTCAAAGGATAGACCCTTCTTAGTCATGCTAATTTTATAACTTTTAAATTAACTTAAAATTGTAATTATTTTTAGTTTACTTTTAAAGTGAATTTGATAACAATTCATTTGATAACTTAAAATTTTTTATTAGGTAGAATATCATTAAATGTTTTAGGTAGTTCTGATTTTTCTAGGAATCATTCACGTCATGATTTTCAATTTGATAATGATAAATTATATATATTTATATATAAATATATCATACTTTCCCTACATGTTATATTATCATTTCTAATTTTTATTGTGATTTTCAGCCTTTTCTATTTCCACATTTATTATTTTTATTTTTATTTTCCACATTACTATTATACTCTTCACTTTATCCTATTTTTCTAATGCATTACTGTTATTGCTCTTTACTATAGTCTTCCTTTAGCATGTTTATTTATTTATTATTTATTTTGGTTAATCCTCACCCAAGAATATTTTTCCATAGATTTTTAGAGATAGTGAAAGGGAGGGAGGGAGAGGGAGAGAGAGAAACATCTATGTGAGAGAGACACATCAAATGGTTGCCTCCCACACAACCCTGACCAGGGCAGGGCTTGAACCTGCAACCCGGTTATGTGCCCTTGACTGGAATCGAACCGACAACACCCTTTGATCTGCGGGCCGATGCTTTCATGGCTAAGTCAAACCAGCCAGGGCTAGCATCTTTATTTTTTAATTTTAAAATTATTTAATAAAATGGTTAGTTTGTCTTGCTAATTGAATAAAAAAAATCCAGCTATGAATTTCTTTAAGTATGAGTTTAGCATCAATATATAATTCCATTAAAATGAAAACCAGTAAGGGCTATATTTCTCTTCGTTTGTTCACTAATATTAGTGAACATCCTGAAGTGTTTAGCAGAGTGCCTTCTTTGCATAGTGTTTCACAGTATTAGATAACATTCACATTTTTATTTGAATCTGTTTCTGTATTCTTGCTTGTTTCTTTCTTGTTTCCTTTATGGCACTATTATTATTTCTTAATTCCGAGAAGATTCGATTTTTGTTTTAACTTTCATTTCTTTAATCCATTTTGGTGTTCCCAGACTTTATGTCTGTCAGGATTGCCTGGAGAGCTTGCAAAAACACTGACTTTAGATTTTTTTTTTGGTACGAGCCACCTAGCAGGAACCGAACCCGGCACTCTCTGATCTGTAGGCTGACGCGCCAACCACTGAACCAAACTGGCCAGAGCTGATTTTTAGATTTTATAATAGCAGACTATACCATTAGCGTCTCTGCTTCAACAGGTTTGGGCCAGGGCTTTGGAATTTGTACTTCTAACAAGATTCCAGGTGATGCTGAAGCCATTCAGGTGTTCACACTTCAAGATTCACTGACCTGTTGGTTTCATTTCATGAGAAAGTTAACTACTTACTTCTGCTTTGGAAACTTTATTGAGGTATCTTGGTGACTGAATAATAGATCAATTAGGTATTTTGTCATAGCCATAGATATTCTACCATCTTAATATGTTTTTAAAATTCTAATTGTTGTCATTTACTTAATTACTGTTTCATCTGGCATGGAAACACATTTAAGACAGAGGGGTTGAGCCCTGGCCGATTTGGCTCAGCGGTTAGAGCGTCGGCCTGCGGCCCTGAGAGACCCGGGTTCGGTTCCCGCTAAGGGCGCGTACCTCGGTTGCAGTTTGTCCCTGGCCCTGGTCGGTTGTGCGGGTGGCAGCCACTCGATGTGTTCCTTTCACATCGATGTTTCTCTCTCTCTCTCTCTCTGTTCCCCTCTCTCCCTTCCACTCTACCTGAGCAAAAAATGGAAAAATGTCCTCCGGTGAGGATAAAAAAAAAAAAAAAAAGACAGAGGGGTTGATACAATGGCTACATCTATTTAACCAAAACACCGAGGCTACTGAAGAATAGCTAGTTAGTTCAGTAGTGTTAATGACTAATTCCAATCAACACTGAAGGATTAATAATAAAACAGTATACCATAATGGGTGAAAAAGATCTGGGAAATGGCTATTTTAGAGGGTAATATTTAAAAGCCATATAAAAATACTCATATTTTTACTTTTTCTACAGTATTAAATATTACAGTAATTGGTCCTGCTCAAACTAATATGGTAACCTTGGGTATTAAAATATCTTATCCATATCAAATGTTAAGAGCTTTAAATGTGCATTATAAAAAACATAATCTGCATCAGTTCTCTCACCACTTTATAAGATTACTTTTAATTCATCCACATGTCAAATTTATCAATTATCACTGAAGCACATGTAATATGTGGGTTTTCTATACAAATTGATTGTAATCAAGAAATGTTATTATTTTAATAACACAAATGTAGCTCACCGTTAGGGAGAACAGTCATTAAAATGAAGACAGCAGAGTAATTAATTCTAACTTATTTCCAAAGAATAACTTGGCAAAAATGATAGAAAGTTTGAATGAAATTTAAAACATAAAATGCCAGAAGATTAGACAGTCTGAGAACTGTAACTCAAACTCCATGAAGAATCAGTATTAAGGCTACATAGATTCAACTGCCAGTGAATTATATAGTCAGTGCAAAAAGACTGGAAGAATAAGTCCCAATACTGAGTCAGAATGTGAACATTAGTATTCCTAAACTAAAATAAAAAGTATTAACAAGTCCACTGCTCGCAGCCAAAAGAACTGATAAAAAGGTATCTATTATAGTTAAGATACTGCAGGAGCTGAATGAACTTTCTCCCTGGAGAAATGCTTCTGTCTACAGATGTTCAGATTTTCGCCTGGCCAGGGTGGCTTATTTGGTTGAGCATGGTACCATGCACCAGGAGGCTGCTGGTTCAGTTCCCAGTCAGGGCACATACCCAGATTGGGGGTTTGATCCCCAGTAGGGAGCATGCAGGAGGCAACAAATAGATGTTTCTCTCTCATTAATGTTTCATCTCTCTCTCTTTCTCTCCCTTCCTCTCTTTGATATCAGTAAGAACACCTAAAAAAATTCCTTAAGAAGTAAACTATCATCTCATATAATGCTTACTGACAAAATTAATCAAGATAAGTGATAATGTTAATAGACATAAAAAACAAACATAATAAATTACTAACATTACATTTAGTCAACAAAATAAGGTTACATGCTAATCCTCCCAAAATATAGCAGGAATCATTGGTAATTAGTAGTTGTATTTTATATCACACCTCCCTTTATCATGAGTGAATTTACTACAAAGTTGGTTTAAAATGAAGTATGAAACATGTACCTTTCTTTTCTTGGTTTAATTGGTTAATAATTATGCAGATACAAAGTACTCAGAATTTCAGGGCAATACCAAGGTTTTAGAAGTTTTACTCAATCTTTTTTTGTTGTTGTTGTTTTCTTTTTCTAATGGAGGCTCATTCATAATAGAAGGGAAGACAAAAAACACTAAAGCCCAGTGAACAAAGTAACAATGGTTTTATAATAAAGTAGAAAATAACAGCCAAATGATAATACTGGCAATTACAAAAGTACAAAACAATTCACAAATATAACACCTCACATAATTCTAAAAAAGTACCAAGTGCAAGAACAGGAATAATTAAGAATAGCTAATGTCTCGCTATGACATTAATTATACACTGGCAGGAACGTAACATTCTTGAATATTATGAAAATTCCAACTGCCTGCATGTGTGCTTATAGAGCAAGAGTTTACAAAGTGTGCCAATAGTTGGTGGCACCACACAACTCTAGAGAGGACTAAATTACGATCAACAGTTATTTGTGGTAACACAATAATTTTAGTCTATATACTAAATTTAGTAAACTTGAATAACTTATTCAGCAGGTTACTACTAAGAAGCCTTTTAGTGGTCAATAAAAATGAGTCTGTGAAATTGGGCTCAATCATATTGTTAAAAACAAAATCCAACCAAGTAAATGTGGATAACAAACTGATTTTATTACTCGGTTCGGGAATAGGGCAGTATCCCCTCTAACAACTAGAAAGTCACTCTGATGGCTCATACACCATAGGAGGCTTTTATAGGAAGAAGGGTGGGGTGAGGGAGCTATCAACAACAAAAAAGAGAGGATTGCTTTGGGGCCTGGGCATCTCTTCTCTGGGGGAAGAGAATGGAAGGGTTTCCATCATAAAGGCTGCCTCTTCTTTTGGGGGTGGGAGGAATGGAGAGGGCTTATGTGATAAGCACCTTACTGGTGCTTGGCCAGAAAATTCAAGACTGGTTGATTAAAATTATGTTTCTGGGAGAGGATGAAACTGCAATTAGATCAAGTGTTAAAACTAGGTTTGGTATCATGGGCTTTTAGCATAAGTGACACCATTTTGGGCCTGTGGATTTCCTAACAATATCTAAGTATACTTTTATATGACTAGTAGCAAAGTTTGGTAGGTTTGTTTATTCCAGCATCACCACAAACATGGGTAATGTATGACATTACAACAGCCATGACACCAGTAGGCAATAGGAATTTTTCAGTTCCATTAGAATCTTATGGGATCACAGTTGTACATGCAGTCTGGCTTCGACCTAATGGTTCTTGTATGGAAAATGTATAATTACATTTTAAACTGTATGGATTCATTCCTCAAAGTTCACAGAGATCCATTCCTTTAATCACTTTAGTGGCCTTATTATTGCTTTTGATTATTAAAAACCTTACCAAATTATTGCAAACTCAGCATTTCACTTGTCTTCATTGATCTTGACATATTAATTTACAAATCAAGAGTATATCAGTTTCTATAGTAAAATCAGTCACACCAGAGCAAACATTCTAAACTTTTATTAGTTTTACGAATAATTTCAACTATGAACATAACAAACCCAATTTTATTTCAATTAGAGGCAAGGCTAAAACTTAGTGTACAGTGTACAGTGTACAGTGCCCTTCATTCACCAAGTCAGGATGAATAAATGCAGCATCAGGATTTGACCACTTAAAAAACCTGCAGAAAAGATTAGGCAACCCATTTCTACAAAAGAAATGACCTTTTTTTTTTTTTTTTTACAAATGAAAGCATTTGTAAATGTCATGAGATGGGGTGGGGTTGGTAGAGGATTCAGGGAAACAAGGGAATTTAGGGAGATGCAAAAAAACTGTTTAAAAGTCTGGTATCTACAGAAAGGTAAAATTAGAATAACTTTATTCTTAATCCTAGCCATTTCTGATTTATTGATTTTCAACAGCTAATGTGAAGGTCAGAAATTACTAAAGAATAATTGAAATATTTAGTATGCCTGGTATCACAGCACCCTCTATCTATCACATGATCATATACACCACGCATTTATAAGTACTAGTTGCTTTAAAGTGTGAATACTCATTTCTGTAGAACTTTCCTGGTTTTAGACTTTAGTTTATTACTTTCCAGCAATGAGGTCAAAAGGCCTACTAGTTTCTCCAATTTTGGTACCATCCACGTCCATGTCCCTCCAGCAACAAAAAAGAGCATTAATAACAACGCAATCCTGAACTCTACATTATTCCAGCTATGGTCCTAGCACCAACCATTTAAGTGTCACAGAATGTATGAGAGCTATAATTTTCCAGCTCTACCTCATACCTTCCCAGTTAGAAACTTTCGGTTAAGGCCACGTTGTGTAAATAAGCCTTCCAGGGACTTAGGATGCATGCCCAAGTTTGAGTGCCACTGTTGCAGAAATGCTCAGATAAGAGGCAGCCAGCTGGGTGCTGTTAATTAAATTCTAAGGGAACTTTCACTTAGTTTGACACTCACTTAAAATATCATTCCAAAGAAACACCGAAAACAATCCACTGCTAGCTATCTAATATTGTCAGACCCAGGAGCTTCCAAGAAAATCTGTTTTCAAGAGAGAATTTATGTCGATTTTACTGACTTTGGGAAAATTATTTCACCTCCAGTTATCTGAAAGAAATGTCATGCAAACAAATCGGTATTCAGCCTGTTTCCGAAGGTACTTCCTGAGTTTTCCTAAGCATTTTAAAGCTATTCGTCCACCAACGAGGGGCTCCAAACACGTGCATCGCACTGTCTGACACCCTCTAGCAGGGGACGGCAAACAGGTTTTACCGCAGGGGCCACTCTAAGCTACAAAGCCTGTGCCTCTCCCCACGAGCAGGATGCAGGCCGCCATCCAACACACTGAGGGGCCACGCGTGGGGGAGCAGAACAGTGAGGACTGTTACCCCGGGGGCCTAGGCCTAGAGCCAGCGCTGTTTCCTGTCCACCTGGGTATGTACAGGGTGTGGAAACAGCATGATGATGAGTGAACACCAGAATGAGCTTTTCGCATGCTCACAACTGCGGGGCTACCTTGGCCCCACGGTGTTGTCGAACCGCTGCCCGAGTGGCGGCAGCAGATGCGGTCCCACGAGATGGAACTTCGTGGGCACAACACCGCCTTCGTGGGTTCACCGCCGCCTTCGTGGGCACAACACCGCCTTCGTGGGCACACCGCCATCTTCGTGGGCACAACACCGCCTTCGTGGGCACACCGCCGCCTTCGTGGGCACAACACTGCCTTCGTGGGCACACCGCCGCCTTCGTGGGCACAACACTGCCTTCGTGGGCACACCGCCGTCTTCGTGGGCACAACACCGCCTTCGTGGGCACAACACCGCCTTCGTGGGCACACCGCCGCCTTCGTGGGCACACCGCCGCCTTCGTGGGCACAACACCGCCTTCGTGGGCACAACACCGCCTTCGTGGGCACACCGCCGCCTTCGTGGGCACAACGCCGCCTTCGTGGGCACACCGCCGCCTTCGTGGGCACACCGCCGCCTTCGTGGGCACAACACCGCCTTCGTGGGCACAACACCGCCTTCGTGGGTTCACCGCCGCCTTCGTGGGCACAACACCGCCTTCGTGGGCACACCGCCGCCTTCGTGGGCACACCGCCGCCTTCGTGGGCACAACACCGCCTTCGTGGGCACAACACCGCCTTCGTGGGCACACCGCCGCCTTCGTGGGCACACCGCCGCCTTCGTGGGCACAACACTGCCTTCGTGGGCACACCGCCATCTTCGTGGGCACAACACCACCTTCGTGGGAACACCGCCGCCTTCGTGGGCACAACACCGCCTTCGTGGGCACACCGCCGCCTTCGTGGGCACAACACTGCCTTCGTGGGCACGTCGTCGCCTTTGTGGGCTCACCGCCGCCTTCGTGGGCCAACGCTGCCTTCGTGGGCTCACCGCCGCCTTCCTGGGCACACCGCCGCCTTCGTGGCACAACACCGCCTTCGTGGGCTCACGGCCGCCTTCGTGGGCACAACACCGCCTTCGTGGGCACGCCGCCGCCTTCGTGGGCACAACACCGCCTTCGTGGGCTCACGGCCGCCTTCGTGGCACAACACCGCCTTCGTGGGCTCACCGCCGCCTTCGTGGGCTCACCGCCGCCTTCGTGGGCACAACACCGCCTTCGTGGGCTCACGGCCGCCTTCGTGGGCACAACACCGCCTTCGTGGGCTCACGGCCGCCTTCGTGGGCTCACGGCCGCCTTCGTGGGCACAACACCGCCTTCGTGGGCTCACGGCCGCCTTCGTGGGCACAACACCGCCTTCGTGGGCTCACGGCCGCCTTCGTGGGCTCACCGCCGCCTTCGTGGGCTCACGGCCGCCTTCGTGGGCACAACACCACCTTCGTGGGCTCACGGCCGCCTTCGTGGGCACAACACCGCCTTCGTGGGCTCACGGCCGCCTTCGTGGGCTCACCGCCGCCTTCGTGGGCTCACGGCCGCCTTCGGGGGCACAACACCGCCTTCGTGGGCTCACGGCCGCCTTCGTGGGCTCACCGCCGCCTTCGTGGGCTCACGGCCGCCTTCGTGGGCACAACACCGCCTTCGTGGGCTCACGGCCGCCTTCGTGGGCTCACCGCCGCCTTCGTGGGCTCACGGCCGCCTTCGTGGGCACAACACCGCCTTCGTGGGCTCACGGCCGCCTTCGTGGGCTCACCGCCGCCTTCGTGGGCTCACCGCCGCCTTCGTGGGCTCACCGCCGCCTTCGTGGGCTCACCTCCTCCCCAGCATTCGACAGTTTGGCCTTCTTCGTTTGTCTAGAGCTCACTGGAACATCGTGCATCATTTTACGGTGCAAGTGAAAGAGAGGCTGGGCGAGTGCCCAGAACACGCCACCCTGCTCGGGCAAGAGCCCGAAAAGACCCCGGGGCCGGCGCGGCGGCCCTGCCTAACGGGAGCAGGGAGGCTCCAGTGTGAGCACCGGAAACCCCGGTTCCCGATCCTACCGTCATCGCGGAGGCCCCCGACCTCAGGGAACGCCGGCCCACTGCGCCCCACCCCGCCGGCTCCGGCGCCACTGGCCGCGGCCACGCCCCAGTCCCTCCTGCGCGGGAACTCGGGGGGGGGGGGGGGGGGGCGGAGACCCAAGCCCCGCCCCGCGGGCCCCGGGCAGCGGCGGTTTCTCTGGAAGCTTCTAAGACCTGGGCGCGCGCCCTGTCCGCGGGCGGCAGGCGACGGGCACCAGATGGCGCTGCCGCACCGAGAGCCAGACCCTGGGCGCCAGGGGACAGGAAGAGGCGTCACCGGATCCTTATCTCCGGTCCGCCGGAAATGCACGCTGGCGCCAGCCTCTGGTCCCGGATATGAAGACTTCTGCGGGGTTTCCGCGCGAGGGTGGAGCTAGGGCCGGAACCACCGGCCGTGGAGCCTCAGGGCGGAAGCCCGGACCGGTGCCAGAGGGAGCCGGCCTCTGGGCGCGCGCCCCCGAGGGCGAGGGCGGGAGCGCGAGGGGCGGGGCCGCGCACGCAGGGCGCGTAGACGCAGCGTGTGCGTCTCTCCGTGCGCGCCTCTCCGTGCGTGCGCGTTTGCTGGCGCCAGGGCGGAAACGGGGTGTGTTCTGTGTTTTCTTCGTCCCGCCCACAGGGTTTGGGTGTCTGGCTGTGAGTGAGGCTTCTGGAAATCCTTGTGGAAAGTTAGTCGTCTGTGCGGCAAAAACTCGAGCTGTTTTCCTGCGGGCTCCGAGGGCTGCAGACGCGGCGGGCGGCCGGGCCCGGGCCAGCCCCCTCCAGTCCGCCGGCCGCCGGTGCGGGACCCTCTGCTGGGGCTCCGGCCGGGGCGACCTGTGCGGGACCCTCTGCTGGGGTCGCGACCGGGGGGCGGGACCCTCTGCTGGGGCCCCTGCGGGGCGGGCCCAGACCCTTCCCAGTGGCCGGCCGGGGCGGGACCCTCTGCTGGGGCCCCTGCGGGGCGGGCCCAGCCCCTTCCCAGTGGCCGGCCGGGCGGGACCCTCTGCTGGGGCGCAGGCCGGGGCGGGACCCTCTGCTGGGGCCCCTGCGGGGCGGGCCCAGCCCCCTCCCAGTGGCCAGCCGGGCGGGACCCTCTGCTGGGGCCCCGGCGGGGCGGGCCCAGCCCCCTCCCAGTGGCCAGCCGGGCCGGGACCCTCTGCTGGGGCGCAGGCCGGGCTGGAGGGGGGCCGCCGGACAGGAACGCGGCAGATGGACTTCGTGAAGAAGCGACCCTTCTCAGTGACTACAGGCCGCGTGTCTTCGGCTTTTGATCAGTGCTCCTCTTAAGAATTTCAGTTCATTTGCTTTATTCTATCGTTTTTGTCAGACTACACATTTTATGTGTTACAGTGCGGCCTTCGTCTTTACAAAGTTTCGTTAACTCGGGAAAAGCCGCCTGTGCCAAAGGCAAGTTCTCCCTTCTCCATTTTTACAAGACGGAGGGAAGTCACACTCGACGGAAGGACCCTAGCAGCTCCCGAGGGTGCGCTGGCTTTGTTTCGTTTGTTTTTCGATGGCAGCGTGGAAACGAGGGCGTTGCAAAAATAAAATCTGTGACTGTACCCACCCTGGTTGGTAATTCTAAGTGTCGTTCTCTGGAGCCCTTTTCAGCCTGGGCGAACTCCCTTGTGTTTCAGAGGTTTTTGTTTTTGTTTTTGTTTTATCCTCACCCGAGGACTTTTTTTTTTTTTTTTTTTTGCATTTGTCTTCAGACAGAGCGGGTCAGAGTTCTTTCCAGTGTGGCCTCCAGAGACTGAGGACTGGGAGGGCAAGGTGGGGGGAACAGGTTTAGGGCAGGAGAGCAGGAGCAGGTGGCCGGGGACAGGCCAGAAAGGGGGGTCTCCGGAGAGGCCGGGTGGGGGCCTTCGCTGTCGCTCATGATATCTTTCGGGCTGCCCTGACCTGAATGCCATGACCTACATTTATGTGAAAAGCCAGAAGTGTGGGTAATGTCGTACCGTGATTTCCAAGGGGTGGGGGGGGTGTAATGGAAGATACTAGAAAACATGTGAACGAGAAGTCAGAGCTAAAGATGTAATTTGAAGTGGAAAGGCTGATTTGGAAGAGGGTAAGGAAAAATAGTTTTTAGACCCCAAACTGCATGTGTGGAATAAGGAATGAGTTCTTTTCATCATTAAACGTTTCAGCTTTTGATATCACATTTAACTGCTTATTTTGACTTTCTGTACATTCCTGTCTTTCCTGTACCTCAGATACAACTAATCTTAAATTGAGGGCGTGCTTTATTTTACCACCATTATACTAGTAACTTACACCAGTAGAGCTCTTCACAGTTTATTTACTTGTATTTATACATTCACAAATAGTGGCAATAAATTTGCTTCCCTGCAAATACTTAATTCTTTTGTCCTGATTTTTACTAATTGCCTGGCAAAGCACATGAACTAGCACATGTATCTTTTCTGTTGCTTGCATTCAGCAGCTTAACCACTGGGTGAAGCAGTGGGATCCACCCAGTGGTTTCTCCACATTGTCCAGCCATCCTCCCCCTTTTCTCCACTTACCTGGCTCTCTTCTCCAAACCAGGTGTTTCCTTTTTTCTCTTCCCTCTTCAGGTCACCAACTTCACCCTCAGCCAATGACTTTGCCTCATCCTTTATTGAAAAAAAGATACTGTGAGCCGAAGTTAAGAATCTGCTCTACCTGCATCTGTGCTCTTTAAACTTATTCCCTCTAGTTTGAAAGGATGGTGGTGGGTCTTCCTATCAAATGTCAGCACTTCATATTGTCCGTTTTTAGTTTTAGCCACTCGAGTAGATACATGGGGTTATTTCATTTTTGAAAAGCGTGTTCAAAATTAATGCTCATTTTAAAATTGAGTGTATTTTCTTACAATTGAGTTGTAGGAGTTATTTATATATTATGTGCACCGTTTTTTTTTTCTTTATTGAGGTATGATCGACCTATAAAAACTGTATGTGTTTAATGTATAGAACTTGATGAATTTGGAGGTCAGTATACATCCATGAAACTATCACCACAGTGTATGTTAAACATACCCATCACCTCCAGAAGTTGCCTCCCGTCCTCTTGTTATTATTTTATATTTAAAACACTTAATATAAGATCTATCATCTTAGAAAATTTTTAAGTAAACAATATAATATTGTTAACCGTAGGGACTGTGCTGACATAAGATCTCTAGGACTTGTGCATTTTTTAGAGCAAATTTTATATCTTTTGAATAATACATCTTCATTCCCCTTCCTCTGTATACATGTTTTTGTCAAAGTGTGTGTTGTGAATATTTTTCTCCCAGTTTGTGACCTTTGAATGTTTTTGAAGAGCAATTTTTTAAGTTGGATTTTTCTAGGAATTTGAACATACTATCCACATCTTAATTAACAAAGTTCTACATAAAATCCTTTTATGGTCTTTTTAATATTTACAGCATATTACATTTAGGCCTATGATCCATTGAAGATAAATTTTTCTGTTTGCTATAACACAAGGAGTTGATATTCCTGTTTTTCAAAAAGAGAATTCAATTATTCAGTAGCATTTGTGAAAAGATTCTCCTTTGTTCCATTGAGTTACCTTGCCACCTTGGTTGAAAATCAGCTGGTTTTCTGAATCTGTATTCAGATTCATTGATGAGTGTGTCTATCCTTACGCCAGCTTATCCAACTTTCTTTTTTTCTCAGAATTGTTTCCACCATTTTAAGTCATTTGAATTTAAATATAAATTTTAGAATTGGTGTTTCAGTTCCTTAAAAAAACCTTCTGGGATCTCTTTGGGATTCTCTTGAATCTATTGATCAGTTTGGGGAGAACTGACATCTTAACAATAATGAGTTTTCCAGTCTGTGATCATGGCATATCTTTCCATCTCCATTTATTTTGGTCTTTGCTTTCTCTTTGTAATTTTCACCATACAGGTCTTACATATATATTTTTAAATTTATTCCTAAGTATTTCATGTTTCTTTTTTATTTTATTATAAATATGTGTCCTTATGTGTGCATTTATTGGTTGATTCTTGTATGTACCCTGACTAGAGATCAAACCCACAACCTTGGCATAGTGGAAAGATGCTCTAACCAGCTGAGCTACCCGGCCAGGGCCATAAATGAATTTTTAAATTTCAAATTTCCAGCTTGTGGAGTCATATTTTTCAGTTCTAGAATTTTCATTTGTTATTTATAGATTATGTTTCTCTCCTGAAATTCTGAAATCTGTGCCTAATAACTCCAGTGTTTAGATCAGTTATGGATAGTTTCTATTGTCTTTTTCTTGTACCTGTTTCCTGGTATGCCCAGAAATTCTTTGTTTATGGAAAAAAAAAAAAAAAAATGCTTCAAATGATGTTTGTTACTTCCATAAAGGATTTTACTTTTGCTTCTGTTAGGAAATTAGGTCAGGAGCAAAACATCTTAATCTATATGGTTTTCAGATATGGTTATATCTAGTCTGTTTCAGGTTCATTCTTATTTCTAGAGTGGCATTTTTATCTGTCCCAGTTAAAAGTCTGTGGTATTTTCAAAGGCCATTCCTCTGCTTTATTGGCTGGGGATCAAGCCTGCAACCTAGGTACATGCTCTTGACCAGGAATCAAACCCAAGACCCTTCTGTGAGTGGGCCAACACTTACCATTGAGCCACATTGGCCAGGGCTCTTTCCTCCTTAGTTGCCCCTAAACTCCAAATTGTATTTTCTCAGAACCGTGGGATTCCTGAAGGTTCTAGGCCCCTCTGCTTCTTAGCTGCCACTTTCTGAGTGATTTCTCAGCCTCTAGAACAACTTTCAAATTGGCAAATGAGTCAGGGGGAAAACAGTTGGTTATGGGCAGATTTTCTGCACCTTTTCTCCAGGATCTGGTCCTGTCAAGATGACAGCTAAAAAATCCTTTCTGTATTTTTACCCTGCTTTTCTAGTTCTTCAGAGTTAAGAGGATTAAAAAAGCCAGTCCATCATTGGCCGAAGTGGAAGTCCTTAATATGGGAGTCTCAATGATGCTAATAAAGGTAGTGCCCTTTTTCTATACCATTGTCACCACTTACTTTTCTGAAACACCGAAAATAATCTAGAAGACACACCAGTGGCTTTAAGTCTTTCTTCTGGAGGTGTTTCTGGGGCCTCTTGGAAGTGATATTCCCTTGCTACAGATGGGTTCCTAAGAAATACCCTTCATTCTCTTTAGGGTTTGCCCTCCTCTGATTTCTGCCCTCTTCTGTTGCTGAGGGACCAGGGAAGCTCTGTTTCCACCTAACCCAAACGTGACTGTGCTGCAGCTGTAATTCAGTCTGTCACCTTTGGTACTTTTCTAATACCAGCATATGTCCCAGTCAGGCAGGAAGAACTCCATCCTGCTCTTTTTTATAGATGTCAGTAAAGAAAAACATATGCGCCCCAGACAGAATGGATTTGATTTCTTATTGTAATTTTGAGCAATAATTCTATAAAACGCTGTCCACCAGTTCATGGACGTGCTGTTGAAAGTTCAAAATGAGCAGAACTTAATCTCAGATTTCTCACTTCTCGTATAGGTGGACTTGAGCAAGGTATTAAGTTTGCTAAGCCTCTGTTTCACTAACTTGAAAGTATATCTACTTGCAGGATGGTTGTTGGGCTTAAAAAAGATTGTAAAGTATCTGATCCATGATAGGTTCTAGTATTTATATAGAAAGGCAAATTTAACTCCAAGGAAAACTGGTCAGCCGTAACTCGTCCACATGGCAGCAATATATCAGAACCCATAATATTTCCAGATTTCTGCTCATCACACTTGTCTTCAGTTTTTATTATCTCTACTCTCATACCCATCCCTAATGTCTGCCTAATTCCTACCCTCCCAAGGGAACATAATAGTTGTATAGTAAATATACAATAAGATTCTGCTGTGATAAGAAAATACCTTTTAAAACTATATTCTATTTTGTGAGACCATTTTCCTTTATTATTTAGTGTTTTTAAATTTTCCTAATCATAGAATAAACAAGTAAAAAAAAATTCTCATAGTATTTATTATAAAATGATCCAGATTATGTTGCATTGATCAAATTTAATTTCCTTTCTTAAAAATACATATTCAGAGAAGTAATGGCAATATAGTTTAATCATCTTATTCATCATTTCTTTCTTGCTTCACCATTTTGTTTTCCATTTTTGAATTTGCAGTTCTCTAATTGTATCACTACGAGTTGACATTTAATTGTATCTATTCTGTAAGTGGGTAAATTTGACATATTCATATTTCTTTTGGAACAGTCATATATTGAATTCACTTATGTGCACACACCAAAAAATGAAATGTCAAGACTAGAGTAGCGTTCCCATAACCCTGCTCTATTAATGTCTTAAAAATCACTAAATGCTCTTATTCCAGATCATGATGAGGTCAAGCTGGAGTGTTAAATCTGACCTCGCTATGTTCTGTAAGGAATTGCTCAGTCCGATTACATTCCAATAAGTTTAAGTATAGATTTTCTGGCAGTCAATGTGCTTGGACGGGATCAGTGAAACAAACGTGCCTTTTATTTCCCTGAATGGGTTCATTGTAGAGAAATAAGAAGAAGCCATAAATAAGGGTGCAAATTTCCCTTTATCCCCAAAACACACATAATCAAATTGAGGGCCGGAATACATTTACTTCAGCTTTTGTGAGAAGAGAAAGATTAAAAGGTTTTTTTTGTTTTGTTTTGTTTTTTGGTACATGCCCCTAGCAGGAACCAAACCCGAGACTCTAGTCCGCAGGCTGATGCTCCAGCTACTGAGCCAAACCGGGCAGGGCAAAGATTATAAGTTTTATATGTTAATGTTACTACAAAGTAACTGATAAGAACTATCCCTTTCCCCAATTTGGAGAACATATTTATCACATCTCTTTAGTTCATAAAATTGAATTGTTTTTAAAATTATAACCATAAATTGACATTTGCTCTTCAAATGATCTGCTTCTGGGAGTTCTGTTTTTAAATTGCTGAAAAATAATAATATCCTTAATTTATTGCCTTTGATTTTCAGTGATAACTTAAAATACACATTTTTAACAAGTATATTGATTTGAAATTGTTATAGTGCAAAAATAATTTCATGGAACTCTTCCTGAACTGCTTTTAAATCTATCCTACACTACTTTTCAGTCACCAGTATTAATATTCAAATGAAAACTTGAGGCTAAAATTTCCAGTTAGTGCTGTTTTTACTTTTGCTTTTATTTTTGGCTAGTCATATTCATATTTATGTAATAATGAAAACCCATTTTTGCTTCTCCTTGCATTTTTTTTCTAGAATTTTGAAAAGTAGATTAGATTGGAAAAGAATAATGTCTTCTTTCATCAAGAAAACAGTTCCATTTTAGTTTTTCCTACTATCCCTCTTTGGGGTTAGTGTTTCATTTGTGATCAATAGTTTCCATAGCAGAAGACTATAAGTTACAGTATAATGCAAGAATATTTTTTAATAAAATGTTAAAACAGACAATCCCTTCCCTTTTGGTAACTATAATAGGCACTAGATTAAGAAGGTAAATATATCCAAAGACCACTGAAATGTTCCAAAGCCATTTCACAGTGTTTCAACAGCAGATTCTATGTTTAAAGGAAATATATTGAAAATAATTGCTCTTTTTCTCTTAACATTGTCAATAATCACAAAATACAGGCATTAAAAATGGATGAAAAGAATCCAACATCTTTAACACAAAGATTACATGACAAATAGTTGAAAAGCAAGAGAGACCTTTTAAAAAATGTTGAATTCAAAAGCCTACCTGTGAAATTACATTTGCATCCAAAGAGATTACATATCCTTCTCTTATCTTTTTTACCAACTATTTTCCTTGCTTTGTGCACAATACTCTCTCACTGCTGAGAGGCCACTTGGCACACAGCAGCACAGCGTCCGACTGAGTCCTCGGGCTCTCATTGAGACAGTGCCAGTTCAAGAGACGCTCTTACTCCAGAAGCCTGGTACTCCGAAATAATTATAGAAGGCCTGACATGTCATGGTAGGAGACTCCAGGGCTAAAATTGACATTCAGTTCATAATGAGAAATCTGAGACTAAGAAAGTGAGAAATTGGGCTAACGGAATAATTTCAGAGTTGCTGACTGACTACCCCTGCCTACTCCCAAAGCATTCCTATTGTGATGTGCTGACTCTACTTATCTTTACTTATTGATCAGTCATCAATTATTACTGAAAAATTCTAAGCACAGTGTTCTGACTAGTATTCTGATTAACTTTGATAGTAACTAGAGAACTAAAAAAGACAGTCATCTAATGGGACATACTACATGATCAAGTGTGAAGTGGTGTCTCTCAGATTATAGTAGCAAAGAAGGGCATGCAAATAAAAGCCACCAGTGATTATGGATTTAGCACGTGCCTAGACATTTCTATACACTGTGTGTATTTGTATTCACAGGCAGGGTCAGGTTGGCTTCTCCATGGAAGAGGTGAGGTTTGCTCAGGAGTTTGAAGGGTTACTTGGCCTTAAGTACCAGGATACTGTAGACATTGGCTGTGGTTTGAGTTCACATGTGATCTAAACATGCACTTCCTAGCCTTTTCAATTTATATCCGTTTAAATTAGTTCAGTCATCAAATGTAATCATTATAGAATGAATAGAAAGCTATATATTTTTTCTTACTGCTTCCCTTTAAGTCTACTCAATGGACTGTTTCTTCTCCACCTTTTAAATGATATATCAGGTGAGTACTATAGCTTTTGTAGTCACTCTTAAAAATCAAAATCACCCTCTGGTCATCTCTGGCCACAAGAAGTGTCTCATTTAAATATTCAGAACCACAAATGTATAATCTCACAACTCTGTAGTTTTACCTAATTAGAAGCTTAACCTTCCCACTGTGGAGACATGTTTCAAGCCGAGAGGCCTGCGATGTTTGGCTTCCTCTGATTTCCTATCTTGCCCTACTGTTCCTCACCCAGTTGACTAGCTTCAGTGTGTGGTCTTCCAGGACTGGACAAACATAAGATGTAGGGAAAAGACCCAGGTTTATAGGGCTACTGTAGCAATCTGGAATTGGCATTCTTGGGGCTTTGACTGATTTAAAGCAGGCTCGTTAGATTGCTCTGCGTGGAATTTCCAACTGTAATATTCCAAGCGTGGCCTTTTTCCTGAGTGGTCACTTAGGACTTTGGCAATACTTAGGTGTGAGCAACTGATGAGTTCACCCCACCAAGATTCTTTTTGCTGTGGCCCCATTACCCATTTAAATGACTCTTTGAAGTGTATCTCTTGGACAAAGTAGTCCCTTTAAAAGACTTCTTGGCTGACCTCTTCCTATGGAAGGTATGCATCTGGTTCACAACAACCATTTGTCCTTCCTCAGCTCAGCTGTGCGTGGAAATACAGTTAGCTCCTAACGTGGCTTTGTCTCTGTTCTACTGCCTTAAGCCAGCATGGCCGGCTACACTCTAGGTTCCTCGTGTCTGAATCAGAGACCAGACACGAATCAGACTAATCCATAGTTCCATGAGATATAAATAAAGAATTGCTCAGAAGTACAACATTTTTGATAACCCATATGATAAATTTCTCTGTTTTCATGAAAAGAATTTTGAATACATCACAGTATATTAAAAACACTTAATTCCAGGTGTGTTAATAGCTTAAGAGTGAACGTCAAAGCTTTAAAATTTTTGTTTTCAAATATTTTGTATTTTTTTTAGAGAGAGAGGAGGAATAAAGAGATAGAAACATGAACATGAGAGCCCTGGCCGGTTTGGCTCAGCGGTTGGAGCGTCGGCCTGCGGTCCAGAGAGACCCGGGTTCGGTTCCCGCTAAGGGCACGTACCTCGGTTGCAGTTTGTCCCCGGCCCTGGTTGGTCGTGTGGGTGGCAGCCACTCGATGTGTCCCTTCGCATCGATGTTTCTCTCTCTCTCTCTTCCTCTCTCTCCCTCCCGCTCTATCTGAACAAAAAATGGAAAAATGTCCTTGGGTGAGGATAAAAAAAAAAAGAAACATGAACATGAGAGAGAAACATTGATTGGCTGCCTCAGGCATGCCCCCTACTGGGGATTGAGCCTGAAACCCAGGCATGTGCCCTGACCCGGAATGGAAACTGGACCTCTCAGTCCATGGGATGACGCTCCATCCACTGACCCATGCTGGCCAAGAAAAGCTTAAAAACTTTTGGGATGCTCTTATGGCTGTGGGATAGAAGAATTTCAAAAAAGCACAAGCCATAGGAAATACACAAGATGAGCCTAGAAGAGCTTATACACTGATAAGGAAACTATAAATCACTACTAGAGTTTCAGGAGTCACCTCCAAAAGGCTCCCACTGGCTAAATATAGGTAGCTTGAATTTCAATCATGAGAAAAATTTCAGTGGATTGGAACTCATCAAATATATATAATTCCATGAGTGCATAATGATAAATTTTAAAAACTGATCTCTTTTAGAGGATGCAGGACTAATTCATTATTTTGAAAACTAATAAATGAAGCAAAAGACTGAAACATTCTGCTTTCCTTAATGAACTGCATAACACTGGGCAGCCAAATAGTAAATGAGGGTAAATATTTCTGTATAAATATATTCCAACTAATAAATTTAAAAAAAATAAAATGTCATTGTGTTCTAACCCCCCCACCACCACCACCACCAGTGAATAAATATATTTATTTATTTAGCACCAATGGCTGTTAATGTTATAAAAAAGAAAGAATTCGACACACGCCTCTTGTGGAATCACTCAATGCTACCTGTAAGTCATGCCAAAGGGATTGAACCTAAATATATATATGATTCAATTACTGATTTTTAGAAAAGAAGACAGATAAACAAGTTGAAATATACTGTTGAACATGCAATGCATGTGAAAACAGATAAATTGAAGTAAAAATAGATTAAGAGACTTCAAGACATATCAAAAGTTATAAGTAAAGAGGGAAAACAAACATCTAAAGATACACATTTGAATGATAAAACTAAAAAATGCAAGGGAATAATTACTGTGAACGGATAATTCTTTCTTATAGGAAGAAGAATTGAGACTGCAATCAGTGTGGAGTATTCAGAGGGAGTTTGGTGGGAGGAGGGAGGATGGGCTGGGAGGAAGTTCTGGTAAACTTTACTTCTTGATTAATGGTGGTTAAAAGATTGTTCAGTTTGGGGTAATACACTAATCCATGCATCTTTTTTGTGTGCTTTTTTTTAATACTTCTATTTTACAGTAAAAATACTGTGTTGAAAAAGCATTCACACAGAAAAGGGAGGGAACAAAGGCAAAGGACATTTGAGTTCAAATAAATGTTTAGGAGGCTGTTGTTGACTATTGTAAATGTTTAAAACTTTGATATTTATATAGTGTCTCTATATTTTTTAGCATTCTCAGTTGTAAAATACAACAATACAAAAAAAAAAAAAATCCACAGGGTTCCCTTTACCTACAGAGAAAATCAAACTTCTTAATATGTGGCTTCTTACGTGGGGGCTTCCATTTAACTTCATACATCATTTCCTGCCATTATCCCCTAGGTGCCATCAGATGAAGTCAGATAAAAATTCTCACTGTTCTTTGAACATGTTCTTTTTGTTCCTTCATGCCTTTGGGGTTCCCTTCCCCTGAAATAGTACTCTTCTTTCTTTAAAAGTCAGTTTAAAGGTTATTTCATCTATGCACTGTTCTTTGCCCCAGGCAGAATTATTTGCTCTTTTGTCTGTGTTTCTGTTTCATTTGTATGTACTTTGTCTTAAATCATTGTAATAGTATCTTTCTGTGTGAACTTTTTTCCCTAGACTAGCACTCTTCAAGAAAATACGTTATATTTATTTTTTGTTTTCTTTGTGCTTGGACAGTGCTTGGCATATGGATGGATGGATGGATGGATGGATGGATGGATGGATGGATGGATGGGAAGAGACAGGAATTGACTGGCTTCAAAGATACTTTGCCTAAGGAAGCCATTTGTTAAAGAAGCAGATACCTAAATTAACTGTGTACACATGAAAAATAAAGTCATGAGACTATGAAAGCTTTCTTATATGTCACTATATTAAGTAAGACTGTATGCCATCGTGAATCCTCAGTGTTTGCACATCTCATGTTTCATTAGATCACTTCTTTATCCATCTTCAGTGGAGCACATCATGGGATTTGGAAGAGACATTTGGGTTCTCCCACCAGCATAGCACTAACTTTCTTCTTAGTCTGTTCATGTTGGATCTGGTGATGTTTTTGCAGTCCTTGACCCGTCAGAAAGGGTATTAGTCATCCATCATAGAGAATATAATGCAGAACTCTGATAAGCTGAAGCACTGACAAGATCTTGGGTAAAAATATGGGCCAAAAAATTAAATGGGAACTAATGAAACTCTGTGAGTAGGTTCTATTAATATTCCCTTTTTTAATCGAATGAGATGGCAGAGATATATTAAATAAATTGTTCAGGTCACAGGATAGTAAGCAGAGGAATTGAGGCCTGAATTTAGGCAGAGCCTGCTGTCACTATATTGAATATAAGCACTAAATAAATGGTAGTTATCATTACTGTGATAAAGAAGGGGAACCTTGAGTCCAGCAATAGGAATATAAAAAAACAGAAGGGTACTCATTTCTCAGATCTGAAATCAAGTATGCTTTCTTAGTCATTTATTAGCATTGGTAAATTAGTCTCAGTTATAATAAGATAGATTAGAAACATAGTATAAAATGAATTCAATACCTATTATTTTAGCTCATCTCAGGAAAACTTTTACATGGGCTTAAATTTCTTCTTCGTGTTCTTAATGTCCCCTGGGGGTTAATTCCATGAGCTTCGTTTTTGAGATATAGAACAAATCTACTTGAAAATTAAATGGCAAAGGTGACTTTCAGTCTATGCATAACTTTGACTTTTGGCTCACTTCATTTGTATTTGGAATCAAAACTGATATTGAAGTATTATTTATACCTGTTATTTGAACTGGGTATTAATAGCCAGTATTTTAAATCTTTTAAAATATAAATATTTCTTTATAAATGTGTGCTTTTCTCTAAAAAATATCAAATGTGTTCTTTAATTTCTAAATCAGTGAAATTCTTTTTTTGCAAAAGAAAATTAAACAATGACATGCTATAATTTAAATAGGTTTCCTATTGAAACCTATAAATTAGAATATTGTATATTACACTTTAGAAATGTCCTATTATTTTCTAAATAAAAGGATAATCTTTTTGTATTTCCATTTTAATTCTTTTAATTCTATAAAAGAATTAAAGAATAAAAAAAATTTGATCTTTTATCTGTCTGTAAATGTAAATATTTCAGGAATTTTTCTAAACTTTTTATATGAAATTTGGACAAAGATTAGGAAGAGAAGTTCTCTATGAGAACTATCTGACTCTATCAGAAAGAGCAATATAAGAGTAATAGGCACACCAGAACAAGAAGCAGGGGGAGAAGGCAACAGAGAGCCTATTCAAACAAATAGTTGAGAACATCCCAAACCTATTGAAAGAGCTAGATCCTTGAGTCCAGGAAGCAAACTGGACACCTAATTACCTTAATTCAAAAAGGCGTTCTCCAAGTCACATTGTGTTAAAACTGTCAAAAACTAATGACAAAGAAAGAATTCTCAAGGAAGCCAGGAAAAAGAAGAAAGTAACCTATTAAGGAAAATTCATGAGATTTTCATTGGACTTTTCAGCAGAAACTCTACAAGCCAGAAAAGAGTGGAACCAAATATTCAAAACACTGAGAAAAATTACCAACCAAGAATAATATATCCAGCAAGTTATCCTTTAAATATGAGGGAGAAATAAAGACCTTCCCAGACATACAGAAGCTAAGGGAATTTGTCACCAGAAGATCTCCATTGCAGGGAATACTCAAGGAGGTTATTCTACCTGAAACAAAGAACAAAGGTCACAAATCTACAAGTAAGATCACCAAAAAACTTACAGCATAAACAGAGATAACTTGTGACAACAAAAACATAACAGGGGAGGGGGAAAAGGTCTGAACTGGCAAAGAAGGATGGAGGTCAGATGCATTCAAAAGAAAAAGGACTACTGTATATATGAAATGTTCTTTTTCATAAATTGAATTCACTAATAAAGAGGCAGAGGTAGCAGATTAGAATAAAAAAAAAAAAATTCAAACCTGTGCTGCCTTTAGGAGACACATCTAAGCTGCAAAGATAAAGGAAGGTTCAAAGTAAAAAGGTGGGAAATGATTCCCCAAGCAAATAACATCCACAGAAAAGCAGGTGTAGCCATTCTCATATCTGGCAAAATGGATATTAAGATAAAATAAGGTAACAAGAGACAAAGATGGACATTTTATTTTTTTATTTTTTATCCTCACCTGAGGACATTTTTCCATTTTTTGTTCAGATAGAGTAGGAGGGAAAGAGAGAGAGAGAGACATCAATGTGAAAGGGACAACTGAGTGGCTGCCACCTGCACAATCCAACCAGGGCCAGGGACAAACTGCAACCGAGGTACACACCCTTAGCGGGAATCGAACCTGGGTCTCTCTGAACCGCAGGCCAACGCTCTAACCACTGAGCCAAACTGGCCAGGGCTGGACATTTTAAAATGAGTAAGGGGACACTACATCAAGAAGACATAACACTTCTTAAAATATATGCACCTAATCAGGAAGCACCAAAATATATAAAGCAACTGCTAACAGAACTAAAAGGAGAAACAGAAAAACACAAGCATAGTTGGAGAACTTAATACTCCATTGACAGCTCTAGATAGATCATCCAAACAAAATCAATGAAGAAGTATAGGCTTTAAATAACAGATTAGACCAAATGGACATGATTGACTTTTACAGTGACTTTCATTCCAGTACATCAGATTATACATTCTTCTCCAGTGCACATGAAAAATTCTCTAGGATAGACCATATATTGGGTCACAAAACTAGCCTCGACAAATTCAAGAAGATTGAAATTATATGAAACATACTCTCTGACCACATTGCTTTGAAATTAGAAATCAATGGCATAAAGGAAGTAAAGAAACCCACAAGTATGTAGAGATTAAACAACATACTACTAAAAAATGACTGTGTAAAAGAAGAAATAAAAGGTGATATCAAAATATACATAGAGACAAATGAGAATCAAAACTTGTGGGTGGCAGCTAACACAGTAATGAGAGGAACATTTTTTTTTTTTTTTTATCCTCACCCGAGGACATTTTTCCATTTTTTGTTCAGGTAGAGTGGGAAGGAGAGAGAGGAACAGAGAGAGAGAGAGAAACATCAATGTGAAAGGAACACATCGAGTGGCTGCCACCCGCACAACCGACCAGGGCCGGGGACAAACTGCAGCCAAGGTACGCGCCCTTAGCGGGAACCGAACCCAGGTCTCTCAGGACCGCAGGCCGACGCTCTAATCGCTGAGCCAAACCGGCCAGGGCGAGAGGAACATTTATATCATTGTAGGCCTATCTCAAAAAATAAGAGAAATCCCAAGAAAAGAACCAAACATTACATCTTAAAGAACTAGAAAAAGAAGAACAAAAGCAACCCAAATTCAGCTGAAGAAAGGAAATAATAAAAATTAGAGCAGAATTGAATGAAATAGAGAACAAAGAGACTATACAAATATTAATACTTTAAATAAAGAGCTGATTCTTTGAAAAGATTAATCAAATTGACAAATTTATTTAGTGGCTAGATTCACTAAGGAAAAAAAGAAAAAAGACTCATATAAACAAATATTAGAAATGAAAGAAAAGTTACCATAGACATCATAGATATACAAAGGATAATACTAGAATACTGTGAAAGTCTATATGCCAACAAATTCAATAACCTAGAAGAAATGGATCAATTCCTAGAAATATATAAACTTCCTAGACTGAATTATGAAGAAATGGAAAATCTGAACAGGCTGATGAACATTGAGGAAATTGAAATAACCACCAAAAACCTGCCCCAAGATAAAAGTTTAGAACCAGATGGCTTCACTGTTGAATTCTACCCATCATTCAAAGATTTGATATTTATCCTTCGCAGATTCTCAAAAAATTGAAGAGGCAGTATTCCTCAACACATTTTATGAGATCAACATAACTTGATACCAAAACCTGGCAAGAGTAACACTAAAAAAGAAAACTATAGGCCAATATCTCTGATGAATACAAATGCAAAATTCTTTTAAAAATTACTAGCAAATCAAACACAGCAATACAATAAAAAAATTATTAAGTGGGGTTAATTCTAGGGGCACAAGGATGATTCAACATACGCAAATGGATTAGTGTGATATACCATATTAAAACAAAAGATAAAGATCATATGATCTTTCCTTTTCTTGCATGTAGCTGTCCAATTTTCCGAATACCATTTATTATAGAAGCTGTCTTTACTCCACTGTATGCTCTTGCCTCCTTTGTCAAATATTAATTGAGCATACTGCCTTGGGTCCATTTCTGGGTTCTCTGTTCTGTTCCACTAGTCTATATGCCTGTTCTTGTGTCAGTACCAGGCTGTTTTGATTACAGCTGCTTTGTAGTATAACCTGATATCTAGTATTGAGATCCCATCTACTTTCTTTTTCAAGATTGCTGTGGCTATTTGGGGTCTTTTTTGGTTCCATATGAACTTTTGAAGTATTTGTTCTAGTTCTGTGAAGTATGTTGTTGGTATTTTGATGGGGATTGCATTGAATCTATAGATTGCTTTGGGTAGTATGGAAATTTTAATGATGTAATTCTTCCAATCCATGAACAAGGTATGTGCTTCCACTTTTTTATATCTTCCTCTATTTCTTTTTTCAATGACTTGCAGTTTTCTGCAGATAGGTTCTTTATTTCTTTGGTTAAGTTTATTCCTAGGTATCTTAACTTTTTTGCCATGATGGTAAATGGGATTGTTTTTTTAGTTTCTCTTTCTGTGAGTTCATCATTGGTGTATAAGAATACCATCGATTTCTTGACATTAATTTTGTATCCTGCTACTTTGCCAAATTTATTTACTAAGTCTAGTAAATTTTTGATGGGGTCTTTGGGTTCATCAACTTACATCATACACAAGAATAAACTCAAAATGGATAAAAGACTTAAATGTGACTCATGAATCCATAAAAATCCTAGAAGAAACTGTAGGTAACAAAATTTCAGACATCATACGCAGCAGAATTTTCACTGATACATCTCCTAAGGCAATAGAAACAAAGGAGAAAATGAACACATGGGATTACATCAAACTCAAAAGCTTCTGCACAGCAAAAGATACAATCATCAAAATGGAAAGGCAACCCACTGTATGGGAGAGCATCATTGCCAATGATATATCACATAAGAGGTTAATTTCCAAAATATATAGAGTGCTCATACAACTCAACAAAAGGAAAACAAAGAACCCAATTAAAAAATGGGCAGAGGAGCTGAATAGACACGTCTCCAAACAGGACATACAAATGGCTAAGGGACATGTGAAGAAATGCTCAATGTCACTAATTATCAGAGAGATGCAAATTAAAACAACAATGAGGCATCATCTCACACCTGTCAGAATGGCCACCATCAATAAATCATCAGATAATAAGTGTTGGCGAGGGTGTGGAGAAAAGGGGACTCTAGTACACTGCTGGTGGGAATGCAGACTGGTGCAGCCACTATGTAAAACACTATGATGTTACCTCAAAAACTTAAAAATTGAACTTCCATTTGACCCAGTGAGCCCACTTCTAGGAATATACCCTAAGAAACCTGAAACACCAAATCAGAAAGAATATCTGTACCCTCATGTTTGTAGCAACAATATTTATAATAGCTAAGATCTGGAAACAGCCCAAATGTTCATCAGTAGATGAATGGATAAAAAAGCTGTGGTACATATACACAATGGAGTACTATGCAGCTGTAAGAAAGAAAGATCTCTTATTCTGTGAGACAACATGCAGGGACCTGGAAAGTATCATCCTAAGTGAAACAAGCCAAACAGAGAAAGACATGTATCATATGATCTCACTTATTTGTGGAATATAATGAACATAACAGTCTAAGGAATGGGGTAGTCCCAGAGATGAGGAAGTGGGGTACAGACTGACAATCCCCTGAGATAAACCACAGAACTTATATGCATGTATGTATGAACAATGGACTTGGACAATAAAGCTGGGGACAGGGTGGGGAGGGGAGAATCAGTGGGAGAAAATGGAGAAACATCTGTAACAAAAATAAATTAACTAATTTTAAAAAATACAAAAAAGTAATAAAGTGTGATCATTCAGACCACCCCCCCAAAAAAAGATTATATGATCTTATCAATAGATGCAGAAAAGGCATTTGAGAAGTTACATCATCCAATTATGATTAAAACACTCAATAAAATGTGTATAGAAGGAAAGTACCTCAAAATAATAAAGGCTATACATGACAAACCCTCAGCCAATATCATACTCAATGGTCAAAAACTAAAAGCTTTTCCTCTAAAATTGAGAACAAGACAAGGATTCCCACTCTCACCACTCTACTTTAACATGGTTCATGGTTCTGGAAATCCTAGCCAGAGCAATCAGGCAAGAGAAAGAAATAAAAGATATCCAAATTGGGAAGGAAGAAATAAAAGTGTCACTATTTGCAAATAACATGATTCTGTATATAGAAAACCCTAAGGACTCCACCAAAAAACTATTAGAAACATTAAACAAATACAGTAAAGTTGCAGGATACAAAAATCAATGTGCAAAATTCACTGCTTTTCTATAAACTAACAATAAAACTTCAGGAAAAGAAATGAAAAGAACCTTTTTTTTTTTTTGTAGTTGCAATTAAAAGAATAAAATACCTAGGAATAAACTTAACAAAGATGTGAAGCACCTGTATACTGAAAACAACAAAGCATTTTTAAAAGAGATTGAAAAAGGCTCAATGAAGTGGAAAGATATTCCATGTTCATGAATTGTAAGAATCAACACAGTTAAAATGACCATATTATCCAAAGCAATATGAAGATTTAATGCAGTCCCCATTAAAATCCCAATATAATTTTTAAAAGAAATATAACAAAATATCACCAGATTTGTATGGAACCACAAAAGACCTCAAATAGCGAAAGCAATCTTGCAAACAAACAACAAAGCAGGAAGTATCACACTACTTGACTTCAAATTATACTACCAAGCTATGATAATCAAAACAGCATGGCATTGGCAGAAGAACAGGCACAGACCGGTGGAACAGAATTGAGAGCCCAGAAATAAAACCACAACTATATGGAGAAATCATTTTTTAAAAAGGAGCCAAAAACACAATATGGAGAAAAGAAAGCCTCTTTAATAAATGGTGCTAGAAGAATCGAAAGCCACAAGCAAAAGAATAAAACTAGATTACAGTTTGTCCCCTGGTACAAAAATTAATTCAAACTGGATCAAAGATGTAAATATACGATTGGAAACAATAAAGTACATAGAAGAAAATATAGGTACTGTTAGAATGGCTATTATCAACAAGACAGGCACAACAAGTGTTGGAGAGGTTGTGGAGAAAAAGTAACCTTCATTAACTGCTGGTGGGAAAGTAAACTGGTACAGCCACTATGGAAAACAGTATGGCAGTTCCTCAAAAAACTAAAAATGGAGTTACCATATGAGCCAGCAGTCTCTCTTTTGGGTATCTACCTGAAAAACTTGAAAACATTTATTCACAGACTTATGCACACCTATGTTCATTAGACCATTATTCATGGAGTCCAAGACCTGGAGAAAATTAAAGTGTCCTTCAATAGAAGATTGGATAAATGAGATGTGGTACATATATACAATGGAAATACTGAGCCATAAGGAAAGATGAAATACTGTCATTTGTGACAACATGGATTGACCTTGATTGAGAATATTATGCTAAGTGAAATAAGTCAATCAGAAAAAACTAAGAACCATATGTTTCACTCATAGGTGGGATGTACAAATGAAACTCATAGACACAGACCACAGTATGGTGGTGACCAGAGAGAAGGGAGTGGGGAATAGTAAAGGGGAAACGGCGGCCAAATATACGGTGACAGAAGATGATTTGGATTTGGGTGGTGGGCACACAATGCAATATATAGATCAGGTATCATAGAAATATACATTTGAAACCTATTTGACCCTATTAACCAATGTCACCCCAATACATTTTTTTTTAAGTATAATGAATGGAAAGGAAACAAAACTAGTCCCAGATGTCGGAATATAAAGACAGCCCTCCCAAATATAGCATACATCTAGTATAGACCTTACAGATATTTAAGGTACAACATCAATTAAGAAAAATCCATTCAATTTCTATATACCAGTAACAAAATATAGAAATATAATTTTATAAAAGGATGTTATTTATAACATCATCAAAAATATAAAGTTCCCTAGTATACATTCAATAAGTACTATACGTGGCCATAACCTGTGTCCCAGGAAATGTAGAACCTTTCAGGTTGTAACGGTAAATTCCTTTCTGCAGATTCAGTCCCGTTTTCTAATCTTCACAGCAATTTATCATATTTAAAACTAAAAGTAGCCCAAGACCTCTAACCAGCTAAAAAAGGGGGGGACTATAATGGAACAAGGCATCACTGGGATTTAGCCAGGAGAACTTGTGGAGGTGAAGCTGGGCCAGGATGCAGAGAGAAATATGGCTGATTAAAGAAATCACTAGAAGAATCAAGAGATTTCAGCACTTTCATTTCTATGTGATCCTAGTCATGCAAATTATTCTCTTTAGGTATTCTTTTATAAAATTGGACCAAAAAACTCACCTCACAGAGGTGAGTGAGATACCGAGAAGAAAAAAGTGAGGTAATATATGTGAAAGTATCATACACAGGGTCCTGTGTTTAATATTCTGTCATTGGCCCGGATGGTATGGCTTAGTGGTTGAGCGTCGACCCTGCACCAAGAGGTCATCCGTTCCATTCCCAGTCAGGGCACATGCCCAGGTTGTGGGCCCGATATCCAGTGGGGGGGGGGGGCATGCAGGAGGCGGCCAATTGATATTCTCTTTCATCGACGTTTCTATCTCTCCTACCTTCCTCTCTCTAAAATCAATAAAGAAAAATTGTTTTTAAAAAATTTTGTCATTAGCCCTGGCCAGTTTGGTTCAGCGGTTAGAGCGTCGGCCTGCGGTCCGAAGAGACCCGGGTTCGGTTCCCGCTAAGGGCACGTACTTCAGTTGCAGTTTGTCCCCGGCCCTGGTTGGTCGTGCGGGTGGCAGCCACTCGATGTGTCCCTTCATGTCGATGTTTCTCTCTCTCTCTCTCCCTTCCTTTCTCTCCCTCCCACTCTATCTGTACAAAAAATGGAAAAATATCCTTGGGTGAGGATAAAAAAAAAAAAAATTGTCATTAAATGATCATTTTTCCTGTATACATTTTCTTAACTTCTAGATGAGAAAGAGGACTGTCCCTCCCATCTGCTGTGTTATAACAACAGCCATATTTAAGAGGTTTTCAGGTAGTGCCACAACAACCTGCTAAAATAGGTGCCAGCATCATCCTCATTTTCCAAATGAGCCCACAGCAGGTATTCCATTAGGAACCTGTCAAATTATGTACACCTGGCAGAGGTAGATATTAGCAGTAATCAAAGACTGGTCAACTTAATGGCCAACTCAATGTATAGCCAGCTCCAGGGGCTGCCTGTTTAATGGTCTAGTAGTGTGTCGCTGTTTTTTCTCAAATTTAATAACTTTCATTCCTTTCAAAGTTATGGTGTACATGCCCATGAAATTAGACATGACCCCAATAGATTCTTCATGGCCTTTTCTCAAGGGCAGAAGTGTATACACATTCATATGGCCTTTAAACCTTTCCCAGACACATTTTTAAGCTAGCAAATTTCAATAAAAATGAACAAATGAGGTGATTCTCTCAAAAAGATAAATATATAAAACTCATAACAGTGCCTGTCAAAAAATATTAGCTACCATTACCATTACCACATCGTTATTATTCTCATCATTATTTTCAATTCTTCCCCCACCCCAGAGTTGCTGCAAGCATTAAGAGTTAAAGAAATATAGTTTCCAAGCAGCATATTTAAACATTTTGCTCAGACTTGGCATGTTCCTCTGTACTCACATTCAATTGGCCAAATATACTAGGCACAAAGAAATGTTCAGTAAATGTTTGCAAGTATTTTTTACAGGTGAATACATTAAGATTTGAGGAAATGAAGTGCAAGGGTATATAGCTAGTGTTTGGCAGGGCTAGATTCACATACAAGTCTCTTTCTTCTAGATCTTTTATTGCTCCCCCCACCCCAAAGACCAACCCCATGACTGATGACTAAAATTTTTGTTAAATGAAAAATTCACATTTCCAATCTTCCCCACTTCTGAAGAAGTTGATACTTTTTCTAAAGAGTACAGACTAGGACAGAACTTTGCAATAGAGGCTTCTAGGTAACCTGTATAAGAAAATTGGTAGTAGAGAAATGTGGAAGACTTCAAAATGATGAGAAGAATTAGTGAGGACAAACTTCATTACTCCAATTTGGTAAGAATATAGTCAGCATTCTGGAAAAATAGCTTTTACTGTATTTGAAAAGTTTAGGATTTTCTTAATGCTAATATATCTGTAATAATTTTCTGTAGTTAACCTTCAGAAATATAATTTTATAATTTGTTCCCTACTATTACAAAATTATTACACGCATGTAGACTGAGACTGCAAAGCATAAGAAATAAAGATTAATGTGGTTCTGTGTGAGCCACATCTTATTTCAATTATTGAAACACCTTTGGTTTTGCTTTTAAAAGTTTTAAAATATATCAATATAGTACTGTATTTTATGTTGGTAGTTTAAAATTACTTTTCATTTATAAACTTACATTTACAAGTTTTCAGGCTTTACTAGGGCTGATCTCACTGAGTCTAACCATAAATGTCTTTGGAAAAACTTTTAATATTTAGAAATATTTTCACATCTTAAGTTAATTTTCAAAACCATTCTTTTTTATTAAAATATATTTTATTGACTAATTTACTTGACTTATTGCCTAGAAATAATTTTTTGTACGTGCAAAAAAAAAAAAACTTGTTTCAAATTTTTTTTTTCTACAGAATTCTATAAATCTGAGGACTAATCTTTTAACAAATTATCAGAAGAAAGGAATTTGTAGAAATAAAACTGGAAACATCCTGAATCTTGATGGTGTGCCAAACCAAATGTCAACTGGAGCTCGACCAAAGACTAAAGTAAGTAGCTTTATTATAGAACATTCTGGGTGGAGTGTCTTGCCTCACTCGTGTAGTAACGATATCACCTCGTTCACATGGCCTCTATTATTTTCCTTGTTTTTAATTGAGCATTAGGGTGGACCTGTTTTTCATTATAACATGATTTATCATGAAAAACACATATTTATGAAATTGGAAAAAAATGCAGTCAGTGATTTTGTTAAGATAAAATGGTTAGTCCATTGTGATAAGTAGAGTAATAGCTGTGGACTGTAGGCACTTGAAGTTAATTGTTTTATTTTTAGTAAAATTCATGCTACAGTTAGAATTCTCCTTAAACAATTATCACAAGTTTTCCCTTTTGGGGTAGTATGAATCTCACTGTTCGGAGTCTCAGAAAAAAGGCACTGGATTGGGGAACATCCGCTGTTGCATCAGCTCCAACATTAAACACACCTTGTTTAAATACTTATCTTGGTTTTGCCAACCTAAAAAAATACCCAGGGAGTTTTTTTGTGGGGATTTATTTTGGTATATTTTTAATGAGGAATAATTGACCAACCTTCCTTATTGGTATTTTACAAATTTTAATCATCTTTACAATCTTTTCCAAATCTCTAAATTTTTTTCACATTTTTTATTGAATCTGAAAGTACATCTTCATAAATTATGACCAGTGTTGGATATAAAAGGATGTTAGCAATAACTTGCAAGATTTTATTGAGTTCTTTATGGTTCTTGATTTTATGATGCCCTGGCTGCTTTACAATGTAAAAGAAAGTAATAGTAATTTTGCCCATAAATATGAACTGCAAACATTATGTGTCTTCCTGACAGGAACTAGTAGAAGCTTTCTAAATTACCTTGAAAGAGATCATTCAAGAGATTACTTACAAAGGTATGGGCAGGGTTAAGGGACCCCAACAATTCTGCGACGGTTGTCAGTGTAGCCTTTGGCTCTGGAAGAGGAACGCGGCCTCCACCGAATTCCGCCCGACAGAAAGGAGGTGTGGGGACTGCGTGCCCAGCTCTCTCCCTCCCTGCTTCTAACCTTCCCTGGGACCCCGTTTGCTGCATTCAGCAGGCAAGCCTGAGGAAAGGGTGCGCAATGAATGTGTTTGCGTAGAAAGTGTGCCCCACAAAGCAAGATGGAAAAATACAGAGAGAGTCGTAAAGGAGTAAATAGAAACTATTCAGTACACATTGAAATATAAATTTAGCCACCATTATTAAATATGTAGCATGTTCCAGGCGTGGTGCTAAGCTCTTCACACAGGTTGCCTAGTCAATCCATTCAACATCCCTACAATGTAGGCATTACTTCCAGTTTGAAAAAAGACCGATTTCATAACAACATAGTAAAGTTGGTGGGCTAGTTTTTAATGTTATCCTCATTTTACTGATGAGTAAAGTAAGGCTTAATAAAGGTAAGTGACTTACCAAAGGGGCAAAATTAGTGCTTGAGTCTGAGTCTTCACGTTATTTATCCCAATGCCATACCAACATGCATGGCCTTGGGGAACTTGTATCACTTGGTAAAAGAAGAAATCTGAAAAGCCTACATACTGTATGATTCCAACTGTATAACTGTATGACATCTGGAAAAGGCAAAACTGTGGAGACAATGAAAGGATCAGTGGTTGGTAGGGGTTAGGGAGGAGGAAGGGATGACTACGTGGGGTCTAGAGGATGTTTAGGGCAGTGAAACTATTCTGTAAATACTGTAACGATAGAAACATATTATACATTTGTCAAAATCCATAAAATTTACACCAATCGAGAACCCTAAGATGAAGTATGGATTGGGTGATTGTGATGTATCAGTGTAGGTCCATTATTTGTAGCAAATGCACCACTCTAATGGGGGAATTTTGATAGCAGGGGAGGCTGTGTTATATGTGTGGGGGCAGGGAATATACGGGAAATCTCTGCACTTTCCACTCAGTTTCGCTGTGAACCTAAAAGTGCTCTAAAACGTAAAGCTTACATTTAAATATAATTATTTGCCATTAATAAAGGAACAGAAAAATATAGTACATCTTAAAGTATACTACTGTGATCCACATTTTGTTTTGTTTTGATGAAGAATGACTAATAGATAATATCAAAATTTTATACAAGGCTTTATTTACATGTTATTATATTTACTATATACTATATAACATATATATAGAATATGTAAATGTATATAATAATAATATATAAATAAAAATATAATATATATACACATATATATTAATCCTCACCTGAGAGAGAAACATTGATGTGAGAGAGAAATATCCATCAGTTTTCTCCTGAATGTGACCTGATGCTCCAACTAACTGAGCCACCTGGCCAGGGTTTTCTTCTTAGAGAATTCCTCAGCCCAACAGGAAAGCATTTACTACAAATCAATTTATTATTATTTTTTTAAGTTTAACAATGAAATTAAAATGGAGAAAGCTGTTATCTCCTGAATGATGCTATAATCCATTGCCTATTTCCTCTTAAGGAAAAATAATTTATTAAAGAGGCTTGTGGAACCTGTTTTAGCTGATTTTTCAATTTTTTTTTCATCTTCTTACTTTATTTTTACAGTAAGCTTTTAATTATCCTGGGGCAGGTAATTTTATTTCCAAATTAACTCATTCAGGTTAGGAACAGGGTAATTTGATAAATTATTAGGTTGGAAATTTAAAAGTATTTCATCTTTTGGTCCTTTCAGAACAAAATCATAATTAGAGTCCTCACTCAATTCTTACTGCCACAGGGTCTGGAGAGGAGGAATATATAGCCTCAAGTGTTAATACTTAGATCTACGTAGCCTCTGAAAGTCCTTTTCTGTTATCTGTTTTCATCAATATGTGCCATGGGCATTCCTTCCAAGAAGTTCACTTATAACTGTGCATCATGCAAACAAGGGTCAGCTTGGCAGAGGAACTTTTTCTCTACTCTCTGAGTTTTTAGGTAGATGGACAGTAGATCCTAAAAGCTTCCTATGTTGTTTTCTTTTTCTAGGAATATTTTCTAACAGGCAAGTCACTTCTATTTCTTCTGAGTAAGTTATGAACTCAGAGGCCCATAATAAAGGAAATTTGCCATTGGCTAAATTTCTTCCAAGATAGGAGACAAATCCTTCCACACAGATTTATGTCAGCTTAATGTACATTCATTAATCTGACATTATTTTCGTATATTTTCAGACTAGCCTGTAAAACCCAGTTTTACCCATGAAGTACCTGATGTGTAGGCTGTGCTCAGCTCTGAATGTAAGCCCCGCTGAGAGGCGAGGACAGAGCCTCTGGAGGCACAAGCAGGTTTACCGTGGACTAAACCTGTGCAGAGGATGGAGGGTGAAGGAGTCAATGTAAGAAATGTCCAAACTACCCTGGCCAGTGTTCTCAGTGGTTAGAGCGTTGGCCTGCGGTCTGGAGACACCCGGGTTCAGTTCTTGCTAAGGGCACGTACCTCAGTTGCAGTTGACTCACTTTTAGTTAGGAAGTTTTTGTTTTGTTTTTCGGGTTTTTTTTATCCTCACTTGAGGACATTCTTGCATTTATCTTCAGATAGAGCGGGAAGGGTGGGGGGGGGGGGAGAGAAAGAAACATCGATGTGAGAAAGACATATCAACTGGTTGCCAACCACACGGCCCCCCAACCGGGGCCAGGACAAATTGTAACCGAAGTATGTGCCCTTAGCAGGATCTGAACCTGGGTCTCTGGTCTGTGTGCTGACGCTCTAACCAAACCGGCCGGGGCTAGTTAGGAAGTTTTAATTTCAGACTATCCTTTGTGGTTACTTTAGGTCTTTATGAGGCCTGCCATGCTGGCCTTCCCTGAGCTTGTCAGAGTTAGTATGTGGTCCCTTTTTCCTTCCACAAAGGTGTTTCACCCTTTATTACTTGTCAAGATCTCTATGTACTTTTAGTAGAACATTCCCGAAGTCAGGAGTATGGGCTTCTACCTTGGTAGGACTATTCCTCTTAGATATACTGGCCTGGGGGCAAAGTGAAACATGAAAGCTGTGGATGACAGCTGCCAATGTGAGACACGGGACAGCCCAGGGCTAGCGCTGGGCATCCACATTCTCTCCAGAAAGCCACAGATCCAGGTCAGAGCTGCACATACAGATGGCCCGCCCTGCACGGGACCACCTTTTCCAGTGCGCACAAAGCTGTCTTCTGCTTACCAAACTGAGTGCTGGAGACAGCGAACACCAGACAGAGAGGACAGTTTTCCTGACTTCTGTAAAACCTTCATGTGGGCAAGCACACGGGGACCTGTCTACAGGGATGGTCCAAGCTCGGCTGACAGAAACAACAAGACGCCCAAGCCATAAACTCAGACAGCCAGGTTGCCAAGACTCAGAAGGATATTTAGAAGAAAGCCAAGGACAAAGAGCCACCAATTAAAAATCGAGCTATTCTGGCTCTCAGTTCTCAACTTGAGAGAGCGGGCCTGGCTCATGTCTGAAGCCAGTGACTCATGAACAGTTTTGATTTACGTGTACTTCCCAGACGTGTGGATGGTGGAAGGGGCAGACAGGACAGTGCAGGGAGTTATAACCTAGGCAGGGAAGCATCGGAGGGGCGGGGCCCGCCAGCTCCACAGATGTCGTCCCCATAGCCTGTGTCTGCACCCTCACTTCCTCCCAGCCCAGACCCTATGTCAGGCTGCCGTCTCGGCAGCTGCAGCTGCAGGGCGCGGTGCACCTCGACCCTTGGACTGCAGTCTTAGTGAAAGCCAGCCTGCCAGTTCCTCATTCAGCAGAACCTGGGAGGCACCGGGTTTCGTTCTTCTCTCTTAAATACGCATTCATTGTCACCAAGACCCCTCGTCTAGTCTGCATTTCTGATGATGCATTAATGTATCCATCCCCTTTGCATCCCCTTTGCATCACTGCTCTGGGTTACTTTTCACCTAAAATGCAACCTATTAATTGGTCTTTGGCATCTAATAATACCCTATATCATTATCTAAATTGCAAACAGAGTGATCACATCTCTGTTCTATTGAAAATTCTTCAATGTCTTCACATTTTCTTGGGTAGAACATCAAATTTCTGTGAATGTTAGATAAAATCGCTCACAATTTAGCCATGCCTACCTCTTCTGTGTCCCCTCTCTTGTGTCCTCCAACTTTTATGCAGAGTTTTAGCCACGTCGAACTACTTTTGGATCCTTCTTACATTCCTTGTGTTTTCATCCGTTGCCCCTTGGACCTGGAATCCCTTTCTGTCTTTTTCACACTGATTCACTTTACTAGATTCTCAAGACTCAGTCTATTAGAAAGGCCCGTTCATCTGGCATTTGTCACATTATTATTGATGTATGTTTTTGTTTTTCCCTTGCATTGGACTTGAAGCAGTTTGAAGTCTGACTTTGTCACTTGTCTCGCAACATAATGCTACTTAGCATAGTAACTGAAGATAGTATGCACTCAGACTGTAGCATGTCCTAGTTATTCCAGCGTGATGGTCTCCGTTCTTCTGTGTGGTCATGGCAGGAGCTGCCACTAAAGACATATTTGGACTAATGCTCTGGCAAGGTTTTAATACTAGAAAGTAAGCTACATATACATTCACACCACAGAAAGTTAATGGGTTCCTGGATGTCAAAAACTGGAGAGTTGTCAGGGGCTAAGACTTTCGACCTAGGTGAAATGCCCAGAGGCCCAGAAGAATTTCTCCATCTGTGTCAGACTGCGGTCCCCCTCCCTTCATTGTCTCCGGGGCCCGGGCCCCAGCAGCATGCTGCCCACTCCGCTGCGGCCTCCTCTGCCTGCAGCTGTTACTCTCTCATCCTTGAGTTGTGATACGTCCGTCGCTCCAGCAAGAGGGGCTATTTCTTCTGCAACTTTTCTAAGCTCACTGGAAATTACAAGGAAGAGAGAGTGAGCAAAGGGCTCCACATGATACTCTCCCATCGATACTTTTTATTTTTCCCAAGAGTGTTAGCAGGAGGAAAGACAGAATGTGGGTCTCAAGGAATGTTTGTGTATACTTTGGAGGCCTCCTATGTTTAGTGCATTTCCTGGAACCTAACTAGAAAAGCTAAGAAAGAGTTAAGAAGTAGCTGGGAGCTTTGTAAGAGTTGGGATGGAACAGGGCCTCGAGATTTGGAAGATGATCATGCACCATAGCGGGACGCCAGGTGGCTGTGGAAATGGTGGGGAGAAGCCTCCGGTGGGGGTGCTGGGGAGGTACCCTGCCTTTTATTCTTCCTTGCTGCTTATTTCCTGCATAACTACCATGTGGGACGCAGGTTGGCATCCACCGTGGGGGGAGTGCAAAGGCTTTTTGCCTTATCAAAGAGAGGCAAGGATACAGTCCCATAGAACAGGGAAACAGTCTCATAGCAGCCACGGGGAGAAGCAGGGTGACTGTCCACCAGGAGGTAGTAATTCCCAGGGACTCTGTACAGAGAGTGTGGCTGGCAGATGAAAAACAGTGACTGCTCCTTGTTTTTTAAAAAGTAGTATCCTAGAGAATAAAACACTGTTCCTTACATTGTGTTTCATAATTAAATCATGCCTATTCTACAATGTTTAGGTCCTGCCTTTTGTTGCCTGCAGATTTAGAAAGTATTTGTCAGACCTAATACATACAGAGCCACTCCTGTGTAAAATGACAGCTGTTTCAGGAATGCAGCCCAGGCGTGTGGTTGAAAATATGCAGTCGAAAGCCCACGCGGCTGCTGTTCTTTAAGGCCATGTAATCTGTACCAACCAAACATACTACTTCTCCTTTGAATTATTAAAAAGTGTTTTTAAATATGGTGTATCTTAAAATTCAGGGTTTTTGCTTTGGTTTGTTTTATGGCCTTTACTGATTAAACATATTTGCTCTATCTATGTCGTGAGTGGATAGCAGCTTCAGCTGTTGTAAAAGATGTCCTACTCCGCAGACCCGTGTGCAACATATGTCTGTGCAGAAGTTATGCAACAGATGGCAACTGGAAAGGATCTGCTATCTTTGGGAAGGTGGTAGTTAGAGAGTATACAATTATGAGTAAAGCAGGGTGTACCTTTCATGGTTCTTTCAAGAACATATTAAACAAGTCAGAAAATATTTATTAAGTGCCTATTTTGTGAAGAACTTTGTAAGGGTTGCTGTTTTTCTGTTAGGTTGTCTGAATGAACGGCTTAAAAGTGTTACTAATGCATCATCGCCTACAAGAATATTGGAGAAATAATGATTTCCTAAGTTTCAAGGTCTCTCCACTTTTGATTTTCTGTTTTATGAACTTGAAACAGGATTAAGAACATTTTAGTTATCAAGGACAGTTTTCTGTGGCTTTTTGGGGCAGGGGGGCTATATGCCCCTAACGGGAACTGAACCCAGGACCCTCTGGTCTGCAGGCCGATGCTCCAACTGCTGAGCCAAACCGGCCAGGGCGTTCTGTGGCTTTCTGAGTTAGATGTGTGTTATAACCTTAAGTGACCTATGAAAAATTAGCCCTCTGGGATGGCCCAACTCATGGGCAGGATCTGATCAGGTGAAAGAAATAGATTTGGCACATAAGCAGCATAGTGAAGTCCTAAGTGCCTGTCCTTTCGTAATTACACACTGCTCCTGGAGAATGAGTGGGATGGATGAGACAGTGGGCTGTGCCGGCACCCCTGATCCGACAGCTGTCCCTGCCTCCTCACACAGCTTTGACCAAAGACAGAGTTACCTTCCCCACAGCGAATCCACAGGGCCATATATATATATATATATACACACACACACACACACACACAAATATTGGTGTCGTGCCTCAGCTCCCGCCTCCATGGAGCAAAATGAATTTCCTCCGAGCTTCCTAGTGTTCACACCTTTGTGCTGGAGGAAACCCCAGAGGCAGCTCCGCTGCAAGGGAGAATGCTATGAATGTGCCACCCCGAGATAAAATGCCTTGAAAGATCTGACGTGGCCTCTTTAGCCACTGAAATGTTAATACCTTGATAGATTTAAGGAGTAGTCGCATGTGGGCAGCTTTCTAATCCTTTGCTTTGAAGTTAGATATTGGTCTTGATTGCTGAGGAGGGTGCGCGGCGGGTGCTCTCGGCCCCTGGAGCAGAGAGGCAGTGTGATTCAGGGAGTTCACTCACGTGTCGATCACCAGAAGCCCTTCAACACTTTCAGGACCACTTGCATTTTTAAAAGATTTTTTCTTAACCCAAACAAATCTGTGTGGGGGAGTTCTGGAAGTGTAACACAGTGGAATAAAAACAAGTCAAGCTGTTTCCAGATCTTAGCGATTGTAAATAGCATTGCTATTAGTATAAGGGGCATATATTCTTTCTGATTGGTGTTTCAGGCTTCTTAGGGTATATTCCTAGAAGTGGGATCACCGGGTCAAACGGCAGTTTTGTTTTTAATTTTTTGAGGAAACACCATAGTGTTTTCCATAGTGGCTGCACCAGTCTGCATTCCCACCAATAGTGTACTAGAGTCCCCTTTTCTCCACAAGTGAATAAAAAGGTTGTGGTACATTTATACAATGGAATACTATGCAACTGTAAGAAGGATTTCTTACCCTTTGAGCTGACATTGAGGAACCTGGAAGAGTATTATGCTAAGCAAATTAAGCCATTCAGAGAAAGGTAAGTATCACATGATCTCACTTATATGTGTAATCTAATGAACAATTTAAACTGATGACAAAATAGATCCAGAGACATGGAAGCAGGGAACACACTGACAAACCTCAGAGGGAATGGAGGTTGGGGGGGAGGGGAGAGATAAACCAAAGGAGTTATATGCATATATGCATAACCAATGGACACAGACACCAGTAGGGTGCAGGCAGGGAGGGCGGGAGTGGGGAGGAGGGGGTCAGTAGGGGGAAAAAAGAAGAGACATCTGTAATACTTTCAACAATAAAGACAAATTTTTTAAAAACTCAAGCAACACACAGGAAAATGTTTCAGAGGGTAGGGGGCAGAACTCCAGAGACGAGCCCCCAAATGGGTTCCTGCTTTCCCACAACCTTTTCACTGATCCCCTAAAAGCATGAGGTGTTTGTTGTTTTGATGGGTCTCAGGCATAACTTGAGGCTGGAGAGAGAGCGTGGCCCAGAGCAGGCAGCAGGTGGAGAGGCACAGAGACAAGGCAGGCATGTCTTGCTATGTTTGGGTCTTTGTGAATCATGTTTGAATACATCAGGGATTAACAATGGTTTGTTGTAAACATATCTGAGTGTGAATTGATTTGTCTGCAAAAATATAAGAAGTGTAAAAATAATGGCAAACCACAATGGAGAAAATAAGTTTTGCTCTTTATGTCAGGCACTTGGAAAATATGCAACCCCATTGCTCCCTTGGGCTGGTTTGATACTGCCTATGAACTTCCTTCAAGAAAAACAATGTTTCACCACCCATTTTTATGAACTCCACATTCTCAGAGGAACCTCTGTGCACTTCCTTAAACATCAGGACTAGATTCCTCTCACTCCTTGTGGGACTGTCCTTCTGCATGTCCCTTTCCAGGAAGCTGGCTTTACTTTCCAGACCAGGAGGAATATCGGTGGATGCTCTGCCATCTCTGTCTACTTGCTTTTAAGCCTCCAGACGTTATCTCAGGAATAAGGAAAAAAAAAGTTTAATGTATACTGGAATAACTGCAGGGCCAGAAGTGCTGCGTGTGGCTCTGAGTGCTTATGTCTAGCCTCCAACTGATGTGGCTGAGAAACTCTTCTTCGGCTAAGAGAGAGGTAGTCAAACAGGATGGTTGGTTCTGTGAGTAGGTTAATGCATATGGATAAAGACAACAGACCAGAAGATGGGGTTTAATTAAAGGGGAGGGAGGACGGGAGCTAGGGCAAAAACCTAGGGTGCAAGGTTAAGTTCTAGGTCAGCTGCCTATGAAAGTATAATAATGTGAGCCGCGTACGTAACTGTATATTTCCTAACCACCTAAAAAAAGGTAAAAGGAACAGGTGAAAGTAATTAATTTTAATCATATATTTCATTAAAACCAATATATCTAGAATGTTGTCATTCTGAAATGTAATCAATACAGAAAAATTATCACTGAGATATTATATTCTTTGGGGAGGGTTCTAGGTCCTCAATCTGCTACGGATTTTTTTCACTTGTGACACATCTCCATTCGTACTAGCCACTCTCTGAGTGCTCAGTCCAGGGCTCCTGGACAGCAGTTCTGGGTACTGAGCCAACAGGAAAGACATGATGAAGACCAAAATCATTATAGAATCTAAGTCAGAGAGAGCATTAAGCAAATAATGAGATAGCTATAAGGAGATCAGTTTTTACTTTGAATTAAAAGATGAACTTGGAGTTTATTCAAAGATGATCTTGGTTTTCTTAAGGTAAGAAAAGCAGCGCTGTTATTGGAACAAGAGTATAAATAAATGTGGATTCCAAACCCCACCAATGTATGAACCTAACGGGAAAGGGGGAGTTCCTGAATCTAATCTGCATAATAACGTCCCTGAGTTTAAGTCGGTCCCCCTATCTCCTTTCTGCAGCAAGGTAATTTTTACCTAAGGGCTTTGTTAATTTTGAAACTCATATTCTTATGAGGGTTATAGTTAATGACTAAGGAAAAGGCTGTTCTGTGGAGATGAGCTATAAGGCACACCTATAGGCGAAAATTCATCTTCCCTGAGCATAATTAAATGTTGGAAACTTGCTCCTTGGGGAGACGGAGAGTTGGTGGAGGTGGGGGAAAGCTGTAGTTCTATCAGGGACAATCTTTGATTTTTTTAAAAATGTATCTTTAGCCCTGGCCGGTTTGGCTCAGTGGTTAGAGTGTCTGCCCGTGGACCAGAGAATCCTGGGTTCCGTTCCCGCTAAGGACACGTACCTTGGTTGCAGTTTGTTCCCAGCCCCAGTTGGGGTCATGTGGGTGGCAACCAGTCAATGTGTCTCTCTCACATCAATGTTTCTCTCTCTCTCTCTTTGTCCCTCTCTCCCTCCCATTCTATCTGAAGATAAATGCAAAAATGTCCTCATGTGAGGATAAAAAAAATGTATCTTTATTGTTGAAAGTATTACAGATGCCCCCACCTTTCCCCCCATTGACACCCTCCACCCTGCTTTTGACCCCCCACCCCCAAGCCTTCACTGAACTATTGTCTGTGTCCATAAGCTATGTGTTATAAGAACTTTGATTAATTTCTTCCCAACCCCTGGCCCCCCCTTCCCTCTGAGATTCCTCAGTCTGTTCCATGCTTGCATGTCTCTGGATTTATTTTGTTCATCAGTTCATTTTGTTCATTAGATTATACATATTAGTGAGGTCATGTGATACTTGTCTTTCTCTGACAGGCTTATTTTGCTCAATATAATACTCTCCAGTTCCCTCCATGCTATCTCAAAGGGTAAGGCATCCTTCTTTTACACAGCTGCATGGTATTCTGTTGTGTAAATGTACCACAGCTTTTTTAATCCACTCATCTACTGATGGGTACTTGAGCTGTTTCCAGATCTTAGCTATTATAAATAGCACTGCTATGAACATAAGGGTGCATATATTCTTTCTGATTGGTGTTTCAGGGTTCTTAGGATATATTCCTAGAAGTAGGATCACTGGGTCAAATGGCAGTTCCATTTTAAATTTTTTGAGGAAACTCCATACTGTTTCTCACAGTGGCTGCACCAGTCGGCATTTTCAACATCAGTGTACTAGAGTCCCCTTTTCTGTACACCTTCACCAGGACTTGCTGTTTGATTATTTGTTAATGATAGCCATTCTGGCAGGTGTGAGGTGATATACCTCATTGTCATTTAAATTTGCATTTATATAATAATTACTGAGTTTGAGCATTTTTTTCATATGTCTCTTGGCCATCTGTATGTCTTCTTTGGAGAATGTCTATTTAGTTCTGTTACATGAGCAGAGCAAGGATGATGGACTAGGTATACAAAGTCACTAGAGCAGAAAGCCCTGGATACCTGGCAAGGGGCAAAACTGGGAAAACAAGAACTTCATACGCAGGGTAACCTTTCCTTCGTATCATATCACTGGTCATGCGGATTAGACCCCCTGACCTTTTTCTCCCTTAAGATAACATCTAGTTGTCTGAGCACTTTATATATTTTGGAAATTAACCCCTTATCAAATGTATCATTGGCAAATATGCTCTGCATATACAGTGGGATATACAGTGGGTTCCCTTTTCATTTTGATGCTGGTTTCTTTTGCTATGCAGAAGTTTTTTAGTTTGTTGTAATCCCATTTGTTTATTTTTTTTCCTTTGTTTCCTTTGTCCCACGCGATGTTGTCAGTGAAAATTCTGTTACGTGAGATGTCTGAGATTTTACTGTCCACATTTTCTTCTAGGATTTTCATGGTTACACAACTTACATTTAAGTCTTTTATCCATTTTGAATTTATTCTTGTGTATGGTGTAAGTTGGTGGTCTAGTTTCTTTCTTTCTTTCTTTTTTTTTTTTTCCATGTACCTGTCCAATTTTCCCAACATCATTTATTGAAGAGACTGTCTTTACTCCATTGTATGTTCTTGCCTCCTTTGTCAAATATGAATTGAGCATACTGTCTTGCATCAATTTCTGGGCTCTTTGTTCTGTTCCACTGATCTATGTGCCTCTTCTTATGCAGTGTCAGTCTGTTTTGATTACATTGACTTTGTAGTATAATTTGATACCTGGTATTGTCATCCCTCCTACTTTGTTCTTCTTTCTCAAGATTGCTGAGGCTACTGAAGCCTTTTTTGGTTCCATATACATTTTGGCAATATTTGTTCTAGACCTGTGAAATATACCATTGGTATATTATATAGGGATTATGTTGATTCTATAGATTGCTTTGGGTAGTATGGACATTTTAATGATGTTAAATCTTCCAATCCATAAACATAATATATGCTTCCACTTGTTTGTATCTTCCTCTGTTTCTTTTTTCAGCGTCCTGTAGTTTTTTGAGTATGGGTTTGTTACCTCCTTGGTTAAGTTTATTCCTAAGTATCTTAATTTTTTTTGTTGCAATGGTAAGTGGAATATTACTTTTTTAGTTTCTCTTTCTGAGAGCTCATTATTGGTGTATAAAAATGCCATTGATTTCTGGATGTTAATTTTGTATTCTGCTACTTTGTAGAATTCATTTACTAAATCTAGTAGTTTTTTGGTGGAGTGTTTAGGGTTTTCTATGTAAAATTTCATGTTATTTGTGAATAATGACAGTTTCACTTTCTCCTTTTAAATTTGGATGTCTTTTATATTGTCTTCTTGTCTGATTGCTGTGGCGAAGACTTCCAGTACTATGTTAAATAAGATTGGTGAAAGTGAACATCCCTGTCTTATTCCTGTTCTTAGGGGAAATGCTTTTAGTTTTTGCACATTGAGTATGATGTTGGCTGTAGGTTTATCTAAATATTGATTACCCATCTTTAGAGCCTTTAGGCTATTACTCTTGGTATATATTTAGTGTGAGGACATGCATTGCTCAATAATTAATTTTTTCCCCCTCAATGTGGGCTTTTGGTGGCTTCATAAAAGTGATAAATGGCTCTTCTTGGACACACAAAATACAGATTGGCAGGGAATTAAAAATTAAGATTTCCCAGTAGAATTGTCACTACCATCACAATCACATGGACTCTCCTATACTCTGAGAAATGTTAAAGTAAGGCCAAAATTTTTATAGTCCTCACTTTCTACTGCCCAAAAGACGTTTCTACCCCTCACTTGTCCTGTGCCGGCTGTAGTTACACCTTTCTAGTTGTGTCCCCTTGGAGTACACAGGCACATGTGGACGCTCCTAAAAGCAGTCATTTCAAGCAGCTCTAGGTTTTGCCAGGACACTTGTGTATGCGAGAAAAACTGCTTTCCTGGAAAATAGCTTTGGAAGACATGCATACATTTTTACATCAGGTGACAGCTGTAAATTAGTGCACTCAGAACCTCTTTTAAATAATAACACTTTATTAAAGTATGGGGTTTCCTCACACATGATCCCGTTTGCGCTTCACAAGGGCCTCGTTAGGGCATTTGGAAGATTCCACTTTTTAAGCCCAGAATCTGAAGCCCGGCACATTCGAATGCTTGACCAAGGTCACACAGCTAATATTTCACACAGCCAGCACTCCACTGCCTGTCTCTCTACCGCACCCCCTCCTCTGTCACATCTTCCTTAGTTGTTTTCTAGGCCGTGCATCCTGGAAGCAGTCATTGTAACCACAGGCTCATTTGAAGGCTCTGCTCCCGGTTATTATAATTCTAGGTCTTCTTTCCTCTAGGAATCTTGGTGGGGCTGGGATGCTGGGGAGCGAAGGTCACATCTGCTTGGGGGTTGGATTTGTTAACCCAGGGTAGCAGGCACTAGTTTCATTGTGTTGGGATCCAGCTTGGAATTGACGATGTTTCCACGACCACCCCCGTCTGGGGCAGCGGAACGCCCAGAGCGGAGCCGGCCCAGGTGGTGAGCTCTCATTTGTCTGCTGCAGCTCCAGGCTCTTCCTGCGTGTGGCTTGGGCTCCGGCTGCAGGTCACGTGAGTGGGGAAGTGCTTCCCCCGCCCCACCCCGCCTTCCACGGCTACAAATCTTGTTAAACGCTGCCCTCAACGAGTCTTTAAGGGAACTGCTCTTTCACTCTTACTCCCTTTGTATTGTATCCCCTTCTCCCCGGGATGTCCACAAGGGCTGAGCCAGAGAAGTGTCCCCGTGACGAGCCCCGAGCTGTTCCCCAGGTGCGCCATCCCTCCAGCAGTGCCCCACTGAGTTTGCACCAGCCGGCCTGCCTTTGGGGGATTTTCTCCCTTTGCCCTTAGCTGCCTCCAGCCAAGGAGACTGCCGAGCCTACCTGCTTTCCTTCCCACGTCAGCCATTCTGCAGCTTAGGTCGTCAGGCTGAGACACACATTCACCGCTGGAACCACTCTCCCCAAACGCTCTCCATTTTCTGTGACCCTTTGTGCACAACTGCCAGAGCAAAGCCAGCGTTTTCTGTCTGAACATTAAGGTTCTTTACCAGCTGTTCATGTCATCTAATTGATCTTCGTGGCCCTGCCTCCGTGGGATGTCACAGAGAATTTGTATATAATGGGCATTTCCTACTTATATCAATGGGTTAATTGAGTAAATTACTAACTATTGGTGACAGTTGAGAGACTGATTTTTCTTTCTCAGTTATAGTTCTAGATATTTTTAGTAGTGCTCAAAGTACTGTTTTTCAAGTTACATACCTATTATTTATTATCTTTTCCATCTTATCTTCCTTATAAATCTACAGGAATAAAATTGTTGGCAATAGATTAGTAGGGTCTTCTTTATTAATAAAGGAAACCACATTAATTAGCACAGCATTGTGCTGGCTGTTAAGCAAAGCCGGCCTCAAGTTAAACACAAACCGCTCAGGAGCTCATAACCTGAGGAAGGATAGAGTTATTTAGATCTGGTCTATGAAAGGTCGTGCAGATACTTGTGTAGATACATAATGTTTTTGCATGAAAAGATCATCTAAACTTTAAGCTTTAGTACAAGTGGTTTTATGTGGTCTAGAGTTTAAGAATGAGTTATGAGAGTGGCACATTCTGGGAGGATATGGCCAGGATAAAAAAATAAATCCGTACTCACTTCCTTTTATGAAAGACTTCCAGAAGGAGATGAGATCTGCAACACTCTTTTGCTATGAGGAGGAAGAAGTTGCGTTTTGTGAAGTCCAGTGAATCACATGCATCTCTCCTCCAGAACCTAAACTGACTGAGAAATATGTACAGGTGCCAGGAGAGATCAACACATAAGCCTCATTGCGGATGGAGCTGGGCCAGAGGCCATGCCTTGGACCTGTGTGGCCTTTCTGTTTTTCCTTACTTTGATCCCGAGTAGAGCTTACTGGTCCCGGGAAGATCGGCGGACATTTCCAGGCCTCTTTCATGGAAGAAAGAGCGGCTGAGGAAGAAACACCAGCCGGCTCTGGAAGGAGAGAAGCAGGGAGAACGGACTGCAAATGCCCAGTGACCCTTCTCCTGTCTTACCGATCAGATAAATCAGGAATCAGCAAACTTTTTCTGTAAAGGACCAGACAGTGAATATTTTGGGCTTTGAGGCCATGTGGGTCTTTGTTGCATGTACTTAGCTCTGTTGTTGCTGCACGAGAGCAAAACTGTGCAGATACAGAAATAGATGAGGATGCCCTGCACACAGTGCCACGGCATCGGTGGCCGAAACATCGGAATCCACGGCCACGGGAGGGGCGGGGTGGTCCCTCACGGCTGTGAGGGAGAATCTGCTCTGGGCCTCACGCCCAGCACCGGGGCTTTGCCTGCAATCTGTGGTGTTCCTGGGTTGGTAGAATCATCACCCTGATCTCTGCCTTCACGTGACATTCTCTTGGTGTACATGCCCCCGTGTCCCAAGTTCCCCTATTTACAAAGACAGCAGTCAGCTGGATTAGCGGGCCCACTCTGTTCCAGTATGGCCATTATTAACCGATTGATCTGTAAGGACCCTTTTGCCGATTAAGGCCACATTTTAGTACTGAAGTTTAGGACTTTCACACATGAATTTGGGGACCCAGTTCAACTCATAACACGGACATGAAATGCTGATTTTCACATAAAGGTCATGTGTTATGAACTATCCTCATTTTTTCCCAACCTTGTAAACTATATGAATGTATGCAGACCCCGCAGAAACAGGCTGCCGGCTGTAGAAGACTGGCTACTGTGATAAGTGCTCCTTCTCCAGAAGGGAGAGCTGAGTGAGGGAGGGGCAGAGGGTAAAAAGTGTCCCTCCCATCTGAACCTTTCCAGGGGGTGAGTGGCAGTTCCCACCCTCTGCGGAAATAATGAGGAATAGGGTAATATTCTGTATTTATATCCCAGAGGACTCTGGCTGCCTGGGAGACAGATTATATTCCAAGAGGAATGAGAGGCATTAAGGATGTTGGGATGAACAAACAAAAAACCCCAGACAAATAAAAACAGAGGAAAAAAAAACCCAGAAGATAAAATAAATTAGAAGCCCAGAGAAGAATCTGTAAGTATAACGTATAATCTTCACTGAGAGCATTTAAAGAACACAGTAGGTCCTATCGGAAAGGAATCCACATGGTGCCGGTCATGATGAGGAGGAGGAACACACGCAGGGAACCTGGAGAGAAAGGTCACGCAGGAGTCTAGACTGAGGTTACAAGATCCGGACTGAGGGATGGTTGTACGAAAAAGTATTAAATAAAAAAAACCTTCTTTGTTCTGGGGATTATATTTGATCTCTAAGACTCAGTCCTGAAAGCTCTTTGTTATGTGTTCTTACTATACTGATCACTCGCATCTTAGAAAAAATGCAAATAAGACTTTGACTTTCATTGTAGAAGTTGGCTCACCTGAAGGTTTTTTAGTGCATGTGGATAATCTTTTAGTCAGAACGTATTCCCTATGATTAATCTTAGTCTTTAGTTTCTAGTGGTTTGCTGTCTAACTTTTATTATGAGCTTTTATGAGTCAAGGGATGATTGTGGGGGGTGGTCTACCCTCATCTGCCTCTCACCTAGAATATGCTATAAAATCTGCCCCAGTATTGAGCAACAAGACTCAGAACAGATCATGTGCATTTTAACCTCCCCTCAGAACTGCCTTCTTAGGTTTGAACCTTAACAAGGTCCTCTGAGTTTTAATTAAGGGTAAGTTTTTTCTCTATGCTTGCTGTAAAAAAAATGTCTGCATGTCTCATGACGCTTTTGTTAAAGACTCCTAATTATATTATTTGATGTGCATGTATGAAGAGCTAGGTAAGATGTTATGTCTAGACGTTAGTGCTAGAAATAAATAATTCCTCTTTGATTTGCTATTTCCCTTTACTAAGAGAACATGCTATGTATCTTTTTAGTACCCATTTAGCTTTGCCTTTTCAGAGGCTCAGAGACAGGTTTTGTACTTGATTCTAGAAGAGAGACTTTACCTAGGATTTTCAGCTCATTTTTCTTCTTCACTTTGTAATTTTAGCCTTTTAATGTTTAACTTGCTTCAATGGTTTTATTACATAATGCCTTTTATTGCAAAGAGACACGACACTTTTTAAAATATAAATAGGGTATAAATAATAAATGATTGGCTCTCACCACTTTACCCAGGGGTATTGTCCCCTAACACAGAGTTTAGTGACCTCAGTTACCTCCTAATGTCACCTCAGGTTACAGTGATTTTTCAGTCTCATACAAATTCTTTAATCAGTGATTTCTCTCCTGAAATGTTATATTTGTTAAAGAAACAAATGTATACGGGACTCCAGAAATACATCAGTTTTTTAAAAAAGAAATCATTGTTTTACATGGTAGTTCAACTATTTCTCTTTGAAAGAAAATTAAAGTCACTCTAGTTGTGCTTATTAGGATTCTTTTACTTGAAAGTGACAGAAGCTTAACTGAGACTCATTTTGGCACAAAAAATGTGTATACTGAGGGAAGTAATTTTGAAAGCCAGAACTCACCTGTCTGGCTCTCGGCGTGGGTCCCCCCAGGAGCTCATCCCTGCTGCACCAAATCGGGGTGTGCTCACTGTTGTCAGGCTTTCCCCACGAGGAAGCAAAAACGTCTAGCAACTTCTGGGTCTGCATTGTATTGGCAGCTGAAATTCTAATAAAAAAATTTAAAAACCAAAAGTCTAATTTTTAACAACTCCAACAACAGTCTCATAGAGAGCTTGTATTGGCCTCGTTTGGTCATGTGACCATCCCTGGACTTAATCACTGTGGCTGAAGAAATGTAGTAACCGGCCAGAGTCCTGGGACGTGCCCACTCCTAGCTAGAGGAAAGAGGTGGGGTGGACTGGACCCAGACCCCATGGACCCAAAATGAGGGAGGGATAGTCCCCAAAGGGATACCACCCCGAACAAAACATAGGACATCTCCCATTGTGTTTCCACCCCTTGTCTGCCCAGCATGCTGTGTACCTTCTTTCTTATTCATACAACCCCCCAAATCGCCCTGGCCAATATAATGCAAATTCACCTCTGCAAGGAAAATCGCCCCTACCTTCACCCTTCACTCTAGAGGAAGAAAACCTGTAGGCTCATTCAGTTACTGCTTTCAACTTCACTTTCAGAGTCTCTAAGTTTGGACGTTTTCTTGGTCAGGTCTAAACATAGCTCTTTGTGTCTAGGCAACCTCTGGCTAAATAATAGAAATGTAACACTACCAGTTCACAGTGGCAGAGAGAAAATACTGTTGCTGCAATAAAACTTCCATTTGGAAAAGGGAGAAGGACAGCCACAAAATAGTGATCCCAGATTCATTGCCATTATCTAATGCTGGACAAAGACAGCAAAGACTTTCTGACCTGGCAATGCAGGAAGTTCTTTGTTCAAAAATCTGGCTGGCCTCTCACTGCCTTCTGGGAGGAACTCTCTTTCCCCTTGTCCTGCGTGGCTACGTGGCAAATGGACACTGGGGAGGCTTTCATTCCAACAACTAAGATGTTTCAGTTCTTCCTGCCTATTGGTGTGGCTTTGGGGGCTGAGATTGCCTTGTGAGTTGGACATTCTCAGGGCTGTTTGGTGAGCCTTGGCATTTCGCCAATAATGTTATTGGTTCTCCTGATAGAACTGTTGGTCTGTTTACTCCCTGATTATTCTCTGGATTGAGTCTTGTATAGCCAGGGCCCTTACTAATACTTCCTCCAAGGGGAAGTTTAGGCTCTTCCCCTCCCCAAGCTGTCTGGACCTCAAACTGGGAGACAACGGGCCCTCTCTCCTAACCACCCCCTCTTCCCTTTTAGAGTTCCTGGGGATGGTTTTACAGAGCAGTGACACATTCCCTGTGTTACTCAGGTAATAGACAGCAGGAAGTCTTTAGAAATGACCCAGTGCCCTAGCTCACCAGGATCCCAGTCTCTTTCCATTATGTTGTCACTTGCACTAAATTCAGCATGGGGCAGCGATTTATCTACCTGCTGACTCTGAAGGTACACGGCTGCCTGCTACTGGCCATTTTGGAGTGCCAGGCACAGGCAGCAAAGGGTGACGCTTAGTAAGGACTAAATAGCTTTCCTCTTTGCTTCCAGAACTGCCAGACTAGTAAAAAAATAAATAAATAAACTCATTACATGTGCACATAATTAGAATATTTTGATGAAACATTCCTAAATTTTCCAAAACAAAAAAATTTAGTAAGAAGAATTTCACATTTGTTTTAAAGTGGCTGCTTTGCTCCTTTTCCCCACATTTTTGTAAATCTTTTCAATGTCTGACTTAATAGAAGACAATTGGATTTCTTATATCTGCTTCTGCTTCAATGTATTGCTCTGTTATTTTGGTGGAAGTATATGAAAAAAATCTGGCTTTATACAGTTCAGAATTTGGACAAAGGAGGAATATTTTAATAATGGACCTTTTAGATAATTGCACATATTATTCCTTTATACTACACCAAAGCCCAATAAGTACTAATTTCTTGATATGTAGAAACTGAAACCATATTAATGATCTTTTCATATTCTGTTACATTAAACTTTATTGTAATATGTAAAACATATTAATGTTTTGGTATTTTTTATGTCTATGTAAAACTTTTTTTCTTGTTTAAAATATTTAATTTTGTCCTGCTATATATGAAATTTCTTTTTGTGTGTGAAATTACAATCTTTCTTTGAAAACATTTGTTAGTTAATTATGTGTGAATTTTTTATTACTTATTTACTTACTTACTGAATTGATTTTTAGGAATAGTGAAACCCAAGTGATTTTTAACCTCCCTAAGCTTCAGTTTCCTCATTTGTAGAAAATCAGGGCCCTTTTGTACAAATGATATAATGATATCATAATTATGAAACAATGTTCTGCTCGCCACAGACAGAACACTCAGTGTTCACTTCCTTCTTTGCTTTCATTCATTTTCCAGAGCATACTTGCAAGAGCAACAAGCACTGTAGTCTCACATAGCTAGAAGGGCAGTGTTGGTCTTTTTCTATCTGGTTTTAATGCAACACCCCAGCTACCATGAGCCATATTTGGGGAGCAGGCTTTCTTTGAGGCAGACCAAGATGCAGATAGTAATTGAAAGACTGTCTCAGAAACAGGACCTTCCTAGCAATGTATCGAATAGAATAACTATTGCTGTCATCCCCTGATGTAATTTATTTTTAGGATGGTATATGAAAAGTTTCTAAGGGACGTAGGACAGATAGCAGAGGAAAATGGGGATTTTTGTTGTTGGTATTTCAGGTTTGTTTTTTTGTTAACATCTTAAATTTTTTTCCCAATTGTTGCTACTATTTTCCTTAAAGAGCCAGCATCCTATCATCATAACATTCCTATTGAAGCATTATTCGATGATCCTTAAAGCAAGTTTGTCATCCTCGTCGTACAAACTTAACAGAATGAAAATCAGTCTTCATATTATGAAGTTAGAAAGTAGATTTATGACGAGAATTTTCTATCTCACTGCTTAACTTCATGAGTGATGCTGCCCTCATGATAGAATTCTTGATGTAGTTGGTTCTACTTTATTAACACTTGGCAGCCCTTGACTCCTTTACTGCCAAATATAGAAATGAATTGTTGGAAGAAGCCGTCACAGTCTGAGGCAGAAAGGGTTTCATCAAGCACTGAATCGATGTGTCTCAAGAAGTAATGAGCCAAAGAGCACCCCAAATGGATTTATTTAGCAGAAAGAAAAATTTTTCATTGATCATTTCTAAAATATTCTTTTCAGGTACTGTTGAAGCTAATACTTAAAAAGGCACATAGTTAAATGATATGAATTGGACACCAGATGCATAGAAAAACTATAATACATATAACTATGCAGAACTATAGAAAATTGTCCATCTCCTTTCCCTTCTCAGGTGATTCTCTAATTCTTAGCCTTATTTTGACTCTTTTAAATATTGCATAATTAATTTTAGATGCTAAATACATTAGAATAAAAAGATGGTGGTTCAAGGTTTCAGAAAGCCTGGGATCTTGTCCTTACTTTCATGTTAAATATTTGCAAACTTATTCAAACAACTTCATTTCTCTCAGCCTCACTTTTGTCATCCATAAAAATAGGAGTATTGTACTAAATAATTTCTGAGTTTCATTAATGTGCTAGAATTTGAACTGCAATGCACTCAACATAGTTTATTTGCAGTAGAAAGAATTTGAGACTAGTTACCTTTCAATGAAAATTTGTAATAAGAAAATATGAAGGAGGCATAATAATGTCTGTTCACAATTTTATATTATAACATTTGGATCACAGCTATATGTAATGTTTACTTTTAATTTCTCATTATCTTTCTCTGTAATTTTTAGCACTTTTTCCTTAATATAAGAATTATTTGTCACCCTGGCCGGATTGGCTCAGTGGTTGGAGCATCGGCCTACGGAGCAGAGAGTCCCCGGTTGGGTTCCCGGTAGGGGCATGTACCAAAAAAAAAGAATTGTCTTTCATCTTGCAAGGGTGTTATTTGAAATTTTTATTTTATGTGTATGATTTGAATTATTTTAATAGAAAGCATTTAGAATCACTTAATCTTATTGCCTATCTTTCATACCTAAAACCAATCCTTTCTTTTTCTGATTCTAATGGTAGAGGTCCTGTTTATTACCTTATCTCTTGACTATCACAAAAATGCAAGTATTTTAAAATGTCAGATTCATTACACACAAAAATGTTCTGAAATAAAAGACTCCAAGAATCCCTAATGAAAGTGATTACAGAAATTTGAATTTTGATCTATTTACCCCCCATCTATATCATTTTCACTATAACCCTTTCACCACATTGGGGTAACGTTTCACTCCCAGTACAAACTTAGCAGAGGAAAATCCCAAGTCCTACAACTGCAGCATGTGAGTTGTCATGCTGGGCTTGTAATGTTTTATGTTGGCTTAAGGTTGGAGAGTAAATATGTTATTTTTCTCTGTTTGCAAAGAACTAGATGCTTTTAAAACTTCAGTTCAGATACATGGAAGTATCACTGGCATTCTAGTTGGTTTTACTAAAATTGTTTTGTTACCACAAACTCTTTTTTACTGGGCACCATTTCAATGACTTACATTAGTAAAGAGTTGATTGTTATTAATGCACACACTGAAAAGACTCATCATGTCATATTTCAGAGATTTGTATGTCTGTATTTATCAACTCCCAGCTACTAAAGTAACAGACTTGAATCACAAAAATAACCACATATCACCAAATAATTTATGATTTCAGTTTCCAGAGTGGTACACACCAGGAAGCCCTCACACACTTAACTCCATCTTCCCCAAACCAGTCCTCCATAGCGAGCGGGACTCGTGGGCCTATAAGGAGACAGTGGCCCACATGCTTGTTTGTCACTTGGTGGTTGTGAAACCATGGTAATTAGCTGTAAATAGAGGGGGGAAAGGCTTATGGTGGTCTTTATAGCAGATAATACATAAAATAAATAAATCAGCTAATTGGCCACCAAATGAACTTGTAAGGTTTTCATATTGAGGAGACAAGATAAATAAGTAGATCAATGTAGAGATAAATAGGTGGGATGAATTTGTGGTTTAGCTGTGATTTATAACACTACAAACTAGTATTCCCACCTGTTCACTGAATATTTTAGGATCTTGGACAACCATTTTCACTCCTTTATCAGGATGAGATTTACCAAGCTTACACAGTAAAAGCTAAGCTCAGATCAGGTTGGGGTGGAAGACTGGAATGCCCAGTGACAAATGAGAGCTTCAACTCTGTTGGCTGATAGTGGACACTAAATGTAAGGCTGAGCTGTGGTAAGGAGAGTTTGAGACTATTTCAGTCCTCAAGGCAACTGACGTTATTCAGAGACAAAGTGCACACATAGTCTTTGAGAAAAGGAAGCCGACTGTATGTTGGTTATGTCTAAGCACATAACACCAGCAACATACACTTAGCACAAAGACATGCACTAGATCAGTTTTTCCAAGACAGCAATTAGATGAATAATTTTGAAAACTTAAAGGTCTCAGAAGATGATGGGATGTATTTGAGGTCATTCTAATTAAGCTAAGCATGTTTTTTATATTCTTCTAAAAATTTGTAAGGAAAGCCAAGCTCTATTTTTCTTACCATAAAAAGAATAACCACAAAGGAAATCTGGTGTGAAAATAATCCCAAACATATTTTTTTTAACAAAACATCTGTTTCATATATCTGGGGTTTAGTTGAGAAAAATGATACTTGTAGGATATTAGAAACGAAACAGTTATATCACATAGCCAAAATTTATTCTGAAATGAGACTGTGTAGCATTTAAAAAATAAAAAATATAATAGAGTTCAAAATTTGCCATTTTATATTAACAAAAGACATGTTGTTTTTTCTTATTTAAAAACATCACTAAAAATGCAGAAACTGTATCATCATCAGTGACAGTATCATGAAATGTAAAAACACTCTTCTGTGTGTACCATTGCCCTAGGTATTACACAGAGTTAAACATGGGAGCTCACTTGGGTGCTTAATACAAAACCATACTACATATACCTGGGTGTACAGGTGATTCCATATAAAGGAATTAATATGACACTTGTCTGATATGAATAAAATCCTGAGTAATAATATCAATATTTTGTATAAGAAGAAGGGAAATTGTATATCCAGGTAGGATGATGTGTCAAAGAAATTTGCATATTAAAACGACACCAAAAGGAAGTTTCTATCATGAGGATATTTTGGAAACTGATCAATTATTCTGAATAATTTAATTATCATTATTATAATATTAGTAAATAATAAGAAAGCATTTTTTAGATGGAACTATATTTACTATGCTATCGTAATTTCTTATTTTACAGTTATCTTTGCCTGAAATAAATAATAAAACTATAAAAATAAGTAAATGTACAATAAAAACGTTAAATGGAAAGGTAGCCCAAGATGAAAACTGATTTATCATCCATTGCAGGACAAGGGTAGACGACAGAGATGAATACCAAACAATTCAAAGCCACCCTGACCTGCTTCCTGCCAGCCTTATTCAACAGTAATATATACACAGCAAATACTTCTATCCTGTTTAAAAGATGGGAAAACTGAGACACAAATATTTAAATATTTTACTCAAGACAAATAAGAAAATAAGTGATCCACATGAAGAAAGTGTTGAAGTTTTTCAATCCTTTAGCTTAGGTCATGCTGCCCTTGTAAATGTTTATAATTTATCTTTGAGGGCTTTTCAAATAGTACCAAGTATAGAGGAGCTCATATTGTTTAAGTTAGCATTTCCATAACAGCTATCTAATGTAAAACACAAGTACTTCTTTTCAAAGTTTTAAGTTGTATCAGAGAAAACCTGATGATAGAGTTCTGAATATTTGTTGATTGACAGGTACAATTACCAGAGTGGGTAACCTGGGGAAACAAATTGACTTCTGATTTTATTCTCATATGTTGTACATTCTCTGGACAGTTTTTATGGTCCATAGGAGCTGAGCTAGAAATATCTGGCATTGCTAAACATGAAAGCCAAGCTCACAGTGAGGTCTAGAGCTAAAGGAAGTGTAGGCAGGAAATGGAGAGTCTCTGAGTCATGTCACGGGAATGTATAGCTAGTGAGCTTTGATAACATTCAGCTACACACTGTTGATTTTGGATGATTTGTTATGGGAAACCTATGTAGATTCCTTACCATTTGGGGTGCATTTCTTTTTATGTTTCCTACTGTGCTTAAGTGGTTTGTGCTAGTTATTTCTTTTTTTGGTATAGCAGCAGAGAAAACCTTGAAATTGTAAACTCTATAGACTGTGTCACTTAAGCCCTCTGTTTGGTAGTTGTCCTAAGGGGCCAACTGGTCACCCTTATTTTGCTAACCATAAGGAAAAAGAAGCCAAGGCCTTCATTTCAATAAAAAAGCTACTTTGCTCAAGCCTCCATCTAGTTTTACCGGGATTACAATCCTATCAGCCAATCCTGTCCTGTTGACCATTGTTCTATGTCCAGCTCCCTTCTCGCTGGTAGTAGACAATGACCCAATGCAATGCGTCAAAATTAAACTGAGGGAGCTAATGAAGGCCAAGGGAGGCAGAGCAGGAGTGCCTTAAACTCTGGTGGCTCTGTCTGTAAGTTCTTTCCATGCACTCTGACACTGGCCTTCTCAGGGCTGTACCTGCTCAGTTCCCCGTGACCTGGCTCCTGCACACCTTCCCATTAGACCCTGTTCTTCCAAGGATTAGTTCATTTATTCGACTAGACAAGTCTGTATGTAAGGCATGCTGAATACCAAGTACTATCCTAAGGGCTGGGGATACAACAGTAAAAACAAAATATCTGCCCTTCTATTACTTACCCTAGTGGGGTGAGAAAAAAAAATAAAGTTAACTTAAATATATAATATGCTGAATGGCAATAAGGGCATTGGGAAAAGAAGAAAGAAAAAGTGAGAACGGGGACAAGGAGCTGGCAGGGGTGGAGAGCTTCGTTCTGGGTTGGTGGTTGGTGAATTCTGCTCTGAGGAGGTGGCATTGGCATCAACATGGGAAGGAAGTGTCTGCTGCTTCTACACCAAGGACTAGTGTTCCAGAAAAAGTGAAGCTCCTTCTGCTTTAGTTATGCAGGGACGTTTGATGTGCGCAGCTGACCCTGGTAGCCTTGTACCCTGGTAAATACAGCATCCACAATGTAGTTCTTTTGGGGTTTACGACTCTGTCTGCTGAGGGACCCATTCATGTGGCACCCCCTGCTAATTCTCTCATAGCCTCTTGCACTAAACCCCATCCTTTGACCTGGAATGCAACCAGCCACTGGCCACTTTCTGTGAATGTGATAGAAACTATGATTTGGGGGCTATGGGGTTAGATGCTAAGTAAATTCTAGATTTGGATTTTCTTGACTTTAATTTTTTCTATGATCAAATATGCACTTTGCAGTGTTCTATACAGTTAATAGCTAACTTTAAAAAATATCAATAAACTTTAATTTTAGAGCAATTTTAAGTTTAGAGAAAATTTGAGCAAAAAGCACCAGCAGTTCCCAGTACTCTCCACCTCGCTCCCACCCACAGCCTCCCGCTATTAGCAGTTTGCTTCAGTGTGCTACATTTGTTACAATTGATGAGCCAATAGCCACACACTATTATTAACAAAGGTCATCGTTTACAGTAGGTTCACCCTTGGTGTTGTACCATTCCCTGGGTTTTGATAAATGTGATACATCTGAGTTCACTCTGGGACTTTTGTGGGGGTGGGAGGAAAGTCGAAGGTGATGAATCAGGCCCAGCTCTACTCCATAGTGGTTTTGTGTTGGCATCTAAGAGTAGGTTCCACAGGGAGATTTTGCTGCAATAATGGATTTACATTTCCTAAAAGTCATGTGATCATGGTGAATTTTTCAGGTGTCCCACCCCATCCACACGCTTAATGTTCAGTCTCACTGGAAGCTGTGAGCTGCTTATAGGTACCTGTGTCCCTCAGGATCACAAACCTTATTTAATAGAAGAAGAACACCCCCAGAAAATGTATGAAGAGATCCTGTTCCTTTGGTAGAACACTATTTATTTATTTATTTATTTATTTATTTATTTATTTATTTTTAATCTTCACCTGAGGATATCTTTCTGTTTATCTTCTGATAGAGTAGGAGGGACAGAGGGAGAGAAACATCGACGTGAAAGAGACACATGGACTGGTTGCCTCTCACACGACTTGACCAGGGCTAGGGACAAACTAAAACTGAGGTACGTGCCCTTGACCAGAATTGAACCCGCAACTCCTTGGTCTGCAGGCCGACGCTCTAACCACTGAGCAAAACTGGCCAGGGCTAGTAGGACATTTTGGAAGCAGGTTGGTGGAGTCAATGTGCGCAGGGTGCGTTCAGCGTTTGAGTGATGGTGGGGACATAAATCTGTCAGCATCAGTGATCTCATTAAAAAGGGGCAAATGATACTTAACTCAGCATCAATGAAGTAAACTGTATAAATACCTAGGTCCAGTGTGTAGACACTCAGTGAATGGTAACTATAGCATATCATCCAACTTTCATCATTTTCCCACCCAAACGGGTACTTGCTTTTAGGTTCCTCCAAAAATTCTCCTAGTACAATGGTTCTGCAACTTGATTCATAGGAATCCAGGGCTCCTAATTGGATTGTGTAGGATGAAATGCAAAGACAAAATGGGTTGGACTACAAACTTCCATTTTTGTAATTTATATTTTGGGGTTACAATGTAAAAATAATGTTTATAAATAACTTTCTATGAGAGGTTGCTTTTAGACAGTGATCCTTTAATGTTACTTCTAAGGCAGCAACACTGCCAAGGTACCACTTAAGCACCAAACTACAGTGACCGATCACCAATTACATATATCATACACTTCACACTCTACACTCGGCAATTTTTGCTAAATATTTCATTGGATTTAAAAAAGCAAAGCACTTGGGAAAATGGCGGCGAAGTGAATGGAGCGACACAGACCATCTCCCAAGACCAAACTGGATTTACAAGGAAAATAAAGGCAAATCGTCAGGAAAGGGCAGCCAAAAGACATCTTGGAGGACCACTTAACCAGAAACACCCACTCAATCCTGGTAGGCTTGCGAGGACGGGAGAGGGGACCAAGAACCTGGGGTCTGCAGTGGCCTGGGCAGGGGCCGGGGAACTCGGCTGGAAGTTACTGCTACCACCTCCCTTCCCACCCTGCAAGGGCCCTGGGAACTCTGTAGCCTGCTAAGCCCTCCGCTGGAGCCGCACAGACTCGCGGAGACCAGGGGACTCGGAGGGACCAGGGAACTCGGCGGGAAGTTAATCCTACCATCTCCCTTGCCACCCTGCAAGGGCCCTGGGAACTCTATAGCCAGCTAAACTCTCCGCTGGAGCCGCACAGACTCGCGGGACTAGGGAACCCGGTGGGAAGTTAATCCTACCATCTCCCTTGTCACCCTGCATGGGCCCTGGGAACTCTATAGCCAGCTAAACTCTCCGCTGGAGCCGCACAGACTCGCGGGACTAGGGAACCCGGTGGGAAGTTAATCCTACCATCTCCCTTGCCACCCTGCATGGGCCCTGGGAACTCTGCAGCTGGCTTAACACTCTCCGCTGGAGCAGCACCAGCCTACCGCGGGCCCCAGGGAACTCGGCGGGACCAGGGAACTCGGCAGGAAGTTAATCCTACAGTCTCCCATGCCACCCTGCATGGGCCCTAATAACTCTGTAGCCAGCTAAACTCTCGGCTGGAGCCACACAGACTCGCAGAGACCAGGGGACTTGGCGGGACCAGGGAACTCGGCAGGAAGTTCATCCTACCATCTCCCTTGCAACTCTGCATGGGCCCTGGGAACTCTGTAGCCTGCTAAGCTCTCGGCTGGAGCCGCACAGTCTCCCGAAGACCAGGGAACTCGGCAGGAAGTTAATCCTACCGCCTCCCTTGCCACCCTGCATGGGCCCTGGGAACTCTATAGCCTGCTAAACTCTCGGCTGAGGCCCACAGACTCGCGGGCACCCGGGGACTCGGAGGGACCAGGGAACTCAGCGGGAAATTACTCCCACCGCTTCCCTTGTCACCCTGCATGGGCCCTGGGAACGCTGTAGCCTGCTAAGCTCTCGGGTGGAGCCACACAGACTCCCGGAGAACAGGGGACTTGGCGGGATTAAAGTGGGTCCTCCCTGGTGCATTCAAACCCAGGAGAGGGAGCCACAAACAGCAGAACACCAACACCCACTGGGAAAACTTGGCAGACTCCAAATCCCTCTGTGATAACCAAAATGGTGGGAAACAGAAACAAAAGCCAAATGAAAGAAGAACAAGAGACCTCTACAGAAGATGAAATAAATGAGGTGCAGTTAAGCAAGTTAACAGAACTAGAATTTAGAGCCATGATGTTGCGGAAGCTCAACAGCATGTGTAAGGACATGAGCAACATGAGTAAAGACATAGAAATGTTGAAAATAAACCAGCTGGAAATGAAAAACCAACAGGAAGAAATGAAGAATGACATATCAGAAATGAAAAACACACTGGAAGGTCTAAAAAGCAGAGTAGGGGAAGCTGAGGACCGGATCAGTGAATTAGAAGACAGGCTAGAAGAAATCAACTAATCAGAAAACCAAAAGGAAAAAAAAAAAGATTAAAAAACAGGAAGAGAGCTTAAGAGAACTGTGGGACAACTGGAAACGGAATAATATTCGTATCATAGGAGTCCCTGAAGAAGAAGAAAGTAAGCGAGGGCTAGAGAATATATTCAAAGAAATAGTGACAGAAAACTTCCCTAATTTGGTGAAGGAAGAAGGCATTCAAGTTCAAGAAGCTCAGAGAGCCCCAAGTAAGAAGAACCCAAACAGGCCCACAGCAAGACACATAGTAATCAAACTGCCAAAAATTAAAGACAAAGAGAGAATCCTAAAAGCAGCAAGAGATAAGCAACAGGTTACCTACAAAGGAAACCCCATAAGGCTCTCAGCTGACTTTTCACAAGAAACACTACAGGCTAGAAGGGAATGGCATGAAGTAATCAAGGTCATGAAAAACAAGGATCTGAATCCAAGACTACTCTACCCAGCAAGGCTATCATTCAAAGTAGAAGGTCAAATAAAGAGCTTTTCAGACAAAAAAAGTCTAAGGGAATACATTAGCACCAAACCAGCACTGCAAGAAATGTTAAAAGGACTGCTGTAATTACCAGGAGAAATGGGAAGGAAAATAGAACCACACTAAACAAAAATGGCAATAAATAAGTACATATCAATAACCACCTTAAATGTAAATGGACTGAATGCTCCCATAAAAAGACACAGAGTAGCTGATTGGATAAGAAAGCATGACTCATCTATATGTTGTTTAAAAGAGACCCACCTCACAACAAAAGACTCACATAGATTGAAGGTGAAGGGATGGAAAAAAATCTTTCAAGCAAATGGAAAAGAAAAAAAAGCTGGGGTAGCAATACTTATATCTGATAAAATAGACTTCAGATTGAAGGCCATAACTAGAGACAAAGAAGGCCACTACATAATATTGAAAGGATCTATCCAACAGGAAGATATAACCTTGATAAACGTATATGCACCTAATATAGGAGCACCAAAGATTTAATAGATATCTACAGAGAACTACACCCCAAAACTACAGAATTCACATTCTTCTCAAGTGCACATGGAACATTCTCAAAGATAGACCACATGTTAGGGCACAAACTAAGTCTCTACAAGTTCAAGAAGACTGAAATTATAACAAGCATCTTCTCAGACCACAATGGTATGAAACTAGAAATCAATTGCAAGAAGAACATACAAAGACATTTTAACCCATGGAAGCTAACTAGAATGTTATCAAACAATGAATGGCTTACCGAGGAGATCAAGGAAGAAATCAAAAACTTCCTGGAAACCAATGAAAATGAGGACACAACAATACAAAATCTATGGGATGCAGTGAAAGCAGTTCTGAGAGGGAAGTTCATAGCACTACAGGCCTACCTCAAAAAAGAAGAAAAATCTCTAATAGACTACCTAACCTCACAACTTAAAGAGCTAGAGAGTAAACAAAAAGAAAACCCCAGAGCAAGTAGAAGGAAAGAAATAGTAAGGATCAGAGCAGAAATAAACGACATAGAGACCAAAAAAACAATTTAGAGGATCAATAAAACAAAGAGCTGGTTTTTCGAAAAGATAAACAAGATTGATGGAACCTTAGCTAGACTCACCAAGAAACAAAGAGAGAGAGAACCCAAATACATAAAATCAGAAATGAAAGAGGAGAGATAACAACTGACACCACAGAAATACAAAAGATCGTTAACAACTACTATGAACAATTATACGGCAACAAATTCGAAAATCGAAGCGAAATGGACAAATTTCTAGAAACACATAGTCTCCCAAAACTGGATCAGGAAGAGATTGAAAACTTGAACAGACCAATAACAACAGAAGAAATTGAAGATGTAATCAAGACTCTTCCAGCAAACAAAAGCCCAGGCCAGGATGGCTTCACGGGGGAGTTTTACCGAACATTCAAAGAAGAACTAATACCCATTCTCCTCAAACTATTTCAAAAAATTCAAGAAGAAGGAAGACTTCCAAACTCATTTTATGAAGCCAGCATAATTCTAATTCCAAAACCAGAAAATGACACAACAAAGAAAGAAAACTACAGGCCAATATCCCTGATGAACATAGATGCCAAAATCCTGAACAAAATACTAGCAAATCGAATCCAGCAATAAACCAGAAAAATTATCCACCATGACCAAGTGGGATTCATCCCAGGGATGCAAGGCTGGTACAATATTCACAAATTCATAAATGTGATACACCACATAAATAAAATGAAGAATAAAAACCACATGATCATATCAATAGATGCTGAAAAAGCCTTCAACAAAATCCAGCATCCATTTCTGATAAAAATGCTCAGCAGTGTGGGAATGGAGGGATCATATCTAGACATAATAAAAGCCATATATGAAAGACCTACAGCCAACATCATACTCAATGGGCAAAAACTAAAGGCATTTCCCTTAAGAACAGGAACAAGGCAAGTATGCCCACTTTCGCCATTCCTATTTAACATAGTACTGGAAGTCTTAGCCACAGCAATCAGACAGGAAGAAAAAATAAAAGGGATCCAAATTGGAAAAGAGGAAGTGAAACTGTCATTATTCGCAGATGACATGATACTGTACATAGAAAACCCCAAAGACTCCACCAAAAGTTTACTAGACTTAATAAATGAATTTGGCAAAGTAGCAGGATACAAAATTAACGTCAAGAAATCGATGGCATTCTTATACACCAATGATGAACTCATAGAAAGAGAAACTAAGCAAACAATCCCATTTACCATTGCGGCAAAAAAGTTAAGATACCTAGGAATAAACTTAACCAAAGAAATAAAGGACCTATTCGCAGAAAACTACAAGTCTTTGAAAAAAGAAATAGAGCAAGATATTAAAAAGTGGAAGCACATACCCTGTTCATGGATTGGGAGAATTAACATCATTAAAATGTCCATATTATCCAAAGCAATATATAGATTCAACGCAATCCCCATCAAAATACCAATGGCATACTTCACAGAATTAGAACAATTAATTCAAAAGTTCATATGGAACCAAAAAAGGCCTCGAATAGCCACAGCAATCTTGAAAAGGAAGAACAAAGTTGGAGGGATCACAATACCAGATTTCAGGTTATACTACAAAGCCACTATAATCAAAACAGCCTGGTACTGGCACAAGAACAGGTATATAGACCAGTGGAACAGAACAGAGAACCCAGAAATGGACCCAAGGCAATATGCTCAATTAATATTTGACAAAGGTGGCAAGAGCATACAGTGGAGTAAGGACAGCCTCTTTAATAAATGGTGCTGGGAAAATTGGACAGCTACTTGCCGAAAAATGAAACTAGACCACCAACTTACACCCTACACCAAAATAAACTCAAAATGGATAAAAGACTTAAATGTTACTCATGAATCCATAAAAATCCTAGAGGAGACTGTGGGCAACAAAATCTCAGACATCATACGCAGCAGAATTTTTACTGACACATCACCTAAGGCAATAGAAACAAAGGAGAAAATGAACACATGGGACTACATCAAACTCAAAAGCTTCTGCACAGCGAAAGATACAATCATCAAAACGGAAAGGCTACCCACTGTATGGGAGAGCATAATTGCCAATGATATATCAGATAAGGGGTTAATTTCCAATACATATAGAGTGCTCATACAACTCCACAAAAGGAAGACAAAGAATCCAATTAAAAAATGGGCAGAGGAACGAAATAGACACCTCTCCAAACAGGACATACAAATGGCTAAGAAACATATGAAGAAATGCTCATCATCACTAATCATCATAGAGATGCAAATCAAAACAACAATGAGGTATCACCTCACACCTGTCAGAATGGCCGCCATCAACAAATCATCAAACAACAAGTGTTGGCGAGGGTGTGGAGAAAAGGGGACTCTAGTACACTGCTGGTGGGAATGCAGACTGGTGCAGCCACTATGGAAAACAATATGGTGTCACCTCAAAAAATTAAAAATTGATCTTCCATTTGACCCAGTGATCCCACTTCTAGGAATATACCCTAAGAAGCATAAAACACCAATAAGAAAGAATATATGTACCCCCATCTTTGTAGCAGCACTATTTACAATCGCTAAGATCTGGAAACAGCCCAAGTGCCCATCAGTAGACGAATGGATCAAAAAGCCGTGGTACATATACACAATGGAGTACTATGCAGCGGTAAGAAAGAAAGATCTCTTATCCTTTGAGACGACATGGAGGGACCTGGAAAGTATCATCCTAAGTGAAACAAGCCAAACAGAGAAAGACAAATTTCATATGATCTCACTGATTTGTGGAATATAATGAACATAACAGTTTGAGGAATGGGGTAGTCCCAGAGACGCAGAAGTGGGGTACAGACTGACAATCCCCTAAGGAGTGGGGAGGTGGGGGAGGGATGAACCACAGAACTTATATGCATGTATGCATGAACAGTGGACATGGACAACAATCTGGGGAAGGGGCAGGGATGGGAGGGGAGGGGGGAATCAGTGGGGGGGGAAAGGAGAATCATCTGTAACAAAAATTAATCAATAAAAAAATAAAATAAAATAAAATAAAAAATAAATAAAAAAGCAAAGCAGCCCGACTGGTGTGGCTCAGTGGTGGAGCATCAACCCCTGCACCAAGAGGTTGCATGGGGGGCATGCAGGAGGTGGAGTCGATGTTCTCTCTTATCGATGTTTCTCTCTCCCTCTCCCTTCTTCTCTCTCTAAAATCAATAAAGAACAAAAAATTTTTAAAATAAATAAAGCAAAGCAAACAAAAAACTGTAATTTCTCCAGTAGCGTATTGGCCTGTCCTAATAAATTGTTTCAGACTTCTCAGATCTTAGGCAATCAAATCATTAAGGCCTCTGATTCCATATTAATGTCTCCTAAGTTGACTCAACCTTCTCTCATTTATTTATTCAAAAGTATTTGTTGCCCTGGCCAGTTTGGCCCAGCGGTTAGAGCGTCGGCCTGCGGCCCAGAGAGACCCGGGTTCAGTTCCCGCTAAGGGCATGTACCTCAGTTGCAGTTTGTCCCCGGCCCTGGTTGGTCGTGTGAGTGGCAGCCACTCGATGTGTCCCTTTCATGTCAATGTTTCTCTCTCTCTCTCTCTCTCTCTCTTCCTCTTTCTCCCTCGCACTCTATCTGAACAAAAAATGGAAAAATGTTCTTGGGTGAGGATAAAAAAAAAAGTATTTGTTGAGTTCCTTGTAGTGCCAAGCACCAGGAATACAATGAAGAAGTGAGTTTTCATTTTACGTCGGCACTTTTTCCAAGTTTGTTTCCCTTTCACCTGTTGAACTCAGCTTAGAATTTTCATTTTAATCTTTTACTCTAAACAGGCTGCCTATCTGCCACTGAAAAATTCTTCAATGTCATAAGCATGTCACATAGCCATGTGACATATTGAATACCTACTAGCATCCTTCAATGCATGACAAAATGAGTTCCCCAGAGCAAAATGAACATGTGGAATTCCTTAACACAAAAAACACAAACTTTTGAAATAAGGTTGCAAACTATTGCCATTAAAGTCAATTATAATTAAAGTTAAATTATAATTTATATATCAGATAAATTTTTCATTGTTATTTAAAAATTATTTGAAAGTTTAAAAGAATGTGTTTAAATGAGTAATATTGTTATTTTACAGTACATCTATTCCTTGCTTAATGCAAAGTTTCTTATTAAACTCCAAGTTATAGATTCATTTGGTTTTGTTAGCAATGTTACAATTTTGAAAATGACTGAAAATTATTTTTATCCCCCAAAGAGAAGAATATCATAGTTCACAGTTTTGGTCTGATAATTCTCTGAGAATCCTCATGCGAATAATGAAAACATTATAGCAAAGTGAGCAGAGATGAAAAAGAAAAGTTGAAGTTATTTGCCCCATGATCTATGGCTGTTTCTTAAATTTTTTTTGTAATCCCCACCTGTGGACATATTTTTATTGATTTGAGAGAGAGAGAGAGGACACTGATCACACCCACACACCCCAGCTGGGGACCGACCTGCAGCCTGGGTGTGTGCCCCGACCGGGAACCAAACCGAGACCTTTAGTGTACGGGGCCACGCGCCAACCCGCTGAGCCCCACTGGCCAGGGCCATAGCTGCTTCCTGAACTTTTTATGTGTTAAGTTGCTTTTGTTTGGATTAATAAAATTAGCACATTCAATTTTGGACCTAGAAGAAGCAGAATAAGTATATTATTTGGAACTTTCAGCCAAACTCTACTTCAAGCATTTTTTTTTTTTTTTTTTTTTTTTTTTTATGTAAAGGGAAGTTTAAATAGGTAAACTGTTTTCAGATTATCCTATTTTGATCTTGATTGAAGTTGAAAGAAATAAAAGGAACATTTAATTTCTCTACATCATTTATTATTAAAAATTGGTCACAAGAAGAAAATGAACAATAATATGTCTTCTTAGCTTTTATTGTGTAAAATTATGGAAATATCTTAATATTTTTTTTGCACGTGCCTGTAGTGGGAAGCGAACCCAGGACTCTCTGGTCTGCAGGCCGATACTCCAACCACTGAGCCAAACTGGCCACGGCCAAATACCTGAATATTAAACCATTAAATTATTTTTAGTTTGCTTTACCAAGAGATACATTTTGATAACATCCTCAGAAGACTTAATTACAGTGAATTGCCTTATGGAAGTTTAAAGGTTAATTGACTACATAGGTATTATATACATTGATGTTTAGTTTTCTCAATTGAGATCTTTTTTTTGTTTGCAATTCTAATTAATTGATTAGTAATTGATCAGAGGAAGAAAACCAATATGAAAAAGAGATGTGAATATATTTGAAAGATATTTATCAGCTGTGATCAATCAGACACGGTGAGAGATTGGAGGATGGAACAGGCCAGGATGACACCCAGCGCTCTCCCTGACTGGGACACAGTAGGGAGACCTGTCCAGTCAGCACAGATGCATTCAACTCGAGATGTACAAAATTTAAAGGTTTTTAGAGTTAACCCGGTGAGATGATTATTGGGCAATTAAATATCAGTCTGAAATACAGGTGGAGAGTATTTAAGAAAGCATGACCTAAACTTTTAAATAAGTGTTAACACGAATCCTGTGTGATCACAGCACAGAGTGAGTAACTCTGCGACCAGGTACCAGAGAGGCCACTCAAAGAAGGTGGCGTTTGAGTGTAAAGGACAGGAGGGATCAGTGGGTCGGAAGAAGGAAAGGATATTTCAGGTCGAGGCGATTTTATGAGCAAAGATCTAAAAGCTTGAAAGTGCTTGATGTTATCAGGAAGTGTCTGGTTGTAGAAAAAGCAAAGAATTCATGAAGAAAGATAATGGAGGTTGAAGTCAAAAAGAAAGATTACAGCCAAGCACTGAAACCTTTAAATCTTATTTTACAGAATTTTCATTCTATTCTCCAGGGACAGCTGGGATCCTCTGAGAGTTTTTGAAGAGGAAAGAACCAGATATTAGATATGAGATGTTACAGACATAGAAGTAATTGGGTTTGGTGGCTGAATTTATACGGGATTGTTCAGGGAGGTTAAGTTGCCCAAAGTCACAGAGCTTGTGAGTGGAAAACACGGTAGACAGAGACTGATACCATACTTTGTAAAAGTCATTGTTTTCATAATGAATGGTTATTCCTGGCTAATAATTTTCGAAAAATGCTTTTGTTCGGATAACTGGTTCCCTCCCAGCAAAGTCAGACTTTCAGTGGTGTAACACAGCAGGCAGCACGGCTGATGTGGAGGAAATCTTTCCCAGGTCAACACTACACGTATCTGACTTCAGCCGAAAGGGTCAGGGTGGGCGCTGTTTGAACGCGGGGCTTCCCTTTCTGGCAGGCAGGACCCCGGCGGCTCGAGAAGGCACTGTGCATTTTGGAGGAAGAGCAGCTGTGAGGAGGTGAAGAAAGTGTCGGCAAATAAACTGTAGAAGACATAAGTCAGGCAAGTTATGTACCTGGAACAAAGGCTGATGAGGAAAGATGGAGAGAGCAGCAGCATGCAGGAGAGAAAGCATTGTGAGCTTCCACCTGAGCGGCTACTGGTCTTCTGGTTCCCTCCCACCTTAGCTCTTTTACTTCTGTGGCCAGGCAACCGGATCTGCACTGCAAAGTCCATTCGCCTTCTGTTAGTGGCCTTGAGGTCACTTTCGGATTCTTTGTGTCTAATTCCCAAATCAAGCACACGAAACGTCTTTCCCTACAGCTGATGTAGGTCAGGATTGGTCTTCAGGTGTGGGGGGAATCATTGAGGAACACTTTGGTCTTGGAACACACTGACTGAGGCTCATCGGTAGCACTCTGAACAGCACACTTTCTACGTTCTGCATTTTAGTAGTTCCAACTCACCAAAATATACCTGATAATTAACTTGTCTTCTTTTAGCCGACTGTGACCCTTGTCTTCTTCTCCCAGCTTGGCATGGGCCTTGTCTGTAGCAATGGTACCTTAGCCCTGGCTGGTTTGGCTCAGCGGTTAGAGCGTCGGCCCACTGACCAGAGAGTCCCGGGTTCAGTTCAGCTAAGGGCACGTACCTTGGCTGCAGTTCATCCTTGGCCCCTGTCGGGGTCGTGTGGGTGGCAATCGGTCGATGTGTGTGTGTGTCTCTCTGTCCCTCCCACTCTATCTGAAGATAAATGCAAAAGAATGTCCTCAGGTGAGGATAAAAAAAATAGCACCTTATATTTGTATAGACATTTTTGCAATTCAAAGTGATTGCATATCCATTACCTCAATTGATCTCATTTGAAGTGATTAATGAAAATTCTGAACCATTAGAGGGTCTATTTTTGAGCCCTTTTTCAGGAAATTAGTGAAACTCAGCCCTTTTTACATTACACTCAATACAGTAAAAGAAATTTTCCAGGACTGGAATTTGCTTTATAATTTATGTTGCTCTCCTTTCAAAACATTAATTCTTATTTCTCTTCTAATTAATTTATGTCAACAAAGCATTCTTTTTTTAAATGTTTTAGGACTAAATATTGCAGGTGTGTTTTAATGACATAATTTTTTAATTTCCTGGTGCTTTTTATGAACGTCAGAAATATTTTTAGTACAAATGTTTTGTTTTTAAAACTGGCCTTGTTACCAGAAGCAGGGAGGGGTGGTCTTCATCCCCAGCCATTGCTAGTGGGGGTGGATTTCTTGTGATATCCTGAGAAAAAGGGTTTTCTGAGACCCGCACGGGAGGATGCAGTACGGTAGAAAGCTTTATTTCTGTGGAATTAAATCCCTGAGTTTCCAAAATCTCATTCCCTTTGTCCCGTCTCAGAAGAAATGTAGCTGGGGCTTTAGCAGAGCTAAAATCAGAGCCAGTGTTCAGAGCTTCCATTCCATGTCTGCAAATTCCGATCCAGCATCAGGCTGGTTTAGTTTGTGCTTCCCTGTGGCAGTCCATCGGTCCATTGCAGGTGGGGTCCGCAGGACCTCATGGAGGAAACACGAGTGGACACAAGGAAGAAGAACTGGGAGAGCCCCATGAGCCAAACGGAACCAAGAACGCGAGCGCACTTGTTTAGATCAGGGATTCCTAAATTTTCACAGCTTGCAGTGGCCAATGATCTCTGTTCCCAGGTGTGACTGACAGGCAAGCACCTTCCCTTTGCCACCCAACGGTACTGGGCATGTGTCTGTCTTCACTTTGTTGGGTCCCTTCCCCCAGTGTTTTACTGGGAACAGGCTGGTGATTCTCTAACTAGTGAAAAGTTGCAGTTTCCTGGTGAAGCTGCCAAATGACATGCCTATGATGTCTGGCCTTCCCTTTGCTCCTTCCCTACGATTAATAACTAGCTAATTCAATGGCATCAGTCTCCCCTGAAGGCATCTTGTGACATCATGAATCTTCCACTTTGGTAATTAAAAATGCTTTTGAGTTTCAGAAGAACTAAACAGTAATAAAAGTATTAGGCATCTGCTTATTTTAGTTATTCATGTAATTTAAGGCTATCTGAATATATTTCCACTAATTGCATTTGCAATTTACCAAGTAGTAGTTTGGGAGGAAATATTCTTAGGTTTAATTTACAAATTTCTTATAATTCATTTTAAGTAATAGGTATCAGTTTGGTATGTAACTCTGCCATTTTCTACTTTCTGTATCTCAGTGGTTTACTTATATTCATATTAGATATCAGCTAGGAGTCTTGAATGGTAAAAAGAAAGAAAGCCAGGCTTGTAGGAAAGTGTTTCCTTAAATTGATTTGAGGGATAATCTCAGATGTTGAAATTGATCTTAAATTTCTATTTTAAGTATTATCTATGATGCTACATTAGTTTTAGTTCTTGAATTTTTTTCTTTCCCGACTTACACCCTCACAATTGGAAATGACTGCATCCTAATTTTATGTGAAATATGGGACTTGCCATATTGGAATATGTTTTCAATAATTATTTTCACCCTTTATGTATTCTAAAACACCAAAATGGTCTTTATTTAGGTAAATGTCTCATTTTATTTCGTTTTCATAAAGAAAACCATATACTTTACATATAACTATAATTTGTAGTAATTTTTGAACATTCTGCGATATGGCCAATATGGATTATCAGTTATTTTCAAGCCCTGTTTTCTTTCTCTTCTCCTCCACCTCCTCCTTTACCTTCTCCCCCCACCCCCATTGCTCACTTATTTACCTGGCCCCGACACCTAGTATATCTGTCATGCTTTAATTTTAATTGGCTTCTGAGGTCACCTTGCCTGGACCAGACAGTTTTAGGAGAACAACAACAGTTCTAGATTTTCATCCACAGATGAAATTCATTTCCAAATTAAATTATTATCGAAGATTTCTAGGTAGTCCTGGTTGATTCTGGATCATTAGTGAGGCCTCCAGCTAACTCCCAAGGACTTTACAACCTTGACTGACATCAGGATCCTGTGACTTTCCTGCCAGGGAGGAGTCCATGAGGGCAGTTCTGTAAGGAAGTGCATTGTGATGACTGTACGAATCCAAATCCAGCCCCGAATCAGAGTGGTGGTCAGGGGTCTCCTTAAATCAATGTGTACCCTTTGCTCAGCTTTGAGGTTATAATTTTCCTCTTTCCAATATAATTTTCTACTTGTTTCCCATCTGCTTAATAAAAAATATATTTTTTTAATGCAAGGTAGTCTGAGAAATTTTGTCTGAAACCTTTCTTTGTTAGATTATGGCAAGACTTTAAACTTGATTATTTGCATTATATATTTGTCTGGTGTGTGAAACAGAGAAAGTTAAAAATATAAAGTTTTCCTTAACCAAGTCTCCATAAACTTTCCTTAGTCATCACAGTAGAAGATGCATTCATATACTATATTAAATTTATCTTTGATAATTATTTATCAACATTAATAATGTTTATTTTCCAATTTTAGTCATGTGTGTTATCAATAATCATAAAAATCTAGAAGAAATTTTTAACTTAGAGTCATATTGTTACAAGACCATCTTAATAATTAGAAATCTGACCTGGTCAGTGTGGCTCAGTGGATTGAGCGCTGTCCCATGGACTGAGAGGTCCCGGTTCAATTCCCGGTCAGGGCACATGCCCGGGTTGTGGGCCCAATCCCCAGTGGGGGGCATGCAGGAGGCGGTCAGTCGATGTTCTCTCTCATTGATGTTTTTATCTCTCTCTCCCTCTCCCTTCCTTTCTCACTAAAATCAATAAAGAAAAAAAATTTTTTTAAGTTGCAAATGGTAATATTCATTATTAGTATAATTAATTATTAGTATATTATAGTCATTCTGTTTTTATTAACTTCTTCTCATCTACTATGTGGTTATGTCTTGGTACAATTCATATAGGAAAGGTAGGATTAATGCTTGGTTGTTTCCTTTTATTTACCACTTTTCAAAATAATGTCTTTGTCTACCAGCATCCTCTCCTGGTGACCCCTTAATTGTTATTGTTTTTGGTGCCATTAACAACTCGTGGATTTAAACATATATGATATTGTTTTTAATATGTTATTTTCTCAAAATTTTCCATCCTTGGTCAGTGGGAGCTTTTTGAAGTTGGCTCTTGGTTCTTTCGACACAACCCTAGTAATTTTTGATAGTTTTCTTGCTTTCTGGTGTAACAAGTTCCTTCAGGCTTATTGTAAACCTTTTCTGCTCCAAACCTGAAACCAGCCATTTCTCCAACGACTCACTTTTCATGCAGTCAAAAGGGTGCTAGAAGCAGTTAATATTCATTTTTGCAAATCACTGAAACTTGCTCTTCTCTGTATGTTAGCAACTGGAGATAGAGTTAACTTCATTTATTTTATTTGATTTTATTATTTTCTCGCTTTCTTTTTTTTTAAGTTTAGTATTGTTCTATAATTCTGTAAGATATTCATGGTTTTAAACTCTATGTAAGAGGAGTCCTATCCCTATTCTTTCCACCCTATTTTCTTCCCCCTTCAATAGAGAATTATTTCCAATAATTGTAGATGATCCTTCCATTGTCAGTTTAAAGTTATATATATTTATAATATGAACACCTACATATGTAAGATATATATACACACACGTATATATATTTACATATAATACACATATAATATGTGTATGTCTCCTTAACTATAGCATAATTATACACTTCTTTTTCCCTGTTTGCTTTTTTCATTTATCCGTGTATCCTTGAATTAATCCCATAGTGGTACATAGAAATATTCTTTTTTTTTTTTATCCTCACCCGAGGATATTTTTCCATTTTTTTTAGATAGAGTGGGAGGGAGAGAGAGAGAGAGAGAAACATCGATGTGAAGGGACACATCGAGTGGCTGCCACCCGCACGACTAACCAGGGCCAGGGACAAACTGCAACCGAAGTACGTGCCCTTAGCGGGAACCGAACCCGGGTCTCTCTGGACCGCAGGCCAACGCTCTAACCACTGAGCAAAACCGGCCAGGGCTAGAAATATTCTTTATTTCATTTTTTAATATCATAATACCTCATGGCATTGATGTATCATAATTCATTCAAACAATTCCTTAATGATGTACATTTGAGTGTTTTTCATCTTCAGATTTACAAATAACGCTCTAACACAATATATAGGATAGAACAAAAGAAAGTTTACAGTTGTGAGTATGCAAAACAGAGTTTATTCTTTTATTATCATGTAGTATGTATTGTATCATTTTCCATATAAACCTTCTTTTGCCTCTCCCTGTACATCTGTCTTTTCTTTTTCTTTTTGGTACTGTAACCTAGGAAATGCAACTTTTTCCATTTTTGCCTGAATATCTTCCAGAGAGGTGAAATAAATGGATGTCTAGGTCCAAGGACAAATACATAGGTAGTTTTTCCAGATGTGCCCTACTGCCCTTCATAAGGTCCTGCCATGTCTGCGTCCCTGTCTGCAGTGTGTGCGGTGCCTCTTTCTCTTGCCAACAGAAATGCTGTTGACCTTTTGAAGTTGTACTAATCTAACAGGTGAGGAATAGAACTTTAATGTTGTTTTAATATGAATTTTTCTTATTATGAGAAAGGGTAATCATCTTTGCATATGATTAAAAACACTGTGAGCTCAGCCAGTGTGTACCAAGCGGTCGCCAGTTCCATTGCCAGTCAGAGTACATGCCCAGGTTGTGGGCCGATCCCCAATGTGGGGTATGCAGGAGGCGGCCAGTTGATGTTCTCGCTCATCAATGTTTCTATCTCTCTCCTTCTCCCTTCCTCTCTCTCTAATAAATAAATAAATAAAAATAAATTAAATTAAATAAAAACATGGTGAGTCACTTTTCTATGAATAATGTGTCCATTTTTATAGCCCATTTTTCTATAGGTTCTTGAGTTGTTTTTTCTCTGCTTTAGAAGCTTTTTATATATTCAGATATTAACCCTTTGAATATGATATACTGCAAATATTTTCCCCCAATTTTTCACTGAACCTTTTATTTTACTTCATTTTATTTATTTTTAAGTAGGGGAAGGTAGAAATCAAATTGTTTTGAAATTTTGATTCCATTGGACACATTGAAAAGAGTGATGTCACAAATTTATTATAAAAGTATAATATTTACACTATACTGGACTTATATACTTCACTGCTGTTTAAATGCATATTGAAAATTTTAGATACCAACTTAAAAAAGTATCAATTAAAAAAAAATTATTTTGCCCAGCTGGTGTGGCTCAGTGGTTGAGCATCGACCCATGCACCAAGAAGTCGCTGGTTTGATTCCTGGTCAGGGCACATGCCCAGGTTGTGGGCCCAATCCCCAGTGGGGGCATGCAGGAGGCAGCCAATCGATGTTCTCTCTCATCGATGTTTCTATTTCTTTCTCCTTCTCCCTTTCTCTCTCTCAAATCAATAAAGAAAAAAAAAAACTTTTTAAAAATTATTTTAGGAAGTCTCTGAAGAAGTCCCTGAAGAACATTTGATGGTTTTAGGTCTTCCTGAGTAATTTCAGTATTTTCTCACCTACAAAAAAAACAGCCTGGGCAGTTATCAGGAAAGATTATTTGACTTTGTAGTCTGAAAAGTTTAAGTCTAAACTCTGCTAGTCACTACAGGCAACTTATTCTTTGAGCCTCAGTTTCATCATATACAATATATGGAAACAATAACATACCTCCCACGTAGGGTTGTTGTGAAGATTAAGTGATAATGTCAGTGTGTCTAAAATATAGTAGACCATAAATATTTTCATACTGCTTAGATTGTTAATAAAATGAAGGCATAGTTTGCCTTACTAGACAATCATTTATCTAGGATCATATTCCTTGTCTGATTTTTCTGCTTTCTTTCCACAGCTTGCAATAAATAAATGAATGAATGAATGAATGAATGAATAAATAAATAAATGCAGAAGCAATTGAATGTTGGTATGACAATGGTAGGAATGCTATTCATTCATTTAATAATATGCATCCATGTATATTGTGTATATCAGGCACTATGCTAAGTAGAGAAATTCAAAGGTAGGATATGATCCCACCCTCACAGAGGTCTCTGTGAACTCAGGAGGCTACTACGTGCTGTTTTTGCTATGAGAGAGTTATACACACATTGGCACTGGAACACAGAGCTCTTAGTTCAACTTGAGATAGTCAAGAAAGTTTCCTGCCCGGCCAGTGTGGCTCAGTGGTTGAACATCAACCCATGCATCAAGAGGTCACCAGTTCGATTCCTGGTTAGGTCACATGCCCAGGTTGTGGGCCAAATTCTGATTGTGGGGCATGCAGGAGGCAGCCAATAGATGTTCTCCCTCATCGATGTTTCTCTTTCTTTCTCCGTCTCCCTTCCTCTCTGTAAAATCAATAAAGAGAAAAAATGGCAGTGGTGTGAATGGAAGCCACACAGACATTCTCCCAGGACCAAACAGGAATTACAACTGAAATAAAGACAAATCTTCAGAAGGAAAGCAACAGAAAAGCAGCAGGAAAGGACCATATAACCAGAGACACTGGTAGGATTGCAGAGGAGCAAGAGAGGGTGGGCTGGGAGCACATGGACAAAAGCGGTCTTAGCTGTGAGCAACACGCTCAAGGTTACAATCCCAAGCTGGCTCCACGGCACAGAAGCCCAGGACAGAGCACTAGATTGGCTACAGCCACTCACCTTGGGCTCTGGCAGAGGGAGGGAAGACTGGACTGGAACTCTGTGGGGACACCTGGGATTTGGAGGGTGCTCATTGATTTTGCTGGGTCGTGACCACAAAGGACAGTGGACAGCTTGCTCCGTCCTTGAGTGGGGAAAAGCAGCAGCACCTCCCTCGGGGATTCAATCCCACCAAAGTGAGCCATAGAAATGCAAATTGAGGATCATTTACAAACAGCATCTGCTCCACCCTCTGGAAATACTCTTACACAGAATATCTGAGGGCTACATCCTGAGTAACTGAGACTAATAGCCTCCAGGCAAAAAGCCAGAGGATAACTGAACGTTTCCTGGGCTTGCAAATCTACCCAGGAAAGTAAGACTTGACAGTGGTGTTTAACGTGGGCCCTTCCATGCTCATCCAAACCCAGTAGAGAGGGCCACAAACAGCAGAACACCAACAACCACAGGGAAAATTTGGCAGGCTCCAAAACCCACTAAGATAGCCAAAATAGTGAAACAAATCCAAAATGAAAGAACAAGAGAACTCTACTGAAGATGAATTAAATGAAATGCAGTTAAGCAAATTTTCAGAGGTAGAGTTCAGAGCCATGATCTTGAAGAAATTCAACAGCATGAGTAAGGACATCAACACCATGAGTAAAGATATAGAAATGTGGAAAATCAACCAACTGGAAATGAAAAACGACCAAGAAGAAATGAAGAATGACATAGCAGAAATTAAGAACACATTGGAAGGACTAACCATCAGAGTAGAGGAAGCTGAGGACTGGATTAATGAATTAGAAGACAGGGTAGGAAAAATCAAACGATCAGGAAACCAAAAGGAAAAAACAATTAAAAAGCAGGAAGACAGCTCAAGAGAACTGCGAGACAACTGGAAACATAATAACATTTGCATCATAGGACCTCTCAAAGAAGAAAATGAGCAAGGGTTAGAAAATATATTTGAAGAAACAGTGACAGAAAACATTCCTAACTTGGTGAAGGAAGAAAGTATTCAAGTTCAAGAAGCACAGAGAGCCCCAAGTAAAAAGAACCCAAACAGGCCCACACCAAGACACATAGTAATTAAAATGCCAAAAATTAAACACAAAGAGAGAATCCTAAAGGCAGCAAGAGATAAGCAACAGGTTACCTATAAAGGAACCCCCATAAGGCTATCATCTGACTTCTCAACAGAACCACTACAGGCCAGAAGGGAATTGCATGAAATAATCAAGGTCATGAAAAACAAGTATCTGAATCCAATGCTACTCTATCCAGCAAGGCTATCATTCCAATGAAAAGCTTCCCAGACCAAAAAAAAAAAAGGCTAAGGGAATACATTCGCACCAAACCAGCACTGGAAGAAACATTAAAAAGACTGCTGTAATTAGTAGAAAAAATAGGAAGATATACTCACATTAAACAAAAATGGCAATAAATAAGTATATAACAATAATCACCTTAAATGTACATGGTTTGAATGCTCCCATAAAAAGACACAGAGTAGCTGACTGGATAAGAAAACATGACTCACATATGTGTGGTTTACAAGAGACCCACCTCAACAAAAGACTCACATAGGTTGAAAGTAAAGGGATGGAAAAATCTTCCAAGCAAATGGAAAGGAAAAAAAGCTGGGGTAGCAATATTCGTATCTGATAAATTATATTTCAAAATAAAGGTCATAACTAGAGACAAAAAAGGCCACTACATAATATTGAAAGGATCTATTCAACAGGAAGATATAACCTTGGTAAACATATATTCACCCAATATAGAAGCACCAAAATATATTTAAAATCTTCTGAAGGACTTCAAAAGAGAAATCCACAGCAATACAATCATAGCAGGGGACTTCAACACCCTGCTGACATCACTGGATAGATCAGTTAGACAAAAAATTAACAAGGAAAGAGAGAATCTAAATGAAGTGCTAGATCAAATGGATTTAATAGATATCTACAGCCCTGGCCGGTTTGGCTCAGCGGTTGGAGCGTCGGCCTGCGGTCCGGAGAGACCCGGGTTCGGTTCCCGCTAAGGGCACGTACTTCGGTTGCAGTTTGTCCCCGGCCCTGGTTGGTCGTGCGGGTGGCAGCCACTCGATGTGTCCCTTCACGTCGATGTTTCTCTCTCTCTCTCCCTTCCTCTCTCTCCCTCCCACTCTATCGGTACAAAAAATGGAAAAATATCCTCGGGTGAGGATAAAAAAAAAAAAAAATAGATATCTACAGAGAACTACACACCAAAACTGCAGAATTCACATTCTTCTCAAGTGCACATGGGACATTCGCAAAGATTGACCACAAGTTAGGGCACAAACCAAGTCTCTACAAGTTCAAGAAGATTGAAATCATATTAAGCATCTTCTCAGATCACAATGGTATGAAACTAGAAATTAATTGTAACAAGAACATGCAAAGACAGTTGAAAACATGGAGTCTAAATAGCATGTTATTAAACAATGAATGGATTACCATGGAGATCAAGGAAAAAATTAAAAACTTCCTGGAAACCAATGAAAATGAACATACAACAAAACAAAATCTATGGGATGCAGTGAAAGCAGTTCTGAGAAGGAAGTTCATAGCAATACAGGCCTACCTCAAGAAGCAAGAAAAATTTCTAATTGACTAACGTCACAACTTAAAGAACTAGAAAGCAAACAAAAAGAAAAACCCAGAGCAAGCAGAAGGAAGGAAATAGTAAAGATCAGAGCAGAAATAAATGACATAGAGACCAAAAAAACAATTCAAAGGATCAATGAAACAAAGAGTTGGTTTTTTGAAAAGATAAACAAGATTGATGGACCCTTAGCTAGACTTACCAAAAATACAGAAAAGAGAAAGAATCCAAATATACAGAATCAGAAATGAAAGAGGAGAAATAATAACTGACACCACAGAAATAGAAGTATTGTTAACAAATATTATGAACAATTATATGGCAACAAATTGGACAATCTAAGAGAAATGAATAAATTTCTAAAAGCACTTAGTCTCCCAAAACTGAAAGAGATAGAAAACTTGAACAGACCAATAACAATGAAGGAAGTTGAAGATGTAATCAAGAATCTCCCAGCAGCCCTGGCCGGTTTGGCTCAGTGATTAGAGCGTCTGCCTGCGGTCCGGAGAGACCCGGGTTCGGTTCCCGCTAAGGGCATGTACCTCGGTTGCAGTTTGTCCCCGGCCCTGGTTGGTCATGCGGGTGGCAGCCACTCAATGTGTCCCTTTCCCATCGATGTTTCCCTCTCTCTCTCTTCATCTCTCTCCTTCCCACACTGTCTGTACAAAAAATGGAAAAATGTCCTTGGACAAGGATAAAAAAAAAAGAATCTCCCAGCAAACAAAAGCCCAGGTCTGGACAGCTTCATGGGGAAGTTTTACCAAGCATTCAAAGAAGAACTAACACCAATTCTCCTCAAACTATTCTTTAAAATTCAAGAAGAAGGAAGTCTTCCAAACTCGTTTTATGAGGCCAGCATAATTCTAATTCAAAAACCAGAAAAAGACATAACAAAAAAATAAAATAAAATCCTATGGCCAATATCCCTGATGAACATAAATGCCAAAATTTTTAACAAAATACTAGCAAATGGAATCCAGCCATACATCAAAAAATTATTCACCATAATCAAGTGAGATTCATCCCAGGGATGCAAGTCTGGTACAATATTCTCAAATCAATAAATGTGATATACCACATAAACAAAAGGAAAGATAAAAATCAAATGATCATATCAATAGATGCTGAAAAAGCATTCAAAAAAATCCAGCACCCATTTCTGATAAAAACACTCAGCAATGTGGGAATAGAGGAATCACATCTTGACATAATGAAGGCCACATATGAAAAACCTACAGCCACCATCATACTCAAAGAACAAAAACTAAAAGCATTTCCCTTAAGAACAGGAACAAGATAGGGATGCCCACTTTCGCCACTCTTATTTAACATAGTACTGGAAGTCTTAGCCACAGCAATCAGACAGGAAAAAATAAAAATGAAAGGGATTCATATTGGTAAGGAGGAAGTGAAACTGTCATTATTTGCTAATGACATGATATTGTACATAGAAAACCCCAAAGACTCCATCAAAAATCTAGTAGACTTAATAAATGAATTTGGCAAAGTAGGAGGATACAAAATTAATGTCAAGAAATTGATGGCATTCTTATACTCCAATGATGAACTCACAGAAAGAGAAACTAAAAACCAATCCCATTTACCATTGTGCCAAAAAAATTAAGATACCTAGGAATAAACTTAACCAAAGAAGTAAAGAAACTATTTGCAGAAAACTACAGGTCATTGACCAAAGAAATAGAGGAAGATATAAAAAACGTGGAAGCACATACCTTGTTCATGGATTGGAAGAATTAACATCATTAAAATGTCTATATTACGCAAAGCAATCTATAGATTCAATGCAATCTCCATCAAAATACCAATGCCATATTTTACAGAACCAGAACAAACACTTCAAAAATTCATATGAAATAAAAAAAAGACTCTGCATAGTCACAGCAATCTTGAAAAAGAAGGACGAAGTAGGCGGGATCACAATACCAGATATCAGGTTATACTGCAAAGCCACTGTAAACAAAACAGCCTGGTACTGGACCAAGAACAGGCATATAGACCAGTGGAACAGAACAGAGAACCCAGAAATGGACCCATGGCAATATGCTCAATTAATATTTGACAAAGGTGACAAGAGCATATAATGAAGTTAAGATAACCTCCTGAATAAATGGTGTTGGGAAAATTGGACAGCTATATGCAAAAAAATAAAATAAAAAAAATAAAAAAACTAGACCATCAACTTACACCATAAACAAGAATAAACTTAAAATGGATAAAAGACTTAAATGTGACTCATGAATCCGTAAAAATTCTAGAAGAAAATGTAGGCAACAAAATTTCAGACATTATACGCAGCAGAATTTTCACTGATACATCACCTAAGGCAACAGAAACAAAGGAGAAAATGAACACATGGGACCACATCAAACTCAAAAGATTCTGCACAGCAAATGAAACAACCATCAAAATGGAAAGGCTACCCACTGTATGGGAAAACATAATTGACAATGATTAATCAGATAAGGGGATAATTTTCAAAATATATAGAGAGTGCTCATACAACTCAACAAAAGGAAGACAAAGAACCCAATTAAGAATTGGGCAGAGGAACTAAATAGACACCTCTCCAAACATGACATACAAATGGCCAAGAGACATATGAAGAAATGCTCAGTCACTAATCATCAGAGAGATGCAAATTAAAATAACAATGATGCATCATCTCACACCTGCCAGAATGGCCGCCATCAACAAAGCATCAAACAAGTGTTGGCGAGGGTGTGGAGAAAAGGGGACTCTAGTACACTGCTGGCGGGAATGCAGACTAGTGCAGCCACTATGGAAATCACTATGGTGTTACCTCAAAAAATTAAAAATTGAACTGCCATTTGATCCAGTGATCCCACTTCTAGGAATATACCCTAAGAAGCCTGAAACACCAATCAGAAAGAATATATGTACCCCCATGTTCATAGCAGCACTATTTACAATAGCTAAGATCTGGAAACAGCCCAAATGTCCATCAGTAGACAAATGGATAAAAAAGTTGTGGTACATAGACACAATGGAGTACTACGCAGCGGTAAGAAAGAAAGATCTCTTATCCTTTGAGACGACTTGGAGGGACCTGGAGAATATTATCTAAGTGAAACAAGTCAGGCAGAGAAAGACAAATATCATATGATCTCACTTACTTGTGGAATATAATGAACATAACAGTCCGAAGAACAGTTTAGTCCCAGAGATGTGGAAGTAGGGTACAGACTGGCAATCCCCAGTAGTGGGGGGGGCAGTAAACTACAGAACTTATATGCATGTGCACATAACCAATGGACATGAACAACAAAGGTGGGGACGGGGCAGGGAGGGAGGGGGAGGTGGATGTCAATGGGAGAAAAAAGAGAAACATTTGTAACAAAAATTAATTAATTAATTAATTAATTTTAAGAAAGAAAATAAATAAAATCAATAAGGAAAAAATTGTTTTAATAAAATAAAAATAGCCCTGGCCATTTTGGCTCAGCGGTTAGAGCGTCGGCCTGCGGTCCGGAGAGACCCGGGTTCGGTTCCCGCTAAGGGCACGTACTTCGGTTGCAGTTTGTCCCCGGCCCTGGTTGGTCGTGCGGGTGGCAGCCACTTGATGTGTCCCTTCACGTCGATGTTTCTCACTCTCTCTCCCCTCCTCTCTCTCCCTCCCACTCTATCTGTACAAAAAAAAAAAAAATGGAAAAAATATCCTCGGGTGAGGATAAATAAATAAATAAATAAATAAATAAATAAATAAATAAAATAAAAATAAAGTTTCCCATTCGTATATAGTAATGACAAGGTACAGTACACCGGAGAAATAGAAGTTAGCATGATGAGGAAGACACACTAGGGGGAGGAAACAGGTGAGCAAACATTCAAGGGTGAAAGAGCCTGGAAGCCCGCAGCCAGGTCTTGGAGGGAAGGCCAGGCATGACCCAGGAGCTGGGATTTGCTGAAGTTCAGTCAGCAACAAAGTGTCATCAGCAGACTTGTGTGGTTCAGTGATCGCTTGGGCCACGTCGTGAAGAGTTCTTTGGAAAGGAAACCACACACAAGGCTTTTATGGTCATTCATTTACTCATCCATGCAGCTGTTGAACAATTGTTCCTTGAGGTCCTACATGTTCCAAGTTTATGCTAGCCACTGAGCAGTAACATGACAAAAACCTGAACTAAGGCATTGACAGGATAGTCAACAATTTGTTGATCATCAGCGGACAGGGATGGAGTAGGTGTTGGGGGAAGTACAGCAAGAGGACGGAATTCTAGCTTGTGTGTCTGGATTGATTATTTTTAAAGAGGAATTTCTCTGGTCCCTTTGGTTTTAAAAAATTTGATGAAGTGTCATATGCACTCCAATGAAAACATATATTTTGTAAATGTCCATATTGGCACACCCTCACATACCTTGATATAATTCAGTATGCCCACACGATCAGCTTCCTGATCTACGATCAGAACTTTACCAGTCCCCAGAAGTTCTCGTTCATGTTCCCTTTCAGTTGCTAACATTCCCCAACTTCTAACATTTGTTTTCTGTTAATATGTTTTGTGTTTTGGCTTTTTAAATAAATACTTGTGTCAACTTCTTTCACTTAGCCTTATTTTTAGTTCTTTGTGCTGTGTATTATTCTGTTGTGTGCATATAGCAGGTTTTATTTGTCCATTCTACTGTAGATGGATATTTGTAGTTTTTCATTTGGGGGCTACTACAAGATCTTTACTGCACATATGTATGCATTTCTTTCCCTTTTTTTTTTTATCCTCACTGGAGGACATTTTTTCATTTTTTGTTCAGACAGAGTGGGAGGAAGAGACAGAGAGAGAGAAACATCGACGTGAAAGGGACACATCGAGTAGCTGCCTCTTGAATGACCCAACCAGGGCCGGGGACAAACCGCAACCGAGGCACGCTCCCTTAGCGGAAACCGAACCCGGGTCTCTCTGGACTGTAGGCCAATGCCGTAACCGCTGAGCCAAACTGGCCAGAGCTATGTATGTATTTCTGAATCCTCCTTGAAGTGGAGTTGGTAGGTCATAGTCTGTACAGATTCCGTTTTGGCAGATTCTGCTGAAGAGGTTCTGCTGGTGGTTGTACCCATTTGCACTGAGCAGCTCACCAAAATATGTTTGCATTGTCAGTCTTTTTAAGTCTAGACAATCTGTTGCGTTTGCCATGGTATTATACTGTGGTTTTCATTTCCATTTCCTTGCTGACCAGCAGTATTGAGCATAAGTGAATATGTTTATTGGCAATGTGGAGATTCTTCTTTGTGTCTCTTCAAGGATTTTGTTATTTTTTCTTTTGATGTGTAAGATATATGTTAATATTTTTTCATATATAAAATAAATATATGTATTTACAAAATGTGTTTGTATCTTCTCCCATTCTATGGACTAACATTTTATTCTTGATGTATTTGGTAAAGTTTTTAATTTTACTACAACCCAATTTATTTTTCTTTTATGCTGAATGCCTTTTCTCTCCTACGTAAGAAAGTGTTACTTCCTAAAGGCCATGAAGATGTTCTTTTATATTTTCCTATAAAATCTTTATTATTTTATATTAATATTTATAATCTATTAAAATTAGATTTTTTAATGTATATTCCCTCCAATTACTAAAAATATTTCCTGCTTTACAATGGAGAGATTCGGTTTTATTTTTTTTCATTCATTGAAGGCAGGCCATACCTGAGTGGGTGTAGTGGGATTAAAGGGAGAAGAGAAATGTGGCAGGTTTAAGACCTTTCACATTTCATCTCTTCAGTGAATGCTTTTCCAACAGTTCTGCCCAAAGTGTTTTCTCTCTTTTGAAATTTGATGGCACTTAGTGTCTATATCAGAGCCTCCGACACATTTTCACACTGTGGCACTTAGGGAAAAATAGATGTTCTTGAAGCATTGTGGGTTGTGTTAATGAGGTTTCTCATACCTGGAAGAAACCACTGGGGCTTTAGCTACTCACACCTACTGCTGGCCAGAGGGGCTGAGGGGAGCAAGATCTTGGCACACCTACAACCCATCCATGGCACGCCTGGGAGAACGCTCTGCTTTGTACCATTAATTTCAAGTTTGTTTTCTTTTCATGTAACAAATTGTTGTATAATGAATTGTCCAGTGCTTCTAAAACTTTAGCACTCATCCTGATCACCTGAGAGGCTTATTAAAATACCATTTTCTGAGCTCCAGCCCCAGAGATTTTGGTTCAGTATATCTGGGGTGGGACTGAGACTTCCCATTTCCAGCAAACTTCCGTTGATGTGATGTTGCGGATCCAGGGACCACACTTTGAGAAGCACTGCCTAACCCTCCTAACTCTTAGCCTAGAGCCTTTATACATGGTTAGATTGCAGTGTCTTTTGATTGTTGACCATTTAAATAAGTCAATGAAAAATGAAAAAAAAAACATAACTTACTTGTTCTTTTTTTTTTTTTTTTCCCTCACCCGAGGACATTTTTCCATTTTTTGTTCAGATAGAGCCGGGGGGAGAGAGAGAAAGAGAAACATCGATGTGAAGGGATACATCGAGTGGCTGCCACCCGCACGACCAACCAGGGCTGGGGACAAACTGCAACCGAGGTACATGCCCTTAGCGGGAACTGAACCCGGGTCTCTCTGTACCGCAGGCCGACACTCCAACCGCTGAGCCAAACCAGCCACGGCATAACTTACTTGTTCTTAAGGATTCGGTGCAAATACTCTTCAGTGAAGCAGCCTCTTCCTTTCAAAGTATATTCAACCTTCTCTTCCTCTATATTGTTGTTGAAACATACACACATGTTCATTGGTATAGTTAGCACCTTCTACTTTAATAATGGCTCACAAGTATGTCTTAAAATATGCACTTTGGAGTCAGTCAAATGTGGCTTCAAATGTGAGTTCTAACACTTAATTAGCTCTATAAAAGGAAGAAAATCAACAGCTCTGAGTGTTCCTTATTTTAAAAAATATAGATAATATTACCAATTCTGAACTTTGTATTACATAGGGGCTTGTGGTAGAGCCTTAATAAGTGATATTATTATAAATGATATACTATGTATAAAATATTATAAACATTCTGGACACTAGACCTATTTCCCCAAGCCAGGATATTATCCTACTCATTTTTGTATCTCTTGTGTCTGGCATTGTGCCTAGTATACACTTGATAAATGATGAATCAACAAGCCAACCAGCAAGTTCAAGGACACCTCTGAATCATAAGTATTTTAGGCCTCATGTTTTTCAAAACCTATATGTTCATTTCCGTGTATGTTTATGGAGAAATCACCCAAAGGTAGATTCCCTGAGGCCATGTCAGACCCTTTCGGGGAACCTGAGCTGCCTATATTTGGGGTAGACTGGCTTCTCCACTTCCTTTGAACCAGGAAGAAGCCAAAGATATTCTAAAAATCTAGACAATTCCCTTGGCCAAGACTAAATTTGACCCCAGGTCTATGGACAAACCACAGGGTGAATAATAGTTTGTCTACACACATTCTCTTTAACGTTAGAGCAGCTCCGCAGTGAAGGGCCTCAGGTCCCATCTTTGTATACACACGATTCCACACCATCCTAAATCAGTTAGGAAGTTGAATTGCTGAGGGCTTTTCCTGGGTGGTGGTGTATGGTTTAGTCGTTAGTATCAAGCAATAGAACTGCACTGAGTTACACAGCAGCATCAGTGTATGTCAGTAGTTCTCAGCTGGGCGATTTCACTCCCTGCCTCCCACCCCCACTGAAGACGGGTGGTGGTGTCTGGAGATGTTTTGAGTTGTCCCAAGTTGGGCAATGGTGAGGAGTATATGGGGGAGGGGGCATTTAGTTGGTAGAGACCAGGGATGCTGCTAGATTCTACAGTGCACAGGACAGTTCCCCACCTTCCCATCACCACTATAACAAAGAATGTTCAAGTCCCAAATGTCAGTAAGGTCAGGGTTGGGAATTTCGGGCATGTTTTTCTTTTTTACAGTTGGATTTTGGAAAAATAATCATAAACTGATGACAGAGTACTCAATTAAAAGGGCTTGCTATGAAAAGTAAACAGACAAATAAAAATGGTGAATCAACAAGCCAACCACCCTCTTGATAGTAAAGATAGAAAAGAAAGGCACCATCTGTTTAACATTTGATGAAAGGTGAGTATAATATATAATTTTCTTCAGCAGATTTTTATTTTAGAAGTGAATTCATATATTTAGATATTGTATCTTTCTCTGAATAAATGACCTTATATATAGCATCTATAATGAAAGAACATTCTTTCTATGTAGATAAGTTCATTTCCTATTCCAGCTATGTAGAAAATAGTAAACGTAGCCCAGCCATTGTGGCTCCGTGGTTGGGCATCAACCCATGCACCGAGGTCACTGGTTCAATTTCTGGTCAGGGCACATGCCCAGGTTGTGGGCCAGAACCCCAATGAGGGACATGCAGGAGGCAGCCAATTGACGTTGTCTCTCATCAATGTTTCTATCTCTCTCTCCCTCTCCCTTTATTGATTTTAGAGAAAGAGGAAGGGAAAGAGATAGAAACATCAATGTGAGAGAAATATCAATTGGCTGCCTCCTGCACTCTGCCTACTGGGGATTGAACCTGCAACCCCAGCCATGTGCCCTGACCAGAAATGGAACTAGGACCTCTCAGTCCATGGGATGAGGCTCAATTCACTGAGCCACACTGGCCAGACAGCAATGACTTTTTAAAAAATCAATAGTGGAAAGGAAACATAGTGAAGGCCTTGGCCAGGAAGTTACCATATCTCTTCTGTTCTCATCTCATTGGTGAGAGTTACCCACACAGAGAGCAAGGAACAGATGATTGCTAAATATACCAGAAATGTCAATGGATTAACTGGATGGAGGGAGCAGGAAGACATAAAAGCTAAAAATAAAAATGTTTCAAACACCTGTAGAGTTATCAGCATCTTTAATATAAATTGGGCACACAGGAGGGTAACTAAGATGGGAAGAGAAACTATGAATTCTGATTTAGAATACTGAATTCGATGTCTAAAAGAAGACCCACTCGGGAGAATCTTTCAGGGGTTTGGAGATGTAGGATTAGAGCTGGAAGGAAGATGATGGATTCTTTGGGAGTCATTCACATAAAACCAGTGGTTATATCCCTGTGAACAAAAGCAGTTGCCGAAAAGGACGCATCCATTTTAACTTCCCTTGTTTCTGCCAGTTTCGCTCTAGTATTGCTTAAGTAGCAAAAGCTGATAACTAATTAGACTTTTCCAAAAGGCGACTAAAGTGTCAAGATCTTAATGACCATCCCCTTGAGCAGCAATTCAAAGAGGCCCTCGACCCAGAGATTGAGGAGGTCCAAACATGTAATTCATACATAGTATCAAATGTATTTACCATCTATAAAATGAATATAATAATAAAATCTACCTAATGAAGTTGTTGTGAAGATTAAAGGAGATGGTACAGTAAAGTGTCTATCTAAGTGCCTGGCACATGGTAAGTTCTCCCATCCTACATGCCTGCTTCCAAATGGCTTAGCCTAAATATGCAACCCAAAGACATCCAGCCTGAGAAAGATTGAAGAAGTGCCCTCGTGTTGCACTTAGGCAACCCCCACTTCAGTGTCAACCCCCAACATAGGTGCTTCAAATTGTCTACCAAATAGTGAGTGTCAGTAGATTTCTTTCCTGTTCAGTGTCCTCTTGGAAAATAAGAGGATCTGTTACCCACCATTACACTAATTTTGCGCTTAGGAAAATATTTATTTTAATGTTGCTATTATAGAGACCAGAGGTCAGGAAAAAGTGCCAAGTACGTGTTTCCCTTTTGGATTACCTTAAATTTGTGTTTAGGAATTTCTGAGTTCACAGAAGCTTTCTTCGGGCTCCTAAAGTAATCTGTATTTATGTTGCATTTTCTGCTTTGAAAGCAATTTAGAAACATCAACTAATTATATCATACTATGCTACTTTTCTAGGTTAGTTTGTTTGTTTCTTGGGGTTTTTGTTTATGGTTACTATTTTCACTAGGAGATTTTCACACAACTTCTATCCAGCCTTTAACTTTTATGCAATAATTAGTATGCAAACACATTAAAGCTTATGAGATATTAAAGTATAAATAAATAGTAAGCACATTCATTTTATAGATGTAATGTTGACACTGCAAGTCTGAAAATACTTTATAATTACTTGCTAGGAGTATAGGGGAATTTTATTCAAATTTTTTTCAAACTATCAACTATATTAACCTAACTGCTTACAGTAATCTGGTTATGGTAGCACCACGTTATACATGTCTATATTTCCTTAGGAAAGATAATGTGTAATATATAGAGTATTTTGACAGATTTTGTTTTCCAACCAACCTGGAATATATCTGTAGTGTAGCACATGTCATTTCTTCAAGTAAGCCAGTTGGTGTGCTGCAGAGTGAGAAGGAGTGAGTGGTCTACATTCAGATCAGAGGGGCCAGGTCCTGTGGGTTCCATCCTGAGTGCAACGGGAAGCCATTGGAAGGCTCTTGGGCAGTGAGGAGAAACAAGTAGACATAGATTTCAGGTAACTCTTGGGGGATGAATGACAGGAATGTAAAATGGAAGCAAGAAGACCAACGAGGAGACTAGTGTAGTTCCACAACAGATTATGGTAATGGGTAGAAATAAAGAAAAAAAGAAGGTAGTAAAAATAAGGATAGAAGAGGAAAAGTGGGAATATTAGGGAAAGTAGAGTTGACATTGGATAGATGAAATGAGGGAAAGAGAAGAATTGAGGATAATTCCCCAGTTTTTGGCTTGAGGCTGTGCTCTTGCAGAGAAGGGGAAGAGCCAAGGTTGTGATGAGTACCTGTAATCTGACTTCCAAGCTAGACCAGGAGGTTCTCGCAGACAGGTACCATAGCACCAGAAGTATTCAACACATCGTAGGTGTTCAGCACATTTTTAAATGGATGAGAAATATGTAGTTAGCATTGTTCTAAAGCAGCGTGAGATGAGCGCGGGGCTGCAGTATTCGGTGATGGCCTGGAGGGCAGGGTGCCTGGGACAGATGCCCCCCAGCTGTGGGCTGTGCTGCTTTTGATCAGTTTTGGAGGAATATATACATATTTATAGATGACTTGTTGGAAAAGTGAGAATACTTTGTGCGTCATTTAACATGTCTTATAGCTTTAGCCATAAACATTTTTAAAATTATTATTGAAATGTTCAAATATAGACAAAACTATAGAGACTAGTATAATAAAACCCCATGCATCGATCCCACTGCTTCCGTAATTACCAGCAAACTAGTTTGGTTTCGTCAGTGTTTTTGTCTAGTCCCTTTCCAGCTTATTTTGAAGGAAATCCCAGACAACACCATTTGACTGGCCTATGCCTTCGAATACGTTGTTGCCATGCGGACATTTGATTCCCAGAAGTGATCAAACAACAGCTCCATCAGGCTGCATCGGGAGCCCGCAGCGTAACATGCGCCTGCACACATTTCTGTTGCCCTGCTTTGCCCCTCCAGGCCCGGGTCACATCCCCTGCTTCTCCGACTGCTACCGTAGTACGTTCTCCACAGCTGGTTCCTTGGCACCGAGAGAGACTTGAAAAACATGTACTTAAATTTATTCACCAAATATATATATTGAGCGTTTACTGAGAGTAAGGCACCCCACTAGGCACTGTGAGAGGCATTCCTGCCCTCCGAGAATTTAAAATACCGAAGGGTAAAGGAGTATGCAGCTTAATAAAATGGTGTGTGATCTCTAAGGTTAAATGAATGGTATAAAAAAAATATTCCAAGAATTGGGAAGGGGGCTATTTTCCGGTCAGAATGAGCAGGACAGATACCAGGGCGGAGGAAGGATTGAAGGAAATCTTTAAGGAATGTTGAGGTTGCTCGTGTGGACTTCACCCGTGAAGAGGAGAGCGAGGCCAGCACAGGTCCCGAGGCGGGAGGCAGCTGGACAGGGATGGGTGGGGGAGCAGACGGGGCAGAGGGCAGGGTTTGGGAAGGAGAAGAACACCGTCCTAGATAGAAGTAGCATTCCAGTTTCTCTCTCTTTGTTGTGGTTGTGTTTAAAATAGAAAGAAAAACTTGGAGAGAAAAGTAAATGGCAGAGCAAGTTACGTGGAGACCACTGCTTATCAAACTGTCCTGACTTTGACAGAGGATGGACGTGTTCTCTAAATAATATACTTAATTCTTGTCCTCCTTGTCTCTACATAGTACACCTATTCTAGGTTTTAAATTTTACATAAAGATGTACAGGATAGGTTTATAGTTATTCATATGGAAAATAATATAATAGTTAATAATAATACAAGAATAAACTGTGTTTTGCATACTCGCAACTGTACACCCACTTTTGCCCCATCATTTATATTGTGACAAATAAAAACAAAGAGCAAGCGGTATTACAAATGCAAATATTTCAGCTCCATCTTGAGGAGCCTGCAAAACTCATTCTAATGTAGAAGCCTAAACTATACCATAATTTTATAAAAACCCATAATAAGAAAGAATATTGTTACAAACCAGCAGGTATAAATAATACTTCAGATTCCTGACAAAAATACCCTAAGAAGCCTGTACTACTGTACAAGAGGGAAAAATCTGAAACAAAATTCCATGTGTCCAGTCAGATTTCAGAGTCCCACTGAGGGGCCGTGAATCTAGCTGCGCGGAGCCTGGATTCCATCCTCCGTGAAATGTGGGCACAGCACTGGCCGCCTCACGCAGCCGGCGTGACACCGGGCGGCAGACCCCAGTGCCAACGTGGCACCCCTAACACAGAGCAGGCGCTCAGCGTATCTTCTCCAGGAATTTACAAGAGATATGTACCTGGCGTTTTCATTTCTGTTTTAAAATAAATGATTTTTTAAGTCAGCTTTATTGCATTATATTAACATAAGATAATATGCACATATTGAAAGTATATACTTTGATCAGTTTTAACATGTACACACTCAGGTCCATCATGGTGACCAAGGTAAGGACCATAGTTTCCCGGAGCCCCTCGGTAATCTCTCCTTCATTACCCTCATCCCAGGCAACAGCTGACCCACTGTGTGTCACTGCGGTGGTTTGCATTTTCTAGAATGGTAAAGACAACATTATGTAACATGTGCTTCTTTTTGTCTAGCTTGTTTCACTTAGCCTAATTACCTTGAGATTTATCTATGCTGCTACAGGCAAGGAGGGTTCCTTCCTGTTTACTGCTGACAGTATTCCATTGTATGGTTATCCACACATCGCCTCTTGGAGCAGACTAAAACCATCAGTGTAAAAATGACTGTTTTGGTTTAGTGTAAAAAAATAGTGTCCTTTGTTTTTACTTTTCTACTTTTATTTTTTGACTTTAAATAATTGTTTATTTTTCAATTACAATTGACACACAATATTAGATTAGCTTCAGGTATAGAACTGTGATTAGACATCATATAACTTACTAACTGATCATCTGATAAATCATGTACCCATCTGACACCATTCATAGTTATCATGATATTATTGACTATATTCCCTGTGCTGTACTTTACATCCTGTGACTACTCTGTAAATACCAGTTTGTACTTCTTAATTCCCTTTTCACCCATTCCTCCAGTCCCCTTCCCATCTGGCAACTGTCAGATGTTCTCTGTATCTATGACTGTTTCTGTTCTCTTTGTTCATTTATATTGTTTTTTATATTAAATCATTGATAGATATTTATTGTCATTTTATTATTCATATTTTTTATCCTTTTTTTTTTTTTTTTTAAGAAAATTGTTTAATATTCCATGTAATACTGGTTTGGTAGTGATGAACTCTAGCTTTTTCTTCACTTTGAATATTTCATGCCACCCCCTTGAGGCCTGCAAAGATTCTGTTGAGAAATCAGCTGAGAGTCCTATTGGGACTCCTTCGTGGGTGACTGACTGCTTTTCTCTTGGTTCTTTTAAGATTCTCTCTTTGTCTTTAACCTTTTGCATTTTAATTTTGATGTGTCTTGGTGTGGGCCTCTTTGGGTTCATCTTGTTTGGGACTCTCTGCATTTCCTGGACTTATATGTCTATTTCCATCACTAGGTTAGGGAAGATTTCTGTCATTTTTTCAAATAGGTTTTCAATTTCTTGCTCCCTCTCTTCTCCTTCTGGTACTCTCATGATGTGAATATTGGTGCACTTGAAGTTGTCCCAGAGGCTCCTTATATTATTCTCATTTTTCTGGATTCTTTTTGGCTGTTCTGATTGGGTGTTTTCTGCTTCCTTATCTTCCAAATCTCAGATTTGATCCTCTGCCTTTTCTACTCCACTACTGATTCCCAATAATGTATTCTTCATTTCAGTTAGTGTATTCTTCATTTCTGAGTGGTTCTTTTTATGTTTTTTTTTAGTTCCATTTTTATGTTTCCTGTCTCTTTGTTGAAGTTCTCACTTAGTTCATCTACTCTTCTCCTAAGTTTACTTAGTGTCCGCATAACCACTATTTTGAGTTCTGCGTCTGGTGGATTGCTTCTCTCCATTTTGTTTAGTTGGTCTGGAGTTTTGTTCTGTTCTTTCATTTGGAACAAGTTTCTTTGTCTCCTCGTTTTGGCTGCCTCCCTGTGTTTGTTTCTATGTATAGGTAGAGCTGCTATGTTCCGGACTTGGTAGAGTGGCCTTGTGTAGTAGTTGTGCTGGGGGTTCTGTGGCACAGCCTCCCCATTTATCCAAGCTGGGCACTCTAGGTGTGTCCTCCCTCCCCTGTGTGGGCTGTATACACCTTTGTGTTGTCATTGAGCCTTGATTGCTGTTGGCACATCAGTGGGAGGACCACTGTGGAGGGTCAGATGTGCAAGGGTTCACCCCACAGAGAAGGACTTACTTCAGCAGGGCTCTTGTGCCCAGTGACTATTCCCCTTGAGTGTGTCACTTGTGGAGGTTGTTGGGTGATGCTTTGATGTGGTCTGAAGCTGTCCACTGGGTGCGCTGGCCCTGGGGCATCCCAGGAGGTGTATGCCAAGGCCAGCCTCTGCCTATGTTCTGCCCAGAGACACCCAGCATGAGCTACAAAGCAGTCTGCAGATGGTTGCTACTTCTGCTGGGCTTGGAGGTTGCTCAGGAGAGACCAAGCTGGCAAGCAGAGCTGGCTGCCTCTTGTGCCCTGCCTGGGGCCACTTAGCAAGTGGTATGGGGTGTGCTGAGGCCAGATGCTGCTTGTTTGAGAAATTTTATGGAAGTCTGAAGCATGAGCCAAGACAGGCTGTCAGTATGGGAAAGCCATTGGAAGCAGCTTGGGTGGGCCCGCAGGTTGGGTGGGGCCCAGTCTCAGGAACTCACCAGGGCGGGGCAAACAGTGTGAGCCAGGTTGATGGAGACTCAGATACGGAGCCTGCCTGCTGGCTCTGTGCAGGAGGCTCAGCAGGGAACATGGCCTCTGCCAGGCTTCCGTCTGAGAGAAAACTCTGCCTCCAGCTCCTCTGGGGAGCCTGGTGTGGGGCGGGACCCCTTGCTCCTCAGGGGGGGCCTCTGCACCAAGATATCACTCCCAGTTTTTATTCACCACACGTGGGTGTGGTACCAGCCAGTTCTGCCCCTCCTCCCAGTATCCATATGGCTTCTTCTTTATACTCTTAGCTGTAGGACTTCCGTTCTAGATTTCGGGCAGTTCTGAATGATGGTTGTTCTGTAGTTCAGTTGTAGTTTTGATGTGGCTGTTGGAGGATGTGATGATACTGCGTTTGCCTACCCACCATCTTAACCAGAAACCTGTGTTCACCATTTTTAAAAGTTGAGTCAATCTAGAAAAAAACAAACATTTTAATGACTTTTATTTTTTAATTAGGGATAGGAAATGTTCTAATGGAGAAATGAGCCATGAGTTTTATTTTAAAAATAAAAGTGATACATTGTCAATTTTAAAAAATTTAAGAAATATGGAAAATAAGTAAAATGTTACCCTACTCCTGTAACTCCAAAACCACCTTCATTAATACTGCTGATTGTCATTCCATAAATCTCTCAACAAACAGATGAAAGACAGAAAGAAAAGTTTTATAAAGACACATTTGGGGATTCCACTTCCAGCTAAGATAGAATCATGGGAGCTAGATATACTCTTCGACTTGAAACATAAAAAGAAAAGATGGAATGTATGAAATAATTATTTTCGGAAATTGAGCGCCGTGCAGCACAGGACGGAGCCCTGGAAAAGGGGGAGCGAGCAAGGTGAGCCCTGTCATCGCCCGTTGGCTGCACGAGGCAATGGCTGGACCGTGATGCGGGCAGAGGGCACCCAGGCAGAGCCTGGCGAGCCCGGACTGTGGAGACAAGGCTGGGCCGCAAGGAGCCAGGGCAGCAGGAATTCAAGGCAGTTCAGAGGAGAGACAGCTTCAGAGAGAGACTTCTGGGACATGGGGGCTGTAGAGGATTCCCCACCCCCAGTTCACAGCTGAGAACTAATCAGCACCTGTAGGTGAAGAAACTGTGCAAGGCCTGGAAGGAGCCTCCTGAGAGGGTCTGGGGGAGCCATCTCAGTGTCCCCTCGCAGGGGTAACACCTGGAGGCACAGGGCATTGGGTGGAGACTCAAAGGGAAATGAATGCTTCAGTGTGGGGGGACCTTAGCCCAGAACAAAGGCTGTTCTGATCTCACATGACAACGTGTAAAATCAAGCTCTGGAAGGATTAAGTCATTTCCAACTAACCTAACTGCATCCTAGAACAAAGCTAAACAATATTTATACGAATACAAAAATTTTAACACATAACGAAAAAATTCACAAAGACTGGCATCCAATGAGAAATTACCAGAAATGTAAAGAAATGGGAAAATATGACTCATAATGAGCAGAAACATTAATAAATTGAAACAGATCCAGAAATGTCACAGATGTTAGAATTCTTTGACAAGGACATTAGAACATCTGTTACAACCACATTGCGTATGTTCAAGGAGCTAGAAGAGAGATTAAGCGTGTTAGTTAGAGATATAAAAGGTGCAAAAAATTTCTAAAATGAACTTCTGGAAATGAATGAGGTAAAAATAAATAAATAAATAAAAACCCTGCATGAGACAATTAGCATTGAGGCCCTGCAGAGGAAATGATCCGTGAGCGAAGCTGAGGACATAAAAACTCTCCAAAATGAAACACACAGAGAAAAGAGAGTAGGGGGAAGGAAAAAGCACTCTTTGTTAAGAGAAATTTGCAGATGACAAGCAAGCATATGAAAAATGCTCAACATCACCCTGGCCATTTTGGCTCAGCGGTTAGAGCATCGGCCTGCGGTCTGGAGAGACCCAGGTTCGGTTCCTGCTAAGGGCACGTACCTCGGTTGCAGTTTGTCCCCGGCCCTGGTTGGGTTGTGCGGGTGGCAGCCACTCGATGTGTCCCTTTCACGTCGATGTTTCTCTCTCTGTCTCTTCCTCTCTCTTTCTCCCACTCTATCTGAACAAAAAATGAAAAACATGTCCTCGGGTGAGGATAAAAAAAGAAAGCTCAACATCATCTGTCATCAGGGAAATGCAAATGAAAACAACAATGAGATTTCGCTACACACCCATTAGAATGCCCCAAATCCAGAACACTGACAACAGCAGGTGCTTGTGAGGATGTGGAGCAACAGGAACTCTCATTTGTTGCTGGTTGGTGTGCAAAACAATGCAGCCACTATGGACGGAGGATCAGAGGTTTCTCACAATACTACACAGACTCTTGCCATGTAATCCAGCAACGGTGCTCCTTGGTTGAAAGTAGTTGAAAATTTGTCACACAAAACCAACACATGAATATTTAAAACAATTTTATTCCTAACTGCCAAAACTTAGAAGTCATCAGGGTGTTCTTCAGTAGATAGGACAAATAGATTGAAAGATAAACTATGATATATCTTGGCAAAATGATATTATTCAGCACTAAAAAGAAATGGACTATTGAGTGATGAAAGGACATGGAAGAACCTTGAATGTGTATTTCAAGGTGAAAGAAGCCAATCTGAGAAGGCTACATAACTGTTTAAAACTATATGACATTCTGGAAAAAGCAAAACTGTGGTCACAGTGCAAGGACCATGGTCACCAGGACTTATGAGGAGTAAGATATGAACAGAGCAAAAGCGATTCTGGGGGGGTGAAACTGCTCTGTATAACACTATAATGGTGGATACATGCTACACATCTGTCTAAACCCACACAATGTGCAACACCAGGAGTAAACTCTAATTTAAACTATGGCCTTTGGGTGATGATGTTTCAATGCAGGCTCATCGCTTATAATAAATATACCACTCTAGGGAGGGATGCTGATAGTGGGGAAAATTATGTGTGTGTGTATGTACATACAGGGTACATATGGGAATTCTCTGTACCTTTTGCTCAATTTTGTCATAAACCTAAAACTTCTCTAAAGAAAAATCTATTTAAATAATTGTTTAGCTATGGGATAACTTCAAGCATCCAAAATATACATGTAATTGGAATCTACAAAAGAAACAAGAAAGGGGAAAACAGAAAAAAATATTTGAAGAAATAAAGGCCGATTTTCCCAAATTTGATGAAAACTTCAACAATAGAACCAGATCTTCAATGAACTCTAAGCACAAGAAAGTTGAATATTACACTAAGGTGCATCATAATGAATTTATTTAAAACCAATGACAAAAACATAAACTTAAAAGCCACAGAGGGAAGAGACACATTCCATGCAGAGGAACAAGATAAGGATGACCTCAAAGTTCTGTTTGAAAACAATTCAAGTCAACACAGCAACATATGTGGGAGACCATTTGCATGGCATCCCTCATTAGAGTCTGCTCTGCCGTCTCTGGCCCCAGGGCGGGGTCTCTCTGCATACAGTGTCTGCATTTCTCTAGATAATTGTTTACTCCATTCTTTGCTTATCATTTGTTCCACCTGGGGTATTTACTGGAATTTGCTTCAGGTGGGATACTCATTAACTGTTTCACCTGTTTTTCCCCTATATATTATGTGAACTCCCCCTGAATAAACGAGACTTGATCAGAATCCTGTCTTGTCTCCATTTCTCTTGTCTCTTGTCCCTCCTCATTCTCACTCCCCGTCTAGAGTCCTCGTTGCTTGACCTATTTAACTGCTGAAAGGAAAACTCAAACTAGAATTCTATCAGAAAAAAAAAAATATATGTATTTCAAATACACGTCAAATAATGACTCTCTTATGCATAAAAATTAAAGAATTCATCACCAGAAGACTTGCACTATAAGAAATGTTACAGGAAGTCCTCCAAGCTACAGGAAAAGATATCAGATAGAAATACAGATCTACGCAAAAGAATGAAGAGCACTGAAGATGATACATACGTAGACAAATGCAATTGATAACATTTTTTGTATCTTTAAAAGTAAATGAGTATTTAAAGTAAATATAACAGCGTCTTTGTGTAACAGACACAGAGGTGAAATGTATGACAGTAATAGTACAGAAGGAGGGGGGATGGAAGGGTAGTGTTATGAGTGTCATGTTCTGTACTTGGAGTGGGTTGATAGTACTTAAAGACAGACTGCAAAGTCAAGGATGCAAACTGAAAACCCAAAGCCAGGACTAAGAACCTAATCAACAGTACCAACGATGAAAACCAGATTTATAGTATATAAACCAACTAGAGAGGCAAAAGGACACCATAGAAATGTTTATGCAGTGCAAACGAAAGCAGACAAACAAGCAAAGGCAATTCAATTGAGAGAAGATAGTGTCTTCACCTGATGGTCCTGAAACAATTGGATATTCAAATGCAAAAATATGAACCTAGGTCTATACCTCTCACCACTTAGAAAAACATCTCAAAAGGGATCATAAACAAATGTAAAATCTAAAACTATAAAACATACAGACTACAACACAGAAGAAAAATCTTTATGACTTGGATGAGGCAATGATTTCTTAGATGTAACATTAAAAATCATCCATAAATGAAAAAAATTAATTGCACATTTTAAATATTAAGAATTTCCAATCTTTAAAATCACTGCCAAGAGAATAAAAAGACAAGGTCCAGACTGGAAGAAAGTCTTCACAAATCACTTAATCTCATAAAGCACTAGTGTCTACAATACATAAAGAACTCTTGAAATGTAATAATAATAAAAAAAAAATTGACCATTTAAAAATGGACAAATGATTTGAAAGGCACTTCAAAGTAAGTACACAGATGGCAAATGAGCACCTGGAAAGGAGAGTTATCATCATTAATTATTGAGGAAATGCAAATTGTAACCACAAAAAGTTAGATGACATTGCACAATGGCTAAAATGAAAGAGACTGTGCTGTGTGTTGGCGAGGATGTGGAGTCACGGGAACTCTCTGTGCCGCTGGTGGAGATGTAAACCGGTACAACACTTTGGAAAACAGCTTGGTGGTTCTCAAAAGGTTACATACACATCGATTATATGATTTCATTATTCCACTCATGAGAAAACGAGGAAAACAGCTAAACAAAGAAGCATAGATGAATATTCATACCAGTTTTATTTGTAGTAGTCAAAACTAGAAACAACCAAAGTGTCCATCAATAGGCAAGAGAATATGCAAATTGTGAAATCTCTATGCAACGAAATACTGCTCAAGAATAAAAAGGAAAAATCTCCTAATACGTAAAATAATATGAATGAATCTCAAATGTATTACATATACTATGTGAAGGAAGCCAGAAAAAAATAGAGTAGATACTGCACAATTCCATTTATATAAAAGTATTAGGAACGCAGACCAATGCATAGTGAGATGAGGTAGGTAATTGGGTATCTGGGGACTGAAGGTGTGAGACAAGAAAGGACATGAGAGATGATGAAAGAGGGGCACAAGGAAATTTGGGGGGGGCAGATCTGTTTATTATCTTGATGATGTTGATGGTTTCCTGGATATGGTCATTTGTCAACAATATTGATCAAATTGTACACTTTAAATCCACAGACTTAAAAGTTTATTCTATGTCACTTATATCACAACAAAGCCGTAAAAATGGGAGGAAAGTTTCAAGAATAATAAATAAATAAACAAACAAACAAACAAACAAACATGTGTAAACTGTTCCTTGCTCAAAGAGGTTTTTCCAAGGTGGAGAATGGAGTCTGAAAGGCAGACATGGGAGTAATTTATCAGGAGGAAGGCGGATCTTTTGTGATTCAGCCATGAGAGGAATTCTTTCTCTGCATGTGATTTTCCCCTCAACATCTTGTTGCTTTTTTTCTAATTCACCTAATTCACAGAAAAGTTCTGTTTGTGTTAGCACAGCCTTGCCAAATCTACAGGTTACTATCACAATAATTTATTATATTTTAATTTTGAAGATAAAAAGAATCTAGTGAGACAAAAGGTATTGATAAACTTAAAATTTTTTCTATGCACATGAGAAAGCAGATCATAAAAGATTCATTAAAATTAACATAAAATATGAAAACTGTTAAGTGATTGGGTTTTTCATGCTTTGTAAACTACATATTTTAACTTTAATATGTGTTAATTCCTATTACACGAGAGAAAGAAATCAGCTCTTTTGTACCTCCCCCTACCCTTTCCCACACTTAAAAAAAAGAGAAGTTTTGAAATTTCTTCTTTTTAGAGAGACTGGAATGCCACCTCTCGGCCTGCTGGGATCAGTGCAACGCAATGAAACTACAAGTACACGCTGCTTGGAGTGAGGGGGAGCTGTGCAGGGGAGCAAGTGCTCCAGATCTCTGGGTGCAGTCCCATTTATTTGTAGATTGGCACCCCCAGGACACAAGTGGATTTAAGTAAATTATTTCCTTGAGATGGCATTACTGCATACAGCCTAGCTTTGTCTCTTGATTTTATGGGAAGAAACTTTGAAGCCAAAATGTAACAAACCCTTATTCACATGCAAATGAAGCATCCAATACACCTGGGTTGGCCAGGTTCCCCCCCCCCGCCCCCCAGGATTCTGAGAATGCATTAACATAAGGTTGAGAAACCTTAGCACAAGGTTACCAAACATCTATCTTCCAACCCCCCACAGAGGAACGTCACTGTGAGAGAAAAACGTCAATTGGTTGCGTCCACCATGCACCCCGAACTTACAACCTCGGCATGCTCCCTGACCCACGATGCTCCACGTGGTTGTGTTCCAGCCACCAGCCCACCAGCCACGGCTCCCTTCCCCACACGCTCTGAGTTTTGTTTCTATATTACTATTTTGACATTTTTAGAATAAAAACCTCGCTGTGTGAATTACAGTCGGCCCTCGTTGGTCGCGGTTAATCAGTTCCAGACTCTACCGTGATAAACGAATTTCCGTGAAGTGGGGTTCTTCATTTATACAGTGGTCCCCACCTCTTCGCGCCTCAACAGCGCAGCTTCGGTCATCGCAGTTTTTCAAATATGGTATGGTATTTGTAGACTAGAGTAGAGTAGAGTAGAGTAGAGTAGAGTAGAGTAGAGAGTAGAGTAGAGTACAGTATTTGAGAAAACCGCGATCCAGCAAGCCGCGAACGTGGAGGCGCGAAGTGGCTAGGGACGACTGTGTAATTCTTGAACTAAAACTTAGGTAAGACTATGCAAATGCCTTCATTCTACGTTTAAATGAATTCCACCCTAACCACCTGTCCTTGTATCTTGGTTTTTACATCATGAGTTAATTTTTTACTTTTATCTTCCACTTGGTCGTCTTTGTTACCAAATTTTATTTTTTTTAAGGAAGTACATTGGCTGTTTCTTGAATTCTTGCTAAGATGATTGTTTTTATATTTACAGAACAACTTGATTAAGCATCCGGTTTGGGGATCACATTTTATTTTCCTAAGACCTTTGTAAGAAAATACTTACTCTTTCTGGCATTGAGGGCTTTTGTCCAGATGCCTAAATGATGCATTCTTTACAAGGGAATATCTTTTCTTTATTAGAACTTGACATTACAGATTTTCTGGAACACAATGTGTTCCATTAGGCAACAATTAAAAAAAGTTACAAAAAATTCCTGCTACTATTTGAATACTCTCTGTTTTTATTCTCTTCTTCAGGAATGCCAATGCTATGTATGTTAGACTTATTTTTCTTCCATCTATCAATCCTCTTTGCAAAGAGCACTTACCACCTCATCAAATTCATTAAACCTGTCTAAGTCCCAGCTGTGTTATCTGTGGAACTTGTCCTTGTGTTTTGTGCCTACAAATATAATTGTCATGTCTACATTATTATGTTTGTTTTCTGTTTCCTAGGTCTTGCCAGCTAACTTTTCCTCTTTTAATTTTCTAATATATTGTTTTAATAAGTGTATTTATTTTTATAACTTAAACACTATTTATTTATTTATTTATTTAAATTTATTCTTACCCAAGGATATGTTTATTGATTAGAGAGAGAGAGAGACACAGAGACAGAGACAAAGACAGAGACAGAGACAGAGAGACAGAAACACCTATGTGAATTAGGAACTTCTCATAAATCAGTTGCATCTCATATGTGCCCTCACCTGGGATTGAACCCACAGCCCAGGTATGTACCCTGACCAGGAGTCATGGACCCACAATCTTTTGATCTATGGAACAATGCTCCAACCAACTGAGCTACCCAACACATTTAAAGAGAGATCACGTGGTCTATTATGTCTTTGAACTATGAAGAACTATTATTGTGTTTTACAAAGTGTCCCCCTCAATATTTTAGTACCCACCTGGCACTATACATAGTTATTACATTCTTGACTACATTCCCCATGCTATACTTTACATCCCTATAACAATTTTGTAACTACCAATTTATACTTGTTTATTTCTTCAATTTTTTCACCTAGTCCCCAACCCCCCTCCCATCTGGCAACCATCCATCTGTTCTCTGTATCTATGAGTCTGTTTGTATTTTGTTTGTTCATTTCTTTTGTTCATGAGAGTCCACAAATAAGTGAAATCATATGGTATTTGTCTTCCTCTGACTGACTGATTTCACTGAGCATAATACCCTAGAGGTGCATCAATGCTGTCATAAATGGTAAGATTTCATTCTTTTTACTGACAAGTATTATTCCATTGTTTATATGTATTAATACTTTTTTTTCCCATTCATCTATTGATGGGCACTTGGGTTGCTTCCACATTTTGGCTATTGTAAATAATGCTGCAATGTACATAGGGGTGCATGTACTCCAGAATTAATGTTTTGGGTTTCTTTGGGTATACACCCGAAAGTGGAACTGCTGGGTCATAAGGAAGTTCTATTTTTAGTTTTTCAAGGAACATCCATACTGTTTTCTACAGTGGCTGCACCAATCTGCATTCCCACCAACAGTGCATGAGGGTGCTCTTTCTCCACATCCTCACCAAGGATTGTTTGTTGATGGCAGCCGTTCTGACAGGTGTGAGGTGATATCTCATTGTGGTTTTAATTTGCATTTCTCTGATGATCAGTGACCTTGAGCTTCTTTTCATATGTATGTGTTATTTGGAGAAGTCTCTATTCAGGTCTTCTTCCCATTTTTAATTAGGTTTGGTTTTTTTTAATTTGTTTGTTGTTGGTGGATTTTTTTTTTTTTTTTTGGTGTTGAGTTTTATAAGTTTTGTATACTAATTCCTTATCAAATGTATTGGCAAATATGTTCCCCCATTCAGTGGGTTGTCTTTTCATTTTGTTGATTGTTTCCTTTGCTGTGCAAAAACTTTTTAGTTTGATGTAGGCCCAATTCTCTTGCTTTTTTCCTTTTGTTTCCCTTGCCCGAGGAGATGCTGATGCATGTTTGCCATGTGTTATCACCTTCCCACTGCCATACCCAACACACACATTTTATTTTTTTCAAATTTATTTTTGCATGTAGCTCAGTGGTTCCTTTGTCACTGTTACCCATTGAATGCACACTGCCCGCTGTTGCAGAGGAAGAACGTGGGCCTGGGCTGGGAGCAGGACAACTGGCACTCGTCTGTCATTTCCGCCCTGGGAGCAAGTCTCCTCTCACTTCTGAGCATTCTGGGCAAACTTCTTGAGTAAAGGTCAAATAGTAAATGTTCATATAGTTTCTGTGAGCCACATAGATTCTGTGCCAGCTACTCAGCTCTGCCATAGTACGCTGTTGTGGACTGAATGGTGTCCCCCCCACACACACACACACATTCACAGTTTCAAGCCCTAATTCCCAGGTAATTCCTTTAAGGAGGTAGTAAGGCTCAATGAGGTCCTAAGGGCGGAGCCCTATTCAGTAGGACTGGTGTCCCTTTAACATGAGGGAGAGACACCAAGCATGAGCACGCGGAGAGAAGACCCTGTGAGGACACAATGGGAAGGTGGTCTAACACCCAGGGAGAGTCCCTCCAGGGGCTGTCAGCACCTTGATCTTGGATGTGCAGACTCCAGAACTAAGAGGAGACAAGGTTTGTGGTTTAAACCACCCAGCTTGTGCCATTTCGTTATGGCTGCCAGCAGACTGATCTGCAGCCTGAAAGCAGTCATAGACAAGATGGAAATAAGTAAACATGCCCGTGTTATAATAGAACTGTATTTAGGGATGCTGACACTTACAGTTCTTGTAATTTTCTGTTACAAATGTTGTTCTTCATTTGATTTAAAAAAAAAAACATTTAAATATGTAAAAGCCATTCTCAGCTCCTGGTAGAACAAACGCAGGCAATGGCTGGATTGGACCACTGGCTCTGGTAACCCAAGTCCTGAAGAGCAGTCTGACTCACGCGGAAGCCCAGACAATCAGAAGGCTTTGTGTGAGATCTGATACTTCGTTATTTCTCTCACCCTTCCGCCCTGCTCACTTGTAGAAAGTAACATACTTCAGCCTGTCTTCCTGTGCTACCTCTCCTGCCTTCCGAATGGGACGGCTCGTTCTAACAAAAAATGACAACTGGCTAGACCTTCCACAGTGGTGACACCTGTTTCAGAGAAGTCTGAGGTTTGGGGCCACTCAGCACCCTTGTTCTGGCAGAACTTTCCACTGTAATTGACCTGCGTGTCAGTCTGTGGTTTAGGCTTATGACCATTTTCTTGTTTTATTGGTGATGGAAGTTAGTGTTTTTCCCCCTTGTTTTCTACTATGACTCTAGACTTTAAGGGACCGGGTGGAATGAAAGTTCCTTTACACACACATATTTTAATGGCAGTCACCCAAATGCCTCTGGACATTTGGAAATGTATCTTTTCTTCTCTGTCTTGCCAAGGCATAGCGCAGGGCTCGGTCCAAAGTACATATCCGCTGAGTCGCTAATCTCAATTTTTCCTATGAAATATTTCCCTACCTCTTCTACATACTGGGTCTATTCTCACACACACTACAGTCATCACCTCTTCGGTGATTCACTCTCCACTTGGCAGCAGAATGATCTTGTTCTATCACAGATTTGAGCCGGCCACTCAGTAGGAGCTCTTTTTCTTAGAACAAGGACCAAGGTCAGGTATATGGGAGGCATTCACTAAGTAGTTGTTAAATGAGAAATTGAGGAGAATCAGTAGCTTCAGGCTCTAACTTGGAACTGGAATAAGTCACTGTTATAGAATCCCCTTTGGAAGTTTATTAAATCTTTCTTTACTTCAGTTTTTCTGTCTATAAATACCTACTTATGGTCATAAAACCAAAATAAGATAGCACATGAACGTGTTAGTTTATGTCTGCCAAGAGGCAGATTCCACGATAGGATTAGACCTGCTAGGTCTACTGAGAAAGGGCTCGGGGGGCGGGGGGGGGGGTGCTCATACTGTTTGGCAGTCGGTGCAACACATGTGGGAGGAGAGGGTGAAATGAGAGTCGCAGAACAAGTACAATTCCCAGAGAGGTTTGGCCAGACCACTGGAAAGTCCTGTAGGAAGAAGTTGAAGCTAGGGAGTGTCCTGCTGCTAGCTGGAAAGGGCCTGTATCAGTGACTCCGCCAAGGTCACTCCTTAGGTGGAAGCACTGTGGGAAGCATGGCCCCAGTATGGAAGGGGGTGGATCCGAGGGGCAGTAGCTCCCGAGCAGAAGACCTGCATAGTGTACTTCATGGCCACTGCACTTAGGAAACCTCTGAATCAGAAGAGGAGGAACGAAGTAAACACAAGAAAAAAGATCATCTTTCCATTTGTCTTGTGGGTATCGCACCATAAACTCATCGGTCTTGCCTTTTTAGTTTCTCCCTCCCACTATCCTTTCATCCTCTTCACTGCTCATCTACATCTGTGTGCAGAAGCGGACAGAACAAGAAGCCGTGGATTGGCCTTGTTTTCCCACTGTCGAGGCCGAGATAGCTGGATCAAAACCCTGCCTCTCCCACCTTCATGTGTTTCAACTCTTCACTTTGGGAGAATGCTTTTCTTAAATTTTTTTCAGTGGTAGCATGCAGTTTACACAGTGTTTTTGTCCAAAAGTGATGTTAAATTATATTTTGGTAGATAGTAGTTTTAAGTTCTCGTCTTCCATTACCCCAGACAAAAGTAGTGACAGTTGTACCATTGTCTCTGTACTTCATCTCTTATTGGCATTTTGTTGAACTATTGATTTTTATGTGGCTTTCAAATGCAAAATGAAAAGGATGCTCCAGACAAGCCAACACCAACATTTCTTTTATACCCAGAAGAAAACATATTCTTGAGTCATTTTTATTTCTTAAAGCAATTAGGATTCATCCAGGAAGTTACTTGGGCTGGGGCCAGACAGAGGAGCAGACCATCAACTGCTGACATTTTCCAGGGCTGGGTGTCCGGAATGTGGTGACCCAGTTCTTCCCTGCTGGCCTGGGTTCAGCCGAACAGGCCAGGCCTAAGTCGTCAGGCTCATGAAATATTTTGTTTTGTTTGTTTTTTTTAAACCAAAACCAACTCTTTTAAAGAAAATGAAGCATTAAATAAAATGTGCCACTATAATTTAGTATAATCTTAAAGGCTGGCAGTTCTGGTTTATAGAAACAAGCCGAATGCCAGGGCAAACAGGCCTGCGGAGCAGTCAGCTCGGGATGCTGCCCGAGGGCGCCGGCTGTGTGCCAGTCGCCAAACCAAACTCAGCTTGATTTCTTACCTATGGACACCGAGCGTGAGTCGGGGGTATACTTACTAGAGGCCTGAATTGGGGTGTGATACAATGACTTCTTTCCCATACCTTCTTTACTGATGGGCACTATTTTTAAAGTCAGAGATGAAATGGAATAGAGTAGTTGACGAGAAAGACATTTTCATGTAGATACACATGAGTATTCCAGGTTACTCATTGATCTAGAAAGCATAGATTAAGTACATTATTACCTAATCTGGTCCTAGATGAAAGAGGGTACATGGATTTTAAATTCAATCTTTACATTCTTATGAAGTCTGTCTTCATTTTTCATATAAGAACCTAAGTCTCAGACAAGTGAGAACAGTTGCCCAAGCCCATATAACTAGTAAGAGTTGGATTCCAATTCACTATGTCTCACTCAAAACCCCAACGCTTTCTAACACACCATAATGCTTTAAAAGAAATAAATAGAGAGAGTCAGGTCTTAATTTTCCAGAACTCACAATTTTTTAGAGGAGAGAGACAAGTTTGGAGTAATAACTAGAGAATAGTTTCATGTTTATAGAAAATATAAATATATTTGAGTGTGAGACTACAAGAGTACCAAAAAGCAAAACACTGCGTTGCTTCTCAGATGGTAGACAGATTTCTCCTGTGCCCTCCCTCCAGCTCCAGCCTCCTTTCTCCTGGCCTTCACACCCTCAAAGAAGTTAGAGGCTCTGGGATTTGTGTGCTCCCAACTTTCACAGCACCCCCTGCCCTAACTCGATCAGCTGCCACCTCAGCCAAGCTGCCAGTGCCCATGCCCTTCTCTTCTTCCCCCCTGCCAGGTCCTGAGTTCCTGGGTTCATTCTTGCCCCCCTTTCAGACCCCTTGTTCCTCTTAAGCAACCACAGTCATCGCTAAGTTTCTGTCTCAAGGTCTTAAACATATTGAAATGGCTTCTAATTTGCAAAAGCCCTCCATCAAATTGCCTGCTAGGGCTAGCACATGTGCATCCTCAGTCTTTCTAGGTCAAGTTTTTTGAGATTAGATTGTTTCATTTTCCATTTATTCCTTAATTTATCCCATTCAAATTTCTATTCCTTAGCTCTCGCAAAGGTTACCTCATAATTACCAGTGTTTAGTATCTTCAGAGTTGTCCATTTTCAGCCCTTTTTCTATTAACCTATTCCTCCTGGTTAACAAACTTTTATTTTTATTTTTTGGTTTTACACTATATCACACTCTTCTCTGGCTGCTTTTCCTCCATCATTTCCCTCAGCCTCAAAACTACTATTGCGCTCCAGACTTTTGCCTTTGCTCTCATATTCTCCATAGAATCACTTTCCTGAACAAGCTCCTCCAGGGCCGAAATGATCACTGAAGCCTGCATGTTAACCCAGTCCAGACCCCTTTCCGCAACTCCAGCTTCTTTATACAGTCCCAGCTGCACAGCCCCGTGTGCAAACTCAATGTGTCTGAAAACAGAAGCCCTCAGAGTCCAAGCCCCTCACCACCTCTCCTGCTACTCAGCTTCTGCAGCTGACACCTCCATGAACTAGGTTGCCCAAGCCCAACCCTGATAGCCATTCAAGACACCCATTTTTCCTCCCTGCCCCTCTCTACTGCTATTAACCAGTCCCTTCCTGAATGACTCAGAACTACGTCTTTCCCACAAGTAGTCTAGACCAGCTTCGTGTTTCACCTGGTCTTGACCTACTGCAACAATCCCAGACTTGTGTCCAGTCTCTTCCTCCTCCAGTCCATCCCAGATTCTTCCAGATATACCATGATAAGCCCACATCTTTGGAGTCTTCTTCACTCGTTGAAGTCATTCCTAACCCCTTAGCATAGTATACAAGCCCCTTTATGATATAGCCCCTTCTTATGTTCCCTAACCCCATCACTTTACACTTTTCTCATAACTGTACAGCAATAACAAAATACCTGCATTTCCCCGAACACGCATGCTCTCCTCTGCCCCTTTCCTTCACACATGCTGTTCCTGCTCTCTGGAACCCCCATCTCCCTCATTTTCCCAGTGAGCTGTTTCTTTCAAAGTCATCTTAAATAGTTCTTCTATGGAAACCTCCTCTGAGCCTTTCTCTGTGGAACCATTATTCTACACTTGTTCCATAGGGTTGCGCACTTTCATAATGGGGCTGTTTGCTGCTCCAGATTGTGATCTTATGCAGAGTAGAGAACTCATTTCCACCCTAATGTAGCTGGATTTTCAACAGCACACCCAAATGTAGTAAACATTTTTTTTACTACTAACTTTAAGGTATTCTTTTTTTTTCCTTCAAGTTTCAGTTATTTTTAGTTAAAGAAAAACAACCTTTTTCAAGGCAACAAAGTGAACTGATGGTCAGAAGGAAGCAGGCTGTGGGCTTCTCACCAGCTCTTGCTCCAAAACCTGGACTTGAAGAAAGAGGGCCCTGCTGGGAACTCAAGGCCAACTGGCCAGCAGAGGCGTGACTTTGGTGGGAGGAGGCGGAGCTGCAGTCCACCTTGGTCACTGAATTGGTCTGCGTGGACTCAAAGGTGATTTCCACCTGCCAGTCGGCTGACATGATTAACACTATTATTCTTGGGGGCATTAAGTTAAGGAATGACAGTGGAGCCCAGAGAGTGGCTGATTCAGTTGGATTCTGAATCTCAATCAGGAAATAGTCTTTATCTGCTGCAACCATAATTTCATTTTTCTTGGAGTGAATTGGAAGGAAGGTGAAGTCATTCTGGGGGTCAGTTTCCTGCACAGTACCCCAGGGCATTCGAGATGAAACTGGGCATGAGTTGGTATACTGTGTGGTGGCGGGACAGTTCACGTGCTCCTAGTGGGAGCCTTTGTGCTCACTCTGATGCCCCCGCACTGCCTTCTGGCTCTGACGTGTCTCCCCCTCTGCTGCCTTGTCTCGCGAGCCTGCAACTCCACAGTCATTCTTAAATGTCGAGTGTGTGTATTTGCTAAGTGAGTTAATTTGGCATTGTAATAAATTATACACTGAATTGCTTCCTAGCTGTTTTGTGTATATATTTCTTATCTCTCTTTCGAGATGATCAAATTCTGGAGTCTTTTCCTTACCACAGATTATTTTAGGGTGGATCAAGCCTCTTTTTATTTTATTTTTAATTAAATTTATGAGGGTTATATTAGTTAATAAAAGTATATAAGGTTAAGGGTACAGTTCTGTAATACATCATCTGTATATTTTATTGTGTGTTTGGTACCCCAAGTCATGTCTGTCACCATTTATCCCCCCTTCACCCTCTCCTGATTCCCCCAACCCCCTTCCCTCTGGTAATGACCAAACTGTGGTCTGTCTATGAGGTGACTTTTTTGTTTTATTTTTAATGGATCAAGCATCTTATAAGGCTAGGTAGCAGGCTAAGGCATGGGAAGTGTACTTACTGGGCCTGTCACATTGTTAGTTGGCTGGGAAATCCATGTTTAAATTGTGAAACCCAAAACTATGATTACTAAAAAACGCTCAAGGTGTAAGGAGAAAAAACTGTCTTAGCTTAAGCTAGTTAATTCACACTTGCATTTTTCCACTTCCCAATGATCGATGCATTGGCTCTGCATCAGAGCTTCGGTTTGTCACTCTCTAGAAAATGCCTCTGCTAGTGGTCAGCAAATTGCCAATGTTTCTAAAGAAATTTAATGAAAATATCTATGATGTATGTTTTACACTATTGCATTGATGCTGTCAGAGAAGTAGTGACCTTTTCTAGAGGAAAGGGTCAGGAGCTGGTGTGTCGGGGTCAGTCAGAGTCAGGGGACAGCCTGAGCCCACCGCCCAAGCTGGAGCAGGACACTGGGCACCGGAGCTAAGGGAGGGACCCAGGAAGTCTGAGCGAGCAGGACAATAGCACTTGCGTTTCAGGGTCACGGTTCAGGGGCAAGGAGCGCCTGTCTCGGCCCAGCTGGCTTTCTCAGCAGCTTCCGGGCCAGCTGCGGCCTCCTCGCCTCCCGCAACACCGGCCTGGGGACCGAGAGCTGCTCACCTTTGCCTGGAGGGACCGTGCTGGTACGAAAGAGGGAAGCGTGGAGAGCCTTGTGGATTTTAGGCCCTCGTGGTGTTTCTGGAAAACTGACTTCGAATATTTGTCCAGATGCAAAATTCCCTGGATCATTGATTAGAATGAATTTTATTAGCCAAACCGGATCCAGGAAAATCCTATAATCAGCTTTGTTATTAAAAACTTCTTTTTTATTTGATGCATTCCTTTCTTCCTTCATTTATTCATTTCTGGGATATGGTCCAAATCATACATAAAACATCCACAGAAAGAGAGAAAACAAGTGGCCTCTTTATATAAACTAATCAAGCAGGAAGTGAAGCCACCCAAATGTGGGCTATGCCATCTGCGGTCTGTGATAAATAGCAAAATTACAGCCATGTTTTCTTTAAATGTTAACTGTAATATATAAAATTCTTTATATTAACACCAGATGTCAAGAATGCTTATTGAAATGCCACGGTTTATTAAATAACATCATTTTAGACTCACTGAACTAATAAGATTATTTTTTTCCATTTAGATTTGTCTAAAATTATGTATCACTACTTCTATTCAAATATGTGAATACTAATATACACATATACCAACATAAATTTAGAAGTAGAAGATTTATACATCATGGGATAAGTGGAAATATATCTAATTTTGCAAAAGTAGATTTTCGTTTGACTCATGTTTAAATGTAATCATATTTTTATGTAGCACTGAAAATAAGCATTACTTTCCATATCTCTAAAAGAAATCAGGGAACATAAAAAAAGAGTATATTTTTAAATTATATTGTGCATTTTCGGCATCTTTTTAAGTAGCTTCTGTTTGGCTTTCATAGCATAGTTATTTGTTGAGAAATCTGTTATCTACTGTTTTTTCTCTATACCCCACCAACTAAGAATTACTACAGTCTCTTCGCACCTGAGTCAGAAAAGAGATAGCTGAGGCAATAGGTAGGAACCATTACATAGAATTTTTGCAGAAATAAAAATTTTTAGAAACTTCTCTACATGGTCATGCTTAGAATAATTTGAATTCAAATTTAAAGTCAATAATAAAAATTAGCATGGTAATTAAGTAATATAATATTTCTATTTTATTTCTTCAGAAGCTTATACTTTTTTTTTTTTTATCCTCACCCGAGGACATTTTTGCATTTTTTGTTCAGATAGAGTGGGAGGGAGAGAGAGGAACAGAGAGAGAGAGAAACATCGACGTGAAAGGAACACATCGAGCGGCTGCCACTGCACTACCAACCAGGGCCGGGGACAAACTGCAACCAAGGTACGTGCCCTTAGCGGGAACCGAACCCGGGTCTCTCCAGACCGCAGGCCGACGCTCTAACCGCTGAGCCAAACCGGCCAGGGCAGAAGCTTATACTTTTTTTGAACTTCTTTCCTTAGCTGAACTCCTGGAAGGAACTCTGGAATTACAGATTATAATGCTTTAAAATATTTTCTTTTTTATTTCCACATATTGTTTGGACATGATCTATTAGGTAGCTAACGTGAAAGGGATGAGAAAACTTTCTATGAGATATAAATTCACCTACATCAAAGTCAGTCAGCATTGCCCTGTCCAGGTGGCTTGGTTAGTTGGGGTATTGTCCCATACACCCAAAGGTTGCAGGTTCAATTCCTGGTTGGAGCTCATACGAGAAGCAACCAACTGATGCAAAGTTTCTCTCTCACATCGATGTTTGTTTCTCTCTCTCTCTAAAAATCAATAAACATATCCTCTGGTAAGGATAAAAAAGTCAGCCTTAAATTATTTGGGCCAAAGTCAGTGTGTATTACATCTCTCATATTTGTCCCCCTTTCTGGTGGAAATCTGGTGCTTAACCTCATCTGTGCCTTACTTCTTAGACATCATTCTGTGATGTTTAAATCAGGGTCACCACTGAATATAATTTATTGAGTTTAAAACCAGCAGGTGTACTCTGAACAAAGTAAAGAGCAAATAGTAAAGTGGCTTACATGTTTACCTAAGAGTTTATTTACTTTGGGATTTTATCTGCTGCTTTGGTTTTAAAGGTTTACTACGGGGCATTAGGAACAAATGGGCCCTTTGTGTTTCGAAGTGGCAGGTGTTGAAACAGCTTTCTGGTTTCCCTTGGACAGCAGTTGTTAATGTATTTATTGACATGATTGATCACCACATGCCCCAAGGGCCACAGCCTCTTAATAAAAAAATTATCTGGAATTCTCTGTGGTTTTCTAGTGCCGTTCTGTTCATCTATGTGCATCTTCGTCTATGTGGCAAAGGATACATGTCTGGGCACATTTATTCCAAAAAGCAATGGCATTTATATCCAGCTCTATCATAAAACAAATTCCTAAGATGTTGCTATACTTAGACTGTGTGAACATGGATTTATAATTACTATGGCTTTTAGAGCTATTTAACATTGAACACTTTCGCTGGGCAGGTAAGGCTCAGTGGATTGAGTGTCGTCCCATGGACTGAGAGGTCCTGGTTCAATTCCCAGTCAGGGCACAAGACTGGGCTTTGGGCTCAATCCCCAGTAGGGGGCGTGCAGGAGGCAGCTAATCGTTTCTCTCTCATCAATGTTTCTCTCTCTCCTCCTTCCTCGCTCTAAAAATCAATAAAAACATATTTTAAAAAAAAAAAACCACACAAACATTTAACACTTTCTGGGAGATCTCACCAAATGAGGTAAGTGACTCTTAAATACACTTTAAAGGAATTTACTACAATTTATCCATGAGATAATTTTAACCATTCTAGAGCTCCTAACTCTCCACTTTGGATGATTTGCCTGTCCACAGTCATCTATACAACAGAAAGAAAGGGTCAAACACCCAGCATGGTGCTAGAAATGTGTATTTCCATATACTAACTACGCATTCGACAAATATTTATTGGATAAAATATCCATAGAAAGAACCAATCGATTATCCAGAGACATTTAGTCAAACGACACTGGCATCAGTGAACGACATGTCCCCCTTCTGCTCCGAGGCAGACCTCTCCTGCCTTGTGTTCCATGGGCGCACTGTAATCGCAGGGCGACTGTAGCGCGGCACGAATAATTCCCATCAAGGCAGTAGCAGTCCCTGTACTCTCTTCCTGTGTCACATTTGAGGTCTTAGAAATATTCTATTAGTATGTTCTATTTCTGGGTTGTGAAGGTTTCTACACAGTGATTTGGATTTTCAAACAGAAGTGCTTGAAGCCGAGGGGCTGGAAGTGAAACACACAACCTTGCAACAGCATGTCTGCATCTGGGGATTTCTGCGTGTCTTTCTCTTTAGTTGTGGGACATTATTCATGTCATAAAATGTGTTATTGTAACCATTTTAAGTGTATAGTTACATGGCATGAGTACATCGTGTTGTCATGTGACCATCACCTACTCACCTCCAGAACTCATTTTGCAGAACTGAAAATCTGTACCCACAAAACACTAACTTCCCATCCCCCACCCCAGGAATCGAAAATTGTATGCAAAAATATTTCTGTATAGCCATAAGAAAAAATATATTCACCAACACATTTATGAGTGTTTTAGAACTGACATATTTTAGAAAATACATATTACATACTTTTTCTTTGCTTCATCAATTTTCCTGAAAAAAAATGAATGTCCCTACACTTTTGCTTCTAAACTTTCATGTACTATTGAAATGGTTACAAGCATGTAGCGGTTCATTTTTAAATATCTCCAGCATCTTTGAACTTGAGTAATATTTTTCATGTTTTTTTTATTTTTCAAAAACACTGTTTTGTTGCTTTAATTTTAGACATTTAATTTCTATTTTTCGCATCATGACACTAACATTAACATGTTTTCTATTTCCACATACATTTGTAAGTTGACACTTGAACAACACAGGTTTGAACTGTGCGGCCCACTGATACACAGATTTTTTTCAGAATTACATATACTGACTTTGATTTGTGGTTAGGAGTCCACAGATGTGGAGGGCCCCCTGTATGCGTTGATCTAAGGCCATTTCATAGAGGGGCCTTGAGCATCTGTGGATGTTGGTATTTGTGGGGTTCCTGGAACCAGTCCCTAGGGTAGTTAAATTTGGCTGGAGTCAAAAGTTATATGGAGATTTTTGACAATGTGGGGTCAGTGCCCTCCATTCCTGCATTGTTCAAGAGTCAACTTATATCAAATTCAAACTATGTGTAATTAACATTCTATATTTAGAAGTAAATAGTACTCAACCATACTTTTGTCAAATACTCTTTTTAATCTGGGAGTCCCTGGGCTGCATTGATTGACTTTGGTATCAACTAATGTGACTTCCAGTTCTTCTGTCAAGGATTATTCATTATTATTAATGTATGAGTAGCTCTGTTAGCACTCAATCTTACAGAGTGGTTAAGGAAGCCTACTTACTATGTTTTGTTCCTTTTTTAAACCCTAAGACTGAAATTTCTCTGCAGCAATTGCTAGCTCATCAGTGAGAATTTTTTTTAATAGGTTTTTAATTTTATTGATTTTTTTTAGAGAGGGAGGAAGGGAGAGAGAGATAGAAACATCACCATGAGAGAGAAACATTGATTGGCTGCCTCCTGCATGCCCCCTACTGGGGATCGAGCCTGCAACCTGGGCATGTGCCCTGACCAGGAGTCACAGGACACTCAGTCCATGGGACAACCTCAGTCCACTGAACACACCAGCCGGCCATAAGTGAGAATTTTTAAACAGCTGAACTTGAAGAATTCTACTGGGTTATTTCTATGTTGTATGACGATTAAAACATTATGATAATACTTAGAAAATAATTCTTAATATTTTATTATGTTCAAGTAACAAAACATTGTACTTTCTAAATTTGTTGTACTTGTTATTCCAAGTCACATAGTCATTAAACAAATTCACTTCTGAACCATGTCAGAACCGTTTAAATATGATATGCTGCCCCAGCTGGGTTGGGTTCTCTAGAGCAGTAGGTAGTCACCTCCTTGATAGTGTTTGGGAGTGTGGAGAGAGGTTTTCCTCGTGTCAGTGTCTGCAGGTCCAGTCCTTGGTGTTTGTTGTCAGGTGGTGCCCTTGGAGGTGTGCTCTCCCTGGGGACGGGGACGCTTCTCATCGGCAGTCCCGAGCTCTTTGGAGCGGTTACCCAGGCTGAGCAGAGAAAGAAGCAGCCAGGCAGGGAGGAACTGGGGTGTCAAGGACAGACCTTTAACTGCGTCAGCATTTTGCTTTTTTGCATCCCTGACTCGTGTAGAGTATTATCTGCTGGATGCTTTAACTTGTTAGTAAAATGCAAGTCCCTGTTTTTCAGAATTTCCTTCGGAGGGCTCAGCAGACACTCACCGTCTGGTATGACACCCTTGCCGCTCAGATAACAGCTTCCTAACTGCTCGCGGGCTCTGGTCTCATGCCCTTCCAGTCTGTTCACACCCAGGATGACCTTGCTAACGCACATTAATCATGTCCCTCTTGCACTTAAACCATTCAGGGGTTTTCCTCTTTCTAAGCATAAACCCTAGAGGTTGAGATTATATGTGTAGCAATTGGAAAGACAGGTACTAGCTGCACGCCATTAAGAAAAGATCCCACGTCCCTCGGAGCCTCATTTCCTCCTTCCTCAAATGAGATTGCGTTGAAGAGTCATACAGCCCTTCATGGGACCTGCTGAGCGGCAAGGGTGTCGTACCTGCCGGTGAGTATCTGCTGAGACCTCCGAAGGAAAGTCTGAAAAACAAGGACTTGCATTTTACTAACAAGTTAAAGCATCCAGCAGATAACACTCTACACGAGTCAGGGATGCAAAAAGCAAAACGCTGACGCGGTTTAAGGTCTGTCCTTGACACCCCAGTTCCTCCCCGCCTGGCTTCTTCTCTCTCTCTCTCTCTCTCTCTCTCTCTCTCTCTCTCTCTCGCACACGCGCGCCAATTCTATGCCTCTGCTCAGCCCTGGGTAAAAGCTCAACAGAGCTGGCGACTGCCAATAAGAAGCGTCCCTGTCCCCAGGGAGAGCATACCTGCAACAAACACCAAGGACTGAACCTGCAGACACTGACATAGAGAGAAAAAGCTCTCTCCACACTTCCAAACACTATCAAGTAGGTGATTACTTATTGCCCAGGAGGTGGAAGTAGGAATAAAAGAAGTGGGTGCAGTCAGGCAAAATTTGGGGGTAGACATTAACAGAATCGATTACAATGACAGGAAAGAGTCAAGAATGTTCTCATTTGAGCAACCAGGTAGGTGGTTGTCTTAGTCAGCTTGGGTTGTTTTAACAAAAAAAAAATCATAGGCTGGGGGCTTAAACAAATATTCCTTACAGTCTGGAGGCTCAGGGTCCAAGATCGAGGTACCAGCAGACACTGTCTCTGGTGATGGCCCGTTTCCTGGTTCACAGATGCGTGTCTCCTTACTGTGTCCTTACATGGCAGAGTGAGGGCACCAATCACACAATGGGGGCCACACTCACATGACATCAACCAAAGCTAATGACCTCCCAACGGCCCCACCTCCAAATATCATCACATTGAGGCTTAAACATATGATTTTGGGGGAATACAAACATTCAGTGTATAGAAATGGTGCTGCCATTCACTAAGATGGAAACACAGGGGGACCAGTTTGGGAATGGGTGTGGGGGGTGGATCCTGCTGAGCTTTGGATGTATGGAGCTTGAGGCCCTATGAGGTGTCTAAATGCAGACGTCCAATAAACAGTTTTCTCATTGGCCTAGAGCGCAGGGGAAGAGATGTGGGCTGGAGATATAATCTTTAGGCTATCGGTACATGAATGGGAAGAGGCTGAGATCACCCTGGGAAAAGTGCAAAGTCAGAGGAGAAGGCCCTGCACCCAAACCTGACAAAACAAAGTAGAACCAGCGTAAATGGAGTCAGCGTAGAAGAAGGGCGCAGGCGGACAGGGTGCTCGCAGCACGGTGAGAGAAGCTGGAGAGGTGGGAAGGACAGCAGGGACAGCGTGGAGAACAAAGAAGGCACAGAAAGACAGTTTCAGGTGTCACTGGGGCAGAAAGGGACGTGGTGGCTGCATTCAGCACTAAGGAGTTGGTTGGTGACATGGTTCAGGGGAGTAGAAATCAAAAACCAGATTTCACTCTTCTGACTATGGAATGGACACAAGGGATAGTGTAGATTTTTACATAAGTTAGAGAAAAATAAACTTAATGCATCTTTCTCATGAATGAGTCGTCTAATTGCTTTTTAAATTTCAAAAGATGTGTGCATCCTAAAATCATTTAATTCTAATACCGTGCTGGCACGTTATTTTCATTTCTGGAGGCCGTTTGACTCTCATGTCACAATATAACTGTTCAAAGTTGATGATATTATTTTGGGGGAGGCAGTGTCATTTTGAGATATTAAGAGAGTTGTATTTTTTTACAGGTACCCTCTGACAAGCAAAGCACGGAGAGAACAGGTAAATCTTGATTAATTACATTTCACTATTTGTTTATAAAAGTTGTTTAGGGAGTCTTGCCTGGTCACTATAAAGGTAAGCATGCCATGCATCTCCCCGAATGACCAATCGTCTCAGTAGGATGTTAAATCAGAACATGTCTGGTTGATTAGTGATTCCGGGGTAGTTCAATGCAGCATTAAAGCTTCTTTCATCTAAGTGTATATCTTGAAAGACTGTTTTGAAAGTCTGTTTTTGAAATAGTCTTATCAATACTCTAATGCTTCCATTGCCTGTATTGGTAACCATGATTATTTCCATTTCAAAGACCCCACTGTCATTAAACTGTTGGAGACTCAGGTTTAGTTATTATTTAGTCATTACTCAAAAACCCAAGGTCTCAGCTTCAGTTCAAATTAGTATCAGCATTGGACTTCTCTTCTTCTGTCTTTTGGGAAGATTTGCCAAGAGACCTTTGCATTGGACCCCTAGGCAAAGTGACTAGCTGGACCTGTCATGGAAATGACTTTGGTGCTTGTGTTAGGCCTACTAACTGTACCACTGGATCCACTAAACAACATTTCTCCTGCGCTCTGTGAAGTGCTTGTGGAATCATATCTGTATGGTTTTGTCCATGCCAGTTTTTATATTTAAGACTTTACTATGTCGCTGAGCGAGGGCCAGCTGCCTGGTGCACATAGCAGCCAATACTGTGGCACCGGCTTTTGAGAAAAGAAAAAAACTTGCATTGCAAGGAGACAGGAGGCACAGCTCAAGTCTGTCTCCCCATCCAGAGTTTGGGATGAGATGTAAGGGGTGTTAGCACTGGCTCTCCCTGGACAATAGACTCGTCACATCAGAAAGGGTTCCATCGGGTTCTGGTCACGTCCTGGTCCTTCAGTTTTCTGTGAGGAACTGTTAAGAGTTCACAAGTACTACTTGTAAGGGGTGGATCTAAGGCTTTTTAAACTTTGGTTCTGGGTCTTATTGGAAATGGGATAGGACCAGTGTGAGCTGGTTCTGTGATGGCAGATTCCCGCTGTTGGTGGTTTATTCCTCAATCTTGAGCGATGGGGGCAACCAGCACTCTGGCAACTTCCTGCGATAATGGACCAAAGTGCATCTTCGCAAAGAAAAAGCACAAGGAAGAATAAGAAGGTAGAAAGTAGAAGTATACAAGCAATGATCACAACCAGTAAAAAAACCACATTGTTTAAACCAAAACAATGCATGTTAGGGCAGATACTTTAGGTTTATGCAGGCTTGGTCTGCACTCTTGGGCAGAAGCACTCTGTTTTCAGGATGTCCACTTCTCTTCCAGGCAGTGTCTCAACAGTCTTGATTCTTTTGAAAAGTAACTAAGCAGACACATTTCATAGGGTCCATTTCACTTAAGTTGTAGCTGACTCTCAGGGTATTGCTTTTTCTAGTCTCCTGGGCTCACACAATGTAGGAGAACACCCTTAGGAAACATTAACCAGCTAGAAGCACACTCATGTATGGCAGACGAAGTAGCACCTAGAGACCATATGCATTTATAGTATCTAATTTTCTGTACAATACAATCATTTTCAAGACTATAATAATCTGTAGTCTTAAAGAGGGGTCTCCTATTTCACATTTCATAGGAGCTCAAGTGGAGCTAGCTTCCAGGGGCTTCTCTTACCCTAAGTGGGGCAACTGATAAAAACCTTATCCCAAGTTACATTGGTTTCTTGACATACTCATCTTTTAGTTCTTCCCCATAGACAGAGCCTCTGTACTCTGAGGGCTCCAGCATCTCTTCAGCCTTTCCTTGGCTATGCCTTGTGGGAGCACTATCCAGCAATATTGTTTCAGATTCATCTCTGGATCATCCCATTGAAAGGAGACTGTTCCTGACAGTCAGAACTTAAGTTTTGCAGTAACAGGTATCTTTTAAGTCTAGAACTGTAAACAGCAAAGGTCTCTAGATAAAGTTGTAAGCCAAGTGTAAGGATTTAGCACCACTGGATATCTATAATTTGGCTAATGGCTATAAAGGCACCCATGGACCCTATCCTTCCTGGTCGCTATCAGCGAGTGGCAGCATCTGGCAGGAGGTTCTAGAGTAAGTCCCTTTTCCTTCTTGCCAAAAAGGTTGGGAACCTCCCCTTTCCAGTGTCCTTTTTGTCTACTGCGGCACACTGTTGTGGTCCAACAGATGGATGGCCTTTTCTGCCTGGTGGGGAGGACCCAGGGGTCTTACCTATGGTCATTTGCTCTTTCCTGCAGACATCTTGTAGGGTTGTGGCTACCTTCTCTAATACCATCCTCCATCCCTCTCGCTGCGGAGAAGATTCACGAGGCCTGTATGTCAGCCCCATTAAGATGATGACTAGCAAAAACAGAGTGAAGAGATTCTTTATATGTTTAGGATTATCTCAGTAGGATGGCATGTTATTCTTCTAATTACATGGACCAGAAGCAGAAAAGGGGGAGTGTCCATAGACAAGTCCCCTGGATTGACCTTGGTCGTCGAGACCTGTGGAGACCGTCTTAATGGATATGCCCAGCCTGGAGCAGACGCACCCCGGCACAAACTGAGAACTCCGGCGAATACTGGGAGGGAGGGCCGTTCCTTTCCAACGATCTGGCAAGGAGGGTACAGGGAGGCCCCGGGAGGATGTCGGTGGGAGCTGGGCGCCCGGGCAGGAGCTCCCACTTCGCAAGAGGGAGGACGGTGGGAGGCGCCGGAGGAGACAGACGTTGTAAATTGAGATCGTCGTTTGGCCCTGTCTCAGGCAAAACAGGGTTTCTGTTTTCGTTTTCTGAGTGTCTCCTTCCGAACCATCATTTTACATCGTTTTTGTAAATTTTTATTTTAAAATGAGGACATAAATGATGACATATATTGGATTTTGTACCACTCGTCTTTCTTTTGCAGAACAGATCTAACTGTCAAGTGGTATTATAGTATAAGGACAAGTTCTGGGGCCTGTCTCCCCTGAACTTCGGTTCTTCATTTTCCTTGTTGAAATTCCCACTGGAATTCAAGAAGTTGGTGTTGCATTTACGTCATGAGTTTGTGTCAGCAGCTAATGCACGGCAGTACAGAAGTGACCAAACAAATGAGAGGTCTCTGCAGACGAGCAGCCCGTGGAGGTTTTTAAACGTGTCCCTGGAGATTTGACAGCTAGAATATTACATATCTTTTTTATCATAAGCATATCCAGTTTGTTATAGTTAAAGGATATTTTCAATCATGTAGAAGCTACAATAAGGGAGTAAGTAAGAAACAACTCCAGTTACCTCCTGGCCAGCATGACAAGTATTTTTCTGGCAAAATCCCAGTGAGTCGTGCAGCTGCGGTGGCTCCGATGTGGCTCAAGAAGCAGGTTGGACGTGGAGCTTCTTCGTGAGCCTTCGGGTGTTGTGCAGTGGGGTGCCGCTGCCTGTCCCCTCCGCCAGGGAGTTTCCCTTTGGACAGACACCGCTGAATAGGCCAGCAGGCTGGCAAAGCGAGGAAAGAGGCAGATTGATTTTCCTGCAAACACTTGTGGAAAGTACTGCGGGAGTACGAGATATTGCAATATCGGTGAAGGGTGTCTGAGAACAATTTCTCTGCACGTGTAAATCAGGGGAGAATTTTTAAAGCCTAATTCAAATTTCCATGCAAATGGAAAACACTCCATAGATTGGGTTTTTTTTTTTTTCCAATTATAGTTGTCCTCTTATTTTGAAATCTCATCTTCTAAAATAAATTACTTATACAGTTTAATTGTTTAATGTTCACTCTTTTTTGTTTTGTAAGATGTAAAATTGGTCCCTCCGCTCATTTCTAATTTGGTACCCCATCATCGCTTGTGATCAGTGTCTAAGAGCTGCTTCTGTGTGTTTTACCAAAGATGCAATCAGGCAGACTGAAGGGGCCACTCAATATATCCAGATGGAAGGTGTAACATGACCTACGAGGAATATGTGACCGTGACCCAGCCTCATTGTTTGCTCTTATAAGGTGATTTTTTTCATGAGTGATAAAGCTGCCTGATCCACACTGTCCTCTGCTCTGTCACTAGTGAGGGATAAGTGTGGAGCCCAGTATAAGTCACTGTTGTTGCTTTCACTAGTAGATTAAGAGAGCGTGTCACTAAATAACCACACTTTTTTCTAAGCAGTTTGAACGGCCCACCTGGTCCAAAAGATCTCAGACTAGTGGCAGAAGAAACATCTACTGTGAGAACAGTGGAATAAATTCTCTGAATTTGCACATATCATGCTGTGGTCTTTGTTAGGCAAAAAGTCAAAGTAGAAATGAACAGTTTATATTATATTATGGCTTCCCTAGTGGAATGAAAATAATTTATTTGTGAAAAGTGAATATAAATGCTCATAAATATACACAAATGAAAAAAAATTAACTCAAATAGATATGGTTGACCTAACCTTTCTTTAAATTCATTTTATCATCATATATGCTTTTCATTTCTTCAAATCTGTAAATAGGAGACAAAAGCAAAATTTCACCTTTACTCACTAATATACTGTCGTCCTTAGCATGCAACACACATTTCCTTCAAGGTTGTCTAAATTTCTCTTTTGTTTAGAAAACAATGTGTAAAATAAGATCACATCTGAAGAAGTCACTTACTTTTCTTACTCAGCAATTTCACTAGGGGAACAGGGTGGGCTCCTCTAGGAACCATTTCGAAAGAGGCTTTGTGGCCACAAATATTTATCCTTCCTGTAAGTACTGCAGTTACTTTCTGCCTTCTCAGCTTCATTGTACTACGATGTTTTGTTAGGCCCAGTTCCAAGGATATGGAGGATGTTTCATAAACAGAATTCACAAGAGTGAGAGATACAGTGTATGTGGGAAATAAAAAATACATTTACATGATGGAATACTATACGGCTGTGAAAAAGAAGGATCTCTTACCCTTTGCAAACAGCATGGAGGGACCTGGAGAGTATTATGCTAAGTGAAATAAGCCCTCCAAAGAAAAACAAATATCAAATCATCTCACTTACATGTGGAATGTAATGAACAAAATAAACTGATTAACAAAATAGGTCCAGAGGCATGGGTACACAGAACAAACTGACAGGATCTCAGAGAGGAGGGTAGTGGGGGGGATGGGAAGCGATTAACCAAAGAACATATAATGCATATATGTATAGCCCATAGACACAGACAATAATGTGGTGAAGGCCTGGGGTGGGGCAGGGGCTGGGTGGAGGGGAACAAAGCGGGTTAGAATGGGAAACATCTGTAATATTGTCAATAAGAAAAACTAAATAAATAACAAAAGAAACGAACAAACAGAAACAGACTCACAGAAACAGAGTGGCAGTTGTCAGAGGGCTAGAGGTGGGGGTGGGTGAGAAAGGTGAAGGGATATATAGTCAATAATAGAGTGATGACTGCACAATGACAGATGGTTCCTAGATATAGTGTTGTGATTACATTATAAAGATTATAGATGTCGAATCACCATGTTGTATACCTGAGAATAATATATGTGTGTATATATATATTTTAAAATTTATCTTTATTGTTTAAAGTATTACAGATGTCTCCCCTCTTTTTCCCCCATTGACCCCCTCACCCGGCTCCAGCAATAAAAATTTTAAAGACAGTGTACTAGAAAATGTATTTGAAAAAAATTCAATCTTCGTTTTGTTTATCAGTTAATAGATGCATAAACTTTGACAAATCAATAATAACTACATTGCTTACTTCACAGGGTTGTTATAAATATAAAATGAATAATTATTTGTTCATTCTTTTCACAAAGAATTATCAAGGGTGTATGTACTGTGTGGCAGGTACCAGTGGTGCAAAGATAATAAGGCATGGCGCCCGCCCTCAAGGAGCTGACAGTAGACGGCATAGGAGGCATTACAGCGCATCATAAAGAGTCATGTGCCTGGTCAGCTCTCCGTGGGAGACTAGGAGAATGGTCAACAGAGGTACCAGCTTCTGCTCTGCCTCCTAATGAGTGACAAGTAACTTTCCAGGTGGAGAAGTCAGGAAGAGTTTGTCTTTATGTCTCCAAGGTATGAAAAGGCAGAGTGTTCTTGGTGAACCATGATGATGGGGTAGATTAAGAGGCTGGCAAATGAAGGAGTAATGCCCTGTTCCAGTGCTGGAAGGTTCTAGGTAGGAAGGTGCTGATGCTAAGAGAGAGGCAAGAAAATCGAAACTAAACTCGTTGGCTAGCTTCTGGGTATGGTGATGAATTCTAACATGATTGTGGAAGCTGTACTCCTCTCTCAGAGGAGGGTGTTAACGAAAGTATAAATATAGATCTGTGGGACTGGATTGAATAATATTCAATGTTAATTTCTGCAAAAAATATTGTATAGGGCAAAATATTCTTTATTTCCAAAGACTGAATTAGTTTCTAAAGATTAATATAAATCAAGTTATTCATCTGTAGTCATGCTGAAGCCAATCTGAGTTAAATTTTCCATGAAACTATATTATATTAAAATTTCAGTGAAATAATGGTGTATGAAATCACTTTCAATATTAGATATCTTGAGTATAACATGCTTATAAAGGCAATTTCAAAAGCAAAAATTATAGCTGCCTATTAACTCTGATATTTTCTTCAATGCACTTTCTACAAGAGATCGTTGTTTCATCAATAAAAATAAACATTGACAAACCTAAAATCTATTTATAAGATGTGGGTATATTGTAAAACTGAAATACTTTATTTTCAACATTAAATTTATGTTACTTAAGAAATCAATATGCTATACATAAAAGTAGGGAGACCTTTTTTTAGGTTACAGATAAGATAAAATCATGTTGTTAACAGAATAGATTTCCTTTCAGGTCATGAAACAATGTGTAAAGGTAAAGAAATAGATAATTTAAATTTAAATTTTATTTTTCAATTGCAGCTTACATTCCATATTGTTTTGTATTAGTTTCAGGTGTACAGCTTAGTGGTTAGACAAGCATATACTTTACAAAGTGTTCCCCCTGATATTTCCAGTATCCACCTGGCCCCATACATAGTTATTACATCATTATTGACTATATTTCCTATGCTGTACTTTACATCCCCATGAATATTTTGTATTTCTTAATCCCCTAACCTTTTTCACCTAATCCCTCAAGCAATCATCCATCTGTTCTCTGTATCTACGAGTCTGTTTCTGTTTTGTTTGTTCATTTATTTTGTTCTTTAGATTCCACTTATAAGTGAAATTATATGGTATTTGTCTAAAAGGATGGTTTTTAACTAAGGTCTGTTATTTTCAATAAGTGGTACTGAACAACAAAACAAATTGATACTCAGTGTTTCTGGCTGAAGAAATTATTGATTATATCAAAGAAGGATTCTTTAACAAGGTAATGTTCTTTCCCTGCTGCCGGTAAATTAGCTACCAGTATTGTTAATTGCTTTCTGGTCATGATCTCAACTTTTCAGGGTGTCTCATCCTCTAGTAGAGCCTGCTTCATTTCCCAGAAGACTGTACTAGGGAGAAACCAGGTACTAATCTGCTTTCAGTAGCGTGTGCTCAGATCTGGCTTCCTCCAAAGCAACTCTAGAAGCAACAACAGCATCAGTAAGATCAAATCTCTTGCTTTACTTTGGTTTTGGTCTCCAGAACTCATTCTTTCCTAAACTACTACTATTTATAAGGGGACTTTTAAATAAAGTTTCATTAATAATATTTGCAAAAATCCTTGATTTTAAGGATCCTGCCTGTGTCCCTGATGTATTTACATTCGAAATAACAGGGGAAATATAAATGTAACAGAAAATATCTGTGTTTTGATCTTGTTCTGTATTGTTTGTTTATTCTCTTCCCTACTAAATGTGAGTCTGGAGGGGGGCCACTGTCTTTGACTTTTCTGTGCTCCTTATAATGAGTCATCATGCCTATTCCACCAGATCAGGGGGTTGAGGTTTATGGAGGGACAAGTGGTAGCAACTAGCAACCCTCCCACCAGTCTCCTTGAGAAGTATTCATTTAGTGAAAAGTACATGGCCTTGAAAATCAGATGGAACCAGGTTTAAGTTCAAACCCTGACACTCATTGAGCAATTCAGTCTCCTTTACCTTTTTGATATCTATAAAATATTTATGTAAATGAGGATAATACCCTCTATGTTATAAGGTTGTTTTGAGGATTAAATAAATGAATGCTCATAAAGAATGCATCACACTGCTTGCTTGACACTTAGTAAATACTGATTGCCTAGCGTCCTTTAATATTGCAAACTCTGGCCGGTTTGGCTCAGCGGTTAGAGCGTCGGCCCCACAGACCAGAGAGTCCCAAGTTCGGTTACTGCTAAGGGCACGTACCTCGGTTGCAGTTTGTTTCTGGCCCCCGGTTGGGGTCATGTGGATGGCAACTGCTTGCTTGATGTGTCTCTCTCAGGTCGATGTTTCTCTCTTTCTCTTCTTCCCTCTCTTCTTCCACTGTATCTGAAGATAAATGCAAAAATGTCCTCGGGTGAGGATAAAAAAAAAAAAAAGTTTAATATTGCAAACTTACCTTCTTCAGACTGAGCACTCAGCTGTTTGCTAAGAGCATCACAAAGCCACTGGGTAAGCACAGGTCATCCTGCTGCATGCACTTTCCTGGGTGACATGGGATTCTATTAATATAAAACAATTATTCAGGGATTCATTTCGTCCACAAGTGTTTTTGAACACTTTCATGGAGCAGCAGTGCTGGGAGCAAGGAATAAAATAAGAATCGAGACATGAACCTTCTAGTCCCGTGGAAAGGAAGCAAGGAAGGAAGCAAAGGGAAAGTGACATTCTGACAAGAGCTGCGAGGGAAATGAAGAGATGGCAGTGATAGAAATGGGTGAGGGGTGGGAAGTCAACCTCTTCAGGTTAGTGGACAGAGGATCCTTTCAAAGCTGGCGGTATGTTAGCTGGGTGATAAGGAGACAGTCATGCTTAGTCAGGGAATAACATCTGAAGCAGAGGAAACAGCAATGCAGAAGCCATCTAAATTCTTCAGGTAAAAAAAATATCATATTTGCTGGCTTGGCGATTTTCCTGACTCCCTCCTATCTGGGGCCTTTTGGTAGACTTTTGGGGAACATTGCTCTGGAGAAGACGTTGAACACCTGCTGCAGGAGATAGGAATGGGGAAAAAATCCCCTTTCATTTCCCATCAATTTTAAGTTGGCAAGGGCTGTCACTAAGTATTCACGATAAGTTGGTACAACTTACATATGGAAGAAAATAATGTATTTTACTGTAGTTTATATAACTTAAACTTTACATGGCACTTGCTTTTTAAGACAGGGATTCACACTAATTACAGTAACTGAAACCCGGGTTCTCTGGGCACGCTCAGGGTTCCCTTGTGCCCCCGTGGGAATGTTGCCACAGGATGGTCACGGTCTCTCTCTATGTTGCCACAGGAAATCACAGTTTTAAAGTCTTACTAAATGACTGTAAATTTCACTAAATATTCTCACATTTATTGAAAAGTTCTAAATACCCTGAAGAAATCTTAGAGACAGGATTTAAGTTAGATGAGTTTCTTTTTAATTAGATTTTTGTTCCTTTTCATTGAATTTATTGGAGTGACACTGGCTAAAAATAATTAGACAGGTCTCAGGTGCACAATAATACAACACATCATCTGTATACTGTAATGTGTACTCACCACCCCAAGTCAGGTCTTTGTGCATCACCGTTTATCCCCCTGTACCCACATCCCACCACCCCAACCCCTCCCCCCCCCCCCGGCAGTCACCACACTGTTGGCCTTATCCATGAATTTTTCTTTCTTTTTTTCTTTTTAGCTCAATCCCTCCACCTTCCCCACCCAGCACCCACCTTCACCTCTGACAGCTGTCAGTCTGCTCTCTATCTGTGAGTCTGTCTATATTTTGTTTATTAGTTCATTAGATTCCACATATGAGTGAAATCATGTAGCACTTGTCTTTCTCTGACTTGCTTACTTCACTGAGCATAATGCTTTTCAGGTCTACCCACGCTGTCGCAAAGGGTAAGATTTTCTTCTTTTTCGTGGTCAAGGAGTATTCCATTGTGTAAATGTACCACTACTATTTTTTTATCCACTCATCTACTGATGAACATTTGGACTGCTTCCAAATCTTGGCTTTTGTGAATAATGCTGCAATGAACATAATGGTGTATAGTCTTTTGAATTAATTTTTCATGTTTCTCTGGATAAATTCCCAGAAGTGGAATCACTGGATCATAAGGCAGCTCCATTTTTTATGTTTTGACGTAAATTCATACTGCTTTCCACAGTGGCTGCACCAATCTGCATTCCGCCAACAGTGCACATCCTCACCAACACTTGTTTGCTGATTTATTGATGATAGCCATTTACTGCTGACAGACAGGTGTGAGGTGAAATCTCACTGTGGTTTTCATTTGAATTTCTCTGATGGTTAGTGATATTGAGCATCTTTTCATATGTCTATTGCCCATCTATATGTCCTCTTAGGAGAACTGTCTATTCGGGTACTTTGCCCATTTTTTAAAAAATATTTTTTCTTTATTGATTTTAGAGAGAGAAGAAGGGAGAGGGAGAGAGAAAAAAACATCCACAATAGAGAACATTGATTGGCTGCCTCCTGCATACTGCCACCAGGGATCAGGCCTGCAACCTGGACATCTTCCCTGACTAGGAATTCAACCAGTGACCCCTTGGTGCATGGGTTCATACTCAACCACTGAGCCACATCGGCCAGGCCCATTTTTTAATTGGATTGATTGTGTTTTTGGTGTTGAATTTTATATGTTCTTTATAAATTTTGGATATTAATTCCTTATCAGCTGTATCAGTGAATAGGTTTGCCCATTTACTGAGTGGGGTTTTTTTTATTTTGTTGATGGTTTTTTTGTTTGTTTTGCTGTGTATAAACTTTTTAGCTTGAGTAGTCCCATTTGTTTATTTTTTTCTTTTGTTTTTCTTGCATGAGGAGATATATCAGAGAAAATATTGCTAAAAGAAATGTCTGAGATTTTACTGCCTATATTTTCTTTTAGGATTTTTATGGTTTTGAGTCTAACATTTAATTCTTTAATTCATTTTGAATTTATTCTTGTACATGGTACATGAAGGTGGTCTAGTTTCTTTTTCTTTTTGCATGTATCTGTACAATTTTCCCAACAATATTTATTGAATAGATTATCCTTAGCCCAATATATGTTTTTGCCTCCTTTGTCAAATATTAATTGACTATGAAAGAGTAGATTTAGATCTGAACTCTGTATTTTGTTCCACTGATTTATATATCTGTTTTTATGTCACTACCATGCTGTTTTGATTACTGTGGCCTTGTAGTATATTTTGATGTGAAGTGGCTTGATTTCTCCAACTTTGGTCTTTTGTGGTTCCATATAAATTTTTTTTTTTTATCCTCACCCGAAGACATTTTTCTAGTTTTTGTTCAGGTAGAATGGGAGGGAGAGAGAGGAACAGAGAGAGAGAGAGAGATACATTGATGTGAAAGGGACACATCGAGTGGCTGCCACCCACATGACCAACCAGGGCTGGGGACAAACTGCAACCGAGGTACGTGCCCTTAGCAGGAACCGAACCCTGGTCTCTCTGGACCACAGGCTGATGCTCTAACCGCTGAGCAAAACCAGCCAGGGCCCATATAAATTTTTGAAATATTGTTCTGGTTCTGTGAAATACATCATTGGTATCTTTATAGGAATTGCACTGGATTTATTACTTGCTTTGAATAGTGTGAAAATTTTAATGCTGTTAATTCTTCTTATCCATGAACACAGTATATGCTTCTACTTATTTTTATCTTCTTCAGTTTCTTATAATTTTCTGAGTACAAATCTTTTACATCCTTGGTTACATTTATTCTTAGGTATTTTATTCTGTTTGAAACAATTAGGAATGAGATTGTTTTCTTAGTTTCCCTTTCTGATAGTTCATTATTCGTGTATAAAATGTAATTGATTTCTGAATATTTTGTATTCTCCTACTTTATTGAATTAATTTATCAATTCAGGTCAAGGGCCTGTACCTTGGTTGCATTTCGTCCCCAGCCCTGGTTGTGGTCATGCGGAGGCAACCAGTCAATGGGTTTCTCTAACAATGATGTTTCTCTCTCTCTCTCCCTCTCCCTCCCCCCCACTCTATCTGAAGATAAATAGAACAATACCCTCAGGTGAGGAGTTAAAAAAAAAGTGAGATTATGAGGAGTAACTTGATAGAAAATTATAAAGTAATGAAGGAATCAAGATAAAGGTGGAATTGCTAGAATAAAAAATGAGGGTTGGAATGAGTAATGACTGTCTTATAAGTGTCTGATAAAAAGCAGAAGAAAATTGCCTTAATTAAAGTGGAGATTAGATGTCAAGACAAATTATCAGCTGTTATGTGAAGAAATTGAGAAAGTTTCATTTCTTGCAAATGAGCTAGGCTTTATTTAGGTGCATCATCACAATAATTAATTCTCTGTGTTGTAACATGAGACAGGGTAGGAACCAAAAGCCCACCTTCTTTCTTGACATTCTACCACATTAGAGATACTTTTCTTCTATGGGCAACAAAGAATTTAGGATAGATAAGAAAAAGAAGCTCTACTAATAGAAGCTATAGATATATTGTAGAACATGTATGGGAACAATATTGAAAAGCCTAGGTAATTAATAATGCCTTAAACATAGATGGTCACATTTAATATTTTTAAATAATGGCTAAATAAAAAGAAGGCTAAATAAGACTAAACATTAGTCACCCCACTATTTATTTACACGGTTGGTATATTGCTGGGAAATTCAGTGTATATTCAAATCATGTAAAAACTACCTTCTGTTTGTAAATGGAATTAAGGTCTAGTCTCAGAGAAACTCAGATAATAACTCCTGTGGCAGGAGACTTTAAGATCATGTTGAATGCAGGGCAATTGTTCACAGTACAGGCTTATCCCATGACTTTCAGGATAGTCACTAATTCTTGCAGACACTGCCAATCATTGCAGTATACTAAAATGTACTCCCCTCATTTTTTACCCCAAACTCCCTCATAGGATGTATAAGATCTCCATTGAGAACCATCGGCTTAGACTCAGAGAAAGAACACCCTTGCATTGGAGACTTTCCATACACATGCACTAATCTAGCAGCATAACATGAGGTTGGGGTATTGCCCTGAATGGAACTATATATTATGTGTGTGTGTGTGTGTGTGTGTGTGTGTGTGTGTGTGTGTGTCTGTGTACACATGCACATGTATATTTGTATATATATATTTATTTATATATATTTAGATAGAGAGGAAGAGAGAGGGAGAGAGAGATAGAAACATCAATGAGAGAGAAATATCTATTTGCTGCCTCCTACATGCTCCACACTGGGGATCAAGCCCAGAACCTGGGCATGTGCCCTGACCAGGAATCGAACCAGCAATCTCTCGGTGCATGAGACAACGTTCAGTCCATTGAGCCACATTGGCCAGGCTAGGTGCACATTTTCTACCTGTTCTTTCAATGGTGTGGTACTAAACTTGGCATGCCAGTTGGACACTTACATGCTTACTGGGCACTCTACGTGTTGATGGCTTTGAAAGAATCTCTTTCCAAGTAGGAGACATAGACAAGGCTTCATGCTGCCCACACTACTCACTGAGAAAAAACTCACCACTGTATAAATTAGCATACAGTGCAGAGCTGATATTCCATTTCAAATCACATTCATGGTCATTTTCCTTTTCACTGAGCTCTTGTATGAAGGGAGACCACAATTTTTGTTCTTCTTTTAGGAGTTTAATGAGATCTAAAGCTTCTATTATCTATTATTAGCTCCAAAACTCACATCAAAATCCATTAGTCGTTTGATAACAGTCAATAGTTTAACAAACTCTCAAACTCCCAAAAGATTTTAAATGTCATCTTTAAAAGTCATCTTCCAATTGTGAAAGCAAACTGATTTCTCTTTTGGAAATTCACTAAAGGCAATCTTGCTGGACTATATGGGGTGACATTGCAAGGTTTTTGAAAGGTTCAATTGAGCTATCTAATAACATACAACATGAATTTAGATTTTTACTTGTAAAATATATTTCCACTGCTTATGGCCTCTTTTGATATGCAATACCATGTTCCCTGTCACCCACACAATAAAATCCAGAAAACTTGTCTGGCCATCAACGTCCTAAAGCAGCCTAACTGCCTTCCCCCCGCCCTGCTCTGGCCACGGAGGAGACTCTGGGCCTACAGTTAAACTCCTATTCAGTCATTTCACTCAGAGTCCAGTTTTTTAATAAGTACAAAGCAGGCGGAATAAACTGCAGTAACATCCATAGAAGGTGTAGCACATACCTTGGCACACAACAGGTGCTCCAGAAGTGTTAGTTCTTCATCCTCCCTTTTGAGGCCTTTATCTCGTAATCTACAAACACACAGTCTTTGAGACCATCCCAAATTCCATCTGTGTGAAAATTTCCCTGGAGATCTCAGCTGGAAGTACTCATTAATTTACAGATAAAGAAACTGGATACAGAAAAATTAACTAGTTCAGGGTTTCATGCTGGTAAGTGGTAGAGCAGATTCTGACCTCGGTAGGTTGGCTTTAGAGTGTGTTTTTGTTCTTTTAACATAACATAAACTTAAAAAACAAAATGGATTCATGAATATAATGTATGTGTCATACAATTCACCCATTTTTTTAAAACTCTTTTTAAAAATAATTTTTTCTTTATTGATTTTAGAGAGAGGAAGGGAGAAAGAGATAGAAACATCAATGAGAGAGAACATCGATTGGCTGCCTCCTGCATGCCCCCCACTGGGGATCGGGCCCACAACCTGGGCATGTGCCCTGACTGGAAATCGAACTGGTGACCTCATGGTGCATGGGCCGACGCTCAAACACTGAGCCACACCAGCGGAGCAAATTCACCCATTTGAAGTGTACATTTCAATGGTTTTTAGTATATTCACAGAACTGTGCAACCATCACCACAGTCAATCTGAGAACATTCTCATCATTCCAAACAGAAACTCCACACATGTTCTCAGTCACTGCTTATTTCCCTTCCGTTCTATTCTCTGGTCTCTGGCCACCACTAATCTACTGCCTCTCTCTGTGGATGTGCCTCTTCTGGATATTCCATATAAATGTGGACATTCCATATAAATGGGATCATGTGATACTTAGCTGTTGTGCCTGAACTCGCGCACCACAGTGCTTTGAAGGTTCATCCATATTGTGGCATGTGTCAGTACTTCGTTTTTATTTTTCTCTGAATAGTATTCCAGTGTATGGATATATTACATTTAGTAATCTAGTCCTTGGTTTATGGATATTAGAATTTTTCCTACTTGTTGGCTATTATGACTAATGTTATTATAAATATTCATTACATATTTTCATGTGAACATATGTTTTATTTCTCTTGGGTACACACTTGGAATTGCTGGGACATGATAACCCTGTTAAATTTTTTGAGGAACTGCTAAACTATTTTCCAAAGTGGCTACAAAAGTTTAAATTCCCACCAACAACATATGAGAATTCCCATTTCTTCGTATCGTCACCAACACTTCACCTGTGTTTTTATTGTAGCCATCTTAGTGGGCATGAAATAGCGTCTCATTGTGGTTTTGATGTGCATTTCCTTCATGACTAATGATGTTGAACATCTTTTCCTGTCTCCGACGGCCATTTGTATATCTTCCTTGAAGAAATAGAAGTTAAATCCTTTCTAAGGACTTAAAAAACAATAGCTTTAAATTGGGTTATATGTCTTTTTAAAGTGTTGAGTTGTAGGAGTTTTTCACCTATTCTTGTATACAAGTCCTTATCAGTTACATAATTTGAGAATATTTTCTCCCATTTTGTGGGGTTGTCCTCTCATTTTTTTAGATGATGACGTTTGAAAGACAAATTTGAAAAAATTTGAGGAACTACAACTTATTTATTGTATTCTAATTCTCTGTGTTGTGTCTAAGATGGCTTTGCCCAACCCAACCCAAGGTCCTCAAGATTTACTCCAATGTTTTCTTCTGAAAGTCTCGTAAAGTTAGCACTTCCATTTATGTCTGTGATCACAGGAAATTAATTTTTATGTATGGTCTAGCGAAGATACCTGACTGTTTTTTTGCTTGTCGATATTCTGTTGTTCCAGCATCACTTGTTGAAAAACACTATCCTTTCCCCATTAAATTGGCACCCTTGTTGGAAAAGAGCCCATGTATTTAATTTTAGTGCCCCCTGCCCATCAGATCCCTTCGTCCTCATTTTCTTCCTTAACCACACATGCTCAGCCACTATTAGTGCTTCCCTGTCCCCTCCCAGGCTGTCTCGAGTATAGGTCCATGTTGTGTCAGCCTGCCAGATTCTTCCTATCCTTAGCATCAGCTCAAGTGGAATCCACTTGGTCTAGTTTTTGTGTCATTACCTCTTTTTAAATGGTTTACATTTTCACACTGCTTATTGACAATTGCCTTTCTTTCTAAAGAGCTCTCATTTTCTTGCTCTAAGCACCTGGCACTGTGTCCAGCACGTACTAGACACTGTGGTTATAAATCTGTTGGATGGAATCAACGAAAATGGCCTTGGCTAGGAATTTTAGGGTCTATTAGAAATCCAGCAAGATGCTAAAGAAATCAAGGATTAACCAAATATAAAAGGCAATGGAAATGAAAACTGCAACCCACAGCGAAAGCATTATCATTTTCTTCTGCTTCTGATAAATTTCCTACAGACTTATCATTGTTATATCGCTGCTAAAAACAGAAAGCGATTGAAATTTTGCAGACCGATAAAATGTTTTGTGAGTTAATACATTTTGTAATGTATCTTATAGACTGCATTACTAAGAATATTTCAAAATCGATTTTGTTAATGCCTATCCCTTGCTTTTACAGCATATTTAAAGAAGAGTAAGAATATTTTAGTTGACAGTCCACAGTCACTTTCAATGCATATGCTTTTGGTCTTTTTATCTTTTCCATTTATGTATTTGTTTATTTATTTATTACCTTTATTGTGGAAAGCATTACTGATGTCTTCCTTTTTTCCCCGTTTACACTACACTCCCTGCTCTCACCCCCTCGTGCCTTCCCCACACTGTTGTCTGTGTCCATTGGTTGTGCATATAAGTTCTTTGGTTTATCTCTTCCTGCCTGCCCACCGTCCCTCTGAGGTTTGTCAGTCTGTTTCCTACTTCCATGTCTCTGGATCTATTTTGTTCATCAGCTTATTTTGTTCATTATATTCCATAAATAAGTGAAATCATGTGGTACTTGTCTTTCTTTGACTGACTTATTTCACTCAGCATAATACTCCCCAGGTCCCTCCATGTCGTCTCAAATGGTAAGAGATCTTTCTCTCTTACAGCTGCATAATGTTCCACTGTGTATATGTACCACAGCTTTTTTATCCACTCATCAACTGATGGGCATTTGGGCTGTTTACAGATCTTAGCTATTGTAAATAGCACTGCTATGAACACAGAGGTGCATATATTCTTTCTGATTGGTGTTTCTTAGGGTATATTCCTAGAAGGGGGATCACTAGGTCAAATGGCAGTTCCATTTTTAATTTTTTGAAGAAACACCATATTGTTTTGCATAGTGGCTGCACCAGTCTGCATTCCCATAAGCAGTGTACTAGAGTCCCCTTTTCTCCACATCCTCGCCAGCACTTGTTTGATGATTTGTTGATGGCGGCCATTCTGGCAGGTGTAACATAGTAAATACCTCATAGTCATTTTAATTTGTATCTCTCTGATGATTAGCGATGTTGAACATTTTTTTCATATGTCTCTTGGTCATTCATATGTTCTCCTTGGAGAAGTGTCTCTTCAGGTCCTCTGCCCATTTTTTAATTGGTTTGTCTTCCTTTTGCTGAGTTATATGAGTACTCTATATATTTTGGATATTTTGGATATATCATTGGCAAATATATTCTCCCAGAGAATGGGTTCCCTTTTCATTTTATTGCTGATTTCTTTTTCTGTGCAGAAGCTTCTTTGTTTGATGTAGTCTCATTTATTAATTTTTTCCTTTGTTTCTCTTGCAAAATTCTCTTGTGAATTTGCAAAATTCATTTATTAAATCTAGTAGTTTTTTAATGAAGTCTTTAGGATTTTTTATGTACAATATCATGTCAACTGTGAATAATCACAGTTTCACCTCCTCATTTCCAATTAGGACGCCTTTTATATTTTATTCTTGTCTGATTCCTGTGGCTAAGACTTCCAGTACTATGGTGAATAAAAGTGGCAAAAGTGGGCATCCCTGTCTTGTTCCTGTTATATGAGGGAAATGTTTTCAGTTTTTGCTCATTGAGTATGATGTTGTTTTTTCATATGTGGCCTTGATTATACTAAAATATGATTCCTCTATTCCCATTTTGCTGACTTGTTTTATCAGAAATCAATACTGGATTTTGTCAAATGCTTTTTCAGCATCAATTGATGTGATCATATGCTTTTTGTCTTTCATTTTGTTTATGTAGTGTACCACATTTATTGATTTGTGAATATTGTACCAGCCTTGCATCCCTGGGATGAATCCCACTTGGTCATAGTAAATAATTTTTTTAATATATTGCTGGATCCAATTTGCTAATATTTTTTTGAGGGTTTTAACATCTATGTTCATCAGGGATATTGGCCTGTAGTTTTCTTTCTTTGTAGTGTCTTTATTTGGTTTTGGAATTAGAATTATGCTGGTCTCATAAAAAATAGCTTGGAAGTCTTTCCCTTGAGTTTTTTGGAATATTTTGAGGATAACGGGTGTTAGTTCTTCTTTGAATGTTCGGTAAAACTCCCCTATGAAGCTGTACAGATCTGCGCTTTTGTTTGCTGGGAGTTTATTGATTATAGCTTCAATTTCCTTAGATGTTATAGGTCTGTTCAGGTATTATGGCTTTTCCTGGTTGAATTTGGAAAACTGTATGATTCTAGGAATTTGTCCATTTTGCCTAGTTTCTTCAATTTGTTGGCACATAATTGTATATGGTATTTTCTAATAACCCTTTGTATTTCTATGGTGTCATTTGTTACTTCACCTCTTTCATTTCTTATTTTATTTATTTGGGTCCTCTCTCTTTGCTTCTTGGTGAGTCTGGCTACAGGTTGATCGCTCTTGATTTTCTTTTCAAAGAACAAGCTATTGGTATCATTGATCTTTTGTTTTGTTGTTGTTTTAGTCTTTATGTCATTTATATTCTTTCTTTCTTTCTTTCTTTCTTTCTTTCTTTCTTTCTTTCTTTCTTTCTTTCTTTCTTTCTTTCTTTCTTTCTTTCTTTCTTTCTTTCTCCTTTCATTTTGCCTTTGTTCATTTTCTAGTTCTTTAAGTTATAGTGTTAAATAGTCTATTAGAAATTTTTGTTTGTTTGTTTCTTGAGGTAGGTTTGTACTGTATGAACTTCTCTCTCAGGACTGCTTTTGCTGTGTCCCATAAATTATGTGTTATTGTGTGTTCATTTTCATTGATTTCCAGGAAGATTTTTATTTCTTCCTTGATCCCCTTGGTAACTTACTCATTGTTTAATAACATGCTATTTAGCTTCCATGTGTTTGAATGTTTTTGAGTGGTTTTTTTTTCCTTTATTGATTTTAGAGAGAGAAGAAGAGAAAGATAGAAACATCGATGAGAGAGGACATCAACTGGCCGCCTCCTGCATGCCCCCCACTGGGGATCAGGCCCACAACTTGGGCATGTGTCATGACTGGGAACTGAACAGGTGACCTCTTGGTGCATGGGTCGACACTCAACCAATGAGCCACACCAGCCAGACTGAGTGTTTTTATTATAATTAATTTCTGGTTTTATGCCATTGTGATCTAAGAAGATGCTTGATATGATTTCAATCTTCTTGAACTGGTAAGGACTTAGTTTGTGTCCTAACATGTAGTCTATCTTTGAGAATGTCCCTGTGCTCCTAAGAAGAATGTATATTCTTCAGTTTTGGGGTGTAATTCTCTGTAAATATCAATTAAATCCATCTGACCTAGTGCATTGTTTAGGGTCTATGTTTTCTTACTAATTTTTGTTTAGAGGATCTATTCAGTGATGTCAGCGGGGTGTTGAAGTTTCTTACCATGGTTTTATTGCTATCTATCTCTCCCCTGAAGTCCTCCAGAAGATTTTAATATATTTTGGTGCTCCTATATTGGGTGCATATATGTTTACCAAGGTTATATCTTCTTGTTGGATCAATTGTTTTAATATTATGTAGTAGCATTCTTTGTCTCTTGTGGCCTTCATTCTGAAGTCTATTTTATCAGATATGAATATTGTTACCCCAGCTATTGTTAGTTTCCATTTTCTGGGGAAATTTTTATATATCTTTACTTTCATCCTGAGTGAGTTTTTTGTTCTGAGGTGGGTCTCTTGTAGAGAGCATATACATGGGTCATGCTTTCTTATTCATTCAGCTACTCTTTGTCTTTTTATTGGAACATTTAATCCATTTACATTTAAGATTATTATTGATATGTACTTATTTATAGTCATTTTTATTTATTATGCCTATGTTACTCTCTATTTCTTCTGATTACAGCAGTCCCTTTAACATTTCTTGCAATCCTGGTTTGGTGGTAATATATTCCTTTAGTCTTTTTTTTTGTCTGGGAAGGTCTTTATTTCACCTTCTGCTTTGAATAATAGCTTGCTGGATAGAGTAGTTTTGGATTCAGATCCTTGTTTTTTATTACCTTGAATACTTCATGCTATTCCCTTCTGGCCTGTAGTACTTCTGTTGAGAAATCAGCTGACAGCCTTATGGAAGCTCCTATGTGGGTAACCTGTTGCTTTTCTCTTCCTTTCTTTAAGATTCTCTTTTTGTCTTTAATTTTTGGCATTTTAATTATGATGTGTCTTGTTGTGGGCTTCTTCGGGTTCTTCTTGCTTGGGATTCTCTGTGTTTCCTGAACTTGTATGCCTATTTTCTTTACCACGTTAGCAAAATTTTCTGCCACTATTTCCTCAGACAGATTCTCTAACCCTTGCTCAGTTTCTTCTTCTTCTGATACTCCTGTGATGCAGATGTTGTTACGTTTCAATTGTCCCAAAGCTCCCTTAAACTGTACTGTTTTTATTTTTTTATTTTTTATCCTCACCCGAGGATATTTTGCCATTTATATTCAGAGGGAGGGAGGGAGAAAGAGAGAGAGAGAGAAAGAAACATTGATGTGAGGGAGACACATCAGCTGGCTGCCTCCTGTATGCCTCCCACGTGCCTCCCGTGTGCCTCCCACATGACCAGGGCCAGGGACCAAACCACAACCAAGGTACTCTTGCCCTTAATTGGAATCCAACCTGTGACTCTTCGGTCCGATATCCCAGAGATCTGCCCCTCACTGAAGCCTGACTGTTAGTCTCAGTCACTTAATGAGTCTCAGATTGTAGTCCTCAGCTGGACATAAACTCCCCATGGTGTGCAAAGTAAAAGGATTTCCAGTGAGTGGGGCAATTGCTTTCCCCAGGGGGCTAAAGCTGCTTTGATGGGAAAACTCTGCCTGAGAAAAAGTGGTTTCTGCAACATGGGTTAATGTCTCAGAACCGGGTCCCAGGCAGCCACCTTCACCACTTGGACCCTGGAGCCAGGAAAACCTAACACGATGAGTCAGGCCCAAGGCTCAAAGCATCCAGAGACCTATCTATGCCTGCAGGCTTGCTGGTAGTCTCTGACAGTTAATGAGCCTCAGGTTGCAGTTCTGTGCTAGGTGCAAACTCCTCCTGGTGGGTGGGGTGAGATTCAAGTGGGTGAGGCAGTAGCTTCCCCCATGCCCCAGGAGCTATATGTACTTTGATGGAAAAACCCTGCCTGAAAAATATGGTGTTTGCAGTGTGGTTCAGCACAGGGACCCAGTGAGCCACCTTCACAGCTCAGTCCCAAGAGCCACAAAACACAACAACCAAGGGCCCAGCCCAGGGCTCAAAGGGTCCAGAGACTCCTCTTTGCCTGCAGGCCGGCTGATTGTCTCTGACGGTTAATGAGCCTCAGATTGCAGCTCTGTGCTAGGTGCTAACTCCTCCCTGTGGGAAGAGTGAAATTCCAATGGGTGGGGCAGTTGCTTCCCTCAACCCCAGGCTAAAGCTGCTTTGATGGGAAAAGTCTGCCTGAGAAAAATGGTTTCTGTAGCATGGGGGAATGACTCAGCACAGGGCTCCTGATGGCCTCCTTCCCAGCTCTCTCCCCAGCACCACGAACCCCTGACTCTTTCCTCTCCGCTCCAGTCCAGTCAGCCTTCCCTTCTGCTGGGGCGCAAGGTCAGTGGCTATGGCTGAAACTGAGTGCACTGGCTCTTCAGGCAGGTGCCCGTGTCCCAGGGCCTGTCCCTGCCGGACGGGACCTCTGCTCCGGTGATTTTCACATTAGCCTTTATTTTTAGAGAAAGTTTATTTATAAAGGTGTTATGAACCCAATGTTATACCCAACTGTCCGAAACTGAGGTCTGTGGAGTACTGCACAAAGAACAGAAAACAACCACCAAATGAGAGGGAGACACTTTTACAAGGCCAATTCTAACAACGAAAACAAAAACCTGAATAGAATATTTTATTTCTTCATGTAAAATTTTTTGTTAATGTTTTTCAAATTATATTCACTTGTGGAAACTAGTGAAACAATGTGAAGACATTTAAAGCAAAAGAACTCATGGGCATGGACAACAGTGTGACGATTGCTGGGGGGGGGGGTGTGGAGGTGGAAGAGGGCGTAGAGGGGATAAATGATGAAGTAAACAAAAAATAAAATTTTAAAAAAGATTTTAAAATAAAGTTTATCATATCCCTCTCCTTCCTGCTACCACTGCCAAGCAATCACTTTTAAGAGGTAAGCTTTTGTTCATAACATTCTCTCTCTGTGCAAACATTTACATGTGCATTAATAGGTCCCAGGTATCTACTGCTTGCACCGAAGCACCCCGAAGAGTCAGGCGGGGCGCTGGTAGCTCGTGCAGGCAGTCTGCCCAGCTCTGGTGCCCAGAGCCCGGCTGCTGTGTTGGCTTGTTTGGTCATTGGTCTAGTTGAAGTGGAAGCAGACTAATATATCAATATCAAATCCTTCCTCTCAATACACATTATAGACATACTCAGAGATTACACAAATTTCATTCTAACTATCTTCCTCTAGTTTTTACACATATTACCCACACATATATGTATATTAGTGAACTTTCCTCTTTTTTCTTTTCCTCACGCGAGGACATTTTTCTATTTTTTATTCAGATAGAGTGGGAGGGAAAAAGAGGAAGAGAGAGAGAGAGAAAGAAACATTTATGTGAAAGGGACACATCGAATGGCTGCCACCCGCACAATCCAGCCAGGGCCGGGGACAAACTGCAACTGAGGTACATGCCCGTAGCGGGAACCGAACCTGGGACTCTCCAGACCACAGGCCGACGCTCTACCTGCTGAGCCAAACCGGCCAGGGCTATTGATGATTTTTTTTTTTTTTAATCCTCACCCAAGGACATTTTTCCACTTTTTGTTCAGATAGAGTGGGAGGGAGAGAGAACAAGAGAGAGAGAGAGAGAGAAACATGGACGTGAAAGGGACACATCGAGTGTCTGCCACCAGCATGACCAACTAGGGATGGGGACAAACTGCAGCCGAGGCACATGCCCTTAGCGGGAACCGAACCCGGGTCTCTCTGGACTGCAGGCCAACGCTCTCACCGCTGAGCCAAACCGCCAGGGCCCTTTCCTCTTTTTAATTACATTTTAATAGTCTCTTTCTCCCTACTTCCCCCCATTAATACTATCTCTACCTTGCCGACCTAAGATAACCCATGCTTATAACTGATGTGTTTCTTTCCACACTTTTTAAATTAATGATTTGTGTCATTTTCTGTTTAACAAAAATGAGATCATCCTTTACATCTTTTTTCAACTTTCCCTCCTTTATTCAAAAATTTGTCATTGAAACTTCAATCAAATTCATTGAGAAGGAGAGAGGGAGGAAGAGAGAGAAAGAGCGAAGTGTTTTTGTTTCCTTCCTCCTTCTCTGTCTCTACCTGTCAATTAATTAATTAATTTCCCTTCTATTCCTTTTATTTTTTTTTATTTTTTATTTTTCATCCTCACCCGAGGAAACTTTTCCATTTTTTGTTCAGGTAGAGTGGGAGGGAGAGAGAGGAACAGAGAGAGAGAGAGAAACATCGACGTGAAAGGGACACATCGAGTGGCTGCCACCCACACAACCAACCAGGGCCGGGGACAAACTGCAACCGAGGTACACGCCCTTAGCGGGAACCGAACCCGGGTCTCTCAGGACCACAGGCCGATGCTCTAACCGCTGAGCCAAACCGGCCAGGGCCCTTCTATTCCTTTTAAAATAAACTTTGTATTTTGAGATAATTATAGATTCATATGCAAGCACAATAAATAATATAGAGGTCCCATGTACCCTTTATCTAGTTTCCCCCAATGGCAACATCTCGCAAAACTAAGGTAAAATATTATGGCCAGGATGTTGACATTTATAGAGTAAAGACAAACTGTTTCATCACCGTAAGGATCATTCATGCCCTTTTTATAGCTACACGCATTTCTTTTCCACCCCCACCTCATTTTAACCCCTGGCAACTACTAATGTTTTTTCTCTTTTCTATGATTTTGTCCTTTTAAGAATGTTATATAGATGGAATCATACAGCGTGGGACCTTTCTGAATGTATTCTTTTCCCTCAGCATAGTTGTCTGGAGAGTCATCCAGGTTGTTTGTTATCAATAGTCCGGGTCCTTTTCTTGTTGATTTGTATTTCATAGTACTATGGGTTCCCTACAGTTTGCGTAATCATTCACCCAGTGAAGGTCATCTGGCTTGTTTCCAGTTTGGCTCTTTTGTGAATAAAGCTGCTATAACTATTTGTGTACAGGTTCTGTGTGGACATAAGTTTTACTTCTCTGGATAAATGCCCAGGACAATTGCTGGGTTGTATGTAGTTTCAAGTTTAGATTTTTTTTTATTTTTTATTAATTAATTTTTGTTACAGATGTTTCTCCTTTTTCCCCCACTGATTCCTCCCACCTCCTCCCTCCCTGCCCTGTCCCCAACTTTGTTGTCTATGTCCATTGTTCATGCGTACATGCATATAAGTTCTGTGGTTCATCTCTCCCCCACCACCCCCTCTTCTGGGGATTGTCAGTCTGTACCCCATTTCCACGTCTCTGGTACTACCCCATTCCTCAGACTGTTATGTTCATTATATTCCACAAATCAGTGAGATCATATGATACTTGTCTTTCTCTGTTTGGCTTGTTTCACTTAGGATGATACTTTCCAGGTCCCTGCCTGTTGTCTCAAAGGATAAGAGATCTTTCTTTTTTACAGCTGCGTAGTACTCCATTGTGTACATGTACCACAGCTTTTTTATCCATTCGTCTACTGATGGACACTTGGGCTGTTTCCAGATCTTACTATTGTAAATAGTGCTGCTACAAACATGGGGGTACATATATTCTTTCTAATTTGGTGTTTCAGGCTTCTTAGGGTATATTCCTAGAAGTGGGATCTCTGGGTCAAATGGAAGTTCAATTTTTAATTTTTTGAGGTAACACCATATTGTTTTCCATAGTGGCTGTACCAGTCTACATTCCCACCAGCAATGCACTAGGGTCCCCTTTTCTCCACACCCTCGCCAACACTTGTTGTTTGTTGATTTGTTGATGGCGGCCATTCTGACAGGTGTGAGGTGATACCTCATTGTTGTTTTAATTTGCATCTCTCTGATGATTAGTGATGTTGAGCATTTCTTCATATATCTCTTAGCCATTTGTATGTCCTGTTTGGGGAGGTGTCTATTTAGTTCCTCTGCCCATTTTTTAATTGGGTTCTTTGTCTTCCTTTTGTTGAGTTGTATGAGCACTCTATATATATTGGAAAATAACCCCTTATCTGATATATCATTGGCAATGATGTTCTCCCATACAGTGGGTAGCCTTTCCATTTTGATGATTGTATCTTTCGCTGTGCAGAAGCTTTTGAGTTTGATGTAGTTCCATGTGTTCATTTTCTCCTTTGTTTCTATTGCCTTAGGTGATGGATCAGTGAAAATTCTTCTGCATATGATGTCTGAAATTTTGTTGCCTACAATTTCTTTTAGGATTTTTATGGATTCATGAGTCACATTTAAGTCTTTTATCCATTTTGAGTTTATTCTTGTGTAGGGTGTAAGTTGATGGTCTAGTTCATTTTCTGCATGTAGCTGTCCAATTTTCCCAACACCATTTATTAAAGAGGCTGCCCTTACTCCACTATATGCTCTTGCCACCTTTGTCAAATATTAATTGAGCATATTGCCTTGGGTCCATTTCTGGGTTCTCTGTTCTGTTCCACTGGTCTATATGCCTGTTCTTGTGCCAGTACCAGACTTTACTCATGGTGCTCATGACCTTACACATGCTGTTGAGCTTCCTCAAGATCATGGCTCTGAATTCTAGTTCTGTTAACTTGCTTAACTACACCTCATTTATCTCATCTTCGGTAGAGGTCTCTTGTTCTTTCATTTGGCTTTTGTTTCTGTTTTTCACCATTTTGGCTGTCACAGTGGGCTTTGGAGTCTGCCAAATTTTCCCTGTGGGTGTTGGTGTTCTGCTGTTTGTGGCTCCCTCTCCTGGGTTTGGATGAGGCAGGGAGGACCGGCTTTAAACACCACTGTCAAGTCTTAACTTTCCTGGTTAGAGTTGCTAGAGGAGGGAATGATTGTTATCCTCTAGCTTTTTTGCCTGGAGGCTATTAGAAGTCACCTGAAGAAACTTGGTTTCTGAGTTGACTGAAAAACTCCCTCAGGTGCTCAGTGTAAGAGGATTTCCCAGGGGTGGGGGCAGATGCTGGTTGTTAATGGGCCTCAATTAGCATTTCAATGGCCACCTGTGGGGTTGAATCTCCAGAGAAGGGGCCGCTGCCTCTCCGCAGGGCCCTGGGAAGGAGTAAGATGACCACAGTCCTGTGTGGCTGCACTCAGCAAAAGCTCTGAGCTCCCTCCAAATCCTGAGTGTCCCCACACAGTTCCAGTCCAGTCTGCCCTCCCTCTGCCAGAGCCCAAGGTGAGTGGCTGCTGCCAATTTAGCCTCTTTCCGGGCTCCGCGTTGTGGAGCCGCCTGGGACTTTAACCCCAGGGTGCTACTTCCAGCCAAGGGCGGCTGAGGCTGTGGCGCTAGCTGAGGTCACAGGACCCAGCCAAGGGCGTAGCACCTAACCGAGGTGGCCGCAGGACCCAGCTGATGCAGCTGCTGATCCCAGCCAAGGCCACAGGACCCAGCAGAGGGTGCAGCTTCCAGCCGAGTCCCCTGGTCCCAGCCCAGTCCGCTGGTCCCAGCCCAGGCCGCTGTGGACCATGGGATCCCGGCCCCCTCTCGCATCCTCGCAAGCCTACCAGGGTTGAATCAGTGTCCCTGCTTATGTGGTCCCCCAAGCTGCCTTTCGGTTGCCCCTTCCTGACCATTTGTCTTTATTTTTGTTGTAATTCTAATTTGGTCCTGGAAGATGGTCTGTGTAGCTTCCATTCACTCTGCTGCCATTCTCTCTCAAATTTAGATTTTTAAAGAAACAACCAAAATGTTTTTGAGAGTGGCTGTTCTATTTCGCGTTCTCAGCAGCAATGTGTGTGTGATACAGTCGCTCTGCGTCCTCACTAGCATTTGGTGATGCCATTTTAAAAGCCATTTTGCTGGCTGGGTTGTGATATCTCTTTGTGGTTTAAATATGTATTTCTCTAATGGCTAATAATGTTGAAATTTTTTTGTTCTTATTTATCATCTGTATATATTCTTCAGTGAAATGTCTTTTCATGGTTTTATTTTTGCCATATCCTTTTTTTATTGTTGAGTTTTGAGAACTTTTTATGTATTCTAGATACCAGTCCTTTGTCAAATTATGTGTTTTGAAAAATATTTTCTCCCATTCTGTGGCTTTTCTTTTCATCCTTTCTACATGAGCATTGCAGGAGGATAAATTTATTTTTGAACTATTTTTCTTTATTGATTTTAGAGAGAAGAAGGGAGAGGGAGAGAGGGATAAAAACATCAGTGAGAGAGAACATCTATTGGCCGCCTCCTGCACTCCCCATATTGGGGATCAAGCCTACAATCTGGGCATGTGCCTGACCGGGAATTGAATCTGCAACCTGGTGCTGCCTGGGTGGATACTCAGTTGCTCAGCCATACTGGGGAGCAAGAAAAAATAATTTTAATTTTGATGAGGTTTGTAAATTTTAATAATCTTTTCAAGGAATTAACTCTTTGTTTTGTTGATCTTCTTTATTGTTTTTGTTTTCAGTTTTATCATTTGCTACTTTTATTTTTATATCTTTCCTTCTACTTATTTAGGGCTTAGTTTTTATCTTTTTTTTTTCCTTCAAGATTCTTGACATTTGATCTAAGATAATTAATTTGAGGTTTTTCCTCTTTTCTAATATATGTTTAATGCTATAAAATTTCCTGCTAGCTTTAGCTATATCCCACACAATTTGATACATTGAATTTTCATTTTTTATTCATTTAATATATTTCATTTAATATATTTTTTTCTTTTCCTTCAGACTTCCTCTTTGACCAATGGATTATTTAGAAGTGAATTATTTGGTTTCTGAATATTTGGAGATTTTCCTGTTAGTTGTCTGCTAATGATTTCTAGTTTGATTTCCTTGTAGTCAGAGAACAATTTTTAAATTTTTGAGGCGGTTTGTTTTATGATGCATCATACGATCTATCTTGGTGTATATCCCATGAACACTTGTAAAGAATGTGTTTTCTGTTTTTGTGTGGAGTGTTCTGTAAATGTCAATTATATTCTCTTAGTTGATGATGTTATTGAGTTCTTCCATAGCCATCTTGATTTTCTGTCCTGTTGCTCTTATCAGTGGTTAAGAAGGAGGTATTTAAGTCTCCAACTGTGGTTGTGGATTTGGTTCTTTTTCTCCTTTGTTAATCCTATTAGATTTTGCTTCATGTATGTTGAAGCTTTAAGGTACATATTTATTTTGTATTACTATGTCTTCTTGGTGAATTTACCCTTTTCTATTCATATAATTTCTCTATCTCTGGTAGTTTTTGTTTTTGCACTTTATTCTGTTTTATTTAATATTAATATATCTACTTTTGCTTTCTTTTGATTAATGTTTATATCTTTTTCATTCTTTCATTTTCTACCTGTCTGCGTCATTATATTTGAGGTGAGTTTCTGCCACTTTCTGTATTTTAATTGATATAGTCAGACCATTTAAATGGAATATAATTATTGTTATGTCTGGGCTTAATTCTTCCGTTTTATTTTTGTTTTCTGTTTATTCTCTCTTTTTTTTTCATTTCTGTTTCCTTCTTCCTGCCTTCATGTATATTTGAACTTTTTTTAGAATTCCATGTTTATTTATCTATAGTGCTTTGAAAAATAATTATTACCCAAGGATATGTTTATTGATTTGAGAGAGAGAGGGAGAGAGAGAGAAAGAAACATCAGTGTAAAAGAGAAAAATCAATCAGTTGCCTCCCTTACACCACCCCCCCAACCAGAGATCGAACCCATGATCTAGGTATATGCCCTAACCGAAAGCAACCCAGCAAGCTTTTTGGTGTATAGGACAATGATGCTCCAACCAACTGGGCCATCCAGCCAGGTTATCTATAGTGCTTTTTTTTTTCCTCCTTAATTGATTTTAGAGAGAGAGTAAGTGAGAGGGAGAGAGAGAGAAACATTGATGAGAGAGAACATCGATTGGCTGCCTCCTGCATGCCCCCCACTGGGGATTTGGCCCACAACCTGGGCATGTGCCCTGATGGGGAATCGAACTAGCGACCTCTTGTGCAGGGTTGATGCTCAAACGCTGAGCCACGTTGGCCAGACCCTATAGTGCTTTTGAGAGTATCTTTTTGTATAGCTTTTATTTTTAAAAATTTTTGTTTATTATTGAAAGTATTACAGATGTTCCCCTTTTTTCTCTATTGGCCCACTCCTGTGCCCCGCCCACCCCCCCCCCCCCCCGCCTTCACCACACTATTGTCTGTGTCTGTTGGTTATGCATCTAACCATATAAGTTGCTTTTGAATTGAAACAGGGACACTTTGGCTATTATGTTTTGAAACCCTACATCTTATTTTAACTGGCTTCTTCAGATACTGCTGTTGAGGAAGGAGGTGCAGAGCCTTCCTGCTTAGTGAAGGTAGAAGTCCAGGTCTCTCCCTTGGCGTTCATTGACACCTAGAGGGGGTTGCTCCTTGTTATGCCAGGAAGAGGTAGAATTTCTGGCTCTCCACTAGGCCTCTACTGATATCTCCTGTCTGGCAGGAGTGCTTTGTTACTGCTTCCACACGGTCCCCACTGACACCAGGGGGTAGGTGGGTGGCCGTCTTACTACTGTGGTGGTAAAAGTTCCTACTCTCCCCTTGGACCTCTTCTGATAGTAACCGAGGGAAGGGGAAGAGCCGCCTCATTGTTGTGAGGTGATGATGAAAGTTCAAGCTGTCTACTCTGCTCTCCAACTACACCCCTGGGAGGGAGTATTGGGTGTCTTGCTAAAGCCTGGTGAGCGTAGAAGTCTAGGCTCTCTACTTAGTCTTTGCTGATTTGTGAGGAGAAGGACCAGAGGTGTTTATTTTCCCCTGTGATATTTGCTATAATAGAAGAATTCTTTTCTTTTCTTTTTTTGTCTTTCATATTCCTTGGCTTGATAGAGTAGGCTTTTGTTGGGCTTAAAATTTTTTTTGGCCTATACCCAGTGGTATTTCCAGGTTACTAGCTTCTCCAGCAATCATTCTGAGATATGTAAAGGAAAAAGAAAAAGAAAAGAAAGGGAAATGGAAGAGAAGGAGAAGGGGAAGGGGAAACAGAAGGGAGGGGAGGGGAGGGGAGGGGAGGGGAGGGGAGGGGAGGGGAGGGGAGGGGAGGGGAGGGGAGAAGACCCAGGGACCTCACCACATTTAGGTCCTGAGGTCCCTGACTGGTCTGCTTTCTTTCTTCTATCTTTCCCAGGCTTCTTATATTTGTTTTCTGTATAATGTCTAGAGTTTTCAGTTGATTTAGTGGCAGAAATTAGGAAGTGTCTGTCTTACTCCATCTTTCAGGAAGCAGTTGTATTTGTTTATTCATTAATTATTAATAGTAGTATTGTCATTATTATTTTGTTCATCTTCACCTGAGGATTGATTTTTTTAGAGAGTGGAAGGGAAGGGGAGAGAGAGAGAGAGAAAACGAGAGATATGAGAGAGACACATCAATTGGTTGCCGCCTGCACATGCCCCAACTGGGGCTGGGGATTGAACCTACAACCCAGGTACATGCCCTTGACTGGGAATCAGATCCACAGCCCTTCAGGGCATGGGCTGATGCTTTAACCACTGAGCCATACCGGTCAAGGCTGTATTTATTTGTTTTTTACATTCTGCACAATATTCTTTGTTGTGAATCTGGCACGATTTACTGAACTATTTCTCTATTGGTAAGTATTGCCACTAAGAAAATTCTGCAACATTTCTATTGATACTTATATTCTAACACATTAGTGCCTTTATTTCTAAGGGATAGATTCCAAAGAGTGGGAATGTGAGATCAAAGGTCACATATATTTAAAATTATAATAGCTATTGTCAGATTACTTTATCAGTTTACATTTTCATCAGCAATATATTTTCAAACCGTTTTCCCCCTATCTTTACACATAATAGTTATTACACTTGAGTCATGAGTCTTTTTTCTCCATCAATTTGTAAAAACTCTTTGAGGTTACAGACCCTTTATCTGCTATCTGCCTATAAATCATTTTTCCAAAGGTATCAAATTGTTTATTAACCTTGCTTATGGTATCTTTTGTCATACATTTTTTTTTTGGTTTTTATACAGAAACAAGTGTTTATCATTTCTTCTATCAGTCCTATTATTATAGTAATCAACGTATGTCTACTTTGAAAATGTTTTCTCTGAGTATCTATATTACCCAATAACTAGTTATTCTAAGTAGGGCTTGGTCTGACTCAATTAAATCTAAAATCTTCAGTTGTTTAGTTTATTGAAACCACAGTCTCTCTCTGCTACAGGCAAGTATAACCTACAGTACTCACAGCTAGTTTTATTCCCCTTCATATTTATACTAATTATTTTAATTTCCTGTCTTATTTAATTTTCATTTTCTTTTTCTTTTTATTGAACTTATTGAGGTGACAATGGTTAGCAAAATTATACAGATTTCAGGTGCACAATTCCACAACATAGCATCTGTATTGTGTGTTTACCACTCAATGTCAAGTCTCCCTCCATAACCGTTTATACCTCCTCTACCCTCCTCCACCTCCCCCACTCCTGCCTGCCCCTGGCAATCACCACACTGTTATCCATGTCCATGAGTTTTTTCCTTGTTTCTTTTTTTCCGCTCAATCCCTCCATCTCCCACCCAGCCCCCAACCGCTCCCCTGACAACTGTCAGCCTGCCCTCTATTTATGAGTCTGTCTCTAATTTGCTTGTCAGTTCTTTTTGTTCATTAATCTTCACGTATGAGTGAAAACATATGGTACTTGTCTTTCTCTGATTGGCTTATTTCACTTAACATAATGCTCGCCAGGTCATCCATACTCTTTCAAAGAGTAAGATATTCTTCATTTTTATGGCCCAGTAGTATTCCATTGTGTAAATGTACCACAGCACATGAGGGTTCCTTTTTCTCTACATCCTCACCAACACTTACTGTTTGTTGGTTTATTCATGATAACCATTCTGACAGGTGTGAGGTGATATCTCATTGTGGTTTTCATTTGCATTTCTCTGATGATTAGTGACCCTGAGCATCTTTTCCTGCGTGTATTGGCCATCTGTATGTCCTCTCTGGGGAAGTGTCTATTCAGGTCCTTTGTTTATTTTTAAATTGGATTGTTTGTTTTTTTGGTGTTGCATTTTATAAGTTCTTCATATATTTTGGATATTAACCCCTTATCAGATATATCATTGGTAAATATGCTCTCCCATTCAGTGGGTTGTTTTTTAATTTTGTTGATTGTTTTCTTTGCTATGCAAAAACATTTTAGTTTGATGTAGTCCAATTTGTTTATTTTTTCTTTTGTTTCACTTGCCTGAAGAGATACATCAGAAAAAAATACTGCTACAGGAAATGTCTGAGATTTTGCTTCCTATGTTTCCCTCTAGGTTTTTATGGTTTCAAGTCTGACATTTAAATGTTTAATCTACTTTGAGTTTATTCTTGTGTATGGTGTAAGAACGTGGTCTAGTGTCATTTTTTTTGTACATATTTATCCAATTTTCCCAACACCATTATTGCATTTTCTAATAGCAGAAATTCTTGAGTACCTTATGATTTGGCTGAAATGGTTTAAATGTGTTCACTGTTTTAGAATAAGTGGCCTTTTTAAGTTTTGATAGTCTTCATCAAATTTTATTTTTTCTTATTTTATTTAGAATTACTATTTAATGGCTACATATTCTCATTTTATCAAATGACCTTTCATTTCTATTAATATATTAACTTCTTTTTTCTCTTTAGTTGCTTGGTTTTATAATTTTTATTTTTATTTATTTATTTATTTTATTAGTCCTCACCCGAGGACATTTTTTGATATTTTGTTCAGATAGAGTGGGAGGGAGAGAGAAAGAGAGAGAGAGAAACATCAAGTGGTTGCCACCCACACGACCCAACCAGGGCCAGGGACAAACTGCAACCGAGGTACATGCCCTTAGCCCAGGGCTATAATTTTTATTTTGTAATTTAAACCATCCTTGCACATCATTGGTCATATTATAGTTATTATTAGTCTAACATTAATAACATTCTTCTTTTAAAATAAATAATTTTCAACTTACTGAAAATTTGTAAAAATACTTCAAAAAACTTCTGTATACTCTTTGTCCAGATTTATCCACCATTTTGCCCCATTTGTTTTATTGTTTTTACTTTCTCTGGTTAAATCATTCTCTGTTTGTTTTTGCCAAACTAAGCAAATATATGATACTTTCTTACTTCATCTTTTGTTAGCATTTTATTTATGTTCTTTTACATTTTTCTTCTATCACTTAATAAATATATACTGGTGAACACTCCTAATCAGTGTCAGGATTCTTGGAGATTCTTGAAACTTTCTTTTTATAAATAGCTACATATCACTTCATGGTGTCTACAGACCATGATTTAACCAACCTATCTCCTATGTTTAGGACTTTAAGTAGTTTTGAACATTTTACAGATACATATATTACTGAACTTTTGCACATGCTTTTGGGGTGAGGGGTGGGGTTACCGCAAGCGTATGTAAAGGGTAAATGCCTATAACTGGTATTGCTTGGTGCAAATCTTTGTATCCATTTTGCATCCATGCTGGGAACCTGTGCAAGTGCTTCCTCCCCACAGCCTCGCCAGCTGAGTGTGATGGGCCGGTGACTGCCAGGCTGGTTAGTGAGAAGTGACACTTTGAATTCACATTGTTCTTATTATGAGTGAAGTTGAGCATCTTGTCATATGTACAGTGGCTCTTCTGTATTTTGTGTGCATTTGTGAATTGTTCATGTCTTTTTCCCATTTTTAGATCAAGTTTTGATCATTTTCTACTTTCAAGTTTTGAAAGTTTTCTACGCATTTGAGATATTAGTCATTTATCTGTAATATATTTTTCCAGTATTTTCTCCTTGTTTGTTATTTATTTTTGTCTTTGCTTATGGCGTTTCTGCTATACAAACATTTGTTTCGTTTGTGATACATTGCTTTGTTTGGGTTGAATTTACCCATCTTATTGCGTGTGGACTTTTGGTCAAAGTTAGAAATCTATTCTACACCCCTAGATTATAGAATATTTCACTCATGATTTTTTTCTAGTTCTTATGTGATTTCCTGTTTTCCTTTAACACAGGTATTATTTTAACATGTTTCTGAATATTTGACATTAGTTTTATATTCTTGTACCTTATTTCTAATTGGGATTAATTGAAATTTTCTGTATATTGTGCTATATTTAGTACAAAATTACTCTGGTTTCAAAAAATTAGGATTATTTCTAACTTTTTATGATAAAAATGTTTAAATAATATTGGAATGATCTAGTTTTATAATGAACAAGAACTTGGGAAATACCTACTCAAGTTTTCATTCTCTTGTATAGCAATTGGTACGTTTAACTTTTCATTTTTGTTTCGAATCACTTAGCAATTTTGATTTTTCTTAAAGAAATTATTCACTTCCTCAGTAATTGTTGCTATAAATCTGTATAGAAAGCGCTCTGCATTGCCAAGAGGGACCAGATGTACCTTCTCTATGGAATATTTATTATATTAAGAGAGACTGCTAGAATATTGTTTCTTAATATGACTCCAATTTATATCACAGTGCTCCAGTGTCATTTCTGTAAGATTCCACGTACGTGTATACAAACTGTGGTCTGACTTGTTTTGTTTTACACGGAGCCATATCCTTTTTCCTCAATAAAACCAGTGGTTTTGGTTTCATATAAGCACATTCTTTTTTTTTTTCTCGCACATTTATTATTTTTTATTTATTTTTGTTACAGATGTTTTTCCTGTTTCCGTAAGCACATCCTTAGTGTAAGGTTTGCCTATGGATTTTAGGATATATTAGAAATTCTAATTATAGTAACTAAAATTACTAATTATCTTAGGGTATCAAAGCACTTTTACGAAATCAAAAAATAATCTCAACAAACAAGGGCTGTTAATGTGCCTTTCTCTACTTCCCTCTTAGAGATCCAAATATACAAAAGTTTCAGGAAAATAATTAGTTTTATTAATCATCATTAGCATTTAGATTCAGAGAATATTCGCGCTGGAAAAAAGATTAGAGATAATTAGTTCAACCTTTCCACCCTGTAAACGAGGAAACGGAAACCATGGCTGGGAGGCCTGCCTGGTCTCCGTCACACAGAGGTGGTGAGTGGAGGGGCTGGACCATGAGCGGTGTCCTCTCTGCCAGTGCTCTTGCTCAGTGACCCTCCATGCATCAAGGAAAGGACTCACATGTTGGCTTTAGTGCAAATTTTTCCAGACTTCTTTCAGCCAAAGTGAGTGAGTGCATCCAAAAGAGACGGTCCTGCTCGAAAGAGAGCTCACGCTTGGAAATTCAGAGTTAAGCTTTTTAATGAAGTCATTTCTTCAGGATCCCATGGGTAAAGCTTACTTGCCCCCTAGAAGCCTAGTAGAAGAAACAGACCTGTTGATCCTTGGCCTTTATTCCGATTCTCATTGTTACCCTTTTCCACTGGCAATTTCCCCTGAAGACTTCAGAGTCCTTTGAGGACCTCCAATGAGACTCTGTACTTACAAACAGCATGGAGGTCACTATCACTTGGCTGACAAAATTTTGCCAATAATCAAATGATGGATGCATGCACCTGTTGTTCTAGTGAAACCTGAAGACAGCCTGAAACGAAGCAGACCATACAGATGGTGCTCTCAGTAACATGAGACCCACAGAATGGCCTGAGCCATTTGCCAGGGGCCTTGTACATCAACAGAAGCAGTGCAAAATGCACAATTGAACCATAGTTTCAGAGCACCAACGAGGCTGTCAGCTGCCTCCCGATTTAAAGAATGACAAGAATAATCAAAATGACAGTTCTTCATCCGACACTCATAAAGATCGTGCTTTTTTAGTTTAAAAGATTTTCTTTTCAAATAATCCTATCTCCGTCTCCACCTGCTGAAATCAGGTGCTCTCTCCACTTGACTTTGAGTAGGAGACTCTTCACCTCCCTTGTGTTTTTGAGAGTCTCTGTCAGCCCTGTTGTTGCTAAAATGCCTGCCGGCAGCCTGCCAGGATGCAGGTCCTTAGAGGGTCAGACGGAAAGTCACCAGCAGAAATGCACTGGGGCGAGGGGCAGGGGGCTCTGGGGAGTGGACAGTGTGCCGAAATCCCAGTTTAAAGCAGAATCTGCAGTGAACCAGTGAAATAAGAAAGGAAATGGGCAAAGGGGTAATGGAGGGTGGAAACGCCTCTGCCGGCCAGCTGTCCTGTCCATGCATTTTACTCTGGAGAAGGGGACTTGTTCCCATCGACAGGAGCTTACTGAGCTAGGGAACTGTCTAAATTTTATTAAGAAGCTGAGACTGTTTATTAATGTAAATTACTTTTCATAAAATAAATTATATAATAAATCTTGTTATGTCCTGCCATTTTGAAGAATTCCAATATGTTGGGTCAGATGTTACCATGAAATAGATGAAGTCGTAAGAACAGCAAGTTGAAGAGCTTGTCTCTTCAAAAACGTCGTCAGACACTGACAGTCGGCTAGGCATTGAGAACTCAGAGCAGCTGGAGTTGCGGAGGCATGGGTAGGAAGAACTGTGAAATTTCTGGAAGTTGTAAAGAAAGTGAAAGTCTTTCTTTAGCTGATCACAGAGTGTCCTGCTGATGTTTGGGTTGGACTGGGCGATGCCACCTCCTTGCAGTCCCCTGTCGAGCACAGACTGCGGTGGCTCTTTGCCAGAGGACGGAAGTGTCCATGTGAACCCAGGAGCTGGACTTGGGCATGTGAGCCTCCAGTGCGCCACCCTGTTTGGGAGGCCAGCTGAGAAGAGAAAGGGAAATGATTTTGTTGAAAGAATCTAGTTCTTTCAGTACACGCAGACAGTTTAACCAGCCCTCCCAAGGCGGCCCCTTCCGTGGCGGAAGGCTCTCTTCCATGCAGAGGGGGCAGGAAGGCAGGCATTCTGAGTGGGTGCCCAGATGGCGCAGCCAGTGGCAAGTCCTTCCTCCTTACAGAGAGTCTGGGGTAGGAGATAACGCAGAAGGCTGAGCACGGTTACAGCCTTGGCCTTCCACTGGAAATGCACGTCGCCTTCTGACTCCCTGGGGATGGTATTCCAACCAGGCATGCGGCCTCCATTGCACGCTACCTGCCTCTGTGCTCACAGAGAACCTTGTGAAGAAGAGGGTGTACAGTACCTGCTCTTCCCCATCTGCTCCCTGCTTCTACTTCCACTCATGTGACCATTAACATCTCTCGTGGTACCAATAAAATGGAGGTGTTAGATTATCTTAGATGTTCAATAAATCACCTGACAACTACCCACCCTAGTCATTGACCAGAAGCTTATCCCTGTAATGAAGAGACACACTGAGTTATTGATTTTTATTAGGCTTGCATTAAGCACTTAGCAGAAGACAGCAATAAATTAGTAATCACCTCAGTGTTTTTCAAGTTCACCTGAAGGGGCACATCAGAGGAAGTCTGAGATGCTACATCAAATGTACACTCCGTGGTCAAGGACACTGAACAGGGAAGAGAAGAGAAAGTGAGGCGAAATGAGAAACATGGGCAAGATTAGATTATAAGGAGGATGTGCTGGGCAAGGCTGGCTCTACCGGCTGGCATTTATACATTTATCAATGTATATATTATACATTTGTGTATAGCATAAAGGGAAGCTGAATTCCAGAGTGTCCTTTTTTCTTGGTAAGGTATTTGCACTTCCAGTTAAGACTGGTACATATAAATGACTAAATCGTATTCCCAGAACGGTGTTAGTATGTCCTGATCTGCCATGCTCTGAAACAAATTTGATTCTGTTTAGGTCAGGAACGTATTACTATTGCTGGTGGAAAGAGGGTTCTTGCATGGAGTCACAGGAAAAGCATTTCAGGGACCCATGCACGGTAGGGTGAGGTGTAGTGGTGAGATTTATGGGAGCCGGAGTAAACCCAAGGGCTGTCCCTAGGTGCCCAGGGTCTCATCCATGACCAGGTGGCCTAGCCCTGTCCTACTGTGTAAGAAGGTCAGCCTTGTCTTCACCAAACCCAGAAGAAGGGCCAGGGTCCAGAGATATTGTGCCATTACCCAGCATCGGGAGGGCATCCAAAGCTTTCATAGTTCACGCCAATACTCAGTCCCGCTCAGTCTCTGCCCCCATCTGGCCAGCTCAGTGTCTGTGCCCATCTGGCTCGCTCAGCCTCTGTGCCCGGCTGCACCCCAGCTGGCACTGTGCTGCTGTACCCTGGCCCGCGCTTTGGAGCCAGGCCAAGCTTGGGCCTGTGTGGCTGCCAGGGCCGCAGGGCTGCAAGGGAGAGAGAATGTGCCAAACAGGCCAAGGACGGGCAAAGGGGAGGAGACTTTGTTAAGTGCTGATTACAGTACCTTGGGCTTGGGAAGGGGTAAGCTTTCTTTCAAACTAACCAATCTCTTTTGTGACCCTTGGCGGGCTTGTGCTGGGTCCCCCACATCCAATCTGGTCCTTTTCCCAGGCTAGGTACTTCCTCTTTTGGGAGCCATTGGGCTCTACTGAGCACGTGCTTACTCCTCCCCCTCGACAGCCTTGGCTCCCACTGCGCATGCGCTCAGCGCAGGCCTTTCCCCTGTATTGTTTATTCCTCCTCCCCGTCGTCCTGGCCGCCCGGCTGGTTCGTGCTCCCTACAGGGGCACAGGGGGGTCAAGCCCATCGGCGAGATTCAGCGTCCCCTAGGCTGTCTGCAGCTGGAACTTCCAGACTTTAGCCTGATGAAGGGTCACTTGCAGGCGCCATCGGGCCCAGGCGTCTAGCCGCCTTCGCTTCTGTCAGCTCCGAGCTGCCTGTGCAGACTCTGGGATCACTTCCGGTGCCGTGCGGGAGCACCCGCAGGGGACCCCAGGCCGCGGGGACACCCACAGGGGACGCCAGGCCGGGAGCACCCGCAGGGGACGCCAGGCCGCGGGGACACCCGCAGGGGACGCCAGGCCCCGGGAGCACCCGCAGGGGACCCCAGGCCCCGGGAGCACCCGCAGGGGACCCCAGGCCCCGGGAGCACCCGCAGGGGACCCCAGGCCCCGGGAGCACCCGCAGGGGACGCCAGGCCCCGGGAGCACCCGCAGGGGACGCCAGGCCCCGGGAGCACCCGCAGGGGACGCCAGGCCCCGGGAGCACCCGCAGGGGACGCCAGGCCCCGGGAGCACCCGCAGGGGACCCCAGGCCGCGGGGACACCCGCAGGGGGACGCCAGGCCCCGGGAGCACCCGCAGGGGACCCCAGGCCGCGGGAGCACCCGCAGGGGACCCCAGGCCGCGGGAACACCCGCAGGGGACGCCAGGCCGCGGGGACACCCGCAGGGGACCCCAGGCCCCGGGAACACCCGCAGGGGACGCCAGGCCGCGGGGACACCCGCAGGGGGACGCCAGGCCGCGGGGACACCCGCAGGGGGATGCCAGGCCGCGGGAGCACCCGCAGGGGGACGCCAGGCCCCAGGCCGCGGGGACACCCGCAGGGGACCCCAGGCCGCGGGGACACCCGCAGGGGGACGCCAGGCCCCAGGCCGCGGGGACACCCGCAGGGGGACACGCACTGCGTGGGTTGGGCTGTATCTGTCCTTTTCACCCTCTGCTCTGTAAGATCTGTGATTCACAGTACAGCCTGTCACGGGGGAAGGACATGATGATGCATCATGCAAAAAAGAAAACTTGCTGTCTTTTTTCTCGCGTTTGTAATTTAAGGGACATTTTCGTTATTACGCACTCGCAGCCGAGTGGGTAAGAGCGCCCAGTGCGGCGCCACAGAGCTTTCCCTGGGGGCTCCATCACAGCTGCAGGGGGCCCGAGGTGAATTACTTGACATGTCTGTGCCATCACGTCGTTGTACAGCCAGTCTCTGGGAATCTTACATCTTGGAAAACCCTCTACCTGTTAAGCACAACCCCCTTTTCTCTCCCCCAGCTCCTGCCAGCCACCGCTCCGCTTGCTTTCTGACTTAACTCTAGATACTTCAGATGAATCGTATTGTACTGTGTTTATTATTTTTATTTCACTTAACATAATGTCCCGAAAGTTCATCTGTGTTGTGCCATGTCTCACAATTTTCTTTGTTTTTAAGGCTGAATATATGTACCACATTTTGTTTATCCATTCATCTATTGCTGGACACTTAGGTTTCGTCCACCTGCTCTATTTTCAGGTAGCTAAAATCTTACGACACAAAGGTATGACAACATATACCCTTGGAACAAAGTTGATATTATGCTTTCTTTAAACTTAACAATTAAGCTATTTCCCGGAGATAAATGATCTGACCATGGCTTTGCCTTTCTCTTCATCATGTGAATATACTTAACGGTACTGAACTGTACACTTAGAAATGGTTAAGATGATAAATTCCCTGTTATATACAATTTACCCCAATTGAAAATTTAAAAATAAAAGTAAAAAATAATAATGCAGATTCTGTGAGAACAGGGTAAGATTAGAGGGGCAGTGACTTTATTGTAGCTTTAATGCTATTGTTAACAACAGATTTTTCTCTGGTGACTGTGCTCTGCAAGAAGAATCGCCACCTGCCACCAGGCAGTTAGGCAGGGTTCCAGCCCCAGACGCAAGGCGTCTCTGTGAAGCTGCTGGCTGTGACTGGAGCACTCACGGAGAAGATAGCCAGGCTCATTTCAGCCCAGAGGTAAGGACGTCAAGGCCCGTGGGGGATGTGTGTCGTCTTTCGAAAATACCTGCTGCTGTGGAAAGCATAATTTCCATCTGAAATAATACTTTTAAATGGTGTTCTTCACATAATGGTTAAGTTTTTTCCAACCGTTATTGCTCAGAGAAAGGCTCTCTCGATAGGAAGAAGTGCTAAAATAAAAACAAGTGAAAGTGTAAAAAGCCCAGGCGTGTCTGTGCACATGTTTCATTTCCGCTGGTGTCCTGTCCTCAGGGTGTGAAGCCTTCTCCTCCCTGACTGAGTGGCATTTAGCCTGACTGCCTGGCAGAGCTCCTGGCTTCCCTGTGGGGTGTGGTGTTGGGGGGACGACTAGGAACATTGCCGGCCGTGAAGAGAGCCTGGGAACAGGCCTCATGGGTGGACTTGCAGGACGCCTACCCGATGGAGAGCCCCTCACTGCTCAGAGTTGGAATGTGCACATTCAAAGGCCACGTGCCCACAGCAGGAAGTTATTCCCTCCTGTGTGTTGTTGGAGAATGCTTTAAAGGGGCTGCAAGTACAGTGGGAGCTGTTTTTTGAAAGAATATGGTAGTAACGTTGCCTTCACTCAGCCTAAGTTCTGTGATTTCCGTGCAGTGACTGGTGTAGGCAGTTGATCCTCATTATTCGTCATCTGTGAATTGACCTACTTGCTGTGATTTTACTGTAACGCCAAAGTCGACGCTCAGGCCACTGTGTGGTCATTCGTGGGCATGCACAGCACACTGGTACGTGTCCCCAGCTGAGGCTGGACATGGTGATGTCTGTGTTCCTGTTTCATTTCTCGTGCTATAAACAAGTGGCTTTTTCATGGCTTATTTAATGCCGCATTTTCACATTTTGGTGCTTTTGTTGGTGCTTTGCTGTTTAAAATGGCCCCCAAACATAGTGTGGAATTGCTGCCTCGTGTCCCTAAGAACAAGAAGGCTGTGCAATGCCCAGTGCAGACAACAGGTGAGTTAGGGAAGCTGATTCAGGCGTGAGTTATTGTGCTGTTGGTGATGAGTTCAGGTTAATGAATCAACAGGAGAGCTTAAATAAGGTGTCTTTAAACAGAACAACACAGACAGAAAAATTACGTATTGATTGATTAACAAAAAGGTGATGACCAGAGGCTGGCAGGAACCTAACCCGATTTCCCCTTGAAGCAGTGGATCAGTGTTCACTAACTCAGTGTTCACAGCAGCGTTGTAGGCCGCAGCTCCCATGCGCAGTGAGTGTTACCAGAGTAGGTGTGCAGTTGTGAGTACATGAAACACAGTTTATTCTTGTATTATTATTTATTGTATTATTTTTTATACAAACAACTTGTAAACATAGTTTTAACCCACCCTTATTTTAAAAACTCTTTCTGAATAAGACTTATGTTCCATAATATCTAAAATAACAGTGTTTTTAAGCAAAGTATTTTTTAGGCTATGTCAATGTCATACATGTTTACATATATCAAATTACAGTCTCAGAAAGTCTTTGTTAGCCTTAAATAGTATTTTGATCTGTTTATATATGTGTTGGTAAACAAGCAACTATCTAGAGTAGTAGAGTATGGATTTTCTCATTATATGGATTTGGGTTTTCCCTTTTACTAGTACTAGATGGACAAATCATTTAGCCTGTTTAAATTCAATTTTCTCATCTGCATAAAGGAATAATATTATTTATTTTATAAGACTTTTATGAGTTGCCCTGGCCAGTTTGGCTCAGCGGTTGGAGCGTCGGCCCATGGACCAGAGAGTCCTGGGTTCTGTTCCCGCTAAGGGCACGAACCTCGGTTGCAGTTTGTCTCCGCCCTGGTTGGGGTCGTGTGGGTGGCAGCCACTCAATGTGTGTCTCTCACTCTCTCTTCCCTCTTCTCTCCCTCCCGCTCTATCTGAAGATGAATACAGTAATGTCCTCGGGTGAGGATAAAATAAATAAATTAAAAAAAAACTTTTATGCCCTGGCCGGTTTGGCTCAGCGGTTAGAGCGTCAGCCTGCAGTCCACAGAGACCTGGGTTCAGTTCCCACTAAGGGCATGTACCTTGGCTGCAGTTTGTCCCCGGCCCTGGTTGGGTCGTGTGGGTGGCGGCCACTCGATGTGTCCCTTTCACATCGATGTTTCTCTCTCTTCCTCTCTCTCCTTCCCGCTCTATCTGAGTAAAAAATGGAAAAAAAAAAAAAATGTCCTCGGGTGAGGATTAAAAAAAAAACTTCTATGACTCTTAAATAAGATGCACAAAAAATAATAAGCACACTTCCCTGCAGAAAGCATAGCAATGTTCAATACGTGTTAGTTGTTGTTGTTGTTATTTGAGCCAGATAAAATGCATGATATGGGAGAAAAGTTGTCTCTGAAGTGTTCAGTATAGAGTTTGTGATCAGGATATGTGAGGTAACAGAGTAAGCACAATCATGGTGAGATAAAAATTAGAAGTTCTTTTGAGATGTTATCTATTGTTTAGCAAGCTAGCTGAAGTGGGCTGTGCTGACACCTTTGCGTTTATCATTAACTCAACAAATATTTGTTATGCACACAGAACTAAGGAACTGGAAGGCTGTCATACTTAATACTTTTATCCAGTTTCTAAATCCAGCCTGTCAACAAGTGCATTACAAGGGGGATCATGATGCCAGAATGTGGAAATGACAGAGCCCTCGACAGTTCTGAGCACAGACCCCGTCCTCTCTGTCCTGTGCGTCTCTCTCCGAGTTCTCGGGGTGGTGTCCTGAGCACAGCGAGCGCTTGTCGGGTCCGCGGGCGGCTCGCCTGAGCCAGCACCTGTGCACGGGGCTGGGGATGATGGTGCGAAGGCGGGCACTTCAGGTACCCATGCGGCCCTGTAGATGGCTGTCACGATATTGGTGACTGTGTCCCCGTGCTGTAATCTTCACATCTGTGGCCGTTCGTTAATACCAGTTTGTGCTTCTGAGTCTTCAGAGGAGGTAGGATTGTGTGTCCTGCTGGTGGGGAGGTGAGGAGTTGTCGGAATTTCTCTGAAGCAAATGCAGCTTGAACCAGTCCCAGAAGCGATGCTGACACCCCTCCCCTCAGCAGGGTGAGCATTTTCTTCTCGTATTTCTGACTAATGAGAGAGGAACTTATACACAAGCCTTGCTATTTCACAAAGTGTTCAGTTCTCACTCGGTGCTCACATTTGTTGTTTTTGTAGCCCTGGATCTTACTTTGTTTAGAGTGACTTGTTCGTAGTCATGCCTTTAGGCAGCTTAAGGGACATATCTCAGATTCTCTCTCTGGATCACTACTAGTCCATGTCACCACCCATGCGTTCTCCACATCACAAAGACTGATTCCTGGATGAAAGCAGTGTGCCATTTCTGTTCACAGCCCCGGTTTCTTCCATCCTCTCCCCCCTCTCTCTCTCTCTCTCTCTCTCTCTCTCTCTCATAACAGGAACATTTTACTTTGATTGTCCTTGTTTGTGGGAAAACACATCCTTTTTGGACGCCTGCCTTTAGAAAAAGACTTTAAAAGGAAATAATACAGTTGAGAAAAGATTTATATCAGCAGTTATCCAGTTTCTTTTTTGTCCTCTTTGAATCTGCTACTTATCAAGATGTCCTTTGCTGTACTGTAGCTCCTTCATCTGTATTCCACAAGCCATTGAGACATCCTTCCCACTGTGCATGAAAACAGATCTCATTATTATCTATTTCAGCTATGCAGAACCAATGATCATCAGATTCTTTTGTGTATCACTGCTCATCCATGGTACTAGCTATTAAACTAATTAAAGACGAAAGTTTGCTTATGACTCAAGAAGTTTGAAGAGAAACATGCAATAGAATGCTTCTATTAATAGACTAATAGAAGAATACAAAAAAGAAAAAGGACGAAAGTTGGTATGATTTTCTTATCCACACAGCAAATGGAGGTTAATGGGTGTCTTAGTTTCCTTTATGATGTATTTTCTATGTTCATGAATTCTAAAAGTGTAGAGTAGAAAATAATAGTTGGTATCCTACAGTTGGTGCCCAGCTGGGCCAAAGCTTTACTGATGGACAGTGACCTTAAGCAAGATGACTGCACAGCAGTAGTGCTGTGTAATGATGTCATGTTGAGGCACACACTTGGAGTTATGTCTAGGTTCAGCCTCTTATTAATGACATACTTTATCACAAAACCTTTATTTCTGATCTATTGAATGTCTTTCAAAAAATGTCCCATGAAATCTATGAGTTAATGAAAGATAAATCCTCTTAAGTATATAGCATCACAATACTTTTTAATACGAGCATAAATATTCATGATGAAAAAGTTTTTAGAACAGCATATTCTCTAGCTTAATTGTCATATATTCTTTCGGCCTCTGCCAAAATTATCCTTAAAACTATCAGTTTGGAAAACCTACAATTCCCGCACAACCATTTTAAATCTAAACACAAACAAAATTTGCCATTATTATAAATGGGTTTAAACAAAGTGTTTTTCTCTTGAACTATTACAGTACACAATGAAGCAACCCACAAGTCTTTATTTAAGGGAATCCAATTACAATGATTTTAAAAGTTATTTCATTTAGTAGGTAGTGATTGCTGTCTTGAGAGCTGAAGTTTTTATGCTGTGCTCCCTGCCCTAATATTATCAGAGCAGAGGACCGCTACAGCTTGTTTCTAAAGCAAACTGTGAAAGATCACTGGTTTCAAATACTCATTTCTACATTTTTCTGGTGTCATTGCTGTCGTGGTGGTGACTGTAAACGCCTTCTGTGCAAAATGTTGCAGGAGGACATGTACAATTTAATTACAAGGATATTGTCCACCCTCTAGCTGTATATAATTTACTATCCTTAAAAGTCTCTAATGTTTACTTAGTTTATGAAAACATGAACTTCTTTGTACTGTAACATATCACAGATCTGCCAAAAAGTCTGTCATTTGATATTGCAATTTAATATTTTTATTTAAAACTTGAAGAAGTCACAACTTCCACCAAATTTTGGGTGTTACAAAGGTGGGAAAGATAACAGATATAAAAGATGAGGGAGTCATGATTCACAAAAACGTTTTTTGCATGACAAAGAATCCTTACTTCTAAATGGTTATCAGTACATTAAGTAATAACATGTAACAAGTTCTTGAATTCCATCATCTAGCAGTTTTGATGGAGAGACCCTAGAAGCAATGCAGACAGTTGCACTAGCAAACGTCCTTCTACGCCTCAGCCAGAAAGCACTGTTAAGCCAGTTGCTGCTTTACCAGCTCACAGACAGCTGTTTGCTGTCTGTTCATAGATGACGGTCCTCTCCTTCAAACCCTTCGGGAAAACAATCCCTTTCTTTCTTAAAAATGTGTTTTGTGTTTGCTACATCTAAGGAAGGAAAAGTCAGTAGTGATGTATGTATTGCTTGAGCTAAAAGGAAGGTGAAAAGAGACCATGTACACCCATTACATTTCTAAGAACTATGAGGTAAGAAGATGAAAGTTTTGGGTAAGCTCTAAGTTTTTACAAGGAAACTAGATTTGCTCTGATCTAAAAAGGACCTGCTGTATAATGTACAGAAATAATTTAGTGCCTTTTCAGAAGTGTAGGTCAAGTTTTTCAATATGTTCGTCTTCCCTGGAGGCATCTGACAAGCCAACCCATGCAAAGGCGCTTCCTTCGTCTTCCCTCGTCTCCTTATGTGGCAGTTTTCATGGATTCCGGCTGGATGTCCCAGCAAAGGCCAAGAGGCTATGAAGGGCTTCATCCCTGTTCTGCTGGAAGTTCGGGATCCCAGAGCTGCAGTCCCGGGGCCTCGAACTCACTGCAGGTGGTACTTCCCGCCTGGGCTCCCTGGCCCGCTGCAGCTCGGCTCTCCCCTGCCTTCCTCAGACCCCTTCCCGGGGGCCTGCTTCCCGGCCTGCAGCAGCTGCTGGATGCCCGGCGCTGTCTGGCCGTGTCAGCGTCGATTCACATGATCTTGATGATGAAGTAACTGGCCTTAAACCAGCAAGATGAAATTCAATAGGGATAATATAAAACTATAAGAGCCATCAGTGGGACTTGATCGCCATAAAACATAATTAAATTAACCCTAAAGATTCTACCTAAAAACTACTAGAACTGATAAATTAATTTAATTAAGTAGCAGGATACAAAATAAATATCCAGAAATCAGTTGTATTTCTTTTTTTTATCCTCACCCGAGGACATTTTTTAATTTTTTGTTCAGATAGAGCAGGAGGAAGAAAAAGAGAGAAACATCGACGTGAAAGGGACACATCGAGTGGTTGCCATCCGCACGACCCAACCAGGGCCGGGGACAAACTGCAACCGAGGTACGTGCCCTTAGCAGGACCCGAACCCGGGTCTCTCCGGACTGCAGGCCAATGCTTTAACTGCTGAGCCAAACCGGCCAAGGCTCAGTTGTATTTTTATGTGCAAATAATAAACTATCAAAAAGGGAAACTAAGAAAACAGTTCCATTAACAAGTCCATAAAAAATACATACCTAGGAATAGATTTAACCAAGGATGTAAAACACCTGTACTCAGAAAATTATAAAACACTGAAGAAAGAAATTGAAGAAGATACAAGATACAAATAAATGGAAGCAAAACAGAACACATATATCCATGTTCATGGATAGGAAGAGTTAACATCATTAAAATTTCCATACTACTCCAACCAATCTGTAGATTTACGGTAATTCCCATTAAGACACTAAAGATGTATTTCACAGAACTAGAATAAATATTCCAAAAATTTATGTAGAAACACAAAAGATCCCAGATAGCAACAGCAATCTTGAGAAAGAAGAACAAAGTGGGAGGAATCACACTACCTGATATCAAACTATGCTACAAGGCCATAGTAACCAAAACAGCAAGGTACTGACATAAAAACAGACATGTAGGTCAATGGAATGGAAAAGATATCCCAGAAGTAAATACATACATTTGTAGTCAATTAATATTTGACAAAAGAAGCAAAAACATACAATGGGATAAAGATAGTCTATTCGGTAAATGGTGTTAGGAAAATCAGACAGATACGTGCAAAAAAATGAAACAAAATACCTTCTTACACCATACCCAAGAATAAACTCAAAATGGATTAAACATTTATATGTAAGACTCAAACCATAAAATTCTGAGAAGAAAAAATAGGCCATTGGACATTTCTCATATAACTCTTCAAACAAGGGAAACAAAAGAAAACAAATGAACAAGTGGACTACATCAATCTAAAAATTTTTGCATGGCAAAGAAAACCATCAACAAAATGATAACCTATTAAAAGGGAGAGCATACTCGCCAATGATACATTTGTTAAGGGGTTACTATGCAAAATTTATAAAGAATTCATATAACTCAATACCAAAAAAACAATCCGATTAAGAAATGAGCAAAGGACCTGAATAGATACTTTTCCAAAGAGGACATACAGATGGCCAATAGACATATCAAAAGATGCTCAATGTCACTTACCTTCAGAGAAATGCAAATTAAAACTATAATGAGATACCACCCACACCTGTCATAATGGCTATCATCAATAAATCAACAAACAAGTGTTGGTGAGGAAACCCTCATGTACTTTTGGTGGGAATGCAGATTGGTGCAGCCACTGTGGAAAGTAGTATGGAGTTTCCTCAAAAACTTTAAAATAGAACTGCCTATGACTCAGTGATTCCACTTCTAGGACTATATTTGAAGAAACCCAAAACACTAATTCAAAAGAATATATGCACCCCTATGATCATTGCAGTGTTATTTACAATAGCCAAGATTTGGAAGCAGCCCAAGTGCCCATCAATAGATCAGTGGATAAGAAAGCTGTAGTACATTTACACAATGGAATACTACTTGGCCACAAAAATAAGGAAATCTTACCTTTTTCGACAACATGGATAGACCTGGAGATTATTATACTATGTGAAGTAAGCCATTCAGAGAAAGACAAATACCATATGATTTCACTTATATCTGGAATCTAATGAACAAAATAAACTAACAAACAAGATAGAAACAGACTCATAGATATGGAGAACAGACTGACAGATGTCAGAGGGGAGGGAGTTGGGGGCTGGGTGAATAAGGTGAATGGATTAAGTAAAAGCAAAAACAAAAATAAAAAAATTGCACAGACATCAACAACAGTATGGTGATTACCAGAAGGAGGAGGAGGTCGGGGGAGGTAGAAGAAGGTAAAGGGGGGATACATGGTGACAGAAGGAGATTTGACTTTGGGCGTGAACACAAAATAACATATAGTTGATGTATTATAGAATCGCACACTTGACACCTATATAAATTTATGAATTAACGTCACCCCAATACATTCAATAAAATTTTTTTTAAAGATAATCAAATATTGTATTGGATTGTATTTGTTCAGGTTTCCCAAAAACTTTACACCAAGATGAAATTAACTTGCAAGGGTTGAGGAAAATGCCATGAGGAAAACCGGAGCGGGCGCTGGGAAAGGCTGAGAGAGCCGTCCATCTGTGAAGCAGGTGTTACTCCTGGGGAAGGAAAGAAGGGGCAAGGCCGGCTGCAGGTGTTCTTGGTTTCCACAGAGTCAGAGGGAAGTTTGTCCAGGCCAGTAGGGTGTCCCTCAGCCAAGGCAGCCTCCGGATGAGTCCTGCGGCTCCTGGGAACAGATGTCTGAGTAAGCCTGCCTGGGAGGCTGGGAGCAGCCCTGGGAGCGTGGTTCAGGGACAGCTGAGGCCGGCGTTTCAGCGTGGAGCTGGGGCCCTTCGGCAGAGCAGCTCCCTGTCGGTGGGAGTCTGCAAGGCATTCTCCAGCCTGTGGGCAGGCAAGGGCCTGAGTAACTTGGCTTTCCAAAACTCTAGGTTTTGCTTTAAAATATTATAAAAATATTTTAAAAGAAGTAACTCAAAACCATGCAAATCTGAGACCCTGAAAATGTAATCTTGTTTTAGGATTTCTAGTTCCAGAACAGATACTGTTCATGGAATAGATTTTTAAGAAAAAAAGAATTAAATTCTGTTCTTTGGCCTTTGAGGTGTGTGTGTGTGTGTGTGTGTGTGTGTGTGTGTGTGTGTGTGTGAGAAAGAGAGAGAGAGAGAGAGAGAGAGAGAGAGAGAGAGAGAGAGAAGAGAGAGAGAATGCCTTTTAACACGTTCCTTCTATTTCAAGTATCTACAGCCATTATTCTCTCTTGATGCTTAAACTGTCAACTCTTGAGGTTGACCTGGAACACTTTTAAGGTTGGTTCTGGGTCATTTTGACATACCACATTAATCTTATTTTTTTAATTTGTTGATCTTTTCTTTCTAAATCAACTTGATTGAAGTATTTGCATATAGTGATATGCACCTATTTTAAGTGCACAGCTTGATGGGCTTTGACAAATATATCTCCCATGTAGCCACCATCAATCAAGAATAACATCCAAAATGTTGCCTTGTGTTACTTTTCAGACATTGCCCCCACAATTTTATCCTGCATATTTCACTATAAATTAATTATACCTATTCTAGAATTTTATGTAAGTAAAATAACATAAAATATTCTCTTGTTTTAGTTTTGGCTTTTTTCACTCATATAAGGCACTGACAATTCAACTGTGTTTTTAATCTATGAGTAATGCATTCCTTTTGTTTCTTAAGAAGTATTTTTTTCTATGCAATATTACAACTTATTTACCTATTTACCTGTCAGTGAACTTTTGAGTTTCCAGTTTGGGACTATTATGCTAAATCTGCTATGAACATTCATATAAAAGTCTTTGCATATGTTTTCATTGCTTTTGGGGAAATACCAAAGAATAGAAGTGCTGTGTACACAAGGAAACTACCAGAGTGCTTGTGCGGCTCGGCGTCCTCTCCAGCAAGACACGAGAGCTCCAGTTGCTGTACACATCACTAACACTTGTGTGCAGTAGTGTCTTAAGATTTCAGTTTGTGTTTTCCTGGTCATAATGTTACTGACCACCTTTTATTTTTCTTAGTGATTATTTGCATATCTTCTTTTGCGAAGTCCTTGTTCAAATCTTTTGTCCATTTTAAATTGGATTCTTATCACATCAGTTCACTTACATGTGGAATCTGATGAACAGAATAAACTGACGAACAAAATAGATCTAGAGACATGGAAGCAGGGAACAGAATAACAAACCGCAGAGGGACAGGGCGGGGGGGGGGGGAGAGATAAACCAAAGAACTTATATGTGTATATGCACAACCAATGGACACAGACAATACTGTGAAGGTGGGGGGCAGGAGCAGGGAGGAAGGGGCCAATGGGGGGAAAAGGGAAAGACATCTGTAGTATTTTCAACAATAAAGATACATTTTTTTAAAAAAAGAAATATTCATGTCTGGCCAGTGTGGCTCAGTGGTTGAGCGTCGACCCGTGAACCAAGAGGTTGCCCATTTGATTCCCGGTCAGGGCACGTGCCCAGGTTGTGGGCCCGATCCCCAGTGAGGGGCATGCAGGAGGCGGACAGTCGATGTTCTCTCTCATCGATGTTTCTAGCTCTCTCTCTCACTAAAATCAATAAAGGGGAAAAAATAAAAAAGACATATTCTTAGGTGAAGATTAACAAAAAAGAAATAAATTGGATTCTTGTCTTTTTAATTATTGAGTTGAGTAGTTAAGGATATAGCGAGGATATAAACCTATAGCTATATGTACTGTGGATATTTTTCCACATGGTGCCTTAGTTTTTAATTTCTTAACATATTTTAAAGAATAGAGGAATTTAATTTTGATGATAAAATTCAACTAATCCATTTTCACATCAAAGTTTATTTTTTGTGTCCTAGGAATTATTTTCCTACCCTCAAAATTTTGATGATTTCATCTTATGTTGTCTTTTAAAAGTTTTATGGTTTTAACTGTTATTTTATACATTTTGTGAATGTTGTGAGATAATATCAGTTACATTTTTCCCATATGGATATTCAGTCGACCCAGGATAAAAACTGAACATTGTTACTAATTGGTACAACAGGCCAGACCTGAGGCCGACTGCAAGGCTGTGAGAACGCCCTCCCCCCTCCCCCTCCTCCCTCCCCCTCCCCCCTCCCCCTCCTCCCTCCCCCTCCCCCCTCCTCAAAGGAGGGTTAGCAGCCTTGGGGCAGCAGGCTTCGGTCAACTTTCCAGTCTTCAGCCTATAACCTCCTCCCAGTTCCCCCTCAGTAACAGCAATAAGGGGGAGAACCATTTATTGCCCTGTTAACCATACAGTTTGGTCAACATTTTGATATGATTGCTTCTAAATTCTATAGACTTTTCTCAAATCCCGTTATTTGGCCCATGGGGCCCCCGACCTTCATTCTCCAGAAGTGAGGTCTCTGTCCGTGTTCCATCCTAGTCACCAAAACTGTCCAAATTATTGAGGCTCTGGGCTCTCACTCTACTTTCAAGCTCAGAAACTAGCCTGCTTCAGTTTCAAGGATGTCAGGAGAAGACATGGGTTTAATCTGCTTTTTGAAAAATACTTACATTGAATTTTAGAGAGAGAGGGTGAAATATAAATAGAGGGGAAGAAAGAGAGAGAGAGGCATTGATGTGAGAGAGAAGCACTGATTGGCTGCCTCATGCACACCCCCTGCTGGGGATCAAACCCAAAACATGTGCCCCTACTGGGAATCAAACCATCCACCTTTCCGGGCATGGGACGATGCCCGTCTGAGTCACACTGGCCAGGGTGAAGAATGTGTTTAAACGAAGAACTTCATTACCCCTGTCAGGAGCAGAAGCCAGAGTGTCAGGATTTGCTCCACCTTCCTGAACCCCATTCCCTCAGGGCTCTGCAGTGCAGTCCGTCTAGGAAAGGAGGGAGCCCTGAGTCTTGTACGACGGAAGTCAGAGTGTCTGCCTTTTGCTCCCGAGGAAGACACGAGCTCTGTTTCCCAAGGCTGTTTGCCACGCAGATCTCTGGACTAAGGAAGTCCGGAGTGAATGTAGTCAGCCTCTGGCTGCAAGGTCTAGACGAGAGGGCAATGGGGATTGTCGCTCGCTGCGGACAGCTCCCTGCAGTTCCCCCTGCGGCTTAGCCGGTGCTCAGCTGGACCGGAGGAGATCTGTGCAGACTCAGCACCTCCTGGCCGCGTAACTCCTGTGTCTCTGGCTCCGCTCGGTGCATCCCGGTCATTTCAGCATCCCTGTCTTCTTGATTTGCCATGACTGTTGGGTTTGGCTGGAGTCCCCCTACCTGTTTCAGTGCAGAAGTTCTTGCAGGCTGAACACGGGGTGCTGCAGGGCTCACCTTATCTATTTCCCTTCTCTCAGGAACTGCAATTCTGTGCTAAAGTTTGGTCCAGTTTTTTATTGTTTGCAACAGGGTTACAAATCCCGTTCCAGGTACCTCGGCATGGTAGGAGCAGGTGTCTTCTTTTGTTGCTGTTTATTTTTGACAGTTTCTGGGATAGTCATTAAGAATAATTCGGCTTTAGGTGCATATAGCTAAAACTAAGATTGATTGCACACCTGGAGTGAGACAGAACACCAGACACACCGAAGCAAAGCCGGCTCTCTCCCCGAGCGCGTTCGGGAAGCTGCAGGCCAAGCTGTCCGCACGGAGCGGGCCCCGGGGTGCCGTCATAGTGGGAAGCACCCGCGGTGCCCAGAGGCTGCTCCCCTCCCTCTGAAAAGGCAGTTCATCCACACATTGGGGAAAGTGTCAGGCTGACCTCTTTGATGCACTTACGTGCTTCATAGGTAAAGTTCTAGGCCTCAACGTAAGTATCTCTTCCTTATTAAGCGAGGGCTGCCAATATCTCATTGATTATGAAAAGTGGTGGCTTCCTCTTTCCAGTTATGGGACTGGGACATACCTGAGGCTGGACATGACGGGTTCAGGCTTGACTGGATCTGGGAGACGTGTTCCCAGCACAGTTACTCAGATCTGAACCAGCAGAATGAGAAGAGCCGAGGGGTGAGGCTGTCCCTCATTTACCACATCTTTCCCCAAAATGCAGCGAACACTGGCCCAGTGGGTCCTTCTCAGGTGTCCCCATCTGTCACGTTCCATCCGTCTTCCCATTTTATCTCTAGCCTGACAGTTGTCCACTACTTCAACTCTTTTATTCCATAATCGTATAAAACCAGTTAATAGCATTATAAATATATTGACCAAGAATAGACTTACGCTGCTTTTCAAATCACTTTCATTGACTGAGCAGATGACAGTGTTTCAGGTTGTGCTGAGGAGCCATTACTCCAGGATGTCTAACAGACACCACGTGTCCTTTTAGTGTCTTGCTTGTTTGATGTCGAGAAATTAGTAAGTATCTTATCTTCAAAGTCATTGTCCTGTTGAACTATGGGTATCATGACTGACAACTGAGGCACAATCACGCTCCCGAGGAAGAGTTCGGAGCTGTGTCTCAGCCTGCAACCTAGTAAACCCTCCGCACCTCCGCAGGAACTTCTCTGAAACAGGAAGCTGTGCCGACCGTGTCACCGCACAGCTTCAAGGCTTCTGACGGCTCCTGCTGCTGCCAGATAATCCGGAACCACTGTAAGGAGCACAGGGCCCGTTCCGTCCAACCCTAGTTTTAACCTTCAGCCTCATTCCCACTGCTGTCTCACCCTAAGGCTTTACCACTGTGAAGCCACATTACGCCATCACCAGGTTCGGAGGACTTTCAGGATCTGTGCCTCTGCTCGGACCGTTTCATCTGTCTAAACGCCCTTCCTGAGCAAGGGACAGCTCTGGCCAGAGCGCCTGCCACCCTTCTCGCCCCGTGCAAGTGGAACGCACCAGCGCACGTGCTGCCAAGTCCTGAGCTCCGCCCCCAGGGAGCATGAACGCGCTGGATCAAGAACTCTCCAGCCTCGATGCCTCAATTTCCTGTCTTATTAGCAACAATTCGCCCCACTTCTTTTAAGAGTTTCCTCCTGTGTATCCCTGAAAATCCCCTAATGTGACTGCACACATCACTTGCAAGTCCCCGGGGCCCCGCGGACTGAGGCAGAGAGAGGGTACTTACCCATGTTGTGTTCTCGAGCGGGGTGCTCAGGACAGCTCGTGCCATGATGGAGACTCGTTTGCTCTGCCCAGTGTGGTACCCGCCAGCTGCACTGGGCAGTTGTTTGACGTGCGGGTTGTGTGGTAGAGCAACTGAACTTTTAAAATTGTATTTAAATCAAATTAAATCAAATATAATGTAACTAGCAGCATGTAACTAACAGTGACTGTAGTACACAGGGCAATTCTAGAATCCTCATAGGCCTGGATACCAACGCACAGGACTGTTATTCCAGGGATTGGTTTTTCAGAGTAAGAGAAACACATTTCAGGATATGGATGACTGGTCACAGAAATTAGGGCACTACTGGGGTCACGTGAGTGTAAGAAGTATTTTCTTTCTCCATTCTTCAGGATTTAATTATAGACAATTTAGCCTCTGTAATTTTGCACTGGTCTTTATAGTTCTTCTAAAAATGTTCTACAGCCTTCCCTCTGTCTATAATTTCTGTTACTCTGGAATAACAATCATAATTTTATATTTTGCTAATTATTGCCTTACACCTTTATGACTGGCATGCATACAGAAAACATGTATGAAATGGTTTGGAGCCAGTGGCTGAACTAGTCAGTGAAACACTGGACAAGACAGATCGCAGTAACGTAACGTGAAAACAGACGTCACCCCTGAATGCATTCGGCCAGCGTCCACGGGGCTGTAACGAAGAAGGCGACTGGGTGTGGAGGCTGAAGGGACGTGAGGGCTTGACCGTCTAGCTTTCAGCTTCCTCGTCCGAAAGCCAGGAGGTCGGCCTGCAGCCCAGGGAAGTGGTTCACGTGAAGCCCTGAGGTTAGGTTCCGGCACGGAGGAAGCATTAAATGTTAGTTGAGCCCTGGCCAGTTTGACTTAGTGGTTGGAGTGTTGGCCCACGGACCGAAGAGTCGTGGGTTCAATTTCAGCTGGGGGCATGTGTCTCGGTTGCGGTTCGGTCCCTGACTCCAGCTAGGTCGTTCGTGTGGGAGGCACCAGTGGATGTGTCTCTCTACAATGGTGTTTCTCTCTCCCTCCCTCCCTCCCACACTGTCTGATGATAGATGGGAAGGAAAATGTCCTCGGGTGAGGGTTAAGAAAAAAAAAGTTAGTTGATATTGTTACTCTGATCATGATTATATTATTGTTTTATTAGTATTCTCCTTTGTGTAGAACTTCAGACTCGACAACGCACTCTCAGACCATAAAGTCATTTTACCTTCCAAACAAGAGGTAGGCAGACATCCGAGGTGGACAGACAGTCCCCCTTGACAGAAGAAAACAGGCTCAGAGGCTGCAAGCAGCTTGTCGGAGCACCGAAGGCAGAGCTGAGTTCGGACTCCGGAGCCGCCGCTGCCCGGGCCCCTGGCCGCCTTCTCACAGGACTCGTTCCTGCGTGGACTCATCTCCAAGTGCTCGATCGAGCCGGGCTTCAGCAAGTGTTCCTGCCTTCACCATATGCTGCTACTGTGTTTAACATTTGTCGCTTAGGTTTTCGTTAAGCAAATATTTTATCATATGCAGTAGTGCCTTATGTAAGCATTGGAAAAACAATTAAAAAAACCTCGTATCCATATCCAAGAGCAAACACTTAGGGTTCACCTCTGAAAAGCCAGGCCCGCCTCTGAGGCCGGAGTTCAACAAAGGCCCTTTGTCTGGCTGGTCTCGGCATCAGGAGTAAAGCTGTTAGGCCTCTGCCAAGAGCCTTTGCCACATTGCACCTTACAAGTCAGAGACAGAGGCTTTGAAGTAATGAACAAAGCACGGTTCCACATCGTGTTTGCTCAGGACTCTACCCGGTGCGTTTCATGCCAGCAACATCGAAATGGAAGTTAGATGAAAGGTGGTCCGTGTGAAACGTATAGGGTTCGAGTCCCCACCCATGCTCATAGAAGTGTTCCCGACAGTGCCGATCAGGTGATAGTAAGGCTCAGTTTACCTTGGGACTCAGGCAGAATGCAGTGATACAGCTGAATAAATGTAAAATCCAGTGAGTGCATTCATCGCCTGAGACTGCCTGTGAGGACACGCCAGCGTGGACACGGCGACATGACGCGGCACCTTGCTTCCCGAGGCAGGCTGAGCCCTGCACTCCCAGCTGGCCCGGGGCCACTGGGCACCAACACTGACCGAGAACGCACGTGCTCACACACCTGCGTCGCAGAAAAACCCCAGGATGGAGGTGCAAGGTATCCCGGATGCTCGGCACGCCGTGTGCTTCAGTCTCCGGAGTAGCAGGGGTGCCTGCCTGCGTGACCCCGCGCGGCTCCTCTGCCTGTTCTCCCCTGGAACACAGCTGAGGGAAGCGCTCCCGCAGAGCGTCCACTCACGCTACACGTGCTGACCCCGAGCCAGGGCTGGCCGCCCGGAGACACGGTCCAGGGGAACAAGATCGCCAAGGCCTTAAAGCGATGATATTCTCGGGTATTAGACAAGGAAGAGTTTTCAGAAGACAGTTGTACAGTTGGCTGGGTTCTTTCCAGAATGTCATATGAGTATTGAAGGTTTTTCTTTAGTGTCCTGCCAAGAGGCCCCGCCCACATCATGGGTAGAAGGCGCTTTGAAAGGCCTTCGGAGCAGAGATGTCGATGAGACGTGAGGAGGAAATACTGATCCCAAATTGACAGCATGTGATCTGCTCCCCGCTGGTTTTCTGAGCTGTCCTGACAGCTTTCTCAACACACTCCCTGCTCCATCATCGTGAAGTCCGGCGAAGTCCTTTGTAACAGATTCTGGCACATCCATGATACGCTTCCTGGATGCAGTACGATTTTTGAGAAATATTTTCAGATTTTGTGTCAAAGTCACGTAGGGTATGTTTGGCCTATACATCAGTCTTGTGTGTACTCCGTACCTTTCTCTTACCCAAGGGACAGCACACTGAGGCCCAGCTGTGTTCCTGCCGCAGAACAAAGCAGAGCCTTGAACCAGAGCCAGCAACGAACTGCACACTTTCAACCAGCTCGGATCTTGGTAAATGCAGTGAAGGCTGCAAGACAAGCTGGAGACCCTGACCCGCTTATTTTAAGGAACTGAGCATCGCAGTTTTGCTTTGCCAATTGTTAATGTCGTTTGTTCTGGTTCCTTGTCTAAAGCAAGCAGTAGCAATGTTAAAACGTATCTCAGTTGTTCTCCATTTCTTCAGTCAATTGTTTCAAAATAAAAAAGTAGTACATTCTGTGTGAATTTTCTTAACAATAATTAATGAATTTCCTTGTTATGTGTTTTGTTTGTTTTTTATCCTCACCCGAGGACATTTTTTGCATTTATCTTCAGATAGAGCAGGAGGGTGCGAGAGAGGAAGAGAGGGAGAGAAACATCGATGTGAGAGAGACACATCGACTGGTTGCCGGGGACAAACTACAACCGAGGTACGTGCCCGTAGCAGGAACTGAACCCAGGACTCTCTGGTCCGCGGGCTGACGCTCTAATCGCTGAGCCAAACCGGCCAGGGCTCTTGTTATGTGTTTTAACTGTAACCCAGCTTCTGATGTTTTCTAGTCACCAGGAAGGGTAAATTTCTATTTTTATATGACACATACACAAATACACACAATCTTTTTTTTTTCCTTCGGAGAGAGGAAAGGAGGGAGGGAGGGAGAAACATCAGCTTGCTGTTCCACTGATTTCCTCATTCATGGCTCGATTCTTGTGTGTGCCGACTGGAGACTGAACCTGCAACCTTGGCGTGTGGGGAGCACTCTCTAACCCACTGTGCTACCAACCAGGGCTCCACACAAACTTGAAGAGAGACCTGCCTTGCCGTGGTGGGGTACGTCAGTTGATCGGAGCATGGTCCCAGTACACCAAGGTTGCCGGTTCAGTCCCAATCAGGGCACATACAGGAATCAACCAATAAATGTATAAATGATTGGAACAATAAATTGATCTCTCTCTCTCTCTCTCTCCCTCCCTCCCTTCTTCTCTCTCTCACAAATCAATCAATCAATTAAGCAATAAAAATTTAAATAAAAGAGACCTGCTTAACAAAATTACAGAGGTCTCAGGCGCACAATTCCACAACACGTCATCTGTACCCTGCACTGTGTGTTCGCCCCAGTCAAGTCTCCTCCATCACTGTTCACCGCCCCTTCTCCTGCAGTCAGCACACTGTTTTCCGTCTCCGTCCCATGTCACCCCAATAAGTTCAATAAAAAGGGGAAAAATGCAAAAATAGATAAAATTAAATTTAAAAAAAGAGAGAGACGTGCTGAGTGATTAAGAGAATTCAGTGCTGCTGCACAGAGTCAGTGTGACCTGGAGGAGGAACGCAGAGTGGAGGCTAGTCTATGACCCACACTCGGAGCCGCTCCGAGCGCTCCTGCGGGCAGGAAGGGCACAGCTCTCGGTGCGCCTCTGAGGTCCGCGGGCCGGCCCCGTCGGATGACCCACACTCGGAGCCGCTCCGAGCGCTCCGGCGGGCAGGAAGGGCACAGCTCTCGGTGCGCCTCTGAGGTCCGCGGGCCGGCCCCGTCGGATGTCCGGCGGACGCGCTGGGATGCTCTGCGCTTCTGCGTCTGGAAGTGAACTGAAGCTCAGCAATGCTCCCGCTTTTATAGGATTGTCAAGATTCGGGATTGTCCTCTTTTTCTTTTGTGTTAGTAAGAGTTTGTAACGTGTTTTCATAAAGTAAGCACTTAAGACACGCATGTTACGGATTTTTCTGAGTGTTTCCCTTTCTCAGCCCACAGTGTCCCGGTGTTGAGACGTCACAGCCGCTGGCGGTGAGGGCTGCCTGCTGGGGCAGTGCCCACCACGCCTGTGCCAGCCTGTGCCAGGGAAGGGGCATCTCGGTTCTCTTCCTCCAACTGATCTTCTCAAATAAGACAAGGGAATATCTCAGATCCTTTAATAGTTTTACTTTAAAAAGTCTTTTGAATTATTCCCAGATTTGTCAAGCTATTGAAGTCCAAGTCAAAGGATATTCTTGCTTCCTAAGCATTAATGCCAGATCATTTTACACTTGTAAAACATAGATGAAGATTTTAAAAAATGAAATTAATATAGGAAATCGGTTTTAATTGCAATTGACATGATTATTGGGCAATGTAATACAAATTTAATGGAAATACAACTTTTATTTTTATTTCTATAAGTGACTAAGTATGAACATATGATTTAAATGTCAGAGATTTCTCTCGGAAATGGAGTACTGGCTTTCATTGTTCTCTGTATTACAATGGGTAAATGTTTGCACACCCATTTTATTAGGTACAACAAGAAAATAAGAGCGAACAATGTGCCACGGAGCAAAGCCCTGCCCTGGCTCAGCTCACTTCCTGCCTCCTTCCCCAGGGAGCTCCTTGCCATTCCCACCAGTTTCTTTTACTATAGCCCTCTCGGGAGGGAATAAGGACCCCCTTTCACCAGTGGGGATATTTCTGTGTGTATACCCGTTACATATACCTTATATAGCACACGTGATCTTAGCAGAATCTCTCCCCTCTGAAGGAATAATGTATGAGGAGCGTGGGATACCCCAGTCACCAGCAGCAAGACTGCCTCAGTGCTAAATGTCCTCCCCCAGGCTTCGTCTGGGACTGATCTCAGGCTGTGGCCGATGTCAGCCTGCAGCACGAGGAGCAGCGGCACAGCAGCACAGCTGCCAGACTGCAGGGCAGACGACCAAGGATCACCCAGGTCCTTGTGCTTCTGCAAGCCGAGGACGGTGCGTCTGCAGAGGTGACTGCAAAGCAGGGCAGTTACTAACTTCCAAAGTCCTGTAAGTGTTTAGAGGAAGTATCACAATGAAATTCTAGAAAAACATGACTTATCTGAGCTCAGAAGATAGGGCGGAATGTAGATAAACTAAGCCGGGGGAGGGAGGAATCTCACCGTAGGATTGGAGCCTGTGCATTTTCTTATCCCCTTCCCCGCTGCAGGTGCTCACCTTTGCCCGTCTCTGCAGGCTGCAGGCACTCACCACACAGAGTTCCCAGCCTACCAGAGTCCCTCCTACAAGACTCGGCCCTGTGGACGTACCTGCCCTAAGCCCTGCCAACCCCCCTGGTATCACGCCTCTGCTGGCAAGTTCGCCCCCGGCTGGACTCAGCCAATAGCTCTTCATTGCTGCACATTGACTCAAAACCCAGGTATTTTTGCTCAATTTTCCTTTGATTCTTAGAACTTCAGCCTGAATATTTGCTTTCAGTTTCTACTGTTCTGCAACCCAGTAGATTTCCTTTGAGGCGTCTCGGTCCCTGGCTGCCAGTCCCCTTGGCTCTGCGCACCTCGTGATTTTGGCATCTCTTTTAGTCAGGGAGGAGCAACCTTCGTCACAGCCCGGCCTTACAGAAATGCACAGTTAACCTCAAGCCCTCAGACTCCCCAGGCCGGCGCAGCCCCACTCCCAGCCGAGTGCCCACAGCCCACTCGTGGGCTTCGACGCGGAGACCACTGAGCGCAGAGCTGAGGGGCGCGGGCCCCACTGCCGTCTCCTCCAGACCAGCCACCGAGTCTGCTCATTCTGTGTCTCCAGCGCCTGGACACAGCCCAGCACAAGACGGGGTGTTTCCTCACAGTTAGCCGACCATTTTCATCCATTTCAGCTGAGATTCAACTGTCGCGAGCAAAACATGAGGGGCTAAGTCCTTCCCCTCCTTGCCCCATTTCCAAGCCAAGATACTGGAAGGCCCACTCAGGATTTGCACAGTGGGTAGGAAAAGTCCCTTCCTGTTCTCAGCCTATCACCCACCTCAAAATTTAGAAAGGGTTGAAATGGAAGAGTAAGGCAGCCCTGTGATGGGCGGAGTGGTCAATGTGCTGTGCATACCTCTCGCTTCAGCCAAATGGGGTACCCCAGGACCCCAGGGCCTGAGGGTGCTAGAAAACTCGACCTATATTCTCGACTTTGGAGGGCCCAGTTGGTGCCTGATTCTATTCTGTGGAAGCAAAACCACCTGCAACATGATAGAATAAAAGGAGGGGCACATGGGGGGACCTTCTCTCCCACTGATGGGAGTGGGCATCGGCCTCTTGTCCTGGGCTGGGCGGGGACCTTGCACAGGAAGCCACCATGAGAACCACCTGTAGGGCTGTTGATTACATGAGGTGTCAGGACTGGAGAGAAATCCAGCAAGGTAACCTCGTGGGAAAATCACTGGCACTGGAGTCCGCCACTTCCAGAGGGCACCCAATGGATCTCATCCGACCAGCTCGCTCTGCGCGTGAGACCTTCCCTCTTCCTGACCTCAGGCCCCTCCCACCAGGCCACCCCTGAGGGGCCAGGGTGCTCATGAGAGCTGGAGCAGGGGGTGACGGCGGGTGGAGGACAGGGCTGGAACACAAAGCCTTCGTCCTGGATAAAATTGAAGCTCTTCTAATTACAGTGGACTGGATATTTCAGTTCCTAAAATGAGATTGTTCTGATGACTAATGGTGGCCGGATTACTTTAATCAGCTGTGTGGTCTGAAGAACCATGGTGCCTCTCATCCGGAGACTAGGGAGGAAGTGGGCGACAGAGAGGGCTGAAGGCCGAGTGTTGACAAGGGAAGGGGGCTGCTTGCTGTGGGCACAGTTGAATTCGGCTGATGTACATATACTACTCGAATACATGATGAACTGATGAGTAAAAGGACCGGAAATAATTGCAAATTCAGTCTTTTCACTCGATGTACTCAAAACGCATTTATTTACCGTGAACTAGGCTTTTTAAATGATCTCCAGTGCTCCATTCTAGGTCACCTTTATCTCTGCTCTTTACTGGGTCAAATTCTAGTTACTGTTTTGCACCATTCCAGGTGAATCCTCTTTCTTCATAGTTGCCAGTTCCTAATTTTCTGAACAATTTTACTCTGGAGCTCACAGCTCAGGGCAACTGTACCAAATAAGCATTTTGCCTTCCTTTTCTTCTCCAGAACTTTCCTACTTTGCTGCCCCAAGAATGTATGCACGGCCTGTATTCTTTTCCTGCTTCTCATGTCCCCTTTCCAAAGTGAAACTCCGGACTGCCAGGCGTGTTAGACACGTGGGCCCTAGAGAAACTGGAACTCTTGTCAAACCAGATCTGATGGGACAGAGGGACGAGTGTGAGCTCTGCTCTCCGCTGTGCCCGTTGTCCCAGCTGCCCGCTGCGCAGCTCACCCCCTGGTCTTCAGCCTTGCCATGGAGCCACGGGCACCTCGGGCTGACTCCCTTCCTGGGCACAGCGACTCTGAGGTAGCGGTAGCTGCAGTCAGGACGAAGGGGAAGGCGGGATGGGGGTGCCACCGGGGACGAATGATGAAGGATTCGAGGACTACATTCCTGTAGATAACAGTGGGGTTGCCTGGCCGTGGGGCCAGGTGCAGCACTTGGTATTTTGAGTACTTTGTGTTTTGAGTTCTTATTCTGGAGTTCAGATCAGGAGACCATGGCATCTATACTGGTGCTAAATCTCCACTGTGCCATTGCACCTACGGGTTCGTTTACTCCCGTGCTATTTACCGGTAGACTTTTAAAGTTTCTGCAGCTTCTGAATATTAAATCATTTGATTCAAAAACACTTGCTTTCTTGGACCAAGGGACTCAGCATGCTTAAGAAGCATTAAAGTATTGATTGGTCGGTGTTTAACAGTCATGCTGAGCGATTTTATGTGGTTTGATTTAGCAGTCTGCCCCCTGGTTCATGGTTTGGCTGACAACATTACAATGCTTTAACCACTGGTGTAGAAAACTGAGCAGGAAATCCCCTCAACCATGGCTCGGTGGTAAGCAGCAGGGTTCAGGCTGGAGGAGGGGCCCTGGGCTTGTCATTACTGGCGGCAGATTCAGTGGCTTCTGCGCGAAGGGAATGTCACTCCTCCATCTGAAGGTGCTCTGTGCCCGGATCGCACCATTCGGCACACTGCACCGTGGGCCCTCGTCACCCTTGCTGTGGGCTGGGCCCCCGCCAGGTTGCCCCCAGGGCTAATTTGTCTTGTGGTGACCCATGAAATAAAACCGCAGTCTGCGTTTGAATTCCAGCCTGTTGGCCTGGTCCACCAGGTGAAAGTCATCCTGACATGGTGCGCCCTGAACGTGCTGCCTGCTGTTCAGAGAGAAAACTCACAAAAGACAGAGGTGCCGGGTGATGGGGCGACGCTCAGAGGGGCGGCCAGTCCTGCTTGACCCACAGACTGGCCGTGTGCGCTTCCCTGGGCACCGCTGGGCTCCTCCCCTGAGGGGGGCCCCCTCCCCCCACGAGCTGTCTCAGAGAGAAGCCTGCTACCACGTGGCACTACTGGGGGACAACCAGGGGGAAATGTGGGGGAATGTTCAATGTCTTTTGAAAGAATCTAAATGTAATTTGAAAGTTTGATTTCCCGGATTGTTTTTTATTCTTATAATCAAAGATCCAACCAGATGTCACTCAACAGCCCAGCCAAGACCTGTGGGTTTGGGGGTTTAAAAAAATTTTTTTTTCTTTATTGATTTTAGAGAGAGAGGAAGGGAGAAGGAGAGAGAGATAGAAACATCGATGAGAGACAGCATGGATTGGCCGCCTCCTACATGCCCCCCACTGGGGATCAGGTCCACAAACTGGGCATGTGCCCTGACCAGGAATCGAACCAGCGACCTCTTGGTGCAGGGTCGACACTCAACCGCTAAGCCACCCCTGCTGGACAAGACCCGTGGGTTCTAACACGCAGAGCACTCTGAGGTCTGATGCCCACTGTCACAAAGGGACTGACAGATTGAAAGGCACTTGGAATGATCCACAGGAATAATAAAAGCACCTGGGGAGAGTGGTTTATGGAGCAGTTTAAAGGAAATGATCACGTGTAGTGTGGTTAAGTGAGAGTGAATAGAAGACATGAGGCTAAAATTGTTTGAAGTGCGTTGATGCCAATGTGAAGAATTATATTACCTCCAGAGAAGCACTACCTAAAAGCTAGACATCATGGAGTAACATTAAAGGCAGGTAAGAATACGTTGTTCACCAATTCTAATAGTAATGCTAATGGCTAATATTTATTTATAATTAGGATAACAAAGTAGTATATTAATAAACTGTTATCAATGGAATAACATTTTTTTTCTATAATTTCAAATATAAAATGGCCTAAATTCTGGAAATGAAGTCTAAGCGGTAGTCTGTTTTCGCTCTCTTAAATTCTGTATTTTTCGTGTTCTTGAATGCATGTTGATTTCATGTGTGCATGCTCGATGCTGCAAGATAAGACCAAGGGCACATAGCCCAGCCATCGCGGAGCTCGGATCTGCCGAAGGACCAGCAGTAAACATAACCACATAGATTAACTTAGCTTTAGACTTGGTGTCAGCGCTAAGTACTGTACGAAAAAATAAATGGCATTCCCAGAGCCGACAGGGTGACCTGCCCAGTCAGGGCGGCGGTGGAGGTGACTTGTCAGCTGATGCCTGAGTAGGAGTTAGCTGCGGGGACAGGGGAGAGAGAGGCCGTTGTGAGGGACAGGAGAGGGTTCCGTGAAACCCTGCGGCACCAGGGAGCATGGGCACGATTTCTATACCCGGATGAGTTTAACTTGAGACATAATTTGTTCAGAAGAAATGGAAACTAAAGTGCAGGGTAAATGAGCTGCAGTTACCCAAGGGAGCCCAGGAGTTCAGATAACTCCACTAAGCATTCGATCCCACATGACCAGTGCCCATCAGCAGGACACGCCGCGTTCCTGCTCCTGCCACAAGGCCCGGTCCCCGGCCTGTGCATGTGCGGGGCCTGGAAGAGCGACATGCTATGCGGAGTGCTACTCTGTGGCCACCGACATATCCAGTCTCTGGGGGAACCAAAGGATAGCTCTCGACGGGGCAGCTGCGGGAAGTGGGGTGTATGTCGACTTTGAGGTGTCATTATGTAAAACCATTCTGAGAAATGCATGTTATTCCACACATAATACAGACAGTACTTGACATGTAAGAGATCCTAATGCCGTGTACTTGAGGGATTATCATCTCTAATCTGCTCTGAATGTTCTCTTATGAATGCTTTTCTGAAGAGACGGTGCGTAAAGAATACGTATACAACCACTCCTGGGTCACACCCTTGAGACAACGCCAGGCAGCGGTGAGGTATTCCATAGGTGCTCTGTGTTAGGGGAACAGTTTAAACTTCAAGCTTAAGTGTAACAAAGGTAGGGTTAAACAAAGTTAAATAAGCTTCCTTGCTGTCTGACTGGTCAAGTGTTTAGTATTTTCATATAAATGTAAATTGTAAGACTCTTGTGATATAGTATTTGACATCTCCCAAACATTTTTAACACAGGACGCTTTTTTCCCCTGGAAATACACTTTACTCAAAACCGAATATTATTATGTACTCATATAGGTGATCTAGAAGTAGAAAAAAGCCATGACTATGTTTGGTTCTAGAATGTGTTCCTACCTCGTTGCCTGTAACTGTGTCTGCAGTCTGAGCCGAGCCGGTAACATTCACTGTCTGGCCCTGGGCAGTTGTTCCTTCGCCTTCTGCCCCGTCGTCTGGGCACTGAGGCTCTGGCCACCGTCTCCCCTCCCTGAACCCCAGTTCTTCCTCACCTGCACCCTGGTCTGTGCAGAGGCTCTGGCCGCGGACCGTCTCCCCTCCCTGACTCCCAGTTCTTCCTTCACCTTCTGCAGCCTGGTCTGTGCAGAGGCTCTGGCCGCGGGCGGACCATCTCCCCTCCCTGACCCCGCCTCGTTCCCCCTCGCCTGGCCTGGCATGCCCGCTCCTCCTGGAAAACCCTGGGCCTCCACCCTCCACTCCTTCTGCCCAGGCCCCACTTCTGCTTGTCCAGGGTCTGTTCCTTCTTCGAGATCTAGTTCAAATACCTTCTCTGGAACTGTGTTCTTTCTTCTGTTACAGCACTTACATCGTGGCATTCTCGTATCTGTTTATCTGACGTTTTCTGCCTCCTGCCTCCCCCCGCTGAATGCTTGGCTTTGAGGCAGAGACAGGGCTCAGGTTTGTATGCAGTGTTCCTAATAAAACATTTAGATGGGCAAAAGGAGACATGTCTGTAACAAAAATAACTTAATAAAAATTGCAAAAAAAACATTTAGTACACAAAGGAAATGTCTATGCCAACTGAGATGAACTTGAATTTGTGTGTACGTGTGTATGTGTGCAGAGGGTATTCTCCACATTTTAAGTAAAATAAGTGAGTCAAACTATAAAACATCTGTCTGTTGAGGGGAACCATGTGTCTGTCCTGCATACATTTATTATCGCACTCGTCATAAAGTATTAAAGTTATTGTTTCCATGAGTCATATGACAACATTGTCCTTGAGCACAGGGACTTCAGCAAATTTATTTTTCATTCATAGCATTTAGCATAGATCCTAGAATTAGTAAATGCCTGATAAATGGCGCTTAAATTACTACCCCTGGGAATTGAGTTTTATTCAACTCTTCGCTACTTGTCACAGCAAAGTGACAAAATGTGTGAACTCTGGGGTCCAAATGCCTGGATCCAGGTGTGGCTCTTCTTCACCAGCGGTGTGGTCTTGGGCAAGTCACTGAACCATTCTGTCCCTCACCGTGTCATCTATGAAAACGATGCTGATGTTGTCCACCCTCTGGCCTGTTGTTAAATCTTAATCTATATTTATACCTATTTCCAAGACCATCTTTCTCATTCCTTCACAGTGAGAGAACAGGGAATCACATGTTATAATATACAAAGAGAAACTTCTAGCCTTCTAAATTCTATCAAGTGTGAGATCAGAGGCGGGTCATGCTAATGAGGGCGTGGCCTAAGGAAGTATGCGAGTATAATTTGCATTCTGTAATGATTTTAATATGCTCAGTCACAACTGGATTGTAAAGTGGTCTGACTTCCCACCTTTTAAATATTGTTATACAGCTTTTATGAAAAAATCTGCAAATGTCAGAGAAAAAATATGACGGCATAGTTTCAATTTGAACTATTTCACAAGGTGCTTTGGAGTATCTGTCCTCTAGCTCGGTCCTCACAGGAGCTCTGTAAGAGAACCGCGTGCGGTTCGTGGTGCGCTGGGCCATGGCGCGAAGTGGCAGCAGACACTCAGCGTGGACGCAGGTTCTGACGGGCACGGGCTTTCAGAGTGAGAGTGTCCCTGGGCGCCCACGGGGCACAAGGTGTAAGGGAGGGGGTGAAGCCTCTTCAGGTGGGTCTTGGAAGGTAAATGTAGACAGGTGTCAGGAAGGGCAAAGGGCCCTGGCTCAGCGGTTAGAGCATCGGCTTTCGGATCAGAGAGTCTCGAGTTCGATCCCGGTCAAGGGCACGGACCTTGGTTACAGTTTGGCCCCCTGTGCTGGTCGGGGTCGAGGGGGAGACAACCAGTCGAGGTGTCTCTCTCGCATGGGTGTTTCTCTCTCTCTCTCTGTCTCTCTCTCCCTCCCACTCTATCTAAAGATACATGGGAAATATCCCCAGGTGAGGACTTAAAAATAAACAGACAGGAGGGGGAAGGGCATGGAGAAGAGCAAGGTGTGGAATGCGTTAGCACTGGGAGCTGGTGTGGCCAGGCCTGGTAGTCCGGACTGGAGTGTGAAGGGGCCGCAAGCCGGGCTAACCCACGCATGCTTGTTTTAGGGGTAACATCTGCCTCCCTTTGGACACCAGTGGCCAACACTCCATGCAGTCCAACTTTGATGGCCAAGGAGAGTCTGGAGACCCTCTAGGGACCCACAGCCAGACACTGGCTCCCCGCCCCCCTTAAACGACAGCCTTGCTCAGTGCTTCATTGGACAAACAGTGGCCGACAGTGGTGTTGCCCCAGAGCTGTAGTCATTCAGCCCAGAATGTCACCAAACATTCCTGCCGGAACGGGTTGGCTGTTGTGAATGGTTTTCATAACAGGTCTTTCTTCATCTGGTTTTTAGATATGTGATTACTGACTTACCTATTCAATTAAGTTGTATATTCCTCTGCCGGGTAAACAAACACTTTTCCCAGCCCTACCCCCTGGCTTCAGGACAAGGAAAAAACAAAAAAGAACTACATCATGATCACAGCAGGTAATCACATGCCTTCCTCCTCTGAGTGTAGGACATTCAGTTCCGGTAGGGCTGATCCAGGGCTATTGGAGAGTCTTCCCTAAAAGTATTATCCATAGGACACATTCTCACCACCTGCAAGTTGTGTGTTTGTGGCCACATGTGTGCATGCATCAGCGCGCGCGTGTGTGTGTGTGTGTGTGTGTGTGGAGTGTAACCCATGGGGTCAAGGTAGGAGTGATCGAAATGCTCTGTTAAGATTTCACTTAGTCCTGCCCTGGTCAGGTGGCTCAGTAGGTTGGAGCGGTGTCCCACACACCAAGAAAAAAAAAAAGTGTGGTTTCGATTCCCGGTCAGGTCACATACCTAGATTGCAGGTGTGATCCCTGGTTTGGGCACATGCGGGAGGCAACTGATTGATGTTTTTCTCTCACATCGAGGTTTCTCTCTCTCTCTTTCTCTCTCTCAAATCAATAAAGATATATCTTCAGGTGAGAATTTAAAAAAAGATTTTACTTAGTCCCATGAGGCTGAGGAAACCTTTTTTGATGGTCGTGCAGAACTTCTAGAATTGTCATAATGACAGTTTAAGTATCGATGATTCTGGATAGATGAATTCATTTTTACCTTTCAGAGACAGCTCAGTATTTTTCACTCAGTATCCTTAAGTTCACAAATATACTTGTTACTTCAGTGTTTCTTCCCAAATGTCCCCTCATATCAGAAAGAGGACATAAAGTAAAATTAAATGTTTTTATTAGAACATGGCTCTTGTTGGCTACTTTATTTTTAATTTTTTTCCTCAAGAAGCCTTTATTATTACTATTACCTATTATTTTTTATTATGCCAATCATTCTTCTGTCATCTCTGAAATTTTTTAACTACTCTCAGTTATTTCTTAATGCTCCAGTTGTTTTAACCTGCCACTCGAGAATCCCTGTGACTCAGGCCCGCTCTATTCTTTCTTTCTTCCCCAAACACCACCTTCGTCTTCACCTTTGATCTTCTAGTCTTTTTCTTCTGTAGCCTCAGAGAGTACTTCCAAGTGTGTCCTCTCCATTACTGACTCAATTTTCTATACTGATGAGACTGATTTTCCTATCTCCAGTACAGATTTTAATGATCTTATTACAATTTTAATCTCCATGCAATTATTTTTTTTAAATGTATTTAAATTACAGTTGATATTCAATATGATATCAGTTTTAGGTGTACAGCATGGTGGTTAAACGTAACTTATGAACTATTCTCCCTTGATAAGTCGAGTACCCACCTGGCACCATATGTAATTTTTGCAATATTATTAACTGTATTCCCTAAGCTGTATTTTACATCCCCATAACTAATTTGTAAGTGCTAATTTGTACTTCCTAATTCCTTCACCTTCTCACCCAGCCCCACAACACCCCTTCAGTTTGGCAACTATCAGCTTATTCTCTGTATACATGGGTTTGTTTCTGTTTTGTTTGCTCTTTCTTTCTTTTTTTTTTAGATTTCACATGTAAGTGAAATCATACTATTTGTCCTTCTCTGTCTTACTTATTTCACTTAGCAAAATACCTATGTTGTTACAAACAGCCATATTTTATTCTTTTTTATGGCCAAGTAATATTCTGTTTATCTGTATGCCACCTCTTCTTTGTCCTATCATCTATTGATGAACACTTAGGTTGCTTCCATATGTAAATAATGCTGCAGTTGGCATAGGTATGCATATATCTTCTTGAAGTACTGTTTTGGGTTTCTTCAGATAAATACCCAGAAGTGGGATTGCTGGGTCTCATTTTTAACTTTTTAAGAAACCTCCATACTGTTTTTACTCCATTGTATATTCTTGACTCCTTTGCCATATATTAATTGATCATATAGATGTGGATTTATTTCTGGGCTCTCTATTCTGTTCCACTGATGTATGTGTCTGTTTTTATGCCAGTATGATGTTGTTTTGATAACTGTAGCCTTGTAGTATAGTTTGATATCAGGTAGCATGATACCTTTAACTTTGTTCTTCATTCTCAAGATTACTTTGGCTGTTTGTGGTCAAATTCCATACACATTTTAGAATTATTTATTCTAGTTCCATATAAATTTTAGAATTATTTATTTTAGTTCTGTGGAAAATCTTATTGGTATTTTGACAGGGATTGCTTTGAATCTATAGATTGCTGTTGGTAGTATGGACATTTTAATGATGTTAATTCTTCTTATCCATGAGCATAGTGTATGCTTCCATTTATTTGTATCTTCTGAAATTTCTTTCTTCAATGTTTTATAATTTTCTGAGTACAGGCCTTTTACCTCATTGGTTAAATTTATTCTTAGTTGTTGTTGTTGTTTTTTAATGTAATTGTAAATGAGATTATTTTCTTAGTTTTCCTTTCTTATAATTCATTATTGGTGTATAAAAATGCAACTAATTTCTGGATCTTTATTTTGTATCCTGTTACTTTACTGAACTGATTTATCAGTTCTAGTAGATTTTGAGGTGGGGGGAGTCCATAGGGTTCTTCATATATAGTACCATATCAATTGCAAATAATGACAGGTTTACTTTTTCCTTTCCAATTTGGATGTCTTTTATTTCTTTTTCTTGTCCAATACCATGCTGAATAAAAGTGATGAAAGTGAACATCCTTGGTGCCTGGCTGGTGTGGCTCAGTTGTTAAGCATCAACCCTGCACCAATACGTCGCTGGTTCAATACCCAGTCGGCACATGCCCAGGTTGTGGGCCCGATCCCCAGTGGGGGTCGTGCAGGAGGTGGCCAATTGATGTTCTCTCTCATTGATGTTTCTATCTCTCTCTCCCTCTCCCTTCCTCTCTCTCTAAAATCAATAAAGAAAAACATAAATAAATAAAAGTATCTTGTTAAAAAAAAAGAAAGAAAGTGAATATTCTTGTTTTGTTCTTAATCTTTAGGACAATGCTTTTAGCGCCCCCCCACCCCCACCCCCTGCCCCTGGAGTATGGTGTTAGTTAGGTGATTACCATTCTCAGGTTAATCTTCTGAGAAAAATTATGCACTACTTATTGATGAAAAATAAAATGCTAGAACTTTTGCTTTATTTTGTTCCAAGCCTTCAAAAAGCCAAGCCAACACTCGGTACAAAAAGATTATTTTCATTGAAAATAAAAATGGTGATTAAAAATGCATAAATTATCATCTAAGAATACCTTGGCCTCCTTAAAAGTCTCAATACTCTTGCCCTGGCCAGTTTGGCTCAGCGGTTAGAGCGTTGGCCCATAGACCAAAAAGTCCGGTTTTGGTTCCTGCTACGGGCACCTACCTCGGTTGCAGTTTGTCCCAGATCCTGGTTGGGGTCGTGCGGGTGGCGGCAACTTGATGTGTCTCTCTCTCTCTCATATCAATGCTTCTCTCTCTCTTCCTCCCTCTCTCCCTCCTGCTCTATCTGAAGATAAATGCAAAAATGTCCTTGGGTGAAGATTAAAAAATAAAAGTCTCAGTACTCTTTCTCATATACAAATACCATGTAGCATCTTATTGACCACCCCATGCCCCAAGCCCCACCCAGGGCATAGTCATGGCTTCCCAAAGCTGACCTTCTCCTCCCTGACATGGCCAGCTGCCCCAGACCTCATCTCCTTGACCTCTCAGCAACACTCGGTACTGGTACCTGAAGGGCCTTTGACCATACTGCTTCCCTGGATTCTCTCCACCTTGTCCCTCTTTCAGCCCTTGGGCCACCCCTCCACGGCGTTCAGTGACTCCTCCCCTGTGTGTGGCCCACATATGAGCCTTCCTTCCCTTGAGGTCTACTTCAGGGAGGCATTTCATCCGTTGCAAAGTTTTATTCCTCATAAGGATCTATATCTGCATCTAAACCTGCATCTACCTTCCTTCAAATGCACCCTTTCCTTCCTCTGCCCCCACTTCCGGAATGTGCAAGTCTCCACTCGATCGTACACTCCATGAGGACAAGCCTTCTGGCTGTCGTCATTTTTACCTAAACTTAGATACCCTCAGCACTTAGAACAATTCCTAACATCCTGTTAGCCACCTGTGCTTAAAGCTTGAGTGATTATATTATGTATCACTGAATCTGGGACATTTTTAGTGTGTAACAGGCCACCGTTAATAATTACACAGGAATGACGGGCATCACTTTGGAATGCCCTGGACAAACCTGATTGTATGTGTGCTCTAATGATCGGCAACCTTCTTCTTTTCCTTCTCCTGTGTTCCCCTGCATGGCAGCTGCCCAGACATACGTCTTCTGTAGAAATGAAGAATTTGTACCCTGCCATTGGAAGTGTTATTGGAGAAATTGGGGTGTCCTTTCCCACTGAGTGCTGCGGTGGGATCCTTACAATATCTTGAGAAAAAGAACTTTCTGAGACTCACACGGGAGAATTTATTTCCATGGAATTATATCCCTAGGTTTCCAAAGTCCCATTTCCCTTAGTCCAGTCATAGAAGGAGTGTAGCTGGGGTTTCGATGAAGCTAAAAGCAAAGTCAGTGTCCAGAATTTTCTTTCCATGTTGGAATCAGGTCCAGCTCAGCATCAGGCTAGTTACAGCTCATAGTCCATTGTGTGAGGTCCACAGGGCTGTGGGCCATGTGGACAAACACAGGGAGCCAAGCGAGTGTGTCGCCTGCAACAAGAGTCCCAAGGGCATAAGAGAAATCAAGGAGAGCTCCAAAGCACAAGAGCGTAAGAGGACCAAGAAAAACCAAGAAAGCACATTTCTTTGTGTAGGGCAGTGGTTCTCACCTTCCTAATGTTGAGACCCTTTTATAGGGTTCCTCTTGTTGTGTGTGGGCGTGTCTGCCTGTGGGCGTGTCTGCCTGTGGGGGGACCCCCCTGGAGAGGGACAAAGGAGTGGTGTCTTGGTTCCTAAGACCGTCACAAATATGTGTTTTCCGATGGTCTTAGGTGACCCCTGTGAAAGGGTCATTTGACACCCAAAGGTGTTATGGCCCACAGGTTGAGAACCACTGGTTTAGGGGATTAAATATCCCAAATTTTATGCCCTTGCAGTGGTCACGCCCATTCTGTTCCATGACCTGTTCCCAGGTGTGTCTGACAACAAGCACCTTCCTTATGTCACCCCAACTTTACTGGGCATGTGTCTATTCTCCTCCCTGTCTAGTCCCTTTCCCAGCGATCTGAACGAATAGTCTGGTGGCTCCCTGGGGAGTGTAAGCTTTGGCTTCCTGGTGCAGCTGCCCCGATGCCGTGCCTGTAATATGCGGCCTCCCTCTGCTCCTTTCCTGTTATTGCTCACTAGGTTCATGACAGTGGGATCAGAGCTATGGATCAGAATCCTCATTTAGCAAGATTCCCAAGTGTTCTGTATCCAGTGTGACAAACAGCTCTACACATGCACATAACTGGGAGGGATCGCAGTTCTAGAATCACACCTCAAGACGTTCGCTTCCGTGCATTGTTTTTTTATACTGGTCTCTTTTTATAAGAAACCTGTCCCTACCTTCTCTATCATTTCAATTATGTTCATCTTCCAAAGGTAAAGCCCAACCACTATATGCTCCATAAAACCTTTCCTGAAATAACTATTTTCTTTGTAATCTCTGGACACCATACTATTTAATGTCTTCTGTCATTATTTTACTTATGTTATTCAGGTACTAATATGTTATTTCTTCACTATATTATAAGCCCAATATGGGCAAGAACTGTTTTTTAATGTGGTAAAATATTCGTAACAAAATTTACAATTTTAACCATCTTCAAATGTATGGTTCTGTGGCATTTCAGTATGTTCACATTGTTATGGAGCCAGCACATCTGTCTCTAGGATGTTTTTATACTGTCCTATACTGAAACCTGTATATATTATTTGTTATTAAAACATTTTTTCTTTATTGATTTTAGAGAGAGGAAGGGAGAGGGAGAGAGAGATAGAAACATCGATGAGAGAGAACATCGATTGGCCGCCTCCTGCATGCCTCCCACTGGGGTTTGGGCCCACAACCTGGGCATGTGCCCTGACCAGGAATCAAACCGGCGACTTCTTGGTGCAGGGTCGACGCTCACCCACTGAGCCACCCCGGCCAGGGGAACCTGTATCTATTAAATATTACTTCTCATTTCCCTATTTCCCCAAATTCTGGCAATCACCATTCTACTTTCCGTCTCTGAATTTGACTACTCTGGGTACCTCATGTAAGTGGAATAATATATTTGTCCTTTTGTGTCTGGCTTATTTCACTCAGTATAATGTCTTCAAGATTTATCTGTTCTGTAACACATGCCAGAATTTGCTCCTTTTTATGGTGGAACAATATTCTGTTCTATGAATATACTCCATTTTGTTTCTCTAGTCATCCATGGAGGGAAAAAGGAGTTGCTTCCACCTTTCAACTATTGTGCATAATGTTGCTATGAATATGGGTATGGAAACATCTAGTCAAGTCCCTGTTTTCAATTTTTTTGGGTGTTTGCCCGGAGTAAGAATTGCTGAGTCACATGCTAATTCTATTCTTAATTTTCTGAGGAATCTCCATACTGTTTTTCTTTGTAGCTGCAGAAGGATTCTAATTTCCCATATTCCTGCCAAGACTTCTTTTTCTTCTTATAAGAAGCATTCTAATGGGTTGATTATGAGATGGTATCAAATTGTGGTTTTGATTTGAATTCCCTAATGATCAGTAATGTTGAACATTTTTTTATGTCCTTGTTGGCAATTTGCATATCTTCTCTGGAGAAGTGGTTATAGAAGTCCTTTGCCCATTTTTATATTCAGGTTGTTTGTTTTCTTGTTGTTGAATTGTAGGAGTTCTTTATGTATTCTGATATCAAATATATAGTTTACAAATATTTCTCCCATCCTGTAGGCTGCCTTTCACTCTGTCCATAGTGGCCTTTGATCCAGTTGTGGGATAAGTTGTGGGAACTTATTTCCCCACAGTGTCTTCAAATGGTGTGTGATCAATATTTACATCTTTAATCCAATTCTTAAATGATACTTAATTAATGATTTATCACTGTGCTTACATTAATGATAAAAACTAGATGTAAATTAACTTGGCTTTAAAATTACTTGGGAAAAACCCAGTGAGATGGAGGAACGCCCCACGGTGACATCTCCAGGCGTGAGCTGTTGGGGCCCCTGGAAGAAGGTCCCGTGCAGCACGTGCCCTGAAAACCGTCCGCGTCCTCAGGTTGAGGGGCTTGGTGGTTCCAGAGGGGGGCTTTGAAAAGTAATTGCTGTTATATGATAAGAAAGAGATGAGACAATTATTTGTGGGACAACCAGATGAAAGTTTAAATTCCTGTGTTTGGCTAGGGTTGTCTCATGATCAAAGACAGATGGGAAATAGAGAGTAACTCTGAAAGAATGAATTTCCAGGAAAGTAAGAATGTTTATGAAAATTCAGAATGTACCCTGAAGCGTGACTCCTGCTCTTCCTCCGTTCAGATGAGTCATTGATATGACGGCAGTGAATGAGAAAAGTGAGTGAATATTTGTAGGATGGTAAAAAGAAAGGGGCAGTAAGCTCTTTGGTGTTTCTGAAGTTACTTGTTTATAGGCCAAGAAAGCTACTAATAATAGCTCTATTAACAATTCTAATTCATTTACTGTCTTACATTCTGGCCTTTCTGGCCTGTGACTTATTTTTAGTTCAAGAACTTTTACCACAAAGTATCTTTAGGCTATAAAGTCACACGGGTTGTGTGCTGCTGTGATCTTGTGCCCTCGTTAGAGCAGCTTGATGGAAATCTGATTTTTCTGGTTGGTTTGCATTTGAAAGGATTACATAATACTCCTTTGAGTAATTAGCCCAGCCTCTCAACAAAGGGTTAGTTGATTTTTTTATAATAAAGGTCAGACAAGAGAAGTCATTTAGAAGGCGTAAGAGATTGGTTCCTGGGGTCATTTTTATTCTGAACTACGAGCAATTTCAAATGCATGAGGAAAGCACTTAGCATTTCTGGTGCGAAACATTGCTGCTGAGTACGGTAGTTCCATGACCGCTTCTCTTCTGGTTTAACATTGATGAGAGCTCCCGATGGTCCTTCATGCACATAGGTAGCCTATTCTAAGGTATGTGCAGGTAGTTAGTTAATCAGGGTCATGCTTAGCCTTTTATTATAACTATTTACTCTGTTTACTCAACCCTGACTTGATGATGAATGATCCATTTGGAACAACTTTTTGTGTCCTTTCAGATATGTCAAGGTTACACGTTCCCCCATGACTGCTTACATTTAATACTTTAAACTTTTCTTCCCCGGCTATCATAGACTCGTTCACTAACCTGTGTTTTGAAGTGTTTTATCTAATTGTTTATGTTACAAGAGATTAACAGAACAGTGCAATAGAGTTAAAGCAGGGAATCTGTAAACCTGTGTGATCCTGGTTGGTTCTATAATAAATCTAAGATATGTCAACAAAAGGTCGCTGTCATCAATCCAACACCAGTCTCCAAGCCTGGGGCAGTGAAGGAGAGGCTTTGTTCAGGTGAAGAGTTTGCAAACCTGGGAAACAAGCCTCCAAAGGAAAACAAAAGTACACTCCCAACACTAAGGGGAGACTCACAGAGAGAAAGCACCAGCCCTGATCCCTGATTGGTTCATTCTTATGCAAATAAAGAATCCATATTTGGCCCTGGCCAGTTGGGCTCAGTGGTTAGAGCCTCGACCGGTGGACCAGAGTCCTGGGTTCAGTTCCCGATAAGGGCATGTACCTCAGTTGCGGTTTGTCCCCAGCCCCCGGGTGGGGTTTCGTGGGTGGCAACCAGGTAGCAACCAGTCAATGTGTCTCTCTCGTGTCAATGTCTCTCTCTCTCTCTTTCTCTCTCTCTCTCTTTTTCTTCCCCCCTCTCTCCTCCTGCTCTATCTGAAGATAAATGCAGGAATGTCCTCAGGTGAGGATAAAAAAATACCAAAAAAGAATCCATATTTGTAATTTTATTGATCTAAATAGCACTGTGTTGATTGGTCAAAAACACATTGGTTGTTAGGAAGCCACTCTGATTGGTCAGTAAGAGAACAAATGCAGCTCTGATTGGATGGGACAGCATTTAGCTATTCAAATATTCCAGTAACTCTTTTATAACTTTGTCTCAGAGGACAGGAACACAGTGCAAGAGGCTTGGCAGCCCAGTCTGGCTTTTTTCTGAAATGCAGAATTCAGTGACACCCCTGTAAACAATGGCTGCTAGACTGATTAAAATTCGTTCCCAGTTAACCAAAAGATATCCTTTTTTTTTGTTTCTTTAATCCTCTCCCAAGGATATGTTTTTATTGATTTTTTTTAGAGAAATAAGAAGAGGGGTGGGAGAGAGAGAGAAACATCTATGTGATAGAGAAACACAGATAGGTTTCCTCTTGTGGGTGCCCCAACTGGGGATCAAACCTGCAACCTAGGTATGTGCCCTGGCTGGGAATCAAACTTGAAACCTTTCAGTGTATAGGATGGTGCTCCAACCAACTGGACCACCCATCCAAGGCCAGAAGGCATCCTTTTGGACAGAATATTCCTTCCTGAGGTCAACAGTTGGAATTTAAACAGAAATAAACTTTGTTATTACCTTTTCCCAGTTTTAGTTCTGAAGTAAAAGCAATATGGCCAATTACAAAAAGTGTAAATTGAAAAGAAGGCATTTATGTGCTGGCTACCAAAATTGTACCTGAAATCATACAATTTTAGAAAAGGACCTCAGAGGGTATCTGTTCTGTTTCTCTTAATTTGCAAATATGGACACGGCCGAGCGCCCGTGAGTGAAGGGACTGATGTTGTACAGTCACCGATGCAGCCAGGGAGCCAGCACTGGGAGGCATTGCAGGTCAGTTCTCGTTACTGTGCCTTGTCTGCCTCAGACCTTCGAAAAGCACTGTATTATTTCTTGTTTATTTGTTTTTAAATTAGAGCAAGCCATTTATAACGATGGAAACAAGTTGTTTTTTTATTAAAAATTGCTATTCTCTTTACCGTAACATTCCTAATGTAAGAAACAGGCTACAAGCACCAGGTGTTTCTGACAGGGTAACAGGACGCTGTCTGGTGTGAGCGCCTTTGTGACCTCAGTCTGAAATGCAAATCGGCTGATATCTACACACACACTCAAGGGTCTCCTTTTTTAGCATGTTTTCAGAAAGGATACAGTGTTTTACAGATGTTTGACCAAAGCAGTTATAGAAAGAAAAAGAGGGGGGAAAACCAGGTGACCTTTTCTGTAGTGTGCTTGCAAATGCTCGTGAGAATGAAAACAGGCAAGACTTCGTTAGCTTCCGGAAGTTTCTCTCGGTAGGCGGCGGGAGCACTGAGGAAGCAGAGAACCTAATGTAAGGGAATCCTTGCCTGTCAAAGAGCCAGCGCAAGGGTTCCCTTGGCATATGTTATACCACTTTATTCAGAGATGGAGCGGTTTGGCCTAACCTGGGAGGCAGATTTGAGATGAAACTCTTAATTTCTTTGAACTTATCATCATTATAGTTTAAGAAAATATACCAAATTAAAGCAGAGCAACATTCAGAAAAAATAATTTTGTTCTGTATATGAGTGCCACAAAAAAACAGAAAATGTGTTAAATTACAACTAAACACTAAAATAAATCCTAGGACATGATAGAAGTGATACCAGCAGGTGTTTGCCGTGCATTGCTCCGTTGTTGCCCTTCTGAAAGGGACTGTAGAGTGAGACCAGTGTCTCCTGCCGCCCACACCCAGACAGGACTCGGACAGGTGCGGGGAGAGTGACATTCAGCTGAGGTAACATTAGCAGACTTTTGTATTAGGTTCTTGCTGTTCCCCTGAAACTAACAGTGCTGTGCAACCCATTGTTCCCTGACCCCCAAACCCAGCTGAGAATGAGATGCCAATTCAGCAAAGGGGGCTCATAAATACCAAAAGTAATTTCCTTTTCTAGGAGAGTCAACGAGGTAAACATAGTTATTTATAATCAATTAATATAAAAGAACTTAGTGACTGATGTGTATATGTGCCAGGCCTAGCTCTGAATGCTTTGTAATAAGTGTGACCTTATTTAATCGTCACAACAGGCCTATGAGGTAGAGAACACTATTGTCCCCATTTTACAGACAAAGACACAGAGACACAGAGAACCTGACTGGTTCTCGCAAGTGGCAGAGCTAGCCTGGGAAAGGCGGAGGTCCTGAGCATGGAGGGAGACCACACACCGTATGCTTATGCACGTTACCCTGCAGCTCGTATGCATTTCTAGAAATCTGAGTTCTCATGATAATTTGTCGTATGAATATAAAGTCAGAAGTCCCTGGAGAAATTAAAAGACTATGAATATATCCATATTTCTTAACAAATATTTACTGAGGGTAACTGTGCCATGTGCCAGGCCCCAGGATTCTCTATTCCATTAATGATGAACAGCTCCCAAAACAAAGGCGATAATTCTCCCACTGCCTTCAAAGTAAACTTGACATAGGAAGGGTGTGTGTGCCCACGTGTGTGACGTAGACCGCGTTCTGTAAGTGAAGAGAAAGTGAGCTTTCACTCACCTCTTTGTAAACACAGCCTTACCCCCCAAGTCTGAGGGCACCTGTCTCCCAGCACCCGGCGGTGCCTGTGGTCTCGGGCAGAGACCCCAGGCAGGGAGGTGCGCGGTGATGGGACCTGCCAGGGAGTTCGGGTGGCCTCCCAGGTGCTGTCGGAGGGGCTGGGACGTCCTGCCTCTCTGAGCCTGGGACACACACCGCGTGCTGAGCCAGCTCCTCGTATCCCCTCTCTGGGGGTGGGGTTGGCGGCTGCCCGAACTCACAGCCAGCACCTCCTCCAGTCCGAGCAGGAGCTCGTTCTCCTTCTCAAGGCTCTCTGGTCCGTCCCTCACGGAAGGTGCTCCAGGGCACAAGGACTTTGCACCGGTTTTCCTCTCCAGCACCAAGCACAGAGCCCAGGACACAGTAGAGGTCAAATCAGTGTTGACTAAATCTCCAAAGGTTTTACTGTTGTTTTCCTGCTAATAATAGTAAGGAGGACGTGGCTAAAATGTTCACTCCAAACCTTTATTATTTCTCTTTCCTTTCAAACGGCCGCAGAGGAGACAGGGCTGCACAGAATGCCACTGTGCCGTGTGTCCAGGTGTGTGGCACACAGGATGTACCCAACAAGTACGTGTTAAGTGAGTGAATGCCAGTTGTAATGTTCAAGTACAAAAAGGGCAGGCATAACATTTATCTACATTATGTAGAAATATAATTTTGTTGTCAGAGCTTTCTCTATTATAGGACCTGGGCCACGATGGGGGAGGGGTCTGGTTGGATGTGGCTCTAGGGACATGTTGAGGGGGAGGAGGGGATGCAGGGGTGCCTTGAGGAAGTGAGGACAGAATTAGTCATAGGGTTTACTCCCCGAAGATAAAAGTGTTCGAAGTAGGGGAGAGACTGGGGCTATATGCAGAACCAAATGGCAGAAGGAGGAAGGGAAGGAAATCGCAAACCCCGTTATCAGAAAGGGAAGGAGAGTTCGTACAGCTGCCGGGCACTTTGGGCTCTTTTCCAAATAGTCACACACCTGAAAGTGATAGTTTTCCATTGGAGCGCATTAGTCGGGACCACCCACAGTGCGAGAGCCCTGCACTCTCCCATCGCAAACAAACCTCTTCGGTGTAGTGCAATTTCAAATCGTACCGCATTCTAGGAAATATCTGATACAGGCTGGGAAAAACACGGTGAGTACGGAGCTGTTTCCCCGGGCCATCGCTCGTTGTTTCCGTCATACAGGGTAAAGGCGTGTTCGGCACCTGGCCTTTCATCTTGGGACACTTTCTCACCAGGAGGAAGCAGAAATAGAGCAGGTTAAAGTACGTTTAACAATACAACTCACAATTGAAGCAAATGCATATACAATGGTTTTTAATATTGGAAGCAAGTTTTATTGTTTTTACTATTTAGGAATTTCTTGTTCTTTCTCTTCTTATAAGAGCTGCTCACCTTTGGGAAGTGATGGTTGTAATTCTTCGCCCCATTGCAGTGACCAGAACACAGTATCCTAGACTGGACTGAATGGGAGCCAGCCTGTGCATGGCGTTGATTACCTGGCTAAGGCAGAGGACTGTCTCCAGGTTTTAAAACACAGCTTGACGTTCTTACCCACATATATGCTTTATTAGAAATAAATTAAAAGAAGATCCAAAAACAGCCAGGAACATTACTTTTTATGTCTAACATACATTTTATGAAAGAAAAGTGGCAAAAATTAAGCCATTTGGACTATAATATAGCACATCTCTGACCTGATGAAAATTCTGTATTTCCCTTTTCTTGATATATTATCTACACAGTGACAGAGGGTGATGAGTATTCATGCTGTTAATGTTGTCATGAATCATTTAACTATATGGTTCTTTTAATGTATTTTTAAAGCAAACTTGGACTCCTAGCTACTTATAGAGTATTCTTTTACAGGACATGAATACTTCCTGTCATAATCTCCAAAAATCCCTCCTAGAAAATAAACCTTTAGCTTGAATTCAAAAGCTTAGCTTTCATCATAGTTCATCTTTGAACCCACAGCAATAAGCTCCTTTCACTAAACGTTGATATAATATCTGGCCTATCAGGTGAAATCAGTGTTTAATGCGGACGAAAGGCCCAGACCTGTGCAAATGCGATGTTTTATAAGGCATTAATCCAGAGACCCAGTAATACGTACAGTAAAGTTTATCTTGACAGGTAAATCAACTCACTGCTAAGTAAAATAGCCAGACAATGCTAGCCTTGTTATTGACCTGCAGGTGTTAAAAGCTAGGTTAACTAAGGCAGGAACTGAGCATCACATGACAGGAATGAATGGCGGGGAAGGGAGCAAAGCTTGGTTAGTTGGTCAGACAGGTGCTTAGGAAATGTACGTGAGAAAATAGAGATCTTAAAAGCAAAAGCATGTGCCTGGTTAGGTTTTTATGGCTTTTCTAGAAATAATAAGAGAGCTTGAGGCTCAGGTGAGCTATAATCATAATAATAATAATAATAATAATAATAATAATAATAGGAGCACAAACATTAAAAGAGTTATTCTCAGAAATCTTGTTTTGGAAGAATGAAATACTGTACAGGTTTGGGAGATCATCTGTTCTAAGGAATTCATTGTGTGCAGACTAGTGACAAGGAAATTCCATAAACCTAAGAACAAGCATACTTGTTTATCAGCCTCGGAAATATTTATTTAATGTCTCCAGTGTGTGTGACAGAATCCTGTCCTCTATCCTATCTTTTTTAGGCTAACTATAATATAATCTCAGGAATATTATTTGTAAGCATTTGAACAAATGTAGCCAAGTGATATATACATCTAAATGATATGCATGTTTGGTTACAGAATAAATGTAAACCATTCTTATCTATAATACTGTACTTGGGAGAGAGAAGCTATATAGCCCTATGATAGAGGTCTCCAACTAACAGTATTAGGAAGTTGCTTAAAATAAAACAATTGATCATGTTGAATTTTATGGTGTTCTAATAATATCTTAATGAAGATATTATTTAAAAACATGAAGGTGGAAGTAGTACAATAATAAAGCCATTAAAGGGAAATCAGAAATATAACAGAAAAGACTTGTGAGCAGGGGCAATGAATGTCTGAAGTGAAAACTGTTTTATAATTATACCAAGAAAAGCAGAGTAGAGAGAGGACAGTCAGAGCGAGACGTTTCCCTGCTCAGACACCCGACCTGCAGTGAATGCAGGGTCCCTCCTTGAGGGGTCCAGAGAGCATGCTCTATTGGCTAAGGAACTGAAAGCGGAGGGATTGCATTCTGTATTTTTTCTCCCATGATTCATCTGTCAAACCCCTTGGATGACATACATGACATTTCACTTGCTAGCAAACCTTGTGGTTCACCCCTGGCGGCCACCACTTAGGGCCAGGTTGGGAGGGGTCTCGAGCCTCACCACCCTGCCATAACGTCCACGGAAGGGTCCTGTCTCCAGTTCTGATTGCTGTCGTCCAGCACATGGGGCCATTTGAATGCACAGCTGAACCTTGTAACAGAGGAATGAAATGTGGGGACACTTGCTGTATGTGTTGATGTGCACCAGACTGTAGTCTTATGTTGTTCAGTGCCCTTGCCCAGCTTGAAGGCTCTGAACAACCCTTTCCAGCACCTCCTCTTCCCAAATCCTGTTACTCTCCCCACGTCCCATCAGAACCCACCGAGGCTGTGGCCTCTGGCCCCCACCCCAGACCCCTCCTCCTTCCACTGCCCCTCTCTCCCCCTCCAGGGAGCTAGAGCCCTGTCCTGCTTGAGGCTCAGGGGAGCTGCGTTTACTTGTTTTGTGATGACCTCACACCACCATGGAAGGGGCCAACTGGCTCTTACCCTGGAGTTCTACCTTTGACAGCCCCTCTCTCCATGTTAGAGTCTAGCAGGTCTGTTCCCGCCCCCCCACTTTGCTGTGTTGTACTGAGGTCCTCTCTGTTCCTTCCAGTTCCTTGTACCTTCTACCCTTCTGCTCCTAGTCACATCCTGTAGTTCTTCTCTTTCTTTTTCTTGCCATTACCCGATTCTCCCTTTAAGACGACGCACACTTTGCCCATAGGAAAGTTGTAGTTTCCCAAAGCTGGGTCATCACTTTCATTGTACAATATTGTATTTCTATTCAGAGTCATGTATTTAGCTTGCATGTTAAATTCACATGCACTCTTTTCTTACATATTAAAGATAACCTAATTCATTTTTATTGTATATTTAAGACACTGATGACTCAGCTTTTACATTTTAACAGAGAAACTTTTGGACTCCAACCCTGGTTTGGTGGGAAAGGGGAGTTAATTTATGACAAGATTCATTTTCTTAAGTGTAAAATGCAGATTTTGAAGGGTAAAAAAAACCTAAGTAATATTTTCATTTAATCAAATATTTATATTATTTGATTTAATATATTTGATTAATATTTAATATTTGAATATTAAATATTTCATTAGTCTAAAACAGTTAATAAAATTCACCCATAACTTATTATTATTGTTAAAGTTCCTGTCATTCTTGGTTATTTTATCAATTGTGACTTAGTATCTATGTGTTGTGTCCATTCTTACCAATTTCTGTCTCTAAGGGATTAATGCTCCGTATTTCAACATTTGAGTGATAACATGCGGCACACCCAGCTTCTCTAGCCCAGTTTATAGCCCCAATTTTAGTTCTTACTCATTCAGTAAATATAGACTGAGCAGTTGCCATGTGCTGGGAACTGTGCTCCACGCTGGGGATACAGAAGTTAAAAACCCCCTTCCTCCCTTGAAGGGGGGCACAGTCCAAGGGGGTATGAGACTGTCACTGTCTCTGAAGAGGAAGACTGTGTGTCCCAGGTGGAGGAACAAGGAAAGCAGCGAGGCAGAGACAGCTCGGAGCATCTGGGGACCCGCGGTGGGTGCAGTCAGAGGGACAGAAAGTACACCAGAGGCTCTGGAGACCCGCAGTGGGCGCAGTCAGAGGGACAGGAAGTAGACCAGAGGCTCCGGGGACCCGCGGTGGGCACAGTCAGAGGGACAGGAGGTAGACCAGAGGCTCCGGGGACCCGCGGTGGGCCCAGTCAGAGTGACAGGAAGTAGACCAGAGGACAGGAAGTAGACCACGGGCTCCGGGGACCCGCGGTGGGCACATCAGAGGGCCAGGAAATAGACCACAGGCTCCGGGGACCCGCGGTGGGCACATCAGAGGGATAGGAAGTAGACCAGAGGCTCCGGGGACCCGCGGTGGGCCCAGTCAGAGTGACAGGAAGTAGACCAGAGGACAGGAAGTAGACCACAGGCTCTGGGGACCCGCAGTGGGCACATCAGAGGGCCAGGAAATAGACCACAGGCTCCGGGGACCCGCGGTGGGTACATCAGAGGGACAGGAAGTAGACCAGAGGCTCCGGGGACCCGTGGTGGGCACATCAGAGGGACAGGAAGTAGACCAGAGGCTCTGGGGACCCGCAGTGGGCACAGTCAGAGGGACAGGAAGTAGACCAGAGGACAGGAAGTAGACCAGAGGCTCTGGGGACCCACAGTGGGCACAGTCAGAGGGACAGGAAGTAGACCAGAGGACAGGAAGTAGACCAGAGGCTCCGGGGACCCGCAGTAGGCACAGAGGGACAGGAAGTAGACCAGAGGCTCCAGGGACCTGCAGTGGGCACAGTCAGAGGGACAGGAAGTAGACCAGAGGACAGGAAGTAGACCAGAGGCTCCGGGGACCCGCAGTAGGCACAGAGGGACAGGAAGTAGACCAGAGGCTCCGGGGACCTGCAGTAGGCACAGTCAGAGGGACAGGAAGTAGACCAGAGGACAGGAAGTAGACCAGAGGCTCCGGGGACCCGCAGTAGGCACAGAGGGACAGGAAGTAGACCAGAGGCTCCAGGGACCTGCAGTGGGCACAGTCAGAGGGACAGGAAGTAGACCAGAGGACAGGAAGTAGACCAGAGGCTCCGGGGACCCGCAGTAGGCACAGAGGGACAGGAAGTAGACCAGAGGCTCCAGGGACCTGCAGTGGGCACAGTCAGAGGGACAGGAAGTAGACCAGAGGACAGGAAGTAGACCAGAGACTCCAGGGACCTGCAGTGGGCACAGTCAGAGGGACAGGAAGTAGACCAGAGGACAGGAAGTAGACCAGAGGCTCCAGGGACCTGCAGTGGGCACAGTCAGAGGGACAGGAAGTAGACCAGAGGACAGGAAGTAGACCAGAGGCTCCGGGGACCTGCAGTGGGCACAGAGGGACAGGAAGTAGACCAGAGGCTCCAGGGACCTGCAGTGGGCACAGTCAGAGGGACAGGAAGTAGACCAGAGGACAGGAAGTAGACCAGAGGCACTGGGGACCCACAGTGGGCACAGTCAGAGGGACAGGAAGTAGACCAGAGGCTCCGGGGACCTGCCGTGGGCACAATCATAGGGACAGGAAGTAGACCAGAGGACAGGAAGTAGACCAGAGGCTCCGGGGACCCGCAGTGGGCACAGTCAGAGGGACAGGAAGTAGACCAGAGGCTCCAGGGACCAGGAACGGGAGGGAAGGAGAGCTAATGTTTATGGCACAGGCGGGGATGAAGAAAAAGCATTAGATAGGGTTGTGATGTTTCTACAACACTGTGGATATACTTAATGCTCATGAAGTGTATACTTATGAATAACTTAAATGGTAAATATTCTATTATGTATATTTGGCCACAGAGGCTTTTGTACGTGTGTGTGGGCCTTGAGGAGGGGGAAGCCTGGAGAGGGCCCCAGTGGGGAACAGGAACCAGACCAGCTGCAGACACGATGCACATTTTCTGGGAACTCTCCCCACCCGCACTGTCACCGCCGCTGAGGCCCGGGGTTTACAGACAGCCGGGCGGCCTGGCAGTGGGCGGTGTAGGGGGGTTGCCAGACCGGCGTGCAAGAACGGGGAGCTGACAGAGCTGTGTGTGATGAGAACGTGGCTGGACACTGGCTCATGGCACTTAACCCAAGGCTTGGGAAGGCGGGAGGCCAAGGAGAGGGACTGATTAAGTAAAGGATAAGGGAGAGCAAAGATCGTGAGACAAGATGAGGAATGCTGGAAGGATACAAGATTGTTACAGTCGCTTTGATAATGATTTTGGAAGCACAGCTGTGTGGGTGGTGACTTAGCCCGGGGTATGTCCGTGGGAGCGACTGAGTGAGTGGGCTGCAGGCAGGTCCTTGCAGCTGTGAGTTGAAGGAACCCAGCCTTCCAGCCAGGCTAATGTCCGAGCGTTTGGCTTCCAGGGATGGTGCGGGTTTCTCCGGTGAGTGATGCATTATTTGCTCCTCATCACATGTACCCGTTCAGCGCATACTCTGTACCAGACCCTGCGGTGCCTCCTGAGAATGCGCGCAGAGCGAAAGGCACCCCTGCTCTCCTGGAATTCAGTCCTGGGAAGGGCCAGTGGGAAATACATGTAAACAAACAGAACATCCTGTGAGCGTGCGTTCTGGTCAGAGTCTGTGAGGCTTGAAGATGGGGTGGAGAGGAAGAGCCAGGCTTACCGGGGTGGACAGGAAAGGTCTGATAAGAGGCAGTAGTAGGCTGAGACCTAAAAGGTAAGAAAATAAAATTAAACACTTTTTAAATTTTTTTTTTTACATCATCATGTGCCAAACATAACTCTGGGCACAAGGAATACAAAGATAGATAAATCCCAGGCTTTGCCCTGGCCGGTTTGGCTCAGTGGTTGGAGCATCAGGCCGCGGACCAGAGAGACCCGGGTTCGGTTTCCACTAAGTGCACGTACCTCGGTTGCAGTTTGTCCCCGGCCCTAGTTGGGGTCGTGTGGATGGCAGCCACTCCATGTATCTCTCTCACGTCGATGTTACTCTCTCTCTCTTCTTCCCTCTCTCCCTCCGGCTCTATGTGAAGATACATGCAAAGATGTCCTCGGGTGAGGATAAAAAAAATAAAAATAAATAAATAAAATAAATAAAAACCAAGACCTCAGCCACACAACTAAAATAGAGATAGCAATAAAATTAGTTAAATCCAAAATGATCTCCCAGGACTCCAAAGATAGATTTGGATTTGTAAATTATTACATTAACATCAGGACTCTTTATTTTAAATGATACCTGAGAAATATGTTATTAAAAATAAATTATACCAAAAGTGTGTTATTAGTAATAAATGGCCAATGAGGCACAATTGGAGTGATATAAAGAATGCAGTATTATCTCATATGAAAGGAAAAACATGTTCTACTGAGGTGAGTAAACGGAAGGAAAATACATATTGAATGATAAAAGTAATTTCCATTGCCCAGAAACTCTTAAACAGTAACTCCATTTGTTATTAACCTAATGCACAAACAGGAAAAAAATTAAAACTTTGGAAAAAAATCAGTTGCTTTGAACTGTTTCTGGTGAAGAGAAATGTCCTGAGTTTTGCGAGAAGACACGAAAGACTGGTAGAAATGAAATAGCAGCACATTTGGTAGGAATGAGAATAGAAGGCAGGTCTCAGCTCTGGGAATGATAAGCAGCAAGATGGTAGAAACTACTCAACTTCCCTGGACATGGGTTTCTTTCTCAGGTGCAGAGAAGAACACTGTTCTGCTTGCCCCGATCACAGGTAGACCAAAGTTGTCTGCCTGCTGCACCTGCCCCCCACGCCCCTGTCTCAGGAGCCAGAAGTCGCTTTCCTTGTTCTTCAGATGATGTGGTCATCGACCTTCACGGGCCCGTGAGCACCAGAAGAGGGCTTCACACCGTGTGTTTGAATGTCCTGGGGTCTCAGACTCCTCTCAACTAGAGGCGGCCACACAGAGTGGATGGTTCTTAACCGGCCAATCTGCCCGTATCCACGAAGTACAGCAAGGTTGTGTGGTAAGTTACGTGTACCCAGTCTTCATGGACCGACGGGCTGAGGGATGCCAGAGTATCCGCCGTGAATGGAAAGAGGGTTCCAATCACTAGAAACTTCTTTAATCCCACAGCCTGTGAGTGTGATAAGCAGTCTGTGACACACTGGCCCAGGGTCTCCTAAGTGGTAATAATAGTCCCCAAACATACACAATAAAATACAGAATTTGCAAAGTTGGAGAGGTGTTATGATACAGCACAAAGCCTGACAGTCCCAGGCATTTATCAGTCCATATAAGCAAAACACTAATCGAGCCCTGGCCGGTTTGGCTCAGCGGTTTGAGCGTCAGCCTGTGGTCTGGAGAGACCCGGTTCGGTTCCCACTAAGGGCACGTACCTCGGTTGAGATTTGTCCCCAGCCCTGGTTGAGTCATGTGGGAGACAGCCACTCGATGTGTCCCTTTCACATCGATGTCTCTCTCTCTCTCTCTCTCTCTCTCTCTCTCTCTCCCTCCCTCTCTATCTGAACGAAAGATGAAAAAATGTCCTTGGATGAGGATACAAAACAAAGCAAAACACTAATCAAAGTCAAAAAGGCATGAAACTCAAAACTACTTTAATTAACAGAGCAAAACCCCAAAAGCAACCCAACCCATTAGCAACAGAAGACTGCAGATTCAGAGCTAAGTGGGGCACTAGATGTGCGTGCTGGGACAGGCACGGGGCGCGGGGTGACGGGGACCTAAGGACCCAGCGTGCAAAGCTAGATTCTCCAGAATGTCCATCAACATTTCCTATGAATAAACACATACACGATTTTGTTTCGGAATCTCCAAGAACAAGGCCCTGAAATGAGCCCGGGGGCACTGCAGGAATCGTCAGGTCACGTGTCCTGGGAGGCCCCTGCCAGGGAAGAGTCCCAGGGAGGCTTGGCCTCTGGCAGCAGTGGAAGGAATGTCACAAGAAGGCAGTTTCCTACAGTGCAGCCGAGAAAACACCACAATTAGGGACCACGACCGTAGGCTCCTGGCAAAGGGTTGCTGGCCTGGCACAGGTAGAAACTGATTTTTTTTTTATCCTCACCCGAGGACATTTTTCCATTTTTTGTTCAGATAGAGCGGGAGGGAGAGAGAGAGAGAAACATTAACGTGAAAGGGACACATCGAGTGGCTGCCACCCACACGACCAACCAGGGCTGGGGACAAACTGCAACCGAGATACGTGCTCTTAAAGGGAACCGAACCTGGGTCTCTCTGGACCGCAGGCTGACGCTCTAACCGCTGAGCCAAACCGGCCAGGGCTAGAAACTGATTCTTAAGCAAAGGCTTCCGACAGCAAAGTGCTCGGCAAGCGGACCACAGACTACTTGTCCGTTGTTGGTGTAAGGGTGAGAGCAGGGCCGGAACACGGATGGGGAGAAGACACGAGTTAACAGAACTGCAGTCATTAGTGTTCGTGTGTGCAGACGGTGAGTGGGAAGTGCTCCTCACTGTCTGCAGGTGCTATGGGTGCAGCGGGCGCTGAGGGTGTAGCAGGTTCTGCGGGTGCTGAGGTTGCTGTGGGTGCTGTGGGTGCTGTGGATGCTGTGGGTGCAGTGGGTTCTGCGGGTGCAGTGGATGCTGCGGGTGCAGTGGGTGCTGCGGGTGCAGAGGGTGCTGTGGATGCTGTGGGTGCAGTGGGTGCTGCGGGTGCAGTGGATGCTGTGGGTGCAGTGGGTGCTGCGGGTGCAGTGGGTGCTGCGGGTGCAGAGGGTGCTGTGGGTGCAGTGGGTGCTGCAGGTGCAGAGGGTGCTGCGGGTGCAGAGGGTGCTGTGGAAGCCGTGGGTGCAGTGGGTGCTGCGGGTGCAGAGGGTGCTGTGGATGCTGTGGGTGCAGTGGGTTCTGCGGGTGCAGTGGATGCTGTGGGTGCAGTGGGTTCTGTGGGTGCAGCAGGTGCTGTGGGTGCTGAGGGTGCTGAGGTTGCTGTGGGTGCAGTGGGTGCTGCGGGTGCAGAGGGTGCTGTGGATGCTGTGGGTGCAGAGGGTGCTGCGGGTGCAGTGGGTGCAGTGGGTGCTGTGGATGCTGTGGGTGCAGTGGGTGCTGTGGATGCTGTGGGTGCAGAGGGTGCTGTGGATGCTGTGGGTGCAGAGGGTGCTGCGGGTGCTGCAGGTGCAGTGGGTGCTGTGGATGCTGTGGGTGCAGAGGGTGCTGCGGGTGCAGTGGGTGCTGTGGGTGCAGAGGGTGCTGTGGATGCTGTGGGTGCAGAGGGTGCTGCGGGTGCAGTGGGTGCTGTGGGTGCAGTGGGTGCTGTGGATGCTGTGGGTGCAGTGGGTGCTGTGGGTACAGTGGGTTCTGCAGGTGCAGCAGGTGCTGTGAGTGCTGAGGGTGCTGAGGTTGCTGTGGGTGCAGAGGGTGCTGCGGGTGCAGAGGGTGCTGCGGGTGCTGTGGGTGCAGTGGGTGCTGCAGGTTCTGTGGGTGCTGCGGTGCAGTGGTGATGGGCCTTGCTGACATAGCATAAAGGGAAGGAGAAGGAAAAGAACATTTTTTTTCTACTTACCAGAGGTTCATCACAGTATTATTTGTAATTTCAGAAATTTAAAATTAAACGTCAAAAAAAATAAATTATGGTATGTCCATCCAACAGAATTTTTTGTATTTATTAAAAACTGTATTTTAAAAGATAACAATAAGTTGGGGAAATGCTCACAATCTAAAGCTACAAATTTCAAAATTTGATATGAAATGTATTATAATTTTTTTAAATATGGAAAGAAAAAATGAAAAAGAAAATTTTCAAATGTTATCAGTTCCTTCCTGGTAACATGACAGGTGATTTTTTTTTATCCTCCCTCGAGGACATTTTTGCATTTATCTTCAGATAAAGCGGGAGGGAGAGAGAGAAACATCGATGTGAGAGAGAACATCGGCCGACCACCCACACGACCCCAACCGGGACCAGGGACAAACTGCAGCCGAGGTATATGGCCTGAATGGGAACCGAAATTGGGAGTCTCTGGTCAGCAGATGCTCTAATCGCTGAACCAAACCGGCCAGGGTGTTATAGGTGATTTTAATGTTTCTATTTATAATTTTATGTGTTTAAAATGCTATACTCATATATATGCATTACTTCTATATTAAATTTAAACTTTAAGAGAGAATGATAGTTAATGGCACTACAAGCGTAATTTAATGTTCATTTATACTCAGGAGCAGACCCTAGAAATAGCCAGCTGCCCAAAATGTAGTGGGAGATTCACTGTGTTGGTAAATGAACCTGCTGTTCTCTGTTCACTGAGAAAGGCACGAAGGGCTCAGAAGTAAAAGTTCTAGTCCCAGCTGGAGAAACTGGGGACCAGTGGGGACCCGAGGGGAAAGAGACGAGTTCCCAGGGTGCTCTGTGGGGAGTGCTGCTCCAGAGGCCGGCCCGAGGCCCGAGGCACACAGGACAGAGGACCATCCGCCCCTGGGGTTTGTGAAGGCTGTCAGGAGAAGGTGACATCTGAGTTGAATCTTGAAGGATGAGGGAAGGGAAAAATCAGACGTTTAATTAGTGGAATGCATAAAGACTAGAGCTCAGTGAGAGCAGTAGCTTTTAATGTAAATCTCATTATGCTGAAATCAAGGGCGGAAAGAAGAAAAACGGAACTAAACCAGTCACTATGGAAATGGAGACAGGAAGATTGAAGAAGCAAGGGAAAGAATTTTGGGATGTAGAATGTCTTCTAGATGTCTCGCTTGGACACGAGACGGTGGGCAGCATCACTTGGTGAACATATGAAGAGAAAAGGAGGAGCAGGTTTAGAGGAAGCATTTAGAAACATCCATCAGTAAGGTAGAAATATGTGGCATTGGACCACAATCATTCATTTGATCTACAAGCTCTTACTGAGCAAGACTGTCGGGGGCTGTCCCAGGTGCAGAGAACACAATGGTGAATTAGACCGACGAGGCCTCTGCCCCCGTTGGCCGGGGAGACAGACCACAAACAAATAATGAGACAATGTGCAGGAGTGGGAAAGAGTAAGGACTAGAGTTCAGTGAAAATTAAACCATTCGGAGGAGTCATGGAATAGACTTCAAGTCAGGAAAGGCCTTTTGTAAGGGCTCAGGGAAAATTTGAGTAGGACAGTGATGTGATGATAATATTATTGATGGGAGCATTGATTGAATCCTTTATTTGTGCCAAGTGGACTGTTTCACTTAATCCACAATACAACCCTATGAGTAGGTAGTGCTGAGGGCAGACATATGGCCAAACTCAACTCTGCCTCCAGCCATACTCTTAAAGAGCACACATGCTTCTGTCTGTTCCAAGCTGGGCCCTGAGAGCTGAGGGTTGAACCCACGGTAAGGAGTGTCATTACCCAGAGTGCTGAAGCATGAGGAAAAAGTGGGGGGCTGGGGACTGAGAAGTGAAGCCCAGGGAATGCTATCATTTGACGGACAGAGGAGATGCTCTGAAGATAGACACTGCGTCCACATGGACATGGAGTGAGGAGACCGGGGAGGGGTAGCCCGACAGTCAGGGGACTGGGCAGGGTCAGGAGGAAGGGCTTGTCAGCAGGGCTCCATCATCCACATGCCCACCAAGGAAAACAGCTGGAATGTCCATCAGATTTAGCAATCGGACAATTATTGGTGGCCTTGGCAAGACATGCTTTCGTGTCATAGTGAGGGAGACCAGATTGCAGTGTGCATAGGGGAAAGCATCCTTCCCAAGAGATACAGGGTGGAGGCAGCCTGCTTTGTTATGGTTGTCTTTGTTTTGGTTCGGTTTAAAGAAAGGTGAGCCTTGAGGATTGAGCCTATGAGATGGGGGCAGGGGGCAGGCTGTAGGAGAGAAAGGAAATAACTAGTGTAGCAAAGGACTTTATAGGGACCGGAAGGAATGGTGAGCAGAGCACCGGTCAAGGACTGGGCCTTGGGTAGGAAGAGAGACCCCCTCTTCTGCGGTGATGGGAGGGAAGGTAAGAAGGAAGCAGAAGCCAGGAGTTACCTGATTTCTTTCCTTTGAACATCAGCAATGCTGCCAGCTGCTCAAGGTGAAGACTCTGGGAGGAGGGGAGAGGTCCTTTGGCTTTGAAACAGGGCTATGGAGAATGGGAGTGGATGCTGTCCAAAGACCTGTGTAAAAGTCTCCGAGCAGCCCCCGGCTTTCCAGTGAGTTTGAAATCCTCGCATCTGTGGCGGCTGCTCTGCACAGCTGTGAGATTTTCTACAGCAGGACCAGCGCCAGGTCACGGCACAGGCTGCGGAGGCCGCAACTGTTCAGAGCAGATCACTTGTCTCTCACCTGGCTTCTCTGGACAGTCCCGGATTTCTAGACTCCCACAGCCAGCGCGAAGCCGACTTGTAAAGCCAGAATTCTTCAAATTAATCTTCCCAGGGAAACCCCTAGCCTGTGGCACCTGAATATAGAATATGTATTAAAATAGAAAATAATAGGGGTCCGGGATCTTTGGAGTTCACAGATCAGTCCTGTGTCTATGTTACAACTGTTGCCTCAGTTTGGTGCCATGAGAGATGCTTTTTTTTTTTTGAGATTACACAGCTTCCCTGGAAGTGCATTTGTTCTTAGACTGTACAGCAGTCACTTCCAGATAACACAGATCTTGCTCCTTGCAAAGTAGTTCCTGACCACTACATGAGGATGGAAGCAAAAGGGTATTTGGCACGAGTCCAGAAAGCAGTCTGGATTAGTCTGTAATTGGCGGCCACAGTTTCAAGTCCATTCCTGATCCATGACTTATTGCTTCATAACTGACAATTTCAACGGTTTACCAGGGTGGCACAAAAAAGCTCAATCATTACCTTCTAGCACATTCTAAAATGTTTCACTAGTGAACATTTTGAATATTTAAAACAACAAAATAAAAAAAAATAAGATAATAAAAAATGTAACTGTAGAGGGAATACTTAAGGTAGCTAGCTGTCTTTACTCCTTAAGTCAGTAGTAATTTATATACTAGAGGGAGAACTGGATACTTTCCTTTAATTTTCAAACTTCACATGGAGCACCTGAGATTTAAAACGCCAACAAACAACATACAAAAATGACAAAACAGCTAACTAGACTTGGTTTCTACTTGGCAGTCTGGTTCAAAGACATTTAAAAAGAAATGAGATTTAAACAGTTTAACTGTTTTAAATAATTCAGAAATTCTCTTGAAATATTTCAACTCCTATTGCCAAACTTCAGATGTAATTGATACATCAGATGTCCTAATTACTTTCTTCTCTACGGCTCTTCAAGCACTTTGGAAGCGACACCTTGAGAACAGCAGGACATCCTGGGGTCTGAGCTAGTTCTGAATTCTAGGAGTGAGGCTTTGGAGCCCAGAAAATGACTGCCAGCCACCTCCTCAGGGAGGCCAGCCCAGGTGACTTCTTAAAGGGCCAGCACATTCCCTCCCTCTTCCCTGCATGAATACATTAATTTCTAATGATAAACTCACTTTCTGTTATTGGCTAAAAATCTTAAAATTCTTTTTTCAGATTTAACTTTTTCATAATACCTTACTTTTCAGACTGCATACAGGTTTTAGTGCTTTACCAGAGCATAGAAATGTACTCTCTGGGGTCCCCCATGGTATTATAGTTTGACTCTCTAAAGCCATGTAAATTTGATTGTAAATTGCAGCCAGATTATTATTTAATGGATGAAACCAGGAAAAATTAACATAAAATACAAGCGCACCAAAACTGAGCTCCAATTAAACCATCCAAACCGAGTAGCTGGAAGAATAGGATGGGTTATTAATAGCCCTAGCTGTGGCATGGTGTAACATTTTTGTATGGTTGTGGTGATGGAAGTTTCTAAGCCTGAAAAATAGAAACTATCAAGAAGTAGCAGGAATAGGGCCCAGCCCCTGAGCTCCCCCTGAAACTGAACCGGGGTGGCAGCTCGTCCGGTCCCGGGGACGCGGGGTTGGGGCGGAGGCGGAGGGAGGGGAGCTCTCGGAAGGAGCGGGCTGCGGTCCGGGAGGGCGGGGAGGGGAGGGAGCGAGGACGGCGGGAGGGAAGCGGGGAAGGACGAGTCGAGGAGCGCAGGATAACCGCGGGCGCTCGCGCGCGCTGCCGGCCCAGCGCGGGACGGACGGACGGACGGCGGGCCCATGCGGCGCCCCCGGCGGGTCCCGGGACCGCGGTCGGAGCCCTGCGCCCGGCGTGTCCAGCCGCCGGCGCTCTGACTGCGGCCAGGAGCGGCGGCGGAGGCGGCGGCGAGCCCGCGGAGTATGAAGAGGATCTGAAATGACCAGCGCGCGGAGACCCGTCCCGACGCCGCTCAGGCGCTCCATCAGCGAGCAGCTGCGGGACTCCACGGCCCGAGCCTGGGGCCTGCTGTGGAAGAGCGTCCGCGAGAGGCGGCTGGCAGGTCAGTGCCGCGGCGGAGCCGGAGCCGGTGGGTGGAGGCGGCCGGTCCCGTCCCGCCCCCCGCGCTCCCCGGGGTCCGAGCGGGCTGGGTGGCTGCGCTCCCTCCCCGCCGGCCGCCCGCAGCAAGCCCGCGCCCGTGGGTGTGGGCTCGGCCGGTGCTCGCAGGAGCCGCCCGGGCGCTGCACGGGGCCAGGAGCCGGGACACGGTGCCCAGGCGCGGGCGCTGTCCCCGCTCACCTGAGCGGCCCGGCCCTGCCGCCACCCACCGCCGCCCCAGGGGCCCTCCGCGAGGGCTGCCCCTCTCCCAACGTTGCCTTTTCCACGGAAAATGTCCACTGCGTGTGTGGGAGGGAGAGCCAAGAGAAGACCGGCGAGCATATGCCAGGCTGGGAGGGCAGCCGTCGGCGGGTCGGACTTGGGGAGAGACAGGTGGACCCCTGTGTGTGCAGGTCGCAGCCACGCTGCCTGCCCTGCGGCGGCCAGGCCCTCCTCAGCGGAGGTTATGGCAGAGGGCCTCCCTTTGGGACCCCTGCCCGTGACCGGAGGGAGACAAGCGCTGATGGCTGGGAGCCAGAGGTCCTTACCATCCGTGCATAAGTTAGGACGCGGCCCCTGCCCGCTCCAGCCTGCACCTGTGCCCACACTTCTTCCCTTCACGCTTCATGCCCGCAGGGAGCGGCCCCGTCTTCTGCAGCCTTAGCGGGGGCATTGAGTCCTTACCCCTCATACCTGCCCCATTACGGGAGTGGGCCCGCTCCACAGAGGGGCTGCTAGGCACTGTGGGATTTCCCACCACTGTCCCCAGTTCTGGCTGCTGGAAGAAGGTGCAGGAGTCGGGGTGTGTTTGGAAGGGCCCCTGAGCTGACCATGAGGAGTCTCTGGACCTTATTGCTCTCCATCTCCCCAACAGTGTTTCTGAGTTGGTCAGTGGTAGAGGTAGAAAAGAATTCTCGAGAAAGTATGAAGCTTGGATAGGGGGAGAAGATGCTGGGGGTGAAACTGGAGATTTTCTTCTCTGGGCTCCTCCCTTTCCCCTCACTGTAGAACTGCGGATGTTCTGACCCTACACCCCTGCGGCCACATCTCCCGTCAGCGTGACCGCTCTGGGCAGTCGGTGCCTAGAGTCTCCATCTCCTCGAGCTTTAGGTCCTCATCAACCTAACGGGTCCAATGGGAAGTCACGGTTTCATGTCCATAGTCAGCGTGAGACGTTCATTCCACATTTTCTCTCCAACACAATTGCCCCATTTAGTTACCACCTAAGAAATGAACAGATTCTCAGTCTGGACCCAGAAATAAGTTGTGGTAACCTAGTAGTTTTGACTCTTGATTTTTAAAGACTTGTATGTACCTTGCAGACTTCAATTACCGACGATCAGTAACTTTCCCTGATATTGTGCCGAATTGAATACTCCACTTGATAGATGGTGTTAGAACTTTCTGTGGTCTAGTAAACTGGTTGCTTCATAACTTCAGAATGCTTGCTGCAAATGTCTCTTTCATAGCTTCTGTTATGAAGTCTGTTGGGTTTGCTAAATGAATGGATCTTCAGGAACAAGAAGTCTTTCCAGGGTGGCTGCCAAGGCTGTGCTCAGCCCTTGTGGAGCGGAGGTCAAAGGCGAGTCAGCCCTATCTTTCTTGGAAGGAGACCTGGGGGGGAAGACACTGTAATGTAAAGACTGAAAACCACTAAAATTAACTAGGAAAGCCATTCATTCACATGAGTTTTAGACATTGCAGTGTCTTACGGCAGTTAAGAGAAAAAGTTTTGATTCTGGAAAATAAACTATAGGTAGAGATTTTAAGATTATGAATTTTCAAAAATTAAGGCTAAAAGTGGCTTCAGAATGATAAATATGAGTTCTCTCAGAGCAGTGCAGTTATTTTTTTTAATAGCAGTATGAGGTTTTAAAATGTTTGATCAGAATATTAATATCTGCTTACCCATAATCTGCTTACCACTCTGCTAACAGCAGATGCCAGCAGGTTATTCAGCTGGGACCAAACAATCCTCTGTGAGCAGGCTCCTACTTCTGCTTCTCCAAGCCAGCTGGGATTCTTGCCACAAAACCAAGCCAACTCCATGAAGGAGCTTTTAGATGCAAATTGATTTTCTTGGGTTTTCTTGCTAAGGTAGCTAAAATATGGAACTTTGGCCACGGCACATTGAAATACTTAAGTTATTAATGTTGGCATCGATTTTAGGTGTAAGTATTCTTCATTTGTAAAAGTGTTCTTTATATGGTTCAGTTCACAATATCAGAATAACAAACTATATAAATGCACCCGACCCCAGAGTGCTGCCCCGCTAAGGGATGATATGAGGCCATTCACTAAAAAAAAAATCTTTTTCTATCAGATAAAATTTTTGTGCTGAGACTTTTTAATTTCCCTAAAATTATCTTTTTATTATCCTTAGTCAATAGGACAGTGTTCAGGGTACTTTATAACAAACTTGTGTTTGTTGTCCAGAGAGTTCTAAAGGTTATTTGATTCTCCCTTTTGCTTTTTTACATCTCAAGAAAGGAAATCCTTACTCGAACTCTCTCTTACTTCTCTTCATGAAAGGCTATCTGGTCAAAGAAACAGAGACAAGAAGTAAAACCATCTAATCACAGCGTAGCCTGTGGATTTCTGTGCTTTGGGATCATGTGTAGGAGAGGAAAGGACTATACATAATTGCAGAAAACATTCCTTACATGTCACAATGACACAAATACTGAAGCCAATGGAAAGATAAGATCTGAATGATGCTACACTTTGTTAATTTCATTACAGAACTTTAAAAAAGAACTGATTTGGGAGCTCTTGGGCTTTCCAGTTCTGTAGGAGCAGCCAAATTTTCGTCAGATTGTGGCATTTTTGCCAATGCACACATCTTAATTTCCCAAGTCTAATCCTTATAAGGATCAACAAAGATTTTCTCAATATTGATTATTGTAATAATGGTGGTAATTGTTGTTTATTCTCTAGATGATAAAGTTAGCGCTCAAAGCAAGATTCTAATTCAAATTGTCAGAACTCAAGGGTCACCTGTGTTCATTGGCTGTTACAACACACTGCCTCCATAGGCCTCATGGGGACACAGGGTCCTCAAACCCTTTCGCTACAGCTCTTTGTCACCTATACTTAGTTTAAAAATGAAGAACATAGTTAACTAAGTTCACACAGACTTTTTCTCCCGGAGTGACAGAGATAACCCTGACAACTAAAATAATGTGTCTCCTCGTCATCTTGTTGGGCTGGGCAGTGTATGGACTTACAGAGATTTGGAACCGACAGACAGCCATACATCTAGCTTGTCAGGGCCCTGGCTGGTGGCCTGCCCACGGCCACTGATCTCAGAGGCCCAGGCTGCAAGAACACGGCGCTGTCAGGAAGCCTAAATGCTGTTTCTCCAGGTGGATGAGTGGCATTTCTTTTGGCTTCCTTTGCTCCTTAATCAGACACCCCTGGTGACAGCTCTTAGCTTGTATAGCATCGTTCAATTCTGCAGGCGTGAGCATACCCTTTAGCTCTTGGTGTTTATAAGAAGTCTGAACTAATTTTCAAATATTAAGGTCTGAGAAAATCAAATTGAGTTTTTTTTAAAGCTTTCTTGCTCCTTTATTTTAAAACCCTACTGTATTTAAATGTAAATGTAATCCATATGCTTGATTCCTTTATAGTCTCATAATAATATTTATGTAGCTTATGAACTAAAAGATGTCCAAGTCTTTTGAACTCTTTTATAGTCTCATTTTAAATAATTTCTCTTAAACACAAAAGTTATGTTGCCGCCAAGAATAAACTAACTCAGTGATTTTCAATATTTTACATTTTATGGCACACATAAACTAATTACTAAAATTCTGAGGCACACCAAAAAATGTATTATAGTTCACATCAAACAGCTATTAATATGTTAGCTATTGTATTTTTTTTTTTACAATCTAAGGGAAAAGAGGTACCAGAGCCCCTGAGTAAATAGTCAGGTATAGCATGTTTTAAAAATTCTTGTGGCACATGGGCTGAAAATCGCTAAATGAACCTAAGATACTGAAAAGTTTGAGTTTCACTAGAAACACTAATTCCATCAAATTTCAATGAGTTCTTGTCACGTCAAGACAGGTTCATTCAGACTCACAGTCAATAGCAGCGTCCTGTGATGTAATGTAAATATGAGATTGGGATTTGAATGAAGGGTAGGACCAAGACCAGAACATGGGCCATACACACTTTCTTATTAAAGTCTAATTGTGCTACATGATATAAAAACAGACAGGACAACACCAGCCTCCCTTTCCAGGTGTCCTTCCTTCCACAGTGCCCTTCCCCCCGTCGTCCCCTTGCTGTGAAGAACTGCCACCCTGCTCTGTCAGGGTTCTGTTTTGTTTGTAACATTCTTTGAAAAGGGAGTACATTTAGATGTGATTTATATTAACAATAACAAAAAAAAGTCAAATCAAGCCCGGCTGGTGTGGCTCAGTGGTTGAGCATTGACCCCTGCACCAAGAAGTCGCCGGTTCGATTCCGGCCAAGACACATGCCCAGGTTGTGGGCCCGATCCCCAGTGGGGGGCATGCAGGAGGCGGCCAGTCGATGTTCTCTCTCATTGATGATTCTCTCTCTCTCTCTCTCTCTCTCTCTCTCTCCCTCTCACTTCCTCTCTCCCTAAAATCAATAAAGGAAAAATATTTTAAAAACATTCAAGCCAGGTAAATGTAAGTACACATCAGAGCAGGAGGGCACACATCAGGGTCCTCAGCCTGGGCTGCACGTGCCATGATCGGAAGCCTTTCAGAAACCTGCTGCTTCTCGAGATCCTGGCTCAGTTCAGAGGGGCCTGGGGTCACCGCTTTTTGAAGTTCGGAGATGTTCCGAGGGACGTGCAGGTTGAGGACCAGTGACTGACACGACCGTGTGATGACTCACAGAGGCGTGTGTGTACTGCAAGGTCATATTCTAAACCCCTCTGAAAAGTTTTTGCTTACGTGAAGCTGGAGTGAGCGTTAATGTCATTGTACAGGGGCAGGGGAAAAGAAGAAGGTACATGCCTATAGGAGAATGAGGAAAGGTACACGAGTTGGTGGTGGATGTCAGAAGTATGGGCACCGATTATCAAATCAGATTGAGCCTTGTTGCCAAAGCACAGAGTTTGGATTTGGTTCTATGTGTGATAAGAAGCAAAGAATTTTAAGCAGAGGAGTGACAGGGCCTGAATACATTACCAGCTCGAGGTCCAGGTGAGACAGAAACAGTGGCATGGACTAGGGTGCCGGTGCCGGGAGTGGAGAGACAGGAGCAGCTTTGGAACTGTCTTGGGAGCTGTTAGAGGTGAGGGAGAGGGGCCGGGACTCCCGCCCTGGGGCTGGGCGGACAGCTGGCAGGGTTGCCCGTTGTAATTGCAAACTGAACTTTCCTTTCGCTTTCGCACAAGACAGTGGAGGAGCGAGGCGGTCTCCTCCTGCGGGTTAGGGCGCAGGTGCCTCCCGGCGTCCAGCAGTAACGTCAGGAGCTGTTTCCAAGTATAGGTTTGGAAGATATAAATCTGGGGTAATCTGACTGCATGGGGTCACTTAGGAAGGTACTGCCGATGAAAGGAGCACCCCAAGGACCAAGTCCTAGGGCGTCTTCAGCTTACAGCACAGTGGTTGGTGTAAATTATATACACAGGGGGGCAAAAGTATGTTTACAGTTGTATGGGAAACAGACTGTTCTTGTATTATTATTTATTAATGGTTGTGTTATTTTCCCCATGAAGAACAGTGAACCTACTTTTGCCTACCCTGTACTATACACAGGGCGAATTTCTGGGGAATGAGAAAAATACCCACACTGTTCCTAAATTCAGCGTTCTTGTGGTAGAACAGTAGTAGTGTTCTATCAAAGAATCCTTAGTTAGTTGGTCCTAGAACAGTTGATAACTAAAAAATAATCATCAAAAGCCTCACTAATAAAATACAATTTAAATTTAGAAATGTTACAAATTAAAAATAAAAATTTAAAAATAATATTTGAAGGAAAGACTTCCCAAGGTTGGCCCATACATATAAAAAATAAAAATATAGATAATTAAACAAAAATGGTCTTGTCCGGGGCAGTGCTGCTCAGCTGGTTGGACCATCGACCTGGGCACCAGAAGGCCGCGACCTCGACTCCCGGTCAGGGCACAGGTGGGAGGCGACAGTCCATGTCTCTCTCGCTCCCTTCCTTTCTCTAGGATCAGTAAAAAAATGGTCTTAGCAGTGATGTTTCTGTGGTTACTGTAACTTGTTGGCCCCACATATAACGGGTGAGAGTACTGTACTGGCGAGGTGGCTTCTCCAGGGTCACGCTCTCTGGGAACATGTTGTCTAATCAAGCAAAGCCTAGCTTGTAAGGACAGTTCTCTATACTGAGTGTCTCAGCTCTGCATCTATCAGTTATGTTTATCCACAGTAAAGTTGATTGAAGGGTGATTGCTCAGTGAAAAGTAGATAACAACATCTTAAATTTTTGTGTTTGTACGGAACATAACTTGAACTTTGTCTCGGCTATCGGCAGTCTGCTGGCTAACCCTGAGAAATAACACAGTGTCCTCCTGGTGCCAGAGTAAGAAGGGATGATGTTCGTTGATTGCTCTGAGTACAAGACACAAGTCCCATTAGTTAGCTAGAATTTCTTGAGGAGTCTACATGATACAATTTTTGCCCATCACAAATTTGATTACTTAGACATGGAGCCCATGTCTATGAAATTAATATATACTTCTCCTTTGTGCATTTTATGTCTTATGTTGAACAAACAACTTATAAAGAAAAATTTGCTTGGAGACCTTGTACTTTTCTGGGGGTTCATCTAGCAGTATATTTTTATTCTGCCCTTTTGCAAGTTTTTTGATATTGCAAAATAAAAACAAAAGTGTTTTGAAAGCGTTACAACATTCCTGAGCTTTCTTCCAGATCCTTGTTTAGTTCTACAACAGTCAAGTGACAAACATTTTTGTCATGTTTGTAGTTAGTCAATAAGTATTTATTGAGCCATGAAATAGCATCCTTGTCAAAACATGTTGGGACTATGGTGCAGGATATTAATTCAGTACTGTCATTTGTCCTGGCAAAGCACACAAATTTCATTATTCTGCTCAAATCACTTAGCTCATCTATTTAACTAGAAATAGAGCAAGCTTCCAGAAGTTGCAGAAGGACACTATAGAATGTGCCATGACCACACAATATTGTATTTGCAAATCTGCTGTGTCAAGCCATCTCACATGCTCTGGCCGAATATTTCCTTACTAACATTCTTGTCTCAAATAAAAATCTCAGAATCCTATGGTTGTTATTTGGTGGAATAGGGAATACTTAATCTGTAGACTAGCACGGCATACTGTTGAATACTTCTTTCTCCTGTCTATAAAGGAAATTAAAGGAACAACAGAGATAATGGTTCTGCAACCTCCTGCAAATTAATACATTTACTAACAATGACATTAAATTGGGATGTTTTATCATATGCCTCTTACCCTCTCTCCCAAGGGCTACCGTGGAAACATTTCTGGGTTCTTTGAAGGATCATTGAAAGTGCTTTCTAATGAACTTAATATTTATTATTTGAATAATATCCTAAAAATACAAATATTTGATTGAATATCTGGGAATCGTAACAGTGTAAGTTACACCCATATCCCGCTGCACGGAGCCTCTGGGGGTCAGTGACGTCGCAGAGATTGGGGGGGCAGTGATGTCACAGAGATGGGGGGCGCAGTGCTGCCCTCTTGCCTGGCGTTGAGTTGTGTTTATCACAGAACTCTCCCAAAACAGGACGGATTACACTTCTGGCCACGAATTCCCGCCACAGTCTTGTAAATAAATTATACATTTTAATCCCCTAAAAGACTTCATAAGCAATAGACATAACAGAGGAGCAATTGTTAGACTGAAAATAAGCCCTCAAGAAAACAAAAAAAAACTGTTACACATTTTAATCATTGTCTTATTTCATTCTTTCCGGAAAGAAAGAGGAGACAATTTGTGCTCAGTGTTTGATTTCTAGCTCCTCAGTCTCAAAGTAACGACGACAAAAGGAAAACGTGCGTCCGCGGTCCTTCAGAGGAGCACCGTGGGTGGGAAGGGATTGAGGCCATGTGAGATAGCATCGTGTGTGTACAGTTGTGCTGCGTAATGTGATCAACATCTGGGGAATTAGCATCCCTTCAATCGCACTGTTGATGATAAATATTTGCCACTGCTATGGCGACATTGTTAGGACCACAGGTCACCCTGCGCAGTGAGTGCGTATCACTTTACTTTGGCTCACACAGCCCTGCAGAGGAGGGTGCGGTTGGTGGTGTTTGGGCATGATGGAAGGCAGGCGTCACATCCAGTGACTAAGCGCAGGGCTGGAGCCGAGACTGCGCGGGTTTGAATCCTGCCTCCGCCACTCAAGCTGTGGTGCCTGCGCAACATAGTTAATCTCGGTGTTCGTGTTTCCTCATCTTTGAAAAGGAGGATGAACATACTACTTCACTTATAGGGTTGTTATGAGGATTAAATGAGTTAATATTTTTAAAGCACTTGGCATAGTGTCTGGCCCCTCATAAACACTGGATAAGAGTTTATTTAAAAAAAACAAAAAACAAAAAAAAACAAAAAAACCAGTGGAGAATAAAGCAGGAAAGACATATTTCCTGGTAAAACGATGCTTTTAACTCCAGCCTTAAATCGCCCACACCCTTCAAACCCCGATTCCTCTGCCTCGTTCCCGTGTCGTATGAACCCCCCTTAGAGCCCATGTTCAGGGGTTTCCAAGGGCTAAGACATAACCTAACTCCCTTTGCTCTGACTGGACGAGTAAATCAAACACTTCATATGTCGTTAGCATGGTTGGCAGCATCTCGTGTAAAACCATTAGTGTTGGAGCATGAGTCATTCATTACACTAACATTCTGTCTTTCTGAAAGATCATCAATTACGGTTTGTTCATCAAAATCACCATCATCTTTAGAAGTATACAACCAAAAATCTACCCCCATGTTCTTGGCCTAAATGGGATTTGACAGAAACCTAATTAAAAGGAGAGAATTTGGACTAGATCATCTCTAGGTCCCATTTAGCTTAAAAATCAATGAGTCTATGAAAACAGACCATGCATCCAAAGGGAAGGAAACGCCTTATGTCCTTTAGTTCCCTTTCTGTGTGGATTTCATAGGGCGTTCGGACAGAGGGAGGACAGAGGGACACCCCAGGACGCCTGGTGGGTACTCCCCGTGTGGTGACCTAGCTCCATCGACAGCAGCAACTCCCAACTGGTACTTCCTGTTACCTGGAACTACACCTGTGGGACTGGAGGGGGACAAGCTAGGAGTCCAGGACCTGCAAACACCTAGGAAATCTCAGCCATCTCTGGCCGGCACCACACTCAGGCAGGGCTCAGAAGGGCCCCACACTTGGTGTACTGCTCTGCTGTTACCATCTTGTTGTTATTACTACTTTTTGAAGGGAGAGCTCACATTTTTATTCTGCATGAGGCCTGGAAAATGAATGGCTGGTCCCGCATCCAGCCTCCTGTAGAATCGTGTTTTTCTTTCATTTGTAAATTCACCTACATGGGTGATTTGGTGGTAATTAAATCAGATAGAGTGATGTGTAAAGTCACAGGATATGAGATCTGGAAGGGACCTTGAAGCTTCCCCTTGAACATCTACAGTCTGCAATTCACACGCTCTGTGCCCCGGCTCCCGGGGAAGGTGCTGTCCAAGAAACTGCGCTTTACTTTACTGTCTGTTGACTCTGACAGCATTTTATGAAATAAGGCAATAACACTACCCCTGGTATGTACAGAGTTATCATGCATATATATTTATTATTACATACATTCAAGCAAATATTCTATTTAGTTTTTTAAAGTATTACAGTGCTTTAAAAGTATTACATATAATAGGAGATGGGGACACATTACAACTCTTAATAGGCTAGATTTCCAGATCCAAGGCTTGTTTTAAGAACTTAATTAAGCTTTTTCTTAATTAAAAATGTATTTGCAGTAGCTATAATAAATTAATATATTAAACCACTGCTATTAAAATCACTGAGGCTATTATCTGTGCAGGTTTCACCTAGGGGGATTCACGCAGAAAAGGGAATTAGAAGTAGTAACACAGCCTGTCCTGACCACCAGGGATCCCCAGCACATACCTACCAGCATTCTATTTGTCCTTATGTCCATCTGTCCTGGTGAAGCTGACCAGAGTCTAGTCTCTGAAATCACATGGGCTAAGCCCCCCTTTTCTCCTGGAAGCTATACATAGATATCCCCATTTAAAAATAGTTTTAAAAAACACATTCTTTTTTGTTTGAAAGTTAAGTTTCTTATTTAATGCAAAGTATTTCTGGGAAATTAAATAAAAAGAGCGCATGAATTTTTATTTGATTTTAAGCTGCCTCAAACAAGAATGTATCTGTGTAGTTCTGGGTAGCAGCACAAATGCAGAGGCAGGTTCCGTCCCTGTCGGCGATGCGGCGTGTGGAGGGCAGGCCCGCCGGCGCAGTGCCTGGCACCCAGCTGTCCCTGATGGTGGTCCACGAGAAGCAAGTGACATGACAGTGGCCTGGGAAGCCCTCTGTGGTTAGCTCTGAGCACTCGGTGAGCATGAGCTGCCAGCAGCTTCCGTGGAAGACCCTGTCGACTTTTACTTTCCAGGAAGATAGGAACTCTGTAGGGGTACATCAAACGTTAGTGGCACAGTGGTCAGAATCCAGACCTTCAGGTTCTGGGTATCCCTGGGGACACGGTCCCTGCGTCAGTGCTCACATACAGTGATTCTCCGTGCCCGTGCCTGCAGGACAAGGGCTCTGGCTCATCGGCGTGGACAGCCCAGCGGCCCTAGCAGAGCCGCGGACGGGCGCCGCGCTGCGGAGTGAGTGGTGCGCGGGTGCGGACGGCCCATCGGTCCCGGTCACGCCGAGCGCCGTGCCCAGGCCTTCATGCGCTGTCTCGTTTGCGGGACAAGCTTCAGGTGGAGCAGGCCGGGCCCACGGTTAGCACGCGCGGAGCTCGCTTTGATCCCTCTTCTATGTGGGTGTCCCTCCTGGGCCTCGGGTGGGAGGACTTGGGGCCTGCGGTGTGCCAGGCCCCTGAATCAGGCTTCTCCCCATCATCCTGGGAATCCTCACGGCAAGACGCGGACGTCATGATTAGCACCCCACTTTTAAAGATGGGGTACGTGGGAAGCCTGGCTCAGGCCAGCACAGCTGGTGACGTGGTCTCCGCTGGCCCCCGGTTCCTCCCTCTGTCCATTCCGATGTGTTTCATGTTGCAGCCTGGTTCTTGTCTCCCAACAACATTGCTTTTGTACTGTAATAGAGAAGTTTTCTCTTACATTAAAAAAAATCTGCCCTGACCGAGCAGCTAGGTTGGTTAGAGTGTCATCCCAATGCAACACAACTGCGGGTTCGACCCCGGGTCAGGGCTCCTACAAGAGTCAGCCATGAATGTGTCAATAAGTGTTTCTCTCTCTCAGATCAATCAATAGAAAATAAATAAAATAAATAAATGGGTCTATGATTATAAAAAATATCCTTTTATCTCCTACTGTATAATCCACATGTTAAAGTAAACTGGATTTTTTTCTTCTTCAACTTTTTAAAATCAGTTTTTATTTTTATTTACAGTTGACATACATTATATTAGTTTCAGATGTACAACTAAGTGATTAGACATTACATAATTTACCAAATTATCATCCTGATAAATCTCACACGCATCTGACACCACACATAGTTATTAGACTATTATGGACTATATTCCCTATGCTGTACTTTCTATCCCCATGACTACTCCTTAACAACTAATTTGTACTTCTTAATCCCTTCACCTTTTCCACCCATTCCCTCCAACCCTCCCATCTGGCAGCCATCAAAATGTTCTCTGTGTCTGTGAGTCTGTTTCTGTTCTGCTTGTTCATTTATTTTGATTTTTGGATTCTATTGCTGATAGATATGTTTTTATTGACAACTTATTGTTGCTATTTCTCCTCCTCCTCCTCCTCCTTCTCCTCTTCCTCTTCCTCGTCCTCCAACTCTAACATTTCACAAAATGCTGGTTTGGTGGTGATGAATTTTAGCTTTTCCTTGTCTGGGAATCTCTTTATCTGTCCTTCAAATCTAAATGACAGCTTTGCAGGATAGAGTAATCTTGGTTGTAGGTCCTTGCTCTTTATCACTTTAAATAGTTCTTGCCACTCCCTTCTGGCCTGCAAAGTTTCTTTTAAGAAGTCAGTTGACAATCTTCTGGGAGCGACTTTGTAGGTAACTAACTGCTTTTCTCTTGCTGCTTTTAAGATTATCTCTTTGTCATGAACCTTTTGCATTTTTAAATTATGATGTGTGTTGGTGTGGGCCTCTTTGGGTTCATCTTGTTTGGGACTCTCTGTGCTTCCTGGACTTGTATGTCTGTTTCCTTCACCAAGTTAGGGAAATTTTCTGTCATTATTTTTTCAAATATGTTTTCAATTTCTTGCTCTGTCTCTTCTCCTTCCAGCACCCCCATGGTGTGCATGCTGGTATGTTTGAAGTTGTCCCAGACATTCCTTGTACTATACTCATTTTTTTTGGGGGGGGGGGGGAGATTCTTTTTTATTTTTGCTGTTCTGATTGGGTGTTTTTTTTTGCTTCCCTATATTACAAATCACTGATTTTTTTTACAAATTTATCTTTGTTGTTGAAAGTATTACAGATTTCCCCTTCCTTTGATTCTTGGCTTTATCTACTCTACTATTGATTCCTTGTAAATTATTCTTCATTTTAGTTTGTGTATCCTTCATTTCTGACTGGTCCTATTTTATGCTGTTGGAGGTTCTCACTAATTTTCCTGAGCATCTTTATAATCAATGTTTTGAACTCTGCATCTAGTACATTGCTTGTCTCAATACTGTTTAATTCTTTTCCTGGACTTCTATTCTTTTCTCTTATTTAGGACATGTTTCCTTGTCTACTTATTTTGGCTGCCTCCCCATGTTTGTTCTGTGCGTAGTAGAGCCACTCTGTCTCCCAGGTGTGGCAGAGTGGCCTAAGTAGGAGGTGTCCTGTAGGGTCAGTGGCACAGCCTCCCGATCACCCAGCTGGGCCCTTGATGTGTGACTGCCATGTGGGTTGTACACCCCCTCCTATAGTTGAGCCTTGATTGCTTTGGGCATGTCAATGGGAGGGATTTACCCCCATACTGATCAGCTGTAAGGACTGGCAGTGAGCACTGATCACTGACCTTCAGTCACTGTGGGGGATCCGCTGTGTAGGGGCCCAGCCCACAGAGCAGGACTTACTTCAGTGGGACTCTGGTGCCCAGTGTCTTCCGCTTGAGTGTGTTGCTTGTGGAGGTGTTTGGATGTGATGCTTCAACATGGTCTGAAGCTGTCCACCAGGTGTGCTGGCTCTGGGGCTTCCCAGGAGGTGCAGGCCAACGCCAGCTACTGCCTGTGTCCTGCCTGGGGCCACCCAGCATGACCTACAGATCGATCTGCAGGTGGCTGCTTCTTGTCCCGGGCTTGGAGGTGCCGGAAGAGGCCAAGCTGTGAACCAAGGCCCGATGCTGCTCGTGGCAGGGCTGGAGCCGCGTAGCAAGAGGTGTGGGCTCAGTGCGGGTAGATGCTGCTTGTTGGAGAGATGTTAGGGAAATCTGAAGCATGAATCAAGGCAGGCCATTCGTATGAAAAAGTCACTGGAAACAGCTTGAGTGGGCTTGAAAGTTGGGTGGGGCGAGACCTCCGGGAATCACCGAGGGGCAGGGGTGACCTGTGTGAGCCAGGTTGATAGAGATTCAGATATGATTCTGTTCTACTGGCTCTGTGGGGAAGGGCTTATCCAAGGAACAATGGCTTCTGCCAGCACTTCTGCCTGGGAGAAAGCTGACGCCTCAGCTCTTGTCCTGATGCTGGACAATTCGGTTCCTCCGGTCAGTCCTTGGGGCCTTTCAAGCTGCTGCCCTGGTGCTGGAGCCCAGAGGGGTGAGTCTGAGTGAGGCCGTGCACGGCTTTGTAGGAGGAACGGCCTGGGACTCTAGCAGCCCTCTCTCCCTCAGCCTCTGTCCCCTCCAGTTTTCACAGCCAGAGGTTATGGGGACTTCTCTTCCTGGCATGGGACTCTGGGATGGGGGCCTGATGTGGGGATGGGACCCCTCACTCCTCAGAGGGGCTCTCCACAGCTGAGATATCCCTCCCAATTTCTATCCACCACAGGTGGGTGTTGGACTAGCTCATTCTGCATCTCCACCCCTCCTGCCAGTCTCAGTGTGGCTTCTGCCTTGATCCCTAGTTGGGCGACTTCCATTCAGCCAGATTTCAGGTGATTCTGCATGACGGCTGTTCTGCAGTTTAGTTGTAATTTAGATGTTGTGGGAGGAGGCGAGTACTATATTTACTTATGCCCCCATCTCCAAAATAAACTAGTTTTGCAGAAATAAAAAATGAATGTCTTTTCTTTATCTGTGAATCATTTCCTAGCAAGCGTCAAAAATGTGAATGGCATTGACCGAGACATGATATTTGTTTATTCAAGCTCTTTATTATGGGGACATTCTAGCCAACATTTGATCCTCTTCTTTCTTTTAACTTAAAAATAAATAAAAAAATATTAGAGCACATGGAAGCCTTATAGATTATCTTGCCCAAGCCATTCATTTTATGAGCTGACTGAACCTCAGAGAGATGCAGTTAACCTGTTCTGGGCCACATATCTCATTAGTGATAAATTTGAGCTTAGAGTCCAACTCCATGTCACACTGAGTGACTTGGGATTACAGGTGAATTCATTCTTGGCCACCCAATCATTAGCAAAATGCCCATGTCTGAAATGAGTCTAGGCTGCAAACTTCTTGAGGGAAAATGGACCTTACCTTCGAGAGCAAAGCTTTCCCCGTGAGAGACGTTTGTGTTTGCTGACAGCCTAAACCTCTGTCTCAGGACACTGAAGGACTGGGACTGGTCGCTCCGCAGTGCCCAGTTCACCTCTGGTGGCCGCGGACCCTGCCTGCCGGATGATACTCCACCCCTAGGTGTTAGGACACCTGTCAGCTTCCTGGACTCAGCAAGATAACCCGTTCCCGTCCTCCGCCTCCTTCCAAGGCGCAGTTTTACAGCCAGTAGAAACCAACACTGCTGCTGTCGCCCAGGTTGGGTTGGGAAAATGGAGAAAGCATAGTTGTGGTTTAAACATTAAATTTTTCATCCATTTAAGATGAAAATGTTCCCCTTTGACCATTTTTTTAAAAATCACAGAGCTAGAGGAAAAATGACTTTTTAAAAAATTTTCTAAACGATATTACTTTCTTTTCTTAAAGACTCCAAGTTCTCATTGACTTAACTTATTCAACAAATACTCATTCACTACCTGCTGCGCTCAACACTGGCCCAACTACCAGGCATTCAGTGTTACCCCAAGGGGACCACATTGGCGCCCCCCGGTCTTCCAGGGAGCAGGAGACAGATAATACTGAGCAGATGCGCAATGTGTGTCGTAAGTAACACATTCTGAAGAAAATGAAACGGTGAGAAGAAGCTGGGGACTGAAAAGGGGTGCTGCCTTTGGGTCAATGGCCAGGGAAGGGCCATCTGGGGAGGTGGCCACGGGAGCAGAGGCCTTCAGAGACCCGGGAGGGCAGGGTGCACGGGTGTGGGACAGTCCGGAGGCGGCCGAGCAGTGATGAGCAGGACAGAGGAGGAAAGGGGTGAAGGTAGTCAGGCCCCCTGGAGCCCTGCTGTGGCCGGGCAGGAGCTCCGATCTCGGCTGTGACTGGCTGTGCACAGGTGGCAGGTGTGTGGCAGGGGGGAAGCAGACACGCAGAGCCCCCTGAAGTACCAAGTGCAGTGCACGCCTCAGTTAGAGAAAGAAGTCCTGGTGCTGCTCGCATCAGGGCCCGTTGCTTAACCGCACGGAGAGGGAAAATAACCTCTGGCCCTCAGCTTTTTATGCAGGGGGAGGAGTTAGCCAGATTCGCCCAGCCATTCAAAGCACTTACTTACTCATATTCCAGATACGTGCTACGCTGTGCACTGAGAGTAAAAAGGTACAGAAGCTCTCCCTGGCCGGTTTGGCTCAGCGGCTGGAGCGTCGGCCGGAGGACCAAAGAGTCGCGGGTTCGATTCCAGTCAAGGGCACGGATTCAGTTGTGGTTTGGGCCCTGGCCCTGGTCCGGGTCCTGTTGGAGGCAGCTAGTCAGTGTGTCTCTGCATAGATGTTTCTCTCTCTCCCTCTCACTCTGTCTGAAGATAAATGGAAAACTATCCTCGGGTGAGGATTTAAACATTAAATAAATAAATAATAAATACAAAAATAAAAAGGTGAAAAAAACTCTGTCTTCCCCTCGTGGACTCATGGGTCGTGCAGTAGCAGAAGAATGACACGACCAGAGGGGGTCAGAGGGTGGACTGTGGAAGCTGGCCCTGCACAGGGACGGGGCAGGGAGCCGGGGCTGGGCCTTCGCGGGAGGGCTGCCCTGTGCAGGGAGCAGCTCGGGCCCAGGGCCGCAGAGGCCCAGCACGGCAGCGGCTCCGCTCCACGGGAGCCCTGGGGCCACCCGAGCAGGTGGAGAACAGCCGGCGAGGTGAGCGGGACGGATGGGAACTTCGGGGCCTCGTCCCTTCGGGGCCTCGTCCGTGACGTCCGGTGCCGTCTCCGAGTCAGTAAACGCTTGTCTAGCCCGAGGACTTGGTGATTACGTGAGTCCATGTTCCTTCCTCCACTGCGCTTGGAATAAGCATCACAAGCCCGGTTTATTTTTATATCCATGTTGTCTACCTTACCCGGCTCTAACAACTTCAAAGAATATCCGTCGGAGCCTCTTTTCTTGCATGGGTTGGCAAAAACACCCGAGGTCGGTCTTCTGTGCTTTGTAAAGATGACTTTTGTCAGATGAGCAGAACCTACAGCAGATCCTGAGCTTTGCAGCGTCCAGCCTCTCTTCACCGGGCTTCTCACTCCAAGCACTGGTGCAGTTGCTTGGATTTGCACGTTTCAAGTCGCAGTGTGTCTGATGTCCGTGTGCTGTATAACAGAGACTCAGAAGCCTACAATTCCCACAGTAACACGAACATGACTTCTTGACCAGTTTTTCAGAAGGCTTTTGGGCAATAGTTACTTTCAAAGGATTCCCTTGAACAATGACCTGGAATGGAACTGTATTTACTCATTCATAAGCATTAATCAATGGCCTACTCTACGCAAGATTACCTATCAGGTACTAGGGACACAAATACAAATATGATAAATTAAAATTGATGACTTCTTGTAATTCTGATAAAAAATGTTGTAATTCTCGCCTGGGTCAGTTTGGCTCAGCAGTTGGAGCGTCAGCCTGTGGACCAGAGAGAGAGTCCTGGGTTCGGTTCCCGCTAGGGGCACCTACCAAAAGAAAAAAAAAGAAATGCTGTGATTCTCTGACTTTCGTATACATACTGAATGGCTTTAGGTCAATGGTTAAGAAGGTTTTATATCATTTCACTAAAAAGAGTTGAGTTCTTGGATTATGCAGAAGCTCAGCTTCTTGTGGGAAGCTGGATTTGTTTACCTAACACGCTGACCAGAGGCAGGGGGATCAGAAGTGTACTGTCCGAGAATCCCCACTGAACAGCTGCGTTGCAGCACTCACCTCCTGTTCAGTGGTGCTGCCCTTAGGAGCCCTCAGATATCTGGGACCGCCTGAGGGAGGGCTCTTCAAATGTCACCAGGGCAACAACAAAGTGACATGCATGAAGTGGCCCCTCTGTGCCTTCTCTATGAAAAGCATTGAATTAAATCGTTGCAGAACAATCATCTGCATATGAAAGCCAGCGGACTGGAGAACCCAGCTGAAAACAAGGCTGAATGCATGCGGTTCCTGCCTGCGCAGATCACTGACTGGAGGGCGCACTCAGAAATCTGCTCTGACCCAGGGCCCCGTGTGGAATGTGGGCAATGGTAACGCTGTACTTCTGACCTCCAGGGAACTGAGAGCCACATTAGGGAGATTGTTGGGATGGTTAGAGAAAAACTCCCAGCTATTCCTTAACCCTGATTCTTTACCCGTCCTTGGTCAACCTTTCAAAAGTATTAAGCAGTTTCCTACTCTGCTTGAAACCATTGCTCCCCACCATGGAGACCCCAGCAAAACACAACAGCTGCTTTACTGAGTCCTTACCATGTGCCAGAGACTGTGCTAAACTTGTTCTATTTCATCCTAATGACTTGTAGGGTCAGTAGTATTAACATCCTCATGTTATAGTGAGGACATGAGACTCTGAAATGTATACGGGTTTGGGCATGAGTTCACAAAGCTAGGGCATGTTCCGAAGCCAAGACTAGACCAGGTCTCAGGAGCCCTCAAACCTCTGTGCATACTGGTGTAAAGGGACCTGTATGTTGCATCACATTGTCTGCCATCAATATAGCTGGCGACTGCTTAATCTAGAAGTCATAGTAGGAAAAAATATTTCTACAGACTAAGTTAAGGATACTAATTCAAGAAAGCCTGTGGAGAGATTGTATATGAAAAATAAACAACATGTAATGTTTTAGGCATGAATAAACCAAAATAAGACAGATTTTGAAAAATGTACTGAAATACATTGAAATTATATTGTTATTAGTGGCCCACCCGCTTATCCAAACAATGCTGAAATCTCTTCCTGGGAATTGGCAGCTTTTGAACCTCGCAAGAAAGGGGTCGCACTCCTGTTGGTTGGCTGTCGACTGTGGATCCCAAAGGAGAACAAAACCTTGTTTTCATCAGATTCAACCACGAAACTGCAACTTTGCGAGCAGGTCCGTTTGCTAAGTACGAACACAGCACCGCTGATCTGTGCTCGGAAGGACAGTCTTCCCGTTTAAAAGTGTTATTCATTTACTTATAATGATAAAACTAACATGTTGATTATAAAGACAACATGTGGACTATAAAAAGCACCCAAAGATAATCACTACATACATTTATAGTGTAACTCAAAAGAGCATTTTGAAAATATATCAAGCCAGCAAGCCAGTATTTAAAAAAATAAACGTGTGCCCTGGCCGGCATGGTTCAATGGTTAGAGTGTCGAACTGCACACTAGAGGGTCATGGGTTCGATTCCCAGTCCCAGTCGGGGCTCATGCAGGAAGCAGCCAATCGATTTGTCTCTCTCACATTGATGTTTCTCTCTCTCTCCTTCCCCTCTTCCTCTCCACGCTCTCTAAAATAATCAATGGAAAAAATATCCTCAGGTGTCCTCTTTCAAGAGAATATTTTTAATGAAAACAGCAGATATGTGGTTATTATAGATATTTTTAAATGGTAACATTGCTTTTTAGTCACAATCTTAGAATGTAGCATTCTAAGATTGAAGGGCTTTTGTGAATAAATAAATTGTTTTATAGATGGATCATATTTTTCAAGGAAAATTATAATAGCTACTGCGACATTTTGAGTGCAACCATGTACCAGCTCACAAATTTTGTATTTAACACTCAAAGCAGGCCTAGGAAGCACAGTATTATATTCACGTTTCATGTGATACAACTAAAGCTTATGGAAGATCAGGAATTAAGTGAAGTATTGTGGTCAGGGCTGTCTTCCCCTATGGCTCATGTGCTCAACCATTAAGCATTCTTCATAGGGGAAAGCACAGCTATCTCTGCTTAGATAGAGAAGGAACACACACGTTAAATCACGCACATCGCCACTTGAATGTTACTGGACTGCTGAGTAAGATAACCTATGCGAAAGCATTTGGTCAAAGTCCTGTAATGAATCCTCAAGTTTCCGTAGAAAAGAATCACCTGGGCTACTTTTCCTGTACACGAAATCTAGAACCTACTGGTTAGAAAGTCAAGTTGGACAGGAATTTGTGTTTTTAAGATGCTCTGCAGAGAACTGTGAGGCTGTTGATCCACTTTGAAAACCCCATTTTATCATAGCAGATGTTCTAAACATGGTTTCCTTTCCTTTCCCTAAAGATCTTTGGAAGAAAACCAAACACAACAGTTTAAGAGTAGGGCTCAGTTCATAGGATATTGTGTCTGGTTTCCATTATTTTATTGAAATACACCAAAATAAAATTTCATTTCAAATTTAGCCTCTTACCCCGATGACCTCTTTGTGAAACATTAGTGTGCAAAAGTGGCATTTAGGGTGAAAAGGTCCTCACAGAAGCTTGATTTGCTCCGGCCTTCAGCACTCTGCCGGCCTGGGGAGCAGCTAGTGGAGGGCCAGGTGGGGATACCCTGGGATTTCCTGTTTATTCGCTTTACCTGTTTTAAATGACTTTATACATCCTGTGATTTTCACAGTTGTTCTGAAAGGAAGCTTTTGTATTGAACCTCGTTGAAATGGAGCACTTGTGTTTTTGAAGGAGGGGAGGTAGGGATACATCTCCTTCGGGTTTTCCATGAGTTAGTGCATTATTCTCTTCCAGCGTCACCTTTCTGCTGTCAATAAAGGACACACTGTTAGACCCCGTAAGACTGGTGATGGATTCTGAGGGTTGTAAGTTACGTATTAGACAGTTCAGGTGGCAGTTTATACATATTTTTGGCTCCTTTTCCCCATTTTTCTGTCCTTTGGATGTGTAGCATTTGGAAAGTTTCATCCACCCTGTAACGGGATGGGCAAGAGAAGGGGATTAAAATTAAAACGTTTTATGGCGCCTCCCAGCAACAGGTCTTGTGAACAAAGGGATTCGAAATCCTAGGTCGTGCAAGGTTCTGTCGTCGCTGTCTTTGCTCTCTGTGTAAAGGACAGCGGGGCCGTGTCTGTGGACAGAACTGCTGGGTGGAGAGAGCCGCGGAGAGTCCGGGGAAGGCCTCCTCCTGTTTCCTTCTGGAGCAGCTGAGGGTTGGATGACGGCGGGGTAGGGCGCAGGCGCCGGCAGGAAGTAAGTAGGGCAGGTTTGCTGAAAGCTTCAGAGAGAACGGCCAGTGTCCTGTGATCCTGGTGACAAACTTTCTGACGTGTAAGTTCAAAATCCTCGCAGTTCACGTGTTAAAAAGAGAGAGAAGAAAAATGTATATGATGTACCCTGTGTGCTTTTATTATACAAGAAATGAAATCATTAGTGCCAGCCAAGCAGCCCCAGGGCCAGCAGGATGGCGCTTGTTGCGTAGGCTGGACTGGCAGCACCACTTTCTGAAGGGAAGGTTTTAGGGGTAAACTTGACATAGATATAGGAGATCAATATAAGAGGATCAGTCTGCAAGTATTTATGACTACCTTCACTGTTCTTAAAAGACATATAGAACCTTTTTAAAAGATAAAAGTAGAGGTGTTTCTATTTTTATATCAGTAATCCAAATATCTTAATCCCTTGAAAACATACAAATTACAAAAATCACATATAATATCTATTCATTAACACTGAGTAAAATATAGAAAGCAGTAAGGTCAGCGTGGGGTAGGAAGGCGATAAAACACCGAATACCCTTGTCTTTGAGTAATCTGCAAGATGCCTCTTGAACAAGTTGTGGAAGATTTTTTTAAGAAACAGGAAATCAGTCTTGATGACGACCTTGACTTTGAAGCTAGAACTCTGATTCTCTATTGAACATCAGCTTCTGTTTCTGGGTTTGATACCGCTGGGACATACAGATACACACTTACAAAACGTCTATTTGGAATTTCTAGTCTTTCGGAACTGGATAAAATTAACCCAGTTTCTAAGTTGGGTATGAACCCTCACCCTTGGCACAAGGAGCTTCTGTTGTGCAGGACCTGAGGAACGCCTGGCTCGGAGGTGCCGGTTCGTAGATTCAGACAGTTGGGTTTTGATGAGAATCTGCACTGTTCATACCCCTGTAGCAAATGTTTTCAAATATTCTCAAGTAACGCACTTAAGTTGAAAACAAATACGGATTCGCTTACTTTAGAGTCAATAGTAATTATTGTATTAGTAGTATATGAAATCTATCTTCTGTTTGTGCTTATTAGGGTACTCAGTTCACATGTCACATTGTATCTGCAGACCTTTAGCTGCCTTATACACACAGAGAAAACACACTTAGAATTTAAAACAGGCTTTGGCAGAAAATTATTTCAGCTGTTGTGAAATATTACCCTTTTTTTAACTGCTCACTCCAGACAGTCAGAATGATTGTCAGCTGTGGAAATGGACTTATGAAATTCCCAAAAGGAATGCAAGAGGGTCCTGTTGTTGTTTCTTTTGCTCAGTGGAGACTGTGGAACCAGACCAAAGGGAATAAGGTTCGAGTAGAAAGCAGAGGGCCTGGAGGCGTTTCTGATGGAGCGTTTGGGGCAGTCGGGGGCTCAGGCGTGAGGTCCGGTGGCCGGCTTTGCCCACGCCCCTTCTGCCCTGGCACTGATTCACCAAGGCCAGAGAGTCGGGTTTAAGGGCTAGGACAACGGGAAAGCCGGAGATGGGAGAGAGTGCTTTGACGGTAAGTACCTGCCCAGTCGGTGTGGCTCGGCGTTGAGCGTCGTCCCATGCACCAAGAGGTCGCCGGTTCGATTCCCAGTCAGGGCACCTCTCTTTCTCAAATCAATTAAACAAAAATGTTTTTAATAAAGTGAAGTACACAGGTTAATATGGAACTCATGAGATTTCAACCTAAGTGCACTGTGCCTTGTAACGTTCTTTTGACTTAATAAAGCTATTGTCATACTTATAACCTGCAGGTCTTTTTCCATGTGAACCGCTGCCCACCTCCTCTCGCCCACCTGTAACCTGCACATGTTCTGTGGTGTGTGCACCCAGGGGCTCTGGTTGCTGCTGCTCATCTCTGGCTGAGTGAAAAAAATACGAGGCCTTAAAATGTAGTCTCTGACTGTGTTATAGTTCTTCCCTGGTTTCTATCTTCATCCTTGTTTCTAAAAAAAAAAAAAAAAAAAAAAAGTGTTTTTTTTTATATCTCATAAGAAAATTACACAGCTGATTGTTTATAATGGCATGGCAATTTAACTAATTTAATGTCTACAATGGCCTCGTGCATTTCAGAGAATGAAATATTAGCTCACATTAGTAGGAACGTGAACTAGATTACATTATCATTGCATGTACTGATTCAGATTTTCAGTGTGGCTGTCTCTTCTTTTTTAACTCCTGGAAGGCCCGGTTTAGGAAGAGGGAAATAAATCAACTCTTGTGCACCAAAATAGAAGGCTTTTCAGTCCTGTTTCTGAATAGCTGAATAACGCTCTGTAGCTTTTCCATGACATCTGCGTGAGCAACAGCTGTTAGGTCATTCTTAAACTCAGTTCGTATTTTAAGACGTTCAACATTTTTATGAGTGGATATAAATTTTCAAGTTTTATTTGAAGACAACATGCCTTTCCAAGATACACAGTATAATTTCTGGTTCATTTGTTAGGCAATGAAAATGTGAGATGCCTTTTCTAAAGTACTCCAGTGGTTGAACTTCTCAGCAGACCGGAGAACGCATGCACAGCGGAGTTTGGGCTCCTTCCGCCTGTGAGACGTGACTTTACCAGTTGCATTTTTTGAGACTCATGTTACTAAGACTTTGGGCTGTTTATTTGTACATTGTGTATATTATGAAGAAATGTAAGTCACTCTTGTTCGTCATTATCAGACTTGGAAAGTTATGTGGGTGAAGATATTAGATCCGATGGTGAGGAGTGAATTGATTTCGAAATGAGATGTGATAATGCGTCGGCATTTGCACACGTGCTCCTAAGCACGGTGATTAACGAGCAGTGAAGGAACAGGATCTGCCGAACACCCACTTTATTCAGAATTTCTTTTTGTTCACAGGTCATGGTGAAATAAAAAATAAAAAGGGAGAACACAGTCTCCTTTTTATAATTACGTGAAAATTTAAGCTGGTGCATAAAATCCACAGCTTTGATGATAATTACAAAAATAGCTAAATTTACCCAGATTACAAATTAATGCTCTACAAACTGAGTTTATAAGTACTCAAAGAAGAGTGAGGAAACAAACTTCTGTTAGCAAGGATCCCTTGCAGACGGCCTCTGAGAAGAGACGCCTGTGGCTGGGCTGGCGAGAGAGGTGGGGAATGAGCTGGTGCGCGTGGAGGTCCGGGAGTAGGAGAACCCCGACTCTGCTGCCGCCAGCGCCCGGCGTGGCCTCTGCACAGAGTACACCGCCAGGCGCCATGACTATACAAGACATGGTCTAACAAGCTGGAGTACTCGGTATGAAGCAGAGGTGCAAGCTTGTGCTAGAGAAGGACACCAGCTCAGGTGTCCTTGGCTAGAATTCAGCCACCTGAGAGCTGAGCATGTGCTCGGTGTTCTGCGGAGCATCATGGAAAGACAACACCTTGGATGGAGGTGGGAGTTTGGAAAGCAGGTTGTGGAAATGCTCTCAAGGCGAATGTTTAAGAAGAAGTAGAAATTCACCCAAGGATGGGGAGGAGGGAAGGAGGCTCTGGAAAAGACCAGCAGAAGAATATCAAAGACATTGACCATGAAGCCGCAGCAAACTGGAAGCGAGGGGTCTTGGATTGCTGACCCCGGATCAGGATGCTACAGGACATGAAAACGGGCGTATTCAATGCAGCCGGTGGCTTCTATTTATTGTGTTCGTGTGAGCTTTTATTTACTAAAGTAAGCACTTATTCGTATTACACCATAATGAAATTTTCCACAGGGGTAGCAAATTTTTCATTTTAAATGCCCTATTTTTCCAAAACAAAAACAAAACCCCGGTATCTAGGGCAATTCACTTATGATAAATTTTTTCAAAAAGCCTTCCCACCAATAATATTTTATTTTTTATATTTTTATTGATTTCTAGAGAGAGAGGAAAGAAGAGGGAGAAAGAGAAACATCCCAGGTAAGAGCAGAACATGGATCAGCTGCCTCCTGCACGCCCCCTACTGGTGATAGAGCCCACAACCTGGGCATGTGCCTCGACAGGAAATCAAACCAGCAACATTTTTGGTTCACAGGATGATGTCCAGCCAACTGAGCCACACCTGCCAGGGCAACATTTTATATTATACTTATTTTTTACTGGATACTTATACAAATGTTTACTTGTTCAAGTTCCCCAATATTCTACAGTGTTTTGAAAATATCAAACAGCCATTTTACTAGGAGATTCAAAGGAAATGATGTGTTTGGGTTCACAATTTCAGTTCTGCTAATGAGGATCTGCTCATTTGGGAACTCACTATAATTAGCTAAGAGAGAACTAAAAAAATGCTATTACCTAAGGAAAAAACTGCCGGCAGAATTCTGATAAATCTGGCTGAACAAGTGGATCACTTCTTGTGGAATTTTTAATTATCACAGATTTTGCTGTTACTTTGATCTGAATGAGACGTTCCGCAATAAATTTGGCCTCTGGGTCCAATACCAGGTATTCACAGACTTATCCAGCAGAGTTCGTGTTTTGTTTTGATTTGCAGAGGAAAGCTATGTTGCCACATGCCTACTCAAATAAACGAGCAGAGCATCGAGGTGGACCCCTCGGGAAGGAACAAGTCCACATAGCAGAAGTCTAACACAGCAGGGTGAGCCATGCCAGGAGCATGAAAACAGGCAGAACCGCATACGCTTTTTCGTTTAGTGATGCCATCCCTTGACCTTTACCCGCACCCTGAGTCAAGCATGAATGCCGAAGTATGGAGTCTTGGAAAATGAAAGAATGGGGAAAGGTGGGGGGAAGGGCAATAAAAGGAGGGGCAGTGAAGGCATGGTGCAGTTTCTCAGGACAGGAATTTAGGGGGAAATGCCCCTACCAAGGGAATCCCAACTTGACAGACTGTCTTCCCCAGCTAGGTGGCACCTAGAACCTATGATTGCCATTTGGAGCAGAGGAAAAACGAGCATAGGATTTTCTCCTTAGGGCATAATCTGTTGTTTCTCTTTAGTAAATGCATAGACTGAAATATGGAACCTCAGATTTTATAGTCCTCAGCAAGGGAAATCAGAAGATAAATAGTAAAAATGCTTGGTTGATTAGATGTTATTGTAGCTTTATGTGTATTTTGTAAAGCAAAACATGGACATTTTATACAATATGTCAAGCACAGCTTTCTAAGAAAAAGAATAACCATTTGTTCTGATAGGAACTGCACATTCAATAGTGGATGAATCTGTAACTTTTTTTCCTCATAGCAGTGTTTTTCAGGGATTGAAAGAATCGCACCATTTTCTTTCCTTTTACACAGAACTTGACAAGATTATTCACATGCAAGAAAAGCATAATATGAATAATATTGTACCCATTAAGTTGCTTTCCACCTACAGGGAGACTAGGGCTTGGCGCCGGTTTGGGCCTCATTTCCCATCATGCTGCCTGCTCCCTCTGAGCCTGCACATCGTCCCAAACCTCTGACTCTTTATAATTGAATTTTGTATTCCACAGTCTAAAAGGAGCCCACTAGCCTGGCCAGTGTGGCTCAGTGGTTGAGCATTGACCCATGTACTAAGAGGTCACCAATTCGATTCCCGGTCAGGGCACATGCCCAGGTTGTGGGCCCGATCCCCAGTGGGGAACGTGCAAGAGGTGGCCAATCAATGTTCTCGCTCATCGATGTTTCTGTCTCTCTCTCCCTCTCCCTTTGTCTCTCTCTAAAATCAATAAAGAAAATATAAATAAATAAATAAATAAATAAAGGGAGCCCACTAAATAAATAATACTACAGTGAAAATTTACAACTTCAAAGAACTTTCATTAGATGATTGAATACTCAAAATGATGATATGATGTAGATATCACCTATCTTTATTTTACAAATAAGGAAACAGAAACTCAGACAGGTTAAGTAGGCTGGCCAAGAGCACAGCAAATAAAGGCCCTTGGTTGGTATTTGAACCCAGATGGCTCCTAAATTTCAAATGTGTGCTACTACATCCTGCTGCCTCTAGAAGTTTTACACACAGTGATTAGAAGCTGAAGAGATTATATCTACTAAATTAAATTTTATTCAAGGTGAAATAAGAAAACATTCTGTTTCTGAAAAGTTCAGAATATTAATATCATTTTATGAATGCTCACATTCATTCGGCTTATTATTCTTTATAAATACAAAAGAAGAAGAACCAGCAATGCAAGTTTAAATCCACAAGAGGGTTGCAGTGTTGTGTTAACCTGCCCAGGTAGGTGGCCTGAACCGATGTCACGGCTGCCATTTCTCGGCCCGTGCAGATGGACTGGGTTCCAGCCCAGGGACGCTGACTTTCCTTCAGAGAGAAAGCTGGAGGGTGCAGAGCGCTCTGCTGTTATCCTGAGAAATCAGTCTTAAAAATATGTTTGCGCTTTGCAATTACGTGATTTCCTTTCATGCAATCTTGTCCCTAGCGGATTTACACCTGGGAGAACCGGCAGCATCCCAGAGGGGGGCCGCATGCTGTCCCCGGAACTAGTGAGCGACAGCTGTCTGCTGCCTAGACCTGCCGCTGAAGAGAGCAGAGCTGGTGGCGCTCACCGTGTCCCTAGCTGTCCCCAGACCCGGAGGGCAGCGGCCTTTCCCAAGCTACCTTCCTGTCCCTCGGGGAGCAGGGTGTCCCGGATCCCTAAGTACAGGTGCTAACAGGATGTCCAGGGGAGACCGTTTGTAGTTCTAGCCATGGACTGGGAACGTGAGGCTGTGTGGACGTTAGACACTGAAATTAGCGAAGGCTGGTCCGGGCCCTCAGTCCTGCTCCTGGAAGGAAATCCTTTACTCAGAAGCACCTCTCCCCGCCCCATCCACCCCCAACTTGGAATATTAATATTCCTCGTGGCTGTCTTCTCTGCTGGTAGTTGCACGCTCTGAAAACACTGCAAGCCACGAAGAAACCGTGACAAATACCCCGAGTAGGAATAGGGGATCCTACATGCAGGACAATGGGTTCAGATGATCATACACTGCCTGTTGCGCTTTTTAGGATTGTCTTTCGGTCTGTCTAAAAGAAAGGAAGGTTGGACAGGACTGTTCCCTCTTGGTCTTCTCTCCCTGGCCCGCCGTCTGCCTTGCCGGCTCAGGGCTTTGTAGCCGTTGCGTGGCCCCCGCCTCTCTGCCTCCTGTGTCCGGCCAGGGGTCTCCTGGCGGAGCTGACCCCAGCTCTGTTACCACTACCGTCTGCTGCAAATCTCCGACTTCCCTCCTCCAGCTCAGAAGCTTCCTCTAGGCATGACCCGTCAATGAACTCACAACCTCTTTATCACGTCCAGCTCCTTCGGAGTTCAGAGAACGAAAACAACGACGTATCCGCCAAGAAGGTGTTGGGGGGAGGGGAGGGAAGAGCCGGAACGCACTGTACTATTAGACTCTCCTGTATCAAAACTGCCAAGGCAGATCTTTTATAGTAAGAAAACGTATTAAACTTCTGGAATCCAACACTGTGACTAGTACACATCCCGTGGTCCCCATTACATTACTTTCTTGTCTAAGATCAGTATTAAGTCTGCAGAAAGCTGTGCTTCTTGGAGGGTCACAGAATTAAATAAATACTTGGTGAAAGACCCTGACAAGGGGCACAGTGACCACCATCAGTCCTTGGTGGTCTTCACACTCCAAGGCCCAGGAGAGGTCGAAGCACACTTACCATGGGCCGCCAGCAGGCACCATGTGGAAGGAAATGGGCAATCCTACAAGACAGAACATGTTTGCCAAGACACTTGATTGAGAATTAGAAAATAAATAAATAGAAGAACCATTAATAGTTCGAGTTGAACTCCTTCAAGACATGCAGATATGCATGTTGACAGATACTTTTATCAACATTTTAAAAACAAACTCTGGCCCTGGCCAGTTTGGCTCAGCGGTTGAGCGTCGGCCTGCGGACCAGAGAGTCCCGGGTTCAGTTCCCGCTAGGGGCACGTACCACTAAAAAAAACCCCAAAAAACAACAATAAAAACAAACTCTGTGCTTGCGTCTATTCCTGGCATGTCACTCTGTCCTGTCTCCTCTTGTATTTTCTCCATGCACTGTGTATTACTTATATACTCAGGAAGATTTTAGTTAGAAAATCAGAGGAAGAAATAAACAAGCGAATTGGGAACGGACTCTCTCCAGAGCCAAAGGTTTGATTGTTGTGGGAGGGGGTGGCCATCGTTTTATTGCTCGTCCTCTGAAGACTTTCAGATGGTCGCATTTTGCCAGCTTTCCTAGAGCAAATGCTACTGTAAAACTCCATGCGGCGCGGGGCCATTGTGCCTTCCGATGTCTTCTGTCTGTGTGGAGGACCGTGCAGACCCATGATGGAATGGGGTCACGGGCGTCTGCTCTGAATCTTTGTAAAGAATGATCTCTTTGTAAAACTGACTAATAAAGAAGTACCATCATTGCTCTTTTACCAGTAATTGTTGAAAACATTGTATTGTAGATTAGAAAGATGTGGTGGTTTGTGACTGAGAAGATTCACATCATTGCGTGCCCTGTCCCAGGAGAGAAGGATGCACACACGTGGGGATGGGATCCCTGATGCACCCCCGGCTGTGGCGGGCGCAGGGTCTCACCGCAAAGTTGCAGGTGGAGACAATGCTGGTCAGCGCTCAGCTGGGTCCGCAGCTGGATCCACACGGCTCGTACCCCACAGGCAGCCTGCCTCCCTGTTTCCACAGACCCTGTGCTTTCATGTTTTATAAAACTACTAGAAGGTGTCGTAACTGCTACTCGTCCGTCTCCCCCACGCAGGAGGGTCACTTCTTTATGCCTAGTACTTACCATAATTGATGGCTCCTAGTCGGTACTTGCTAATAGTAAATAAATACTTGTTGAATTAGTGAATATGCTTATTGGTGAAACGTTTGTAGTCGATGTGGATGTAACGGGACACTCACTGCTGACGTGCTGCCCACTCTCCGAGGGGACTTTCACATTCCCGACGGAGAAGTTGTGCGTCTGCTCTGCTAACCACGGCGGCACGCTCAGACGAGGCTCACCTAGTCCAGTTTCATCCCCAGGCCTACGTGGGACACTTCTCTTTAACTGACCCAAGTCACCGCCTGTCAGTTCTTTGAGGGCTTAGCGACAGGCATCCAGGAGGGACCTGTTCAGTGTGTGGGGGAGGAAGGGTGAAGGCGCCTGCTGACCCCTGTCAGCCTGACATCGAAAGCCTGGTCTTAACGCTCTGTGTGGCAGCGGGGGCCTTCACGCTGCCACGGACTGTCCCCAGCCAGCGTGGTCAGAACTGTGGCCACGCAGCTGCGGCTGAGGCCACGCAGGCGGGTGCTGAGTGCATCGAGCCCCTTGCCAGTCACCGGGTCGGCGCACACGGTGTCAGTACACCGCCGCTGGGTGAAGGGAGTTTTAGTCTCTCAATTCTAGGCTTGCAGAGGAGGCCAGAAAGCAAGCACGGAGCCCCGACAGGAACCAGCAGCTCAGAGGGAAGTCAGCAGACGTACTCGGAGGACTCGTGGTTAGGGTCACGTTGGTGTGGAGGTGCTATGTGCACGGACACACATCCTATAATACTGGAAACAGTTTGGGTCCATCTTGACTAGACAGCTAAACTTTGAACAGGTGTAGATGTCCAGGAGAGCATTTTACTTATAAAAAAAAAACCCTCATTCTTCAAAGTTACAGAACTCCTTGTTTCAGAGATGTGGAGTTTGAAAAATATAAAGAATTCTTATCTTTATGTCTGCAAGGGAAATCAGATATTTTAAGCTGAGTTTTTAAAATCACATGGAATGTTGATAAAATATTTTTGAGACTTAAAAGGGGGGGGAGTTAGAATTTCATTATATAAAATTAACGTTAAGCTTGAAACACATTTAAATATTTTCGTACCAGTAATAGCCTTTAGCTGTTTTTTTTTTTTCAGAACTAAAGGCCCTTTATGAAAAATAATTTTACTTTAAATGATAGATCATATTTAAATGTAATGTAAGATCAAAATAGTCAGAGCAGTGCCTACAACATTCACCTGCTTATGTAAGATATCTGTGACCCAGGGGCAAAATCGAAAACCTCAAAATCGAAGGCCCTCAGCCCGCGCTGCGCCTGCAGGGAGCAGATTTCACAGCCTGGGGGTCCACACCCCGTCTCTCCCGATGAAAGAGGGAGTTACGTTAACGTAGCACCTCTCCAACTGCAAAATGCGCGGAGTCCCCTGCACTCCTCACAGTGGGGTTCTGATTGCGCAGGTCTGGGGGCGGCGGAGGCGGAGCTCCTGCTGCCTGTGGCGACCCCACTTGGAATAACAAAGGTTTGAAGTTGTTTGAGGTCCCCAGGATCCGAGACAAGATTCCCAGGTTTCTGGTGCGAACACTTCATCAGACGTAACCTGGAACAGTGCTTTAGCTGCAAGACGCTTCCACCAGTCCTTGACATGGAGCGTGACAGGCTGAGGGTTACTCCGCCACGTCGACCTCAAGGAACAGCCCCCCTGGACTTCTGCGCGCACAGCATACACTTGGCTCTGTATTTCTTCCTGACAAATGTCAGAACCTGGTGGTAGTTCAATGCCAGAATGATAGAATGCGCCTTGTTTGAATTTAGGCTTTTAGGAATTTGGCCAGCAGTTACTGTATTATCTGTCGATCACAAATTCTAATCATGTGTTGAACCCTGATACGGCCGAGACTGCCTGATGCAGGCATGTGTCCTCACCGTGTGTGCTGCAGATGAGGATGGTGGGGCTGGGTGAAGTGGAGGGCCACCCAGCCAAGCAGTCAGGACTGGGACCTCTCCGCTGGCTCCCAAGCTGGTCCACACACAGGTCCCACAGGAGTGGGGGGCAGGAGCCGTGGGTGCACGAGCCCCGGGAAGGCTTCCCGAAGGAGGGGACCACTGAGTCAGGCCGTGAGAAATGAGCAGGGATTGAGGAGGCCTAGAAGAGCGTCTGCAGCGGTAGACAGGGGTGGCTGTCTTGGCTTCCGGAGAGGAAACCTTTTCTGGCAACAGGAGGGGAGTCCGCCAGGACAAGCCTTCGGTGCCAGACTGAGGAGTCCAGTCCGTCCTTGGACCAGCGGGGACCTCAGTGGTACAGCACTGTACTCTAGAACATTACCCCGGCAACCAGACACGGGATCACCCGGAGCTGAGGGTCGGGAGTCAGGGCGAGGAGGCTAGTGTCCTCATGTGTAAAATGAGGAAGAAAGCCACCTCCTCGCAGGGCTGTTTGGAGAACCGGACGGGACACGTGTGTCAGCACTCGGCACGCTGCTGTGTGGAGGTGACTGTGCGCTAGCAGGACTTCAGGTGTGCGTGAATGAGCCAGGTCCTGAACTTACTTCCATGTACTGAGTGCCCGAGTCGGCTCTTCCCGTGCACGGCCCCTTGCTCCAGTGTCCGCCTGCGGAGGCCCTTGCTGTCACAGTGCCACGGTGTCATGCTCTCCGCACCCTCTCCTCCTCCAGGCAGGTGTGCCTGTGGCTCATCTTTTCTCTAAACTCGATTTTGTCTCCAGGGCAGCACTGTCCTTGGCTTGTTGTTACTCTGTCACTTGTATCGATTCTCTTCCTTCAATTCTGCCCTAGTCACTGCATGCGGAGTCTTCTTGGACGTGCTTTCTGCTCGAGGGTGTGGGTATGAAAGAAGCTTTAGAATTCTGAGAACAAATGCACGAGTGCAGGTTTTCTAAGAAAAAGAGACTCGAGGTGGAAATCGCCTGCAGAAGGACTTGACTGAGTGTCACTTGATGTGCATCAGCAGCCTCCCTTTTTCATGGGTTCGCCCTATAAACGGAGCCTTAACTACTAAAGCACAGAGCAACCACACGGGCTTCATGAGAACGGAGCCCGTGCAGAAGGGGGGCGCGTGTGGGAGGGCAGGGACAATCAGTCCAGCCCCGGGCCCCCCGTCTCCACTGAGTACCCAGATCCCCTCATGCAATTACTGTTTTCCATGTGCAGGGTGAAAACACCATTTATCCTCCCCGTCTCTCATCTAATATTGCACTCTAACCAAATCCACCGTCCATTCCTGTGCCAGGCACCGGGCTGGGTGCTGTCCAATAAGGAGCGGGATTAAATAGGGGCCCTGCCTTCATGGAGCATACGGATTGGGGGATAGACAGATAGTAATCAGTATCCATCCCCCAGATGTCCTAATTCAGGTATGACAGGCTACTAGGGACATGGACACGGTGCTGCCGGAGCTAGGTGGGGACGGGACGTCCTTGGAGGAGCCAGCGCTGCGCAGTGCCGATTGCGCCCCTGGGGCAGCGTGTCCTGGCCCAGGAAGAGGTAACTGCATGTTCAAAGGCCTCGGAACAAAGGCTGGTGTCTCGGGAACACAGAGCAAGAAGGGGTGTGATAACAGGCTGCCGGAGGAAGTCGGGGCAAAGCCCAGCAGGGTCTTGTAAGCCCTTTCAAAGGATTGTGTTAAAGGGTTGTTTATCTTTAAAAATTATAAAATGCTGAAAAATGGAAGACAATTTTATTCTCATCATGAGTATTGTCTTTTTGAGATATACTAAGAGAATTGTATCAGATATCATTATATAGCTTAATATAAGTATTTATTCTGCTCAAGCAAGCAAAGAGCGTTTGGCTGTGCACTGGGTCATAAACACGCTCCAAAGACATGTCCAGGCATCCACCTGCTTGGTGTCTGCGATGCTGGTGATTTCGTGGAATCAAAGCTATGTATTTGGAGAGGACCAAACTGACCTCTGTGGCGTGTCCGCTATGATCAGCCACGCCTGCCCCATCTTTGTATTGACGTTGCTTCAACCTCTCACTCACATTTTGGATCAGAACCTGTAGGGTGAGGCTTGTGGGGGGGCTCATCTTCCAGTGTGCCGGTGTTTGCATACATAGTCTGACTTAGCGGTCACAAGAGCTCAGGAGGCCTAACCTGGTCTTATAGATGACAAAACTGAGGTACAGAAAATGAGCTAACTGTTGTCCAAGCTTACGTAGTTCACAAGTAGCAGGGCCTGGCTTTGGATACAAGTTGGTTTGACCCCAAACGCACAGTGTTCTAAAACTGTACTTCAGAGACATTTTTTTTTTTTTAATCCTCACCCGAGGATATTTTTTCCATTTTTTATACAGATAGAGTGGGAGGGAGAGAGAGGAAGGGAGAGAGAGTGAGAAACATCGACATGAAGGGACACATCGAGTGGCTGCCACCCGCACGACCAACCAGGGCCGGGGACAAACTGCAACCAAAGTATGTGCCCTTAGCGGGAACCGAACCCGGGTCTCTCCGGACCGCAGGCTGACGCTCTAACCGCTGAGCCAAACTGGCCAGGGCGAGACATTTAAAAACATTTTTAAAATTGCATTATCTTTTGAAAATCTGATGGAATCTAAAAACCGGTGCTCTAGAAAAGTGAAAGTATGCACCAGTTTTGCAAGCAGCCGCAGTCCTGGTGGCTGACAGGTCACGGTGGCTGACAGGTCACAGGTAGTGCACACGCCGTTACGTTCATTGGTTTCAACATGTACTCCTCGGGACAGATCGGTGCCGGCTTCACTCATCGGTGCCTTCCCAGCGCTAAGAACACTGCCTGGCATCAAAGAGTTAAGAATGAAAGTCATTGAATTAATGTGACTCCAAGGACCTGGGCCCATTCGCTGGATTACCTAGAGCAGGGTGGCAAAAGCGTGGTATGGAGGGGTTGCCTCTGTGCGAAATTCAAGAGAACCACAGAATGATCCCAACTCTGACCTCAGGGACCCAAGACCCCTTAGGGGACCTCCTAGGTCCAGATTTGAGAAATTAGGGACCATTGGTTTTATTTTGCTTTATAATTTTAAAGTCACTTTCTCTACTCTCAGGAAAGCATATGTCTTTAATAGTTTCTGTTTAAATTAGAGTTGGAAGCCCACTGGTGAAAGTGGAACTGGAGTAAATTTTCAGGACGTATTTGGGCACGACGTGTAGACAGACCGTCGGTCCGCGTACTTCCAGCCGTCACTGTCTGCTGTTTGGATGAGCTGGCTCGTTGTTGGGAGACTCGCACTGTAATATGCTTCCATGTATTTCTGAAGCTAGAGTCGTACCAGTTCTTAGAACATGGCTGTAAGGGTGTATTACCCACCCAGGTTTCACCCCCAGGAGTGGCTGAAAAGCTCGTTTCTGAACCTGGGGGTCAGGTCCCTGCAGGTCACAGCTCCCAGTTCTTCCAGGGCGCCTTCCCAGGAAAGCACCCCAGGAGTGATAAGGAGCCTGCTCCAGTGTTTTCCGGCTTCGATTCTGATCCAGTTGACACAAGCATGGAAAGGGCATTGATAATCCCATGTGCCTGGTCTGCTTCCATTCCTGTGCCTGACATGTATCTGATTACATAGGTACCACGTAGAGAAGCAAACGGAGACTCAAAGAGACTGAACCGCTCACACAGTGAGCGCAGAGGGGGGCGGTACTTGTGTTTTACAGCAAGAGAGCAGGAGAGTAATGGGACGGATGGGGTGTCCTGAGAAGATAAGCGCCCTGGGGTGTTTGGGGCAGATGTGGGAGACTGGGGTGAACACGGGGACACAGTAGGCCTGTTGGAACTGTCGGCAGAAGGCTGGTCCCCATGTGGTGGAGGCAGTAACGCGGGAAGGAACGGATGAGAGAAGAATTTGGAAAAGGAATCAATAGTCTTTTTTGGACACTGCAGTTTTGCCCAGTTCTGCGTTGGGCGCTAAGGACGTGGCCCGCACTGGACAGCGCCTGTGGCTTCCTGCGGGTCTGTCTCTGTCTTCCCGCCCTGAGACCGACTGGCAGGCAGAGCAGCTGAAGCTCAGGTGCCTTCCCCGCCTTCGGACGTGACCCGCTGAGTAGGATTCATCCTCTCGTGGTTTAAGCAATGGGATTAGTCATGTGACAGAATATTTGCAAAGCAGAAATTTAAAGACAGCACTCATAATGCTACCATCCTAAAAATGGGTACAGATATCTTTGGGGTATGTTTTCTTCTGATCTTTTTGTTACTGTGTATTTTTTTAACTTATGAAATTGTGATCGGGGTAGGTACCACACACCATTCTGTGCCCTGCATTTTTCATTTGCAACAATAATTGGTGACAAAAATGCCATGGGACTGGGTTTTCTAAAGTTATTCATACAGAGAAAAAGCCGAGGACAGCACTTGAGGACCCCGACGTCCGAGACTGAAAGAGGGTAATTTAAGGTCAGGAACGACAGTCGTTTTTGGCATGTTCTAGTCCTCTGTGCAACAAGCACATTTTTGGTGCTTAGTAAGTATTTTCCTGTGATTGATTAGTATTGAGTCACCCTGGCGGGGCAGCAGGAGAGGTGACCACGCCCAGCTATCTGTGCTCTCCTTGGTCTGTTGAAACAGGCCTGTGTCATAAGACACAGTGTGATTATGATGGTGTTCCTGGAGGTTGGCCAGAGGCCACGACATACTTTGATAAAAATCAAGCTCTGAAGAAATAATAAGATGCGAAATCATGGAGCAGTCTCTCTGTATTTATACATTTACACACATCTTCTAACAGAAAGAACAGCCCCAGAAAGGCTGTGAAAAATTGATCTAACAGTCCACGGATACCCTTTTCTGACCTTAATTCAAGAGTCCCGGGATAAGGGACCTGCCAGGGAAGCTACTGTGGGTGTAGTTTTGGAAACCTGCTTTGTCTTTACAGAGAGTTGTATCAATTGTGAGCAGGTGCTTGGACGAAGGGCGGTGTTGCAGCGAGCGGAGCACCATTCGATGGGCCAGCGAGACCTGCGCTGCGGCCGGGGCCTGCCTGGCCCGCTCTCCTTCCTCGCCCCCAGCCCGCAACTCCCGCGTTCAGTGTGCCTCTTGGCCCTTCTCCCAAAGGGCTGCCTCCAGGAAACAGCAGGAACTGAGAGGTGTCACCCCAGCTTAGAGATTTGGTGGAGAAAAGAGAATGACTCCAGGGGAGCGTTGAGGGAAGGGTGTCCTTTCAAGTGGAGTCCGACCTAGAGGACCCTACAGCGTGGTGATTTGAAACGCTGAGCTCTCGTATCAGCTACAAGGGAGACAGCACAGGGAAGTGTGTACACATTTTCCTCGTGGGCATGTTGTCTCCCCTCCTCCTCAGGTGTGCACCCGCCCGGCTCAGCACCAGCTCCCGGCTGTGCAGAATGCGTCTGCTCCTGTCCTGCTGTCCCGTGCCCACTCTGTCGGCATCTGTGACGCGGCCCTTTGGTATCACTGCCCTCAGCTTTTCCCATCAGAAATCACTGTTGAGGAGAAGGGACATCTCTGTACCATGCCTGTGCCTGGCATGGAGCATGTACTAGACATATTTGACTGCATCAAGGTGAAAGAAAGAAGCTGTAACATGAGTTAATTAGCGGCTTTGTCTCTATTTATAACAAACAAGATGCCAACAAACATCACGTTTTTATTACACCAGAACCCTTTGGTTAAATCATCACTCCCGGCCCAGAGCAGGGACCTCGCTGGCGACCCAGTCAGAAGCCCTGAGCGTGTCTTCCCGCTCCTCTGGAAGTCCCGCTGATACTGATGTCCAGGGACCAGAGCCGGAGCTGCCTTCCGAGTTCTCAGCTCGCCTGTCCCTGGAGTGTGTTCTAAGGCATCGCTCCTCCTTCACTACAGACTGAGGGTCTCACGTTAGGGGAAGGAGAGAGAGCATTCTATCATAGTCTTAGTGCACAGAGCTGAGTTATCTAAGCAGGTGTGTGTGGTTCTAACATATAAGAAATTCAATTGTATCATTAACCACACACCCTATTCCTCCACGCCGTGTGGGCCATGGTTATGTCCAAATTTTTTTTATGCCAGATGAGAGGCAGTTGCAGACAAATGGAGACTGGACCCAGGGTTTACGATCTTTATAATGGTGTGTCTTTCCCTGGCGGTGTCGCACACTTACGCGCAGATGATGCGGAGACCAGCGAAGAAGTGTCCAAAGGGTTCGTGGTTGATCTCTTTAATGAGCAAACTCTCTTTCTCTGTTCACATTATAATTTGAGGAGACCCTAAGAAACGTATTCACTATTGCTCAAGATGGGGAAGGAGGTTATAAGTCTAACCTGGTGTAAGGGAGGGTCTGTCTCTGCGTCCAGACAAGGTACACTGGGGATGGAACCATCCCTTCTGGTGGTCTAAGCAAACCTTTAAGAAAAGAAAGAAACACCCAAATGGAGCACTTACCTCTATTTTCAATGAGAGCAAAAACGTAGGTTATAGAAAATGACAGACAGTACATTCATAAATATCTCCCAATAATTATTTAAAATATTGATGACCCCTGGCTGGTGTGGCTCCGTTGGTTGGGCATCATCCTGTGCACCAGCTCGCTGGTTCGATTCTCGATCAGGGCACATGGCCGGGTTCAGGGCTTGGTCCCTGGTGGGGGGCATGCAGGGGGCCAGGCGATCTATGACCTGCTCTCAAACAGTGGTGCCTCTCTCTCTCTCTTCCTCTCCCTTCCTCTCTCTCTTAAAAAAAGTAAATTTTTTTTGAGCACGAAAAAGCAGAAGTGGTTGATGACCCAGATGCAGCATGGATCCATGAATCACAACTGATTCATGAAGAACAACTTTTTAAAAAAATAATTAATAATTTTTTATTACAGATGTCTCTCCTTTTTCCTCCATTGACACCTTCCTCTCCCCCCTCCCCCCTCACTGCACTGTTGTCTATGTCCAATGGTTACACATTTATGCGCATCAGTTCTTTGGTTTATCTCTTCCTATCCCCCTTACCCCTTCCTTCTGAGGTTTGTCAGTCAGCTTTTTAATAGAAGGCACAGCAGTCATGCTTATACAATCTGAGGCTGACTCAGCTCAGGAAGATAACTAATTTTTTATATGCGTTTCAGCCTCTCTCTCTGGAGCAAGTGTTGCTTTATTCCTCCAGGCTGTTGGCTTTCGCAGGGACTTTAAACTGCCCTCTCTTTAATGGTCAAAGCATATATTGCTGCCATTAACCAACAAAGTTAAATATGTGCATTTAAGGCTCTTTCTAGAGAATAAAACCTTGACTTACCTGCTGCCCAATCCTTATTCAATCCACGTTGTTGTGTCAGCAACTGCAATTTATGACGATTGCCTAAAAATGAGCATCCAATCCACTAGGCAGTCTCAGTGTTTATTTATTTTTTGTTAATTCTCCCCAGAGGACATTTTTCCATAGACTTTTAGAGAGAATGAAAGGGAGAGAGAAAGAGAGAGAAACACTGATGTGAGAGAGAGACCTCAGTTGTTGCCTCCCACACCACCCAGACCAGGACCAGGGATTGAACCTGCAACCCAGGTACGTGCCCTTGGCCCGGAATCAAAGCCGTGACACTTCGGTCCGAGGGCCATCGCTCTAACCGTTGGGCCAAACTGGCCTGGGTGACATTTTCAGTTTCATCCTTGGAAAAATGTATGTCATCATTTATTCAGTTATTTACTCAATCTTTTCTTCAGCACAGTCATTTCTACTGTGCGCTAGGATTGTGGCAGGCAGATTCCAGAAAGGGAGTGAAATAGACGTGACAGCCTACTGGGGGAAGCCACCCACAGTCGATGAGAAAATAAATGTGCCCTAGAGGCAGCGCGTGGGGGAGGCGGCAGGGCGGCCTGGGAGAGAGGCCTGGCTGGCAGACAGCCCACAGCCTGCCTGGGCGGAGCTCCGCCCACCACGCCGGCGGAGGCGGGGCTTCCGTGGGAGGGAGGCGGGGCCAAGGGCAGGAGGGACAGCGTGGGAGTAGTAAGCAGGAGGAGGTCACGCAGGGCTTCGTGCGCAAGTGAGGAGTTTGGATTTTGTTCCAGGTGCAGTGGAAGAGTTTTGGAGTGTCTTCGGCAGGGAAGTGTTAGGGTTCCAGGCGGAGGTTGAAGGATCACTGCAGACGCACACACTTCACCGTGCTTGGGCCCCCACTGAGGTGACTCGTCCCAACAGTGCACAGTGTCATGCTATTATGGTCATTGAAGGGTTCAACGCCGCGACCTAAGGTCTGGTACCATATGCAGCATCGCTGAGGACAGTGATTGTCTGTAAGGACCCAGGAGAATTTTCTCTGGGCATCTCAATACCTGGCAGTCTGTGTTTATCTTGGATGACCTTTTTTTTTTTAAATCCTCACTCGAGGACATTTTTGCATTTTATCTTCAGATAGAGCCTGAGGGAGAGAAAGTGGGTGAGAGAGAGAGAGAGAAACATCGATGTGAGAGAGACACCTCGACTGGATGCCACCCACATGACCCCAACCAGGGCCGGGGACAAACTGCATCTGAGATTTATGCCCTTAGCGGAACCGAACCCTAAGTCTCTCTAGTCCACAGGTCGACGCTCTAACCACTGAGCAAAACTGGCCAGGGCTTGGATTACCTTAAAAAAAAAAAATGCGTCTTTATTGTTGAAAATATTACAGATGTCCCTCCTTTATTCCCCCACTGACACCCTCCTCCCTGCCCCCACTCCGCCCCACCCCAGGCCTTCACTGCACTGTCTGTGTCCATTGGTTGTGCATATGTGCATATACGTAAGTCCTTTGGTTTATGTCTTCCTGCCCCCCCTTCCCTCTGATGTTTGTCATTCTGTTCCCTACTTCCATGCCTCTGGATCTAGTTTGTCAGCTCGTTTCGTTCATTAGATCCACCAGTGCGCGAGCTCAGGCGGCGATGTGGGATGGTGTGGCCAACGTCACCCCTCTGCTTCGTCACAGAGGAACCCGAAGCCACCTGCCCAGCCGCCTCCACAGGTGAGCCGGCTGTCTGTGGCCTGAATTTACGCGCACTGACTTGTAGCCAGGGGGTTATTGTTTTCCTACCCTGCCTTACCTTTTTCCAAACTCACTTAACTATTTTATACTCCTATAACGTAATTGTTTTTGTTAACTACATCATAGGCCAAGGCAGAATTAAAGAGCTGGAGGAGAAAATCAGGAATTGACAATACCTCAATAATTCCAATAAGTTGAAAGACCTGTTTTTAAATTTGCAGGGTCATTTGTTAAGTGCAGGACAGAGAACACTCATTTAACAGTCGATTGCATGAGATACAGAGGCGCCAGTGGCCTAAGCTCTGCAGTTGACTACAAACAGTCAGAGGCGACAGACAGCGCCTCCCTCACAACACTTCCCAGGGGATAACAGTGGGTCCTTTTCGCTCTTCCCTGCCCTGTGCGTAGGACCACATCAGTGCCTTTGTCTCTTCCATGCTCCTGCAGTGCTGTAGGCATTCAGTCAGTGTTGAACTAATGAATGAGTAAATGTAGACTATAAAATCAAACACCCGTGATCTCAGACTGGACCCGCAGAAGTGCGGTGGCCGGATGCAGGTGTGGGCTCTCGTGGTTCTGAGCAGGGCCGTGCCCCACTCAGTGCAGGGCAGGGCCAATGCGGAGGAGATACTGACGCATTGGAGCAGGCGCAAGAGACAGCAGCTGGTTTGCTGAATAGCTAGTCGTGTGGTTTGACGAACAGGAGTTTAGCCTATAAAAGACTCTTATAAGGGACATGTTGGCTTTCTACAAACGTCTGAAGAATGGGAATATGGAAGGAAACAGATTTGTCCTAACTCCGGCTGGCAGAGTTAGAGCCAGTGGACGGAAATGACAAGGAAAACCTTTCTTAAACTACTTGTGGTCTTTAGTAAAATAATAGACTTCATATGTGTGGGTAGAGTATTAATTAATTGATCTGACAACAACTTGTGTATGAGATGAGTGTCTGGATGAGAGGGTGTTTAACGTCTTTTCTAAATTCAAGATGTAAAAACTTTGTCCATTGCAGTTGCAAAAAACAAGCAGATTCCACATTAGCATGTAACAAACTATTCTAATTAATTTGCCATATAACGACTAATTACAGGTATTAATATGACTGTTAATACTAAAGGTGCATTAGTCATTAAAATATCTCTGAAGGCAATGTGTTTTGACAGGTGGAAGATTAGGAAATCACACGGTTCTAGATTTTTGAAACGAAAGAAGGTTGGTTGGCTGGGCTGGGGGGGGGGGGGGTTGGTATAGGCAAGGAGCCCAGGACAAGTCAGACCAGATCGCAGGCCATGAGGACTCAAACTAATGGTTGGGTCCACGGGGGATGGCATGAGGGTACAGCCACACTCTCAGGACCTAAAGAGGTGAGCCAAAGACAGTAGTGAGGGCTGAGAGACAAACTAAAGAAATTCTATTACCATCCAGAAGACTTTATAGCAGGATTGGACTCCAAACAGGAGACATGGTCTGTGGCTGGGGAAGCTGAAGCCAAAGAGAATCCACTCGAACCTTCCACAGGGTCCTGGTCATGGCTGCAAATGTTAGCGTCACTGACTTGCCTGACTTGGTCACTGGGCGAGTGGCGCAAGCATATTCGAAAGGCTGATTAGCACAGTGTTGGGCCCATACATCACAAATCAATTGGTAGAAATCCTCAAAAGTAGCTTCAGAGCCCACGGGAAGGCTGTGGCATTAACACACAACCTTTGCATTCAAGTGAGTCCCAAAGCAGCCTCCAAACCAGTCCTGCCTTTTTCTACCTACCACTTGTATCTCAAACCTTCTCCCACTTGGCACGGCTACCTTGGCTGCCTCTGCGCAGGCTGACGAGGAGGCTGGAGTGTGTGTGGAGGAGGAGGAGACGCAGACAGAGGAGGGCAGGGTGAGCCGTCCTGGCCTCCGCACCCGCGCCCCAGCACCCTGCCCTGTGTACACAAGATTCTCTGAGCGCTCAGCTGGGATCATCTGTCAAAAGACTTGAAAATCTTCAATACAAACTTTGTTTAGAGGTCAGATTTCACAGTTTTGGCTGGATTTGGAGTGTCTGCTGGAGAAGCCGAGCCGTGGAAAAGGCCGGACAACATGCAGAGTTTGCCTTGAGGGTGGAAGCTGAAGCACAGCCCCCCCTGCAGAAGGGGGGTGGTCTTCAGTCCTAACCTCCTGCAGAGGCGCCTGGTTCTTTCTGGTTAATTCAAGGCTCTCGGCTTTGTCTCTCGCTGTCTAGACACCCAGGTCTCAACCCCGCAGGATTTTAGCCTATACTTCTATTTAGACATTCCAGTATCACATACAATTAGATAAAACTGAAATGATTTTCAGTATATTCTTACAAAATTTTCTTCTCTGTGCAGTTTCCCCAGCACCCTTCCTGTGCCAGTCCCCCCGTCCTGTCCCTCGTGTGTGATAGTAGAAAGAGTTAACATGTCATCGGGCACGGCTTCCCCTCTGGGAGTCTTAGCCTCCTTTTCCAAAAAATAGGACACCACAGAGGGTGGCTGTGGACATCAACTAAAGACATGAGGTGTAATCAGCACAGGCCTGGCGCATAGTAGGTGCTCAGCTCTGTTAGCCCCTCCCCTTCTCTGTGGCTCTTGCTGATTCCCAACCCTCATCCCATCCCACGTTGTCTGCGTGACCTGTGCTCTAGATGAGCAGATTAGGAAGGAGAAGCAGGTGAAGACTGACCACGAGTGTCCTCTACGCTCCTCTGGTTTGAAGGACTCGGAAAGGAAGAAGGCCCGCGTCAGTCTCAGAAGGTGACTCGGGACCCCTCTCCCTCTCTCCGGTTTCCGTGGACCTCCCTCCCCCCCAGAGAAGGGGCGTTCTCTCCTTGAGATGCCTGCAGGACATACCAGAGCAGGGTAGCTCAGCAGTTTGCTTGCATTACAGCAAACAGAACAGAACTGTGCACCCAGTGGCCATTCTGTTACTGGGACCAAATGATGGGGGGGTGGGGCTCATTAAGAGGGTTCGAGTTCCATAAAAATGGTATGCTAATGAGAAGATAATGTTACTTATCTGCTTTAAATATGGTATTGTGGTCATGCAAAATGACAGAAACACGGTGAGCAGCTGCATGGATGTATAGATACTACCCGAACCATAGACTCAAACATGTACAAGCCACAGGGAGACAGATGTGGGTGCAGCGCCCTGTTTAAATCAGACTGGTTTTTTGGCTCTATTCTAAGTTGTCTTTTAGTCAGAGAATAAAAATCCCTTTTTAAATGTATGTTTGGTGACTGTTCTTCATTGCCAGTTTCCTATGAACTACTGTTTCATGTTGTTACGTCTGTTTACATACCTCAAAGAATATGTATTTATGATCTCGAAGTTTTCAGAACAAAACACCTCAGGACTTTCATTGTGTTCATGTATTGATCATTATGCAAAAAGTAAGCATTGTGACTTTTTTAAAAATTATACACCGCAGTGCATTCTAGGAAGAATAATTTCACTTATTTTCAAATGCAATCTGGTGAGTAATGAACTCCAAGGGGGCACCGGGAATGGTCTGCCTTCTTGCTGGCTCTCACAGCTGTGAAACAGCTGCACATCACCTTCCGCCTTTTCCTTCCCGGAACAGCCCACACTCCCCAGTTCCACGCTCTGCTTTTCTTTCTCCACTCTTCTTCCATCCTCTCTCGCGAAAATGTAATGACTGCCGGTGTCTGGCTCGACCACATGGTTCATGGAAGGGTCGCCCCAGTGTTGGACTATCCAACCAGAAGCATGAACACCAAGTGGCTGACAGCAAGCAATGTGGGATCTGAGCGTGACAGATGGGCCCTACAGACACCCTCCCGTTCCAGACTAGTGCTTGACCGTCAGCCATCAACGCTCCCGCTCTGGCGTGCCAGGGCCCTGGACCTAGCTCCCTTTCACCTTCCACAAGGGGTGCCCTGGGACAGAAAGCTGCCATCGAATCCTGAGTAGGAATGGAAAGGGAACCACAGGGCCCAGGCAGATCTTCTCTTTCTCTGTGACGATGCTGACTTGACGAGCTAGACTTGCCTACCCTCCACAGCTCCTGGACAGCTGCCACAGAGCAGGTTCTGCTGGAGGCCCGCGAGACCTCCAGCAATCTGCCCATTTCCACGTGGCGGAGTTACTGGGCACACACTGCTTCTCGGAACCCAGCCAGCACAAATCCCCTCAGGGAAAGGTGTTAGGGGCCCACAGCCTTAAGAGAACAGAGTAATAAGAATTGAGGTTCTAATTTAAGTCCTGTTAAACTGTTAATTGAGCGTTTTCATTATTAGGACTATAAATCCCAGGCCAGGCTATGTTTCAGTTTGAGTCAGCCAAATGTAAGAACAACTTGGCCATATGCTTCTTTTTCAAAGAACTTGATTCATTCGGCCTCAAGCTCTGAATCTGATAACATGTTTTCTATGGACTATTTTCTCTTCACATCAAACACTATTAAATAGGAAAAACGGAGGGTGGATTCTAACTATTCCCATATGTACCCTCAGCTATAGCCAAACTAAATGTCTGGCACTTTCCTTAAACACAAGCTCTGATTCCTGATCTCCCACCCGTGGGCACAGACCCTCCTGCAAGCCCTCCCGGGCCTCTGCCTGTCATAATCCCATCATTTCTTAAAAGGCCCCCAAATGTCTCCTCCTATGTGTGGCCGGCTATCATCACCCCAGTGAAAAATGATACTGCTCCCCTAACATTGCATTTGTGTCTTCTTGAGCTTTTGCATAACTTTTCCACTGCGCCTGGGCAGCGTGGCCGCAGGCAGGGCCTTTGCATGAGTCCGCGTCTGGACAGTGGTTCTTGGCGGCGTCCTGAATGAACAGGCACTTCCTGAGAATTCCTCTTCTTGTGAGTCCACACCTGGGGAAGCCGAAGAATTGAACAGGTATGACCAGGTTTGCGCGTGCCCGCTGCCTCCCGGCCTCCCCTGCAATGAGCGCTCAGCGCCCACGGCCGAGGCCGGCGCCTGCGGTGCATCCACGCGGGTGTCCGAGCACGGGAGGTTTAGTGTCACTGCAAAAGCGTCTGTCCGTGTCTGTGTCAGGAGGGTGGCCCTGCACACGCTTACTGGAGGGAGTTTCTCCTCGAGGACAGCAGCACGTCCAACTTGTCCCCGCCGCAGCGCCTTCTGGAGCTTGGACAGAGGAGGTCCTGTGCTGGGGTGACTCCTCTGTCCCGTTCCTCTCCCCTGTCTCTATTTCTAACCCTTCAGCGAGCAGCGGCGGGGCCTCAGGCCTCAGTCCGCTGGGCCGGCGCCCGGCGCGCTCAGCCTGCGGGGACCCTGCGGGACGGCGGCGCACCGGCGGGCTGGCTCCTGGGCGGGGCGGGCGGGCCCTCGCCTCCCCTGATTGGCTCCCGCGGTCACGTGGGCCGGTGGCCGGGAGTTGTGGCTCCGGCACTCCTTTTTCTTTTAAATCTTGCTGGTCGGGAGCTCGGCTGGGCTTGGTGCCTCGCTCCGGGAGGCTGGAGACAGGCGCAGACCGCTCGGGGCACCCGAGGTGGCGCAGGACACCCTGCCGGGATGCTGGGTCCGGGCGCCCGGGCCCCCGCTCCAGGCCGCTACCATGTCACCCCCATGCGCCCCGAGGGCCAGGAGAGGTACCTGCGGCTGGACCCCACGGCCCGGCGCTCCCCGTACCGGCGGAGCCGGATCCTCGCGCGCCACCAGCTAGTGACCAAAATCCAGCAAGGTGAGTGGCCCCGGAGGAGAGCTGTCGCTGGCTGCTGGCCCTTGGCGCGTTTCGTGCCCACCCCGTGGGGCCAGGTGCTGCCCGCTCTGCCGCCCGTGGGTTCTGTGCCACGTCGCACGGAGCTCAGAGGAGCAACGTGGGCCGAGCGGTCACAGTGCCGGTGCTCAGCGGCCACACCAAGTGCACAGAAAGTTCACGGTGGGCGCGTTCCCTGCGCTGACTAGCGCACGAGTTTGCTGGGCGTGTGTGTCAGGAGCTTTTCTGCAGGTCCCTCACCCTCGGTCACATTTGAAACTTGGATTCTTGTTTATTGAACCAGTAGGGGGGGAGGAACTCACTGCCACCCTGCACAGGTCCCCGGGACACTCGCAGTGACAGGGAAAGTTAGAGTTCCCGTCCTAGGGGTGAAGCTGACCGCCGCCGCACTCTCCGCCTCTCTGCATGTTTGTGTCAGTAGTTGCCACTGATTTGTTGATACTGTTTCTGCTGGTAAAGGATGAACGTGTCCTCTAACCTCAAAGCGAGTCCTGTGACCTGTGCACACAAGCACCAGCTTCCTGTGGAGAAGATATTGATTATAAACTGCTGGATGTTCCTTTTAATCATCCGGGGAAAAAAAACCATCAACAGCCTGGACATCACTAAAACTCAACATTCTCCAAAAATAGTTTAAAACATTCTCCTAATCTTAGGATAGGTCGTAGAAACTACACAGATGAACATTCATAGGAAGTCCCTAACCAGTGTCCATTAAAAAGACACACCCAAGCACCCATATGTACACAGTAAGTTTATGAAGTTTATGACCATCCCCCTTCTAGCCTGAAAAAAAAAAATATATATATATATATATATATATATTCAAATTACACTTAAATAAATGAGTATAAGAGTATATTGAATTTTAGAGAGGAAGTTGGAGTTTGCAATCATGAAATTCTTATTGTAATGTTTCTAAAAGGAACAATATGAGTTCTAGTGAGCAGCATTTGATGAGATTGTTTCCTTGGAAATTCGGATTTGTTTGTAAAGGTTCAGGAACTGGTTATGTGTGAAGGATACTGGTCCTACATACCGGTCTGATTTCAGGAAGGATATTATGTCATTCCATAAACTCTGTGTGCAGGTCTTGATTGAATAGAAACAAAAGTAATTATTTCCCTGTGGCTTGATTTAAAAATACATTAGGCTTAGAATAAAAAGCCAGCTCCATTTTTGTTTTAGAGATTTCTGACAATGGTGTTTTGCCAGATGCCATCATTGTTATGGGCATAGAGGCTTGCTAAATGTTTCATGATGATTTATGATCTATGTTCTGAAATGTTCCTCAGCATGCATATAAAGTGTATTATCTTAGAAACATTGCGTAGAATTAGTTTGAAATTGAAATGTATTTACAATAACTAATTTCACTAAAAATTATTTATATTCTTTTTTGGAATGAAGTTTATTTTTGCATTGAGGACTTAAAGGTATGATCATATGCATGATCACTGAAAGTGTACTCTGAATCTATGTTTCATTTTTTCCAAATTAGAAAACTTGAGCATTCCGACCTTTTTATATTGGGCAACATAATATTTGAAGCCAATAAATGGCTTAAACTTTAAAAATGGCAATTAAGATCATAGGCAAGATTAAAAAAATAGTCCAATGTTTAGGATCTCATTACTTGTTGATAACATACAGTTGTATAGTAAGACATTGAGAAAGCAGAAGCAAAACAATTTGACTGGGTTTCCTGTAGCCGTAGACTGACTGGTTTGCTGTAATAGTAGAGAATGTTGATTGAGCATTTATAATATATTGAGCACTGCTCTGGGAGCTTTACATGTTTTTCAACTTATTTTGTCCTCAAAAAATCCTTGTAGATAAGTACTATTATTAGTACCATTTCCAAGGTGAAAAACAGGAATAGAATTCAAGTAATTTCTCCGAGTTTTCATAGTAGGATCTGGTATTTGACTACACCGCGAGAGCCCATGCTCTATATAATACATGACACTGTTTTTTAGTTTTTATGAGTGTTAAAGTATTGAACCTATGGTTGATTTTTGGATTATATAACATGCCAAAGGTATGTTAGTTTTTTATAATCAGGGTATGGCAATGAACCATATTGCAGAATCAGAATTGGTCACTCAGTATGAAATTTCCATTCAGGTTTTAGTTCTCTAGTGGAAGCAAAATGCTATGTGTTTTACCTTACTTGAACTGTTAGTACCCAGTAGGGCATGATGTCAAGTTATTTTACTTATGACCATAATCATTCAATTAAAGCTCAATGAGTGCATATTAAATTAATAACATGTTTGTGTGTGCGTGTATGTAGTTCACCTATTGGTATCTTGCAATGACAGCCAGATCAGTAACATCGTTGGCATTACTCTGCTATAGATCTTTCAAGGAAGCTTTAGCATTTTGTTAATATAATTTGGGGCATTGTTACTTATAGTGTCTCATGGCTGTTGGGAACAATGCAAACAAGAGTAAATTGCTCCCCGCTGACCTCATTACAGTGAGATAATCATTGAATGGCATGGACATGATTCAACTGCAGATACACTCATAGGAAGGAAAACAAGGAAGAGAAATAAAGGAATCTTTGATGATACATAGGATCGGAATGATCCCAAACCCAGGATGAATCTAAACTTGCTCGCTTTAGGGTATGCTCCAAAATCTACAGGCATCATTTCTCTAGCCGTCTCTTTAGTTCTGGAGTTCTAAGTCCAGTCAAAAAGAGTAGAGATGTTTAAATAGAGTATTTGTAGAGTCATACTGTCCATAGCCCTACCCCGTGATCTTGTTCAATGAATGGGGAAATTGTTGTAGACAGAATGGAAATAATGATGGTCCTTATTTCCCCCACTGACAGGCACTGGGGAGTGAACTAGAGGGAGGACACTGAGGAGGTGAAGGATGAGCACGGCAGGCCACAGGAAGGGAGAAGAGGGACCTTATGTCATTGTGGCTTTGATTTATTAGCTAGGTATAGCCACATGCTATTTGATAAATCCAAGTCTAAGCCCATCTTTAAATGTGATTACCTGATTTGTGAAAGAATTCATGATGCTACTAAACTGTTAAAATCATTTAAATGCATAAAACAGCGTGATGTGGACCCCCTGCAGTCAGTTCCCTGAAGCAGAGAGGAGACAGGGATGCAGGCTCTGTTTGGACGCTCCCTGATTGTTCTACTGGGGAAGTTACAGAACTTCACTGGGCCTTTTCTTCTTGATGAGAACATGAAATTGTTGGATTCTGATTGCTCAGATGTATTCTGGTTCTCAAGTCCTCTGTCGTTGAGTCAGTAACTCTTTGAACAAGTGTGCAGAAAGCAGGGAAACTTCAACCTAAAGTAACAGAAGCTGGAGAGGAAATAAGAGCAACTTTCCCAGGTGGAATAAATCTATGGTTTGTATTTTTCTAATCTGTCAAGGAAATAATAAAGTGAAAATAATTTTAGTTCTAGCTCTGCCACTATTGTGTGATCTGGGGCAGGTCACAACTTCTCTAGACATTCTTTCCTTCTCTATAAAAAAGGTTTGGATTAAATAAATGTGAAGTCATCTCTAAAATTTTAGGATCCTGTCATACCTAGTACCTAATTTTAATACCTAAACTTCAGGTATTACTTTAAGAAAAAGACAATTCTTATGTATGTTTTGTTTATTATGTCATTTAACATTTACCTGGACATTATTTGATACCTGTTTAATGCTCTCATTGTCAATTTTGTTTTATTTTATTGTTGCAGTATTACAGATGTCCCCCAATCCCTCCTTCTCTCCCCTCCTCCCAGCCCCTGCCCCACCCCAGGCCTTCACACACTGTTGTCTGTATTCATTGGTTATGTATATATGTATATACACTCTTTGTGTAATCTCTTCCCATCTCTCCCAGTCCTCTGAGCTCTGTCAGTCTGTTCCATGCCTCCATGCCTCTGGATCTGTTTTCTCCATCAGTTTATTATGTTCATTAGGTTCCACTTATAAGTGAGACCATGTGATATTTGTCGTTCTCTGACTGGTTTATTTCACTCAGCATAATGCTCTCCAGGTCCCTCCATGTTGTCTCAAAGGGTAAGAGATCCCTTTTCACAGCTGCATAGTATTCCATTGTATAAATATATATACAGCTTTTTATCCACTCATCTACTGACAGACACTTGGGCTGTTTTCAGATCTTAGCTATTATAAATAGTGCTGCTATGAACATGGGGGTACATATATTCTTTCTGGTTGGTGTTTCTGGCTTCTTAGGATATACCTTTAGAAGTGGTATTGCTGGGTCAAATGGTAGTTACATTTTTTAATTTTTTAGTAAATTTCATACAGTTTTCAATAGTGGCTGCACCAGTCTGCATTCCACCAGCAGTGTACTAGGGTTCCCGTTTCTCCACACCCTTGACAGTACTTGTTTGTTGATTTATTGATGGTAACCATTCTCACAGGTGTGAGGTGATATCTCATTTTAGTTATAATTTGTATCTCCCTAGTGATTAGTGACCTTGAGCATTTTTTTCATATGTCTATTGGCCATCTGTATATCCTCTTTGGAGAAATGCCTATTTAAGTCCTCTATCCATTTTTTAATTGGGTTATTTGTCTTCCTTTTGTTGAGCTGTATGAGTTCTTTATATATTTTGGAAATTAAACCCTTATCAGATGTGTCATTGGCAAATGTGTTCTCCCATACGGTGGGTTCCCTTTTTGAGGACGGTTTCTTTTGCTGTGCAGAACCTTTTCATTTTTATGTAGTCCCGTTTGTTATGATTTCCCCAGGAGATGTATTGGTGAAAATTCTGCTCTGTGAGATGTCTGAGATTTTGCTGCCTATGTTGTTTCTAAGATTTTTATGCTTTAGCAACTTACACTTAAGTTTTTTTAATCCTTTTTGAGTTTATTCTTGTGTATGGTGTAAGTTGATGGTCTAGTTTCATTTTTTTTGCATGTAGCTGTCCAGTTTTCCCAACACCATTTATTGAAGAGACTGTCTTTACTCCATTGTATGCTCTTGCCACCTGTGTCAAATATTAATGAATTATAATAATGTGGGTCTATTTCTAGGCTCTCTGTTCTTTCTTTCTTTATTTATTTTTATCCTCACCCAAGGACATTTTTGCACTCATCTTCAGATGAGAGGGAGGGAGAGCAGGAGGGATAGAGAGAGAGAGAAAGAAACATTGATGTGAGAGAGACACATCCATTGGTTGCCACCCACACAACCCCAATGGGGGCCGACAGCAATTGAGATACGTGCCCTTAGTGGGAACCAAACTCAGGACTCTTTGGTCCACGGGCAACGCTCTTACTGCTGAACCATATGGGCCAGGGCCTGGGCGCTCGGTTCTGTTCCATTGACCTATATGCCTGTTCTCGGGCCAGTACCAGGCTGTTTTGATTATAATGGCTTTGTAGTATAACCTGATATCCGGTATTGTGGTCCCTCCAAATTTGTTCTTTTTCAAGATTGTTGCACCTATTTGTTTGTTGTTGCTCCATATAAATTTTTGGAATATTTGGTCTAGATCTGTGAAATATGCTGTTGTTATTTTAATAAGAATTGCATTGAATCTATAGATTGCTTTGGGTAGTTTGAACATTTTTATGATGTCAGTTCTTCTCATCAATAAACATGGTATATGTTTCTGCTTCTTTGTATTTTCTTCTGTTTCTTTTTTCATCATCCTGTAGTTTTTCAAGTATAGGTCTTTTACCTCCTTCATTAAGTTTATTCTAAGGCAGCGGTTCTCAACCTGTGGGTCGCGACCCCTATGGGGGTCGAACGACCCTTTCACAGGGGTCGCCTAAGACGATCAGAAAACACATATTTCTGAGGGTGATTCATAACAGTAGCAAAATTAGTTATGAAGTAGCAATGAAAATAATTTTATGGTTGGGGATCACCACAACATGAGGAACTGTATTAAAGTGTTGCGGTGTTAGGAAGGTTGAGAACCACTGTTCTAAGATATCTTTTTTGTTGTTGCAATAGAAAATGGGATTACTTTTTTAGTTTCTCTTTTTGAGAGTTCATTATCAGTGTATAAAAATGCCATTGATTTCTGGATGTTGATTTTGTATCCTGCTACTTTGCTGAAGTCATTCATTAAATCCAGTAGAATTTGGTGGACTCTTTAGGGTTTTTTATGTATAATATCATGTCATTAGCAAATAATGACAGTTTTACTTCCTCCTTTCCAATTTGAATGCCTTTTTTCCTTCTTTTTGGCTGAACTTGGTGAAAATCCAGACTGCGGCCAAACTTCCAGTACTATGTTGAATAAAAGTGGTGAGAGTGGACATCCCTGTCTTGTTCCTGTTCTTAAGGGGAATGCTTGTAGTTTTTGCCCATTGAGTATGCTTTTGGCTGTAGGTTTGTCATATGTGACCTTTATTATATTGAGGTATGACCCCTCTACTCCCAGTTTGCTGAGTTTTTATCAAAAATGGGTGTTGGGTTTTGTCAAATGCCTTTTCTGCACCTATTGATACGATCATGTGATTTTTATCCTTCATTTTGTTTATGTGGTGTATCTCCTTTATTGATTTGTAAATATTGTACCAGCCTTGCAGCCTTGGAATAAATCCCACTTGGTCATGGTGTATGATCTTTGTAATGCATTCCTGGATCTGATTTGCTAATATTTTGTTGAGGATTTTAGCATCAATATTCATCATGGATATTGGTCTGTAATTTTTTTTCTTTGTAGTGTCTTTATCTGGTTTTGGAGTTAGGATAATGCTGGCCTCTTAAATAGAGTATGGCAGTGTTCATTTCTTTTGGATATTTTTGGAGTAGTTTAAGGAGGTTAGGTGTTAGTTCGTCTTTGATTGTTTGGTAAAACTCGCCTATGTAGCCAACCGGTCCAGGACTTTTCTTTGCTGAGAGCTTCTTGATTAACACTTCAATTTTATTAGTTGTTATCGGCCTATTCCGTTTTTCTGATTCTTCCCGATTTAGTTTTGGAAGATTGTATTTTCCTAGGAATTTGCCCATTTCATCCAGGTGGTCCAGCTTGTTGGTATATAATTGTTCATAGTATTTTCTTACAATCTTTTGAATGTTTGTGGTTTTAGTTGTTACTTCACTTCACCTATTTCATTTCTGATTTTTTAAAAAAATTGGGTATTCTCTCTTTGATTAATCTGGCTAAAGGTTCATCAATCTTGTTTATCTTTTTAAAGTACCAGCTCTTGGATTCATTGATCTTATGTATTGTTTTTTATTCTCAATGTCATTTATTTACATTCTGATCTTTATTATTTCCTCTCTTCTACTTTCTCTGGGCATTTTTTGTTCTCTTTTTAATTATTTTAGTTGTAGGGTTAGCTTGTTTATTTGAGCTTTTTCTTGTTTCTTGAGGTGGACCTGTAATACTATGAACTTCCTTCTCAGAACTGCTTTTTCTGTGTCCCGTAGATTTTGGGTTCTCTGTTCATTTGTGTCCAGGAAGTTTTTGATTTATTCCTTGATCTCATTGATCATCTATTTATTATTTAATAACATGCTCTTTAGCCTCCATGTGTTTGAATGCTTTAGAGTGTTTTTATTGTAGTTGATTTCTAGTTTCATGCCACTGTGATCTGAGAAGATGCTTGATATGATTTCAAACTTCTTGAATTTGTTAAGGCTTATTTTGTGTTCTAACATGTGGTCTGTCTTTGAGAATGATCCATGTGCATTTGAGAAGAATGTGTATTCTGCTGCTTTTGGGTGAAATGTTCTGTAAATATCAATTAGATCCAACTGATCTAGTGTGTCATTTAAGGCCACTCTTTCCTTGTTCATTTTTTTTCTGGAAGATCTATCCAGTGATGTTAGTAGAGCGTTAAAGTCCCTTACTCTGGCTGAGTTGCTGTCTATCTCTCCCTTAAGGTCCATCAAGACTTTTTGTGTATATTTAGGTGCTCCTGTATTAGGTGCATCTATGTTTACAAGGGTTATATTTTCTTGTTGGGTTGATCCTTTCAGTATTATGGAGTGACCGTTTTTGTCTTTTGTTATGACCTTTGTTTTGAAGTCTGTTTTGTCATGTATGTGTATTGCTACCCCGGCTTATTTCTCTTTTCCATTTGCATGGAATATTTTTTTCTATCCCTTCACTTTCAGTTTGTGTGAATCTTTAGTTCTAAAATAGTTGCTTGTAGACAGCATATATATGGGTCATGTTTTCTTATTCATTTGGCTACCCTGTGTCTTTTGATTGGAGCATTTAGTCCATTTACATTTAAGGTGATTATTGATAGGTACTTACTTGTTGCAGTTTTTTTCTTTAAATCCTCACCTGAGGACACTTTTTGCATTTATCTTCAGATAGAGCGGGAGGGAGAGAGGGGGGAAGAAAGAGAGAGAAACATCCATGTGAGAGAGACACATTGACTGGTTGCCAACCACACAACCCCAACCGGGGCCGGGGACAAACTGCAACCAAGGTACGTGCCCTTAGCAGGAACCGAACCTGGGACTCTCTGGTCCTCAGGCCGACGCTTTAACTGCTGAGTCAAACCAGCCAGGGCCAGTTTTTTGTTTGTTTTTGTATCATTGTTCCTTTCTCTCTCATTTTCGTCTTCTTAAAGCAGTCTCTTTTGCATTTCTTGCAGTGCTCAATGATGCTTTGGTGGTAATGTACTCCATTGGCCTTTTATTGTTTTTGCTTTTGTTTTCGTCCGGGAAGCTCTTTATTTTACCTTCAATTTTAAATGATAGTCTTGCTGGATAGAGTAGTCCTGGATTCATTCCCTTGATTTTCATTACTTTGTATACTTAATGCCACTGCCTTTTGGCCTAAAGTGTTTCTATTGAGAAATAAGCTGACAGTCTAATAGGAGCTTTCTTATAGTTAATTTTATGTCTCCCTTTAGCTGCCTTTAAGAGTCTTTCTTTGTCGTTTAAAGTTCTGATGTGTTTAGGTGTAAGTCATCTTGATTGGGACTCTGTGTTTCCTGAACTTTGTGACTTTTTTTTTCACCAGGTTAGGGAAGTCTTCTCTCATTATGTCTTCAAATATGTTCTCTAGTCCTTGCCGAGATTCTTTTCTTTCTAGTACTTCTGTGATTTGGTAGTTGCTATGTTTCATTTTGTCCCAAACCTTCCTTAAACTATCCTCTTGCTTTTTAATTCTTTTTTCTAATTTCTGCTCTAATTGGGTGTTTTTTTCTACCTTGTGTTTTAGTTTGTTGATTTGTCCCTCAGATTCTTCTAATCTATTTTTTATTTTTTCCAGGGTATTCTTTATTTCAGCTATGTCATTCTTCATTTCCAGTTGGTTCTTATTCATGGTTTCTATACATTTTTCATGCTGATTTAATTTCCTCTAAGTTCTTTGTATTTCTTATTAAGTTGCTTGTAGTTCTCACTAAGTTGTTTGAACATCCTTATAACCATTACTTTGAGCTCTTTATCTAATAAATTGTTCATCTCCATTTCATTTAGATCCTTTTCTGGAGATTCCCCCTTTTCTTCTTTTTGGGAGTTATTTCTTTGTCTCCCCATTTTAGCTGTCTTTTTGTATTTGTTTCTATGTATTTGATAGATCTGTTATGCCTCCCAGTCTTTGTTGGGTGACCTTATATAGAAAGTGTCTTATGGCACCTAGTGATGGAGCCTCTTTGATCTCCTGGACTGGATGCTGTAGGAATGTCCCTTTTATGGGTTATTTGGGCTTTTATGTTGTATTTGGTCTTGATTTTTGATACCCTGTTTGAGGGTGGGGTCTCCCCTTGCTGATTGTCACGCTCCACCCTGACCACGTTGTGTCAGCTGTTGTACAGGTGTTTGGATCTGCTATTGTGGAGCTCACTGGGTTTTGTTTTGATGTTGTTGATTCTGATGCCCTGATGTGTCAGTCCCAGGCTTCCCTGGAAGGTCTCTGGTGCGGGCTAATGTGAGTCACTGCGCAGGCGGCCGAGGGCTGGGTGCTCTGGGTCACGGCGGTGGGTCTGGCCATCTGGGGGCAGGCAACAGGTTGCAGTGGCAAGGCTCGGCACGCCAGTCTGCAGCCTCGGGGCACTGGGTCATGGCCGCTCCCCGCGGCCTCCTTCCAAGGGAGATCTGTGGGTTCTCTAGAATGCATGTTTTTCTATCCCAAGTGTCAAGAAGTGCCTGGCTGAGCAGCATGTGGTGGCAGCTGGTGGCAGCCCTGCCAGGAGAACCCAGCCTGCCCACCCCAAGGGCCTGCATGAACAGACAGACACTCACCCACACGCATGCATGCTCTTTCTTGCACATGCTCACCCACTCACACTCACTGTCACCCCCGTCCTGCCCACCTCCACGTTCTCTCATTAGCAATTTATTAGGAACTTCAGGCTGTCCAGTCTTGTGGACTACTTAAATGTCAGTATATCCTATAATTAAAAAGAAACTTGTAGAAACTTTTGCTTCTCAGGAGTCCAGGACTGTAAAATGGAGCTACTGTGATGCCGGCTGGGCACGGGGACTATCGGGTCAGAGTATGTTCACGTCTGTCTGCCCTCGTTCTCACAAACAGACCCGTGTTCTTGATAGAAATGCAGGATGGAGACAATTTCACTCCTAAGAGAATTAGTGAAAATTAGACTGGCATTTCCATGGACTTTGTATCTGAGACTATTTTTAGAGACGGCCCCTGAGTTGAACTTGACAGGAGTAGAATAAACTGCCATTTTGACGTCCCCAGGGAATGGAACTTGGCGTGAGTGACGCATCCTCTCTCATTACTCCATCAGGTCAGATGGCATCTGGGGAATTTGCCCAACCTAAGTGGTGGCATTGCTCATCCCTGGAGGATGCGACCCCCACCCACTGGGCGGCGTCAGCTGAGATTAAACAGGCGCTTGTTGTTTCAGACTCGCTCCTTCCCGTCTTCAGCATTTCTTACCCGCTGCCCTCGGGGACCGGGGAGAGTGTGCAGGCAGAACGACGCGCGGGACAGAAGCAGGGTGGGAAAGCATTCGTCATGTGTTGCTCAAGTTCTTTAAAAAAATGGCAACTGTCAGAAATTCACATGCCATGAATCAGAGCCTCCTTCTGCTCGGAGCGGGCACTGAAGGGCCTGCCCAAGAGGGTGCTGTTTGGCCAGAGTCACAGGGAAACCACCAGGGGAACGAAGGTAAACGCTTTGGATGACAGTCTTAAGATGATCACGTGGTAGAAATGTGAGCAGCCCAGAGATAGTACTAACAGGGAATTAGCAAAGAGCACTGTGCTCATACACATCAAAGTTGTGCGTTTTACTTGAAGCACACTGTGGGCATAGCTGCATGTCGCCGCTTCTCTGAGCTCTGATTTTGTAGACACGCATGCCGGAGGCAGGCAGTTGCCGGTTCGGATTTTGGAATCCTGGTTTTCGTGAATAGAAATTCGTTTTTTTCTCGTATGTTATTTTCCCCCTTATAGTCAGCGTTTTAATCCTCAGTAAATTGTCAACACTGATAAACTCTCATAAAGAAAAGTCCCTCATTTCCTTAGTAACTTAATTATGGAAAGATTTCAAAGCACAAACTAGTAAAAACGTCACCACGAGTAGTCTGAACAATAATAATTGATGACCTGAACAAATATAGAAAGAGAGAAAATGACAGTGGGTTTTGATAAGCGTCTTATGTAAAAGGTAATGAACACAAGATTTAATGGAGACAGGTCACTAATGGGGATGCTCCTGTCTCTGCATTTTATCAGCAATGAGAACACGGTGTGAGACTAGGGGTGAAGGTACAAAAAGATAATAAAAAACCATAGCCAGGAATTGCATACCAGGTATCTGAGTGAGATAAGGATCATGTAAAAGTCATCTGGCTTTTTAGGGGCAATCTGAATATGATTTTGTTGTGAGTAAAGACATTATATATTAATTTACATTCTGCCTCATTACCTAAAGGGTTTGAGGTAGTTTGTAGAAGAATATAAATACAATTCAGTTAAAAAAGGTAAATCTGCCCTGGCTGATGTGGTTCAGTGGTTAGAGCAGCAGCCTGCACACTGGAGGGTCGCGGGTTTGATTCCCCGTCAAGGGCACGTACCTGGGTTGCAGGTTTGAGCCCTGGCCCTGTGCATGCAAGAAGCCATCGATCGATGTGTTCTCTCTCTCACATCAATATTTCTCTCTCCCTTTTCTCTCTTCCCCTCCCCCTCCACCCTCCATTTCACTCTCTCTAAATATCAATGGAAAAATTATCCTTGGGTGAGGATTAACAACAACAAAACAGGTAAATCTGATGAAAAGAAAAATGTAGGTCAATTAGTAACCTAGAATTAGAAAGAGATAAAGAGTCATTACATAAATCAAATATATGACACCCAAGGCCGTGACTAATTATTAAAAGTGGGCTGCGAATTTAACTTGAGTTTCCCTGATGTAAGCAAAGAGGAGAGCATGGTCCGTGCCCATGAGGTCAAAACATACCAGCACAGCCTTTCCTGGGCCTTGACATCTGGGGCAGGAGAACGATTTCCCGTGTTAATCTGGGGAAGCAGCTCCACAGTGGGCGATGCGTGTGCACATTCCTCCGGTGGGTTCAAGGCTGGTCTCCGTCACATCCTGCAGTGCGAGAGGGCAGAGCAACACATCATGACTCGGCAAAAATGTTCGGGGAAGGGGTGGGTGGATCAGCACAGACAGGTGCGGTACACAGTTCTCTAATTTCCAGCTCAGTCTGCAGATCATTTCCCTAAGTCTCCTGCCCAGACCACGAGCCCTGTTAGATATTCAGGAGGAACACGTTTAAGTGATTTGGGGAAATGCTGCATCGTCTTCTGCTGCTTGGAAGTTTGCATCGGTGAAAGGCTCAGAGAAACCCTGCAGAGTTTTAACCTTGTTTCCGCTGGGACGGTTCATCATGGAACCATTTTCCTGTGGATGCCGGAGTGACTTTTGTAAAACCAGTGTTCCCAAGGAACACCTCTTGGCAAGGCTGACTTAGGGAAGGGCAGAGCCTGTGGGTGATGCTGGTACCCTGAGCATACTTCTTGCACGGATCGGGCAGTAGGAAGTTTGAGGTGCTTCGGAGAGTCACATGGCAGTTATTCTATGATTTCAGCTCCATATACTTTAAAAATCAACTGGGGAAGGCGGATGGACATCTTTTTATGCAAAGTAACAACCAAAGTAAGATCCTAGCCGGACTGGGGGGGAGCTGCTCACCTGCGGGCAGACACGGCGGGCGCAGGCCGTAGAGGTGACAGCGACAACAGGGGGGCCAGCCGTCCTCGGGTCACCGCAGCGAGGCCTGCTGGCCGGAGGACGGACGCGCTTGCTCTGTCGCGCTGGGTCTGTCCAGCCTGCATCCAGCCGAAGTCCTGAGGGGTTCCAGGGTCCGACCTGCAGCACGAAGTCAGGACCGCAGTGCTGTGGGAAGGAGCAACCGCGCCAGGAAAGGGTCCGGCCACGCGGGTGTGTACTGGCCGAGGCGCAGGCGTCCGTGCGTGAAGCAGTCTCTGCCGTCCTGGTCCAGACATCCTGGCAGTTTCCCTCGGGACTACAGAGTAAAGCAAACCGGTGCATAAGGGTCCTTTCCATTAGGAGAATCAGTTTCATTCCGTTGTGTAAGCACATGTCCATGTTAAGCTACTTGTCCCCCTGCCGGCAGAGAGGACACACTTGCCCTCCCGCGTGGTGATGCTTCCCGAGGGAAACAGAGTCTCAGAAAGCTGAGGCTGGTGCCGATGCCTGCGTCCTGGAGGTTCGGGGACCCGGCTGTCACTCGAGAACGGTGTGGTAGGTGTCAGGCCAGACCGACCACCGTGAACATTTATTCACTGTTGTTGGAAAAGACATGAAATTTCCTTTTTTTTTTTTTGAGAAACTTGGGATCTAAAGGAATTTAAATGGAGTGGTTGGGAAACAACAAAGTTACAGAACACGTGAATGCTGTCAGAAGGGAAAGCGATGGAGATAAATCCGAAGTGCCGGCCAAGCCTCAGACGACTTCCCTCACAAGGCAGGGAGCCCGGCAGCGGGGAAGGTCGGACAGAAGCAGAGCTGACTGCACACCAGTGACGTGTCGCCGGGTCGGTCACTCTGATGGACACGGGGGACGGCCGAGGGGACAGCGCGGTTTCCCGTCGGGCGTTAAGCGGCAGCAGTTGTCCCTGCGCCCACCCTCCCCCGGGGTTCTGACAGGGTGCGCATGGGTGGCCAGGCTCCTGCATTAGTATTGTTTCTATAAGTGAACAGTAGCATTTCACATACATTTGTAGTCACCAACTGACATGTAAGAAAAAAGTGTGATAGTCATAAAATCATGTTTCCTCTGAATATTTTACAACCCCAAATTATCATAATACTTAAAATTACTGTGAGAAACAAGAGAGATTCACAGTTCCAGTGGTACTAGCGCTTCAGCACAGCCCTCCCCTCAGTAAGACTCGCCTTCTTAGTGAGGAAACATAAATCTCCCCAGATGCTTTGAAGGACACCAGACATTTCTCACGAAATGCTTTGTTCAGAATAGAGAATGAAATGCATTTCTAAGCGTTTACTCTGGGCCTGCGTAAAACCAAGCGTTATGTTGAACAGATTCTTAGTCATCAAAGCACCTTCACGTCTACATTGGTCTCTTTGGATAGAGGGGTCATCGAACACCCCTGACCTGGACATTTCCATCCACTGGCACTTCACTTGACTTGCCGTGCTGTAAGGAGAAGCCCTGAGGCAGATAAGACTGTCTCGCTATCTTTATTACTGGCACCCTAGAAGAAGGAGGGGGAAATACTTGGCAAGAAAGAAGGGAACATAGTCTTGCAGAATATCTTGAAGAAGAATGCAGAGGAATTTCAGCAACTGAATTCATCATCTGTTGTTGATCCCAGCACTGAGTGTGATACCATTCCAGTTTGGACTTCGTGTGTTATCGGCAGCCAGGGTGGGCAATCATTGGCATCGCTTAGAGCAGCTCCTGAAATGGCAGCATTTGGCATAAAGAGAAGGGATTTGTTTCTTGCCTTCAATGACATTCTTCCAGGAGTTATTCTGTTGACAGGATGTTGAAACCCACGTTCTTAGGAGTAAATAACTGAGACGTTTTGATTGAATTTCAAGAAATACTTTCTTTTACAAATAGCCTCACAGGATCAGGACTGTCCCAGGAATACTCTCCATTCGACCCAGACCCCAAACTTTCTACACCTACAGTTCTGAAAATGGGAAGCCTTTGGAGTCATGTAGCTTGAATTTGAATTCTCGATCTGCATCTTCTAGCAGAGTGACCTTGGCCAAGTCACTTAACATTTCTAAGCTTGACTTCCCCCACAGCAAAATGGAGCTAACAATAGCCACAATCTCCAAGTTATTGCAAGGATTTAATGAGAGAATATAATTAAACACAGAGCATTGCACATACTATATGCTCAATAAAAGAAAAACTATATATATTAAACAAACATCCATGAACGTATGGTCCTTAAAGGCACAGTATCCCCCTTATCTGTGATTTTACTTTCTGTGGTGTCATTTAACTTCGACCAACCTAACTCTGAAAGTGCTAAGTGGAAATTTCCAGAAATAAACAAGTCATAAGTTTTGAATTGCATGCTGTTCTGAGTAGCATGATGAAATCTCACACGCTCCTGCTCAGTCCCTCCGGGATCGTGAATCCCACATCATCCAGTGCTGTCCACGCTCCCTGCCTGAGTCACTTAGCAGCCGTCTCGGTTCTTCAGTCCACGGTCGCAGTCTCGCAGTGCTTGCGTTCACGTGGCCTTCCCTTTAGTTAACAGTGGCCTCAGAGTGTAAGAGTAGTGATGCTGGCAGTCCTGATACGCCGGAGAGAGGGCGTCAGGTGCTTCCTTTAAGTGACAAGGTGAGGATCGCACAGTAAGGTATTTTGAAAAAGAAAGACCATTGTTCTATTGTTCTATTTTATTATTAGTTATTGTTAACCTCTTATTCTGCCCAATTTAGAAGTTAAACTTTCTCATAAGTATGTAAGAGGAGAAAACAGTGAAGTTGGCCCTCTGTATCTGTAGGCTCTACATCCGGGAATTCAACCAATCGCAATAAAAGTACTCAGAAAAGTTACATTGTTGCTGATGTGCCCTATGCAGTTAGGCCAAACCTTGTTTTCTTGTCATTATTCCCTAAACAACACAATATAACAACTATTTACATAATATTTTCATTGTTTCAGGTATTGTAAGTAATTTAGAGATGACTTCAAGTTTATAGAAGGATGTCCATTGGTTACGTGCAAATACTGTGCCATTTGGTACAGGTTGCTGCGTCCTCAGATTTTGGTATCTGTGGGGTCCTGGAACCACTGTCTCGCATATACCAAGGGACAACTGTACACCTGGAGTTCAGTATTATACCAGATTTCAGAGATCCACGGGGGGTCTTGGAAAGTATCCCTCACATACAAGGGGTGACCACTGTTCTGTATCAGCAGAAGAAGAGTAAGTCATGGACTCTATACAAAGTATGTTGAGACGAACACATGCCGGCACATTTTTTTGGGTCCTCAAAAAGTTAATAAAATTTGAAATGAGATGTTTTTTCTTTTTTAATTTTAAACTGTAATGAAAGCATTGCTGTTTCCAATTGTGGTTTCCTATGTGCAGCTGTTACTCTTTTTGGTTGCCCTGAACTGACCTGAAATGGTGGGGTTAGGCCAGGCTTTAACTCATGCAGGTAAACAGCAAAGCCTGCTGATCCCCACCCGCCAGCAAAGAGGCGGGAAGTGTTCCTACCTCTTGGAGTCACTCGTTGGTGAACCTTGAGGCTAAGGAGAGGAGCAGAGCTGGGGGAAGGGCTGTGCTCCCCCTGGGCCTAGGGGGAGGCCAGGGAGGAGCCTGGGGTGGGGGGGCAGGGCCCAGACAGGCCTCATAACCAGCATACGTGGTTATGTCTATGTGTCTGGTGCTCATCTCTATAATATCTGAATTTCCCTCCCAAATTGCTGTGATTTTCTAAACTGACAGGTTAACTTTGACATTTTTGTTAATTTTATAGGAACTTTCCAGTATTACAATGGTCTTTGCGTAGAGGAGTTAACACAAAAGGAATTCTTTTAAAAAGTAAACTTTCTAATGCTCAGTTGACAATTGGAAAACTAAGCACTCTGCTACTCAAATTCATTCAGACAAATCATTGAGGACATTTTCAGTGACCATTTCCTCTAGGGATTTTATTCCTTTTAATTGAGAAATAGTCTTCCTAATTGTTAGATTCCTCAGCTAGGAAAGAGCACAGATGGATTTGATCGTTAGCATTTGTGTAAATTTGTTCTCAGATTTGAGTGGATTAAATAAACAGATTCTTTTGCTTCCTTATTTATGGGATATATATAATCTCAGATCCCCCTGCATTTAAGATGCCCACCCCCCAAAGAATAGAAACATCAGTGAGTACAGTCATTATCCATCATGACTTAAATGTGGATCTTTGTAAAAGCCTTGTTTCGTCGGAGGAAACACTTGCTGTCTGCCCACGGCCTCCTGCAGACCCCGAGAAGCTGTGTTGATAGTGTCTGTGGGGCAGATCCCATGCACAGCCTTGAGAACAGGGGTGAGGGCCCCGCCTCAGGAAGCTTTGCCTGCACCTGCCCTTTGGAGGCCTGACAGAGGCACATGCAGGCGTCCTGCCGCCTAGTCCCAGTTCCCTGAGTCAGTCCTTCGTAAACGGTTTCGCCTGGTGTGTCGTATGGAAAAGCACACTTACCTGAGTGGGCTCCCTAGATAAGTGTAGATCCACCTGACAGAATAAGGGAATTCAGCGGTGAGCAATACAGTTGTAAAACATTAACTCATCGGTAGCAGAGAGGTAGTTTCAGAGTCCAGTGTTTTTCCTTTCTCCTCTCCATTTACAGTAAAATGACTTCCTCACCTCGTTTTACAACGTAATTCCTGACAATTCTATTCCTGTATGTGTCACCTGCGTTTCCTCCTGTTCCTTGGGTCTCCTCCCGTCTCGTGTGGCTCTAGCAGGGCTGGCCCTGGCCTCGCAGCTCCTGTCCTGGGGAGTTTATTGCCTTGTCCCCTGAAGCAGGGGTGCCGTGGAGCTGACAGGTGCTTCAGCTCGCTAAGGGTCAGGCAGCTTTCGCCTGTGCAGCTGTGCCCAGAGGTGTGCGAGGGGCGGGGCGTGCCCACTGGGCTCAAGGAGAACATTTCCACCGGGTCACCAAGTGAAAAGAAAAGTGAAAGTTGGGGTTTCTCATGGAGAGGCAAGTTGTTAACATAGTTTATTGACATTTGTATGCATTTAGATAAAATATTTGGGGTTGGGATTGGCAATTTGACTTCTGATAAATTTCATGCCACAAATTTTCGCTTTGGAAACATTTAAAAAATTTAAAAATAGTAACAGTATACTTATTGCTACACTTATTGAAGGCTTTCTGTTATGCCCCAGGACTGTTTTCAGCACTATATATATTGCAATTTTATTTAACTTCCAGAGTCCTGAGAGTTAATTTACTCGCCTGGAAAATAAACCTAGTGAGGCCTAATGCTGGCCGTGTCCATTTTGCAGATGAGTAAACAAAGACGAGGCTAAATAACTTCCTGAAGTCTCACAGTAGGTCGGCGGCAGGACTGGGCTTTGACCGAAGGCTGTGAGCTCCTGGAGCCCACATTATCCACCTGTGCAACCCGGCACCCTGGCAGCGATAAGTGGGCATGTCCACCGGAGAGCACAGCAGGCAGTTTCGTTCCATCGTTGTAGACCTGGTGGCTTCTCCCTCCCCCAGCAGCCCCTCGGGTTGTTGGAGGACTTCGCTGTGTCTCTAAAGCCAGCAGCCACTCCACGTGACCATCCTGTGTACCAGCCACCCTCCCGCTGCCCTCTTGAGGGCTGGCTGTTCCTTATCAAGGACGCTGTGTCCAAAGTCAACGTCAAGGCAGCAGCAGCTTGTGGCCTGTGGCGTGGAATCCAGCAGAACAGGCAGGGCAGAGGGAAAGGCTGGATTCCTCACCTCGCGTCTCCCTGCCTCGCATGCCGTCCTTCTTCCCAGAACGTGCTGGGGTGGAGACCATCCTCCGCCCGTTTCCCGGGATCGTGGGGCCAATGGAGCCCGTGCTCACTGGGTGGGCAGTGCATCTGGCAGACGGGGACAGAAGTGAGGGGGAAACCAGGTCACACCTGTGTTGTCCCCTGGACTCTGGATCTCAGGCTCATCTGCCCTTCAGCAGGAGGAGGGCGTGTATGGAACCAGGGTCTCCATTTGCAGAGAAGTCCTGGATGGAGTTTTTTTCCTCTAGGTTTTGCAATTTTCACCTCAGCCACGGCTGAGGCCTACAGACCAAAATAGTCCCAGTGGTGCTCTGCACTTGTAGCTGGAGAACAGTAGGCAGTCAGAAGAAAATAGCAATGTTCTGCCAACTTCTGCTGTTTGTGAGATTCTGCCAGAAGCAAAACAGGATCAGAACGAATAAACAGACCTCCTCCCTAGCTGCCCGACTGCTATTTACGAAAAGAAGCTGGTGGACCGATGGCGTGTGCGCGTGTTTGGTGGAGGCAGTGTTTAAGGGGGAAAGGTTAAGTTGGTACCCAGTTGCATGCGATTTGAGGTTTGCAGAAATACTTGTGTTTCCAAAGAAACAGCCTGCAGCAAAGACAGTGGTGCTTCTCCGGTGCGCGGCCTGAGCCAGGGTAGACCTGGCACGCAGATTGCACGCGGCTGTAACACTCCCGCAGGGACAGGGAACCTGGAAACAGACGACGAGTCTTGCGTAGAATAGCGACGTTTCCTGCAGACAGAAGCCTGCCTGCACCGCAAGCCCAGGAAGCTGCAAGGCAGGAGGCCCGGGTTCTCGGTCACCCGTATCTACCAAACGGGACTAATATCAGCTTTCGTTAGTCGGTGACACTATAAAGTAAACAACCAAAATGATATGAAATCAGCCCAAATGGAAGGCCTGTGCCCAGTGCTAGCATGGCTGAGCTGTGTGAGGGCACCTGCCAGGGCCCCGGGCGGCCCCGTCCCAGAGGCCGTGCAAATCAGTGCCCCGCACGTCCGCTCGCGCTGGCGGAACATCCACGTTGGCCTGTTCCCCTTGAATGATACTTTGTCACTCCTCACGGATACAGGAATCGTGGACCACTCTTCTGTTTTTATTGGTTTCCAAATACACAACGTCTACTAATTTCTAGCTTTATTTTATATTTTCTTTTTATATATTTGATCTGCTATGAGTGAGTCTCCATATTTAGTGAGGGTCATTTCAAACTCTGGCTTCCCCTCTTATTTTTCTTCTATTCTGAGGTGTCAAGAATTTTACTTTGCATTTTTACTCAGTTAATAAGTACTGTTTCACTCTTAATGAATAATTTTACGTAATCATGAGCAGAATTAAACCTTTTAAAGTGAAAGACACTGTGTTATAGACTCAAGGACTTTGACAAGTCCGAGTGCCGTGGATCACAGCTCTGAGCATTAGGAATTTCCGACGTAAGCTGCGCCTCCTGCCAGGGCCAGCGAGGAGGCGGGGAGGTGCCCCTGCAGAGGACCACCTGTCTCCAGGCCTGTGAGAACTTCCTGGGTCAGGGTGGGGGCCTGGGTGGGAGGGGCTGGGGGACCTGACGCCACGCCCAGGTTATCTGACCAGGGAATTTGCCCAGTGCTGTCCTGCCTCCTTGCCTGGCACAGTCTAGTCTGGAAAGTCTTACGAAATTAAGGCGAAAGGAATACAAACTTTATGAACATATCCTTTTATATGAAATATTTGAGTTTTGTTTGATAGTTTCAATATCAGGTTTTTTAAAAAATATGTTTTAATTGAATTTTTAGAGAGAGAGAGAGAGACAGACACATCAACGAGAGAGAAACATCGACCAGCCGCCTCCTGCACGCCCCCTACTGAGGACCGAGCCCATAACCCAGGCCTGTGCCCTGACCGGGAATCGAACCAGGACCTCTCCGTCCTGGGACGACGCTCAACCCACTGAGCCACACTGGTGGGGCTGATATCGGTTTTGTTTTTTGCTTTAAACGTTCAAGTGTGCCGATGGTGGTGGGTCACAGCAGAAGGGCAGTCCCTAGGGAAATCTGTGAACCTTCGTAGGCACGCGGCGTATTTGGGTTATTATCTGGAAAGCCTGGTCTCGAGAATGAAGCGGCCTTTGAGAGGGGAGTGTGGGCGGAGAGGAAGGGAGCTTGTTTGCTGGAGGACTGCTCAAGCACACGGAATGGCCCATACCTGTGGCTCCAGCAACATGCAAGCGAAGGCGTTGCTGACTTCCCTGCACAGGAGGCTGAGACACTTCGCTCCGGCCCCGCACAGACACACGGGGCCCTGACTTTCTTGCAGCCTTGGGTTTAGCAGAACACACTTCTTGTTTATAACGGGCTTTTCTCAGTGACCAGCCGTTTAGTAAAGTACCATGTCTGTGATTGATGTTAATAATTTGACATGGGAGTTATGACGCCTTCTTTTCAGATCCTTGATTTATCAGCAAAAGAATCTTTACGACGTTTTTTTTCTTTGACTCCAGGAGGCTGTGCATTTTCTGAAACTTGTGGCTTGGAGATGCATTCATTGCTTAAAAGCATGGGCTTCGGTGTCATCTGGACGTGGGTTCGAATCCTGCTTCCAGGACTGATGAGCTGTGTGAGCGGGAGCAAGGCTAGAGGCCTGTGGTCTCGTCTAACGTGGACATAAAGCCAGTGGGTGGGACGAGGTGCTGGCACCCGCAGAGTGCGTGCACAAGGCCAGGCACTCCTGGGGCCCAGAGCACGTTAGTCTGAAAGGAAGGGCCCCCGAGGCCAGCAGCAGGGCCACTGCAGTGGGGATGGCGTACGTGCGGGGGTGGGAAAGATTGAAGGACCCGTGTTCCGGGATTACATATGGTGGAGGCAGAGGAAGGGCCACCATCACAGTACACCTCAAATTCGAATGCTTGAGGTGTCCTCGGAGGGGAGAAGGTCTGACAGGTGCTTAGGAACTGCGCATTTTAGGCAAGAACTTTCTAACCAAACGCAGTTTGCATGGGACCTCGGTTCTCAAACTGAGCGCGCTCCGGAGGCTGTTCGGAAACATTTTCCCATTGGAAGTAACGCAAATCGAATGCATCGCTCCAGACCCCCAGAGATCTCTGTACTAACCTGTCTTATATGCAGTCCGTGTCTCATGCACTACCTGGTCTATAAACAAACACTTTAAAAACAGAAAGAACATGAAATGTGAATGAAAATTTAACAAAAAAAAGCAATGAGATGTACAGTAAAAAATGAAAATTTAATAATAAAAATAAGCAGCAACCAAAGCAGAAAAGCACGAAAATATTCCCAGCACAGTTTCCTGACGGCACAGCGGTGAACGGACGCACACGCCTGCGGTCTGTCCTTGGCCATCACACAGGTGTCAGCATGGAAGGCGCCTGGCTGAGGAGCGAGGTGACGGAGACGGAGGCTTGCCCGTAATTCTGAGAGCAGACAGCTGTCCCCTCCTGGGCGGAACAGAAAATGTTTGCCGTCCTCAAGCTGAGGCGCCCACCCCTGTAAGAGCAGAGCACAGACACCAGCTCTGGCCAGCTCGAGGGGCGCACACCCGACCCCTGGTCCTCCAAGTCTGACCTCCCCGAAGGAAGCATCTTTCAGGCACCCGCCTCAGCAGGGCCGTCGGTCGGGAACTGCGGTACATGCTGTTACCTGCTGTCGTAAGGCACGGTCCCGTGAGCTCAGGGAAGCCGGTCCCCACCGTCATGGAACCGAAGGGACTGCACGGTGGCCAAGCAGGTATCTTCAGAGACAGCCTGCTAAGTCTTCTGTTTCCACCACGTTTGCTGAATTCAGGACATTGGATCTGGACTTCGCCGCCGTCCACTCGGCTGGTTCACAGCGAGGTGCAGCCTGGCTCTGTGCTCTGTGGGGGACGGTCACCACTCCCAGGTCCCCGGACACAACAGCACGTGAAGGCACGGTCCGCACCGCAGTCGAACGTGTTGGACTTAGAAAAGCACCCGGAGTTACAGGTGGGGGACGGAGTCGCCCAGGGGGAGTGGTGGCCGGGGAAGGGGTCTGGTTGCAGCTTTGGCTGTTTGCTGGTGGTGGCTTTGGTGTCCACTGCTTCATCGTCCACCTTCGGCAGAAGGTGTCCGGGCCTGCTGTTGCTGGCCGGGACTCTGTGGCCGTCTGGGAATCCTGGTGAGCACTTTGTCAGCCTCATCGGTTTGCCCAGTGTCTTTCTCAGAATCAGAGTAACTAGGCTCCACGGTCCAAGGACACGGGACCCGCTCGGCCGGGTGAGAAGCGCATCGCCACTGGCCTCTGTCGCAGTCCAGCCCGGCCCAGAACCTGCCCAGAGCGCCCCACACCCTGCTGCTGAGCACCCTGCTTTCCCGGAAGGCTCAGCTGCAGAGGGATGCAAGAGGCTACGTTTTAGAAATGAATGTCCCTCTTTCTGCATCAGTTGTACCAGTGAGAACCTACCGAGCCAGTATTCCAACAAAGATGTGTTCGAAGTCAATTGTATGTCGTATCTTTGCAGGTACTGTGTACGATACAAAACGTAACACATGATCATTGCCCTCAAAGAGATGAAAATCAAGTAAGATAAGACATGTAAGCTGTCATTCATATCAGCCTTTGAAGGAAATCTGTGGTTTGGTGACTGACAGGCCATCCAAACAGCCGTGCAGAGGACGAATTGTCAGCAGGACACTGGGCCTGGGCCATGAAGAGTGGCCGGATTCCCACGGTGCAGAAGTCAGAGGGAGTTGTTTTAAGCACGGCAGCAACATGAATTGAAAAGTATGATTTGAATAATCAAGATTAAGAATGCAGCTCAAATCTGGTGAAATGAGGTGGTGTAGGTATAGATGATAAAATCGAAGAAGGAATTGGTGCCAGACGGCAGTGAATTTGAAATGTATTTGTTAAATAGTGGGGAGCTACTGGGAGTCTTTGAGAAGTGATGGGAAACAGTAGTTTAGAAAGATGATGGATGAACAAACAGTGTTGGAGTGGTCAGACTGGATGTATAGGGAGAGTCGTAGTCATTTTGTGTGTTTTGTCTGGGCCCTGTCTAAAAATGATAAATAACTGTCTCACTTAACCCTCGTGATGCTTGGTACCATTGGTGTTTCTATTTTAAAGGTTAAGACATTGAGGTCCAGAGAGCTTAAAGTAACTTGTTCGGGTTAAACCCAAATAACATGTAGAGGCAGGAATTGAACCCAGAGACGTCTGACTCATATACTCTTCCACAGCGCAAGGCTGCCCTTGTATGTGTGGTTACCCTTGTCACAGTGCTACCCCGGAGTATTGTGAGGGACAAGGATTTTCACTATGGCAACCAGGACATGATAAGCATACGATTTAGCTCCGTAACTTTTCAGAACGGCAAAATACTTTCATGCTTTATAAAATTTTAATGTTGTCATTACTAATTTATCTGCTATGCTTTTCCCCCCACCTGCGATGGTAGGAATTCATGAATTTGAATATATTAGTGTACCTTCTACTGTAGATTTTTATTCCACTCGGAAACACCTATTCAGTGATGTGTGTTGTCAGTAATTCTTACTCAGTGACGTCGGGGCCCCTCACGGCTGAGTTCCGCTGGATTGCAACCAAATGACCTGCTGTAACTGTGCACGTCTGCCTTGCTGTAGGCGTGATCCCTTCAACACCACTGGTAATAAATATGTGACATTAAAGACTAATATTAAATGAGTTTAATATGTGTGGTAAGGATTTGAATGTGAAACATGAGACCTTACCAATTATCTTGAATGATTTCATATTCTTTTCTAAGAATATAGTAGACCCAAATACACATATAATTTAGTGGCTGATTTTAGAACTATGAATAAACCAAAGCACTAGTTAAACTGGGCTAATTGTCTGTAAAAGTTTGAAACCACAATATTGATTTGTGGAGAAACCCAGTAAACACATGTCCTTATTGGACACCTACCTGTGTTTTTTGTTTATTCCAAATTCTTAATCAGCCAGTCATTATTTTATCAGGAAAAGAGCATTTCAAATGTGAATTCTTCCAGAAGTAATTTAAAGATGTTTAAACATTTTATGACGTGTGAAATCACATGGATTCGCCTCAGGCAGGTGTTTCACTGGTCCTGAATAAACAATACTCAGATAGTATTTTATAAGGGTTTTTATTAATATAAAGTTTTACTTCTCTGCTTGAATTGTAATTCGTACTCTGAATCTAGCGGCGGTTACATCCCAGTTGAACGGGATGCGTGAGGAGCCACGGGGACAGGGATGAGCAGTGGTGATGGGGATGCGCCTGGGGGCGGGGATGCGCCTGGGGAGGGGGATGCGCCTGTGGGCGGGGATGCGCCTGGGGATGGGGATGTGCCTGGGGATGGGGATGGGGATGTGCCTGGGGGCGGGGATGCGCCTGGGGATGGGGATGTGCCTGGGGATGGGGATGCGCCTGGGGATGGGGATGTGCCTGGGGGCGGGGATGCGCCTGGGGATGGGGATGTGCCTGGGGATGGGGATGTGCCTGGGGGCTGGGATGCGCCTGGGGATGGGGATGTGCCTGGGGGCGGGGATGCGCCTGGGGATGGGGATGGGGATGCGCCTGGGGGCGGGGATGCACCAGCAGGGATGGGGATGTGCCTGGGGGCGGGGATGCGCCTGGGGGTGGGGATGCGCCTGGGGAGGGGGATGCGCCTGGGGGCGGGGATGCGCCTGGGGATGGAGATGCACCTGGAGACAGGGATGCGCCCCCGTAGGAAGCCAGGCCTGCAGGTGCTCGGTGACAGGCCGGGGCAGTGAGCTCCCTCTGTGCTTCCCGGCGCCCTGGCACTCATTCTGCTGTTTTCTCAACAGTGTTGTTTCTTGATTCCTGTTCAGAAAGTGACTTTTCACCGTTTCTGTCCAGTCCAGTCCACTTTTATCTTTCTTCAAGATGGTTATCTCTACAGATCCAGACAGGCAAAAGGTCACAAAGAGTCAGTCTCTCTTCTTTGTATGGTTACACTTTTTCCCATAAACTCTCCCAACAAGCAAAAACTAGAGGTCACCACCCGACCTCTGAGTCAGCGCCAGGTTGTTCTCTGACAGCTGCTCCTGACCTAATAACCAGCTCCTGAGGGCTCATGGCTTCCCCAGGGAGTGGATTTTCAAGGTTCACATGTCATGTTTTTGTCTGATGTTTACATGTAAATGTAGTTTTCCCTCTCTCCTGATTAGGCTGCTCTGTACATGCGCAGGAGAGAAATCACAGACTGCGTCTTCTCCGTAGCACAGAGACTTCCCGATGGCCCTGGCGGGAGGGGGCCTGGGACAGACCCATCCTGTGTGTGATAGAACCTCCAGCTGAGCTGATCCACAAGACAACCTCCTAGTGTCCACATTCTTTCAGCAGAAATGGCCACATTTCATGGAGGTGCGTTTGGCCATTGTTGCTGCATAACAAAGCATGCAAACTTAGTGGCATGAAACAACCATTATTATGCTCATGGGTCTTGTGGATCAAGAATTTGGAAAAGACACAGTGAAGATGACTTGTCTCTGCTCCATGGTGACTGCAACTTCAGCTGGAACACTTACGGCTGGTGGTGACTCAGTGACTGGGCCCCGGAATCATCCAAAGCCTCATCCCAGGACTGGCAGTTGATGTGGCCAGACAGGTGGACCATCCGTCGAGGCTGTCACCTGGAACATGTCCGTGTGTCCTCTCCACGTGGAGGCTTGGGCTTCCTCACAGCGTGGAGACCGTCTGCAAGAGAGCAAGGCCAAGTACGTGCCTTTTTGTGATTAGCCTGGAAGCTGCATAGTCACCTTTGCTTTATTCTGCCGGTCAGCGTAGTCACAAGGGTCTGCCCAGGTTCAGGGGAAGGGGACATTGACTCACCCTTTGATGGGAAGAGGTTCGGGGACTTTACAGATATATTTCATAACAGCAACAAGGTATCTGAAGCATCTGATGATTCCGGGTTTCTGCCATTCTTGCTGGCCCTTGACTGATTCCTTGGACGGAATGTTCCAACCGAAGTCAGTTGTAGCAAAACCACAAGTGAGGTTTTGCCCCCAGGTGTGAAGAGAGCGCCGTGGTGACACTCCAAGGTACACTGCGTCGCGCTCGTTCTTCAGTTGTGATTCTGTCAACAGCGACAGGCGTGTTCTGCACACACTTACCTTGGGGAAGTCCCGTGCCCTGTGCAAAGCAGCCTAAGCCCACCACTGCTCCTTGCCCAGGGTTAGAACACAAAGACGTCCCTGTCCAAATCTAAAACAAAACCAGCCGTCTCCAAGATTTAGGCTGGAGCAGAGTCTCCAAGTGAGACCAAATGGTTCTCACTTTTACCCCGAACCCTGTTCTTCAGAGATGAGAACTCTGAGGTCTCTTATTTTACTCACAGCTATTTTTTAACTGTTACCCTGAAACCTTAGGGGTGGAGTTAGAGTTTCTGGTGCTGTTTTATTAGGGAATTGAAGGTGCGGTTTCTTTGTAGCAGTGGTTCCGAAGCAGCGGCAGCGTCACCCTCCCGGGGTCAGCCGGCGACGTCGCAGGTGTTTCCGATGATCACAGCCGTAGGTGGTGCTAGCAGCTCCCAGTAGACAGGGGCCAGGGGCGCCCTGAAACCTTCTGAGATGCACAGGAGGCCTACCATCCCCCCAGAATTTTATAGCCCACAATGTCTGTATGGCCACTGTTGGAAACCGCTGCCCACGGAGATTTTATAGCCCTGCGCAACGGGGAAACGGGCTCAGGGAGCTGGGTGGTGGAGCCGCATCCTGTGCACCAGACAGGCTGCAGATTTGATTCTCAGCCCGGGCACATTCCTAGGCTGTGGGTGTGATCCCTGGGTCTGGGGCGATGTTTCTTTCTGTCGCGCTGATGTCTCTCTCTCTCTCTCTCAAATCGATAAAAATGTCCTCAGGTGAGGAGATACATCAGGAGAGAGAGGGATGGATGGGGAAATGGGCCCAGAGAAGTAAAACGACTTGCTCGGGGCTTCACAGTAAGTGGTGAAGCCAGAATCCAGACACCTGTCTTGAGATCCTGAGTCTCATGTTCTTATTTCCTTTTGGGCCTTCGGCCAGCCCTGCCACCTGCCGAGAGAGCACTGACGTGGTGACAAAGTGTTTCTGCTCATTTTCCTGATGTCCTGGGCAATGTGAAGTGAACCACACTATGGTGATCAGCATGAGTCACCGTGAGGACGCCGAGTGTCCTACCCTTAGGAGACAGGGCTGCTCACACTCCGACAGTGAGATTGTGGGTTGGGTGTGGGTGGAAATTAGGCTCTAACTTCCCAGATTAAGACTTATGAATAACACCTGAAAACCTGGAGCGTGTGTGTGTGTGTGTGTGTGTGTGTGTGTGTGTGGTAGGAGGGCATGGAGATCTTATCTTATTATGACAAGCAAACAGCTAATTGCTTGTAATTTTGGAGATAATTGTGTTCTCATCTGGCAGACACACTGAACAGGAAATTAATGTAAACCTCAGAAAGTTTGGATCCTCTGCAGATTGTCAGGAGAGAAACCCTCGCTGTCCCTTCGAGAACCATCGCTCCAGCAGGCTGACCCGTGCAGCGTCGGCCGGGCCCCCTCGTGCCGGCCCTGCGCTCGCGGGGGCTGGAGAGAGACAGCGCCGAGGGGCTGGCAGGGCGGGCCCAGCAGAGGGGACCCCGCTCCCTGTCGGCACCCGGTTGATGCCACCCGCGCAGACTGCCGGGCTTGGAGTCGTCCTTTCCGGTAGACCCAGTCGTCACTGGCATTGCGAGTCAGTGCAGGCGCTTCATCCTGCCTCGGACAAGCGGGTCCCCTAGTGATAGATGACAGATAAAATGTCAGGCAAATGTTATCCCCCCTGAAATCCTCGGCTGGCTCTGCTCAGTCCCTTTTGCTTCCCAGTTTGAGGCAGTGTCTTCATTTCCAAGCGGGAGGACAAACACACTCCAGATTGTTCACTGAGAGGCAGTGTCTTCCGCTGCTGTCCCCCCGTCTGGGCTGAGTTCACCCGGGAAACCCTTCCGGGGTGAGCAGCAGAAGGGCCTGCCCTGCCTTCCCAGCTCAGGCAGCCACACAGACACTGTCTCAACTGTTCTGGGAAGAATGAAGCATTCATAAGCCATTCCATTTTTAAGAAAAAAATTTCCTGTGACATTTTAATCCCCTTTTGTGCTGGAGCATTTTTAGAGTTTTCTCCTGCCAGTCATCTTGAATATTCAGTATCTTTCGCTTTTAGCTGAATTGCATATTATGAGCCATGACCCACAAGAAAAAAACCATGTCTCTGTTATTGAATGACAGTCTCGTTCTTTGGGTTATTCTGGGTTGTGGGTCAGCATACAAATGCTGACTTCGGGAAGTCCAAAGACATTCTCAAGTTGAAGCTCATGTCAGAAAAACAAAAATGAGCTATGAGATGACAGTGACCACCTGTGATCTCAAATTTGGTTTTCGTCTCTGTGAAATATTGTCTTTAAATAATATGACTGGTGCCATAGAATTTTTCTAAATATGGGGTCTGGCTTATTTCTGAGATCTCGTCTGCTAGTGGGGTTTTTGTACACAGTCTGTATCTAAATCCGGGTTTCTCAGACTCAGCACTGTTGGCATCAGGGGGCCAGATGATTCTTTTTGTCCTGTGCATTGTAAGACGTTGAGCAGCATCTGTGGTTCTGTTCTCCAGATGGCAGACATGTCCTCCCCCAAGTCAATAACCAAAAGTGTCTTCACACATTGCCACGTGTTCCTGAAGGAGCAAAGTCACCCTTGGTTGAGAACCATTGATCTAGATGAAAGAATACGTGTATAAATATGAATTCCTTCTTTTTACAAATATCTCTTGAGTCCCGCTCTGTGCCAGAATCTTCCTTGGAGACTGGAAGTAGAGCGGTAAAGAGATCAGTGTCACTGCCCTACCAGGACTTGTCAGGCCAACAGACTGAACTTCATCGCGTCAGGAATGTTCCCTCATCAGAACGGGAAAGATTCAGCCGGGGAGGGGCCAGAAAAGGACGCTTTAACTCTGTTTCAGGTTAGGAGACCGCTTTGAATCTTTTGACTCTCTGTTTGATCAGGAAGTACCTACATTTTCAGGGGGGAAAGTCTTGTTTACCAAGGTACTATAGAGTGTCTGAAAACTAAAACGGGGGGTTATTTTATACACATATTGATCAGGTAAATTTAGGTGATCAAAGGTAGATAGGAAGTGCCCTTGAATCAAGGTGTTAACGACAGACAAAATGTACACACGACAGCATCCGGATGTTTCCATGGGCATCGGCGGAGTCGGGGCCGGGTGCCCGGCCGGGTGCCCGGGCTGGGTCCCAGGAGGTGTCTGCCCTGCTCTGGAGAACGTTTTCAGCCTCAGCTTAGACAAAGGTGGGTGTTCACACTGCTCCGGGCCTGCGGCTCGTAACTGCCCATGAAGTGCGGCGGACGGAGCTGGCGTAAGGCCGTCCGGCTGTGGGCAGCCCTCCTGGCAGCGGTCGCCCGATAGTTACCCCGTGAGGCAGCTGCCAGCACTCCAGCTTAAAATCTTCCCTTTTTAAAAAAACAAACATATTTTTATGGTCGACACTATTACAGATGGCCCCCATTTCCCCCTTTGCCCTCTCCACCAGCTCCCCCCAGGCCCCCTCCACCAGCCCCCCTCCACCTGCCCCCCCCAGGCCCCCTCCGCACTGCTGTCGGGTCCGTGGGCCGAGCCTATATGCACATGTGCTCTTCGGTCCGTTCCTTCCCACCCCACCCCCTCTCCTCTTTCATTGCAGCAAATGTGAAATCTGCTATGATAAGGGTAGTCTTGATTGTATGCAAATGTATATTCAAAATCAGGTACGTGTTTTAACAATGTGGGAAGCAGTGTGATATAATCATTGAAACACCGGCTGGGGGTTAGAAAGACCTGGAATAAAACCCAGGGCCCCCAGGAGGAGCTGCTTGACCTTGGACAAGGGTTGTATTTATGGCAATTATGATGCCCCTACCTCAGAAGATTAGCTGTTCAGAAACTGCCTCACCCTGCTTGGCAGGCGGGGGCAACGCGTCACTGGGCAGCCTCACGTGGGCCCGTGGCCCCGTGGCTGAAACCTGAGGGTAAGAGCGAAACCGGGAGATTATCACAGGTCTGCAGAGCAGCTGTGTTACTTAAAACCAGAACTCAGAAGTGGTTGATTTTGCGTCCAGTGCTAAGGAGCAGTGAGGGTCCCTCAGCAGAGTGAAGCCGGCGGCGTTTGCCCTTGACCGCAGCGCTGCTGACCGGGGGCAGCAAGGCCATCGGGCTTCGGGAAGGTGCATAGGCAGAGGGGTCAGTCCTGCAGGTCCACCTTCCGTTAGGGCATCAGCAATGGTCTTGAAGCTCCAACAAAGTGGTGTCACCTTCTGGTGACCTCTTGGGCCTGACTCAGCCATAAACAGAGAGGCCTCTGCCCTTGACCCCTGAGACTCAATACAAAGTGTGCCCAGACCACTTGCAGTGCTCTGCTTGGCCGACAGCTCTCTGGATGTGGTCAGGAGAGCACCACAGGGACAGGAAGCATCCTCTGCCGAGGTCCAGATGACGTTGTCATGGGGACCAACAGCAGAGCAGGCAGGTGTGACATTTAAACATGGAGACATGGCCCTGGCCGCTGTGTTCAGTGTTAGAGTGCCGGCTTGTGCACTGAAGGGTCGAGGGTTCGATTCCCCGTCAAGGGCATGTACCTGGTGGCAGGTTTAGTCCTCACCCCAGTTGCGGTCATGTGGGAGGCAACAGAGAGATGCGTCTCTCACATCAGTGTTTCTCTCTCCCCCCCTTCCTCCCTTCCTCTCTCCCTCCCTTCCTCCCTCCCACTCTCTTTAAAAATCAATGGAAAAATATATCCTCGGGTGAGAATTAACAAAATAAATAAATTAAAAGAGGAGAGACATTGATGAGAGGCCTATTTTGAAGAGGTCCTTTCTTTGTGAATATTATCATCTGAATATTCTCCTTATGAATGTTTCTCTATTAGCTTTTAATTTCTACCAAAAATCTCAGAGAGAGAGGCTATTGTCAGTCCCTGTGAAAATGAGGACAATATAAATAGTACCCAGTTTGTTCTTCAGAAGATAATTGTTTTCATCCGTTCCTCTCATTTGTCCATTCAACATGTACTAAGCACATGCTATAAGCTGGGTAAGATGAGACAAGGGTGCTGAGCCCCAGGAGCGTCCACTTGGTTGGGGGGAAAGGGGGTACCGGGCGGGACAGAAGTGCACGGGGTGCCGGGTGAGTGCAGGGTGCTGAGGGAGGGCTTCCGAGATCAGGGGCTATTTCCGCCGACTTCTGAGGCAGACACACAAGCAAAGATAGAAAAGAAAGGTGTTTATAGGAGAAAGATCTTTGATGCTGCCGCCTAGCGGTGTGTGAACACCTGATCTGTTCTCGGAACAAGAAATTCGGGAGAAACCTTGTTTCTTTTATGGAAGCAGAGACCGGGGTAGTGACTTCACCGTGGTTTCGTAATAACCACACACATGGACATCCCAGTTGCTGGAGCCCTTTTCAAGGTTAGTCTGACTGTAAAAGGTCTCGATTTGGTTCTTGGGTAGAAAAGCTACACATACCTTTGAAATGAAAAGTTTTGTTTGAAAACTGCAAGAGTGACTCTCAGAAATACCCTGTACGTTGCATTTAGAAACGATCTGAAATGTTTTATATCCACCCGTGCCTGCCAGCCGGAGGGCTGGAGCAATGCCTACTTTAAAAGGCTTCCTGGGCACCCCATGCCCTTGTTTCCCTGCCAGTCTCCAGGACGGAGTTTCTCGGTCTGCTGTGATCACGTGTTCTTGCACTGTTGGTCTTCACAGCCATGAAACGATTTCTAAGTCAACTGAAATCCAGTTGAAACTTGCTGCCTTCGGTGTTTCCTCAAGGGAACACACAGAACAACTGTTCTAGCACAGTTTTTACTTTTTCTGTTTTAGGAAGATGGTAATGAAAACATTTACTCCAGTGGCACTTGGGGGAGGGAGTGTTGCTTTAATTGTATCAGGTAAAGGATGAACCCAGTTCTCCTTGGCAACCGGAACCGTTGATGCTGGAGCCCGAGGAAGAGGCTTTGAGTCAATTCTGTCGCTGGAAGGAGGTTAGCGGACCAGGGACTCTCACTCAGCAGCGTAACCCACGAAGCTGATAAAGGGGAGCTGTCCATTTCAAACGAATCAGCCTTATCACATGCATATAAAACAAAATTACCAAATGAAGCAGCTGGAAGATTATAGTAAGTTTTAATTATCTTTTAATAGCCAGCAGGTTCTTGCCAACACTGATAATCTGTCAGCTGTTCCAAGCCATGAGTCTCCATGTCTGAGACTCAGCTGTTGCCAACTGGAAAATGCATTCACCGTGATGATCTTTTCTTGTTAGATGCAGATTCCCAGAAGTGTCTGAACTGCAATGAGGCCTCACTGGGCTTCGGGGGGCTGTTGTGTGGGGCTGAGAAGGCGGACAGAACCCGATAACCAGCACCCCTCCTCCTTGTTCGCGATCGATGACTCCATTAGAGTATAGTGATCTCAGTCCATAAATATAGGGGAAGATTAGTTCTGGTGCTCATGGATTACATTTCTATAAGTTGCCTGCAAATCGTTTTTAGTGGAATTTACATTTTTTTCCAAATCCGCCTGCCCCTCTCCCTCGCTAGGTGGACGGGCCGGGCGCCCGGGGCTCTAAGGCGGCCGCCGCGGTCTGGGGCACAGCACTCTCCTTGGTGCTTGTCTAGCGCACCTGGCACCTGGCACCTGGCACCTGGCACCCGCACCTGCACCCGGTCCGCGCGGCTGGAGGAGGGGCGGCTTCTGAGTTTACAGACTCGGCCCATTTACCAGAATTCTTCTTGCCTTGAGCACGTCAGCACTGATTCCCGGCTGCTCACGAGTGGCTGGCGGATGTGTTTGCAACTCTGCCAGCCCTGCCCCGCCGTCCCCGAGATTTCGTTTCCATTCACGACGCGTGTTACCAGCTTGAAGGGGCGCTCAGGTCTGCCCGCGCAGTCAGCCCCACGTTCCGGATCGCCGGAATGCACGTGCTGTCGGATGATCACGGTCATTTCCGATCAACAAGCTTCATAACTGAATGTCAGCTTCCTGCCGGAATCTTTCTGTATTTTGGGCAGAGTTTCATCTGTTCTTCCTGATGAGAAAATTAGTCATTTTCAAAATACCTTTGACCTTCAGGCTTATAGTCTCTAAGCATTATCATTTTGTTTCTTCAAAATATCTTTAGGATAGTTTGAATTATTTTTTATTTTCGCTGCAAACATTGCAAATATTCAAATACAGACACTGCTCTATGTTTTCAAATTAAATTTTAATATGTAAGCAGATTGTACTTTGTTGAGGTCGTCACGGGCACTTTGTTGAGGTCGTCACGGGCACTCAGCACTGACAGGTGGGTTGGTCAGCAGTGATCATCACGTTGGTTCTGCCCTCACGCTGGTGAGTGTGCTCGTCACGTTCAGACTAAATTCGGAACGGGTTTTGCAATCACGTGAGCTGATTCTGGCCTGATAAATACAGAAGTAATAACAGCTCAAAGTTCAAAAGTCATTCAAAGTTCTAGTAAGAAAAGACCTGTGGTTCATATGGAAACAAAAGTAGAAGTTTTTAAACACTTGAAAGGAGAGGAAATGAGTTGCATGTGGGCTTGGAATGGCTAGTTTGACAGGCTTTGAACTGTTTCAGTCCTGATGGGTTTGGGAGGAATGTGAGTAAACCACGTGGGAGGTGGAGAGGCCGCCCGGGACTGGCCAGGCCTGCGAGTTGACCGCGTGGAAACCCTGCGGACCGGGGGCTGGGGAGCGGGGCGGGCCAGGCCCGCAGGAGCTGTTCAGGAGGTTGAGCAAGCGGAGGTGCGGTTGATGAAATACATCAGCGCCCCGGGGGGGTTCGAAGGCCCCACTGCTCCTCAGCTGTGCACATCGGGGTGCTCACAGCTGGGCTGGCAACAGGCCCGAGGCGCGCCCAGGACTTGGCATGCCATGGAACCAAGTTTGAACATTTTTCTGAAAATTAGTCCTAGTTTTGTTGATGAATATATGCACAGCTCCTTTAGTAATTCACAATTTGAAAGTGATCAGATGAAACCGATCAAACTTATATGTCTATATTTCTATTTTGTTTACATAAAAATTGACCTGAATCCAGGCACTCTTTCCTTTGGTGATTGTGAAGGTCGCAGATCACCACAGACCACCGCGTGAGTGCCGTCTGGGGCAGCGTAGCAGAAGGGCCACTATCACTGCTTTCTTTGCAACTCAGGATGGGTAGAACCAAGAACCCGGTCTCTTCTCTCCTTAGTTCCAAGTGAGCATTCGTTTATCGACCGTGAACCCGTCCCTCCCTCCCCTGGCAGACGTGTGCGAGGGTGAGGGTGGACACCTCCCGTATACAGCCTTCTCCTACTGGTGGTGAAGAGGCCCTGGGCTCGTCTGGCTCAGTCTGATCGCTGTGTCTCCGGTGGCCTCAGAAGACATGGCCTTTGTGACAAGACGAAAGGATTTGTCTCAGTGACATGAGTTGTGGGCAAGGTTCAGTAAACGGTGATCACTTCCGTCCCCTCCACCTTCTCGTACAGACTTGGGGAGTGTGGGCAGCAGGTGTGGTTGACGGCCAAGGAGGAAGGAATTTTGCCCCAGTTGTGAGTGATTCTCTGTAGAGATTGGGACACTTGATAAACCTCCATCCTTAGCTTGGATAATAATGTGAGAGTATAGCTCACTATCCTAAATATAAGGACTTCTCTGTCCCTTATCATAAGCCAAGAACAGTTACGATACTTGGATCTTTCTGGATATGAATCCTACACACTTCAGTTCATAGATCTCAGTGTGGTTTTCAAGGCCACTGTGTCCGCAGCGCACTTTCAAACACCGAATACAGGCGACACCAAGGAAGGGGTTGAGAAGCCCGCGATGACGCTAAACAAATCAGCCAATGACAGCACAGCACAGGGAGAGCTTACAGTCCCCAGAGAGCAGCCACAGGGTCACACTCGCTCCTCTCTTCAGCACCCTCAGAGCCTGCTGTCCTGGGGTCCCGACCTGCAGCCCGGTCCTGTGTCTGGCATGTCAGGTCTGCACGTCATCCGCTTTGCAGCTGGCCTGATGTCGTGCTGTGCATCTGACCTGTCGCTTTGTGGCCGCTCTTCTCAGCCTAGTGTCCACCTGCCAGGGACCAGCAGGCTGCTCTGCTGGGCCCAGGGTTTCCTGGGACACTGGGCTTTCGATGCTAAAACTGGAAAGTCCCAGCCATACCAGGCCGGTCGGTCACCCTACCTGCAACATTCATCATCTCCCTAGTACACTTATTTAATTGCAGCACTGATACATTTCAAAAATCGATCACTGATTGGCAGTCCACCTGGAGAGGCTGTGCAGTTCCCAAGTACTGTGGGGGACCTTTCGAAAAGTGCCCCTTTCTCTCTTCATTGCTCAGCAGTCTGATTTCCATGGGAGGGAGGGTTTCAGTTTGACCTCTTTTAGTCTAGTTGAAATCCAAGCAGCATCTTTAGATTCTTACTTTGTGGAAGACTAATTCCAGGTTTGGCTTACAAATCAGAGTTAGACCTGACATCAGTCTAATTCACCTGCCCTGTTGGGGGATCACAGTGGGCACAGGAAGCACGGAAGGTGGAGCGTCAGCAGAACCGGCGAGAAGGCCGCCCTGCCCTCCTGGCATCCCCTCCCCCGACCCCGTGCGTGCGGCCGCAGTAAGTGCCGGCGTGTGGGTGTGGCGCTCCTCCCCACTGTGTTCAGCCTGTGTTCTGCGTGTTCACTGGAATAACTTCTGTTTTTCCTGGATGAAACGTCTAGGCTTAGTTAGCTAACACAGCTGGAAAGTGACCAGCAGTGTTTACGCTGTCCCGTGGCTTAAACTATGTTTTTAATGGTTGTTGTGTTAGGATCTATTCTTAACTGCAGGAACTGGGAAGCGGAATAGAGCACCTATGTTTCTCCCAGGGCCTCAGAAGTCTTTCGGGAAACCCAGGGTGCCCCCGGGCATCTCCCTGAGCCCGCAAAAGCCATTCTTTCTGCAGGACTGTGGCCACACGGTGGCAGAAAACAGAGGCAGGGCCCTGGCGGTATACACGCAGGACTTTTTGTTCTGTTTTTGGACATAGTGTAGGACATTGTGATCTAGATGTCATGGAAAAATTGCCTGCGAGTGACCTTTGACTGTGTCCCTAAGTGAAGTGAGAATGTGGAGGACAGGAGCCAGATGATGTTGCCAGTGGGCGGCACAGGTGGGTGGGGCGCCGGCCTTCCCCTCGTGGGGCAGCCCTCTGGTGCGCTCTCGCAAAGGAAACACGCTTCAGTCCTCTGCCGCCCGGACCGGCCCACGCGGGCCGGGCTCCCGCGCCTCTCGGGGAGTCCAGCTCACCTGGAAAAGGACTTTCACATGAACATCTCGCTCAATTGTTTGATGTGGGAAATGTTATAAAAATGTCTAAACAATGTTCTTCTGGATGAGATCTTCAGTTGGTTAGTGCATTTTAAAATATGCAGAAGGGAGATAACTAAATACAGCCAGCTGTCGGGTGAAAACTTTCTCAGTCACTCGGGGTGGTTGAGAACACGGTGAGGGTGGTCGGGCACCCCGTCGGCGTCCCCAATGGGGTGTCTGGCGTCAGTCACCCCAGCCAGCCTCAGCCAGGCTCTCGGTCCCGGGGCACAATGCGCGGGGCACAGGCTGTGGAAGGGAGACAGGATTAAAAGCAGGGATTCCAAATAAAGGGAGCGTCTGAGACATAACAGCGACTCCAGATCTTGGATACATTATATATTTAACCAGAATAAATTGAATTAGAAGATGATGATGTTTCCTTTTCTTAGTATAGAGGGCCACTTGTTGTGGAGGGAGTGGTAAACACAGGAATGATAGGAATACCTGTTGGATAGGTGATTCTTGTGTCTGTGGGCTTTCCAGACGAATGGAACTCAGCGCTTTGCTTTTTGGGGGCTTTCTCAGAAATCTGCAGAGGTCGAATTTTGCTAGTTTGTCTATTTTGAAAAGGAAGGACACTTACTTTTGAAACTGTGTTTGGGATGAGATGTTACTTGTTTCATTTAAGTAGCAGCATCCCTTGACAAGCTAAACAGGCTTGCGGAAAACAGGCTTTCAAAATTCCCGGAACATTACATGTGTTTCATTGTAGCTTACAGTCAGGGGAAGAAGTAGCTCAACATAAAGGTATGCCTGGACTTCCCCCACACAGCCAATCACACCTTTTGATGGAAAAAGAAACTGTGGAAGTAAACACGTGTCTGCTTACTAAGAGTCTGCGCGCCTACTGCATGCTGCTAACATAATGATTGATGTCTTCTGCAGCTCCTCTTTGAAGATACAAAAATAAATGACACAGAGGCCAAAACCTCTGCCAATTAGTGGTTATTCAGGCTTTATCACTGTCCCGAATGCTCAGGGTTTTCTCATGACGACCACAGCTGGGTGCATGACTCACCGTCACCTGGTACACTGTTTGAACAGCACTTCCATGTCAGTGATGGGGCTCACTGGGCAGAGGCCATGCAGGGAGAACAGGGCAGGTCCTCCAGGGCCTGAGAGGCTCCGAGCCGCTCGGTCCTGTCATCTGGCAGCACTATAGTGAGGCCAGGGACCCCTGCAGCCTGCCAGCCTGCAGGGATCCGACCTCCTGAACACTGGACATCTGCCCATACGCCATCTCCTTCCATTCTCAGGTCAATCCCGTAAGGTCGATGTGATGATACTTTACAAATAAAAATAGGAGGCTCAGAGACGTTAAAGAACTTGTAACTTAGCACCTTAGATTCCAGACGCTGCCCCCTGCTGTCTCTCCTCCCTCTGTCCGTGATGGCATCCTTCCCTGCCCTCCCCTCCCCTCTTTTCCCAGGCCTTTCCCCATTCCCTCCTACCTTCTGTTCATTCATGTGTTCAAAACAGTCCGGCTGGTGTGGCTCAGTGGTTGAGCATCGACCCTGCACCAAGAGGTCGCTGGTTCAATTCCCGGTCAGGGCACATGCCCAGGTTGTGGGCCCATCCCCAGTGGGGGGCGTGCAGGAGGCGGCCAATCGATGTTTTTCTCTCTCATCGATGTTTCTATCTCTCTCTCCCTCTCCCTTCCTCTCTTACTAAAATCAATAAAGGGGAAAAAAAATGAAAAGAACACCATGTTGAGCTCCTACACCATGGCAGACCGGCATTCAGCAGTGAATGAGACGCGGGCTTGTGCTCACGCAGCTGGTTCTGTAGCAACGAGAACAGCAGTGTCTTCAAGTGGAGACCAAGGGGCGGGAGCAAGGACACACACATGGAGAAGGGGTGCCAGCTGCCTGGGGAGGGTGACTGGTGTATTAGTTGGCAGACTAAGAACTGTGATTTCAACAGGATAGAATAATGGACCAACACCACTGGTTGCAATGAAGCAGGAATACCGAAAGCTTTTCATTTAGGTTATCATTATATAAACAGAATCAGAGAGACATGGCTTGTAGGGTGCCGGGTGATACTTGAAACCTCAGCAGTCTGGAGAAATGGAGGCGATCTCAGGCTCTGTCTGAACCTCCATGGATTCCCAAAAAAGTGCGGGTAACTGCATGTTAGTTCTTAGCCCTCTGGGGCTTTTCTGTTGTGAGGGTGGCGTTGACTATGAGGGGGCATCGGGAGCTTCTGGTTTGAATGATGCGGACGGTCGGCATCGCAGAGTGGCAGATTTCCCTTCAGTGCCTGGGCGTGTCTGGTGCCCAGGAGGTTCAGGATACAATCTCCAGAACATTTTTTTCCACTATTTATTTCAGTCTGACTGAGGAGACAAAATGGGCGTGTGCGGCGTTACTGTAAAATAATAAAATGACAGATGATTGGTTTATGGTGGCATTGGGAAGACACGGAGAGAGACAGCCCGGCACGGAATGAAACCAGATTCGAATAGCAGCTCCGCCTCTGCAGGCAGTGTGAGGACGACGGTGTGCCCAGCCCCCCGAGCTGTGCCTTCCCGTCGCGTCGGTGCGACCATACCTGCAGCGAGGCACTGTGTGGCAGGTGTCTCGCCAAAGCAGCCGGTGCATCGCAGGTGGCCAAGGAAACCGAGAAAACAGACCATGGGAAGAAAACGGGGCATGTCCAGGACTGCTGTCTGAGATTCATCCTCAGAAAAATATGGTCACGGATGGACTTGGTTTTTAAGAAACCCGTTACAGACAGAAAAACAAAGGACAAAATGAAAGTGTGAGATCGGGAGTTTGTGTAGATGTGTTGTATTTTCTTAGTCGATGTGCTGTCCATCAGCAGTGACTTTCGCTGCGACTGAAGTTTGACCGCGGCAGGTGGCCCGCGGTGATCTCCGGGCGTGGTCGGTTTGCTGGTCCGAAACCCTCCCAGAATTTGGGGAATGGTGCTGTCTAGTAATCAACTTGTTTTTCTCCTTCAGTTTATAGAACCAGCAGGCCTTCCGTGCCGCCGAGGGTGTCAGATGGTTTTCACCGGAAGGTACACGGAGCCGGTTTCCCAGTGACGGCCCCCAAAGATGTAGGGCTCACTTCTGCTTGATTCGCAGTTTGTAGAGGGGGTGAGGTTTTGTTTTGTGTTCTTGTCTTTCTCAGAAACGACCGCCCATTTATTAGTGTAGAGAAACTTCTTTAAAATTTGCTATTTTAAAGAGAACAAGTTGATATGTCCAACTTGCCACCCTAAAGTCTAAGACCAAGGAGCTTCAAGCTCATTTGATTAATGCAACTAATTTAACGTGTTACGTGGTTCAGGGGTTTGGGCTCGTAAGGCAGAGGGTGTTGGTGAGAAAGAAAGGAAATGACTGGCCACATGGACGAAGAAGAAAGAGCAGACTGCGGGGCAAAGAGTGGTCGAAACTGGGAAGGAATGCAGAGGAGAGGAAGGTGTAGGGAGGGGAGGGGAGGGCGGAAAAATAAACAAGAGGCAGAAAAATAAGGAAAGGAACAGAGAAGTGGACGGCGTCCATGTGGACAAGGCTGACTGCCTCCTGCCAGGCCCTCCCTGGCCCCAGTTCGAGTCTTGACCCCAGCGGCAGGTAAGCCTCCATCTGACCTACAGACTGACGTCGGGGGTTCCTTGTGTGAAGGCTGGTGCCCGATCCCTAACACGGTCGCACACACCGGAATCGCCATGCGCGTCCAGGGTTAAGTGTCACCTACAATTTTCTTTGTCATTAAAAACCTGCTGTTAGATTCTCTTCTTCCTTTTTTATCTTCTTCCTGATGAAGCCCAACTCATTCAAACTCAGGATCACAGTAGAAATCTTACGGTTAAAATGTTATATGTGTAGCTATTCAAAATAATTTTTTTTTTCTTTTTGGCTTAGTTGGATCTTGAATCGCAGTGATGTAAAGACCCCTCAGAGGATAATGTCAATTGCCTGAGTGAAAGGTTTTTTGTCCTTGTGGCCCCCACCCTTGCTGGCACATTAGAATCGCTTGGGGAGCCACTAAAATCTAGGGTGTCTGGGCTGGCTGAGGTGCAGTTGCCTATCATTACAGCACCTGGGATGAGGCTGTGTGCCTGCTGGGACCACGCCCCCAGGCGAAGACAGCAGAGTGTGAATCAGGCCTCTAGCACTGACCAGCAGAGGGATGTGTATATGTGTGTGTGTGTGTGTGTGTATATGTGTATGTATATATAGTCTCATGGTTTTGTAACTTGCGTATATATAGTAAAACCTTGGGGTTTCTTGAAAAGTGTAATAAGAAGATTAGCTCCAACAATGGGAAGGTGCTGATCTGGTGGCACCACCGTCATGGAAACGGTGTCGGAGGGACTTTCCTTTGACTCTGTCCCTGCCTGTCCACCACCTGAGCCCAGCCCTCGTCACGTCGTCACCCACCGCCTACGAACTCGGCTCTGCCTCCTCACAGGAGCTCCCTTCCCGCTAATTCTCAGTCTCCCGGTGCCTGGCTCCAGCCAAAGTCAGCTGCAGTGCACTCTCTCTGCTGGGCGTCTTTCCAGCCTGCCCTTTCACCTGGCTCGATGTGTGACCTCCTCAACCACACCCCATCATTCCACTATTGTCTGTTGTAACTGTGCATCCTGTGCCCCTCCTTCCATGAAGCAGTTTTAATTCTCGTGCCCACAGACACAGTCCTTCTGGTCTTTGAAATCCTACTGCACATGGTCTGTCTGCCTTTCCTCTCTCTCCTCATCCGTTTTTGTTTTCTGGTCATGAATATTTTTATCTGAGTTGTCTAGTAAGCGGAGTGAAGGTCGAGCATATCTTACATATTTTTGGATGCTCTCTTGTGCCTACCTAGCCTGTTATTTTGCACAAGTATTTATTCAATAGAAATTAACAAAACATAAAAAAGGGTGTTGATTTAGGTATAAAACCAGTCGAGCCATGAAACTGAAACGTAGACAGGTGTGTTTGTTAAAATAAGTTGGTGGTTTAGGAAATGCCTTTCTGCTCCCCGACATGCAGACTCAGGCCCAGATGCAGCGAGGAAGCTGGATGTGGCTGCACCCTGTGCCGATGCCCAGCCTGAGTGCGGGCGTCTGTGAGGGGTCCTGTTTCCAGCCCGCACCCAGTGACTGCCACACCTCTCTGCTTTGTGAAACAGGACAGTCAGTTACTCATCTCAAGTCACGCCCCTTGGTTCACTTTGACACTCAGGTTTGAGATTGTAACCCTGGGATTTATTGTCTTTCTTTCCAGAAGAAAGGCAAAGCATTTACGGCTACGAGTCCATGCATTGCCTCCCCTCCCCCCACACAAGGAATGGTACACTTTAAGGAATTGCCAAGCTTGAGCTTATTCTGTGTGATGTTCCTCGGATAACAGAGTGCCCCCCTCCCCCCTGCAGTGAATGGCCTTTCATTGCCGGCCTTAGGCCATCTCTTCCGCTGCAGACAGGAACCTGCACCCCAGGGTGGAGCCTGGCTCCTTGAGGGTACCAGTGAACTTAGCTCCTTAAATTACCTCTAAGAGAATGACCATAAGAAACGAAATCTATTTTAGAAACAAAAATGTATCTGCGCAGCTTTCTTTTCCCAGGGACAAAGCCTCGTGCAGGACAGAGTGAAGCCCCACTCATCTTGGCTACGGGGAAATGAGCTCAGCGACATGTTTTCTGTGGAAGAAGAAACCTTCTCTAAGTGGCTAAATTTCAGAATCAATCCTTTGCACTTCGGTCCTGCCCCCTCTCCCGAGCAGGGAGCATTATGCAATTTGTACGTTTCCATTACGTTGCCATAAAAAATGAGGAGCTCAAGGGCATGTGTTTATTCCTGGGATCCAGCCGTGGTTCGCTTTCCTAAATGACATTCTGAAAGCCTCCATTCTGAACATAATCACTGCGGTGCCCACGGAGTGCCCCGCGTGATGCAATTAGAGCCGCGAGCCGGTCTCCAGGCAGGACCGAGCACACCGCCTCCTCCGCACTGGCAGACGCCTTCCTTTCGTGAACTCTGCAGGGTGTCCACGCGGAGGGGGGGTTCCGGTCTCTCCTTTCTGAGCTGCCTGTATGAAGCAAATTGTCAGTTCTTAGGATAAACCATCTTCAGTTTACCAACAAGTGAGTTTATACATGACTTTATTTAAATGAGGAACATTTCCCTATAGCATCAAGGGCAGATGAGGCTGAGTTTCCTGCTGGCCCACAATAGCCTGTTTAGCTCACCGTGAAGCTCAGCCATACAGTATTAATAGTCTCCTGCCATTTCTTGGGGAAAGGAGCTGATGTTTCGAATAACTTGAAATTCCTGGAGCTGTCTGCCATGGCCAGTTCCTCCCGTGCTCGTGACAGGAGAGTCTTTCTCCTCGCGTTGGACACAGCTCGCTGTAGTGTTTGAGTCAGGGGTGTGTCATTTATCTGTTGCTGTGTAACAAAACACTCCAAGTTCAGTGACTGAAAACAACAGTCCTTTTTTGGTTCGCAATCTCGCACGTTGGCGTTTGGGCAGGGCTCGCTGGGAGGGCTCCTGCAGGTGTCTCCCAGGCCCGGTGTGTGTCAGAGCGGTCTGGCAGTTGGCGGACTCTGGTGGCCATTGTCGCCTCTCTCGTGCCGGTGGTTGGTTTTGGCTGTCGGCTAGGCTGCTCTTTCCACGTGGTCTCGCTCCTCGAGGAAGCTGGCCTGGGCCTTTGTCTCAGAGGTCCGAGCGGTGAGCACGGGAGCCCAGGACCTCTCCAACCCGAGGCTCACAAGTTGCACAACCTCACTTCTGCCCTGTGCATTGGTAAAGTCGTTTGCATGGCCAAGCCCGACTCAAGGGCTCTTCTGGCCAGGAAGCGGCGAGGTCACGTTGCGAAGGGACGAAGGTACGTGCTGGGAGGGAGCATTCACTGCAGCTGACCTTGTGAGGCGTCTGCCCCGCGGGTGCTGGGTGCAGTGGCGAGAGGGCGAGGAGGGGTAGGAGGGGTGGGCAGGCGACTGACGACTCTGACGTTCCAAGGACCTTGACTCGGATTCCGCCTTGCTGCTTCCAGTGTGTGATCTTGGAGAAGTGATTGACCTGTTCAGGCTTCAGTTTGCTCACCCCTGGGAGCAGAGCCTGCCCAGCAGGGTGTCTGGAGAATTAGAGCGCAGACGCCCCCTGGCAAGGTGCCCGTTGCACAACAGCCAGCACGGGGTTGTACCAGCACCTCCTGTTCCCCCGGCTCCCCTCAGGCACAAAGGGGGGCTGCAGGCCCATCGCGGGGTGCTCGAGCCTCTCCGAGCTGCTCATTCACAGAGGACGCGCCGGACTCCTCCCTCGCCTTCTCCAGCCCGCTCGCTCGCACCCTCCTCGTGTCCTCCTCCCCGATGAAGGTCGTGCCGACCACATACCTGCCCACTTCGGGGCACCCTCAGCTACCTGTTTGTCCCCGCCTTCTCCCCTTCAGCAGGAGTCTGCTGGACACCCGCTTGCCAGGCGTGTCCGTCAGGTGAATGAGGCCCCTGTGGCTCCTGCCCCACGGAGCCCGCAGTCCCCTTAGAACCGCTGCTGTGAAGATCTCCAGGAAGCAAGGTGTTGTGAGAAAAAGGAAGGGCGTCGGGGAACTGGATTTTGCTCATTTTGGTGGTTGTTGTTTGTGGTGGTGGAGTCTGGGCCCCCTGTTCCTGGCCTAGCCACCCCTGACCCGCAGCTAGGGCTCTCTCCCCTGCACAGCTCATCCCTCCCACCACTGCTGGAGACACCTGGTAGGGGAAGAAGGCAGTCTCTAGCTCCTGTTTGGAAACCTCAGCCGCCCACGGGATCTGTGTACAGATCCTCAGAGGGGCGTGCAGAGCCTTCACTGCGCCCGGATCAGCCACTCCCCAGCGACCCTCCCCCACATTCCCCATGGCTCCCCGATAGTTCATGCGCGGACGCAGATCTGTGACTCCACTTCTCTTCGACACCCGTCTCTCCCCCACCACACACAGACTTCCTAGTAGCTTTTGTATTTCGGCGCCTCAGAACATAGTAAGTGCTCAGTAAACGTCCGTGGAATGAATGTTTGTGAGGATGGTCAGAGGTAGGGGTGGTGTGATTCAAGTGAGGGACCGCTGAGGGTCCACTGAAGATACCATGAGGAGGAAGATGAGGCATTTGTCCCTGGAGGGGTGGGGCTAGGGATGGGATGATAAGGGACATCACCCCATCTACTGGCTAAACAGCACGAGAGAGGAAACAGGAATTCCTGAATGCGGCCGGTCAGAATGGAGAGTTGCAGTGAGAGGTGTTTTGTGAGGGTGCATCCTTGCTTCTGGAAACCACTGGTTGGGAGGAGACTGGTACTATCTTTGTTCTTTGGTGAACAGTGTTATATAGCATCTAACTTAGAGAGATTAATAGGTCTTGCAAGAACAGGGAAACAGCCAAACACACCAGCTAAATCTCTGAGTATTTCCTACCTAATATATATTAAGCAAAGGGTGTTTTTAAAATTGTTTTATCCATAAAACTTCTTAATTCCATATTATTTAATTTTATTTTTACTATTTTTTCATATACTCAGACTGAAATCACCTAGAAAATATATCAGAGGCAGAGCTAAACTGTTCTATCATAAGTTTGACATTAATACCTTCATTTGACATTAATAGAGAGTTTAGTCTGCATCTTGATTCCATTAATCTATCATAACTCTGAAGGCCCAAGTTATTTCTTAGCTAGACTTTAAATGTTCAGTGGGTTGCTTTTTCTCATCCTCTCATTTTTATCTTTATAAGCCCCTGTTAGTGCTAAGAAATAACGGTCAATCATGAACGGAGGTCTGTTTTGACAATTGATTATAGAAATCAATGTTCCTGAAGTAGTTTATAAAACAGTTTCACACCCATAGCTCATAGAGTCCTCACAATAACTTCATAAACATGATAGAACACAAATTGATCAGAGTATATGTAAATAATAGTACTCTACCAAGGCGTCTAAATTGGAAAGGAGGAAGTAAAATTATGTTTGTTCACAGATGACATGATCTTATATGTAGAAAACCCTAAAGACCTATCCCCCTCCAAAAAAACCTTTATTTATAACTAATAATGAATTCAGCAAAGTAATAGGATACAGACACAAAAATCAGTTGTGTTTTTATACACTAACAATGAACAATCAAAATAGGAAATTAAGGAAAAATTCCATTTGTAATAGCATCCAAAAGAATTAAGTACTTACACGAAAGACTTGTATGCTGAAAAGTACGGACATTGCTGAACAGAATTAAGGAAGATAAAAACAAATGGAAAGACATCCCATGTTCATGGATGATGTCTTGAAATTGTTCAAATGTTTATACTACCCAGAGCAACCTAAACATTCAGTGCAGTCCTTTGCAAAATCTCAATGGCATTTTTTTTAGAAATAGAACAGAATCATCCTAAAATTCTTATGTCAAAGGACTCTGAATGGCCAAAACAATATTGAGAAAGAAGAACGAAGCTGGAGGCCTCACCCTTGTGATTTTAAAACAATATAAGTGACTGTAATCAAATCAGTATGGTACTGGCATAAAGACAGACATATCCACCAGGGGTGACAGAGAGCCAAGAAATGAACTCTCACGTACATGGCCATGTGGCCTTTAACGAGAGTACCAAGACTACACAACAAAGATAGGATAGTATCTTCTACAAGTGGTGTTGAGAAAACTGGATATCCATATGCAAAAGAATGAAGTTGAACCCTTACCTTACATCACATACCCAAATTAATTCAAAATGAAGTTAAGACCTAAATGCAAGACCTGGAATGGTACCATGCCTAGAAGAAAATGTAAGAGGAATGCTTCATGACATTAGATTTGGCAATGATTTTTTGGATATTACATTAAAAAAATGCAGGCAACAATAGCAAAATTAAATATATGGGACTACATTAAACTTAAAAAGTTCTGCACAGCAAAAGAAAGACAACCACTAGAATGAGAGAAAATATTTGTAAAACATGTATCAGATAAGAGTTTAATAGCCAAAATATATAAAGAACTTCTACAACTCAACAAAAGAACAAATAACCCATCCAATTTTTTTTTAAATGGCAAAGGACTTGAATAGCCATTTCTTCAAAGAAGATATACAGTGGCCAACAAGCATATGAACATGTGCTCAACATCATTAATTATTAGGGAAATGCAGATCAAAACCACAGTGAGTTACCTCACATTTATTAGGATGGCCATTAGCACAAAAATTAGTTTTGGTAACAATGCATAGAAATTGGAACCCTGCCCTGGCCGGTTTGGCTCAGCGGTTAGAGCGTCCGCCTGCGGTCCGGAGAGACCCGGGTTCGGTTCCCGCTAAGGGCACGTACCTCGGTTGCAGTTTGTCCCCGGCCCTGGTTGGCCGTGCGGGTGGCAGCCACTCGATGTGTCCCTTTCACATCGATGTTTCCCTCTCTCTCTCTCTTCCTATCTCTCCCTCCCGCTCTATCTGTACAAAAAATGGAAAAATGTCCTCGGGTGAGGAAAAAAAAAAAAGAAATTGGAACCCTTGCACATTATTGGTGTGAACTCAAAATGGTGCAGCTACTGTGGAAAACAGTATGGAGACTCCTCAGAAAATTAAAAATAAAATTACCATATGATCAGCAATCTCACTTCATGGTATATCTCTAAAGAATGGAAGATAGGATCTTGAGATATTTGCACACCCATGTCCCTTACATCATTATTCACAATAGCTAATGGGGGAGGCCATCTAAATGTCCATCAGCAGACTAAAGGGTAAAGAAAAATGTAGTATGTAAATACAATAAAATATTATTTGGCTTTGAGAAAAAGAAATTCTGCGACATGCTACCATATAGGTGAACCTGAGGACACTATGCTGGTGAAATAAGCAAATCACAAAAAGACACATACTGCATGATTCCATTTATAAGAGGTGTGAGAACAGTCAAAGTCATAGAAACCGAAAGCAGAACGGTGATTTTTTTTTTAGAGTCTGGAGTGGGCAGAGGGAAACAGGGAGTTGTTTAATAGGTAAGCAGTTTCAGTTTTGCAAGATGAAAAAGTTCTAGAGAGTTATTGCACAACATTTTCACAGTGTGACGCTGATATACTGTACACTTAAAAATGGTGAAGATGGTCAATTTTGTGTTGTATATTTTTTACCACAATAAAAAATCATTCTACTTCTCGAGGATATTGCAGAATTAAAGGGACAAGGTAGGTAAAGCATTTAGAACAGCACTTGGCTTGTCGTGTGCATTTGTATGGCAACTGTTCTTATTGCCACTGATTAATCAACTCAAGCCTAAGGAGAAGGGGCTTTCTCAGCGTCCCGCCAACCACTAAACGGCAGAGGGCAACTTCAGTTTCCCATCTTAGGGCTCATGGACTTTCTACTATTATTTGCTGAACCTTCCCCCATAAATGGCAAAAATTCAGGTCTTTGGATCCTTAACCAAAATTTTCAAATTGCTAATCTGTTTCTTACTAAACATTAAGGGAAAAAAAGGAATTTTAAGGATATGGTGTTCTTCCAAGGTAAAACTTTTTATCACTCGCTTCACCTCTTGAGGGCAGTACATTCCTTTTCCCCAAACCTTTCCCTGCATTTGGCCCCAGATCCGTTCACATCTGTTGGGGAGCCTATTGCAACAATGGAATCTTAGCCTTTAGCCAGTGAAATCTCTAGCCTTATCATCTGGCTTTGCCTCTGGAACTAGCCAGGGAGTTGGATCAACAAAGAAAAATTCCAAGGGAGCTGGAATTGTGCCTGTTGTGTTTACTGTCCGCTGCCCAGGGCTCTCTGTGGCGCAGTGTTGATATACGAGCGAATAAGGGGAAAGTGAGTGCTATTTAACACAGAATCGTGGAACATCCCAGCTGGAAGTAACCCAAGGTAACCCTCAACTAGTCAGTGGACGAGCTAGTCTGAGAACTTACTTCTACTGTCTACTGCTTCGTTCATAGATAATATTGATCAGTTACTCCATGTGGTTTAATAAGGTGTGTTCCTGAGAGGCGTGGCTTTGTCCATCTCTTGTCAAAATGCTGTCGATGTTACTGAAACAGTTCTGTGAATCTGGCATACTCTCTGGTTTTGATCCCCAGATAGGATGATTCTAAACCACAAAGACTTTTCCACCCAGTTAGTTCATTTTGAAGGCAGCAGCCTTTCCAGAGGAGATACAGAGCCTCCCAGAATATCAGTAGAGACTGTGGCAGGTTTTTTTCTAGAAAATTTGGACAAGGGTGGTCTAGTGCATCTTGTGGGGAAGAGGAGGGTGAGGGGAGATGGGGAATTCTTGTCAAGGGATCACACTGATGAATGGTGGGACCCAGGGAGGTTTAGGGCCAAGGAACAGGATTACTTGGAGAAGCAAGATGCTGGAGGCAAGAAGACCAGAAAACAGTAGTCAGTGTGGAAAGTGAGGCTGCTCCCAGGCTTGTCAGCGGTGGAACAGAAAGGAGGGATGAGATATTACAAGATGAAGCTCTTGACCCTCTAGAAGGCGAGGACCAGGCTGAGGTGGGCAGCACAGACAGTGTCTTCCCCTGCAGGCCTGTGTGTGGACAGCCTGTGCACTGTGAACTGCTGGAAAGTGACCGTGAAGGGACGCCGAGGATCACAGCCTAGCTTCGTGCGACTCAGCTTGATTCATCCAGTTAGCTAAGATTAGAGGTTTCATTCAGCATCATAAGCATGTCAGAGGGGCAGATGTAACCCCTGGGAAAGACGATGAGTTCAGGCTGGGTCACGGTGAGTAGTCAGGTGCCGGAAATCTGAGACTGGGACCAGTGTGCAGTTTAATTTAGCAAGTCTATCCAAGGAAGAAAGAATAGTTAGGAGATAGTGATAAAAAAAAGTATTATGCTTTGGAGAGGAGACGGAAATTTTCAGAAGACGTGAATGAATTTGTACCGACTCAGAAGATGACCATAAATAAATATCTAAAAATGGACTCATTCAGTGAGAACACCGCAGTAGTCTGCTTGCATGATGAGCTTCCTAATTGTGTTCCGCATTCGACTGGCATACGGTAAGGACATGGTGGGGTGGGGGGTTCCCAAGAAGATTGTTGCTGGAAGCTTCTATTTGAGCTGAACAGTTTGGAAATCTCTGCACATGTACAAAGGCTTCCTGGGGTTAACAGAATGCGTGCACTGATGTGCTCCTTGGCAGAGTTTACTCAGAATCTCTCCCACTAAAATAACCGTGTGTTCTCACCACGCCCAGTGGTCGCCTGGTCCCTTGTCCCTCTTACTCTTTTCCACAGAAATACTGACATGTGTGAGGTGTGTCCTGCTTGGTATTAAGGCAGAGGAGAATGTAAGTCAGATTTCTGTCAAGGACTTTGAATCATGGCTTCAAGGCCAGCCTTAACGTTTGTCTTCTGAAAGAAATGAGGTGATTCATTCTCAACAATCTAAAACACTCAATAAATAATAGAATGATGCAGTTTTCAGGAATTAAAAAGCACTGTGGTCTGTCCCAAATGCCATGGGATAAAAATAACCCACTAGTTCTTCACTATTCAGTAAGTTTTCATCATTTTAAAATTATGAAAACTATAAAATGACTAGAAGACAGATAAATATGATAATTGGTTTGATGGTGGTGTTATTTTCCCCTGCTGGGCCATTTCTGTAATTTTTCATTCAAAGTAAGATTGGCCCAATGACCTCATACAGTGGGCTTTGCCTGCAGAGCACACCCTGCAGGTGGTTCTCAGACTTCAGTGTGGATTGGAATCACCTGGAGGCCCGCTCAAACCATCTTCCTTGTGCCCAGCCACAGAGTTTCTGAGTCAAGAATTCTGGGGTGCAGCCTAAGAATTTGTATTTATAGCAGATTCTCGTGTCAGAGGACCCCAAACCTTGTTGGTTCACGTTACTCTCAATGTCTCGGAATCTTCTCCTTTTTAATTGTTTTTTTCCCTCGGAATATGTACCCTTGAAAGACTGCCAGACTTACCTGGGAAGCTGATTCCTACCTTGAAAGGAGTACCTACCAGTTCTGCTTATTAACTAGCTAGATTCAAACAACTTATAAAGTATTTATGTATTAAAACAGTGGGTATTCAAAAATAGTAATACCCCTAAGCTGAAAGAATATCTCTATTCCCTTATTAAGGACCAATTCCTTAAAAACGGGCTGCATTCCCCAGTTGGCCACTACACAATTCTCAGACCTTGGAATCTGGACGTCACCACCTCATTTTCTTTCTTTCTATTTTAATCATCACCTGAGGATATTTTTCCATTCATCCCCAGCTGCAGTGGAAGAGAGGGAGGGAGGGAGGGAGAGAAACATTGATGTGAGAGGGGCACATCGAATGGTTGCCTCCCGCTCAACCCTGACCAGGGCCAGGGATGAACCACAACTGAGGTATGTGCCCTTGACCGTAATTGAACCCGCGACTCATTGGTCCCTGGGCCGACACTCCAAACACTGAGCCCGACTGGCTGGGGCACCACCCTCATTTTCTCTCTCACATTGGTTCCAGCACAGCCTTGCTTCTGTCACAGTGAATGTGGACGCCTCAGGTCCACAGAGGTAAGGCCCTGGGGAAAGGCGTGTTGTCCAGAAGAGCTCGTGCTGACACTGGCAGCCACCTAGAACCAGGGGCTGGCTTTCTGTCTGACGATTCCAGTGTTGCGGTGACTCCCTTGAGATTGTAGATACTCCAGGGTACCCTGTGAGTGTGCTGTGGGCAGCTGGGCACCCCTCGGCGATTTCTGCAGGCTGGGTCTCATGTGTTGCAGACGTTGCTGGTTTAAAGATTCTACTCTGAGCCTGGCCAGTGTGGCTCAGTGGTTGAGCATTGACCCATGCACCAAGAGGTCGCCAGTTTGATTCCTGAACAGGGCACATGCCCAGGTTGTAGGCCCGAACCCCAGTGAGGGGCGTGCAGGAGACGGCCAGTGGACGTTCCCTGTCATCGATGTTTCTCTCTCTCTAAAGTCAATAAATGAATGAATGAATGAATAAAGGTTCCAGTCTGAGAGCCATAGTACTAATGTCTCAGAGTTCCCAAGGCACATTTTCTGAGTTTTTTCTCATATTTCTTTGACAATACTTAATACCTTTAAAATGTTGAAAAGCGGGGATTTGAAATGGCAGCAGAATGAATGGAAGCTACACAGACGATCTCTCAGGACCAAACAAGAATAACAACTAAAATAAAGACGATTCATCTGAAAAAAGCAACAGAAAAGCAGTGAGAAATGACCATATAACCAGAGACACTGAATCAATCCTGGTAGGATTGCAGAGGCGCGAGAGGGGTGTTGAGAACCCATGGACAGCAACAGTCTTAGCGGTGAGCGGCACCCTCATGGTTAAAGTTCCAAGCCCGCTCCACAGCACAGAGGGCCAGAACTGAGCACGGAATTGGCTACAGCTACTCACCGTGGGCTCCCGCAGAGGGAGGGCAGACTAGACTGGAACTCTGTGGGGACACCTGGGATTTGGAGGGTGCTCAGAGTTTTGCCGAGTCACAGCCACACAGGACGGGGGTCAGTTTCCTTCTTCCCAGAGCTGTGGGGAAAAGCAGCAGCCCCTCCATTGAAGATTCAGCCCCTTCCGGGTGAGGCAAAGAAATGCAAATTGAGGCTCATTAACAACCAGCATCTGTCCCACCCTCTGGAAAGTCTCTTATGCAGAACACCAGGGCTACATTCCAAGGCCCTGAGTAACTGAGACTAATAGCCTCCAGACAACAAGCTAGAGGAACACTGAACCTTTCCTGGGCTTGAAAATCTACCCAGGAAAGTAAGACCTGACAGGGGTGTTTAACGTGGGCTCTCCCATGCTCATCCATATTCCATAGTGGGAGCCACAAACAGGAGAACACCAACACTCACAGGGAATATTTGGCAGTTTCCAAAACCCACTGAGACAGCCAAAATGGTGAAACAAAGAAACAAATCCCAAATGAAAGAACAAGAAAACGCTACCAAAGATGAGATAAATAAAATGCAGTTAAGCAAGTTATCAGAGGTAGAATTTAGAGACATGATCTTGAGGAAGCCCAGCAGCATGAGTAAGGACATCAACACCATGAGTCAAGATATAGAAACATTGAAAATCAACCAATTGGAAATGAAAAACCACCAAGAAGAAATGAAGAATGACATAGCAGAAATAAAGAACACATTGAAAGGACTAACAAGCAGAGTAGAGGAAGCTGAGGACTGGATCAGTGAATCAGAGGACAGGGTAGAAAAAATCAACCAATCAGAAAACCAAAAGGAAAAAAACAATTAAAAAACAGATAGACAGCTTAAGAGAACTTAAGTGGGACAACAGGAAACGTGATAATATTAGCATCATAGGAGTCCCTGAAGAAGAAGAAAATGAGCAAGGTTAGAGAATATATTTAAAGAAATAGTGACAGAAAACTTTCCTAACTTGGTGAAGGAAGAAGGCATTCAAGTTCAAGAAGCACAGAGAGCCCCAAGCAAGAAGAACCCAAACAGGCCCACACAAAGACACATAGTAATCAAAATGCCAAAAATAAAGACAGAGAGAATTCTAAAGGCAGCAAGAGACAAGCAACAGGTTACCTACAAAGAAAACCCCATAAAGCTATCATCTGATTTCTCAACAGAAACACTACAGGCCAGAAGGGATGGCATGAAGTAATCAAGGTCATGAAAAACAAGGATCTGAATCCAAGACTACTCTATCCAGCAAGGCTATCATTCAAAATAGAAGGTCAAATAAAGAGCTTCCCAAACAAACAAACAAAAAGGCTAAGGGAATACATTAGCACCAAACCAGCACTGCAAGCTATGCCAAAAGGACTGCTGTAACTAGTAGAAGAAATAGGAAGAAAAATAGAATCACACTAAACAAAAATGGCAATAAATAAGTACATATCAATAATCACCTAAAATCTAAACAGTTTGAATTCTCTGATAAAAAGACACAGAGTAGCTGATTGGATAAGAAAGCATGACTCATGTATGTGTTGTTTACAAGAGACCCACCTCATAACAAAAGACTCACATAGGTTGAAAGTAAAGGGATGGAAAAAATTCTTCCAAGCGAATGGAAATGAAAAAAATAAAAAGCTGGGGTAGCAATACTCATATCTGATAAATTAGATTTCAAAATGAAGGCCATAACTAGAGACAAAGAAGGCCACTACATAATATTGAAAGGATCTATACAACAGAAAGATATAACCTTGGTAAACATATATGCTCCCAATATAAGAGCACCAAAATATATTAAAAATCTTCTGGAGGACTTCAGAGGAGAAATTGACAGCAATACAAACATAACAGGGGACTTCAACACCCCGCTGACATCACTGGATAAATCATCTAGACAAAAAATTAACAATGAAACTGTAAATGAAGCACTAGATCAGATGGATTTAATAGATATCTACAGAAAACTACGTACCAAAACTGCAGAAGTCACCTTCTTTGCAAGTGCACATGGGACATTCTCAAAGACAGAGCACATATTAGGGCACAAACTAAGTCTCTACAAGTTCAAGACGACTGAAATCATATCAAGCATCTTCTCAGATCACAATGGCATGAAACTAGAAATCAATTGCAACAAGAACATGCAAAGACATTTGAAAACATGGAGCTAAATAGCATGTTATTGAACAATGAATGGGTTACCAAGGAGATCAAGGAAGAAATTAAAAACTTCCTGGAAACCAAGGAACATGAACAAACAACAACACAAAATCTATGGGATGAAGTGAAAGCAGTTCTGAGAGGGAAGTTCATAGCACTACAGGCCTACCTCAAGAAACAAGAAAAATTTCTAATGAACTATCTAACCTCACAACTTAAATAACTAGAAAGCAAACAAAAAGAAAACCCCAGAGCAAGTAGTAGGAAGGAAATAGTAAAGATCAGAGCAGAAATAAATGACATGGAGACCAAAAAAACAATTCAAAGGATCAATGAAACAAAGAGCTGGTTTTTTGAAAAGATAAACAAGATTGATGGACCCTTAGCTAGACTCACCAAGAAACAAAGAGAGAGAATCCAAATACACAAAATCAGAAATGAAAGAGGAGAAATAATAACTGACACCACAGAAATACAACGGATTGTTAACAAATATTATGAACAAGTATACGGCAACAAATTCGACAATCTAAGCAAAATGGACAAATTTCTAGAAACACGTAGTCTACCAAAACTGAACCGGGAAGAGTTAAAAAACTTGAGCAGACCAATAACTCCGAAGAAAATTGAAGATGTAATCAAGACTCTCCCAGCAAACAAAAACCCAGGTCTGGATGGCTTCATGGAGGAGTTTTACCGAGCATTCGAAGACCTAACACCCGTTCTCTTCAAACTATTCCAAAAAATTCAAGAAGAAGGAAGACTTCCAAACTCGTGTTATGAGTCCAGCATAATTGTAATTCCAAAACCATAAAAAGATACTACAAAGAAAGAAAACTACAGGCCAATATTCCTGATGAACATAGATGCCAAAATCCTGAAGAAAATATTAGCAATACATCAAAATCCAGCAATACATCAAAAAAATTATTCATCATGACCAAGTGGGATTCATCCCAGGGATGCAAAGCTGGTACAATATTCACATAAATAAATGTGATACACCACATAAACAAAATGAAAGATAAAAACCATATGATCATATTAATAGATGCTGAAAAAGCATTAGACAAAATCCAGCACCCATTTCTGATAAAAGAGCTCATCAATGTGGGGATAGAGGGATCACATCTCAACATAATAAAGGCCATATATGAAAAACCTACAGCTAACATCATACTCAACGGGCAGAAACTAAAAGCATTTCCCTTAAGAACAGGAACAAGACAAGGATGCCCACTTTCTCCACTCTTATTTAACATAGTACTGGAAGTTTTAGCCACAGCGATCAGACATGAAGGAAAAAAAAGTGATCCAGATTGGAAAGGAGGAAGTGAAACTGTCATTATTGGCATATGACATGATATTATAGATAGAAAATTCTAAAAACTCCATCAAAACTCTACTAGACTTAATAAATAAATTTGGCAAAGTAGCAGGATACAAAACATGTTAAGAAATTGACAGCATTCTTATACACCAATGACAAACTCACAGAAAGTAAAAGTAAAAAAAACAATCCCATTTACCATTGCAGCAAAAAAAATTAAGATACCTAGGAATAAACTTAACCAAAGAAGTAAAGGACCTATTTGCAGAAAAGTACAGGATATTGAAAAAAGAAATAGAGGAAGATATAAAAAAGTAGAAGCACATATCTTATTCATGGATTGGAAGAATTACCATTATTAAAATGTCCATACTACCCAGAGCAATCTATAGATTCAATGCAATCCCCATCAAAATACCAACGACATACTTCACAGAACTAGAACAAATACTTCAAAAGTTTATACGGAACCAAAAAAGACCCTGAATAGCCACAGCAATCTTGAAAAAGAAGGACAACGTAGGCGGGATCACAATACCCGATATCAGGTTATACTACAAAGCTACTGTAATCAAAACAGCCTGGTACTGGCACAAGAACAGGCACATAGATCAATGGAATAGAACAGAGAACCCAGAAATTGACCCAAAACATTATGCTCAATTAATATGTGACAAAGGTGGCAAGAAAATACAGTGGAGTAAAGACAGCCTTTTTAATAAATGGTGTTGGGAAAATTGGACAGCTACATGCAAAAAAATGAAACTAGACCGTCAACTTACACCATACACAAGAATAAACTCAAAATGGATTAAAGACTTTAATGTGAATCGTGAATTCATAAAAATCCTAGAAGAAAATGTAGGCAACAAAATTTCAGTTATCATATGCAGCAGAATTTTCACTGATTCATGACCTAAGGCCACAGTGACAGAAAAAAAAAAAATGAACACATGGGACTACATCAAACTCAAAACTTCTGCACAGCAAATGAAACAACCATCAAAATGGAAAGGCAACCCACTGTATGGGAGAGCATCATTGCCAATGATACATCAGATAAGGGATTAATTTTCAAAATGTATAGAGTGCTCATACAACTCAACAAAAGGAAGACAAAGAACCCAATTAAAAAATAGGTAGAGGATCTAAATAGACATCTCTCCAAACAGGACATACAAATGGCTAAGAGACATATGAAGAAATGCTCAACATCACTAATCATCAGAGAGATGCAAATTAAAACAACAATGAGGTATCACCTCACACCTGTCAGAATGGCTGCCATCAACAAATCATCAAACAAGAAGTGTTGGCGAGGGTGTGGAGAAAAGGGGACTCTAGGACACTGCTGGTGGGAATGCAGACTGGTGCAGCCACTATGGAAAACAATATGGTGTTAGCTCAAAAAATTAAAAATTGATCTGTCATTTGACTCAGTGATCCCACTTCTAGGAAGATACCCTAAGAAGCCTGAGACACCAATCAGAAAGAATATATGTACCCCTATGTTCATAGCAGCATTATTTATAATAGCTAAGATCTGGAAACAGCCTAAGTGTCCATCAGTAGACGAATGGATAAAAAATAGTGGTACATGTACACAGTGGAGTACTATGCAGCTGTAAGAAAGAAAGATCTCTTATTCTTTGAGATGACATGGAGGGACCTGGAAAGTATTATCCTAAGCAAAACAAGCCAAGCAGAGAAAGACAAATATCATATGATCTCACTTATTTGTGGAATATAATGAACATAACAGTTTGAAGAACAGGGTAGTCCCAGAGACGTGGAAGTGGGGTACATACTGACGATGCCCAGAAGAGGGGGGGGATAAACCACAGAACTTATATGCATGTATGTGTGAACAATGGACATGGATAACAAAGGTGGGGATAGGCGGGGAGGGACGGGGAGGAGTGTGTCAATGGGGGAAAAGGGAGAAACATCTGTAACAAAAATACATATAAATAAATAAATAAATAAATAAAATAAAATATTGGAAAGCAAGCAGTGCAGAGAAATACGCACCCATTCACCATCAGTGGTGTTTCATCTCCGTAGCAGGAGCACTGGGTGGGGAAGGAACCTGAGAATGACAAAGGCACCACAGAGCTGGCAGGTTGGATGCGAGCCGAGCACACCGATGGGTGCCGTCCGTGTCGTGAGAGTGTACAAGGCAGTTTTCCCTCCACGGCGCTTTGCAGCCTTCACCGGTGGAACCTGGCCATCCCAGCGAGCCGAATAATGAGTGTCCTCACTCCACACTCGAGAACCGATGTGTCGTGTAGGTGGCTGGGCTCAGGCCCAGAGCTTCCTTCTTCGGAGGCAGGAAACTGAAACCCAGGTGATCAGAAACTGGCCTCTTGTTTCCCTTCAGCGTCCCTCGAGCATCATGGGTAATTTTCACAAGGATCTGGTGCAGTGGGGGAAGGGCAGGTGGGCCCCTGTGGCTAACACTACACCGGCCAGCTGTGGGCGTGTGCCAGGGAGGAGCCGAAGCATGTGCGAGAGCCCGGTGGGAGACCAGGGCAGCAGCAGTGACCAGGTCGGCTGGAGCAGCGGGGCTGCGTCCTGTCCCGATCCCCTCCCGGGAGCAGAATCCAGAGCCCCACTGAGACAAGGGCAGAGACACAGCTGTTGCGGGAAAGCAGGCAGGATCCTATGCCTAGACCCTTCGAGCCCGGACATTGAGCTTTGGTTGATGCGGTCCCTGCAGGCCCCTTGACTTCTGCCGACCATGGTTTTGCAGCTTTGTCCTGGTTCAAAATGACACAGTCAGTCCTTTGAGCTTTGAGCCCTGACCTTTGTCTGTGCCGGGTAGTGTGCACTACACTGTCTCGCGAGGCTGGGCAGCCGTGCGTGGCGCCTCTGCCGACTGTGGGCTATGAAGGGTGGGCTGGGCTAAGGTGATGTTCCACAGGTTAGGTGTATTAAGTGCATTTTGACTTCATGATATTTTTAACCAACGTTGGGTTTAGGGGGACACACCCCATTGCACGTCGACGAGCGTCTGTGCCTCAGTGGTGGCCCATAACCGAAAGGCTAAGAAGAGTCTATTTGGACACAAAGAGCAAAGCACATGTTTCAATGCAGACATTTAATTTTGATCCACCTGAGCACAATTAAACAGGTCTGCACATCCTTGCGCATGGGCAATGCCGCAAACAGTGCCTGGCGAGTTTCAAGTGCTTGCCACCCACCCCTGAGGGGTCTGGAGTGTGGTCGCGAGAGTCCGGAGGGAGACAGGAGACCGGTGGTTATACGTTGAGTGATTGCTTTTCATATCTGTCCTGGGGCCTGCGAGTTAATACCCTAATCAGTGACCTAGGTCACGGAACGGAGAGCGCTCACTGGCTGGCACCGAATTACCAGGCGGCGAAGCGCAGGCACATCACAGAGTTCGGGAAACGCTGCCGGTTCTGGAGCCGAACAGCCGTCTGCGGTTTGAATCTCAGCGGTGCTGCCTCTGGCCCTGTGACCAAGGCCCTTCTTCAACTGCCAGTTCCCACCTCGTGGGTCTGCACAGGGCTCAGACGTGGTCATGCATGTGAGCGTGTGCTCTGGGCTTTTATTATGCTCCTTTCGACTCCAGATGATGCTCAGGGTCCAGAATACAACTCAGCTGCCTAACCTGCTCCTCCATCCCTTACCCGCAGTGGTGGGCTCTCTGATGCATGTGCCTGCAGGGCGGCGAGGCTGACCTGGTGGCCATGTGTGTACCCATGGAGCCCTCAGGCTGCACAGCTCCAGGCCACATTCCGGTCTAAAGGGGGCCACTTGCCACCACCGCGTGCCGGTCCTGAGCTTCGTCTCCGTGCTGGTGCAAGGGAGATGTGAGTGGGGTTGGGGAGGGGCTGCCGACCCACCTGTGTTCACCCCCTTCCCACGGCCTCGTGCACTGATGGCCACTGAGTCGCAAGTCCAGCCTGGCCCCTCACTCATCACTCCCAACCTGCTGCTGTTGGGGTGATCTCATGTTTCACCCCTAAATAAGTGCTGTGTCCAATGGGTGGGATCCTGGGACCCAAGACTTCCAGTGTTAAAACTGGAATGAGAAATCACCCCATCCAGGGACAACTTCAGTTTTGTCTCCTTTAAAACTGGTGTTTCGATCTCTATCAGGAATTAGAATTATTTTCTTATCAGCCCCAGCATTTGGCTGATACCACTGGCTCCGCTTCCCAGGTGCTTCTGTTTCCCTCACCTGACGTTTGACCCCCGTGCAGTTGGGGTTGTGTCCCCCAGGGCCTGGCTGGGGCTTTGCACTTGGGGCACCTAAGTGACCTTGCTTGAACTGAAGATGCTAATTATTCAGATACGAGTGAGTAAGGGCTGTCGCTGGGAGTTAAAATGGACTAAATAAACTATCTCAGAAGAGAGAATGTGTTTCTCGGATGAATCAACACGAGGATAACAGGATATGGGCTGCGATTTCAGTAAGAGAGAATTCCACGTATCAAAAAGCAGCCTTTGACCGGAAGACTGGGGTGGGGGATGGGCGTGGGCACAGCTTGCGAAGGAGCTTGTGCCATCTCCACTGTCAGAGTTGTTCAACTTTGTCCCACTGCGTCTCAGTTTAAGATGAAGATTTTCCGACAAAGTGCTGGATGGAGTAATGTGGGGGGCAGTGTTCAGACGGGGTTCTCTCTGACATGCAGTGGGCCAGGGTGAGTATTTCCCCCAGAGGTATTGCAGCTGCTTCTTTTAACCAAGGTAACAGGTGCTGGTGCCGGCTCCTGTCCCAGGCGGGACTGTGAGGTTTAGAAGTCAGGAGTGTGACAGGAGCTCACGAGCAGCAAATGCTGTGACCTTCCTGTTGAATCCTTTCCCTGAGAAGGATTTACCTGGGGGCATGAAGACTCAGTGAAGGACCATAGTTCTTCAACCGTGTGGACGGACCATCGATCGGCTCACAGTAGTTGCAAATGTACCCCGGCCTCAGCCGGCCTCAGGCAACTGCTGCTTTGTGGGGAGCCGCCAGAGCAGCTGTGAGCACCGGGCACTCTGCCCCTCCACAGCCAGCCCCGCCCCGCCCCGCCCTCTCCACAGGCCTGCAAATCGTAAACCCATTAAGGCTTAACCCCTAGGGGACAACAGAGAGCCTTGCCTTTGAGTGGAGCTCGGTGTGGGGTGCCGGCCTCTGGCACCTGGGCTTGTCCTCAGGGCCAGGCGGTCGGAGGGAAAGTTACAGGCTGCTGAGGGAATGTTTTCACAGGTTTCCGAACAAAGGGTTCTTTCTTCAAACCCCATACAACTCTTTTCTGATTGCTAATTAACCAAACCGAGTGGAAAACAGGCCATTTCTGTAAGCAGAAGTCATGCATGTGTGTGTGTGTGTGTGTGTGTGTGTGTGTGTGTGTATGGCAGTTTGGGGTGTTTTGTGTATGGGGTTTGAGGCGGCAAGGGCGGGAAGCCCTGTTTTCGGGGTGACAGGATGGTGAGGGGACTGTCCTGTTGCAGGGCATCCCTCTGTCCTGGTCATGTTCTCTGTGCAGTCTGCCGCTGTTTCGCACACCGACTCTGTCTCGGGTTTTGCCTCAAGACCGCCCCCATCCTGAAGCCGAGTTATTTCAGGCGTCACCTAGGTCTGCTGCAGTCTGTGTCCTCCCATCTGTCTTTCTGTTTGCTCCTGGGAGTCACTGTTTAGGAAGTCCCTTCTTGGCCCATCTGTCTTGAATTAGGACTGTTTACTTTCCCACCCAGGAACTGCTCTGTGGGTGCAGGCCTTTGAGTTGGCGTGTGTGCTTACGGCAGGGCCGGCCCGGGGCCCACAGGCGCTGGTGGCTGTGCCGGCGGCTGCCCCGCTCGGGCCGACTGCGCGGTTCCAATGGGCACCGCCCGCCGGAGCCCGGCGGCCTCCGGGGCTGCTGCTGCGGCCTTCCAGCCCACCGCGTCCACCTCGCTCAGCTCCTCACTTCACACATGCCCCATCAGTACCCTGCAGTTCTGGGGAGACTCGTATTTTGTTCATTCTATCCACAATGATGGTGCTTATTGTGAGGTGACCCATCAATTCAATCCTCGCCTTAGTGATACTTGGTCAATCGTTCTTGTTTGTGTTGATTCCCGCCTTTTTGGTTAGGAAGGCTGTGTGACGGGGAAGAAGCTCTTCACAGGCCTCTAGTGGCCATGTGGTAGAACTGCAGAAATCCTGAGTTCAGATGCCTGGCCCTGGTGGGACCTACAGGAATCGGGCGTCTCAAAAACAGGCGCTCGTTAGATTTTCAGTTTAATAGTCTGTAATAGCATCTTGGAAGGGATGGACGTTAAGAACAATGTGAAATCAAATTCTAGGATGACTTTAACCACAGAGTCCTCTCAAGTGGTTGCTTGTCAACTGAACTGAGATTTTTGTCCATTTAGTTCCTATTTTATAACAGCAGCTGAATTTTAACCTCAAATAATAACTTGAAATCAACTGTACTTCAATTGACTTTTCACCAGTAATTTTTGTCAATAATTTGAAGCCTCTAATACATCATTTAGACGGTTCATCGCCAAAGCGTGGGAAATAATGTGCTGCTCTAGAGAGATGTGCAGGAAGGTGATGCCCAGAGGCGGCCCGGGCCCTCTCCAGAGCCCGGACCCCAGGCTCTCCTGCCTTCTGTGACTTTCCACGAGCACGTCGTGTACGTTTCATGCCTTGGTGCCTGCTGTATGTTCCCGTCACCTGAAATGACTCCTCCCTTCCACCACCTGCCCGCCTGGTGAAATTCTTCATATCCTTGCAAACCCAAGTCAGATTATATTTTTCATGTGTGACCCCCCACCCCCACCCCACTCAACAGAGTTGGAAACGACTCTGCACTGCTCAGCTTGAGTATCTATCAGGTGTTCAGTCGCACCTTTAACTGTTGTTCTAGGTTACCTTGGAAAGGTGGGGGACCTTTCTTCGCCAAGGCCATTTGGATATTTATATCATCTTTCGAGGGCCATACACAATTATCAACTTAAAAATTAGACTCCTGAATTTGGTCAGGCCGATGCGGTGAGGCGTGTGATGTCAGGTATTGATTGCTCCGGCCTGATAGGGCCCGCAGCTCGACGCCCCTCCCCCCGGCACTCCCCTTGGTCAGCGCAGTGTCCTGTGTGCAGTGTTCTCGTGGTCACCCTGCAGCCCCGAGCCAGCCCGGCCCTTGGGAAGCACTGTTGAACTGACACCTGCTCCTGGGGGGCAAAACTGGGCGTTCGAGGAGAAGGCCACGCGGAACCCTTGCCTTCTCCGCTCGTACCCGTGTCCCGCCTCCCTCATCCCTCTCCGTAGTCACGTCCAGCTGGAAGTGAGTCAGCACCCTGCATTCCCTCGTGAAGGGTATTTGAAATGTAAGCTGTCCCTTGAATTTGAAGGGAAGCGCTTTGCCCTGGCATTATATAAGAACCAGAATATCAAACAGCAAGGCTGGTGAGGTCTGCGGTGTGGAGCTGGCTGAGCCCGTAGTGCTGGGGTCTCTTCTCCCCGAGAGTGAGACTGGTCATTCTGTCACATTCTGCCCCGTGGATTACACTTCAAAGCATTTTCGAGGTGTGACGTGGAAAGTAGTTCTGGAACAAATTAGCCCTATGTCTACTTACATCTGCATGGAGCTGAACCTCCCGGGACGTACTTCGAGCCGTACGGGAAGACAGGGGGATTATAGTGAACCCATCACTATAAGATAGACCTTGAACTAAGAGAGGAAGGACTGGGGTGCAGCTCTAAAGAGGACGGGTGATGAGCAGCTGTTTGCTGGGGGACACCTTGAGACTCGCCATCAGAGGTCGTGGATGAGAGCCCTGGAAGGCCCTGGTCACCGAGCCGCTTCGTGGTGGCCCTTCAAGACTATTACAGTGGAACAGCGTTTGCTTTGCTGAGTCTACTTAGTTTGTTTTTGTTTAATTTTCTTTGGGGCCAGGGTTCTTAATCTGGTGACCTCTTATCTCTCTAAATCAGAAGTTCTAAGAAAAAGTATGTGTGCATGCGATTCACGGGGAGAGCGTTGGCATGGTTCTGGAAAACCTGGAGAAGGTTGAGAATTGCTGGTTTAAGAGATGCTTGAGGTGTGTTTTATAGTATGGGTCAGAGTAACAGACTTTTGTTCAAACACTGCCTGGATTAGGCCGAATGTTTCACTTACTCATATTGTTCAGTTGTTTTTTTTATTGAATTTTCTTAATTGAATAATGGAATTAAATTTGAAAACTACTGCCCAAATAGCCTAACATTTTTGGCAATAGCCTGGCAGTAAGTAGTCTTTTACTAGACTTTCTATACTTTTTTAAATTGATTTTTAGAGAGAGAGGAGAGGGGGAGGGAGCAATATGAACGTGAGGGAGAAACACTGGTTGACCGCCTCCCAGACACAGCCCAAGGGGTCGAGTCCCAAACTTGGGCCTGGGCCCTGACTGCGAATCGAACCGGCAACCTCTCAATGTACAGAGTGACACTCAGTCCTGAGCCACACCAGCCAGGACAACTTTCTGTACTTTTATGGGCCAAAGTACAGGGCTTGGAGTGACTAGTTGGGGTGAAAGAATGAAGAGGCCAGGTGAAGCCCCCGGAATATGTTGTGAAGCTTGAACAAGCCCCTAGTGCAAGCTACCTCAGTGGTCTGCTTTCCTAAGTCTGCAATCAGACAGGATCCGTCATAGAAGCATAAAAGAAAGGGGAGATTAAACTATGGATCTAAACATTTGCAAATATAAATTACCTTGGCAAAGGAGGCCAGAAGGAAGACTTATGCTAATAGGAAGGAATCTTTTTTTTAGTGAAAGAAAAGATTTAGAGAAGAACACAGGCAGTATTTTATAAAACAATAATCCTGCTTAAGGAAATGCAAATGCTAAGTATTTAGTCCCTCTGAGCTCAGGACACAGTGATGCCTCGCGCAGCTCATCCAAATGTCAGGGTCAGACACGCGCACGGCAGCGCGGGGACGGCCCAAGCAGAGCGTCTGGCGGTGCACCGAAGCCCCCCCATCCTGCCCGCGCCTGTTCACTCCCACCTCGCAGGTGAGTCGAACGAGCTTAGTTCCAGTCCTTTATAGAAGGGTTAAGAGCTAGAAACGAGGGAAGAGGGGTGCTGCCGGTACGCGGACAGCAGGAAAGCGAGGGCTGACTTGCTGGAAGCAACGGAGATGAGGAAAATAATCATTAGAAGCCACTCCGGCTCAAAGGCTCTGCACAGCGCTCGGGTGAGGGCCGTTCCGACCCTCAGGTGTGGCCAGTGCTGACGTGTACATGGGCCACATGTCCCTGTAGTGGTTCAGGTGTATTTGTTCAGTGTGAATAATAAATTAAATATATTGTGGATACCAAGGAAACCACAGTATAGTATCTAATATTTATAATGTTGATCTGCCACAATTAAGAAAATGTTAAATTATATATGTATATTTTGTTTAAAACAAAAGAAAAATATGTACCCATTTTAAACATGCTGCCATCCCAGAAAAAGTCCGTGTGTTTTTCAAGCTCAGAATCCCCACTGGTAAAGCCTGAGGTGTACACGTGAAGTCTCGTGGTCCTGAGCCACCTCCTTTCCGCTGTGCTCTCATTAGTTCTTGGAAAGGGTGGGCTGACGTACGTGACTTTCCAGGTCGGGAGTCAAAGTTCAGGTGGGTCATTCACTGACAGAGAGTGGAGAAGGGGAGGGATCCACTTCTGTTCGGAAGACCACAGTTTTGGGTAATGACCAGGAACAGTGATGTTTCATGTGCATTACATATTCCTACCAGTATGTTATCCTGTTGTTTTCTGAAGAAACAGAGACCCCTATAAGCTCCCAACAATAAAAGGAAGGATGTGGTCTATTTGAAAACATTCTAACGAGACCATCCTTCTAGGCATTCGTAGGCGTGTGCTCCCAAAGGAGGTGGGGCATGGCCCCAGGACTTGCTCTGGCTGGTGACAGGCTCACTTCCAGGCAGAGCTTTACAGCCAGCGTGTGACTTCCTGTTCCCTTTCTGCTTCCCTGGAGATGGCTGAGACACAGTCTCCTGTAGCCTGTGTCCCTGAGGTCTGAGATGCCCAGACCCCTTGCCAACCCTCAGTGCACACCTGGTGCAGTGAGAAGTGTGCTTCTGTGGTATTAAGTTGTTGAGACTTGGGGGCTATTTGTTACTGCAGCATGCCTTAGCCTAACCTAACTAATACAGAGTTGGTCACAAAGATGCAGAGCTGTTCCCAGTTCTGCGGCCAGGAAGTAAGACAGAGCCAGGCTTCATGGGAACTGACATGAAGACCAGAGAGTTCAGAGCTGTCATCTCTGTGCCATGATGGCCTGGCGTCTTCTGTCTGCCTTTTCCTACAAGTTGTATGTTCCTTTCAGTCCACTAGTGAAACAGCTACCTCCTTCCTGCTCGGACACATCATCAAATGTAACTGATATCTTTATCTCTGCCTTTGACGCACTCTGTGCTCTGGGTCACCTAGCTGAGTTTCCCAGGTTCGGAATCTGATGGACTCAGCCAAGCCTATGTTATGACCACTTGATTCAGCTGTGGCCATCATTACCAAACCTGTGGTTTGCAAATTTCAGGAAATTCCTAAACTTGGAAAAAGTGATGGTTAACTTTAGTGACCATTTTGTGTGTACTAGGCCCCGTGCTAAGTGCTTGCCTGTGTGAACTCACTCCCACAACAACCATATGATGTAGGTATTAGCATCATCTTCATTTCACGATGTGTGAACTGAGGCACAGTGACGGGTATGACATGAACTACAAACAGTGGACTCCAGAGCCCACCGCTGTAAGTGCTGCACCTGGCACTGATTCTGCTTCAAGTCTATCTGTCCTGTCCAGACAGAAGTGTATTACATACGGGCTTTAAAAGGTTGTTTCCTGACAGCAGTGTAGAATCACTGTCCTTGAAGAAGCAAGGTTGAAACCGAGCGTCGTCTGAACTGTTGTCCTCACGTAACTCTTCTAACGTCTGTCTCCAGAGTCTCGGGGCTGCCAGCACGTGCTGGGCAATGGAGGGCAAGCTGGGTAACTTCTACCAACGGTGATTCGTGGACCATCAGATCTTTTTTTTTTTTTTTTTTATCCTCACCCGAGGATATTTTTCCATTTTTTGTACAGATAGAGTGGGAGGGCGAGAGAGGAAGGGAGAGGGAGAGAGAGAAACATCGACGTGAAGGGACACATCGAGTGGCTGCCACCCGCACGACCAACCAGGGCCGGGGACAAACTGCAACCGAAGTATGTGCCCTTAGCGGGAACCGAACCCGGGTCTCTCCGGACCGCAGGCCGACGCTCTAACCGCTGAGCCAAACTGGCCAAGGCGACCATCAGATCTTAACTAAATTAGTTGGTGGTCTGTTTTCAGAAATGAAACTTCATAGTAATCCCAAAATAGAGAGTAGAGTCCTAACCCTATTTTGTTTGAAAGTCATTGTATTTACTACATTTCATTTATCAGTCCTTCCCAGACCAGTGATCAGACCAGATGAATTCGGTCTGGGCGAAGCTGACCCGTGGACGAGTGAGCCCTCTGGCAGACCCACGGGTCCCCGTACCCCCAGGCTGCCCCTCTGGGGCGCTACCGTCACCTGGGAGGAACTCTCAACATTTTGCCGGTTGCTAAAAATTTCAAGTGACTGAAAGTTTGTAGGACTTTGGCATTTATATGTTCCATAGATAGCACATATAGGTAGCTTCTTCCTTCTGTATTTCCAGCATAGAGAGCTGAGAAGACAAAAATAAAACCCAGTGGAAATGGATATTAAATGTGCTGGGGGGAGGCGGCAGGAGGTACTTCCGGAAATGATCTGTGATTTATAAATGCATGTACGCTTTTAAAAAACATCAAACGTGGACTTCTGGTCACGACGGCGGGTAGGTAAACGCGATATCGCATCCTCCCACAATCACATCAAAGTTACAACTAAACTACAGAACAACCATCATTCAGAACCGCCTGACCCCGAGCCGGATGGAAGTCCTGCAACCACGGGATTAAAGCAGCAGCCACATCCAGACTGGCAGGAGGGTGGGGCAGTAGGGCTGGTCCCACACCCACGTGTGGCGGATAAAATCAGGAGGACACCTCGGCTGGGAAGGTCCTCCCTGAGGACTGAGGGGTCCCCGTCCCACACCAGGTGCCCCGCTCAGGGTCCCAGTGCCAGGAAGAGAATCCCCATCACTTCTGGCTGGAAAACCAGCGGGAACTGAGGCTCAGGGAGGCTGAGGCGGCTGGAGCCCCAGGCAGCTCCTTAAAGGGCCCACGCACGGATTTATCGGACTCTCTCCCTCTAAGCTTGGAGGGGAGGCAGCTTGAGGGGCACCAGAGACATACAGGGAAGAACTGAGCTGTTTGGCACTGGAGCGAGGGGGCTTTCTCCGGGACAGATGTGCTGTCAGAGGCCTTTGTTCCTTTGGTGAGCCCTTCCCTGGGGCGGCAGACAGCCACCATATCTGGGACTCCAGCAACCTGGCCACACTGGTAGCCCCACCCTGCTGACTCCCTGAGGCCCCGCCCCACCCCACCCAACTTTCAGGCCCACCCAAGCTGTTGCCACTTGCTTAACCATAGGATTGGCCTGTCTTGGATCCTGCTTCAGGTTTTCCTAAATTTTTTCAAACAAGCAGCATCTGGTCTCAGCGAGCCCCATACCGCTCGTTAAGTAATACACTGAAACAAACACAGGGAGGCAGCCAAAATGAGGAGACAAGGAGACAGGTCCCAAATGAAAGAACAGAACAAAACCCCAAGAAAGAACTAAGCAAAATGGAAATAAGCAACCTAACATATGCTTAGTTCAAAATACTGCTTATAAGGATGTTCAATGAACTTAGTGAGAACCTCAGTGAACTTAGTGAGGGCCTCAAGAGCATAAAAAAGGACCAGTCAGAAATGAAGAAGGCATTAACTGAAAAAACGAATAATTTACACAGATTCAATAGTAGAGTATGCAAATCCAAGAAGCAAACCATTGATTTGGAATATAAGGAAGCAAAAAACGCCCAATCAGAACAGCAAAAAGAAAAAGGAATCCAAAAAAAATGAGGATAGTGTAAGGAGCCTCTGGGACAACTTCAAGCATGCCAACCTTCGCATCTTGGGGGTGCCAGAAGGGGAAGAGAGAGAACAAGAAATTGAAAACCTGTTTGAAACAATAATGGCAGAAAACTTTCCTTACTTGGTGAAGGAAACAGACATACAAATCCAGGAAGCACAGAGAGTCCCAAACAAGATGAACCCAAAGAGACCCACACCAAGAGACATTATTATCAGAATACAAAAGGTTCAAGACAAAGAGAGAATCTTAAAAGCAGCAAGAGAAAAGCAGTTAGTTACCTACAAGGAAGTTCCTATAAGGCTGTCAGCTGATTTCTCAAAAGAAACTTTGCAGGCCAGAAGGGAGTGGCAAGAAATATTCAGAGTGATGAAAAGCAAGAACCTACAACCAAGATTACTCTATCTGCAAAGCTGTCATTTAGAATCGATGGCCATATAAAGAGTTTCCCAGACAAGAAAAAGTTAAAGGAGTTCATCACCACCAAACCGTTATTATATGAAATGATGAAAGGTCTTTTTGAAGAAAAAGATAAAATATATGAACAAACAAAATGACAATGAATACATATCTATCGACAATGGAATCTACAAACAAAATGAACAGGCAGAGCAGAAACATTCTCATAGATACAGAGAACATTTTGTTGGTTGCCAGATGGGAGGGGGGTGGGAGAATGGGTGAAAAAGGTGAAGGGATTAAGAATTACAAATTCATTGCTAGACTGACAAACCTCAAAGGGAAAGGGGGTGGGGGTGGGAAGAAATAGACCAAAAAATTTATATGCATAACCAATGGACACAGACAATAGTGTGGGAAAAGGCGGGAGGGGGGGCCAGAGTGGGGAGGAGGGGGTCAATGGGGGAAAAATGAGGAACATCTGTAATACATTCAACAATAAAGATTTAAAAATAAAATAAATAAAAAACATCAAACATAATTTGCCCTAAGTAGGCAGATCAGTTGCTTGGAGCACCATCCCGTACACCAAAAGTTTGCGGGTTCAATTCCTGGTAAGGGCACATACCCAGGTTGCAGGTTTAATCCTGGTCAGCTTGTGTGTGGGAGGCTTAAAAAAATCAAAACATAATTTGATGTTAATGTAATTTATAGCAGGAATTAAAAAAAATGGAATACCTATTGAATACCTTTTAGCATCACACACATGTGAAATGATGCAAGAGAAGAACATGAATAAAACTTTGCACTCCAGGAGTTCACAGGCTAGTGGGAGGTCATCCCCACATGGAGCTAAATAGGGTTGAGTCCTCTGGAAGGCGGTCAGATGAAGTACCTGGGGACCCAGAGGCAGGACCAGCTCCGTGGGCAGGCAGCCCTGCAGTTCTGTGACGGCCCCGGCTTAGAAGGGCCCGCTGCTCGCTTGGATGTTCTGCTGAGCTGTCTTGAGATTATTACTAATATTTTCATTGTGGTCAAATACACGTAACCTTTGCTATCTTTACTTCGAAGTGTACAGTTCATTAATGTTAAGTATCTTCACTTTGTTGTCCAACCATCCCTGTCACCCATCTCCAGAACTCTTTCCTTCTTGCAAAGCTGAAACTATGTTGGATAACTCCTCCTCCTTCCTTCCCCAGCCCCTGGCAGCCACCCTTCCACTTGCTGTCCCTATGAATTGGACTACTCTAGGGACCTGGTATGAGTGGCATCACATGGATTTGTCCTTTCTATGACTGGCTTACTTCAGCACAATGTCTTCAAACATATATTGTAGCAAGTGTCAGAGTTTCTTTCCTGTGTAAAGCTGAATGCCATGCCGTGTGTGTATACATGTAGCAGGTTGAATTGATCCCTCCAGCCATCGGGGAGCACTTGGGTTGCTTCCGCCTTTGGGCTACTGTGAACAATGCTGCTATGAATATGGGTGTGCACATACCTCTTGGAGACTGAAATTATTAGTAATACTTAAGCAGGGGGCCTGCGTTTTTGTTTTACCCCAGAACTACAATGGATACAGCCAGGCTATGGGTGTGGGGCCGGGGCTGGATGAGAATGAGCCAGAGCTCCAGGGAGGGGTTGGGTTGGCCAAGGTGGGGGGCAGGACAAGGGCTCAATTTAGAGGGACCAGCATGGACTTGCCCCAGAGGGACAGGGTGTTGGTGTGCTGAAGGACAGTAGGGACACACACTAAAGACAAATTGATGAATCTTTGCTCCAAGATCAGTTTCCAGTCCTAATTAATCACAAAAGTTGGTAATGATATCATTCAGGCTTCACTGGATGAACTTTGGAAACAACATGTCAGAAGGACATACTGTTTGAGTCCATTCATATGAGGGGTCGAGGGCCATGAAACTCAGAGAACAGAACTGGGAGGGTGGTTGACAGGGGCTGGGGTGAGGGGTAAGGAGACAGTGTTCAATGGGGACAGAGTCAGTTTAATAGGATGAAAAGGTTCTGCAGATGGATGATGGTGGCAGTTGTACATTGTGAATGTACTCAGTGCCACTGAACTGTAAGCCTAAAATGGTTAATATTACAGATTTTATGTTACATGCATTGTACCAAAATGTTTTTAAAAGGTTGATGCTGAGCATTTTTGTTTCAGTCATCTATGTGCTGTGAATGCCCTTCCAGACCTCAGGGGATGGGGTGGGATGGGGCGGGAGGTCAACTCCTTTAATGGAAGTGAAGACTTGTGAATTGATCTAACTCCATTGATATCCATGGGAATCTTTTGTCTCTGCAAGAACTTATTTTTTTGTGTTTACTTTATTGATGGCAAACATTTTTTGTTAATATAAAAATGCTAGTATTTCATTTGGCATAACATTCTCCAGGTCCCTCCATGTCATCTCAAAGGGTAAGAGATTTTTCTTTCTACAGCTACATGGTATTCCATTGTGTACATGTACCACAGCTTTTTTATCCACTTATCTACTGATGGGCACTTGGGTTATTTCCAGATCTTAGCTATTGTAAATAGTGCTGCTATGAACATAGGGGTGCATATATTCTTTCTGATTGATGTTTTGGGAGTCTTAGAATATATTCCCAGAAATTTTGGAAGAAACACCATATTGTTTTCCACAGTGGCTGCACCAGTCTGCATTTCCACCAGCAGTGTACTAGGGTCCCCTTTTCTCCACACCCTCGCCAACACTTGTTGTTTGATGATTTGTTTATGGTGGCCATTCTGACAGGTGTGAGGTGATACCTCATTGTGGTTTTAATTTGCATATCTCTGATGATTAGTGACATTGAGCAGTTTTTTCATGTGTCTATTGGCTATCTATATGTCCACTTTGGAGCAGTGTCTATTCAGGGCCTTTGTCCATTTTTAATTGGATTTTTGTCTTCCTGGTGTTGAGTTGTATGAGTTCTATGTATATTTTGGAAATTAAATCCTCATCAGATGTGTCACTGACTAGTATGTTTTCCCATAGAGTAGACTACTACACTAAGTAAAATAAGCCAGTTAGAGAAAGAGTAATATTACATGATCTCACTTACATGTAGAATCTCATGAACAAAATAAACTGATGAACAAAATAGGTCCAGAGGTATGGACGCATGGAACAGAATAACAGATTTCAGTGGGGATTGGAGTGGGAGGGGGCAGGAGGAGATTAGCCAGAGAACATACATGCATATATGCATAACCCATGAACACAGACAGTAGCATGGAGAAGGCCTAGGGTGAGGTGGGGGTTGAGTGCAGGGGGGCAAAATGCGAGAAAATAGAAGACATCTATAAGACTGCCAACAATAAAAAAAGTAAATAATAAAAGAAAAGTTTTTTGCCCGTTAGAAAAAATATATGTACCCCTATGTTCATAGCAGCACTATTTACAATCACTAAGATCTGGAAACAGCCCAAGTGTCCATCAGTAGACAAGTGGACAAAAAAGCTGTGGTACATAAACACAATGGAGTACTATGCAGCTGTAAGAAAGAAAGATCTCTTATCCTTTGAGATGACATGGAGGGACCTGGAGAGTATTATGCTAAGTGAAATAAGCCAATTAGAGAAAGACATATACCACATGATCTCACTTATTTGTGGAATATAATGAACAAAGCAAACTGATGAACAGAATGGACCAGAAGACATGGATATGGGGTATAGACTGACAAACCTCAGAAGAGGGGGTAGGGGAGAGGGAAGAGATAGACCACAGAACTTATATGTATGTATGCATAACCACGGACATAGACAACAATGCTGGGGGGTGGGGCAGGATAGGGAAGAGGGAGTCAGTGGGGAAAAAAGGAGAAACATCTATAACAAAAATTAATTAACTAATTAATTTTAAAAAAAGAAAAGTTTTTTAAAATGCTATTATTTTGCCTGTGCTGTTAATAGTAGAAAAGATTAATGACAGTGTAATTTATCAGAACCAGAACCTGGATAGTCATCTATCTTTGAAAGATATTTATATTAAATTCATTAATTTTTTAAAAGGGATCTCAACCCTTGTAGCGAATACTCATGGTCTACAAGCAGCTAATACTGGTTATCTAGTCTCATGGTCTAGATCCTAAAATAATAATTACAGATTTTATCCCTCAATTTCAGGTGGGTAGGTTTCATGACCCTAAGAAAACTCATCTCCTTTTTATTTTTAAGAGTTTGCTAGCCATTCAGTGTGTTCCATCATGTAGTCTTCATGTGTGTTCATCCGTTGCTTGATGTGTTCACGCATTTCGGTGCCTGTTACGTACGAGGCACAGATCTGGTGACTGAAGATACATCCATGTACAAAACAAGATCTCAGACTCCTGGAGGTTTTAGTCAGAGAGCAGATGGATGTTAAACCAAATCAATGAGCAAACTGGTAGAAGGTGAGACTTACTGTGGGGGAAAACTGAAGCAGGGACGGGGGTGCTGTAGGTCAGTCCCAGTCATCAGGGTCTCGGTCTGGAGCTGCGCAGCTGTTTCACACTGGGCCTTCCCGTCCCCCCTCCGCCAGCGCAGCCGGACACCGGGGTGTGCCTCACGGTGTCACCTCCCGTCCATGGAAAGCGATTTTGAGGTTTCTTCTTGTCGTTTTCTTATTCAGCCCCTAGCATCTACATAGCATTCTGTATGCAGTAGGCATGGCAAATACATTCCTGTTATGTTTTAAAACTTAGGCAGGAAGCACGCTCTGTGTTTTCCCAATGCTCTTACTGTTGGAGTCGCCCAGGTAGGGTTTACCTCTAGGCTTCATTCGAAAGGGATCGCCTTACAACGCCGCGTTGTGCAGCACAACCAGGTGCAGGATGATGTGACCTCACAAGTATTTATCACATACTGTCCTCTGTCTTTTTAATATCAGAATCTCAAAGCCAAGTTTCACGAATGTAGAACTTGCTGTCTGCTCGTCACAGACAACTAAATCAGGGACAGGAGATATGTCATCATAATGCTACCTTGAATTTATTTATTTTTCTTTATTGATTCTAGAGAGGGAGGAAGGGAGAGGGAGAGAGAGATAGAAACATCGATGAGAGAGAACATCGATTGGCCGCCTCCTGCAGGCCCCCCACTGGGGATCAGGCCCACAGCCTGGGCATGTGCCCTGACGGGGAATTGAACTGGCGACCTCTTGGTGCCTGGTCAACGCTCAACCACTGAGCCACACCAGTGGGGCTGCCACCTTGAATTTGTATAGTACCCCAGCTGCATAAGGTATCTGCAGAATTTCTTACCGTATTTTACTTAGCAGAGAGGATAAACAGGTTACTGGGAGTCAGACACGCGAGGGAACCAGGCACAGGTGTGTAGGAGCTGGCGCAGGCTTCGGAATTAGAGGCGTTGGAGTGAGACGTAGATTTGAATACAGACAAGGTGACTGCTATATAGCCTTTGATGCCACTTAAATCTGAGCCTGTTTCCTCATCTTTAAAATGGAGATAAAATGAGGTGTGTGTGTGTATTCTGTAATGTAGTCTGCTCAGTAGATGTTTGTGCCCAGCTGGCGTGGCTCAGGCGATTGAGATCCTCCCATGGACTGAGAGGTCCCAGTTCGATTCCTGGTCAGGGCACAGGCCTGGGTTTTCAGGCTCAGTCCCCAGTGGGGGGCGGCCGATCGATGTTGCTCTCTCACATTGATGTTTCTACCTCTCTGTCCCTTCCTCTCTCTAAAAAAAAATCAATAAAATATATGTTTTTTAAAACTATCAGTAAATGTTTGTGTCTTTTGTCTTTCTCTTTGGAAAGAATCACTCCCTCGTTACCTGCTCGCTGGGCTGAGGGCTCCTATGGGAAGAGCGTGGCCTTACTGACCTTTGCCCCCGGCACATCTCCCAGGCCGGCAGCTCCCCCCAGAGCTCACTGAGAAGCCAGTGCTGAATTTAATTCTGAAAACGTTTTCACCGAAGGGGTTTCTTACTTCTGGTTCTGCGCATTCGCCCCCGCGGGGCCGGGCTCCCTCCGCTTTGCTCCCCAGGAGGGCTCCCTTTGCGCTGCCGGTTCTGGTTCCGAAGAAGCGTCCTGACAGCATCCCAGCACGCAGTGGGTGGAGCGGCCAGGGAACAGGCTCCCTGCAGCTGGACGGCTCTGTGGCCTCCCGCCCTCGCACTGTCACTGTGCCCTCAGGAGCCCTGCTGGGCTTCTGCCTGGAAATAAATGGTCCTCGCCCCCCCCCACCCTCTCCCCGTCACTCAGCAAATGGCACAATGGTAGGAGAGGCTGAGCAGCTGTGAAGAGGCCACACCGTGGAGCTAGGAGGCTCAGAGGGACGAGGGTGGGTGTCTCCAGTGAGCCCTCCCTTCCCAGTGTCTGCGTGCCCTCAAACAATGCGCTGGGAGACGGGAGATGTCTCTTCAGTCTCCTCTCCCCCGGGCTGTGGTGGATGGCGTGTGGTCAAGTGTTACCAGCCGTGCTCTCCATCCCCAGCAGCTGCCTGGTCTGTCTGTGATTTTGGGTGGCTCGCATTCAGATCCTTTGGGGCAGTCATACTGTCTTCCTTCGAAGACCCCTGGAAAGTGAGCTCCCCCTCGTGTGGTCCATTCCCACAGCTCTGCAGGCACGTCTAACCCACGAGGTAACCACGGCCCTCAGCTACGAAACTGACCTTGGCTCTGATGAGCGTTGTTTCCAAGCATCACAGCTCCCGACCCTGCTAGGCCAAGGTCGGCAGAACAGACCGTCGTCAGGTTTGGTGTAAAGAGAACCGTGGTGTCTTAGCAGGTGAATACCTAGAGGATTCGGGGTGAGACTTGACTGCGGTTGAAACAGAGGGTGGCCTCTGTTGGTTTTGTTTGGTTTTGCGGAATTAAAGCTGGTGTTAGCCTGTGGGGGAAGAGGGGCAGCAAAGGCCGCGCTCCAGAAGCGAAGCAGGGCTGGGGACGCAGAGACGGGGGCTCAGGAAGGAGCCTGAGAGCAAGACTCCACCAGTCGGAGACTCGCAAGCTCTGCTCTGGTCCCTCCCACTTCTGAATGTGCTCCTGCTCCTGCGCCTGCTCCTGCGCCTGCTCCTGCTCCTGCTCCTGCTCCTGCTCCTGCTCCTGCTTCCTGCTCCTGCTCCTGCTCCTGCTCCTGCTCCTGCTTCCTGCTCCTGCTCCTGCTCCTGCGCCTGCTCCTGCTCCTGCTCCTGCTCCTGCTTCCTGCTCCTGCTCCTGCTCCTGCTCCTGCTCCTGCTTCCTGCTCCTGCGCCTGCTCCTGCTCCTGCTCCTGCTCCTGCTCCTGCTCCTGCTCCTGCTTCCTGCTCCTGCTCCTGCTCCTGCTCCTGCTCCTGCTCCTGCTTCCTGCGCCTGCGCCTGCTCCTGCTCCTGCTCCTGCTCCTGCTCCTGCTCCTGCTCCTGCTCCTGCTCCTGCTCCTGCTCCTGCTCCTGCTCCTGCTCCTGCTCCTGCTTCCTGCTCCTGCGCCTGCTCCTGCTCCTGCTCCTGCTCCTGCTCCTGCTCCTGCTCCTGCTCCTGCTTCCTGCTCCTGCTCCTGCTCCTGCTCCTGCTCCTGCTCCTGCTCCTGCTCCTGCTCCTGCTCCTGCTCCTGCTTCCTGCTCCTGCTCCTGCTCCTGCTCCTGCTTCCTGCGCCTGCGCCTGCTCCTGCTCCTGCTCCTGCTCCTGCTCCTGCTCCTGCTCCTGCTCCTGCTTCCTGCTCCTGCTCCTGCTCCTGCTCCTGCTTCCTGCGCCTGCGCCTGCTCCTGCTCCTGCTCCTGCTCCTGCTCCTGCTCCTGCTCCTGCTCCTGCTCCTGCTCCTGCTCCTGCTTCCTGCTCCTGCTCCTGCTCCTGCTCCTGCTCCTGCTCCTGCTTCCTGCGCCTGCGCCTGCGCCTGCGCCTGCGCCTGCTCCTGCTCCTGCTTCCTGCTCCTGCTCCTGCGCCTGCGCCTGCGCCTGCTCCTGCTCCTGCTCCTGCGCCTGCTCCTGCGCCTGCGCCTGCGCCTGCGCCTGCGCCTGCTCCTGCTCCTGCTCCTGCTCCTGCTCCTGCTCCTGCTCTGAGGCCCTGCCTCTGAGCCGAGTGAAGCGTCCCTTGTTCCGTGAACACGTCCTTCCCAGGGAGCAGTGGTTGGTGCCTTGGGCGAAGCTGCAGTTAAAGTCTGATGCTTCCAAAGACTGTAACTAGGCTGTTTCCCAGGAAACTGGCCTCTTTTCCGATGGCCGTCACCTTTTTCACGTGAGATCAGTAGTGCCCGGATCTCTTAACAGTGAGGGCCCCTTGAAACTCAAAATCTGTGGTGCCTTACAGCGTGTCCCAGTTGTTTGGAAAACATGTGCGTGTACAGCACTGCGAATGTTTGGTCTTAGCTGCCGGTGCAGGAGAAGAAAGGGTGTGTACACGCCTGAGCACGCGTGTGAGCGTGTGTGTGTGTGTGAAGGATGGAAAAGGACACCTGGCATTTATGAAAAGCTAAGGTTTTTAGCTGTGCTGCCTCACCGTTCGGATTACTGGGCGCATTGTCGCGAGGGAGCTCATCTTGTGCGTCCAGGGCCGCTGGCGGTGTTGATAAGTACGATTATCAATGTTAAAGTCAAATGCATTAGCAAAGGCGTTGTAGTGCCGGGAAAGCCCACGGCCACCCGCCTTCCACAGCAGAACGAGAGCAGATCGGGAGCCTAGGACTCGTGAAGAGCTCAGGTCCTCTGCCTCCAAGATGTTCAAGTTGCGTCCGTCCGGTCGGCAGGGCTCTTGTCGGAAGCAGTCAGATGTGAACGGGCAGGAGGATGCGCTTTCGGTGCGCGAGGATGTCGGTAGATGGTGGCTCTGTAGTTTAAACCTCCTTTAGGTCTGGCTTGCTCTGAAATTTTAAAGCGAACTTTAAAAGAGTTACTAGATGTCATAGAAAAAATTTCATTGCATAATCCAGTGTTTGATGGTACCCCTGAATAAAAGTCCACACTCTAGGCTACATACAAATTGGATTGGCAATGACAGGTGGCATTCCCTTCAAAACAGCGTAAGGGCCCCGTTTAGGAAGGGACCGTCCTGGCGTGCCTGGGACCCGGGCTTGCTTCCAGACTGAGACTTCCTTGATGGCCGTTTGCATCGTAAAGAATGCAGTATTCTTCTGCCCAGAAACAAAGATAACCCCACTGCACGTTTAAAACAGCGCAGATTCGATATGTGCAGGTCGTGGGTAGTAGAGAGCTGGGCAGAAGGAAATGCGGTGTAGAGCTAGGAGAGACAACCCCCAAGCAGTCGGGCCAGTTTCCAGGACGCCCGTCTGTGCTTGCAGTGCGTTTGCGCACAGTGTGTGGAACTGGTGTCACCTCAGCACGTAGTCCCACCGTCTGCCTCACTGCTGACTGCTTCTGGTCTGTAGCTGCTGGATGCCAGGACTTCACGCACCTTCTCTGCGGAGAGAGCCAGAGTCGGTTCCGTTCCCTAGCGGCAGAGACCGCCAGCCGGCTCCCCAAACGTCAGCTGTGTAGGAGAGGGGCTGTGAACAGCTATTCTCGTACCGCATGATTTTGTCTTCTCCCTTTTCAGTATGACTTCCCAATGCACAGATGACTTGCTGACAAGATGGGATTTTTTCCTCCCCTTCTCTCTCTCTCTCTATTTAAAATTAATCTCGCTTAAAGTAATGTAATCCAGAAGTTTATAAATTTTGGAATTTTACAAATGTGGGAATAGAAACCCTGTTTGTATAGTGGAACATCCACAGAGTTGAGGCCGTGCTGACATTTCCAAACTGCACGTGATATGGAAGTAAGTTCTTATCACTTGAACCCCACATAGAGCCGTCGGGGACCTGGCTCGTTGTCAGAGCCTCGTGCTGCGCATGCGCGTCAGCCTTCTCTCCTGTGCCCTTTCAAGGAAAGCTCAGAGACATCAGGGCCAGGGATCCAAGTAGCCAAGCCAATACCTTGATTCGCTTCATAGTATAAATGTATCAGACGTGGGGGGTAGGTTGCCTCAGTCTGAAAACAGGGGCTTCACACAATTTTCCGTTTTAGACAACACTTACTAAAGCCCAGTGAAAATATACAACTTTTTCGTGAAAGGTAACATTTTCCCCAGGGAAGGAAAGGGACTAACAGCAATGGGCCTCGTCGGGAGAGTGGTATTCCCCCTCAGGGATGTTGAATACCAGAACAGGAATGTGCGGAGAGTTTGTTTGCAGAGAGTTTGTTTGGTGAGAACCTGGGTTTGTTTGGTTTTCAACATCACCTGGAATGTCCGCTGCCGAAGTTGTGTCGCAGGCATCGTCGTCGCTTGAGAACCTGAAAACCCCAAGTCGTAACCTGAAAATGGGTTCCATGACCGCGGAGCCGAGGGTCACAAGCCCTCGCCGCACCGCTGCCCAGCCTGCGCCTGTCCGGGGCCTGCGCCTGTCCGGGGCCTGCGCCTGTCCGGGGCCTGTTCCTGTCCGGGGCCTGCGCCTGTCCGGGGCCTGCGCCTGCCTGTCCGGGGCCTGCGCGTTGGTCCTGTCTCTGGCCCACAGCCGACGGTGTGGCCTTCGTGGCCATGACGGGCTCAGCAGTGAAGGTGGCTTTTATTTCCTGCTTACACTGGGGCCGGAAGGAAGCAGGTGTACTCCAGATACCCGTGCCCCACGGCAAGGAGAGGAATTGAGTTCTGTTCAGTTCATTCTTCATCTGTGAGTTGTGGAGTCACTCACTGACCCATGTATTCTACTGTCCTCCCCGGGGTGTGCGATGCCGGACAGGAGCGGGGTCAGCTCCCCCAGCTCCCGCCTGGAATCCCAGCCAGCCGGTCTCAGGTGGTGACTGCTGCTTTGATGCCGGCAGCACTGGGTTGTAGCCTAAACAATGCCACACACGTACCTTTGTGCCGTCCGTGCTCAAGTGCTTTGCAGTGCACTAGAAATGAGCACCGCATTCGCCATTCATGCGGGTAACTGTCTATTGAATTGTGGTTAATCGGGTCAGTCCTTGAAGTAGAGTGATGATCACCGATATTTAAAATTCTGACTGTGGAATGGTAAGTAACATGAACTGAACGTTCCCAGCAGTTTACATATGTAACCCACTTAGTTTTCACAACCCAGGAGGGTGCTGTTGTAATCCATGAACAATGAGGGACCGCAGGTAGCATGTCCAAGCTCATGCAGCCTGTCTGGGCAGATCGAGGTCAGAGCCCAGGGTTTGGGGGTGAAGTTAGGGCTTTCACTGCATTGAAGAGAGAACATGCGCTCACCCGGAAGCCACGCTGCCCTCACCCGCTACGCAGAGCTGCTCTGTTTTTTAAATCCTCACCTGAGGATATTTTTCTGTTTATCTTCAGATAGAGTGGGAGGGTGGGAGAGAGAGAGGAAGAAAGGGAGAGAGAGAGACATCAACTGTCTCCTCCCACATGACCCCGACTGGGGCCGGGGACAAACCACAGCTGAGGTACGTGCCCTTGGCCGGAATCAAACCCACGACTCACGGGTCCGTGGGCCGACGGTCTAACCACTGAGCAGCCAGCCAGGGCTGTGATGCTGCCCGTGCCCTCGAACAGATCCGTGCACGAGGCGAACAGTCTGCTGCTGTCTGAAGGCTCTCCCCGGGGTGCAGTGCTCCTCTGTGGACCCCGTCTCCTCTGTTTCCGCAGCAGGGCTGGCGAGAAGCAGTTATTGGGAGGCCTTGCTCTCGCGAACCATGGGACAGGGTCTCCAAGGAGCCATGTCCATTGTCCCGAGGACCCTCCTGGGTGCCCTTCCGCAGGACAGCTGGTGTGGCGGCCTCCCAGGGCTCGCTGCCGAAGCTCCGCTCCCGTCTGTGCGGACGGACTCCTGAATGTGGTCGTCCGGGAGATTCCTTAATTAGAAAGGAGGGACGGTGACGGAAACAGCAGTCTGGTACTCCGGGGTGTAAGACAGGGCCAGCAGTCAGCCCCAGTCACCACCGCCGGCCTTGGTGCTCACCCGGCACTCACTGGGACCTGAACATGGACGTCGCTCGTGATGCTGACGTCTTGTGCCCGGAGTTTGATAAAAACAGGAAGCTTCCGATACCACGTCGTTTGCCTTGCCGGCTGGTACGGTCCTTGAAAGCACCTTTGCCCCAGACACGGATGGTGCTCCTGTGAGTGCTGATTTGCCCAGGCCCATGGCTGTCGCGCTTTCGACCACGACAGTGGTCAGCCGAGTTAGGCAGGTTTCTGGGCACACCTGCCACCTGCATTGAGGGAGGCAGCACCCTGCATGCCTGTGGGGTGCCCTGGTCCTGGAGAACACAGGTGCCAGTCGGGGAGCGGAATCCAAACCTGAGGGCCCTGCCAAGTCCCCGTTCCTCTCCGCAGTGTGTCCCTTTCTTTTCCATGAGTTTACTCCCTGCCTGCAACTGGTCTTCCACACCCAGCCCTTCGCCCTGGCCGTCTGGAGCCTGTCCCCGCGGCTGGACGGCTGCTCCCTCGTAGCTGGCTGCCTGCTGTTTCATTGCTGTATAATTTAGTTAGACGTTCCCTGTTGGTGGCATACAGGTGGCTCGCAGTCCTTTGCTGTTACAAAGAATGAGGCGAACTCTTGTGTGTCTGCACACGTGTCAGCGACCCCCCAGGAGAGTCCCACAGGCAGGAGTTTCTTCAGCCCCCCTCCCTTGACTCTCATGGCTGCGCAGTTGCCCTTCCTCCTGTGTTCTCCTCCTCATGTGGGAGCCCCGTGACCTCTTGCCTAAACTCTGCAGCAGCCTGCGGAGCTCTGCCTACCATCTCCACTACAATGAACCCAAACGTGGCCCCTAGGTCTCACTACTCAGATTACGTCACACCGGCTCGAGCCCCCCCAAGGGCTTGTGCGTGCTGGCTGAACTTCACAGGACCTCCCCACACCCCATCCCCATATCAGACCCCACAGGACAGTGTGGTTCCCCGACCCCGTCCTTGGAGTCTCCTCCCCTGTGGTCCCCACATGTTCCCTCTGCTTCAGGACAGATGGTTGCCGCTTCCCAAGCCCCTTCTCATGTTTTCTTGGTGGTCTACACCCCTCCCCAGACTAGGTGTGATCTTCCCCATGACCCCCCGCTGCACTCTCCTGGCCGCTGCTGGTCGTCTCCCCGTGTTAGATGGCCGTCACCCCGCTGTCCACGGCTGCCGGCGAGCTGGACGTGTGCCGCCGCTGGTGTCCAGCAGAACGCGTGGACATTACGGGACTGAACGTACTTCTTAGATTAGGTCTTCACGTGGCACATCACGGCACGTGGCGGGGACCGTGCACCCGAGGCCCTTACGGAGCAGGTGACGTTCCTCTGCCCTGGTCAGGAGCACAGCAGTGCCCTGGCCGTGGGGCGGGTGCGGGCGGGGGCGGAAGCCATGCCACCTCCCTCGCCGGCGCGGCCGCCCTGGCACGGCCTACGCGGTGGGTGCAGCGGGTGTGGCAACGTGCTGCTTGCCAGCCCGCGAGCCAGGGCTTGCACCCCGTTCGGAGGAATCTGCCCAGCGACCCGTGCACTTCTTCAGACGGTGTTTACAAACTTCCTGCTTCTTGACTCACGCTGTCTCAGGATGAGGCTCTCCCAGGAGGCAGCAGGGAGGGTGACGTTGGGGGTGCGGACGCCGGATCAGATCGGGGTTCCTGAGCAGAATTCCCTCTCTGTTCGGGGCCCAGAGCCCTCTTTCGGCAAACCCAAGCTCACACTTAGGAGTCAGGAAGGACACACGGGGAGTCGCCACCTTGAAGTGTCTGACTTTCCAGCCTGAAGCTTGAGCTTCTCAACGAGCCACTTTCTCCTTCCCCGAGGGGTGCCTCTCGCTCAGCTCAGGGTCGCGTCCATTCGCTGACTCACAAGTGCCAGCCGGTCCGTCACTGCCCGGCCCGGGGTCCGGCTGTGGGAGTGAGGAGCAGCAGTGTCAGACTTACCCCGCCCCCATGCTCACCGCAGGTTCCCTCGCGGAGCACCGCACCTTCACCACTGAGCCGCGGTGCGCAGCACGCACGCTGCCTCACCTGCTCCCAGAAGGCTTTCATCCTGACTCTCCCTGTCACACCTGGGCGTTTAGTTCTGGCCATCCCTTGCCAGATTCAATATTTATACTGACTTAATGTTCTCTCTGTTGTGGCGAAGAACAATAGGAACGTTGACTGAGAACCACATAGTGCGCTATCACCTTAACCTACTGTGCCATCACCTGCGGGCTCCCCAGAGCCTACTCTGGGTCCTGCGGGTCCAAGGACACTGTCCCAAGAAACAGGACTTGCACTAGATCTTCTGGCTCCGGAGCCAAGCACAGACTTCAGACCTTTTGCTTCTTTGAGTAACACTCCCGTCTCCTATTTGCTCTAAATGTGCCGTCCTTCTGCCTGATGAGGTTTGACGAATGTTGACTGTACAGAACATGTAAGTTTAAAAATAGATACCTGTGCCACTGAGTTGCCGAGCAGACTGGCCCCGCACCCGGCTGGCTGACCGCTAGGGAGAGCAGACTTCTCTCTCACACCCGAGACGGACCCGGGGTTCTCTCGGTTCACAGCCTCACAGGTGGCTGAAATACCAGCAACTCCCCTTGCTTGGCCGGTGCGGTGTCGTCTGAATACAAGTGACGGCTTGTGCATTGGGGTAGAAATCCACCAGCACCCCCCCGTGTATGTGCTTTCCATTTTCTCCCTGAAATCAGTTTTCACAATTTTAACATGTTAAACATGATTCAGCCGTGCGTGTGCGTGCGTGTGTGCGTGTGCATGTCTGTGTGTGCGCGTGTGCGTGTGTGTGTGTGTGTGTGTTTCAGTCATGGACATCTTTTGAGTCACGTTAGGCACAGAAAAACTCGAGCTGGTTTCCAGTCCTCCCTCCCATCCTGTGCAGTCTCAGACGGACTTGAGCTGGGACTTGGTGTGTGACCTGCAGGCTGGCACTGCGGGCGCTGGGAGAGGACACCCCTCCGGGTCTGTGACGGGCTGGCAGCTTGGCTTCTGCTCTGAGCCATAGCTGCAGAGTCAGACTGAAAAGACGGGGTTTACAGCAAAGCCAGCTGTGAGTTTTTGTTTCTCTCTTGGGGCTGGAGGTGGGGCCAGAACCAGCCTTCAAGCAGGCACATCGTCGCTCAGGCTGGACGCGGAGTGGTCCTCGGGCGGGGCTCAGCTCGGAGGAAGCGGGCTGGCGGAGGGCACGGGCGGGAAGCTCCCAGTGGCTGATGCACCCTCTGCCAGTTCCGAAGGAGCGGTTTTCAGGAAAGCAGGAAATGAAGACGAGGGTGTTCTTGTTTCTCAGCACAGCATAAGGACCTTCTCTAAACCAAGTGAGTTGTGTTGCACAGAAACGAGGTGCTGGTGGTGGGTGGGACACGTTGTCTTCTGTGTGCAGTGTGAGTTTTGTCATGGGTGCATAAAGTTTTTTTGTGGGATACTTGACATTCAGAAGAACATTCTTTTAACAAAACTGGATTCAAAACCTAAGCAGTGGATCTCATTTTGATTATTCACTGTAAAAGCATTTGACAGAGCCAGTGAGATTTATTTTATTTCTGTTTAACCAGAATTGTTTTTCCATCTCAATTAGACTATAGATATTGGTGTAGGACTTTTCTTTCTTTCTTTTTTTATTTTGAACAATGAGCAAAATTACTTGTGTCTTTCTTCTAAGGCAATTTGGCAGAAAGCTCCCATCTCTCGGATTTTAGCAGCTGCATGTTGTCGCCCGCGTGCTTACTCGGTGGGTCGGCAGGTACATGGCCATGACCTCTGCATGCTTTCCAGGTAGTGCTCCTGTGCTGACATCGGCTTGAAGAAGGCTGCTTCTGACGCTTTTAGTCCATCCTTCTCAAAAAGCCTCTCTCCCTTTTCTAGACTACCCTATAAAATGATCCTGCTACTTGTTTTTAATACGTTTTCAAACTTACTAGCTTGAAAACAAAGTTGGACTTGTGCTGTGTGTTGCATGTGCTGTATGTCTGTTAGGCTGGGGCTTGTCTGAGCCCACAGAGATCTAACGCCGTGATCTGGGGAGCTGAGCTCATCTGAGCAGCAAGTAGCCCTTCAGCGGGGGAGGGCAGAGCTCACAGTTCACGCAGGCGGCGGGGAGCATTCGCACGGTGTTAGCAGGCGGCCGTCCAAACCAGAAGAGGAAGCAGGGGCCGCACATTCCCAGAAGCAGAAAGCTCTGTGCTGTGGCCCAATATGGACGGCAGAACTTCGCGGCATGTGTGGGAACATGGCCCCGGTCCAAGGTCTGGAGTAATTTATCTTCAGCTAGAGTCTAGAAGACAACGGTTTTATGCATTTTGCAGAAACCCTCGATGATTGATTTCATTCACACAGAGCAAGCGCAGTGACTGGTGGTGGGGGCAGCACGCGCGGGAGCGGTCTGGATCGTTCCTGCCGTTCCTGACCTCCGCGCTCACGGCTGTTCGGCACCATGGAGGGGACCGTGCTGCCCTGTGGCGTGGCAGGCCCCCCACACGTCCTAATGAATGCCACCTTCGCGTGCTATCCAGGGGGAATCAGAAACTGAAAGCTTGCGTTCTGCCCTGCTGCCTTTCCAGAAGCTCACCCTGTTTCCTGTCGTCTAGATTTGAAGAAGGAGAAAGAGAAAGTAGACAGTTCTCCATGGGCTCTGCTCAACCTGTGCAGCCGTTTAGGGGTGTCCGCGGGAGGACATTCTCTGTGGAAGTTGGGAACACGCTCTTCTTGATGTTTGTGAGGGTATCAGAAATGCCAGCCAGTGAATTCTGCACGAGCTAAACTCGCGTGTGCTGACACGTGCTGACGCGTGAGAGTCGCCTCCAGACGTATTTTCTAATGTGTGCACGAGTGTGTGCCAGCTTCCCACAGTACCCGTGTCAGGCCTCACGGAGACACCTCGAATCATTGTGAGGGCCAAGTGGACTTCGGCCACTGCTCTCATGCTGCCTACCTTGGCGACCTTGAGGAGATAACCAGCCTTTTGATAAATCTCGTTCCCTGCTTTAAAATGTGGAGAATAATGCTAGCCATTTTTGTTTCCTAGAGACCTTTCAAATATCAGTAAAATATTTATAAGATGCCTTGTGCAGTTTGCTTTTAGCATGCATGTTATTCATGAAGTTGCCCCATTTCCTTGGACAGAAATGTACCGCTGAAAAAGCCGAAAAACTAGGTTACTAAAAATGAATCCTGTCATCTTATATCATAGTACTTTTGTGGACAGTAGCCCGCTCTTGAAGGTACTTGCACCAATGGTTTTTCTCTGTGTGAAATTATCCTTGACTTTTCTCATCACAGTCACGGCATGTCCTCAAACAGGTTGACATTTTAGAAGTTGAGTTAAAATTGGTACAATACTGCCTTGATTTACTATGGTTAAATATATCAAATTTTAAACACTCTAATATAAGGAAAATGGATGATAGTGCATATAATGTACCTCATTTTTTACATTTTATATACACGTATATTGTATTTAAATAAATATATGCTTACACATGTGTATCTTTATATAAGATATAGACATAATATCTTTACAAAATATTCTAGTAACAGCAATAGTATATAAAATACTAAAAGGAAAAAATAAGGACTGTTAGTGTATTTTCATTGTAAGCGCGACGGACATCAGACGGCAGACCAGCCCATGTCAGCGCCAACGCCAGCATGCGCCACACGGAACCCCCGCGGGCACCGTTGGCCGCACTGTGGGGCACGGCAGCCGGCCACCCACACGCCACTCGCCCCGCCGACTCGTCCCTCTGCTGCCGTGCGGGGATGAGAATGTGCACCTTACACTGAGGTCGTGTGGAGATCAAGTGACAGACTAGTATATGTTAAAATGCTCTGAAAGCTTTCAAGTCACTAATTGCTTCCTAGAATATTCCTTTCTTCCCCCTTTTTAAAAAAAATCCTCGCATGAGGACATATTTATTGATTTGGGAGAGAGAGGGGGGAGAAGACATCGATGTGAGAGAGGCATTGATTGGTTGTCTTCCGTATGTATTCAATTCCGAATGGGGACTGAACCCACAACCTGGCATGTGCCTTGACCGGGAATCAAACCTGCAGCCTTTCTGTATACGTGATGATGCTACAGCCAACTGAGCCACAGCAGCCGGGGCTCCTTCCTTCCCTAACACATCCTGCCCATCACTCCAAGGCTTCTCTTACCCTCTTCTGATCGTCTCAAAACTTTCTCCTTCTTTTGAACCCTTGCCTTTCGGGGAAAGAACGAACCAGTTTGGCAGGCATGTCCGCCCTCCCCTCCCCGCCGTCGGACCCTGATTCTCCAAGTGTTTCCCACCTTTCATCCCTGGGTCTCACGAAATACTTTCTCTACTGCGTTTTATCATTCTCTTCATCCTCCGAAGCTACCTTAAAACTACTAGTCTTCACAGCCTTCCCCACACTCTTTCACCAGAGTCAGGAGTTCTTCATTCATGATTCCCTTGTGTAAACTTCTCGTCAAGTTCTCACCTTGTTCCGCTTCCTTCTTCACTCACGTGTTGTCCTCCCCCGTAGGCTCCGGAAGGACAGGGAAGGTGCCGGTTTCTCTGATTCCCCGGTGCCTCCCACGGTGCCGCGTGACTGGCTGGTGCTTAAGTGATGTTTGTTGACTGAATGAACAAGTCAATCTTTCTATATCTTTCTGAAATTTTTTTCTCGTTTGTGATCTACTATAATCATGCACTTTTGGGGACAGAATCTGGGTATCCATTTCTTTGTCTGAAATAATTTGACCATTATCGCATAATAGCATATAGACCATTTGAGGCTGGGAAAACCCTGTAAGAAATCACCAGTTGTAGACAAACAGTTAGCTACTAATCTTATCAGAGTCCTACTAATTACATTTAGCTAACTCAAAACTAAAACTATCAATCAACTGTCTCCATTTGGAGATAGTCCTGACATGTCTGTAGCTAGATATCTTTTAAAAATAAGATCTAACTATCTTTTTAAAGAGAAGTATGGTGGTGGTGTTTATCGGATCCATTGATCTAGTAATTCCCCATCTAGGAAATTATCCTAAGGAAATGGTTAAAAATATGCAGACAGAGCTTCCTGAACAAAGATATTTAACATATTAGTCAATCATGTGAAAAATGACAAATAAGTAAAGTGACCAGAAGTATTTTAATAGTCAAAATAAAGTTCTTAGTAATCTAAAGGGTGCATGATCAATTGTATACTATTGTGTTGACCTGAGGGTTGCCTTGTTTGTTTGTTTTGGATACTTGACGTAGAACCAGGGATATACCTGGAGAAATCAAGGTTAGCAATTTCTTACTGGGTTTCCAATTTACTACTACCCTTTTTTAAATTTAGAAAATGTTGAAAAGAACGTAACCTTCGAGCCGAAGGGGCAACACTCAGCATTGGGAGGAGCCTAAAAGGCTCCTCCTACCGGTTTCCGTTAACACAAACACTGTCACCGAGAGAACGAAGTCTAACTGGTCTAACTTTCCTCTTGAAATGAGGTTGTAAACAGTTAAAGGAAAACTTGAGTCTACTTGTTAAATGACTGTGAAGAAAACTATGTAAATTGTGGGGGCTTTTTGTAATCCCTTATTTAATCTCCTTGTACACGGAATGACTGGCAGAGGTAAAGCCATTTTATTCTAACAGTTTCTACAAGTTTTACCAGGATGAACCACAGGAATACTGGACATAAGCTATCAAATCAGGGTTGTGTGGTCCCATGAACCTGAGCTGAGTCAGAAACTCCGTTCTCTTGTCACAGCTCACTCATCAGGGGAGCGGGGTCTGGTCAGGGAGACGGACGACAGGGGAGAGGAAGTGTACCTTTTTCAGTTCTTGAAAAGTACTTGACATGCATCCCCACTAAGAGTGCCACTGCCTGAAGCTCTCAGTGGACAGGCCAGGGCACAGGGCTGCCGAGGCGGGGACCCTCAGCAGGCCCGTCCACTTGCCCTGAGGACAGAGAAGCGTGTCTTCTGTAGGACATTTCTGAGTGGTCCTGTTCTGCCTGTTGCAGAGTGAGTGGTGTAAGTCCTCTGCTTCCAAGGGTTCAGCGTTGACATGGCGAAGGAATTGCCAGCTTCAAAGAATAGCGGAACCCGGTAATGAGTACACAGCTGAACCCTCACTTGGCTGCCCCCAGCCAGCGCGCACTGTGAGCGTCGTCGGGGTGGAGGGAGCGGCGGCCTGCAGCCCCGCGGGGCGTCCCTGCGGCGCCCCGTGTCCACGCCCAGAAAGCATGCGGAGGCAGAGGAAGCCCCTTCACAAGCTGCGTGGGAGCCTGTTCCTTGCTGGTGGCTTCCGCTGGCAGCCCCGGGTGCACAGGGCGAGCGCGTCAGTGTCTAGCTCGAGGTAAGCCCGGCTGGTTATGGGAGCGGGCAGAATGCGAGAGCCCGCTGGGCGAAGGAGGGCGAAGGAGGGCTCGGGACCCTCCGGCCCGCGGCCCCAGCAGGACGCCAAGGAAAGGCGTAGTGCCCGCCAGCCAGAGGGCAGGCATTCTGGGGTGGGGATCCGTCGACCCCTGCAGAGGGGCCTGGCGGGAGCCTGTGTACTCCTCAGTCAGCAAAGGGAGAGGACCCTGTCTGAGTCTGTTGTTCATGGTTCTAGGATGTAGCTCACTACGCTAGAGTTTCATCGAAGGTTATGCTATGAAGGCTCCCTGGAATTATGGGTTCTCTACTCCCCACAAGAAAACAGTGAATTAGAACAACCCCTTGAGAGTGACTGTTTCCCCGTGTGCTGCTCATACTGCGTACGGGACCGTGTACTGGGCTGACGGCTGGATCTGTGCGTGACCGGGATGGGCCAGGAGGAGAACCCAATGGGTAAGGTAGAATTACTTGAATTAACCATAAATTACACCATGAAAAGAACTCTTATCTGACTAGTGTTCCTTCAGCCTTACAAATACTTGAATAAAGCCATGAAATGGTTAAACAACAATAGTGAGCCTCCGTTTAATTAAAAACAGTTTATTTTTAGCTGAGGCTGCACTTCAGATCAGGGACCTCTCTGTGCCCTGCGGGCATCCACAGCAGAGAGACGGTACTCACATCTTCGGAATTTATCATGAAGACTCTTCATACCATTTACACTACAACGGTCTTTCAGTCTAATTGTTATTCACTTGTTTGGTGTTGGTATGTTCTACCAGGGATCTAAATGCATATCTCACTACAATTCTCTCATAGCAAAATGTACAGCTGGTGACATTGTGCACTTCATTTCAACAAACACGTATTGCTCATCTACTGTGTTCAAGGAACTTGAAAAGGAGACAGGATTATAGTGAACACAGTTCAGGGAGAATGACTTTCACCCTAACCAGGGGCAGAGGCAGTGCGCCACGGAGCATTGATCTGAATCGGAAGAAAGGGAAAGCTTCATGGGCGCATGGCGTTTGAGCAGGGCCTACAAACATCAGTAGATTTCAGTAGAGGGCAAAGTAGTGGTAAGATATGCAGAAGGACGTGTCCAAAAACATACAGATGTTAAAGTGCGGAATGTGTTCCAGATACAGACACGGTCCTTCAGCAGGACCAGACCCTGGGATGTGTCCGCAGACGGCTGCACTGGGGAATGGGGCGGGGTAAGGAGATGGGGCCAGATCTCTGAAGGCTTTTCAATGTTATTTCCTAAATTATCTATAGCTATTGACAATTTATATGAGGAGGGCAGTGATTTTTTAACTCGCAATTTGGGATGAATGTCTTGGTTGAAGGGTGGGTTGAAGAGGAAGCAGTGACCCTACTTGCAGAGCCATTGCAATAACCCATCCACCCACCTGTTCCCCCTTTCACTCGACAAATACTCACTGGGCACCTACTGTGCACCGGCCCAATTTTAGGCTATAAATCAATAGATCTGCAGATAGAGCTACATCAGTATGCAAAACAAAAAGACACCGTTGTCTGCCTTCATGTCACTCATGTTCTAGTGGGAGAGAGAGACTTTAAGCAACATAAATAAATGATGTTTATCGTAGTGATAATTGATAAAAGAGTGAATCGAACAGGGAAAGGTGGTGTGAATGTGAGTGAGAGGGGTTGCATTTTGTGAAAAGTCTCCAGGGAAGGCCTCTTGAAGGAGTAGCCCGAGGGAAGACTTGAAAGAAGGGGTGTAAAAGTGGGTGTTGCGGGTGTTTGGGCCAGAACAGGTCAGAGGAACAGCAAAGGAAGAGGCTCTGGTGCAGGGTGGGCTTGGGGCTCGGTGGTGGACTGTTTAGTTGAGGCAGCACTGGGCAGAAGGAGCCATTCAGTGAAAGCATCCCTCCATGACCGGGAGGTTTGGTTAAGAAGGATTAAGTCAACCACAACCTGGTGGGGGTGGGGGGGCAGTTTACACTGATGACTTAGGTTGATATATCTGTGTTAAGACCGTCTGGGTAGGATGGTCTTGATGATCTCATCAAAGGAAGAGGTAAAGTCAGCTAAGATAAGTAAAGAGCATGGGATTGGGGCTGGAAATCGGAAACTAGTGACAAGTGGTAGACTAACTGCCGGGAGAAACAGGAAAAGGACCTTAGTTGTGAATGTAAGGATGGATGACAGTATTTTTAGCTTAACTGGGGCTTGTCTGTGTGCTGGGCAGCTCTATAGTAGCGCTCCCTGCATGTGTGGTACTGTGCTAACGGTTGGCCGTGCAGGGTGGAGTATGGGCAGGGGCAGAGAAGAAAGAGTATTTGTAAATATATTCCATGTATTCTTTTATCCAATCGGAGAGAATAAGATAGCATAAATATCTGACTTCTCACAACAAGCCCACTTTAGATGCAAACATATTGTATCGGGCTTACTTTTCAGAGGTGAGAAAACCCTTCTCTGCCCTCTTTTGCAGAGATGACTCAGTTAGAACCAAATAGCTGTACTCGTCCATAGTTAACCTCACGAATTCTGCTGTAGGACTGAGTTTTCAGCCAATATGCCTTGAGGTGCCTCACATGGGAGATGGGTGTGCTCAATGAGCTGGAGGTGTGCTGAAGGTACTAATGCCCTCAGCCCCTTCGGATAACCTTGGGCTCCCAGCAACGTGGGGGTGTACCCCGCAGCAGGTAGGAGGATGCAACGCGGGCCACGTAGTGAGATGAGGAGACGGTCCGACAGTCTGCCTGCTCTTCCTCAGGCTCCCTAGCACAGTGGCCCCACACTTTTTATGAGCAGTGCTTCCATTATCTTTACATACATGTTCTACTATCATTAACTATCTCAAGTCACAAAGGCCAGTGTTCATCATCATTTACTTTAATCCCTGTTTCAAATCACCTTCCAGACCATTTCGGTTGTCCCAGCCGACTTCTGGTCTGCTCTGAACACACTCCTCGTTCTAACCTTGCAGGCGTGGCTGGCGCAGCACCAGGGCCAGGAGGGGAAATCTCAGCCTCGGCGCTCTCTGGTCGACTCGTGCTAGGAATTAATGCTGTCTTCTCTTCGTGGCTTTTCTGCCGGAGACTTAGGTCGCTTCTCCGTTTTGTGAGGGTTAGTTTGGTTAAAAGTAAGCAGTGTTGTCCACATACCCCAGAGACATGGCAGTGAGCCTGTGGGCGTGGTGTCCCCTCCCAGCCTCCGGCAGAACCGCCAGCGGCCAGGTGGCGGACCAGAGGGCGCCTCGGATCAATCCTGATATTCACTACTGCATAACGGTTTATTTCTTAAAAATATAATATGTACTTTAAAAATATATTAAATGAAGAAAAATTAAAATGTCTAATGTACGCATCTGTATCCTGTTTTGGAGACCATTCCCTTGTGTCCCGTAAATGTTTATCGCTTCACTCCTATCCCGGTGATAAAAGCTATTAGTTACTATTTGCTTCTCGTCTGCCAACCACGCTGCAGATATTATCCCATTTTATTCTCATGGGCACGCTGTGAGGCAGGATTATTCTCTCCATTTTGCAGATGAGAAAACTGAGGCTCAGAGAGATTCATTAACTTGTCCAAGGTGTATTGCCTGTAAGAAATAGACAGATTTGAAATGTAAGATCTTTCCAACCTAAATTACTGCCTGCTTTTGCTTAGGGTCCAGGGTGTAATTTCCATTCTTATATCTAAAAAAACCTAGTCGTAAAAAATAATGAATTTTGAGTTCTCAAGACACTCATTACGGTAACACTGCGGTGGCTGCTACGTCTCTGTTTCCCACCTTAAATTGTAGCAGCAGCATGCCTGCCCTGTATCCAGGCCACAGAGCTGGTTGCCATGACATCCCTCATATTAGGAAAATATTTGTCAGCTCCAGGTGGCTAGAACATCCGACAGGCTCACTGATCGTGCAGTGAATACAGGCAACGATTTAGCGATTTACGGGGTATTGTGCCGTGAGAACACAGTCCACAGGGACCTCATGCCGTAGGCCCGGCACTGGCACGTCGTATTTCTTCTGCCACAAAACGTCCACTTCAGTCGGGGGTCACTGAGGGAGCGGCTCCATCTGCAAGGACGGGCTCGGAGGCGACTGGAACCGCTTCCTGCCGGGGGCCAGCACATTGCGTCACAAGGCACGAACGTGTCGGCCTGGGAAAATTGTGTCTGAGTCCAAAGTGGAAGCAGGATTAAACCTTTTAATTGTTGGTCAGTGGTTTAAATCATCTCCTTAGTCAGAATGTATTCTCCTTGAATGATTATATGCAGATAATTCCAGGAAGAGGGGAAGAACAAAGGAAAATAAATATAACACAGTTTACTAGAATCTCGTAAGAGTTCTTGCACAAGAAGTGAACAGCACGGAAAACATGCGTTCTCTTAGGAAAACGAGTTTTTCCTTGAAGTTCCTATGAGATTGCAGTTCACATAACATATTGGTATGTGTGTGTGTTTATACAGGAGGGGCTGTATCACCAGAAAAATGTGTATCAAAGTTTCTGTGGTGGCAGTGGTCATTTTTTAAAATGACTAACAGCGTATATAATTTATTTTTCAAAAAGGGGTTATCACTCATTACTCATTTTTTAAAAATTTGTTTTCACTTTCTTCACAAAAGCCCCTATCTGGGAATTGAGAAGCATCTTTCTTTCTGTTTTACTTCTTCACTGTGTGAATTCGTCGGATATTGTGCCCCAAACTAACAAAGCATTATAGATTTAAAACGTTTTCTACTAACAAACACAGGAGTTGTATCAGGTTTATATTACAGCAACTTCATTCTGAGCTAAATACTTCAAAATGTGGTATCTAAATATAAATGTACTTTCAAACCTAAGACAAATGCTGGTTAACCTATTTAATGTATTCGTACCATAAAATCTACATTTACATGATATGTAAATCAGGGTGTCTTTTTTGTTTGTTTTAAGATTCAATCCAAACATTTTTTAAAAATTGAAAGTTAGTCTCTAGTAAACTGGATTTCATACCAGAATATTTCCAAAATGAAATATTAACCGCCCTCCATATTTAAGATATACTTACAAAAATTCATTTAACACACAATTTGAAGGCAATAACTGTTTTTTAAAGTGCAATATAAAAGAGTCACCAAACTTTTTTTTTTTTTTTAATCCTCACCCAAGGACATTTTTCCATTTTTTGTTCCGATAGAGCGGGAGGGAGAGAGGGAGAGAGAGAAACATGGACATGAAAGGGGCACATTGAGTGGCTGCCTCCTGCACGACCAACCAGGGCAGGGGACAAACTGCAACCGAGGTACGTGCCCTCAGCGGGAACCGAACCCGGGCCTCTCTGGACCGCAGGCCGATGCTCTAACCGCTGAGCCACACCGGCCAGGGCGAGTGGCCGACTGATGGGTCCAGGTGTTGGGCTTGGACTGGGTTCCCAGCCCCCCGCCCTCTCTGCCGAGCCCAGTCCACTGAGTAGGAGTCCGGCTGAGGCCAGGGTGCCCGCAGGGCCAGTGCTCTCGCCCCTACCGGGAGGACTCCTCTCTTTTTCCCTGTGCAAGTGAAATATGCTGACAGTCCTTGAGGTCTTTGGGATAATTTTGGGCTACTTAACTAATAGAAAGAAAAAAAAAACATGAAAACCTTGGTCTAAAGGCACTTTTTTGTGTCAGCCTTGAGAGGAAATCACATAGGCCTGTCCCATTAGTTCACTGGCATCTGAAACTCTGACCGAGCCGGAGGCCCTGGGGGTACGCGGCTCCTCTGCTGGGCAGCGCGGGCTGTCCGCCGGCCCCCTGCTCTGACGGCTGCGCCCTCTCGGCCCCGCAGCCGGTCCTCCTGGTGCCGTGTTCCCGGCTGCGGGCTCCTGCAGGACGGGCAGCGGCCGCTTCGGGCTCCGAACCTGGGTCTGAGTCTGACCCCGGCACTGGTTGTGCGCAGGACAGTGTGCGGTCACCCATCACCCATGGAAGGTCCTGGCAGGACCCCGGCACTGGTTGTGCGCGGGACAGTGTGCGGTCACCCGTCACCCATGGAAGGTCCTGGCAGGACCCTGGCACTGGTTGTGCGCGGGACAGTGTGCGGTCACCCGTCACCCATGGAAGGTCCTGGCAGGACCCCGGCACTGGTTGTGCGCGGGACAGTGTGCAATCAGCCGTCACCCGTGGAAGGTCCTGGCAGGACCCCGGCACTGGTGGTGCGCGGGACAGTGTGCAATCAGCCGTCACCCGTGGAAGGTCCTGGCGGGACCCTGGCACTGGTGGTGCGCGGGACAGTGTGCAATCAGCCGTCACCCGTGGAAGGTCCTGGCAGGACCCCGGCACTGGTTGTGCGCGGGACAGTGTGCAATCAGCCGTCACCTGTGGAAGGTCCTGGCGGGACCCTGGCACTGGTGGTGCGCGGGACAGTGTGCGGTCACCCGTCACCCGTGGAAGGTCCTGGCAGGACCCTGGCACTGGTTGTGCGCGGGAGAGTGTGCGGTCACCCGTCACCCATGGAAGGTCCTGGCAGGACCCCGGCACTGGTTGTGCGGGGGACAGTGTGCAATCAGCCGTCACCCGTGGAAGGTCCTGGCAGGACCCTGGCACTGGTTGTGCGCGGGAGAGTGTGTGGTCACCCGTCACCCATGGAAGGCCCTGGCTGGCGCATGTTCCCTGGGAGTGCGCCGTCACCACCCACCAGTCCGCTGCCCGCAGTTGGTGCTGCGCCCCCTCCCCAGGCCCCTGCAGCCTTCCCTCTGGGCTTCTGCCCGGGAACCCCACAGGGAGTCCCGCCTGCGGAGAGATACTGCCTGTGATTCAGCTCTTTCTCCTTCCTGTCACAGCCCTGTGGTCACCAGAGGAAGCACTGACATCTAGGTGACCTTTGCTTCTCCTCGCATCACTGGTGCAGTGGCCGTGCATGTATTTAATGGATGATTACGGTATGAGTAGATGAACGGGAAAATTATGTGAGCGATTTTTTATTTCCTTGGTTGCTTTATTTATAAATTTATCCCTATTAAATAAAAACTTTAACTTCCATGACTCAAAGTCATTTTTTTTTTAATTTAAATCCTCACTAGAGGATATTTTTTCATTTATTTTTCAGACAGAATGGGAGGGAGGGAGAGAGAGAGAGAGACATTGATGTGAGAGAGACACACTGACTGGCTGGCACCCACACGACCCTGATAAGGGCCAGGAACCAAACTGCAACGGAGGTCCATGCCCTTGACCAGAATCAAACCCGAGACTGTCATCGCAGGAAGATGTTCCAACTGCTGAGCCAGACCTGCCAGACCTTTAAAAGAAAGGTTTAGGATGTGAAAATAGAGGCGAGTGAATGGAAGCTGCACAGACAATCTCTCAGAACCAAACGGGAATTACAACTAAAATAAAGACAAATCCTTGGAAAAAAGCAACAGAAAAGCAGCAGGACAGGACCATATAACCAGGGACACTGGTAGGATCTGTAGAGATGCAAGAGGGTGGTGGGCTGGGAGCCCAAGGACAGCAGCAGTCTTAACTGTGAGCAGACCCCTTGGGGAATAAAGACCAAGCCCACTCCACAGTGCAGAGAGCCAGGACAGAGCACTAAAATGGCCACAGCCACTCACCTGGGGGATACAGCCAAGGGAGGGCAGACTGGGCTGGAGCTCTGTGGGGACACCCGGGATTTGGAGGGCACTCAGAGTTTTTGCTGAGTTGTGGCCACAAAGGACGGTGGCCAGTGTGTTCCTTCCCAGAGCTGTGGGGAAAGGCAGCAGCCCTACCCCTCGGAGCCTTTCCCAGGTGAGGCAAAACAATGCAAATTGAGACTCATTAACAACCAGCACCTATCCCACCCTCTGGAAATCCTCTTATGCAGAACATCAGAGCTACATTCCAAGGCACCGAGCCTCCAGGAAGAAGCTAGAAGATAACTGAACCTTTCCTGGGCTTGCAAATCTACCCAGGAAAGTAAGACTTGAAAGTGGTGTTTAACATGGGCCCACCCAAGCCCATCCAAACCCAGTAGAGGGAGACTCAAACAGCAGAACACCAACACACACAGGGAAAATTTGGCAGGCTCCAAAACCCACTGAGATAGCCAAAATGGTGAAACAAAGAAACAAATCCCAAAGGAAAGAACAAGAAAACTCTATCGAACGTGAAATAAATGAAATACAGCTAAGCAAATTATCAGAGGTAGAGTTCAGAGTCATGATCTTGACGAAGCTCAACAGCATGAGTAACGACATCAGCACCATGAGTAAAGATATAGAAACATTGAAAACTAACCAAGTGGAAATGAAGAATGACATAGCAGAAATTAAGACACATTGGAAGGACTAACCAGCAGAGTAGAGGAAGCTGAGGACCGGATAAATGAATTAGAGGACAGGGTAGAAAAAATCAACCAATCAGAAAACCCAAAGAAAAAAACAATTAAAAAACAGGAAGATAGCCTAAGAGAACTGTGGGACAACTGGAAATGTAAAAACATTCGCATCATAGGAGTCCCCAAAGAGGAAGAAAATTGGCAAGGGTTAGAGAATATATTTGAAGAAATAGTGACAGAAAACTTTTTTAACTTGGTGAAGGAAGAAGAAGGCATTCAAGTTCAAAAAGCACAGAGAGCCCAAAGCAAGAAGAACCCAAACAGGCCCACACCAAGAAACATAGTAATTAAAATGGCAAAAATTAAAGACAAAAAGAGATTCCTAAAAGCAAGAGATAAGCAACAGGTTACTTACAAAGGAATCCCCATAAGGCTCTAAGCTGACTTCTCAACAGAAACACTGCAGGCCAGAAGGGAGTGGCATGAGGTAATCAAGGTTATGAAAACAAGGATTTGAATCCAAGACTACTCTATCCAGCAAGGCTATCATTCAAAATAGAAGGTCAAATAAAGAGCTTTCCAGACCAAAAAAAAAAAAAAAAAGGCTAAGGGAATATATTCACACCAAACCAGCACGGCAAGATATGCTAAAAGGACTGCTGTGATTAGTAAAAGAAATAGGAAGAATAATAGAACCACACTAAACAAAAATGGCAATAAATAAGTACATATCAATTATCATCTTAAATGTGAATGGTTTGAATGCTCCGATAAAAAGACACAGAGTAGCTGACAGGATAAGAAAGCATGACTCACACATATGTTGTTTGCAAGAGACCCACCTCACAACAAAAGACTCACATAGGTTGAAAGTGAAGGGATGGAAAAAATCTTACCAGCAAACAGAAAGGGGAAAAAAGCTGGGGTAGCAATACTCATTTCTGACAAAATAGATTTCAAAATGAAGGTCATAATTAGAGACAAAGAAGGCCACTACATAATATTGATAGGATCTATCCAACAGGAAGATATAACCTTGGTAAACATATATGCACCCAAGATAGGAGCACCAAAATATATTAAAAATCTTCTGGAGGACTTCAAAGGAGAAATCAACAGCAATACAATCATAGCAGGGGACTTCAACACCCTGCTGACATCATTGGATAGATCCTCTAGACAAAAAACTTAACAAGGAAAAACAGACTCTAAATGAAGTGCTAGATAAAATGGATTTAATAGACATCTACAGAGAATTACACCCCAAAACTATAGAATTCACATTCTTCTCATGTGCACATGGGATATTTTCAAAGATTGACCACATGTTAGGACACAAACTAAGTCTTTACAAGTTCAAGATGACTGAAATCATATCAAGCATCTTCTCAGATCACAGTGGCATGAAACTAGAAATCAATTGCAACAAGAACATGCAAAGACATTTGAAAACATGGAGCTAAATAGCATGTTATTGAACAATGAATGGCTTACCAAGGAGATCAAGGAAGAAATTAAAAACTTCCTGTAAACCAATGAACATGAACACACAACACAAAATCTATGGGATGCAGCGAAAGCAGTTCGGAGAGGGAATTCCTAACACTACAGGCCTACCTCAAGAAACAAGAAAAATTTCTAATTGGCTACCTAACCTCACAATTTAAAGAACTAGAAAGCAAACAAAAAGAAAACCCCAGAGCAAGTAGAAGGAAAGAAATAGTAAAGATCAGAGCAGAAATAAATGACATGGAGACCAACAAAACGATTCAAAGAATCAATGAAACAAAGAACTGGTTTTTTGAAAAGATTTTAAACAAGACTGATGGACCTTTAGCTAGACTTACCAAGAAACAAAGAGACAGAACCCAAATACACAAAATCAGAAATGAAAGAGGAGAAATAATAACTGATACCACAGAAATACAAAGGAGTGTTAACAAATATTATGAACAATTATATGGCAACAAATTTGACAATCTAGGCAAAATGGACAAATTCCTAGAAACACAGTCTCCCAAAACTGAACCAGGCAGAGATAGAAAACTTGAACAGATTAATAACAACAACAAAAAAATTGAAGATATAATTACGACTCTCCCAGAAAACAAAAGTCAAGGCCGGGACAGCCTCACGGGAATTTTACTGAACATTCAAAGAACTAATATCCATTCTCCTCAAACTATTTCAAAAAATTCAAGAAAAAGGAAGACTTCCTAACTAGTTTTATGAGACCAGCATAATTCTAATTCTAATTCCAAAACCAGAAAAAGACACTACAAAGAAAGAAAACTACAGACCAATATCCCTGATGAACATAGATGTCAAAATCCTGAACAAAATACAGGCAAATCGAATCCAGCAATACATCAGAAAAATTCTTCACCATGACCAAGTGGGATTCATCCCAGGGATGCAAGGCTGGTATAGTATTCTCAAACCCATAAATGTGATACACCACATCAACAAAATGAAAGATAAAAATCATATGATCATATCAATAGATACTGAAAAAGCATTCAACAAAATCCAGCACCCATTAGTGATAAAAACACTCAGCAATATGGGAGTACAGGGATCATATCTTGACATAATAAAGGACATATATGAAAGACCTACAGCCAACATCATACTCAATGGGCAAAAACTAAAAGCATTTCCCTTAAGAACAGGAACAAGACAAGGATGCCCATTTTCACCAATCTTATTTAACATAGTACTAGAAGTCTTAGCCACAGCAATCAGACAGGAAGAAAAAATAAAAGGGATCCAAATTGGAAAGGAGGAAGTGAAACTGTCATTATTCGCAGATGATATACATATACGTAGAAAACCCCAAAGACTCCATCAAAAACTTACTAGACTTAATAAATGGATTTGTCAAAGTAGCAGGCTACAAAATTAACATCAAGAAATCGATGACATTCTTATACACCAATGATGAACTCATAGAAAGCGAAACTAAATAAACAATCCCATTTACCATCACAGCAAAAAAAATTAAGATACCTAGGAATAAACTTAACCAAAGAAATAAAGGACCTATTCGCAGAAAACTACAGGTCATTGATCTATCTGCCTGTTCTTATGCCAGTACCAGGCTGTTTTGATTACAGTGGCTTTGTAGTATAACCTGAAATCTGGTATTGTGATCCCTCCTACTTTGTTCTTTTTCAAGATTGCTGTGGCTGTTCGGGGTCTTTTTTGGTTCCATATGAACTTTTGAAGTATTTGTTCTAGTTCTGTGAAGTATGTCATTGGTATTTGATGGGGATTGCATTGAATCTATAGATTGCTTTGGGTAGTATGGACATTTTAATGATGTTAATTCTTCCAATCCATGAACAAGGTATGTGCTTCCACTTTTTTTATATCTTCCTCTCTTTCTTTTTTCAATGACCTGTAGTTTTGCCAGTTCAGTTCCTGGTCAGGGCTCATACCTGGGTTGTGGGTTTGATCCTTATTCTGGGAATTTGTGGAAGACAGCCAGTCGATGTCTCCCTCGCGCATCAGTGGCTCTCTGCCTCTCTCCCCTTCCTCTCTCTAAGCATGTCCTTAGGTGAGGGTTTAAAAAAGTTCCATTTGGAAACTGGAGTATAATAATGCATTGGAGTAACACTGGGTTTCTTTTGTTTGTCTATCTTTGAATGTTTGGATTTTTTTAAGAGTATGTAATTTATATTGGTCACCTTGAGAAATGGGTGCAATATTTCAACAGTCTCCCCTTTATTTTTGATCTTTTGTAGTGATGCTAAGAGCCACATGCTTAAAAACTTGTGAAATTTTGCTTTCATGCCCATCTCAGTAAGTCCTTAAGATATTTTTTAAATAATCCAGATTCAGGGCAAAATAAAGCTCAACTAGGCATTTATCAGCCACAGTGAACTTTGGCCAAGTATTTAGTCACAGGTTAGTGTGAATCCAGTGGGTGGTCCCAAGGTTCATAGAAGAGTGAGAAGGTTGTTTGACTCTAGAAAGGGTTGAGAAGCTAAAATTTAAAATAACATCAAGCTAAAGTTAGGTTTGGGATCATCATTTTTTGCAATGGTACTTAAAATGATTTCGCATGGGTTGACGTGGAAAGTAGAGTTAACCTCAAGGTGGTACAGTTCAGTCACTGACCTTCGTTGAACTCCGGCTACAAACACAGAGTACCTGGGGCAGGACAGGACAGGAGGACGGGTGCAGAGAAGCTTCCTGCAGATGGAGAGTAACTGAACCAGGGCAAAAAGTGGACTAGAGAGATGAAATTGAAGGAGGTGCCAACGTTTCTGATTTGAGAAGCAGCTACGAACTGGGCACTGTCATAATAAGGGCTCCAGTATATAGCAGGAAAGGCAAACAAAGGCTTTCCTGTCAGATGGAGTTTCCTATCTAGCAGCCAGGGAATCAAACTGACGTGTCTTGGAGCGCTAGCGCCAGGCTGGCTGTCGGGGCCAGCACAGGGCTGTGCTTGGTTAGGTGACTGGAAAGGATGACATATTGTTGAAATCCTTCCTTCCTCCTTCCTCCTTCCTTCCTCCTTCCTTTCTGCTTCCTCCCTTCCTTCCTTCCTTCCTTCCTTCCTTCCTTCCTTCCTTCCTCCCTCCCTCCCTCCCTCCCTCCCTCCCTCCCTCCCTCCCTCCCTTCCTTCCTTCCTCCCTTCCTTCCTCCCTTCCTTCCTTCCTCCTTCCTTCCTTCCTTCCTTCCTTCCTTCCTTCCTTCCTCCTCCATCCCTTCCTTCCTCCTTCCTCCTTCCTTCCTCCTTCCTTCCTTCCTTCCTCCTTCCTTCCTTCCTTCCTCCTCCATCCCTTCCTCCTTCCCTCCTTCCCTTCCTTCCTCCTCCTTCCTCTTCCTTCTCCTTCCTTCCTCCTTCTCCTTCCTTTCCTTCCTTCTTCCTCCTTCTGTCTCCTTCCTTCCTTCCTTCCTTCCTTCCTTCCTTCCTTCCTTCCTTCCTTCCTTCTTCCTTCCTCCTTCCTTCCTCCTTCCTTCCTTCCTTCCTCCTTCCTTCTTTCCTTCCTTCTTCCTCCTTCTGTCTCCTTCCTTCCTTCCTTCCTTCCTTCCTTCTTCCTTCCTTCTTCCTTCCTCCTTCCTTCCTCCTTCCTTCCTTCCTTCCTCCTTCCTTCTTTCCTTCCTCCTTCTTCTTTTCTCCTTCCTTTCTTCCTTCCTCCTTCCTTCCCTCCTTCCTTCCTCCTTCCTTCTTTCCTTTCTTCTTCCTCCTTCCTTCTTCCTTCCTTCCTTCCTCCTTCCTTCTCCCTTCCTTCCTCCTTCCTTCCTTCCTTCCTTCCTTCCTTCCTTCCTTCCTTCCTTCCTTCCTTCCTTCCTTCTTTCCTTCCTTTCTTCCTCTCTCCTTCCCTTGATCTTTCTTCTTTCCTACCTCTTTTCTCTTCTAACTTCCTCCCTTGCTTTTTTCTTATCCCTAAGAGTTGGTCACATCTAGTCACTACATACTAGTATTAAACATGTAGCCACTTGGGAGATTAAATGTGCCCCTGTCACCTTTTAGAAATATACTAAGGACTTTAGAAACTCTTGATTGCAAATTCTTCCTTATGATTTTATGAGGCATCAAGCTATTCATGATGTTCCTTTTTAAATAATAAAAAGAAAAGAAAAAAAAGTTTTTAAATGACAAAAGAGAAGCATAAATAAAAGATGTGGAACCGTTGACTTATGCTTGACAGACACAGAACGTCTGTCCCAGTACCTAGTCACACTTAGTGTCAAGAGCAAACACCAAGCCTTACTTCATCGTCTTCAGCCTAGAAATCAGATTTAGCCTGAAATAAATGTAAAAAGGCCTTGTGGGTTTTGTTATGAAGGCAAAGGCTCTTACCATTTGCCATGTTCAAGGACTCAGAGACTAGTCCTAGGGCAAGGTGTTCATTTAGGAAGAGAACGTGGAGCAGGTCTTCCCGGTCGTACCTCCTGCAGGGATCTGCCGTGGGAGCCTGGGTACCGCCAACTGCTTCTGACATGCATGCGAGTCTCTCAGACTCATGAGCAGTAAAATCAACCTGTTCGGTCGGCTGAGGCCAGGTTTGTTGTCGGGGTTGGCTGGGGGACAGGAATTGAACCCTTCAAAACAAATGGTTTCACAGTCTGCTTAGTGTGGTGCGTATTAAAAGTTGGAATCTTGCCCTGGCTGGTTTGGTTCATTGGTTAGAGCATCGGCCCTCAGACCGAAGTCACGGGTTCGGTTCCAGTCAAGGACATGTACCTCAGGTGTGGTTCTGTCCTGGCCCTGGTCGTGGTCATGTAGGAGGCAGCCAATGAATGTGTCTCTCTCTCATATTGGTGTTTCTCTCTCTTTCTCTTCCCCTTCCCCTTTCTTCCTCCCTCCCCCTCTCTTCCTCCCTCCCCCTCTCTCCCTCTGAATCTGAAGATAAATGGAAAAATATCCTTGGGTGAGGATATTTTTTTTAATTATAAAAAATTAGAATCTTTAAAAATAGATTGATTAGCCCTGGCTAGTTTGGCTCAGCGGTTTGAGCATCAGCCCGTGGATCAGATAGTCCCGGGTTCGGTTCCTGCTAAGGGCACGTACCTCGGTTGCAGTTTGTCCCTGGCCCCAGTTGGGGTTGTGTGGGTGGCCACCAGGCGATGTGTCTCTCGAAACATCGATGTTTCTCTTTCTCTCCCTCCCTCTCTATCTGAAGATAAATGCAAAAATGTCCTTGGTGAGGATTGAAACAAAAAAAGATAAATTAAATTTAAAAAGTTGGAATTTTGCCCTGGCCAGTTTGGTTCAGCGGTTAGAGCGTCGGCCTGCGGTCCCGAGAGGTCCGGGTTCGGTTCCCGCTAAGGGCGCGTACCTCGGTTCCAGTTTGTCCCCGGCCCTGGTCGGTTGTGCGGGTGGCAGCCACTCGATGTGTCCCTTTCACATCGATGTTTCTCTCTCTCTCTCTGTTCCTCTCTCTCCCTCCCACTCTACCTGAACAAAAAATGGAAAAATGTTCTCGGGTGAGGATAAAAAAAAAAGTTGGAATTTTTCCGTGAAAACAATAGTGGGCATAAAAGTCAAAAGTGTTGAAATACTATTTAGAGGGAAGTTGAGTGTGTTTGTGTGTGTGAGCGTCTCCAGCATTTTTCTCAACAGTAACTCTGTGTGTGCATTTTAATTGTCCCTGTGCATACTGTATGGCTCATTAAATATTCATTATTTCATAAACACTGGGCATATACCTGCTCTTTTCCAGACCTAAGGTGGCCACTGGGGATTCAGCATCGAAGAAGGCAGAGGTCCCTGTTCTCTAGTGTTATAATCTCAACAAACTAAAGTTGGTTTTGCACTCTCTGGGGACAAGACACTGCTCCAGACCCAGACTAACTGAAATGTCCCCACCTCAGCCTTCAGCTTCCGAGGTCACCTGGGCAAGGGGACAGCCACCGGTGGAGAGAGGGGAGGGGACTGGTAGGTCTCACGGAAGATCACCCATCCTTTGCACGGGCTCTGTCACATGGCCCCCGTGCGGGGGCTGGGAGTCACAGTCTCCCTACATATTTGTACATACCACGCTCCTGTCTGCCACCATATTATTTTTACATTCTTAATTTTAAAAATTTACCATAATAATTTACTATTTTATTAAAAACTGACTTGGAAAGCTAAAACTGGTGTACTATGTCCAATTTATTAATATCAGTGGCAAGAAAGAAAGCAAGTCTCAAAAAAATAGAAGCCCATTAATCCACTATTTTTAATTAGGTCTCAGATTTGCCCAGACTTTTCATAAATATAAGATTGAAAATTTTGCTTTGTATTGCTTTTACCCTTCATTCTTTTTAAAGTTACAAAGAAACAGTGGAAGGGTGAAGAGTCGAGTCAGGATTCTGGATAGAGATCAAGTATTAAATAAAGCACAGCTCGGGTCATAGCGCGATAATTATCTCCCACAAAATCAAGACTTGGCCGTGCTCAGCGTTCAGAGCCTCTCGCCCATGCAGAGAGTGGGACCCTCTCCCCTCGGCCTGCCCTCCAGGCCCTGCTCCCAATCCTTCTTGCACCCCCAGCCAAAGCTCTCCAGAGGCAAGTGTGGCCACAGTTTAACGGACAGGAAGTGACTCGGTTCCTGGGGTCAGGTGAGTGGGTAGTGAGAGGGGAGGGTGTCAGGGCGGGGATTTCTGAAATGACATGACGTAAGCTTCAGTGTTATCCTCCCCCACGGCCCCAGACAAGTGTCGCAAAGCCCTGCCGAGAAGTTTCCCAGAGATTTCCACAGGGTGATTGGAAACGAGGGGTCTGTGGTGGTCAATCCTCGCAGCAGTATCAGAGGGGATTTCTGGAAGAATTTATTGGTCGTTTTGTGCTGTCTGGGTTCTCCTGATAGAAACCATTATGCTAAAGACAATTTTAAAACCTAGAATTTGGTAAACCAAAGATGTGTGGAATTTTCATTGTTTTTGCTGTTTGGGATTATTAACTTCAAGTAGTCTGTGCTAATGACGTGATTGTGTCACAAAATGAGTGGGGTTCTAGGATGTGTGGTCAGTAATGTTATTCAGACCGTCCGGAGAACCCCCGTTTGGCTGAGAAGAGAAGCGTAACATTTGAAGGAGGTTGTGGCACCAACGAGATCCCGTGAGGGTACTTTTTGTACCCAAAGTAAGCCTGTTAGAAACACACTTTACTAATTGTAGTAATTATGGACTGTTTTTAAACTCCGTGTATGAATTGAAGGGCATGTGAGAAAAGATTAGGAAATTTCAAACAGAAGATTAGGCAGTGGAGTTATGAAGCCCTCTTGAGCTTTTCTCTCTGAGGACGGAGCTCTGTTGACCACTCAGCGGCCCTGTGACTGTGCGAAGAAGTGGACATCCGTCACCTTCCACTGCAGTTACATTGAGGGGTTGGATTCATCAGAAAGCGTGTGGTTCTTCCTGTGCCCAGGGAACCCCCTCTCCCTGTGACTGTTGTGAGGCTGTGGTGCGAAGCCATGTGCTCCTTTGCAAGGAGGCCAACACCGGGAGCGGGAGCGTGGAGGCTGGGAGTCCGGCCATGCCTCACAGGTCACTGGGGAGCCCTGCGGTCCTCCGCACTGCTGGTGGCCGGGAGCGGCCGCGGGACACCTCCTCAGCCGGCCACACAAACCTTAGCCTAGCCCCTCTGGGCGCTGCAGGCCGAGCTGGGCCGGGCATGCAGGGACAGTGCCCGTGGGAGGAGCCAGAAAGGCAGAGTAAGAAAGTCCGTGCCCGGGTCAGTGCCCAGCGGCAGGTACACAGAGCGTGCCCAGGAGGGCCGGGCCGGAGGGGGCGGGCGGGAAGGACTTCCCAGGGGAGGCAGGCCCAGAGCTAAAGCACTGGTCGGGACCGGAACTGGCTGGTCAGCTGCAGTGGGAGAAAGTCGTTCTAGATGTAGGAAAGGTACCTGCAGGGACAGAGGGCGGGATGGAGGAGGTGGGCCGCTTTAGGGAGCCGAGTCGGTTGCTACCACTGACGTCCAGGGCACCTGGGCAGCTGAGGTGCAGGAAGACATGCCAGGGACCCAGGCTGAGCTCTAGAATTGTCAACTGTCCTCAGAAGTTGCATTTTACTTGGGAGGGATTTGAGAGCCAGGAAGGACCATGAGCAGGAGAGAGAGTGATCAAATTGGAATTCTCCCTCTGAACTTATTTTTGCAAGCTGTTGGTCTCATTACTAAATAAAATGCACCAATTGCCTTCAGAACATAAGATCTCCTGCCATTTCATGGAAATGTATTTAGGAAGGTCTTTGTTTTCAAGCCAGCACTGGATGTTGTCAGAGGAGATTCTGCCTCTGACCCGCGTCCTTCAGCTTAGTCAGCTGTCAGCTGCCTGTTTGTCTCTCCGTTCGTTCAAGTTTGATCTCTAGGCCCCGGAGAAAGTAACAAAGCCCTGGCCGGTTTGGCTCAGCGGTTAGAGCGTTGGCCCGGAGAGGCCCGGGTTCGGTTCCCGCTAAGGGCATGTACCTTGGTTGCTGTTTGTTCCCGGTCCTGGTTGGGGTCGTGTGGGTGGTGACTACTCGGTGTGTCTCTCTCACATCGATGTTTCTCTCTTTCTCCCTAATTCTATCTGAAGATAAATGGAAAAATATCCTCAGGCGAGGATTAAAAATAATAATAATAATAATGACTCATTGTAAGTGCCTGTGTTTTGTCAATTTACATAATTCACTTTGTTCAGCGCACATAAGACGCGGAGTCACGTCCGAAGCCCTGTGCCAGGACCAGGGCTGCGGTGTGAACTCTGTCTCTCTGCCTCACGCCCGCTCTGCAGGGTGCGCAGCTTCCTGCCTATCCCGCTTATGAGAACACAGACTTTGACGTCAGAAAGTTTGCTCACGGACCCACCGTCAGCCACACTCTTACGCTCTCCTCTAGCACTGTCTTCTCTGAGCGGTGAGATCTCGCCTGTCTCCTTTGCCTGATTTGTTCTTGCATTTTCTTTATTAAGCATATTCAGTTCTGCCCCCCAGGTCTGTCTTCTTTCCTGTCTCTAGAAGTGAGCAAGGGCCCTCGGTTGTCATCACCATCAGTCATCCTCAGCTATGCCCTGTACACGCAGGTTTTCATGTTAGTAAATAGCAGGAGCCATAATAGCTGCACCCATTATAACTCGTATGGAGCCTCCACTGTTTACAAATGTACTGTGATCAGACGTGACATCTATGAAGTCATGGCTACATATATTGGCTGAATAACAAGTCCAGATGGCCAGAGATTATGGAGTGGTTCAGACCATGAGTATTGAAAGGGTTCAGGGAAGACGCCTCGGAGGAGGTGGTCAACAAGCTGTACCTTCAAGGAAGGAGAATCTTTCAGCAGAGTGAAGGGGAGGGGGGTCTTTTGGCAGACCCAGCTAAATCCAGTACCTACAAGTTCACCACAGTCCCTCGCACGTGTTCCCTCTGCTCCTGAGAGCCAGAATAGTCGTAGCCAAGTGTGGTTACATTTCAAGAGAAGGAATTACTGCTACTCTACCGCAGTGGCTACATTTCAGTAGAGGCATCATTCTACTGTAATGAAAAGCATCCCCACTTCCCCCGGGGCGCCACCGTGGACTGGCTGGAGGATTTTCTGGGAGGCCCGCGTGGGGCAGCCTCGGGAGCTGGGAGCTTTAGGATTGGTGCAGACTGAACTGAACCTCAGCCCTGCTCATGAGGGACCCAAGCCTTGTTCCTCATCACCAGAAGTACCCTCCTCCTGGGCTCCTCCAGATAGGAAAGAATTCTGGACCGAATCTGACTTCCCAGATCTATTCCGAGCCCACATCTGGAAGGCCTCTGAGCTGCATGGGACTCTGTGTCATTGACTTGTTGATTCAGACCGGGGCTGGCGCCCAGCCCGACTCGGCCCCGGCCGCAGTAGTGGCAGACGTCTCCGATGGGACAGAGAGACTCAGCCAGGGCCCCTTAGCTTCCTTCAGCCAAACCAGGGAAAGAGAAAGAAAGCCGGAGAGTTTGCAGAGGTACCTTCACCCGAGACCTCGTAAGGATTATCGTAGATGTAGGGAACTTGGGATTCAGGAGCCGGTGTCTTAGCTTAATATTGATGGAAAATGAACGAGGGGAGGTCAGGAGTAAAAGAAGTAGGAGGAGTGTGATTGATGATGAAGAAGAGGAAACAGCCCACGCACGAGTGTTGCCTGTGAGATGGCCCCACGGGACTGGGGAACTCCAGGAAGTTTTTGCGCTGACCTTAAGTGGGCTCTGCACACGCAGAGGCCGCTGACGGAGGGCGCTGTGGGCCATGCTAAGGGGCTTCATTCTCAGATGGCAGGAGACCTGGGGGAGCCTTAAGGAGTCACCATACTGGCCGCTTACGAAGGTAAGGAGGGCACGGATTTAAAGCAGGAGACCTGTTAGGGTCTGTTGCAAGAGTCCTGGACATGATGAGGCTCTAAACCAAGGAAAGAGGGGATGGAGAAGGGATAAGAAGAGTTTAGGAAATAATTTAAGAGACACATTCAGCAGTCTAAGGGTTACAGTATGAGAGTATGGGGAATGGAGGGGAGGAGAGGGTCTGGGAAGACCCTCAGCTCTCAGATTCTTAGACCAGGATCAGTTTATTCATTTATTTAATCAGATGCTTCTCATATAACAGTTTCATCTAAGGCAGTGTTTTTAAAGGGGGGACACGAAGTCAGTGGGCATACCCAGCAATTTTAATAGAAGGGAACAGAACAGAAAACGTTAGGTGACACTGCATATGTACAAACTGCAATTGTTGTTTTGTGAAGCTTGGTTTCCACGTGTGCGTGTGCATGCCGCGGTGTGCGTGTTTGCAACTATGTGACGTGTGTTTTTCACGTAGGATTTCGGTCCAAACGTTCGAAGCCCTACAGTATTCTTTTTCTACCGCCGTGTCTGATTATTCTCAAGGGTGACTATGTCCCAATCAGGGAGAGGGACTCCTTTGTAAGAAACAGGAAAACCTTTTCCTTCTATTAATCTTTGAAGAGTAAATTTTATAGTAATCAGTGCTCTTGGAAGTCCCATGGAATCCGTGCACAGGAAGGAAAAAGGCCTGAGCCAGCTGACATGACTCCGGCCAGGGCGGGGGCAGCATCCAGTGGCCTGCCCTTCAGAACACAAGCGGCTTCTGCAAAGACACTGCTGCCAGGGCATCGGGGGGCCTGCCTCTCAGAGGGGGGATCACAGCGGGAAGAATAATGCTATCTTATGTCCATGTGGGACTTTACAGTTTGCAAACTACTTTCAAAATACATGTTCCCATGTAGAGAACAGCCGTGGGAGTTTGGAGGCACCTGCATATCTGAAGAAAGGTTTAGGTGTTTATTGGCCTATCCATATTTAAAGCTACAGATACCTTCCTCTTCCTTCCGTCAGCTCTCGTTTGCTCCAGGCTAAGAACGGGACATGCAAACACGCAGTCTGTTTCCCATCTGGTGAAAGGTACCTGCAAAGTCACCATTTAAGAGGAAACTGAACCCCACGTATTTATTTAAGGATGCTTGCAGTGTTGTTTATGCTGTGTTTACAGAATGTATTTCACCTGTATCCGTGTGTGTGTGTGTGTGAGAGATCGAAGGGCACAGAGCGGGGGAGGCCGGCCCTCGGGGAAGCCGACGCAGTTCTCGGGCCAGCTGAGGAGCTGGCGGGAAGGACAGTGGGCGGAGAGAGTGGTGCAGCCCTGCAGCCTCCGCCCACGAAGCATCTGCACAGCCTCCGGGCCCTGGGCGCCTCTGGAATCAACCGCCTGCACACCGCGGGGCGGGGCCTCTTCCTGCGCGAGGCGGACCGCCTCTGGCTTCAACCAGTGCATACCTGCGTGTGTGCATTCATGTGTGCTTGTTGCTCCCTGTTTCGGGGGAGAAAAGATTCAAAGAGGGCTGCGTTCTCAGTTTTCTGTTCAGCATTAGGTATAATTGGAGCGGTCATGAAATATTAATCATAATCATTTTAAGCATAAAAGCAAAGTATTTGTTGGCTTTAAAGTGTAAATGGTTCAAAGCATTTGAATTACTTTCTCAGTTGCCTCCTCACAAAGCAGATCCCTGAAGACACACCTAGGATGTTTCTAACAGTGGGGATGACCTGGCAGGAAGTCCATCTGGGAGCCTCGTGACCCCTCGAGGTCAGTGAACTCGGGCTCTCCATTAATCCTCAAGTTCTCCCAGTCATTTCTCCACAGGAAGCCCATATTCCTTGCTCATGATTTATTTATTTGTTCAGTTTTTTTCTCATAACATGGAAAAATAATCTTCGGAAGGCATTTCCCGTAACGCAGCCTACGTGTCTGACACAGACTCTTTCCCAAGGTTCCGATGCATTTGGTTCTGTTTGAGCACATTTGCCCTCGCGATCCCACCGTCGGGCCGTGGGTAACGGTTTGCGTGAACTGGCAGCGCGTTGCAAACGGCATTGCGAGGCCGCCTCCCCCCGGGACTCACGTCCTCACGGGACAGCGGCCCTGCTGCCGTCTCCGCAGCACCCCCTTTCGGTCCGACCCTCATTGCATCTGGTCAGATGGCACTGTGTGGTGTGAAGCGTGGCCTCCTGTGATACGACATGGTTTAGCAGAAAGAGTGTAATGACATCTTCTAGGACGTCAAACATGAACGTCCTGTGAGATTCCTGTCACGAGGAGCCTCTGGGTGAGGGACAGGCCTTTGGCCCCAGCGGCTCCTGCAGGCCCGGACGGAGGAGCGGAGACAGGTGCTCAGTGCCAGTCCGGATCCCTGGCTGGGCGAGGGCATTGCTGCAGGAGGAACCAGCTCGCTAACCACCTCCTGGCTCGGCTCTCATCTTCCTGGACTCTTGTTCTGGGGACCTGTCCCACCGTGCCCCTGCCCTGATCCCTGAGGACTCGGTCCTGCTGGAGAAGGCTTCTGCTCCCTGAACTGTAGCGCTGCCTGGAGGTGACTTTGTCTTCCCAGGTTGACTTAGAGACCTCAGGGCAGGACCCAGGCACCCGCTGTCCCTGAGAGCAGCCTTCCCCATCGTGGGGGCTCAGGTCCGCTGAGCGACTCAGCCAGAAAAATGCCTTCGGGGTCGGGAGGCCCAGGGCAGAGCTGTGTGCAGCGCATCTGCAGTGTTGGTCCCAACCGTCTGCCAGGGACTCTGACCCCTTTACTCACCCCAGCCCGCGACAGCGCTCTGGGGGACACAGGTTCATCCCCTGCTGCAGACAAGACACGAAGACATGCTGAAGTCACTCGTGCAGGGCTGTGAGGTGAGGCCAGGGCTGGCACCTGTCCTTGCTTTGTCGGGTCCCGTCAGCCTGCTCACGCCTCGACCGAAGGTCCCTTCCAAACAAACGGACTCTTTTATTTATAACCCTCACTCGAGGACATTTTTTCCATTTATCTTCAGACAGAATGGGAGAGAGAGAGTGAGAGAGAAACACGAACGTGAGAGAGACACATCGACTGGTTGCCTCCCACGTGGTCCCGGCCAGGGCCAAGGACGAACCGCCGAACTGCAACCGAGGTCCGTGCCCTTGACCGAAATCGAACCCGAGGCTCTTTGGTCTTGGGCCGACACTCTAACCACTGAGCCAAACCCGCCAGGGTAAACTGACTCATTTTTAAAAGTTGATTTATAAAACTAAGTATCAAACCCATAGTTCAAATACATTATAAACCACATGATCTCTCTTTGAAAGTGTTTAAGTGAGCCCTGGCTGGTGCCTCAGTTGGTTGGAGCATCGTCCCTCACACCAAATACGTGCACATTCGAGTCCTGGTTGGGACACATGCCCAGTGTGTGGTCAGATCCCCAGTTGGGGCACATGCCCAGTGTGTGGTCAGATCCCCAGTCAGGGCACACGCCCGGTGTGCGGTCAGATCCCAGTCGGGGCACATGCCTGGTGTGCAGTCAGATCCCAGCTGGGGCACACGCCCAGTGTGCAGTCAGATCCCGGTCGGGGCACATGCCCAGTGTGTAGTCAGATCCCAGCTGGGGCACACGCCCAGTGTGCAGTCAGATCTCAGGTTGGCATGTACAGAAGGCAGCCGATTGATGTTCTCTCTCACATCGATGTTTCTCTCTTTCTCCCTTCCTCTCTCTCTAAAATCAATAAAAACATCCTCGGTGAGACTTCTTCAAAAAATAAATTAAAAAAACTAAGTGTCAATATTCAGTAGGAGAAAAAGCTTGAAGTTTATTTATGTAATAGGTATGAGGTATGCCATTATTTAAGGGCAAAGTTCAGTGAGCTCGTATGTTCACTTTAAACTCCCCTTTAAGGCGGTAACATTCACCCGCACACAGATGAAGCTGTTTGTTCTAAAGGGATGCATTCTCAGAGAATTTTCTAGTTTTAGAAATTTCGGTCACATTTTGCTTTTGATTATTTAAAGGATTTGAGTCACCTAGTCACTGAAACAAGACAGGAAGTTTTCCTTTATTTGGTCTAGCGTGTTTGGCTTTGTTTTGTTTTTTAACCGTAACCTTGAAACTCCAGCAGCACCGGAGTTTATTACACAGAGTTTTAAAATCATCTGAAGGCATGTCCAGGAAGCCAAAGACAAGCAGAACAGCTGCTGCATAAAATCTCCACTTTCCAAATACCAGGGAGGAAGAGTGGGAACCAGTCCAGAATCTAACTGAACTTTGAACTTCCTGACTTGTGTTAGTTTAAGACATCCCTGTAGCATCATTTAAACATAGTTCTGGTGTATGAATAAACTTCCACTTGGAATTTCCTTTTTGAAGTCTGCTGAGAATATAAATGAGAACCATAAGGGAGGTCTAATCCAGAATGTAAAATCACATGAGAAATGCCAGCCCAGAAGCCCTCCCCGAGTACGTTCAACAGAAGGCACGCTCTGGAGAAGCCCTCTATTTAGAACGAAAGCCTCCGAGAACTGGAGTTATTACTTTTAGCCCATGACTCTGGACGCCTGAATCGATGGAAGAGAATGCTTTTTAAAGTAATAGCAATAGGAATGTTACCCAGCCACCTAGAACGTTTGAGAAGGACATCTGTTAGCATGGAAAGAGGTTCGAGATGTATTGCCAAGTGACAAAGAGATTGCGATTTCATGTAGAGTGTGTAAATAGTATACTTAGCCTCGATGCACACACATCTTCACTAAGGGACAGAGACTACATGCCAACAAAGTGCTAGTTGCTAGGTGGTAGAATTATAGCAAATTTTCATCTTTTTTTTTTCTTTCTCCTTTCTCTTTTTCGGTAGTGTCAGAGGTTGAAATTATTTTTATTTGATTTTTAAAGAATAAGTGTAGTGTCTTTACTTGAGTCTTCTCCTCTCTGCAGACACCTTCCTTGAATGTAGCCCAGGGCCGGGGTTTCGGGCGTGGCCGGTCCTGGAGCGGGTTCTGACAGGCACTCGGGCCACGTCACCGGAGGGCGGTGCCACCAATGGCCTCCGTGGTGCCAGTTTGCTGGTGCTTTCGAATTTAAAGGATCCTTCGTGACACTTTTAAATTTGCTCAGTTGGTTTATGTTCTTTCTTTTTAACAGGATACTTTAGCCTGGTTTGTGTGCATGTGTGTGTTTCAAACGTTAGATTTAGATCTCATCGAAAAGGAAATTTTGTTACATTTATCTCTTATTCAAATCTGTTCTTAGGGGAAATATTTCTTCTATACCTGAATTCAGTGAGAATTTGGGCAAGCACATTAGTCAAGACTTTTGTATTCACTACCTTCATAAAAATTGGTGGACGCCCACAGCGGGTGAGGTAACTGCATCCATGCTGGATAAGGCGAGTGATCTGCACTCCATTTAGAAGAGTCGTGTGTCCGTGACACATGCCTCTGCCATGTCCTACTGTGTTGTCACACTTAACATCTAAGAGGTCCATTTAAGATTTCTTTGACAATAATTATTATGATCCAAAGACTTCTTTAAAATGAGAATTTACTACTATATAAATTGAACTACTGATATTTTAAAACTTTTAAAACTTTTGAATAGTTTATGTAACTTGTTAAACCTATTTGATTGCCTTTGGTGCATTTATGGGACGCCTCAGTTGACTTTAATGTCAGGTGCCATGTGGCATGATGGTAGCATGACACTACGGTATCACTGTGTCTGATTAAAAAGGGGGTGCCATGTCTCTCACCCCAAATCAGGTAAAGCTATTTCAGCTACCTAAACTCATTTTAAGTTGTTTTCTAAAAGGAATACATAATGTCACTGTCTATTAATGGACTGCAAAATAAAAATCTCAGTATTTAGAGAGCTAACCTCTAAAGTCTGCAGTCTCTGGCCCTGAAGAACATGAAGAAAAATGAAACAATAGGGGAACACCTAATAAAACTTCATGTCTTGGCCCAGGTTGTTATTTTCTGGGATGACTGGCATATGTCTAGAAAATCACGCACAGAAGCAGTGCTATTGCGGACAAGTAAAAGCAATGGCGCATTTAGAAATTCCCAGTAAGTATTTGCTCCCAGTCATGTTTAAAAATAAAGCACGCACAGCCCGGGCCAGTTTGGCTCAGCGGTTAGAGCGTTGGCCCGGAGAGTCCCGGGTTCGCTTCCTGCTAGGGGCACGTGCCGCGGTTGCAGTTTGTCCCCACCCCGGTTGAGGTCATGTGGGTGGTAACCGCTCGATGTGTCTCTCTCACATCGATGTTTCTCTCTCTCTCTCTCTCTTCCTTCCCTCCCACTCTATCTGAAAACTGATGAGAAAATACCCTTCGGTGAGGATTAAAAACAAAACGAAAAGTCTTAAAGCCGTAGAGGACAGAAGAGCACCTGCGCAAAGCCTCGAACGCTGCTTTTGCGTGGAGGTGGGACTTGTCCAAAGCAGCTGCTCTTTCCCGGCGGGACAGACAGTGAGTCAGCAAGGGCCTCTGACCCTGGCAGTGCGGCCGACCTGCAGAGGGAGGGCTTCGGCTGAGAAGCCAACTCCAAGTCAGATGTGGCGAACTCTGACTCCCCACCTTTTCAAGAGAAGCCAAAGAAGCTGAGTTAGACCATTGCCAGAATCTCACACTTGTCCCGAGAAGGGTTATTCCAGACCACATTGTCTGGGGGGTGGACACGGGGGCACGGGGGCCAAGCCTGCGCATGTGGCCCTCCCTCGGGTTGTCTGAATCAGCTCTGTCCCCCCACCTGGCATTTCAGTTGCTTAACTGAGTCCAGCGGAGGATCTCGTGGGATTTCCTGGTCAGCAGCGGCACCCCAGCGTCCAACACTGGGGGTGTTCATGTGGTTGTGTGTACACGTGGCCTCCCCGAGACATGCTAGCGCCTGGTGGGGACACTCGGTACCACACGGAGGAGGAGAGGGAAGAGCTGCTCACCGCATGCAAAACGAAGCAGGACAGGCTGGTCAGAAGCTGGCTGGAGGAGCATCTCTTTGTCTTTGAGATTGATTGGGGGGTATACTTTTTATCTTTTTAAAATATTAGAAATGGCAGCTGAACATTGACTTTGCTGTGTGTGTGAGAGAGAAGTGTGTGTTTGTGAATGTGAGCACACACACTCACACATTTGGACGTATGCGAGATGAACGCGAAAGGTGGTTTACATGTTTTAAAGCCCCGCGCACTGTGGGCAGGGGAGCAGAAGTCCAGGCCCAAATGATTCCTGAGCATGACTGTGTTCAATACGGTGACCCACTGAACCCAAGTCCAGGGTCCCTGCTGTGCTTCATCTGTAGAACGAATGTCTGCATGCTGTGTGACATTAGCGTGTGTTCGATTATGCCACTGTCACAAATTGTCCTCCAAGTTGAGTGGCATAAAACAACAGAAGTTAATTTCTTGCTCACATCACAAGTCAGCAGCTGGTCTCTGTGACCCCCCACCCCCCGTCCCGGTGCCATCATTCTGGGACCCAGGCTGCAGGAACAGCCTCGACGTGCGATTGCTAGCCTGCGGTACGCGGAAGGAGCAGGCACGCTGGCCCAGCTGATGGCTCCTGCCAGTTTTGCTTGGAACCTGAACACGTTATTTCTGCTCGCATTTCATTGGCCCAGGTGGGGCATCTGGCCGAGCAGCACACCAATGGGGTGGGCAGTATGTGCTTCCCAGTTGGAAGAACACTGCACATCACATGGCAACTGGGAAGAGCAGGGGATCGTTGGGAACGTAGAGGGAATAAAATGTGTTTGTGGGTATATATGTTTTTATCATAAGTTTAATAATTAAATAAATGATAAATGGATTAAATGTTGCAGATGTTTTATATGTTACGTATTCTAACATATGCAGCACTTCTTAATATATCTATACAATGTTATATAAATAATACTTTTTATATAAATCACTTTTTTAGTGTGGTTGGGAAAATCACTTTTTAAGTATATAAACACTCTTTATCATCTTTATGTATGATTTTCCAAACCACACTGAAAACAAGTGATTTAAAACCATTTACTTAATCCTCTTTTCCAATAATAGAAATTATTTTTAAGTGACTGGATCGGCTATGAATCCAACTTGCAAAAGATGTTTCAGTCCTGGGAACAAGACTGGAGTTCCGAACTGGTGGTGGGAAGTATATCTCGTCACGTCTGTGCCTCGTGTTTCCCAGAAAGGAATGCACGTGGGCACGGCCACGGATTCTGTGAGCTGAGCACAGCTCCGTGTCACGGGGCACACCTGCGTCTCCGGCTTTCCCGCCTGCAGTTTTACATGTCAGCTGACAGCAAGATGTTTTGCTGCACATCAAGGAGAAAGTTGCTTTATGTTATGGGAGCTGAAATGGTGTTTATTAGTTTTCCACTGAATATTCAGTGGTTAATAGTCTCACATTTATTCTAAATAGCCTGTATTTTGACTCCTATTATGGAAGGAAAATGTTATGCATATTAGAAAAAATATATATTTGGTATACATTTAATACTTATTCACAGTAAGCCTATTATGTAATGCAGAGTGCAGAGATGCAGCCTGACATCGTGACATGGGACCTAAATCAGAGTCTGTTACTGCCACCCTACACTTGCGATTAAGGTTACACAGCCCTCCAGGGAGAGGGAGGTGGTGGTGTGTGGTAGAATATCTGTCATTCATACCCATACACAGACAGGATGGATGCTCCAGCGTTGGCTGTAACACCTGGCCTGTGTCTGGCCAAATAAAGACACCTCAGTATATAGGGACTTTCCTTGAGAAATTCCATCTGAAGACAAAGGAGTCATTTGCCTTAAGTAGTATGTTAATAGTAAAGTTCACTCAGCCATAAAAATCGTCCCAAACCAACCCCTGTGAGCCTGTTGAAGTGCTAACGCCTGCAATGTACTTTAATGGTGATGATTGCATCCACCGCAGACAGGTTGTGGTGGTGGAGCCCCCACAATCTCCCCGAGACAGGGTGCCCGCCCGGTTAGCCAGTAGAAGTGAGAAAACAACTTTCTGAGCCTGCTTTTCTGCGTCGCAGGGGGGCCCAGATGCCTTTTCGTCCCCCTTTCTTGAAACTTTTCATGAGCACTTAAGAAAGAAGACCTACTTAAATTGGAGCCAGCTTGTCCATTGAAACTGCGGGAGATACAGAAGAACAGCAGAAATGTATACGCCTGCATAGAATAATTCTGAAAGCTATCCACAGCGGACCAGGTTCTTTCTAGCCGGCTAGTTCTCTGATGATCATAAAAGTTAATGCGGCCCGAATTTAAATTTTGGTCATTTTGAAAGAAGAGTATTCCTTTGGGCTAGCTCTGGTAAAGTATTTGCTATGCTGAGGTTAATGTAAACCAAAATGTACTTAAATGCTTAGCTGGGCACACGCAGTGTCCCGAGCGCTCTAGAATCACCAGGTCACACGTTCGCTGCGGGTGTGACCTGGGAGGAGGCCCGCGGACCCCGCAGCTAATGTGCCGAGCTCAGTGCACCTCCTTACTCCACTGAGGCCCTCTGGGCCTGGCCACTTGACTGTGTCCACACACCGCGACACGGTATGTCCTTGAAGAAACAGCTAGTAAATCTCTCATCCGTCACATTGACGTCCAGCCTTCTCCATGACCAGCCTTCCTTGGTGCCGTCCTGCTGAACTGTTTGGGTTGCTTTGACGGTATAACATCCCAGCCATGAAACACAATGGCCGCATTCACAAATGAAGTATTTAGAGAATAAGCATGGTGTATTATTATGTGAAAAAAATAGTCAACCGCAGATGTTACCGTATTACCATTTCGACAAATAACACATTGACTCATGTGTTAGTAACAGGACAAGGGTTGAGTTTTTTCAGACATTGTACCTTTTTCTGTGTTTTCATCCCCGAGCCTGTGTTATTAAGAAACATGATAGCACTTAAGACCAGCATCGCGGGCCATGGTTAGTTTCCACGGTGACTTGATTCTCATCTCATCGCTTTGCACCTGATGGGACAGCCAGTGAGACAGCCCCTCCCTGTGTCTGTCTCTGGACAGAGGTCACATGTTTTAAGCATGTAAAACTGAGGCAAAGCAAGTAATTTTCCCTCAAGTGGCTTCACAGATACGTGGCAGAAAAATAAACCCAGCACTGAACCATCTTCTGAATGTATTGAGTGAAGAGGGTTTTGGGGTTTTGTACAGATCAAGCAACCGATTGAAAAAACTTGATCTGCACCTTTCAACCAGTTGATTTCATCCCCCGGACAACTGTTGACTTAAGATCCCAAAGTCCGTTGTCTTCTTAGACAGGGGAGCGGGGTGCCCTTAGGAGCACACCATCCCTGTGTTGGTGCTGGTGATGGCCAAGGCATGCGGTTGGACAGAGGGCGGCCAGCCCCTCGCAGCCACATACAAGAGGTCTGAACACGGGGAATTCCGTTACCTGAAGAAGTGGGGAAGGATGCTGGGCAAGAAAAGTAGATACCCACTAGAGGAACACGAAAGTGGTGTTTCTGTATAATAATCGCAAAACTGTTATTGAAATTTGATCATGTTTGGAGCCAAATAGGTTGAATGTTCTCTGCAGACGTACCGCAGTAACTTCCGTAGAGGTCTGTCCGGGGACGTTGTCTTAGGTCCCATGGGGACTTACAGCAGGCTGATGCTTCACTTGTAGCCCTGGAGCTACAGGGACAGGTATGGGCAGTGAATGCAGAACAGATAAAGCCGTGAAAATGTGGTTGTAATGACCCTTAAAGCTACTATGCCGTGTTGTTCTGGCTCGTGAGAGCACTGTAAGAAAGAGATGTCCACACCCCCTCCAATGTCATTTAACCCGTATTAGGTGGATATTTGTGAAATATTTGGTGACACTGGCAATAATGATTTCCTTCTCATTCTCCAGCCCTTTTGGCCACTGTAGGGTACCATGCCCGGGGGAAAACACTAGCATTTGGCGGATGTGTTTCGGTGGGGGCTGTGCAGAATCAGCAGAATTGGAAGGCCTGCTTCCCTCCACGTCCACTGGGTAGACCACGTGGAGTTAGCAGTGGTTCCTCGTGCCAGGTTATTTTGTTTGTCTGCTTTGTCACCGGGCAGTAAGCGAGTTCATTTTGCCCTGAAATGGAGAGATCAAGGTGTTTGGCCTGCAGCTAGAGCAGGGGGTGTGTCTGAGAGACATGTCAGAAACGCAAGAGTGAGCTGGATGTGGGCAGTGCTGGTGAGCAGGCAACACCAGACTGAGGTGTGACTTATTTTCACTCAGTATTTACTAATTGCAATTCTTGTTGTCATTCGACTGTGAGGTTGAGAAGCAAAATGCCTGTGCATCAAAATATCTGCTGGTTGGAGGGGTTGATTTAATTGGGTTCTGGCTGAGATTTGATTATTTATGTTTATGTATGGGCAGGATTCCAGTGTATTGTCTAGGTTGCGCTTACAAAAATAAATAAAGTGATTTAGAGAGCCTTTAAATGACATCTCCCGGGCTAGTCTGAGACCTGTTCCACGGCACATCCCAAGTCCTCGGTTCTGAAAGAATATTTCTGTAGGGACCCCCTGTGCCCACCACTCCCCCAGTTCATTGTCCTTTCTTCTCCAGTGTCTGGGCCACACCCCACCCCACCCCTGTCCTGGGCTGGTAGTCTACACTCCCCCCTCCCCCTTGTTGATTTAGAGAGAGAGAAAGTGAGAAGGAAAGACAGGTAGAGATAAGAGAGAACATCGATTGGCCGTCTCCTGCACGCCCCCCACTGGGGATCAGGCTCACAACCCAGGCATGTGCCCTGACCGGGAATCAAACCGGCGACCTCTTAGTGCAGGGGTCAACACTCAGCCACGGAGCCACACGGCCAGTCAAGTCTACAGCTTTTTATACATTTACTTCCCATTCTCCTTTGCGCGTTCTGGGGTATAGAGCCCTGCCCCAGGGCTCAGCATTTATTCCTCACTGTCTGTCTCTGGGACGCTCCGCTTAATGCTGCATTTCCATATGCAGTGAAAGTCGTAAGAAATAGAGAAAGGCATACTGTTCCTCTAGTTCAAATGGAAAATGTGGAATTCTGTGCTCCTCATGAGTCCTGCTGGCTCGTAATTAAGTAGAACATATGTAGAAATTAGCTATTTTGTCATGACTAATCACTGTACTATATTATATTGAACTAAAAAGCAAAGCTGAAGCTTGAAAATATTGAAGGCAAAATTTTCGGTAGTAATTCACGCCAGGTTCTACGTATTGCGATCAGAACAGGCATTTCCCACTGCTGCCGAAATCCTCGTGATTTTCCAATGGGACTAGCAGGTGAGGACTCAACAGAACTTCTGAGCCGCACAGTAGCTGTGACCTTCTGAGGGAAACCCCAGTTTGGCCAGTTCAGTACAGCTCAGCTGAAGGTCTTGAACTGCATGTGTGGGTCTCGGAGGCACCCCTCCTGATAGAGGTGCTTCCAAAGCTTTTACTTCTAGCTTGGGGCCCTGGGCATTTCTGATTGATGGGCCGTGGCAGGAAGGAGTCTGTGCCAGTAGCAATTATGCCAGGGCAAACACTCCAGATTTAGAAACTGTCAGTCACTGGAGTAACAGTGGATTAGGGGGTGCCAAAAGAAGCAGGCACTCTGGGACAGAGCTACTCACAGGCTCTGTTTTCCTGATTTTAATGGCAAACCTCAGTCCATGTTCAACCAAACCGGCGGGACAGGATTATAGGTTTCTGCTCTTTCCTTTGGGGCCTGTACAAGATCTGGCTGATGGTTTGTTTCCCTAACACATACCAGATCGCTCTGTCACGTTAAACACTGAGTCACAGGCACAGATTTCAGCGTAGACATGCAGGCTCTGACCCCCAGCTGATGTTGGTGTGGACTGTTTTTGTGCGATGGTCCCCCAAAGTCCCTGTACACTTTGGCTTTTGCTGTGGGGGAGGAGGGGGCGCGCATTGGAGTAAATGCAAGTGCAGGGCCTGACCAGGCTCCTTCCCAGCAGCAGAGGAGGAGCCTGTTGCAACGGGCTGTTTCATTTCGTTTGGAGAGACTGGACTTCTGACAGATGAACCTCTCCCCTTGCACTCAGTTCTCTGACAGCGTTGTGGCTGGGAGATGGTCCAGGAGTCAAAGGTCAAGTAGTGACCTGGTTCACATACTGTAGGCTCCTCTCATCTCCCTCCACGGCTTCTCCAGACCTGTGGTCCCCGGTGCTGTGGGAGCATCCATTTCGAAAGAGGTCACCAAAGGAGACATCAGCCTCTGGAGTGTGGCCCTCAGGGTTCTAGCAGCCCCGTCCAACTCGGCTCTCAGGTCCAGATGAGCAGCTTGATGTCACTCTAAAGTGCTGGGTGAATGGACACCGGGTGCCGGGAGTTAAAGCCATTAGAACGTTAAAGAAACAATAATACATTGGATTTTTATAATTCCTTTCTTCATGAGAAAATACATTTTCTTAGACTACCCTGTTGTATTCTTTCTTTCCTTATCCCAAGAGGAAAAGACAAAGGAATGTTCATAAATATTCTTAGCCTTATCTTTGAAAGTTCAAAAAATTATTTTACAAAAGTATCATAAGGAACTGTTTCCTCCTCCCTAGGCCCCTGGCTTCCCGATGTATAAATAGAGACGGTTTTCCCTGCCTAAAGCTCAGCCTTGTGTTCTGTAATCTTTATTACAAAATGTTTTGTTATTTAAATACTTACAATCGGCATTGAAGATGATCTTAACAGACACATAACAAGCACCTTGGTGATACCTGCACCTTGGTGATACCTTGGTGATACCTGCTCATTCGCAGCCGGTTCTGGGAAGCCCTGAGCACACCTGAGCCTCCGCTCTGTGGTGACCGGCGCCCAGGGCTGGCCAGTTTGTCCTGTGGCCTTGGCACTCACGCTCCCCTCTTGTGTTTTTCAGAAATCGAGGCGAAGGAGGCCTGCGACTGGCTGCGGGCGGCCGGGTTCCCGCAGTACGCCCAGCTCTATGAGGGTAGGTGCGTCCTTCCCCGCGGGGGGCCTTCCCAGGGCGCCGCTGTCTGCCCGTTGGCTTTGTCTCTTCCTCTGACTTCGCAAGGACCAGGGCTTGTGCCGACCCTAATCTGGAAATGAGTACTGCTTCCCAAGCCTGCTTTTCTTGTGCCCGGCCCTTCTGCTTCCGGCTCTGAACCCGTCCCTGGCTCCACCCCTTCCGCTTCCTGGCGGGGCAGCTTGTCTGTTTCCAGTCTCAGTTTTCTTGAAAGTACAATACATTCGTTGTTGATACATTTCCCAAAAATAACAAAACAAATTGTCGTGAGCCTTGTCTTCACTTCTGCTTACTTTGTATGAGCATTTTTAAGTTGTAATTTTGGTCAGATATGATTTGGGTTTTTTGTTTTTTTTTTAATGTTTTTATTGATTTTTTAGGGAGAGAGAGAGAGAAACATCAATGTGAGAGAGAAACATAGATCAGCAGACTCCTGCACGCCCCCTACTGGGAATTGAGCCCACAATCAGGGCATGTGCCCTGGCCAGGAATCAAACTAGGACCTCCCAGTCTGTGGGATGACACTCAATCCACTGAGCCACACTGGCTGGGCCGATTCTGGGGGTTTTAAGTAAGGTGCTTTTATTGCTAGTATAATACTTCCTTTCGTTGGTGTTTTATCTGACAGTTGTATTCATTTATTAACTTAATAAATGAATATCTCTTAATTGTAACCAAGGCTTCTAACTATGTTTGGGGAGTTCTTAGTCAGGACCCCAACAGTAAGCAGATGACACACTTAAAATGATCTGAGGAGGGTTTATTTCTAGAAGTGTCCATTGCACAGTCCACTGCAGGCTACTCCCTGATGGTATAAAATGTATGTAGGGTAGAAAGAATCAACAAAATGAACCTGTACTCATGGTGAATCTCATTCACTCACTCAGAAGCTCTGTTTTATAGTTTAAACAAAACAAAATCACCTATTCTACTTCTCTGGCTTAAATTCTGTGAAGATACAGGAGAGCAGATCTCTGAATGTGCTTTGAAGTCTAGAACCTCTGATGAAAGTTTTTACAGAATTATAGCCCTTTGGGCAAGGAAAGGCCTCATCATTTTGGTCTAAACAACCCCCACTCCCACCCCTACTCCCAATTCACTGATGATGAAAGACAGGGCCCCAAAAAGTTAAGTGGCTTTTCCAAGGTTAAATGTTAAGTGGCTTTTCCAAGGTTAAAAGGTAGAATAATCAGAATTAAAATCAGTCTCCTGAGCTTTGATGCAGTATATTTTCTACTATACCATGTGCACTCTTTATAAACTCAAAATGCTAAGTGATTTAAACATGAAGTGTCCATAAAGGGCTAAGAAGTAGAGATACCTCATAAGTAACCTGTGTCTGTCAGATTGTGTTGAAGCCATATTTATTCAGTGAAGGTAATAAGGATACTAGCAAATACTTTGTAGAAATTACAGTGTGCCAGGTAATGTTCAAAGCACTTTATATATCTATTTGTTTAATGTTCATGACACTGTAGGGCCTTATAATCATCATCACTTCCCTTTTGCACATGAAGGAAGAGGCCTGGAAGTGGTTTAGTGCCTGACCCCAGTTCCACAGCTAAGAGTAGCAGAGGCAGGATGGAAAGCCAGGGCACACCCTGCACACACTGCACACGTGCACACCCTGCACATCCTCCTCCATACCCTGCACACCTTGCACACCCTGCACACACTGGCATCCTGCACACCCTGCACACCCTGTGTACTCAGCATAGCTGCACACCTTGCACATATTGCATACACTCCACACCCTGCACACCCTGCACACACTACACACCATGCACACCCTGTGTACTCAGCACAGCTGCACACCCTGCACACATTGAACACCCTGTACACACTGCACACCCTGCACATCCTCCACACCCTCTACACCCTGCACATCTTGCACACACTGTACACCTGCACACACTGTACACCCTGCATACTCTGCACCCACTGCACACCCTGCGTACCCTGCACACCCTGCACACATTGCACACACATTGCACACACTGAATACCTACACACCCTGTGTGCCCTGCACACCCTTCACACTACACCTGCACACCCTGCACACACTGTACAGCCACACACACCTGCACACATTGTATAGCCACACATCCTGCACAGCCACACATACTGTACATCCCCACATACTGCACACTCTGCACACCCCACACACACTGTACACCCGCACACACTGCACACCCCGCACACTATGCACACCCCATACACACTGTACACCTGTACACACTGCACACCCGCACATACTGCACACCTGCACACACCGCACATCCTGTGCACATTACACACACCTGCACTCACTGCACACCTGCACACCCACACACTGCACACCTGCACACACCGCACCCCTGCACACCCTGCACACACCGCACACCCTGCACACACTGAACAACCTGCACACACTGAACAACCTGCACACACTCTGTCCCTCGCAGAACAAGACAGTCTTTATTCTGGCACCACCTAGAATTCACTCACATTACTTTTTTCACCAGAAGAGGAATTGTTTCTGTTTCCAACTTGCATTAAGATTTAGATCCCTTGGATGTGTTATGGCTGGCCAGGTGTCAGTACTGCAAACTATAAAATGAGGATGAGAAAGCATGGCAGGTATTGATAATGAACTGACACTCTCTGTGAGGTTTGACCTTGGTCTCTATCACAATGATCTCCAGATTCTTACCTCCGAATGAGGTACCCAAAATTAACACCGTGTCTTGAATATTGCCCTTGACTCCAACACTGCTATAAATAGACTGGCGAAAAGTCATGATGGAGTTTCTTGTTCTCTTTGGATGAAGGCAGCTGTTTGGGTATTTTGCTTATACTCTAAAGTGATTCAAGATTTTGCTACAAAAGAAAAATTTGAGACCATTAAGCGGATATTTTTGGAAATTTTCTTTCTGAAGGGAAAAAAAAACAATCTGTCAAACTAAACATTTCCTGCACTGGTCAGGCTGGGAGCGGCAGGCCTTAGGTGAATGGCGACAGTGTGAAGCTGTCCTCCGTGTAGGCAAGTGTGTCGATCATGACGAGCTATAAAAATGCAGGCATTTAGCATACAGTCCCATCCAAGGTCAAGCACTTAGTTATTCTCATATTTCATTCTTCTTTTATACCTTTAAAAGCATTTGTTGTGATAAAAATAAAACTGCTTGCTCTCTTAGTACCAGCACGCCCCTGTCAACGGGGAGTCACTGCTGCGCAGACCACTGCTGTGTATAATGGTGGCCTGAAGGGGTGTGTCTGTTCGCTTAACACAAAGCAGTAAATCCTTCTGTGTCCCCCATTATCTCTTTCAGATTCACAATTTCCCATCAACATTTTGGCTGTTAAGAATGATCATGATTTTCTCGAGAAGGACCTTGTAGAACCGCTTTACAGGTAAATCATGTGAAGGAAGTGTTTTTGTTTCTTTTAATTGTCTCCAATAGACCTCACTATATGGAGAGGTGAGTTTGCTAGTTCAGTAAAGTCCGTCTTTATTGAGTGCCTACCGTGTGCCAGGCAAGGGGCCAGGTCCTACGTATATACTGCAGTGAGCATGATCAGGCCTGGTGCCATGGAGCTTAAATCTTAGTAGGAGGCTTCAGAAAATACATCGGAAGAGGAAAGGGAGAGTGAGCGAGAAGAGAGGGAGAAGGAGAGGTCATCTCAGAGTGTTCGATGCTGTGAGAAAAGTAAATCAAGATAAGGCTAGAGACAGTGATGGGGTTGTGTGTGGGGGTGGGGAGTGGGAGGACACAGCAGGAGCGGCAGTCCCTGGGACTATGTCGAATTGGCCTGTATGTTTTGCAAGTCAAGTGATTATATCAGAAAACTGGAATATGTAAGCTCAAGTAATTTTCTTGGCAACCTGAAATATTTAAGCCTTTGCTCTGTGGTAGATGCTTTAAGAAGACCAAGATATATATATATGAATAATTCCTTCCTCTGAATTTATAATCTGATTGGAGAAACTTAGCTAAAGAAATAAAGCCTGAATCATGAACAAATAAGTAGCAATTATAATTTGGGTAACAGTAAAAGACGCCAATGTAGCCAGCATGTCTGCACAGTGAAATGCTGCCTGAGAAGGTGCATGTCTGTAGGAATTTGCAGTTTCCCATCGAAAGCCCTGGAGAGATCAGAGCTGGAGATAAATATTAGTTACAGGAGATGAGTCATTTTTCTGAAGCCACACAGCAAGCCATGGGCTGAACTGACCTTAATAGGGAGTCCTTGTAATTTACAATTCAGTGTTCTTTCTAGTATATTCTGCATTTGACATAGGAAAGAGGGTAGTTTAATAGGAAAGTAATGACGAGCAAAACTTTTGTCCAGATGAGAGACGGTGTGTAAATCATCTTAGGCTCGTTGAATCTTCAGGTGTGTGTTTCTGGGCTCACAAGCTGGTCACCGCGGTTCCGGTAGGAAAGTAACATTAAGAAACGGTCTCGGAGCATTCAAGGCACACACTGGGTCTGCTTCAGTGAGGGGAGCAGCGGAGAGCTATTCAGTGAAAGGAACAGACTGTTCCCACCAGAAAACCACAGGCACACAATGCCATCTGTGACCATGGGAGAGAGGGATGGATGCCTGGTGGTGACTGTTTAAAGGCAATGAATTGTAAAAGCGGTTTTCTTGTCAGGATATTTGAGGTACACCCCAAACATAGCAACTCCCTCCCCAAAAGTATTCATCGGACTCAGAACTATACAAACAGCACCTCATCCCGAGTTTTCCCTCTTAGTTTTAATCAGGCGTATTTTTACTAGTTGAATTTTTTTAAGTAAATAATTTTTGTATTTAAATTGTATTATATTATGCTAATTTTCCTAATTGCATTTTGAAATTTATATTTTCTTTAAATTGAGGTAAAAGTAGGTTTACAGTTGTGAGTGCATGAAACAGTTTTTATTCATGTATTATTATTTATTTGTATTACAAAACCTACTTTGCCCACCGTGTGTGTGTGTGTGTGTGTGTGATAAAATTCACTATTTTCAATTTACAGTTTTTTGAGTTTTGACAAATGCCTGAAGTTATCTAACCACCACCACAACCTAAATATAGAACACTTCATCAGACCCCCAAATTCCCTGGTTCCCTTTTATCATTAACCTCTACACCTGTTCCCAACCCCTGGCACCCACGGATCTGGTGTTGCACCTGTAGTTTTGCCTTCTCCTGAATGCCATGAATATGCAATCAGGGCTTTCAGGTCTGGCTGCTTTCACTTAGTACGATGTACGTAAGATTAGCCCATGTTGTTGTATGTATCAATCAGTATGATTGCTGAGGAATGTCCACTGTGTGGATAGACACAGGAGTTTGTCCATTCACCGATTGAAGGACAATTGAGTTGTAGCCAGTTTAAGTGGGTTGAAGTGGTTAAGTTACTATAAACATACATATTCAAGTTTTTGCGTGAGCAGAAGTTCTTTTGGATTAAATTGTAGGAATAGAATTTTTGAATCATATGATAAGTGTATTTTAACTTTATAAGAAATCACAAACTTCTCCAAAGTAAACATACCATCTTGTATTTTCACCAACAATAAATGAGAGTTTCTGTTGTTCCACATCTTTGCAGCACTTGGTATAGTCAGGGTTGTTGTTTGTTTTTTTGGGCCATTCTACTTGGTGTCTGGGGTTCCTTCACTGTGTTTCAATTTGGACTTTATTAATGAGTGATGATGTTGAACATCATTTCATGAGCTTATTTGCCAATAGATCTTCTTTGGAAAAGTGTTCAAGTCTTTTGCTCACTTTATAAAAGTTGGGTGTTTGGCCCTGGCCGGTTTGGCTCAGTGGTTAGAGCGTCCGCCTGCGGTCCGGAGAGACCCGGGTTCGGTTCCCGCTAAGGGCATGTACCTCGGTTGCAGTTTGTCCCCGGCCCTGGTTGGTCGTGCGGGTGGCAGCCACTCGATGTGTCCCTTTCACGTCGATGTTTCCCTCTCTCTCTCTCTTCCTCTCTCTCCCTCCCACACTGTCTGGATTTTCCAAAAAATGGAAAAATGTCCTCGGATGAGGATTAAAAAAATAAAATAAAAAAAAATAAAAGTTGGGTGTTTGTTTTCTTATATTGAGTTTTGAGGGTTATTTGTATATTCCAGATGTAAATTACTTGTCAGAGATGTGTTTTGTAAGTATTTTCTGCCAGTTGGCAGCTTGCCTTTTCACTCTCTGAACAGTGTCTTTCCCAGAACAGAAGTTGTTAATTTTGCTTAAGTCCACTTTATTGACTTTTTTTCATATTTTTAATGTCATACCTAAGAAATCTTTGCCAAATGTAAGGTCACATTCCTCATCTAGAAATTTCAGTTTTTTGTGTTATATTTAAGCCAATGGTCCATTTTATTTAAATCAATGGTTAATTTTTTTATAAGTTACAAAGTGTAGGTAGGTCAAGATTCATTTTTTGCACATCAGTATGCCATTGGTTGAGAACCTTCTTAAAACGATTATATTTTCTTTATTGAATTTGCTTTTACACGTATATTATAACTCATTTGACCATCTATCTAAGTCTATTTCTAGACTCCCTGTTCTGTTCCATTTGTCTGTGTTCTGTTCTTTCATCAGTTAGACACCTGATTACTGAGCTCTTTGTGTGTCTGAGAACCCAACAGGGTGTGTCCTCCAGCTTTGTTGTTTTTTTTACCAGGATTGTCTTAGTTATTCCAGTTCCTCTGCCTTCACATATACATTTGGAAACAGCTATCAATGTATATTTTTAAAAATTCTACTGGGGCCCAGCCAGTGTGTCTCAGTGGTTGAATGTCGACCCCTGCATCAAGAGGTCGCTGGTTCGATTCCCGGTCAGGGCACATGCCCAGGTTGTGGGCCCAATCCCCAATGGGGGGCATGCAGGAGGCAGCCGGTCAATGTTCTGTCTCATTGATGTTTCTATCTCTCTCTCCCTCTCCCTTCCTCTCTCTAAAATCAATTAAAAAATAAAAATAAACACAATTAAAAAAAAAATCCTACTAGGGTATTGATATGGATTGTGTTGACTAGATAAATCGGTTTGGTGAGAATTGGTATCTTGACAATATTAAGTCTTATGATTCATAAACACAGTGTCTATTTATTTAGGTCTTCTTTAATTTTTTTTTAACCCTGTTTAATAATTTTCAGTGGATACTATATTTGACAGTACTTAAGAATTTAATATTTTGTGTTATAAATAGTACTGCTTTTTATCATTTTAATTTGCAGTTCATTACTAGTATCTAAAAATTTTATAGATTGTTCTTGTATCCTGCAGTTCTTCTAAAGTCACTCTAATAGCTTAGTCATAGATTTCTAAAATTTTACTTCTAATGTTTAAATGAAGCATTACATTGCTAATGAAGAATAAAAATTCTATTCCTTATTTTTTTTTTTTATAATCCTCACCTGAGGTTATTTCTCCATTTATCTTCAGTGATTAAATCCTTATCAAGTCACTGCAGCATTTGATCTGACTGTGACAGGTTCTGGACTTTCCAGCAAAGTCTACCCTTTTTTAAAAAGTACTGTTCAGACTTGCTACAGAGAAGAGCCAGTATAATTAATGTGAAGTCATTTAGATATAAAGTTCCGATTAATGATACTAGTGTCAGCCAGACGCACTAGGAAGCCTGTCCTGCAGAGGCTGTGCCCACAGTCGTCCCCTTACAGACCCCCGGGTGGCCGCGCAATGCCAGACGCCGCGGGCTCTTGGTAAGGGCCCAGCTTGGGTCAAAATGGTTGGAGTGGCAGGAGGTTGTTATAATTGGAATAATTCTCATGACAGCTATGTCTCCAAAATTATTGTGAAGGAAAACATTTGGCTGGAGGTGTGCGAGCTGAGATTCCGGGGCGTAGGGTAAAACAGAGGCCCAAGGAGCAGGCGGGGCGGTGGGCAGATGAAGCAGGCAGCTGGGCCGCAGTCGCCTGTGTGACGTCTCCTCCCCTCCGCCGTGCGTTCCACCGACACGCGGGTCTCCCTCACTGCGGTAGTGGGGAGCAGGCAGAGGGAGACCTCCAGACGGGGGCAGTGCCAGCCCTGGGAGCTGGATGGGCAGGTCACCAGACACGACCACACACGTGGTGATACTGACCCCGGAGAGGTAGGGTGTTGAGATGGTCCCCTGGCCAGAATTTCACTCACCTGCGTGCCCCGGAGTTTCTCACCTGTGTCCGCAGTGTCCTAGGTCCCAGCCTGCACGGGAGAGTGGTGAGCAGGGCTGACTTCTGACTGGCTTGGAGCGCATGGCACTGAGGCTGCTGGCGGCAGGGAAGACCCTGCTGGCCCCACAGGCGGTGTGTCACTCTCACTGTAGATCTTGGAAGCTAGTCAGGTTTGCTGTTTCTGCTGAAGGGGTGAACCTCCAGGATGGCGGCCACGTCTCACCACTGCTCCAGTCACTCGGCAGTGCTGACACTCGGGGTGCCCTGTGAGTACTCGATCTCACCACTGCTCCAGTCACTCGGGCAGTGCTGACACTCGGGGTGCCCTGTGAGTACTCCATCTCACCACCGCTCCAGTCACTCGGGCAGTGCTGACACTCGGGGTGCCCTGTGAGTACTCCATCTCACCACCGCTCCAGTCACTCGGGCAGTGCTGACACTCGGGGTGTCCTGTGAGTACTCCATCTCACCACCGCTCCAGTCACTCGGGCAGTGCTGACCCTCGGGGTGTCCTGTGAGGACTCGATCTCACCACCGCTCCAGTCACTCGGGCAGTGCTGACACTCGGGGTGCCCTGTGAGTACTCGATCTCACCACCGCTCCAGTCACTCGGGCAGTGCTGACACTCGGGGTGCCCTGTGAGTACTCGATCTCACCACCGCTCCAGTCACTCAGGCAGTGCTGACACTCGGGGTGCCCTGTGAGTACTCGATCTCACCACCGCTCCAGTCACTCGGGCAGTGCTGACACTCGGGGTGCCCTGTGAGTACTCCATCTCACCACCGCTCCAGTCACTCGGGCAGTGCTGACACTCGGGGTGCCCTGTGAGTACTCGATCTCACCACCGCTCCAGTCACTCAGGCAGTGCTGACACTCGGGGTGCCCTGTGAGTACTCGATCTCACCACCGCTCCAGTCACTCGGGCAGTGCTGACACTCGGGGTGCCCTGTGAGTACTCCATCTCACCACCGCTCCAGTCACTCAGGCAGTGCTGACACTCGGGGTGCCCTGTGAGTACTCGATCTCACCACTGCTCCAGTCACTCGGGCAGTGCTGACACTCGGGGTGCCCTGTGAGTACTCGATCTCACCACCGCTCCAGTCACTCGGGCAGTGCTGACCCTCGGGGTGTCCTGTGAGTACTCGATCTCACCACCGCTCCAGTCACTCGGGCAGTGCTGACCCTCGGGGTGCCCTGTGAGTACTCCATCTCACCACCGCTCCAGTCACTCGGGCAGTGCTGACACTCGGGGTGTCCTGTGAGTACTCCATCTCACCACCGCTCCAGTCACTCGGGCAGTGCTGACCCTCGGGGTGCCCTGTGAGTACTCGATCTCACCACCGCTCCAGTCACTCGGGCAGTGCTGACACTCGGGGTGCCCTGTGAGTACTCGATCTCACCACCGCTCCAGTCACTCGGGCAGTGCTGACACTCGGGGTGCCTTGTGAGTACTCGATCTCACCATCACTCCAGTCACTCAGGCAGTGCTGACCCTCGGGGTGCCCTGTGAGTACTCGATCTCACCACTGCTCCAGGAACTCGGGCAGTGCTGACACTCGGGGTGCCCTCTGAGTACTCGATCTCACCACTGCTCCAGTCACTCGGCAGTGCTGACACTCGGGGTGCCCTCTGAGTACTCGATCTCACCACTGCTCCAGTCACTCGGCAGTGCTGACACTCGGGGTGCCCTCTGAGTGCTTGATCTCACCACTGCTCCAGTCACTCGGCAGTGCTGACACTCGGGGTGCCCTCTGAGTACTCGATCTCACCATCGCTCCAGTCACTCGGGCAGTGCTGACCCTCGGGGTGCCCTGTGAGTACTCGATCTCACCACTGCTCCAAACACTCGGGCAGTGCTGACACTCGGGGTGCCCTGTGAATACTCGATCTCACCACCGCTCCAGTCACTCGGCAGTGCTGACACTCGGGGTGCCCTGTGAGTACTCGATCTCACCACCGCTCCAGTCACTCGGGCAGTGCTGACACTCGGGGTGCCCTGTGAGTACTCGATCTCACCACTGCTCCAGTCACTCGGGCAGTGCTGACACTCGGGGTGCCCTGTGAGTACTCGATCTCACCACCGCTTCAGTCACTCGGCAGTGCTGACACTCGGGGTGCCCTGTGAGTACTCGATCTCACCACCGCTCCAGTCACTCGGGCAGTGTTGACACTTGGGGTGCCCAGTGAGTACTCGATCTCGCCACCGCTCCAGTCACTCCGGCAGTGCTGACACTCGGGGTGCCCTGTGAGTACTCGATCTCGCCACTGCTCCAGTCACTCGGGCAGTGCTGACACTCGGGGTGCCCTGTGAGTACTCGATCTCGCCACTGCTCCAGTCACTCCGGCAGTGCTGACACTCGGGGTGCCCTGTGAGTACTCGATCTCGCCACTGCTCCAGTCACTCGGGCAGTGCTGACACTCGGGGTGTCCTGTGAGTACTCGATCTCGCCACCGCTCCAGTCACTCGGGCAGTGCTGACCCTCGGGGTGCCCTGTGAGTACTCCATCTCACCACCGCTCCAGTCACTCGGCAGTGCTGACACTCGGGGTGCCCTGTGAGTACTCGATCTCACCACTGCTCCAGTCACTCGGGCAGTGCTGACACTCGGGGTGCCCTGTGAGTACTCGATCTCACCACTGCTCCAGTCACTCGGGCAGTGCTGACACTCGGGGTGCCCTGTGAGTACTCGATCTCACCACTGCTCCAGTCACTCGGGCAGTGCTGACACTCGGGGTGCCCTGTGAGTACTCGATCTCACCATCGCTCTAGTCACTCTGGCAGTGCTGACACTCGGGGTGCCCTGTGAGTACTCGATCTCACCACTGCTCCAGTCACTCGGGCAGTGCTGACACTCGGGGTGCCCTGTGAGTACTCGATCTCACCACTGCTCCAGTCACTCGGGCAGTGCTGACACTCGGGGTGTCCTGTGAGTACTCGATCTCACCACTGCTCCAGGAACTCGGGCAGTGCTGACACTCGGGGTGCCCTGTGAGTACTCGATCTCACCACTGCTCCAGTCACTCGGGCAGTGCTGACACTCGGGGTGCCCTGTGAGTACTCGATCTCACCATCGCTCTAGTCACTCGGGCAGTGCTGACACTCGGGGTGCCCTGTGAGTACTCGATCTCACCATCGCTCTAGTCACTCTGGCAGTGCTGACACTCGGGGTGTCCTGTGAGTACTCGATCTCACCACTGCTCCAGTCACTCGGGCAGTGCTGACCCTCGGGGTGCCCTGTGAGTACTCGATCTCACCATCGCTCTAATCACTCTGGCAGTGCTGACACTCGGGGTGCCCTGTGAGTACTCGATCTCACCATCGCTCTAGTCACTCTGGCAGTGCTGACACTCGGGGTGCCCTGTGAGTACTCGATCTCACCATCGCTCTAGTCACTCTGGCAGTGCTGACACTCGGGGTGCCCTGTGAGTACTCGATCTCACCACCGCTCCAGTCACTCGGCAGTGCTGACACTCGGGGTGCCCTGTGAGTACTCGATCTCACCACTGCTCCAGTCACTCGGGCAGTGCTGACACTCGGGGTGCCCTGTGAGTACTCGATCTCACCACTGCTCCAGTCACTCGGGCAGTGCGGGCCCCTTGGGGTGCCCTGTGAATACTCGTTACTACGAGTCAAAATAGTACAGGTTCTGTTATTTTAACACCAGAATCCTGTTTTGATATTTTTTGGTTGAATTTTTTTTTTTTTTTTTCTCAGATAGAGTAGGAGGGAGAGAGAGAGAGAGAGAAACATCGACGTGAAAGCCACATCGAGTGGCTGCCACCCACACAACCCAACCAGGGCCGGGGACAAACTGCAACCGAGGTACGTGCCCTTAGCGGGAACCGAACCCGGGTCTGTCTGGACCACTGGCCGATGCTCTAATCACTGAGCCAAAACGGCCAGGGCTTGGTTGAATTTTTAGTTGGAAAATATTTTGCCCTGTGGGTAAAGAAGCAAATTGCAAATCTTAGGTCCTTGATGAGCTAGTTGAAACTGTAACAATATCTAAATGTAAGAATAGCCAATGTGTAAAGTGGCTTGGGAAATCTGTCCCTCTTACGGCAAAGGGCAGCAAATCAAAGGTCCCGAATGAGGTTTTCAGAGAGAAGTGATGTGTTCTGTGAGCATTTTGATTTGCAGTTTTCACTCAGATCCCTAAATGGGGCCTGATGCTCAAGGCAGGCTCTGGGTGTCTCACTGTTAGCCCGTAAGCCATCCGGGCACCTTCTGTTTCCAATAAACGCTAGCTAATCACAGCATGTATGAAACAGGGGTGCTCACTTTGTTTGGTCCTGTTTTGTGGAGGACTGATTAGGATGAATGAAACTGATTTCCATGTGGGGTGGGGAGAGAGATGAGATGCTGATGAGATTATATTTACAATTTGCCTCTGCACACAAAGGCACATATTTGATTTGAATATGTTAAATGATGTTAGGTTTTATGAATATTGATAATACATTTTCAGTATTTTCTCTTGTGGAATATTTATCAGAGCAAATGCAGAGTCTCATACCATGTGTTATGACTTACAGTGTGGTGACGACTGGGACCGAGGCCTTGGGCAGATCCCTGGAAGAGGGACACACGGGCTCCCATGATGGTCATGGTCACGGCTGCCTGTAACGTTCTGTCTACAAGCAGAAGCAAAAGCCAACAAGCAGTGGTTTTATTTCTTTAAAACCCTTACAAGGTGTTCAGTATATCGCAAGCACTGCTCTAAGTGTTTCCTCAGAATCAACTCATTTAATTTCCACAGCGATGCCTTAAGGTAGGCTGCAGCACCGTTACCCTTTCCCGATGAGGAACGGAGGCATGGAGGTATAGAGTGAGCTTCCCACTTAGAGACAGTACAGGGTGGTGCTGGGGTCCCAAGACAGCCCGGCGGCCCCTGGGTTTTCAAAGAGAGCTCCGGTGTCGCTGGGAAACACAATGTGGAAATTTCCACCCTCCCTTTGAATGTGATCCTTCTAAAGACGTTTGTGCTGCCTCGTATTTTCCGAATTTGACTTGTAAGTCCCGAGGATAGACACTCGGTGACATTGGCACCTTATACGTCACGGAATCCGTTACAAAGTAAGTGATAGCATTAGAGCACACCCTGTTCTCGTGGAGAGGAAGCACCTGCCCTCTCCTCCGGTACCTTCGTCCAGGCTGCCCCCGCGGGCCCGCCTTCGCCGCAGGGACTGTGGGGCGGATCCTCACCCGGGATCCCAGGCGAACTCAGCGGGGCAGGGACGCTCGCGGCTCCTGGCCCATGTGGGCTTAGGACAACGGGACGGCTGCCGCGGGCGTCGGACGGGGAGAGGCCGGGGCTGCGGTTCGACCTCCGGTGTCCCTCAGCAAGCAGGCATCTGGCCCCGAGGCCGGCCGTGCCCGGTTGAGCACTGAGGCACCTGTGAGCCCCGGGACAGAGGCACGGTCACTGGGTCACTGCCGGTGCCGCCACACCGCAGTGCAGGCGGAAGGCTCCCGGGGCTTCCTGGGAAAATGACCCGAAAAGGCCCGTGAGAATTACCCAGACAAGAAGACACGGACTTTTGATGTGGCTATTATGAAATTTGTAGCATTTTTTTAAACTAAATTAATGTGCAGAAAGGTATGTTCATCCTCACCCCTACTTCCTACCGTGAACTCCCCCGTGACAGCTGTATCGTATGGGAGCAGGCTTGGGGTGCACACAGGTACTGATGTGGTCAGCGCAGAGATAGGCATCTCACATATTCACATAAATTTGTGTGAAAAACATTTTAAAATGATCTCTTACATAACATTTTCCAACCGGCTACTCAGAACGACGTACATCCCTACGCTTTCAGGAGGAATGCACAAGAAACCACAAATAGGACCCTCGATTGAGGGGAGGAGAAGTTTATATTGTTAATGTTATTCACTTCTCTATATAGTCTAGATATTTGAATTGCATTATTAAAAACAGCCAGTTTTTATTTTTTTAAGTGTTTTTTTTTAATAATTAATTTTTGTTACAGATGTTTCTCCTTTTCCCCCACTGATTCCCCCTCCCCCTCCCTCTCTGCCTGTCCCCAGCTTTGTTGTCCATGTCCGTTGTTCATGCATATAAGTTCTGTGGTTTATCTCTCTCCCACCACCCCCTCTTCTGGGGATTGTCAGTCTGTACCCCACTTCCACGTCTCTGGGACTACCCCAGTCCTCAGACTGTTATGTTTATTATATTCCACAAATAAGTGAGACCATATGATACTTGTCTTTCTCTGTTTGGCTTGTTTCACTTAGGATGATACTTTCCAGGTGCCTCCATATAGTCTCAAAGGATAAGAGATCTTTCTTTCTTACAGCTGCATAGTACTCCATTGTGTATATGTACCACAGCTTTTCTATCCATTTGTCTACTGATGGACACTTGGGCTGTTTCCAGATCTTACTATTGTAAATATTGCTGCTACAAACATGGGGGTACATATATTCTTTCTGATTGGTGTTTCAGGCTTCTTAGGGTATATTCCTAGAAGTGGGATCACTGGGTCAAATGGCAGTTCAATTTTTAATTTTTTGAGGTAGCACCATATTGTTTTTCATTATGGCTGCACCAGTCTGCATTCCCACCAGCAGTGTCCTAGAGTCCCCTTTTCTCCACACCCTCAACAACACTTATTGTTTGGTGATTTGCTGATGGCAGCCATTCTGACAGGTGTGAGGTGATACCTCATTGTTGTTTTAATTTGCATCTCTCTGAGGATTAGCGATGATGATCATTTCTTCATATGTCTCTTAGCCATTTGTATGTCCTGTTTGGGGAGGTGTCTATTTAGTTCCTCTGCCCATTTTTTAATTGGGTTCTTTGTCTTCCTTTTGTTGAGTTGTATGAGCACTCTATATATATTGGAAATTAACCCCTTATCTGATATATCATTGGCAATTATGCTCTCCCATACAGTGGGTAGCCTTTCTGTTTGGATGATTGTATCTTTTGCTGTGCAGAAGCTTTTGAGTTTGATGTAGTCCCATGTGTTCATTTTCTCCTTTGTTTCTATTGCCTTAGGTGATATTTCAGTGAAAATTCTATTGCGTATGATGTCTGAAATTTTGTTTCCTACATTTTCTTCTAGGATTTTTGTGGATTCATGAGTCACATTTAAGTTTTTTATCCATTTTGAGTTTATTCTTGTGTAGGGTGTAAGTTAATGGTCTAGTTTCATTTTTCTGCACATAGCTGTCCAATTTTCCCAACACCATTTATTAAAGAGGCTTTCCTTATTCCACTGTTTGCTCTTGCCACCTTTGTCAAATATTAATTGAGCATATTGCCTTGGGACCATTTCTGGGTTCTCTGTTCTGTTCCACTGGTCTATATGCCTGTTCTTGTGCCAGTACCAGGCTGTTTTGATTACAGTGGCTTTGTAGTATATGAAATCTGGTAATGTGATCCCTCCAACTTTGTTCTTCTTTTCAAGATTGCTGTGGCTTTTTGAGATCTTTTTTAGTTCCATATGAACTTTTGATTTGTTCTAATTCTGTGAAGTATGCCGTTGGTATTTTGATGGGGATTGCATTGAATCTATAGATTGCTTTGGTTAGTATGGACATTTTAATGATGTTAATTCTTCCAATCCATGAACAGGGTATGTGATTCCACTTTTTAATATCTTCCTCTCTTTCTTTTTTCAATGACCTGTAGTTTTCTGCGAATAGGTCCTTTATTTCTTTGGTTAAGTTTATTCCTAGGTATCTTAATTTTTTTGCCGCAATGGTAAATGGGATTGTTTTTTCCGTTTCTCTTTCTGTGAATTCATCATTGGTGTATAAGAATGCCATCAATTTCTTGATGTTAATTTTGTATCCTGCTACTTTGCCAAATTCATTTATTAAGTCTAGTAAATTTTTGATGAAGTCTTTGGGGTTTTCTACGTATAGTATAATGTCATATGCCAATAATGACAATTTCACTTCCTCCTTTCCAATTTGGATCCCTTTTATTTTTTCTTCCTGTCTGATTGCTGTGGCTAAGACTTCCAGTACAATGTTAAATAAGATTGGTGAAAGTGGGCATCCTTGCCTTGTTCCTGTTCTTAAGGAAAATGCATTTAGTTTTTGCCTATTGAGTATGATGTTGGCTGTAGGTCTTTCATATATGGCCTTTATTATGTCTGGATATGATCCCTCTATTCCCACATTGCTGAACGTTTTTATCAGAAATGGATGCTGGATTTCTTCGAAGGCTTTTTTGGCATCTATTGATATGATCATGTGGTTTTTATTCTTCATTTTCTTTATGACACATATAGAAAATGAAGGTGTATCACGTTTATTGATTTGTGAATATTGTACCAGCCTTGCATCCCTGGGATGAATCCCACTTGGTCATGGTGGATAATTTTTTTGGTGTATTGCTGGATCTGATTTGCTAGTATTGTGTTCAGGATTTTGGCATCTGTGTTCATCAGGGATATTGGCCTGTAGTTTTCTTTCTTTGTAGTGTCTTTTTCTGGTTTTGGAATTAGAATTATGCTGGCTTCATAAAACGAGTTTGGAAGTCTTCCTTCTTCTTGAATTTTTGAAATAGTTTGAGGAGAATGGGTTGTAGTTCTTCTTTGAATGTTCGGTAAAACTCCCCCATGAAGCCATCCGGGCCTGGGCTTTTGTTTGCTGGGAGAGTCTTGATTACATCTTCAATTTCTTCAGTTGTTATTGGTCTGTTCAAGTTTTCTATCTCTTCCTGGTCCAGTTTTGAGAGACTATGTGTTTCTAGAAATTTGTTCATTTCACTTAGATTGATGAATTTGTTGCCATATAATTGTTCATAGTAGTTGTTAACGATCTTTTGTATTTCTGTGGTGTCAGTTGTTACTTCTCCTCTTTCATTTCTAATATTGTGTATTTGGGTTCTCTCTCTTTATTTCTTGGTGAGTCCAGCTAATGGTCCATCAATCTTGTTTATCTTTTCGAAAAACCAGCTCTTTGTTTCATTGATCCTTTGAATTGTTGTTTTGGACTCTATGTTGTTTATTTCTGCTCTGATCTTTACTATTTCCTTCCTTCTACTTGCTCTGGGGTTTTCTTTCTGTTTGCTTTCTAGTTCTTTAAGTTGTGAGGTTAGATAGTCTATTAAAGATTTTTCTTGTTTTTTGAGGTAGGCCTGTAGTGCTATGAACTTCCCTCTCAGAACTGCTTTCACTGCATCCCATAGATTTTGTGTTGTTGTGTCTTCATTTTTATTGGTTTCCAGAAAGTTTTTAATTTCTTCCTTGATCTCCTCGGTGACCCATTCATTGTTTAATAACATGCTATTTAGCTTCCATGTATTCAAATGTCTTTGTATGTTCTTGTTGCAATTGATTTCTACTTTCATGCCATTGTGATCTGAGAAGATGCTTGATATGATTTCAGTCTTCTTGAACTTGTAGAGACTTAGTTTGTGCCCTAACATGTGGTTTGTCTTTGAGAATATCTCATGTGCACTTGAGAAGAATGTGAATTCTGTAGTTTTGGGGTGTAAGTCTCTGTAGATATCTATTAAATCCATTTGGTCTAGTGCTTCATTTAGCGTCTCTGTTTCCTTGCTAATTTTTTGTCTAGAGGATCTATCCAGCGATGTCAGCGGGGTGTTGAAGTCCCCTGCTATGATTGTATTGATATTGATTTCTCCTTTGAAGTCCTCCAGAAGATTTTTAATATATATTGGTGCTCCTATATTGGGTGCATATATGTTTACCAAGTTTATGTCTTCCTGTTGGATAGATCCTTTCAATATTATATAGTGGCCTTCTTTGTCTCTTGTTATGGCCTTCATTTTAAATCTAATTTATCAGATATGAGTATTGCTACCCCAGCTTTTTTTTCCTTTCCAAACAGCCAGTTTTTAAAATACCTTGCATTGCCAGATCAGTAATAGGCGACAGTGGCTGACATTCAGTGGGTGTTGATGATGTGCCCGGCTGTATATTAAGCTTTCTACATTAATCTCAGTTCAGTCTCACAAGAACCTGTGACTAGCAGGTGCTGCTATTATTGTTGTTGATGTTATTCACAGGTAAGGGTGACCAGACTCCTCCTAGCGGGAGCAGCTGGGTGACGGTGACACCCTTTCCTGAGGCAGGGACAGCTCGGAGGGGAGCAGGTGGGGTCCGGCCAGGGTCTGAGGAAGGGAAGGTGTGATGTCTGAGGCACCTGGGGAGCCAGGGCCAAGGAGAGATGTCCAGGGTGCAGCTGGGAGTGCAGGTGAGGAGCTGAACAGGGGCCTCAGCTGGAGAGAGAGATGCGAAGTCATCAACATGTGAAGCACACAGGTCCTGAGAATGTGAGGACAGAGCGAAAGCCAGGGCAGTGAGAGGGCAGAGGACCACGGCTGACCTCGGGGCCCCCTGGAGTGGGCAGAGGCCAGGAGCAGCGCGGTGCCCGGGAGCGGTAGCTCCGAACCGTCCAGTAACCTCCGGGCTGTGTTTGTTTTTCTTTCAGTTTTTGGATTTCTCTCCAAAATCTCTGGTTGTGACCCTTGTTTCAACTTGGACTTGTTCTCACTAGATTATCAGGATCAGATGCAATTGTTGTGAAGATTTAAAAAGCTAAGGACACCTCATCTGACTTTGCCAATACAGGCTTGTGTGAATTTAAAGCTGGTATGACCGTGTCCAATCTGAAGGAGCCCGAGACAGCCTGGACATTTTCTGAACTCTTGGGTCACTTCATTGGTCTGTTGATGGAGCTTGCACTCTTCCTTGAAACCTTGACCGTTAGAACACATAACATTTAAAATGATTTTCTGGAGAAGCAGTTCACAGCATGTGACTACAGTCAACAGTACTGTGTCGGACATTTGAAAGTTGCTTAGAGGGATCTTAAAAATTCTCATCATTGCCCTGGCCGGTTTGGCTCAAAGGTTAGAGCGTCGGCCTGCGGTCTGGAGAGACCTGGGTTCGGTTCCCGCTAAGGGCACGTACCTCGGTTGCAGTTTGTCCCCGGCCCTGGTTGGAGTCGTGTGGGTGGCAGCCACTCAATCTGTCTCTCTCAGATCGATGTTTTTCTTTCTCTTCCTCCTGCTCTATCTCTGAAGATAAAAGCAAAAATGTCCTTGAGTGAGGTTAAAAAAAATTCTCATCATAAGAGAGATTGTAACTATATGGCAATAGAAATGTACTAAACTTATTGTGGTAATCATTTTGCAATATATACACCTATCAAATCATACTGTACACCTTAATCTTATGCAATGTCATATGCCGGTTATATCTCAATTAAAACTTTATTTTCTTATGCAGTTCACACAGTTCTACACATACATCTTCTTCCGGGCCAACAATATTCACATCCTTCTTTTTCTTTGCATAGCTAGAGCTTGTGATGCTTAATCTCTTTTCCCCCTCACTTCAGCCCGTATCAGGGCCACGCGTGTGTGGGTTTGTGGCTGGAAGGCGCACATTTCTGGAGCAGCCGAAGGGGAGCGCTCGGCGAGCAGAGGGCTTCGTGGGCTGTGCCGGGCGGTGGCGGCCGCTGGTGGACCTCGGGTGGCACACAGACCCTGCTGTCGGCTGGCGGGGGTTTCCGAAGGGCCCACCCTCGCGAGCACAGGCCGGGCTGTGGGTCTGGCAGCCCACCCACCCTGCTCTGGGAATCTGTTTTGTAGACTCCAGGGGGTGGGGAGACCTTTCCCAGGCCGCAGAGGAGGGGCTGCCCTGACCGGGTTTTGACCCCTGCTTCCGAATCAGTGAGTGTTTCTGAACCTCAGGGCCACACCCAGAACATCCTGAGCAGCAGGCCCCTGGGGCGGCCGGAGCCTGGGGCTCGGATCAGGGTCAGGCTCAGGGACGCGCCCAGCGTGCTCCACCCTTGCGCAGGAAGGTCAGGCTGGAAGGTCAGAAATAGCGCAGGGACTGGCGCTGAGTCAGCACGGAGGCCTCTGAGCCGCCTGAAGGCTGCAGATGGAAAGTAAAACGTGCATCTGAACTGTGTGGAGGGAAGGGCTCCGTGGCTTTCCTAGTGTCTGCGGGACGGGCCTGCTGTGTCGCCCGCCCGGACAGGGTCAGTGGAAAACTCCTCCCTCCGGAGGGCCGGCCACCCTGCAGGCCTCCCAGACACCCTGCAGGCCTCCCAGACACCCTGCAGGTCTCCCAGACACCCTGCAGGTCTCCCAGACACCCTGCCATTCTCCCAGACACCCTGAAGGTCTCCCAGACACCCTGCAGTCCTCCCAGACACCCTGCATGCCTCCCAGACACCCTGCAGGTCTCGCAGACACCCTGCAGGCCTCCCAGACACCCTGCAGGTCTCGCAGACACCCTGCATGCCTCCCAGACACCCTGCAGGTCTCGCAGACACCCTGCAGGCCTCCCAGACACCCTGAAGGCCTGTCTCCCAGACACCCTGCACGCCTCCCAGACACCCTTCAGGCCTCCCAGACACCCTGCAGGCCTGTCTCCCAGACACCCTGCAGGCCTCCCAGACAACCTGCAGGCCTCCCAGACACCCTGCAGGCCTGCCAGACACCCTGCAGGTCTCCCAGACACCCTGCAGGTCTCCCAGACATCCTGCAGGTCTCCCAGACACGCTGCAGGTCTCCCAGACATCCTGCAGGTCTCCTGGACACCCTGCAGGCCTCCCGGACACCCTGCAGGCCTGTCTCCCAGACACCCTGCAGGCCTCCCAGACACCCTGCAGGCCTCCCAGACATCCTGCAGGTCTCCGGACACTCTGCAGGCCTCCCGGACACCCTGCAGGCCTGTCTCCCAGACACACTGCACTCCTCCCAGACACCCTGCAGGCCTCCCGGACACCCTGCAGGCCTGTCTCCCAGACACCCTGCACGCCTCCCGGACATCCTGCAGGCCTGTCTCCCAGACACCCTGCAGGCCTCCCAGACACCCTGCAGGTCTCCCAGACACCCTGCACGCCTCCCAGACACCCTGCAGGCCTCCCAGACACCCTGCAGGCCTCCCAGACACCCTGCACGCGCTGTGGCCACAGCTCCCGGCCTCCCGGCCGCTGCCGCGATCCTTGTGCTGCGGCCCTGGACCCACCCGGCTGTGCTCTCCGGGTCCTCTGTCCTCTGTGCTCAGGGTGCGGAGCTGCGGACCCCAGGCCCTCCGCGGGCCGGGGGTGCATCGGTGGTGGGTCTGAGCGCGGGTGCCCGAGTTGGCCTGTGCCGCGCAGCAGTTCAGTAATGTTAGTCCCGTTGACCTGCAACGTGGAAGAAAACAACCTGGCAGTTCACAAACCATTTCGTTGCTTTCACACTTTAGAGAATATTGTGTGGTTGTAAATGATTCATTTTCCCATCAGAATATCCTGACTCTGTCCTTAGCTTGGCGTCTTAAAGGAGCCCTCCGTGCTCAGTGCCTTCGCCTTCCCAGGGGCCACTCTTCTGCGCTCCTCGCTCTGACCTCTGAGAAAGTGCCTCGCTGACCGCCTCGTGGTTACGCTTTCTGCCACTCGCTCTTTTCTTCCCCCTTATGATTTTTAGAGAGAGGAAGGGAGAGGGAGAGAGAGATGGAAACATCGATGAGAGAACATGGGTTGGCCGCCTCCTGCACGCCCCCCCTGGGCACCGGGCCCACAACCTGGGCATGTGCCTTGAACTGAACCGGCGACCTCTTGGTGCAGGGGTCGATGCTCAGCCACTGAGCCACACCGGCTGGGCCTGTCACTCACTCTTAAATATCTGATGCAACTAACCGGCCACCCCGCCCTGGTTGTCATGCCCGTTCTGTGGCTTCTAGGGCGCCGCCTTCTGTTTCCGTTGACTTCCTACACCTCCTGCCCCATACCCTTCGATAGCTCCCCATCGCCCGCAGCTTGCCCCGAACACGCTCATTCCAGCCCTCGGTGATCCGCCGCCGTCTGTCTCCCCAGACATCCCCACGCACACACTGCAGCTCCCCGGGACCATGAGCTCCTCAGTGGCAGGGCCGCGCCTTGCTCAGCTCCGCATCCCCAGCACCCAGCTTCGTGCCTGGTACCTAGTCCACAGGGCTGGATGAAAGGATCTCAGTTTCTTCTCCTCTTACTGACTTTCCTCTCAGAACCCCGTTCCCCTTTCAAAAGCAGACTTCTGAGCATTTCCCCTTTGCTAAGTATTAGCCGTGCTCCAGGCTTCTGAACAGACAGTGGACACCCGCAGGCAGCATCTCTGCGAACATTGCTCCTGGACAGCGCAGATCCAGGGAGCTCGAAGCACAGGCTGCGTGTCTTTTTCAGGTGTTGTGGATTTTCTCTTCCCGTGGAGAAAAAGGGGACCCCTGTCTAGGAAGCTACCACTTACTGAATAGCCTGTGAGAGATCCATGACATAGGCCCTCATTTTCCAGGCCCCCCTCAAATCTGGGAGAGGGGGAACAGAGAAGCCACTGTCAGGGAGAAGTCTAACTCATGCGTGGCTCCCTTGAGCAAAGCTTCCTCGAGGAGCTGCGCTCTCCTCATCTGAAGATAAAATAGTCAGGCCAGATGGTCCCTGGCGTCTGCCAAGCTCTGTTTCCTGAGCAAACGACAGCCGAGTGGATGCTCCTGCAGCCGCTGCCTGGGCTGGGCATTAGGGGTGCAAATGAGATGTGGCCCTCAGCCCCACATTCAGTGGGGAGAAGGATGCTGTCATTCCGACTGTACAAGTTCGGTTGTGACTACTGACTGTCCAACACTCACTGAACAAATGTAGACAGACAGAGACAAAGTATGTTCAGCTGAAAAAGAAGAACCTGCTAAGACAACCATGTATAAAATGTCCCGCTAGGCTTTCTGTGGGTTATGTGGATTAAATTAAGGTTCCTGTCTCAAAAGAGGCTCTAACCCAATGAAATCTATACTGATCATGCAACAAATAAAATACCTTTTATAACCAAAATTGTTATTCACGTAAGGATAGCTTTCCAGGCAACCAGTGGCAGACCAACTCCGATTATCTCAAGGGTTTTACATCACTTATCACTAGGTTAGAGGTAAACAAATGCCAGTACTAATCATTTGTCCTGAGTGCAGATTGGCTTCATCCACAGCGACACTGCACAGTGGTTGTGCTAAAATGTTGTGAATGCTTGCGTCACGTGACCTGGTCCTTACAAAGGCATTTGCACCCCTCTGGGATGTGTGTTTCATCCATGTCACATTCTCACAGAGTAGCCACTGTTTCTGTTACCTTCAGGACAAATCACAGACCACCCCCAGCTTCAGACCACCCGCTACAAGGAGCGTTTTCTCTCTTTGTCTTTCTTTTTTCTTTCTTAACAAATCAGCTATTTTATTTCAGCTTGACAGAGGTATACTTAGAAAAAAAGCGTGCAGTATTTAAAGTGTACAACATGATGGTTTGATGTAGGTACGCATGTGAAGGAAGAGTTAACGGCTGTGTGTGTGACATTTGAAACTGCACCTAGGGTTTCTAAGATGTCTTCAGTGAGGGTCGTTTTGTGGACAGGATTGAGAGCCAACGGACAAGGGAACGGGAAGACAAGGACATGCAGATCACTTTACATCAGGAATTTCAGAGTCCAAAACACAAAATAATGTTTCAATGAATAAAACAAAGGCTACATCTTTTTTAAAAACAGACTATTTTTAGAGCCAGTTTAGGGTCACAGCAAAATTGAGCACAAAATGCAGAGAGTTCCTGTACTCCCCTGGATCCGCACACATACCCGCCCCCACCAGCTGACGAGCCTGTCCTGACGTATCGTTACAGGGTTCGTCTGTTCCTGTGCATTCTGTGGCTTTTCACAGGATCTGTCATTGTAGTGTCAGACAGAGTAGTTTCACTGACCTAGAAATCCTCTGTGTTCTGACTGTTCACCCTGCCTCCCTCCTGACCCCTGGACACCACCGCTCTCTTTACCGTCTCGATGGTTTTGGCTTCTCCAGATGTTATAGTTGGACTCATACTGCGTGTAGCCTTCTCATGGTAGCGTCTTGCACTCAACTCAGTCATGTGCATTTAAGTTTTCTTTGTCTTGTTATGGCTTGTATCACTTTCGGTTTTTTAACACTGAATAATATTTCATTGTCTGACGTACCACAGTTTATTCATTCGCCTACTGAAGAACATCTTAGTTTCTTCCAGGTGTTTGCAATTGTGAATAAAATGGCTATTAACATTTCTGTGCAGGTTTTCATGTGGACAGAAGTTTTCATCTCCTTTGGGTAAATACCAAGGCACGCAATGCTCAGTCCAATGGCACAAGTATGTTTGGCGGTAAGAACCTGCCAAAATGTCCTCCGAAGTGGCCGTGCCGTTTTGTGGTCCCGCCAGCCGTGATGAGCGCGTCGCCAGCCCGTGCCGTCCGCAGCGTCGAGGGTTTTGTCATCCTAGTAGGCGAATCGTGCTCTCTCGTTGTCTTCGTTTGCAATTCTCCGAAGACATAGGATGCTGAACATCTTTTCATATGATTATTTGCCATCTGTGTATCTTCTTTGGTTAGGCAGCCTGTTCAGATCTTTGCCTATTTTTTTTCTTTATTGATTTTTAGAGAGAGAGGAAGGGAGAGGGAGAGAGAGATGGAAACATTGATGAGAGAGAACTGGCCGCCTCCTGCACGCCCCCCACTGGGATCGGGCCCACAGCCTGGGCATGTGCCCTGACCGGGAATTGAACCAGTGACCTCTTGGTGCAGGGGGCGATGCTCAACCACTGAACCACACCGGTAGGACTAATTGGGTTGTTTGTTTTCTTATTGTTGAGTTTTAAGAGCTGTTTGTATATTTGAGATAACAGTTCTTTATCAGATATGTTTTTTGCAAATATTTTCTCCAAGTCTGTGGGTTGTCTCTTCATATACTTGACAGTGTCTTTCACACAGCAGAAGATTTAGTTTTAATAAATTCCAGGTTTTCCATTGTTTTCTTTTACAGAGCGTGCCTTTGATGTATCCAAAAGGTCACTGCCACACCCAAGGTTATATAGATCTTCTCCTACATTATCTTCTACAAGTTTCACTAGTTTATGTTTACAATTAGGTTTATGATGCATTTTGAGTTAAGTTTTGTGGATGGTATAAGGTCTGTGTGTCTAGATGGAATTTCTTATTTTTTGCATGTAGAAATTGAATTGTTTTGACACCATTTGTTGAAAGACTGTTCTCCACTGTATTGTATTCGTTCCTTTGTCACAGATTAGTTGACTGTATGTGTGTGGGTCTATTTCTGGGCTCTATTTTGTTCCATTGATCTATTTGTCCTTTTGCCAATATAACACTGTCTTGATTACTGTAGCTTTTTAGTAAGTCTTGATGTTGGGTAATGTAAATCCTCCAACTTTACACTTCTGCTTCAATATTATGTAGACTGTTCTGGGACTTTTGCCTCTCCAAAAAATATCAGTTTATTATTTTGAATATTTTCTTTAAAACTGGACATTTTAAACATTATAATGTGGCAACTCTCAAATCAGATCCCTCTTCCCCAAGGCGTCTTGTTGTTGCTGTTTATTGTGGTGACTTTTCTCAACTAATTATTTATTGTCTACATTATTCCTGTCTCTACTTGGTAGCTTAGTGTCAGCAAATGACTGGGCAGAGATTTCTATAAACTCCTGGAAGCAGGACGTCTCCCAGCATTTGCCAAGGGACTCTGCACACTGGACTCCAGCGGGAAGGGGTCGCTGTGCCTTAGCCTTTACTTCCTGCTTGTGCAGATCACCAAGGTCAGACCTTCTCGTCTTTCCCGGATATGCACACAGGTCTTCACGTGTGCTTGGCCTTCTGGATTCCCAAGAACGTCTAAGTCCCTATGGACATCTCATTCCAGAGCTATTGCTTTTACTCCTTTGGTTCACATCTTGTTTGGCCCAACTGTTGTCACCATTTTAGGTAGCTGTGATGCTAAATAATTGCCACTTATTGATTGTGACCACCCCCTGGGGATAAGCTGTTCTCAGTGCTGAGCTCAGAATCGGGTGAGTGGACAAGCCCGTGAATAAGGGCATTCAGGGCATTGCCAGTTCTTCAATAATGGAGGCTTCAGGGAGGTCACACCCCCTCTGTCCCCTCCAGTGGCCGCCAGGCTGCAGATTTGCCCAGCGACTGTGATGGCGACTCCTGTTTTCAGGGCGCCTGCAGATCTGGGGAAAGGAACGCGGGAATAGGCCAAGTTCAAAGGCCACAAATTCTCAGTTCTTACATAGACTCACCATTTTCCAACAGTACTTAGATTGTCGCAAGACTTTAATTTCCAGAGCTCTCAAAAGGCTTCTTTTGGTACTTACCTTTCTCTGACTGACTTATTTTACTTAGCATAATGCCCTCTAGGTCTATTCATGCTGTAACAAATGGTAAGGTTTCATTGATTTTTATTGCCAAGTAATATTCCATTTTATCCATGTACCACGTGCATACACTTGTTTATTGATGGGCACTTGGGCATCTTCCATGTCTTGGCTGTTGTAAATAATACTGCAGTGAACATAGGCGTGTGTATATTCTTTTGAATTGGTGTTTGGGTTTCTTTGGATATATATCAAGCAGCGGAATTGCTGGGTTTCACTTTTAATTGTTTGCAGACCCTCCATACTCTTTTCCCCAGTGACTGCACCGATCTGCATTCCCCCCAGCAGTGTGGGATCTAAAAGGCAAAATAAACAAACAAAACTGGAACAGACTCATCAACACAGAGAGCAGACTGCTGGTTGCCGGGGGGCGGGGGAGTGGGGGTGGGGGGAACCTAGACGAAAGAGGAGAAAGGATGGGAAAGGGCAGATTTGTAGTTACATAGTCACAGGGGTAGCAATGGGAGCATAGAGAACACAGTCACTAATATTGTAACATGTACGTATGGTGGGTCCTGGAAGTGTTGGGGGACACTTTGTAAAATATATGACTGTGTAACCACTATATTGTACGCCTGAAACTAATACAAAATAACATTGAATGTAAACTGTTATTGAAAAATAAAATGTAAAGTTTTTGTAAAGCTTATTTTGACAGTTTCTGCTAGGATTCTTGTTTTTATGGAGGAGCAGACTTTTGGAGATCTTGACGTCATCATTCCCATTGACGTCACCCCCATGCATTATTGTTTATTCAGCTTTATTGAAGTATAATTTGCATTCAAAGAAAATCATCAGCTTACTGTATACAATTTGATGAGTTTGATCAGAGGTGAAGTTAAGTAACTATCACCACAATCACAATATAGGACATTTCCACCACATGTTATATATGTAGTCTGTGCTGTTGTCTGTCACTCCAATTCTTCCTTTTCTAAAATTTCTTGTACATGCAGCTGTAACATGTATGATGCTCTGTGTATCTGGCTTCTTTCTCTTTGCATGATGCCTTTGAGACTCACACCCATGTTGTTGCACGAATCAGTAGTTAGAGTGCTTTTGTATCACTGAGTATTTCATTGTATGACTACGCCACAATTTTTATATTCGTTTGCCAGTTGATGAGCATTTGGGTTATTTTCCCTTTTGTCTATTTTATAAATAACACTGTTATAAAATTCAAGTACAAGTCTTTGAATGTGTGATTTATTTTATCTTAGATAAATAACCAAGGGTAGAATCGCTTGGTCGGATGCCAAGAATCTGTGTAGGGTTCTAGGAAGTTGCCCAGCCGGATCCGTTGACGTTTCGCTGCTTCTGCGTCCTCACTGAGACTTGGTTGGTGGTGTTTCCACCGAGCGAGCGTGGACGGTGGGGTCTTGTTGCTTTCACTTGCGTTTCTCCGTGACTCATGATGTTGAGCATTCTTCTTCCACTTGTCACTTTCAGAGCTGTCTGTTAAATGTTTTGCCCATTTAAACATTCAGGTTGTTTTACTTGTTACAGAATTGGAGTTGTTAATGTGTTCTGCAAACAAATCCTTTATGAAATATATGTGTGCTAATATTTTCTCCAAGCAGAGGGGTAATTCTCAAGTTAAGGTGCAGGCAAATGTCTGGCGTCAGGGGCGATGAGAGGCCCACATCTAGGTAGTCAAATCCAGTCCGTCTCTAGCTTTAGAAAACAACAAACCTTGCGTGTGTCAGAGTATCACGTGTACTCAAGCTGGTGCTATATACAAGCCCTTTGATGTCTTTTGTATGCGTAGTGGGTCAAACACTTGTGCAGTATAAAATGTGTTGTTTGTGCTTCCAAACTGTAATGGAAGAACAAGTTTGCTAGACAGTCAATTTTATAAAGAATAGGCATTTCCTCCCTGAGCAAGCCGGCCCAGGGCTGCTCAGTGAGCAACGTTGACGTAGTTAAGCCCTTGGATGTCAGAGCTTCATAATGAGGATATATGCGGAATGTGCTTCACGCACCATAGCTAGCTCGGGTAGTGGTGGTAGCCCGCGTGGGCCTGGCCGGAAGATGGCCTGTCAGTACACGGGCAAAGGCCGACCGCGCCGAGGACGGTGTCAGACACCAGGATCGCTTCTAATTCAGAGTGGTTGAAGGCATTTGACAGTGAAGGCGGAGAATGAGGGAAGTCATCAAATATTTCTAAGAAAACGAGTGACATGATAACAAGTTGAGAAATAAAACAGGTGTTAATGTGAAGCATTTGAAGTGATGGTGAAACCAGTGAAGAGGCCGGACTCTAGGTAAAAGATGAGACGAGACTGAGTTGAGACCAAAGAAGAAGCAAGATGCCAACAGTATCATGGAGGTATAGCCGATAGGACTTGATCATTAAAATAAACGTAGATCTTAAAGGAGAAAAGTCTTAAGGGAACTGTTTTTCTGTGTGGGTGGCCTACTTAGTTATGCTTTCAATCAAGACCAGACATTAAAAAGGAGAAACAAGTTTTGAAGAAATTAGAGTTCGGTTTTGACAGTTGAGTTTGAAGGGCCAGCAAGACCCCACAAAGCGGTGAGACCGGGAGTAGCTAGAAAGGTTACCTGGGGCTCAGGTGAGGTGTCTGAGCTAGACAGAGTGGATTAGACATCATCAGCTCTCCTTTGTTTAAAGATGAGGTAAGCTATTTCAACGAATTTGAAGAAATATGTAAGTTAAGGGTCAAGTACTGCTTGGTGACAGGGAAGAGGTGGTGTCTGGGGAGATGAGAGACATTACCGTCTTGAATGCCGAAGGGGAGGGGAGGAACAGTGAATAGTAGTTAGTGTCCTCTGCTACAAATATGTCTTTGCTGAAAAGAAGCTTTGGGATTTGGTGACTAAAAAAGTTTTGGTCAAAACTGGAAACAGCCCAAATATACATAAACAAGAGAATATATATATCTTCATACCATGGAATACTATTCAGCAATTAAAAGGGAAGATTCCTGCTATACTCAACAGCATGGATCAGTCTCAAAAACATTACATTGAGCAAAAAAAAAAAAGAAGGAAAAAAAAAAAAAGCCAGACACAAAATAGAACGTACTGTGCAGTTCTATTTACATGATGCCCAAGAATTGGCAAAACCAGTCTTTAGATGCTAGAAACCAGAAACAGGATGCCCTGGGGTGGTGGGAGGGGGTGTGGTGGGGCGAGAATTATAGTCAAAGAGTGCAAGAGAATTTTCTGATGTGAAGAAATATTCTGACCTTGTTTGAAGTTAGTTGCAGTTGCCAAAACTTATTGACTTGAAAACAAGATCTATGCAAAACCAGAATACCAAAGCCATTTGTCAGAGATGGGAGATTGAACATCTGAATTTGCTTGCTTTTAAATTCCCACTCATTTACGGAGACATTCCTTTACAAAAGCAAATGTTCATGCAGAGAGATCACAACTATAAAATTTCCAAAGCAGAAAAACAGAAATATGAAACAGAGGACTAGCAAGCCCAAGAAAAAAAATCTGCATGGTCCATGGAGGAAGTTATAAAATAGATCAGTTTGAACTACAGAATTCTAAAAAGCTCAAAAATGGGAAATGAGTTTGAAGGTGGACTGAAACGAAGAAGGTTGTTTAAAATTTTATTTAAAGGAGACTCGTTTCCCGAATCTGTATTTGGGTGACTAGCCCACACTGTCAGCACAGGACTGTATGTTTATTTCCTGGAGAGGCTGAAACAGAAGTTACCTAGACTAGGGGATATCAGACATAGTTGGAGATGGGATAGCTCCTTCAAAAATAAGGGCGTACCTGACAATCTGTCTACAATCTAAATATTGAAATTACGTGGCCTCTTTGTAACTCAGCTCTGGAGTATTGGAAAATATGCTTGAAGAAGAATCTGAGAAATCTGAGAATCTGAGTTCCGAGAAATCTGATTAGCCCGTGATTTTAAAAAACCCTGCAAATTCAGACTGGTACAGGTCAGAAGGCTCTGAGAGGGACATCTCCAAGGAAATTAAAGTAATAAACTACTTGATATATTTTAATAAGCTTAGAGATTTAGATAATTGGGGAAATTTGGGTTTGAATTTAGGGAGAAGTACATAGAAAACTAGGAAAACAAGTAAACAAATGTTTATTAGCTCCTAGGGTAATGGAAACTTGGGAATGAAAGGGAGAAAACATCGCGATATGTGTGAAAAGCATTTACATGGCCATAATAAACCACTGAACATTGATTTAGCAAAACATTATGAGCTTGTGACCTAACTATAGTTGTAAGAGGTAAAGGGTGTGAATGTGTGGGGAGGGAGGATGGGAATAGGTAGTAAAAACAAATAAATCCTCAACTTCCATAGACTGAAGTGAATAGATGTGATTTAAACTGAAAAATCAAGAAGTAAGTGTGCACACATATTAACACCGAAGGAAAGTTAAGAGAGTTCTCTCCAAAGAGTGGTACCTGAAAAATGACATAAAGGCTTATGTTTGACCATATGCATTCAATCACTATGATTCTTGCTTTTTTTTTTTTTTAATTGATTTTTTAGAGAGAGGAAGGAAGAGAGCGAGCGAAACATCAATGTGAGAGAGTAACATGGATCAGCTGCCTCCTGCACTCCCCCTACTGGGGATCAAGCCCAAAAGCCAGGCCTGTGCCCTGATTGGGAATCGAACTGGGACCTCTCAGTCCATGGGATGATGCTTAGTCCACTGAGCCACACCAGCCAGGCAATAACTATGACTTTTAAAAAGTAACAAAATTAGAAAGCAGTGGGTTGAAGGGAATGGAAATTGAGAGTGTTCCCAGCAAGCTGAGTAGTATGAGGAAAGGTCGTTAGTGCAGTTTGCCAGTTGCCAGTTAGTGCAGTTGCTTGACTGAAAGAGGGTTAAAGGAAAATCGACAGTTTCCTTGGTGCTTATGTAGGCAGCTGACTAGTAGGTTTGTCAGTTTGCACAGAACAGGGAGGAGCTTAGAGAAGGGAAGCCAAGGGGAGGGAATAAATGAACTGTTTCAAAGTCCCACAGGTGGTGGTGGATGTTGACATCAAAATCAAGGTTAAAGGATTCGCTGTGAAAAGGATCAGGAGCATGATTTTTTTTTTTTTTTTTTTTTTCATGATGAAGGAAAGGATTATTAAAAGAATTTATGTCCTATATTAAATTAAGCTGTATTCTCTCGATGGCAATGGTGGCTAAGTCATCGGTTGAGAAACTGGCATCTTTTTTATGATCTCAGATGGGAGCCAAACAGAGAAAAGAAACACAAGGAGTGCTGGGTAGCAATTTTGAGAACCCAGCTGAGGGTGAAACCAGAATGGATGTGTGGGCAGCAGGGCCACCGGAGCGAGCACCGCAGCCCGGGTGTCTAACACAGAGGACGTTTCTGTTCTCCCAGTTTGGGCGGCTGGAGCGTGTGGGCATCAGGGGGCTTGCTCCCGAGGAGGACTCCTCCTGGCCCACAGGCGGCGTCTTCTCATTGTGTCCCCACCTGCTGGACTGAGGGAGAGCCAGCTCTCTGAGGACAACAGTGTTACTGGGTCAGGGCTCTACCCTGTGACCTCATTTCACCTTAATTACTTGTCACTGCAAATACAGTCACCCTGGGGGTAGGGCTTCACCGCGTGAGTTCGCGGAAACAATTCAATCCACAGCATGTGTAATGTAGCACTGTAATGTGAGATTTTTTCCATTTATACCCAAGAGTCCAAGAGCAGGGGAGAGGACAGACAGTTGAGCAGATCCAGATTTGGAGACTAGCACAGCAGAAACCCAGGTGGTAAACAAATTGAGGCTGGAGAAAGTGTGACAGGCGGAAGGGCGGAAGGGCGGGGTGGGCACTGCTGAAGGGGGAGGGGCGGAATGGGCTCCAGGCAGGGGAGTGCTCAGGAGCTCTCCTGGAGCGGAGTTTCTGGGACGTCAGTACTTTCTTGGGACATAACGTAACTGATGCACTTTCAACGTCACTGCCAATGAATGAGAATTAACACACTGGAGAGAAAATGTAGGTTCCAGAGTAGGAGCAATCATCCCATTTTTCTTTCTTTTTAGACGACTAAATACGTTGAACAAGTGTGCCTCCATGAAACTTGATGTGAACTTCCAAAGGAAAAAGGTACGTGCTCACCCCCAGGCGCACAGCCATTCCAACGGCAGACGCTTGCATTCCTAGGTTAGAAACAGTACGCACCTAACAGAATGATGAAAGGCCTGGCCCTGTATGTTTGTTCTCCACGGAGCCCGTCTCCTCAGAACCATGAAAGGTTAAATGAGTCTGTTATAAACCCAGGTCAAGGCGTTTTTATTTCACCATCTCATTTCACTTTAGTTTTTATCCGTGGGTTTGCATAAAGATGTAAAACACCTTAATTCTTTATTACCATAAAGAACTTCTTGCCGAAGTTTGTCAAGGTGCGAATAGCCCACTGCATGCTCGAGGCCAGTACTCCGCAGATACTGGCAGATGAGGAGGGGGCCGCCGAGTCGGAGGGGCCAGGCCACGTGTCCTCTGCCTCGTTCTTTCCCACAGCATTTTATGTCAAGTTCATTTCCAGATGCGTTCATATCCGGCAGGCTCATCGCGCACGATCTCATTTAATTCACTGCGGTAGGAATTCTCTGTTTTCTAGATAAAGAAGGCAAAACTTGAACAGGTTAAGTCATTCTTCTACGTTTGTTTGTTTGTTTGTTTGTTTGTTTGTTTGTTTAACTAGAAGCAAGAGCAGGTTTCAGCCTCGGGCACCTCTAACTCCAAGCTGAGGCTGCTGACCTCTGTGCTGAAAGACCCCCCCTCACTGAATCGACCCCTTTAGGAAGCTCAGCAGTTCAGGTCGTTAACTACCTTTTTCCTTTCATTTCTCCAACATGTAACAAATCAAGTCTCAGTACACTCTGAGGAAGCAGAGAAAACATCTCTGAGTCAAAAGAAAGTGTTCTTTATCCTGGTTTTTACAGAGAAATCATTAAACCCGATGGATTTGAAGTCACTCCTGAGTAACTTAATCTTTAAAAATAACTTTCACTTGAATTTCTGCTCTAAGCTAGCACCAGAAAGAGGCAGGGGGAGCAAATGAATTTTGGTTGACCTTAAAAAACAGTTTGGGGTTTGAACTAGAAACCAAAGATTTAAGCTAAGGAGATAAAATGTTGAAAAACAACATCTAGAGAAATATTAAAACGTCAGCAATTTGTCCCAGGCCAAAGACAAATCCAAAACGTGGGACTCAGATCCCAGCAAAAGTCGGGCTGAATGGAGCTGTTGAGCGGCACACACGATTCGAAGCTTCGGGTCAGACCTTGTTCTGATTGTAGCACATGGTTCTCGGTACACTGAATATGGCCACGCCTGTGCGTCTGATTGTAGCACATGGTTCTCGGTACACTGAACACGGCCGCGCCTGTGTGTCTGATTGTAGCATATGGTTCTCGGTACACTGAATATGGCCACGCCTGTGCGTCTGATTGTAGCACATGGTTCTCGGTACACTGAACACGGCCGCGCCTGTGTGTCTGATTGTAGCACATGGTTCTCGGTACACTGAACACGCCGTGCCTGCGTCTGAAGTGTGCCGGCCCGCACAGCCGCCCGCACAGACCTCAGCTGCAGTGTGTACCAAGCAAGGTGCCCAACACCAGTGACATGGCTTCTTTTCACCCGAGTGGAGTGACTGCATTCTTACCCTGTCACCAGCCTTTCCAAGCCCGTGAATGACGTTGGTTAGCCGGTGTGCGACCTTCACCCAGGCCGCTCTGTGAGCGCCCCCTCCGGGATTCTGACATGGGAGCTGTCCCTGCTGGGTGAGGGCACACACCCTTCCAGCCCCTGCTTGCTACGGGCTTCCCTAGGGCCGCCCTTGACCAGCCCTGTGAGCTGGGCAGTCACAGCCTGAAGCTTCACATCATTCCACCTGTGTCTTCAGCCCGTGAATCTCAGGAAGGACCAGCGTCTGGGGCACTGGCCTCAGCAACGATGTGGGAGACGCTGGTGGTGACACCTGTTCCCACGATCTGCCCTTTACACAAGTCGTAGGCTAGGCCTTCATTTTACCGCAAAAGAAAAAATAAAAGTCAGTACAGGCCGGGAATAGGCCAAATGGTCCAAACAGAGTGAAACTTGGGGACCGAGCACCACGTGAAGCTTCAGCCCACTTCGGAACCAGTTTGTCTGGAAGAAAACGGAGACCGTAGCATTTCCTCGAGCTACGTCCCCACTTTGAGCAAACCAGAAAATAAGACATAATCCTCATCTGTACTCTGTGCAGTTTTGCTCGCGTCATTGGCGGGCCGAGAGCATTACCCCTGGAGGCCGCTGCGCCCGCGGAGGGTCCCGCACGAGCCCGCGTCCGGGGTGAGCGGCCCGGCCGAGTGCCCCGCTCGGTCCTCGTTAACCCATGTCGCAGATGCAGGAGTGAAAGGGCAGAAAGGTAGAAACGTGCAGAGTCGGCATTGGCACACTCCTTGCCTTTCAAACATATTCAGAAGCACGTTGGAGCCCGCGCCTGTGGCCTTTGGCTGGAGGCCTGGAAGTGTCTCCTCAGCAGAATATAGTGATGTGTTTCGTCGTTGTGTTAGAACAGGGCTGACTCTGGCCATCTGCATGGAAGGCCGTGACGTACAATGACTTCCGGACGGGCACTTGCCTCTGGATCTCACAGAGAATGAGTCATGAATGGATTGCTCTGCTTTGCATTTTCTCTCGTTGCTTCTGTCTGGAGAATGTGGCGAGTTGATCCATGGAACAGAAAAGCCTAGACGAGGATGATGAAGCACCACTTGTACTTAGTTAGGTGGGCACTTTCCCTGGACGTGAAATACCACCTGTAAAGCTTGGGGGACCTGAAGTCACACCTTCCCTCCCACCAGATGGCATCACGAGATTTTCTCTTTGCAGAAGAGCAAAGTTGTCTTTTAAAGTTTCAAGATGACCTTACCTCTCTGGGAGAGTGAGGGGGAGAAGTGGTTCTCAGTCTTTTCCACAGCCCGCACTGAAAGACCTGTGACACCGAGTCAGGAGGCATGTCTGAGCTACGGACCCAGCAGGTCCCTTCGCCTCCGGCCCGCGCCGCATGCCAGGGGCACATTGCTGCTCCTGGGCGGCAGACCCGGCCCCTGGCTCGGACCCGGCCCCTGGCTCGGACCTGGCCCCTGGCTCGGACCCGGCCCCGGCTCAGGCCCGGCCCCTGGCTCAGACCCCGCCCCTGGCTCAGACCCGGCCCCTGGCTCGGACCCGGCCCCTGGCTCGGGCTGACTTTAGAACAGCAGTTCTCAACCTGTGGGTCGTGACCCCCTGGGGGTTGAACAACCCTTTCCCAGGGGTCGCCTAAGACACAACAGTAGCAAAATTACAGTTCTGAAGTAGTAACGAAAACAACTTGATGGTTGGGCTCACCACAACCTGAGGAGCTGTATTAAAGGTCGCGGCATCGGGAAGGTTGGCACCACGGCTGTAGAGGGAGGCTCATTCTGCGTTTCCGTGGGCCCGCGCGTCGGCTGCCTCCTGTAGCTGTGGTCTCGCGTGGGCCTCTCTCCAGTGCAGACACGCGGCCGAAGTCCACTTTCAGAACACAGACCTCCCCTTCGCTGTGTCTGCTTGACCTCTGTCTCTGAGGAATATACGATTTCAGCTAAGAATGTTCTCTTCTTTATTAAACAAAATAAACATTAGAGCTTCATCTAAAGGGAAAACAAGGCACCTGACAGTGTGACTTATTCTAAGAAACGTGATTCTTCTTCAGTGTGACCCACAAAATCTCCACTTGCTTTACGACAACATTGACATCCCCTGACTGTGGTTAGTGTTGATGTGGTACGACTTCTTCTCAAAGTTAAAGTCAGAGACTGGAGACTCTGAAAGGCTGTGCATTAAATGACGAAGGACAAGGACACACATGCACCCAGGACTGAGCAGCCAGACCCAGCCACTGGGTCTCTAACTTCCCCAAGAGAAGCTGTCTTCCAAAGAAGTTTCTAATTAAAATTATAGTTGTCATAAAGCTCTCTGACATCATGACCAAGGTGGACAGCAACAAGAAACCATGACCAATTGCAACCTTGCAGCAGCATCTCCAACCTGGGTGCCATCCACGTTTCCAAGGAGTGGCAGGTGTCAAGGGGCGCGGTCAGCACCTCACTGCGTGGCAGGACCCTGTATCTCCCAGCAAATGAGACACCTCCTCATAGCGCCCCACAGAGTCGGAGGAGAGATTACATTTCATTCCAGCATTCATGTGGCTGGCGAGTGTCACAGTGGAAGATCACGCGTGTGAATGTCCTGGAACCACAGGCTGTTTGAGTGGGAAAGGGTCTCTCATCTTTTCCAGCCTCCCACTCACCTCAGGACTGTCTTCTTAGAGCAACCCTCACACATCACCCAGCCTCTGCTTGCACACATCTGGACACGATGAGCTCACTAAGCTGCAAGACAGTTTGTTTTATTCTAATTACTAAGTCTTCCACATAATAAGCTAAAAGCTGATTCAGTGGAAACTTGCCTATCTGATCCCATCTCTTTTCTCTGGAGAAGCACAGAATAGAGACTTCCCCTTCCATGCAGCAACCCTTCACTCGGTGCTCCGGGCTGAGGGGCAGCCAGCTGCTGCTCCTGTTTTTGTAAACAAAGTTGTGTTACCAGTGGGGAGAAGTCCTCACCTCCACCTGTGGCTCCTGGGAGTGGACTTCTTGTGCTATCCCAAGAAAAAGAATTTTCTGACACTAGTACAGAAGGATGAAAAAGCTTTATTTCTGTGGAATCAAACCTCAGAGTTCCCAAGGTTCCCGTTTCCCCGCCGTGGAAGCAGAGCAGCTGGGGCTTCAGCAGAGCTAAAATCAGAGCCAGGTCCAGAGTTTCCTTTCCATGTTGGAGCATCAGGCTAGCTTAGCTGGTGGTTCCCACTGCAGTCCTAGTCCATCGTGTGTGGGATCCACATGGCTTGTGGGCCACACGGGTGAATGCAGGAGAGCCAAGAGCCACCAGAGTGAGCAAGCTGCTTTGTTTAGGGATTATGTACTCCCAGATATTCTCTGTCTTGCAGTGGCCCCACCCATTCTGGCCATGATCTCTGTTCTCAGGTGTGACTTCCCTGTGTCACCCCAACTTCTCTGGGCATGCATCTGCCTCTCCTTTGTTGGGCCCCTTCCCCCAGTGTTTTGCAGGGAATGGTCCAGTGGTTCCTGGGGAGTGTGAAAATGCAGCTTCCTGGTGAAGCTGCTCAGATGACTTGCCTATAATGCCTGGATTTCCCTTTGTGCCTTTTTCTACTATTAACAACTAGCTAATTGCAGTGGTATCAGTTGTACTGGATGAATTTATATCCATTTTTTGGCTACAATAGCAGTGTTGAGTAGTTGTGACAAAGAGACTGCGTGTCCATAAACCTATAACATCTACTATCTGACCCTTTACAGAAAGTTTCCTACTTATGCTCAGTCTAGAAAAAAGTTGCTCAATCTAGAACAAAGTTTCTCAAACTGTGGGGAGTGACTATTTTTGTTTTATGAGTTATGGAAAGTGGAAACCTAGTCTCTTATTATCAGACCCAATAGACACAAAATTGTATACTAATAAATCCAATCAAAACAAATAAAATGGGAATAGAAAAGAATTGCAAAATTTATATATTTTGTATTGAAAGTGTACATATAGGCAATTAATATAAAGAATTCTGATCGGACTTATAACTTTTTTGTTCAGCTGTTATAATTAAACAAAAAGTTTCCTTTGAGATAGCAATTTCTCATGTTAAATGCCTGTACTCAGGCTTTGATTAAATACTGTGACTATGAGTGTTTATGACATTAAGTTTCTTGTTTATTATCTAGTTTAGGTTGGATTGACAACACTACTCACAGAAAGGAATGTATATCTTAATTTTTTTGTTGTTCTAATACTAGTCATATTAAAGAAACCAATCTCACAGAGTATGTTGATTGAAATTTTAAAAAGTATGGAAGTAATTTGAAAAAGCTTAAGATAGTCCTTTTTACCTTTTTTTCAAAATGATATGAGTGTTGCTGTATTTTCAAAATTCATCTTTAATCCTTAATTACTAGCCAATTCCAACAATTATCTTTCTGTGAAACAAAGCATCCTTGCATTATACACTCTGAGTTTCTGAAAACGTACATGTGATAAAGCAGACCTACTATGCACAACACCCAGCATGGGCTCTGCCCTACTCAGTACCGTGAGTCCACTGATCATGACCTTGAATAGCATGGCTTTGCCCAATGGTGGCAAACATTGTAATGCTTTCTCTCAAAGTCTGTACTTACCTCGCTGAAGGCTGGTATGTTTGGGGACTGGCAGCCCCTTGACCACACTTTGAGTAATTCCTCATTTCCAAACCAACCTATTAGCTCTTTCAATCATCCTTCACATTTGATTACCCTTCTCTAGAAATGATTACCCTTCCCTAGAAATGTACTCCTTCCCATGAGCCCGTTGTTCCTGAGGTATGTGACCAGTGCACAGCATAGTAGGGCTCCCGCCTTCTGAGTCTTGAGATCCATGCTTCTGGTCATGCATTTCAAAGTTAGTGACTTAGTTTGGCAGCTGTATTACATGGTTAATTCACAGTAACCTTAACTCTCCTACAACTCTCGAAGCTATGAATAGTAACTGCTATTAAACCAAGTCTGTTCTATCCTACACTTCTGATGGTTGATTTTTAAAGTTAGGTCTTTATATTTTACTTCATGAAATGTCATCTTATTAACAGGTCATATTTCTATTCTGTTGAGATCTTTCTACACCTTCATGTGGCCAGTCTCTGACACAGATAACTAATTTAAGCTTGCGCTGTAAGGGTTACATGGAGTTTTTATGTAGACTCTCATTTGCGTCTATTGGCATACCATGCTGCGTGTGCATTGTCATCATCCCCATTTTAGAGCTAACAGAATTGAGTCTCAGAAAGGACGCCTTGCTTGAGGTTACTTAATGAATTACCTTGTCATCTTCACATTTTTTTTTTTTTTATCCTCACCCGAGGACATTTTTGGATATTTTGTTCAGATAGAGTGGGAGGGAAGGAGGGAGAGAGAGAGAGAGAGAGAGAGAGAGCGCGAAACATTGATGTGAAAGGGACACATCGAGTGGCTGCCACCCGCACGACCAACCAGGGCCGGGGACAAACTGCAACCGAGGTACGTGCCCTTAGCGGGAACCGAACCTGGGTCTCTCGGGACCACAGGCCGACGTTCTAACTGCTGAGCCAAACTGGCCAGGGCCACATTTTAAAAACATGAGTTGTCCTGGCTCATTCAAGTTCTTCCTAAAATGGACGTAACTTTGAGGCATCCTTCAGAGATGTCTCCTTAGGTTTCCTTGGTCTTTTGATCATACTCTGGTGAAGTTACTCAACTGGTCCCTGGAGCAGCTCTTTGTAGCATCCCGCACAGGTGCCGTCTCTGGCACAGCTGTATCGGGGGCTTTGTCGGCTCCCTTGCCCAAGTCCAGACAGTCTGTGTCCGTAGCGTTTTTATGGTACTAAACCACCAAGATGGGAGAATAGGTAGTTTGGTATTTCTTTTTCTCACAAATACATTTGACTCCTAGATATCTCCACTTTGCATTCCTAAATAATCAAACTGTTTGTTTTTAGCCTGAAAAAAGGATCAACCTGATGAAATCTGATCACCTCTTCCCCAGTAAGGACACGCGCACAGTGACCGCAGCCCCCGCAGGCCCCTCGCGCCTGGTCCTGGGCCCTGGGTGCTGAGCGTATGGACGTGATGCGGAGCGCAGTCCGCGTTTCGTACTGTGGCTCAGGGCCAGGAGTGGATGCTTAGACACATCCGAAGGGTCACAAACAACATTCCCTAAAAAGGAAAGCAGACCAAATTCAGTTATAAAATATCAAAGTACAGCGAAATGAAATAAGTCAGACAGAGAAAGGCAAATACCATATGACTTCACTTATACGTGGAATTTAAAAAACAAAACAAACAAAACAGAAACAGACCGAAAAATACAGAGAACAAACTGATGGTTGCCAGATGGGAGGGAGTGAAGGGATGGATGAAAAGGGAGAAAGAGAATAAGAAATACAAATTTCCAGCTATAAAATAAAGAGGTAGGGGGAAGTAATGTACAGCACAGGGAAAATAATCAACAATATATAATAACTTTGTATGGCAACAGACGGTTACTAAACTTATCATGGTGACCAGATTACAGAGTGTATAAATGTTGAATCACTGAGTTGTATACTTGAAACTGATATACTGTTGTATGTCACCTATAATTTAATAAACTATATCAGGATACAAACAAGGATAATTATAGTATGAATTACTTATTTGTTTAGTATAACCCTACGTGTACCTTGAGTTGCGATAGAAAATGCATCTCCTATAGCACGTCACTGTCGGCAGTTTGGAGGAGTCTGCAGCTGGAGGAGAACAGATTCGGAACCATGCCAGTGTCCTCTGGGACGTACTGGGATAAAGGAGAAGGTGCTGAAGGAGGATGGGCGTTTTTCTTTGTTTATTATTGGTTTTGTTTTTATTTGTTCCTTTTGGTTCAAGCAGTCAAAATGGTGAAAGCATTTCCTGAACGGTGTGCCTTTTGTCCAGCAGGTCACTGTCTCTCACATGGCTTTGTTGGGTTGCAAATACCTTCCTGTTGCCCAGAGCCAGTATAATAAGCCCTCAGAGCCGAGCAGTCAGGAGAAGGCTGCGGTGCCAGCTCGGGTCTCTCTCAGCAGAAATAAAGGAGTCCTTATCCAACTACATGTGGTTTACTAGCATCAGTGACCACGTTTGGGATAGCTTGAGAGAGCTCGTTGGAGCCAACACTAAATATTATTGTTACTATTTTAAGATATCTATAATTTCTTTAAAAGCATATCCCTTTGCCTTCTCAGAAACTATTTGCTAAAAGGGTTTTTTCAGAATTCGTACTTAATATCAACTTCCTCTCACTAGTTTCCTGAAATGTGATATGAAAATCCAGAACTAAACCTTCACCCTATGATGGTGCCTGATATATAATGGCCCTCAGATGTCGGGGTTTATTGCATCAGTCACAGGGGGAAAGGAAGTAGAAAATGCTACAAAGAAAGTATAATTTTGAATCATCGTCCCAGAGTCTTGCCTTTTTTCCACTTGTGCAGCTTTTTAAACTCTTTTGCCAAACCTTTATGCAACTTCTTTTACAACTCAAGGCTAATTTTCCACTGTGACCTAAAGCTGCAGAATTCGATGTCAGTACCTGGGTGGTGTACTTTCTTCCACCTTACACTTCCATGTTCGAATTTGCCGTTCAGTCCAACCCAAATGAGTCTGGACTTTCAAGAAATCAACACGAATGAGGATATCTCAGCATTTATTGACTGTTCGCGGTTTCTTTGAAAACAGAAAGAATGGCAAAGGCGAAGAGAATGAGGTGGGTGTTGGGGCTGTAGAAAGACAGGTGATGGCAGTAATGAGCAGCCGGACGGTGTTAGAAGATGAGAGTAAACACTCCTCAGCGAGGGGCTCCTCAGCGCTCATTTCCCTCCCTCCCCACAGTGACTCCTGAGGCAGGGCCTATTTTTAGTCCCATTTTATACGTGATAAAAAAAAAAAAAAAAAAAAAACACAGGAGAAAGTAGCTCTAACTAGTCCTACTAGCACAGGGAACTGGATCTTAGAACCAGATGCCAAATAAACTGAGTCCAGTGGACAGATGGATTGAGCAGTTACTGTGAGCTTGGCATTGGAGGGACGTAAACTTGAGTAAGACAGAGACCAGGCCCTGCTCCGCGGAGCTCACCACAGTGACTGACAGTGCGCGTGCGACCTGCGCTGAGTTACCGTTAGAGTAAATGCTACAAGGAAGGTGTGACCCGGTGCTACAGGACTGCAGGGGAGAAAGGAGTCGTTGTTACCGGCGAGACGACAAGACCTCGGTTCTTGTCTTCTTGAAGGAAAGATTTCAGTCAAGAGACAAAGTGCAGCAAAGTCAGCAAGAATGTATTGACTAGCACAGTCAGGACAGTGAAACAGGGAGGGCCAACGGGGGGCCAACAGGGGAGCCCAGGCCAGGCCGCTAGGCTCACTGGGAAGTCAGAGGACAGGTCAGGGGTTAGCCCGGGATGCCACTGCCCCTGCTCCCTGGTTGCAAGTCTCCTGGGGTCCCTTGGAGTTTAGGGGATGCAGCCTGTGGGGGAAGAACAGGGGAAGGGAATGGCAGGGGCGTGCTCCCTGGAGGGAGAACCCCTGGGACCTTCGTGTTCAGGGGTTTTAAAGGCTGGGCGTTTAGGGTGTGTCTTATAGAATATTCATCAGCTTTATGCTGATATACCAGAATGAGATTTATTCTCTTAATTTGTCTGTCCTTGGGGGACAAATGGCACTAATTGGATTTCTGCTCTCTGTCTCACTAAGTAGGGTCATTTAAGCTATTTACCCTCTGGCTGGGGAGACGTGCAGACCATTCACTCTTGTGAGTACTTGGTCAGGGAGAGAGGGTCCCTAGGTGGCCGCGAAGGGCTGCTGAACTCGGCCCTAGTCCCTCGTCCGCTCCTCCGGGAGTTTCCTCGTTCTGACGGTCCGTATCGCCGTCCAGGGAGGCTTCAGAGGGAAGGACTTCACAGGTGCGCTGAGTGCCCACGAGTCACCAGGAACCAGAGAACATTCTCAGCAGTGGGCCACGGATATCCCTTTAGACTCCTAATCCTGCAACACAGCTGAACGTGGGGAGCGGTTGTGGGCTGGGGAGCTGAGTGGAGGGAAGTTGGGAGGACCCAGTGAAATGAGGCAAGGAAAGTAAGTACATGGCAGTCAGGGTGAGGGGCTGTGAACCCCACGCCAGAGACTGGGGACGGCCGAGGGTCTCAGAGGGGAGCCCGGTGAGCACAGCGGGGTCACACTGCACACAGCAGCTTCGATGGCGAACACCCCGGAGCCGAAGATCTCAGCTGGGTTGTGACTGATAGGCCCAGAGAAAGGTGCCAAAGGCCGAACAAAGGGCATGGGCATGAGGGTGAAGATAGAAATGAGAGGGAGCGGGAAGGAGGGGGTCAATGGTTAAAAAAGGGGGACATCTGTAATACTTCCAACAATAAAAACTAATAATTTTTTAAAAAGAAAGAAATGAGGGATAGATCTGAGGATCATCTGAGCTGGGCCCTGGTGGTGAGGAGAAGGAAGGAGTCGATGATTCGACTCACCTTGAAAGGAAGTTGTTATTTAAATGCTCTAGGTCAAGGTCCTTATGGGGCTGCAGGGATTTGCAAAGATAAACAAGGCCATCTCTGGCCTCGGGTAGCCCAGACTCTCAGCTCCCAGGAATGCACTCTCAGGAGCACCCAGACAGGTCAGATACCTGTGTAAGGAGTCACAGCGGGGCCAAGGCAGCCTGGGTTCGGGCCCTGCCTTAGGCGTCAGAAGGGATGACTGGGAACAAGGCCGCGGGCAGCAGGCTGGTGCACTGCCCTAGACGGCCTCTGGGGTTCCTCTTACAGGAAGTCAGTAGATGATGTTGCTGTCGATTTGTGCAGGGGATACACAGCTAGCGTCAGGTCGGGGAGCCTAAGGTGAGGAGCACTAGTGTGGGATGTGGTGGCTTTGAGGTTCAACAGGAGGAAGCTGGGGCCCAGCGAGGCCACAGGAAGAAGCGAGTGCCGTTCACAGCGGGACTTCTGTGGGAAGAAGAGACCGCAGACGGTGATTACACCTCCTCCGTGATCAGTCGAGAAAAACTGAGAGGAAGGAATGAATCAGAAACTGTGCAAACTGAAAACAAAGCTGGGCAGGCTGGGAAGACCTCTAGCCGCCGGGGAGGGAGGCTGTGCAGGGCAGGGCACGGTGGTGGCGGACCTTTACTCAGAGGTGCCCCCAAACCCCGAGGGCGCGTGACAAGCGGGAGGAGGGGAGGCGAGGACTTGCCCTGGCCCCGGCTTCCCCGTCCATCCGAGCGGCCGGCCGACACGCCCTGTCCTTGATGTTTTCCAGGGTGACGACTCGGATGAGGAAGATCTCTGCATCAGCAACAAATGGACTTTCCAAAGAAGCAGCCGGCGCTGGTCTCGCGTGGACGACCTCCACACGCTGTTTCCTGGGGGCGACAGGAACGGGTCCTCGGGAGACGTCAGGATGAGAAACACCACGAGCAGAGAGAGCGTCCTCACAGACCTGAGTGAGCCCGAGCTCGGCTCCATCCACAGCGGGAGCAGCGGCGGCAGCGACGGCCGCGGCCAGCCGGGCGGCCAGGGCGCTGGCCGGGAGGCGTGCGACGGCCCCGATGGCCCGGGCGTGCCGGACGCCCCGGTAGTCAGCAGCGGCCTCCCACAGTCCCCCAGAGACGCTCTCAGCTACCCTTTCCCCCCCAAGAATGAGAAGGCCAGCAGAGCCAGGGCCAAATCGCTGCTGAAGCGCATGGAGACGCTCCGAGGGAAAGGGGCTCAGGGCGGGCACAAGGGGTCCGGGCGGGCAGGGGGCTTGGTGATCAGCGGGCCTGTGCTGCAGCAGGAGCCAGAGTCCTTCAAGGCCATGCAGTGCGTCCACATACCGAATGGAGACCTCCGGCCCTCGCCCCCCGCCGCCTGCAGGAAGGGGCTCCCGAGCTCCAGCAAGGGGAGCGGGGAGACCAGCCCAGAGGAAGACGGCAGCGGGGGGCCGAGCACCCCTGGCCTGAAGGAACGGAAGTGCCAGGAGGCCGGCAAGCGTGGGGGCATGTACTTGGAGGACCTCGACGTGCTGGCCGGGACAGCACTGCCGGATGCAGGGGGCCGAAACCACACACACGAGTTTCATTCCCAGGAGAACTTGGTAGTGCACGTTCCCAAGGATCACAAGCCAGGAACGTTCCCGAAGGCGCTGTCCATCGAGAGCCTGTCGCCCACAGACAGCAGCAATGGGGTTAACTGGAGGACTGGCAGCATCTCCCTGGGCAGACAGCAGGGCCCCGGCGCCAGGGAGCCCGGGCTCATGGCATCCTGCCACAGAGCAAGCCGCGTCAGCATCTATGACAACGTCCCGGGCTCCCACCTGTACGCCAGCACGGGAGACCTCTTGGACTTGGAGAAGGACGACCTCGTCCCCCACTCAGGCGACATCCTGCACCATCTCAGTGGGCTCCAGGAGGTAGTGGGTGACTGGTCAAGGAGCGTCCTGCCTGAGCTGCCCGCACATGACACCTTGGTTCGGAAGCCTGGCTCATGCCCCATTCCGTCTTCTAGTCAGATCGCCCTCGATTTCGAAGGCAACTCTGTCTCCGAAGGTCGGACAACACCCAGCGATGTGGACAGAGATGGCATGTCACTGAACGAGTCCGAGGCTACCGGGGTCAGAGACAGGAGGGATTCCGGTGTCGGCGCCTCTCTGACCCGGCCAAGCAGGTTGGTGGCATGATTTTGCGGAATAGTTTTTCATCCGCTTGATCACTGTGGTCTGTTCATGTATTTGACACACATTTGTAGAGCACTTACCGAATCCCTGGAGTGGCCCTCCGTGATGCGTGTGTCAGGGTCACTCGAAGGGAGGACGTCTCTGCCGTCAACGCGGCTGTCGAGGCCCTGACCTCACACTCACGTCCCTGCGCTTCCCTTCAGGTTCAGGCGTAGTTTCATTTTTAAAACTGTCAGCTACATGCACAGGTCTCTGGAGCACCACAGATAGTCCCTGACAACAGAGGCCCAGAGCGTCCCACAACCTTGGTTAAAATGTCTCCACCCCAAATGTTAAACTACTTTTAATTGAGAAAATTCTGAGATCTAAGGTGCCTACTTCACATGTTTATTTTGGCTTTAAAATGCCAACTACAAAGTACATAGAAGCTATTGTACAAAGACCCTCCCAGAAGTACCTGAGGAAGACGGCCCCGGATGGGCCCAACGAGCAGCTTCCCATGGAGGCAGTAATGTCTCCGGCGACGACTCGCTGGTCGTCGTCACTGCAGGAGCGCTCAGCTGTGCCCGTCACCCGCAGGCCCCAGCCAGCACCCAGCGGGAGTTAGAGGGCCGAGACCGGGTGGCAACATGAAAATATTCTAGGGCTCCCAGACCTTGAGATCGATCTATCTCTCTCTCTCTCTCTCTCACACACACACACACACACACACCCCACACACAATATCAGCTGCTTTCAACACTTTGGGGATGAATGTAGAATGAACACATGAAATCTATTACATAACTGGTTTAAACCTCCTGCTGAAAACGACAGTGACTGTTTTCCAGATTGAACAGGGAATAAAACCGTGTCTCAGGTCTGTCCTGTACGTTGGTGTCCCTGTTGCCACTGGCCGGTGATGTCTGGTGCAGCACCTGTCTGGGGTAGCCGCTCGGATGCGGCCACCCGTGTTTCCGGGCCACGCCCGTCTGACTGCTTCCCCGCTGGTCTCTCGGTACAGGCGACTCCGCTGGATCAGCTTCCAGCTCTCGCACCAGCCGCGGCCGTCCTCGGGGTCTCCGCACATCAGCAGCCAGACGGCCGGCCAGCTGAACCTGCTCCAGCGCCTCTCGCTGCTGCGCCTCACGGCCGTCATGGAGAAGCACTCCCTGTCCAGCAAGCACGGCTGGACCTGGTGCGTAGCCTGGCTCGGGAGGGGCGGGTGCGGCTGCGGCTGGGGCCTGATCCCCAAGGTCCGGCTCCTTGCGTGCTCGGGCCTGAACTAGCGCCGGAGCTCGCCTCCCGTCCCCCTGCTCCCGCCCGCCTGCGCCTGGCCCCTGGGGTGGCCTGCAGGTCACTGCTTGGTTTGCAGCTCTCTGCTGCTGTCCAGGGAAGGCACTCGGGCTCCCAGAAGGACAAAGGTCAAGTAAAGGGTGATTGATTGTGAGCAGAGGGATTAAAAATAAACTTGCCGTAAAGTGATGCTGGCAGCTTGCAGGGCAACGTGTTGTTTGGCATTTGGACGAGTGCAGAGCCCAGCATGTAGAGCCTCGATTCCTTCCAAAAGCATTTCAGTCTTCAAGTCCATGTCTGCGTTTATCTCATTGGCAAAGCACAGAAGAAAAACGAGACTATGCGTCAGACCTTCCTAATGAGGAATTGACAAGGCGTTGTGCTGGGACGTAAGCGTGGACCTATTTTAGATAATTTGGTGGGTTTGAAAGCATATAGAATGTGTCATTAATTGTCCTATGGTATATATTATATAGAGAAGAATTAGAAATGCTTTTATAAAAATAATTTATAAGTTGCATGATCAAATGAATATGTGCTTGTGTATTTAAATTTCCTTTAAAAGGTACAGTTGATTCTAGAACATTATAACCAAGAGATGCTTATCTTCTCTCCCCTTTTTCTCCCCAAGCCAACCAAGTTAATTCTTCTTGTCGTTTTTAAATGGGTTTTATTTTGTCTTGTTGGGGATTTTTAAGTATTTCCTTCTTGAGAATTGTGCAGTCACAACAGAACTAGAAAGTCGAGCACCTGACTTGAAAACAGACCCGTAGACCCACCCACTGACGGGAATGCCGCCGTGTGACAGCTGAGCCGTGTGACAGCTGAGCCGTGTGACAGCTGAGTCTGACACGCAGGGGCACACGCGGCCTTCCCTGTGCTGCAGTGATTGAGGGGAAGCGCTGAGCCGGGCCTGCCGGGGTCCCGCGGGCCTGGTCCCCGCGCGCTCGCCCTCGCAGCCTCTCCGACCGCGGGCCCGGGAGCCCTGATGGCCTGTTTTCTGTGAATTCTAGGTCAGTTCCCAAGTTCATGAAGAGGATGAAAGTTCCCGATTACAAAGACAAGACTGTCTTTGGCGTTCCTCTTATAGTTCACGTCCAGAGAACAGGCCAGCCGCTGCCACAGAGCATCCAGCAAGCGCTCCGGTACCTCCGCAGCAACTGCCTGGATCAGGTACGGTCGGAGCCCGACGCCGGCAGGTGTGGGGGCGCCAGTCAGACCCGCAGCGTCACAGCAGACATGCTTCCCGTGAAAGGCTGTGATCCTTGTAGGTCGGCATTTAATTTGACCAGAATGTATCCTTGTCCAGCTGTTGGAGGATGTGTCCTCGCCGGCACCTTGCGAGACGCCCCGCAGTGACTGCAGGGAGTGGGCGCGGTCGTCCGCCGCTGTGCCGTCCGTCTGCGTGCCCTGCGTCTCCGCCTCGGCCACCCAGGGCCATTGCGGGGCAGCCTTCCTTTCAGCCTTGTTATTTTCCTAGAGAATTGATGTTTATATTTTATGTTATTAACCCTTTTCTTTTTTTAAAGCAGCACCATGACCAGGAAAACTTAAAGCAAAGACACATTTATTTACAACTTTTTAAATGTGAAAATACAATATGAAAACAATATCAGCTACATCAAATATCCTCTCATCTTGTAGAGTAAGAAAAAAAAGCTCAAGCTAAACAAAATGTTTGGAAGTGGTCCTGGCCAGTTCGGCTCAGCGGTTAGAGCATCGGCCCGTGAACCAGTCTCGGGATTGATTCCGGTCAAGGGCCCGTACCTCAGCTGCCGTTCAGTCCCTGGCCGTGGTCGGGGACACATGGGAGGCAACCAATTGATGTGTGTCTCTTGCGTCGATGTTTCTCTCTCTGTCTCCCTCTATCTGAAGATAAATGGAAAAATATTATTGGGTGAGGATTAAAAAATATATTTGGAGATCATTTTGTGTCTCCGGGACTGTTTGGGGACCACCACATGGTGAACGATGACCAGGCCCAACATGCTACCCATCCTGTAAGTGTCTAGACCAAGCCTTTGTTCCTCCAAGTTCACACCCATTCGTTTCTTAGACATTCTTTCCAAAATAAAAGCCGTGCCGCCGCTTGATAAATGACGACCTTGAGCAGTGGGGTATTTGCAGGCAACTATTCACTATCGCTTTTGTTCATTGTGCTCTTTAATACCGTGTGAAGAGACCTAGGATTATGTGCAAGTTTTATTGATTTACCCTTGGCTTTGGGCTCGGGGACACAAAGAGTCTGGTGGCTGGTGCTTGTATCAGCCCTAACGCTGGGACACATCCAGGATCCGGACGGTCCCTCAGCGAATCAGACACCAGTTCTCAGGGGAGCAGAATTCGAGTAGCCGCTTCGCCTGATGCCAGCTTTGAATGAACTGAATGCGTGACCCCCTTTTCCGTCCCAGGTCTGCCCAGATGGGCAGGTTTCCACACTCCAAGGGCACAGCAGAGAGCACGGCTGGTGGCCGTTTTGTTTGAGAAATGGCCTTAAAGACTGGCTGTTGTTTCTCAGAAGGAAGGGCGCAGAGCACCGTCTACAACTGGGGGGCTCGCCTGGCAGCTGCCCCCACGGGGGCTGAGACCCCTTAGCAGGGCACAGCAGTGCCGCCGCTCACTCCAGCGTTGTGTGTTCTTCACCTTCTGTCTCCGGTGCTGCCCGCGTGCTTGTTTAGGTTTTACAGTGGTCGCCATGAGCACACCTTGATCAAAGGTAGATGACCTGTGGGCTTGTTACTGAGGAACCTTTGGAGAGGTGGCCCGGCGAGGGATTGGAAATGCCCAGAAGTGTTGCGTCTGTCCTTGGCTGGTCTCCGTTGTGCTTTTGTTGGTTTGTTAGTACAGAGCCAAGGTTGTGTTTTATGTTTTGTGGAGAGTAGCCTTTTATTCAGACATGTTTTTCCAATCTTCCTAATTTGTATGAGGATATATAAGGCACATCCTGCCTCTTGGCTGATTCTCTTAGTCTTCAGCTCTGCATTTTCCTGAGCACAGAAAATACTTTGTTCCAGACATGCTAATGGGCGGCCAGCTAATGCTCATGGCAGAAGCTCTGTGAAGAGAGAGTGTTTGTTCAGGAATGCCCAGAGGGAATTCAGGCCATCATGCCAGTAGCTCAGTAACAGTAGCCTTTCTTGAGTGCCCAGCGGGTTCCGGTGATCACACTAAGTGTTTCGCATTCATCGCTCCCTTCAGCCCCACGCCCAGCCCGAGTGGTACGGTCTCGGGCAGCAGCGATGAGCCAGCGCTGCTCGGAAACCTGCCTGACTCCAGGGCCCAAGCCGTTAACCCCTGCACTCCACTACCACACTGCTTGTTCCGAGTGGACTGAGGGGCACTTTGAGAAGTGACCCCAACAACTCACTGATAAATTCACCGCCAGGATTTTGTTGATGATGTTGACAGTTACGTCATGTCCTTTGTGAGAAGGAAAGAACTTTTTCTCTGGCCCCGGCTCCCGAAAGCGTCATGTTGCTTCTGGACAACAGGTCTGTTGTTTGCATGAAGCACACCAGACTCGGGTTTCTTCTCCACCTGGGCTGCCGGAGAGACGCAGCCCAGTGTGTGTCCTGCCTGTAGGAAGTAGATGAGATTTGGCGGCATTCCCGGTTTTAGCTACCCTAGTCCATCTTCCCTTTCCTTTCGCTCTGATTTTCTCATCTATTTTCTTTAATTTGATTGCATCTTATTGAATTTTATAGATCATTGTAAGTCGCCTTGAATTCTTTCTTGAGCAAGATTGGGTGTAAGTGAAGGGATTGTTCTCCTGCCCTCCCCTCACCACCCAGTCCTCAGAGTATATGGACCGGGACCCGGTCATGGCCCCTGTGGGTGCAGAGTATGTGGACTGGGACCCGGTCATGGCCCCTGTGGGTGCAGAGTATGTGGACTGGGACCCGGTCATGGCCCCTGTGGGTGCAGAGTATATGGACCGGGACCCGGTCACGGCCCCTGTGGGTGCAGAGTATGTGGACTGGGACCCGGTCACGGCCCCTGGGACCCGGCCACGACCCCTGTGGGTGCAGAGTATGTGGACCGGGACCCGGTCACGGCCCCTGTGGGTGCAGAGTATGTGGACCGGGACCCGGTCACGGCCCCTGTGGGTGCAGAGTATGTGGACCGGGACCCGGTCACGGCCCCTGTGGGTGCAGAGTATGTGGACCGGGACCCGGTCACGGCCCCTGTGGGTGCAGAGTATGTGGACCGGGACCCGGTCACGGCCCCTGTGGGTGCTGGGCAGCATGCAGCACCGGCACCACTGCTGTGACTGGGTCCAGTCTGCTGTTGGAAGCGAACACACCCGGATGGAGAGAAGCCACCCGAACCTCCTCAGTCCCTCCTCACTGTCCATTCCCAGTCTCCACGTCAAGCCTGTAACTACTTTTTAACTCGGGAAAAACGCTGGCAAACTTCTGTAGGAAAGACTCGTTTCGAGGACACAAATACTCATTCTAAATGTACACATCAGTCAAAAGTGAGAATGTGGGACATGTCAAAGGGACTCTCACCGTCAGCAGTCGCATCGTAGGAGACACGCCGCCGGCAGGGTCACCGCCGTGAGTGCCCACCCCGGCCCCGTCAGAGCGTGGAAAGCAGCCGCCTCTGGTCCTGGGAACAGTGACGTGGTAACAGGAGGAGAACCAGGCACAAGGAGGGGAATGTAATGAAGAATCAAAGAAAACCACAGCCAAGAGGAAGACTGCCCTGTGGACTTCAGAGCGAACGAGAGCAAATGAAAGTGAATGAATCCAGAAAGAAAGGGGCAGGAGTCACAAGGAAGAAGCAGACATCACACCAGAAGAATGTTCTGTCTTCTCGAACAGCACCTCCTATGAACTGAAAAGACTCAGCTCTGCCCAAGACCTTGAGATCTCAGCCCCAGGGTGGTAGAAGACCAGAGCATCTCAGAACATGCTGCCTCCAAACCGCAGGTGGCTGGCCCCGTGCCCCTCCCTGGCACCCCCTAGGGCTCCCCGGCTTGGCCCTCGGCCTCAGGCAGCGAGGCTTCCTGCCGTGTGGTGGGCCCTTCCCCTGACGCTAAGCATCCGTCTCAAACAATGGAAGACAGAGGCCTGAAACATTGCCCACATTTCACCTCCTACACTCCTAAGTGCAGAGCAGTTTATATACGACAAACACAGTGTGTTCATTTGGTCCGTGCATCTGGCTGCAGATGAAATAAGGAGGTTTAGCCTTCGGTGAGGAACCATTAGCATTCAGACAGCAGTGTGTGAGAGGAGACTTGTTCTGTTGGCCAAGCTTTTATTTCTGCTCTAAATCAGCTGTGCACAGAGGACAGGTTCTGCCCAGCTTCTGATACACGGCACCGCGGAAGAGGCCAAAGCTGCGGTGCTCCAAACCAGAACCACGAGACTGTCCTTAGGACGCCTTTTTTCTGAATGAAACCAACCTTTCTTCATTAGCTGAGCACAGTGCTAAAGAAGAGGAAATGGAAGTCTTGATAAACATCATTAGCACAAACAGGATGCCAAGGAGGAGATTTAATATTATTTAGATGGGATTTGAATGCTAATGCAATGCTCATACCCAGCCTCTCCTAATGGAGCAGTGAGTTTTAAAAGCCCAATTATGCTTGAAGACACTTCATACTCAGTACAGGTGTCCTCTGCCTGCTGCCTGTCGGTCACATGCCCTGCTGCCTGTAGGTCACACGCCCTGATGCCTGTCTGTCACACGCCCTGATGCCACACTCCCTGCTGCCTGTCCATCACACGCCCTGCTGCCTGTTGGTCACACTCCCTGCTGCCCGTCCGTCACACGCCCTGATGCCTGTCTGTTACACTCCCTGATGCCACACTCCCTGATGCCTGTCCATCACACACCCTGATTGCCTGTCGGCCACACTCCCTGCTGCCTGTTGGTCACACTCCCTGCTGCCTGTCCATCACACGCCCTGATGCCTTATGCAATGGAATACTATGCAACTATAAAAAAGAAGGATCTCTTATCCTTTGAGATAGCATAGAGGGACCTGGGGAGTGTATTGCTAAGTGAAATAAGTCAGTCAGAGAAAGACAAGTATCACATGATCTCACTTATTTATGGAATCTAATGAATAAAAAAAACCTGACAAACAAAATAGATCCAGTAGGGAACAGACTGACAAACCTCAGAGGGAAGTGGGGGGAGGGGGAACCGAGGAGAAGGGGGTCAATGGGGATAAAAAAGGAGGGACATCTGTAATACTTTCAACAATAAAGATACATTTTAAAAAATATGTGGGAGCATGACCATGTGAAATTCCTTGTTTATAAATTAAGAATTTCTAAAGAGAGACAGGAGAACATTGAAGTGTGGGCCCTGGTCGCCTGCCTACTGGTGACAGACATGGAGCAGGAGGAGGACAGTGTGCACCCCTTGGGTCTTCCTCTGAAGAGGCTGGGGTCCGGGGCAGCCTCCTTCACTAGGGATGAGAGGTGCTCTAAGGGGCAACGGATTTTTACATTGTTTCTTCAGTTGTCCATTTTTTACTTGGAAAAACATTTTTAGCCAAAAAGACCGATATTATCCGCGCTCTGAAAGCGTTTTGGAGAAGAAGGTATGATTGGCACTCACTCCTGCCACCGCCCGGGTTGTCCGTGAAGGCGGGTGGGGGGCTGTTCTCTCTGGTCTGAGGCTCCCCACCGTTAAAAGAAACCTCTGCGTGCACCGTGCAGGGAGTTTCCACTGCCTGTCACAGGAGCCCCGTCCCCGAGTGGCCGTAGCAGGGAGCCCGTGGGCTCAGGCTCGCCCCTCCATCGGCCGGGACGGTGCTGAGCCCGGAGTTCCTCCCCTTTCCTCCCGCCGTGCTCAGCGCTGACACCAGGCATCTGGTCTCGTTTCAGACCACCTTTTCTTTGTTAGGTTTCGGAAAGAAGTTTCCTTCTGTGCTTCCAATAGAAATCCGCACCACCCGCAGATATTTCCCACGCCCTTTGGAAGTGGAGGGTGGGACAGGAAGGTGGTTGTCAGAATTCGGGGAAGAACAAATAGATATCCGACACCTCTCTGGACACCTGTGAGCTGTGAGTCGGAACAAGCAGCCCTGAGCCCACAGCTGAGGGGCTCCCACGTGTCCAGAATAACCAAGATAACAGTATCCAACGGAACTGGAGAGTTGGGAACGGAACAATACAAAGAAAACATCGCTGGTGAGTGTGTGCACGCACACGGGTGTGCGCCAGAAACACACCAACAAGACGCAGCGCACAGAGGAGAGTCACGCTCAGTCATTCTCGCACAACCACGCGCCTGCTTTATTCTTTGTAAATCCTGAGCCATTTTTCTCTACTGAAAAAAGTAACAGGAATTCTTGGACGGAATAAACACCAGCTCACATGATGATGAATGTGACTCACACTTAGTAATTAATTCATGTTCAGGGTGCTTAGATTCTGGGACCCCTGTGCGCAGCCTGGGACAGTCGGGGTCCCCTTCCGGAATCAGAGGATCTGGGATGGGAGCACACGCAGGCGGATCTCATCCCGCGAGCTCTCGCCGACACCCCGCCGTCTCTTCTGCAGCACACGCTTTCTTCTCATGCACTTCGGTGAAGTTTGGAGTAGCTGCCCGAGGAGATTCTTCTAGGAGAGCCCCAAAGCGTGGCCAGGTGTTGCATTTTCTAGCTATGCCAGATTTAAGGATGGAAACGAAAGCAGTTAATGTGTTAAGTGACATGCCTGAATAGACTGATCTGTAGAATTAGGGTGATAAGCCTTGGAATGCAATGACACATCGCGAAGAATTCTGTTTTTATTGCCAAAGACAAGTAGTAAATTATAATTTCCCCTATGAGCCATTTAGCTGACATTTACAAAAATCTTAGTATCGCTTTGGCTGGTTTGCTCAGTGGTTAGAGCGTTGGCCTGTGGACCAAAGGGTTGTGGGTGCAACTGGTCAAGGGCACGTATCTGGGTTGCAAGTTAGATCCCTGGCCCTGGTCAAGGTCATGTGGGAGGCAGCCAATCGATATGTCTCTCGCACATCAATGTTTCTCTCTCCCTGTCCCTCCCTCCCTTCCACTCTCTAAAAATCGATGGGAAGATATTCTTGACTGAGGATTAACCAAACAGCAACAACAGCAACACACCACCTCCGTATTCTCTGATTGCCTGGAAGTCTTCCCTGGCTGTCCCTGCAGTTTAAAGGGTTAGGGCCACCTCCTTTTACAGCAGCAACCGAGAGAGCTGTCCTCGGACACCTGAACTCAGTGGGGCTGCCTGGCATGTTTCTCCAGGCCTGTCTGACCTGGGGTGACCCACCTCGCTTTCCAAAGCGAGCCCCTAGGGAGTGAGAGAAGTGGACCTTGTGGGTTGAAGGACTGAGTTTTGAGCAACTCAGTGTCCTACAGGCTTTAAAAATAGCAAACATACGAATTCCCTACAAACCAGGGTCCCAGGGAAGCTCAGTTGTCTTGGAGCTAGAGGCTGGGCCAGCGTGTGCAGAGGCTGCAGGGCTGGCCCCTGACCTGCAGCCGCCCCGCTCCCGGCCCTGCTCCGCGGCCCTCGTCCCGTCGGCCATATGGGCCTTATCCGTTCTCGTCAAGCGGACTACGAGCCCGGGGCTTAGGGATGCAGGAAGCGTGAGACAATGTCTTGGAGTCTGAGGAAAGCCAGCCAGGCCTCGATCTCAGCAGACCCAGAGCCTGTGTAGCTAACCAGGCAGAGGGGATACCAGGCGTTGCCTGAGAAACACGCACAGCGGTGTCACAAATCCCAGAGAAGAAAAGCGAGTAAGACTGAAATCAGAACACGTGCTCACGGTTACTATTTTGTTTCATGGGCATAGTCCCTGTAAACCTTGCCCTCAAGATGGCTGTTTGCCTGGGATCCCCCAAAGCTTCCCCTGACCCCCATCTCAGAGCCTCACTTCAGTGTCAGCACGAGAGCAGGCACTTTGCGGCCCCAGGAACTGGACGTGCGCCTGCCACACGGGGTCTCGAATCCCTACCTGGTGAATAAATGAATGAAACAGTAGCATGTACTTGTTCTAGGACTTTGCAGGTGACAAACTCAGTCACGTGTATTCTCCTCGGCGAGGTGGAGCATTCCCACTCTCCGTTCTGTGGGCCAGGAGTCGGTGTTCAGCTGCTGCCGGAGGAGCCACCCGCCGCTCACAGCTGGCTGGCTGGGTGCCAGTGCGGGCCCCACACCTGGCCCCTGCCGGGCGCCCGCCGTAGGAAGGGCGTGTGCAGTGTGGGCCGACGTGGCCTCGCTAACACATGCCTGTGACTCGTTTCAGGTGGGCCTGTTCCGAAAATCGGGTGTGAAGTCTAGAATCCAGGCCTTACGTCAGATGAACGAGAACTTCCCTGAGAACGTCAGCTATGAGGACCAGTCCGCGTACGACGTGGCGGACATGGTGAAGCAGTTCTTCCGGGACCTCCCCGAGCCCCTCTTCACCAACAAGCTCAGCGAGACCTTTCTCCACATCTACCAGTGTAAGTGCCCGCAGCAGGGCGGCCCCCCGCGCCTGGCCTCGGGGAGATGCCACGGATGTGCCGTCAGTGCGCACGCAAGGCCGAGCGCACAGGGTAGATCAGAGCGACCGCTCCGCACGCCTTTCCAGACGTAGCTTTGTTCACGGTTTGACGTGGAAATGTCCAGGCCATATTTTATGCATTTGAAAATACATTTTTAACATCAGTACTTGCCTTTTCAATAGGTTTTGGCCTAAGATCTAAAAGTAACTTTCAATGCACTTTTGATAAATTTAAAATGAAAAGGAAGTACAATAGAATTTATTTTGTGTGTAGGCGTTTATAAAAACCCATTTAATTTTCTAAAATTCACCGTTCTCCTCGAAATGTATGAAACTCAAAGGCAAAAGTGTTAAAATGACTGGAAGGAAAAGGCAGATGTATTGGAATACAGCGTATTTTAAGTGGTGAGCTTTAGGCTTTTAACTCATCTGTTTTCTTTTTTTAAATTTTTTTTCTTTATTGATTTTAGAGAGAGAGGAAGGCAGAGGGAGAGAAAGGTAGAAACATTGATGAGAGAGAACATCGATGGGCCGCCTCCTGCACGCCCCCCACGGGGGATCGGGCCCACAACCTGGGCATGTGCCCTGACCGGGAATTGAACCAGCGACCTCCTGGTGCATGAGTTGATGCTCAACCACCAAGCCACACCAGTCAGGGCAATTTATGTTTTCATTTGGAATTTTTTAAGTGATGTTAAATTGATAATTCTCAGCCAAGCCTCTATAATTAAAATAATCATGAAAATAACAATTTTTAATTAAAAGGCATAACCTACTAAGGTAATTGCAAAGGGGATATTAGTAATGGTCATGGACTCTTTCTAGATGTGATAATGTTATCATTATAAATTAGTCTGATGGCCCAGCCTCAGTTCCTTAGGAAAAAAGTTATTCGGCCCACGGACTTTGAGTTTTTAGCCAAATATGCCTGAAGTAGACCTGCACATGGAATTGAAGATGGTCCCTCAGTAGAGAAATCGGTCCTAAATGTGTTTAAGGAGTCTACAAGATTACACATTCAAAAAGTACCGCTTGTAAAAACAGGGTAAAATGGTGATCCACTCAATCAATATCATTTTGTGCAAGTTGGATAGGTTAAATTAGTGATATGTGCTGCTAGAGCCCAAACGCAGGGGTTCATGGTGGTGTTGCCATAGAGATTGAGCTGTATTTTCCAGTTAAGCCTCTCTTATGGTTTGGAAATACCGTATGTGAATCTTTACATGTAATCAGTTCTGAAATTAAGGTTGACACTAGCCAAAAGTGAATGAGAGATTACCCAAGATATCAATGCCTTTCGTCCTTTCTGTGACTCATCAGCGAGACACCAGATCCCAGCAGGGTCGGTTATAGCTGAGAGGACAGTCAGCGAGTGTGCTTGTGTGCAGGGCCCCATGCTGAGCATCAGGCTGGGAAGACCGGCCCCCAGCTCCTACGGGCCCTGCAGCACAGGGGGACAGGACACGCACACCAATAATGGCAGTACAGCGAGACTGGAGAATCCCGTAATTAGGTTAAAGAGAAAACCAGGGAGGCTGAGATGAGGAACAGGGACGTGAGAGCTGACAGCTGGAGGTTGAGACGTGCAAGGAACACGTGCTGAGTGACGCAACAGCGTGAGCACGAGCATGAGGCCGGAGATGGCAGGGTGTTTATGGCTGGCGTGAATGGTAAATGTACAGTGCTGTGCCAAATTACCCTGAAAAATCAGAGTGCAGACATGCTGAGGATGGGCACAGGGCAAATAATTAATACTTGACCCATAAAGCATTGGGGAACCTGGGGTGTTGATGCGAGGCTCTCACTTGTAAAGACAGAATCAGAACTCCAGCTGTTGTTTAAACAGTAAGGACATTATACTCCCTGGCCGGTGTGACTCCGTCGGTTGGGCATCGACCCGTGCACCAAAGGGTTGCAGGTTGATTCCTGGTCAGGGCACATGCCTGGGTTGCAGCCTTGATCCCCGGTGGGGGGCGTGCAGGAGGCAGCTGATTGATGTTTCTCACATTGATGTTTCTCTCTCTCTCTCACCCTCTCTCTCTCTCTCTCTCAAAAGTCAATAAAAATTTTAGAAAACAAAACAAGGGCATTATATAATGCACATAACAAGCAGTCTGAAATTAAACAATTTCATAGCCAGTTAATTCCATGATCAGTGATGCCTGGGCTGAAAGTCCCCTGTCTTGGTGGCCCCTTCAGGTCTCAGTATGAGTGCCACACTTAGGATTAGCATGCCTTCCCAAATCACATCCAAGGGCTAAAAGGGGACAGAGGGCTTCTCCTTGGGCATATGTCTCTTTTTCTCAGAAAGATACATTTCCACGAGTTCCTGACATTTATCCTGGTCCTGTAGGCCAGAGATGGTTTGCACCTTCTCCCCCGAAGGCATCGCTGGAAGGAGGCAGAGCAGGAGGGTCACTTTTGCTTTAGGCAGAAATGGTGCTTCCCTGGGTCTGAGGGGAGGACCAGCTTCTCTGAGCACCTCCAGCCCCACCTGCAGAGAACGCGTGTTCTTACGGAGGAAAACGGAGACTGGGTACTGAGTGGGCCGCCAGGTTGCTTCTGCCAGAACTACACTTTGGACCCGTGAGTCTGGAGGTGGCGAGGCACAGGTGTTGGGCGGGATGAGAGTGGAGGGCTAGAGGCTCCACTGAGGCTCTGGGTGACCTGCAGCCGCTTCCAGCCGTGAGACCGGAAGCCTGAGGTCACGGATGGTCCACATTTCAAACTAGTACTGGGAAGGGAGGGCAGCTCCTTCTCCTGTCCTCCAGAGCAGTTCTGATGTTCGCTGCGCTACTTCTTGGGTTTTCATCAGATGGTTAATTAGGATGTTGGGTGGTTAGTGAACATATGTGACGCCCACTTGTTCACAGGAGGGAAGAGAGTGGAGGGTCGGAGACAACCCTGAGGCCTGGTGCCGGGAAGAGTAGGGAAAGAAAGGGGCGAAGCTGCTGGCGGGGGGCGGGGGGCAGGTGTTTGGAATGGGCCGGATGTTGACGTGGAGGTGCTGCTAGCCGTCCACACACTCACAGATGACCAGCACCTAGGAGCGCGGATCTAAAACCGGCGCCTGAGCCTCAGGAGAGGTTCAGCAGCTTCAGGAGTGTCAGCGTCACAGAGGAGGGGACCCGAAACAAATGCAGAATTTAGGGATGCGTCATTGACTTTTGCAAGTATTTTTAGTAGAATGTAATGTACAGAAGACATTTCCTGAGGGAAGAAGGAGCACGTGAGGAGAAAGGAAGCTGAGACAACACATAGCCATGATAGAAGCTTGGCAATCCCTAGTCCAACCAGGACACACTGGACATCTTACCCAAAGCAGCATCTCAAAGGCAGTGCACCGGCCCGAGCTGAACGCATAACACATTTGAAGTCAGTAGTAGAATCTGCTTCTGCTTCAGCACGACCAAGAAAAAGGTTTTACTATAATTTGAACAAATTGGCTCTTCTGTGCTAAAGCCAGATCCGCCTTCTGCCGGCACACTGTGGATGGTGCGCTGGGGATGGGGGCAGAGGCATAGTGACGGCCAGGCTCCCCGGAGCTCGGCTTTGCTGGCAGACAGGAGCCAGGACTGTGCCCGCCCTGGGGAGGGGGATGGGGAGGGCAGGGCCCGGGCAGAAGGGCCGCTGTCGCCCCTCAGGCACAGCAGGCGCCAGATGCTTTGACCATGCGTCCCTACCAGGGGTAAAGATCCGAACATGTAGATTTACTTCTTTTTAATAATATAAATATATTTGGATATACTGTGCACATTATAAAACACATCCAGTCAGCTCTTTTAAAGCATGAGAGAAAACACAAACACCACTGAAAATTCTAATTGTTTTCCGACCCCCACGGGTTGTCTCCAGGCCGTCTCCCCACCCCTTCAAGCACCAACAGCCTCCTGCAGACACCTGTTCTAGAACATGGTGTTTGAAGAACAAAGCAGCCCTGGTGGCTTGGCTTGGCAGTTAGAGCGTCAGCCCGCGGACCAAAGAGTCAAGGGTTCGATTCTGGTCAAGGGCATGTAGCTCGGTTGCAGATTGGTCTCTGGCCCTGGTCAGGGGTCGTGCAGGAGGCAACCAATCAATGTGTCTCTCTCACATCGATGTTTCTCTCTCTCTCCCACTCTATCTGAAGATAAAATGGAAAAAGTATCCTCAGGTGAGGATTAAAGAAACGACGATGTTAACCCAAGCGAATGCTCGCCTGTGCTCAGAGTGAGAACAAGGGCGGGGCGGGCCCAGCGGAGCCGGGCGGGGCCGCGAGCGCACCTGCACCCACTCGCGGTTTCCCGTTCACTCCACTTCCCGCTGGTGGGGCCGACTTCCCTCGGAGCTGACATGACCAGGGCCTACATCCCCCGCAGTGACCACCCTGAAGGGGGATGGACTTCGCTTTAGGGAGCCTGGCTCCTCCTTAGCCCAGCCTGGTTTCCATGATGTTCTAGGCGGGAGTGGGGGGCCTGAGGCCCCCCATGAAGCCACGTGCCTCCTCTGAACTGAGCCCTGGGGGCTCGGAGGAAGGAGGTGAACGTGCCAGGCTGGCCCTTAGGCATCAGCTCAGAGGGCAAAGCAGCCCCACCACTCACAGCTGCTCCCCCAGGGGTGGGGAGAGGCCGGCGGCCATCCCCAGACCTCGGACCCTGGGCACCCTGAGCAGTACTCCGCAGCCGTCGGGGGCCGGCGGGCGAGAGGGCAGCCAGGCCAGCAGGGCCCCAGCCTCGCAGCTCCCACCCGAACGGAGGATGGTGTGAAGGGGGCAGGGGCGCTGCTCGGGATGAACGGCGAGACTGGGCCCTGGAGCTGGCCGGCTGGGGTTCCAGGCCTGGCCTTCGCGTCCTCCTGAGCAGCCTGGGGCTGTTGATGATGTCTGAGTGCGGCTCCATGTCGGGGCGGGGCTGCCCCTCTCCTGACTGCGCTCTGGCCGCCCTGACTGCGCCCCACTCCCCGCAGACGTGCCCAGCGAGCAGCGGCTGCAGGCGGTGCAGGCCGCCATCCTGCTGCTGGCCGACGAGAGCCGGGAAGTCCTGCACACGCTGCTCTGCTTCCTCAAAGACGTGGTGCACTCGGTGCAGGAGAACCAGATGACGCCCATGAACCTGGCCGTGTGCCTGGCGCCCTCGCTCTTCCATCTCAACTTGCTGAAGAAAGAGAGCTCTCCCAGGTGAGTCCCGTCGTGCTCACGGCCACGTGCATAAGGGGAGGAAGACGGGCCCACTCGATTCCAACTTGATCATTTGTGATCAGAAAATGTGTCGGGTGACCTAATTCGTGCGCTCAGATTCATAGGGTGGTCCAAGCAGCATCGAAGGACGCTTGCTGTGACCCAGAAGACCTGTGTGTGTGTGGGGGGGGTGGGGGGGAGCACATGAAGTCGTGTTTTACAGTCTTGAAGTTTGAAAGAAAAGGGACTAGACAAGGCCCGAGCCCAGCAGCTTCTGGCAAAGTGGTTTCAGACTTGGGGAAACGGATGCATTTCTCCCCCAGCAGTTACGTCTTGGAAACGGATGCATTTCTCCCCCAGCAGTTACGTCTTGCCCTGTGTCTGTCCGAGGCTTTTCCTTGTGGACTAGCAGACTCAGCCCGAATCGGGGTACCTGCGACGTGCGGTCACTATTGTTTGGGATGAGAAAGGCTGGGGTCAGCAGAGCCTCTGGGCAGGAACAGAAAACAAAAGGGATAAGCTTTGGGGAAAGTGCCTTGGCGTGGGCCCTGCTTGGGACTGTCCCTTCCCTTACAGGGTCATACAGAAGAAGTACGCCGCCGGGAAGCCCGACCAGAAGGACCTCAGCGAGAACCTGGCCGCCGCGCAAGGCCTCGCCCACATGATCGTGGAGTGTGACCGGCTGTTCGAGGTGAGCGGGCTGCGGGGACTGCCCCTGGAGCTGGAGGGACAGCGGCTGCATTTGTGGCTCCTGTTTGTTCCCGAGCTCATAATGACAACAGTACCCTCTCTAGCTCTGGTCTTTGCCTCCGCGAAATGCGAGGAGCTATCTGTATGACGGAGGCTTGACAGTTACGACGCCTGGCGTCACCATGTTGATGGTTTTCACCAGAGCAGTGTGTCGCCTTCGGCTGCCAGGTTCAAGGCACGCCAGTCAGTTGTGTTATTTTTTATTTTAGTGCGGGATTTGATTCGGTTCTGTATGTGTGTGTGTGATACTGACCAGTCCCTGCTGCCTGGGAATCAGACTAGTGTGTGAATACGGCCGCAGAGATGTTAGAGAAGTAAGGAGCCGGCTTCTGGCGTACTTTCTGTGCTGAATTTGGCATTTGTAAGTGAGAACAGTGCACTTAAAGGGTGAAGTATTTCTAAGTCGCAGTTGGTGTTTCCCTCAAGTCTGTCTGCTTCAAGTGTCCTGAGCCGACATTTTGCCAAATTGAATAAAAGTACATTAAAGGGAAAATGGAGAGACTGGATGGGAAGTCGTCACCCTGTTTTGAGTAATAAATACAGCCTCGGACACGGGTTTTCATGTTTCCTACTCTCGGAAGCCCCACTCCGCCAGCAGCCTCGACACTGATCTTAGAAACACATCCCCCACCCCACGGCACGTGGCCCGACCCAACACGGTTTTCGACGAAATGACTTTGCTTTCTCTCTCCGTCTCAGCTTTTCTTTAACTTGGCATGTTCTCTTTCATGCATCTATGGGTGCAGGTCCCACACGAGATGGTCGCCCAGTTCCATGATTCCTACGTGGAGGCTGAGATCCACGCTCCCACTCTGGAAGACCTGGGGGCGCAGCTGGAAGAGGGCGGGGCCACCTTCCACACTTACCTGGACCAGCTTGTCCAGGGCCTCCAGAAGGAAGCCAAGGAGAAGTTTAAAGGATGGGTCACGTGCTCCAGCCCAGACAACACAGACCTCGCTTTCAAAAAGGTAATTTCGGGGCTTGTACAAAGTCACCCCCAAAGAACCGCAGGTGACAGCCAGGAATTTGGTGTGCTTTAAAGATGGCAGTGCCCACAGGACATGGCATACACACCAACAGGCAAAGACCCTCTCTGGAGACTGCCAAGCGACCAGGTGGCACATAGTCAGAGTGCAGACCATGATGCCCGACCACTGGATCCCCGTCTGGTCTCCACCCCTTAGCTGTGACGCTGGGCAAGTCACACACCTCTCAGTGCCTCTGTTTCCTCAGTTGCATAAGGGACAAAATGATAATACCACTGTCAGAGGAGGGCTCTTTAAAAACCAAATGGGTGCGAACAGCACCTGCCAACAGGTGGTGTGTGCTGGTGGTTATTTTTATTATCATTACCATTTCGGTCTTTAGGACTCCCGTCACAAAACAGTAACCCTGAGGTATGTGGGATCACGGTCTCAAGGTAGATAGTCGCTGGTTTTCCTTTGAACAGCAGTGGACTGTGGTAAGCTTGTGTTGGAATCTGCTGACCTCTTTAGCCTCTGATGGTGTCTTTCCCGAGGTGGGAGACGGGAACCCGCTGAAGCTCTGGAAGGCCTCCGTGGAGGTGGAGGCGCCGCCCTCCGTGGTGCTGAACCGCGTGCTGCGGGAGCGCCACCTGTGGGACGAGGACTTCGTGCAGTGGAAGGTGGTGGAAGCCCTGGACAAGCAGACGGAGATCTATCAGTACGTGTTGAACAGCATGGCGCCCCATCCGTCCAAAGACTTTGTGGTCCTCAGGTAAGCCTGCCTCTGGAGCTGGTGCTCGGGGCCTGGCGCGGGCGGGCACTGCAGTCAGGGGTTCCCAGGGCCCTGCCCCTGAACCAGCCCCCCTGGGAACACCACGCCGCCCAGTTTACAGCTCTGCCGGGCTCTCTTAGGCCCCTCACTTCGGAGCATACGGTTTATCAGGCCGTATTGTTCCTTTCCGCAAACACAGTCACCAGAATAGCTGCCGTTCGCCCAGTTGTACCTTCTGCCCAGCAGGCAGGGTGAGCCCGCGGCTACTCCTGCTCCTGCCCCTCTCCGCTGGGAAAGCCGTCTGGCCTGCGGGGCCTCCGGGCTGCAGCGGGGCCTCCGGGCTGCAGCGGGGCCTCCGGGCTGCAGCGGGGCCTCCGGGCTGCAGCGGGGCCTCCGGGCTGCAGCGGGGCCGCGTTCAGGAGCACGGCTTCGTGGCTCAGAGCCCCCCGCCGCACCAGCCTGGGCACAAGGCACTTGGTGCCCGGTGAGATGCCAGGGCCTGCCGAGCTTGCTGCCCGAGGGCTGTGGGCTGAGCCTGCAGGGGGGCTGTGGGCTGAGCCTGCAGGAGGGCTGTGGGCTGAGCCTGCAGGGGGGCTGTGGGCTGAGCCTGCCCGAGGGCTGTGGGCTGAGCCTGCAGGGGGGCTGTGGGCTGAGCCTGCCCGGGGGCTGTGGGCTGAGCCTGCAGGGGGGCTGTGGGCTGAGCCTGTCCGAGGGCTGTGGGCTGAGCCTGCAGGGGGGCTGTGGGCTGAGCCTGCCCGGGGGCTGTGGGCTGAGCCTGCAGGGGGGCTGTGGGCTGAGCCTGCAGCGAGGGCTGTGGGCTGAACCTGCAGGGGGGCTGTGGGCTGAGCCTGCAGGGGGGCTGTGGGCTGAGCCTGCCCGAGGGCTGTGGGCTGAGCCTGCAGGGGGGCTGTGGGCTGAGCCTGTCCGAGGGCTGTGGGCTGAGCCTGCCCGAGGGCTGTGGGCTGAGCCTGCAGCCCGCCCTCTGGGTGTGCGTGGGCGTTTGGCGCACAGTGTGCAGTGCAGCCCTCGTGGGCTGGGGGCTGGTACTGAATCGCAGGAGGGCACAGAGGGCTGGGAAACACAAATAAATATAATTAAATCAATATATCCTTCTTTATTGATAACAGTATCTCTTCTCTTGCATTAATGATATAAAAGGATCACTAAATTCCCAAATGTCTGTCTAAGATAGTTTCTTTATGAAACTAGCCTTCATGGCAGACTAGAGGTTACTTTCCACAGGATATTTATGCCTTTGGAGTTGGTCCTCGGGACCTTGAATGTTAAGGGCCATTTTTCCCTAAATGTATGTGTTTATCTTGGCAACCTGGGGATCCTGGTGGAGAATGTGCGCCGTTGTGTGGGTGGCTCATTCCAGTTATTGGGACATTAGTCACCTGGTCGAGGTTAAACTTCACACCTTCACTCTTGCAAGCGACCGACGGGGACGGAGCCGCGTCATCATCACCGCCTGTCTCTGCCACCCCTTAGCGGAGCTGAGGGCGCTCAGGATAGAACCTGCTTCCTCCCGAACATCTACCAGTGAGGTTTCTCCGTGTGTCAGCCCATCACCTGAGCAGGCACCCGGCGCCTTTGGGGAGCCTGCAGGCAACTCTGCAGACCCAGTCCTGCCCCCCAGGGCCCCTGGGGTACTAGGCGGAGTCAGTACCGGATGAGCAAGGGACAGGGTGACTCATGCCGGGGTGTAAGGTACAGGGGAGTAGGAATGGGATTCTCAACACAGTGCTCAGGGCCGACTCTCTCCGCACCAGTACGTGTTTGATCCAAGACTTCAGGGGGAGGTGGGGGACCCGAGGCCGTGAGGGGGAAGGACTCGAAATGCAGGGAGATTCAGGATGCACCAGACCTGGCTGCTGCACCAGGGACTCCTTTTGGTTCTGATGCGAGAAGACAGAAAGCGATGGGGGTGGCGAGGTGGTGACAGGCTGGAACGCTCCCTGTCCCCAGACTGTCCCCCGCTTAGGCTGGTGTCCTGTCAGGGTGGATTCTCAGGCTGCCCTCCCTGGTCCCTCGTGAGCTTCCGGTGATAGTGCCTGCAGGTGTTCCCACTGTACTTACACATTACCACTCATTGTTTGTTATCAATCACATTATCATGGAGAAATGGGAATAGTCTCACCCAGGGAGAAGTAGCTCAGCATTTGTGTGGGACTTGTGCTCCCAAGGTCTTGTAGGGGATGCATAATAGTTTCTCTTTGTGGTGTCGTAGGACAGGACACAGTTACAGACGAGATGGCTAAGTGAGGGAATAAGATTTACGACATAAACAACTGGGATGATAATAATAAAACCTGTATACTATGGTATAAATTGTAGAAATGCTCTCATGGTTTCTGGCTTCCATCAACAGTCTTACTCCAAATGGGGGTCCCTCTAGGCTTGAATAGTTCTAGTGACAGGGAACTCACTACCTCCTCATATAGCCGTCCCCTTCTCAGAGCGTGCACACTGTGATCCAGCTGTTCTCTGAAGTCGGATCCCTGCATTATTTCCTCTCCCACTCAGGACCACCCAGGTGTTCACAGACAGGTGGCAGTCACAGGTCTAGCTTCTTCACACGAAGCATCACGAGTTCATTTATCCTGTAAGACTGGAACTGAGCATTATCTACTCCAGAAGCCTCCCTGTCTGCCTCCCCTCCGCTTCCACGCAGTCCCGCGCTGTGATGCCCGTGTCACTGCACTGACCGCTGGGTTCTGCCGCCCTCCTGTGCCGGGTACCGCTGTGCCCTCGCGGCGCCTCCGGGCCTGGAAATCTCTGCCCAGTGGTGTTTGCTGCGCGAACTGGGCGAGCAGCTCCCGAGCCCACAGCTGCGAGGCCTCTGCAGCCTGCGCTGGCCTCCAGGGCGGATCCGGGTGCCCGAGACTTCACCCGCACCCACATAGGCACTTCCTTAATCTGGTGACTGGGACTGAAGTGTGAGCAGGAAGATATGTGCCACCCTCAGCCCCGAGCCCTGGTCTCGTGGCCACACGCTGATGAGCGGCTGGTTTGCCCGCAGGACCTGGAAGACCGACCTGCCCAAAGGTGTGTGCACGCTGGTGTCGCTGTCCGTGGAGCACGCGGACGCGCAGCTCATGGGCGGCGTGCGGGCCGTGGTGATGGACTCTCGGTACCTCATCGAGCCCTGTGGCTCCGGCAAGTCGAGACTCACCCACCTGTGCAGGACAGACCTGAGGTAAGGGCGACTCCCGGGCAGGTGTGGTGTTGGCCTCTGGCTCCGCGGCACTGGGCGGGGCCCTCTGCCATCCGATGGTCCCGCGCTGGGCGGGGCCCTCTGCCATCCGATGGTCCCGCCTGGGCGGGGCCCTCTGCCATCCGATGGTCCGGCACTGGGCGGGGCCCTCTGCCGTCCAATGGTCCCGCGCTGGGCGGGGCCGTCTGCCGTCCAATGGTCCCACGCTGGGCGGGGCCGTCTGCCGTCCAATGGTCCCGCACTGGGCGGGGCCGTCTGCCATCCGATGGTCCGGCACTGGGCGGGGCCCTCTGCCATCCGATGGTCCCGCGCTGGGCGGGGCCCTCTGCCATCCGATGGTCCCGCCTGGGCGGGGCCCTCTGCCATCCGATGGTCCGGCACTGGGCGGGGCCCTCTGCCGTCCGATGGTCCGGCGCTGGGCGGGGCCCTCTGCCGTCCAATGGTCCCGCACTGGGCGGGGCCGTCTGCCGTCCGATGGTCCGGCACTGGGCGGGGCCCTCTGCCATCCGATGGTCCCGCGCTGGGCGGGGCCCTCTGCCGTCCGATGGTCCCGCGCTGGGCGGGGCCGTCTGCCGTCCGATGGTCCCGCGCTGGGCGGGGCCCTCTGCCGTCCGATGGTCCCGCGCTGGGCGGGGCCCTCTGCCGTCCGATGGTCCCGCGCTGGGCGGGGCCGTCTGCCGTCCAATGGTCCCGCGCTGGGCGGGGCCGTCTGCCATCCGATGGTCCCGCGCTGGGCGGGGCCCTCTGCCGTCCAATGGTCCCGCGCTGGGCGGGGCCGTCTGCCGTCCAATGGTCCGGCGCTGGGCGGGGCCCTCTGCCATCCGATGGTCCGGCACTGGGCGGGGCCCTCTGCCGTCCAATGGTCCCGCGCTGGGCGGGGCCGTCTGCCGTCCGATGGTCCCGCGCTGGGCGGGGCCGTCTGCCGTCCGATGGTCCCGCGCTGGGCGGGGCCGTCTGCCATCCGATGGTCCGGCGCTGGGCGGGGCCGTCTGCCATCCGATGGTCCGGCGCTGGGCGGGGCCGTCTGCCGTCCGATGGTCCGGCACTGGGCGGGGCCGTCTGCCGTCTGATGGTCCCGCGCTGGGCGGGGCCCTCTGCCATCCGATGGTCCGGCACTGGGCCTTTCTTCCCCAGAGCCCTTACCCTGCTCCCGGCCCCTCCTCTCCGCCCTTCTGAGCCCTGCCGAGCCCTGCCCCGTTCCGGAAGCCCTGAGCTGGCTCTGTTCGGGTCCGTCCCCACTTCCACAGCCTGCCCCTCGCGCAAACACCCGGGAGCCAGCACGCAGGGTGCTCAGCGGCCCTCCCTGGGTGTCCTTCTGCCTGTCCCTGGGCGGCTCCCTGCAGCTGCCGTCCTGTCAGGAGACACTGACCTAAGTCCAACCTCCTCACGGCGTTCATGATGCCGAAGCAAGTTCCCGGTCTGGGGAGGTACAAGCTGAGTTCCAGCCGCTTCTGGAATTCAGTGTGAATCTTCCCGAAGAGGGTGTCACTCCAAAGTGCCCAGTGAGGACCGAAAGGTAGCCTGACGCTGGTCCTCAGGTCCTCGAGGAGGCAGGTGACCGGGCCCAGGGACAGTCCTGTCTGCCTGACAAACTGCCATGATGTGGAGAAAGACCTTCCCAACCCCCCTCTGGTTTTTGTCCCCACAGAGGTCACTCCCCAGAATGGTACAATAAAGGCTTTGGACACCTGTGTGCGGCAGAAGTTGCCAGGATTAGAAACTCCTTCCAGCCCCTCATTGCTGAGGGTCCGGAAACTAAAATCTGAGTTGTCCCGGTGTGACGCTAACTCAGGGAAGAGGGAGCGACGGCGGCGTGGGAGGCGGCGTCTGACTGACAAGCGTCTTAAGTGGAGACACTGGGAAGTCGGAATGTGGATGATGCACAGATTTCTGAGAACTTTCCTAGCCTTCCTGGAGATGGCTATATCCCTACTAATATTATATTTTTTAAAATCAAAACATTTATCTATGTTACTAAAATTAAATGGATTTTCCTTGTGCATTGCCTAATTTGCTATTTAAAGGCTTCTAAGAAGCATATTCCTACCTGTAAATAAATGTATGTATAGCGTATGTACATATGTTTGTATACCTCTCCCTTTACTGTATATATGTAAATAGCAATCTGATATATATTTCATATTTTGAAGCGTGTCTGATTCGGCGAGTCCCTTGCTCGCACGGTTCTCTCCGAGTTGCCCCGGGGCCCACTGTCCTGTACGCTGCCCTGCTGCTGCCCCAGGGTGTGAGAGTGGGCACCCGCCGGTCTGCCCTGCTGTGCGGCCAAAGACACTAACCAAAGGCAGTCACCATGACAGTCCTGTGTTGTCAGGTTTGTTACTCAGCGTCTGAGTGGCGCGTTGGATGCAGCCAGGAAAAGAGTAAGTACTGCTTCGTAAAGCCAAGCAGTGGGTGAGAGGTCGCTACCAAATTAAAGCTAAATTCCCAGTTGCCCCTCCAGGTGGAGATGAGCGAACATCAGAGCCCAGAACCCCTGGAGTCAGCGAGACTGAAGTAGAACCCCATTTCCCTGCTAACTCGAGCTGACAGAGCAGACACATGGCCAAAGGGAGTCTCTGTGTCGTATCAGCTTGTCACAGGGGCATGTCACAGTGCTCTTCACGTCGCTCTGTTTGACCAGTGGCCTGCTTGGTCACAGGTACTTGGTGTTCCCTTACCAATGTATTGCACTGAATGTAACTCTGACACTAGACAAAGGGAGATGATGGTCGTCTAGGAGTCCTGGACCATTGCAGCTTCAGGGAGTTCTTATTTTGTCACGTACGATGCTCTTAGGATGGGATGCATTTAAGTGTTACGATCTGAAAGGCGGTTTTAAACTAACATGAGACCAAAACTATGTTCTTCAGTTAATTTTAGAAAATATAAACAGGCTTGTTGAATCCACGTTTCTTCATTAGCCAGAGAAGCTACCTATGCATTTGACCCAACCCTATTTATTCTTCTATAGACTAAGCAAATTGACCCTCCTTAACCAATTACTAATGGTTTAAACTGTTTTTATGTAATTCAACAACTGTAGAGAGGAAGATAATTTATTGTGCTTGGTTTCAGGGAGACAGATCTCTAAATAGAGATTGGTATCATAATTTAGTAACTGGTGTTAGAAGAAAAAAGAAAAACTTAAATGTTTTTCCTTTTTCGTATTGTATGCATTTATGTAATGTCTTCTGTCATCAGCATTGTGCAATTGTTTTATTGAGAAGAATAAAAACGCTACGTACGAGTCCCGCGTGGAGCAGGACAATCATACTGTCTGAATCCTGACCTAGGAGTTGTCTGTTTCCGCGTCCTCCCGGAAGGCGGCAGCAAAGCCATCACCTCCCGCTGGGCAGTGCCCTGAGCGCACAGCACATTCACGTCCGCACCCTTCTTAGGTGTAACGCGTGCGGGTGACCGATGGACATGCGCGGGCCGCGAGTGACGTTTAACCCGGAGGCGCGACCCTGTGCTTGGAAACTGCGCGGCACACAGGACGGATGTATTATGCCACCAACCCGAGCATGCACACGGGCCACCCGGGTCGTGTTCAGGTGCAGACTCTGGCCCAGGCGTCTGGGAGCCTGAGACTCTGCATTTCTGATAGGCCTCGGGACGCCCAGGCTGCGGGCCCAGAGACCACGTCCGAGAAGACCCGGGAGGTACTTACAGCAGGATAAAAAGATGATTGTATTTCAGGCTCCCTTCTTTTCCAGTTGCCTGACTTTTGAAGCATTTTACTTACATGTAGTCACATCGCTTCTGCCCACGAACACAGCGCATCTCAGACGAGGAGCAGGAGGGGAGGAGCCGCGAAGCTTGCTGGGCAAATGCCGCAGTATTTTATTCATCGTTGTTTTGCCAACGGAAATCAAATACGATATTTTATTTAAGTATTATATTTATACCTCATGTATATTTTTACCTCAATTGTTGATATCAATCATCAATTGTAAATAAATAATTGCCAAGGCAAATAAATTTATATATATATTAAACATTTTCTATTTTCTGTAAAATACACCTTGACTTGCATACTTGCTCCCGTCAGCAGACACCCTGCTTCTGAGGATTTCTGTGGAGCCAGCTGCCCCGACGGCTCTCCAGCGTTGGGATGTTAGCAACGGGCAGTAACAGTCTGGGTGCCTCACCTGTGTCTGAGGCTTTCAAGTGAGGGGTAGGGATTCGTTTTACATTTTATTGTTCTTAAACCTGGCATTTATGCAGACACATGTATAGTATTTTTATGAAGGAGTCCGTAACCCACTGTGGCTGACTGCACAAGCTTAAGACATAAATGCCAGGAGTCACAGTATCGTGATGTCGCAAAGCCATGAAGTTAGAACAGCTGATACCGTGGAACTTTTGACATGCCTATATCTTTTGCCCATTGTTTTAAAGACAATGTTTAGCTCACCGGTGTGGCTCAGTGGTTGAGCATCGACCCTGCACCAAGAGGTCGCTGGTTCAGTTCCCGGTCAGGGCACATGCCCTGGTTATGGGCCCATCCCCAGTGGGGGGCATGCAGGAGACGGCCAATTGATGTTTTCTCTCTCTCTCTCTCCCTCTCCCTTATTCTCTCTCTAAAATCAATATAGAAAAATATTTTAGAAAGCAACATTTACTTCCATTCTAACAACCCCACCGACAGGCCACCGCGGTGCCTCCTGCCCATGTCCACACGGGCCGAGCTGAGGCTCAGTGTCCCGAGTCATCTGTTTCTCCATACTCAGATTTCCTGCATAAGGTGTTTCTTCTTGCAAAACACATTCACGGGACGTTGAATGGGGCGGAACAATGGCCCAACAGAGGTGAAACAGTAACGCAAGGAGATTCTCATTTTTCATAGTGGTTGTCTATGAAGCCCCCGAGAACACTCAGCAAATACTGAACCCCTGCTCCGGGCGGAAACACAGCGCTAGGTCTCCACAACCTCTAGTCGCCATTTCTGCCAACTATCAATACATAACTGTTTTATGTGTGTTTCTGTTTGAAGATGCCTTACTTAGCATACTTTGCTTACAAATAACTGTCTGCCGTATGTCTTTATAATCAAACAACAGTCAAGAAAGGCTCAGTATTTTCCTGACCTTGGGTAATGTAACTTTATATTTCTTTGGTTTTAAGCCTCACAATGGTTTTTTGTTACACTTTTTGAACAGCCATTGTCATCTCATGAATCCCCAAATGTAGCTGCTCTCTGCCTTTTCCATCGCTTCATCATCACTGTCACGGAACAGGCCCGTGGACCCTGTGAGCGTTCCCCCACTCCTCCGGGGTGTGCCCCAGCGTCAGTTCCACCACACTGAACTCACGGCCAACGGCCCGACTGGCTGAGCCACGCTCCCCTGACACACGCATGCTCTCTGGAAGGCACGGGCCAGCCTGGCCCGGCGGAGCCCCACAGCTCAGCACTGTAACTGGGGCGTTTAAGCAGCAAAGTCCACCGGAAGCAGAGGAATGGAAAAGCACGGCACTGACCAGGCCGTGTGCGCTGAGACGGGAAGGAGGCACTTGGTTTATCTCGGCTCAGACTGTGTGAACCTCGGCGGCTCTAATCATGTGCCCCTCTGCACATGCCCAAGGACGATCCGGAAAATACAGTGAACGTTGAGTGTGGGCTTACACGTAAGTTCCAGTGAGTAGGCATGGCCGAGGCATGGAGCCCGCGGCACACTCGGCCGGACGGGAGAGAGGAAGGCAGTGTGGTGACGGAGGAGCCATCGATCAGAAGGCTGCTGTAACAGTCTGGGTGGAACACATCCGAGAGGAAAGAAGGGGAGATGCGTGTGTGAGCTGGTTGTGGGGCGGTGCAGACGTGGAAGCAGCTGATGACGACGGGGTGCTCTAGCTTGGAGAAAGCTGTGTGGCGGTGAGCCCTGTAACGGATATAGGGGAATGGGGACGGGAGAGAAAAAACAAACACACCAAAAAGGAGGAAGAGCAGTGGGCAGCAGAGCAGGGAGGGGACCAGGGTGAAAAGGTGATCGCTTTGTTACCAGATGGGATCAGGGCCCGGAGCAAGTCCGCCCGCAGCTAGTGTGTGGGTTCTTGACACATGCAGGAAAGATTCCACAGCACGAGTCCAGGTGGCTTTTGAGAGTGTTTATTAAAGCTGGAGATGGTGAACCCAAGGGAGAGCTTAAGGTAGGAGAAGCAACAGGAGAGGAAAAGTCAGAGAAAAGGGGGCTTGGAGACAGGTTTAGCGGTTAGCCTGGGTCAAGCTGCTGCTCCCCTGGTTGCAAGTCTCCTGGGGACACTTAGAGTTTAGGCTACAAGGTGTGGGTGTGCTCTACAAGAGTGCACCGTGACTTTGTTGTCTTGAGGCTTTATATCTCTCCTGAGCGGGCCAGGCTCTTAGGGGAGGTCTCGGGACGGTCTTACAGAGTGTTCCTTAGCTTTTCAGGTGTGCCCTTGACTACGCTGATTCATCAAACGTGTATAAAGGGGCCAGTGGTTATTTTCTGGTTAGCTTCATTTTTGAAGAATGTCATCAAGAACGCCACTGAAGAGGGATGGGAACTGAGGCTGTTCTGTCCCTGGACAGTTGGGAATTATAAACCATCTGCTCCGAAGTGTCCATGGTTAGGAAAGATGAAACCTTGTGATTCATTAGCTGACTAAATTGCTCGTTATTTGGCCTTAATTTGTCTCACTTTCCTCATCCCACTTGTCAAGGAATTTCCCAGCTTCTTACTGCCCTGCCGCAGCTTGAGTTCTGATCACGTAGCTATGACTTACCAGGTGGCAAAGGCCAGCAGCCAGCTGGACACACAGGTCTGGAGCTCATGAGAGTGGCCAGTGCCCAGAGCTCACTTCAGGGTGCCTTCTCGCCTCTTCTGACCACACATTTAACGTCCCAGTGATGCCAAACCCTGCTTCCCATCTCTGAGACTGCGCGTTGACCATCTCTCCGGCTTGTTGGTCATGTGACAGCCTATTTACTCCTCAAGACCCTATCTGGGCATTATTTCCTCTATGGACTTCCTGACCATCCTCTCAAATCCACTTATTTCTTTACATATTTCTCTCATTGCATGAACCAGCCTCCACTCTGGCCGTGAGTGAACCTCTTTTCCTGCAGAAAAGGGCTTGTCAACTCCAAGCCCACCTCTCTCATCGGCTGGAGTCCCCAGTCTTCACAGCGTGATGAGCACTGGATCTAACTGGTGAGAGAAATTCATCTCAGCAGGAGACCCACCTTCATCCACCCATTGATGGCATGGCTTGACCCAATGACCCCAGAAGATAATCACACAATGGACATGCACTGATGCTTTCTCTAAATCTGGTTTGCTTTATAGGAAACACCTCCACGTCATTTCCTATGGGCATAGCTGAAAAGCCAGTGGGCAGCCAGCCCTGTAAGGGAGCTTCCTTGACTTGCCTTTCCACGCCCTGGCCTCATGGTTGAGTAGGGGTCAGTGCCGCCCAGCTGCAGACAGCTTGCCCCTCTCGTGGGGATCGGCCGGCCCGCCTCCTGAAAAGCTAATTGATGACGTTTCAATATGAATGTGTTTCAGACAGAGCTACTCCACTATAGATTTGCATTATCGAGCCCTTTACCTCTTCATTGGGAACCAGAGGCTTTGTTTCAGGTGACAAGGACTTCATGCATCAGCAGGTAGTTGGGAGCTGCTTTTGGAACAAGAAAGAGCCTGAAATTATACTACCGCGTGGTAAAGCCTAAACCTCACTGGGGTGGCAGGATTGTGCCCGGTGTGGTCCCTCCTCCTGGGGACAGTACCTGTCCTGGCCAGTCCGGGATGGGTGTTTTGCCTTGAATTCGGAAGGGCTCTTCTTGGCAGCCTCCTCCCCCCGACCCTTCGCCCCTTGTCCCCCCTCCTCTCCACCACCTCGGAGCCTCTAGCCCCCATCCTTTCCTCGGGGAACCTCCAGGGCATCTGCTTCCCAGCCCATTTTCTGAAGAATTTCCCAAGTTGGTTTTGTCAGAAACTGTTGCCTGAGGAAAACCCAAGGGGACACCCCCATCCAGAAGTGGTAGCCAAAGGAAAAGTGACCTGCTGATGGGGAGACAGGAAGCAGGATCCCCACGTATTCCAAGTGGACAAGAGTCGAAGACGTCAAGTGAGGAGGTGCTAAACTAGGGAGCACAGGGCAAAGACGACTGAATTTGGGGGTATTCACTGGTTTTCCTGATGAGCCTTCAGTGTCTCTGTTGCTCCGTCACCTACAGGGGAAAATTTATAGAAAACATGCGTAACTGTCAACCCCGTTTGAGCCACAGATAAAGTGTGCTGTCATCTAAACTTAAATGTGCTCTCTGAGGAGCAGCCGTGGGGGTTGGGGTGGGGAGGTTATAACATGTCACTGGGTCTGTGGCGATCATCCTCTGGGACCCCATGCAGAAGGACCACGTGCCCCAGAACCGCCTGTCTTCTAGGCCTGAATGAAACACGCTGTTCAGCTCAGAAGAGTCGTGGAAATGGCAAGGAGAACACATTTCTTCCTAGTTTTCTATCCGTCGGCAGTGGTTCCCACGCGGCCCAGTGGTGGGTGCAGGAAGCCTGGACGCTGCGGGTTGGCTCAGCGATACAGCCGTTCAAGCAGATGCTCAGCTGTCTGCTGCGTGGCCGCTTCTCAGGGTGTGCGGCTGTCCTAACCCCCCCACAACCCTCGGATCCGTGCCAGAGCCCCTGCCGCAGGGCCCTGGCGGCTGGCTGACGGTTCGGGGCTCAGGCTGTTGCAAAGTTGGCACCACGCAGGATCCTGTAACAGAAAACGAGGGAATTTTCAACATCTGTACACACAGCACCAGCTTTGTGTCGCCTCCTGGGACTGAATGGGAATGCGAGGGGCAGTCTCTCTGAGAAGACAGAGCCCTTGGTGATCTTCGTCCACCGATCTGGGTGTGTGACACGCACAGCTCATGTCCTCACACCGCACTGTCAAGATGAGAGCCTGGGAACGGATGCTCAAGGCGACACTGTGAGACAGCAAACCAAGAGCAGTCTCTCAGCGGCTGTCATTCAGGACAGGGCAAGGCCTGTAACCATGGCAGGGGAATGAGGCCAGAGGAGAGACCGGGCTGGGAGTCCTCCAACCCTGCTGGGCGTCGGGAAGCCACCCTGGCGGTGAGAGACGGCAGGAGCTGAGTGACTCTCCTAAGAAGTGACAATATTTTTAGTATGTTTTTATTGATTTTTTTTTAAAGAGAAAGGAAGGGAGAGAGAGAGATCCACGTGAGAGAGAAACATGGATCAGCTGTCTCCAGCACACCCTCTACTGGGGATCGAGCCCGCAACCCAGGCACGTGCCCGGACCGGGAATCAAACCAGGACCTCTCAGCCCAGGGGACAACGCTCAACCCCCTGAGCCAACTGGCCGGGCAGGAGTGACATTCTGAATATCACTGCAAATAGTCTCTATGGTGAGAAAGACGCCAAACACAGCCAGGCTGCACAAACTCTAGGAGGCCAGGTCCTACCAAGGCAGTGGGGCACATTAGGGAGGGGACGTCACTCCTTCAGCCAGGTGACCTCTGCCCAGCCCTTTGCAGCACTTGCAGGGGAGGGGAGACGCTAGTGTGATTCGCTCTGTGGACATGCGTGGTCACAGCATTGCCGGGGGGCACGCAGCGGAGCCAGTAGGTACAGCTGATAACGCCGACGGCGCCCACCTGCCCTGGGCTTGCCTGGACACCGCCCTAAGATTTAGATTTGGAGGCCAGGTGGAGCCCTTGCCCGTCACCACCGTCCTTACACGTTTGTACAGCTCTTAATAAAGGCGTCCTTGGGTCCACTCCTACATCGTTCCTGTGCACGGCAGCCTCAGGGCCGGCGAGACGGGACCAATGAAAGATGATCACGATTTTGCCCTGGCCGGTTTGGCTCAGCGGTTAGAGCATCGGCCCGCGGACCAGAGAGTCCTGGTTCAGTTCCCGCTAAGGCCATGTACCTCGGATGCAGTTTGTCCCCGGCCTCGGCTGGGGTTGTGTGCATGGCAACCAGTCGATGTGTCTCTCTCACATCGATGTTTCTCTCTCTTTCTTCCCCTTTCTCCCCCTCCCATTCTGTCTGAAGATAAATGCAAAAATGTCCTGAGTGAGGATAAAAAAAACAAAACAAAAGATGATCAAGATTTCAATAATAATAATAATAACTAATGCATTAATAATTATGCCTTTTTTCCTGAAAATAAGCAAAATACAAAGGACAAATTCAAAATATAGACACAACTTCTAATGACAGGGGAGGGGCACAAAATAAAAATAGAATTATAGTTTTTTAATAACTACTCGCTATAAAAAAAAAAAAAAAAAAGATTTCTTACAGACCCTGGGAAACTGAAGAACATGTTACAGGAAGGAGAACAGGCCCTGGAGACAGGGCAGCCGGAGCCCAGGTCAAGGACAGAGCCCATCGGAAGGGAGGCAGCGTCCGGGCTCCTCTTTATAAGGACAGTGCAAGAAGGCGGACCTTGGAAACTCACTAACTTTAGATTTTTTCCCACCTACTGACCTTATAAAAGAGGTTGTTTTTTGTTTTTGTTTTTGTTTTTTTTGATGAAATGTCAGAGAGTAGAATTTTCAGGGTGACCTGCTGCTCTCTCCATACTGCCGGCATTATTGAAATAAATGCTCAGATATGATTCAACCTTGTCTCTGCTTAATTTGACTCAAGGAGTGATAGGCAGCCTTGGACTCAGTTAGTGTTCAGTTTCAAAACTGGCAACTCACCCTGGCCGGTTTGGCTCAGCGGTTGGAGCGTCGGCCTGCGGTACAGAGAGACCCGGGTTCGGTTCCCACTAAGGGCACGTACCTCGGTTGCAGGTTGTCCCCGGCCCTGGTTGGTCGTGCGGGTGGCAGCCACTCGATGTGTCCCTTCACATAGATCTCTCTCTCTCTCTCTCTCTCTCTCTCTCTCTCTTCCTCTCTATCCCTCCGGCTCTATCTGAACAAAAAATGGAAAAATGTCCTCGGGTGAGGATAAAAAAAAACAAAAAAAAAAACAAAAAAATAAAACTGGCAACTCTGCCAGGACAGTGAGCAGGATTTTTCCTGGATAAGTACTGGGGATCCCGCTGGCTGCCTGAACTGGGGGTCCCCAGAGCTGAAATCGGACTCTCTTACCTGCGGCACTGCGGGGGAGTTTGGTGTTGAGACCCACCTTTGGTTTTGGCCATCCCTGTCATTTCACCTCAGTTGAATCGAGCATTTCTTTGTTGGATACGGGAAGCATCTGCTGCCTCCTGTCTGGGTTGAGCCTGATCAGCTCTGGGTTGCCAAAGACCCCTCACACTCCGTGCCTGGTCTCTGAAACTGACTGCTCCAGGTCAAAACACTGCTCTGCGTCAGTGGCTTCGTAGTGCAGGGCACTCTGTCGGACTCTGTGGCTAGACAGATCAGAGGCATGGTAAGCCGTAAAGCTCTTGTCTGTCTGTTGTGCACACTTATAAATAGTGTACGTAACAGTGTCTCTGTTGATTGTTGTTTGGGGTCTCTCTGTTGCTAGGTTTAATTTGCTTCAAGATGGGGGCAGGTCCCACTTAGCTGGGGACCCCAGCTGCTGTGGTGGCTAACGTGTGGCAGGGACTGCAAGAACTTTCCAGCAGCTGCCCAGAGTTCTTTATCTTGGAGACCCTTCCTGGTCTCCCTCTCAAGGCACCAACTGCCCAGAATGCTTAACCAGTGAGAGGAAACAGGTCCCTGGGGAGCTGACAAACTGCAAATCTGACTGGGGAAGTCAGACTGGTGTGCACACTGGAGTCCTCTATCACTGCTGTCTAGGGTTTAGCCATCTGGGACCTGACAGGGTGTCATCTGCAGTGTTTCGGCAGGGATAAGACTCTGACTTTAGTCCCAGCTCCTCCCCAGAGGAAGTCAGTTTCCGCCTGAGAGCTCTCCCTGTCGGAAATGAAACTTTGGTTATAGATGTTCTTTGCTTGCTTTCTTATCTTTTGGGGATTTGGTTTGCTCTTTGCTGTCTTATGAACACAGGGAACTCTCTGTCTCCACCGTTTGGGCTTTGTGCCATTTAGACCTTGTGAAGGTCATTTGCTATGCCAGTTAGTGTGAGATAAGATGCTTGGGCTGGTGTCCAGTTCCTCCTTTGGAGAACACGTGTTTGCTTGCTTTAGATGTGTTTGTTTCTATTTTGAAATGGGACACAGGCTTTCATGTTGTGACAGCATAAGAATTTACTCAGAAAGAAGAATACGGGGGAATAAATCTTTTAAACACTCCAAGTCCCCCTCCTGGAGGGTCGGAGCTGCAGGGGTGCCCTGACACAGGCTGCAGAAGTGGTGGGGAGTGGCCCCTCTCCCCTATAAATAAAACAAGGTGCTTGCACACGAAGCCGCTGGAGGCCCGGGAGGCCGGGTCCTGGGACAGTCCAGGGCCTCATATCTGCCCTCCCCCGGCCTTTTCTCCAGGCTCCTAGGAGTCGTCAAGGTCATGTTATCCCTGTTATGCTTCCTAAAAATGTAAATGTGTTTTAGAATGAAAAACACAGCCTGTCTCTAGAAGTTATAAAGTGCATTTGCCAATCTGAGGAATGTAAATCACTTTCTTGTCACGAAAAGATCAAAGTTTCTAAGAGTTAAGAATTCTAATTTAGAAAGAAATTATATGGTTTTGATCATATATAATTGAAAATAGGTAGTTCTAAAGTTGGTTATTTCTAAATGAATTAAGGGGAAAAATCAAAACAAAACGAGTAGAAAAATTGCAGAGGGTCTGTGGAAATTGAAAAAAAAATTGTATGTAGGAAAGAAACACAGATAAACTAAATAATATATTTAATTAGGTAAATGAATCTAAAGTAAACTAACACATAATTTGTCTGTTAAAAAGAAAAACCTGTTTCTGTATCTGCTTAGAAAGCAGAGGATCCATATATGATGGAAATAATTATATGTTATGTTCATCAGAGACTTAACTACCTAAAAAACCATCTTTTAACCCCAAGACCTGAAGTTTTGCTAGCTTGTGTTTGTGTTTAATACCTTTTGTTATCACTTTGAATGAATAAATAATTTAATATTATTTTATAATAACATATGATCTATTGGTCAAATATGTTTGACAACCTTCCCAGGGTTTGAATTTTAAGAGACTTTTTTTAACCAAAAATTTGCTGTGGGTCATTCCAGTGGGCCCCTGGAATACCACAAGGGTGTGCTTTCTCTTCTTATGAAGAAAAATTTTATACTTGGGGTACAAGAGAAATTTTGTTAAATAAATTTTGTGTTTCCGCAAAAAATTAAAATTGAACTGTCATTTGACCCAGTGATCCCACTTCTAGGAATATACCCTAAGACTCCCGAAACACCAATCGGAATGAATATATGCACCCCCATGTTCATAGCAGAACTATTTACAATTGCTAAGCTCTGGGAACAGCCCAAGTGTCCATCAGTAGATGAGTGGATAAAAAAGCTGTGGTACATACACACAATGGAGTACTATGCAGCTAAAGAAAGAAAGATCTCTTATCCTTTGAGACGACATGGAAGGGCCTGGAGAGTATTATGCTAAGTGAAATAAGCCAGTCAGAGAAAGACAAGAATCACATGATCTCACTTACTTGTGGAACATCATAAACAAATTAAGTTGATGATCAAAATAGATCCAGAGACATGAAAGTAGGGAACAGACTAACAAATCCCAGATGGACAGGGTGGGGGGTAAGAGATAAGCCAAAGAATGTATATGCATATGTGCACAACCAATGGACATTAGGTTGGGGAAAGCAGAGAGGGGTGGGAGTGGAGAGGAGGGGGTCAATGGGGAAAAATGGGGACATCTGTAATAAATAAAAGTGAAAAAAAGAAAGCCCTGGCCAGTTTGGCTAAGTGGTTAGAGCATCAGCCCGCGGACCAAAGAGTTGTGGGTTCAATTCTGGTCAGGGACACGTGCCTTGGTTGTGGTTCATCCCTGGCCCTGGTTGGGTCATGCAGGAGGCAACCAATCAATGTATCTCTCTCACATCGATGTTGCTCTTTCTCTCTCCCTCCCTCCCACGCTATCTGATGATAAATGGAAAAATATCCTCAGGTGAGGAATTAAAAAAAAAAAAACTAAACTAAAAAAAGAGATAATAACTATATTAAAATAGATGTTCTAGAGATTATATAAAAAGCTCCAAGGGTCTACAAATTCTGTTATACTTTCCTTTATAACTCTGATTGTTATCTTGAATTATTGTGTCTTGCATAAATGACAGAGTTCCATGTTAATCACATCATAATCAAGTCTATTATGTCACTTAAAAATTTTTTGTCATTTAGAGACAGCCACTGTTTTGTTAAAATACATTTACAAAAATATTACATCTTCTGAAAAAGTCATGGGAAGGACCCTGACATTTTAAATCGCATATCTCTGAGAATAAATTTCCAGATCATTCCCTTGAACTGGATGATCTAGACCCTGGGGAATGTCCGAATGTATGGAAATACTGGTGAATGATCGGGAGAAACAAGGTTTATTATAGGACTGGGTGAACTGAAGGTGACTGTAGTTTTTATAACTTATTGTTAAAAGTACTGCAGATTTTTTTAAATCTTTTGTTTTTCAGGCATAAGGAAACTTAAATTTCAAAGCAGTATGATAAATTATACCTTAATAAGCAATATTAAAGCATTTATTTTTTTCTCCTTACCTGATCCCTCTAGAATTTGGAAACTCTTAATGAATATTATTTAATTTTCATGACAAGATGCTTGTTTGCATACATTTAATGAGAATGTGTTCTCTTTATAACAGGACGGGGTGAAAACTGATTTTATTAACCCAGACTTTGAACGGCCTGTCGTGTCTGAGGGAGACACACATAGACATAGACTCTGGGTGTCATCAGCAAAGTCTGAGGAATCGAGATTGACTTTAACTATAGCAAATGAAACTCACAGACAGCTGGTGATTCCCAGGAGGCAGGGAGGGTGGTGCAAGGCTGTGGGAGGATAATAGTGAAAGGGGACTTGACCTGGGGTGGTGCCCACACAGGGCGGCTCACAGATGATGATGCAGAACTGGGCACCCAAACCCAGCTGCTCCCCTAAGAGAAGGGCCACAGGGGAGCCCCAGCAGGTTTATGAGGAGCAGAGGAGCAGTCAGATAGGTGCAGGCTTGGTCTCTATGACCCAGCCCTACCTGGGGATGGACGTACATGTGCCCAGGAGGGGTGCATGGGGTCTCTGGCAGTGACCAGGGAGACCCCGCATCCCAAAGGGGTTTGGTCCCAGGTAAGGACAGGGGCTGAAGAAAGTTACAGCCTAATAGAGAAACAGCCGTACACCACCTACCATACCTGCAAGCAACGGAGCCCACAGCCAGCAGCTCTGCTGGCACAGTACGGACCCCATCCCACCATGGGGGGGCTGCACCCTGTCTCACCCCGAAATCTGGTGCAGCACAGACACGTCCATTCGACATCCCCTCTCAGCCAGGAGTGGCAGGCACTGTTGGGTTTGCCACCTCTGTGTCAGGGGACATGCTGGCCCTTTGCCGTTGAGAGCAGGTACGGCTCCAGTGCCACCTGAAGCTGACGTAGGGACGGCCCCTGCGAGGGGCAGCCCCCTAATATCACGTGCGGGGCTGGACTGTCAACAACAGACCCCTGTAGCTGACATATGGACAGCTGTCCAGGCGCAGGAGGTGACCCTGTCACAGGACTTGAACGGTCCCCATGCCCGGGGGAGATGGAGAGGATACACTTGCTTCCGTTCGATGGCTGGAGGAGGCCCGCGGAGACCTGGCGGCGCGGAGAAGGAAACACTCGGGCAGAAACCCTGTGCGCGGCCCCAGAGCGGGGCTCCCGCTGGGAACGACTGAGGCAGCGCAGCAGGTCCGCAGGGTCCTGGGTGCGGAGGCTTCCGCGTCCTCCCCTGGCGACAACAGGACATTACGTGCAAGGCTGGCCGAGCGCCACAACACGAACGGCCGTCACCGCGGTTATACTCCAGCAGCAGCTGGGCAGCTGGAATGTGGTGATGGGCTGTGGAAGACACCCCGAGAACCGAGGGGGTCGTCACAAGGACGGCCACAGGCCTCTGACTTATCCCAGCCCGTGAACGAGAGCCCCGGCCACATGCGGCAGCAGACACGGGCACCCCCACCCAGAGGGCAGGTTCAAACAACAGGCGACAGGCCTTGTGGGAGCAGAGAATCCAGGAACGCACCCTGGAGCCCCGCTCAGCCTGGCGTTGACCTGCCCCGGGAGACCCCAACAGGTGCCCGCTGGCGAACGTCCTGGCCCCAGGGCGGGCCTGGCCCGGGGCTGCTCACACCGCCGGCCGGAACTGGACGTGGCCAGCTGCTCTCCCGTCGGGCCCCTGTCTACCTCCTCTCTCGGCTGGTGTCCAGGTGGAGGGGCGTCACGGTCGAAGGTTCGGGATAGGAGGCAGGGAGCCCACCTGGACCAGCCACGGCGCTTACTCGGGATGGAGCTGCGGCCGCGCACTGCCCACCGATGTGCCCCTGTCAGTGCCTCCTGAACATCTGCCTTCTCCTCCTCGGTTCAGTGAGGCTGGCAGCCCCGAGACGGGCTGAAGAAGTGCTCCCCGTGCCAGTGTCTCCGACGTCAGGCGTGTGCAGAGGTGCCCCCTCTGCTGCTGGGCGGCCTTGGAAACAAATGCAGTCAGCCTGACAGCCTGCTCCAGCCGCGGCGTGCTTTACCACGTTTCCCTGGGACTGGCGATCAGCTTTATATACTCTGAAACTGAGACCTGTTACATCCCTCACTGTATGTTACATTATTGCTGTAATGTACACATACAATGTCTCCCCACCCTCCTCCCTGCCAGGATATATGTGGAAAATATGACGGGCAGACTGTACGCGAGTGGAGAGGGGAGGTACATGTAGGGGTGGAACGGAGAGTACATGGAAGCACGTCCCATGCCCCAACTCTCCACCCCCCCATGGGAAATACAGGGAAGACCATCTGTAAGTGGACTAGACACCTTAGGATACACAGAACCCCACACACACACACACACGCTCCTTAAGCAGCAAGACACTTTCTGTATGAAACTGCGCTCTCAGATATGAGATCTAAAGGTAACAGGGCAGGGATGATAGGGAGGGGCACGTAGTAGAAATAGAATCACAGTTCTTTAATAACTACTCACTATAAAAGAAAAGATTTCTTACAGACCCTGGGAAACTGGAGGACTTGTTACAGAAAGAACAGGTCCTGGAGACAAGGCAGCCGGAGCCCAGATCAAGGACAGAGCCCATCGGAAGGGAGGCAGCGTCCGGGCTCATCTTTACAAGGACAGTGCAAGAAGGCGGACCCTGGGAACTCACTAACTGGATTTTCCCTACCCCCTGATCTTGTAAAAGAGTTTGAAATAAAATGTCAGAGAGCAGAATTTTCAGGGTGACCTGCTGCTCTCTCCATACTGACGGCATTATCGGAATAAACGCTCAGATGTGATTCAACCTTGTCTCCCCTTCATTTGGCTCAGGGAGGGACAGGTGGCCTTGGACCCATTTAGTGTCTGGTTTCACGAAGAGTAGTGTCAGGAAGTCTGAATTCCAGAATGTACTGAGCTTTTCAAAAGGTATAGAGGACAGCAAAACCAATAACAATAAAACAAAGACTTTTAAAAGGCATATTTAGTGCACGACACAGGATGAGGTGAGGAGCACATTTCTGTGCTCGCTCCCTAGACCCTCATCTGAAACCCCTTTGGGCCGTGCCTTATGCCTACTTGTATTCTCTCTCTTCCACTTTCAAATTCCACCCTACGCGTGAGTGAGAGAAGCGTGCTAAATGAATACATCTTCAATGAATCCCCCAGTGAATGGAGAGCAGAAGGAAAGACGGTCAATGCGTCCCTTTCCAGCTGGATGCACTGGCCAGGACTGGGCATGGAGGAGTCTACGCTGGGGAAGCCTTCAGGCAAACAAGGAGGATAACCTTTGAGAGGCACACCCAGGGGACAAGCAAGAAAGGAGAGTCACCTTCAAACAGCAAAACCGCGCCCAGTTCAAAGTGACTAGAAGCTGCTTCTATAAAATCAGAAAGAATGTTCTGCCCAGATGTGAGGTTTTCAGTCTTGGAACCACGAGAAAGGAGCTCCCAGCGGTAGGTGGACACTGGTTCCGCTGTCAGTGGCCTCTCCTTGAGGGGACAAAGGCCACTGGCAGCCCCTTCCCCCATCCCCTTAATTCTGTTTTGCACTCACAAAGCAACCTTCTGAGTGTGATTTGCGCCCACGCAGGGAGGCTCATAGGGGGATAATGTGCCTGCAAGGTTTTGGTCCTCAGAGCAGAGCAGTAGATCTAGATGGAGGGAGAAGGATGAGGGAAAACAGCTTCCGATGGGGCTTCTAGGTTACGGAGAGCATCATTCCACGTGTCATCAGGCAATGTCTTTGCGGGTCACAAACAGTCTTAAAGAATTACTCTTTCCAACCATATCAGATCTTCTCAAAAACAAGAACCTATAAATTAAAATAGAGTCCTCAAGAGTAGACATCTGGGAACTAGGAAGGACTCAATACTTCCTAACCACAGCCTGGAAATCTAGCTGTTTTCAAAAAACAAGTGCTTAGAGAATTGTTATGCAAGTTAAATTTGTAGTAGCCACTCTTCTCATTGCTATTTTAACATCTCTGAAATTTAGATTAGGAGGATGTCATGCAAAGTGGCAATATTCATCAGGGAGCTTTTTGTCGTTGCTTCATGTGGCCATTTGCCCAGCAATGTCTTTCCCATAATTGCCCCTTTCTACAGAAACAGAACAGCTCTTAGCAGCATGTCAAGTGTAGTTTCTGAGAAACCTAAAACTCCCCAAAGGCTCCTGTGTGTGTGTGCATGTGTGTGTGCGTGTGTGTGTGTTTGGGGGTGTTATTTTTGTTGTGTTCTTTTCTTAGGAAAGCTGGAAAGGTTTGTTCTCAAATATTTCATCTTAAACCTCTACTTACATTAGTGAGTACCAAAGTAATTCAATGCATTTTTTTTCTGTTTCTAATACAAAGAACAAGCTCACTCAGGACACTCAGACTGCGGTACTAGCCAGGACAGAGGTGTGACCGTTCAATGTGAGAGCATTGGGGGGGCAGTGACAGAGCCCTCCCCACGTCCATGGGCTGGTCGAAGCTGGATTTCCATTCAAAGCTCTATGTCAAGGGTCATGAAAAGATATGAGACAGATGGTAAGTCTTCAAAGAACTCATATGACAGAAGTCAAGAAAATAGGGCAGGTGATGGTTCTTGGGAAGGTGGAATAAGCCAACAGGAAGGAGAAAATCAGGGGACGGCGGGGTGACTATTCTTCAGGACTGCATTTGAAGAAGTTGGGGAAGTCAGGGACACCCCCTTGCAGCCAGGCCTTTATTCCCGTGAGCAGATGGGCTTGAGATCTGGTCCCACGTGGTCTGGTATCCCGTGTCCAGGGTTATCAGGCGAAGCCTTTTACAAGAACAGGCAGTTCCTGCTTCTCTTCCTAATGTGCTGTGCCTCGGAATTAAGAGCAATGTGGCAATTCAGAAGTTCTCCTTCTACAGATTTCTATGTTTAGTTGAAATATTTAAAATATAGACTGGGTGTGACAGTTGGCAGCTACATTCACCTGTGCAGCATGGCACAGTGGTTGTGCAATGTTCCTTCTCCCTGTGGCATGAGCACGGCCGCGCGAATGGAGCAGAGCAGTAGGGACACGGACGGCCCAGCCGAGCTTATTCGTGGGCGGGGAAGACAAAGAACCTCCCGGTGCCCCACGGGACGCAGTTGCTGGCAGAACAGTCCCTCCAGGAACCAAACTGAAAAAAGTCAGGTCTTATGAAAAACTGAATGAAAGCTTGCCTACTGGTAGTAGTAACTCAGCATTTTTTTATTTCTTATTATTCCACAAAGAGAACATAAATGGGGATCATGCTAGTTTTTTAAATAGTTCAGTCCCTCTCTCCCCCACCCATTCAGTTATCCACCCATTCCTTCCTTCCTCCCTCCTTCCTTCCTCCCTTCCTCCCTTCCTCCTACACCACACCAAGTATCCGGTGTTAGCAACCTAGTGCTGTAAACAAATACATATATTCACAAACATATTCTATCTGCAATGACACTGTGCCACTGTTCATGAACTTATTTGCAGAAATGCAGTGTTATACCTTCCTGAAGCTAGTTTTTCTCACGTGATAGCACATCATAGAAATCCTGGCCAAGTCAACTGGTTTTACTATAATTTATTCTTTTTCATGGTACATGAAATATTTTATAATTTTTTTAAATTTTATTTTAAATATTGATTCAACTATTTATTTATGGAGTTTCACCTTGTTTCAGAATTTCAACTGTATAAATAATGCTATAATAAACATCATGATACACACAGACACATCCACACACACATGCACACATATATATAATTATGTTATTATTATGTATTTTTATTTCTTTGGGATAGCTTCCCAGGAATGACCCTGGTGGATCAAAGTGTATGTAAATTTGTATGTTTAGAAAATATTGCCATACTGTAATTTTAAAATGACTGTAACAATTCACAGTCATTTCAATTTCTCTCTGCATACTTCCTCTAAATAGAATGATTGTGTTGTTCTATTGTGTTCTTGTTAACTACATGGTTATAAAGGGACATCGCATTGTAACTTTAGTTTGCATTTCTTTATTTCTGAAAAATTTTAATAGTCATATGTTTATGGCCATTATACCCAGTTTTGTGTAAATTATCCAGTCATATCTATTTTCAGTTATTTGTTGCCCATTAGTAAGAACTCTTGGTATTTTAAAACTATTAACTTTTTATCTGTCATCTGTGATGCAAATATACTTTCACTGTATAATTTATTATTAATCTTGTTTAAATCTTCTATAGCTTTTGGGGTTTTTGTCTTAGTTAAGAACAGTCTCCACAAATCCTATATTTGTGGATAGGCTTCTAGATTTTTCTTTGAAATTTAAGTGATTCACTTATTTATCTCTGATTGATTTTTATAGTTAATTCTTTGCATTGAAATCTTTAGTTATCTGCAATTTATTTATATAGATATTGAGGAGAAGTGTTCATGTTTATTTTCTTCCAGGTGGATAGTCATTTGAGCCAATACCTTCTCCAAACTGCATTGAAATACCACCTTCATAAGAGATTAAAATAACATGTATTTTGGGATCTACATCTAGATTTTTTAACTCAATTCCTCAACCATGATTATTTATTTCAAAAACCAATGCCCTATTTATTTGAATATAGTGGCTTTTTAGCATGTTTTAATATCTGCACTCTCTACTCATTTTTTATACATTTTATTCTTGGACTGTTTTTCCAATCAGCTTTAAATTCATTTTATATTATTTTTAAATGTTATGCTTCTAATTGGAATTGCATTATATATTAGAATTAATGTTATATATAAATATTATGTATACATGTATATAGTGAATTTGGGGAGATCTAACTTTAATTATTTTCGGTCTATATATCTAAGAACTAAGTATATACCTAAGAACTCAGTATAACTTTCCATTTGATCTAGTTTTGTGTTCAGAACTTTGTAGCTCTCTTCACACAGTATTCCTTTGCATTTAATGCAACTGCAATATTTTTTCCCATTTTTATGTTCAAGTTATTATTGCTATTATCACATGTATTTTTATATCTATCCATCTAATGAATTCAAGCACTTTTTTTGTAAATGTCTTGGGATTTCCAGGAATGTAATCAACAGAAATAGAGGATTCTATCCTTCCTTTTCCAATGTGTGTGCACATGACTTGACCGTCTTTTCTTGCTGCATTTGCTGGCCCCTCTGGAGCAATGCTGAAGAACAGGACAAACGCAGACGTCTTACCTAGCTCCCGGCCACAATGAAAGGAACTTCAGTGGTTTTCTGTAGAGTAATGTTTACCAGTGTTGTGTACTCTTTATCATACTTGAAAAGGTATCTCTTGTACATATTTTCCTAAAGTTGTTTTTGAGAGTAATTGCTGAATATTTATCAAGAGGCTTTTGAGCATTTGATATGTGTATTTATTCTTTCGCTTTGATATGTTGTTGTAGTGAATTCCATTGCTTGATTTCCTGGTACCTATGCAACCTTGAATTCTTTTTTTTTTTTTTAATTTAATTTTTGTTACAGATGTTTCTCCTTCCCCCCCCCCCCCTCAAGACACCCTCCTCCCAATCCTGCCGCCTGCTGCCCCAGCATTGTTGTCTGTGTCCATTGGTTACACGTACATGCATGTAAGTTCTTTGGTTCATCTCACCCTGCCCTCCCCCCACTCCTCTGAGGTTTGTAAGTCTGAATCGTACTCCTTACTATGTCTCTGGGACTATTTTGTACATCAGCTTATTTTGTTCATTATATTCCACAAAAAAGTGAGATCATGTGGTATTTGTCTTTCTCTGATTGGCTTATTTCACTTAGCATAATGCTCTCCAGGTCCCTCCATGTCATCTCAAAGGATAAGAGATCTTTCTTACAGCTGCATAGTACTCCATTGTGTATTTATACCACAGCTTTTTTATCCATTCGTCTATTGATGGACACTTGGCCTGTTTCCAAATCTTAGCAACTGTAAATAGTGCTGTTATGAACATGGGGGTACATATATTCTTTCTGATTGGTGTTTCAGGCTTCTTAGGATATATTCCTAGAAGTGAGATCACTGGATCAAATGGCAGTTAAATATTTAATATTTTGAGGAAACACTATATTGTTTTCCATAGTGGTTATACCAATCTGTATTCCTACCAGCAGTATACTGGAGTCCCCTTTTCTCCACACCCTTGCCAACATTTGTTGTTTGATGATTTGTTGATGGCAGCCAGTCTGACAGGTGTGAGGTGATACCTCATAGTTGTTTTAATTTGCATCTCTCTGGTGATTGGTGACACTGAGCATTTTTTCATATGTCTCTTGGTCATTTGTATGTCTTGTTTGGAGAGGTGTTTAGTTAGGTCCTCTCTGCATTTTTTAATTGGGTTCTTTGTCTTCCTTTTGTTGAGTTGTATGAGTACTCTACATATTTTGAAAATTAGCCCTTTATCTGATGTATTGTTGACAATTATGCTCTCCCATATAGTAGGTTCCCATTCCATTTTGATGCTTGTTTCTTTTGTTATGCAGAAGCTTTTTAGATTGATGTAGTCCCATGTGTTCATTTCTTTTCCTTTCTTTCAATTGCCTTAGGCATTGTATCAGTGAAAATTCTGCTGTAGGTGATGTCTGAAATTTTGTTGCCTGTATTTTCTTCTAGGATATTTATGGATTTATGCACCACATTTAAGTCTTTTATCCATTTTGAATTTATTCTTATGGATGGTGCAAGTTGGTGGTCTAGCTTCCTTTTTTTGCTTGTAGCTGTCCAATTTTCCCAACACCATTTTTTGAAGAGACTGTCTTTACTCCAAAAATGGTATGCTCTTGCCACCTTTGTTGCATATTAATTGAGCATAATGACTTGGGTAAATTTCCGGGTTTTCTGTTCTGTTCTATTGATCTATATGCCTGTTCTTGTGCCAGTACCAGGCTGTTTTGATTACTATGGCTTTGTACTATAACCTGATATCTGTATTGCGATCCCCCTCCTACTTTGTTCTTCTTTTTCAAGATTGCTGTAGCTATCCAGAGTCTTTTTACTTTCATATAAACTTTTGGAATATTTGTTCTGGTTCTGTGAAGTATGTCATTGGTATTTTGATGGGGATTGCATTGAATCTATAGATTGCTTTGGGTAGTATGGACATTTAAATGATGTTAATACGTCCAATCCAAGAGCAAGGTATATGCTTCTACTTTTTGATATCTTCCTCTGTTTCTTTTTTCAGTGAACTGTAGTTTTTTTGCAGGTAGGTCCTTTACTTCTTTGGGTAAGTTTATTCCTAAGTGTCTTAATTTTTTGCTGCGATGGTAAATAAGATTGATTTTTAGTTTTTCTTTTAGTGAGTTCGTTGTTGACGTACAAGAATGCCATTGATTTCTTGATGTTAATTTTGTATCTTGCTACTTTGCCAAATTCATTTATTAAATCTAGTAGATTTTTGATGGAATCTTTAGGGTTTCCTATGTATAGTATCATGTCATTTGCAAAGAATGACACTTTCACTTCCTCCTTTCCAATTTGGATTCCTTATGTTTTCTTCATGTCTGATTGTTGTCGCTAAGACTTCCAATACTATGTTAAATAAGAGTGGTAAAAGTGGGCATCCCTATCTGGTTCCTGTTCTTAAGAGAAATGCTTGTAGTTTTTGCACATTGAGTATGATGTTGGCTGTAGGTTTTTCATAAATGGCCTTTATTATGCCAAGATATGATCCCTCTATTCCCACATTGCTCAGCATTTTTATTAAAAATGGGTGCTGAATTTTGTCGAAAGCTTTTTCAGCATTTATTAATATGACCATATGGTTTTTATCTTTCATTTTGTTTATGTGGTATATCAATTTATTGATTTGTGAATATTGTACCATCCTTGCATCTCTGGCATGAATCCCATTTGGTTATGATGAATAATTTCTTTGATGTATTGCTGGATCCAATTTGCTAATATTTTGTTAAAGATTTTGGCATCTGTGTTCATCAGGGATATTGACCTGTACTTTTCTTTTTTTGTAGTGTCGTTTTCTGGTTTTGAAATTAGTATTATGCTGGCCTCATAAAATGAGTTCGGAAGTCTTCCATCTTCTTGGATTTTTTGGAATAGTTTGAGAAGAATGGGTGTTGGGTCTTCTTTGAATGTTCAGTAGAACTCCCCAATGAAGCCACCCAGGCCTGGGCTTTTGTTTGCTGGGAGAGTCTTGATTACATCTTCAACTTCTTGTGTTGATATTGGTCTGTTCAAGTTTTCTATTTTTTCCTGATTCAGTTTTGGGAGACTGTGTGTTTCTAGAAATTAGTCCATTTTGCCTAGATTGTCCAATTTGTTGGCGTATTATTGTTCGTAGTATGTTTTAATGATCTTTTGTATTTCTGTGGTGTCAGTTGTTACTTCTCCTCTTTCATTTCTGATTTTGTTTATTTGGGTTCTCTCTCTTCGTTTCTCAATGAGTCTGGCAAGGGTCCATCAATCTTGTTTATCTTTTCAATGAACCAGCTTTGTTTCATTGATCTTTTAAAATTTTTTTTAGTTTCTATATCATTTATTTCCACTCTGACCTTTACTATTTCTTTCCTTCTCTTGGTTTTTCTTTTTGTTTACTTTCTAGTTCTTTGTTTACTTTCTAGTAGGGTTAGAAAGTCAATTAGGAATTTTTCTTGTTTCTTGAGGTAGGCCTGTAGTGCCATGAACTTCCCTCTCAGGATTGCTTTCATAGTGTTCCATAGATTTTGTGTTGTTGTGTATTCATTTTAATTGGTTTCCCTGAAGTTTTAAATTTCTTACTTGATCTCCTTGGTAACCCATTTGTTGTTTAATAGCATGCTATTTAGCCTCCATATGTTTTAATGTTTTGTTGTAATTGATTTCTAGTTTCATGCCATTGTGATCTGAGAAAATGCTTGATATGATTTCAATCTTCTCAAATTTGTAGAGACTTCCTTTGTGTCATAACATGTGGTCTATCTTTGAGAATGTCCTGTGCGTTTGAGAGGAATGTATATTCTATACCTTTGGGGTGAAATGTTCTGTAAATATCAATGAAGTCCAGATCTAATTCATCATTTAAGGACTCTGTGCCCTTGTTAATTTTTTGTCTAGAGGATCTATCCAGTTCTGCCAGTGGTGTGGTAAAGTCACCCACTATGATTGTATTGCTATTGATCTTGCTTTTGAAGTCCTTCAGAAGTTTTTAAATATATTTTTGTGCTCCTGTATTTTGTGCATATATGTTTATCAAGGTTATATATTCTTGTTGAATTGATCCTTTTAATATTATGTAGTGACCTTCTTTGTTTCTTATTATGGCCTGCATTTTGAAGTCTATCTTATCAGATATGAGTATTGCTACATTAGTTTTTTTTTCCATTTCCATTTGCCTGGAAATTTTTTTCCCATCCCTTCACTTTCATCCTGTGTGAGTCTTTTGTTGTGAGGCAGGTCTCCTGTAGACAACATATATATGGGTTGTGTTTTCTTATCTAATCAGCTACACTATGTCTTTTAATTGGGGCATTTAAGGTTATTATTGATAGGTACTTATTAATTGCCATTTTAATTTTATGCCTGTGTTCCTCTCTCTTTTTCTTTCTCTCTTTCTTCTTCTTACAGCATTTCTTGCAGTACTGGTTTGGTGGTGGCAGATTCCTTTAGCTTTTTTTTGTCTGTGAAGTTCTTTATTTCACCCTCAGTTTTGAATGATAACCTTGATGGATCGAGTAGTCTTGGATTCAGAACCTTGTCTTGCATTACTTTGTACACTTCATGCCACTTTTTTCTGGCCTGCAGCATTTCTATTGAGAAATCATCTAATGGGAGCTCCCTTTTATGTAACTTTCTGTCACTCTCTTGCTTCCTTTAAGATTCTTTCTTTGTCTTTAATGTTTGCCATTTTAATTATGATGTGTCTAGCTGTTGGTCTTTTTTGGTTCATCTTGCCAGGGAGCCTCTGTGTTTCCTGGACTTATGTGACTTTTTCCTTCACCAAACTAGGGGAATTTCGTGTCATTATTTCTTCAAACAGGGTCTCTATTCCTTTCTCTGATTCTTCTCCTTCTGGTACCCCTATGATTCAAATGTTGTTACATTTTTGTATTGTCCCAAAGCTCCTTTAAACTCTCCTCCTGGTTTTTTTATTGTTGTTTTTTCCCCCATTTGCTACTTTATTTGGGCATTTTTTTCCTACCTTGTCTTCTATCTCACTGATTTGTTCTTCAGCTACTAATATACTATTGAAACCTTCTAAGATACTTTTCATATCAGCTTTGTCATTCTATTTCCTCTTGATTTTTATTCATAGCTTCTACCTCTTTTTTTTAAGCTGATGTAGTTTCTTTTTTTCTTTCTTTACTTTTTTATTAATTTATTTTTTTTACATATGTTTCTCTTTTTCCCCCCTTTGATGCCCTCCTCCCTATCCACTCCCACTCCATCCCCAATTTTGTTGTCTATGACCATCTGCTATGCATACATCCATATAAGTTCTGTGGTTTATCTCCCCGCCCCCCACCTTCCAAAGAATGTCAGTCTGTGTACCCTACTTCTGTGTCTCTGAGTCTATTTTGTTCATCAGTTTGTTTAATTCATTATATTCCAGAAATAAGTGAGCTCATGTGATATTTGTCTTTCTCTGCTTGGCTTGGTTCACTTAGGATAATACCTTCCAGGTCCCTCCATGATGTCTCAGAAGATAAGAGATCTTTCTTTCTTACAGCTGCATAGTACTCTATCATGTATATGTACCACAGGTTTTTTATCCACTCATCTACTGATGGGCACTTGGGCTGTTTCCAGATCTTAGCTATTGTAAATAGTGCTACTATGAACATAGGCATACATATATTCTCTCATTGGTGTTTCAGGTTTTTTAGGGTATATTTCTAGAAGTGGAATCACTGGGTCAAATGGCAGTTCAATTTTTAATTTTTTGAGGTAACACCATATTGATTTCCATAGTGGCTGTACCAGTCTGCATTCCCACCAGCAGTGCACTAAAGTCCCCTTTTCTCCACACCCTCCCCAACACTTGTTTGATGATTTGTTGATGGCGGCCATTCTGACAGGTGTGAGGTGATACCTCATTGTTGTTTTAATTTGCATCTCTCTGATGATTGGTGATGTTGAGAATTTCTTCATATGTCTCTTGGCCATTTGTATGTCCATTTGGAGAGGTGTCTATTCAGCTCCTCTGCCCATTTTTTAATTGGGTTCTTTGTCTTCTTTTTGTTCAGTTGTATGATTACTCTATATATTTTGGAAATCAACCCCTTATCTTATGTATCATTGGCAATGATGTTCTCCCATATAGTGGGTTGCCTTTCCATTTTGACGGTTGTTTCTTTGGCTGTGCAGAAACTTTTTAGTTTGATGTAGTCCCATGTGTTCATTTTTCCTTTGTTTCTGTTGTCTTAGGTGATGTATCAGTGAAAATTCTGCTCCGTATGATGTCTGAAATTTTGTTGCCTACATTTTCTTCTAGAATTTTTATGGATTCACAGGTCAGTTTAAGTCTTTTATCCATTTTGAGTTTATTTTTGTGTATGGTGTAAGTCGATGGTCTAGTTTCATTTTTTTGCATGTAGCTGTCCAATTTTACCAACACCATTTATTAAAGAGGCTGTCGTTACTCCACTGCATGCTCTTGCCACCTTTGTCAAATATTAATTGAGCATATTGCCTTGGGTCCATTTCTGGGTTCTCTATTCTGTTCCATTGGTCTATATGCCTGTTCTTGTGCCAGTACCAGGCTGTTTTGATTACAGTCGCTTTGTAGTATAACCTGATATCTGGTATTGTGATCCCACCTACTTTGTCCTTCTTTTTCAAAATTGCTGTGACTATTTGGGGTCTTTTTTGGTTCTGTATAAACTTTTGAAGTATTTGTTCTAGTTCTGTGAAGTATGCCATTGGTATTTTGATGGGGATTGCATTGAATCTATAGATTGCTTTGGGTAATATGGACATTTTAATGATGTTAATTCTTCCAATCCATGAACAAAGTATGTGCTTCCACTTTTTTATATCTTCCTCTATTTCTTTTTTCAATGTCCTGTAGTTTTCTGCAAATAGGTCCTTTGTTTCTTTGGTTAAGTTTATTCCTAGGTATCTTAATTTTTTTGCCACGATGGTAAATGGGATTGTTTTTTCAGTTTCCCTTTCTCTGAGTTCATCATTGGTATATAAGAATGCCGTTGATTTCTTGATGTTAATTTTGTATCCTGCTACTTTGCCAAATTCATTTATTAAGTCTAGTAGATTTTTGATGGAGTCTTTAGGGTTTTCAATGTATAATATCATGTCATCTGCAAATAAGGACAGTTTCACTTCCTCCTTTCCCATTTGGATCCCTTTTATTTTTTCTTCCTCTCTGATTGCTGTGGCTAAGACTTCCAGTACTATGTTAAATAAGAGTGGTGAAAGTGGACACCCCTGTCTTGTTCCTGTTCTTAAGGGAAATGTTTTTAGTTTCTATCCATTGAGTATGATGTTGGCTATAGGTCTTTCATATAAGGCCTTTATTATGTCGAGATATGATCCCTCTATTCCCACATTGCTGAGCGTTTTTATCAGAAATGGATGCTGGATTTTGTTGAATGCCTTTTCAGCATCTATTTATATGATCATGTGGTTTTTATTCTTCATTTTGTTTATGTGATATATCACATTTAACGATTTTCCTCTGCCCATTTTTTAATTGGGTTCTTTGTCTTCCTTTTGTTGAGTTGTATGAGTACTGTATATGTTTTGGAAATTAACCCCTTATCTGGTGTATCATTGGCAATTATGCTCTCCCATATAGTGGTTCCTTTCCATTTTGATGGTTGTTTTTTTCTATTTTTGCTGTGCAGAAGCTTTTGAGTTTGATGTAGTCCCATGTGTTCATTTTCTCCTTTGTTTCTGTTGCCTTAGGTGATGTATCAGTGAAAATTCTGCAGTGTATGATGTCTGAAATTTTGTTGCCTGCATTTTCTTCTAGGATTTTTATGGAATCACAAGTCACATTTAAGTCTTTTATCCATTTTGAATTTATTTTTATGTATGGTGTAAGTTGGTGGTCTAGCTTCATTTTTTTTTTTTTTTTTTTGCATATTGCTTAAGCTGATGTGGTTTCCGCTGAGCTCTTTATAATTCTTATTAAGTTGCTTGTAGTTCTCACTGAATTGTTTGAGCACAGTTAGAATCATTGCTTTGAATTCTTTATCTGATAAATCGCTTTCTTCCATTTCATGCAGCTCTTTTTCTGTTGATTCCTCCTATTCTTTCCTTTGGGTGTTGTTTCTTCATCCCACCATTTTAGCCATCTGGTAGTTCTAGACCTAGTGAGGGATGTTGGGATGTGTAGGCAGGTCGGTGTGTATCAAATAAGGCTGCTGTACCTCCCATACTGTTCTGGTGCGTGTTGCCTCTTGCCTGCTGTGGGTCTTGGTGGCTGGTTGGTCTGTTGTGGTAGGCACTGCTGCTGGGGTAGTGGGCTCAGCTGGAGCCAGGGGCCTTGCTGGTGCCCTGGGCTGCTGAATCACCTGGTCCCTGCCAGTGCCACGAGCTGTTGTATCGCAGGGACCTCACTGGAGCTGCGGGCACTACCAGTGCGGCAGGCAGCTGGATCACACAGGTCCCGGCGGTGGCTGGAGTGTGTTGCTGCCTGATGGGGCTCGGCTTCTAATCAGCCTCTGCTGATGCTGGTGGGGATGGGTCTCAGCTGCCAATCTGTGCTGCTGCTGCCTGGGGTTGGATGTCTGCTCCCAGGCCTCTGTTGCTGGGGGTGTGTCTCGGCTCTGTTCAGGCTGCAGTTGTGGGGGATGGTGCTGGGCTCCCAGCCACTTGCGGCTTCTGCAGCAGGTACCTTGACAGCACTGCTATTGTGCACTGGTCTGTGTTAACACAGCAGGGTCCACTGGTCTGATGGTGCCAGGTGCACTGGTGGGCTCAGGTCACTGTGCCCTACCCGCTCCCACTGCCTCCTCCCAGAAAAGACCAGGGATCTTCCAAAATAGCAGGGCCTTCTGGCCGCTCAAGGAGAAGCGCCCTGATGAGGCACTTGCTGCGGTAGCCGGCTGCTCCCCGTCCCCAGCACAGGAACCTCTGCCCCACATTTCTGCTCTGCTCGGGGCTGCTCGTCCACACTCACACCACTCACCCGCTCACACTCTCACACTCTCACACTCACCCGCTCACACACTCACCCTCGCTCCGGTCTTGCCGCCACCATCCTTTTCATTATCCACAACCTTGAATTCTTGACATAAACTCTACTTGGCCATAGTTTAGTACCTGTTAATACATTACTAGATTATTGTAACTAACATTACATTTACAAATGTTTACATCTTGATCTTTTTGTAGTATTTTAACAGGATAGAGTAGTAAGATTGGCTTCATCAGTACAATGAGAATTTATCTCTATACCCTTGAATAGTTTACATTACATCAGAACTGCTTGCCCTTTAAAGTTATATAGTGTTCCGCCAGGAAATTCTCAAATCCTATTAACTTTTCTAGTAACACATTTTGAATCATTTTTCTAAGCTCTTTTCTGATGCTTGGTCCATTCAAGTTTGCTACTTCTTGATTCAATTTTAAAATTTTATATTTTCCTAAAAAATAATCAATGTTTCTTAGATTTTCAAATCACCTTTTTAAGATTGAGATTTTCAAGTACCAAATCAACTATTCTTGTAAATATTATATGGACATTAAAAAACAAATAGAAATGTATTGACTCTACCTTGTAGTAGACACTAGCCATAGTTTTGGGACAGATAGGTCAACTTTTCACATTTCTTCCTTTGTCCTTGTCCAAATTTTCTATAAAGGAGTTCACCACACCTGTCCCCAATGACTAGTAATTCCTATGTACACGTAGGTCCCAGTTTTATGTAATTTCACTCTAGGAAGTCTCCCTCTTACCCTAGACTGAGTTGGAGAATAGTTTCACAATGTGCAATTTTTTTCTTTCTTGGCACTAGTCATTTGTAGTTATATTATATAGTTATTTATATAATGTCTTTGTCTCCAACTATCTAGTAATATCTTCTTTACCTTCTCAGAGTGTCTGGCACATAGTAAGCATGCAATAAATATTGAATGAATGAATGAATGAATGAATGAATGAATGAGTGAATGGTCTGTTGATGAGAGGAGATGTAATCCAGAAACTGTCACCAGTAGTTTTCCATCATGTGGTTGGAAACTCACGCTGCCACATCAAAAAAATGTTGAAGCAGGAATTCACGGAAAAAGCAGAGTTGAGAGATGGAGGAAAAGAAAATGTCCTGGTTCATAAGAACATATCAGCCCCCACTGAACATTTAAATCAGAGGCCGATTGCATCTCAGTCCTTGGTTTGTGAGACCTGTGTAGCATTATAATTCCACTTTTTATTGAAACTGAAAACAAAAGCAGGTTTCCTTAGTTTATACCACCATCAGACTGCTGTGCCAGGAGCCAGTCCAGGATCCCACATCACATTTAGTTGTCACATCCCCTAGACTCTCTCAGCTGTGAGTTTTTCTCAGACGGTCTTTGTTTTTACACCTCATTGTATTTTGTACTTTATTTTATTCCTTCTAATGTGATGTTTACTTTGTGTTCACTTTGGTTTACTTTGTATCTCCTCCTTCTCCTTTTGCTTTTTTTTTTTATTTTCTTAAGTTTCTTTTCATTATCTTTTTCCTTTTGTTAATACTGTTGTTCCTCTGTAAGTTTCTGCTCCTTAAATGTTTGCTTTCCGTCTCCAGGGGCTCATAACAACACACATATTTCAGTGACATTTTTTAAAAGATATAATTTATTTCCTTCACCAAGATAGTCTACACTAATGAAGTCAGTCTTTTAGAATAGTTTCACTCTTATTCCTCTTAATTCTCTGCCCTTATCCAGATCAAGATAAAATCTCTGAAATGTATTGCCTCATTACTCTACTCCTTCTTCACCCCAACTTCTAGATTGTTCTGAGATAGTTCCACACATGTCATTCCAGATCATTATTAGCATTACCTTACACAGTTCCTTTCCACTTTAAGAATTCTCACTTGGGCAGCCAGCATACATTCCTGGTCTACTACTGCCCATCGGATTTTACTGTGGGGTCTGCACTGCTGACCATCTCGGTCTCCTCTGGTTGGTGGTGGTGCTGGTGGTGGGTGGAGGTGGGTGTGTTATGTGTGTGGTGTTGTTATGTGGCCTTCTCTCCAGCAGTTTCTTCCGGTATCCCAGGCGCAGGCGTGCTGTGCTCTGACCGCAGCATCTGCACTTTTCCCTGAAGGGGAATGGTTCCTGGAGGGCCAGGGGTCTCGAACAGGGGTCTTTTCCTCTCAGCATAAGACCAGCACACCATCTCCCACTGCCTTGGTTACGAAACGGCCTAGGGCAGCCTGACTCTTTAAGCTACGTTTGGAAGCTGTAATGGTTTCTCCTCATTTTTGGAGTTTAAAATTTTTCCAGACTAACATCAGTGACTTTCTTTTCTTATCCCGTCTGCTTGGACCTTGGTGAATAGTTTCAATTTGCACAGTCAGGTCTGCCTTAATCTCAGAGACATTTGCTTCTTTTATTAGTTTAATTATTGCCTTTTCTCCTCTCGAGTCTCTTTTATTCACGTTCCTCCTTCCAGATATTTCCTTTGCAAGCCCCTTCTCCCTCTCATGCTTGCGTGTCCTCGTGTTTCGCTGTGTCTGAAGCTCTCTCTATTACTCGCAGTTGACCATCCAGGCTACTAATGCTCCTTTATTCAGTGTGACCTCTATGCTCTTTCATTTCATTTCCTAGTATTTTTAGTTCAAAAATCATGCAGAAGGTCTTTTAAAAATAATTGACTACTCTTACATGTTTCTGTATTTTGATTCAAGCTTTAATCTTTCCTTGAAGAACCTGCCCTGTAGATTGTTTCTCTCTCTCTCTCTCTCTCTCTCTCTCTCTCTCTCTCTCTCTCTCTCTCTCTCTCTGGCTCCCGGACCCCCTCTGGCTATTGGAGTTCCTCTAAAGATGCCAGGGAAGCGTGCAGACCCAGGGTGTGGTCTGCGGAGCGCTGGAGGTCCCGTGACTCTCTCGGAAGGTCTGCAAGATCAGACCCTCTCCTACGGGCCTGCCAGGGGGTTTGCCTTTTTCAGGTGCTATACGCTCAGTTGACTTGGAAGCAATGGTGGGTAACATTGTGACTTTCTTAGCATGAATCAAAGCAGTGTCGCCAAAATGTACCCAGCTGTCGTCGTATTCTTCACCACCACATGTGAGAAAGTAGAATTAAATACTCGAGCAGTTTCTGCAGGTCTCGTGCAGTGAAGAGCAGGCTGGGCGCACCTCCAGGTTCCAGGGCAGCTGAGCGGACAGCAGACCCTTCTGCAGCCTCCCTAGCACCCCAGCTCTGTTCCGGAGCAAACAGGGAGGAGGGCAAGAAAGATGGACAAAAACCTACAACGGTGACTAGGGGGAAACATGCTCTGTTCGCCTTAGATCTTTCTTCGCCTTTAAGGCCTCCCGGCACGCTAGGGGCTGCTTGGGAGCCCAGAGAAAGCCCGGCTGCGGCTCCCCAGAGGCGCGCACTGCGCAGGCGCCAGACCCAGCACCTGCCCCGCCGCCCCACCCCCTCCCCCGCTCATCATTCCTCCGCTTCGTCCGTCTGTCCAGATAGAGAGGAAACTTGGACTCTTGGAGCAGAACCTTATCCTCCTTGTTTCTTCCGTAATGTCTCCTTCTCCAGGGAGCAGGGCCGCACACCGGGCATGAAGGACCCAGCGCAAAATGACAGCGAAAGCCCCTCCTTTCAAAGGTGGAAACCGGCCGAAAGGTACCAAACTACAAACATTTGCAAAACAACATGGTGGTGTCATAATCTTATATAATGTAACAAATGGTAATACTTTATTAATGTGCTATCTTGATTGATCGTATGATTTTTTTGGCGTACTTATCTGCAAATGTATTAAATCATTAAAAGCTGTACTTTTAGCATGCTTTTTTTTTTATGAATTTTTATTTATTTATTTTTGTTACAGATATTTTACCTTTTTACCCCATTGGCACCCCCCACCCCACCCCACCTCCGCCCCGTCCCCGGCTTAATTGTCCATGTCCATTGGTCATGCATACATGCATATTAGTTCTGTGGTTTATCTCTTCCCATCCCCCCACCCCCCATCCCCTCTTCTGAGGGATGTCAGTCTGTGCCCTACTTCCATGTGTCTGGGTCTACTGTATTCCTCAGACTGTTATGTTCATTATATTCCGTATATAAGTGAGATCATGTGGTATTTGTCTTTTTCTGCTTGGCTTCTTTCACTTAGGATAATACTTTCCAGGTCCCTCCATGTAGTCTCAAAGGATAAGAGATCTTTCTTTCTTACCGCTGCATAGTACTCCATTGTGTATATGTACCACTGCTTTTTTATCAGTTCGTCTACTGGTGGACACTTGGGCTGTTTCCAGATCTTAGCTATTGTAAATAGTGCTGCTATGAACATGGGGGTACATATATTCTTCCTGATTGGTGTTTCAGGCTTCTTAGGGTATATTCCCAGCAATGGGATCACTGGGTCAAATGGAAGTTCAATTTTTAATTTTTTGAGGTAGCACCATATTGTTTTCCGTAGCGGCTGCACCAGTCTGCATTCCCACCAGCAGTGTATTAGAGTCCCCTTTTCTCCACACCCTCGCCAACACTTGTTGTTTGATGATTTGTTGATGGTGGCCATTCTGACAGGTATGAGGTGATACCTCAATGTTGTTTTAATTTGCATCTCTCTGATGATTAGTGATGTTGAGCATTTCTTCATATGTCTTTTGGCCATTTGTATGTCCTGTTTGGGGAGGTGTCTATTCAGCTCCTCTGCCCATTTTTTAATTGGGTTCTTTGTCTTCCTTTTGTGGAGTTGTATGAGCACTCTATATATATTGGAGATTAACCCCTTATCTGATACATCATTGGCAATGATGTTCTCCCATACAGTGGGTTGCCTTTCCATTTTGATGATTGTGTCTTTTGCTGTGCAGAAGCTTTTGAGTTTGATGTAGTCCCATGTGTTCATTTTCTCCTTTATTTCTGTTGCCTTAGGTGATGTATCAGTGAAAATTCTGCTCCGTATGATGTCCGAAATTTTGTTGCCTACATTTTCTTCTAGAATTTTTATGGATTCACGGGTCACATTTAAGTCTTTTATCCATTTCGAGTTTATTTTTGTGTATGGTGTAAGTTGATGGTCTAGTTTCATTTTTTTGCATGTAGCTGTCCAATTTTCCCAACACCATTTATTAAAGAGGCTGTCGTTACTCCACTGTATGCTCCTGCCACCTTTGTCAAATATTAATTGAGCGTATTGCCTTGGGTCCATTTCTGGGTTTTCAATTCTGTTCCACTGGTCTATATGCCTGTTCTTGTGCCAGTACCAGGCTGTTTTGGTTACAGTCGCTTTGTAGTATAACCTGATATCTGGTATTGTGATCCCACCTACTTTGTTCTTCTTTTTCAAGATTGCTGTGGCTATTCGGGGTCTTTTTTGGTTCCATATGAACTTTTGAAGTATTTGTTCTAGTTCTATGAAATATGTCGTTGGTATTTTGATGGGGATTGCATTGAATCTATAGATTGCTTTGGGTAGTATGGACATTTTAATGATGTTAATTCTTCCAATCCATGAACAGGGTATGTGCTTCCACTTTTTTATATCTTCCTCTATTTCCTTTTTCAATGACCTGTAGTTTTCTGCAAATAGGTCCTTTACTTCTTTGGTTAAGTTTATTCCTAGGTATCGTAATTTTTTTGGCACGATGGTAAATGGGATTGTTTTTTCAGTTTCTCTTTCTGTGAGTTCATCATTGGTGTACAAGAATGCCGTCGATTTCTTGACGTTAATTTTGTATCCTGCAACTTTGCCAAATTCATTTATTAAGTCTAATAGATTTTTGATGGACTCTTTAGGGTTTTCTATGTACAATATCATGTCATCTGCAAATAATGACAGTTTCACTTCCTCCTTTCCAATTTGGATCCCTTTTATTTTTTCTTCATGTCTGATTGCTGTGGCTAAGACTTCCAGTACAATGTTAAATAAGAGTGGCGAAAGTGGACATCCCTGTCTTGTTCCTGTTCTTAATGGAAATGTTTTCAGTTTCTGTCCATTGAGTATGATGTTGGCTGTAGGTCTTTCATATATGGCCTTTATTATGTGGAGATATGATCCCTCTATTCCTACATTGCTGAGTGTTTTTATCAGAAATGGATGCTGCATTTTGTCGAATGCTTTTTCAGCATCTATTGATATGATCATGTGGTTTTTATTCTTCATTTTGTTTATGTGGTGTATCACGTTTATTGATTTGCAAATATTGTACCAGCCTTGCATCCCTGGAATGAATCCCACTTGGTCATGGTGAATAATTTTTTTGATATATTTCTGGATCCGATTTGCTAATATTTTGTTCAGGATTTTGGCGTCTATGTTCATCAGGGATATTGGCCTGTAGTTTTCTTTCTTTGTAGTGTCTTTTTCTGGTTTTGGAATTAGAATTATGCTGGCTTCATAGAACGTGTTTGGAATTCTTCCTTCTTCTTGAATTTTTTGAAAGAGTTTGTGGAGAATGGGTGTTAGTTCTTTTTTGAATGTTCGGTAAAACTCCCCCGTGAAGCCATCTGGGCCTGGGCTTTTGTTTGCTGGGAGAGTCTTGATTACTTCTTCAATTTCCTTAGTTGTTATTGGTCTATTCAAGTTTTCTATCTCTTCCGGGAATAGTTTCGGAAGACTGTGTGTTTCTAGAAATTTGTCCATTTTGCTTAGATTGTCGAATTTGTTGCCATATAATTGTTCATAGTAGTTGTTAACGATCTTTTGTATTTCCGTGGTGTTGGTTGTTACTTCTCCTCTTTCATTTCTGATTTTGTGCTTTTGGGTTCTCTCTCTTTGTTTCTTGGTGAGTCTAGCTAAGGGTCCATCAATCTTGTTTATCTTTTCGAAAAACCAGCTCTTTGTTTCATTGATCCTTTGAATTGTTTTTTTGGTCTCTATGTCATTGATTTCTGCTCTGATCTTTACTATTTCCTTCCTTCTACTTGCTCTGGGGTTTTCTTTTTGTTTGCTTTCTAATTCTTTAAGTTGTGAGGTTAGACAGTCAATTAGAAATTTTTCTTGTTTTTTGAGGTAGGCCTGTAGTGCTATGAACTTCCCTCTCAGAACTGCTTTTGCTGCATCCCATAGATTTTGTGTTGTTGTGTGTTCATTTTCATTGGTTTCCAGGAAGTTTTTAATTTCTTCCTTGATCTCCTCAGTGACCCATTCATTGTTTAATAACATGCTATTTAGCCTCCATGTGTTGAAATGTCTTTGCATGTTCTTGTTGCAATTGATTTCTAGTTTCATGCCATTGTGATCTGAGAAGATGCTTGATATGATTTCAATCTTCTTGAATTTGTAGAGATTTAGTTTGTGTCCTATCATGTGGTCTATCTTTGAGAATGTCCCATGTGCACTTGAGAAGAACGTGTATTCTGTAGTTTTGGGGTGTAATTCTCTGTAGATATCTATTAAATCCATTTGGTCTAGTGCTTCATTTAGAGTCTCTGTTTCCTTGCTAATTTTTTGCCTAGAGGATCTATCTAGTGCTGTCAATGGGGTGTTGAAGTCCCCTGCTATGATTGTATTGTTGTCGATTTCTCCTTGGAAGTCCTCCAGAAGATTTTTAATATATTTTGGTGCTCCTATATTGGGTGCATATGTGTTTATCAAGGTTATATCTTCCTGTTGGATAGATCCTTTCAATATTATATAGTGGCCTTCTTTGTCTCTAGTTATGGTCTTCATTTTGAAATCTGTTTTATCAGATATGAGAATTGCTACCCCAGCTTTTTTTTGCTTTCCATTTGCTTGGAAAATTTTTTTCCATTCCCTTCACTTTCAACCTATGTGAGTCTTTTGTTGAGAGGTGGGTCTCTTGTAAACAACATATAGATGAGTCATGCTTTCTTATCCAATCAGCTACTCTGTGTCTTTTTATGGGAGCATTCAATCCATTTACATTTAAGGTGATTATTGATATGTACTTATTTATTGCCATTTTTGTTTAGTGTGGTTCTATTTTTCTTCCCATTTCTACTGCTAATTACAGCAGTCCTTTTAACATTTCTTGCAGTGCTGGTTTGGTGCTAATGTATTCCCTTAGCCTTTTTTTGTCTGGGAAGCTCTTTATTTGACCTTCTATTTTGAATGATAGCCTTGCTGGGTAGAGTAGTCTTGGATTCAGATTCTTGTTTTTCATGACCTTGATTACCTCATGCCATTCCCTTCTGGCCTGTAGTGTTTCTTGTGAGAAGTCAGCTGAGAGCCTTATGGGGTTCCCTTTGTAGGTAACCTGTTGCTTATCTCTTGCTGCTTTTAGGATTCTTTCTTTGTCTTTAATTTGTGGCATTTTAATTACTATGTGTCTTGGTGTGGGCCTGTTTGGTTTCTTCTTACTTGGGACTCTCTGTGCTTCTTGAACTTGAATGCCTTCTTCCTTCACCAAATTAGGGAAGTTTTCTGTCACTATTTTTTTGAATATATTCTCTATCCCTTGCTCATTTTCTTCTTCTTCAGGGACTCCTATGATGCGAATATTATTTCGTTTCCAGTTGTCCCACAGTTCTCTTAAGCTGTCTTCCTATTTTTTAATAGTTTTTTCCTTTTGTTTTTCTGATTGGTTGATTTTTTCTACCCTGTCTTCTAATTCACTGATCCGGTCCTCAGCTTCCTCTACTCTGCTTTTTAAACCTTCCAATGTGTTTTTCATTTCTGATATGTCATTTTTTATCTCTTCTTGTTGGTTTTTAATTTCCAATTGGCTTATTTTCAGTGTCTCTATGTCCTTACTCATGCTGTTCAGCTTCCTCAAGATCATGGCTCTGAATTCTAGCTCTGTTCACATGCCTAATTGCTCCACATTTATCTCATCTTCAGTGGAGGTCTCTTGCTCTTTCATTTGGCTTGTGTTTCTGTGTTTCACCATTTTGGCTATCACTGTGGGCTTTGGAGCCTGTCAAGTTCTCCCTGTGGGTGTTGGTGTTCTGCTGTTTGTGGCTCCCTCTCCTGTGTTTAGATGAGCGAGGGAGGACCCGCGTTGAACACCACTCTCAAGTCTTACTTTCCTGGTTAAAGTTGCCAGCCCAGGAAACGTACTGTTATCCTCTAGCTTTTTGCCTGGAGGCTAGCAGTCTAGGTTACTTGAAGAGTTTTGGGTTGTCAGTTGATTGAAAAACTCCCTCTGGTGCTCAGCCAAGGGGCTTTCACGAGGGTGGGGCAGATGCTGGTTGTTAGTGAGCCTCAATTAGCACTTCAATGGCCCACAGGGTGGGGTTGGATCTCCGAGGGAGGGGCTGCTGCCTCTCTCAGAGCCCTGGGAAGGAGCAATGTGGCCACCGTCCTGCGTGGCTGCAACTCAGCAAAAGCTCTGAGCGCCCTCCAAACCCTGAGTGTCCCGACACAGCTCCAGTCCAGTCCGCCCTCTCTCCGCCGGAGCCCAAGGTGAGTGGCTGTGGCTGTTTCAGCCTCTGTCCCGGCTGCGCTGTGGGGCCGCCTGGGAGTGTGACCCGAGGGCGCTGCTCCCAGCTGAGGCCGCTGCCGAGCTGCGGACCGTGGGCTCCCAGCCCCGTCTCGCGCCTTCGCAAGCCTACCGGGATGGAGTCCGTGTCCCTTGTTGTATGGTCCTCCAAGCTGCTTTTCTGTTGCTTTTTCCCGTCGATTTGTCTCTGTTATAGTTGTAATTCCAGTTTGGTCCTGGGAGACGGTCTGTGTAGCTCCGTTCACTCCGCCGCCATTTTTGTGATCCTAGCATGCTTTTATTTTTAATAATTTAAAGCAATATTGGTTGCTCTTAAAAATGCAAGATTACAAAAACTTTTTGATAGTTTTTAATTTTGAGAAGAATCTTTCTGTGTGTACAACTGTCACTGGAGCTATTAAGGGTATTTTACATTTTATTTTATTTATTTATTTATTTTTTAACAGAGGAAATTTATTTTAATTTTTTTTAATTTTTTTTTTTTTTTGTACAGATAGAGTGGGAGGGAGAGAGAGGAAGGGAGAGAGAGTGAAGGGACACATCGAGTGGCTGCCACCCGCATGACCAACCAGGGCCGGGGACAAACTGTAACCGAAGTACATGCCCTTAGCGGGAACCGAACCCGGGTCTCTCAGGACCGCAGGCCGACGCTCTAACCGCTGAGCCGAACCGGCCAGGGAGGTATTTTACATTTTATACTCTGTGACAACATTGGGATTTTGAAGGGATATTATATTGGGATAAATTTTTGATAAATTATATCAAACTATACATTTCATTACATCTAAAACTGATGATTGTCACAAAATAATTTTGCTAACGGATTTAGCTCTCCGTAACTATGGGTTTCATGTGAGTCTGAAATAACTTGAAATGTAAATTTATAAAATGTAATTGGCCACCACCTGGACCCAGATTCTGTCCTGGCCGTCCCCTCAGGAATCCTGACCTGCCCTGGGTGTGAGGTCTGGGCCTGCTGCTCCGCGGGTGGGCTGCTGGGCCCAGCCAGCCTTGTACCAGCTGCGGACTGGCACACCTCCACCAACTTCTGCGTGAGCTGCCCTGGTCCAGCGGCACCACAGAGCACATCTTGCAAACACAATTGTGTTCAGAACTTCAATATGGTCACAGCAGAACGTGAAACCAAGGGCAGGGCCCTTCTCTAGCCATGCCCTGTGTAACTACTGGTCCTGCCAGGTGCCCAAGCACATAGCAGTGGTAATTTCTGGTTTGCCACCCAATAGTGGTTTGGATTGGAGTGTTTAGTGCACTTTTTATTGCCAGTCTAGTAAGTAATTTGCCTTATAAATCTGCCTTTTACAATCTCTCCTAGGCTTTATGTAGCTTTGTAAGCCAGCAACGGTCTCTCTGCTCCTTGTAAATCATTTGGCTACCTTTCCAGGAAACAAACGTGAACCTAACTCTAAATAGTCACTGGTGACCAAAATTAGTGGCGGGGTTTTCTGGGCCCCTGATTTTCCCAGGACTAATTAGCTCCGGCACAGAGAAGCTATGGAACCGCGGACACGAACCCCGTCGGTGCGTGATGCAGGCTGCGTCCGGAGTAATGCTTCCCTCTCAATCCTGCCTCCACCTCCGCGCTCTCTGTGAGATTTGTAAGCCTTAGTTTTCTCGTCCATTAAACGGACACATAGCATACTTCTAAAGGTGGGGCTTGACAGACGTTCCTTATTATTATGTAAGTTTCCATAACGGGGCTCGCTGTCTTAGCTTATAGCAGTGGTGTTCCTAAGACAAAAGTGCTACTTCGACTAGCAGTGCTTTGTGTGTAAAATGCAGAGGCTGTCCACTGGTGCCTTCCGAAGGTGTGTACAAAGGACCCAGTTCCGTGAGGCCACACAGAAAGCACACGTGGGGAAGGCTGCTGCAGGCGCAGCTGAGGGTGTGGCGTGAGCGTGAGCGTGAGTGTGGGTGTGAGGAAAAGACGGGGCCTGCGTATGATCAGCCTGGTACTTACTGGAAAGACAGCAGGCCTGGGTGTCAGCGTATACAGTCAACAAGCGCACACGGCTTTCGTCTGATTCCTGGGCTCGCTTCCTCCTGTTTACACGGGCTGTCCATGAGCTCCAGCGGCTGACACCACTAAGCGATACAGAACAGAGCAGCCCCGGTGACACACACAGGACGAAGAACAGGCATCTTTGAAGCTGATTTTTTTTAACTGGGATGAGGTTTTTTAAACCGACCTTAAGTTGGATCATGAATTGAAAGCGTACGTTAATAGCATGTTTGGTAAAAAGAATTCCACATTTAAAAAGAAATTCACACTTAGGTCTCTTCAGCTTTACTAGTATGGACCAAATGGTGAATCGGGGTTAATGAACCAAACCTACATACCAACAGCTAGAAATCATGTAAAACATTGATTTCTTCCTTGATAGACTTTATAAAATGTGTGACCTATTACAAGGAAGTTGAACAAGAAAGAAAACAGTAAAGTTAGAAAATTTCATTAAATTCTCCCATGAGATTTGTGTTGTAGAATACACGCCGGTATCTCTGCTAAATGAGTGACCTCTGGAAATGGTCACCAATCTGTGTCCCCCCCCCCCACTCCCATTTCCACGGTCCGAGCCTCATCCACCCTCCCAGCTGGCACTGGGTGGGCTGCCCCGGGACACCCACCACTGCGTCACTCACCGTCACCGCCTTCGCCGCCAGAGGTCTTAGGCAGGTCTGATGAGAACCGAGCGAGGAAAAGAGGAACTTGGAGATTTTACAGCAGAGGGCGGGTCACAGGGGCAATGGGAGAGTTGAGAACCCAGCAGGGATGGTGAGGAGACTCAGACAGTAGCCAGAACAGGAAACCACTGCCTCCCCTGGGCTACGGGATAAAGGAGGAGGTTCCCAGACCCGAGGGACCAGGGCCGCCCGGGTGAGGCCCATCCATGGCAGCGGGGCACTGACAGAGAGCAAGGCAGCATCCCAGACCGACTCGGAGAATCCCCAGCTGGGACCAGGCATCAGTTGTTTTCAAACTCCCCAGGTGACTCCCATGTGCAAGCAGGCTTGAGCACCACCACTTAAAGCATGTAGTCAGGACCGACATTTCCGGCAGTGTGTCTGTCCTGGACTGAGCGGACGCGGGGAAAGAGCGGGCCACACCCTCCCTGCAGGTCCAGAAGCACGAACCCAAGACACGGTGGGTGGAGCAGCCAGCCTGCCCGGCCCTCGCCCTGAGGGAATAGTCAAGAACTGGATTCAATCTCTAGACTTGCTTCGGAGGTAATGTTTTAGTAATTGCTCCATAAAATATACCATTTTAAAGAGTCATATTTTACTCAATGTTTATTAAAAAAATTGATTAGATATCACACTGTATGTCAATTACAGCAAACCATATTCTAGCACAATTGATGCACAAGGCATTTCAAATATACATGAATTGACTAGAGCAGACTGTCCCACTTAGTAACACTACGAACTTGCACATATGAAGTGTGAGCTAATTATCTGTTGAATGAACTAATCATCAAATGAAGATTAATGTTCAGTGTGATATTATTGTAATTTTCATTATATTTCAATTCTTTTAAAATGAATAATCCATGATGATACATATAATGAATCTGTTAACCAGAAACAAACATCTTAATATGATCTTCTTTTTAATGACAGAGAAGGCAGTTCAAGATTTGGTACAGCCTTGGGGTAATTACTATAAACACTAATTATCAACATAAATATTATTAAACAGAAGTCTGACTGGCAAAACTCCAAGTAATAGAGTCTAACTGAGCTTCATAACTGAAAAAACAGTTAACTCTTTTTAATGAACCACCTGTAATAAGTGTCTACCTCTTTTCATTAAGCAGTTTTTATATAAGAAATGTTTATTGAGCAATTAATACGCACTTTGGGGAATTACAAAACAATTGAGGTCCCTGAGTTACACATTACAATCTGTGGACGAGAGAGACAACCGTGCAGGTTTCGACAGGTGTAGTAGGTGCAACTCCCATGTTGGGCGAGCTTGCGGATGACCGGGCCTGAGACCATTGGAGAGCAAACACCAGCCAACCAGAGGAAGCAAGGACACCCATTAAAAGTGAACTGAGCCCTGGCTGGTTTGGCTCAGCGGTTAGAGCGTCGGCCTGCGGTCCAGAGAGACCCGGTTCAGTTCCCGCTAAGGGCACGTACCTCGGCTGCGGTTTGTCCCTGGTAGGTTGTGTGGGTGGCAGCCACTCGATGTGTCCCTTTCACATCGATGTTTCTCTCTCTCTTCCTCTCTCTCTCTCTCTTCCTCTCTCTCCCTCCCAATCTATCTGAACAAAAAATGGAAAAATGTCCTCGGCTGAGGATACAACAAAAAAGGTGAACTGAGAAAAGTGAACCGAATCAAATGGCGTCTGAGGGATATCACTGCATGTCTCAAGGACATTAAAAGGATAATAAAGGAATACTGTGAATTCTATGCCCATAAATTTGATTATTTAAATAAAATTGACCAATTTTTCAAAAGACACAAGTTGACAAAACTCACATTGAAGAAATAGACAATATGAATAGGTTTATATCTATTTTAAAAATGGAATCAATAATCAATCATCTTTTCTTTACGTCTTTATTGATTTTTTAGACAGAGAGGAAGGGAGAGAGAAAGAGAAACATCCATCAGCTGCATCCTGCACGTCCCCTACTGGGGACGGAGCCCACAGCCCAGGCCTGTGCCCTGGCGGAATTGACCAGGCCTCTCAGTCCACGGACGATGCTCCATCCACTGAGCGCACCAGCCAGGCCATATTCAATAATCTTCCAAAACAGACAGAACCAGGCCCAAATGGGTTCACTGATGACTTCTACCAAAATGTAAGGAAGAAATTATGCCACCTCTCGGAAGGTGCTAGGAGCGTATTCATTGTGAGGGAGAGCCAGATGAGAATAGCTGAATCGGGGTAATGCTGTGACAGAAGTGTTTTCTCATCTGACATTAACACAGTTAAAGGAAATAATCACCCGGGGACGTGATGTTACGAACCACTTGTAGACGCGCGCACCAAGCACTGCGAACTGATGGCAAACAAACCGGCCTCACAGCGCCCCCAGTGGAGAGCTGGCCTGTGACAGGCCTTGACACGTTCTCTCTAGACCTACGCTGCTTTTCAGACTCACACTGCCCAAGCCAGCAACCCCCCTTCAGGCTAGGTTCATGTTCTCTTCATTCGGTCCGTATTTCAGATATATTCTTAATGATAGAAAAAGTTTCACTAAACTTGAACGTTTTATACCTCACAGTTGATATCGTATCTGTGTCATCAATAGATACATGCATAATTTTATGCAGTTATAACCAACATGAAACTGTTCTTATCATTTTGTATTGAACAAAACTCACTGCAAGATGTGGGGGTTTATGGGATGTTTGTATCCTCAGGCTCTTGGTTCAGTATTACTCTTCCAAAATGTTGACGATGGAGGAGAAAATGTGTCCTGTTTTTCTCATAACTTTTCATATTAAATTATTTTTTATTTTAAAATATATAATTATTTAGATCTAGAAGTTCTTTTTAAAAATTATTATGCAGCCTGGCTGGTGTGGCTCAGTGGTTGAGCGTCGACCCTGCACCAAGAGGTCGCCAGTTCGATTCCCTGTCAGGGCACATGCCCAGGTTGTGGGCCGATCCCCAGAGGAGGGCATGCAGGAGGCGGCCAATCAAAATTCTCTCTCATCAATGTTTCTATCTCTTTCTCCCTTTCCCTTTCTACAATCAATAAAGAAAAAAAATAAAAATCATTATGCACTTAAGGTGAGAACATATTAGAAATTGCTTCTTAAAATTATGATTATAACAGATTCAACTGGTACCCGTTCACCATCCATGACACTACTTTGGTTTGTTCCGGCTTTTTGTACCATCCAGTAGAAAGAGGCTAGTAATTCTTTCCTATCTCATGGTATCCCTACTAGTACAAACGATATCCATCCTTCAAGCAGCACAGAGGAAGGACCCTTGGCCCCTTCCTACTCAGAATGTGGTCCACAGAACAACGGCACCTTGGCACTCCTAGGCAGTCGGACTCCGAAATGCATTCACCAGGATCTCCAGCTGATTCCTGTGCACGGGGAAGGTGGAGAGGCGCCAATTTAGATCACCAGGTCTCAGTTTTAGCCTCTCATTGTGATCGCCTGGGAGCTTTAAGTACCAGTGCCTGGATGCCACCCACAGACAATCTGATTTAATTGGTCTGAAGATTTCTGAAAGCTCCCACCTGATTCTAATGTGAAACCAAGGTTGAAACCTGCCGTTCTTGGTTAACTCCCTCTCTTTACAGACAAAAACAGTAAGGCTCGGTGGGTTTTGCTTCAGACTATAACGTAAATTTGAGAGAACTGGGACTCAGAAGGTCCCGGTCTGGCTGGAGCTGCCTGCACGCTGTCAGAGTTCAGTCCTTCTCGAACTCTCCCTCGCGCTCAGGAGCGGGCTTGATCCTTGCTGCCCAGCGCCACCCCCGTTCACCTGCCGCGGTTCCCGTCTTAGAAATGTTCTGGCCTGAACAGTCTTCATCTCAGTCCTTGGCTTCCCTCCCTCCTCCGCCGGGCCTGCCCCAGAAGCCCTGAACCCGTTCTCAGCCTTTCCAGCCTCCGTCAGTGCCCCTCCCTGTACCTGGACCGACACCTGTGGCATCATCACCTTCAGCGGCGTTGTTGCTCCTTCAACACAGCCCTGCGGGTACAATCTGAAAGGGCTTCACCTCTTGCTTCTGGCTCAGTCACCTGTGTCCTTCCATCTTGCCCATCTTGCGTCTGCGGAATCTGACCTTGGCTGGGTTCTTCCACGTCCCCCCGTTTCTCAATGAATGCTCTGCTGGAATCACTCAGGAGAGCCTGTGGCCAAACAGGGTGCTGCAGCCACCTCCCCAAGGGCACCTCCGAAAGTGGGGACCGTGAGGAAAAGGCATGGTCATCCGTACTTGCAAAGTGTACCCCGGGACCCCCAGATCCAGGGGCCCTGCTCCATGCATACCCACCCCCATCCTGCAAGCCTTTCCCACAGTGTCTGGCTCACTTCCTCTCCAGGGAGACACTGCAGCTGTGTCCCCACCAGGCTGGGACTCTGTAGCTCTAGCAAAGCTCACTGTGTTTGCTTTGGTGGATGGCGAGGCCCATGACAAGCACAGAGAAAATAAGGACATTTCAGAATTATATCAATTTGGGGTAAAATCTTGTTCATTTTTTAATTGAGAATCGAACATGGTGACAGGCAGGACCAGAGCAAGGGTGAGTGTGTGAAAGTGTGAGCACGTGTGAGAGAGAGTGTGAGTGTGGATGGGCAACGGCGCAGCAGTGTGGAAACTTAGGGCAGACGTGTCAGCGCTGTGGACGGCGAGCAGCCAGCCCCACTAGGCGCTGCTTGGCCGGGTGCTTCTCCCTGCTCTGGGCTCAAAGGCCCTGCCATTGTGGTAGATCCTCTGGGTCCTCTCGGGGAGGAGGCAGCAGGGAGCCGCTAGGGCCCAGCAACCCATGACCACCAGTGCGCCTTGCACCGTCGGACCAATGGCCCTCACTGTGCCAACCTGGGCCAGGACTCAGTAGCCACACTGCCGAGGCACCTGATCACAGCAGCAGCAGAGTCCTAGCGCTGAAAAGATTTACGTGCTTCCTGACCTTCAATTCTAAGTGATGGCTTTTCCGGGTAATCTTGGTTGTAGTTCTTCCCAGACGAGAAAAAGCTAAAAGAGTTCATCACCACCAAACCAGTATTACATGAAATGTTTATGGGTCTTCTTTAAGAAGAAAAAGATAAAAAATATGAACAATAAAATGACAATAAATACATATCTATCAATAATTGAATCTGAAATAAAAATAAATAAGCAGAATAGAAACAGACTCATAGATATCAAGAACATTTTAATGGGAGGGGTGTTGGAGGTGATGGATGAAAAAGGTGAAGGGATTTAGAAGTACAAATCAGTAGTTATAGTGTAGTCATGGGGATGCATAGTGCAGCATAGGGAATATAGTCAACAATATTCTAATAACTATGTATGGTGTCAGATGGGTATGAGATTTTTTGAGATGATCATTTAATAAGTTCTATAATGTCTAATCACTAGGGTGTACACCTAAGACTGATATAAAATTGTATGTCAACTGTAATTGAAAAATAAAAAATGATTTTAAAAACTCTCATTTTTCATTTTAGTCTTTTTTAAACTTCTTAAATGTATTGGGTGACACTGGTGAATAGGGTCATACAGGTTTCAAGTGTACATTCCTATGATACACAGTCTGTGTAGTGCATTGTGTGCCCACCACCCAGTGTCAAATCATCTTCCTTCACCACATATTTGTCCCCTTTACCATCCCCATCCCCTTTCCTCTGGCCACCACACTGTTGTCTGTGTCTATGTGTTTCAGTTTTATATCCCACATACAAGTGAAATCATAGGCTCTGAGTTTTTTCTGGCTAGCTTATTTCGCTTAGCATAATATTCTCAAGATCCGTCCGTGATGTCGTAAGTGGCAGTATTTCATCTTTTCTCATGGCTGAGCTGTATTCCATCGTGTGTCTGTAGCACATCTCTCTCCAGTCCTCTGTGGAAGGACACTCGCTGTCTCCATGTCTGGGCCACTGTGAACAGTGCTGCCATGAACATAGGGGTCGTATATCTCAGTCTTTTACTAATGGAATGTTTCCACCTGACCTGTTATCTTTCTCTAATTACTTTTTGGTTTCACTGCTCGGTGGCTGACCAGGACTGCCCTTGTTGATTGCAACGTTATATTTTGAAGCCTTTGGGCTACTAACCAGAGCCTCATAAGACCCCAAATTTACATAGGAAACAGTTATAAAACCTCATGTCCCACAGGAAGCAGCATGGCCTTGAAGCAGTGTGGCACTTGCAGTCCAATCTCTTGGAACTAAACTAGCCAAAGCTTTGACTCACATGCAGTTGGAGACCAAACAGGCTGAAATGCCTTACACAACATTTATGCTTAAGGCCATAATTAGACAACAAATGCTATAATATTGAAAAGAAAGTGAACTTTACAAGCTAATTGAGATTCAAAAGAGAAGAATTGTCGGTCCATTCCAGCAATTATTAAGGGGTAATGTTTCTGTTGCAAATAGTTTATATAAAATAAATAAAATCTTTTAAAATTAATTAGTTTTACCATAAAATAAGCATATTTAAAGATCATAACCAAAATCAGAAACTCCACCAGAGATTTTGAATCACAGAAAAAGGTAGCTAATGGGACTTCAAATATTTACCAACTGGATAACAAATATACACATTTCCTATATTATCTGTGTTGTTAGTTTGTTTAAAAAGAGAAGCTGTTCCAACATACTGATGTAGACGGATCTTCTGCCAAATTAATTTCAGGAGTCAATCGATCCACCATTTGTGAAATTTGATCCAAGAAAATAATCTAGTATTATTAAGTGACTACTGGGATTGACTTTTTTTGTTGTTGTTAATCCTCACTCAGGGATATTTTTCCATCGATTTTAGAGGGAGTAGAAGGGAAGGAGAGAAGGAGAGAGAGAAACATCGATGTGACAGAGTCACATCAATCGGTTGCCTCCAGCACGGCTGGAGCCGGGATCGAAGCTGCAACCCAGGTGTGCGCCCTTGACCGGAAGTCGAACCTGCGACCCTTCAGTGCATCTGCAGGCATCAGCTCTGACTGCTGAGCCAAACTGGCCAGGGTGGGACTGACTTTTTAGCTTTGATTTACCGAGGGTATTCTCTGAAGACGCATATTCCACGTGATGATGAAATAACTGCGGTGGTGCCAGGTGAATCAGACCGACTGTAAGTCCTTGGCGTTCGTGTTACTGGGCTGTGAATATCCAGTTAACAAAAACACGCGTATTAAGAATAAGTGGCACCAGCCTAGAGAACTATGTGCAGGGCAGGCGCTCTACCGAGTGAGTGCTCGCTGAGCCCAGCTCTGCTACGACGGACAGTCCTCCTGTTTCAACCATGAAGCCGAGGCTCAGCGCCCTTTCGACTGTAGGTCTTGCTGACTCTTTCCCTGTGCTTTTCTAACTCCATTAGCACGTAGATTGAATTTTCTTTTTCTTCTCTAACCTATTGGGTCACAAAGGGGGGCTGCAGGGCCGGTCACCACACCTTCCCCGGCGTGCAGAGGCCACGTGTGAAACGGGAACGCGCCCCTTACCTGCCCTGTCAGTCATCGGTGGCCTCCCCCTCGCTGAAGGCTCCCTGTGGCTTTTCTTGACCTTGTTCTCCTTGATCTCAAACAAGGGGTATTTACCACAAATGCACAAAACAAAACTATTCCAGGAAATGCACCACGTCAAACAAGCTCCAACAGCATTTAATGGATACAAAAATGGAAGGGTTAGGTCAGAGCAAAGAGCAAAGGGTTCCAGGAATTGTAAGCACTTAGATGGTGTAAAGGGGCTCCTTCTACGTGACGGTTCCTTGCTTCTATTTGCAGGTAAGAACAGACCCCAATACCAAGTCTTGCAAACAGCAAGTTTGGGTTGAGAGACAGTGTCAGTAATGAAGAAAAAGTGACAGTCTTGTCAGTGATTAGGCCAGAGGTGCTGACGGGACTGCGGCTTTGCTGCCTCCCCACCTAGGACAGGCTGTCAAAGGTCCTCACGTTCAAGGCACATCCCTCCCTCTGAGCACCCAGGACCTGGGTGCGTGGGTCGAGCACAGAGCAGCTGCCGATTCTTCACGGTTGGTCCCTATTCAATCAATCTCTGAACAAAGGTGATGTCAGTGAGCTAATTCTGCTCATTAATTTATCCCATCACTCATTTCTGCATTTATTCAACTAATCAACATTTATTGAACAATATTTATTTAAAGACACTGGGCTAAGTAAAGAAACAAAGAAAACAAAAAAGACATGGCCTCTCCTTTCTCTCTAGAACCAAGGCCTCGGGTCAGGGTTGGTCCTTATCACCCAAAACTTACATCTTTCTTCCAAGCAGACGTTTTCAGCAGCGCCGTTCCCAGGAGGTATGGAATCACAATGCTATGGAACAATACAGTCGCTCTATTGATTTGGAGAAGAGCAATTTGAATTAGAGAAAAGACTGAATTGTAGACTGTGTGGGAAAAAAAAGCGGTTTCATCTCACCCCCTGAATTAATATTTAGAATTGCAAAAACGCTTTTGTTCACATAGATGTTCTTAAAATATGTTTCAATCAATAGTTAGGCTTCATTGAAAAGTCACATGCCCATTATTTCCGTGGATTCCAGAGCTTAGGAGAACTTGACAAAGGTCCGGTCTGTAAGCTGTCAGCTCCTTTGCAAACGGGCTCTGTCTACAGGCCTGCACAGCCGCAGCAGCCAGGGGCCCGTGTGGCCGCTGGGCCCCCGTGTGGCCGCTGGGCTCCCCGTGTGGCCGCTGGGCTCCCCGTGTGGCCGCTGGGCTCCCTGTGTGGCCTCTGGACCCCTGTGTGGCCGCTGGGCTCCCCGTGTGGCCGCTGGGCCCCCCGTGTGGCCGCTGGGCTCCCTGTGTGGCCGCTGGGCTCCCTGTGTGGCCTCTGGACCCCCGTGCAGCCCGCCCAGCTGAGCGCCAGACGCACGGCGCTTGTGAGACACACCGGGCCTCGCAGCTTGGTGCCCAGAGAAGTGTGCAAAACCGTAACCCTTTATGTTGATTGCCTGTTGAAACTACAATAATTTGGATGTTTAGGGACAATACAGTGCAGTTTAAACTTTATTTCTTCTGTGCTTTTTTATCCCTTTTACGTGATTACTGCAAAGTTCATGTTTCTGTGGGAGAGCCCTGTTCGCTTCTGCGGCATCCGTAGATCTAGTATTGTCTGCGGAAGATAGGAGAAAATGAAATGAAAAGTGTCCTTAATGAGTCTGGAACCCAGTCCTTGGACCGAGGCGGAACGAGCTGGGCCTAAGTGCAAGGGCCCACCGGGTTCAGGGCAGGGCTGTGGATGCAGGGCACGAGCAGATGTGGCAGACGGCAGCCCGAGGGGCCTGGGGCCACAGCTCATCACTCGGTGCCCCTGGACGCCTGGCCCCACAGTTACCGAGTAAGAGGTCCGAGCCGGCGTGAGATCACACCCACAGCGAAGGCCAAGGTAGGGCAGAACAGCTTCATCACGTGAGCTGGGTGCAGGCGGGCCGAGCCGAGAAGGTTCAGCCTCGAATAACAGTTGGGGTGCAGGTCATGTACTCTGCTAGCTTCCGGCAGTCCCTGCTGACGTCCTCTGCCTGGGCCACTGTCCACTCTGCGGCTGGACTGGTCTGCTATCTCGTGCTGCATCTGCTGGGTGAGTCAGGTCTTACAGATAATCCGATAATCCTCACTAGGCAGAAGGCTGAGCAAAGGTCATGCAAACAACGTATTTTTCACAGTTTCCGCCTTTTGTGAGCTTTTACCTTTACCCTTTGAAACGTTACTAACCCTTTCACTAAGAGATGTGCGAGCTTCAGAGGACTGGTCTGTATGTGTGTGATATATATATTTATAAATATATGTGTGTGTGTATATATATGTATATGTGTATATATGTTTATAAACGTGTGTGTGTGTGTGTGTGTGTGTGTGTAATGGGCAAAAGTGGGTTTGCAGTTATCTGTAACTCGAAAGAATGTCCCTCACAGCTGTAACCCTCCCTTTGCCCACCCCTGTGTACGGAGTGGTGCAAAGTCCAGCATCCCTGGATGGAGAGCATCCCTGGGTGGAGAGCATCCCAGGGTGGAGAGCATCCCAGGGTGGAGAGCATCCCAGGGTGGAGAGCACCCCCAGGTGGAGAGCATCCCCAGAGGGAGAGCACCCCCGGAGGGAGAGCACCCCCGGAGGGAGAACATCCCCGGAGGGAGAGCACCCCCGGGTGGAGAGCACCCCCGGGTGGAGAGCACCCCCGGAGGGAGAGCATTCCTGGGGGGAGAGCACCCCCGGGTGGAGAGCACCCCCGGAGGGAGAGCACCCCTGAAGGGAGAGCATTCCCAGGGGGGAGAGCACCCCCGGAGGGAGAGCACCCCCGGAGGGAGAGCATCCCCGGAGGGAGAGCACCCCCGGGTGGAGTGCGTCCCCAGAGGGAGAGCATCCCCAGGGGGAGAGCACCCCTGGAGGGAGAGCATCCCTGGGGGGAGAGCATCCCTGGGGGGAGAGCATTCCTGGGGGGAGAGCACCCCCGGGTGGAGAGACCCCCGGAGGGAGAGCACCCCCGGGTGGAGAGACCCCCGGAGGGAGAGCACCCCCGGAGGGAGAGCATTCCCAGGGGGAGAGCACCCCCGGAGGGAGAGCATCCCTGGGGGGAGAGCATCCCTGGGGGGAGAGCTTCCCTGGAGCGAGAGCACCCCCGGGTGGAGAGCACCCCCAGAGGGAGAGCATCCCTGGGGGGAGAGCACCCCTGGAGAGAGAGCACCCCTGGAGGGAGAGCATTCCCAGGGGGAGAGCATCCCCAGAGGGAGAGCATTCCCAGGGGGAGAGCACCCCCGGAGGGAGAGCATCCCTGGGGGGAGAGCATCCCTGGGGGGAGAGCTTCCCTGGAGCGAGAGCACCCCCGGGTGGAGAGCACCCCCAGAGGGAGAGCATCCCTGGGGGGAGAGCACCCCTGGAGAGAGAGCACCCCTGGAGGGAGAGCATCCCCGGGGGGAGAGCATCCCCGGAGGGAGAGCATCCCCGGGTGGAGAGCACCCCTGGAGGGAGAGCACCCCTGGAGGGAGAGCATCCCCGGGTGGAGAGCATCCCTGGAGGGAGAGCATCCCTGGAGGGAGAGCATCCCCGGGTGGAGAGCACCCCTGGAGGGAGAGCACCCCTGGAGGGAGAGCACCCCCGGGTGGAGAGCACCCCTGGAGGGAGAGCATCCCTGGAGGGAGAGCAGTGCTCTGAGAATCTGCTAAGGAATGCGTGTGCCCTGGACTGATTGACCAGGTGCCCTCCCCTGTCAGGCTGCCAGTGAGCCACCAGCCTCCCCCAAGGCCTGTGGGGACTCAAAGTTAGCCCTATAACCTAGCTTCTGTTTCTGAAATGTCGTTTCTCTCAGGACGTTGGCGCCTGCTGGTCACTTCCTCCTCTTCCCCTGCTTTCTCAGTGTCTGAAATTCTCTCAGCTGGGCCCCAAGACCAGCCTGGGGCACCCTCCCCCCAGCTCAGGTTGCTCCCTCTGCTGTAACACCCACCTCCTCACCGCCCGCATCACAGTTCAAAGCAAAACTTTGTCAGGGAAACGCGTCTAGCAACCAGCACACGGTTATGAAAGAAGGCGAAGCTGTGGCCAGTTTATTATCACCTTCATTAAGGAACAGAATGGCTTCTCTGCACACTCAAAAGAATTATTGTAGCAAGAAGATCATTTAAAAATTGCATTCAGTATCTAACAGAAATTAACAAGAAACGAGTCTAAGAAATGGGAATGGTTAAATAGTTGTGATAAAGTTATATAGTGGAATTACTCTATGACCATTAAAAATAGTATGCTTTTGAAGATAAATGACAAAGGAAATGCACACAATAAAAATTAACAAAGATACATAACAATTTAAACTATGATCTGACTCTAGGTAAAATAAAATACATAGATAGTGGCTACCTTAGAGTGGTGACATTACAGGTAACATTTTTTACATATAGTTTGTGTCTTAAAAATTTTTTTACAATGAATATATATTACTCTTATAATCAGAAAAATATATACATAAAATAAACTATGATTCTCTAGTTTCCAGTTTTAATGAGTCCAATCTTTAAAAGATTAACCCAAAAGCTTATCTTTCATGGCAAAAAATCACACCGCCTCTGAAGATGATACATAATGCAGTACAGTGTGTCTTACCCACTGCCGTGCTCTGCCAGCAACATTAGCCATTCCTGAGCCCGTGTCGGTTCATCTTGCCTGACACGGTGTTGGCTCATCTATAAAAAGCATTAAGATCATCTACAGCTGTAGTGTAATAGATTTCCCTGTCTGAAAATTAGCAAGACTTGTGTAGGGGCCTCGGAGGGCAAGACCTGACATTTTCTGGAAATCAGCAGCATATTTCAGTGTGAAAATTCAAAGCAAAACTAGTTCAAAGCTAGTTCCACAGAAGTAGCAGCAAAAATTAATAACCTGGACCTCAGCAATCACAAAAGAAAATTTTCCAGTGCTATCAGATTAGATGCCTTTGAATCTATTAAGAACATTTAAAACTCAACTCAGAGAAATTATGGCAGATTCTAAAGAGCAGAAAGTGAAGTCATTCTTCACAGGATGAGTTGTTATTTTGTTCTTATTCCCTCAAGAAAGGTCACCTCATTCATTCCAACATCTGTTCTAACATGAAAGGGTTTATAATCAAATTAATCATAATGTTGCTCATCATGCGTACTTTTTATTCCTTACCTCCTCCTAGAGCTCCTGCAGCGTAATGCACTCCCACTCGCTCTGTGCTTCCTGAAGACCCCAGCATCTCGTGAGTCATGTTTACTTTTCTGCACACATTCAGTGAAGGTTCCCTATGAGCAGACCCTCTACAAGGCCCAAGGACACAAAGCCTTCAAGGACCCAGGGTTTAGAGAACACCTTGAAAGTCACATAAAAATGTCATTTGCCCTGCTAAGTATATCATTAACCAGGTATGCAAATTAACTTTGGCAGCACCTAACAGAAACACTGCTAACCATTTCATCCTAGAGCCTTTGCCATCTCTCCTCCATTCTGTCATCTTCTCTTCCAAGGGAGACTTGGTTAACAGAGCCCACCAGGCATATCGTGGCAGTTGTGAGATGGTTACTTGGGACTAACTTTGTATTCTAACACTTACAATTATTACTGTAAGTAAACATTATATTTAGGAAGGGGCACAGATAAACAATACCCTAATCTTGTCATTACATTTCTGTAGAAATGTTGCAGAATGGTTCCCATTTCTCATGCTTTCGTTACACGATGTTGTAGAAATGATGGCCCTGTCTGTTTTTTATCACCCTCAAAAAGAAACAAATCCAGGCACTATTCACATTGTTCAATATTTTACAATCACCTGTGCTTATTTGAAAATCTGTCATATGTCACAGAAAAGTTTTGTAGAAATCAGACATATGAAATCTATAGCTTCACAACACTGACAACTGCAAATGGTTAACAATTCATGTGTGCGTAATTATTTCAAAATAGGTGAACAGAAAAATGTTCAGAGCTATTTATAATGTCTCCTGCCTTTCTTAGAGTAGTAAAAAATAAGAGAAAGCGAAATAATAAAAGCAAAGAGGAGGAAAGCTAGGAAAGCTAGTAACATCTTTCGGGTGTGGAAGAAGCTACACTCAGTGCACAGGGCGAGTTCTTCCGGACAGACTCTGCCCAGGGCTCCGGGGCCCGGGAAGCCGTTGCTGTCGATCATTCTCCGGTAATGCTTCACGGACGGTTTGGGCTCCCACTGACCGGCAGCGTGACGGTAGAGGCCAAACCTCGGAGCTGTGCGGTCGGTAAATGAATACACAAAGTAGCCGCGGAGGTTGACCCCGTCCAGTATGTAAGCTGGAAAACAAAAAACAGGCGAACAGTTACTAAAATATTTTGCACACAAGACTTCTTTTATCCTCACCCAGGACACTTTTGCATTTATCTTCAGATAGAGAGGGAGGGAGGGAGAGAGAAACATGGATGTGAGAGAGACACATCGAGTGGTGGCCACATGACCCAACCAGGGCCGGGACAAACTGCAACCCAGCTCCGTGCCCTCCGCGGAACCGAACCGGGGACTCTGGTCCGGGCCGACGCTCTAACCGCCGAGCCAACCGGCCAGGGCTTGCACACAGCACTTTACCTTCACGTGGCCTTGGTGCCTCGGGGAAATTTTCAACACCATTTAATAAAACTTCAGATTAAATTGCATTTAATCAGAAAAGACTTCTTTCAGAGAAAGACAAGCAGGCAAGTCTCAAGGCAAACACTGAGCTACATGTACACCGTTGGCTCTACGTAAGGAGACCTGCTACGAGGGCCGTGGGTTCATCGTCACGTGCTGGCAGCAGGTCCGATGCGGGGCGTCTGGCGGTGGGGGACAGCGTAGCCCGCGCCCAGCGCGGGGCCCGGGCTGTCCGCCTGCACTTGGGTTAAACGCAGTCCTGTGCGTCTGGGGAGACTGCCGTCCTCGGAGGCTCCGTGTGGCAAGGGGCGGACAGCGCTGCTCTCCGGAACGGGAACGTGCCTCCGGCAACGCGGCAGGAGTCTCCGGGTCCTTACCTTTGAGAGCCTCGTTTGCATAGTTGTGCAGGTAGTGCACCCTCAGCCGGTCGTGGCTGGCTTGCGGGTCGTCGTCCACGCCGCTGGAGAGGACGTAGGTGGGGAGGTCTCCGTACTTCCGCTGGAGCCAGCGCAGGGCCTTGCGCAAGCCCCAGGGCACCACGGCCACCTGGTCCGGGGAGTTGAGCCACGTGATGTCCGTCATTTCTTGCACTTGCAGGTAATCGTTATATTTTACGGGATCTTCTTTCTCCCAGTCTACGAGGATGGTGGTGTAGTGGCCTAAAGCCAGAAAGTCGAAGGAACCCCGTATAAGCTTTTTTTCGTCTTCAGTGAAGTAAGGTAGAAGGAAATTGTTCCTCTGGTTCAGCCAGTCCCTCATCACGCGTGGATAATCCCCGGAGCCGAAGATGGGCTCGGCCAGCCAGCCAACGTCGAATTCCAAGACGCGCTCTGCCACGTCGCGGTCCCGGGCGGAGGAGGGGCAGGCGGGCTCCACCCAGTCGGCCTGCAGGGCGATGGAAATCTTCCCCCGCTGCGCGCTTCGGAACCGCGCGTCGTACAGCCGCCAGGCCAGCGCGTGGGCCTTCAGCAGCGTGTGCGCCGCGCTGTAGGTCATGTTCCGCGTGTGCGGCTCGCTCATCGTGATCCAGAACTTGACGTGCGGGCCGAGATCTTGAAAGCACAGCCTGGCGTACTCTGCAAAAGCGAGGGCCGTGTGGGGGTTCTCCCAGGCGCCCCGCTTGGCCAGCGGCTCCGGCAGGCCGTGGTGCAGGGCGGCAGGGCGCCACAGGGCCACCACGGGCGTTATGTTGGCACGCACGAGCTCGCTGGCCATGCAGCGGTAGAAGTGCAGCACCGAGCGGTTGGCCCGGGACGGGTCGCCCAGCGGGAGGATCAGCGCCCAGTCCAGTGCGAAGTGGAAATGCGTCACGTGCATGTCCTGGAGCAGGGCGATCTGGGGCCGGATGGCAGCGAAGTCCACGCAGTAGGGTTTCCTCTTCTTGGTCACAAGGCCATCCACCTTAATGAGCCCCTTAGTGTGGTGGACATCCCACAGGTAAACGTGCGGGTCGGTAAACTGAGACAGGGTAGTGTCGACCTAGGAGGAGCAGAGGGAGCATGAGTACGATTCGCGGACAGGCCTGCACAGCAGTGAGTGCAGCTCCTTCAACGGAACTAGCTAGCGAGATGAGCGAACAGTAAGTAGCCGTTCTAGCTGAAAGTGAAATGATTGTTTTTATAAATAGTGAATTCTTGAACAAGAAAACACCCCACTTTCTTTTATGCATATTTGTTTTCCCTGTAGTTCTCTTTTATACGGTAATTTTTTTAAAAATCATTCCCCTTACTTAAGATAACAAATAGTAGTGATTCCCACACATCTCTGGCCTGTGTTAAGCAAGCAGAGTATTTTTGGATGCTTTTCTTTTAATGTAAGAAATTAATATTAAGATGAGACTTTAATTTTTTTAATGGCAAAGATAAAGCTTCAAACCTAAGTGAGAGTCAAAAAATGAAATGACATTTAAAATTAAAATGTGGCCCTGGCCGGTTTGGCTCAGCGGTTGAAGCCTCATCTGCGGTCCAGAGAGACCCGGGTTCGGTTCCTGCTAAGGGCATGTACCTCGGTTGCAGTTTGTCCCCAGCCCTGGTTGGGTCATGCGGGTGGCAACCACTCGATGTGTCCCTTTCAGGTTGATGTTTCTCTCTCTCTCTCTCTCTCTCCCTCCCACTCTGTCTGAACAAAAAACGAAAAAATGCCCTCGGGTGAGGATAAAATAAATAAATTAATTAATTAATTAATTTAATTAAAATGTGCTCCTTAAAATCACATTCTACAGTGAGATTTGCTCTCAGAAGAGAAGGTACTAAATAATCATAACTATAGCCATTTATTAGCCTTGGTGTTGATAACAGCATTTAACAAATTCAATCTGACTGGTGGTAGAAAGTGACAAAGCATGTGGACAATAAGGAACAATATTGTCATTGATCCATAATGGAATTTTATAAAATAGTTTAAAATGTTTTTCCTAATTGTTTTTCTTTGACAATCATGACAATATGGTTCTCAACATCTGACATCGAAGTCTCCAAAATGAAAACAGGTATTCGGGAGAGTGGAAAATGATACACTCACAATGACCAAGTCCTCCCTCCAGGTGTAAGCATGGAGAGATGCAAACAGAAAGTGCACCCAGACCCGCTGCCTACACCTGTTTCCTCCCAGGGAAGAGTCTCCTTAGAGAAGGTTACTCGGTTGGGCCCTCTTATAAAAGCGGGGTCAGGCGAACTCCAGTTTTGAATCTCTAGTAGAAGTTTCCTTGCCGGTTTACCGGCCTGTTGCAAATGAGCTGCTGTGTCTCTGCAGGGGTCGTTGCTGTGTTCATAAAGGAAAGCAATAAAAAACAGCATGTCGGAGGGAAATTGCTTTTCTGGAGGCCTGTCCCTTGTAGATCACCCACACACGCACTTCCCTAGTTCTGTGAGAATGTCGTCAGAAGTGTTTTTCCACCGTGATGCACCCACAAATCATGTTGCTTTGGCTTTGCAAGAGAAAATGTTTGATGCTCTTTTGAAGTGAGAGTGTTCATAGCTTGGAGGAATTTTTGGATTATTTTTATAGAACTATCTTTTCTACCATAATTGTTCCCAAACACCAGCTTTTATTCAGTCCATTTGATAACAAATATGAGAGACTACAGTGTAAGTCTTGGGGGAGAAATCTCTTTCTTAAACATACAGGACATTTGGAAATGGTGGAATTCAGGCATAATTCTATCTAACCTTTATTAATTAGTTGACTTTTTTCTTAATAAAAACTGAAATAAGCCCTGGCCGGTTTGGCTCAGCAGTTTGGCTCAGCGGTTTGGCCCGCAGACCAGTGAGTCGCGGGTTCGATTCTGGTCAAGGGCACAGACCTCGGTTGTGATCCGTCCCCAGCCCTGGTTGAGGTCATGCGGGAGGCAGCCAGTCGATGTGTCCCTTTCACATTGATGTTTTTCTCTCTCTCCCTCCCACCTCCCACTCTATTTGAACAAAAGTGGAAGAGTGTCCTGGGGTGAGGATAAAAAAAAAAAAAGAAATAATGAAGCTGAATCAGAAGGAATGGGTATACGGTATGCATTTTGTATGTTATGGAGGAAACTTTCTCCTAACAAGACCACTGTTAAAGAAGCCCATGTTCCAGGGTGTAGCAAGTTCCATCACTAACTCACTATGAGAATTAATAGTTGTGGGGAAACGCTGTCACCTGGAAAATCAGTCCAAACACCACGACAGTCCATGAGAATCAGCCTAAGGTCAGACTTCAGGCAGGTTGTGTGCTTAATGGGATATGATTTTTAAGTTTTTAGTAAAATGCATGCCTCATTAATATTAGCTTTTGACATGCTATACAAGAGGAAGAAGACAGATTGCAATGGTTTAAGAATCGTTTCTCTGGACTTTAATATAATGTATTAAAAGGATAAATACTACCTATAAATAAAACACGCCCACACTCCTCAGCACTGCGCTGACAAAGACTCATTATGACTTGGTCAGTTAGGGAGCTCGCTTGGGAAGGCCTCTACCAAAGTAGTGCATAGCTCACCACGAAAAGCAGGAAAGATGAAATAGCAATTGCTTTTTCCCACTGAAGAGCTTCCGGAGAAGTTTGAGTCCGCCGTGGGTGGAGAGTGATTAATTCTGCTTGGCGGTTCTGTGTGGGAGAGCACGGGGCTCTGCGCGGTGGAGTAGGCACCGAGCTGGGCACGTAAAGAGGCCTGAGGCCTGAGAGGAGAGGCCCGGGCTGGTGGGGGGCTGGCATTAGATTCGAAGACGAGTGCTTCGAGGAGCAGAAAAAGGGCTTCCCTCTCCATCACCCCTCATGCACTCTTGTTACGTCTGACTGGAGTTTCTCTTCTCTGTCCAGGAAGCAGGATATATTCTTAAGACGTTCTCACCCCTTACCAGTCCCCAGGCAGACAGGGCCCTGGGGTGGGGAACAGCAGAGCCAGGGGCTCCCTCCAATGTCTCTGAGCTCACACTGCCTGCCTGGAGGAGCTGGTGGAGACGTCTCTGCACAGAGGACTGAGCTGAGAATGCCCTGCCCAGGCTCAGGGCCCCGCCAGCGATGGAGAGGAGCAGGAGCCCTCAGTGACAAGGGGTGCAGGCCGAGGCATGGTAGGGAGTCAAGAGATAGAACAAGGACTGGGGACCATCCCACCCCAGTCCCGTTAGTAAAGGAGAGGAAGAAGGTGGGGCTGTGAGTCTCCCTTCCTCCCTGCCCCTTCCCCTCACTCCCTCACCTGCCCTCCACATGTCACCTGAACCCACTGTTTACCCCCCACAGGGGAGAAGCTAGGACAGGGGCGTGCAAATGCACCGGGCTGAGGGGGGAGGGGGAGGAGGCTGGACTCCCCCCCTGAGTGGGTGCAGCCGCGCGGATTTGCTGTTGCCTCAGATGACCTTGCTAACACGTAGGGCAGGGATTCACCTCTGAGAGCCCTGTAACTACTGGAGGGCTGAAAAAGGCATGAGTAATAGAAACCAGCAAAAAAAAAAAAAGTATAGTGTTAATATATTTTCTTATAAATAAAAGATTGCAATTTGATGTTTACGAGAAAAGAGCAACCATTTCAAGTAGAAGGACTTTCCTCAGATCCAAACATTCTTCCAAACACTTCTGAACTGAAGGGTACCAGAACACGCCACCCCCAAATATGCCCCTTGGTGTATTGATTATCTGGAGCTGCAGGCACTTGACAAACAAACGCAGGAGAGACCTGCTCAGCATCCCCTCTGCCTAGACAGACCCCAGCAGGAGCTCAGGTCAGAAACCCCTCCCCAGTCTCCTCAGCCAGGGAACCCTGGCTCTCGTCACGGGAGAGGAGACTAGCCGTCCACAGCGCGTCCAGACAAGCTTCGTCACAAACTATCACAGTTCCCATCTGTTCTTAGAAGGGTCTGGTTATGTTTCTAAAAATCACTGACTCTGCCGTAAGAGACCTATAACCCACCTCCTGCTTTCCCTCTTAACAAGATATTTATCCTGAACTGCAAGCCACCTCGGGTATACCCGTGAATAAACTTCTGTTTTTCTCTTGTTAATCTGTCTTTTATGACAAGAGTCTCAGTGAAGAACTCAGAAGGGTAGAGGGAAAATGATGTTTCCTTCCCCAGAGAACCGATGAATTGGCTAGAAGCACTCAACCTGCTAAATCCCATTGCTTGTCTCCGGACTTTGCCTATTTTCAGACTCTGCTCAGCAACACCCTACCCTCGTGCTTTCTTCACTCTGTCATGTTATTTGTGGAGCCATCATTTTCTCTCCAGACTCCTTTCGAGGCAAGGCTCATGTCTTTCTCTTCTCATCGCACACGCCCTGCGCCCTAGCACCCCAGCAACTAGCACAAGGATGTGCACATGCTAATAAGTGCTTTCTATTTGATCAAACTTTAGAAAATAATTTCTTGAAAATAATTAAATTAAAATTAAATCTTTTAATTTAAGTAATTAAATTTAAAAAGTTTGGAATTAAGTTTAAAATAATATTGAGAACTAACTACATGGTATGTACACAGTAAATATTGGTGGACCATTCTGAAGGCCTCCCATCCCATCTCAGTGACCGCTGCTCAGGATGACTTTGAGCAAAGGCTTTCGCTGTGTATTCCAGCAAGACTGGGAGCCAAAGCCGTGCCTCGGGGGGCTCTGCCCGGCGCCTGCCGCAGTCCCAGCAGCCCCTCTGAGATCGCAGAGAACGCGGAGTTTTGTGTTGCATCTCGTTTATGGGAGGACTCAGCCGTCTCAGATCTTAAATGGGTATGTATTTCTTATTTGTTCCCTTTGGGGGCTGATTTTAAGTGCACGTGAAGCTAGAGGGTTTTGGAGAGAAGGGTGCAGCGTTGGACAAAGTGCCCCGAGGGAACAGTGTTTGGTCCGAAGAGCGGACCGTGCTCCGTGCCAGCCTAATGAGGAAGCTCTACTTACTAGTGACAGGGCTTGGCGAGAGGCTGACTGGGTTTTCAGCTGACTTACTTGAATGTACTTGTCAACAATTCCCCAAGCAAAGTCACAGGGAAAGGTCCCTTCTAGGGGCTGGTTTTCAGGTGAAGGAGGAAAGCCATTTTTCTCTATCAGCTGTTGGTAGAACAAGGCCGAAGACTTCGGCAACAACGTCTTCTCCTGGCTCAAGAAGTCGACATAGAAGAGTCCGCGCCTGATGCTGTAGCCTCTGTGCCACTCGAAGCCGTCCAGGAGGGACCACGCTGTGTACCCGATGACGTCCACCCCATCCAGTCTGATGGCTGTAAAGGGAAGACAGGACAAGACACTTGAGGGTTTGACTACTTAAGGAAATAAATGATGAAGTGTGCTTGTTGTTCGGTAAACCAATGACCTACGAAAGGATCGTATCACACCTAGATGACTATAAATCAATGCCTTCACAAACAGGCTGATCCCCAGTAAGCTTGTATTTGGATTCCCCTTGTTCCCAGTGTCCCCTTTCCATCCGGGACACCTGACATTGCTCCTGATGTAATAAACAGAGAAAGGCTTTAAAAGCATGAACTAGTTACTATTTCCTGTAGAAAATGTTGATTTTTTTTTAAAGTGTTTTATTCAGTACAAGCAATAAGAAACCAAAAACATTTAAGGAGAGCTAAATACACTGAGATATACCTAATATTTAATGTAATCTAAAAATCTAGAGTAGTAACTCTGAAAATTTCACACATTATAACCCAGTTTCTCATTTATAAAATGAGTTTTAAAATAATTTAAGTTCCTTAAGTCCCCAAATGAGAAAGGCATTACATAAAGTTACATAAAGTTATTCCTATTATTGCCAAGATGAATTTGTACATTACAATTAAAAACTATAAATTCACAGAGTTTATTACAGATCATCTTAAAGATTGTTTTACCAGTGGATTTTGGCAAGAAATAAGAATTTTATCCCCAATCCTACCTTTTAAGGTTTCCATTATAAATTTTTTGAGGTAATACATATATTTGGCATCGTCTCTCCTGGTGGTCCCTGAGACGAACCAGCCGTTTTCCACAATAAATATTTGAGGGTGGTCATATTCCAGGTCGATCCAGGACAGCAGCTGCCTCAGGCTGGGGGATTCTAGTTGGCGGAACTTCATGTGAGGGTCCAATAGCTGGAAACTCAAGGTTGGTCCAAAGGAAAGAGCAAAAAAGTCAGCTGTTCCTTTGATGAACTTTTTCTCAGGTTCAGTAAAAGCAGGCAGAAGAGACGAAAGATTATTCTTCATGCTCTCAGGATAGTCACCATCGATAAATATGGGTTTGGCAAACCAGCCTAGAACAAAGTCAAGAGATTTTTGACATTCTTTGATGCTGTGGTCTGTCATCTTTCGAGGCTTGATCCAGTGGGAACTTAAGGCAATGGACACCTGGCCCCCCTGAGCTGGACGGAAAGAAGTATTGTAAAGATGCCAGATTTGGGCATGAGCCTAAAAAGAAAAAAAAAGTAAATTTATTTATGATTGTGAAGAGAAATATAATACATATTTGAATTCCCAACCCTTGTTGTGTCTGTTTCTCATCAACCTAACCTAATGACTAACTCCACAATGTAAAAGTCATCTGGAATCAATAAACTACTTCAGAGGTTGGTCAGCCCACAGCGAGCCGCTACCCCGACTGGAATTACTCCCATTGTTTCTCAAAGCCAGTGGAAAATGTGAATTTCTTCTGTTGAATGTGTAGTTATTATTCATACTTTGAAAAATTAATGAAATAAGAATCTGTTATAATATCTTGCTGTATAATTGACTTTGGATTATGGAGTTTTTAATTAATAGGCTCCGTGAAAAGAACCAATCCCAAATCTGTAATTGCACCAGGAATTTCTAAGTAGGATTATATATATATTTTTTTATCCTAAGAGACTGGGAGTTTTCAGGTTGACTCAAATTGTTGGAATTAATTTAATATTTCATATTCCTCTCTCCGGGCTAAAATTCTAACACATGTTCTCACAATCTGTGTTCTGCTCTAAGAAGAATCAGTGGAATAAATGAAGGGATCAACTCCAATATCTAACCTCAGCCCACTCGCCGGACCCTGGGGCAGTGCTGACTTCCCACAGCACCCAGCGTTCAAGGCACAAAGGGCACAGAAAGCACCGAAGTCAGCGACGGGGACCCGCTGTCTGCAGTCAGCTCTGCCGGGCGCTCCCGCAGCAGTGAGGTGGGCTTGGCTTCCCCGGACCCAGCTCCACTTCCCGAGAAGCCTCACTAACTTCCCATCCGATCTTCACGTGTTTCCTCTTATTGACGAAGAAGAGTGGGGATGATAGGGTTTCCCTACCTTACTTGAATTAGGTTTTTCTTTACTTTTGAATTCTTCAGTTTACTCTATTTTGCTAAAAGTACAAATGTGTTTGGTAGCCTTTTACTCCCCTAATATATCTTTTCTATTTTTTTTTCCTTTATTGATTTTAGAGACAGAGGAAGGGAGAGGGAGAGAGACAGAAACATCGATGAGAGAGAACATCGACTGGCCGCCTCCTGCACGCCCCCCACTGGGATCAGGCCCACAACCTGGGCATGTGCCCTGACCGGGAATTGAACCCGTGACCTCTTGGTGCAGGGTTGATGCTCAGCCACTGAGCTACACCAGCCGGACTAATATATCTTTTAAAATGTATTCTGACTCTGTTTGACACATATTCTCCAAAACGGCCACGCCGGTGGTCGTGCACCCCTGGGCCTGCAGGGGCTCCGTCACTCAGCAGCCGAACGCCCTCTGACCTTCTCTGAGTAACCTGCTTGTTCGTGTCAGGGCGCATGTCCAAGAACGGCCTCGTCACTGTCCTTGAGGTCAGCCAAACATCTCAGTGGGGTAAGATAGTTCACGTAGAACTTTAATTGTTAGTTTTTTAGTACACAGCTATGTCTTATTTCACTGGATGTGTTTTGTGTGACCCCAAGCAGCCATGCATATGCTGAGAAGGAAACGGAGAAAACAACGTTGATCCCAAGAATAGTGACATTTGCCCATTGATTCAAAGCCTGGGCTTAACTGTGCCGCACTGCTGGCTTGGTGCGGTCTCCCTTCTTCCTTCCTCTCCTTTGAAACTGCCTGACTCTCCTTTCCCACTTGAAACCAGTCTCAGCCTGACAGGGACATTAAACAGAAAAGAGAGAGAGCAGTTCTCTCCGCAGGTGCGAGACCAGGGGACGTCACCTACGTGGCCTGGTTGGAGGCCACGGCAGTCATGCCTGAGTCCAGCACCTACCTCCACAGACCAAGCGCTGGACTGGGTCGGTGGGCAGGGAGGGCAACCCAAGGGCTTCCTCCTCTGGATGAGCTGTGCAGGTGCCACAGCAGAACTGTTTACCCGTGTGGCCTACGCTCCTAGCCATAGCACTTTGACCCGGCTCGGAGGGGGCTGGGCAAGAAAACAGAAGACGGGGCCACACAGACGTATACACCTGGTATTTGATATCAGACAAGGTTCCTGTTGTGTGGCTTTTACCCCATCACTTAACCCGGGTGGGTAAAACTAACTGTCCTGTGTCTCTCATGGGGCTACTTTGAGGAGTAAATGAGGTAACTGAAGTCCAACACCTAACACAAAGTTTACCTATGGTAGGGCCTCCATGAACGTTGATTCCTTCTGTCCCTGCGGGAGGAGCGGATCAGAAAGGAAGCCACTGGCTCGTAGCAGGGACAGATGGACCAGGGGACAGATGGAGAGCCCCGACCTGGGTTTGCACTGAGGAGCCAGCTTGGACCCCAAGTCTTCTGTCCAGCACCAGTGTGAGCCCTGATTGTTTCTCTGCACAAATGGCAATAACATCTATGCTCCTGCAGGGACATTGTAAGGATTAAATGACCTGATGCGGGTGGAAGCTTTTATCAAGTTATTTATTATGTAGAGAAGTATAAATTTGCTACATTGGAAGGGATGATGGTTAATTTTATGTGTCAACGTGACAGTCAGCTGGTAAACACTGGTTGAGGGGTTAGCTAGGCTGCTCCGTGGTATTGCTGCCTCAGGCCCGTGTTGTTTAACTGAGCAGCCTCGGACCGCCCCGCTCGGGCCTCCCCGCGGGCGGTGCCAGAGGGCGGCGCAGGCAGGAGCCGCGGTGAGGTCCCGCTCGGCCCTTCCCGCAGCCCTGGCGCCGACAGCCTCCCTGCCTCCCGCTGCCTGCGCGATGTTTGCACCCCTAGACAAGACTCTCGTGGGACCCACCGGTTTGGTCCTAGCCCGAGAGCCCCGCAGCGCTCCGCCCGCCAACCCTAATGAAGCCGTGTCGCAGGTCCTGCCTCTGTCCTGCCTGGGTGTCCCCGGGCGGCCCCTTGAGACATGCCACGGGTTCCTTCAGAGCCCATGAGAAACGAACTTCTCTCTTTGGCTTTCTCGTCCTGCTCTTGAACCCAGGCTCACCGCGCAGCCGCACCTGAGCTCCGTTGAACAGATGTTAGTCTGACAAAACCACAGCACCGTCACCTCGGGCATGTCTGCGAGGCACTCCTGGGCACATTAGCTTTAACTGGCGGACTGAGCGAAGAAGAGCCCCTCACCATGTGGGTGGGCATCACTCAGTCGAGGCCTGAACAGAACAAAGGCGAAGGGAGAACGAACTTGCTCTGCAGTTGAACCAAGACGTCCATCTTCTGCTCTTTGAACATTGGCTTCTTGGTCTTAGGCCTCCAGGCATGGAAACGACACCACCAGCCTTCCGGAACCTCCAGCTTGCAGACAGCGATCGTGGGACTTCTCGGTCTCTGTACACGTGAGCTAACCCCTCATAACAGGTCTCTTTCTGTGTATCCGTACTGATCCTGTCGGTCTGTTTCTCTAGAGACGCCTGACCGACATAGAAAGCACCTTGGGTGTCATCTAGCTGACCCACTTGCCCCATCCCAAACCCCGCACTGGCTCTGTTGTTCGACTGCTTTCTACGGCCGTCCAAACTGCAGGTCACTCCCTGTCTGCCAGCGTCTCCAGGGGCCCTCACCCACCCCCACTCCTACCCCAACCTCCCTCACTGAGCTGCGGGGCCGTCCCCCAGGAGCCCTCCCCGTGGTGGGCAGGCTTTCTGACCTCTTGTTGCAGGTGATGATCTGCCTCCCAGGAGTCCCCTCATTCCCTCCCTGGTACACGGAGGCCCCATTGCCTGTTAAACTTTTTTTCTAAATTATTGACTGATTTTTTAGAGAGAGAGGAAGGGAGAAGGAGAGAGAAAGAGAAACATCAACGTGAGAGAGAAACATCAATTGGCTGCCTCCTGCACACCCTCTCCTGGGGATCGAGCCCAAAACCCCGGCATGTGCCCTGACTGGGAATCGAACCAGCGACCTCGGTGCACGGGACGACGCTCCATCCACTGAGCCACACCAGCCGGGTGTGCTTATTAAACGTCACCAAACTCTGCTCCTCATCTCCTCATGAGTTCATTTCATCTTCAGATGGTAGATCTGAGTAATCAAATACTGTGAGGCAGGGTAGCGGAAGGTCACCATTTGGGACACTGAACAAGTAAGGATGATAAATTGAGGATCATTGTGTGTGGTTTTGAATAGCTAATTATTCTTGGTGTAGTAATCTTATAATCTTGTTATTTTAAGATTGAAATTTAATAAAGCTATTGACAAGGACTCGGGGGAATAATTAAGAGTATGAGCAAGAATGTTAATCTAAACACTATTTCTAATAGCAAAATATTGAAACCAGCTGAAATGTCCACATTGAAATACATTACAGCATCACATGCATGTTTTAATACATTGTGGTACAACCAAAGAATTACCAGAAATACTACTATTCAGATATAAATAATATAGGAAAATATGTATTAACATGTAAAATATGTTCCTAAAGTACTAACTAAACAAAAAACCAGGTTATAAAGCAATATATAGAGTTTTAATAGAATTTTTATTAAAGAAAATATGTACATAAAGACCCAGAAGGATTTATAACTTGTTAAAAGAGGTTTTATAGCAGGATTATGGGTGGTATAATTCTCTTCATTTTGCTAATTTAGATATTTTTCATCTCATCACATAAATATGTATTGCTTTAGAATGAAGAAGAAAACTGAAAATTCAACCAGGAAAAGAGCTCGCAGGAGTTGCGGGGCCGGCCATGCTCAGGCTGTGCGTGACCGTTACGAAGGCTGGGGTGCCCGCGCCGCCCACGTGTTCTCAGCCTGCGCCCAGGCTCTGGCGCAGGGTCCTGTGTGCACTTCGGAGATCCCTTAGGCTTCCACGCTTTTGTAGGTCCAGCTGTCATGTTTTACCAACTCGCAGACTCTAGCCTCACCCCCTTCGAAACTCAGCTCGTACATCACCGTCTCAGGAAGTCTTCCCTGACGTCTTCTCTCGGTCGACCCTTAAATGTCCATGCCAGGGGTCTCCACATCTGGCCTCTAGCAGAGACCTTTAACCATCTTATATTTCATTTACTTAAGTGTCTAGAGTGTAGGTGTTTGGAAGGCACTGGCTAGGTCTCTCATCTCTCTGTTCTCCGATTCCAGCAAAGTGTCTGGGGCACAGTGAGTATTCAGTAAACAGATCTGCAAGAATGAAGGCTGGCATTAAGAACCTGATCGAGCCGGGCTGGTGTGGCTCAGTGGATTGAGCATCTTCCCACGACTGAGAGGTCCCGGTTCGATTCCTGGTCAGGGCGCATGCCCGGGTTGCAGGCTCGATCCCCAGTGGGGGACGTTCAGGAGGCAGCCAATGGATGTTTCTATCTCTCCCCCCACTCCCCAAAACAATCAATAAAAAGATTTGAAAAAAGAAGAAAAGAACCTGATCAAGAAGCCAGAGACAGAAGCAAACATTTTTCTCAGCCACAGCAGCAAAACTATCTCATAAGAAACCCTGGTTGTATTTTATTTCTGAGATCTTAAAAGGGAACTTTGATGCAGGCAGCATTAAAAAAATAAATGGTAAGGAATCTGGCATGGGAGACCTCTAAGAGTAATACTGTATTGCCTCGAAATGCACTGATGGTTCATTTTGGTGTATAAAACAGTATGGTATATGATATTCTCCTCACTTCTTTCCCAGCCTCGATGTAGATTTTTGAAATATAAAGTGTGAAAAATCCAGAAAAAAATGGATCTCATATTTCTTTACCAATCAGCTAGTGTCACCAAATTTTGGAGATCAGGTAAAATACTCTGAATTTCGTAGTACATTTTCTTTCTGGCTAAATTGTACGCTCCTTGCTTTTTAGCTATTTGTCTCCTCCCTGGAGTCCAGCACAGAGCTGCACACACATAAGGCATTTAAAACTGTGAGTGGAGGAAGCACAGAGCTGAGCTCCGTGTCCGTTCCAGCTTCCTGCCAGCTCACGTCCAGACCTGGTGAGGGACCCGAAGCCCAAGCAGCGCCCAGCAGCTGAGAAGGCTTCAGGAGGCACGCGGCGGAGCAGCTCAGCAACCCGGAGAGAAGCAGCTGTGCGGAGGAAGGGCCCAGAGCTCTGCATGGGGCCTCCTGGGGGCCCCGGCTAAGTCCGCACACACAGACTGCGGGGGCTTCACGGAGAGCAGGCCCGAGAGCTGAGCAGCCAAGGCCGTGCAGGGCTGGGAAGCTCGGTGGTTTAGGAAAGACGTCAGAGCACCTCAGATATTCAGGTGAAACCCGAAAAGGCCATGCCTGAGGAGTAAGGCCAAAACTGACCCGGACCAGCTCCAGCAGACTACATTCAAGCCTGGCATGTTTTGAAACATCCTCTGGTAATTTAACTGTCCAACGGAGCACAATACCACACCCTTTAAAAGAATACAATACAGACCAGACTCCCTATCTTGTGTCCTGTATATTTTCCACTGTATGATTACCAAAAAAAATGCTGGACATTGAAAAAAATGAAAACCTTAATTTAAAAAAAGTATTCCAAGGAAACAGAAACCAACGCCAAGAGGACCTAGAATGAGTTTAAGAAAGCTTCAGAAACATGCTCAGGGGTTGCAAGGAAAAGATCGACATAAAAAGTGAACAAATGTGGAAAAACAACGGAGAAGTGGAAACGAAAAACATATGAAAATTATAGAATTTAAAAGTAAAATATACAAAATAAAATTTTATTGAATAGATTTAACAATATTCACTCTATATAGATTATATGATAAAGATAAATAATGTCATCTCTAAAATATATATATATTAAAATTTATATCTAAAAATCCAGCAGAATAATTAAAACAAAACATTAAATAATATTTGACTTACTGAAAAGTATGCATAAAGAAACACAAACTGAGAGGACAAATAGAAAACAAAGACAAGATGGTAGCATAAACCAAATCATATCAATAATCACTCCAATAAAAATGTACTAAATGCTCCAAGAAAAAGACAGATGCTATCAAACAGTAAATTCCAACTACATTCTGTGTACAAGAAATACATTTTAAACAAAGAGTCTCAGCTAGATTGAAAAAAAAAAAGATGGAAGGAGCTATATCAGGCATGTAGGAAGCTTAGCAAATCTGTGTATTAACAACAAAATAGATTTCAAGACAAGAAGTGTCACCAGGGATAAAGATAGATATTCCTTAATGATAAGAGGGTCAATTCATCAAGAAGACATAATTCTAAATGTAATGATATCAGAGCTTTAAAATACATAAAGCAAAAATCAACAGAATTTTTAAAAACTAGACAAGTTGATAATGTGTTGAAGATTTTAACTGCCTCCTCAGTAACTGATTGAAGAAACAGCCAAGAACATAAGTATATACATTTTCTAAATAATACTATAAACCAAATTGACCTAATTGACATTTAGGTCAACACTACCCTAAACAATGCGTTCAAGATGTCCATGATATGTTTATGATATAAACCACATCTTGGAACATAAAATAAATTTCAAGAGATTAAATGAGTAATCAAAAACCTCCCAACTAAGAAAAATTGAGGGCAAGTGGCCTTGATGGTAAATTAGATCAAACATTTAAAGAAGAAATAACACCAGTCTACACACAAAGCTACAGACCAATATCCCTTATTAACTAGATACAAAAAAACTTCAACAAAATATTAACAAAACAATTCCAGCAGCATATTAAAAGTACCATATACCTTAATCAAGTGGGATTTATCCCAGGAAGGCAAGGATAGTTCAACATATGAAAATCAATCAATGGAATAATCTCTGTGCAGGGAAAACTTCCGTTTTTCCCTGTGTGATAAAGGAAAACACAGTTTTTCTCCGCCGTGTACTTCTTTCCTGAGTCTCCTTTATTACTCACAGAAGCACTTCGCTTCTGACGGTTCAGGTCACCAAACGTATAGAGGTTTTTCCCCACACCAAGCAATTCTCCGTGACAACTGGATGTCCTACAATTCAACTCAGTCTGACACTACCTGCCCCAAGATAGCATCAGACCCCACAGGTCAAGGGCTCAGTCCCACCACACACACACACACACACATGCACACACACACACAAACCAGTGCTTTTGACCAACTGGTTACACAGCACAGGTTCCCATGGCCCCTCCTCATGCTCACTGACTTTACTAGAGTGACTCACAGAATGAAGGGGAACACTTGCTAGCTGATTAAAAGAGCTGAGAGAGAGAGAGATGAACAGTGAGACGAAGAGATACACAGGGTGAGGTGTCGAGCACAAGAGCTTCTGTTGCCATGGAGACGGATGTATCACCCTCCCAGTGTGGATGTATTCACCAGCCTGGAAACGCCCCCGACCCCCCACTTTGGAATTTTATGGAGGCTTTCTCATGTAGACATAGTCACTTATTAACTTCATTTCCAGCCCTTCTCTCTCTGGGGGTGGGGTGGAGCTGAAAATTCAAGATTCTAATGATGGCCTGATTTTTGTGGTGACCCACCCCCATTCAGGAGTTATCCAGGGGCCCATCCAGACTTGCCTCATTAGAAAAAAGGATGCTTGTAGTGTTCCTATAGCTTGGTATTTACAAGGGTTTTAGGAACCCTGTGTGCGGGACAGGGCCAAAGACAATATTAGAACAAGAGATGCTCTTAGTGTTTGTATCATCTGGGGAAGTACAAGGATTTTAGGAGCTCTGTGCCCGGAACTAGGCACAGAGACTTATATCTAGTTTTAATTATCTCACAATTACATTAATGGATCATTGCATGATCATTGCAATTAATGAGGAAAAAGCATTTGATGGAATCTAAGTTTTTCATGATCAAAATGCTTTAAAAAACAAGGAGTAGAAGGAACTTTCTAACGTGATGAGGGGCATGTTTGAAAGCCCACAGCTGGCATCACAGTCAGTGGTGAAAGCCTGGAGCCTTCCTCCTGGGATGGGATCGAGACAGCTGTCTGCTCGCCACGGCCCTGCAGCGTGCGTCGGAAGTTCAGCTGGTCAGCTAGGCAAGAGGAAAACAGATGCCCACGCTGGAAAGGGAGCAGGATTCTCTCTAGGCACAGATGACGTGATCTTATACAAGGAAAATGCTAAAGAATCCCCACAGGAAAAACTATTAGAGCTAATAAAAAATTCAGAAAAATAGAGGGTACACTATCAACACTAAAAAATCCATTGTGTTTCTATACAACAACAATGAACAATTGAAAAAAAATTTTTAAATAAATTCAACTTATAATAGGTTCACAAAAATAAAACACCTCGGAATAAATGCAAGCACTCTGACGACTTCATTTGCGTTGTACCGGGTCCCAGCCAGTGAGTAAGGCGTGGCAGAGAAATGAACGGCATGCCGACTGGGAAGGAAAACAAGTGACTCTTCCTCTCAGAACACATGATTGTCTATATAGAAAGCCTAAGGGATCTAAAAATAAACTATTACAGCAAGCAAGTGAATTTAGCAAGTTAACAGTATACATCAATATGCAAAAGTCAATAGTATTTTTTATTTTTGTGCAAAAACATTTGGAAAATAAATTTGAAGTAAAATGCCCCTTACAACAATACAAAAGCCATACAATACCTAGAAACAAGTTACCTACAGTAGGGAAGGATGTGCACGACTCTTCCAATAGCTACAAAGCATGACTAAGGTCTAAATAAATGAGGAGAGACGCCAGTTTTTATGGATCGTAAGAATCAATATTGTTAAGCTATCCATTCTCCCTCAAATTGATGTATTGATTCAATGCCATCCCATTCAATATCTCAACACAATTTTTTGTAGAAATTGGCAAGTTGATTTTTAAATGAATGTGATAATTCAAAAGACACAGAATAATTACAATAATTTGATAATGGAAGAACAAAGTTGAAGCATTCATCCTTCCTGATTTCAAGACTTCCTCTGAAGCTATAATAATAAACATAGTGTGATACTGGCATGAGGATAGACAAATAAAGAAAAAAAAAAAAACAGAATGGAGACTTAAAATTAACCCATGGCCAAGTGATTTTCAACCAATGCACCAAAGCACTTATATCAAAAGGAAAGCCTTTTCAATCAATGAAAATGCATGGGAAGCAAACAAACTCAACTTTACTCTTTGCATAAAAACTTCATTTGCGACAGATCCTAGGTCCAAAAGTAAAAGCTAAAACTATTAAGCTTGTAGAACAAAAAATGGCCTTTTGATCATAAGGTAGGAAAAACTTAAGACACTACACAAATCATAAGAGAGAAAATGATCATTGGACTTCATCAAAATTAAAATCTGCTCTTCAAAAGTTAAAAATATGAAAAGATAAACCACTGAAGGTAAATACTAAAATGTACATATCCAACCAAAAAATTATACTAAAAAGATACAATACTCCTCCTAATCAACAATAAGAAAGAAACAAGACCCTGAAGCCCGTGGACAAAACAGCACCGGGAGCAAATCCCCGCACAGACATTTCCCAGGCGTCCACACCAGTGCTCAGCGTCAGCGTCACGAGGGAGACGGAACACAGCCAGAGCCTCGCCCCCACGGAACGCCTACAACTAAGACGCCGACGACATCCGACGGGATGAAAAGCAGCTGGAACTCGATACGCTGCTGGTAGGAGGGTGACTAGCACCACGGCCCTAGAAAACTCTGGAAAATTACAATTTTTATAAACTAAACATAGGCCTTCTTTACAATTCAGCGATTCCGCACACGAGAGAAATGGAAAGCCCACTAAAAGACGTGTACAGCATCAAGATTAAAACTTACAAGAAGTATTTGTTCAGTGATGTTCATAGTAGCTTCACTCACTACAGCAAACAACTGGAAATGCCACCCATGTCCAGTACAGGAGTCACGTATACACGGTTGTCTGTACACACCGCAATACCAGTCAGCGATAAAAGCAGTAAACTCGTGTTTCATGTCACAAACGGGTTAATCTGTGGAATACTATGTAGAGAAAAAGAACCAAGACAGAGAATACATGCATGTGGTCACATGACAGCATTTACATCAAGTTAAGGAATGATCGCACGGTGAGACTTGTCAAGAGGGGAGGAACCAGAGACAAGCAGAAAGGGGCCGATTGGGGAAGGAAAGGAATCGAATTCCATTTAGGTCACGGGTTTGATATCCCAGTGAGGATGCCTGGTCCGCAGCCGGGCGTAGGATTCTGAAGTTGGAGAAGGCATGGATGGCATTAATTACTTGAGGAAATACTAAATGGGTCACGTTTTGCTATCATTCCTTAGATTTTTAAAAAACTAAAGTGGAAAAATTCTTAAAGGATTAATTTAATCTTACAAATAATCTTAATTAAATTGACTGTGACCAGTGATTAAAGAACTGAGTGCAACCCATAAACAGAAAGTAATTCAAAATCTCCCTGTGTCTACTCCTTACCCAAGAAGGGCCCCCAAGATGTTCTAAATTAAAGGTTCATTATTTTGAGGAAGGTCACAGGACTAGACAAATTTCAGAGAATGCTGGAGATTTGTTTTTCTTTTTGACGTCCTCTTACAAGTTCAAGAACAGTATCACGATTACATGTCTAAGGACTTTCTCAAAGTCACTGCTACCCTGGGCGCACGTATTCCAAGGAGCGTAAGGACCACGTCTGAACACTGAAGTAGCCTCTCATGTCCATCAGACGGCTTCGTGGATTATAGACTGCAGGCCCTTCTGAGAGAATTTCAAGCAGCCTCACACAAAATAACTATCTAATAGAGCTCACAAGTAATTTCCCTAAAATGGCCATCTGTACCTTTTATCCACGAAAATATCCAGTACAGAGTTCAGTTTCCTAAAACTCACCTGGGACCTGGCTCTCATCCAGGCGCCCACCTGTGCTGGGGCCTTGAGCCCACCTTCCCAGACACCCTGTCGGACACTCGGAGGAGGCAGAGCGAGGCCTGCTTGCCGTTCCTGGGATCTCCTCGGTAAATTAAATAAGTAGAGTGTTTTAGCTCAGGCCCCAAGCCACACGGTCTCCCACGAGGCATCAGGAGGACGGCGCAGTGTCCCTGTCAGGGTGGATCTGTGACTCCCCAGCGAGCCCTGTGTTCCTGTGCCTGTCAGCTCTAAAATGATCTGCTTTTCTTCTGGTCTCTGTATCCCTCTCCTGTTTCAGACTTGTCTCCCCCAAGAAGCAGCCGCAAACTAACCCTGCTCACTTCTAGGTGCTATGCTCCCCAGTGGGTCACAGAGAAAGCCTCATCCCTCCAAATTCTGTTCCATTCTCATCACGCCGGTGACGCCTGTGTGACTCCCCAGACACACCCGGGGTCGCCTTCCCACTGTGCTCGGCCCAGACAGCGTTGGAGCAGAGATCACACTTCTTCCTAGCTCTTCCTAAATCAGGGGCTCTTCACCGAGACTTCCCACTCTCCGTCAACAACAGAGTCATTGAAACAACCTGAACATTCAACAACATGACCTTATTCATGCGTTTATTCTCTCAGGCAAAGACTGTTTAAGTAGCTACTATGCGTCAGTCATAGTTTTTAGATTAGTTGAAACAATCTCATTACTGAACCCCCACTATATGTTAGATACAGAAGTGCTGTGGATACAGGAATAAGCAAAATCTCCTGCGTAGATCCACGTCATCATTTACTGCATACATAACAGAGAGAGAAAAACCAATCCCCAAATTTCACCAAGAAAATGTACGATCTTTATATATTTAGACCTTTCCACCCAGCCCCAATATACTGGTATGTTCCATATCATAAAAGTTTTATTTTAAACCTTTATTAAGATCTTTAAGGTAAAACAGATTGCTACATATGATTGCTAAAACTTAAAAAAAAATTTTTTTTCTTTATTGATATATTAGAGAGAAGAGGAAGAGAAAAAACATTGATGAGAGAGAACATCGATTGGCTGCCTCTTGCATGCCCCCCACTGGGGATCAGGCCCACAGCCTACAAGCTCTTAGTGCATGGCTCAACGCTCAACCACTGAGCCACACCGGGCTGATTGCTAAAACTTTATTATTCTGTCCTATGGAACTAAGTTTGAGATTAGGTCTCCTCTAGAAATCACAAGAAATCATGGCATATACTAGTTTTGAGAAATGGACAAAAAGTTAGATGATAGATTTATTTTACTTTTTCACTGTGGTAAAATATACACCACACAAAATTTACTCTTTCAATCATTTTTAAGTGTGTACTTTGATAACTGGTACATTAGGCACCTACTATATACTAGCATACTAGGTTTCAGGAACCCAGGACATGAATGAGGTACAATACCTGCTCTCGATAAATCATTAGTGTTATTTATTGATCTGATAGGAAAGCTGTAAAACTAAAAGGATACTGGTTTCTCTTCTTCTGCTTTGGTTGCATGTCCCAAGCAGGCCATGAGACATCGTCCCTGAGACTTCAGCTGGCTGGTGGCAGCAGCGCACCCTGGCTCTGGAGTGGAGGGACGTGATCCGGGGGTGTGGCCGTGGAGAGGCCAGGTGACTGCGTGTGCATTTGTGTGATGAGCGGGAAAGACTGTTGTCCTTGGTAGTAACGATGACTTGGAGTCCAATTCCTAAAATCCCTAAAACTCTTCCCCAATTCTGTGTTCTTCTAATCAAGTCCCTTTCCTTCCCTAACCTAGTGTCCGTCAGGGTTGGTCATGGCAAACACAGGATCCCTCACACAGAGCCACAGCTGAGATTCGCTGAGACCGCACCCAGCAAAGGCAACGTAAAGCCCAGGGTCCATGCTGGCGTTTCATTACTCATGACCATTTCATCTGGGTTTTTTCAAAGTAAGTTACATAAAAGATTTTATTCATTTGTTTTTAAAGAAAGGAAGTAAAAATTAGTTTATAAATCACTTTGGGTAAATACATAAAGAAATCGGAGATTAAGTTTCTTGACTCATTAATTTATCTGTACAGAACAAATCAACATCAGTTAAATCATTCTGTTGAATATTAAATCATGCTAAGTTGTCAACAAAATATCTGGCCTGTGACCGGAATCGGTCTAGTCCATTAATCACAACATATCAGACACACAGAGGAGTTTCGATTCCGGGTCCTCAACTCTGTTTTTTAACAGCAACAACGTGCGAACGGCGAAGGGACAGGGAGGGAGACTTCAGGCTGGGTGAGCAGGGATGCAGCCACAAGGTCCGCAGCCGCCTCGGTGGTCCCCGGTCAGCCGGCATCTTTCCAGTGAACCTGCTCCTACAGTCACCGGGGGAACTCTGTGCCACCCTCACGGAACAGCTACTCGCCGATGCCGGCAGAACGTGTTTTTCTTCCACACTAGTCACCTTTACCTTCTGGACATTTTACCTGCCCCGCTCACCTAGTTCTGCTCCGAATGGTCACCTGCAGAGGCCAGCCTGTCGCCTCTGGGACTGCAAGACCCTGCATCAGTTCTCACGCTCATGTACAGCTCGTTGCTCTGGAAACAACTCCATTCCCATGCAGTACGGAGCACTTCTCTTAAAGAAAAAGTGACACGCGAGTGTGAGAGCATCTACATTGTCATTCGGGATGAGATTACGGGAGTATAAATATGTTTTATGGAGTAGCTGGTGGTAGAAAGTAATCTATCTGCCCCGGTCCCCTCTTTTCCATTTGCCTTTTGGTGGTAATAGTTTCTACATGGTCTTCAATCAGTTTCTCGTACGACAGGTCCCAATTGGGAAATCAAGTTACGTGTCACCACAGCCATTTCGGAAATGGAAACAGAATAGATAAGCAGAAAGTATCAGAGTGCCCTGCGTGGGGAAAGGTAAATACATTTCACGAAAGTTCGGTTTTAGCTGTGTGTGTGTCAATGCGTAAAACGCCTTTCTTACTGTGGCTCAAGGTCAAGAACTTCAAGTCACTGGTTTAAGAGAGATTTCCCCCCACAGGTGTTTACTAAACGCCTCGCATGCCTGGGGCAGCTCTAGGGCTGGGATGCAGTGAACCAGCCAGGAACCTCTGTCCCGTGGAGCTGCACCTTGGGCAGGAAGAGAGGTGAGCAGCACCCTGGTAAACCTTAGCTCGGAAGAAGGCTGGGGGAGGGCCAGCAGTGTGGGAACCAGAACCCCCGCTTCAAGATCCTGGCAGAGGAGGTAGGTCCTTCCTGCACCTCCTTCCTGAAACAGACTTGAAATAAAACTAAATTGAGGTCTGGCCAGTGTGGCTCAGTGGTTGAGCGTTGACCCCTGCACCAAGAGGCCGCTGGTTCAATTCCCGGTCAGAGCACATGCCCAGGTTACCGCCTGATTCCCAGAGGGGGGCATGCAGGAGGCGGCCTGTCCATGTTCTCTCGCATCCATGTTTCTATCTCTGTCTCCCTCCTCCTTCCTCTCTCTGTAAAATCAATAAAGGCAAAATAAAAAAACAAAAAAACTAAATTGGGGAACATTCCCCATGAATTACCAATGGAAGACTAGCCAAAGCGACTTTTAAACACAGAAGGGCAGAAAGCACCTTGAGGCTGGTGGGAAGGGCGGGGCTTGAGAGGGGCTGCCTGGCACCCACCGGCAACAGGCCAGGGTGCAAGGGAGCAGCTCAGCTGTGGGGGTCCCTGGGAGGAGGGAGGCCCAGACCCCAGATGGGCTCCCCCACCCAGAACACAGAGCCGGAACAGCCGCCACACGGCCCCCAGTGTGAAAGGCAGTGGGGCGTCTGTCCTCCAGGGAGAGAGGGAGCCTGCCAGGGACTAAGCCACTTGCGTGTTTAAAAAAATAAAAAACGGAACCCAGGATGTTCACTCGCAGACACTCGTGGGCTGCGTGGAGGGAGGGCAGCGCGCATGGTCCCGAGCCGGTGTGGGTGAGGGGCACTGCGGAGGCGGGGAACAGGGCTGTAGGGCAGCGGTGCCGGTGCCCCCCCTCCGCAGGCACAAGCCCCTCCAGCAGCAGCCGGGGGAGACAGTCACCCGCTCGGGAGCCCTGCGCACCCCGGCCTGCCTCTTGACCCCTGCTGAGAGGGCGCAGCAGGTGCCAGCCCGCAGCTCTGGGCGTCTCAGGGGCGGGCTATGTGGCAGGACCGGTCCCTCCACTTCCCCAGGAACCTGGCTGGTGCTGCCCGGCCCTGGGAACGGATAGAAACGGACAGAAGCTCCGCGTCCAGCAGACCCGCCAGACCGCCTACCAGGGCCTCTGCCCTACGATCCGGGCAGCATCGGAGACGGGCCCCGACGTGCGGCTCTGGGACAGGGAAACACACCTGCCATCTCCCCTGAAATCGGAACGGCACCTCCCCCTCACAGGAGACCAGAGGTCCCTGGATGCTCCCATTTCGGCCCAAAACCCTTTCAGAAACAGCGTTTTCAGTGACTGACAGCTGGCCGGCAGGTGGAGGTGCACAGAGGTGGGTCCCGAGGTGCCCTGGGACGTTTGCTGACATGCCCCTGGGCACAATGTTGCTAAAAAGCCAGACTTGAAGTGGAGCTTGGCCCCTGCTGTGCACAGCCAAGCCCTGTGGAGGCAGAAAAAAACTGTGGATCTCTGACACTTCAACCAGGTTGCCAAGAGCCAGAGGTGGGTGGCTTCTGACAGCCATCAGCACCAAGGTGCCTCCCTGGGCCCCGGACCAGCACACAGAACAGTCAGCTGCAGTCAGCAGAAGAGCAGGACCCAGAGGGAGATCCCAGCAGGCACTCAGCTCTGCCGGCACAAACTCCACTTTTCTTTTCCTTTTCATTATTTTCTTTACTTTTTTTTTTTAATGTTTCGTTATTATTTTTTCTCTTTTTTCTTTCATAGCTCTTATTTTTCTCATTCCTTTCCTTTTTTATCTCCTTTCTCTTCTTTTTTCCTTTTCATATATTTTCCTTCTTTTATTTTTTACCATTTTTAAAATTTTTCTTTATTAATTTTAGAGAGAGAGGAAGAGAAAGGGGGAGAGAAATGGAAACATTGATGAGAGAGAACATCAATTGGCCGCCTCCTGCACACCCCCCACTGGGGATCAGACCCACACCCTGGGCATGTGCTCTGACTGGGAATCGAACCAGTGACCTCTTGGTGCAGGGCCGATGCTCAACCACTGAGCCACACTGGCTGGGCATTTTTATTTTCATATTATTTGTTCTGATTTTTTTCTTTCCCTTCTTTCATTTCACATTCTTTTTTCTTCCCCTTTTATTTCTTATTGCATTCTTTTCTTTTCTTTTATTAATCTTGTCCTCTTTTCTTTTTCCTATTTCTCTTCCTTTTTAGTTGTTTTCGCTGTTGTTGTTGGGGCCTTTTCTGTGTTTTTGTTTTGATTTGTTTTGTTCCATCAGCACCTGCGCAGCAGCTTGCAAGACATGCCTGAGGGGAGATCCCACTAAAAAATGGAACAAGAAAAGTCAAGGCCCAATTATAACAGGAGGGCTCACATAACCCACACAAGGGAAATCGCCAGAGCATTCAGCTCAGAAGAACAAAGAGACCACACCACTGGGACCCATAGGACACTTACTATATAAGGCCACCACACAAACTGGGAGTCATGGCAGTCCCAGTGCATAGAAATAAACACAAAAAGATAGCTAAAATGGGGAAACAAAGAAACAACCCACAAAAGAGAGAAAAGGAAGAATCTCCAGAAAAAAAGCTTAGTGAAAAGGAGGCAAGCTATTTATCAGATGTAGAGTTCAGAGTACTGGTTTTAAAGATGCTCAAGGAACTTAGTGAGAACTACAAGGAATTTATGGGAACTACAGGAACTTAGTGGGAACTACATCAGCATGAACAAGAATAAGAAACCACAAATAAGAAACAGTTGGAAATGAAGAATACCATATCTATCATCAATAATATACTGGCAAGAATTAAAAGTAGACTGGATGAAGCAGAGGACTGAATCAGATATTTGAAAGATAAGGTAGAAAAAAACACTAAATTAGAGCAGCAAAAAATAATAATAATAATAAGGATAAATTAAGGGAACTTTGGGACAATATGAAATAAAATAATATCCACATCATAGGGGTACCAGAAGGACAAGAAAGTGAGCAAGAAATAGAAAACCTATTTGAATAAATAATGACAGAAAACTACCCTAACCTGGTGAAGAAAAATTCACATAAGTGCAGGAAGCACAAAGAGTCCCATTCAAGACTGAACCAACGAGACCCACACCAAGACATATTATAATTAAAATGTCAAAACTAAAGACAAAGTGATCATTTTAAAGGCAGCAAGGGAGTTCCCATAAGGCTGTCAGCTGATTTTTCAACAGAAACACTTACAGCCAGAAGGGATTGGCATGAAGTAGTTAGAGTAATGAAAAGCAAGGACCTGAAATCAAGACTACTATATCCAGCAAGGCTATCACTTAAAATTGAAAGCTAAATAAAGAGCTTCCCAGACCAAAAACAAAACAAAAAACAAACAAACAAACAAAAAAACTAACCGAGTTCATTACCACAAAGCCAGCACTGCAAGAAATGTTAAAGGAATTGCTTTAAGAAGATGAAGATATATAGAGAGAAAGAAACATAGGAATGAAGAAAAGAATGAAAATAAATAAGTACCTATCAATAATAATCTCAAATGTAAATGGATTTAATGCTCCAATAAAACACATAAGGTAGCTGAATAGAGAAGAAAACATGACCCATATATATGCTGTCTACAAGAGACCCTCCGCAAAACAAAATAGTCTTACAGACTAAAAGTGAAGGGATAGAAAAAAATAATTCATGTAAATTGAAACAAAAATAAAACCTGGGGTAGTAATACTCTTATCTGACAAAACAGACTTCAAAACAAATGCCATAAGAAGAGACAAAGAAGATTACTACGTAATACTAAAAGAGTCAATCCAACAAGAGGACATAAACCTTGTAAACATATATGTACCCAATATAGGAGTCCTTAAATATACAAAAAACATTTGGTTGACTTTAAGGGAGAGATCAGTAGCAATGCAGTCATAAGGGATTTTAACACCCCATTATCATCACTGGATAGATCTTGCAGACAAAAGAACAAAAAGGAAACAACCTTAAATGGCACACTGGATCAGATGGATTTAATTGATAGTCACAGAACATTTCACTCTGAAGCTGCAGAATATGCATTTTACTCAAGTGCACATGGAATAATCTCAAAGACAGACCACATGTTAGGACACAAAATAAGTATTAACAAATTTAAGAAGACTGAAATAATACCAAGCATCTTCTCAAATCACAATGGCATAAAACTAGAAATCAATTGAAATGAAAATACTCAAAAACATTCAAACACATGGAGGTTAAATAGCATGTTATTAAGCAATGAATGGGTTAACAATAAGAAAAAGATAAAACTAAGAATTACCTGAAAATAAATGAAAATGAACACTCAACAATCCAAATTCTATGGGACACAGAGAAAGGAGTCCTGCGAGGGAAGTTCATAGCATTACAGGCTTACCTCGAAAACCAAGAAAAGTCTGGGCCAGTATAGCTCAGTTGGTTGGGTGTCATCCCCTATACCAAAAGTCTATGGGTTCGATTCCTGGTCAGGACACATGCCTCAATTGCAGCCTCAATCCCTGGTAGGGGACATGCAGGAGGCAACTGATCAATGTTACAGTTTCACATCAGTGTCTCTCTCTCCATTGCTCTCTTCTTCTCTCTTTAAAAATAAATAAAAATAAAAATGTTTAAAAAGAAGCAAGAAAAATCTCAAATAAATAATCTAACCCTACAACTAAAAGAACTAGAAAGAGAACATCAAGAAAAGTCCAGAGTAAGCAAAAGGAAGTAAATAAAAAAGATAAGAGTAGAAATAAATGACATGGAGTCTAAAAAAACAATACAAAAGATCAATAAAACTAAGAGTTGGTTTTTGGAAAGATAAACAAGAATGATGGACTTTTAGCCATACTAACCAAGAAACAAAAAGAGAAGACTGATGCCAATAAAATCAGAATTGAAAGAGGCAAAGTAACAACTGATATCACAGAAATACAAAGGATTGTAAGAATATATGATGAAAGATTATTATATACCAACAAATTGACAACCTTGGCAAAGTGGACAGATTCTTAGATACAATCTTCCAGTACTCAATCAGGAAGAATCAGAAGACCTGAATAGACTGATAACAACTAATGAAATTGAAACAGTAATTAAAAAAAAAAAAAAGTCCTGGACCAGATGGCTTCACAGGTGAATTTTACCAAACATTCAAAGAAGAATTAATGCCTATTCTTCTCTAACTATTTCAGATTGTTTATTTGAGATTTTTCTTGCTTCTTTTTAAAAATTTTTATTTTTATTTATTTTTTAAAAGGAGGGAAGACTTCCAAACTCTGTTTATGAGAACAGCATTGTCTTAATTCCAACACCAAATAAAGATAGTATAAAGGGGAAAAAAGTGTGGGCCAATATCCCTGATGAAGGTAAATGCTAAAATCCTCAACAAGATATTACAAACCAAATCCAGCAATATATTTAAAAAAGCATACACCATAACCAAGTGTGATTTATTCCAGGGATGCAAGGCTGGCACAATATCTGCAAATCAATAAATGTGATACATCACATATTCAAAATGAAACATAAAAATCACATTATCATATCAATAGGTGCAGAAAAAGCATTTCATAAAATCCAGCATCCATTTATGATAAAAACTCTCAGCAAAGTAGGAATAGAGGGATCATACCTCAACATAAACAAAGGTTATATAAAAAAATCTACAACCAATATCATACTCAATGGGCAAAAACTAAGAGCTTTCCCTTAAGATCAGGAACAAGACAGGGGTGTCCTCTTTCACCACTCTTATTCTAGGGACAGCGATCAGACAGAAAGACAAAATAAAAAGCACCCAAATTGGAAAAGAGGAGGTGAAACTGTCACTTACAAATGACATGATATTGTACATAGAAAACCCTAATGACTCCACCAAAGTCAGATATAAAAATGAATTCAGTAAAGTACTGGGATACAAAACTAATATCCTGAAATTGGTGGCACTCTTATACACCAATAATGAAACCTCAGAAAGAGAAACTAAGAAAACAATTCCATTTATTATTGCAACAAAAATATAAGGTACCTAGGAATAAACTTAACCAAGGAGATAAAAGACCAATACTGGGAATACTACAGGACATTAAAGAAAGAAATAGAGAAAGATACAAACAAATGGAAGCATATACTGTGTTCATGGATTGGAAGAATTAACATCATTAAAATGTCCATACTACCAAAAGCAATCTATAGATTCAATACATTCCCTGTTAAAATATCAATGGCATTTCACAGATCTAGAATAAATATTCCAAAAATTTATATGGAACCAAAAAAATATCCTGAATAGCCTCAGCAATCTTGAGAAACAAGAATAAAGTTTGAGGGATCACAATATTAGATAACAAGCTATACTACAAATCCACTGTAATCAAAACAGCCTGGTACCGGCACAAGAACAGGCATATAGATCAATGGAATAGAACAGAAAGCCCAGAAATCAACCCATGCCTTTATGGTCCATTAATATTTGACAAAGGAGGCAAGAGCATAATAGAGTTAAAACAATCTCTTCAATAAATAGTGTTGGAAAAATTTTACAGGTACATGCAAAAAGTGAAATTAGACCACCAATTTACACCACACATAAGAATAAACTCAAAATGGATAAAAGACTTAAATGTAAACTGCAAATCCACTAAAATCCTTGAAGAAAACATAGGCAGTAAAACTCAGACATCTTTCAGAGCTATATTTTGCCAATGTATCTCTAAGAGCAGAGTTAACAGAGGAAAAAATAAACAAATGGAACTACATCAAACTAAAAAGATTCTGCACAGCAAAAGAAACCACCAACCAAACAAAAAGGAAATCCACCATATGGAAGAACATAGTCACCAATGAGTCATCTGCTTTGGTTAATCTCCAAAAATATAGGGAAAAAAACGAATACAATTCAGCACCAGGAAGACAATCCAATTTTTAAAATGGCCAAAGGACCCGCATAGAAACTTCTCCAAACAGGACATACAGACGGCCAATAGACATATGAAGAACTGCTCACCATCACTAATCATCAGACAGATACAAATTAAAACCACAGTGCAGTATCACCTCACACCTGTCAGAATGGCTGCCATCAATAAATCAACAAACAACAAGTGTTGGCGAGGGTGTGGAGAAAAGGGGACTCTAGCACACTGCTGGTGGGAATGCAGACTGGTGCAGCCACTGTGGAAAACAATATGGTGTTACCTCAAAAAATTATAAATGGAACTGCCTTATGACACAGCAATTGCACTTCTGGGAATATTATATCCGAAGAAACCCAAAACATGAATTCAAAAGAATATATGCACCCTTATGGTGCAGTGTTGTTTACAATAGCTAAGATTTGGAAGCAACCCAAGTGCCCATCAGTAGATTGTGGGTAAAAAGCTGCAGTACACTTACACCATGGAACATGCCCAGCTGTAAGAATGAAGGGTATGTTACCTTTTGCAACAGCATGAATGGACCTGAAAAGTATTATGCTAAGTGAAATAAGCCAGTCAGAGAAAAACAAATACCATATGATTTCACTTATATGTAGAAGCTAATGAACCAAGTAAACTAACAAACAAAATAGAAACAGACTCGTATACACAGAGAAGAGACTGACAGCTGTCAGAGGGGAGGGGGGTTTGGGGGGCTGGGTGAAAAAGGTGAAGAGATTAAGCAAAAACAACCCCTCATAGACACTGACAACCATGTGGTGGTTATAAGAGGCAAAGGGGGTGGGGGAGGAAGAAGAGGGTACAGGGGAAATAAATGGTGACAGAAAGACACGCCTTTGGATGGTGAACACACAATACAATTTACAGATGATGTATTATAGAATTGTACCCCTGAAACCTTTAGCATTTCACTAACCAGTGTCACCCCAGTAAATTCAACAACTTAAACAAATAAATACACCAGTACTGAGAAAGAGACGACAATGAGGAGGCACTCTGGATTCATAAAATAAGTCTCCCAAACCAACCTCAAAATAGTTTTTACAATATCGCATGGTTTCTGTGGGAACACAATAGGCATATCTATGTAATGATTTTGACAATTACTGGATCTTTTTATGATACTGTTTAGGTGAAGAAATAAAAAGTAGGGTGTATGGAGATAGTACCACTGCTCCTTGAATAACTGATCCTAAAAGGACTGCATGTTAAGAGTATTTATTGATTAAACAAAAAATTGCTAATTACTTATTAAGTATCAAACACTGATAAATGTCTGAAACATTGATTAATGAAAGGTGTCCACTTGAGACAAAGTGACTCACAATGTCCCACAGGTTGATTCACAGCCCAATTTCTTCGTAACATTTTTATGGCCCAAAAGATGAACACCCACGAGGCATTAATCTGAAAATGTGGAGATGCTTGCAGTTCCCTTCACGAAGAGTTTCACAGGCTGCGGTGCTCTAAATGTGTGCCATAACTTGCAAAATTGATTTTGAAGTGATGCTAATAATTTTTTTTATTCTTATGCAACTTATAACAAAAATCACAGTTCCATGTTCTCCTCCCCTATTCTCTCCCCACTTCCCATCTTTACATTTGACCCTATGACCTTTTCTGAAATGTCAGGTTTCCGCACTTCCAGACTTTAAGCTGTGTCCAGTGACTCCCCGTTGGGGTGGGTGGGCCTTAGCTGCCTGACACCACTGTCTCCCTTACACAGCAGGTTTGGATTTGAACAACCAATATTCGGTATTGACATTATTCTGCCAACATGACTATTCCTCACAGCTGGGCATTATTATAATGAGGTAATTAAGACTGTTTTCTTTATTATTTTTGTTTTCCTTCGAGTTAATTGCATTGTTTTTTCATTTCCTCGGTTTGCTTTGTGCCTGTGGCTAGTTCTTGCACGCTCTCCAGTAGCCTCTCATCACGAACTCTGCGAGGCCACGTCTACCCGGCTCCGTACTTTTCTCTGAGGCACTTGGGGAGTCTGCCCCCTCTGGACGGTGGCTCTCAGGCCCCCGGGCAGCTGACTCCTGGGTCCAGCTTTGTCCTCACGGTCCTGCGTCCAATCACTGTTTGTCCAGGCGGGGTCTTCCTCCTGCTCGTCTGCACTAGCGAAGGGGGGTTCATCCTTCAATAGCATCCTGATGAAGGGTTCAAAACAGACTTACTTTCTGAGACTTTGTGTGTTTTAAACATGTCATTATTCTGCCCTCATAGATTAGCAGCTTAGACAAACACCAGCTTCTCGCCGGAGGTAACTGCATTCCCCTCTGAATGGCACTGCTCCCTGGGGTCTGTGGGGCCCGAACTTGTGCGCTCAGGTCTCCCACTATCAGGGCACGGCTCACTGGGGCGCCGGCTGCTACCTCTTTGCGCCCCTGCACTGGCCCTGGGCACCAGTGCAGCCGACCCGGCCAGCGGGGACCCCTCCAAGGGCAGGGCTGGCCCAACCACTCCTGGCAGCCGGACCTTTCTCAGGCCTGCAGGGCCATCTCAGGACCCCCAGATCCTCCTGCCCGCCTCCCCACAGGTGTCACTGCATCGCGGTGTGCGGCTCACCCGCTTATCCGCCGGGGTTCCCTCAGTAAGCGTCATGACACCTCATCCTGCCTGGACGTTTGCTGCTCAAAGACCCAGCAGACAGGGCGGCCTCACTTCCCGGGAGACAAGAGAAGGCCCCTCTGCGCAGGGCTGGGCAGCCGGCCCCTGGCCCGACGGCGACCACCCCCGTGCTGACCTGGGGAGACCGCGGAGGGGACACGCCCGGGATGACGGCGTCCTGCCGGCTCACCGAGACCCTAAACCACAGTGAAAGCCGGTGCCTTCAGCGGGCAGGGTGAGAGCCGGAGGGTCCCCGCAGCTCGGAGGCTGCCTGCTGGGGGCGGAAGCAGGGGTCCTGTAAGGGCTCCCCAGTACTTTCATTCAGTATGGACCTCCCTGCGCCCGACTTCTCGGAAACATTGTTTTAAATTACTTTGTTATTTCCTTTCTTTTTATTCCAGCTCTCTGTTGCTATCGAACTGACCACCCCAACCAGGGCCCGGAAACCAGGAGGATTTGTTCTCCCTGGGCTCTGGGTCACCTGGGCCTCCCGGCAGTTCCGCACCTGACATCCAAGCGCTTACTCAAGGGATCTCGGTCGGGGGAGCACTGCCCCAGCCATGGTTAAGGGACCGAAGTCTCCCTCCGGATGGCTTCTCTTCCCTAAGCTAGCCCGCTGCAGAGCTGGCTTCTGAGGAGCTGTGATCCAGGAAGAAACACTGCGATGCGAAGGTATCCGTCAAGCTTTTGTGGCATCTTCCTTAGTACATCGAGCGAAACAAATCCCGCGACCAAGCCCACAGCCTGTGGGAGGCCAGTGCACGGGGCAGGGCTGCTGAGGGGCTTGGTTCAAGGAGGCCACTGGCTTGACACCCCTCCCCTCCCCCCTCCCTTGCTGGACCGCCTACGATTTGAATGTTGAACCCCCGCTGGTCCACTACATTTCCTTACATTTTTTTTTAGTATTTTCCATCTCTGTCTTCTTGCTTTCCTCTTAAAGAGATTTCATCACTTTATTTCCTAACGCTTGTATTATTTTTTCCATTTCTGCTATACTGTATTTATTGTCCAGGTGTTTTCCCCACACCCCCACCTTTTGTTATATTATCCTATTCTTATTTTCTAGATGCAGTATTTCTCCTTCTCTCGTTAAACATTTATTGGGTGTTTAAAAATATTTATTTTAGCCCTGGCCGGTTTGGCTCAGCGGTTGGAGCGTCGGCCTGCGGTCCGGAGAGACCCAGGTTCGGTTCCCGCTAAGGGCATGTACCTCGGTTGCAGTTTGTCCCCGGCCCTGGTTGGTCGTGCGGGTGGCAGCCACTCGATGTGTCCCTTTCATGTCGATGTTTCGCTCTCTCTCTCTCTTCCTCTCTCTCCCTCCCGCTCTATCTGAACAAAAAATGGAAAAATGTCCTCGGGAGAGGATAAAAAATATATATATATATATATTTATTTTATTTAGATACTGACATATTGACATATATTACATTAGCTTCAGGTGTATAACATGATGATTCAACACTGTATATATTATGAAATGATCACCACAATAAGTCAAGTTAACATCCATCACCACACTTATCTTTCTTTCTGGTGATGAGAACTTTTAAGATCTACACTGTTAGCAATTTTCAAATACACAATACAAAATTATTAACTGTAGTCACTGTGCTGTACATTACTACATTACTTTGACTTAATTTATTTTATAACTAGATATGTGTATCTTTTGATTGTCTCGTGTGCTTTAGTTGATATTTCTCTCTGTATAATGGTTTCTCCAAGTTGCTTTTCGGTTTTGTTTATTTGTATGGGTCTCAATCTTTCAGGTTGGAAGCTCTTCTCTGAGGTCTGTTGGTTCTTGATTGTCTACTCATATTTGAGGATGAGAAACAAAGTAAACCGGATCGGAGGATGGAGCCTGTGGGTGGGGCCTGCTGCCTGGGCGCTTCACTGCGGAGAGATCTGTCCCCACCTGCAGGCCCAGACCTCAGGTCTCTCCTGAAGGGCCCGTCAGATTCCTGGGGTGGACTCTTCTGATCCCTACCTGGAGAGCTAAAGTCCCACCGCCCCACGCGAGAGCATGGTGGCAGAAGAGGGCGGTGTGGAGTTTGGGGCGGGGGGGGTCCTCAGCTTTCAGCTGCATTTGTTGACTTAATCCTTATTTTCAATGTGGTGCTCACGCCCTCCAATGTACCTGGTGTACTTTGGTCCAGACACCTTGCGATGTATATTCTCCAAAAAACTAACTTCTTTTCTCTTTAACTGAGGAGGGGCAGATGCTCAGCAGTGAGGAACTGGGGGAGGGATCTGGAAATCTAGTTGTTTCTTAAATAGCTTTCACCCGATTCTCATGTTACAGTCTCTCCCAGGCCCTCCAGTTCCAGAGGATCAGGTCTCCCGACCCCCATGCCTCTAGAAGAGTCTGCAGTGGGGGGCTGGCTCCTGGCTCCCCGCCCACTCCGCAGTCAGTGACCTTAGGTCGCCTGGTCGGTAACGGAACCGCCTGCTTTTCAGCTTCCGAGTGCTGCTGCTCGGCTCTGCCGGCTGGTGGCCCTTCCTTCCTCCCCTCCTGCCCTCTCTCCCTCTCCCCTCTCTTCCTTCCTTTGAGCAGCTCCTTTCTAACGTTTAACAGGGTTTCAACAGAGAACACAATGGGAGGGGTAAATACAACCTGCCGTCTTTTACTGGAAACACTACTTGCTATTTCCCATCACAAAAAATATACATTTTACTGAGAGAAAAATTAGAAAATCCAGACCACCAGAAATAACAACAACAAATCACCTTTAATCGCACAGTTTATAAAGAATTCAGTTAACAGTTTCCTTTTGCCTTCACCTCTTTCATTCACTGGACAAATACCTGCTTGCTTCCTCTCTCCTGGCCCGGGAAGCTCTCGGTATAAAACTAAAAACAAACGTGACACTTGGCATCTCAAAGTCGAGGGCTGTTGTGGGAAGACAAACAATTTCAGTACATGTGCTGAGAGGGGTAGGATGAGATTTTAGGGAGCAGGAAGCAGGTCAGCGGTGGGCCTGCAGGAAGGGCAGGAGGCGAGCCCGCCACACCTGAAGGACAGTGACGTGCTGGTGACTCACTGGTGTCCACAGCGGAGCTGCGGAGAGGCAACTATCACTGGCATTTGTGTGGTGACTTTTTAATCACCATACAGGACTTCCTAGTAGCTAAATACTAGTCCACCGTACATGTGTACCACTCTTTCTTTAACTGATCACCTAAACATATTTAGGTTATTTCCCGTTTCTAAGAATCACCCGCCATGTGTGGGAACCCTCCTCTTATCTCTGCCACTGAGGATGAACTTTAGTAAGATTAAACATTCCAAAATAAACGACAAAAGGACATGACGGGACGTCTGGTCGACAGTCACTCACGGAGGGAAAGTGAAGAAGCCCGAGAGCTTTCAGGGGGCTACAAACTCCCCGAGTCCCAGGGAGCTGGCAGCCACCTAGGCGGGTACCCAGGGAGGGACAGGCGCCCTGCCCACCTGCGGCAGCCCCACCGCTCTGCACACTGCACTCGGGGAGGCCTTCGGCTCCCCCTCCGGCCTCTTGTCCTTCCCCCTCTGACACTGCAGCCCAGCACTGACCACTCTGCCCCCCTGCCCTGACTCTGCGCTGTTGCCTGGAGCCGGCCATGCGAGCGGCTCATCCGCCCAACAGCCTGGCCCCCCACCCGTTTCTGCGAATGAAGTTCTGGAACACACAGGTCACCGGTGGCTGCTGTCTCCCCAAACCCACAGAACTGAGCAGTTGTGACGGACACTGTGTGACCCACGAAGCCTGAAACCTAGCCTTTCCCAAAAAAAGTGTGCCAGCCCCTGAGCTAGTCACACTTTCCCTGACTGCTCCCTCACCCCACCGCCCCCAACTCCAACCCAGCCCCCCTGTCTCCAGGCCCTGCTGCCCCTGGAACGGACTCCTCGTGGGGCACTTGCACATTCTCACGTGAGTGCTGGGTGCTGTCTCTCCCCTACTGATCTCGAGGAGATTGGGGGGGCTTCCTTGTCTCTCCTTCTGTGGCAATGTGACATTCACCAGACTGACTGCCAGACCGTCCCCACCCTCTGGACCCCAGCTCCTTCTTGGGACAGTCCTGTGTCCTGTCTGTGTGGGAGCTTTGCAATGTCACCTGGCCACGGGGGGAAGAAAGGGGCTGGGTGGCAGGCCCGCAGTAAGCACAGCCCCACGGACAGAGAGGAGATGCCGATTCTCTCGGGAAGGCCAGAATGTTTTCAGAATGGAAACAACAATGCTACAAAGTCGTAGTTGACCTCAGATAGTATCAGGGAGAATGTACCCGAGCCCGCGGTGACAGGCCGCCATCCCCGTTGTCCCCCTCTCTGCAGAGCGGACAGGAAGGCCTGACACGGAGCAAATGCCAGGCTGTGGACGGGTCCGAGGGAGAGGGTCTTTCCACGAGGGGTCCAGAGAGAAGGGCAGTCACACGGGGAGGAGGAGTCAGGCATTACCAAAGGAGACAGGCATTTCCCACCCCTCACCTCGGTTGTGGCTTTGGGGACACCTCTTGCTCCTTGCTGGAAAGAACCTCTAAACGCGCCCCTGGCGCAGGAGATCCAGCCCTCCTCAGGGTCCAGAGCCCAGAGCCACGGGGCCTCGTGCTCAGTCACCCGCACCCGCCAGGAGCCCTTGTTAAGGAACGTGGGACAGAGGTGTGTCCGATGGGCGACCTGAGATTGCGTGGTTTCTGGAAGAGCGTGGCCCACCCCCTGAGCATCCCCCTCTCCACCTCCCCTCCACCTCCCCTCCCGTGTCGGAGCTAACGGGGCCTCTCACGAGTCACACGTGTCCCACCGATCAGCAGCACACCTGAAAACACAGTGGCTCTTTCAGATGCTCGAAAAGCTGTCTCATCAAAAACAATTCGTTTTATTCTTCGAGATTTAGGAAAGCAAAGAGACAACCATGGGTGAGGCGGTACAGTGGCAGGTTTTCATTCGATCTAGAAGGTAAAATCACTTGGGCAACTTGAGCGGAACCGAGTTTCCCTTCCTGGAAACAGTGGAGGAGAAGCTGGCGGGCTCCCCGAGGCCACTGGAGTTGTCCCGAGGAGCACGCCGACCGGGACCGGGAGCTGCCCCGGGCCCTTCGAAGGCTGGCATTCCAGTTACCAAATAAAAGTGCACTTGCAGACATGGAACGGTTTGCTTCGCCATTATTTTAAATATAATGTATGCCTGCTCTCAGTTTGAGTATTTTGTCTAATTATAATGATACTGATTCAGGGATGATGTTCTGACACCTATACTTTGAACAATGTTATTGATAAAAATATATATTCAGGCTGGGGCCACAAGAGTTTACTAAATATTTATCTCTAGTCAATACATCAAATTATATCAGTCATAAACTAAGTATACTTCTCTTAAACATCAAACTGTGGCCAGTCCTGGCTGGTGCGGCTCAGTTGCTCGGGCGTCGTCCTGTGCGTGGAAAGGTTGCCAGTTCGAATCCCCATCAGGGCACATGCCCGGGCTTCAGGCTCAATCCCCAGTAGGGGATGTAATCAATGTTTCTCTCTCACATCAATGTTTCTCTCTCTCTCGAAAAATCAATTAAAAAAATTTTTTAATTAAAAAAAAAGAGAACATAAAGCTGTGTCCAGAAAAGTGACTTGGTAATACTACATTTTATGTAAAATCAATTATTTCAAAATCATTTGAAAATATTTGGTCAAATGCTACAAAAAAATTGCAAAGACTTCATTCTATTGAATGCTACATGTTGCAAATGAAGAAGTTAAGTGAGTCAAGAATTTCTAATTTTTAAGTATTTCTCTAATTTCTTTCTTCTAAACAGCTCAAGAGGATCATTTCTTCAGGGCTTTTGCTATATTATTATTATTATTATAGACAATAAATTCATACCTCACTTATGTAGAGCGCTTTATATTTTTCAAACCATGTTGACATACATGATTTTGTTTTAATTCTCATGATATATCTTGGAGGAAAGCGATGTGGCAGAGATGGTTGTTCTGAATGAGCTGCTCCCGCCGGATTTCGCCGTGACAGAATTATTCGCCGAGCCCAGGGCTGCGCCGCGGACAGTAATTCCCGGGTTCGGGTCGGCACAGCTTCCGCTCAGCCCTGTCCTTCCCCTTCCCTTCCTGCCGTGTGCACTGGAGAACACTGGGATACTATCGGCCCTGGGAATGCACAAAGGCCATATACCTATCCAGGCAGAAATGTCTTTCTGCTCTTCCTCACTCTGAAGTCCAGTGGGGGAGGAGCTGCGGCGACTCTGAGACCCTGGCGGTTCCCTGGGAGAGCGCCTCCAGCCTTCCGAAGCACCACTGCGTGCCCTGGGGCAGACCCTGCAGTGCCCTGCGGCCATGGGGGTGGGGCACAGGCCCAGCAGGGGAGGGCACTTCAGGTCCATGGGCCATGTCTGTTGCAATAAATTGCTAACACTGCAAATAAATAAATAAATAAATAAATAAATAAATAAATAAATAAAATCCAGTGAGGGAGAAGGGGGTGGGGGGCGATATCTGTAATACTTTCAACAATAAAAAATAAAAACTTAAAAAAATAAATAAATAGATGCCTTGGCCAGTTTGGCTCAGTGGTTGAGCATCGGCCTGCAGACCAGAGAGTCCTGGGTTTGGTTCCCACTAGGGGTACATACCACAAAAATAAATAAATAAATAAATAAATAAATAAATAAAATACTAGAGCAAAAAAATTAAATTAAAAAATAAAATAAAATTCTCTCCTAGATACCGTGTGGGAAAGCCGACTGTAACTATCCAATTTGCAAGAAGGGAGAAGAGCATATCGAAACAAGCACAGATCATTTTACGTCCACACTTATTCACTTGTCAGAAGCTGTGTCCCAAGGGCTGAGATAGCACTAAAATTTTTAAATAAATATGATATATAGTGTCTGATCTCGAGGAATTACAAATGAGTACATGATGCACTCTGCCTATCGGTATCACAAAATAGGGGTGTTCGTGTCAATCCTTTGGAAGATAAGTAAGAGTTTATCCCTAAAGAGTGGAGAGAAGTGGTATAGAGATCCTTCAGATTAACTTTGTATCCAGAATATATCAAAGTAGAATACACAAAAGGTAGATTATGTTTACTGTTTAAGTAGATACTGCAAATATAACTTCGGAGTTTCTCAGAAGACTTGATCTCGGAGGATTCAGTAACAGTATGTACCTCTATTCACTCAGTCTGTATTTCTTGTCCTCCCAATAGATATGTATTGTATTCTCCTCCTACAGCTAACACTTACTTTATACTTGAAAAGATAACAGTCACTGAAAGAAAGGCACCTTTTGTACAAACTCATTATAATAAAATTCTGACTTAGAGCAATCACAGTGTTTGAAAAGTTAAGATAACTCAGAAGACGTCTGTGTGCAGAGTCATGACTAACTGCACACCCAGGTGACACAGTTGGGCTCTCATTCACTTTGTGCTTAAGAAGTGCACATTGACATCATTTGAATGCTTCGTAGTCTGTATTTTGCCTCTTTTCTTCAACTCAATATAATTGACATTGTTAAACATCGCTACGATTTTAAAATACTTTTATTAGTTCTTTTTCTATTCTTAATTTTTTTCTGGGACTTGACTGTAACCTTCATAAAAATACTGTTCAATCAGACAAAGAGGCATGTGTCAAGCTCTTTGGGAGATATTTTAACTAATTCTGATTAAACGTACATGAATTTCGTAGTATTCTGTAAAATACATTGTTTCCGCACAGTCGGTTATTCCATCCGTGTACTAAATACATTTTAACGAGAGGAAAGCGGGTGCAGTGCTCCCCCCGAGCACATGCGTGCGCAATTAGAGCATGCGTCTACCGACAGACGGCCTCTCCTGTTACTTGGGGAAAGAAAGTCCAACCAGCTTACACTGCCGCTTCCCGTTCAGCCAGGAGACTCCTACCTCCCGTCCTGAAAACTCCTTCATAAAGTTCATAGTGATCACAGTTTTTAATTATCTGGAAATTTTTACAGTGGAGTCATAAATTTGATGGTGATCTTTAAGTTTTACTGAAAATGTCAAAGTCTGCCCCATTATGTTTACTGATCTTCCTATCTGGTTAGGATTTGGTGCTCCCCACCGGAAAGTAGCCAGAAAGACTGACAAAGAGAGTAAGTCCTAGAAGCATTCACAAGGCAGAGCCGGGCTATGGAACAGAAGTCATTCACTGAGCACCTACCAAGGGCAAGATGCCATTTTAGGGCAGAGGAAGTGGGCGTGGTTTCCTCACTCAGGGAACTGCCCAGCGAGTGCCCAGGTGTAAGGGGCAGATGGTAAATAGATGGTAGGAGGTGTCAGAATTGTGGGAGTCCCATCAGAATGAGGCATTGTGGGAGTCCACAAGGGAGAAATAGCATTCAGGTGTGGGGCTGAAGGGAGCCAATTAGCTGCTTCTGGAAGAAAAGGTGGGATTTTCATAAACAGGGCACTTAATTTTGTTCCGATATAACAACATCCTTGAAAATACCCATCACAGCACACTGCCAGGGGTGAGGGCAGAAGCAAGGACATTGGCTAGGAAGCTATTCCAATTGTCTGATGGGTGCTCAGACTGCAACTTTAGATAGGGAGAGACGTGGCTGGATTCTGGATACATCTGAAGGTAGTTGGAGCTGCCAGATCTGCTGATGGATTGAGAACAAGATGTGAGAGAAAGGGAGGAGGTAAGGTTTGGGCTTAACCAACTGAAAGAGCAACGTTGCCATACGGAGAAGGGGGAAAAGGAGTTTGCCTTTGGGTGTGTTCGATGCAACATACCTGCTGGACATGTAAGTGGAGAAGACAGTTGTCTGTCCATGTCCGGAGCTCAGGGCCGAAGTTCCGGCTGGAGACCCAAAGTCTGCAGTCATCAGGATATAGAGAGTAATCGAAGAAATCACTTGCAGTGAATGTAGGGACGAGACCAAGGTGAAGTTCTGGGCCTTTAGAGGCAAGGCGAGGAGGCCAGGGCAGAAGGGACTGAGAAGGTATCACCAGTACGCCGAGAGGAGGAGCAGGACAGAGTGGGGTCCTGCAGCCACGCTGAGGAGGTGCGCCAGGGAAGAGAGACGAGCTAACCGGTGGGCGGGGCCAGAGCGGGATGTCAACGTGCAGTGCTCAGTACCACGCACATCTGCACCGCACATCGGTGCCCGAGGCGACACCTCCTGGCCCCGCCTCCCCCAGTGAAAGAAGCCGTCTTTTTCCACAGGTGCCCTGTACAAACACTGGCAAGATCCCCGGAGGCCCGTTGTGTCTTCCACTCCGTCCTGGTCCTCTCAGAGGCTGGACTCGCAACTGCAGGTCTCAATGCTAGCTTTTCAGGCCCTCGAGAATCATCTTTCAAGAGCTGTGAAGGCACACAGTCCCCCTACAAGTCAGAGAAGAGGTGTGGTCTCTTCCTGTGTTATTCATGCAGGTGAGCAAAGCAGCCCAGTCTCCCAGAACTCGGCAGGGAAATTCTTTCAGTTCTAAGTTCTATGTTTCTCTTTCTCTCCATCTCTCTTTCTCATTCATCCTCTCTCTCTCTCTCTCTCTCTCTCTCTCTCTCTCTCTCTCGCAAGGTTTATCTCAGTATCAGGAATGCACAAAAGAACATGGAGACCTCCATTCTGAGCAGATCCCCCCATAATTCATCCTGTAGTTTGCTTGACCTGCCTCCTGTCCTCCAGCCCATCAAACAATGATCCTGAAATCTCTGTGCTGGGAGGGGTGGGGAGAGGGGGTTATATTTCCAGTGTCCCCAGGGAGTCTCCTTCGCCTACTTTTATTTTATTTTACTTTTAAAATTTTTTTCTTTATTGATTATTTAGAGAGCGATAGGAAGGGAGAGGGAGAGGGAGACAGAAACATCTATGAGAGAGAACATCCTCCTGCGTGCCCCCACTGGGAAATTGGGCCTACAACCTGGGCATGTGCCCTGACTGCAAATTGAACTGGTGACCTGTTGGTACAGGGGTCGAAGCTCAACCACTGAGCCACACTGGCCTGGCCTCCTCAGCCTACTTTTATAGTGGAAGCACAGAACAGGACCACAGGGAGGGGTGCTGCCAGTTTTAGCCTTCACTAGCATCAGCCCCCCCAAATGCCAAAGAATATGTGAGGAGCTCAGTGGCCCCTAACAGCAATATCTAAGCCCCAGCTGAAATGTTCTATTAACAAAACCTGCAGAATACTTTTTATCTTTTCAAGTAAGGTCAAAACTTCCCTCCCTCCTCTCCCCAACACTATAGCAAGAAAGAATATTAAAAACAGAATAAAAATATCTCATGAAGAATTAATTTGAGATATTCTTAGACAAGGACAAGTTACTTCATAAGACACAAAAATGACTAAATTCCAAATCAAAGAAATTTGAAAGCAAAATTAATGTTTTACAGCAACTAGCATTTTGTCTGCAGCATCAGCAAAACAACTGTGCACCTGTCACTAATTTCTTATGAATTCAAAGTCCACTGCATTTCTGGGAAAGATGGTTAGTGTTTGGCAAGTTTTTGTGTGTAAGGATCCAAAAATATAACTGCAAAGTTAATCAAAGGGCTGAGAGTAGGCACAAGAACCAAAAGCATGTTGACTATTTAAAACACCAGAGTATCAGAGAGCTCCTGTCCCAATTCTTATTCTATGTATGAAAATAAGTGAGTCACTAAAATAACAAATGATGACTTTTGCATACATGTGGAGTTTATTACATGCACTCTAAAAATTCAACTCGTATGATTTAAATATAAAGTAGTGATTTTGCAGAAATGGTCTATTTGGTCCTCCAGTTGTCCACGAATTTATTTTTTTCTGATATGGACTGAAATTTGCTTGTCTTCCTCATCAGAGGAGCCAGCGCTGCGCATGGTTTTTCTGTCACCACCATAAACAGGTGGTGCTTAGGATCTGAAGTATGTTAATGAAAAGATATAGATCAATATGAAATCACTAACATCTCAATTTTTAAAAACCAAATCCAGCATTCTCTTAGGATCTGTGGTGCAGATTCTGTGGAGCTGACATGCAGTCTGTTCAGCACTATGACAACATCGCTGGCAGTGCAGGGCACCGGGTCCACTCAGTAACCCATGATATGATGCCTGAATTATCCACAGCTTCCGTTAAGAGTGTGCAGAAGTGGTCTGTCTTGAATTTGTTCAAAATAAGTGGCTTAATTCTTAATTTAAAAATAAGTCCTCCAGTAGGCCCATAAGTCACCAAAATACCATACCAAAAGTCATACATTTAAACACTTTTATTAAAATAAAAAGTTGCACATACACATAAAATATTCTCTCAATACAAAACTGTAGAAACTACCAACAACTGACATCATTATAAATGAACCCTCAAATCAATGGGACCCAATCTTGAACACTAAGTAAAGGAGGAAGAATTATTTGGGAGACAACTTTATCATGGCATATCAGCATTTTCTACTGTCAAATTTTATTAAGCCTTTTGTATAAGGGTGTTGAAATCAATTTTGTCATCTTAAGAGTCTCATCCTGGAGGAATCCTTCCAGTCGGAGAGAGCAACATGGAAACGCACGTGAAGGATACAATCTGTAACATTCTGTGTTTATGTATTTTTACGGCTAGTCTTGTTTAAGATTGTTTTCGGGGTTTTCACACCCCTGCAAATTAAGTACGGTGAGACAGAAAGGACTCCAAAGACACTTCCAGGACGTGCGACCCGGACGCCCTTGCATCCGCTGCGGTGTGGCCTGAGCCGCGAGCAGCACAGACCTTACTGGGTTCGCACTGAACTGCCATCGCCACCAACTCCAGCGGAGAGGATCGCTGCGCGGCTCCCGAACAAACTTGTATCTTTTTCATCCACCCTCCTCATTCTCCCCGTACCTACTATCAAACCCTCCCTGCCTTAGCTCTGGGGATTCCTCTATACCCAAAGAAAGGAGCTGCCTTTTCTCACCCGAGAAAGTGATTCCAACCTCTTCCTGACAAACGGTCTCCAAAGGGCGCTCACTCCGGGCACTCGCGCGCGCGCCCACTGCGGGGCTTCCTTCCCACTCCCGACTCCACGCTCTCCAAGGAAAGCCTAAGCCCCCCGCCCCCTTCGACTCTAGGTGACCTCACAAGCGTGTTGCTCGTCTGAGCTGGAGGCTCAGGCACCCCTCTGGGCCCTGGCGTCTCCCTAGGCCCTGTCCCCGGTGTGGCTCTCTGCCTGGCCCCTTGAACTCACCAGGAGAAGGTTGTGCGCCACCAGGTACCCGAGCCGAGCGCCGCCCCGGACGCTGGGGGCCAGGCGCCCGGTGGCGTAGCCGTGCCAGGCCACCACATAGGGGTTGTCGATGGTGATCCAGTACTTGACCTGGCCGCCAAAGTGGCGGAAGCAGAGCTCGGCAAAGTCCCTGAAGTGGTCGGCCAAGGTGCGGTTGGCCCAGCCGCCATAGGTGTCTTGCAGGTGCTGGGGCAGGTCCCAGTGGTACAGGGTGACCACGGGCTGCACTCGCAGCTCCCGCAGCCGCTCCAGCAGGCGTCGGTAGTAGCGCAGCCCTTCGCGGTTGGGGGCGCCCGCGGTGCCATTGGGGAGCACTCGCGCCCATGAGATGGAGAAGCGGTAGTGGGTGACCCCGAGCTCACGCAGCCCCTCCGTGTCGCGGAAGACGTTGTTGTAGCTGTTGCTGGCCACGTCCCCGGTGGCAGGGGCGCCCGACGGCAGACCGGCTACCGGGAGGGCGCCTGGGAGCGTTGGGGGTTGGTGGGTGAACGTGTCCCAGATGGACGTGCCCTTGCCGTGCTGCTGCCAGCCGCCCTCCGTCTGGTAGGCGGCGGTGCCCACGGCCCAGAAGAAGCCGTCGGGGAAGGTGTCGTGGAGGAGGCCGGCGGCCTCGGGGACCGGAGGGCGCGCGAAGCGGGCCCAGGTCTGCGCGCCGTCCCCAGGCTCGGCGCGCAGGCGGCGGCCGCCCAGGGCCAGCAGCAGCAGCAGCAGCGACAGCGGCGGAGACCGCGGGCGGCGCGGCGGGGCGCGGGCTGGCATGCTGCGCGGGATCCGGGCACTGGGGCCCGAGCCGCCCCTTTATGCCCGCGCCCCGCCGCGCCGCCCGCCCCGCGCCGGCGCGCCCACCCCCGCTCCCCGGCGCCCGGCTGGCAATAATTACCTGTGAGCCCGCGCCTGCCCCGCCCTGCGATGCGGGGGACCAGCGCGCAAAGGCGAAGGGGTGCCTGGGGAGGGGCGCGACAGCCGGCAAGGGGCGGCAAGCGCAGCTCCCGGACGTCGGAGGACAGGCACCTGTTCCTTGCTGCGCCCGGGAGCCGCGGAGGACATCTGGCCGACACAAGTTCTCCGCGCCGCCTTCTCTTGCCCATCCGCGCGCGCTCCTGGGAGAAGCCGCAGAGCCGGGGTCGGTCCTGGAGGGAAGGCGGCCAAACAACTTACCCCGAGTCTGGCGTGAGGCCTTTGCCAGCCTCTGGTCCGCTGGTCCGGAGGCACCTGCGTTCTCTCGTCCCTGGGAGGCCGGGAAAGCTTTGGATTGACGTGTCTACAGCAGATTAGGAATTGGCTAAAGTCATATTGGGATGGCAAAGTGGGGAGACTTAGGTCGGAACTACGGGTGTTGTAAGACAAGGAATGGAGGCAGACTGGCCTTAAAGCCACCCACTTGCGCAGGGCCTAGGGCCGTCCTCCGGCCTCAGTCTAGGACGCCTTGGAGGAAGACACAGGAGATGCGTGGTGGTCTTGGGGCTCCCTCTTTACTGTTATCTTTTAACCATTTCAAACCAGTACTTGTTCTTTAATTGATCCTGCAGAATTACTTGGTGAGCTTCAAATGACAGTTGTTAATTGTTGTTCTTCAAAAAAAAAAAAAGCAAAAAGAAAGAAAGAAAACTCAAAACACCAAGATTTCTGTGTTAAGTAACTATCATTCACCTTTATTATCCTTTGCATCTGGTTTATGAGTCATTGCAGGTGTTAGCTTGCCGCTCTGGCTTAGCAGGGAACTTGCCTACGTAAAGTTTTGCACTAAGTTTGCTGGAGCCAGAGGTCTCTGCGTCCCACAAATGTCTCCTGAGCTGTGAAGGGAGAGAGGAGGAGGGATTTAGCCCAAGCACCCACTTCCTCTGCAACAAAATAGGGTCATGACGTCTTTCCATTGCATCTGGACAGTTGTGGAGACACAATGTCCATTTGAGTATGTGTGTATATGAAGCCTGGTCCCCTCTTTGTGATCCGGACCAGGACAAGCTTCAGGATCCTCCTCTATCAAACAGAGATAGTTGTGCGGGCGCCACCTCACAGGCTCGTGAGGCGCAGATGAAAAATGTGCAGAGAGGACTCAGACCTGGGAGGGCAGACCAATGCAGGGTCTTGCTGATGATGCATTTGCCTCCCTGCCCGAGCCTTGTCCCTCAGGCCCCCACACCCGAACTGTGTGCAATGATGAGGGTCCTCACGGAGGATCATCCCTGTACTTTCGTACAAATTTAAGATCAATAAAGTTTTAAATATTACAGATGAAGGTACTTTTATTCATTCTCTTAAAATGTAAGCACAAGAAATTTATTCCAATATTTTATTAAATATTCCCAACTACAGCTAGCATATATTTTCATAATTAGTAGGATCAAGCCATCAGACTGGAACAAGACTTATTGTTATTGTTACATGTGGCATTTCTATTTGTCAATGAATATAAAATAAAAAACAGTGACACTTCAGCAATTTAAAAAATTACACACCCAGCTGCACAGTCACACTTTCTTCTCGCTAAATTAAAAAGCTTCTGTGTCTGCATGCAGGATCACATTCCCTTTCTAGAGCTGAACATTGGCGTGTTTGCTGCATTGTAGCTTGTAAAGTTTCTTTTAGAAATGCTTCACGGTCTCACGGAAAATAGCTTAGGCTAAGTGTTCACTTATTGATGTATGGTCTCTTTGCTCAGGGCAAATTGTATCTATTGCTACTTTTATTAAACCAACATTTTAAAAATTTAAGTTTTTTGTTTGTTTGTTTGTTTTTGTGTGTGTGTGTGTGTTTTGTTTTTTTTTTAGAATAGTGATTTAAAAGAAGGACCAAGTTGACTAAATTCTTCACATTTAAAGTTCATGTCTCTGGGGGGGGGGGAGGCATAAAGCAAAAAAGCACATGTACCCCTAAGTTAGACACCCGCGGTTTCAGCATTTGCGAAGGTGTTCCCAGGTGACAGTTAATTTAACCCAATGATAAGAGTACATGATAATTAAACTTTCTTGCCAGAACTCAATGTTTATCAAGGTTACATTGATGGTTATTATGCCCTGGATCCCTGAAGGGTGACTAACTACTACTGCTTCTTGTTTGTTCCGTTTGACTTTGGTTCTTACTTTTCACCTTTGAATATCTAAAGTGTGGCTTTCACTCAGCACTTTGTTCTTCCACAATAAGAGTTTCAGTACTTGTTGTGCTTTGAATATGAAGATGAAGGTATTGATGCGTTAAAGGAAAGGAAATTTTTTAATCTACTTATTGGCTTTGCCATGGTGATGACTTTCAACAACCTAAAGGTGGTCATCAAGATGACACATTTCTTCATCAGCCCCTCTGACTAGTTCTTCTCCTGTGTTTTCCTGGGACCCTGGAGCCCTCCCTGGCCAAGGCACTAGAAGGGGGCTCACTGACCCACATGGGCCCAATCACATCCCCAACCTCATGCCTCACAGCCACAATGAGCCTCACCGGGGAGTTCCTGACATCACCACCAACACCCAGCAGCAACCAGGGGCAAGGCCACCATGAGGCTTAAGACTTCAAAACATAGACAATAAGCTCTTCCCTTAAAGACAACACTGGCTAGCGAGCCAGGATAAAGAAAGTGACAATGAATGAGCTTTTTAGTTTATTATGTTGAGCATTAACAAATGACACACTTGAGAGCTGTTGTAGGAATTCTGGGGAAGGAGAAATTATCTCGTTTTGAGCAGCTGGAGAAGTTTCACAGGCTGTGATAATATCTGGGGTTTAAAGAGTACACCTTGCAAGGAGACCTGGAGGCAAAGATAATAGAGAAGCAAAACATGGAAGAAAAAATTGTTTGCAGCATATTTGTGGTAAAAATAAATACATAAATCTATTTGTGCCAGGAAATGGTGAACTGAAAGGACAATTAGGAGTCACACCATAAAGAGCTTTAATATTAAGGTTTGATCACTATATTGCATCAGAGCCTCTACCTCCATTTACTCACTAAAGATACGTTTGCATTGTGCCCAGCACTGTTCCAGGAACCGAGAAGGCAGCAGTCAACCAAAAGGCCGAGCCCTGCCCTCCCCTTGCACCCCTCTCCCACTCTGCTCTGCTCCCGCCACACTGGCCTCCTGGGTGTCCTTGAACAAGCCAAGCTGGCTCCCAGCCTCAGGGCCTCTGCTGGCTGTTTGCTGCCTCTGGGATGTTCACAGGACTGCCCGCCTCTCCACACTTCTCCACAGCCGGGTCCTGGAGCAGAAGCCGCACCGCGAGAGCAGCGTTCTCCACCTCTCAGCTGCAGCAGTGCCCCAGTCTCTCGGTCACAGGGCCTGCTTTATCCTTCTCCCCTAGTTTCTGCATCTCAGGTTATCTTTGTTCACTGGTTTGCTTTCTTTATCCCCAACTAAAAATGTGAGGCCCATCAGCATAGACTTTTCTTTGTAGTATCTCCAAGACCTAGCACAGTGCTTGCACACTGTACGCGTTCCACACTTGTCTGTGGAATGAGTGAATGAATGAATGAGTGAATGAATGAATGGATAAGAAATTGCCAAAGCACATTGTTGAGGATGGTGAAGCCACATCCTGACTTCCAGAGGAGGCTGTGATTGATTAGTAATGTCTGCTCTGAGCACAAGAAAGAGAAGGGTCGAGCAGGGCCATGTTTGACAGCCTGCCTATGGACTGCAGGTGTGTCCCAGGCCCACCGACTCTACTAACCCTCAGGGAGGGCTGATGACACAACAAGAACTAGAGCACAAGCCCTGTTGCTGTGGAACGGTTTCAAGCCTCTTGCCCTGGTACACCTAGTAACACCTCTGACAAGCCCGAGAAAGATCGAAAAGGCAATGACATTAAGGTTTCAAGCTTCTCTGACGCAGCAAATTCCTCATTGCACAGACGTTCTCAGAGCCACCACACATCAGCACCCTCATGAAGGGCCAGAAGGCAACAAGGACCCATTCCCACCACGAGTGTCCTTGTTCTGCTTATTTGCCAGCAGAACAAAAATGAAAGTGATTAATGATCCAAGCACTGAACTGCAAGTCTGTGAGGCCTTCGTGGTGTACCCCAACCCAGGAGCCCCTGGAAGCTTTGAGTCGTGGGGTTACCAGGGCAAACAGCAAGATGCCTCAATTTACTTTAAGAAAGGAAAACAATCAGCAATGAAAACTGAGGCGAAGACACTGCAACCTGGACAATCACTTTGGAAGCAACTCCAGTAACCTGGACAGTAGTTCCACAGGCGTATGCCCGGCACGGTGAAAACTGCCAAGGAAAAGCACCAATAACAACAACAAAACTGATTAAACACGGGAGGTTAGTGAGAGGGAAAAGTAAGTGATGATTTAAATATTTTGAGCTTAGTTAAAAATACAAATAATAGCCCTGGCCTGTTTGGCTCAGCGGTTGGAGCGTCGGCCTGCGGTCCTGAGAGACCCGGGTTCGGTTCCCGCTAAGGGCACGTACCTCGGTTGCAGTTTGTCCCCGGCCCTGGCCGGTCGTGAGGGTGGCAGCCACTCGATGTGTTCCTTTCACATCGATGTTTCTCTCTCTCTCTCTCTCTGTTCCTCTCTCTCCCTCCCACTCTACCTGAGCAAAGAATGGAAAAATGTCCTCGGGTGAGGATAAAAAATATATATATACAAATAATAGCACCATAGATACACTTATGTGTAGGAGGTATAATTAATTTTTTATGAAAGATGAATTCAGTGCTAACTATGTTGAACTTGAAGTGTCCATCAAAGATAAAAGTGAGAATATTAAGCAAATAGTTGGAGATACATCTTTGAAGCTTGGAGGGCAGACTGGAGATTTGGACCAGAAATTTTGGAGCCAGCATAGTGGGTAAGAGGAAGGTGCTCAAAAGGAAACAAAGAGCCTTGATAACGTCTCTGTCTCTGGGGCAGGTTAGGTGGAAAGGAGACAGAATGGAAAACAGAACAACAGACAAACATGAAGAAGCCAAGGGGAGCACCAGGGTCCTGGGATAACGTGTCTTTCCCGCTGAGGAGATGAGCATTCCCAAAAGGAGTGATGATGAAACTTGATGAGCAAAGGAAACTGATCCAGAAGTTAGACCACTTGGTGACTTTGGAGACAGACCTGCACCATTGTGCTGAGGACCTAGGCCAGATGACAGAAGGCCTTAGTGAGAGTCCATGGGAGGAGAGAAAATACAGGCCACTTGTATTTTCTGAGAATGTGGCCAGTAGAAGGAATGAGATAGGATGTCCAGTTCAGGGATCAGCACAGCTCAGAGAAAATGTCCAAGCCGAGGCTCTGCACATATCTGTGCACAGAGGGGGAAGGAGTTTGGGGAAAGATGAAGGAAGACGGTACCAGGCAATTGCCGGCTTTTAGGCTCCACCTTATTAACATGGAGACAGCATGAAGGCCAGAAGAAACGTCACAGTGGCGGGAAAGGGAGCATGAGCCAGCGCATCGGGGTGGTGGACAGAAAACGTCTACAAAGGTGACCAAAGGGAGCTTCCGAAAGGCTTCAAGACCATGGCAAATGGGCTCCTGGGAAGCTTCAGCTCCGCTGTGCGCGCTGGGACTGAGGTAGACTGTGGAGCTACACAGGGCTCTGGACACTTCCCCTTGAAAGCTGGCTGTTCCTGTGTGGGCTCGTCTCCGGTGAGTGGCAGGGAGCCTGAGGGCTCGGACCCTGCACCTCCCTTCCCCCAGGCCCTCCTAAGGAGCACCGCTGCCCCCGCAGCCTGGAGCTGCTCTGCACCCCAACCACGCGCGGCCCTACGAGGCTCTGTCTGAAGCAGGGAGCTGACGTCAAGGACTCGGCTTGGAGCTGTTGGAGACAAGGTGTCCCTACTCCCTTTTCCTGCGAAGCTGTCCCCAAGAGAGCGAGGGGAGTGAGAGCCATGCCTGTTTACAGTGAAACAGAGCTTGGAGAGGGCAAGGGAATGGAGACAAGGACTGGCGAGTGAGGGCGCTGCGGGTGAGATGCACGAGGCACAGGATGCTTTGCCCGGCATCAGTCCACAAAGGTTCGGGACCTGCGACACCGCGGAGGAGAGAGGCTGCTGCAGCCCGGGAACAGAAGCAGTGAAGTCCCCGTTTCCTGCCCGTAGCACTGCGCTTACCCTGGACTGCTCACCCTCCCGCTCCACAGGAAAATTATTCTCTGAAGAAATGGATCCAAAGAGGCTACAGCTTTGGGGACTGCCTCCCTGGTGAGGCGTGGGACTAAAAACTAGGAGAGTAAGTCATATTCTGCAAAGCAAGCCTCAGGCCCCAACCCCTCCCGGGCCAGCTGCAGGACCCGCAGGCACCCCACTGTCGCGAGCCCTGCCCAGCGCATAAACCTTCCAGGCCGCTTTCAGTGGCTCGTCCTTAAGGATGAAGGAGCAGCCAAGGAGCACCGCATGATAAAGGGAAGCCCCTCGTGAAAGGGCACAAGGGCTGTCATTAACATTTCCAAGTAAGAGAGAGTATTGCATCTATGAGACGAGAACAGGATAAGAATAAAAATAGGAACAATAGAAAGCCAAAAAGAACTCTTGGAAATTAAAATTGCGGTCACAAAAATAAAATATAAAATTGGTAAAATTATTGGAAAACGAGAAAATCTGTTAGGAACTAATACCAAAAAGTGAAGTATTAGAAAACAAGAGAGAAAGGTTACTGAAAATTGAGAAGATCAAACATCCAACTTATAGGAGTTCAAGAAAGTAAATGAAGAAAACTGGATCTAAGTAGCACAATTATAATAAAAGACCCAAAGTAAGGCACATCATTATGGAATTTTGGAATTCCAAACATAAAGATAAAATCTTAATGCTTCCAGAGGAAAAAATATATATAAAGCAAGAACCAAAATAGCACTGGGCTTCTTAAAAGTAGCATTGAAAGTTAGAGATTGGTGGAGCCATGCCTTCAATATTCTTGGGGAAAATGATTTTCAACCTTGAATTCTGTATTCCACCAAGCTAATAATTCAGTGTACTAGCATGATGCACAATTCCAGATGTTAAAGATCTTTTAAAGGGTGCTTTTCTTGCACGTTTTTTGTGAAGCTGCAGAAATATGTGCTCCACTAAAATGAGGAAGTGAAGAAACAAAAAAAGAGGAAACACAGGTTGCATGAAACCGAGATTAAAAGGCACAACAAATGTGAGCGGAAGTCACAGGACTGCGGGGAGGGAGCCTCAGAGGCAGCCGCGGGCCGCCGGGCTTCCAGAGGGGAGTCTTCAGGGAACAAACAACCACACAAAAGAAACAGGTAGATGCCTCATTAAATCTGTGGAAAGAGAATTTATAGGACTTTAGGACTGAAGAAAATAACTTAGCTAAAGATGTGAGGTAAAGGATTTCAGGCTTCTGGTCCAACATGTTAAGAGCCGGGAAGTCATAATTTTCATCCTCACAAGAAAAAAAAAATGAACAAACTGAAAATCAACTTTTCTTAGACGCATCAAAGAAGGGAGGTTGCAGGGCAAACGGCTGCCCCCGGAACTGGAAAGACAGGCGATACATAGAATCACAGCTTGCCAGGTGCAGAAGCCCGCACAGGAGAAGACTTTTAAACTGTGATTGACAGATGCTGGAGCTTTAGTGTGGACGAGCTTGAGAGTTAAAAACTCTGAGGAGCCAGCCTAGGGGACTCACACTTTTGTGAATTTTACCTCCAGGAGCCCCACAAGATTTTCCCTGTGAATAGAGGAGAAATCCCCTCATGCTCCTGGCAGAAGAGAAAAAGTAAGCCTTCTGAAACATGCCTGGAGCTCTCTTCTTTTTAACAAGCTCTCTGTTCCCACAAAACCGCTGTACCAGAGCCTGACCCACTGGGTCTTCACCAAAGCGTCACTAACCTGAAGCACAGGAAATACCCAAGCCCACACGCTGCAGCCCTTGGCATGGAGCAGGGGAAATACAACTCGGGTTCACTAACCGACTTCATCACAGGGCTAGGGAACGTCTCCCTTCCCCTACCTTTCCACCACATCAAGAGGGCTGCTGTACAATAACAGGAAATTATAGCTGAAAGAACTACACGCCTCAGACTCTATTTAAGAAGACGTCTCTAGGGAAATCCAAAGATAATGGGACAGACAAAATACAAGCACACTGGAGGAAATTTTAGCCTCTGATAGCACAGATACAACAAACAGTAAACACGTCCCAGCCCCTAGACACATAAACGGAATCTCACAATAAAGGCCCATCTTCCTCAGTTCCTCTGAGCGACACATCATGTCCGGCTTTCAACCACAATGACAAAAACATGCTAAGAGGAAAAACAAACAAACAAACCCAAAAACAGTCTGGAGAGATTAATCAAACATCAGAACCAAAAAGAAAAAAAATATATTAGGTAAATCACTTCTCCAGGATAAAAAACAAGCAAACATTGTAAGATTAAACAAATGTTCTTATAGGGCACGACTTGCCTCAGCCATGAGTGAAATGTACATATTTATACTTCCTATGATTGTAAGAGGGAGTTATGATTATAACTACATCGGGAAATTATGCAAATAATTCAAGAGAAAGAGGTACAAGCATATTATTTTTTAAATTTTATTTTACTGTTGAGAGTAGTACAGATGTCTCCCATTTTCTCCAATCTGCCCCCTCCCACCCATCTCCCGCCTCATCCCAAGCCTTTTGGAAGACTGTATGATTCTGGGAATTCTTCCATTTCACCCCGGTTTTCTATTTTGTTGGCATATAGTTGCTCATAGTATTTTCTTACAATTCTTTGTATTTCTGTGGTGTCATTTGTTATATCGCCTCTTTCATTTCTGATTTTATTTATTTGGGTCCTCTCTCTTTGTTTCCTCGTGAGTCTGGCTAACGGTTCATCAGTCTTGTTTATCTTTTCAGAACACCAGCTCTTGGTTTTATTTATCTGTTGTATTATTCTTTTAACCTTTATGTCATTCATTTCCCCTCTGGTCTTTATTATTGCCTTCTTTCTACTTCCTCTGCACTTTTCTTGCTGTTCTCTTTCTAAGTCTTTTAGTTACAGTGTTAGTAGTTTGTTAGAGCTGTTTCTTTTCCTTGAGGTGGCCTGTAGTGCTGTGAACTTCCCTCTCAGGACTGCTTTCTCCGTGTCCCATAGATTTTGGGTTGCTGTGTGTTCATTTTCGTTCGGTTTCAGGAAGTGTTTTATTTCTTCCTTTATCTCATTGATAACTCACTCATTGTTTAATAACATGCTATTTAGCTCCCATGTGTTTGAATGTTTTTGAGTGTTTTCATAGTGGTTGATTTCTAGTTTCATGCCATTGTGATCTGAGAAGATGCTTGATATGATTTCAATCGTCTTGACTTTGTAGAGACTCGTTTTGTGTTTTAACATGTGGTCTATCTTTGAGAATGTTCCGTGCGCTCTTGAGAAGAATGTATATTCTTCTGCTTTGGGATAAAATGCTCTGTGAATGTCAATTAAATCCATTAGATCTAGTGTGTCATTAAAGTTCTCTGTTTCCTTGTTAATTTTTTTCTGGGTGACCTATCCAATGATGACAGTGGGGGGTTAAAGTCCCTTATTATGACTATATTACTGTCAATCACACCCTTAAAGCCCCTCAAGAATTATTTTTACATATTTAGGTGCATATATGTTTACAAGGATTATAGCCTCTTCTTGGATCAAGCCTTTTAATATTATGTAGTGACCTTCTGTGTCTCTTGTTATAGTATTTGTTTTGAAGTGTATTTTTTCAGAAATAAGTATTGCTACCCCTACTTTTCTTCCTTTTCATTTGCACAGAATATTTTTTTTCATCCCTTCACCTTCAGCCTGTGTGAACTTTCGTTCTGAGGTGGGTCTCTTGTAAACAACATATATCGGTTTTCATTCAGCTAACCTGTGACCTTTGATTGGAGCATTTAATGCATTTACATTTAAGGTTATTATTGATATGTACTAATTTAGTGCCATTTCCTGTGCCTATGTTGCTTTCTCTCTGTATTTCTTCGTCTTCTTAAAGCAGACCTTTTAGCATTTCTTGCAACACTGGTATGGTGGTACTGGATTCCTTAGTCTTCTTTTGTCTGAGAAGCTTTTTATTTCACCTTCAGTTTTAAATGATCGCCTTTCTTGATAGAGCAGTCTTTGTTGCAGGTTCTTTCTTTTCATTACTTTGTATACTTCATGTTAATCCCTTCTGGCCTGAAGTGTTTCTGTTGAGAAATCCGCTGACAGCTTTATGGGGATTCCCTTGTAGGTAACTAGCTGTCTCTCTCCTGCTGCCTTCAAGATTCTCTCTTTGTTTTTAGCCTTGGCCATTTTAATTATGATGTGTCTTGATGTGAGTCTCTTTGTGTTCATCTGTGCTTCCTGAACTTTTGTAATTATTTCTTTCACAAGTAGGATGTTTTCTGTCATTATTTCTTCAAACAGGTTCTCTAGCCCTTGTTCACTTTCTTCTCCTTTGGACCCATATGATGCAGATGGTGTTAAGTTTCATATCGCCCCATAGTTCCCTTAAACTATCCCTGTTCTTTTTAATTCTTTTTTATTGTTTTCTGTTTCGGTGTTTTCCAATCTTGTCTTCCAAAGCACTGATTCTATTCTCTGCTTCGTCAAGCCTACTTTTAATTTTTTCTAGTGTGTTATTGATAACAGACATGCTATTCTTCATTTCTGACTGACTTTTATTCATAGTTTCTGTCTCTTTTTCATGTTGATATTGTTCTCATTAAGTTCCTTATAGTTCTCACTACGTTGTTTGAGCATCCTTCTAACCATTATTTTAAACTCTGTCTGATAAATTGCTTGTTTCCATTTCATTTAGTTCTTTTTCTGGAGATTTTTATTTTATTTTATCTTAGCTTATTTTATTTTATTAGGGGTTTTTGTCTTTGTTGCCCCATTTTAGCTGTTTCTTTTTGTTTGTTTCTATGTGTTAGATAGAACTACTGTGACTCCCAGTCTTTGTGAGGTTGCCTTATGTAGTAAGTGTCCTGTGGAACACAGTGGTGAAGTCTCCTTGATCTCCTGAACTGAATGTCCCTTATGCAGATGATAGGGACCCTTCTGTTGCACCTGGGAGCTGATTTTTGTTGGCCCATTCACAGGTGGGATCAACTTTCATCCCATGGAAATGAGTTTAGCAGGATGGGGCCAGCAGGAGTTGGAAATGCAAATCCAATCAGCCCTTTGATTGGGTGACAAGGGCTCTTGGCCCTTGAGGAGAAGCTAGCGTCTTGCTTTCTAGGCTCAGCGGTGCCCACCAGGGGCCTTCAGGGGAGATTCCTAGGGGCTTACACTAGATGCCCCAGTTCTGAGTCGTGTCCCCTTTCACCTGTGGGGCTGCACCAGCAGGAATGTGCCAGCAGGGTTGGAGGCAGAGAACAAGGCTGCCCCTCAGCTTGGTGTGGTGCTGAGCCTGACCCTTGGGTGGGATAGGGGGCTGCTTGCCTCCTTCTGTCTCTGCAGTGCACTGTTAGAGGCCCTGGCGGAGTGGCTGAGGAAGTCAGGTCCATGTCCAAGCTCTGACTTGCACCCTCTTCCGCCAGCAGATATGAGTTTAGGAGGGTGGGGCCAACAGGCTGGGAATGCAAATCCAGTCTGCACTCAACGGGGAGGCAGCTCTCCTAGCTCCACGCCAGAACTCCTCCAAGGAAGCTCCAAGGGTGTCGCATCAGATTTCACAGTTCTGAGTTGTGACCTCTGTCCCTGTGAGGCTGCACCTGCGGGACAGTGCAGGTGGAGCTTGAAGGAATAGATCAAGGCTGCCGCTCTGCTGGGGGTGACGCTGGCTTTTGGGAGGGGAGAGAGCCTGTCACCCCTTCTATCCCTGCAACTCACTGCCAGAGGCCCTGATGGAGGCCTCCAACGAGGGTGACTCTAAACGTCTGTTCTGAATTGCGCTTCCTCCCCCGCATAGGGTGCCCACAGATTTAGGGACTACAAATCCGGGCAGCCCTTTGTGGGGGTGGTGTGGGTCCTTAGCCAGGTAGTTAGCCGCTTGCTTTCCAGCTAGCAACACCCGCCAGGGGGCCTGAAAAGGGGCTGCAAGTGCCTGGCGGCCGAGCCCCTAGCTCTGCACCTGCCGCTGCCTGAGGCCCCGAGCTGGCCTTCCCGGGGTGGCACAGGCCTAACCTGGGGAGAAGGGAAGGTCCCCTCCTGCTCCCAAACCACTCAGTGTGTGTCTGTGACTGTCTACAGTTTGTCCAGGAAAAAGGAGCACCTCAGGTCCCTTCTGGGTACAGCCAAAAGTCCTTTATGCCGGACTCGAACTTGGCAGGGTGGAGTCGCCAGTCTTTGGGGGACAGGTGCCCTAAGAATAGAAGTGCTGGACCCTGGGAGACGCATCTGAGGGTGGTGGGGGAGGTTGGCTCCGGACCGGGACCTCAGAAGCCTACCTTCCCAGTCTCCAGCACTATGCTACCAGATCTTCTCCCCATGACTTCTGAACGTCCGGAGACTCCATCCCTCCGCCAGAGACTGGGTGAGTGCCCAACAGTGAGTCCCTCTGTGGCAGCCCTTCCGGAGGTGACGGGGGATTCAAGCGGACTCTTTCCGCTTTCTGATGGACAAAGTCTGCTTCCTTTTGCTGCAGATGTTATGCAGGCTCTTCTTACAGGTCCTGATGTTCTGGGCTGGGTCCCAGCAGGGGATTGAGACCTCACTTTCTCACGGGGAGGCTTTGCAGCTGCAACATTTCTCTGGCTTCACAGCCGCTGCCCCTGGGCGCAGGGACCAGCCCTGTCCCGTGTCGCCACCCTTCTCACCGGTCTCTGTGGAGCTTCTTTGTTCGTCCCTGGTTATACGACTCGGTCCCGGTGCCCTCTGTGGCGGCTCAGGTTGAGGGCTCGACCCTTCAGCTGTAACTGCTTCAGCGCCAGGGGCGCGCTGCTTGTGCGCCGCGTCCTCCTCCTCCTCCTCCATCCTCCTCCGTCCTCCTCCGCGCACGATCATAAATGTGGGGGTAAAGTACCAGGCACAACTAAAATGGCCGAAAGGGAAGAAACCATGAGATTGAAGATTTTTAATAACATTTTCCAACATTATTTGACTTCATAAGTTGTATGAAAATTAAAGGAAGTGCCTGCCAATACAGTTAAGAATGGGTTAGCTCTTGAGGGAGAAAGGCGGGTGGTGCCGCAGAGCCATGCGAAGGCAGATGGAGGTGTGAACACATGTATTTGAGGCGAGAGACTGACGGGTCAGGGGAATGACATGGACCTTAAAACTGATGGTTTATGTCTCCCAGTAGAACAGGAGATGAGGCCAATGCTGAGCGTGGACAAGCTGGGTGAATATGGAAAAAGTAGAAGGACCACTACAGCGAATCTCCTGAGTGACCAACAAAAGGTGACTGAAACATCACTGAACAGCAGATTGACGCTCCACAGCATGGTTTTTTAAAGGGACTATCTACATGTAAACTACAGTTATCTCATGTATTTGACCCCGTATTTCAGGTTGCCCATGAGCCTGTGTTTAAAATATACAGTTGTGTGGCCTATTTCTCACTGAGATAAGAAAACAGTTACATATTTTAAAAAATTAAATAACGGCTGAATACTTAATGCCAATAAGGAATTGGAGAGATTTTTAGAAAATATTTTTAGAGAAAGAGGAAGGGTAGGGAGAGAGAAATATTGATGAGAGAGTGAAACATCCATTGGCTGCCTCCTGCACACTCCTTACCAGGGATGGAGCCCGCATCCCGGGCATGTGCCCTGACCAGGGATTGAACTAGAAACCTGTTGGTGCACAGAACAGTGCCCAACCAACTGAGCCACACAGGCTACTTCCGTGCAATACAAAACCAAGCTTGCTGTTTCTTTAAATGTGGTCAGTCTTCTGTTGATTAGAACCGAGGTCAGCAGTTCAGAGCGTGGATGGCCCATCCATCCGACCCACGCACAGATTGCCACCCTGCTCCTGGCCACAAACTTGAAATTGGTCTCCTGAGTCACCCGGGGAATTGTTTGAAGCAGAAAGTGAAATAAATACTCGGAATATATGGGCCACATAGAAAAATAATACAAAATGCATCCCTCTCCAAGTGTGACTCATAAAATGTAGGTGTAGGGTCTGAGTCCTCTACCAAGTGACAGCAGAGGTGCCCACAAAACCTCAGCCCAACAATATTGATTTTATACCCGCATTTTTTTTTGTCATCTCTCTTTAAACAGAGAGACTGATGGGGGTTTTCTGTTTTGTTTTTCAGCAAAAGCTGACATTTGGATCTTCATAGCCTGCTTTCGTCAGCGATTCTGATTCTGGCTTAGCTCTCCCTCCGCTTGCTTGCTGGCCCCGCCTCCTGGTCCTTGGCCGCTGTGTCTCCCCACACCCTTCTCCGAAAGTTCAGCCACTCCGGGTTTTCAACGGTGAGCGGATTCTTACCTTTGAGTCTCCTCATCACGACCTCATCCCAGCCCCTCATCCCACACCTTCGGCGGCGGTCACACTGCCACTGGGACAGGCCAGGCACCAGCCTCAAAGTTAATGTGCTTCCGCCGACAAAGCACAGACACAGTCACGGAATTAACACGAGAACCAATCAGACGTAGTGGAGCAATATTCAGCAGCATTTGTGACAGGACAGTGCAAATTGTGCAAAAATAGTTAAGAAAATTGTGAACGGAAGAATAAGGGAGGAATTTACATTAATACAATCAAAGCAATATATTACTGGCATAGGAATAGTAAAAAAAAAACAAAAACAGTAGAACGTACTAGAATGTACAAAGCAGCTCTGGATGGATAGATGATAGATAATAAATAGATGATAGATAGATAGATAGATAGATAGATAGATAGATAGATAGATAGATAGATAGATGACAAATGATAGATGATAGATAGATAGATAGATAGATAGATAGATAGATAGATGATAGATGACAGATAGATAGATAGATGATAGATAAATGATAGATAGATGACAGATGATAGATAGATAGATGATAGATAAATGATAGATAGATGATAGATAGATAGATAGATAGATAGAGATAGATAATTTAACATAAGCTAAAATGTGAGGGGAGTAAGTATTTTTAAGACTAAGAAAAATGGCTATTGATTTGGAGAAAATTGTTAGATTATAAATGTGTATCACATTAACAAAATATTCTTAATGGATTAAATAGCAAACTGAACAATGTATAAAAATACTTGAAAAGACGGTGGGATTTTCCGTGATCTTGCGAAGACATCCTTTCCCTCCGCGGAGCAGCGGGGGTGATCCACTCGGTGCCAGCGTCGTCCGCCATAGGACAAGGGAAGCCACAAAGGGAAACAAAAGTCCAATGGACAAGCAAACAGGAACTACCCAACAGAGCAAACAAAAAAAATTTAAGAGAGAGACATCGTTTTTCATCTAAAATGGGGGGAAATTAACATTTAGTGTTCAAGGACAGGAAGATGTACACTTATGTACTACTGATGAAAATTAAATCCTGTAGCTTTGAAGGAGGGTAATTTGTCATTATCTATAAGAAACACACACGCCCGCGCCTGAGGGTGCAGAAACCACCGCAGGGACAGTCCCAGCAACAGCAGGGACCGCGTGTGAAGACAGATGCCACGCAGGCCCAGCGCCGCCAGTGACAGGGAACAGCGCATCCCCAACGCCCATCGGCAGAGGAGAGTTACGTAAATTATTTTTTTTAAATCTGAGGCATAAAATTGGAGGAGGAAATACTTTCCCTTTAATTTTTCCTTGATAAATGCTTTCTCTGCATCCTTACCCCCGAGGGGAAAGGAAAGTCACGGCTAAAGAGCACGCGTGGACGGGCTCCGCTCCGTGGAGCAGCTGCCCCATCAACAGGGACGCTGCCTGACCGGAAGCAGCCCCTGCTCCCCCCCTCTCCAGACTGTTCTTTCCAGGTCCACTCGTCTCCCCGGAGCGGATGGTAACACGAAGGGGGACCCCAAGCACGGACCGTACTCTGAGGAAGGGAACGCCAGGAGGAAGGGCGGGGTGGAGCGGTGGGTGCAGGCTCAGAGGAGCCTGAAGGCCGTGGACGGAAGGACAGGAGGACAGGCCACCAGGTGTCTGAGTTCCTAGCAGGCTGGATGCTCCTGTGACACCAGCACCCAGCACGTGGCGCGCACAGGGGGGGGCCGGTCTCCTGCTCCTGGGAGCTCGGCCTGCACTGTGTTGTGAAAACCACCCCACTGTGTGAGTGATTTAATATCTTTCAGTGAACAAACCCCTCTTGTGCTTAAACCAGCCAGCCTGGGTTCCACTGTTTACAGCGACAGTGACCTATAGACCACTAAACATATCATTTTATCAGCCTGCTGCCCCGACCTATTCACAACCAGAATCTTGGACTTGGGAGGAAGCTTAAGTCAGACGATCTGAGCTGCCACCCACGCAGGCTTCTTACTCCTTTCGTGTCCCCTGCGAAACTGCCTGTGGCAGGGGAGTCTGCACCCGGTGGAGTCTGCGCCCCTGCTGGACACTTACGACAGACCGACTGTTATTCCTCCCATGGGACCTGCTTTGCTGTGCCTTCGCCCACGGATCTCGGTTCTGTCCCCAGGAGCCACACGGAGCCTCCGTGGTCGGAGGAAGCGCGTGGCGACCTCTCAGCCTGCTCGGCCTCCTGCGCCGCTTACCCACAGGATACTGACCTTCTCAAGGGCAGAGCTGGTGCCCCGCCTTGCAAAGTGCTCGGTGAACACTGGTGGAATGAGTAAACACGTGGACACAGCTCACATCTCCACTTAGGTGTGCTCCCTGTGAAACCCAGTCCTCCGATCCCGCTTCTCCAACTTCTGGTGGCTGCAGTACCCGTGCGGTGTGCTCTCCACGGTGGGGGGCAGGGAGACGCCTCCCTCACCTTGCAGGGTGGTATTAGAGGAGATTCATGACAAATGCTGAGAGGGCAACACTGTGGAACAGGCTTTAAGATATTGGAGATTTGAGCCCTGGCCAGTTTGGCTCAGCAGTTGAGCGTCGGTCTGCGGACCAGTGAGTCCCGGGTTTGGTTCCCACTAGGGGCACGTACCACAAAAAAAAAAAGGTATTGGAGATTTGAAAGGTTTGAAAAGCAGAAATAGGGAATGAAATAGGAGCTGTTATCAGCTCATATATACCCTTCCCTATTAGATTTAGAGTATTTTAAAATGTTATATTTGAACCAAAGGGAAAAAAGCATATGTGAATTATATATGTAAAGTGTAACACATACTAATCTAACGAATCCACAAACCTATCACCCCCCAAAGAACTGGAAGATTAGCGACGACTTCACTTTGCACCATGAGTTCCTCCTTGTCTGGTCAGTGTGTCTCCCAAAGGGATCAGCCAGGCCCCCGAAAGCGTTCCGGCCGAGCTCTGGATCACTCCCTAAATCTCCACTGTGGCGACCACAGATGTCTCTGTGCTAAATCCAACGGTTCATGCTCAGTACTCAATTTACTTCATCTTTAGCAGCGTTTAATGTAGCTGACGACTCTCTCCTTTTTGAAAAAAAAGGGGGAAAAAAAGTATTTGAAGCCAAAACCCTTGAAATCCTTCTCAATTTTCTCCCTCTAGTAGCCCTTATCCAATCCATCAGCAAACTCCGTTGACTCTATTTCCTCAAATTATTCCAAACCTGATGGTGGTCACCAGATCCACCACGTCACCCTCGCTCCCCTAATGTCATCTGTGCCCTGAATTGCCGCGGTCACCTTCACGCTACTCCTGTCCCTGCACCGGAGTCCTCAAGCCATAACCAGTGACCTGTTTGAAATGTTGAGTTAATCGTTTCCCGTTCAGGACCCCCAGTGGCTTCTCGTCTCACTCAGAAAATTCCGAATCTTTGATGTGACTGATCGGGTCCCATATGATCTAAACGCCATCAGTCTCTTAGACTTTATGTCCTACTGTTCCCTCGTGCTCCAAGGGCCTCCAAGCTTTTCCTTAAACCTCCTAGACACTCCTGACTCGGGGCATTTGCATTTGCTGATTCTTCTGCCCAGAATGTTCATCGGCAAATGTCCTCACAGACTGTTCACTTGCTACGCTCAAGTCTCTACGTAATTGTCATCTAAAAAACAGCCCTTGACCACACAATCTCAACCATCACCTCTCATCTCATCACTCTTGGTTTTCTTTAAAGCACTGATACCTGGTAATGCATTATATATTGTCTCTGGCTGTCTCAAAATCCCGGGCTACAGCTTCCATGCTCAGTGCTGATCCCTGACCCTCTCGGGTACCTGGCACCTAGCAGTCCCCTAAATATTTGTGGAAGGAAGGATGCAAGACACCAGAACAAATCTCTGTATCAGCATAATCAAAGATCCTTGGTCCACATTGAAAGTCTCCCCTCTTTCCGCAAGTGCACAGTCACTATTCGCAAGGTGCCAGTTTTTAAGGAAATACACGTCCCGTGAAGATATTGCCACTGGGTGATATGACGTTATTACATAAAAGAACGTCCTGATGGACTTGAGAAGACGGCGCACCGCAGGGTAAGAGCGCGGGACTGAACTGCTGCAGACGAACACGGCCTTCCTTCTGCACCTGTGCTGCCTCGTGAGCAGGCAGGGCAGAGGCTGCAGAGGAGTCTGAAGGTGCTGAGTGGACCACTGAGCATCAGCCTGGCTCGAGCCCGGGCGCCGTGTCCACGTGGGGCCAGCGGTTGGTGCGTGGGCGCTAGGCTCCTGGGTACCCTGAGGAGCTTCAGGACCCTCCGTGTCTACCTGAGTTGGTCTGCCCCAGGCCCACGGCAACCTGCTTAAATTTCTTCTCCAGAACCTCCTTAAAATGAGGACTTCCTCATGAATCTGATGTAGTTTTCTGAATGGGACCCTGGGTACTTCGGAGCATCGCGTGGAACGGACCCGCCCTGCTCCTGTGGCTTCAGCTGGTCTAGGTCGTACTGTCCTCGGTCTTAGTGTCAGCTACAGCCTTGCCTCGTCTTCTCTGAGACAAGGGGCTGAGACCTCTTCCGTGGGCTGGTCTCCCACCTCAGCTGCGTCGCCACAGAAAGCCCGGCCAGTGAGCCGGATCGGGCTTCTCCTGTCTCTTCATTTATGGACGCGGGCCAGGCTGGGCGATTCCCACGCTCACCCGGCGCGGCCGTCCCTTACGGGCTCCAGGGTGTCCTCGGAGGCCTAGAGAAGTTCACAAATGAGAAAAGAGCTTGTTATCGAATTGACGAAGCAAGATGCGACCCGAGCTGACACTTGGAAAACGCCAGCCAGAGTGTCCTAACCGAGCATGCACCAGGAGAGGAGAGAGTTAAGGGGTGGTGAGGCCAGGACAGGGTCCCTCAGCACCGGTCCCTGTCGAATAGTCCTGTTACAAAAGCCTTAGCAGACCAACTGGGGTGCATGTTGTGATCGCCCTGCAAAACCAGTTTCTCCTGTGGCCCCACTTTCATTAGTGTGACCTCTGTTCTCAGGGTCACCCAAGTGCAAAACACCCTCACAGTACTAAAGTACTTTACTAATGACACAAATTGGATTGACAATTAAATAATGAATTAAACCAAGGGAGAAGGGAAGAGGTCGTATTTCAAGGCACATGCACGTATAGGGCTATGTAATACAGCCACAACTGCACACCAGTTAGATCCGTGTCCTTACAAGAAAGACTAACAAGAACTCACTAACCTTCCCAAGAAAACGCATCAGTGCAGGAGGGCCGCCTCTGGAACATGAGGGTGCCTGCTCCTCCCTCTTTCCCTAGCTCCTGTGGTGCTCCCTCTTCATTCAGCCATCACATGCTACCACAAAGCACTGTGGGCACACAGGTGCAGGCAGCCTGCTCCATCTTATTTCCACAAACTTCATGGGGTGCTTAAAATGGATGTTTTCATGTGTGACGTACCCTGACCTCGGCCCAGGCCAAGCCCTCATCCTCAAGGGCTCGGGTGTGTGGGGGCGGGGTCATGGACGGGGGAGGAGAGAGACAGACACACCAGTACCAGATAGGCTGTGGGTGTCGGGTCGGAGAAAGGAGCAGTTTGTTGACATGACTGCAGATATTTTCCAGGAGTGACTATATCATGACTCACCACTGTCTGCTCCATTTATTAACACGTGCGTCCCTGTGAAATAGGCCGTGTTGCTATTACATATTATTTAGCTTCTATTCTATCTGTTTTTTATAAGTTAGAATGTTGGATTCCAAACTAGATTTAGGTTTCTGAAGACAAAGCCTGTTATTGCTGTGTTGCTTCCTGAGCTCTGGTGCCTGCAGAGCCGAGCGCAAGGCTTGTCCGTCGACAACAAGGCCGGGTCCTTTCACACAGACAGACACCCCGCTCTCTGCCCTTCCACTCTCGCCTCCCCATGTGCTGAAAACTGGGGATGCAAAGGATCTGTGCCTGGGAGCTTGCCGGCAGGGGTGGTTTCCCCTTTCTGCCTTTAAAAACATGTCAATGGCAGCCCTGGCCGGTGTGGCTCAGCGGTTAGAGCGTCGGCCTGCGGTCCGGAGAGACCCGGGTTCGGTTCCCGCTAAGGGCACGTACCTCGGTTGCAGTTTGTCCCCGGCCCTGGTTGGTCATGCGGGTGGCAGCCACTCGATGTGTCCCTTTCACGTCGATGTTTCTCTCTCTCTCTCCCTCTCTCTTCCTCCCACTCTGTGTGAACCAAAAATGGAAAAATGTCCTCGAGTGAGGATTAAAAAAAAACATTTCAATGGCACGGGAAGATTACACTGCTGAGGGGGAAAGAGCAGGATGCGAAATAGTACACCTACATACACACATAGTTAACAGATAACGTGCGTGTCTGACAGTCTCAGACGGCGCCCACCTCAGATACAACTGCCAGCGCACTGGTGCTCAGTGGCAGTGTCTGTTCTTGCTCCCGGCTGCCCTGGCAGAACCTCGACTCCACTTTAGAAGTCCCCCAGAAGGGACCTTACATGTGCTCCTGTCTGACCCTCAGCATGTTCACCCAGTCCTGCTTCCCAAGCGTGGCCACTGCTGGCGCAGTCACACAAAAAGGTAATAAGGCCCTGCCGGAAATGCCCACATCTGGCCGTGGTGGGCTCAGGCCCTCGAACCATCATGGGGGTGCCTGGAGACACAGCACTGAGGAGAAAGGCCCTCTCTCCAGCTCCAGCTCCAGCTCCAACGTGATGTTGTCCAGGTCCCAAAGACACTCTGTGTCTCTAAACTCAGAATTCCAACCCTGGCCGGATTGGCTCAGCATTTAGAGCATCAGCCCGTGGGTTGAAGGGTTGCAGGTTCAGTTCCAGTCAAGGGCATGTACCTGGGTTGCAGGTTTGATTCCCGGCTCTGGTCAGGGTCGCTCGGGAGGCAACCAATAGATGTGTTTCTCTCACACAGATGTTTCTCTCTCTCCCTTCCACTCTCTCTAAAAAATCAATGGAAAAATATCCTTAGGTGAGGATTAACAACAACAACAAATTCATAAAAGCAAGTCATGCTCCGCAAAGCATATCAGACATAGTCATGCCCGGAGGGGTCAGTAGCCCAGTCAATCTCCAGTCATGCTCAGAAGGGCTCAGTGTAGGTTCCAAGAGGGTACCTTGTTAGACATATGGGGGTATTTATAAGTGTGTGTGTGTTACAAAAAAGACTAGAAAGAAATGTACCAAAATATGAACACCAGTTCCCTCTGTATGGTGAGATTACAAGTAATTTAAAAAAAAAAAAAAAAACTACCGAGAACATGTTTATATTGATTTGAGAGAGACCGGGAGGTTGGGGGGAGGATGACATCAGAGGGAGAGAGAAACATCAATCAGTTGCCTCCCATACACTCCCCAACCAGGGCTCAAACCCACAACCTGGGTATGTGCCCTGAACAGCGATTGAACTTGCCACTTCTGGTGTGTGGGACAATACTCCAACCAACTGAGCCATACTGGCCAGGGTATGATTACAAGTAATTTTACTTTTTCTGTGTTTTTTAATATTTTCCAAATTTTGTAGATTACTAGTTGTATAATCAGAAGCAAAATGATGATTTAAAACATCTGCATCAACTTCGCAAGATAGCAAGGGAGCTGCTCCTGTGAACGGCCCCCGCAGTCAGGACAGAATGAGAAAGTCAGGGGCGGGGGGTGAGCATTGCGGGGTTATCCCATCCCCATTATTTTACTTCATTTTGAGTGAAGAGGATACAGAAAAACTGACTCCTGGTTGGCAGATTGCTTGGTGAGACTCAAGATTCACAAAGACAAGAAAGTTTGTTATGGGGAAAACAATTATAAGACATCCATGTGTGCCAATAGCTTTGGAATTAACCGAAACCTCATAGGAACAGCAATAGGAGTGGTCACAGGCAGCCTAATGAAGACATCTGCCAAATAGAGAGTTGGTCGGAAACTTAATAAGACATCAGACCATGTTACAAAAGAGAAAACAGAGAGTTGCTTTGGAAAAATTAACAGTGCTGTGTGCATTAATAAGCAGACACTGACGGAAGCAGCAGACGCATGAGGAGGTAAACTGGTTTTTAAAGTAACAGTAGAACCCAGCCCATGTGGTTCAGTGGATAGAGCATCGTCCCATGGACTGAGAGGTCCCAATTCAATTCCTGGTCAGGGCAGGTGCCTGGGCTGTGGGCTCCATCCCCAGTAGGGGGCATGCAGGAGGCAGTTGTTGAATGTTTCTCTCTCACATTGATATTTCTATCTCTCTCCTTTCCTCTCTCTCTAAAAAAACAATTAAAACATATTCTTTAAAATAAAGTTCATGAAAAGAAATGGCAAGACAAACTTTAAAGTTACTTTTAAATTAAAGATGGTCTGTATGTGCTCAAACAAGGAGAGTGTTGTTTAGGTTTGTTTTGTGTCCCTGGAAAATAAGCATCCAGAATCAAGGTTGTGATGTGTTTATTAAATAATAATTCAGCAAGGATACGAGGATACGGTGTATTTGCTTTTAAAAGAACAAAATGACCATTTGTAAAGACGCATGTACATAAAATTACTGCAGCAGAGAGAGAATTGTCCTGTAGTACAAAGAAGAACAAAATAGTATCTAATGAGACAACAGGACTATTTCTTTAAATCTGATGAGAACTGACTTATTTTTCAAAGTCTACCGCTTGTTAAATTCACTATTTGGGCTATTGTTATGGAAAGCCACTTAGAGAAATAAAAAATATAAAGAAATTACAAACTCATTTTAATAAGAGTAGTTTTCTGCAAATATACAAGGAATAATAAAAATCATGACGACTATTACTCTGACTATTACCCAAAATTTTCAGAAACTCAGACCCCGAGTAAATTCCCAGAGGAGGGAAACACTGGGGAAAATTAAGTCGCCATGCAGGAAAACAGATAATCTCATTCTTTAATTTTGCTTTCTGCTCAGCAAACCCAAGCTAAATGGCATTAGTCTCCCATCGATAGGATCTGTCTCCAGCAAGACCGGGGAAGTCAAGGGTTAATTATTAGTGAGAACCTACTCTAGGATGCACACTCATCTGTTCCAGGGTGTCTAACGGCTGACAGTGAAAATACGTCTGGAACACCTTAGACGCAGACGCTCACCTGCACAGGAAGCACTGGAGGGTCCCTACCGCAGGGCTCACACTCAGCCCGGCCAGGTCGCCGGGCGAGGAGGCGGGTTGCTGTCCTCGGCTCACCTGTCCCCGGCCGGCCCTCCTAGTGCCTTCTCTCCTGCCGGGACCTGGGACGATGGCCGGGAAACTGGATTTGGCTGCAGGATTCCTTCCCAGAAAGGGACCCGCAGGTACTAATGAGCCCCGAGCACCTGAGCTGGAGGAAGCGCGGACCGGCCCAGCCCCTGCCCGCAGCCAGAGGGGTCGAGGGGCGGGGGCGGCGCAGGGGGCCAGGCGCCGACTGGTGGTCCCTGGTCCCCGCGGACTTGGAGTTGAGAAGACAGGCAGTTTGTAGGATAAGAACAGTACTTCCCTCTGACTTTCTTCTCCAACTTGGTACTGACGCTCGGTGGACTGGGCCGGGACCCTCCGCGCTGGGCCCTTGCGTGAACCTGCCACGCCGCAGCCCCAGGCGGCCCTGCCGGACAGCGGGTGTTGCCGGGCGTTTGTCTACACGGACAGTGGTTTCTAAGTGCACCGTCCAGCTCCCGGGCTCCCGTGAGGCCTGGTGATTTACCGATGCAGACTTCAACAGCGGGTGGGGAGAGGTGCCTCCTCACTGTGCTGGTTTCGTTATCCAGTCGGAACTCCTGCTCGCTCTCCGCCTCGGGTCAGACATCAGTGAGTCACCTCCCAGCAGTGTGTCAGCACCATTCTGGTGGCCCAGTCCCCCGTGATCCGTGAAAGCAACACCGTGCCAGACAGTGTTGTCCTGCAGTACCCGGGACCACCCCACGGGCGCCAGTCAGTCCCACATGAGGGGGTGGGGCTGAGGCTCCCAAAGCCCCCAGAGGGAAGAACCAGGGCCCAGGGCCCATGTATCCTTATCAGACAGCAGTAGAGTCCGGCCAAACCCAGGCACTAGAGGGGCCTTAGAAAATGTCAAGGAAGGTGCTATAAAGCAGATGAGGTGTCGCAGGGGCCCGGGGAGCCAGGCCTAGAGCGGTGGGACCCTCCTCCTTTCTGATGCCTTCTCCTAGGAGATCATGGAGCCAGTGCTGTCCAGTAGAATGTGATGTCACCACCCATGTGACTTCAAGTTTCCTAGCAGCGGTACTAAAAAAGTAAAGAGAAACAGATGACATTAATTTTAAGAATGTCTTTTATTTAACCCAATATATCCAAGATAGAGAAGAAACATTATCTACTAATTGTGCATTTGCAAATTTGCCTACTCACTGAAATTTATTTGTAACCCAAAATCAATACTAGAGCGCTTCTGCGGTCATTCGGGGACTTGCACAGAGTGGCAAAAAATTTGAGGCACCTGACACGCGTCCCAGCCGAGGTCACACAAAGCCACACTCTCCTTCCTGCCTCATTTCATACTATAGAGAAACAAGTGTTCTTTTGAGGGTCTATTTAATGCCACATTTTTTGCACTTTTATGTCTTTTATTGGCAATTTTGCTCTTTAAAATGGCCCCGACCATAGTGCAGAAATGTTCGCTGCTCACTGTTCTAAAAGCAAGAAGGCTGGGATGTTCCTTGTGGAGAAAATAACTGTCAGACACACTCATGCAGGCATGAGATTCGGTGCTGGTGACCATGAGTTCAGTGGTGATGGCACAATGTATATTAAATAAGGTGTCTTTAAACAGAAACACGTATAAGACAAGATTGCGTATTGATCAGTTGGTAAAAATGTGTCAACTGCAGCTGTGCCTTGGAACCAGCACCTGTTCCCTTGTTCACTAAGTCAGTGCTCAGAGCGACTGCACACAACACTGCCTCAAACAATGAGAATGGACCGTGTCACCATCTCAACAGGTCGCTAACATAAACTCATTGCATCTGTTCTTTCATCTGCCTTTCACACTGGATGAGCCCTAGGACAGTGACATTTCCTAGTCACAGGTTATGCAGTCTGCATAGATCAAGGAGGTGTTATGCACCTGGCACTGGGATAGGGCCTGAGGGTGCTGGGAGGAGTGAAAACTGACATATCTTTGCCCGAAAGAAACCCTACGGACTGGTGGATGAGGCAGGTGTTATGCAGATAAACCCACAGATGAATGCATGCGTCCAAGCTGCCGTAAGTACTAGGAGGGGCTGCATGGGGTTTGGAGAACTGTAACAAGGAGACCTGATCGACTCAGGATGATCAGACTTCTCTGAAGAAGACATGTTGGACCAAGTCAGTGATAATCCACCAGAGTTTAAATTCAAGTTACGAAAATGAAACCTTTAAGAGAGCAGGGAGTTTCTTTCATTATGAATCTCCAGCACCTAAGTCAGTGGTTGGCATGTTGTAAGTCCTCAATAAATACTTGTGAGTGAATGGATGAACTATACAAAAAGAGGGGAAAGCTAGGAGCGGGAGAGAGAGATAACCTGGGGCAGGAGGGAGCATGATGCATACGAGGAACTTCAAGACCAGTACGAAAGGGCAAGGAGAGTGGGGAGAGGGTGGGGTAAGATGAGGATGGGGAAATAGGTAGGAGCATACTATGAATGCATCTCGGGTCAATTTAAATATTTTAATCTTCTCTTAAAGAGACATAGTTTTAAGAGGTGGGGGCGTCTGAAATGACATGACCCGATTTGGCTTCAAGGTAGAGAAGGAGGTGGAAGGCTGGGCATGTTTAAGACCAGGAGTCCCGTCAGGAAGTAAGAGACAGTAATAATGGCTGGGGATAGGGTGCTGGCTGAAGGTGGAGCTGGGGACTATTTCAAAGATCAAATGAACAGGACTTGGTGAAGTTGGAGGAGAGTGGTATGAAGGACGATTGCTTAGGGTCTGGCCAGCCACTTCAATGGATGCTGGAGCCATTTCCTGAGGGAAAAAATGAAGGAAGAGAGGCAGGTCTTGGGGATAGATCACAAGGTATGTTTGGACATGTTGGCTTCAGAATGCCGTTGACACAGCCGAGCAGTGAGGTAAAGACAGTGTGCTGGGCTTCGGGTTCAGAGAAGCCTGGGGTAGAGGTATACATTTAAAAGTTATGTGGCAAATGGAATCTCAGCACCAGTATCTGGCACATGGTAGGCGTTTAATAAATATTTGTAGAATGAATTATGTACCAGGTGTTGTTAAAGATTAGTTTTTATCAGAACATGATGAGTGTGTAGTCACTCGAGACTTAGAAGTATCTAAACATACCTCTGAGGTTGTATTTTTCATAAAAGACTAATGTATAAATAACTTAAATAACATCTAATCTTCTGCAAATTTATCATCTTATTTTATGTCATGGCTTATTTTTAATTATATATCTTGGTTTCTAATGCTTTAAAGGCATCTCTTGAGATAAAAGCAATATTGAAGATAGAATCTTATTTCTTATATTTCAGTTGATCTCACCATAGAAACAAGATAAAGTACCTGAGAAGATAGATTTCCCAGCAATAATTTTGTATTTTTCTCTCTGTTCTTGTGGCGTATGCAATTCTCTAACTAAAATTAATAAACAGTCTAATTATCTCATGTTCATAAATCATAGTTAGGCTCAGACACCACCAGAAAAAGTAAATACAAATAAAATGTCTGGAAAAAGTAGAGCCTTAGTAAATTTTTTTTTTTTTTTAATCCTCAGCCGAGGACATTTTTCCATTTTTTGTTCAGATAGAGTGGGAGAGGGAGAGAGAGAGAGAAACATCAATGTGAAAGGGACACATCGAGTGGTTGCCACCCACACGACCCAACCAGAGCCGGGGACAAACTGCAACTGAGGTACATGCCCTTAGCGGGAACCAAACCCAGGTCTCTCCGGACCACAGGCCGACACTCTAACCATTGAACCAAACCGGCCAGGGCTTTTTTGTGTCTTTTTAAAACTATTCTCGATTTTTTAATTGTGGAATTTAACCACACTTACATGTACAGGTCAGTTGCCTTCAGCACATTCACATTGCCGGGTAGCTATCCCTGCATCCATCTCCAGCTCTTTCTCCTCACCCCAACTGAAAGCCTGTACCCATTAAACAGCAACTCCCACCCTTCCCTTCCCCAAACCCGGAAACAGGCGTTCTGCTTTCCGTCTTTATAAATCTGGCGCTTCTAGGGACCTCATTATAAATAAGTAAAATCATACATATTTGTTATTTTATGACTGGCTATTTCACTTATTACATCTCTGATGTTCACACCACGTTGTAGCATGTGTCAGGATTTCCTTCCCTTCTAAGGCTGATAATATTCCACTAAATATATAGACCACATTCTGTTTATACATTCATGTGTCGATAAGCACTTGGGTTGTTTCTACTGTTTGTCTATTATGAATATTGCTGTTATGAACATGGGTATATAGATATCTGTTCAGGGTCCCACTTCCACTTCTTTGGGATGTATACCTTGAAGGTGGGTTGCTGGATCGTATGGTAATTCTATGTTTAAGCTTTCAAGGAACCTCCCCTGTTTTCCACAGTGGCTCCACTGTTTCGAGTTCTCCACATCTTTGCCCAGACTTAATATTTTCTGGTTCTTGTTTTTGTTTTTCTTTTACTAATAGCCATCCTAATGGGTCCGAAGTGGGATCTTGCTGAGATTTGCATATGCATTTTCCTAATGACTATGCATATTTTTTATGTGCTTATCAGTTATTTGTATATCTCTTTAGAAACATGTCTATTCAAGTCCATTGTCCCTTTTTAATTGGGTTTTGTTGTTGTTGAGTTGTAGGAGTTCTTTATGTATTCTGAGCACTGGGCCCTTATAGACTATAGATTTGCAAATGTTTCCCCCCATTAATCCATCAGTTGCCTTTCCCTTCTCTCAATGGTGCCTTTTAATACATACAAATTTTTTCATTTTGATGAAGTCCAATTTATCTACTTTTTTCTTTCATTGACTGTGCTTTGATGTCATATCCAAGAAATTATTGCCAAAACTAAATCCTGAAGCTTTCCCTTGTTTTATTCTAAAGAATTTTATAGTTATAAGATATGTCTTTAACTTATACAAATAGAATTAAAAGGAGAGGAAAAATGGTGGCAGAGTGAATGGAGGCTACACAGACCATCTCCCAGGACCAAACTGGAATTACAACGGAAATAAAGACAAGTCATTTGGAAACACTAACTGGACAGCAGCTGGAGAGAACTCATAACCAGGAACACAAAGAGGACCTCAAGTCGAGACTGCGAGGAGGTGCAGGGATGTGAGAGGGCTGGCTGGGTCCCCACAGGCACCAGCTGAGCACGATCTTCGCTGAGAAGTCGGGGATTTAAACCCCAGCCGGCTCCCAGCACAGAGTGCAGCACAGGAGAGGTGCCCACACAACACCTTGCTGAGAGAATCCCCAGAGCAGAGGTTCTGTCCATCAGGAGAGGCACTGGGAGCACCGGCACTTCCCTGAGGGCCAGTGCACTGAATTACAGCCACAGCCACTCACCTTGGGCTCCAGCAGAGGGAGGGCGGGCTGGACTGGAGATGCGTGAGGAGAGTTGAGTGACACTGGGGAAAGCACTGGGAAGGAGGCCATCAGGAGCTGTCCGCTGAGTCACTCCCCCATGTGGCAGTAGCCATCTTCTTCAAGAAGCAACTGCTCCTCCCTTGGGAATTTAACACCACCCAGCCCAAAATGTGCAACCTGAGGCTCATTAATGGCCAGAGACTACCAGCAAGCCAGGAGGCACAGATGAGATTCTGAAGGCTTTGAGACTTGGACCTAGTTCTCAGTGTTGAGTGTCATTGCTCTGGGGCCTGAGCTGTGAGGGCTGAGGCTTAGGTCCCTGAGCTGAGCCATTAACCCTCACTGCAGGAACCATTCTCTTCAGGTAGAGTGCTCCCATCAAAGCAGCTATAGTCCAGAGGAGAAGGCAGCTGCCCCTCCCCTGGGAATTTAACCCTGCCCAGACAGAAGAAGTGCAACCTGAGGCTTAGTGATGGCCAGAGCCTTTCAGCCAGCCTGCCAGCAAAGACGAGTGTCTGGGTACACTAACTCTTAGGCCCAGCTCATGGTCATTGGTCATTGGGTTTCAAGACTCTGGGGTCAGAGGTGAGAAGGCAGCTGCCTGGGACCCAGTGCTGAGTCATTAACCCAAACTGCAGAAATCATTTTCTTCTCAAAGCAGCTTTAGTCCACGGGAAAGCAATTGCACCCCCCTCCCACTGGGAATCTTCTTACCCTGCCCATCTGGGGGACTTTTCATTCAGCTGAGGGCTACAACCTGAGGCTTATTAACTAACTAAAACTTAGCCTACAGGCAAAGGCTCTGGGATAATTGAATCTTTGCCTGGCCTGAGACTCTACCCGGGAAAGTAAGACTAGATGTTGATGTTCAGCATGGTCCCTTCCATACTTATCCAAATCCAGCAGAGGGAGATACAATCTGTGGAACATCAATACTCACAAGGAAATTTTAGCAGGCTCTAAACCCTGCAAAGACAGCCAAATGGTGAAACATAGAAACAAATACCAAATGAAAAGTCAAGAGAATTCCATAGAAGAAGGGCTCAATGAAATGCAGATAAGCAAGTTAGAGATGTAGAGTTCAGAGCAATGATTATGAGGAAGCTCCAAAGCATGAGTAAAGATATAGAAACAATTAAAATTAACTAACTAGAAATGAAAAACAACCTAGCGAAAATGAAGAATGGCATAGCAGAAAAAAAGAACATGTTGGACGGTATAACCAGCAGATTAGAGGAAGCCAAGGATCAGATCAATGAATTAGAAGACAGGGTAGAAAAAAAAAAAAATCACTCCATCAGAGAACCAAAACGTAAAAAAATAATTAAAAAACAGGACAAGAGTTTAACAGAGCTGTAGACAACATGGAATATAAAAACATCTACACTATAGGTGTGCAGGAAGAAGAAGAAAGTGAGAAAGAGTTAGAAAATATATGTGAAGAAATAGTGGCATAAAACTTCCTTAATTTGTGAAGGAAAAAGGCATACAAATTCAGGAAGCACAGAGAGACCCAAGTAAGAAAAACCCAAAGAGGCCCACATCAAGATACATCATAATTAAAATGCCCAAAATTAAAGACAAAGAGAGAATCTTAAAGGCAGCAGGAGAAAAGCACCAGGTTACTTACAAAAGAACCCACATAAGGTTATCAGCTGATTTCTCAAAAGAAACACTACAGGCCAAAAGGAATGGTATGAAGTATTCAAGGTAATGAAAAACAAGGATCTGAATCCAAGACTACTTCACCCAGCAAGGCTATTATTCAAAATAGAAGGTGAAATAAAGAACTTCCCAGACCAAACAAACAAACAAAAAAAAGGCTAAGGAAATATATTAGCACCAAACCAGCACTGCAAGAAATGTTAAAAAGACTCCTGTAATAAGCAGAATAGAAAGAGAGACATAGCCATATTAAACTAAAGTGGCAATAAATAAGTACATATCAATAAAAACTTTAAATGTAAATGGTTTAAATATTACAATCAAAAGACACAGAGTAGTTGAATGGATAAGAAAGCATGACTCATATATATGTTGTATACAAGAGACCCACCTCACAACAAAAGACTCACACAGGTTGAAAGTGAAGGGATGAGAAAAAATTTTCCAAGCAAATGGAAGTGACAAAAAAAAAAAAAAAAAAAAGCTGGAGTAGCAATACCCATATCTGATAAAATAAGACTTAAAAATGAAAGCCATAACAAAAGACAAAGAAAGCCACTACACAATATTAAAAGGATCTATCCAATAGGAGGATATAACCTTGGTAAACATATATGCACCCAATATTGGAGCACTAAAATTATTTTAAAACTTTTGTAAGACTTAAAAGGAGAAATAAACAGCAATACGATCATAGCAGGGGACTTCAACACCCCATTGACATCACTGGATAGATCCTCTAGACAAAAAATTAACAGGGAAACAGGGACCCAAAATGACACACTAGATCAGATGGATATTTAATAGATGTTTACAGAGAATTACACCCCAAAATTGCAGAATACAAATTCTTCTCAAGAGCACATGGGACATTCTCAAAGATAGACCACATGTTAGGACACAAACTAAGTCTCTATAAGTTTAAAAGATTGAAATTATATCAAGCAAATTATCAGATTTTAATGGCATAAAACTAGAAATTAATTACAATAAAAATACTCAAAAACATTCAAACACATGGGGGCTAAATAGCATTGTATTAAACAATGAAAGGGTTACCAAGGAGATCAAGGGAGAAATTAAAAATTTTCAGGAAATCAATGAATATGAACACACAACACAAAATCTATGGGACACAGTGAAAGCAGTCCTGAGAGGGAATTTCATAGCATTATAGGCCTACCTCAAGAAACAAAAAAAATTTCTAATAGACTATCTAACCCTACAATTTAAAGAACTACAAAGTAAACAAAAGGAAAAACCCAGAGCAAGTGGAAGAAAAGAAATAGTAAAGGTCAGAGTGGAAATAAATGGCATAGATACTTAAAACACAACTCAAAAGATCAATAAAACAAAGAACTGATTGTTTGAAAAGATAAACAAGATCAATGAACCTTTAGCCAGACTCACCAAGAAACAGAGAGAGGACCCAAATAAACAAAAACAAAAACAAAAGAGGAGAAGTAACAACTGACACCACAGAAATACAAAGGATTGTTAGAAAATACTATGAACTATTATATGCCAACAAAGTGGACAACCTAGGTAAAATAGACAAATTTCTAGAATCACAGTCTCCCAAAACTGAATCAGGAAGATTCAGAAAACTTGAAGAGACCAATAACAACTAAGGGAATTGAAGCTGTAATCAATAAACTCCCAGCAAACAAAAGCCCAGGTCCAGACAGCTTCACAGGGGAGTTATACAGAACATTCAAATAATAACTAACACCCATTCTCCTCAAACTACTCCAAAAAATTCAAGAGGAAGGAAGACTTCCAAGCTCTTTTTATGAGGCCAACATAATCCTAATCCCAAACCAGATAAAACTACTACAAAGAAAGAAAACAAAGGCCAATATCCCAGATGAACATAGATGCCAAAATCCTAAACAAAATCTTAGCAAATCATATCCAGCAATGTATTAAAAAAAATTATTCACCATGACCAAGTGGGATTCATCCCAGGGATGCAAGGCTGGTACAATATTCACAAAACAATAAATGTGATAAACCACATAAACAAAATGAAAGGTAAAAATCATATGATCAAATCAATAGATGCTAAAAAAGCACTTGAAAAAACCCAGCACACATTTCTGATAAAAATGCTCAGTAAAGTTGAAATAGAGGGATCATATCTTAACATAATAAAGGCCATATATGAAAAACCTAAAGCCAACATCTCGCTCAATGGGCAAAATCTACAAGCATTTCCCTTAAGAACAGGAACATTACAAGAATGTCCACTATCACCACTCTTATTCAACATAGTACTGGAAGTCTTAGCCATAGCAATTAGACAAGAAGAAAAAGGAAAAGAAATCTAAATTGGAAAGGAGGAAGTGAAACTGTCGTTATTCACAGATGACATGAATTCAGCAAAGTAGCAGGATACAAAATTAACATTCAGAAATTGATGGCATTCTTATACACCAATAATGAATACTTAGGGAAACTAAAAAAAAAAAAAATCCCATTTACCATTGCAAAAAAAAAAATATATATATATATATATATATATATATATAAAACATACCTAGGAATAAACCTAACTAAGGAGATAAAAATCCTGTTCTCAGAAAAATACAGAACATTGAAAAAAGAAATAGAGGAAGATATAAAAAGGTGGAAACATATACCATGTTCATGGATTAGAATAATCAACATTATTAAAATGCCCATACTACCCAAAGTAATCTACAGATTCAATGCAATCCCCATTAGAGCACCAACAGCATATTTCACAGATTTAGAACAAATACTCCAAAAATATATTTGGAACATGAAAGACCCCAAATAGCCATAGCAATCTTGAAAAAGAAGAACAAAGTAGAAGGGATAACAATACCAGATATCAAGTTATACTACAAAGCCATCATAATCAAACAGCTTGATACTAGCACAAGAACAGGCATATAGATTAATTGAACAAAACAGAGAACCCAGAAATTGACCCAAGACAGTATGTCCAACTAATATTCAACAAAGGAGGCAAGAGCATACAATGGAGAAAAGACAGTTTCTTCAATAAATGGTGTTAGGAAAATTGGACAGGTACATGCAGAAAAAATGAACTAGACTACCAACTTATACTATACACAAGAATAAACTCAAAATGGATAAAAGACATATGTAACTCATGAAACCATAAAAATCCTAGAATAAAATGTAGGCAGAAAAATCTCAGACATCATACATAGAATTTTCTTTTTTTTTTATCCTCACCTGAGGACATTTTTCCATTTTTTGTTCAGGTAGAGTGGGAGGGAGAGAGAGGAACAGAGAGAGAGAAACATCGATGTGAAAGGAACACATCAAGTGGCTGCCACCCACACAACCGACAAGGGCCGGGGACAAACTGCAACCGAGGTACGTGCCCTTAGCGGGAACCAAACCCGGGTCTCTCTGGACCGCAGGCTGATGCTCTAACCGCTGAGCCAAACCGGCCAGGGCCATACATAGAATTTTCAATGATACATAGCTTAGGGCAAGAGAAACAAAGAAAAAAAATTAATAAATGGGACTACATCAAACTAAAAAGCTTTTGCACACCAAAAGAAACCAGTATTAATATGAAAAGGGAACCCATTGTATGAGAGAATATATTTGCCAATGATACATCAGATAAGGGGTTAATATTAAAAATCTATAGATTACTCATACAACTCAACAAAAGGAAGATAAACAATCCAATTAAAACATGAGCAGAGGACCTGAATAGACATTTCTCCAAACAGGATATACAAATGGCCAAGAGACTTATGAAGAAATGCCCAACATCACTAATCATCAGAGAGATGCAAATTAAAACAACTATAAGGTATCACCTTGCACTTGCCAGAATGGCTGCCATCAACAAATCATCAAACAACAAGTGTTGGCGAGGGTGTGGAGAAAAGGGGACTCTAGTACACTGCTGGTGGGAATGCAGACTGGTGCAGCCACTGTGAAAAACAATGTGGTGCTTCCTCAAAACATTAAAAATGGAACTGCCCTGGTCAGTTTGGCTCAGCGGTTGAGGATTGACCTGCAGACCAGAGAGTCCCGGGTTCAGTTCCCGCTAGGGGCACGTACCACAAAAAAAAAAAAAAAAAAAATGGAACTGCCATTTGACCCAGTGATCCCAATTCTAGGAATATACCCTAAGAAGCCTGAAACACCAATCAGAAAGAATATGTGTACTCTTATGTTCATAGCAGTGCTATTTACAATAGCTAAGATCTGGAAACAGCCCAGGTGTCCATCAGTAGACAAATGGATAAAAAAGCTGCGGTACATATACACAATGGAGTACTATGCAACTGTAAGAAAGAAAGATCTTTTACCCTTTGAGACAACATGGAGGAACCTGCCGAGCATTATGCTGAGCGAAATAAGCCATTCAGAGAAAGACAAGTACCACATGATCTAATTATTTATGGAACATCATGAACAAAATAAGCTGTTAACCAAAATAGATCCAGAGTCCTGGAAGTAGGAACAGACTGACAAACCTCAGAGAGATGGGGAGTGGGAGGAGATTAACCAAAGAACTTATATGCATATATGCACTACCAATGGACACAGACATTAAGTTCGGGAAAGCTGGAGGGGATGGGAGTGGGGAGGAGGGGTCAATGGGGAAAAAAGGGGGACACCTGTATACTTTCAACAATAAAAAATAATTATATTATGTATCTCACTCTCTTTCTTACTTTTCTCACTCAATGCAATCGTTTTAAGATTTATTCATGCTCCTTTATGGAACTGAATCTTTGCTCTAACTTCAGCACAGACCTCATGGCTGTTCACCTTCACGTTGTACCCCTCCCCCCTGATGAAAAATATCAGACTGTCTCCACTACCTGCCATCAGTCAACCTGCAATCAACACCCTTGGAATCACGTTGCAGGACTGAGTAGTGCCGCTGTCTCCCGAGTAGCTGCCCCCATCTGCTCCTAAACTCACACCCTGGCCAACACTGGGCACTGCCCAGCTCTCTAATTAGTGCCTAGTTAATGGGCACAAGGTGATATTTAATTTGCATTTCTTTTATTATTGTTGTAGCACCTCTCCATAAGTTTGTCAGCTTAATGAGTTTCCTCTTCTGTAAATTGCCTTTTCTATATTTTGTCCATTTTTCTATAGGAGTGTTTTGTTGTTGATATGCTGAAGTTTCTTGTATAATCTAGATATTAATCCTTTGTCAGAATTAGACATTGCAGATCTCTTATCTTTGTGTGACCTATGATGCATTGGACCACAAATGTTTTATTTTCACCTCATTCTATTTTGTAACTCCAAATTTTAGAAATGCATTACTTTGCTAAGAATAAAAATTGTATTTTCTGTGATGTTGTGCCCTTTTTTAGATTAAGTTAGTTAAAGTAGAACAGTCTGCAACATGTTAAGTACAGTGTTAACTTCAAATATATGTTTCTCATATGACATTGTCTCATATGACCTAACTAGCGTAATTGCCTTAGGATACAGTCAAATAATAAAAAATTGAGGTCATTGTGATTTCTTTATCAGCAAAGATAACTCACTTATTTGGTGATATTACTAGAAAAGAAGAAAAACTGAGAGACACAGTCCACTATTTGAACACGTGTACGGTCTTTGGGGACCTGAGGGTTATACATGCCACAGGAATTACAGCACCTCTAAACTTTCATAAAAGAATGCACACCCTGCAGCATGATTTCAGTCTGTATCTATTTCACTGTGTTTCTCTCCCTGCTTCTCCACTCTTCTGTCACCTTATGGTGACCCCTTATTTTCTTAGTCTGTTGAGAGTGGCTTTCATGTTGAAAAAAGTCTCACAGGTGATGTGAATCTTTTCTCCCTGTAAGGCCCCAGGTAAATGTCATAACGCATTGTGTGGCAGCGCAGCCTCCCACAAGGGCCGACCGCCCACGAGAACTTCCCAGCCCCCCTACAGCGCTCTGCACTGGCCCAGTCACGACCTCTGACTCTCTTCAGTGCCCCGGCTCCTAACCCTCTCTGTCACAATCAAGATACCTGCAGTCACGGCAGTGGGGGTACCCAGGGAATTAGAGACATGAGCACGTACTCGGTGTCGGGGCAATCTCACCGAGAGCTCTGGTCATGCTTTTGCAGATTCAGATGGGTTTAAGCTCAAAATAAAGAGAATTTTTTAAAAAAATTTTTTGTGCCCTAACCAGTTGCTCAATGGTTAGAGCATCGACCTGTGGACCAGAGAGACCCAGGTTTGGTTCCCACTAAGGGCACGTACCTTGGTTGCAGTTTGTCCCCGGCCCTGGTTGGGGTTGTGCGGGTGGCAGCCACTCAATGTGTCTCTCTCACATCGATGTTTCTCTCTCTCTCTCTTCCTCCCTCTCTCCCTCCCGCTCTATCTGAAGATAAATGCAAAAATGTCCTCAGGTGAGGATAAAATATATATATATATTTTTATTTTTGTATATCTATATATCTATATCTATATATACACATATATATTGTTTTAAACTTAAGCTCAATTAAATATAAACAAATCAATTGATGTGTGCCATGAAGTTATTGTTTATTTAGATTTTCTATTTCTATAATTCCTGAGATATTCTGATTAACCATGAGTAATATCTGTGAGATATATGTATTCAGTGGACATTAAAGTGTAAATTTTCCCTTTTCATTTAGAGAATAAGGTCATGTTGAAGTTGAGAGATTTTCTTGTGTAAGTAGTTGAAAAGCTTTCATGTAAATGATAATTATTTTTTAGTTCTTTTCCAGGTTTCTCACTAATACCATATTGTCCAGCAAATTTTTATCCACAAAGTATTATGAGAAAAACCATTCTATTTTCATCACAGTGAATGCCGTGTGATGCTACTCACATCAGCAATGTTGTCCTCAAGATTGCCTTATGTGCCCTGGCCGGTTTGGCTCGTGGTTAGAGCATTGGCCCATGGACCGGAGAGACCCGGGTTCAGTTCCCGCTGAGGGCATGTACCTCGGTTGCAGTTTGTCCCCAGCCCTGGTTGGGTCGTGTGGGTGGCAGCTACTCGATGTGTCCCTTTCACGTCGATGTTTCTCTCTCTCTCTTCCTCCCCCTCTCCCTCCCACTCTATCTGAAGATAAATGCAAAAATGTCCTCAGGTGAGGATAAAAAGAAAAAGATTGCCTTATGTGACCATTCCCTCAGAACTATTTTACTTAAGGCAGCGGGTCTCAACCTGTGGGTCACAACCCCTTTGGGGGTCGAAAGACCCTTTCACAGGGGTCGCCTAAGACACAACAGTAGCAAAATTACTGTTATGAAGTAGCAACAAAAATAATTTTATGGTTGGGGGTCACCACAACATGAGGAACTGTATTAAAGGGTCGCGGCATTAGGAAGGTTGAGAACCACTGACTTAAGGCCTTTTAATCCAGAAAAAAAATAATAAAAAATAGAAAATAAAAACTGCTCTACACAGCTAAAGGGAGTGTTTGTGCTTTTTAAATGATGCTCAATGTTTTCTTTTTCTTTTAGTTACCTTATGAATCAAAATGTGAAAGAAATGGTTCGACATTAGCAGTGAACTTTGTTTTAATACTTGAGCATGTTTTCTTAGTGGTCTGTGAACTTTGAACATCTGTTACTGGGCTGAGAGGACGTGTTTTCCTCATGTGAAGGAAGATGCCATACATCAACCACTGTGAGACCAACCGTCAACTAAACTGGAGTAGTAGACCCTCGTCACACTGAAGTTAAGCGAACGTGAGCGACTGTCCCAGCAGTGTGCTTACAGACACCTCGTGGCGTGTTCCCCGGACTCTGTTATGGACTGAACGTGTGTGCCCACCTAACCTACATATACTGCAGCACTAACCCCCGCAGTGTGATGACATCGGGAGGGGAGGCCTTTGAGGACGAGATGAGCTCATGGGGGCGAGACTTCCATGATGAGACAAGTGTCCTTTAGGAAGAGAGAGACCAGAGCTCCATCTCCCACTGTGACTGCCCAGCAGAGGCGGCCATCTGCAAGCCAGGGAGCTGGCCCTCGCCTGCACCCGCACCTGCAGGCACCTCGGTCTCCGACTTGCCAGCCTCCAGAGCCGTGAGACATGAACGTCTGTTGTTTTGACACCGAATCGACAGTGTTAGTTATAGCAGCCCAAGCTAAGACACCTGTGCTGGTAATAATCACCGGGCTCGAATAGTACGAAACCACCAAGACAAAGGACCGCAGCCTAGGTCACTGGAAACCAGAAATGTCTCGTCTCAGTTAGAGGCCAGCAGTCCGAAATCAGGGTGTCCTGGTGGGCTCCTCCTGGAGCTGTCCAGGAGGATCATCTCAGCCCTTCTCCTGGTCTCCTGGCTGCAGGCAGCATTTGATGTGAGTTTTTGTTCAGGATTCCTCTGGCTACTTTGTTCTGCTTTGCATGTGGGTCCTACACCTGGAAGCAAACGAGGCCCCAGTGTTCCCTCCAGGTGACGTGGCCTCTGTGCTCGCCTCGGGGAAGGTAGCTGGGAGAAGGCGAATGTGTCCTCGCCATGTCCGGCCCCGCGGACGGGAAAGGGCCTCAACAATGATGCGACACCGTCCTCTCGCGCCCAGGCTCCTGCACCACCAAGGAGCCCGGCTTTAGTAAGAGGCTTCACCCCGCGGGGCAGATGAGCGCCAGGTCTGGGAGGCCGAGGCTCTGGGAGTGACCGTTCGCTCCCTCTGCTCAGGGGCCCTGCTCCCGGCGGCGGGCTGCCTGCCGCTCAGCGTGCGCCCGGGCTGTCTCCCCCGGGGACCCCCCCCCCCAGATCCTCCGCCAGGGCCCGGCTCAGCGTGCGCCCCGGGCTGTCTCCCCCGGGGACCCCCCCAGATCCTCCGCCAGGGCCCGGCTCAGCGTGCGCCCCGGGCTGTCTCCCCCGGAGACCCCCCCAGATCCTCCGCCAGGGCCCGGCTCAGCGTGCGCCCCGGGCTGTCTCCCCCGGGGACCCCCCCAGATCCTCCGCCAGGGCCCGAGCGCTGCCATCCGGTCTCATCACCTGCGGTTGCTCCCGAAAGTTCTTTCATGGTTTTAAAACCCTCCTCTTACATCACTGAGATCACACTGAAGCCTCTGGAAAGAAGGGAGACGTGAGCACGCACTGATGGGTGGTGCTTCCCTCCAGAGAGAAGGGGCGCCCAGCAGGGCCAGACGGGGGCGGGGCACCTGGGTGCCAGGTAAGGAGCTGCTCCTGCCCAGTGCCAACCCTGCACTTGGAGGCCTCTTCGCAGGCTGCGCCCGCGGGCCTGTCCTCCGCGGGCCTGTCCTCCGTGGGCCTGTCCTCCGTGGAGCCTCGGCTCAGCCAACACCGTTTCTCGCTTGGCCCCGTAATCTGCTCTCTCCCCTCAAAATGAGGTTTCCGGTGACCCAGGGTGGACCTGCTGGGTTCTGCTAGAAACCATTTCAAACACTATGTGGCTGACCTGGAGAGTTTTGGGCCAAATAAAATGAGATTCATTGTTTGGATGGGAAGATCTGGGATTTTACATATACGCATTGTCTCCAAAATCTTTCCAAAAAATTAACTTTTTGTGTCCTTCAAAATCATTTCACAGAGGCTTTTCTTCCCGTGTGGCTCTATGTCATCAACTTGAAGTCAAATGACAGATAAAAAGGAATTTCAGGGGTGACATCATCTGCTCTGGCCACGAGGTCACCCCGTTGTCGAGGCCTGCCGGGAGCGGGCGGAGCCAGGCCGGGCCGAGGGGGCGGGGAAGCCAGCCGAGGGAAAGCTGCAGAGGCGGGCTGAGGCCTGGGGGTCCCGCTGCTCCGCTGGGGGCTGCTGAGGGGGGAGCTGGTGCTGGAGTCGGTGGAAGTGGGGCCCAATCCCCGGGACGGGCAGCAGGTGTTCCGTCTGTGTCTACAGGGTCGTCAAAGCTGGAGGTCCAGCCAAGAGGAAGGATGATTACTCTTCAGTCCACAGCAACGTCTTTTGGACTTTCAAGGTGTGCAGCCATTCCATTTGCCTCCACAGCCCACTCCTGTGCCCTGCCCGGTGCCCGGGGGCTGGCCTCTCTGGGCTGCTTCTGCCAGCCCTGGCCCTCGGCATCTGCTGGCTCAGACCACTGGAGGCCCTGGCAGCAGATCAGAGGGAGGCGGAGAGAAACTCAGTGTTTCTTCCACTGCTCCTTGCTTTGGTCCTAGTCTGACTGTGGCTCTGTCCTTTCTGTGTGACAGCCCTTGCCAGGTGCCCTATCCGCGTATCCAGCCGCAGGGGCTCTGGGAACGGTTTTCTCTCCTGTCCTGCCAGGCTGGGGGTAACTGCTTCCTGCCGGTGCTGGGTTTCTGAGGGCCTCAGGACGCCCAGATGGTCCCTTAACTCTGTCTCCACTTCTGTAAATAATCATGTTTGCGTTAAAGTCTTCTGAGTGGAATTGTATTTTTTGCTAGAATCCTGACTGATCTATTCCTATCTATTTATTCCTGCATCTAGTTTTTATAGTTATAGAAAATAAATTATCTCAATTGCCCATTAAAAGAAATAAAATCATAAAATACTGATCTGAGTTCACCTTAGAAAATGTAGAAATTCAGGGACAGAAAGGAATTGTAAATCCGGGAAAGGAACTACATTAATCAGACTTCTCTACAGAAACAAAACCGGTAGGAGGGACTGAGAGGGGAGAGGGCGAGAGAGACAGAGAGAGACGGCGAGAGGATAAAGAACCAGCTCATCTGTAGGGAGGCTGACAAGTCACAGCCTCACTGTGGCCCGGCTGACGGAAACCCGAAGAAGCTGATGGTGCAGATGAAGTGCAAAGGGAGGCTGCAGGAGACGCTCCTCCTGCTTCGGGAACAGTCCTGTGTTCTACTCAGGCCTTCAACTGATTGGATGAGGCCCACCCACAACATGGATGTCCATCTGCTGTACTCAGATTCACTGATATGAAAGTTAATTTCACTCAGCCGTGGCTCAGTGGCCAAGCGTCAATCAACGCACCATGAGGTCACTGGTTCGATTCCGGGTCAGGGCACATGCCTGGGTTGTGGGCTCGATCCTCAGTCGGGGGCATGCAGGAGGCAACAGATCAGTGTTTCTCTCTCATAGATGTTTCTGTCTCTCTCCCTGTCTCTCTTCCTCTCTCTCTAAAAATCAATAAAAACATTAAAAACAAAAACAAACTTAAAAGTTAATCTCATCCAAAAACACCCTCCAAATAGGTACATAAAAATAACTATCACAGGAACCTAGATAATTGAAAAACTATAAAGTGATCCTCAATGATAAGGAGGTGATTGGACCAATGAAAACCTATTTTTGGTGCTATTACTATGTATAGCAGCTTAAATTTAGCTAAGAGTTTCCTTTGCTTTTGAACATATGTGAGATGTTTTTCTGGGCCATTTCATTTATTTAGACATGTGGAAGTGTTTTCTTATTCTTGTGAGAGCAATGAAACACAAGTATAAACACACACACACACATTTAGTGCTTATCAGTTTGTGCCACTTGAACAGCTCAGGTCAGTGCTATTGACATGGCGCGGCCTGGCGAAGCCCAGCACTCGGCCTGCTGCGCCCCGGCTGGCCCGCAGCAGCGGCCACCCCGGCACATGGACGGCCCCGGCACGTGGAAGGCCCCGGCACGTGGACGGCCCCATCAGGGCGACGAGACTGCTCTCTCAAGCTTGCTAACATCGGACAAACCTCGGTTTTATTCTCCAAGTTCATTGTTGAGCTGAGGCCCAATGCTTCTGAATCAAATTTTCTTTAGTTTCATAGGCAAAAAAAAATGACAATTCCCACAAAATCTGTGGAGAAACTGTTTTCACTCATGTGGAGAAAGTCTTTTATGAGACGGGTGGGCATGGGAAGAGGGTGAGGCTCGTCATTTAAGGGACGGATGGTTCCGTTTTAGAAGAAGAACCTGCACCGGACAGAAATCTCTTGTCTACGCCGGTCTCCAGGGTCGCCCCATTGGGACGCACAGCGTGGAAGTCAGAACGCAGCTCAGTTCCTGTGTCATTTCCAGGCCCAGAGCCCAGTTCCAACAAGTGGCAACGCTTTCCTGTCGTTGACATAAAATGTAATGTCGCCATACTAGTTCTTGTCAAGAAAATGTTGCTTCTGTGGCCTGGCAGCGGTTTTACACCAGCGCCAGGACAGTGGGCAGAAGCACCTGCCGTTGCCCTGCGGTTCTGTGCCCAGGGAGGTGCCCAGGGGGACAGACGTGTCCGGAGCGGGCTCCTCCCCAGGCGGAATCCGTGAAAACAGTGACGCAGAAGAACCGGAAGGGACTGAGAGGCCCCTTGGCCTCCGCTTTCTGTCCAAAAAATAAAAATGTCTCAAGAAAGGCGTGCTACAAATGTAAAATGGCGCAAAATTACTTAAAATAATTATAGCAAAACTACCTCATACAGTTCAATTTTGTAAATAGTTCCATTAAGGATATAGGCAAGTTTTGAAAGAAATAAAAAATTTTAAGAATACGATAACATAGTTCATTAAAAAAGAAATACAAATGACTTACATACATATAAGAATATTTTTAACCTGGATCATAATTACAGAAGTATGAAATGAAACAATGGTGAGGTGCCATTTCCCAGAAATGTCATTGACAAAGGTCAAAAGGTTTGATAACAAGTAGTATTGGCTTAGCTGTAGAAACACAGGTGCTTCCAGTTTGGTGGGAAAATAAAATGCTATGGTCTCTTTGCAAGACAACTAGGTGTATCTATCAAAATCACAAATGTCCTGCAAATGTCCTTGCAATTCAAATTATGTGTGTGTGCATGAACTTGCACACACATCGTTCAAAAAGAGGTTGCTAAAATATATTGAATAAATTCATTCAATGGATTACTGTACTAGAAAGAATATTCCGTGCTGGGTTCTCTGACACCAAAGACAGCCGTACACATACAAGCAGATGTTAAATAGATGCAAGGAAAATATTTACTTGTTCCATTTCTCTGTGGCCTAGGCAAGCATTGGGATCCAAGAAATAATTCCCCCTCTGCTCCAAATACTACCTTAAAGAGCCACAGCAAATCTGAGACCAAATCTCTCAGTTGCGTCTAGTTCAGCTGCTGTTTACAGACACACTTTGTTCTTCCCTAAAACAAACTCTCCTGCTCAGCACAGGCATTATCCTTAACACAAGAAGTAACTGTTATGGTTTGTAACTGTCTATTTGTAACATAATGGCATGAAAAATACTTCCTAGTAGGTAGTGAATAAAATGCATCCAACAGAATGTTTGTCAGCTCTTACCAACAGTTTGTCAGTGTAATCCAATCATTAATTCTGAGATTTTATTTTTCACTTGTATTTGTGTTGTTGTTGTTGTTGTTTTTCTTTTTTTACTTTTTCATATCCTGGTTTCTTTTAGGCTTAATACAATTTCTTTCTCGTCTCTATTCTATGACTGTGTCTTAGATGAGCCCCTGAACCGACTTCTTTGTCCTTCATGCGTATTTTGAGCTGCTTTAAAACCAAGAGCCACCAAATCGCACAGACCAGTTAGTGAGCCAAGTCAGTCAGTAAACTAACCCTGCTGAGTTCACTTTTTCAGGTCCCATATATGCAGGAATTATTTAAACAGCTTGACCATAGTCATTTAATTTGCTGATGAAACTTGTTCTCAGTAAGCTGAAGTCAGACTTTGTTTTGTTTTTCTCATGTTTCCCTTATACATTCTTTCTCCCTCAGCCTGAAGACTGAGCCCACTTACATGGTGGACATCCGGGTCACCACAGCCGCAGGGCCTCCACCATGACTTTTCCTGCAGAAGTGTGGGCATCATTCAGTCAGTTCAGTGTCTCAAACGATTATTACCTACCAACAGCATACGCGATTGGAACTTATACCCATGACTTAAACCCATCAGTGGAACTGTACCTTCACACTGTGCCCTGGTTCCATGTTCTCTTCGGCCTTTTAGTTTCTCTCTTGGTCAAGAATCCCATTTAGAGTATTTGGGCTGTACAATGCAGCACTTTGCAAGACTCCACAGCTGATTTTACACCAGGAGGTGTATATTGAGGGCTCCACCCCAGGCCCTGGGGACTTATGGGAGCAAAAGCACAGTGGTCCCGTCTTGGGAGGGCAGAAGATATGTTTCGGGACTGACTCTTGCAGAGACAGTAAACAAGGTCATCTCTTTGTTAAAGCTTTTCTCAAAGTGTGTTAGATACATCATTCCTTTGACCTATGACCCTGTATGACTAAAATGTCTAAACGAGTGCTGAGGAAAGGACTTCTGGATGCTCGGAGCTGTATCTTCCCCCAAGAACCGATAACCCTTAACCCTTCATGACTTTGGCTTCACACACCCAGCCAGTCCTGCTAAGTTTCATGTTTCTCATCAGGGAACCGGCATTTCTGTTTCGTAATTCAGAACATCGCAATCTCCCCGAGTGAGATTCATGTGCAGGCACATATAACAATATGTGTGTATGTATCTAAATATTTTAAACTACAATAGGAACACCATGCCCCCACCCCCATCCTCAGGTTGGCCCAACCTGTAGGGGCTGAGGTGTCCCCTCCCCTTAACTCCCGCAGGCCAACCACTCAGCGCTCCTACGGGCCCCCTGGGCAATCTCATCCCCTGGCGGCTACTTTCACATCATTTCGAATACATTTGATAGAGAAAAGTATTGCTGGGATTTTATGGCAGCAGCATGTATACAATGAATACGAGAGAAACCTGGAGAGAAGGACAAGAAGGAAGGAGGGAGGGAGAGAGAGGGAGGGAGGGAGGGAGGGAGGGAGGGCGGGAGAGAGGGAGGGAGGGAGGGAGGGAGGGCGGGCGGGAGGGCGGGAGAGAGGGAGGGAGGGAGGGCGGGAGGGAGGGAGGGAGGGCGGGAGAGAGGGAGGGAGGGAGGGAGGGAGGGCGGGCGGGAGGGCGGGAGGGAGCCGTAAGGCAGTTGAGCCAGAGAACAACCTCGGCAAAAGCGAGCAGAGCGAGCGTGACCGTGACCGCAGGAAGAGGCAGGACACCGCTGCCAGAGGACAGCAAAGCCTCCTGGTTCTCGATCAGCTTTTCCTATTGAAGGTCACGGTCACAGGGTCACTATCTGTCTGTTCCCAGCAACAGTTTCCCCCGGCATGAAGTCAGCCCTTCCTGGGACATCTGGTAAGCGCTGCAAAGTGCAAAGCTGAACACATTATCTGCATGAAGCCTCTTAACCTTCGCAGCAACCCCTGGGGTCGGCGTGACCACAGAGCTCCACCTCCACCCAGAAACATACTCAACAAGTGTTTGTTGAGTTAGTAGTTTCCATGAAGTACCGAACACGCTGTGAGGGACTCCGTGGGTGCTGATATAAGAGAGAGCAGAGCGCTCCTTGGAAATCCCAGCTTCCCCTCCCTGTTCTCATTGGCTAACAAATGGCCGCAGCCAATGTTTGGTGAACGAATGAATGAATAATTAAAAAAAAAAAAAAAAAAAAAGCTCTCCGTAGACAAATTCGATTCAGTTTCAAAATTTATTCATGAGTTTATAATCATGAAATGTTGCCCTTAAGGCAGGCTTCCTTCCACTCTGATGAAGTTGCCCGTCGCTGAACCTGAATGAAACATTACAGCGCTTTCCTTTTTAAAATCAAATCTGAACTTAATCTGTTGAACAGAACCAGTTTGCAGTAGATTTTCCTCTTCTCCCCCGCTGCTGTGCTTCTCGTGCCCACAGGCAGTGGGGGAGAGGGAAAAGTTCAGGTTAAAGCATAGTCTTTGCCCAAAAGGAAAAAATCCCTAAGAGGTCTTCACGTTTTTTGCCCACCATTTTGGGGAGACTTGATGGAATAGGGTTGGGGTTTTTGTTGTTTTGTCTTGTGAGTTTTGTTTTGTTTTGCATTTATGTAAACATGGCCTTATGTTTCTCTACAGTTTTTAACCCCCCTCCAATCAAAACTATCACCAAGTTTTTTTCTCAATTATACAGCAGAGAAATTCTATCATTACATAAAGCCACAGGCTGTGACAATGCCGAGTTAAATGGCAGCTAGCATCCTGAAAAGTGTACCAGGAAGGAAAAGCAGGAGTAGAGAGCTCGTCCCTGTCCCTGCAGACGCCAAGCTTGGCGGCCCCCCCGCTGCAGCCGCAGCCGCAGCATTCAGCCGGGGTGCTGGCGTTGGTCAGAGCGCACGGGGACCCAGAATCGCCAGGGCGTGTGTGCAAACTGGGGTTCCCTTGTCTCTGCAGCTGACTCGGTTCTGCGTGGACGTGGCCTCCTCCCCAAATGTCTGCTGAGGTCATCATACCCTAATTTTCTTCTAATATTACATTAATGAATCACAGACCGGCAAGAAGTCAGATTTCCAAAAGTCATGATGAAGCTGCTGTGCGCGCAGGCGCCGCCCAGCCGGCTCCCGGGCCTGGCCGCGGGGAGCCGTGTCCATCAGGGTGGAGTCCGTGTCCGCAGGGAGCCGTGTCCATCAGGGTGGAGTCCGTGTCCATCCACGGCTCGTCTGTGGGAGGGACTGGGGATCCATTCCATTACTGGGCGATACTTTTCAAACTATGTCTAATGTGTTTCACAGACTCTTCACCTTTTAGAGCTAACTGATTTCTGTCCGCTTCTGGCACGTTCCAGAGATTTGGGTCCCTTTTCTGGCCCTGGATACACATGGTCGGTGAGAGAGTTGAACCGGCTACATCTAGAGGGAGGGAGCCAACATTTCTGCACATGGACAATAAACCAGCTGTGAGCCAGGTGTCCCTGCACACAAACCCTGACGCAGGCATCGCGGCCCCGCGCTCAGAGGCCTGAGCGTTCAGACGGATCGTTTCACAAACTGGTCCACAGGGTTCACGGATCAAAATCACCCTGGGGGCTTGTGAAATGCAGAGTCTTGAGCCCCATAAAATGACTTAATCCGAACACCGGGGGGGCCTTGGAATCTGAATTTTAACAAGCACAGATGATTCTCACATATTGAGGTTTTACTGGGTAAGTAATTTCCCCAATCATCCTGCTAGGAGGGAGCAGAGACAGGATTCCCACTCAGGTATGTGGACTTTAAATCTATATTTGTGATGTGTTTGAGCTTCCGTCTAGCTCTAACATTTTAATATTTTAATTATATATCCAACTTAATATTTAGTAATAATTGTAATAGTTAGCTTTTTATTAACTGTTTACTCTATGCCAGGCCTAAGTTAAATACTTAACACAGATTATCTCAGTAATTCTCACAACACTTAGGGTCAGTATTATAATTATTTGCAGTCCATTTTACATATGTGGGAACTGGGGTTTGGAGAAATCATTTTAACCCATATCTGTTTGTAGAAAAGGTGGTACTAAGAATTCGCTTGCTACAGCCAACATCATACTCAATGGGCAAAAACTAAAAGCATTTCCCTTAATATTAGAAACAAGACAGGGATGTCTGCTTTCACCACCCTTATCCAACATAGTACTGGAAGTTCTAGCCACAGCAATCAGACAAGAAGAAAAAAATAGGTATACAAAATTGGAAAGGCAGAAATAAAACTTTCATTATTCACAGATAATATGATATTGTACATAGGAATCCTAAGACTCCACTAGAAAACTTCTAGATTTAATAAATGAATTCAGCAAAATAGCAGGATACAAAATTAATATCCAGAAATGAAAGGTATTTTTATGCACTCATAATGAACTCTCAGAAAGAGAAACTAAGAAAACAATCCCATTTACCATTACAACAAAAAGAATAAGGGAACCAGGAATAAACTTAACCAAGGAGGCAAAAGGCCTGTACTCAGGTAAACTACAGACCATAGGGAAAAGGCATAGAGGGATATATATTTTTTAAAAAATGGAAACATATACCATGTTCATGGGTTAGAAGAATTAACATCATTAAAATGTCCATACTACCAAAAGCAATCAATAGATTCAATGCAATTCCTATTAAAATACCAACGGCATATTTCATGGATCTAGAACAAATATTCCAAAAATTTATATGGAATTAAAAAATACCCTAAATAGCCTCAGCAATCTTGAGAAAGAAGAACAAAATTGGAAGGATCGTAATACTGGATATTAAACCATAGTACAAAGCCATTGTAATCAAAACAGCCTGGTTCTGGCACAACAACGGGCACATAGGTCAATGGAACAGAACAGAGAACCCAGAAACCAACCCACACCTTCATGGTCAATTAATATTTGACAAAGGAGGCAAGAGCATACAATGGAGTGAAAATAGTCTATTCAATAAATGGTGTTAGGAAACTTAGGTACATAAAAAAAAAAAAAAGTGAAACTAGACCACCAACTTACACTATACAGAAGAATAAACTCAAAATGAATAAAATAGTTAAATGTAAGTCATGAATCCATAAAAATCCTAGGAGAAAATACTGGCAACAAAATTTCAGAATTTTCACTGATACAATGCCTAAGGCAAGAGAAAAAAAGGAAAAAATGAACATATGAGACTATATCAAACTAAAAATCTACTGCACAGCAAAAAAAACAAACCATCAAAATGGAACAAGAACCTACTATATGTGAGAGCATAATTGCTGATGATACATCAGATAAGGCGCTGATTTCCAAAATATATAGAGTACTCATACAACTCAACAAAAGGAAGGCAAAGAATCCAATTGAAATGGGCAGAGGACCTCAATAGACACTTCTCCAAAAAGGATATACAAATGGCCAAGAGACATATGAAGAAATGCTCAATGTCACTAATCATCAGAGAGAGGCAAATTAAAACAACTATGAGGTATCACCTCACACCTGTCAGAATGGCCGCCATCAACAAATCATCAAACAACAAGTACTAGCGAGGGTGTGGAGAAAAGGGGACTCTAGTACACTGCTGTTGGGAATGCAGACTGGTGCAGCCACTATGGAAAACAGTGTGGTGTTTCCTCAAAAATTAAAAATGGAACTGCCTTTTGATACAGTGATCCTACTTCTAGGAATATATCCTAAGAAGCCTGAAACACCAATCAGAAAGAATATGTGTACCCCTATGTTCATAGCAGCGCTATTTACAATATTAACATAATTGTTAATTATAATTGCTATTTAACATAAGATCTGGAAACAGCCCAAGTGTCCATCAATAGATAAGTGGATAAAAAAAGCTGTGGTACATGTACACAATGGAATACTATGCAGCTGTAAGATGACCTTTGAGATGACATGGAGGGACCTGGAGAGTATTATCCTAAGTGAAACAAGGCAAGCAGAAAAAGACAAATACCACATAATCTCACGTATTTGTGGAATATAATGAACAAAAGAAGCTGAGGAACAAAATAGACCCAGATACATGGAAGTGGGGTGCAGACTGACAAACCTGAGAAGAGGGAGTGAGGTGGGAGGGAAGAGATAAACCACAGAACTTAGATGTATGGATGCATAAACAAGGACATAGACAATAATGCTAGGGGTTGGGGGTGCAGGATTGGGAGGAGGGTGTCAATGTAGGAAAAAAGGAAAAATATCTGTAACAAAAATAAATAAATAAATGAATAAAAATAAGAATCCCCAAAACCAAACAGAAAAAAATATATGTACCCTTATATTCATAGCAGCATTATTTACAATAGCCAAGATCTGGAAACAGCCCAAATGCCCATGAGTAGATGAGTGGATGAAAAAGCTCTGGTACATGTACACAGTGGAATACCACGTGGCTGTAAAAAAGAAAGAACTCTGACCTTTGCGACAGCATGGCTGGACTTGGAGATTTTATTGTTAAGGGAAATAAGCCAGTCATAGAAAGACAAATATCAATTTCACCTCTATATCAAATCTAACAAACAAAATAAACTGACACTGACAAAGAACAACAAGAATTGGTTTGACAAGGTTCAAGTTGATTTCTGCACAAATGTAGCTTTAACACGAATCGCCTTGTCCACTCTTCCAAACAGCCAGCCAGTCTTAAACTCATCCGATATAGAAATTCTGGAGGCTCCACTGGTCTTACTGGAAAGACTGTGCCTTTAACAGTCAGTGTTGTGCTGTTACAGACTTGGGCAACCATCTCTTTTTTAACATAATTCAGTTTAATTCATTTTGTTTCATTGACTTCCAGGAAGTGTTTCTGGAGCACCCTATATGTATGTAACAGGCATGTGTTAGCTCTGTAGAATATGAGAAGGTAAATTATACAGAATATTTTGCTCCTAAACCTCCTACCTAATGAGATAGAAAGACACATATAATAAGTATTGTAAATAAGATTACAAAATACAATAAATGAAAACAGAGAGAATGGCTAACTATAACTAGGGGAAGAGGAACGCATATTCCTAACCACTGCTCAAGGCCCTGCATCAGTCTCTATGGCCCTCACTCTCCCTTGTCCAGCTACCTGGAAGGATGAACCAAAGACCAGCTAATAAAAGGCAAGTGACGGTGCTGAATACAGTGAAGAGAAGACCAAGCACTGAGGTGGCCTCGAGGGGGTCAAGGTCAACAAGCTGATCTGTGGAGCTCTTCCCAGCTCTGGGGACAGCCTGAAATCCCTCTCTGGGGGACTCTGATTCCCAGCTGAAGGAAACTGCTTCATGTGATGTCATTTTCTCATTTTCATCAAGAATTATAATTATCACATATATGTAAAGTTTAAATTATTGTCCATGTATTAAAATATTTTGGAAACTCTACATTACCTATATTTGCAACATATCACTAAATACCATATACTTAAATTAATGTTTCGCTTTGAGCACCACAGATATTATCCAAAGTTTTCTGTATCAGAGAAGTGACGTCTAAATATTCCTACAGAACTCATCCTATTACTCTGACAAAAAAATTTCTGATGAAGAAAAGGATGCTGCTGTGGGAAGGCCATCTGGTAAACAACTATTTCTTGTCAGTATTTCGTAAGACCTTTGTTTTCCCCCCTTCCACTGTTCCTTCTGTTATGCATTCTGCCCACGCTCCTGGCAGAGAACCTCACCCGGAAAATGGGCGGAGCACCCAGACCCCCTCAGGGAACATCCTGCTTTCTCTGTGCCCTGTTGTCCCAAAGTTGTTACCTTAAATATATCTTTGTTGTTCCTTATATTGGTTGAAAACTGATCATTATTAGTTGATATTCTCCAAGTGTTCCATTTGACCCAGTGATCCCACTTCTAGGAATACACCCTAAGAAGCCTGAAACACCAATCAGGAAGAATATATGTACCCCCATGTTCATAGCAGCACTATTTACAATAGCTGAGATCTGGAAACAGCCCAAGTGTCCATCAGTAGATGAATGGATAAAAAAGCTGTGGTACATGTACACAATGGAGTACTATGCAGCGGTAAGAAAGAAAGATCTCTTATCCTGTGAGACGACATGGAGGGACCTGGAAAGTATTATCCTAAGTGAAATAAGCCAAGCAGAAAAAGACAAATACCACATGCTCTCACTTATATACGGAATATAATGAACATAACAGTCTAAGGATTACAGTAGACCCAGAAACATGGAAGTAGGGCACAGACTGACATCCCTCAGAAGAGGGGGTGAGGGGGTGGGAAGAGATAAACCACAGAACTTATATGCATGTATGCATGACCAATGGACATAGACAACTAAGCCGGGGATGGGGAGGGGGGTACCAATGGGGTAAAAAAGTTAAAATATCTGTAACAAAAAAATAAATAAATAATTTAAAAATAAATAAATAAATAAATAAAAAGAAAAAAAAAAAAAGTAATGAAAAGAATTATGGAATTCTAATGTCTACTTGTCAATGTAAGAATGTCTAAACCTGTAGAGAAACTTTATAAAAATCTATTTGAGCCAAACAGAAGATACGCCTAGAAGAAGATCTCAACAGGCTGAGAAAAATGCTTCCAAGAAATGACAGTTTTCAGCTTCTTTATGCATTTGGAATTAAGGAGGAAATTTAGGGAAGACTAAATGAAAGTAGGAGAAAGCAAGGTGGGGATTGGATTGCAGGATACTTAGCAACATAATGTGCGCTCTTCATGGTGGTAATGCCTCCAAGGATTCTGAAGAAGAGGATTATTCTAGCAAGAACAACGGATGTGGCTTTAAAAAAAAATTAAATAAAAAACAGAAGAACAACAGCCAAAAATTAATAATAAATAGAAACCAATAAACCTAACTGATACCAAGTTGGTAGCATAACAACATGAAAAGATTATCTTAAGTGACTTCATTTATTTATGGGGTGTTTTTTTTGTTTGTTTGTTTGTTTGTTTTTGCAATTTTTATTAATTTATTTTTGTTAAGATTTTTCTCCCTTTCCCCCTACACACCCCCTTCCCCAGTCCCTGTGACTCCCCAGCATTGTTGTCTATGTCCATTGCTATGCATACATGCATATAAGTTCTTTGGTTTATCTCTTCCCTCCCTCCAACCCCCTCCTCTGAGGTTTGTGAGTCTGAACCGTTCTACTATATCTCTGGGTCAATTTTGTTCACCAGCTTATTTTGTTCATTATATTCCAGAAATAGGTGAGATCATATGATACTTGTCTTTTTCTAACTGACTTATTTCACTCAGCATAACTTTCCAGGTCCTTCCATGTCATCTCAAAGGATAAGAGATCTTTCTTTCTTACAGCTGCATAGTATTCCCTTGTATATATGTACCACTGCTTTTTTATTCACTGATGGACACTTGGGCTGTTTCCAGATCTTAGCTATTGTAAATAGTGCTGCTACGAACATAGGGGTACATATATTCTTTCTGATTGGTGTTTCAGGCTTCTTAGGGTGTATTCCTAGAAGTGGGATCACTGGGTCAAATGGCAGTTCAGTTTTTAATTTTTTGAGGAAACACCATATTGATTTCCATAGTGGCTGCACCAGTCTGCATTCCCACCAGCAGTGTACTAGAGTCCCCTGTTCTTCACACCCTCGCCAGCACTTGTTTGATGATTCGTTGATGGTGGCCATTCCAGCAGACGTGTGGTGACACCTCATAGTTGTTTTAATTTGCATCTCTCTGATGCTGAGTGATGTTGAGCATTTCTTCATATGTCTCTTGGCCATTTGTATGTCCTGTTTGGAGAGGTGTTTATTCAGGTCCTCTACCCATTTTTTAATTGAATTCTTTGTCTTTCTTTTGTTGAGTTGTATGATTACTCTATATATTTTGAAAATTAACCCCTTATCTGATGTATCCTTGGCAATTATGCTCTCCCATACAGTGGGTTCTCTTTCCATTTTGATGCTTGTTTCTTTTACTGTGCAGACTTTTCAGTTTGATGTAGTCTTGTGTATTTTTTCCTTTGTTTCTCTTGACGTAGGCATTGTACCAGTGACAATTCTGCTGTGTGTGATGTCTGAAATTTTGTTGCCTACATTTTCTTCTAGGATTTTATGGATTCATGAGTCACATTTAAGTCTTTTATCCATTTCGAGTTTATTCTTGTGTATGGTATACGTTGGTGGTTTAGCTTCATTTTTTTGCATGTAGCTGTCCAATTTTCCCAACACTATTTATTAAAGAGACTGTCTTTACTCCACTGTATGCTCTTGCCACCTTTGTCAAATATTAATTGAGCATATTGCCTTGGGTTCATTTCTGGGTTCTCTGGTCTGTCCATACAAGGGTGCCTAATATCTCTGCCTTCAGATGGAAAACCCATCCTACCAATCTAGTCTCTAGTTGTTGGGCTAGTGACCTGTTGCCCTGTCTTTGATGTTCTCACAAGCCCTGACCCTTTAGGAGGCCGAGGAGAGAGAGCAGCAGCCCCTCACGGGGAAGTGAGAGCCCTGTTGAGTTATCCCTGAGGCTCTCATGGAAGTTAAGAATGAAGAAAAGATGGTTAATACGCTTTCAGTCAATCTCAACATTAGTTTCCTCTTGTGGACTTTTCCTTTAAAATCCTAATTTTCTCTTTGGTTCAGTATCTGGTTCATTTAGTTCTAAATACATATTGACCTTCTGTAAAAAGCATATTTGGGCATCACCGATTTAAAAAAAACACACGCAAGAAAAACCTCGTCCTATCAGGTAGAGAGGGGCAGATTTGTCTACATAAGATACATACTGTCCCATAACATTCCCTGCTGGGAAGGAAACAAGTTTTGATTTAAAAATAAACATTGATTAGATATTTCTGCCATTTGTACAGAAGCTTTACTCCAGTATCTACAAGGGCCTTAGTGGCTTCCCTTTTTCATGATCATTTTAACTTCTCCCAAAGTATCAGTGAGAAGGAGGGGGATGTCCTTGGAGCAACCCTGTGCTTGCTTCTGTGTTCATTCTAAGTCCAGTTTTGTTCTTCTACAATCCTTTTTGTTGTTGTTGTTAATAATCCTCACCCGAGGATATTTTTCCATTGATTTTTAGATAGAGTGGAAGGGAAGGGGGGAGAGAGGGAGAGGGAGAGGGAGAGGGAGGGAGAGAAAGAGAGAGAGAGAGAGAAAGAGAGAGAGAGAAAGAAACATTCATGTGAATGAGACACATCAGTTGGTTTCCTCCTGCACAACTCCAGCCTGGGCTGGGTATCAAACCTGCAACCCAGTACATGCTGTTGACCAGGAATCAAACCTGAGACCCTTTGGTTTGTGGAGTGATGTTCTAACCACTGAGCCAAACCAGCCAGGGCTTCTACAATTCTTTTTAAGGTGACTTGGTTTTCTATAATAGAAATACACTCCTCTGCATTTCCCAGCAGACCTCACTCAGCAGTTCTGTTGCCTGGCTCCCAGAAACCAGTAGGCATATTTATTGGAATAGGTCAGAATCACCAGCACTATGTTCTTTACCAGTAAATAAAATTCCTTTGCAAACCCATCAGTGTCCCAGAGAAAGGAATGTATATAATCGCTGTTCTCCTCTTGCCTGAAACCAGCCTTTCTAGTTTTCTATGTAATTGACCTTTGTTCCTTCTAGAAGCTTCCAATCTGCAATTAAGATAAGCTTCCCACTCATTCAGTTTTAACTCTAAAGCTGGCTTTCTAATTTTTGCATGCAAAAAATTAATTTAGGCATCATAAGAGCTACATTATGGCCATTTTAAATTGATATCACTTCTAGTTAAATCTTCTCATTTCTCTAAGTCAGCAGAATTAATGGGGGATGGAGGTGGGAGTTACTGGCCGTGGAGGCACAATTTTCCATGTTGATGTTACTTTATTTTGAGATTTGCAGTCTGAATAAACCTCCAGATGTACTTTGTATTGGGTTGAAGCATGCTGCCTGTGTGCTGAGCTCCAAGTCATCGCACACCTCCCCATATGTCTTGCCCCCCCAAAGATCCTCAATCACCTAAGAATGCCTGAAATTCAAGCCAGAGGAAGTAAACACCCCCTTATTCTTGGAGCCAAACAAGCCTAGGCTCATAGTCATGTGGTAAAAGATTTTGTTCAGACCCCAGAAAGCAACTTCAATTGAAAAGCCAAAGTAATGCCCTGGCTGGTTTGGCTCAGCAGTTGGAGCGTCAGCCCACAGACCAGAGAGACCCGGGTTCAGTTCCCACTAAGGGCACGTCCCTCGGTTGCAGCTTGTCCCCAGTCCCAGGTGGAGTCGTGTGGGTGGCAGCCAGTCAATGTGTCTCTCTCACATCTATGTTTCTCTCTCTCTCTTCCTCCCTCTCTCCCTCCTGCTCTATGTGAAGATGAATGCAGAAATGTCCTCGGGTGAGGATTAAAAAAAGAAAAGCCAAAGTAAAAAACCAGCCATCAGGTTTTTTTCCCTCCTGCCCTTAGTTATCTTGATTCTTATCTATAGCCTAGTGTCTCTCAGTTACTAAGCTTTAGCTCCACTCAAGGATTTACAGACAGCTTAAAGAAAGTCAGCCTCTTACCTTAAAACAAAGAAGTCCAGGACGCCAAGAAACTCACTCAAGTCCACTGACGCCAAGCGAGGAGCAGGCGGGGCACAATGGGCCCTGCTGGCCCCTGGCACTGGTCCCGGCCTTCAAGGTGGTCCCGGTGGGCTTCCCTGGAATCCTGCCACACAATCACATCACACTCTGAGCGGAGTCACCGCAATGTTGTAGCAGAGAGAACAGCACCAGGGGTCCACACGTGGTCCGACTGGACTGGGTGTAGCAACTCTGGTGCTTAAGTTCTAGCTAAGTAAGAATTCAGAGCCTAGGCTCAAACTATAAGGAAGCATTTATTTTATTTGAAAAATCAGAAGTAGAAGTAATTTGTAGAAGAAATGGGTTTAGGAAACAAGTTATAGAGGCAAAAGAAGGGGCCTTGGGGCTTAGAAGTGAGGAAGGGAACGGTGACACGCCTGGGGGACAGGGAGGAGGAAGGGGAAGGGAACAGGAGAGCAGGCTGGGTCCTCAGCCCTAAGGATTTTAAGGGTGGAGATTTCAGGGTAGTTCCCAGGGGAAGATCTCAGTAGAATACTCATCAGCTTTCCAGGGGTGTCCTTCCAGATTTTCCATCTCCACTGATGGACTGGTTGCCAGGGTGGTGGGGGGAGGGGAGGGTTGTTATCCAGCGCAGCTGATTCTGAGGTCAGCTGTGGTGCTGTTGGTCTGGTTTCGCTGCTTTTCTGGGCCTCGAGCTAAAATACAACTGAGTCCTAAATGTTATCTCCAAGGAGAAAAGGTCGAGGTGTTCAAATGATATGCTAGGGGAGGAAGGGCCACCCCGGGGGTGAGGTCCCACCCACACTGCCCTTTGCTAGGCACCTGGGGCTCTCCACCCTGGGGACCTTCTGTAGCTGGCCCATCGTCCTGCTCTGCTCCTGGCTGACTGCCCAGCACACCCGCACTACCAGTGCAGAGTTATCTGAAAGCAGACTTGGATTAAAAGTCATTGCAAACTCTAGGGAAACCACTAAAAAGTACAAAAAGAATTATAATTGATATGCTAAGAAAGGAGAAGAGAAAAATACTCGATTAAAACCACAAAAGGTGCCCTGGCCGGTTTGGCTCAGTGGTTGGAGCGTCGGCCTGTGGTACAGAGAGACCCGGGTTCGGTTCCCGCTAAGGGCACGTACTTCGGTTGCAGTTTGTCCCCGGCCCTGGTTGGTCGTGCGGGTGGCAGCATCTCGATGTGTCCCTTCACATCGATGTTTCTCTCTCTCTCTCTTCCTCTCTCTCCCTCCCGCTCTATCTGAACAAAAAATGGAAAAATGTCCTCAGGTGAGGATAAAAAAAACCACAAAAGGCATAAAAAACAAAAACAGGAACGAAAACTAGGGCAGTAAGTAGAAACCAATAGCAAACACGCTAGCTCTACTCCAACAACCAGTACTTAAGCATCACTGGTCTAAATACATCAGTCAAAACACAGACTGAGGGACGATATTTTCAACAATAAAAATAAATTAAAAAAAAAAACAACATTGTCAGAGTGGATAAAAAAACAAGACCTGACTATATGTTGTTTGCAAGAAATCAACTTTAAATATAAAAACACATATAAATTAAAAGTAAATAATGAGGAAAAACAGCGTGCTAGCACTAACCACAATGAAGCTGGAGCAGCTGTATTACCTTCAGACAGCAGAATTCACTGCTGACAAAGTTATCTGAGCTAAAGAAGGGCATTGCATAATGATAAAAAGAGATAAAGACTCCACTAATACATAGTCTTTAATGTGTAGCACCTAACTATAGTGTCAAACTACATGAGGCCAAAACAGATAGAACTGCAAGAAGAAAAACAAGTTAATCCACTGTTCTAGTTGGAGACTTCAACACCTCTTTCAGAAATACACAGATCTAGCAGGCAGAAAATCAGTAAGGATATGGTTGAACTCAACAGCATCATTAATCAGTTGGATATAATTGACATCTATAGACTACTTCATCCAACAACAGTAGATTACACATTATTCTCAAGTTCACATGGAACATTCACCAAGATACACTACATTATGGACCATAAAGTATACTTTAATACATTTAAAAGAATAGAAATCATACAATGTCTGCTCTCAGGCTATAAAAAAATTTAAACTAGAAATTAAAAACAGACAGACAGCTGGAGAATTCCAAAATACTTGAAGAAGACAAGCTACAGACTATGATAAAATATTTGTAAAAGATACTATATCTGATAAAAGACTATTATCGAAAATGTGTAAAGAACTTTTAAAATCCAATGATAAGATCAACAGCATGATTGAAAAATGGACAAAAGATCTGAACAGACACCTGACTAAGAAAATACACAGATGATAAAGGGCACTCAATATCATACACAACAAGGAACTGCAAATTAAAATAATAGGATACTATCACACACCTATCAGAATGGCAAAAATCCAAAACACTGGCAACACCAAATGCTGGTGAGGATGCGGAGCAACAGGAACGTTGCTGGTGGGACAGCCAAGGGGTGATTTGCTGGTAGAAATGTAAATGTACATTCAAAGCTGATTAAAGTGATAAATGTTATGTTCTGTGTATTTTGTCACATCATAAGTAAATAAATATATATATAAATAAATAAAATCTGTACACATGCATTTATTTTTTTATTAATCTTTTTTTATTAATTAATTGATTTATTTTTGTTACAGATGTTTCTCCTTTTTCCCCCACTAATTCCTCCCTCCCCTCCCTCCCTGCCCTGTCCCCAGCTTTGTCGTCCATGTCCATTGTTCATGCATACATGCATATAAGTTCTGTGGTTTATCTCTCCCCCACCACCCCCTCTTCTGGGGATTGTCAGTCTGTACCCCACTCCCACGTCTCTGGGACTACCCCATTCCTCAGACTGTTATGTTCATTATATTCCACAAATAGGAGAGATCATATGAACTTGTCATTCTCTGTTTGGCTTGTTTCGCTTAGGATAATACTTTCCAGGTCCCTCCAAGTAGTCTCAAAGGATACGTGATCTTTCTTTCTTACAGCTGTGTAGTACTCCATTGTGTATATGTACCACTGCTTTTTTACCCATTCATCTACTGATAGACACTTGGGCTGTTTCCAGATCTTAGCTATTGTAAATAGTACTGCTACAGACATGGGAGTACATATATTCTTTCTGATTGGTGTTTCAGGCTTCTTAGGGTATATTCCTAGAAGTGGGATCACTGGGTCAAATGAAAGTTCAATTTTTAATTTTTTGAGGAAACACCATATTGTTTTCCATAGTGGCTGCACCAGTCTGCATTCCCACCAGCAGTGTACTAGAGTCCCCTTTTCTCTACACCCTCGCCAACACTTGTTGTTTGTTGATTTGTTGATGGCGGCCATTCTGACAGGTGTGAGGTGACACCTCATTGTTGTTTTAATTTGTATCTCTCTGATGATTAGTGATGTTGAGCATTTCTTCATATGTCTCTTAGCCATTTTATGTCCTGTTTGGAGAGGTATCTATTTAGTTCCTCTGCCCATTTTTAAATTGGGTTCTTTGTCTTCCTTTTGTTGAGTTGTATGAGCACTCTATATATATTGGAAATTAACCCCTTATTTGATATATCATTGGCAATTATGCTCTCCCATACAGTGGGTTGCCTTTCTATTTTGATGATTGTATCTTTCGCTGTGCAGAAGTTTTTGAGTTTGATGTAGTCCCATGTGTTCATTTTCTCCTTTGTTTCTATTGCCTTAGGTGATGTATCAGTGAAAATTCTGCTGCGTATGATGTCTGAAATTTTGTTGCCTACAGTTTCTTCTAGGATTTTCATGGATTCATGAGTCACATTTAAGTCTTTTATCCATTTTGAGTTTATTCTTGTGTAGGGTGTAAGTTGATGGTCTAGTTTCATTTTTCTGCAAATAGCTGTCCAATTTTCCCAACACCATTTATTAAAGAGGCTGTCTTTACTCCAATGTATGCTCTTGCCTCCTTTGTCAAATATTAATTGAGCATATTGCCTTGGGTTCATTTCTGGGTTCTCTGTTCTGTTCCACTGGTCTATATGCCTATTCTTGTGCCAGGACCAGGCTGTTTTGATTACAGTGGCTTTGTAGTATAACCTGAACTCTGGTAATTGTGATCCCTCCAGCTTTGTTCTTCTTTTTCAAGATTGCTGTTGCTATTCGACGTCTTTTTTGGTTCCATATGAACTTTTGAAGTACTTGTTCTAATTCTGTGAAGTATGCCGTTGGTATTATGATGGAGATTGCATTGAATCTATAGATTGCTTTGGGTAGTACGGACATTTTAATGATGTTAATTCTTCCAATCCATGAACAGTGTATGTGCTTCCACTTTTTTATATCTTCCTCTATTTCTTTTTTCAATGACCTGTAGTTTTATGCGAATAGGTCCTTTATTTCTTTGGTTAAGTTTATTCCTGGGTATCTCAAATTTTTTGCCGCAATGGTAAATGGGATTGTTTTCTTAGTTTCTCTTTCTGTGAGTTCATCATTGGTGTATAAGAATGCCATCAGTTTCTTGACGTTAATTTTGTTTCCTGCTAGTTTGCCAAATTCATTTATTAAGTCTAGTAAACTTTTGATGGAGTCTTTGGGGTTTTCTACATATAGTATCATGTCATCTGCAAATAATGACAGTTTCACTTTCTCCTTTCCAATTTGGATCCCTTTTATTTTTTCTTCCTGTCTGATTGCTGTGGCTAAGACTTCCAGTACTATGTTAAATAAGAGTGGCAAAAGTGGGCATCCTTGCCTTGTTCCTGTTCTTAAGGAAAATGCTTTTAGTTTTTGCCCATTGAGTATGATGTTGGCTGTAGGCCTTTCATATATGGCCTTTATTATGTCGAGATATGACCCCTCTATTCCCACACTGCTGAACATTTTTATCAGAAATGGATGCTGGATTTTGTCAAAGGGTCTTTCGGCATCTATTGATATGATCATGTGGTTTTTATTCTTCATTTTATTTATGTGGTGTATCACGTTTATTGATTTGCAAATATTGTACCAGCCTTGCATCCCTGGAATGAATCCCACTTGGTCATGGTGAATAATTTTTTTGGTATATTGCTGGATCCAATTTGCTAGTATTTTGTTCAGGATTTTGGCATCTATGTTCATCAGGGATATTGGTCTGTAGTTTTCTTTCTTTGTAGTGTCTTTTTCTGGTTTTGGAATTAGAATTATGCTGGCTTCATAAAACAAGTATGGAAGTCTTCCTTCTTCTTGAATTTTTTGAAATAGTTTGAGGAGAATGGGTGTTAGTTCTTCTTTGAATGTTCGGTAAAACTCCCCCGTGAAGACATCTGGGCCTGGGCTTTTGTTTGCTGGGAGAGTCTTGATTACATCTTCAATTTCTTCTGTTGTTATTGGTCTGTTCAAGTTTTCTATCTCTTCCTGGTCCAGTTTTGGGAGACTGTGTTTCTAGAAATTTGTCCATTTCACTTAGATCATCGAATTTGTTGCCATATAATTGTTCATAGTAGTTGTTAACGATCTTTTGTATTTCTGTGGTGTCAGTTGTTACTTCTCCTCTTTCATTTCTGATTTTGTGTACATAGGCATTTAAAGCCCCTTTACCCATAATTGCCTTCACTTGGAAGCAACAAAATGCCCTATAGTAAGCGATGGATAAACTGTGGTACACCAGACAATAAAAAACTCTTCAGTGCTAAAGAGAAATAATCAAGTCATGAAGACATGAAAGGACATTAAATGTATATTTCTAAGTGAAAAAGCCGTCCTGAAAAGGCTACATGCTCTAGGGTTCCAACCACATGACACTGGAAAGGCAACACTGGAGACAGTAAAGGGATGGGTGGTGGCCAAGGGTAAAGCGAGAGGGAGGGAGCAATGGGCGGAGAACAGAGGCTTTGTAACTGTTCCCCCGATACATGTGGATACATGTGCCATACATTTGTCAAACCTATAAAATGTATAACAGGAGTAGAACCTAATTAAACGCTAAATTTGAGTGATGATTATCTGTCAGGGAGTATGCGGTAACTCCATACTTTGTGTTCAGTTTTGCTGTGAACCTAAAACTTCTCTAAAAAATAAAGTCTGTTAAAAAAAGGCTGTGAAGAAATACAGCAAAGCCTTTATTGGTAACCAGAATATTATAAAATATTTTGTCTTGATTCTCTTGAACCTCTTTGTGGTAAAATTTGTGACACCACCCATCCATTCCTCCTGAAAACTCTCTCCTACCTCAGCTTTTTGTAACATACCACCCTGATTCTCCGTCTCTTTCTTGTCTGTCTTTATTCACAGAGGTTCCTTCTTTCTTCTGTAGACTTGCAGTAGGCAGACCCCTTAAATATTCCTCTCAATCATTTTCATGCCAAACCTCTCCCCTCTCACTATCAATCTCCAATGACAATAGAACGTGTATGCAGATGACACCCAAGTCACCACTGAGCTCTGAACTGTCACCAGACTCTACCTGCCAGAAGTTCCTCTAGGAATATTTCCTGTCACCCTGAACTCAACACACCTCAAGCTCATTGATGTATTTTCAAAACGTGCATCTATTACTCCTTCTCTCTTGACCTCCACATCCAATTAGCCACCACATTCTGTCGATTTTTCCTTCGATTCTTAATTTCCAGCCCGCTGCCGCCACGAGACAGGCCCTCATTGTCTCCCATGTGGAATGCTGCAGCCATCTCCCGATTCACCTCTCTGACTCTAGTCTCTCCCCCCTTTAACTGAGATTAAAGATCATGCTTTAATTTGTAACCAAATCTGTCTTCTTTAAAATATATTTCTGTACAAATTCCCTCTGTGTCTGGAAGCCTGTGTAGTTGGATTCATGCAATGGGCTACATTGACCACAAAGATCTCTTCCCACCATTGACCCCCTCAGAAGCCATCATTTAGACCCTTTATCTGGCATCTACCACATCCTGCCTTATATTTCTCATCACCTTCTGACCTGGATCGGCACTCCCTTAGCTAGATTTTAACGGCAGAATAAGCATTTGTGTATCATCTGGAAAATGCCCACAAACACTAAGACACCAACCCACAACATGCCCAGGAACCCTGACAGGAACTGTAAATAACCGTCTTTGCTTCACACTAAGACAAGAGAAATAATCAATGAAAATAAGAGCTGGTCCTTTGAAAAGACAAACAAAATTGACTAACCTTTAGCCAGATTGAAAGAGAAAAATAAAGAGGACTCAAATAAATAAGCTCAGAAATGAAAGAGGAAATATTACAGCTGATATCACAGAAATACGAAGGATCATAAGAGACCACTATAAACAAGTATACACCAATAAATTGGACAATCTATAAGAAATGGATAAATTCCTAGGAACATATAAGTTACCAAGACTGAATAATAATGAAATAGAAAATCTCAATAGACAGATTACTAATAAGATTAAAACAGTAATCAAAAACCTCCCAACAACCCAAAGTTCAGGACCAAATGGCTTCACTGATGAATTCTATCAAACATTCAATAAACAAATTAATACCATTCTTTCTCAATCTCTTCCAAAAAATAAAAGAGAGGGGAAATCATCCAAACACATTTTATGAGGTCAGCATTACCCTAAAACCAAGATCAGACAAGGATGCCTCAAAAAAATATAAAATTACAGGTCAATATTTCTAGTGCACATAGATGCAAAAATCTGCAACAAAAATATTAGCAAATCAAATTCAACAATATATTAAAAAGATCATGCACCATGACCAAGTAGTATTTATTTTGGGAAGGCAAAGAAGGTTAAACATCTGCAAATCAGTCACTGTGGTAAACTACATTAACAAAATAAAGAATAAAATTGTATGATCATCTCAATATATGAAGAAAAAGCATTTGACAAAATGTATCATCCATTTATGATAAAAACTCTCAACAAAGTGGGTGTAGAGGAAACATATCTCAGGACAATAAAGGTCATTTATGCCAATCCTACATTTGACACCACACTTAATGGTGAAAAGCTGAAAAGATCCGGAACAAGACAAGGATGTCCATTTTTGCCATTTGTATTCAACATAGTATTAGAAATCTTAGCAAGCGCATGTATTCAAGAAAAACCCATCCAAATTGGAAAGAAAGAAGTAAAACTGTAACTATTTATAATTGATATAATATTATATTTAGAAAACCCTAAAGATCACATCAAAAAATTGTTAGAACAACAACAAAAAAATTGTTAGTGAAATTACAGGATACAAAATCAAAATGCAAAAATTTGTTACATTTCTTTGCACTAATAATGAAGTATCAGAAAGAGAAATTAATGAAACAATCTTATTTACAACTGCCTAAAAAAGAATAAAATACCTAGGAATAAATTTAATCAAGGAGGTGAATGACCTGTATATTGAAAAATACAAGACATTAATGAAAAATCAAAGTAGACACAAACAAATAAATGAAAGATATTCTTTGCATCATTTGGAAGAACTAATATTGTTAAAATGTCCATAATACCCAAAGCAATATGCAAATTCATTGTGATCCTTAATAATACTTCAATAGTGTTTTTCACAGAAATATAACAATCAACCCTAAAATGTACATGGACCCATAAACACTGAGTAGTCAAAAAATTTGAGGAAAAAAAAACAAAGCTGGAGGCACCACACTCCCTAATTTCAAACTATATTACAAAGCTATAGTAAATAAAACTGTGTGATATTGGCATAAAAACAGCCACATAGATTAATGGAGGAGAATAGAGCCCAGAAATAAACCCATACATATATGGTCAATTAATTTATGACAAAGGAGCCAAAAAATATACAAGGGAAAAAGAACAGTCTGTTCAATCAATGGTGTTGGGAAAATCGAACAACCACATCTAAAGAATGCAATGGGACCACTGTCTTACGCCACTCACATAAATGAATTCAAAATGGATCAAAACTGGAATGTAAGACCTGAAACCATAAAACTCCTAGAAGAAAACAAGGGCAGTAAGCTCCTTGACATAAGTCTTGGCAATGATTTTTTAATATGACATAAAAAGCCAAAGCCACAAAAGCTAAGATAACAAGTGGGACTATATAAAACTAAAAAGCTTTTGCACAACAAATAAAACCATCAGCAAAATAAAAAGGCAACTTACTGAATGGGATAAAATTGTTGCAAGTCATATATCTTATGAGAGGTTGATATCCAAAACACACAAAGAATGGGCAGATCTGAACAGATGGTAGATATATAAATTGGTGCAACCACCATGGCAGTTCCTCAAAAACTAAAAGTTGAACTGTTCTATGACCCAGCAATTCCACTTCTGGGTATTTATCCAAAAATTAAAACACTAATTGAAAAAGTATATATACTGCCATGTTTATTGCAGCATTATTTACAATAGCAAAAATTTGGAAACAACCTGTGTCTATTGATGAATGAATGAGCAAAGAAAATGTAGTATTGCCCCAGCCGGTGTGGCTCAGTTGGTTGGAGCATTGTCCTGTACACCAAAGGGTCACAGGTTTGATTCCTGGTCAGGGCACATTCCCAAGTTGCAGGTTTGATCCCCAGTTGGGGTGCATACAGTGGACAACCAATTGATGTTTTTCTCTCTCCCTCTCCCATCCTCTCTTTCTAAAAATATTAAAAACATATCCTCAGGTGCGTATTAGAAAAAAAAAATTTAAGAAAGAAAATGTGATATATATATATATATATATATATATATATATATATATAATGAAACATTATTCAGCCATTAAAAAGGGATAAAATCTTGCCATTTGTAACAACATGGATGGACCTCAAGGACATTGTGCTAAGTGATAAAAGTCGGACAGAGAAAGACAAATACCTTATCATCTTTCTTAATGTAGAATCTAAAAACAAATAACACAATAAAGAAAGAACCCCAAGCTCACAGATACAGAGCATAGATTAGTGGTTGCCAGGTACAGGGAAAGGATGTGGTGAGATAAGTAGGAAACTTTTTGTTTTGTTTTAGTTTAAATAAATTGAATTTAGATTTTTAAATAAATAAATCTATACATGCATGTACACATATACAGGGAGGTGTCTACAAATCATCTCAAAGAAATGTCCTATTTGGGGGCGAGGTGACAGGTAGCGTGAGAATACAGGGTATGCCTAGATTCCGAGTCAAATTCCCGTTCAGAGACCTTGTCCTCCAGCCGGGCTTCCTGTCCCTGGGGGTGCTGGTCTCCCGGGGACTTCACTGCACCAGCCTGTGTGTTTGTGGGTGTCTCCTCATCACCCCGGGTGGTAAGCACTCCTGCTGGAGGGCAGGTCAGCGTGGCGGAGCTCATCTGTATGGCCGAGCCCCGCGGCGTCCAGCTCCGGTCCTCCCCGCAGTGCGAGGCCGCGCCTGCTGCCCACCGCGTGTTCGCTCGGAACCCACCCACGAGCCCCACGCCGTCCGCGGGCCCACGGCTCCGTTCCCAGGGCAGCACGCGGCGCCGTGGCCGGAGGCTGGGAGCTGGTCTAACCCTCTTGGCCCGGCTGACGCCGCAGCAGCCGCGCGCCCGGGCACCCGCACTGTGTCAGAAGCGTTTCCCGGTCCCCGCACACACCCCATGACTGTCTGACACCCGAACCCTGAAGGACTCGACCAGTCACACTCCTTTCTGAGTCCCTGCCAAGTCGTCCTTAAATGTGTCTTATATGCAGACACAGACAACAAACCTGATGCCTTCCAAAAGGCAATTGCTCCTAAATGCATGACTGTAGCTCACTGTCCCGGGGACTTGCCGTGTCATTTTTTAAACTTAAAAACAACAGATATTATTTCTCACAGTTCGGGGGGCTGGGAAGCCCACCATCGGGACACCTCCATGGTCACGGTCCCTTGAGGCTCTCTTCCTGGTTCTCGGCCAGTTCTTCTGGCCGTGTCCTTACATAATGGGAGGGGCAGGGGAGCCCTGTGCAGTCCCTTTTTCAGGGTACCAATTCCACTCATGAGGAGTCCACCCTCGTGACCTAGTCACCCTCCCCAGACCCCGCTCCCTCACACTGTCGCCTTGGGAGTTAGGACAGGACATATACTCTTGGGGGGGTCGGGAAACACATGTATTCAGACCACAGCACTTGTCTCCAAACTTCTTCCTGCGTTCAGAAGACACGGACTAACATCTGTAATTACTCATTTTATTCCTGAGGAAAGAAGTCCAGCTTAGAATGGGGGTCAGTCCTGGCCCAGTAACCAGTGGTCGCAGGGCAGGGTGCGCTGTCATTCTTAAGTATCATATTGAACCCTGTCTTCCCTCCTTTTCAGAGCTGCTTCGGGGTGCTCAGCTTCCCCCAGCAGGACGCAGGCTCTGAGTGATCACGGCTGTGCCTTGGGGGCCATGGGGGGCCGCTCGGTGAAGAGAGGCCGGGGCGCTGCCCACCTTCCAGCCCATGCGGGGCTCCGGGTTCATGTTAGCCCCAAGTCCGACCTTCTCGGTGACCCCCTTCGACTATGGGGACTTCTAAAGTGCCACCTCCCAGGTCATCACCACCATCCTCCTACCTGCTTAATGTCTACGCACATACACACAAACACAAACAGACTTCAGAATGTAATTCCGCGGGAAATGTATAAAATCATGGGCTTAGAAGGACCTCAAGAGGTTGTCTGGATCATTTCCCAGCCTTTTATCATTCATTACTTCATCCATTCACTCATTGATTCATGCATTTGTTCATTCAGTCGTTGAGAGACCGTATCTGCTTTACCTGGTACTATTCCTTGAGGTTTCAAAACCAACGACACCAAGATCCTTAATGTGACAGGTACCCATTGTTTGGGTGTGGTTTGTTTGGTTGGCTTGGGGCACAGTGTTTATCCCCCCTTGTGCTGACTACTGCTCTGATATTTCCTTCCAGTGAGCCCCTGACCCACTCACAGGCCAGGGTGGTTCCGTGCCCGGCCCAGGGGGAGGAGCAGACACAGAGCCAGTAGCTGTGACCCGTCAGACACTCAGCGATTGGCCTAGGGCGGTGCTTCTCCAACATTTGGTCATAAGACCCCCCCTTAGATTCTTAAAAATTATGAAGACCCTACTAGATTTTTATTGTGTTATATTTATAAATATTTTTTATCATTTTTGAATTTTAAACTGAGGAGATTTTTATTTTTTTAATTTATTTTTTACTTATTAATTTGTTTTTGGTATAGATGTTTCTCATTTTCCCCCATTGACACCCTCCTCCCTTCTCCCCCGCCCCATCCCCAGCTTTGTGGCCTGTGTCCATTGGTCATGCGTACATGCATGGAGATGTTTAAATATTCAGGCACTGTGCTGACCCAGTGACCACATGAATGGAGCCAGCATGGGCAGGGATGGAGGCCGTGCACGGGTTTCCTCTCCAAGCCACTGCTGAATGAACCCTGCCAGCGAAACCACATGGGCACCTTCCCTCAAGACCGACCAGCCGCTGGTGGGAAAACGACTCTGTGGGACCCCTCCCACCCTGCAGAGGGTGGGACTCCTCTTGACAGAACTGACCACATCCGGATAGGGGTTTGCCTTTCCTGCTCACAGGGCCTCAGCCAGCACTGGTCTCTGAGGCTCCAGAGCCTTCGATCCACAGTCTCCCAGCCCACAGGACACCGCATTTCACGTGACACCTACAGCCCCTCTTCACAGCACAGGAGATGTGGCAGCAGGCACGTGAGTAGGTGACCCACGCTCTCTCCCAGACACATCTCCCAACGCTGCTGGCCTGACAGAGGACAGACTTATCTGCAGAAGGAGCAGCTAGGAGGTGAAATACCCCACGTGGATGGGGAGCACGCTTAGGACACTACACACATCCAGTGACCAGTGTACGGTGCTGTCACCACAGCAGGAAATATACTTAAGTGCAGGAACCAAGTGGGGAGCAGGATTGGCCCCACTCATCACCAGTGGGAGGGCTTGGTTTCTCATCCCTGCATCTCCGAGTTCTGTAGGTGACAAGTTCTGGATCTCACATGGGGGACACAGGAAGCTTCCCCTTGAACTTTCAGCTTTATCTGCCACCGGGCACTTTGGATTCTCTGTGCCAAGGCACGAGCAGGCAAGAAGAGGTCACTGTTGCCTCCTCGGTGTGATGGGGGTGAGGGTTAGAATTTGGGAGACTTGGGAATGTAGCGGGTGCTTGAAGCAGTGACCTTGGATGAGAAAAGCCAAGAAAGTGGCCAGCGAGGCGAGCGTCCGTTCATTTTAGAAGCCCAGTGGACAAGTCAATAGTCACACCTGTCTTCCGGCAGCTGGCCCCTCCTTCTGAGACATTCCTCACAATGCAGAGTAATTAATGTTTCCTGGTTTTAACTAATATAAAACACTTTGCATTCTTGATATTAATCCCCCCTCAGTCTTTTAGGACAAAACAATCTCCAATGCCTTCATTTCTTCTTGAGCAAGATCAACATTTTATTTCAAGAAACATACCCAGAAAAGTTAAAAATTAATTCCAGGAGCCGACTCCAGAATTCCAGGGATCAGTGAAGCTCAACAGGCCACATGCACTGCCCAGGTGACCTTGTGTGTTTCCAGTGGACATTCTAGTCAACAACCAGCACAGACTGAGATTTTCCCGTGGCCATGCTCTGCAGAATGCTGGCAAGATCCTAGGATTTCAATCTTGGACAAGAGCAAAATTATGTGTCCCGTACAAAACAAAACCAAGCATCTTAAGTAGAAAACTACCCTCCCCTCTTTGCAAGGGTCATGTGCTGCTTATCTATCTGAACGTATTAGAAGCAATCCAAGGGTAGCAGTCAACATGTCACCACGGAGTGGACCGAAGGCTGACTCAGAGGCCTAGATTCAAATGCCAGCATGCCCCGTGAGCCGTGACCTGCACTAGTCCACCTTCTCTGTGTTAGTTGGAAAATGAAAGGATCGGGCTAAATGAAAGCGATGGTCTCTGGAAGCGGAAGTCCCACGCTATGGTGCTTCCTCGTGACTTTATGTTTTCATGTAGGCTTCCCACCTAAGAAGCCCTCAGTGCGACACATGGAATCGACTTCCCTCCTCTGCAAACACTTGGTCTGACAGCAGCCTTCCAACTGTGCCGGGCTCAAGACTCACTGCAGTGATCTCTGCTGGCTGAGAATTGCTGATTCCTTGGCCTTTTGTCCACATATTTGCACCTGATCCGGAATGACTAAACCCCAGCTTTGCATTTATGATCAAGTTTCCCCAGGGATTCCCATCAACCACAGTTGCGATCCGCTCTTGTACACAGTGGGTCGAATGCACACTGGTGAATGGTGAGTGGTTCCAATACCTGTCATTTCTGCTATTCCAGGCACATCTTCTTCGACCGACTGCCTTTTAAAACTTTAGAAAGCATTTCCTAATGATGAGTGTGTTGTGATAATGGCTATCATTTGACTTGAGAGACGATTCTGATTTGTTGTTCCAGATTTTCTTACATTGTTACACACTATAAAAATAAAATAAAAGTTCATTCTCTGAAACACTGACAATCGGAGAAGCACATTTTAAAAGACAGCTAGTATCTGTTCGTTTAGTTTTATTTCAATTGACATTTCATGAAAAAAATGCAATAATATAAAATTATTTTATTTATCTGGTGTTTTCATAATTAAGTTACAGAAAAAAATCCATTCCCTTTTGCCTTAAAATGACTGGAGGATTTTCTTTGTTTGAATGTTTGTTTTAAACTCAATCTTGGAGGTACTGCTCCAATGTAAAATTTTGTAGGATATCATTTGACTGTTTATGAAAGTATAGCTTACAGTCTGGCCGGTGTGGCTCAGTGGGTGAGCGTCAACCCTGCACCAAGAGGTCACCAGTTTGATTCCCAGTCAGGGCAGGTGCCCAGGTTGTGGGCCCAATCCCCAGAGGGGGACATGCAGGAGGTGGCCAATCAATGTTCTCTCTCATCGATGCTTCTATCTCTCTCTCCCTCTCCCTCGCCCTCTAAAATCAATAAAGAAAAAAAAATTTTTTAATAAATGAAATAGTATAGCTCATAAAGCAGTGTTTAGATTTTTACAGCATTAAAATGTTCTGCATGAAAATGCAGTAAGTTCATAATAGGAGGCCGAACAGGGCGGAATCCCTGCCTGGGGCAGGTGTTAGGTGTCAGGTCGGCATGAGCCCAGCCTGGGCCAGGACAGAAGCTTCAGCTGGACTCTGGCTGCCAGTCTTGTTTCTTCCTTTCATCCTCCACCCTGAGCCAGACGAGCCTTTAAAACATCTGCTTTCACGTCTGTCATGAGCTAAATTTTGTCCCATTACCCCAAATTTCTGTGTTGAAGTCCTAACCCTCAGAACCTCAGAATGTGACTATATTTGGAGGTAATGTCTTTAAAGAGGTAATTAATTTAAAAATGAAGTTATTAGGGTGGGCCCTAATCCAATACGACTGGTGTGCTTATAAAAAAATAATTCCAGAGGGATCAGGTAGGGAGAAAATTAAAAATGCTTTAATATTGTTTAGTATTATTTTGTGTAGTAAATTTATCTGATGGTTAACACAGCTAAACTGTTTTCCAAACGGTGGCCTGGAGTAAGGCATCGAACTTGGTGAACACGGGAAGGTCTGGCTGCATCACCGACGGCTGCACTGTGCCCCTGGTCGGCAGAGCCTCCGCCTTGTCTCCCAGCCCGAGGGCGGGGCCGGCCACAGCCTGAGGCCGCGCTGTGGCGAGGAGACCCCGAGAGTTCCTTGCCCAGACCCCAGCACAGAGCAGAAGAGCAGCTCAGCCTCTCCTGCTGGCAGACTTGCCCGTGCTTTCCGAATTTGAATCGACGCTGCTGTAAAATCAACGCAGGCTAGCAGCACATTTAATGGCCATACCTGTAATGCCCCCTGGGATCTGGGCACTATGCTAGAAGCGGTGATGCAGCAGCGAACAAGGCAGGCGAGACGCCCACGCACACGTGGACTTCCCACGGATGGAGCCCGGCGGCTGCCCCTTGCAAAGCCAGCTCACTGGACGCCCAATCAGTCGGCGATGACATGGGTCCCAGGAACAGCTTTTTTTGAAACGCATTTCTCAAAATACATTATTCTTAGGCTAATACAAAACATACACACTTGGTATGTGTGTATTTCTGCCCGGCTGGTGTGGCTCAGCGGATTACGTGTTGTGCCGTGGACTGAGCGGTCCCGGTTCAGTTCCCAGTCAGGGCACACCTCTGGGTCGTGGGCTCCATCCCCAGCAAGGGGATCAGCCGATGGATGTTTCTCTCTCACATCAATGTTTCTCTCTCTCTCTTCTTTCCTCTCTCTCAAAAAAAAAAAAAAAAAACAAAAAAAACATAATTTAAAAAAAAAATACGCATTTCCACTAAAACCAAATGACCAGGAACATTTTAAAAGCACAGATTGACTACTGCCTTGGAACCTTAGAGGAAAAGAAGTAAAAGACAGAAAGACTCCAGGAGATTTAAATCTTTTTACAACACTTGTACGTGTCACCTGCGTGTCTTGTAAAAGTCGTTTCACCTCTTTCTGTCTCCATCTCCTCACCTGCAAAATGAGGGAGACAACAGAACCCGCCCCGCTGTGCTACTGGGAAGAACCAATGAGCTAACCCAAGCACTGGCACGCAATAGACCATGCTCCGAGGTCCTTACTGTTTCTTTCTATTTTATTGAGTTTATTGGGTTGACATTGGTTAATAAGATTATATAGGTTCCAAGTGTATAGTTCTATAGAACATCATCTGTATATTGTATTGTGTGTTCACCACCCAAGTCAAGTCTCTGTCCCTCACCATTTATCCCCTTTACCCTCGTCTACTTCCTCCCACCCCTCCCCCTCTGGTGGTCACCATGATTGTGCTCTATGTCTATGAGTTTTTGCTTAATCCCTTCACCTTTTCACCAAACCCCAAACACCCTTCCCCTCAGACAGCTGTCAGTCTGTTCTCTGTTTCTATGAGTCTGTTTCTATTTTGTTTATTAGTTTATTTTGTTCATTTGATTCTACATATAAGTGAAATCATATGGTACTTATTTTTCTCTGACTGGCTTATTTTACTTCGAACAATAATCTCCAAGTCCATCCATGCTGTCGAAAAAGGTAGGATTCCCTTCTTTTTATGGCTGAGTAGTATTCCACTGTGTAACTGTAGCATAGCTTTTTTATCCACTCATCTACTGATGGGCACTTGGGCTGCTTCCAAATCTTGGCTATTGTAAATAATGCTGCAATGAACATAGGGGTGCATATATTCTTCTGAATTAGAGTTTTGGGATTCTTTGGATATATTCCCAGAAGTGGAATGGCTGGGTTATAAGGCAGTTATGATAGGGGAGGGGCACATAATAGAAATAGAATCATAGTTCTTTAATAACTACTCACTGTAAAAAAAAAAAAAAGATTTCTTTCAGACCCTGGGAAACTGGAGAACATGTTACAGGAAGGAGAACAGGCCCTGGAGACAGGGCAGCCAGAGCCCAGGTCAAGGACAGAGCCCATCGGAAGGGAGGCAGCGTCTTTACAAGGGCTCATCTTTACAAGGACAGTGCAAGAAGGCGGACCCTGGGAACTCACTAACTTTAGATTTTTCACACCCACTGACCCTATATAAGAGTTTGTCCGAAATGAAATGTCAGAGAGCAGAATTTTCAGGATGACCTGCTGCTCTCTCCATACTGCTGACATTATTGGAATAAACGCTCAGATATGACTCAACCTTGTCTCTCCTTAATTTGACTCAAATAATAACAGGCAGCCTCAGACCCGTTTAACACCTGGTATCAGTTCCATTTTTAATCTTTTGAGGCAACTCTATACTGCTTTCCACGGTGGCTGCACCGGTCCGCATTCCCACCAAGTGCACAAGGGTGAAGCCTTGTTATTTCCACGTGTGTCATTTGGAAGGCATTTCTCTTCGCCCCTTAACGCTGAATTTTATCTTCTCTTTCTCACCTACTCTGAGGTTGCCTTCCTGTCCTCCCTGAGATTCACAATCACTTTCAATTTAATACCCACCATGGATTTAATTAAAGTTCGGTTAGTGTCTACCTCTTCTAGACCATTAATGAGGCTGTTAGATAAAATGTAATCAAGATCCCTAGAGCCGCCCGGCAGACACTGCTATTAATCATTGTTTACTTCTCCGGAGCCTGTGTTCATACTTCATTTCCAAACCCGTTGGAATAAACTCACCTAACATGACTCTGGTTTTGAGTGGAGTGAAGCTTCCTTTAAAGCCACGTGCAGTGCTGCCGGGCCTTGGCCTCGCCCTGGGGTGCGTCTGCGTGTCCGCGGTGCTGATGCTCCCGCCGCACACGCTCCCTCCATCACGAAGCCCACTCCCCACGCACAGAGGACAATCTCGCAAATTCCACTGTTAGAAATTCAGCCCTTGAAGTTAAACAGTGTCTCTTCAAATATCGTCCCTGCTACCCTGGAAAGGGTGATGCGCTAAGTGCATATTGTTATTAATGTCTTTAAATTACTTCGAGAACAATTCAATTTTCATGAATCCCAGGGCAGTTCCCCTGGGCCAGCCAGGCCACGGGCGGACAGCAGCATGGCCTGGGGCTGCGCAGCCGTGGGGTGAAGGCCAGAGGAAGGCGGGTGGGGACGCAGGTGGGTTTGTCGCGAAACAGTCGCACCTCTTTCCTTTGGGCGCAGAGTTGGCTGATCCAGCGCCGCCTCTCGTACGACTGCCCATCCCCAGCCTCCTGAAAGCTGTCAAAGCCCCAGCAGGCTGATCAGGTCTGAATGGAGAAGCACCTGCCACCTCTCCCTTCTCTGGGCTCCATGAGGTGTTGCCTGTGGTGAGAGGCGCGGTCTGGGACCTGGAGGCGACACCTGGGTTCCAGCCCTGACTTCAGCATTTACCATCAATTCTCTCACCCCGAAAACGAGAGCAGTGATAGCTACTTCAAAGAGCGTGGTGACCCCCGAGATTGTATACCAGGTGTCAGCATCACTTCAAACCTCACTGCTGCTGGGGAAATAGGCTTTTCAGAGAATAGGAGTAAAATTTAGTGAGTCTGACAATGTCCGTGCCTTTGATAGTTTGAGTGTAAACCACACTCTGATCCTAAATAACAGCTTAAAGCTGGGGAAGACCTGTTGGGTCCTCTGGCCCAACTTCTCACTCTAATGAGGGAGCCACACAGCCTTGCTTCTCAAACCAAGGGACGTCCTTGGATCAGCAGCAGCGGGTCCCGGGCCCTTGTCAGAAATGCAGCACCCCAGGCCTCACTCTCGATCCCCCCCATGTCTGAAATCAACAAGATGATTTCTGCACATTAGAGTCTGAGAATTATTGCCCTATATAATACCCTTCGTAGGTAGTCTGAGAACTCACAGCTCAACAAATCCCTCATATGGTGTAGTGCGGTGTACGCGTGTGTGCGTGTGTAGGGGGTGGTACCAGGTATCAGAACATTGAAATGTCACACAGTCCTTTCCAAAAGCAATGAACTTTTAAGGGGGCTATTCCAAAAATGAAGAGATGGCGTGTGAGTTTGTAAGTTCTCACCGTACTCATTTTGACCTTGAACCAAACCTCTTAAGTGTTGACTCTTAAGTCTTTTTTTTTTTTTTTCTCTTTCTGTTCTCTGGACCATTGGATTTCCCCAATTAGTTTTCTAGTTCCTCCTCGGGGAACTGGGCACCACAACGCTAGGGAGGATTAATGTTCGTCTCATGCTCAATGCAGTTTCTGGATAGACAGGTGTGTGCTCAGCAGCCAGGACCTCTGTGCAAGGTCGGTGTGGAGGTGGGGTCACGCGTACCGGGCTGGTGAGCTGTGACTTCTGAATTTCGGCCAGAATCAGTGGGCAGAGTGTAACCCCGGTCCGCCTGCTTCTGCCCTGCCACCTGGACGTTGCAGCCTGGCCCTGCAGAGCCAACAGATCCACTGCCTGTCGGTGGTTCTGGGGGAGAGGTCCAGGGTGCGGCAGCCCCCCGCGAGCCTCTCAGCCCCTTTCCAGCTCACCCCTGCAAGATGCCCAGCCAGACTCCCCTTCTTTGAATCCCTCCAAGTTTATATTGTCTTAGATTTTAAAACAACACTCTTGCAGACTCATTACACGTTTCTCAGTTACATTAGAGTTTTCCAAATGAGCCCAATGCCTTTAGGGAGGCACCAGATATCACTACAGCCACTGAAGAGCTATGTGTTTTGTAGACTTGGACTTGTAAGCCTCTGTCTCTAAACTGTGAAAAAATAGGATTATTGCCCTGGCCAGTGCAGCTCCGTGGATTGAGTGTCGACCCACGGACTGAGAGGTCCTGGTCTGATTCCCGGACAGGGCACACGCCCAGGTTGTGGGCTCCATCCCCAGTAGGGGGCGTGCAGGAGGCAGCCATCAATGTTTCTCACATCACGTTTCTCTCTCTCTCTTCCTTCCCCTTTCTCTAAAAAAAAAAAAATCAATAAAAACATATAAAAAAATTTAAAAGTAGGGTTATTGTGAGAATTAGAAACCGAATAAGGACTAACACACGGAAGTGCACAGGAAAGACTAGGACTCCCTGGCTGCAGGAATCAGACGAGCCCTGAATGATCGCACCCTCTCTCCCCTTTCAGTGGGGAAGCAAGGAGGCAGCAGAATGGCTGCTCTCATAATACGGTTACGGTCCTGGTTCCTTGGAGCATTCAGAAGTGATTTCTTTTTGTACATCTAAAAATTTGTATGTCAGTAAAAATGACCACAGAGAGCTGGCTTCACAAAAGTGGGAAATGCCTAATGTAAACAATGGGACACATTTGCACTTCCTGTCCTCTAAAACGCACAAAATGTCCCTGCAGTAGCTAGCTCCCTCCTCTGTGAGAGAGGATCTGTCTTCAGAGGGAAGGAGGGGAGGGGAGGGGAGGGGAGGGGGAGACCGAGCTAGAACACCTGATGCACGCGGATGGAGGAGTGAGTGAGCCTGAAGCTAATGAGATGCTTCTGAAATACCTGCGTGTCTTTGGAAACCAGGCAAAAATGCGGATGGTCTGGGGCTGGCAGATTGCATTTCGTTGCCTAGCACTGGCCTGAAGTAACAGGGCTGCTAGGCAACCCATCCTCCTGGGCTTGGTGATCCGGAAAACACCAGGCAGATGCTGTCCTGTGCTACGGCAGCCGTCACTCTGCTCGCTGTGAGACACACACCTGATTAATGTTTCCTCTGGGCCTTTCCACTTGAATGGGACACAGCAAGGTGCAGGCCTCCACGTGCTCCAGTGAGCCCGGCACCAACCCACAGAATGCTGCCCAGACTGACAGTCTCAGAGGAACGGGGGAGGGGCAGGAAGACATTAACCGAAGAACTTACATGCATATATGCACTGTCCATGGACACTGACAGTGCGGTGATGAAGGCCGGGGGCAGGGCAGGAACCAGCTGGAGGGGGCACAGGGGAAAAAGAGGGGGGCATCTGTAATGCTCTCAACAATAAGGATTAAAAATAAATAGCCCAGCCAGTGTGGCTCAGTGGTTGAGCATTGACCATGCACCAGGAGGTCGCTGGTTCAATTCCTGCCAGAGCACACGCCCAGGTTGTGGGCCCGATCCCCAGTGGGGGGCGTGCAGGAGGCGGCCAGTCAGTGTTCTCTCTCATCGATGTTTCTATCTCTCTCTCCCTCTCCCTTCCTCTCTCTCTTTCTCTTTCTCTCTAAAATCAATAAAGAAAAAAAATTTTTTAAATAAATGAAGGACAAAAAAAGAATGCCTCCCAGAAAAAATAAATTGATCCTCAAAAAATTTAACTGTGTGGAGACTGAAGCCTGAACCTCGGAGCGAGGGAGAGAAAGGGAAGCAGTTCTTGTAGAAATGACCGTGCGCCATCTGCCCGAAGGCACCGGGTCTGGTTTGGGTCTGGTTCTGGTTGGAAACCCTGAGCCAAACTGCAAAGTGGCCCAGGTTCACTTCTGATAACCCCAGTCACAAGGAGACAGATACTGTATGATCCAGAGCACATGAGAATCTAAAGAGGTCAAATTCACAGACAGAAAGTAGAACAGGATCACCAGGGCCAGGCGGATGGGGTGAGAAGTTGTGATTTAATGGGGACAGATCTCAGCTTGCAAGTTAAACTCTCTGAGGGTGAGAGAGAATAGTGTCCTCATAGGAACGGGGACAAAAGACGCTTTTTTCATCCTACCGCAGCTATGTTTTATCCCTACCACTAAACTCCCACTCGGCCACTTAAGATTGACATCTCTGGCCTGGCCGGTTTGGCTCAGCAGTTGGAGCGTTGGTCTGCGGACCAGAGGGTCCCGGGTTCAGTTCCCGTTAGGCCCTAGCGGCGAGGGGCATGTACCAAAAAAAAAGATTTACATCTCTGTCCATTTTTACTTATTCTTTTAGCAACATTCAACAACTGACCACCCCCCTTGAGTCAGCCTTCTCTAGACTCCATGTCACACACTGCCCTGGTCCTCCTACACCCGGCACACACCCGTCCCCTCCATGTCACACACTACCCTGGTCCTCCTACACCCTGCATACACCCATTCCCTCCATGTCACACACTCCCCTGGTCCTCCTACACCCTGCAACACACCCATCCCCTCCATGTCACACACTCCCCTGGTCCTCCTACACCCTGCAACACACCCATCCCCTCTGTGTCACACACTCCCCTGGTCCTCCTACACCCTGCACACACACATTCCCTCCATGTCACACACTCCCCTGGTCCTCCTACACCCTGCATACACCCATTCCCTCCATGTCACACACTCCCCTGGTCCTCCTACACCCTGCACATACCCATTCGTTCCGTGTCACACACTCCCCTGGTCCTCCTACACCCTGCACACACCCATTCCCTCCGTGTCACACACTCCCTGGTCCTCCTACACCCTGCACACACACATTCCCTCCATGTCACACACTCCCCTGGTCCTCCTACACCCTGCATACACCCATTCCCTCCGTGTCACACACTCCCCTGGGCCTCCTACACCCTGCACACACCCATTCCCTCCGTGTCACACACTCCCTGGTCCTCCTACACCCTGCACACACACATTCCCTCCGTGTCACACACTCCCCTGGTCCTCCTACACCCTGCACACACACATTCCCTCCATGTCACACACTCCCCTGGTCCTCCTACACCCTGCATACACCCATTCCCTCCGTGTCACACACTCCCCTGGGCCTCCTACACCCTGCACACACACATTCCCTCCGTGTCACACACTCCCCTGGTCCTCCTACACCCTGCACACACCCATTCTCCTTCTTTTTTGCAGGTTCAGCCTCTTATGTCAAACCTCCAAGTGTTTACTACCCTAGGTCTCTGGTTTTGCCTTCTTCTCCATCTGTGTTCATGTGATCTTATCCAGTCCCACAGCTTGAAAGATTAGCTAGATTCTGTTGACTCTCAAATGTGTATTTCTAGCCCCGATCTCTTCCAATAGATCCAGACTTGTATATCCAACTGCATCATATCCAACATGTATATCCAACTGCCCATTAACTTCTTGATTTGGATGTCCATCAGGCATCTCAAAATTAACATGATCAAAATGAAACTATAATTTTCTCCACAGAATTTGCTCTCTCTTCCCTTTGATCCTGATCCCATCTTGAAAAAGCTAGTACCGTTTTCTCTTTGATCAATCCCAAACCCTGGCAACTAGCCTTGATTTTCTCTTTTCTTCATATTTAATATCTAATGTATTCCTACGTTCTCCAGTTATAACTGCAAAGTAGAAGCCAAATATCACCACTTCTCCCCATGCCCAGTGGCGTAACCCTGACCCGACCCCCTCTCTCTCTCCCCTGGACCTTCTGCAACAGCCCGTCTTCATTCATTATCTTTATTGATATGATCATGTTGCTTCTCTCCTTAAAACCTTCTAGGGATTTCCCGTTATGGTCATCATACATTTCAAACTCCTTTTCCATTACCTACACCTGAAGGACTGCATGGTCTGCTCGCTGCCTACTGTGATTTCATGCCCTCTCCCCCCACCCACCATGCTTCAGCCACGTGGACTGCTTGGATCTCCGAACCTGCCATGCTCACCCTCCCCTAGGAACTGAGCATTTGTCGTTACCTCTGCACGGAACCTCTTTCCATTACTCAGGTCTCTCGCCACAGCATCCTTCTGGATTCCCACAAAAGCATCTTCCCTAGTCACTCTGTTTCACCTGAACAACATCAAGATCCTGTCAGTAACCCAGAAGAGAGGGAAGGGTTTTTGGTAGGCAGCCACTAATGTGTGCCCCAGGGAGGCAGACACAAGGAGCAGGCAGATTGGGAAGCTTGATATGGGGTTATTCTCCTCCTCAAAAATTGTTTTAAGTTGGGTAGACTCAGAGTTGGTCAGCTGAGCTGTATCATGTGATCCTACCCAAATACCAGGTTCATTGAAGACATTCCTCTCACCGGAAGGAAAGGTTCTTAGTTCAAAGGTACGCTCAGAGTTTATCTGTCCCAATAGAATCTCCAAACGAGATTTCACAGCTCGTTTATAGAAGCATGTGGAGTGAGTGTTTCAATGATATTATCTCTCTCTTTTTTAATCTCTAAATACCCTATATACCTAGCACACTGCTTGTCACATAGCAGGTACTTGATACAGGTTTTCTGAGTAAAGAGTAAATGAGTGAGTGAATAAATAAATGAATGAAAATACCAACATAACCTTCCATTTAAAAAAAATTTATTGGAGTGAAATTTGTTAATAAGATTATATAGGTTGCAAGTGTACAATTCTGTGATATATCATCTGTATATTGCATTGTGTGCCCACCACCCAGAGTTAAATCTTTGGTTGCCATCCCCCTTCCCTCTGGTACCACCATACTATGAGTTTTTGTTTGTTTTTCTTGTTTGTTAATTTGTTGCTTTCAGTTTTATATTCCACATAGAAGTGAAATCATATGGTTCTTAACTTTTTCTGTCTGATGTATTTTGTTTAACATGATAGTCTCAAGGTTCGTCCACGTTGCAACAAATGGCAGTGTTTCATCTTTTCTTATGGCTGAGTAGTATTCCGTTGTATAGATGTACCACATCTTGTTTATCCAGTCAGCTATCAAAGGATGTTTCCATGTCTTGGCCATTGTGAATGATGCCGCAATGAACATAGGGGTGCACGTGTCTTTGTGAATATATGTTTCCAAACATTTCAGATAAATATCTAGATGAGGAGTTGCTGGGTCACAGGGTCACCCTATTCTGACCTTTTTGAGGAACCACCATACTTTTCCATAGTGGCTGTACCAGTTTGTATTCCCACCAGCAGGGAATGCGGGTTCCTTCTCCACACCCTCTCCAACACTTGTGATTTCTTGTCTTATTGATAATACCCTTCTAACAGGTGTGAGATGGTGTCCCCGTGTAGTGCTGACTTGCCTACAAGATGGACTATGTGGGATACTAGAGACTCTTCTTATTTGAAAAGAAAATTGCGTTAGTTTGCTTTTCAAATGTACTGTTGAAGTTCAAATTAAAAATTAAATGGGAACAAGTTAAGTCACATTGGAACATGGAAACTGAATCTAGAATTGTGCCAGAGGGGCACTGCCTCCTGTCGGAAGCGTGGTTGCTGCCTTCCTAGCGCTTCCTCTGCGCTGGCATTCTGCAGGGCGGGCGCAGCTTCCTGAGCGCTCCCGCGAAGAGTCAGGGTGCCCGGAGTCCTCCGGCAGCTCCGGCTGGTCCTCAGCATCCCCCGGCTGTAACGCGGGCTCCTCCTGGCCTGCACAGCGCGTGGTCATCTCCGCAGTGCTTAGACATAACTCTCCAGAAAGCTCCTCAAAAGCTAAGCCCGTCTTCTACTTATTTCAGAGTCACTATAGCAAATGTGTGCTAACCCCAGCCAGAGCAATTAGTACTCAACACACATTTGTTGAATGTCTAACATTTTTATGCAAATTCTTACTTATCAAAGAACATCCATGTAGTTAATGTCATTTGAGCTGTAGATTAATGAGGTTCATAGATGAAGAAGCAGAAACACAGAAAAGAGAAATAATTTGTCCAGAAAAAAAGCAAAAAAAAAAACAAAAAACAGAACAACCAGTCAAATTTGAATTTCAGATAAACAATAATTTTTTAGTATAAAGGTAGGACTATGCCCCATTGCCAAAATGTACAGGACCTAATAATACTAAAAATGTATTCATTATATTTACCAGACATTCCAAAGTTTATATTTTCTCTGGCAAACCTAAGCCAACACAGTTTGTTAGTGGCAAGGCAAGGGGCAATTATTTTATCACAATCAAATCATCGACATGCCCACATTAGGCGATATTTAAAACAAAAACAAAATGATGGAGATCAGGAGACGCCTGTGTTAAGATGGTAACACTGTGGGCAATGAAATTCGGTCACTTCCAAGCGCCCTAGGAATAAAGCAACTTAAACCAAAGTAACTATGGTAAGATACTTTATAGGATATATTGCATGTAATGTGGCTCTAGCATGTGCCTAAGACAGAATTTAGGCAACTCTGGCAAACTTGTGAGGCCAGCCCCAAAATAATTCCATGAGCTGAAAGATTTCAGAGCCCCAGCAGAGAGAGGTTTTCCCTGTGTGCCTACCCTGTGGTAGTGCAGGGATCGACAAGACAGGCTTGGCCGCTGCCTCCCCAGAGCAGAGAAGCCAACTTAAGGGACACAGAGGCCAGACACGTTTCCCTTGGCAAAGTCCCAGATGTCAGGAGAACAGCTGTTTAGAGTAGAACAGTGCTTGTCTCCAGACCCTCCCATTTCCGTCTTCCTGGATTGCGTCCCCAAAGACGAAGGGCTGCAAGGAGCAAACAAACCGTTTCCCTACCGCCTCTCTGTCACACGAGGGCTACAGCAGCCCTGCAGTCCACCGAGTTCGCTTGGCTTTGACGTAGAAGAGAAAGGAGACATGGCAGACTTAGGAGAAGGCTCATTCAGGAATATAAGTATGAAAGCCCAGAAACACCCACACATACTTTGGGAAGAGTTTGCAAGGGTAGGAGGTCTTTGATCAGTAGGTAAGGGCAAGAGAAAATAAAATGTAAATTATTGATGTTGATATGACCACATTAGTATCACTGGCTGATGAGTCTTGGGAGTCTGGGCTACACAAGGAGCTCATTACACTCAGTTGTTAGCCATTAAACTTTAGAATGTCACCAGGTCTAATCTCAGCCATGAGCTACCATGTGGTGGCACACCTGGGCTTCTTTGTTTATTTTACCTTCCTCAATTAACACCAATGGTAAATGACTGAAATGGTTTAAAGAGGTTAAACCTTTTTTATTATCCTCATCTGTGTAATTTTTACCTGATAGCCACAGTAAAGGACAAGATGAAATATTGAAATTTCCCAAGATAAGACAATCTCCCAGTTCATAAGAACTGTATTGCAACAAACCTTTTGAAGAAACATGTAATGAGAGGTCCTTGGGGATTAGATGCAATGGGTTCCATCTCAGGGTTTATCCGGTAGCTGCTCGGGGCTTCGGGTCTCAGGGTTTATCCAGTAGCTGCTCGGGGCTCAGTCTTTGTTTGCCGCTGGCACATATGCAGGTGATTCAAGATTCTTCTGTGAGTAGCAGAACAGCTGCAAAAGTTAAGATTTTCCTTGGGAACAAACATTTAAAAAAAAAACAGAGTGGAGCAGAATTTACTTGCTGGTGTTTTCCAGGAGAAAAAAAAAAAAATTTATAGCAAAGTGAGAACTTGTTAATTCACCCTAAATTTACATATTATGTGGGGGGAAAAAAAAAAAGTTCTTTTTTTTCATCTGTAAAGTGAGGCCCATAACTAGATTTCTTAGCCATGGGAGCATTTTAGTTCCAGTCATTTTCTTTTGTTTATTTATTTCATTTTATCTTGTTTCTCTCTATAAATATCCCCAAACATTTTCACTATTAGATTTTCTCTAACTCAACTTACACTCAGGTGTAAAATAGTCAAAATCCAAGAAAAACATATTTTTCCATACTAACACTATTTTTTTTGTTGTAAATGTTATTTGTTAACAAAAAGGTGCCTCAGCTAAGTTTCCAAACTTCACCCACCCACCCACCTTCGATTTCCCTGCTTCTCAGAGGCCGTGGCTCATGCGCACTCAGATCTGTCTGACCTTCGGCAACGGTTCTCTTTCCGGTCCTCCAGCCACAGCCTCCCAGAGCTCCCCACCTTCCATCGCTTGCCCCCGGGGTTCACACTGCACGTCCCTCACCCTCACAACGGTCCTCAGGCTTTCTCTTAGCAAATGCCTCAGAGTGTCAACATTTCAAAGAGGTCAGTCATTTGTTATGCAACTAGCAAAACTCATAGCATTTCACCAAATGAAGGCCACAAAGAGTGTTAAAATACAAATGTGTGTGGATTGTATAGTAACATTATTAAACTGTGATAAGTAAAAGATGCATGTTGTAATCCTTAGAGCCAGTACTAATGCAGTATCAACATTCCACCTAATGACAACAGAATTTCCAAGTGCGTATTTACCATAGACATTCTGCCAGGCCAAAATACAATCTCAATAAATGTAAAAATTAAATCTATCCTTGCCAGTGTGGCTCAGTGGATTGAACATTGTCCCATGGACTGAGAGGTCCTGGTTTGATTCCCAAAGTACGTGCCTGGGTTACAGGCTTGATCCCTGGTGGGGGACATGCCGGAGGCAGCCAATCAATGTTTCTCTCTCTCTCTAAAAAAACAATAAAAACATATTTGTAAAAAATAATTAAACTTATATAACATGTATTTTCTGACCCACAACAGAATAAACTTTGAACTCAAAAACAAAAATATATCTGGAATATATCCATATATTTGAAAATTAACCAATATATTTCTAAATAATCCATGAATCAGAGAAATAAATCACAAAACAAACTAGAATATATTCTAAACTAACTGAAACCGAAAGCACAAGATGCCCAAACTTATGGGATTTGGCTAAGAAATGCCTACAGCAAAATTTATAGTATTAAATGCTTATAATAATTATGAAGAAAAGCCAAATCAAGTATCCAAAATTCCTCTTTAAGAAGCTAGAGAAAGAACCCATTAAGCTTAAAATAAGTAGAATAAAGGAAACAACGTTAGTGCAATTTCAATCAAAATCCCAAGACTTTTTAAAAATGTATTTGGGAAGAAAAGGACCTACTATAACCAAAATATTTTGAAAAAGAAGAGTTAGAAGACTTATGCTGTCTGATCTCAAACTTATTATAAAGCTAATTAATCAAGCATTATGATGTTGGCTGGAGGACAGAGCTATGGATCAATGGAAGAGAGTGGAGGTAGACCCACATTTATATGGTCAGTTGATTTTTCAAATAAAGATGTCACGGTAATTCAATAGGGAAAATATAGTCTCTTTTCCCATATGGTACTGGAGCAATTGGATATCCATGGGGGGGGGGGGGGGACCTTGACCCTTACCTCACACCATACATTAATTTAATTTGAACTGAATCAGAAACCTAAATGTAAAAAATAAAGTAGTAGAAAATCTTTGTTAGGTTAAGATGGGCAAGGATTAATTTAGAACACATGCACAGGAATACAAGTCATTAAAGAAAAATTTGATACACCAGACTTTGTATTAAAAAAAAGTTAGGCTCTTAAAATGACAATAAGGAAACAAACAATCCAAGTTCAGAACAGGCACAAGATTGGGTACTTCACAAAAAAAGACATCCTGATGGACAATCAGTACATGAAAAGATGCTCAGCATCACTAGGTAACAGAGATATTAAACATTAAAACTGCAATAAAATCGCTGCAGCCACACATTAAAACAATTAAAATTAAAAGCAAAGTATTGGTGAGGAGTTCAAACAACTATAAATCTCATGCATTGTAGGTGGAAATGCACAATGGTGCAGCCACTTTGGAAGAAGGTAGTTTCTTATCAAAATGAACATACGTACGACCTGGCAGCTCCAGTCTGAGGTGTTCTCTCGAGAGGAATAAAGTGTAGGTACACAAATCGCATGCGATGGTCACAGCAGCATTACTGATGACAGCCCCAGACTGGAAACATCCACATGTCCATCAACTGGGCAATGGGATTCTGTTTAGTAATAAAAAGAAACAACTACTGCCCGGCCAGTGGTTGAGCGTTGACCCATGCACTAAGAGGTCATGGTTTGATTCCCGTTCAGGGCACATGCCCAGGTTGTGGGCCCGATCCCCAGTGGGGGGCATGCAGGAGGTGGCCAATCAATGTTCTCTTTCATCAATGTTTCTACCTCTCCCTTCCTCTCTCTCTCTAATATCAATAAAGAAAAAAAATTTTTTTAAGGAAACTATTAATATACACACAAAATGGATAAATCTCAAAATCATTATGCAAGAAGAAATAAGCTAGACACATAAGACCAGAGTGTATTCCATTTTTATGTAATTCTAGAAAAGGCAACATTTATAATGACAGAAAGCAAGTCAATGATTGCCTGAGGCCAGACATGTGGGTCAGGGATTGACTACAAAGTAGCACCAAGTTTGGGAGACATTGATAGTAATGTTCCATATTTTGATTGGAGGTGATTACATGGATATACATTTGCCAAAACTCCCAAGCCTTTCAGTTAAAATGAGTGAATGTCATTGAATATAAATTAAACTTCAATAAACCTGCCAAAAATAGATATGCATGTATACCCATACACAAAGATAACCCAGTTTACTAATAGCACTCACTGTTTATTCAGTGCACATTCTGGGACAGGCACTTTGCGTGCGTTACCTGTAACCTCACAGCTCTGCAAGGCAGGTATTAAACCTACTGTCTTGGTTTGCTCAGGCCGCTACATGAAAACACCATCATCTGGGTGGTGCAAACAAGAAACATTCCTCCCAGCTCCGGAGGCTGAAGATCAGGTGCCGTGTCCTGGTTCACAGACGGCCATCCTCCCCTGCACCCTCCCACGACAGAGGGACAGAGAGCTCTGGTCTCTTCTTCTGAGAACACTGATTCCATTATGAGGGCTTCACCTCCCACCCCCTTGGAGAGTCCCTGGGGCTGCTCTAAGAGAACACCAGGCTGGGGTTTACTCCGCCCAGTCCCGGAGGCTGGGGAGCCCAAGCCCGAGGCGGCAGCAGATGCGGCCCCTGGTGAGGACCCGCCTCCAGGTCCGTAGACGTCCCCTGTGTCCTCCAACGACGGCGGCGGGCGAGGAGCTCTCTGCGGCCTCTTTCACAAAGGAGCTAAGCGCCTCCTGAAGGCCCCACCCCAAATATTATCACATCGGGGATGAGGATTTTGGGGACCCAGAAACATTCCATTATAGCACATACTTTACAGATGAAAATAAATAAACTGAGTGGCAGAGAGTTTCAGTGACTTCCACACGGTCGCACAGCTAGCAAGTGGCTGACCCCAAAGGCCCTGTTCCACCTGCCAGACCACCTGCCCGGATGTGGGGAAGCCACAGGTGGCCACAGGGCCGGCCTGCCGCCCAGGGCTACGGATGCAGTCAGGACACAAAGGTTTTTGCCCGGCCAGCTCATCGAGACCCACGACCACAGTGACTGCGACCCCGGAGTGTGTGTGTTTAATCCTCCATTAATGTACTGTCCAAATGTGGCTGCCTGTGCGTCTCATCTGTCATAGAGGAGCTGACAAGGAGAGAATTATGATGCCGACATCGTGAATGTCCCTGGGTTCTTGCAGAGAAATAGACGACAGCTTTGGCCCCGGAGCCAGGACTGGTGCTCAGCACTGAACAGAAGGGACATCTTCCCGGAGAGCCAGAGAGGCAGACACAGGAAGGATCCCTGCTCCATCCTTCCCCGTGCCCGGAGGGACACCTCCGAGAACTGGAGTGTCATCATGATGGGTTGAGGTCGATCCTGGTAGCTCCCCACCTTCTGTACAGCTTGAGTGGGAGACGTTCTAGTCAAGAGACATGAGAGGCAGTCGGCTGGAGGGCTCCGGAAACAGGTTTGCTTGCTGACACAATCTGAACTTGAGAGAAACACCTCTTCCACTGGACGTGGCTGTGTCTTCAGGCCACGTCTGGACCCACGGCGGCCGCTGTGGGACCAGGAAGGAGACCGCTGGCGCACTGAAGAAGGCGAGGCAGTACGGAGGGATGGAAGGGAAATACGGGCTCCTGGAGGCACTGCTGAGCTTCTGGATACCCAGCCTGTGGCCTGCCGTGTTACTCAAGAGCACTGAGTCTGCATTATCTGTCATTTGCAGCCAAAAGCACCCTATCTGGTTTTGTCCTTTATTGTTGCATTTTGAGAAGCACCTAATAAAATCATACTTTGAACACCTGGGTTGCACAGGGATTTTGAACTACTGGTTTATGGTATAATTGGCACAGTTTGTACTTTTCCTGATGTGATCAATTTCACAGAGCCCTATTCCCAGAGTTCAAATGACCTGTGCACCTCAGGGCACCCCCCTAGGGCGGGGGAAGAAAGGGAGAAGAATCGATCTGACAACTGTCATTTCCCTTAGCCAAAGGCTCACTGGTGGAGGCATAACTCAGGTGCACAGGATCACCCATCGTGGGTGTCAGGTGGCTTCCAAGGGTGGCCATTTGGGAGCGTGAGACAGGATGCAGCATGCTGGTGGGAGGCAGGCACTGGCACGTCGTGTCAGAGTCCACGCAGAGCTGACCCAGCAGCTGAGGGCCACTGAGACACGTGAGGCTGAGTCACCTGGAGTGTGGTCAGCGGATGGGTATGACTTCTGGGAAGATTCCTTAAAAGATACCCAGACCCTCTTCAACCACCCTCCTCCCTGGAACAGAGGTGTGATGGCTGCCGGAGCTCCTTCTATCTTGTACCAAGAGGCAAGTTTGAGGATAAAAGCCACGTACCAAAGATGGGTCCTTGACCATGAGCAGAGGCACTGCACGTGCGCCAACGTCCGTCCATCCTTATGGCAGAGAAAATCACCCAATTTGCTTTAGTCACTAAAATGAGATTTCTGTGGCTGGCAGCCAAATAAAATTTCTAAATAATACACTCACTGTCTGAAAGCATTCTGTTATTAGTATGGACAAGTAGAATAATTCGAGGTCTTCTCTAAGAAAGGGAACTACAAAATCAGAAACATAAGCCTCTAAAGAAGAGAGTCAGTGTTACTTGAAGGAGAACTATGAAGCAATGTGAGTTTAAAGTGCTTTTGTTTACTCCAGATGCCGGCCATGAAACGCCTTGCTCTGTGCCGCGGATTTGGATGCCGGGTCTATGGCCTACTGAACTAGACAATATTTTACAAACCTATTTGCTAACTAATCAGATTGAGGCAAAGGTCTCAAGAAATATAAATATGATTCTTCTCTGTTTTCCTTCACTAGTCACAGATTTCTTTCCTACTACCCAGTGCAAAGAAATAAGGGCCCTCTTATAAAATTATTTTACTATAAAGCATATCTTTGCCCAATTAAAATGTATACTTTGTATGTTTATGAAGGTTACGGTCTGTGAAATGTATTTAAACAGAAAATCACGAAACATGGCTAACATAGGTTTAGGGATGCTATATGAGCTTAACTTAATGGTAATTGTTTCATATATGACTAGCCTCAAATGAATATCCATTTTTACCCATTTGCTGCCTGAAATTGAGTCACTTGTTTTACACTCACTACACAAAATCTGTTGAATGTTTGTGTTCATGTGGTTATTTCTATATACTGAATGCCTGTTGCAGTTATTATCACAAGATCAAAACAAAATTACACGCGACAGATTTGACCCTAAGTTGATGTGGTACTTGAGCCCTGGGAAGGAGAGTTCCGGCCCTTCCCAGCCCCTGGCGGGGGCTCCAATCAGCACCTACATGTTTGTCCATTGGCAGCTTCAGGTTTTTTCAATACTGCGTTAGGGTGCTATCCATCATCAACTGGCATTTTCACAGAGTGACACCTATTTGCATTCCTGATATACATATGCGTGTGTGCGTGTGTGTGTGTGTGTGTGTGTGTGTTCAAGTCATTAAACTAACTTTAAAAGGGAAGGGTAAGAACACATCTCTATCTCATCACACTAAACATTACCTGACCTGTCAGAAGACAGCCCATTAACTCATCAGTCCCTAGGAACAGGTTCTGTAAATATATTCAATATATTTAATCAACAGGGGTTTCTACTTAGCTTTGTAGCCCAGCTCATAACCAGTTCCTGTCCATAGACTCTAAGATACCACACTTATAAATAACTCCGAACCCATGTGTTAGAGTCATTTAAAGTATGTGCTTATGCATATAATAGCCATGTCCAACCATCTTATGTACCATGTAAAAATTTCCCTGAGATGCTTGAAGTTGATCAGTAGGTAAACCAGAATAATTTTGGATGGAATATCCAAGGAACTGAGAGGTCCATGACTTTCTCAGAACAAAGAGCTGCTCTTTAAAATATGGGGACGGATTACATTCTGGGGCCAGCCTTCTGGGATTGTGCTCACAGAACGTGTCAACCAAAGTTCACTGCTGCCAGTCCAGTGCCAACAGGAGTCCCCAGCTTGGGGGTGTGGTGAAGGGAGGCTTTATTCAGTGAAACAGCCGGCTCGAAGCAACAGAAGAGTTACAACTCAAGTGATGCCCTGACATCAGGGAAATGGAGTCAACCGTGGGGCCCCAAAGACAAGGGGAACCTGCTTATACAGAGAGAAGCTCTGGCCCCGGGGCCTGATTGGTCCCATTCGTGCAAATGAGGACTCAGTTCTCACTTTTATTGTCCACATAGCACTGTCCTGATTGGTCAGCTTTGTGCATTCTGATTGGTCATTATGGGGCCACTCTGAACGGATAGGGAAGGTCTCAGTCCCATTGGTTGAGAGACAACAGCAGGAGCTTCTTTGTAAGGGTCAGCTCAACCAGCTAAAGCCCAGTCCGCAGGCTGACGGCTCAGCCTGCAGCTTTTCCTCCGTGTGCAGAAGCAACAGCTGCTAGGCTGCTTAAGCACAAGGAGGTCTTCCCAGCAGGTGTATTGTTTCTGGGGGTGGCAGATGTAGAAGGTACACAGACTGGCAGTGTCGCGGCTACCAGGCAGAGAGGTCCCTAAGCGTCCGAGGCACGGCGTTTCCCATGGGCTGCGCTCGGCTCAGGTCGGGCCGTTGTTCCTTGAGTGTGTGGTGTTTGTCCGGGAGGGGTCTGCTCGAGGCGTTGCAGAATGCGGCCATACAGATGAGGTCTGCCCTGTGCACGCATGTAGCCCTGGGTGGGATACAGGGGAGTCGCGTGGAGATGAGGGTCTGACCGTCCCAGCCCTCAGCCCACTTCATGCATCAGGAGACACAGCCCACAGCATCCTCACACTACCAGGCGCAAGGACCAAACTCAGGTCTTTCCAATTCAATGCACTGGAAGTGCTTTTCCAAAATACTTTCCAAGTTTTAAAATTAAATATAAATTAAATAATATTCTCAAGTGGCCCATTCCAGTTTTAATTTCATGTGTGCTGCGCTCACCTGGAGAGGTGGCTTCTCCCGATCTGCTGGTCTCTGAAAGCAGATTCTAAGGGGTAATCCTCACAGTGGCCCGGGAAAATGTGGTCAAGATATGTTATTGTCTTTAGAATATGAGAACACACATGCACACATGACACATACATATATGTGATATATATATGTAAAATACCAATACACATTGTAAACAGTCAACATTATGTATGCATGTTTTATATATGTGGCTACATGTGAATATGTGAGCTTTCAGAAATGTTTGAATACAGCATTTTGGTCTTTTCCACATTGGAAGGAGGCACTTGGCCCAACCTGAGCGTAAGGCTGCCCTTTACCTAAATGAGAACTAACCCGGCCCAGCTGTCGGCCACGCAGCTGCTGACCGCCCCTCCCCCCTCCTCTCCCAGCGACGCCTGCAGGTGAGCTGGGTCCACCCTGCCAGCACACAGAGACTCCATCCCACAGGACCACCAAGACACTTGTAAGTGCCAAGGGGACCTCTGGACACCTAGCAGGGCGATGGGGAGGAGCCCACCATGCGAGCTTAAGGCTGACAGGAACAGGGGTGGCCCATCCCTACCCTGCCCCCAGTGGAAGGAGGACAGGCTTGACTAGAACCCACAACATTTCTAGGAAGGCACAGCGGAAGCCAGCGCACCACGGTCCCCAGGCTCGGGCCCAACCGGCCGTGTTCTCAGCAAGGGCTCTCCCTCGCAGCCGCCTGTCACTGCTCGTCCCCGTGCCGACCGCGGGCCTGGCTGCGGGAAGCTGTGTGTTTACAGGCCGAGCCAAGGGCATTTGCCTCCCTCCCCTGGCCACGGAGAGCTGGCTCTCCACGTGCGACCTGTGCGGCGCTCACTGGCTCGACCGAGGACGACGGGAAGGACCTCCACACCTCGGGGCCTTGCCGAGGTGCTGAGACCTGCTGTGGTGATGACATCCCCCTCCCAGCAGGAGCTACAGGGGCAGAGGCCACAGCGGCCTTCTCCTTGCTCAGCCTCCCCACAACAAGATGTGCTGCAACATTTATCATCTTCCGGTTCCAGGAACGGCCTTTGTTTTGTTTTGTTTTGTTTTGTTTTGTTTTGTTTTGTTTTGTTTTGTTTTGTGACGGTGGCATTCCTCAGGGTTCTATTCGTTTTTTATTTATTTACTTATTTATTTATTTATTTTTGTTACAGGTGTTTCTCCTTTTCCCCCATTGACACCCTCCCCCCCATCCCTCCCCGCCCCGTCCCCAGCTTTGTTGTCCATGTCCATTGTTTATGCACACATGCACATAAGTTCTGTGGTTTATCTCCCCCTTACCCCCTTTTCTGGGGACTGTCAATCTGTACCCTACTTCCATGTCTCTGGGTCTACCCTGTTCCTCAGACTGTCATGTTCATTATATTCTACAAAAAGTGAGATCATGTGTGTTATTTGTCTTTTCTTTGCTTGGCTTGTTTTGCTTAGGATAATAATCTCCAGGTCCCTCCATGTCATCTCAAAGGACTAGAGATCTTTCTTTCTTACAGCTGCATAGTACTCCATTGTGTCTATGTACCACAGCTTTTTTATCCATTCGTCTACTGATGGACGCTTGGGCTGTTTCCAGATCTTAGCTATTGTAAATAGTGCTGCTATGAACATGGGGGTACATATACTCTTCCTGATTGGTGTTTCAGGCTTCTGAGGGAACGGCCTGTGGGTACCAGTACGTCATGCACCGTGCTCTTGGCAGACACTCACCCAAAACACCGGAAGTGGGATTAGAGAAGGAGAGACAGCACCCCCACCTCGCCCCTTCTCCCCAGAATATTGGCTGCTTTTCTTATTTGTCATTCTCTGTAAGAAATTACTCATGAGGAAGAATGAATATCGAGACTGTCCCTTGGGGCGGTTTTAGTACTTTTTTCATTTGACAAGTACCGTTGCTCAATAACCGGGGAGAGCTTTGCAGTTCCCATCCACTCACTCGTCTGACGGGTTCGGACAACACTCAGCACTTGCACGGTGACGGGCATGAAGAAATCCCGAGCAGGCCATGGGGAAGAGGGCACCGGGCTCCTTCGGGCAGGGCGGTGAGGGCAGGTCCCCGAAAGGAAGTGGCACTTAAGTAGGGTAGGAAAGCAGGGGACGGAGCCCCGGACCCCGAGGAGCACTGCAGGCGAGGAGCAGCAGGTGCAAGAGCCTGAGACCTTGCTCAGAACAAGAAGGCCGTGTGGCAGGTGCTAGGCGAGGACGGCGGGGTGACCACAGCGTCCGTCTGTCAGAGGGACCCTACTGTAGGCGTGTGCCACGTTGATGACTTATTCTTGCCGGTAGAAGGGGTGGTGGGAGCTCACAGGGCCTCTGAGTGCTGGGGTGTGCAGTGTGGGAGAAAGGGGGAGTCACTGGGTCTCTGCCGGCTGTCCCTCTTCTGTCCAACCTCAGGGTGTGGGAAAGGCCCTCCCTCTTCTTTACCTGTACGTTTTGCAGAGGTGACTTCGTTGCCTCTCGGGCCTCGCACATCATCTGTACGCTCATCTGCCATCCAAGATGCCCCCCGACAGGCACTCTGAAACTGACCGTCCACCCCAGATACAACGCGCTCAGACAGAACTGTTGGTGAAGCCGGCCTCCCCACCCGAGCTCTGCCCCCGCCCCCCATCATAGCTAGAGAGACCCTGCACGGATAGTCGAGAGTACGGGACTCTGGGGCCAGCCTGCCCGGGCCCCTGCTCGGCCGCTTGTGGTTATATGACATTAGACAAGCTGCTTATGTCTCTGTGACTTGGCTGAAGAATGGAGGTTGATAATCACCTGCACGATGGGGATGTCGAGAGGACTCAGCGATGTAATATTAACAAAGTCCTTAAAACAGCGTTCGGCTCGTGGTGAAGCCCGGTGTGGGTGTTTCCCACTACACTGGTGCCCTGCTCTGAAGGCATCCCGCTGCGCCACTCAGAGCAGAGCAGACGCGGTCTCGGCTGGGGGGAGGTCCCGTCCCAGCAGGGTCCGGGCTCTTTCCTGGCCCCCTGGGTGGGCGGCACAGGGCCTGGCAGGAGCACGATTTGGAATCGGACAGGAATCAACTCCAAATCTCTTCTCCCACTTACAAGGTGGATACACTTGGGAAGTAATTTCACATTTTGAAACCTTGATATTCTCATATTTGAAATAAGAATAATATTCCATTTCCGTGGGGCACTTATAACTTTAAGTAGAATAGTGCATGTAAAATGTCAGCTCAGTGCCAGAGCCTATTACTAAAGGAGGAACGTGGCTTTCTGAGCCTCCGAGTAGGCATATGGCATTGAAGGAAAGAAGCAATTAACAGTCATTTCTTCTCTCTCGGACCCATTGGTCATCGGGGAAAACCAACAGGCAAGAGGCTGTTGTGATGTCCGCACTGCCCGGCGTGGGTGCAGCTCAGGACCATGGCCGAAGTGTCCTCTGACCACAGGTGCTAGCTCTCACTTTACAGCCAGCCCAGACCCCAGGGCAGAGCATGTCAGTAGCTCGTTTCCAACTATCTGCCTCCAGTTCCCGAGAGCAAGACAAAACCATTCATGTTTAATGTTTAAACTAAACCTTCCATTATGAGTCACTTGAAGCCCCAGTGATGATTATTACAAAATAATAAGGCCTACACAGCGGGTAGGATCTGATTTCTAAAGCTTAGATTTTAAGAACTGAGATAAAAATCCGAACTCAAAAGCACTGACCTCCCTTGTGTTTTAGAGACTGTTCTTTCTGGGAGCCCCTCAGGAAGGCCGGGGTGCCCTTCTCACTTCCTTAGCTCTCCTCAGACTCTGGCATAAGAACATTCCACGGAGGCGGCTGGACACTTCCCACAGGACACGCCAGACTGCCGTCCTGGGCTCCTGGCCTCAGAGAAGGTCCTGGCCAAGGAAGAGGCGGCCCACCCCAACTGCTGACCCTCAGCCACAGTCCCTGGAAGTTGACCTGAGGTCCAGGGTATAGGGCACTTGGAAATAAGTGCATATTTTCATTGTTGGTCCTGGGGAACTTTGTGAGGGCGATGCTTGTCCCTTAGTCATTGTAACAACGGTTTGCACCTGCACACGGGCCCAGGCAGCCGGGAGGCAGGGGAAGCAGAAGGCAGGAGGCCGGGCCCAGGCTGCACGCTGCTCCTGCGAGTGTCGGTGTGAGCTGGAGCCTGCAGACCACCGCGCACCTCGCAGCTACACCTGCCCCCGCTGCCCCAGGGGTTCTGCATCTGCAGATGCCATGAACCACAGATGGAAAATACTGAAAAGAAAATGTTACAGTGTTGCTGATGTGGCCTATATACTTAGGTAGCAAGCAACTGTGATGATTGTGTCTTTATTGAACATATACAGATTTTTTTTTTTCTTGTCATCATTCCCCAAGAGTACAGTATAATTATTGACCTGCAGTATGTGGAAGGATGTGCCTTTGTTATATACAATACTATGCTGTTTATATAAGTGACTTAAGTGTCCTAGGATTTTGGTATCCACTGGGGTCCTGGATCCGTCACGCACAGATATGGAGGGACGACAGGCATTACCCTACTTCAGTGGAACAGCCTAGACAGTTACAGCTGGGCTGAGGGGATATCCTTCAATAATGGCAGTGAAATAAATACCTAATTCCTAGGAATAAAATTTAACAAGAGATGGGCAGGGCCTATGTGAAGATAAGAATGAAGCTCTACAGGACCTTTGAATGAACAGAAAAATAAAATCTGGAGATTCAAGATGGCAGAGGAGTGGGTGGAAACTACACTCACCTCCTCCGAGGACCAAACTGGAATTTCAAGCAAAATACAGAGCAATCAACTGACTGACCAACTGAAGACGAGCTGAGCAGAAGTCCTCCAGCCAAGGATTTACAGAAGCCACATGAGACTGGTAGGAAGGGCAGAGCCGTGAAAAGGGCTGGCTTCACTCCCTGGGAGGCGCCTGAGGTTGGGGGGGGGGGGGATCTCAGCTGTAGAGGTTCCCCCTGAGAAGTGTGGGGTCTAAACTCTAAGCCAGGTTCCCCAACCCAGAGCACCAGAGCAAGGAAGAAGCTCTTGAATAACATCTGGCTGTGAAAATCGGTGGGGACTCTGCGTGCCGGGGAGGGATGGACGCCCGCCGCGTGCCGGGGAGGGATGGACGCCTGCCGCGTGCCAGGAGGGATGGACGCCAGGAGGGATGGACGCCCGCCGCGTGCCGGGGAGGGATGGACGCCCGCCGCGTGCCGGGAGGGATGGACGCCCGCCGCGTGCCGGGAGGGATGGACGCCCGCTACGTGCCGGGGAGGGATGGACGCCCGCCGCGTGCCGGGAGGGATGGACGCCCGCCGCGTGCCAGGAGGGATGGACGCCCGCTACGTGCCGGGGAGGGATGGACGCCCGCCGCGTGCCGGGAGGGATGGACGCCAGGAGGGATGGACGCCCGCCGCGTGCCGGGGAGGGATGGACGCCCGCCGCGTGCCGGGAGGGATGGACGCCAGGAGGGATGGACGCCCGCCGCGTGCCGGGAGGGATGGACGCCAGGAGGGATGGACGCCCGCCGCGTGCCGGGGAGGGATGGACGCCCGCCGCATGCCAGGACGGGATGGACACCCGCTACGTGCGGGGGAGGGATGCCGCGTGCCAGGACGGATGGACGCCCGCCGCGTGCCGGGGAGGGATGCCGCGTGCCGGGGACAGAAGGACGCCCACTGTCTGCAGGGGAGGGATGGAAGTCCACTGCGTGCCGGGAGGAATGGAAGTCCACCACAGACAAAAGTGCCCTCTTAAAGGGCAAATGTAAAAAATCTCATTTGCAGCTACTCACCCTGGAGCCTTGGGGAGGCAGGGGGAGGCCAGCTAGAGTTGTGGGAGGAGAGACTGGGTTTGTGGCTCTGTAAAAAGAGCTGAAGGGACAGTTGCCAGGATCTCTGAGCTGAGTTCCTCGCCCACACTGCATATACCAGCTTTCATGGATGGAACACTCCCTCCATACGGCATCAACCTCAGGAAATGCAATAGCTCCACCCTCCTGACTCCCTATGGCCCCACCCTGCAGAGCTTGTGCCCTGCTGAGCAGTCAGGCACACCCCAGGGTGTAGAGGTCTGGGTAGACTCAAGGACTGCCAGTGACTGAGTCCTGTGGCTTTGGCGCAGGGCCATTCTCCCCAGTTTCCCGTGAATGTGACTGGTGCCTCCCCTTCGTGGACGAGCCACTAGTCCCACACTCCAAGCTCCCAGCAGACACACCCTCTTGATTCCTGGTGGCACTATCCTACCAAGGTCTGGGGAAATCAAGGTCACACTAAGTTATACGGCTCTGGAACAGGGGCCACTTCCCTCCCCTCCCCTGAGCCTGACCAGACCTCCTTTTCACAGGAGATCCACTAGCCCTACCCTTCCAACTCCCAGTGGCCTGCCTAACTGTCATCAGGATCTAGGCAGAATCTAAGACAGACTAGGCTGTGTGGCTCTCGAATGAAGGTCATTTTTCACTTGCACACCTGACTGGTGCAGAGCCTTCCATGTGAAGGCAAATCTTGGTCTCTTTCGGCCTGATAAACTCAGATGACTCCCCAAGACCCTGCCCTACCACAAAAGTGTGAGAGCACCCTGTGGCAGGCAGCTAGACTTGGTATGCCCTGGGACACTTGCTGAGTGACCTCAGACACAGCATTAGCACAGAGTTTGAGCCTGTATCAATGTGGTGAACAACACTCACTCCTACCTGGTGACTTACTGAGAACCTACCTCGTGTGTCTCAGATACAGCCAAAGGCTTTCAGTGACTGAGCCTAACAGGCAGCTGGCAGGTGGAGGCAGACAGAGGCAGATCTCAGAGTGACAGGAATTTTTCTGACCTGCTCCCAGGCCCAGTGTTGGTAAAAGCCAACCTTGGTGTGCAGCTCTATCCTACCCATGCACAACTAGGCCCATCTCATGCAGCCACAAACTGCTTTATAGCTACACATAGGTATCCCAGGGCCAGTCACAGGCAGCATCTGAAATTGACCTGTACCAGAATCCCTCCCAAGAGGCTCCAGAACCAATATACCCAGTGGTCAGCTTCATCAACATCAGAGCAGAATCCAATCAGCTTCGCAAACAGCATATCCAAAAGGGAGGTCTTAGTAGGCACCAGATCCTGCTGAGCAAGTTCTGCTTTGTTGGTCAGCACCTGCACAGCAGCTCACATGCCATGGTTGGGTTTGAGCCTCACAGTCAGCAAGCCTGAGAGTCAACCCCACACACAAATGGGTCAATAGCAATCAGGTCTCGATTACAACAGTAGGGCCCACATAACCCACGCAAGGGACATTCCTGGAGCACCCAGCTCAAGTGATCAAAGAGACTGAGCCACTAGGTCCCACAGGACACCTACTACATAAGGCCACAATTCCAAGACTGGGAGTCAAAGCAAATCTGCTTAAAGAATTTAAACTAACACAAAAAGGCAGCCAAAATGGGGAGAAAAAGAAACATATCCCAAATAAAAGGACGGGACAAATCTCCAGAAAAAAAGCACTAAATGAAATGGAGGCAAGCAATCTACCAGACACAGAGTTCAAAACAATGGTTATAAGAATGCTCAAGGAACTTAGTGAGAACTACAACAGCATGAAAAAGAACATAAAAACCATAAAAAAGAACCAGTCAGAAATGAAGACTACAATATCTGAAATTAAGAATCCACTAGAAGGAAGAAACAGTAGGTTGGATGAAGCAGAGGACTGAATCAGTGATAAGGTAGAAGGAACTACGCAATCAGAACAGAACAGAAAAAATAAAAAAGATAGTTTAAGAAGAATCAGAGAATTTGAATAGACAGATTACAACTAATGAAATTAAAGCAGTAATAATAAAAACAAACAAACAAAAAAAACAAAAACAAAAACCTCCCAACAGCTCTGGCCAGTGTGGATCAGTTGTCCTGTTCGCCAAAATGTTGCCAGTTCCATTCCCAGCTGCAGGTTTGATCCTTGGTGGGGGTGCATATGAGAGGCAGCCAATTAATATTTCTCTCATACATCAATGTTTCTCTCTCTCTCTCTCTCTCATCCTCTCTCTCAAATCAGTAAAAAAAAAACACACACACACAAAAAAACAAACAAACAAAAAGACATATCCTCAGGTAAGGATTTAAAAACAAAACAAAAAAAATCCAAACGGAATTTCTGGACCAGACGGACTTACAGTTTTATCAAACATTCAAAGAAGAATTAACACCTATCCTTCTCAAACTATTCTACAACATTCAAAAGGAGGGATGACTCCCAAGTTAATTATACCAAGCCAGAATTATCCTAATTCCAAAACCAGGTAAAGAGATTACAAAGAAAAAAATTATAGGCCAATATCACTGATGAACATATATGCTAAAATCCTCAACAATATTCTAGCAAACCAAATCTAGCAATACATTAAAAAGATCATACACCATGATCAAGTGGGATTTATTCCTGGGATGCAAGGTTGGGACTATATCTGCAAATCAATGAATATGATACACCACATAAACAAAATGAAAAATAAAAATAACTGAGCCGGCAGGCATGGCTCAGTGGTTGAGCATCGACCCATGCACCAAGAGTTTGCCGGTTTGATTCCCAGTCAGGGGACATGCCCAGATTGTAGGCCAAATCCCCAGTGGAGGGCATGCAAGAAGCAGCCAACTGCTGTTCTATCTCATCAGTGTTTCTATCTCTCTTTCCCTCTCCCTTGCTCTCTCTCTAGAATCAATAAAGAAACAAAAATAAAATAAAATAAACAAACAAAAATAACATAATCATATCAATAGATGCAGAAAAAGCATTTAATAAAAACCGGCACACATTTATAAAACTCTCAGCAAAGTGATAATATGGGAAACACCTCATCATAATAAAGACCATATATGACAAACCTACAGCTAACATCATACTCAATGGGCAAAACTACAAGTGTTTTCCTTAAAATCAGGAACAAGACAGGGATGTCTGCTTGCACCACTCTTATTCAACATAGTACATGAAGGCCTAGCCATAGCAATGAGGCAAGAAGAAATAATAGGCATCTAAATTGTAAAGGAAAAATTAAAACTGTCATTATTAGCAGATGACATGATACTGTACATAGAGAACCCTAATGATTCCACACAAAAAAACTACTAGAATTCATAAACGACTTGAGCACAGTAGCAAGATACAAAATATATGTCCAGAAATCAGTTGCATTTTTATACAGCAATAATGAAAATTAGAAAAAAAGAAAACAATCCTATTTATAATTGTATCCCAAATAAAATAAAATACCTAGGAATAAATGTAAAAGATCTGTACTCAGAAAATTATAAGATATTGAAGAAAGAAACTGCAGAAGATACAAATAAGGGAGAGCATATACCATGTTCATGGATAGAATTGACATTAAAATGTCCATATTAGAAAAAAAAAAATGACTGCAGAGTGAATGGAAGCTACACAGACCATCTCCCAAAACCAAACTGGATTTACAACGAAGATAAAGACAAATCGTCAGGAAGGGGCAACCGAAAGACACCTTGGAGGACCACATAACCGGGGACACCAACTCAATCCTGGTAGGCTTGCGAGGACTCGAGAGAGGGGACCAGGAGCCCATGGTCAGCAGCAGCCTGGGCGGGGACCAGCAGACTCAGCTGTGACCAGGTGACTCGGCGGGAAGCTGCTGCTGCCGCCTCGGCTGCAACCCCGCCTACGTCCTGCGAACTCTGCTGCCTGCTAAGCCCTCGGCTGGTGCCACACGGACTGGCTGGGACCAGGGGGCTTGGTGGGAAGCTGCTGCCAGCTCGGCACTGTCCCGCTACCGTGGTTTAGTCCTGGGGCTTCTGCTGAGTGTGACACCCTTGGCTGGTGCCAAAACCGCGGCCGCCTTGGCTGGAAGCAGCGGCCTCGGGTTAAAAGTCCGAGGCGGCTCCACGACGCAGAGTCTAGACTGAAGCTAAATTGGCAGCAGCCACTCACCTTGGGCTCCGGCAGAGGGAAGGCAGACTGGACTGTAACCGTGTGGGGACACTTGGGTTTTGGAGGGTGCTCAGAGCTTTTGCTGAGTGCAGCCACGCAGGACTGTGGTCATTTTACTCCTTCCCAGGGCCCCAGGGAGAGGCGGCGGCCCCTCCCTCGGAGATTCAACCCCACCTGGTGACCATTGAAATGCTAATTGAGGCCCATTAACAACCAACAGCTGCCCCACCCTCAGGAAATCCTCTTACACTGAGCACCTGAGGGAGTTTTTCAGGCAACTCAGCAACCAAGGTTCTTCAGGTGACCTCTACTAATAGCCTCCAGGCAAAAAAAGCTAGAGGAAAACTTCCATTTCCTGGGCTAGCAACACTAACGAGAAAAGCTAAGACTTGACAGTGGTGTTTAAAGTGGGTCCTCCCTAGCTCATCCAAACCCAGGAGCGAGAGCCACAAACAGCAGAACACCAACACCCACTGGGAAAATTTGGCAAACTACAAAGCCCACTGTGAGAGCCACAATTGTGAAAAGCAGAAATAAAAGCCAAATGACAGAACAAGAGACCTCTACCAAAGATGAGATAAATGAGGTGCAATTAAGCAAGTTAACAGAACTAGAATTTAGAGCCATGATGTTGAGGAAGCTCAACAGCATGTGTAAGGACATGAGCACCATGAATAAAGACATAGAAATGTTGAAAATCAACCAGATGGAAATTAAAAACCACCAAGAAGAAATGAAGAATGACATATCAGAAATGAAAAACATATCGGAAGGTCTAAAAAGCAGAGTAGGGGAAGCTGAGGACCAGATCAGTGAATTAGAAGACAGGGTAGAAAAAATCAACCAATCAGAAAACCAAAAATAGAAACTATTAAAAAACAGGAAGACAGCTTAACAGAACTGTAAGACAACTGAAAACAGAATAATATTCGCATCATAGGAGTCCCTGAAGAAGAAGAAATTGTGCAAGGGTTAGAGAATATATTCAAAGAAATAGTGCCAGAAAACTTCCCTAATTTGGTGAAAGAAGAAGGCATTCAAGTTCAAGAAGGACAGAGAGCCCCAAGTAAGAAGAACCCAAACAACCCCACACCAAAACACATAGTAATCAAACTGCCAAAAATTAAAGACAAAGAGAGAATCCTAAAAGCAGCAAGAAATAAGCAACAGGTTGCCTACAAAGGAAACCCCATAAAGCTCTCAGCTGACTTCTCACAAGAAACACTACAGGCCAGAGGGAATGGCATGAAGTAATCAAGGTCATGAAAAACAAGGATCTGAATCCAAGACTACTCTACCCAGCAAGGCTATCATTCAAAATAGAAGGTCAAATGAAGAGCTCCCCAGACAAAAAAAGGCTAAGGGAATACATTAGCACCAAACCAGCACTGCAAGAAATGTTAAAAGGACTGCTGTAATTAGCAGGCGAAATGGGAAGAAAAATAGAACCACACTAAACAAAAATGGCAATAAATAAGTACATATCAATAATCACCTTAAATGTAAATGGATTGAATGCTTTCATAAAAAGACACAGAGTAGCCCTGGCCAGTTTGGCTCAGCGGTTAGAGCGTCGGCCTACGGTCCGGAGAGACCCGGGTTCGGTTTCCGCTAAGGGCACGTACTTCGGTTGCAGTTTGTCCCCGGCCCTGGTTGGTCGTGCGGGTGGCAGCCACTTGATGTGTCCCTTCACGTCGATGTTTCTCTCTCTCTCTCCTTCCTCTCTCTCCCTCCCACTCTATCTGTACAAAAAATAGAAAAATATCCTCGGGTGAGGATAAAAAAAAAAAAAAAAAAGACACAGAGTAGCTGATTGGATGAGAAAGCATGATTCATCTATATGTTGTTTACAAGAGACCCACCTCACAATAAAAGACTCACATAGATTGAAAGTGAAGGGATGGAAAAAAATCTTCCAAGCAAACAGAAAGGAAAAAAAAGCTGGGGTAGCAATACTCATATCTGATAAAATAGACTTCAAAATGAAGGCCATAACTAGAGACAAAGAAGGCCACTACATAATATTGAAAGGATGTATCCAACAGGAAGATATAACCTTGATAAACATATATGCACCCAATATAGGAGCACCAAAATATATTTAAAATCTTCTGGAGGACTTCAAAGGAGAAATCGATAGCAATAAAATCATAGCAGGGGATTTCAGCACACTGCTGACATCACCCATAGATCCTCTAGACAAAAAATTAGCAAGGAAACAGAGAAGCTAAATGAAGCACCACTCCAACTGGATTTAATAGATATCTACAGAGAATTACACCCCAAAACTACAGAATTCATATACTTCTCAAGTGCACATGGGACATTCTCAAAGATAGACCACATGTTAGGGCACAAACTAAGTCTCCACAAGTTCAAGAGGACTGAAATCATATCAAGCATCTGCTCAGATCACAATGGCATGAAAGTAGAAATCAATTGCAAGAAGAACATACAAAGACATTTGAACACATGGAAGCTAAATAGCATGTTATTAAACAATGAATGGGTCACCGAGGAGATCAAGGAAGAAATCAAAAAGGTCATGGAAACCATTGAAAATGAAGACACAACAACACAAAATCTATGGGATACAGCAAAAGCAGTTCTGAGAGGGAAGTTCATAGCACTAGAGGCCTACTTCAAAAAACAAGAAAAATGTCTAATAGATTATCTAACCTCACAACTTAAAGAACTAGAGAGCAAACAAAAAGAAAACCCCAGAGCAAGTAGAAGGAAGGAATAGTAAAGATCAGAGCAGAAATAAATGACATAGAGACAAAAAAAAAACAATTCAAAGGATCAATGAAACAAAGAGCTGGTTTTTTGAAAAGATAAACAAGATTGATGGACCCTTAGCTAGACTCACCAAGAAACAAAGAGAGAGAACCCAAATACACAAAATCAGAAATGAAAGAGGAGAGGTAACAACTGACACCACAGAAATACAAAAGATCGTTAACAACTACTATGAACAATTATACGGCAACAAATTCGACAATCTAAGCAAAATGGACAAATTTCTAGAAACACATAGTCTCCCAAAACTGGATCAGGAAGAGATAGAAAACTTGAACACAAAAATAGCAACAGAAGAAATTGAAGATGTAATCAAGACTCTCCCAGCAAACAAAAGCCGAGGCCCGGATGGCGTCACGGGGGAGTTTTACTGAACATTCAAAGAAGAACTAACACCCATTCTCCTCAAAATATTTAAAAAAATTCAAGAAGAAGGAGGACTTCCAAACTTGTTTTATGAAGCCAGCATAATTCTAATTCCAAAACCAGAAAAAGACACAACAAAGAAAGAAAACTACAGGCCAATATCCCTGGTGAACATAGATGCCAAAATCCTGAACAAAATACTAGCAAATCAGATCCAGCAATACACCAAAGAAATTATTTACCATGACCAAGTGGGATTCATCCCAGGGATGCAAGGCTGGTACAATATTCGCAAATCAATAAAAGTGATACACCACATAAATAAAATGAAGAATAAAAACCACATGATCATATCAATAGATGCTGAAAAAGCCTTCGACAAAATCCAGCAGCCATTTCTGATAAAAATGCTCAGCAGTGTGGGAATAAAGGGATCATATCTCGACATAATAAAGGCCATATATGAAAGACCTACAGCCAACATCTTACTCAATGGGCAAAAAGTAAAAGCATTTCCCTTAAGAACAGGAACAAGGCAAGGATGCCCACTTTTGCCACTCTTATTTAACATAGTACTAGAAGTCCTAGCCACAGCAATCAGACAGGAAGAAAAAATAAAAGGGATCCAAATGGGAAAGGAGGAAGTGAAACTGTCATTATTTGCAGATGGCATGATACAATATGTAGAAAACCCCAAAGACTCCATCAAAAGTTTACTAGACTTAATAAATGAATTTGGCAAAGTACCAGAATACAAAATTAACATCAAGAAATCGATGGCATTCTTATACACCAATGATGAACTCACAGAAAGAGAAACTAAGAAAACAATCCCATTTACCATTGCGGCAAATAAATAAAGATACCAAGGAATAAACTTAACCAAAGAAATAAAGGACCTATTCGCAGAAAACTACAGGTCATTGAAAAAATAAATAAAGATATAAAAAAGTGGAAGCACATACCCTATTCATGGATTGGGAGAATTAACATCATTAAAACGTCCATATTACCCAAAGCAATCTATAGATTCAATGCAATCCCCATCAAAATACCAACGGCATACTTCACAGAATTAGAACAATTACTTCAAAAGTTTATATGGAACCAAAAAAGGCCTCAAATAGCCACAGCAATCTTGCAAAAGAAGAACAAAGTTGGAAGGATCACATTACCAGATTTCAGGTTATACTACAAAGCCACTGTAATCAAAACAGCCTGGTACTGCACAAGAACAGGCATATAAACCAGTGGAACAGAACAGAGAACCCAGAAATGGACCCAAGGCAATATGCTCAATTAATATTTGACAAAGGAGGCAAGAGCATACAGTGGAGTAAGGATAGCCTGTTTAAAAAATGGTGCTGGGAAAATTGGACAGATACTTGCAGAAAAATGAAAATAGACCATCAACTTACACCCTACACAAGAATAAACTCAAAATGGATAAAAGACTTAAATGTGACTCATGAGTCCATAAGAATCCTAGAAGAAACTGTAGGCAACAAAATTTCAGACATCATATGCAGCAGAATTTTCACTGATACATCACCTAAGGCAATAGCAACAAAGGAGAAAATGAACACATGGGCCTACATCAAACTCAAAAGCTTCTGCACAGCAAAAGATAAAATCATCAAAATAGAAAGGCTACCCACTGTATGGGAGAGCATAATTGCCAATGATACATCAGATAAGGGGTTAATTTCCAATACGTATAGAGAGCTCATACAACTCCACAAAAGGAAGACAAAGAACCCAATTAAAAAATGGGCAGAGGAACTAAATAGACACCTCTCCAAACAGGACATACAAATGGCTAAGAAACATATGAAGAAATGCTCATCATCACTAATCATCAGAGAGATGCAAATTAAAACAACAATGAGGTATCACCTCACACCTGTCAGAATGGCCGTCATCAACAAATCATCAACAACTAGTGTTGGCGAGGGTGTGGAGAAAAGGGGTCTCTAGTGCAATGCTGGTGGGAATGCAGACTGGTGCAGCCACTATCGAAAACAATATGGTATTACCTCAAAGAATTAAGAATTGAACTTCCATTTGATCCAGTGATTCCACTTCTAGGAACATACCCTAAGAAGACTGAAACACCAATCAGAAAAAATATATGTACCCCCATGTTCATAGCAGCACTATTTACAATCACTAAGATCTGGAAACAGTCCAAGTGCCCATCAGTAGACAAATGGATAAAAAAGCTGTGGTACATATACACAATGGAGTACTACACAGCTGTAAGAAAGAAAGATCTCTTATCCTTTGAGACTACATGGAGGGACCTGGAAAGTATCATCCTAAGTGAAACAAGCCAAACAGAGAAAGACAAGTTTCATATGATCTCATTTATTTGTGGAATATAATGTACATAACAGTCTGAGGAATGTGGTATTCCCAGAGACGTGGGAGTGGGGTACAGACTGACAATACCCAGAAGAGGGGGTGGTGGGGGAGAGATAAACCACAGAACTTATATGCATGTATGCATGAACAGTGGACATGGACAACAAACTGGGGAAAGGGCAGGGAGGGAGGGGGAGGGGGAATCAGTGGGGGGAAAGGAGAAACATCTGTAACAAAAATTAATTAATTAAAAAATAAAATAAAAATAAAATGTCCATATTATGCCTTGGCTGCTGTGACTCAGTGGTTAGAGCATTGGCCCATGGACCAAAGAGTCATGGATTTGATTCCTGCTGAAGGGCATGTACCTCAGTTGCAGGTTTGATTCCTGGCCCTGGTTGGGGTACATGCAGGGGACAACCAATAGATATGTTTCTCTCACGTAGGTGTTTCTCTCTCTCTCCCCCCACACCCAACTCTCACTCTATCTAAAAAATCAGTGGGGAAAAAAAATCGTTGGATGAGGATTAAAATATATATATATATGGACATATTTAATATGTTAATATTACCCAAAGCAATCTATAGATTTAGTGCAATTCCTATCACATAAGAAAGGCATATTTCACAGAACTAGAACAAATATTCTAAAAATGTAAACAAAACCACAGAAGACCTCAAATAGCCATAGCAATCTTGAGGAAAACAGAAAAAAGTTGGAGGAATCACTTTACTGATATCAAACTATACTACAAGGCTATAGTCATCAAAACAGCATGGTACTGGCATAAAAAAAAGGTGTGTATAGATTAATAGAACAGAATAGAGAGCCCAGAAATAAACCCATGCCTTTATGGTCAATTAATATTTGACAAAGTAGGCAAGAACATACGATGAGGTAAAGATAGTCTATTGAATTCATGGTGTTGGGAAAATAGGACCGACAGGTGCACAGAATGAAACTAGACCACCTCTTACACCACACACAAGAATAAACTCAAAATAGGTCAAAGACTTAAATGTTAGACTCAAAACCATGAAAATCCTAGAAGAAAACATAAGAAGTAAAATATCAGACATTTCTTATAGCAATATTGTTTTCTGATATATTTCCTCAGGCAAGAGAAACAAAAGAAAAATAAATAAACAAATAGGACTATATCAAACTAAAAAGTTTTGGCAGAACAAAGGAAACCATCAACAAAAAGAAAAGAGAATCCACTAAATGGGAGAACGTATTTGCACCAATGATATTCTGATAAGGGATTAGAATCCAAAATTTATTTTTTTTAAACTCATACAACTCAACACCCCAAAACCAAACAATCCAATGAAAAACTGGGCAAAGGACCTGAATGAGACACTTCTTTAAAGAAGACATACAGATGGCCAATAGATATATGAAAAGATGCTCAACATCACTAATCATCAGAGAGATGCAAATTAAAGCCACGATGAGATATCCCCTCACGCCTGTCAGAATGGTGACCATCAACAAATCAACAAGTTTTGAGGAGGGTGTGGAGAAAAGGAGACTCTGTGCACTGTTGATGGGAGTGCAGACTGGTGCAGCCACTGTGGAAAGTAGCATGGGGTTTACTCAAAACGTTAAAAATTGAACTGCCTTGCCCTGACAGGTTTGTCTCAGCAGTTAGAGTGTCAGCCCGCGGACCAGAGAGGCCTGGGTTCGGTTCCCACTAAGGGCACGTACCTCGGTTGCAGTTTGTCCCTGGCCCTGGTTGGGGTCATGTGGGTGGCAACCAGTCAATGTGTCTCTCTCACATCAATGTTTCTCTCTCTCTCCCTCCCGCTTTATCTGAAGATAAATGCAAAAATGTCCTCAGGTGAGGTTAAAAAAAAAAATTTAAACTGCCTTGTGACCCAGTGATTCCACTTTTGGGAATATATCTGAAGAAAACCCAAAATACTAATTTGAAAGAGTATTTGTATTGTATTTCTATGTTCATTACAGCATTATATACAGTAGCCAAGACTTGTAAGCAGCCCTAGTGCCCATTAGTAGATGAGTGGACAAAAAAGCTGTTATACGTTTACAAAATGAAAAAGAAGATAATCTTATCCTTTGCAACAGCATGGATGGACCTGGAGAGCATTATGCTAAGTGAAATAAGCATGTCAGAGAAAGACTAGTACCATGTGATCTCACTTATATGTGGAATCAAATGAACAACATAAACTAACAAGCAAAATAGAAATAGACTCATAGATACAAAGCAGAGACTGACAGCTGTCAGAGCAGAGGGCTATTGGGGGGGCTGGGTGGAAAAGGTGAAGGAATTAACCAAAACAAACAAAAAAACTCAGACACAGGCAAGAGCATGGTGATTACCAGAGGGAGAATGGGGTGGGTGAGGCAGAAGAGGATAAAGGGGGGATAAATGGTGATGGAAGGAGACTTGACTCAGGGTGGTGAACACACAATACAATATACAAATGATGTATTATAAAACTGTACACCTGATGTTACCCCAATAAATTTAATTTGAAAAACAAAATAAAGAAATAAATGAATAAATTAAAAAATTCTTTTTTTAAAATTGATTTTTAGAGAGAGAGTAAGGGAGAGGGAGGGAGAGAGAGACATTGATGTGAAAGCAAGACATTGATCTCAGATGCCATCTTCACTCCTCCTACTGGGGATTGAGCCCACAACCTGGGCACGGGCTGTGACTGGAAATTGAACCAGCAACCTTTTTTTCAGTGCACAGTATGACACCCAACTAACTGAACCACACTGGCCAGGACAATAAATTCTAATTTTGAATGTCATTCATATTGTACAAAATAACAACTCTCCTGAAATTAAACTGTAAATTCATTGCAAATACCAATAAAAAATTTAGGTTTTTTTTCCTTTGTACAGAAAAAATATATATACATTTCAAATTTCCTCTGAAAAAGTAAGCATGATAAATAACCAGGCAGAATAATGAAGGAGAGTATTTGTCCTACGCAACATTGAAACATATTATACAAATAATAAAAATGAAGCATTATATAATCATTAACAGAAAGCTCAATAGTACAGAATTCAGAAACAGATTATATATAAATGAGAATTTGATATATGATGAAGGCAGACAGTTCAACAAAATGAGTTGGGAAAACAGAGTCATTTGGAGAAAGAGTAATGACAAATCTCTACTACTAAAGTTAGTTTCAAATATCTGGAGCAAATATCTAAATGTAAAAATACACATTTTAGTTAAAGTACTGAAAGAAAACATAGATAATTGATGTATAATCTTGGTATGCAACTTTTTAGATGGTCACCTGACACTATATATCCACATTTTAAAGTTTGACCCATATATGGAATTTATCCTAAGGACATAATGGGTCAAATTCACAGAGAAATATGTGTAAGGATGCTATTAAGTACTGTTATAATAGTGAAAAATCGGAAACAACTTAAATATTGGTTAAATAAATTATATCATATTTATAGAATGAAACCCTAAACAGCCCATTGAAATGATACATAACCACACTGATACTGTTACCTGAATGTTCTGAGGAGCGTTGTTCTAGCTTACAGCTCTAACGGCAGCTCAAATGGGTGCCTGTTTTTCCGCCCCCACAAACACCAGAGGGTGTCATGTACAAGCTTCCTACCCAAAGCTGTTTTTCTGCCATCCACAGGCAATTCTGTTATATAGACAAATACTCTTCATCTCCACTATGCATGTTTTGTTCTGCAATGTCTCCCAAATGATCAGCTGAGACAACTGACAGTACAGAACAGGGGACCAGTGCACTTGATCTGCAGAGACACTTAGGGGATCCCCTGGAACTGCAAGCCAAGTTTTGGTGTTTATGCAGATAATGTACCAGTTGCAAGTGCGTCATTTCTATCTACACCTTCACAGTGGGCTATGGAAATTAATTGAGTTCAGGCTGTGAAAAGCTTAAGCTGCTACATGAAATGTTAAAATTGTTAAGCTTCAGAGAAGGTAGCATTCTGCTTGGGACCCTGTGACCAGAAGACCAGATACTGTGCCCTGTAATGATTACACTCATCCAACTTCAGTAACTCAAGACTGAGCAAATTCTTTATTTAGATCTGTACTCTTGTCTTGAGATTCAGCTAAAGCCAACTACCCCAGGGAACCAGGGAACAGGAAGGCTCCTCAACACCCTCACACAGGGGCTGGAGACAAAGTCCCCGCCGATGGAGACCACCACAGAGCGGCTCAGGGGCAGAGGGCAGTTGTCCGGGTAATTTGAAGGGGCTGTCGCAGGAACAGAATTAGCTGGGCTCGTTTGCAATCGACACTGGGGTCCTACTCGAAAAGATGCCTCGGCTTGGCTCATCACTGAGAGTGACCATGTGTGAGGGAGTGATTCTTATTATCTTGTTTACCTGAGTTGTTCTGGCTCAAGAAATAAAATGGCGTGTATATAATAAAAAAGGTTTAAGTCCTTGTTCCAAACCTCTGAAGATGAGTTTTCAAAGTCTTGAAACTGTCGAAGGTCTACCAGGAAAACCCCTGTAGAAAGAAGCCGTAGTAAAGGCACTCCAAGGAAGTGGGTATCGGTCACAGCGGGGGAGGGGCGGAGCTCCTGTTTCGTTTAGGACATACTACTTCCAGCTTAAGAAGTTAATTAACAGAAGAGAACGACCAGGAAGTTCTGAAAAAATAAACACTCAAGGGTGAACCAGCAGTGAATAAAACACAATTACAACCTCTGTGTCATCTTACGTCTCTGCTTTATTTTACATTTCTCCCTTCTGCATATAAAGAAAACAGAGCCATGGTATGCTAGAAAGGTAAGCTCCTTAATTCCAACAACCTCTTCCTTGTTCCTGTGGCTACACCAGAAACACGGTAGAAACTCAAAGAGGGACTTCTTGGAAAAACCACTGACTTTAGATTCGGCAGAAATGAATAAGGAGAAAATGAAAGACTGATGAAAAGGGCACCTACTTGCACTATGAGAATTATTTCTAAAATTCAACTTTAAAAAGTTAGTTGAAAATGGCCTTTTGGGTGTAATTTCTTTAGTAAAGAGTTATATGCTTCCTAATTGTACATTGAAATTCGTGATTAAAAATCTAAGAGACTTGAATAAAAGGACCCACTTGGTTCTTGGTTAAAGCATGCACCCACCACGTGGTGACAGTCTACCTGAATTGCAAGGTTACCAGAAGGAAAATCATCTTTAAAAGCTTTAACTATAAAATTAAAGTTACGTTACAGCAGAAAGTAGTTCACATGGGTGCTCAAATATGTCCACATGATCTAGAATGTGTATATAATTTCCTGCTAAAATCTTGTTCCCCATCATTTATTTGCTATTCTAATTTTTTCTGCTTTCCCATTTTAAATATTACCCTTTAAATACTAAACTTTAATAAAATTGTAGACATCCCTCCTTTTTCCTTCACCAACATACTCCCTTGAGTCTGAAGTCCCAGAAACAAATGTTTGGAGATGACAGACCCTTTGCTGACACACAGAGGGGTGGCAACAGTATGTTTACAGTTCCTTGTATGGAAAAAGGCATGCAGGTTATGATTATTACAGTATCTTTATTAATTCAAAAGAATGGCACGGTGCAACTGTAAACCTACTGTGGCCCACCCCTGGAGAATTTCATAATTAAAGACAAGACCAAAGGTTCTAAGAGAAGTCTTCATCTTCAATTCTTTTTTTTTTTAATTTACCATTTTATTTTAACTTTTTTAATAGAAGCATTCTTTTTTTTAGAGAGAGAGAGACAGATAAAAACATTGATCGGCTGCCTCTTCCACCCCCACCCCCACCCCCACCCCCACCCCCACCCCCACCCCCACCCCCGGGGATCGAGCCAGCAACCTAGGCATGTGCCCTGACCAAGAATTGAACCAGGACCTCTCAGTGCATGGGGTGATGCTCAATCCACTGACCCCCACTGGCCAGGCAACATCTTCGATTCTTTATTTATCCTCCTCCCACTCCCAGCACTACCCTCATGCCCATTCTCCTGATCCACTTCCACTGTGAGAAATTGTTAGAATACTCGTTCCCAAAGAATCACATCTCCCTGGCTTTATGTCCCTTTGGTCTTCCTATGAAATGGTGGGGTCTGTCTCTGCACCCCCTGAGTCCATAGATTCTATGGAGGGACCTGTCTGGATCAGTAGAAGGTGGTAGAAGTAGCATTAAGCCAGTTCCAGAGCCTAGACGGTAAGTCTCTCAGTCCACCCTGCTGTCAAAGGCCCCTCCCCTCTGTTGGAGCACAAGGGCTCATGGGAAAGGGACGGAGATGCCTGGCCAACACCAGCGTCAACTGCTGGCAGTGAGCAGGGCCATCGTAGACTTTCCAGCCCCAAACTCTTGCAAATCTTTCTGCAAGACAAGCAACAGAACCACCCCGATTCCCAGGCCTAAGAATTAACGAGAGATAATAAGTCATCCCTATTTTAGGCCACTAAATTTTGGGGTGGTTTATGTAACAATTGATAACTGATGCCTCCTCCAAAAAACCATGTCTTGTGGGAAGAGTTCTACAAAAGAAAGAGCAATAACCATAATTTTCCCTCCTCTTTCGATATACTCCCCCCCAGGCTTACACTGTCCTGCCCCTACGTTCTGGAAGTTTGCCATTAAACACTCACGCTGGGACGGAGCTTCGCTCTGGCTTGTCTCTTGAGTTATCAAATGATTCCTCTTATGTTTATTCTTCTGCCTGTTAACAAATGTTTGAGGGAGAGGGGGAGGAAGATGGTTTAACTTGAGCTCCCAGAAGGCAGAGGGAATACATTCAAATACCATTTTGTATATGCCCAACATAAATACCTGGGTGGCAGGCCCTGAGTAAACATTCACGTAAAGATGACAATAAGGGAGGAACAGGGAAGGTCACCATGAAAGACATTAGATCCCAGTCTTATTTAGGACAAGCAAAGTATTACGTGCTCTGTATTACGCACAAACATCCCAGAAGACAGGGACAGCCAGAAGCAAAAACAAGATTGAGTTGTAATACTCTAAAGCTACAGCAACGAGTACATCAAATAAATTCCGGTACATTTTTAATAAATTCTTTCACATATATGTAGTACATTAGTAATTGCCAGGAGGGGGAAACAAATCATCACAGCGTCTTGATGTAGGAGGAAAGCACACTTCTGGGGACCGTGCGGATATGTCTTCCAGCGGGGACTGACGCATAGGACCCTGACGAGTCCCAGTCTGAAGCTGTGGTGCCGAGGCTTGGAACTGAGACCTGCCGAGCCCCATTAGTTACACCACAACACAGTGAACTCAGATTCTGGGAGGACTCTTCTGAGAAAATCCAGGTATCAGTCCAAGGGTTAGAGAAGCAGCATCTTACCTAAACTAATCAAATTTTGCAGCAATATTTGGTGAATAATTAAAAAGTAACAAGCAAGCCCTGGCCGGTTTGGCTCAGCGGTTAGAGTGTCGGCCTGCGGTCCAGAAAGACGCGGGTTCAGTTCCCACTAAGGGCACGTACCTTGGTTGCAGTCTGTCCCTGGCCCTGGTTGGGTCATGTGGGTGGCGACCACTTGATGTGTCCCTTTCACGTCAATCTCTCTCTCTCTCTCTCTTCCCCCTCTCTTCCTCCCACTCTATCTGAAAAAAAAAACAAAAAAAATGTTCTCAGGTGAGGATGAAAAAAAAAAGTAACAGGCAAGTAATTTTTGTTAAATTATGGCCTTTGTTCCTCATCAGACACTAAACTTGGAATGTTAAACTAAACCAAGAGACCATCCCAACATCTAGAAGCAGTATTCAGATCCAGATTGGACTACTATTGAATTTGGCTAAATCGGTTGAAACCAGCTCTTAGTCAGAAATGACCTGAGCTGGGGGTCACTGCCGTCTCCATTCCTGACCAGGCTGTTTCCTGAGTAAGATTTGCCGGTACAAGGTCACTGCTGCAGCTCTTGGCTTGTTGTTTGGTTTGGTTGGAGTTGGCTTCATTTGGTTGTTTTCTTTTAGTTGTTCTTAATGTTTAGATTTTTCAATATGCCGCTGCCATTTCTTATGCATTAGTTGGCTCTCCTACAACCTATATCCTGAAAAATAATAAAGCAAAGACCACCAGAGTTATAAAATAAATAAAATCCACAAAGCCAATTTACCGACCTGCCAGGCAAGGAAACACACACAAACGAAGAAGTTCACTTAATGGTTAGCTGAAGGGAGAAAGTCGGGGTGTTTAATCTAGAAAAAGTGATTAAGGCGTGATGGCAGGATCCGGAAATCAATCCAGGGCCCGAACAAATTCAATTGTCTATTGTCAGGGAAGAGCCTTTAGTTGGGTCCAGCAGGGGCTTGGTGTTTGAGTCCACTGTAGCTGGTTAGAATCAGTTATGATGGAACACAGCATTTCTTCTTGATATCTCCTAGGGCATGTGTTGCTATGAGTGGATATTTTCCTTCTACAATTCTCACCCGTTCACCTAGCCAGTGTGGCTCAGTGGTTGAGCACCTACCCATGCACCAAGAGGTCGCTGGTTCAATGCCCAGTCAAGGCACATGCCCAGGTTGTGGGCCTGATCCCCAGCGGGGGGCGTGCAGGAGGCGGTCGACCAATGTTCTCTCAACTCTCGCCCATCCCCCCTCTGTCAAAGCTCCATATATGACGCACATATGTATAAGGTAATGTGTCTCCCCTTACAGTCCTCAGCTTGGTGCTTTAAAACATCACAGTAATCTTTGGTAAAGGTTTGTAAAATGTGCATGTAAATCAATGACATTCACGTGCTCAGATGGTCTTCACTGCTCCATCCAGTTGTGCCCTAGAATTTGCCTTTCTTCCTATATTCCACTTTAATCCAACATGTTGATAGAGATAAAAGGTATGCTACAGAACACTATGAGGAAAATGGAGCAGGATCGTACCTGTGAAATCCTCCTCAACAGCAAATAGGGGCTGGTAAATATCTCTGTGTGGTTGCCCCAGTCAGTCGTGACGCCCAGAGTTCTCATTAGACTTTAAGAACATCACGACTCCACAGTCAGGACACAGCAGTAGACGAAGAGAAGAGAGGACGGTGACGTGGAGAAATAGACGGTGAGCGGAACTGGAAGAAAGGGGAAAGGTTAATGGATATCACTGCGGTGAAGAGCAAGGAGAAAATAAAGAACATGGTTTCGGGTGGAAAGAATACTAGAACTGAAGAAATCTGACCAAGCCGGCAGGTGCAGCCAGGCCGGAGAGGAACGGCGGCAGCTGCGGGAGCTTGCAAAGCTGAGCAAGTCTGTTCTGCAACGTCTGGGCAGGAAAATGCTGTTGCTAAAACAGAATGGAAGGTGATTTTCTCCCCCGCTGATGTTTCCCTGGGATTCTGCCAAAGCTCTGTTCTGCAGAACCAGAAACTAAATAAATAGACTAATTTATTCAGAAGATGTTTCCCCTTAGTTCTCTCCCCAGAATGGTGTCAAACCTGCCCAAGATGCCAGAAATTTCTGTGAATTTAGATAACAAGGCATTAGCCAGCATGCTCTCTCCTTCCACACCTGTCCTGAGAAAGGAGCATTTGCCCCTTGCATGCAAATCCCTGTTTATGAACAAGGCATCTACCGAGCACTGGATGAAAGTCCCCTACAGCAGGTAAGACATATTAGACACAAACTTGGAAGTGAAAAAGAAACTCATTATTTACAAGCCTAGAGCTGAGCATTTGCTGCAGAGCAGCTATTGTCAGTATTAATCTGGTGTTTAATTAATAGTTCTCCAAAATCCTCTGTGAATATTTGCCCAGCCCCGGCACCCAGAGACTTGACTGCAAGTTCAGAGTCAATGTTCAATCCATAAAAATCCTAGAAAGCGCCCTGGCCTGTTTGGCTCAGTGGTTAGAGCATCGGCCTGCGGTCCCGAGAGACCCGGGTTCGGTTCCCGCTAAGGGCACGTACCTCGGTTGCAGTTTGTCCCCGGCCCTGGTTGGTCGTGCGGGTGGCAGCCACTCGATGTGTCCCTTCACATCGATGTTTCTCTCTCTCTCTCTTCCTCTCTCTCCCTCCCGCTCCATCTGAACAAAAAATGAAAAAATGTCCTCGGGTGAGGAAAAAAAATAAAAAAATCCTAGAGATCATCTAGTTAAATGCCTTCCTCTCAGGAGAGAAACTGGGCCTGGAGAGGTGAGTGAATTACTGGGGTTTGCATAGCTAGTTAGGGAAGGTCTTCAGTTCTCGCTACAATGTTTTGGGTGTGTTTCTCACAGCACTACGACAGTCACCCTCCCCATTCACCATGCGCTGCCCTCTCCTCCCCTCCACGGCATCCCACACAGCTCGAGAATGCGGCGGCTGCCACACAGATCGACTGACAGACAGGAAGACAATCCCTGTTTGCTTGGGTGAGGGCTGGAGGTAGGTGGTCCCAGAGTTTGTTCTGAAGTTCAAGGCAATAAAAAATGCAGGCTTTCCTCGTCCTTCTGTGTGAGCATCCATATCAGGGCACCTCTTATCCTTGAACCTGTGACCCCCTGGTGACCAGATGGCTTCCATAGCTCCAGGCCCCCTCAGTCAGAACAGTGCCCAAGCAGTGAAGGAGGGGTGGACGGAAAAGGGCTTTGTTTTCGTTATGGAAGAACGCCTTTCTCAGAAACAGCGTCTCCCTGGCCAGAACTAGGCCACATGGCCACCACCAGGTGCTAAGAAGTCTGGGAAAGGGAATATCTAACAGAATGACAAGACTGGCTTAAACCAGTGATGGCACACTGTCACTATGAACGAAGTCAGGGTCCTAGAAAAAGGAAGAAAGGGGGTGGCTGTCGGTGAGTGTGTCAGTTCACCACTAACTGGGACACCCCCTCAGGACTGGGATGCTACAGCAGCAGCCTGTGCTTCCTCCCGGAGCTGGAGGTCGGCTGATCCGGCTGGGCTCAGGCGCGGGGTCCTGGTGGTCTCATCACAACTCGCTCAAGCACCTAGCCGGCGGGATGTCTGCACGGACTGGGGTTCCGTTCCCCGTCTCTCCTCCTGGGCAGGACCCAGGCCGCTGAGCAGTGCTCCTCGCCGCAGCGGCTGAGCTCAGGAACGCACCCCCGCTTCATAAGCAACCTCCGCGAATTCACTTTCCATTCACCCCCTTTCCGTTCACTCCGAGCCCCTCTCCCCCACGCCCACTCACTGAGCTCCTCTCCCCCTCTCCCCCTCTGGTCTGAATGTGTGTCCCCGCCAAATGCAGACGTGGAAGACGACCCCCAAGTGATGGGGTTGGGAGATGGGGACTCGGGGACGGATTGGGTCATGACAGTGGAGCCTGCATGATCGGGGCTCATGCCTTGTAAAGCAGACCCTAGGAAAGCTCTCACCCTTCCTCCGTGTGGGGTGCAGCGAGCAGGCGTCAGTGCACCGGGAGCGGGCCTCATCCCGCACGGGACCTGCCGCCAGTGACGGGGGCTCCCGGCTCCCGAACTGTGAGGAAGGAAGGTCTGTGGCTTGTCCACCACCCGGTCCACGGCACCCGCTGGGCAGCTCCCCACCTCTTCTGCCGGCTTTTCTCATAACTGTGCTCCCAGTGGGGTGACCATGGAAACCCTCGGTGGGAAGCAGACGGCGGGTGCGATCCGTGGGGGGTTCAGAAGTCACACGGGAGCCCAAGCAGCAGGGGCACCGCTCTGCCCAGCGGGGGCTCTGCCTCCCCGCCGGCCAGGGGAGAGCGGGGAGAAGGGTGATCTCCAAGCCCAGCTCCTTCCAGCCTCAGAACCGCGCCGATGTTTCTGGCGCTTGCGCAGTAGAACCTGCCAGAGGCCTCGGGACTTCCGAACGCTGCGCCTGCCGGTGCCTCGGGGCCTTTCCAAACCCCGCCGGGTCGCCGTCGGGCGCCTGGGCTGCGGCGGGCCCAGGCTTCGGTGGACCGGGCTTCGCCTCCGGCCGTCCAGCCAGAGCGAGCGGTCCCTCGTGGGGGACTCCCTGATAGACAGGTCGATGCGAGTGCAACCTGCTCGCCTTTTCCTCCCTAGCAGATTTTTGAAAGCTTGCTGTCTAAGGAACACGGTTGCGCGTCCGTTTCGAACAGAAATGCGAGGACTGATGGAGGCAGAGCTCGGGCGGGGCCTGCGCTTCCCCGGGCAGCACAGTGGACCCCTGAGCGCCGGGCGCCCGCCGGTCCCTGAGCGCCTGGCCGCCCGCCGGTCCCTGAGCAGGGGGGCCGGGCCCTGGCTCCGATCATGACTCCTTCCTTCCTCGCTGTGTTCAGGTTTTCTCGCCATAACCTCATGTTCACAGCCACCGAAGGGAACCAGGTCCTCTGTGTGCCTGGGACCCCTCCCGAGCCTTGGTCCCGGAAGGAACAGCCACAGAACAGTGACCTGCAATACACACGTCCTATACGTTAGAAATTAACCTTTGTGTAGTAAGCCAGAGATTTGGAGTTTGTTATCACAGCAAAACCCAATCTACAGCACTAATTCACCAATATATCCTTTCGTTTTTCTGAGTAAAGGGTTTTACTAAACCGTTCATTTCACTGCACTCATCAAGATTTATCAATGAGCCCTGGCGGGTGTGGCTCAGCCCTTAGAGCGTCAGCCTGGTCCAGAGAGACCCGGGTTCGGTTCCCGCTAAGGGCGCGTATCTCGGTCGCAGTTTGTCCCCGGCCCTGGTTGGGTCGTGTGGGTGGAGGCCACTCAATGTGTCCCTTTCACATTGATGTTTCTTTCTCTCTCTCTTTTCCTCTTTCTCCCTCCTACTCTATCTGAACAAAAAATGAAAAAATGTCCTTGAGTGAGGAAAAAAAAAGCTTGATCAGTCAATCACTATAAGCAGAGGCCTACACTTAGGTGCTAGGGTCACAGACATGGGGGAGGTGTCTGCCCTCAGAGAACCTGCAGTCCCGGGAAGAAGGCAGCAATGCCTCTGAGTGCCACACAGGATAGTAAAGTAAGTACTGAAATATTTGTGTGTAGTTGAGAAATTGCACTGCCCCAAACCCCAACTACTTCCCTTCTGCCTCAGCTGCCACAAGCCTCCCTCAGGACACACACACACACACACACACACTCACACTCACACTCACACTTTCTTCTAGAAAGCCATGACTTGGGCCAGACAAGCCTTCATTTCTAATGGTTGTGCAACATGGCGAGTGCTCCCTGAGGCTTGTCCTGCCCGTCCCTCCCCATCATGTAGATTGATTTTGCCCTCGCACCCTGTCCAGACTTGCACCATGATGCACTGGCGTGAAGCCCTCTGTTGCCCCTCTGGACGCCAGTGTGTACAGCGCAGTCGCAGACGGGGTCCTGTTCATCTCTGTGTTTCCAGCACCAGCTCAGTGACCGACAAAGCACAATGGATAAGGTGGCTCTGGACTGGGGGGATGGAGGGGGATGGCCAGGGAAGAGGTAAAAGAAGGAAGGGCTGAGAAATAAATACTGCGGGACACCAGCAGTTACAGTGTGGGAGGCAGAGGAGGGGCCAGCAGAGGGGACTAAGAAGCAACAGGAGAGAAAGAGAAGAATTAGGAGACGGGGCTGACAGACCAGGAGACCGGAACAAGGGCCAAGCCCTCCGGTGAAACAGCCTTCGAGAAGGACACAGTGTCCCCTGTCGAGCACAGCCAGCAGGTATGCCTGGGGGCTGAGAATAGGACAGGGGAGGTGGGTTAGGACGCCGGGATTTACCTGGGGAAGAGAGGTTCGGTGATTAACTGGGGAGGAGGCTGAAGGTCCAGACTGGGGTGAAGAGAAGGAGGGTGAGGCGGTGCGGACCGAGAGCAGGGTGTGCCCTCTAGACGTCTGGTGATAAGGACGGGAACTGGGCGGTCAGGAGAAAGGCAGGAAAGGTTAAGGGGACTGTCTTCCTTATGGGAGAGACCCGAGTGTGCCTTGTGCTGCTTCTACACGCCAGCCCGGCTGCGGCCTGTGTGACCGGGTCGGGGCTGGGCTTGGGGCTGCCCACGGGAAGTGCCCCGACCTGGGTCGATTTGGGGCTCAGATTCACAGGTGAGCATGTTTCCGAGCTGCTGGGCATCTCTGCCAGGACTGTCGTGTGGAAGACGACAGCAGAGAGGGCCGCAGGGGCCATGCGGACCGACCTCCACCAGGTGCCCCGCTCCGGTGAGACAGTTACGGTGCTGCTTCCGTATTTCAGTCTGCTCGTGTCTCTGCCCGGACAGGACTGCCTCATTTCCCTATCCTGCTTTCTTTGTTATCATAATAAATGCAATGCTCAAGTCACTTGAGAAAAATTTTCCTCCTTAAAAAAACCTCCCCTCTGGATGCTCCAGCTCTGAAACCTCAGAGAGCTCCTGGGGAGTGTCCGCAGCGGCAGGTGGTGATGGAGAGTCCAGCTGAGCAAGGCCCGGACCTGTGCTCTGCGCATGTTCCTCGATGTTCAGACGGAACCAGGTGCTAACACACTATACGCATGTTACTAGCAACTGAAAAATACAGGACTCTTAAAAATTAAGATGCAAGAGTGAGAATACATATTTTATTCAAAACTAGTCTTTAATAATAATCCATGACAGCAACCAGAAAATCACTCTGATAAAGGCGGAGATGGCAGCAAGGTTAACTGTGTGTGTGCAGACGTCACGCCCAGCACAGCGGCAGGGACCGAGCGTCAACCTGGCCTTTCCGGGCAGACCTGCCTGCAGTGGGGGCCAGGGCCTTGGCTCCCAGACATGCGACCCCGGTGAAGTCCTCCATCACTCCCTCGGCCTCCCTCCCGGCACCCTCACCTCGGGCTCCTCCATTTGTCTTCCTCTCTCCTCTCCCACCACCAGCACCACCCTCTGCCACCGCCGCGGCTTCCTGGCTGGAAGTCGTGCCCCAGGGCCGTGGAGTGGGCCTCTGGCCACCTTCACACTGAAAAGGGGACCAGGTAGCTTCTTTGGTTTGGGGCCAAGGTTGGACTTTCACCTCCAACAACTGTCTCAGCTGTTCCCTGGGAAATAAAAATAGAGAGTGAGGCAAACATTGTATCTGATAGACAAGCGACTCAAAACCTGTCTCACTGAGTAAGACACTAAGAATATTGTAAATACATGTCTGTATCTGTGAGAGATTAACATTGTCCTAGATGCCACTTTCTCTGACCCTTTCAACAGCCCACAAAGCAAGAATTTTCATACAAAATTTAATTTTGAAATAATAATTATAGATTCATGGTAGGTTATAGAGAAATGTACAGGAAGGTTCCAGACACTCTCCCTCAACACCACCTAATGTCAACATCCTATACAACTTAGCACAATGTCATAGTCAGGACCTTGGTCTTGGTACAACCCATAGACCTCATGCAGATTTCACCAGTTGTACGTGCACTGACCACACAGAAATCCAGAATTCCACGGGGGGCCTCCAGTTAGAGTGCGGCCTCATCAGGGTCCGAGGAGCTGTAGCCTGAGTCCACCTAGCAGTAGGGTCGGTGGGACCATGGGCTCACCGGTTGCACTCTCCTAGATCCAGGCGGAGTGTGCCGTGGGAACAGGTATACAGAGTAACTAGCACACGTTCCCCGCCAGTGTCCTCAGCTGTGGAGTGAAGGCTGTGTGGACAGGACAGCCAAGTGGAGACCCCAGGAATCAATCCCATCCCCAAAACTCACTCTCAGTCAAGAGTGCAGCGAGAGCAAACTACGTCTCTGCAGGGAGTGCCGAGACCAGTGCCACCGCCCAAGGCTGGAGACAAGGGTCGGTGATTCCTGTCACATCCCTAACTGCTCACACTTTCGCTAGAGTAAAGGTCAGATGGGTCATGAAGAGTGACAACAGATTGTTGCACACATAGTCAGATCATGATAATGGATGATGACAACCACCACAGCTGTAGTTCCACTTGTAGTATCTTTGTTGGCAGGGTCAATACTTAGATTTACAGCAACCCTTACCCCCAGGACTATATCAACTCATACACATATATATCAAAAAGAATCCAAAATATATTAGAAAAAGTGATACCATTTTGATATCTCACAGAACATTATGTTGGTCCATTATACTGACTGCAATATGCTAATTTATGCAAATTTGTCTTCGGAGCAGGTGGTACCAAGCATCCTCGATGCCCAAGCAGGACATCTGCATGCAGAGGTCGGGTGATGATCTCGTGAAGGTTCACGTGGACCTGCAATGTTGAGTTTCCAGGGGTTCAGTGGAGTTGAGTGTGTGGGGATTTTTCTCTAAAGAACTAAGGGGTGCAGGGGCGGGATCAGGAGGAGGGGGTCAATGGGGGTAAAAGGAGAAACATTTATAACAAAAATAAATTAATAAAATAAATAAATAAAGGAAAGTAAGAGCCAGGCCACTGCACTCTGTGCCACCTACCCCAAAGAAAGAAACGCGACGTTGGTGGTCATCTTTGTTTTCGGAAGGAGTAGGTGTCACATATAGGTATGTGCTGCTGTAGTTTATTTACCGAGGACCCCGTGGGCTGCTAGTTTTGAGTGGGCAGAATCCACGAAGCGATCTGCAGCGAGTTCAGGCTGTGCTGCTGCTTACCCCTGGTCACCTCGGACCGCTGAGCCCGGCTACGTTCGCCCGCGACAAGCCCCGTGTCCTCCTCTCGGGCCACTGTCCCTGCTCGGCTGGCTGCTGGCCCGGGAGAGGCTTCACACCTTACCAAGCGCCACCAAAGTGACTGCACAACATCCGCCAGGCCTTAACTAGCCATCATCAATTAATTCATCAAATTGACATGCATAGCAGCATTCCATTATAAATTGGAAGGTTCAATTATTCAAAATTAAATTTTAAATAGCTTTTGAGTTCTCATTGCTTAAGTTGTTCTGTTTTTTCCCTCACTTTCTTATTTATTTATTTATTTGAAATCCTCACCCAAAGATATTTTTTCCATTTATCTTCAGATAGAGTGGAAGAGGGAGAGAGACATCGATCGGTTGCCTCCCACAGGACCCCCACCAGGGCCAGGGACCAAACTGCAGCTGAGGTTCATGCCCTTGACTGGAATCAAACCAGCAACTCTTTGGTGTGAAGGCCGGTGCTCTAACCACTGAGGAAACCGGCCAGCTCTCCCTCACTTTCTATAAAGATAACGGTGAATGTCTCCCTATTCACAAAAGCTTCAAAAGTTGGAGTTTTTTGTGTTTGGAGTTTTTGAAAATGCCAATTGAAAACTTCCAAATGATTTTGAACAAAATACAACGGAAATCTATCAGAACCGTTCACAGAAGTTCAATGCCATTGTAAAACACCTCGGCTGATTGGCCATCATTCTGCAGGGGCTCAAGCCCGTGGAAACTGGGGCTCGCTACTGGCAGCAATGACAGAAAGCATGTTCTACCACCTGAAATATTGTTTATAATTATGAATTTTTAATAAATACAAAAATACTTCAACACAAAAATGTTGTCGCTCAATGGCAACAACTCTAATGATGTATAAATATTTCTAACTTTAAAAACAAAATCTGTTTTGATTAATAAAATATTGCAGCTTCTTTGGATAAATGTATAAGTTCTGTGAGCACCTCAATTAATCACAAGTCTGTTTATGCTTCATACGTCTCCTAATTTAGTAAAAACATTGTTTTTACAATACTTGGCCTCACCAAAATTAGGACTTGTCACTATCACCATAAAAGTAAATAATTTTATCTCTAATGTTAAATGACATCTGAATTTATGAGCATTTATAACAATGTTTCCTCAACAAAATGAACTTCTGAAAGCTGCGTCGTGATTCCATGAAGCAGATGATGAGACACACGCTACTGGGACTAATGCACTTCGACTTGAAGGCTCTGATGGCTCTGATATGACTCTATCATCATTCGCCTGTTCACAAGGTTCTTCTGAAAATGGCGTGAGGATATTAACAGCCATCATGCACTTTCAGAAATAAATGTGGGACTGAAAAGAGCAGAATTAACTTAGAATAACAGTTGTTTGATCTAAACAAAAAGTCCTGATTCTCCACTCCAGAATCATCATTTTCAGGTATGGTGTTCTTCTAATTTGTACTCCTTTTTGAGGCAGATGCTGTTGCCTCTTCGTGAGATCTGTATGTCCTGGTTTTCTTGTAGTCAGTAATGTTACTGTGGGTGCCATAGCAGACCCATAGTAGGTGATAAATGTTGACAAACATTTTGGGGCCAGTTATACATTCGTCATCAACTTTCTTAAGAAATAGAATTGTATTACTTAATTTTCCATTATATATAGACTGCCATTTGCAGATTTTTGCTAGCAAGAGGGTTTATCAAAGACAAATTAACAGCTGTAGCCATTTAACCATACACTGAATGATCATGCCAGAGTATCAGACTAATTCCTATGTTCCCATGGCCAGACAGCTCAGCCCCTTCTTCCCACTCATATGTATGTACACCTATCCCATAATTTCCTCCATTTCCCAGTACCCACAGTGACTGGCAGCCTGGTGTCATCATACGTCTTGTGGTGGTGGCACAGGCCCCTGTACAACATGTCAGTACCCCAAGGGCTGATGAGGGCAGCCGCGCTGGGCCAACGTCCCTCTGCCATCTGAGGCTGGGCTGAGTGAGCTGGGCTGAGTGAGCTGGGCTGAGTGAGCTGGACTGAGTTAGTGAGCTGGACTGAGTTAGTGAGCTGGACTGAGGTAGTGAGCTGGGCTGAGTTAGTGAGCTGGACTGAGTTAGTGAGCTGGACTGAGTGAGCTGGACTGAGTGAGCTGGACTGAGTGAGCTGGACTGAGTTAGCTGGACTGAGTTAGTTAGCTGGACTGAGTGAGCTGGACTGAGTTAGCTGGACTGAGTTAGTGAGCTAGACTGAGTTAGTTAGCTGGACTGAGTTAGCTGGACTGAGTTAGTGAGCTGGACTGAGTTAGTGAGCTGGACTGAATGAGCTGGGCTGAGTTAGTGAGCTGGGCTGAGTTAGTGAGCTGGACTGAGTGAGCTGGGCTGAGTTAGTGAGCTGGGCTGAGTTAGCTGGACTGAGTTAGCTGGACTGAGTTAGTGAGCTGGACTGAGTTAGCTAGCTAGACTGAGTTAGCTGGACTGAGTTAGTGAGCTGGACTGAGTTAGCTGGACTGAGTTAGTGAGCTGGACTGAGTTAGCTAGCTAGACTGAGTTAGCTGGACTGAGTTAGTGAGCTGGACTGAGTGAGCTGGGCTGAGTTAGTTAGCTAGACTGAGTTAGCTGGACTGAGTTAGTGAGCTGGGCTGAGTTAGCTGGACTGAGTTAGTGAGCTGGACTGAGTTAGCTAGCTAGACTGAGTTAGCTGGACTGAGTTAGTGAGCTGGACTGAGTTAGCTGGACTGAGTTAGTGAGCTGGACTGAGTTAGCTAGCTAGACTGAGTTAGCTGGACTGAGTTAGTGAGCTGGACTGAGTGAGCTGGGCTGAGTTAGTTAGCTAGACTGAGTTAGCTGGACTGAGTTAGTGAGCTGGGCTGAGTTAGCTGGACTGAGTTAGTGAGCTGGACTGAGTTAGCTAGCTAGACTGAGTTAGCTGGACTGAGTTAGTGAGCTGGACTGAGTTAGCTGGACTGAGTTAGTGAGCTGGACTGGTGAGCTGGACTGAGTTAGTGAGCTGGACTGAGCTAGCTAGACTGAGTTAGCTGGACTGAGTTAGTGAGCTGGACTGAGTTAGCTGGACTGAGTTAGTGAGCTGGACTGAGCTAGCTAGACTGAGTTAGCTGGACTGAGTTAGTGAGCTGGACTGAGTTAGCTGGACTGAGTTAGTGAGCTGGACTGAGCTAGCTAGACTGAGTTAGCTGGACTGAGTTAGTGAGCTGGACTGAGTTAGCTGGACTGAGTTAGTGAGCTGGACTGAGTTAGCTAGCTAGACTGAGTTAGCTGGACTGAGTTAGTGAGCTGGACTGAGTTAGTGATCTGGACTGAGTTAGTGAGCTGGACTGAGTGAGCTGTCCCCGGCCCGCTGTCCCTGAGAAACTGCTATCAACAAGCACCTTCCACCGTGTCCCGGAAAGAGAACCGCTGGTTGGACTGCGAGGACATGGTTCACCGCCAGTCGCCTCTCCCACCAGCCCCCTGTCGCGAGGCGTCTGTTCGCGACGTGCCCGCATCACAAACCCAGCGAGACCAAGGCGCAGCTGGAAGTGGGCCCTCCCTGTGCCTTTCTCTGCTTTCATGGGGTGACTGACAACGATAGGTCGTTTGAAATGAAAAATCAAGAACAAATGATTGTAGCAGAACAGTCACAAACTGGAACTGACCGAAGAAACTTTAGAGTGGCTGTCGCCATGCCAACCCTCCTGCCGACACCAGGAACACCGAAGCGGGTCTAGCAAACACTGGGTGCCCAGGGAGGGATGCGGTGCCACCCACAAAATACTGTCGTTAAAAATAAAATCTTAACCTGAACCCAATGAAACTAACCAGCAGTCCCAGGAAATCTGATGAACAAGTTAACTGACAGCACAAGAAAGCAGACAGACAAATCTAGAAAGTGGGTATTCTATAGGCCAAGTAACCTGGTTTCCTCAAAAAGTAACTGGCCTAAAAAAGGGGGGGTGGGGCAAGGGAGCTGCTGTTGAGTCAGAGACTTAGGAGACATACTAGCAAATATAATATCAGCACTTTGCTTGATCCTGGTTTGGAGGTAACCAAAGATACACAAAAAAATTTTTGAGACAATCAAAGTGTTAAAATGTACCAAGAAATTGTCATATCTTTCGTGTGACCATGTTACTATGTTATGAAAGAAAAGGTTCTGTTTTTTTAAATTCCCACTGAATTACATAGTGGTGATGCAACATGCTTTCTGAGATTTGCTATAAAATACCTCAGCAGAAAAAACATGACAGTGAGGAAAGCCATTGTGGCACCTTCAGAGTAAGCCTAGAATCTGGGTGTTCGGATACGGAGGTTTATTATGCTGTTCTTTTCTCTTTTATGTGTATTTTACATTTTGTATTTAAACTTAAAATGTTGAATAAGGCAACACCCAGAATAGAGCCATGAGGGATGTGGTCTAAGTCCTCCCTTTATTTTTCAGTCTGTTCATCAATACTGCCTGAGTAGGACTAATCAGAGCTAGGACTGCCCCTAACTGATTGCAATGTTCCTATTTTACCATCGACTAAAGCTGCGGCGGCCACATGTCCATTCTTCTTACTACAGTTCTAGTTAAATATACACATTGCTATCTATTTTCACTCAGCTATTCTAGGCTTTAGCTTTTGGATATTCAGATTAGCGTGTATCGCCCACCTGGCCCTTTACAAACCCAGCCAAGAGCTTTGGAAAGAAACTCAGCTCCCTGTGCTGCCCCACAGTTTTCCCTGCTACCAAATCCTTCTCCTCGAATTAGTGCAGTCTGGTTGGCCAGGTGTGTCCGAGGGTCCCCGTCATCTGCTCTTCCCTGTGATCCTCTGGCCCTGGGATCTCATTATGTACTCTCTGACTCTTTCTTGTGTGTATGAAAGATGGTTTCCTAACAGTTGACTGCTGTCAACATCACAACCAGTTTTCTTTGTCCACAAACATGATCACTTCTCTTGAGATTCTGATGAACGTCTTGTACTTTCCACCGGATGTTTCTTTGGAATCCACCACTCTCCTGGTCGTCCCAGCCTGCCCCTTCTTGGTCATACTGATAAAATAATATTTGTCTCGTTGTTCCCAGATCTGCAAGGCTTTAATATTTTTCACACTCTGTACATTTGTATAAAATCATCTGAGGCCAAAAATGTCTTTTCCTAGCCCTCTGGGTCTTGTTCGCCGTAACTGGGGCACAGGCGTCGCCTCCGACTTCACGCTCTGTCCCCCGGAGCTTCTAGCCCATCGCATGAGTGAGTGGATATTTTTAGAACAGATGAATGAATGAGAGTATTATATACCTCTTCCATTTGGAAGCATCCAGGATTAGAAATATTTTCCGTACATTTCTCTCCACAAATATTTTCCATACATTAGTTTAGAGCCGGCCGAATCCAGTTGGCAGGCCTCCCTCCGAGGGCGGCCCTCCCAGCCCACTGGGAGGTGCTGGGCTTCGGCGGGTCCTGCCCACGCCCACCCGGCACTAGAAGCCAAAGTTCAGAGAGCTGCTACTCGCTGTGCAGTTTTGGTCACGTTGCTGAATTCCTCTGTACTTCGTGGGGAACTGTGAAATAGCAATCTCCACTTCAAAAGACACTGTAAAGCATCTGAAACAGTGCCTGACAAACACTAGGTCTTCAATAGACATCAGCACATAGTATTGCTGTTCAAATCATTAAGTTGTTGCTGTTTGTGACATCTGGTTGTTTTTGTCTCTCACTGACATTGATGTTTTAAAATATGTATATTTTTATTGATTTTTAGAGAGAGAGGTAGGAAGAGGGAGAGAGAGAAACATCGATGTGAGAGAAACATGGATCAGCTGCCTCCTCCACACCTCCTACCAGGGATCAAGCCCACAACCTGGGCATGTGCCCTGAACGGGAACTGAACTGGCCAGCTTTTGGTACACAGGATGATGTCCAACCAACTGAGCCACACCGGCCAGAGGGACATTGATTTTTTTTAATAGCAAAGAGGTGTTGAGATAATGAGAGACAGAAGACTCAAATCCAGAGCATGAATGCACTGCCAGCGAATCCCAGGTCATGCCCACAGGGCAGCTGGCAGCACCAGCATCGCACCCCATGAAGTGACCCCTGCCTGCAGCCTCGGCGGCTGGTGCTCTGCATTTGGAGGGTGCTTGAGAACCGACGTCTTGCCCACTCAACAGCTAAGAAAAGGAGTAAAAAGAAAATGACTTGTAAGACTGAAAGAAAGCATGTTTTAACTTGTCTCATGTGAAAAATTAAATCATCATTTTTTGTGAATGTTATTTTCTAAGATAGGAAGTCTTGTCTGAAGATGATTTTATGCCAAAAACCAAGAGCTGAGGATGAGGAGCTTTGGTGCACATGTAGGGAAGACGTGCAGAAAGGCGCACCGACCAGGTGGGGCTGGAAGTACTCGGAACCATGCAGACCTCGGAGGCCCTCTGCTCCTTCCGCTCACTTACAGAAGGTGAAGCTGAGTCCGAGAGGTGAGTGGCTGTGAGTGTGACCGGCTGTAGACCCAGGTCATCTCTTCAATGGTAGTTAGACCAAAGGTACACAGTAAAATCACCAGGCTCCACAGGAGAGGCAGATGGCTTATTAAACCTTGATGGACTGAAACAAAGAAATCCTTCCGAGCCCGGGGGGAGCAGAATATAAAAGTATGAGTCAACATCAGCACATAATGAAGAAAACATGTGAAGGCTCACCTTGAACACTACTCAATGTGAACGCTACAAACAAAATAGTTCCTAGAATTTTTCATACATATCACAAATCATACAATTTCCAGCCAGTTTCTATCTTGATTTCTCCAGGAAAAACTCAGTGGACTCCAAATTACTGTCACCATTTCCAGTGTTTGTTATTGCTTTCAAAACCCTAGACAGAGGCTTGATTCACTATAGACGCTCTCTATGGCCAAGTCTGATAGCCAAGAAGGGGCTGGGAAGAGGGTGGGATAGATTTAACAGAGTTCTTAAAGGCATAGTCATCGCATACAAGCTATTTCTTTCCAAAGGCACTCACATTTTTGAAGGATGGTTGAGTGGACAGGGGGGCGGGTATGTCAGTGTTTAAAATGTTCTGAGAGGCACTGTGATGTCCTGCTCCTGAGCACAGTCTCTGGAGCAAGAATGTCTGAATTTAAATCCCAGCTCCGTAAGTTGCACATCGTGGGATCCTAGGCAAGGTATTTAATGTCTATTATGTGCCTCAGTTTCCTCCTCTGTAGAACAGGCCTGATGAGAGAACTTGGTTCCACCACGTGGCTAGCACAGTTCTCTGGGAAAATGCCCAAGCACACCTTCTACAAAACCTGGGTGCTGCAGCCCAGCCCCGTTGGCACAGACACGTCTAAGTTGATTTTACACTAAATTCTAACAAGCTATCTCCTCCCCTGCGCAGCAAGTGTCAAGCCACGGTTAATGCCTCCGTCCAGATGCTGGCCCCGAAGCAGCTCCCGAGGCAGCATGCAGGGTGTTAGGAGCGCCCACGGTGCCCCAGCACAGGCGGAGGCCAGCTCTTACCCACCCACACCAGAAGGCCACGTCGGTGGAAGAACACAGCCAGACACGCACACTTCAGTGGCAAGACAAGAGTTAAAGACTAAAGCAAGAGAAGCACCAGGCTGAGTGTGATCCGCTTTAAGCAGGCACCAGAGCAAGTACCCCTCCTGGGTGGGGGTTCTGGAGTCAGCAAACAGGAGCCAGAGCTGCCCACTCACACAGGCGGGAACTGCCAGCAGGCTGCCAACCATAAAAACAATGGCTTCTAAAGCAGCACGGAAATACACAAATCTCTGTGTAAAACCCACACAAGTACATAGATGCCCAGATCCTAAAACCTGAGGTCACAGCCCAGGCTCCCTGGGCTCCTCTGTGGCTGTGTCTTCGAGGGGACGCCGCCTCCCTCAGCCCTGGGCCTGCTTTCCGCTTCCAGGGCGCTGTGGCCCGGGCCGGGGACCCCCCGCCCCCCTCCGGGGACCCCCCCCACCCCCCCCCCTCCGGGGACCCCCCCCCACCCCCCCCCACCCCCCACCCACCCCCCCGTCCCTGCAGCCGGGCCAGCTCTCCCGCGGGGCTGCTGACGCTGCCTGCGCCCCGCCTGGGAACTGCGGGCGCTCCCTCCAGGCCCAACGTCCTGGCTGCGCACGGGGCTTGGCTCGGCAGGAGGCAGAGCTACGCTGCGCTCCGCGGGAGCACTCGGCCTCCCCGGGTCCCCCTCAGCGGGACGGGGACGGGGAGAGGACCCGCGGGAGGACTCGGCCTCCCCAGGTCCCCCCTCAGCGGGACGGGGACGGGGAGAGGACCCGCGGGAGGACTCGGCTGTTCCCAGGACCCCCCTCAGCGGGACGGGGACGGGGAGAGGACCCGCGGGAGGACTCGGCTGTCCCCAGGACCCCCCTCAGCGGGACGGGGACGGGGAGAGGACCCGCGGGAGGACTCAGCTGTTCCCAGGACCCCCCTCAGCGGGACGGGGACGGGGAGAGGACCCGCGGGAGGACTCAGCTGTTCCCAGGACCCCCCTCAGCGGGACGGGGACGGGGAGAGGACCCGCGGGAGCACTCGGCCTCCCCGGGTCCCCCTCAGCGGGACGGGGACGGGGAGAGGACCCGCGGGAGGACTCGGTCGTCCCCAGGTGCCCCCTCAGCGGGACGGGGACGGGGAGAGGACTCGGAGAGGCTTCAAAACTCACCTTGAACGTGAGGATTGCTTGCCGGTGTGGCTCAGTTGGTCAGGCATCGTCCTGTGCACAGGAGGTTACTGGTTCGATTCCGATCATAGCACATGCCCGGGTTTCGGCCTTGATCCCCAGTGGGGAATATACAGAAGGCAGCGGACTGATGTTTCTCTCTCACTGATAGTCCATCTCTCTCTCTCTTTCTCCCTTCTTTTCTCTGAAATCAATAAAAACATATTTTTTAAAAAATGAAAATGAGGATTTACCTACTTATTCTCATATGATCTGGCCATGTCCTAGTGATCAGCAGGTCTGTCAAAAAGAGGTTGTGGAGCCCTGGCTGGTTTTCTCAGTGGTTAGAGCATCAGCCCACCGACCAAAGAGTCACGGGTTCGATTCTAGTCAGGGGCATGTACCTCGGTTGCGGTTCGGTCCCGGCCTAGTCAGGGTCCTGCAGGAGGCAACCATTTGATGTGTCCCTCTTACGTTGATGTTTCTCTTCTCTCTCCCCCTTTCTCTCCCTCCCTCTCTCCCTCCCTGCTCCCCACTTCATCTGAAAATAAATAGGGTAATATCCTCGGGTGAGGATTTTTAAAAGAGGTTGTGGCGATCACTTCCCCGCTGGGCAGTGGGCAGTGCTGCCCAGAACTGGCTGCCTGAGGCCCCTCTGGAGGTGGCCCCGGATTCTCAGAATCCCAACCCCCTTCCAGCGGCATCAGGGATCAGCCTGGCACTTGTACCCAGAAAGCCTGGGCCCGGAGGCTCACACAAAGCTGAGCTTAACAGCTGACTACAAGTTGGCACGTATGTGATGAAGAGGCCTTGTGCCCTGTGGCCATGGGGCGGGCAGCCCGTGTGTTCGGGGCGCTGCAGGACACTCCACCCTCACGGCCGCCACTGCTGTCACTACAGGGAACCCGACCCGGGCCCCTCACCTAAGAAGCACGCTCTTGCGGGTGCCCCTGCTCCTACGATCTGGTCCTGCGTCTCCGGACACGGCACAGGAGGGGAAGCAGCCCAGGGGGCGGGGAGCACCCCGCCGTTTCGAGGTCACTTAGGCAGCAGAGAGTGGAGACTTGGCTGTAACTCCAGACGACCCTTGTCCAGGAAAACCACCTAACTGGGCCATTTGGGCGGGTAAATGTGAAGCTCAGAGCATAACTGGAGAAAGAGGCGTCTGAAACCCTGCTGTGGTTCTCGGGACTGAAATGCTCTGTGTGACCATGAAAAATATTTTCCGCAGGTCAAGTACACTTTCTAGTCTATACGTGTGCTTGCCTCTAGACAGGTTTGCTTTCATTTTATATTTTAAAAGTGGTTGAGCCCTGGCCGGTTTGGCTCAGCGGTTAGAGCGTCGGCCCACGGACCAGAGTCCTGGGATCGGTTCCTGCTAAGGGCACGTACCTCGGTTTCATTTCGTCCCCAGCCTCGGTTGGGGTCGTGAGGGTGGTGACCACTCGATGTGTCCCTCTCACATCGATGTTTCTCTCTCTCTCTTCCTCCCTCTCTCTCCCACTCTAACTGAAGAAAGATGCAAAAATATCCTCGGGTGAGGATAAAAAGTAAGTGGTAGAGTCACTCTGTGCAGGAACTCAGCTGTTCTTGGGAGGATGCCCATGTCCGTGTCTCCTCGGTCTGTAGGAATTAGGAACGAGGGGCAAAGCTGAGGATGCTCTCAGGAGGAATGCAATGCAAACAGCACCAGCAATGCAGCCTCCCAGATCCGCAGAAGAACCGCACCTGCATTTGTGTTGGGACTGTCCCGGCGGCCCTGGGGTGGCAGTTCTGGGAGCAGCGAGACAGCCCCGGGGGAGGACACGGCCGTCCTCACAGGTGCATCGCTGTGGCGGCTGAGAGTTGCGGGAGATTCCTGGGCTGTACACTTGACCAGGGCGCTGAGGGCCGCGCGAGGCAAGCCCTTGGCAAAGACGGTGGCCTTCTCATCGGGCCACCTAGGCCACCAGGGCTGGGCCACGGACCCGAAACCAGACAGAGAGAAGAGGCTGAGAGGTTTTCTGAGCACATTCCGGAATGCCAACTTGGAGCCACTCAGTAGTAAGTGGCACCCTCTACGAGGGACGGCGAACCCTGCTGGCAGAACGAAGGACAGGTGAGCACTGGTACTTCCGGGCGGTGAGAGTGACAGCGACCCTGCCGTCTTTGCACAGGACAGTCTACAGAGAAAAGCGCTGTTTCCAGTTCTGCCACTGACGCCGGACGGCCTGTGTTAAGCTGCCTTCGTTACTTGAGGTTTGCTTTTTCAGTTACCCCCAGAGGACGCTGTGCACTGCCCTGGACCTGAAGTCGCGTGGGCTGGATCGCCTTTGATGAAGGAGAAGTATCTGCAGGAGTGTCGCCCCTAGAAACATAGTCCAGCTGCGACATATGAGCCCAGCTGGGAAGAATAAGATACCCATGCGAAAGGAAAAGAAAGGTAGAAGCACTAAAGGAAAGTGTCTTAGCTTGGGTGCTCCCAGAGACAGACACCAACATGAGGATATGTGTATAAGTATTTGGAAGTCACACGTCGCAATTGCAGAGAAATAGGAAAATAATATAGAGAAAGGAAGGCAGCTAATAAAGTATGAATGTTAAACCACCTGAAACAGTGGGTAGCTAGAGCTTAATCCCACAGGAAAACTAAGAAACTGCAAAATGCCTGCATCAAAGCGATCCCACCCAACAGATGAGCACGCTCTGGTGTCCACACAGCAAATGCTGTCGCCGTTAGCGGAGGGCGGCTCCAGGGGCTGGTAGTTGTCCAGTGCTCCCGGCGTGCTAGCCAGGGGGCAGCTTCTGTGCCTGCACCAACATGTTCTCCAGTGCTGAGCAGAGGCTGGGAGTCGCAAGTCACCTGAACAAACGGTAAGGTTGGGGGTCAGGTACGTGAGCAGAGCACTGACAGTGTTGTGCCACCTGCCCCTGTGCCACTCGGATCCACTTGTACTACTTTTGAAGTTCACTCTGTCTGGTCGATGCTTCTTCAAGGCGGCGACCGGTCACAACTTCTCAAAGAAAAGGCTTACGATGGGAAGCTATCACCCCTACTGACACTGTTGGTTCCAAAGACCAAAACATGTAAGTAACACTTATCACCTCCAAGTCTAGAATCCATTCTAGACTCTCCTCACTGTCAGACAAATCCCTGGTCTAGATTGCTAGCCCGGCTTGCCTAGTTAGGTCGCTTACCTAATAACGTAACCTCTCAGTCCCTGGTCATCATGACTTTGTCAGGCTATAGCTGCTTTATTTACCCATTTATACTTATTTCTGGTAATGGAAACACCAAGAAACACCTCAGTGAATTTCAGATGTATCTTCCACATTTTGATGTGGTTGTCGAGGTCTTTCTTTTTCTATAGCTGCATAATATTCCATTGTGTAAATGTACCACTGCTTTTTTAGCCACTCCTCCACAGATGGACACGTGGGCTGTTTCCAGATCTTAGTGACTGTAAATAGTGCTGCTATGAACATGGGGGTGCATATGTTCTTTCTGATTGGTGTTTCAGGCTTCTTAGGGTATATTCCTAGAAGTGGGATCACTGGGTCAAATGGCAGTTCCACTTTTAATTTTCTGAAGAAACACCATATTGTTTTCCATAGTGGCTGCACCAGTCTGCATTCCCACCAGCAGTGTACTAGAGTCCCCTATACTCCACACCCTCGCCAGCACTTGTTGTTTGAGGATTTGTTGATGAGTTATTCTGACAGGTGTGAGGTGATACCTCATAGTCGTTTAAATTGCACCTCTCTGATGATTAGTGATGATGAGCATTTTTCATATGCCTCGTGGCCATTGGTATGTCCTCTTTGGAGAAGTGTCTATTAAGGTCCTCTACCATTTTTTAAGTTGGATTGTTTGGTTTCCTTTTGTTGAGTCCTATGAGTACTTCATATATTTTGTAAATTAACCCCTTATCTGATGTATCATTGTCAAATATGTTCTTCCATACAGTGGGTTCCCTTTTCATTTTGATATTGGTTTCTTTTGCTATGCAGAAGCTTTTTAGTTTGATGTAGTCCCATTTATTAATTTTTCATTTGTTTCTCTGTGCATAAACTTTTTAGTTTGATGTAGTTCCATATGTTTTTTTCTTTTCTTCTCTTGTCCTAGGCAATGTATCAGTGAAAATTCTGCTATGTGTGATGTCTGAGATTTTGCTGCCTACATTTTCTTCTAGGATTTTTATGGTTCCGTGACTTACATTTAAGACTTTTATCCATTTTGAGTCTCTTTTTGTACATGGTTTAAGTTAGTTGTCTAGTTTCATTTTTTTGCATTTATCTGTCCACTTTTCCCAGTACCATTTATTGAAGAGATTGTTGTTACTTCATTGTACATCTTGCCTCCCTTGACAAATATTAATTGAGCATATTGCCTTGGGTCAATTTCTTGGTTCTTTATTCTGTTCCACTGGTCTATATGTCTGTTCTTGTGCCAGTACCAGGCTGTTTTGATTACAATGGCTTTGTAATATAACCTGATATCCAGTATTGTGATCCCTCCAACTTTGTTCTTTTTCAAGATTGCTACAGCTATTCGAGGTCTTTTTTAGTTCCATATAAACATTTGGATTATTTGTTCTAGGTCTGTGAAATATGCCACTGGCATTTTAATAGGGATTGCATTGAATCTATAGTTGTTTGGGGTAGTATGGACATTTTAATGATGTTGATTATTCTAATCCATGAACACGGTATATTCTTCCACTTGTTTATATCTTCCTCTAACTCTTTTTCAATCTCTTGTAGTTTTCCGAGCATAGGTCTATTACCCCCTTCATTAAGTGTATACCTAAATATCTTTTTGTTGTTGTTGCAATGGTAAATGGGATTTTTTTTTTTTTTTTTTTTTAGTTTTTCTTTCAGAGAGATCATTATTGGTGTATAAAAAAGCCATTGATCTAGATGTTTATTCATATCCTGCTACACTGCTGAATCACTTATTAAATCTAGTAGTTTTTTGGTGGACTGGTTAGGGTTTTTTATGTACAATATCATGTCATCTGTGAATAATGACAGTTTTAGTTCCTCCTTTCCAATTTAGATGTCTTTTATTGTTTCTTCTTGTCTGATCACTGTGACTAAGACTTGCAGTACTATGTTGAATAAGAGTGGTGAAAGTGGACATCCCTGTCTTGTTCCTGTTCTTAAGGGAAATGTTTTTAGTTCTGTCCCTTGAGTATGAGGTTGGCTGTAGGTTTGTCATATATGGCCATTAAGATGTTGAGGTATGATCCCTCTAGTCCCACTTTGCTGAGAGTTTTAATAAAAATAGGTGCTGGATTTTGTTGAATGCTTTTTCTGCATCTATTGATATGGTCACATGATTTTTATTTTTCAATTGTTTCTGTGGCATATCACATTTATTGATTTGCAAATATTATACCAGCTTTGTATTCCTGGAATAAATCTCACTTGGTCATGGTGAATAATTTTTTTAATATATTGTTGGATCTGATTTGCCAATATTTTGTTGAGGATTTTAGCATCTATGTTCATCAGGGATATTGGCTGGTAATTCTCTTTCTTTTAAATGTGTTTATCTGGTTTTGGAATTAAAATAATGCCGGCCTCATAAGAAGAGCTTAGAAGTCTTCCTTCCTTTTGAAATTCTTGGAATTATTTGAGAAAGATTGGTGTTACTTCTTCTTTGAATGTTTGGTAATACTCCCCTGTGAAATCGTCTGGACCTGGGCTTTTGTTTGCTTGGAGTTGTTGATTACTGCTTCAATTTTATTAGTTGTTATTGGTCTGTTCAGGTTTTCTGAATCCTCCTAGTTGAGTTTTGGAAGATTGTATGTTTCTAGGAATTTGTCTATTTCTCTTAAATTGTCCGATTTATTGGCATATAGTTGTTCATAGTATTTTCCTACAATCCTATGTATTTTTGTGGTGTCAGTTGTTACTTCACTTCTTTCATTTCTGATTTCATTAATTTGGGTCCTCTTTCTTTGTTTCTTGATGAGACTAAAGTTTGATCTATTTTGTTTATCTTTTCAAAGACCAGCTCTTGGTTTCATTAATCTTTTGTAGCATTTTTTTTTAAGTTTCTATATCATTTATTTCTGCTCTGATCTTTATTATTTCCTTCCTTCCACTTACTCTAGACTTTTCTTGTTCTCTTTCTAATTATTTAAGTTGTAGGGTTAGATAGTTTATTAGAAATTTTTCTTGCCTCTTGAGGTAGGCCTATATTGCTATCAACTTCCCTCTTAGGATTACTTTCTAATTATAGAATTAGAACAGAAAGGAGAAAATGAATGAGGGGAATGTGAAAGAAAAGGTGGAAAAAAGAAAAAAAGAGAAGAAGAAAAAATGTGTGTATATATATGTATGTAAAATAATAATGATAATAGTTAAAATGTGATCATACTGAATAAAATAACATGGAATAGAAAGAGAAAATAACAAGTTTAAAAAATAAAGAGAAAGAAAAAATTAATGGAAAGAAGAGACTAAGTAAAGGATATGAGCAAAAAAAGAGAGAGAGAAGCAGAAACTAAGTGAAATCTAAAAATAAATAAATAAAAAGATTATATACAAAGTAATATTCAAGAAATGAAAAGAAAAAAAAGGAAGCAAAACAAGTGGAGTTTGGCTCCACAGGTTCCGTGCCTACTACACGCAGCCTTTGGATCTGCTGTCCTGGCACTCGCTGGATTTTGCTCAGGTGTTGTCCAAGACTGGCCCCTTGGTGTGCTGATCACACGCCTCCTGGTAGGTTCCCTGGTGCAACCGATGTCAGTCACTGTCCCTGCCTGGCTTTCCCCACCAGTCTGACCCTTGCAGTGCAGAGTCGCCAGCAGTGGGTGGGTCCCTCGAAGGCCAGAGACTGAGTCTGCCTGGGACTCGCCCCTTGAATAACCCTGCTCTGAAATGCTTTCCTTTCTCCCACGGATCTTCTCTCTGCAGGATTATCTGGGACCTGGCTGGGCGCTTTAAGCAGGCTTGTGTTGGGGGTAATGCTTGCAATCTGTGGGAGTGGGAGCGGGCACTTTCTCTTTTTCCCAGAGCTGAGCTGGCTGGAAGCTCAGATCTGCTTCCTTTTAATGCTGCCGAAGGTCCCAGCACCCACCCTCTGTCTCTGGGACAGAAACGCATTCAGACTGAACCCCACACTCCTGCAACACCTCAGCCTTGCCTGGCTCCCTGACACCCCCTGCGGCTTCTCAGAATACGGGGATCAAAAACACAAAAGCAAAAACATTTTTATAAAAAAATACAAAAAGCAGCCCTTAGGCAGGGTTTTGTCCATTCTCCAACTTGCCAAGTGTTCATGTCCCCCCACCCCGTCTGACTAAGCCGCAGGGGGTTAGATTTCCAGCCCCACCCTCTTTGTCCTTGGCTGGGGTCACAGCGGAATGGGGCAGACCGGCAGGGTCGCAGGCTGCCTTCAGTGCCCTTGAGGTGGAGGTGGAGTAGGGAGTCTGACCTCTGCCCCCCACCCCCTCGCACACACCAGCTCTCATCCGGCTGTCTGCCCAGTGCTGCCAGGGGCCGGAGCTCCCTCGGAATCTCGCTGGGTGTTCCCACAACCCCCATGGCCAAGCTCTGCGGTGTGGAGCTTTGCCAAGTCCCCCCCAGGCCCCGATGAGCCTGGTCGCCCCTGGGGCTGCAACGAAGAGGTGGCTCTGTGCCTGGGAAGTTCGGTTTGAGCTTCCGGCGTGGACCGCATTTCCTCTGCTTCCCACTGCCGGTGCTGCAGGGCTCCCTGCCTTCCTTCTCTGAACTGGGGATCCCTGTGTGGAGCTGAGAGCCGTGCCCCCAGGGGAGCGGGCCCCACCCCGCAATGTCTCCCGGCTTCCCCGCTGCGCCTGTGGGCGCTGGCTCCCGCCCCCGTGCCCCTGGCCTTTCCCCGTGTTCCCCGCTCACACGGCTGCACATCGGCTTCCCCTCGACTGGTGTTTCACCCTCCACCCGTCCACGCTGGGGGCAAGCCGCCCAGTCGCGGGCTCCGCCCATTCTGCCCATGGATCTCCACTCTGAGTCAATCTTAAATGTCCTCCACGAACGACGTGGTGGGAGGAGGTGCCAGCTAACACTGGTGGAATCAGCTTGTGATGTGTATCAAATCAATATGTTGAACACCTTAAACTTACACAATATTATATGTCAATCAAATCTCAGTAAAGCTGGAAAATAAACTAAAGCATAAGCAACAAAGGCACCCCGTGATGCCAGAGGTGCCCCCAGGGCCCTTCAGGCTCCAGGGAGAGCAGGCGAGTTGGGTGGAGGAGGACAGCCACCCCTCCCCCCACGAGCGTGGCTGCTGGCATGAGTGGGCCGGGAAACCAGCCCCCCACTAGCACAGCGCCTGAGAAAAGGGCACCCCAGCATCGGGAGGAACGGGAGAACGACAGAAGTCGTGGGATTGGTTCTTTCAATATGAATAAGGAAACAAAAGCTCCATGACCCAATGCCCTCTATAAATAATTTCGTACAGAAATCGTAGTTTTCGCCCGAGCCGGCGTCCATGGAGCCCTGGGGCCACAGGGTCACACAGCCCCTCCCAGCCCTGCCTGCGCCCCGCGCCCTGCTCTGCAGCGGGTCTTGCTGAAGAGATCAAAGGGACCCCCCTTCTTTTTGCAGGGGGGCTAATTATAGGTTGATCAATAATCATAAAAGCCCACCATTTTGTAATTTTTGGCAGTGGCTCATACTTAATTCCCATCACAAATTGTTTTTCTGGAGCTTTGGGAAAAAAGCCACTTGAAGAACAGGTCATTTATTTATGGGCCCACTTTTCCTCGCTGTTGCTCCTGGAGGAGTCTTGATTCCTTCAGTGAGACAAAAGTTGTTAGAAAGACAAGGGGAGGGACAAGGAGCCACACTGGGCTTTGACCTCGGATGCCGAGATGCGGGCAGGCACGGCGGGAGAACGATGCCTCCTCGGAAGGAGCCCACCCAAGGGCAGGAAAGCAACGAGAATCTCATTTCGAATTTCCAAGGTCACTGACATCAACACATAACTCTCCGCTGCCTCCCACTCTTTTCAAAAACTAATTTAGTTTCTCTTACACTTTGGCAAAAGAGTTGTCTTCCCAGCAGCCCTGAATGACTGATGGGCAAGCTTCATCCTGTGTCTGGGACGGAGTAGCATTGGCTCCGTCCACACGAATGACAGGGGACAGGGTCCTGTCTCTGTTGCCGCCTCCTCCTCCTCAGGCGCTGTGGCTGCTCCTCCCGGGGTTCCTCCACAGACTAACACAGGTCGTGCATCTGGCAAGGGCTCAAAGTAGTTGTGGAATTTAACTCAGATAAGTTCCCCCATCTTCCTCTAAAATCACCAAAGATTGTCTGGTTTAAAGCCCAGTCTCAGGACTCCAGGATTACAAGGCGGTCCAACGCCTTGCGGTCCTTGGACCTGCTGCTCCCTTGGTATCTTGTAGACATGAGCAATTTCAAGCCCCGGCGCAGAACCTGCATTCTGACCAGAAGCCCCAGTGGTCTGCATGTGCCCAAAGTGGGAGGCGCCCCACTTGAAGAAGCTTACCCTTGACCTCTGAGTCGCAGGTAAATAGCCTTTGCATTCCTTGAAGTACTCAAAAGCTACCTGCCTCTGCAGCACGATACCAGTCTGCTAGGGCTGCACAGACAGCTTCGCCAACGGAAATGTGTCTCCCACAGGCCGAGTTGCTAGAAGTCCAGGAGGGAGCCATCAGCAGGCTTGCTTTGTCCTGGGCTCACAGCCGACTGACCCTCTTCTTGCTGTGTGCTCACGTGGTCTCGCCTCTGTGTGTGCCCCAGGTGTCTCTCTGTGTGTCCTGATTCCCTCTTCTCATAAGGACCCCAGTGAAATGGAATTATGGTGCACTCGAACAGCCTCGTTTAATCACTCACCTCTTTAAAGGCCCTGTCTCCAAATACACTCGCATTCTGAGGTCCTGGGGTTCAGGCTTCAATATATGATTTGCGGAAAAGGACACAAGCGTCACCATGTCCAGGTACTCTGTTAAGCCTTGGGTCACAACCATGATGGAGTCAAGCATGGTCCTTGTCCTCAAGCGTATTACAAATCCTCATTGGCCCCCTCGCCCGCTCAGGTTCGGCTACCCTGCCACGGGCCAGCTGGCCCCTTGCTCCCTCATCCCGCTGGTTTAAAGCCTACACGTCTGCACTGGCTACCCAGCCAGCTCCCCGAGGGAGGCCAGGTCCCTCAGCCCTGCCGGGAGAGTGGGTGAGCCCTGGGTAAGACACGGGCCCAGAGCAAGACCCCTCCTCTAAAAAAACATTACCTATAGATGCTAAAATCTGTAAACAAAAGTATATAGAGAAAGGAGGTATTTACATAGTCTAAATTTCTCTCCCCATAAGCCATTTATTAATTATGAGACAAATAGTAACCCGATAGTAGAGAAACGTGTCAGCCACCATCTTACAAAGATGTCCTAACTTAGCATCACCAGTAAAAAGATGTCAACAACATGACCTCCTGATACGATGGACACAATCTAATTTCTATAGCACTCTGGTCAAAAGCCTTAACCTTAATCTAATCATGAGAAAAGCTGGAGAAAACCCCAACTGCAGGGAATTCTTCAAAATAATTGACCTGTACTCTTCAAGAGTGTCAAGGCCATGAAAGACAAAGGAAAGCTGAGGACTGGTCAGTGGGAGGAGAAGACCACGCAATGCGAGCTGGGATTCTGACTAGCGAGCCAGACGCACAACAGCCCTCCTCCAACGCGCACTCGGGGCTCACGTGCACTCCAGGGTACACGGCCATCTGCTCGGGCGTCATTCTCTTCCCAATAATGGAAGCTGAGCTGCCACGGCTTCTTAATACTGGGTGCAGAGTTCTGTGCATGTATATTATATTCATCCTGCTAATCATATTGTTAAAATAATGCATTACTTTTTAATTTGATGTCTGCTTGATCAGTTTCTGAGAGAAGTTTATTGTAATATTTCACCACAACTGTGGATTCCTCCTTATGATTCTGTCAATTTTTGCTTTCTACATTTTGAGACCATATTAGTAAATGCTGGCATAAATGGTGTCTTTTATACTATTTTTTATACCAAATTCATAATTTTTATGTCTTCCTACTGATTGGTTTCTTTACATCATAGTATGACATATTTATTCTTAACTATGAGTGTTTGCCTTTAACTTTGTTTTATCTGATGTTAATAGGCTACATATTGTTTTCTTTTAGTAGTTTGTGTTTGCTTTTCATAAAGTTCCATCTCTTTATTTATTTTTTTATCCTCACCCAAGGACATTTTTTCCCATTTTTTTGTTCAGATAGACTGGGAGGGAGAGAGAGAGAGAAACATCGATGTGAAAGGGACACATTAGGGCCGGGGACAAACTGCAACCGAGGTATGTGCCCTTAGTGAAAACTGAAACCGGGTCTCTCTGGACCGCAGGCCGACACTCTACCACTGAGCCAAACTGGCCAGGGCTCCATCTCTTTATTTTTTATTTCTCTGTTTAATTATGTTTCAGATGAGTTAAATAAGCTATAACTCCACTCTACCCACTCCTCATCTAACGATCTGTGCTTTTTAATTCATGTACAATAGTTCAGATAACTTATCTATTTTAATTATTTCTACCACTTATTTTAGATTTTCTACATATCCTGCTCTATCATGGCTTATTTTTTCTTTTATTTACTAATTGTATATATATTTTTTATTTTTTTCTCTCTCTACTGGTTTGAACTTAAACATTGAATTTTTACTCTTTCAATAATAACTCAAATTTTTAATCCCCATACTTGACCTCACAACATTCCAGATAATCATCTCTTTCTCCCCACCCACAAATATGAAAATCTTAAAACACACTAACTCCAATTATTCTGTTCTCCTCTTCCATGCAAATATTACTGTTTTTTTAATTCACCTGTATTTGCCACTGTTATTACTTGTTTAAATTTACCTACATGTTTACCAGTTTCTTTGCTCACCATTACTTCATGTTTTATTATTTTATTCTAGGTTTTGTTTCTTAAAGTACATCTTTCAGTATTCCGTTCTTTGAACATAGTAAATCCTCCAAGTTTTGGATTAAAAATGTCTTTATGTCACCCTCATTCTTAAATAAAAATTTAATTAGATACAGAATTCTAGGTTGATACTCTCCTATTTTAAAGACATTATTCCATTGTCTGCTGGCTTCTGTTGTTGTTGTTGGGAAATCTGCTCTCAATTTAATTTTTATTTCCCTTTAGGTGATCGGTCTTTTTCTCTCTTATCTTTGGAATTCTGAATTTTCAATAAGATTTGCCTGAACGTGGAATTGTTTTTATTTATCTTCTTCAGGAATCACTGTGGTTCTTGAACCTGAGAATTCATATTTTTCACTAATCTAGATTCTTCAAAGTTACGCTTTTCTGATATTACTCATCCTTTCCCTTCTCCGGTGAGCAGTCTTGGCAGAAATAGTCCGCATGCCCTCATTCCACTCTCCACGTTTCTTGATATCAGCGCCTATTTTTCTCTTTCTCTCTCACTGCACAACCTTCTTGGAAATCTCTTCAGATTTACCTTCCAGTCATCCACTTCTCTGTCTGATGATGTCTGCTCTGTGGTTTAAACCATCCACTAAGTTTTCTCCAATGTTTATATTTTTCTAAAAGTTCTATGTGATTCTTTTGAATCTATCAATTACTTCCTCATAATCCCTTGTTCTAATAACTTTAACTCCTTCTTTTATGTATTTAATTACTTACATAGATTTATTTTATATTATTTCTTCTGTATGGTCATCCAGTTATCTAAAGTTCTCAGAGGTCCAGCCCATGTGGGAGCACATGTCCCCTTCAGAGCATGTTTGCATTCATTCCTGCAAAGAATTCTAGCTCTGTCCCCCACCTGGGGACAACTCTTATGAAAACCTTTTGGTTTGGCTGTTGCTTGACTATATGGGTGGCATAAATTTATTTCCCCAAACTCAGATATATTTCAGCCCTGCAGTTATAAATTTGGGGGAGAGGAAAGAGGATCTTTTTTTTTTCACCCAAAGACAAGCAACACAGATTTTCCTAGTCCACCCTTCGTCTGAGGCTGTAGCCATTTAGCATGTGGACCGGAGGAGGGTTTCGTTCAGTTCTAGCCCTGTCTTCTTCATCAACTCATGGCCTTGTGTTCTGTTGCCATGTGAGCTCAAAATCCAAGTTCCTGGGCTACAAAACTGGACAGCCTTCTTTGTGTGCATCTGAGATGCAAGGCGTACACAAAAGCTTACCATACTGATGCTCTGTTCCCTCGGTTTCTAGAACCAGGGGACTTCCTCTCTCTCTCTCAAAGCTAGCTAGTCATTCAAAAAGGTCTTTGCTACATTTTGTCGAGGATTTCTGGGTATCTGCAGGAGGATATGAGATTATTCAGGCCTGCATATTTCTGAACCATCATGGTGATTGGAATAAGCATGTTCACTTCCTGCTCCACTTCCTCCTGTTCCATTCCTTCCCAGTTCCAACAACGTAGCTTTGCCCCCCTCTCCCTGGAGCACCCCTCCCAGCAGCATCAACTGTGCACACTAAACTGGTTCCTCTCCATAAAATGCCCGTGTACCTCCCTTGACTCGTTTACTTAACTCTTAGCTATTGATTAAGCTGCAGGGCACATTTTCGCTTCTCTACGACTTTCCTTTAAACCTCTGTAATATCCCACAGATCTATGTCACTTGCTACATTATAATGAATGTATCTGTTAGTGTCTCCCTCCAAATTGTAAGATCCTTGAGGTCTGGGACCATAATTTACTCGTTGTAGCCCCAGAACTTAGCATAGTATCCAGCACATCGTAGGTGTTTAATGCACTAGTTTACTGAATCAGTGAACGCAGATCAGTCCCATAATTATTGCCTTTAATAGTTTAGCGGTCCCCAAGGCCCTGGAAAACTTCCAGTTTCCTGGAAAACATTTGTGCAAGACATCATTGAGGGAGAAGAGGGAAGTGAGGAGAACTCAGAACACTGCATACCAGGACAGAAGGTACATGGAGCTCCCTGCCCCAGAGGGGAGCGGCCTGAAGTAAGAAAGAGGTGACATCCAATTAAACTGAATGTTCAGATCTCCCCCAGTGACTTGCCCTGAGCTGCAGTACAGAGCTTCAGTTCAGGCTTTGGCGAGCTCCCTGGTTTGTGGAGTTCTCTTCTTAAGATGTCATTTCCCCAGTGAAACTCCATGTCCTATGGGACAAGATTTAGAGTAACTGATTACTTCAGAACAAGTATGTACTTATTTCCATGGTCACCTGAGACAATGCACCTGGGAAATAAGAACATATGGGCCCCAAAGAGAATTCAATGTGGCAGAGGCAGAAACTCGGTGCAGGAGAACAGCCCCTGAACACTCAGCTCAGGAATTCGAGGAGCTCCGGGCCCCTGGAGCTCAGACCAGGGAGAGTCCCAGCAGGAGGAACATTCGGCACTGCTGTCCACCCGCCTCCTAGCACAGAGGAGGAAACTGAGGCCAGAGAGGAAGTAGGCTCAGAAACGTCATCTGCGTCTTTCATTCTAGGATTTCTTTTTCTGGAAAAATGTTTTCTTTGAATTTTCCTAAACAAAGAGTATAAGTCATCACAAGGCATTTTTAAATATCTTTAATTTATTGAGAAGCCAGTGATCTCCATTGAGTGACTGACATCCCAAGGCAGCCTCTGTCCTCAGGGTAGCCTCTGCCACCGCTCAACCATGTGACTGCAAAATGCTGGTGCTGAGCTCCAAGCACTGAGGCTGAGCACCCACTCCTGAGCTCCAAGCACTGAGCACTGAGCACCCACTCCTGAGTTCCAAGCACTGAGTCTGAGCACCCACTCCTGAGCTCCAAGCACTGGGCACTGAGCACCCACTCCTGAGCTACAAGCACTGAACACTGAGCACCCACTCCTGAGCTCCAAGCACTGAGCACTGAGCACCCACTCCTGAGCTCCAAGCACTGGGCACTGAGCACCCACTCCTGAGCTCCAAGCACTGAGCACTGAGCACCCACTCCTGAGCTACAAGCACTGAACACTGAGCACCCACTCCTGAGCTACAAGCACTGAGTCTGAGCACCCACTCCTGAGTTCCAAGCACTGAGCACTGAACACCCACTCCTGAGCTCCAAGCACTGAGGCTGAGCACCCACTCCTGAGCTCTAAGAACTGAGCACTGAGCACCCACTCCTGAGCTCCTAGCACTGAGCACTAAGCACCCACTCCTGAGCTCCAAGCACTGAGCACTGAGCACCCACTCCTGAGCTCCAAGCACTGAGCACTGAGCACCCACTCCTGAGCTCCAAGCACTGAGCACTGAGCACCCACTCCTGAGCTCCAAGCACTGAGCACTGAGCAATCAGTACGTCTTCTTGGGCTCTTGAGCTCACTGCCTTCTTGGGAAAGGAAAGCAATCATTCCAAGGGTCCAGCCAGCTGTCCCAGCTTTAATGGAACATGTCTCATGCTGGGAAGCTATGGATTTCCTCTACATTCAGAATATCTCCCCTACTCTTTCTTTATTTGTAGTTTATAGCAGCCTCCAAATACCTACAATATCCTGAATTTGTTTCTGGTCCAAAAAGAGTTCTGTTCCCCTCCTTCTCCCTGGACTTTGCCCTCGGGGCAGAGAGTAGGCTTGGGTAACAGTCTCCTCCTGACCCTCTTCCTCCTCTTCCTGTGGCTGCTGCTCCTTGTCTTTCATGAAGCCGTTCCTCTTGCCCCAATATTATTACTCTCTTCTCCCTCTGGTTTCCCAACAGAAATCTCCATTTGGCGTCCTCACTGGCTCCCCAGACAGACTGAGATCCAGGGGTAGGAACTGAGTCACTGTGCCCACACTATGCCCCATGGAGCCAGCGTATCACCTGTGTGGCCAGGCTGCTCAATCATAAAAGCTCTGATGACAAAGGCGCAGGCGAGCACACGGGTCACTGTCTTTCTCAGGCTGCCCCCCCGCCCCCCGACTCTGAAACAGAAGCCTCGTGAGCACGGTGCTCCGATGGGGTAATCTAACCCTGCGTTCAGGGAGTCTCCCTCTTCGAACTTGGCCATGACTCTCAACCACTGGAAAATGTTTAAATTATTTGCACATATAGTTAACAATACTGCATTGTATACATGAATCTGCTAACAGATTATTCTCACCAACAAATTAAAAAGGTAACTATATGAGGGTGATGGTCATGTTCATCAGCGAGACTGTGGTAAATATTTCATGATGTATCAAAATTCACATCATTCACCTTAAATATACACAATTTTACATGTCAATTATACCTCAATAAAACAAAAAGAGAAATTATTTGTAAAGATGATGGAAAATAATCCCCCTCATGCTGTATTCTGCCCTGACTGCTTCTAACTTACAGGCATAGCTCTGGGCCTTCAGAAAGCTCTTTGAAATTCAAATCTAGGGCCTCTGGAAAGTTCTTAGAAAGCAAACTCTGAAGTGAGCAGGCTGGCCCAGCAGAAAGGAGCAACGGTTTTGCATAAGTGACGATCACGGAAAATAAAAATATTCAGGGCTGCATTTTCCTCCCTCGGTGGGAAGTGCACACAGGGTGGGCAGAACTGGGGTTATATGTGTTAGTATGAAAAATGATACAATAATTGTAGATAATAATACAGGAGTAAGCTCTGTGTTTCACATCCTCACAACTGGGAACCTACTTTTGCCCACCCCTATATTCATACAATTTAGATTTAGCTGCTTTATTGATTTGAAAAATACCCAGAAAGAAATTCTCATCATTTTTCTGCCACACCCACCTACAAATATTAGGATGTGGGCTGATCTGAGAAATGACACCGCGGACTTTGCATTGTGACTTTCCTGTCATTTCTCCCTGAGCTGAGGGCGGTGGGCACAGCCCCTGGCTCTGTGCCGCCGCGCCCAGCTGGAGACGGGTTTCCAGATGCCAGCGCCCTCTCCTGCATCCGGGGCTGCTCTTTCCTGTGCTCGCCACTTACTCTTTAGATACCACCGGTTAGAGGCCCCAGAATGTGCTAGAAGTGAAATGCTGCTCTCGTTTTTGGCAGCCTTTAAAATGCATGACGCATGAAAAACCAGTTGTTAGGAGAGCTATTCAGAGATGGAAAGAAACAGGCACACCCATTTTACTGGGCCTTCTGGTCCTTTATCACCAAATTATCTCAGAGCTCCAGGCCCCGGGACAGAGCCGGCCAGGGTAGGCCTCCCTTGTTGTTGTTTTGGTTTGCAAAGAAAGGGGCCACTTTTACGGTGCTTAACTTGACTGTTAGTTTTGGTGATAATCAAGGCAAAACATTTAACAGGGCACGTGCGCACACACAACTAGTCTCAACTGGAAGGGAATTACAAGAAAACTTTCAAAAGGTTTTTGTTCTTATTTGTATTTCCAGAAACTTAAGAATAAAACAAAGCACTAGATAAGAGTCACTATCAAGAAGCAAATGACTTGGGGAGGTGAGACCTCTGAACCAGGCAATGACGCAGGACGCGCTGCGAGTCTCGCCAGGACGCCCTGCGTTGCCGGCTGCACGTGAAAACGCCCGATGCTGAGGGGAAGAGGCGAGTGGAAAGGAGGAAGGAGGCGGTACCCTTTCTGGGAGGAAAGCTTCCCGTCCAGCCCGTGAGCTGGGACTGCGGGACCCAGTGTTCTTGCTTAGTGGCCCCTGTTCCTCTGAGCACCGCTGGCGGGGCGGGGCGCCGAGGCGGGGCTTCCTTACCCCTGTTCACCTACTGACACACTTATGTGCATGATAAATACAGCTCTAAAATCTGACATTTTCCTTCTCCAGCCCGCTGTTTCCTTGATGTTGGGATTTTCTAGAAGCGTCTGCCTCTGTCGTGCTCCCGCCCTGGTTCTGCCCAGAGAGGTCCTCTCGGTGCTTGTCTGCCCGTGAACGGCCAGGAGGCCAGCGGAGAGCGGAGCTGAGCTAGCCCGGCCCGGACCAGACGTTAATTGTGTCTGGAGCTCCCCCGAAGCCTGCCTGGCAGGCCCGGGAATGACGTCTAAAGACCAAAGGAGGCTCATTGCTGCCCTTCCCTCCACTGTGATTCTTTGCTCTCCCCTCCGGTGTCTGTGCTTACCTGTCAGTAAACACTGCAGCTCAGGCTGCTGACTCAGGAGCTGAGCCCTGCTCCACACATGGCCAGCTCCGCAGGCTCTGCAGACTCAGGTTGCTCCTGTAGGCCTCCCTGAGTAGCCACAAATGTGACAGATTAGTTCATGAGTTAGACTCAGGCAAAGGTGAACTTGGATGTTCTCACAAGCGGGAGGAGTTGGACATTATCTGCCCCCTCTGACGCCATACAGGCGTCAATTCACTGAATTGACTGAATTCACAGCCGTCAATTCCCTTGAATTCACTGAATCCAAGTCACAGATGATTTGAGTTACATTCAGCAAAAACGCCGCAAGGAGCCCGCGAATGAACAGTTCAGTGGCAGAACCCCAGGAAGAGGCGGCAGTCAGTGAAACTGCCTTGAGGGTCCGGGTAATGACGGGGGTTCAGCGGACATGATGGCCCACAAGCACAGCTGGCGGGCGGGACAGCCCTGCTGCGGCCCAGGGCCTGGCCTGGGAGGGTGGGGAGCCTCGCTCCCCCCCCACCGGGGACCTCCGGGCTGCGCACACTGCTCCAGCAGGAAATAGGGTGCCTCGCAAAGGCAAATGAACAGAAACCTGAGACTTAGAAATAACAGGTAAAGGGGGAGGACAATGAAGAGTCGCCCCCACATCTAGAGGCTGAGTACGTCGGAACTGGAAGACAGCAAGGCAGGAGGGGCGGGACTATGACGAAGGTGATGAGTTCAGTCTTGATACTCTAGTGACAAAGTCACTGGGTACATATTCATCTATTGCTATGTAACAAATGACCCAAAACTTAGTGACTCACACAACATGCATTTGTATCTCACCGTTTCTGTGGGTCAGGGATCAGGCACTGCTCAGCCGAATGCTTCCCTTGGTCAGGTAACCCAGGGGTCAGCTGACACAGGAGCCCGTGCAGGGCTCAACCAGGGGAGGGCCAGCTGACCCCAGCTGACCCTCTGGGATTCAGCTCCTCACGGGCTGGCTGTTGGCAGGGGCCACCCTCAGTCCCTTGCCATGCGGGCCTCTCCAACGCGGCATCTTCATGGACGCACGCAAGCCAAGAAGGCAGCAGAGCGTCTCCCGGGGCGGCAGAAGCCCTAGCCTTTGGCAGCACGGCCACGCCATGTCTGTCCCAGCAAATGCTGGAGGGAGGGCAGTCGGACAGGGCGCGGATACCAGCAGGCAAGGATCCTGGGGCGCGTCCTAGCGGCTTCTTGCCACAGGGTGTTCGGACATGGGGAATTGAAGTCTGGGAGCAAGGGAGGAGTTGTCTAAATGTAGATGAGGGTTAAAATGATCAAAGGAGAGAATATATAGGGTATCCCCAAAAAATGTATTAAAAAATGTGTAACTATAAAGCCAGTGCTTATTAAAATACATTTCATTTCCTAAATGTAATAGAATCTACAGACACCTTTTATACATTTTGGGGGGACATCCTGTATATATCAGGGCCTGGAGGATCAGACACACAGAAAAATAAGAACAGAAAATAGAAAAAGCTGAAAATTTGAGAGAATAATTTTAACAAATCCAAGATCATCCCTTTCTTCAAACCCTAGGAGGAAAGTCACCTCCTCCAGGAAGCCTTCTGGGATTGACTTGGCTCCGCCTGGTCCTCCACTGGGCTTTCATTCCTAAGAGACCAGAGCCTACGATGTGCGAAGGCTCCCAAGCTGACGGGGCTCTAACAGTCTCCAAGGAGCCTACAAGTTAGGGAGTTAAAGACACATTTATAAACAACCGTAAAATATATGAACATCGGTAGTGGCATGAGAGGGGTACACAGACACCAGCGAATGGCACAGTGGAAGAGGTTGCTTCCCCTGGGGTTAGACTGCTGTAGGGACCAGGCTGGGCTGCGTGTGTTCCCTCTTGTTAACGTGCGTCGTTCCTTGGCTCCGGAACGTGGTTGGGCCGTGTCCCCAGCCGGGTCCTGCAGCTGAGGAAAGTGGGGCCCAAGCTTCCCGGTCTGACCTGCACCCTGGTGGGCCCGGTGGGGTCCTGCATTCTCGGAACTGCCTGCCAAGGACAACAGTTCCTCTCCGTGGCCGGAGTAGCAGAGACGGGACACAGACTGCGCAGGCCGCAGTGTCTGAAGCACATGTTCGGTCACTCAGCTCTTAGCAGACAAAGGCCTTCACGGGAGGAATAACGTCTCTCCTAGCTGCTGAGGCTCTGGTGAGTCATTTTTTTATACAGTGTTTAGATTGCATTTCACAGAATCACCTCAGGGGCAAATCTCTCCAAATGAAACCATTAATAAGACCAGATGAAACCACAGCTGCTTCTCCGACTGCGCCGGAGGCCCGCCGCAGCCCAGCCCGGCTCCATTGGCCAGGGCCCGGGAAGGCTTCCGGGCCTCTCGCAGCCCTTTCTCCGCTGGCCCAGGGTGTGCTGTAAAGGGAACAATTCCTGGAACTAAACATAAGAAGGAGTCAACTTGGATAAAAGGAAAATAAGCGTCAAGGGTCACATGTCTTCTGAGAAAAAGATTCCTGCTGACCCAGGGCTGAGCTGAGACCACATCTCTCAAAGCCCCGCGCGAGGCAGGAGGGAGACCCCACGGCCCCATTACCCGCAGTGAGGCAGGAGGGAGACCCCGCGGCCCCAGTGAGGCAGGAGGGAGACCCCGCGGCCCCAGTGAGGCAGGAGGGAGACCCCACGGCCCCATTACCCGCAGTGAGGCAGGAGGGAGACCCCGCGGCCCCAGTGAGGCAGGAGGGAGACCCCGCGGCCCCTCACCCAGACCCGAAGGCCGGTTCCGCTCTTCAGCGAGGCCCCCCTCCCGGTGACTCGATTCAAAGCACCGGGAAGCCGGGGTGCTCCCGCGGGCGGGCACCCCTCCTGTGCATGGAGCAGGGTTCATGATGCCGACCCATGACGCCGAGAGGCAGGAATGAGGACAGAGCCCTAAAAATTGGTTCATTTTTTCCAGAAGGGACATTACATAGCCAGTTTTAAAATACCCTTAAAAAATAGCCTACTATTGGGACCCTAATTCCTCCTGCCGGGTTGGCTCAGTTACTGTGATTCGCTCCGGGCAAACGTTCGTGAAGGCTGCTGGGCACGTCTCTGTTCCCTAAACAAATGAGCAAACACAGGTCTCAGCTGGGGCGTGCCTGCAGGTGCGACACACATCACAGCCTCCTCCAGGGCTCAGGCTGTCCCCGGGAGACCGGTTCCCATCCTCCAGGGGCTCGCTGGCGCCACCAACCTCTCACAGCGCGCAGCCCACTGATGTCACCAGACCCATTTTTTTACCTAAAAGAAAGACAACTCAGATCAGCACATCTGGTGTCAGCAAACCTAGCTCCATTCGACAGTGGCCGAGAGAAGGGTAAGAAACCCGGAGGAGCGGATGTCCGGAAAATGCACCGTATGACCTTGCCGGCCCGGCTGAGGGTTAGGCTACGCAGGAGACTCGTAAGTCATTGCTTGGCTGAGTTTATTCAAACACAGCAAAGTCACTCAGCACTTCTTATAGTGAGGTAAACTGCCCGCGACTGTCTTAAGAAAAACAGTCCAGTCCCCAGCCAGAGGAACGGCCCTCTGCCTCCGTCCCAGCCACCGCCTAGCCCGCGGACCTGCAGTGCTCAGACCTCGGGCCCAGGCTACCCTTCGCCTCTCGGGTAGCTATGGTTGCTGAAAATGAAAGTCCAGCTGAATCCCACCCTGTTGTGTTTTTTTTAATTCTCACCTGAGGGTATTTTTCCATGTATCTTCAGAAAGAGTGGGGAGACAGAGAAAGAGACAGAGACAATGATGTGAGAGACACATCAACTGGTTGCCTCCCGCACGACCCTGACCAGGGCTGGGGACGAACTGCAATCGACGTACGTGCCCTTGACTGGAATCAAACCCATTGGTCCACGGGCGGCACTCTAACCACTGAGCACCGGCCAGGCCCACCTGTTGGTTCTCCCAGCTCCCCCTGGGTTGCTCAGGCCTGCTGGCTGCTCCAGCACCCCTCCCTTCACCCCCTCTTCATCCTCTCCCGTCTTCACCCTCCCGCACACACAGGACCCAAACCCCGTATTGTGAGGGGTGTCCACGCCTCATGAGCCAAGGAGCTCGCTTCCTGCGTGGGGAGACAGACCTAGGTGTCCCTGATGTCACCAGCAGTGGGAAGTCACACTTATGTCTTAATGGTTGAAGAAAATGGCCATTCCCAGCATGGCTCCCTCTCCCCTCTCTTCCGCTTTGTCTGCTTTAATCTTTGGCTCCAAACCTCAGCACCTGTTGAATTCTCTCCCCTCACTCCTTCATGAGCAACCCTAGTCTTCTTCCCCTGCCCCACTCTGGACACACCCCTGCCTGTGGCACCCCCGAGTGTCCCTGCCTGGCCTCCCCTCCGTCTGTCAGAAAGACCTGATTCTGTCCTGTTTCATAACAAAGAGAACTCTCCTGCCCATGCCTTTCTCCAGACCCCCGACCAATCCGAAAGCCCACTCAGTGGACTGCTGACCGAGGGCCATCCAGCAGAGGACTCCACGCTTGGCCAGCACAAACGATAATGTTGTGATAGGACCGAGTTCCTGGGCAACTCCCTTTCCCTAACAGCTTCTCTAAACAGAAAGGATGCAGAAGAGGTTCATCTCATTCACCCTGGACTCATGATACACACGCCTACACACACTCACACAGTCATTCACCCACACTGATGTAACAGTCACACACAAACACTCCCACACACATTCATGGTACACTCACACATGCCCACTAACACAAGCTCACAAACACGCACACGCACACGCTCTAGAAGGAGGAAGGAAACTGAGCTTGGCTTTTCCTCTTTCCTTCCTGCTACAATTCCAACGCGAACATGATAAGCGCTACAGGCAGAGGCAGATTTGTCACGAGGCTGGTGAAGCCTACGCGGCGGCAGTGGCTTGCTTGCCCCAGAGTTGCTGGGGAGGTCGACGGGGGAAGCGGGAGTCAGGGGACAAACGGAGAGCATTTCTGGGAATGTGCCTAAAAATACCTCTGAGAAAGAGACCTGAGTCTTTAAACTCCAATAACTGGTTGTATTTCTTATGCTAGATAAATATAAGCTTTTCTACCTAATTTTTTATTTGTGATTTTACATTTCTTTTTGAAAGAGGGCCCCCAAAATTGTATTAGCTTTGGATGCTCCAGAACCTGGATTTTGCCCCTTTTGCATTGAAACAGGGTTCCTTGATCTTGGCACTATTGACAGTTGGGTCTGGATATTTCTTGGTTGTAGGGGTGCTTCCAAGCGTTACAGAATGTTCAGCAGCATCAACCCACGAGGCGCCTATAGCTCTGTCCCCAGCTGTGACCATCAGAATCTGCAGACATTGCCAGAAGCCCCTAGTTGAAGAGCACTGTATTAAAGATGATACAGGAGAGATGGAAAGACCAGTATTTAAAAAAGAACAGTCCTGCACAGCAAAAAAAAAAACAATAAAAAATTAAAAGACAACCCATGGAATGGGAGAAAAAAATTACAAACCACATGATTTATAAGGGATTAATATCCGAAGTATATAAGGAATTCATACAACTCGATAGCAAAACAAGCAAAAAAAAAAAATCCAATTTGAAAAATGGGTGAAGGACCTGAGTAGATCTGTTTTCCAAAGACGTCGTACAAATGACCAAAGGTACATGAAAGGGTGCTCAACATCACTACTCATCAGGAAAATGCAAATGAAAAGCACACACCTGTTAGATTGGCTATTATCCAAAAGACAGAAGACAAAAAGGGGAACCCTTGTGCACCACTGGTGGGAATGTGAATTGGTACAGCCACTATGGGGAAAAGCATGGTGCTTCTCAGAAAATTAGAAATAGAAGTACCATATGATCCAGCAATCCCACCTTAAGGTAGATCTGCAAAGAAAATAAAATCAATATCTCAAGAAGATATTTGTACCCTTATGTTAACTGCAGCATTATTCACAATTCCAAGACATAGAAATGACCTAAGTATCTATTAATGGATAAATGGATTTAAAATATGAGGTATAGATACAATGGAGTATAGCCAAAAAATGAAAAATACTCTGTCATTTTACAATATGAATGGAACTTGAGGGCCTTATGCTACATGAAATAAGTGAGAGAAAGATAAATACTGTATGATCTCACTTACATGTAGAATTTTTAAAAAAACAAACTCATAGAAACAAAAAGCAGATTGGTAGTTACCAGGAGCTGGGAGGGGAGGGTGGGAGTGGGGGGAGAGGGTCAGGGGGAGATGTTGGTCAAAGGGTACACATTTTCAGTTATAAGGTGAAAAAATTCTGGGGATCTAATGTACACATGATGATTATAGTTGATAACACTGTACTGCGTACTTGAAAGTTGCTAGGAAAATAGATCCTAACTGTTTTCACCACAAACAGAAAGAGAAAAGGCAATTCTGTGAAGTGATGGGCGTGTCAGCTGACCTCACCGGGGTGGTCGTTTCACAGTGTGTCTATAAAGCATCCCCTGCACACCGAAACTTCCAGTGTTCTATAGCAAGAGTGTCGCAACACATGTGGAAACAGTGAAGATGAACGAGGAGTCACATGCTAAGAAAAGCAGGAACGAGCGTTCTGGAGGACGAGGGACGCTGCAGAGACAGTGGTGACTCCGTGGGGGGCTGAGAAAGAGAAACGGCTCGTGGATCAGCATTAGACAGACAGGACGGGCAACGGGCGAATGGAAGATGCCACCTACAGAAATAAAAAATTAGAAAAGGCAATGAATTTAGTTTGAAATCGGAGGTTTGGGTACCCTGTGGAGAGGGACACATAAAAAGAAATGAATAGTGACTCAATGAAGATAGGGGTCAAAAGGGGAATCAGGACTGCAGATTAGCACACAGATTTGGTCTCTGTCAACTGTGTGAAAACTGAAGCCATGGGAAGGGCAGGGTTTGCTTCAGGGTAGAACAGAACCCCAAAGCCTGAGACCCAGAGAACGTGAACTCTGGGTCAGCAGAGGAGAATAAACCAGTAAAAAACACCGAAAGAGAATTAACAGATTCAGGTGACTCCAGACAACAACTCAAATTCACAAGAACAAACCAAAAGCATCATTAAAGGTAACTACGTAGCTACAAAAGACAGCCTGGCCCGGCCAGTGTGGCTCAGCCGATTGAGTGCGTCCCATGGACTGATTCCCGGCAGGGCACGTGCCTGGGTTTCCGGCTCCATCCCCAGTAGGGGGTGTGCTGGAGGCAGTAGATCAATGTTTCTCTCTCACATCAATGTTTCTCTCTCTCTAAAATAAATCAATAAAAATATATTTTAAAAAACGACACCATAAATGCAGTTTTTCCTCCTTTCTTCTCTTAACTGGTTTTAAAAGCAACTGTGCAAAGCAACATGTGTCCAGGGTGGAGAGAAGTAGGGTTACAGTTGTGAGTACATGAAAGAGTTTATTCTTGTATTATTATTTATTAATTACTGCATTACCTTTTATCTGAACAACTGTAAGCCTACTTTTGCCCCACCTTGTATAATGTGTTGTTGGGCCTATAACATAGAAATGTAATATATGTCTAATATATTTGCAAAAACAATAGCACAGAGGGGGTAGATGGAGGCAAACCTCTATTAGGCAAAGGAAGTAACTACAGCTGGTAAAGTAATAAATACAGCAATACAAGGTTTGTAACATTAATCCATGTAATACCTATAACAATATTACCACAAAAAAGAGGAAAAGATAATAAAGCTATACCAGAGTAATGTTTCCGTGTCTCACTGAATTAAGCTAGTGGAAATCTGAAGCTCATTCTATAAATTAAGATGCATATGGCAAGCCTAGAACAGCCACTAAAAAAAGTAGTGAAAAATTCATTATAGAATCTTAAATACTTCATTAGAAAATATTTATGTAATGCAAAAAAAGAGCAATAAAGAAGAAATAGGAGGATAAAAAAAGACAAGAGACACGCACAAAAAACAAAAAGTACAAAACCAGATGTAAATCCAACTACGGCAATAATAATATAAAATGTGGATGGATTAAACAATACAATCAAAAGGCAAAGATTATCAGATTGGATTAAGAGGTACAACTAGATTGCATGGAAGAAGTGGAAAAAGATATACCATGCAAACAGCAAGTACAAGAAAGCTGGATTGACTATACTAAAATCAGACAAACAGACTTTAAAATAAAAAAAGTTACTAGAGCTAGAGGAACAGTTTATAATGTTAGAAGATTCATCCACCAGGCAGATATAAGAATTACAAACACATATGTACCCAATAACAGAACACCAAAATACACGAAGTAAAACTGACAGAAATAAAGGGGAAAGTAGACAGTTCAACAATAATAGTTGGAAACTGGAACACCCACTTTTATTTATATTTTTTTTATCCTCACCCGAGGACATTTTTCCATTTTTTGTTCAAATAGAGTGGGAGGAAGAGAAAGAGAGAGAGAAACATTGACATGAAAGGGACACATCGAGTGGTTGCCACCCGCACAACCCATCCAGGGCCGGGGACAAACTGCAACAGAGGTACACGCCCTTAGCAGGAACCAAACCTGGGTCTCTCTGGACCGCAGGCTGACACTCTAACCACTTAGCTAACTGGCCAGGGCAGAACACCCACTTTTAAAACTTGACATAACAACCAAGCAGAAAATCAATAAGTGAACAAAAGACTTAACACTATAAACCAATTAGTCTAACAGACATCTATAGAATATTCTACACAACAACAGAATATATATTCTTCTCAAGTACACTTGGAACATTCTTCAGTATAAATCATATGCGAGGCCATAAAACAAGTTTCAATACACTTAAAATAATAGAAATAATACAAAGGATGTTCTTTGACCGTGATAAAATAAAATTAGAAATCAACAACAGAAAAAAAAATTAGGAAATGTACAAATATGTGAAAATGACACAACACATCCTAAATAAGCAGTGGGTCAAAAAAGAAATAAAATCAGAAAGTACTTTGAAATAAAAGAAAACAAAGACACAACACACTAAAACTTATGGGATGCAGTGAAAGCAGTGCTTAGAGGGAAACTCATAGCTGTAAATGCCTATATTAAGAAAGAAGAAAAATCTCAAAATCAATTACATAACTCCCACCTTAAAACACTAGAAAAAATGGCCAAAATAAACCAAAAACAAGCAAAAAGAAGAAAATAATAAAGAGCAGAACAGACATTAATGAACTGGAGCAAAGAAAAATAATAAATTACTGAAATCAAAATTTCATTATGTGGAAAGAGCAACAAAGTATTTAGGCAGATTGACCAAGAAAATATTATGAGAATCATAAATGAAAAAGAAATTAAACACGTTAAATAGGTGGGTTGTATGTAATGTGAATTACATTTCAGTAAAACTATGTTTATTTATTTTTATTTATTAATTTGTTTTTGTTATAGATGTTTCTCATTTTTTCCCCCATTGACACCCTCCTCCCACCTTCCCACCCCCAACCCATCTCCAGCTTTGTTGTCTATGTTCATTGGTCATGCATACATGCATGTAAGTTTTGTGATTTATCTCCCCCCCCAACCCCCCCTCCTCTGAGGCTTCTCAGTCTGTACCCCACCTCTATGTCTCTGGGTTAATTTTGTTCAGCAGTTTGTTTAGTTTATTATATTCCACAAATAAGTGAGTTCATGTGATATTTGTCTTTCTCTGATTGGCTTATTTCGCTTAGCATAATATTCTCCAGGTCCTTCTATGCCATCTCAAAGGATAAGAGATCTTTCTTTCTTACTGTTGCATAGTATTCCATTGTGTACATGCACCACAGCTTGTTAATCCACTCATCTACTGATGGACACTTGGGCTGTTTCCAGATCTTAGCTATTGTAAGCTGCTATGAACATGGGGGTACACATATTCTTTCTGATTGGTGTTTCAGGTTTCTTATGGTATATTCCTAGAAGTGGGATCACTAGGTCAAATGGCAGTTAAAACTATGTTTAAAACAAAACAATGGCCAAGAAAATAAAAGAACTAGAAGAGAAGATAAAAGTGGAAAATTCAAAGAGAAAATAATCAACAACATTAATTCACTAGAGTTAAAGTCAAGAAGAAAAAAAGTTCATTGGACTTAGTGATTATCAAGACAACTGATAACACGGTCTCAAAGAAAAATTTCCCTTTCATTTTGCCAAAGCCAATTGCTCTCCCCATGCTCTTGATCACTTTCCTTTTTCTTTTGTCTTGATCTTATTCCAAAAATATCTCCTCTACCTTTTATATCTTTAATCACATCAATCATAATTTTCATTTTCACTCAACAAATATGATAGCACCGACTATGTGCCAGGCACTCCTCTGGGCAGTAGTAGACCTGTGCCTGGACCTTCCTGACAAGAGCCTTGGCATGTGGCCATTGTTGTTTCAATGGTAGAAGAAAGACACAGGAGAAGAAAGCTCCAATTAGTGTTCAATGAATGAACCAATCTGTATTTTCTTCCACACATGTACAAAGAAAACTTTGAATCTAATTTGAACACAAGTCTAACAGCAAGAATTTTTTTCATAGCTATTGAAGAGTCCGGGTACTCTCCAGTGGTGCTTTACCATTTGTTAACTGCTCAGGCCAAAAAATTAGGAGTTACATTATTTTTGTCTTTTAGTCACAAACTGCATACAATTTACGAGCTGGTCCTGTGAAGCAAGATCTTCAAAATATATATTTTCTCTCCACTACTACCACCCTCGCCCAAGCACCCATCACCTCTCATCTGGCCTACTGCCACGACCTCTTAACCGGGCCTCTGCTTTCACTCCTGCTTCCTCCCCACAATCTGTTCTTCACAGCACAGCCAGAGTGACCCTTTCAAAACACAGAGCTGATCATGCCACTCCCGTCGCAGGCTCAGACTGCTTCTCGCGGCACTTCAAAGTCATCTAGTGAGGAAAGGATGCTCTTTCCAATAAATGGTGCTGAGGCAGATGGCTATCCGTGCGTACAAAACTGAAGCTTGACCTCGGCTCCACGCCACACGAGGAAATGAAGTCCGGAGGGCTATAGACTTAAATATGAAAGATAAAATGATGACATTCCAATAAAAAACGTAAGAGAAGATTTTCATTAGCTTTGAATAGAAAAAGATTTCGGGGTTTTTTTGGTACGTGCCCCTAGCGGGAACCCAAGCCGGGACTCTGTGGTCCGCAGGCCGGTGCTCCAAACACTGGGCCAAACCGGCCAGGGCAGAAAAAGTTTTCTTAAACAGAACACAAAAGGCGCTTAAAAAAAAAAAAAAAAAAAAAAAGAGCTACATTAAAATTAAGACCTTCTCCCCCCAAAAGTCACCATTAAGAAGATGAAAATGCAAACCACAAAGTGAGAGATAGTACTTGCAATAAAAATATCTAATCTAGGGTTTGTGTCCAGAATATAAAGAACTCTTACTTTAAAAAAAATAAAGTCAACAGAAAAAAAAAAAATGGGCAAAAACTTGAACTGGTACCTCACAAAAGGAGATATCTTAGAGACCGACAAACATATGAAAAGATGCTTAACTTCATGAGTTATCAGGGACAGGCAAATTAAAAATACAGTGGCAAATCATTACATACCAACCAGAATGGCTAAAAGAAAAAAAGGCAAACTATTCCAAGTGTTGGCAGGAATGTGAAGCAACTGGAACTCTCATAAAATGCTGGGGGGAGTGAAACTGATACAAGCTCTTTGGAAAACTACCATTTTACAGACGTCAAACACACACACATATATATATTCCCTATGCGCCGGCAATTCCACTCCTGGACTTATACTCAAAAGAAACATACATAAGTGTTCACAGCAGTTGTATCTGTAATAGCCAAACACTGGAAACGACCCAGATGGATAGATAAACTGTGGAATGCTCATACAATAACATATTATACAGGGTGGGGCAAAAGTAGGTTTACAGTTGCTCATATGGAAAATAATATAATAACTAATAAATTAATATAAGAATAAACTGTTTCCCATACTCACAACTATAAACCTACTGTTGTCCCACACCACATATAGCAGCAAGAATGAACAATTAATTATGATACACAACATGGAACAATCTCACAAGAATAATGTCAAATGAATGAAACCAGATTGAAGAGTGCATACTATGTGATTTCATTTATATGAATTCAAAGTCTATGTGTCTATAAGTTAGATAGTGATTCTCTGTGCGGAGCAGGGAGTGACTGGGAGGTGAGCACTAGGGTGGGGGCTGGGAAAATTCTATTTCAAAACCTGAGCGCTGGTAACACAGGTGTTTTCCATCTGGACGCTTGAGATTTGTGTAGGTTTCTGGGTGTTCATGATGCTTAAGTAAAATGTTTTTCTTTTTTTTTTAATCTCTTATGTTAAAAAAAAATCCAAATGCAAAAAATTGAAATGAAGCCATATACAACCCAAGTTCATAAGTGGCCTCCAAGCCCTGACTGATGTGGCTCTTTGACCTTCACGTCCTGCAGTTGTCCCCTCGCTCGCTAAGCTCAGCCACCCTGCCTTGCTGTTGCTCACATACACCAGACAAGCTCACACCTCAGGGCCTTTGCACTTGCTCCTCTCTCTCACCAGTGTTCCTCTCTCAGGTGACCATAAGCTCACTCCCTGATTTATTCAGACTTCTACCCAAATGCCACCTCTTCAGAGAAGTTTTCCTAACTATTCATCTAAAATAGCACAAATAGGCTGTGGTTGCCTGCTTCATCTTTCTTCTTCATACCTCCTATTAGTTTATTTTATATTATTAAGAATATATTTCATTATATGATTTGTTTTCTTCCCCCACTGTCATGTGAACTCTGTTCACTGTGATATCATCAATGCCTAGAACAGTGATATTTTAATGAATGAATGAATGAATGAATGAATAAAACTTAAAGGAGAGAATGGTTCCTGATTCAACTTCAGATCCCCTGTTCCTAGCTTAGAGCTTGGCCCAAAATAGATGCTCATAAATGCCTAGTGCTTTGGAGTTGAATTAAGAAATCACATTGCCAATAACCCTCTCCTCGGGAAGGCTGCCAGGGCTTTTGTGAGCAGTATAAACATGTGCCCATTGCCATGCTGTACTCTGAAAGCAACACAAGGTTCTCAGATTTGCAGGTAAGCATACATCCCACTCTTGCTTAAAACACGCATACATCCCACTCTTGCTTAAAACACACGGAACAAAGCCCTGGCCGGTTTGGCTCAGCGATTAGAGTGCTGGTCTGTGGTCCAGAGAGACCGGTTCGGTTCCACCAAGGGCACAGACCTCAGTTGCAGTTGGTCCCCCACCCCGGTTGGGGCCGTGTGGGTGGTGACCACTCAGTGTGCCTCTCCCATATCATGTTTTTGCTCTCTCCCCTCTCTCTCCCCCCCCCCCCTATCTCAAGATAAATGCAAAAATGTCCTCAGGTGGGGCTAAACTACGTAAAAAAGGACACCAACCAACCATAAGACAGATCAACGCAATGACTCAACATTGCTAAACCTAAGGGGGAAAGGAGACCATTCTTCTGTCTAGTTGAGAGTTTCCTGCAGAGATGAATCCTGAGTGACGGGGCCCAAGGACACACTGGAACACCTGCCAGCCAGATAACAGCGGCCTGCCTCCGGTCAGGCTTAACCGTCCGCGTCTTCAGGAGAAACCGCGGGAAAGCCAGTTTCTCCCGTGACTCCCCTGTGACTCGCCCACCTCCCTCTGTGCCCAGAACCCCTGGATGTGGAGACTGTGGTACCGTAAAACCACGCTGCAGAGGGACGTAAAACACGGATGCAAAGTGACGTAAAACACGCCTGTAGCAGTGATGTAAAACACGCCTGCGACAGTGACGTAAAACACGGCTGCAGCAGTGATGTAAAACACGGCTGCGACAGTGACGTAAAACACGGCTGCGACAGTGACGTAAAACACGGCTGCGACAGTGACGTAAAACACGGCTGTAGCAGTGATGCAAGAACACGGCTGCAAAGCGACGAGGCCAAACGCAGGGCTCCAAGCCCCGGGACACTCCGGCTGCGAACCGCGTGAAGCCCCCAGCAGGGTGGCTGTGGCCTCCCGCGCAGGCCTCCTGAGGGAGCTGTGGGTGGCGCTCAGCTTTTCAGGCCATGGGCCGGCAAAGGCCTTGCCCCCGGGAACACCGGAGCAGGCCTTGCCTCTGCCTCCTCCTCCAGGCAGCCCCACGATCGCCGGGTAGCAGCCCCGACCGGCCACCCCTCACGCGCAGCAGCCCCTGCAGAGCCCTAGGCCCGGACTCCTGGCACTGAGGGGGCGCTCGGCCGGCAGCGTCCGCGACAGTTTCCTCGGGGAGTAATTGCACTCATCGGTACCTCTCTCTAAGTCAGCACTCGACCCTACTGCCCTTTCTCTGTGGCCCACCTTCTGCTCCTTCGGACGTAACCCTTTGACATGCGCCTGCCCGCGACCGAGCGCACTCGTGTTTGGACAGTCGTGGAGCCTGGTTTCCACCGGCGAGGGCTCGGCTCCTGGGCCGAGCACACGGCGGAAGCTCTGCCGCTGGGAGCCCGGCGGGTGCTGAGGTCCGAACCGCCTGTCCTTCCCACGCTAAGCAACCGCATGGCCCAGGTCCTCTCTAAGCTGTGACGGGAAAATTCCTTTCTTTTTTTCGTTACTGATTTGAGAGAGAGAGAGAGAGAGAGAGAGACAACATCGATGGGCCGCCTCCTGCGTGTCCCCCACTGGGATCGGGCCCACAGCCTGGGCATGTGCCCTGACTGGGAATCGAACCCGCGACCTCTTGGTGCAGGGTCGATGCTCACCCACTGAGCCACAGCGGCCAGGCAATGTGACGGGAAAATTCTTTACTACGTTCCCTCGTTTCAGACCTTTCTGAAATAGCTTCTCAAACCTAAGTAGAGTTAAATCCATATTTTTACCCTGGTATTTAAGACAAACCCCCCAAATATGGCCTCATACCTTCCTTTTCCCCCTTCATCCTAAAAATGAACAGCCTAGAATTGGGAGAGGGGGGTGAATTTTAAGAATAAGAATTTTAACCATTCTTATTTTTTACTCGCCTTAAATTATTTTAAATTTGAACATATATATGGAATCTTTAGAATAAATAATAAAATGTGTAGCCCTGGCCCGTGTGGCTTAGTTGGTTGAGTCATCTCATGCACCAAAAGGTTGCCAATTTGATTCCTGGCCAGGGCACCTGCCCAGGTTGGGGCTCAATCTCCAGTGGGGGGCATGCAGGAGGAAGCCCACAGGTGTTTCTCTCTGACAGCGATTGTTTCTCTAAAAATCAATAAAAATATAAAATAATTATAAAATGTTTAGAGTATTCTTAATTACTCATATTTTCATATTCTCTTATTGATTCTTAAGTAGAAAGATTTCACATAAAATTGAAAGCAGATATTGCCTCCGAATTAGGCAGTAGAGTTTTGCCAAATATTCCTTACCAACTTGAAAAGGCAAATGTTTGAGGATTTAAATGCATCTTTGCTTACAAACAGCAGGAACATAAGGACTTACTAAGGAGAACTGATTTGGTTATCAGTGTTGAAACATCCCCCAAGTGCCACGAGGAACAGGAGCAGATCTCCGTGCAAGTTCAGGGAAGGGAGAGATGGTTTCTGGATGGTAACGAGGAAGGACTTCGGGGGGCTCCGGTGTTTGAGCTGGACCCTGAGGAACAGACACCCACAGATGGGGATGGGCTAACATCAGAGGCAGAGGGGAACCAGGAAAAAGGGCAGCCTGGCAAGAAGGTGTAGCACGTGCTTCATGGTCAGATCTTTCACTGCAGGTCTCTGGGACAGGGTCGGTGTGAAGGATGGCAGACGACAGGTTAGAAAGGGAGAGTTTTGCAAATCCCGTAGACTTGCGATTACTGAGGTTATTTTATCAACGCTGACATCATAGATTGTTCAGCACACCGTTACTGTATGTCTCGGTGCCACCAATCACACTATGACAAACCCCTGGCAGTGAGATGCATCCAGATTTCAAAGATGCTAAAATGCATCCCCCAAAACATGACTTAGAACTGATCAAACACAGTAAGTGAGGAGACGGAAGCAGCACAGTGAGGAGGACGCACACAGGCTAACGTAATAACACGAGGCTGGTCGGCCTCAGGGTACAGAGAATTAGCTCTGGTATTACAGGCATGAGTGAGGACATCATCTGCGGGCATGTGCCCCTCGGTGCCCTCAGATTCCAGCATCCCGACCTTCGGGTTTAGAGCCAGGGCAGATTGTCTCAGCGGCTGGATTGGGCTTGAACCCACTACCCCCTCCCCCTGCCCAACTGTAGCAGCTTCTCACAAACACCCCTGCAAGGTGGGGGGGGGGGGGAGGCAAGTGCGGAAGCATCTCCTGCTGCCTTCCCGGAGCAGACAGCCTGGCCCTACCCACACCCTGAGAGAAGGAGCCCCGGCTGTTCCCCTCCCTCGTCAGCTGTGCACAGCTCATGGAGACTGAGGTGGCCACAGGATGTTTCTTAATGATGTGTTTCCTAAGGAAATCAGGGGCCTTTTTGTCTATTTGCATCCTTGTGATGAAAAGAAAGAACCTTAGAGCTCTGGTTTTCAAGCCCAGAGAAAAATATAGATTAAATTGTTAATAATCACCAGTAGACAGAAAGGGGGGCTGGGAACCTTAATTCCATATAAGAAACATCCCTTCTGAATAACACTGTCACTGTAACACACACACACAATGAGATGATGAGACATTTGCAGAAGAAAATAGATATTTTTTATCCTGAAATGCTGGCTGTCGTGGGCTTTTTCAGATATGATCTAGAAATGGTTGGCTTTCAATTTACTGCATGCAACTTACCTCTGGCTACACATTTGTCCGCAGTAACATTAGAAGCAGCAAACCAAGGACTTTCATGCATATTTCACAAGTAATTATGTTCCTTATAATTAGTTTCTAAATCAGACCATTTCACACAATTATGGTATTTTCTTTGCCTTGTCAATCAAAGAGATATAAGAAAGTTCTTTGTTATCAAAAGGGCATATTCTTAACCTCTGTTATGGAGCAAGGGGATAAACTAAAATAAAAATGCAACTATTTTGCATACATGGAATACTCCTTGTTAAAATGCATTATAGATTAAAAAAGAATAAGAAAAAGACTGCAAAGACAGATGTATCTAAATATAACAGGAGTAACAAAATACCAAAAGGGAAATTTGATGGTGGGAGTAGATTAGAAAAATCAATAATGCAGTCATGCTGTTTAAATGCCAAAATCATTTTTCACCCAAATGAAAAAAGAAAATTGGATCATAATGAAGGTCACAAAACCGCTACTAACAAAGGAGGTACATGAGCCCTGTACTCAGAAAGATCCAAGTTTGTTTCTTCATTGAGTCAACAAACATTTCCTGAGCACAGTGCTGGTGCTGAAGAGGCAACAATGAGCAGAAGGTCTCAGCACCACTAGAGCTTAGCACTGACCCCTGGGCATGCATGTGCATGTGTACACACACACACACACACACACAGCATGACTTAGACAAAAGCCTGGGAGGAGGGAAGTGGGTGCCATCTGGCAATTTCTCAGCAAGACTGCGCCAGGCAGCGGTTAAAAGCACAGACTCCACAAATCCACAGACTAACTCTTGGTCAACTACCTCCTTGTGCCTCACTTTTCCCATCTGTAAAATGGAGATAATACCAATACACCTACCTACAGAAAAGGGCTCCACCTGACTATCTACACAGGGGCCTCTCATGCAACTGCATTTCATGGCGAGGCCTGCACGGAGCCGCCTGCCTGCACTGTCCCTGCGCTCCGAGCCAGGCTTACAGAGCTGCTGGAACCCCGGCAACAGTGCTGAGGCTTTTCCTATCCAACCAATCAGAGAGACTGAGCAATCAGGAAAGTGCATTTTGGACCAATCTAGCTGCGAGAATTAGGAGTCCTCATTTGCATGAGGACAGACCAATCAGGGAACTGGGGCGGGGCCTTCTGTCTGTGTAAGCCAGCTTCCCTGTGGCTCTGAGAGCACACGGTCCCTTTCCAACCAAGACTGAAGACTACGTGTCTTGGGCTGAGCTGAAACACCACAGATGTCCCTGGGAGCAGCACAGGCCAAGCAGACTGGCACAGAGCAGAGCAGAGCAGGGCAGTGAGGCCAGAGCAGACTGGCACAGAGCAGGGCAGAGCAGGGCAGAGCAGCACAGGCCGGGCCGACTGGCACAGAGCAGGGCAGAGCAGGGCAGAGCAGGGCCGTGAGGCAGCACTGTCCGGCAGAGAGGGGCTGGCCCCAGCTGCCTCAGCCATGCTGTCAGAATCGAGCTGTCGCAGTCTCGAGCTGTCACAGCTGTGCTGTTTCCACATCCATGCTTTGTCACAGTTGAGCTGTCTTGCACGGAATAACGTTTCTTTCTTCACCACACCCTGAACTGGAGATTCCTGTTGGCGTTGAATTGGCACCAGTGACCGCTGGTTGACATACCTCCTGAGGAGGTTGAAGGATTCCATACGTTAATATATGTAAGCACTTGAAACAGTGCTAGAATAAATAGATGAATGATTGATAGGGCAGGAGGAAAGTTTTGGAGTATAGTATGTATCTTTATGTATAGTGACTGTTTCATGTGTTTATATTTATCTCCAAACTCATCAAGTGCATACCTTAATTATGTACAACTTTTTGTATGTCAATTATATCTCAATAAAGTGGTTAAAAACAACAGCACGGTGCTGGCCCTGGTGTGGCTCAGTGGGTTGCAGTGTCATCCCATGCACCAAGGGGCAGTAGGTTTGATTCCCAGTCAGGGCACATACCCGGGTTGTGGGTGCGATCCCTGGTTGGGTTCATGCAGGAGGCAGCTGATCAATGTTTCTCATATCAGTGTTTCTCTCTCTCTCTTTCTGTGAGTCTCTCTCACCCCTTCCTCTCTTTAAAATCAACTTGTTTTTAAAGTTAAAAAAACAGTACTAGATGTAGTGTAGGCATTATTATAAGGGTTAGCTATTGTTATCCTTCTTACCTTTTTACAATGTTCCTCCAGAAAAAAAAAAAAAAATGCTGTCATGGGCCTTCCTAGGAACCCCTTGGCCATTTTTTAAAATTCTCTCTAGTCCTTTGGGCCCACTCGCAAGGACACCTAAATCCGACCATAAAGCCCAGCATTGATCCACAGCAGGTGTTCAGTGTATGTTATCCCTTCCCCTGTCCACTTCCTCCTTAATTCCTGCCTCATTCGGACAGCACACTGAGGGCTCTGCTGTCAGGGTGTTATACTCCCCTTTCTTCCTGTGGAAGAGCGGGAATGATATTCATGGACAGAATGTACTTAATTTAAAATTTCTCCCAATAGATTTTTCCTTCATTGATGGCATCGTTCTATCTCTGGTGCATGCACTAGACCTTCGCATGAGATAGGTTCTGCTTTCGCCCAGAACTTAGTATTTGGGTCATAAATAGAATTACAGTGGAGCCTTGGCTCTCAAGCCTCATTTGTTCTGGGAGGCTGTTCAGGAAGCCATGTGTTCGAAAACCGAACCATTGCTTCCCACCAGAAATCATCAGCTCCAGACCCACAGACGATTCCATTTTAACCTTACATAGTACATGTCGAGTGCGCTGTTTAATCTACAGATGAACACTTCTCTTCTTAACCGTGTCGCCAGCCCCTGCGGCCTTCCACAGTTCCCGCCAGCCCTCCTTCGGGTGTCTTTCGGGTCATATCCTGGCCTCCGGATGCCGTCACCAGCCAACTGCTTTCCCTTTCCCCAAATCAACAACCATGTTCTACCTCCTCCGTTGCCTGCGGTTGCTGCTTCCCGGGCACGTGCACACCCTCGCTGCATTAGCCTCCTGGCGGCCTTAACGCTGTGCTGAGCGCATCTCGCCAGCAGCAGAAGCATCTCTGTTCACCGCCCGAGAGGTGCTTGGTGTCCTGCTGAGGTCTCTGCATGAACAGGTTGTCAGGTCAAACACCTGCTCCACAACCAGGACATTTTCCATGACCAACTTGGTCCAGAACCAAATTGTTTGAGGTGGCAGACATTCAAGAGCCAGGCCTGACTGTACATCGTTTTCCTAACGTGTGGAAAAGCGTGGTAATGGATGTTAGTGGTTGATTCCCAGGGGCATTTTGTGATGCAAAGAGAAGGGAAGGGGGTGGGGAATTAGGATCGACTCTGAGACCGTGGAGTACAGCGCGTCTGAGGGCTGTCTGAAAAGGGAGTGACATTTTGGCAATCAATGGGACAAGGATCGGAGTGAGGTGACCTCCCAGAGCAGGCTTCTCGCAAGTGAGAATGTCATCGCCTTGACCTGGCCAGCCTGACAGGGGACGTCGAGGTCCACGCCCTGTGGCCAAGGATGGAGATGTAGAGAGAACAGGTGGGGCAAGGGCGAGACAGCGATGATGGGCAGGGGCAGGCAAAGCTGGAAGGTCCCGTACCAACTGCCAAGATGCCTTTTCCAGAAACAAACAAAACTGAAACAGACTTACAGACACAGAAGGTTGGCTGGTGGTTGCCAGAGGAGTGGGGGTTGGGAGGACTCAGTGAGTGAAGGGAAGGGGTAAGAAGTGCAAGTTGGTAGTTACAGGAAGGGATGCAAGTGCAGCATAAGGATTACAGTCAATGATGTAGGGTACCAGGTGGGTACTGGAAATGTCAGGAGAACACTCTGTCAAGTGTATGACTTTCCAAGCACTCTGCCTGCACCTGAAACCAACACAAACAATCCTGACAGTAAACTGATTGAAGATTAGAACGAGATAAGGGACCACGAACACTGACAGCACACAAAGTGCCCTGAGCACTGGGCACTCCCAGTGAGGGTGGAAGTGGGGAGGCTGCGTCTGGGACAGGAAGGGGGCCTTCCTGCTCGGACCCCCTCAGGGCCCGGGGAGACGTGTCCTGTGTTCTCAGTGGCCTGCACCCACACCCACGCGGACCCCGGAGCCGTCAGCAGGAGCCCCTGCGGAGACAGCGAAGGGGTGAGAACAAACTTGGCAACATTGTGGCATTTTTCTCCCAGGATTCAGCTTGACAATATTTCAGCTGTTCAAAGAGAAAGTCTGGAGTGAAGAAAGAAGAGAGCCCATAGGAAACACAAAACAAGCCGCGTGTTGGGGGCTCGCATCACCGGGTTCCCGGGTCAGGACGCTGGCCGCAGGGTTCGCTCCGACCCCTCCGCAAAGGCAGGCCAGCCGGCCACCAGCCCTTCCCTGACTGGTGCATACCGCCCAGCTCCTTGCCACCGCCGTCCAGTTTGCCCATCACTGCTGCCTCCCCTTGACTGCCACGGCCCCCTTGCCCATCCTTTCCCGCCCCCCATGTCACCTGCCCCCTGCACACACCCACCTTCGCCCCTCAGTTCCTGTTCTAGACACGCGGGGGTGAGACTCACAGGCTTTGTCCGCCGGCGGATTCTATCCGGCACCGCCCTTCTGAGAGTACATTCTTATTCCAATGATGCTGCAGTAGGCCAAGTAATATCAGCTCTCCTCTGTGAATTTGCCTACAAACATTTATCATCTTTGAAAGGACACTTATCTCATTGTGTTGTATCAGAGACACAGTCACCACGGTTGAAGGCAAAAAGCCCTGCGCTTGGAATCAAATGACCTTGCTTGTTATCTTAGATGCACCACCCACTGAAACAATGAATTTACCTTTTTAAATTCAGACAAACTCTCAAGGGTTCTGCATCTTCATTTCTTAATAGGAATAGTAATAACTCTTCCACTGTGTAGGATTTTGTGTGGATCGAATGAGTAATTATATTAAAAAGTACATTTGACGCCACTGAACATAAAATTAAATTTATAAAAGTTTTTCTCTCCTCAACTCCCAATTTGCTCACTGGGTATCTATAATTTTCCTCTCATCTCCACTCTCTAGAGAAAGAAAAGAAAAAAGAAAGATTTATTGCATCCCCATGATGTCCTGGGAACACAAGAGATGACTAATATTAACTCTTCCCTAAAGACCCCAGAAGAGAGAAGTAAGCAGATGAGACTGAGTGGATGAATGAGTAGCTGAGTGGATGAACGAACAGTGAAGGGCATGAAACGACATCTACAATGGTGGGAATGACTAGTTGTGCAGATGTGTGTATGGGACAGGCCAGTCGGTGAAGAGTTTAAAAAGAAGATAGATAATACTTGAACTAAATTCATTTATTCATTCAACAAATATTTATTGAGCACTGACTGTTGGGGCTGCCAGAGGCCCAGGAGACGTGGTAGAAGATGAGGCAGGCAAGCTCATTGGTCTCACAGAGTTTACAAAAAGCAAGTAAAATAAAACCCTAAGAATTTCTGCTATGAGAGACAAGATGGGAATAAAAGAAAGATGTGATAGACAGTGACTACGACTAGGGTGTAGGACTACCTCAAATGAGGTAATTAATAATCACCTCTGAGCAGGGACGGGGCTGTGGTCTCCCCAGCCCCGGGCGCGGCTAGGACAGAGGGCAAGGTGGAGACTGAAGAGGCTATCGATCCGAGGGTGAGCCAGGGGTGCCTAGGACTAAGAGAGATGGCCCAGAGGGTGACAGCTGTGGAGAGCGCAGTGGGGGTGCAGTGGTGAGACACGGGCCGAGAACCCCCGAGGGAGCAGTGCTAGCACCTTGCCCTCATTCGGCGGAGGGGATTCGCCCTGGCCTGTGCCTGCTGGAGAGCCATGCGGCAGAGCTCAGGGCTAGCCTCCAGCAGAGGGGACTGCAGGATAAACCCCGCACTGAATCTGAGGGACCCTTTATTTTGTAGAGGAACGAGACACAGAGAGCAGGTCAGGGACTGGAGAGTAAGACCAGAAAAGAGGATCAGCCCTGCCCACCTGGGGCATAGGGGAGGTATCCTTGCCCCCACCTGCAGAACAGCTGCTTCTGACCCACCACCTGGCAGTGACCTGAGGCAAGGGGCAATGGCTCTGGCTGGAAATGTACACCTCTGCAGGTGGGGCTGGTGGCCTAGGAGACTCGGATACTTAGTCAAAGCCTGGGCAGAGACCCCACCCAGAGGGCGCCAGTGAAGCTGAAAGTTTGGAGTGCCAAGTGGGGCTGATTTTATTATTATTATTATTATTATTATTATTAATCCTCACCCGAGGACATTTTTCCATTTTTTGTTCAGATAGAGTGGGAGGGAGGGAGGGAGAGAGAAAGAGAGAGAGAGAGAGAAACATCTACGCAAAAGGGACACATCTAGTGGTTGCCACCCACACAATCCAACCAAGGCTGGGGACAAATTGCAAACGAGGCACATGCCCTTAGTGGGAACCAAACCCTGGTCTCACTGGACCACAGGTTGACGTGCTAACCGCTGACCCAAACTGGCCAGGGCTGATTCTTTTTTTTTTAATCCCTCCCTGCTAGAGGTGGCCACAAGGGGCACCAGCAAGCCAGGCAGAGCTGAGGCATTGGAAGGGGAGGAAGTGCCTGCCCAACTCCCACAAGTCAGAGGCACCACCTCCAACATGAGTCTATAAAAAACATCCTAGTCAAGACCAGGATACCCAGCAGAGCCCAGTTCTGTGGGGAGAGAAAGAATAGCTCAGAACAGAAACTTTCAAAGAGGGACACCCAGGGCAGACTCACCCTCAGGGCTACAAAGCCCCGCCCACTGGAAGATGTGGGGCTCCACCCTCCCAGGCCTCAGGCAGGTTGCCCAGGGCCAGGCAGGAACAGTGACTCATATTGGTCTTCACTAGAGAGGGTCCCAGGAGGCCCAGCATACATGCACCAAGGGACCAGATCCAACAACATCAGAGCAAAATCCAATGAGCTCTACAAATAGCAGATCCAAAGATTTTTTTGATTGTTTTTTTCTTTGTTCTCTATTTTCTCTTCCATGTCTCTTATTTCTTTCTTTCCTTTTACCCTATTTTCTCTTTTTTTTTTCTTCTTTTTATTATTTTAAATTTTTCTTATTTGTTATTTATGTTTTTCTCTTTTTTTTTCTAATTTTTATCTTCTATTCTATATTTTAATATTTTCATTATTATTACCTTTTTACATTATTATTATTCATTTGTTTTTTGTTTCCTTTGCTTTTTTTTCTTCTTTGCTTCACGTTTTTGGTTATTTTTTTTCTTTGTTCTTTTTTTTTCCTTCTAATTCTTTGGTCTCACATATTTTAGTATTTTTTTATTTGCTTTTCTTTCTTTTCTTTTTCTTTTTTACTCTTTCTGTTTGTTGTTGCTTTGTTTTTGTTTGGTTGTTTTTCATGCTGTTTTTAGTCCAGTCTTGTTTTGTCTTGTTTTGTTCTATCAACACATATAACAGCTGGCACGATGAGGTCCAGGTTGACCCTTACAATTAGCAAGTCAAAGGGATAATTCCACCTACAAATGAGTCATCAAGAATCAAGTTCCAATTACAATAGGAGAGTCAAGAAAAACCCACACAAGGGACATTACTAGAGCATCAAGCTCAGGATACCAAAGAGATAGCACAACTGAGTCCCTCAGGACATTTTCTACATAAGTCCATCCCACAAGGATTGAAAATTATAATAGTTCTATTTAATACACTTTAAAATATCACACAAAAGGGAGCTATAATGGGGACACAGAGAAACATCCCCAAATGAAAGAAAGGGGAGAATTTCCAGAAAAAGAACTCAATGAAATGGAGAGAAGCAACCAGACATAGAGTTCAAAGTAACGGTTATAAAGATGCTAAATGAATTTAGTGAGAATTACAAGGATCTTAGTAGAAATTGCAACTACATGAAAAAGGAAATAGAAACTATGAACAAGAACCAGTCAGAAATGAAGACTATCATACCTGACATCAAGAATACCCTAGAAGGAAGAAATGCTCAACAGCACTAATCATCAGAGAGATGCAAATTAAAACAACAATGAGGTATCACCTCACACCTGTCAGAATGGCCGCCATCAACAAATCATCAAACAACAAGTGTTGGCAAGGGTGTGGAGAAAAGGGGACTCTAATACACTGCTGGTGGGAACACAGACTGGTACAGCCGCTGTGGAAAACAATATGGTGTTACCTCAAAAAATTAAAAATTGAACTTCCATTTGACCCAGTGATCCTGCTTCTAGGAATATACCCTAAGAAGCCTGAAACACCAATCAGGAAGAATATATGTACCCCCATGTTCATAGCAGCACTATTTACAATAGCTAAGATCTGGAAACAGCCCAAGTGTCCATCAGTAGACGAATGGATAAAAAAGCTGTGGTACATATACACAATGGAGTACTATGCAGCGGTAAGAAAAAAAAATCTCTTATCCTTTGAGACGACATGGAGGGACCTGGAGAGTATTATCCTAAGTGAAATAAGCCAAGCAGAAAAAGACAAATACCACATGATCTCACTTATATACGGAATATAATGAACATAACAGTCTGAGGAATACAGTAGACCCAGACACATGGAAGTAGGGCACAGACTGACATCCCTCAGAAGGGGGTGGGGGGTGGGAAGAGATAAACCACAGAACTTATATGCATGTATGCATAACCAATGGACATGGACAACTAAGCCGGGGATGGGGTGGGGGTGGGGTGGGGAGGGGGGTGCCAATGGGGTTAAAAAGGTAAAATATCTGTAACAAAAAAATAAATAAATAATTTACAAAAAAGAAAAAAGAATACCCTGGAAGGAATTAAAAGTAGTTTGGATGAAGCAGAGGACCAAATCAGTAATTTTGAAGACAAGGTAGAAATAAATACCCAATTAGCAAATGAAAAGAAGAATTGAAAATTAGGATAACTTAAGAGAACTTTGGGATAACATGAAACATAACAACATCCATATCATAGGGATACCAGAAAGAGAAGAATGTGAGCAAGGAACAGAGACCCTGCTTGAAGAAATAATGACAGAGAATTTACCTAACCTAGTGAAGAAAAATTTTACACAAATCTGGGAGCCACAGAGAGTGCCAACCAAAATGAACCCAAAGAGACCTAAACCTAGACATATCATAATTAAAATGGCAAATGTTAAAGACAAAGATTGAGTCTTAAAGGCATCAAAAGAGACAGAAAGCAACCTACAAGAGAGTTCCCATCAGATTGTTAGGTGATTCCACAACAGAAACATTTCAGGCCAGAAAGGACTGGCATAAACTATTCAAAGTAATGAAAAGCAAGGGCCTGAATCTAAGACTACTTTATCCATCAAGGCTGTCATTTAAAATTGACGAAGAAATAAAGAGCTTTCCAAACTAAATTAAAAGACTAAAGGTGTACATTACCACCAAACCACCATTGCAAAAAATGTTAAAGGGACTACTTTAGGAAGAAGAAGAGCCCTGTTCGGTTTGGCTCAGCAGTTAGAGCACTGGGTATTAAGACTCAGTGAGTCATGGGTTTAATTCCAGTAAGGGGCATGTACCTTGATTGTGGTTCATCCCCAGCCCTGGTTGGGGTCGTGAGGGAGGCAACTAGTTGATGTGTTTCTCTGACATCAATGTTTCTCTCTCTCCCTCTCCCATTCTATCTGATGATAAGTAGAGTGAGGACAAAAAGGAAGAAGAAGAAGAAAATAAGAAAGAGAGCAACATAGGTATAAAGAAAATAAAAATGTCGCCCTGGCCGGTTTGGCTCAGCGGTTAGAGCGTCGGCTTGCGGTCCAGAGACCCAGGTTCGGTTCCCGCTAAGGGCGCGTGCCTTGGTTGCAGTTTGTCCCTGGCCCTGGTTGGTCATGTGGGTGGCGGCCACTTGATGTGTCCCTTTCACGTCGATGTTTCTCTCTCTCTCTCTCTCTCTCTCTCTCTCTCTCTCTCTCCCTCCCCACTTTATCTGAACAAAAAATGAAAAAATGTCCTCACCAAGGATTAAAAAAAAAAAGAAAATAAAAATGTCAATAAGTAAGTACCTATTAATAATAACCTTAAATGTAAAAGGATTAAATGCTCCAATCAAAAGACATAGGGTGGCTCAATGGGTAAAAAAAACCATGACCGATATATATACTGTCTACAAGAGTACCACCTCAGAACAAAAGATTCACCAAGATGGAAAGTGAAGGCTTAGAAAAAATATTCCATGCAAATAGAAACAAACCAAAAAAAAAAAAAGCCTGAGTAGCAACACTCATATCTGACAAAATAAACTTCAAAACAAAGGCCATAATAAGAGACAAAGAAGGTCACTACATAATACTAAAAGTATCAATCCAACAAGGAAATATAACCCTTGTAAACATATTTGCATCCAGTACAGGAGCACCCAAATATATATATATTTTTATCCTCACCCGAGGATATTTCTCCATTTTTTGTACAGATAGAGTGGGAGGGAGAGAGAAGAAGGGAGAGAGAGAGAGAAACATCAATGTGAAGTGACACATCGAGTGGCTGCCACCCGCGCGACCATCCAGGGCCGGGGACAAACTGCAACCGAAATACGTGCCCTTAGCGGGAACCGAACCCGGGTCTCTCCGGACCACAGGCCGACGCTCTAACCGCTGAGCCAAACTGGCCAGGGCCCAAATATATTTTTTTAAAAAATTTAATGGACTGTACAGGAGAGATTGACTAATACAGTCATAATATGGGAATTTAACACACAACTGACATCACTAGATAGATCTCCCAGACAAAATATCAAAAAGAAAACAGCAGCCTTAAATGACACACTAGATCAGATGAATCTAACTGATATTTACAGAACATTTCACCTCAAAGCAGCAGAATATATGTTTTTCTCAAGTACATTTGGAACATTGTCAAAAATAGGCCACATGTTAGGACACAAAACAAGTTTATACAAGTTCAAGAAGATTCAAATCATATCAAGCATCTTCTCAGAACATAAAGGAATGAAACTAGAAATCAACTACAATAAAAAAATAAATTAATTAAAAAACCCTGAAAAACATTTCTATACATGGCAGCTAATCAACATGTTATTAAAAGTGAATGGGTTACCAATGAGACCAAGGAAGAAAAACAGAAATGAACACAAAACAACCCAAAATCTATGGGATACTATGAAAGCAGTCCTAAGAGGGATGTTTATAGCATTACAGGCCTACCTCAAGAAACAAGAAAATCTCTAATAAATTATCTAACCTTACAACTAAAAGAATTACAAAGAGAACAACAAGAAAGGCCCAGAGGAAGTACAAGGAAGGAAATAATAAAGGTCAGAGCAGAAACAAATGACATGGAAACTACAAAAACAATACAAAAGTTTAGTGAAATCAAGAGCTGTTTCTTTGTAAAGTTAAAGGAGATTAATGAACATTTAGCTGGACTCATTAAGAAACGAAGAGAGAGGATCCAAACCAACAAAATCTGAAATAAAGGAGGCAATGTAACAATTTACATGATACAAACACAAAGGATTGTAAGAAAATACTATAAACAACTATATGCAAATAGATTGGGCAAACTTGATCAAAATGGACAAATAACTAGAAACATACAATCTTCCAAAACCCAGTCAAGAAGAATCAGAAAACCTGAATAGGCCCATAACAAGTAATTAAATTAAAGCAGTAATCAAAACACTCCAGCAAACAAAAGCCCTAGACCCAATGACTTCACAGGAAAGTTCTACCAAACATTCAAAGAACTAACACCTATCCTACTCAAACTATTGCAAGAAGTACAAGGACAGAACACTTCCAATCTTTTCTTACAAAGCCAGCATTATCCTAACTCCAAAACCAGATAAGTACACTAAAAAGGAAGAAAATTATCAGCCAATATCCCTGATGAGCACAGATGCTAAAATCTACAACAAAATATTAGCAAACTGGCCCTGGCCAGTTTTGCTCAGTGGTTAGAGCATCAGCCTGCGGACCAGAGAGTCCCGGGTTTGGTTCCCACTAAGGGCATGTACCTTGGTTGTAATTTGTCCCCGGCCCTGGTTGGGTCATGTGAGTGGCGACCACTCGATGTGTCTCTCTCACATCAATGTTTCTCTCTCTGTCTTCCCCGCTCACTCTCTCCCACTCAATCTGAAGATAAATGCAAACTGAAGCCAGTAATACATTGAAAAAATTATACACCGTGACCAAGTGAGATTTACTGTGGGGATGCAAGGCTGTTACAGTATTCACCAATCAATACATGTGATACATCACATAAACAGAATGAAGGATAGAAATCACATGATCATATCAATAAACACAGAAAAAGCTTGTAACAAAATCCAGCACCCATTTTTGATAAAAACTTTCAGCAAAGTTGTAATAGAGAGATCATACGTCAACATAATGAAGACCACATATGACAAACCTACAGTCAACATCATACTCAATGGACAAAAACTAGAAGCATTTCCACTAAAAACAGGAACAAGACAGGGATGTCCATTTTGATCATTCTTATCCAGCCACAACAATCAGATAAGAAAAAGATGAAAGGCATCATATTGAAAAGGAGGAAGTAAAATTATCATTATTCATAGGTGAAATGATATTGTATATAGAAAACCCTAAAGACTCCATAAAAAAACCTACTAGAGTTAATAAATAAGTTTGGCAAATTAGCAGGATACAAAATTAACATCCAGAAATTGATGGCATTTTTATATACCAATAGTGAACTCTCATAAAGAGAAACAAACAAAAAATCCCATTTACCATTGCGACAACAACAAAAACAAAATACCTAGGAATAAACTTAACCAAGGAGTAAAAAGACATGTACTTGGAAAATACAGGACATTGGAAAAAGAAATAGAGGTAGAAGCAAACCAGTGGAAGCATACACCATGTTCATGCATTGGAAGGATTAACGTTATTAAAATGTCCACACTACACAAAGCAGTCTATAGATTCAAGATAATCCTTGTTACAATACCAATTGCATAGTTCACAAATCTAGAACAAATAATTCAAAAATTCATATGGAACCAAAAAAAGACATGGAATAGCTGCAGCAATTGTGAGAGAAAAAAAACAAAGTTGGAGGGATCAAAATACCAGATATCAAGTTGTAATACAAAACCATTGTAATCAAAACAGTCTAGTACTGGTGCAAGAACAGTCACATAGACCAATGGAACAGAACAGAGACCCCAGAAATCGACCCAAGACATTACAGTCAGTTAATATTTGACAAAGGAGTCAAGAATATACAATGGAGTAAAGAAAATCTCTTCAATAAATGATCGTGGGAAAATTGCACAGGCACATGCTAAAAGATGAAACTAGATTACCAACTTACACCATCCACAAGAATAAACTCAAAATGTACAAAATACTTAAATGTAAGTCATGAAACCATAAAAATCCTAGAACAAAACATAGGCAGCAAAATCTCGGAAATCTCATGTAATAGAATTTTCACCTTTAGGGCAAGAGAAGCAAAGAAAAAATTAAGTAAATGAGACTACATCAAACTAACAAGTTTCTGCACAGCAAAGGAAACCATCATCAGAATGAAAAAGCAACCCACAGTGTGGGAGAGCATATTTGCCAATGATACATCAGGCAAGGGGTTAATATTTAAAATATATTAAGTACTCATAAAGCTCAGTAAGAGAAAAACAAACAATCAAAATAAAAAATGGGCAAAGAGGAGAGTTGTGGATGACTTTGGCTGTTGATCCTAATTCAATCCAGAATGGCTACTGTGATCTTTGTCGATAAGGAAAATGGAGAACCAAGCATCATGCAACTCCTAAGAACCAGCTGAAGTTGGGGTTCCAGCCTTCGGTCAAAGCTTTAGATGGGAGATCTCTGATTTCAACCCCACATATTGGCAAAATGTTTGGTGCTCCTCTGGCCTTCCATAAGGCTCCCAGGAAGGCGTTGGTAACTGTCAACAGAGCTACAGAAAAGTCAGTGACGACTGACGGACCTCTCAAACAGATACAGACAACCTCTGCTAAAAGGGTGACCAAGAACACTGCTCAAGCAAAAACCTCTGTTCCTGATTCAGGTGGCACCTGTCCAGAAAGAAAAATTCTTTCTTTCAATCCTTGAGATCTGGAGAGTTTTGAGCTGCCTGAAGAACACGCGATCACACAGCTCGCCTTGAATGGAGTGCCCCTCGCGGTCCCCGACGAGAGGAAACTGGACAGCTGTAATACCGGCCCCGCCACCTCTGAAGGTGCCCTCTCCACCGCAGGAGTCGGACCCACTGGTCTCCCTCGAGCACTCTGTCCACTCTGGAGGTTCAACTGCTGCCTGTTTGCTATGACTCACAGATTTAAGTTTCTTAGTGCTTTATAGTTTGTATGTATTAATAGTTTATATTACTAAAGCAATTTTTTAACATAAAAAAAAAAGGACGAAGGACCTCAATAGACACTTCTCCAAAGAGGACTTACAGATGGCCAAGAGACATGAAAAAATGCTCAGTCACTAATCATCAGAGGGATGTAAATTGAAGTGACAATGAGGTATCACTTCACACCTGCCGGAATGGTACCATCAATAAATTAACAAACAAGTGCTGACAAGGGTATGAAGAAAAGTGGACTCTAGTGCACTGCTGGTGGGAATGCAGACTGGTGCAGCCACTGTGGAAAACAGTGTGGAGTTTCTTTAAAAAATTAAATATGAGCCCTGGCCGGTTTGGCTCAGCGGTTAGAGCGTCGGCCTGCGGTCCAGAGAGACCCGGGTTCGGTTCCCGCTAAGGGCACGTACCTCGGTTGCAGTTTGTCCCCGGCCCTGGTTGGTCGTGCGGGTGGCAGCCACTCGATGTGTCCCTTCACGTCGATGTTTCTCTCTCTCTCTCCCTTCCTCTCTCTCCCTCCCACTCTACCTGAACAAAAAATGGAAAAATGTCCTCGGGTGAGGATAAAAAAAAAAAAAAAAAAAAAATTAAATATGAAATTGCCATTTCACCCAGCAACCCCACTTCAAGAATATATCCTAAGAACCCCAAAACACCAATCACAAGGAATATATGCACCCCTATATTCAGAGCAGCATTATTTATAATAACTAGAATTTGGAAACAGCCCAAGTGCTCATCAGTAGATGAGTGGATAAAACAGCTGTGGTACATTTGCACAATGAAATACTATGCAACTGTAAGAAAGAAAGATTTCTTACCCTTTGAGATAGCATGGATAGAACTAGAGAATATTATGCTGAGTAAAATACACCAATCACATGATCTCACTTATTTGTGGAATAATGAACAAAATAAATTGACCAATAAAGCAAGTTCAAAGGCATGGAGACATGGAACAGACTGACATTTCTCAGAGGCAAGAGCAGGGATGTGATGAGATTAACCAAAGAACATATGTCCTTATATTCATAGCCCATGGTCATAGACAACAGTGTGGTGAAGGCCTGGGGTGGGGGAGAGGCTAGGCGGAGTAGAGCAGAGTGAGGGGAAAGGAGGGACATCTTCAGTACTGTCAACGATAAAAATATATGGATATTCTTTTAAAAGAATCACCTCTGTAAAGGTTACATTTGAGCTGATAACTGAAAGATGAGAAAGAACCAGGCATATAAAGAGCTGAAACTCTGGGGGGAGAGAGCCCCAAAGAAAGGGATGGCGAGTGCAGTGTCCCTGTGGCAGAATGAGCTCGGCTGTTCTAAAAACAGAAAGACGTGTCTGGCCGGTGTGGCTCAGTGGCTGAGCATCCACCCTGCACCAAGAGGCCGCTGGTTCGATTCCCAGTCAGGGCACATGCCCAGGCTGTGGGCCAAATCCCCAGTGGGGGGCTTGCAGGAGGCGGCCAATCGATGTTCTCTCTCATCAGTATTTATATCTCTTTCTCCTTCTCACTTCCTCTCTCTCTAAAATCAATAAAGGAAAAAAAGGGTTGGGGGAATGGGTGAAAAAGGTGAAGGGATTAAGAAGTACAAATTGGTCGCCAGACTGAAAAACCTCAAAGGGAAGGGGGTTGAGGGGGTGAGAAGAAATAATCCAAAGAATTTACATGCATATATGCAAACCAACAGACACAGACAACAGTGTGGGGAAGGCAGGAGGGGGTGGGGGCCGGAGTGGGGGTGGGGGTGGGAGGAGGGCGTCAATGGGGGGAAAATGAGGAACATCTGTAATACATTCAACAATAAAGATAAAAAAGATTTTAAAAAAATAATAAAACAAAGGAAAAACATTTTTTAATAAAAAATAAAAATATCTAAAGAGAAAGACGTCTGGAGCCCGGGGTCAGGGAATGAGGCACAGAATGAGCTCTGAGAGGCAGCAAGGTCCGGCCACAGAGCCTTAGGCCGCGGCAGACCGCTTAGATTTGGTCCCAAGCGTGGTGGAGAGCCACCGAGGAGTCAGAGTGGGGATGGGCTGATATAATCAGATTTCCATTTTTAAAATATTAGTTTCTATGGGAAGAATTTATTCTAAGAGCAGTGAAACCTGTTAAAAGTGTTTGGTTGTGTTTGCTTTGGTAGCACATAAACTAAAATTGGAACAATACAGAGATTAGCATGGCCCCTGTGTAAAATGATACTCAGATTTATGAATCATTTTGTACTTTTAAAGAAAAGATCCATGCCCGGATGGTGTGGCTCAGTGAATTAAACGTCGTCCCATGAACTGAGAGGTCCCGGTTCAATTCCCGGTCAGAGCACGTGCCTGGGTTCCAGGCTTGATCCCTAGTAGGGGTCATGTAGGAGGCAGCTGATCAATGCTTCTGTCTCACATTGATATTTTTCTCTCTCTTTCTCTCTCCCCTCCTGTCTCTCTAAAAAATCAATGAAAACATTTTTAAGAAATAAAGAAAAGATCCATGTAAAAATGGGGAGAAAACAGATCCAGGAAATTTCAGAAAGCAAGTCACAACATTTTTTGAAACTACACAAAATGACAGAAATGGGAACTCTTTGAGTTGGAAAAAGTTTTCTTCAAACCCATCTCATTCTAAGATTTCAGGAAAACAAATTTCACATAAAGGCTAGCAACAGAAGAACCTCAAGGTCAAACCCTTTACAGATTTACTATAAGAAAAAAGAGAATAAGGAGTAAAATAATCTCCCTACAGACAATTAAAACATAGTAGAAATATATGCTCACAAAGCAGATTAAAACTAACTTACTATTTCAAAATGATAGGAGACATTAAGACAAGTATACAAGACAAAAGAAAACAAACATAAATCAGAATTTTAAAAAACTCAGAAATGAGGCTGCAGAGCCAGAAAGAATCAGTTTAAAAATTATTTTAGGATTTGAGACTAAAAGAATGAATAAGCATAAGAAACAATGCCTTAAGAGATAGAAAAGATAGAGAAAAATTTAAAAATGATGAAAGAAGAAGAAGGATTTGAGAGAAAGGAACAAATATTAAAGATTGAAAATACAGATAATTACTCAGACATAAAAAAGAATTGCTGCAGGAGAAATCACTGGGCCAGATTTCCCTGCCACTCATGAGAGTGAGGTCTTGGGGTGCTGCTGAGGTAAGCATTTTCAGAAGCCCCCACAGGAGAATGAGATGTGGTAGAGACTTATTTGCATGGAGTTACATTCCTTGGGTTGTGAAGTCCCATGTCCCTTAGTCCAGTCCTGAGAGAGGGGTTGCTGGGGCTTTAGCAGAGCCAGAAGCAGGGCCAGCGTCCAGAGCTTCCTTTCCATGTTGCAGCCGGGTCTGGTACAACATTAGGCCATTGTGTAGAGTTCACATGGCCGTGAGTCACGTGGGCAAACGCAGAGGAACGCTCCCCCTGCAACAAAAGTCCTGAGAGGGCCAGGGGGCCAACGTCCAAGACAGCAAACTTCCTTTGTTCAGGAGCTTAAATATTCAGGTTTGTTCCATTGTAGTGGCCACACCTATTCTGGCCACTGACTTGTTTCCAGGTGTGACTGACAGGTTGGTACCTCCCACATCACCCACACTGTACTGAGCATGCATCAAACTGCCTTTATCAGGCCCTTTCCCCATCGAAGTGGGGAACAGGCCTGGAGAGTGTTAACTTGCAGCTCTCTGACAAAGTCGTATAAAAGCATGCCCGTATTATCTCGTCTCCCCTTTGCATTTTCCTGTTAAATAATAACTAGATTATTACAACAGTATATTATGAAATCTTAACATTTGCGACAACATGCATGGACCTCGAGGGTGTTATCCTAAGTGAAATAAGTCAGACAAAGAAAGACAAATACCATATGATTTTACTTATATGTGGAATCTAAAAAAAAATACATGAACAAGCAAAACAGAAACAGACTCATAGATATATAGACCAAATGTATAGTTGCCAGATGGTTGAGAGGGATAGGTGCAAAAGCCTAAGAGATTAGAAGTACAGATTGACGGTTATAAAAATAGTCATGGAGATGTGAACCGTGGCATAGGGAACACAGTCAATAACATTGTAATAACTATGTATGGTGCCAAGTGGGTACTAGACTTCAGGGGCGATCACTTTGTAAGGTATATAAATGTCTAAAAATGACATGTACACCTGAAACTAATGGAATATGCTATGTCAACTGTAACTGAAAAATTAAAAATAAATTTTGAAAAGAAAAAGAATGCAGATGAGGCCCTGAAGAAGAAAACTAAAGCAATAGAACAGAATGAATACTGAAAACTGTGATTCAGGAAATCTTTCCTGAAATTAAAAAAAAATGCAGCCACATGTTTAAAGCACATTCTGTACGTGAGAAGATCCACCTAGAATGAACAAGAGATAGTGCAGTAAGATTACCGGAGGGAAAGAAGGAAAGAATGAGACAGACGGAGAGGGAGGGAGGGAAGGAGGAATCTTTTGGTATCTAGAAAAAAAGAGCACGTAACTCAAAAGGAAAGAAAAATTATCATCAGACTTTTAAAAAGGACACTTATGCCAAAAGAAAATGTAATAACATATTTAGGATCCTTAAGGAAAGAAAGTGTAAGTTTAATATTAAGTTTTAATTAAGCAAAACTGACTTTCAAGTATAAAAAACACAGCCACCTATTGTCAAGACGCACCAATTCCAGCAGCGTTGTTCCCATGAGCCCGTCCTCGGAGATCAACCGGAGAGTGAGCTTTGGGTCCAAAGTGACCAGAGGGGGCAGTGAATGGTGCGCAATGCGTGCACACTGACCTGCAGGACTAAGACTGAAGGGCAGTTCAGAGAGAGCAGGGGACGAAATGTGCAGCGTGGTGACTACAGTTAATACTGTTGTATTTTATATTTGAAAATTACTAAAAGAGAGCTTAAAAGTTATCACTACAAACCGAAAAATGGCGGCGGAGTGAACGGAGCTACACAGACCGTCTCCCAGAACCAAACTGGAATTACAACTATAACACAGACAAATCGACGGGAAAAGCAACAGAAAAGCAGCCTGGAGGACCATACAACGAGGGACACCGACTCCATCCCGGTAGGCTTGCGAAGGCGCGAGACGGGGCTGGGAGCCCACGGTCGGCAGCTCGGCAGCGGCCTCAGCTGGGAGCGGCGCCCTCGGGTCACACTCCCAGGCGGCCCCACAGCGCAGCCGGGACAGAGGCTGAAACAGCCACAGCCACTCACCTTGGGCTCCGGCGGAGGGAGGGCAGACTGGACTGGAGCTGTGTGGGGACACTCGGGATCTGGAGGGCGCTCAGAGCTTTGGCTGAGTTGCTGCCACCCAGGATGGTGGCCACATTGCTCCTTCCCAGGGCTCTGAGAGAGGCAGCAGCCCCTCCCTCGGAGATCCAACCCCACCCTGTGGGCCATTGAAGTGCTAATTGAGGCTCACTAACGAACAGCATCTGCCCCACCCTCAGGAAATCCCCTTGTGCTAAGCACCTGAGGGAGCTTTTCAATCAACTGACAACCCAAAAACTCATCAAGTAACCTAGACTGCTAGCCTCCAGGCAAAAAGCTAGAGGATAACAGTACCTTTCCTGGGCCGGCAACTATAACCAGGAAAGTAAGACTTGACAGTGGTGTTCAACGTGGGTCCTCCCTCGCTCATCTAAACACAGGAGAGGGAGCCACAAACAGCAGAACACCAATACCCACAGGGAGAACTTGACAGGCTCCAAAGCCCACAGTGATAGCCAAAATGGTGAAACACAGAAACAGAAGCCAAATGAAAGAGCAAGAGACCTCCGCCGAAGATGAGATCAATGTGGAGCAATTAGGCATGTTAACAGAGCTAGAATTCAGAGCCATGATCTTGAGGAAGCTCAACAGCATGAGTAAGGACATAGAGACACTGAAAATAAGCCAATTGGAAATTAAAAACCAACAAGAAGAGATAAAAAATGACATATCAGAAATGAAAAACACATTGGAAGGTTTAAAAAGCAGAGTAGAGGAAGCTGAGGACCGGATCAGTGAATTAGAAGACAGGGTAGAAAAAATCAACCAATCAGAAAAACAAAAGGAAAAAACTATTAAAAAACAGGAAGACAGCTTAAGAGAACTGTGGGACAACTGGAAACGAAATAATATTCGCATCATAGGAGTCCCTGAAGAAGAAGAAAATGAGCAAGGGATAGAGAATATATTCAAAAAAATAGTGAGAGAAAACTTCCCTAATTTGGTGAAGGAAGAAGGCATTCAAGTTCAAGAAGCACAGAGAGTCCCAAGTAAGAAGAACCCAAACAGGCCCACACCAAGACACATAGTAATTAAAATGCCACAAATTAAAGACAAAGAAAGAATCCTAAAAGCAGCAAGAGATAAGCAACAGGTTACCTACAAAGGGAACCCCATAAGGCTCTCAGCTGACTTCTCACAAGAAACACTACAGGCCAGAAGGGAATGGCATGAGGTAATCAAGGTCATGAAAAACAAGAATCTGAATCCAAGACTACTCTACCCAGCAAGGCTATCATTCAAAATAGAAGATCAAATAAAGAGCTTCCCAGACAAAAAAAGGCTAAGGGAATACATTAGCACCAAACCAGCACTGCAAGAAATGTTAAAAGGACTGCTGTAATTAGCAGTAGAAATGGGAAGAAAAATAGAACCACACTAAACAAAAATGGCAATAAATAAGTACATATCAATAATCACCTTAAATGTAAATGGATTGAATGCTCCCATAAAAAGACAGAGAGTAGCTGATTGGATAAGAAAGCATGACTCATCTATATGTTGTTTAAAAGAGACCCACCTCTCAACAAAAGACTCACATAGGTTGAAAGTGAAGGGATGGAAAAAAATTTTCCAAGCAAATGGAAAGCAAAAAAAAGCTGGGGTAGCAATTCTCATATCTGATAAAATAGATTTCAAAATGAAGACCATAACTAGAGACAAAGAAGGCCACTATATAATATTGAAAGGATCTATCCAACAGGAAGATATAACCTTGATAAACACATATGCACCCAATATAGGAGCACCAAAATATATTAAAAATCTTCTGGAGGACTTCCAAGGAGAAATCGACAACAATACAATCATAGCAGGGGACTTCAGCACTGGATAGATCCTCTAGGCAAAAAATTAGCAAGGAAACAGAGACTCTAAATGAAGCACTAGACCAAATGGATTTAATAGATATCTACAGAGAATTACACCCCAAAACTACAGAATACACATTCTTCTCAAGTGCACATGGGACATTCTCAAAGATAGACCACCTGATAGGACACAAACTAAATCTCTACAAGTTCAAGGAGATTGAAATCATATCAAGCATCTTCTCAGATCACAATGGCATGAAACTAGAAATCAATTGCAACAAGAACATGCAAAAACATTTCAACACATGGAGGCTAAATAGCATGTTATTAAACAATGAATGGGTCACCGAGGAGATCAAGGAAGAAATTAAAAACTTCCTGGAAACCAATGAAAATGAACACACAACAACACAAAATCTATGGGATGCAGCGAAAGCAGTTCTGAGAGGAGAGTTCATAGCACTACAGGCCTACCTCAAAAAACAAGAAAAATTTCTAATTGACTGTCTAACCTCACAACTTAAAGAATTAGAAAGCAAACAAAAAGAAAACCCCAGAGCAAGTAGAAGGAAGGAAATAGTAAAGATCAGAGCAGAAGTAAATGACATAGAGACCAAAAAAACAATTCAAAGGATCATGAAACAAAGAGCTGGTTTTTCGAAAAGATAAACAAGATTGATGGACCCTTAGCTAGACTCACCAAGAAACAAAGAGAGAGAACCCAAATACACAAAATCAGAAATGAAAGAGGAGAAGTAACAACCAACACCACGGAAATACAAAAGATCGTTAACAACTACTACGAACAACTATATGGCAACAAATTCGACAATCTAAGCGAAATGGACAAATTTCTAGAAACAGTCTCCCAAAACTATTCCCGGAAGAGACAGAAAACTTGAACAGACCAATAACAACTAAGGAAATTGAAGAGGTAATCAAGACTCTCCCAGCAAACAAAAGCCCAGGCCCAGATGGCTTCACGGGGGAGTTTTACCGAACATTCAAAAAAGAACTAACACCCATTCTCCACAAACTCTTTCAAAAAATTCAAGAAGAAGGAAGACTTCCAAACACATTCTATGAAGCCAGCATAATTCTAATTCCAAAACCAGAAAAAGACACTACAAAGAAAGAAAACTACAGGCCAATATCCCTGATGAACATAGATGCCAAAATCCTGAACAAAATATTAGCAAATCGGATCCAGAAATACATCAAAAAAATTATTCACCATGACCAAGTGGGATTCATTCCAGGGATGCAAGGCTGGTACAATATTCGCAAATCAATAAACGTGATACACCACATAAACAAAATGAAGAATAAAAACCACATGATCATATCAATAGATGCTGAAAAGGCATTCGACAGCATCCATTTCTGATAAAAACGCTCAGCAATATAGGAATAGAGGGATCATATCTCAACATAATAAAGGCCATATATGAAAGACCTACAGCCAACATCATACTCAATGGACAGAAACTAAAAACATTTCCATTAAGAACAGGAACAAGACAGGGATGTCCACTTTCGCCACTCTTATTTAACATTGTACTGGAAGTCTTAGCCACAGCAATCAGACATGAAGAAAAAATAAAAGGGATCCAAATTGGAAAGGAGGAAGTGAAACTGTCATTATTTGCAGATGACATGATATTGTACATAGAAAACCCTAAAGACTCCATCAAAAATCTATTAGACTTAATAAATGAATTTGGCAAAGTAGCAGGATACAAAATTAACGTCAAGAAATCGATGTCATTCTTGTACACCAATGATGAACTCACAGAAAGAGAAACTGAAAAAACAATCCCATTTACCATCGTGCCAAAAAAATTACGAAACCTAGGAATAAACTTAACCAAAGAAGTAAAGGACCTATTTGCAGAAAACTACAGGTCATTGAAAAAAGAACTAGAGGAAGATATAAAAAAGTGGAAGCACATACCCTGTTCATGGATTGGAAGAATTAACATTATTAAAATGTCCATAGTACCCAAAGCAATCTATAGATTCAATGCAATCCCCCATCAAAATACCAACGACATATTTCATAGAACTAGAACAAATACTTCAAAAGTTCATATGGAACCAAAAAAGACCCCGAATAGCCACAGCAATCTTGAAAAAGAAGAACAAAGTAGGTGGGATCACAATACCAGATATCAGGTTCTACTACAAAGTGACTGTAACCAAAACAGCCTGGTACTGGCACTAGAACAGGCATATAGACCAGTGGAACAGAACTGAAAACCCAGAAATGGACCCAAGGCAATACGCTCAATTAATATTTGACAAAGGTGGCAAGAGCATACAGTGGAGTAAAGACAGCCTCTTTAATAAATGGTGTTGGGAAAATTGGACAGCTACATGCAAAAAAATGAAACTAGACCATCAACTTACACCATACACAAAAATAAACTCGAAATGGATAAAAGACTTAAACGTGACCCATGAATCCATAAAAATTCTAGAAGAAAATGTAGGCAACAAAATTTCGGACATCATACGGAGCAGAATTTTCACTGATACATCACCTAAGGCAACAGAAATAAAGGAGAAAATGAACACATGGGACTACATCAAACTAAAAAGCTTCTGCACAGCAAAAGACACAATCATCAAAATGGAAAGGCAACCCACTGTATGGGAGAACATCATTGCCAATGATGTATCAGATAAGGAGTTAATCTCCAATATATATAGAGTGCTCATACAACTCCACAAAAAGAAGACAAAGAACCCAATTAAAAAATGGGCAGAGGAGCTGAATAGACACCTCTCCAAACAGGACATACAAATGGCCAAAAGACATATGAAGAAATGCTCAACGTCACTAATCATCAGAGAGATGCAAATTAAAACAACAATGAGGTATCACCTCACACCTGTCAGAATGGCCTGTTGTAACCCAGGAGATCGACCACACTCAGACTCCATTTTTCAGTTTTGGGGGATGTTTTATTACCTGCGCAGGAACTGCAGCCAACCTACACAGAGGAGAACTGCAGCCCCGAGCTCAGGGGGAGGGTTGCTTATATAGGGCAGGGGTCATTCAAGAGTTTAGCAGAGCAAGGAAGCTGCTTGTACAGAAGCGGAGGCAGTTAGTGATAAGCAGGAGGGAACGGAGGGGGAAGGGAGCTGAGGCGAAAGGGAACTGGGTCAGCACACATCTGTCCTGCTATTCATTCCATTATCCAAGTTTTAAAAACTAACAAATTCGAGACAGATATTAACGGTCAGTCAGGTGCAATACACACATGTTGAACAGTTACAGTTTTATGGGGTAAAGGGAGCTTCAGTTTCTCCCTATCAGTTTCTTTACAGAGCATGCAGGACACTCTGGCCTTGGGACCGTTTGTGTCCTCCCTTTTCTTGAAGGATGTTGCTTTTCAAATTCCCAGTGAAGGTCAAACTCTGGTTAATTTTTATGGGGCTAAAGCCCTCTATAATATTCCCCATTGTTCGTCTTGCTGTCTCTGAGGTTGTTAATTAGGGCAGCTTAAAGACAAGTTGGATTCTAAGGACAGTGAGCTACAACAGGCCGCCATCAACAATCATCAAACAACAAGTGTTGGCGAGGGTGTGGAGAAAAGGGGACTCTAAAACACTGCTGGTGGGAATGCAGACTGGTGCAGCTGCTATGGAAAACAATATGGTGCTACCTCAAAAAATTAAAAATTGAACTTCCATTTGACCCAGTGATCCCACTGCTGGGAATATACCCTAAGAAGCCTGAAACACCAATCAGGAAGAATATATGTACCCCCATGTTCATAGCAGCACTATTTACAATAGCTAAGCTCTGGAAACAGCCCAAATGTCCATCATAGACAAATGGATAAAAAAGCTGTGGTACACATACACAATGGAGTACTATGCAGCGGTAAGAAAGAAAGATCTCTTATCCTTTGAGACGACATGGAGGGACCTGGAAAGTATTATCCTAAGTGAAAGAAGCCAAGCAGAAAAAGACAAATACCACATGCTCTCACTTATATACGGAATATAATGAACATAACAGTCTGAGGAATACAGTAGACCCAGACACATGGAAGTAGGGCACAGACTGACATCCCTCAGAAGAGGGGATGGGGGGGTGGGGGGTGGGAAGAGATAAACCACAGAACTTATATGCATGTATGCATGACCAATGGACATGGACAACTAAGCCGGGGACGGGGCGGAGGTGGGGTGGGGTGGGGGGTGCCAATGGGGTAAAAAGGTAAAATATCTGTAACAAAAAAATAAATAAAAATTCATATAAAAAAAAAAAGTTATCATTACAAGAAAAATAAATTTTGTAGCTATGTAAGATGATGGAGGTTAACTAGACTTATTGAGGTGCTCATTTCACAATGTATACAAATATAGATTCAATATGTTCTATATCTGAAACTAATATAATATTATATGTCAATTGAAAATGAAATGAAATAAATAAAATAAATAATAAATGAAATAAATAAATATTATATACATATATTTTTAAGAGCGAGTCTCTATAGTATGTGGTAGTGATATATTCTGACAATACAAAGTTAGTGTAACTTTTTTTTATGGGGAAGAATGGAGGGAGCATATGCAAATTGTGCTTTGTTTTGTTTTCAGTGGTCATATTTGTTCAATAGTATTGTTATTCTGAGACTGCTGTATGATTGTGAGATTTTAAAAAATGAGTAGGATAGTTTATTCGAAGTCTACCATTTCTTGTGTCCTTGAAAATCACCATACTTGGTAAAGAAAGAAGTTTGTGACATGAAGAATAAATTAAGTAAAAGCTTTATTGTCTCAAATTTTAATTGGAATTATCAATATAAAATCATGAGGTATTCTATCATATATGTACTTTTTTTTTTTCTTTAACCCAGCTAACTTAAGAGGACAGAAACAACATGGCATCTTTAGTGCGGCCCTGGGGTGACCCTTTCTCGCTAAAAGACGCGAGGGCTTCTCGAGTCATGTCACACGGGGCATGAAGTCGAGAGAAGAAAGGTTTGGCAGTTGGAGAGCCAGGTCAGAGTAGAATATTTGTAAGATTCAATTCAAAATAACTTGAATTATGAACTTTTCAGGGTGTGTGTCTGCTACTGTCCTTCTTTCCAGTGCCCTGTGGAGATGCAGCTGGACCCCGACAAGGTGGCCCAGTGAAGAGCACAATGTGTGGGCCTCAAACCACATCACAGCTGCCAGTCCAGACCCACGCCAGGCACGACGACCTTTTAACTGACACCCCACAGAGCAGTCAAGAGGGCACATTAAATGGGCACGCACACGCCGTACGGAAAGCCCAGGTGGGTTGGTTTGTGCATTTCTTTCTTTTTTTCATGTTTTTCTTCATTTCTTTAAACATCACTTACAGAGTATCCTCCAATCCCCAGCTGTGAGGAGTCAGAAAGAGTGAAGGCATGGTCCTGGCCACGGAAGCTCACGTGGTACGAAAAGACAAGCCTGAAACCAGGTTCAAACAGAGCTACCGTCTGAACCATGTGGTGCCAACTGGGTGGGAGCGAGATTGTCAGGCCGTGTTCTTGGCCAAGCTGAGTCTTAACCCCGTCCCAAAGGAAGAGGGGAATATGGGTGAGCAGGGTGCAGGTGGGAGACCCAGGCGTCCGCAGGGCTATGCGATGGGCAGGACCAAGGCAGCTGGGGGCAAAATGGTCCCAAGACAAGCTGGAGAGAACAAAGGGAAAGAGTCAAAGGGAGAAACCGATGCGCAGTAGGTCCCCCGTAGGAGCTACGTGCGTGGAAACCTCCTCACCTGACCCAGCGAACTTCTGGGCTCCGTTGTAAAATCTCTAGTTCACACATGAGAAAACTAAAGCCCGTGGAGGTGAAGTATGGTCGGTCCTCATACTCGATGGCTTCTGTGTTTAGGGATTTGCCCACTTGTCCGCATTTACTTGTTCCCCGAATCAAACGTGCAGCGGGTGTGGTCATTTTTGGACACGAGCAGAGCAGCAAAAAAGTGGAGTCCCCTGACACCTTCTTGTAATGTGTCCTTTTGCGCTCTCTCTAGTGCCTTTTTTGTACTTTTTGTTGGTGATTTCACTGTTTTAAAAAGCCCCCAAGTGAAGTGTGAGGTTGCTGGCTAGTGTTCCCACGTGCACGAAGATCGGAAGGTGCTTCACAGAGAAAATGCGTGTGAAGCGAGCTTTGTTCAGGAGGCACACGTCCAGCCTCTTGGCTGTGAGCTCAGTGTTAATGATCAACATTACGTATTAAGCAAATATCTTTAAACAGAAACAGCCAAGGTGATGCACTGATGAGCGGAGGGAAACGCTGAGACCGGGGCTTGGGGAACCTGTCCTGACTTACTTTCTCTCCCAGCGATGGCTCGGTATTTGCCAAGTCAGTGTGCACAGCAGCTTTGCAGAGCACCGCTTCCATGAGAAACAAGAAACAACTGGAATTTGCTCAAGATCACAGAGCTGAAATGAGAAACTGCTCGTTCCGATGCCAGAGCCTTTCTACCTGCTTTGGAAGCTGGGGCTCCTTGCAGGTCACCCCAAATTAAATATGTTACTGTCCATTTATACATATGTTAGAGAGTTAGTTTTCTAGACAGGGTACTTTTCAAACTGTGGGCCAAAGAAATGTTACTGTTATTTAAAATCAAAAGAATAAAAACAGCTACCCAGGCAGGTGCCGGTTCCTTCCCCGGCCCTCCCACGCCGGCACTGAGCTGCTTTGGGGTGAGCCGCAGGGTCTGGTCACCCCGCCTCCCAGCCGCGTCCTCTGCAAACACGTGCACTGACGCAGCAGCCTGAGAGGCAGCAGCAGCCTCCGCGCGAGCCGGGCCGCCTGGCCCGGCCCGCTGCTCTGAAGGCAGAGGTTGCTTCCCGGGACCAGGGACCAAGGTCATCGGCCGTGGGTACGCAGGGGATGGCCGGGCCCCCTCGGGACAGGGCGGGTAGGAGGTCAGAGGAAAGGCCGCGCCAAAGCCTTGGCTCCGGAGCGCCTGGGCCTCTGGGAGTCCGCGCTGTCCCCGAGCCTTGTTTGGCCTCGGCCAGGCCTTGTCTCGCCCAGGCGACAGCGGTGCCTGCCGTCCCGCGCAGGGCAGAGCCTGAGGCGCGTCGCTGGGCCTGAGCATGAGCATGGGGTCCGCCCTACAGGACATTGGTGCGGGGACAACCTCAGTGCAATTTCATGCTTTTATAAGTTTAATGTTTTCACAATTAAGTCCAACTTTGCTGTAATTCTTTTCTCAGAAGGAGCGATAAACTATGCTATCTGGACCATTTCCCCCTGTGGCCATTATACACCAGCTTAACATTCAGAGCTCCTGGGAACCGATCCAGCAGCAGAAAGAAAACCGAGACCGGCCGCAGAAACGCTGTCTCTGACGCCGCGGACACACACTGCAAAGAACCTTTACTTCCATTTAGTAAGCACATTGTATAATGAATTCAATATTTGCAGTCATTGAAGACGAGTTATAATGAAGGTAGCTATGTGTTCCCAAAGGTTTATGAATACTGATTTCACTGTGATTCATGTTTTATTTAAATCTACAGGAGGAAAAATGTTTAACCTAGCTCTCATCCTCAGTTTAAAGGTTAGACCTCCACACACACTGGAATGAAGCACCCTGAGCAGGGCTTTGGTCTCGAGTGAACTTTCAAAATGCAAAAGAAAAGAAAGCCTGTGGCAGAGCCTGGCCTATAAACATCGGTTATCAGCAACATATCAGCGAGACAGCTTTGAAACATAACTTTTCGGATTATAGTGACATGTCTTGATTGGCCTTATCTACAAAACAATGGCAGCAAAAATTAAATAATATTGAAAGTACCTATACCAAGTTCCTTATTATTTTGTGACCAAATTTTATAATTAAAAAAAAATTAACCGAACAAATTGATAGAGCTTGTCCACCTCTGGAGGGAATTACAACTTACAGCGATGTGCTTTTCTCACCAAGATATAATCGAATATATCCCAGGCCAAAAATTCCATTTAATGGGATGTGATTAACCCTCTGTTAAGGAACAAAGATTGCATTTCAATGTGGGAATTACACCTACAAAGTCTTCCTAGGAAACCCGTCTGATAGTAAAGAATTCTATTTTCCGGCAGCCCAGGAATATTAACAAATATGAGATCTCCGAGAAATTCGAATAACAATGGTAAAATGCCTCACTCATAACAGTAATTTGTACAAAGCATCCAGACAGAAGTTAATTCTAAAGCTTTAATATCATGTGGCTCTAGCTTTTATATATAAAAAGAAGGTGTTTGTGTGCTAGTCAACACCTCCTGTTATGCCTGTATAAATAAACTGGTCAAATAAAGTAAACTATCAATTACATAAAAATCATGGTAGCTTTATTTCTCTTCATTGGTGAAGGCATGAGCACTGATACAGTCTGCTCAGTGATGTACTAGCAATATCTGGCAGGTGGGGTGGTCGCAGTATGGAAATGGTTGTACCTTTGTTACCTTTGCTAACAAAGAGACAGGCAGAAAATCCCTTCTGCTGACGTTATCACAGTGAGGTGTGACAACTGGACCTGCAGCAGCCGTTCTGCCACCATGAGAACAAGCCAGGACGCTGAGCAGTACGAATCTGGGTCCTTACTTTACCCCCACATGGGTTCTTGATCCAGACTTCTTGTTATATGTGATGCATTTTCTTCTTTTGTTTAAGTGAATTGAGTAGAGGATTTTCTTTTCTTGCAGCCCAAGCCAGACTAACTTTTAAAGATTCCAACTAACTTTCTTATTACCATCAAGATTCTGGTGCTCACCCTGGACAGTATGCTCAGCGGTTAGAGCATCAGCCCGAGGATCAAAGGGTCCTCGGTTAGATTCCCAGTCAAGCACATGTACCTTGGTTTCAAGTTTGCTCGGGGCCCTGTCGGGGTTGAACAGCGGGGGGCAACAATCAACATGTCTCTCACATTCATGTTTTTATCTTTCTCTATAATCAATAAAAACATATACTCGGTTGAGGATTTAAATAATAATAAAGGAAGATAGAGACTTCTCTCCCTTCCCTTTGAAATCAATCAGAAATAAATGATCTGTCTAATCATCCATTTCATACACAGAAAAACTTGAGGCTCGAAAGGGTCTTGTGACTTTCTCAGGATGAGGCAGCACTAGGACCAAGATCTGTTTACTCACTCAAAAGAGACTCTTGTTGCCCAACCGGTGTGGCTCAGTGGTTGAGCGTCGACCCAGGCAGCAAGAGGTCACTGGTTCGATTCCTGGTCAGGGTGCATGCCCAGGTGGTGGGCCCGATCGCCAGTGGGGGGCATGAAGGAGGCAACCAATCGACGTTCTCTCTCATCGATACTTCAATCTCTCTCTCCCTCTCCCTCTAAAATCAATAAAAGAAAAAAAAATTAAATATATATATACACTCTTGTTCCCAACAAACATAGTGTTTCTTTTTCTGCCAACAATTCATCTTGTCAATATTATTTGAATTTAAATTTTATATTCCAAGATGCTAACAACTCTACTTCCAAACCTCTGGGAACCGACCTGTGCCCAGATTTGCATATGTTTTGGTTCAGTAGTGGAGCAAAGGCTGCAAGCCTGGCAAATAACCACAAAGACACTAAATTTAACAGAAGATATCACTGCAACAAAACGTGTATTCTCTTCGCTACCCTCTCATGATGCAAAGGTCTTCAAAACACATTTTAGAAGGTTGAAGGAGTTTTAATACCAAAAATCATCTCAGCAATTATTCTTGGTAACATGAGAGTTGTTCTTACCACACATGCGTTACTCATGATCAGAGCATTAATTCTCTAGATCCACAGAGACCAGACAGCAGTCACTGTTCACATAATGTTGATGCAAACTTGATCATATTCTGATAAGTAGCCCAACAGAGCTCGTGTAATTAATGAAGATGTTGCTTCTGTAAAAATCTAAGAATATCCACAGACTTCCTTCCAGTGGTTACAAACCTGACCTTGAACATGCAAGCTTTATACACCAGCTGTAATGGTTTGAATGGCAAGACTGCTGTCTGAGCGTTTCAACATACTGATCTGGAGATTCCATTTCAAGTGGATCTAAGAAACATCAACTGAAAAGCTATGTTGCCCGTTGGAGACAGTGGTGGGTCCCTACATTGTAGGACAACACAATTGCAACGATCTCTAGGAAATGTTTTAAAAGCTTTCTATTTAGACCATGCTTGACATGCATGACTGTTGTTAGGGCTTGACAACTGCAAACTATGCAGAGATTTGCGTTGTTACTGGCTTGGCATAATTTGAATGGAATGATACTCTTGGAATCAATTAATATGAGCTCAGTATGTCTTGGGTTCAAGTATCATATTATATTCTCTTTATATGCAAATATAGTTAGAAGCAAATAAAAGGCCACTTCTCCATTTCCACCTAAGCTTACTCAGTTTTTAATTAAATTTCTCAGAGCAGTTTGCCAACCCTGGCATTTACACATAAAACATGGATAATTATGCAGAGATTCTTAAGAGATTGCATAGAAAGTTTTGATTTAAGAAGCACAGAACGTAGAAAGGGCAGAATGAAAACCCTGAACCCGGACAGAAGCAGCTCCGCGGTCTGCCCCTGGCCCTGGCCCACCGGCAGGGGGCGCAGAGGAGGGAGCCCCGGGGCACAGGTCACAGTGAAACTGAAGCCATGAACATTTGCCCTTTTCCTGGGAAACCTTACCTTTTATTTCTGGGAAAATATTTAGGAACCCCTATTACAGCAAATAGTATCAACCAGAGACCTGTGCTTAGAGGTCCGCACAATTCCTATTAGAAGGATGAGGGGATGGGAAGGGAGGAAGCAGAGACAGACACAGAGAGACGGAGAGAACCAAGCGCAGGACAGACAGGGAGACAGAGAGAGGATTAATGATACTATGTTCCAATAAACAAAAATCCAGCATTTGATAAATCCCATTCTCTTAAATAGCAAGATCATCTAGGCTGTGAATACAAATGAGGTCAGAGTAATAACTGTGACCAAGTACTGCAAGGTGTTTCCAAGGGTCTCTCGTGGACACACAGGTCTGCTCTCACATAGCGTTTGGTGGGTACCAGCCTCTGCCCAGTAAGTCCCACTGGCTCCCAAGGGTCCAAGGGACACTGCTGTGTGGAGAGCCCAGGACCTGTGCACCTCCTGTGTGCCACAGCCGCCTCCTCCTTGGAGCCTCAGGGCTCTGCAAGGGGAAATGGCTCCCTTCCCCTCCAGGAAGCACTGGGTAGAGGTGTTCCCTAGAGGTGTTCCAGACCAGCGCCTTCTCCGCGACGTGGCCGGTTCTCCATACCAGAGCTGCTGCTGTTTACTTCCCGCCTCTGTCTTCACACTCAGGACAGCCAGGAGCCAACCTAGTGAGAGAAGAACACGCCCCTTTCCTTCTGCAAACCCAGGCTCTGGGGTCGGGGGCTGGCTCCTTCTTCCACGGGTTAGGGGCCTATGGCCCTGTGTAGGCTGTAGCCCCCCCAGCACACACAGCCAGCAAATATACACACAGACACAGCTGAGTCCAGCATTAGGACATATTTGTCATGTGCTTCTCCTCTACCTTATTGAGTGTACTTAATACATAAAGAAGAATATACATAATGGGTCACACAGTGTGATGATATTATTTATCATTGAAACATGTTTTCTATATAAACAATCATACCATGTATAAATAATAATGCTTTGCATCTTCCATTTCAAATCTTATACTTTTATTTTCATTGTACTGTCTAATTTCACTAGCTCGGACCTACAAAACAATGTCAAATGAAGTATCCTTTTCTTGTTTCAATTTTTAAAGGTCATGTGTCTAATAATTCCCAATGGGAAATCATATTTTCTATTAGAAGATATTCTTTATTAAGTAGGACAATCCTCTTTTACTTCTACTTCATTTAAAGTTTTTGTTTAAGATGGATGTTGAATTTTACCAAATGCTTTTTCTGCATCTATTGAGGTGATTCTATGATGGGTTTTTCTTTTATGTTTTAATCCATTAAAGTGGTGACATTCATCTGACTTGCATTCCTGGAATAAATCCAACTTTAAAAATTCATTAGTTAACCAAAGAACGGATATACTTATATTCACTGCCCATGGGCGCAGACAACAGTGTGGTGAAGGCCTGGGCGGGGTGGGAGGGGGCAAAGGGGGAGAAAATAGGGGACACTTGTAATACTCTCAACAACAAAGAATATTTAAAAATTAATTTGTTTTTTCTTTCTATGCAAATAAATATCTACATTCATTTACTTAATATTAGTTTAGAGTTTTTAATTTATGTTTATGAATGTAATGAACCTGGAACGTTTTTCATGCTCTTTTGTCTTGTTTTGATCTCTGACTTGTAGCAGTATCATAATTTATGTCACTGTTTAGGGAGCATCTCCTTTTTGTATTCTCTGCAGTCTCTTAAAACTTTGTTAGAACTTACCTATTAAAGAACTTGGGCCCTTTTATAATAGGAATACCTGTAATTACAGATTTAAGCTTTTTCCTTTCTTCTTCCCTCAATTTTGATAAACTTTGTTTGTAGAAGTTTGTCAATTTCATCTAAATTTTCAAATCAGTTGACATAAAGTTGTTCATAATATTCTCTTTCTATTTTTAACATTTTTCTGTCTATTCATATGAGCCCCTTTGGATTTCTAACCTTACCTGTGCCTTCTCTGTTTTTTTTCTTGTTCCTTCTCTGAACAGATGTTTCTAATAAAATCAATAAATTCTTTTTAAAAAATCAATCTTCGGCCTTGTTTGTTCTGTCTATTATACCTTTGTTTTCTATTTCTTTGATTTCTGCTCTTCTACTTTTTAAGAATTATTTTATTTTTGTTTCTAATATCTTAAGTTAGGTGCTTACCTTATTTCAGCTCTGTTTCTTTTCTGATATCAGGATTTAATGCTATAAATCTGTCTCCAAGTATTGCTTTGTTCCATCCCATAACTGTTAATAAATATTGTCATAGCTCAAATCCAGTATTCAAAATTTTTCTTTCTGATATATTTTCTCAATCTTCAGATTTATGAACATTTTTAAATGATCTTCATGGTACTGTGGTCAGAAAACAAAATATGGTCTCCGTAGTTCAGTTCGCTAAAGTCTGTTGAGAATGCGCAGTAAGGCTGGTACGTGGTCGGGTTTGCAGAGGGCCCATGGTGCTGGAGAACGTGTGTGCCATCTAAGTGTGCTGCGGCCCTGATGCTGATTCAAGTCTTCCGTCTTTGCTCATTTCCGTCCAGTGTAGTAATTGAGGGAAGGAGCTCACCTCTGTGACCACGGAGTCCCTTGGTTTCCCCTGTCCCGTAACTTGCAGCTCTCTCCCCAGCGCGCAGATTTACGAGGAGTGAGGTTCCCAGGGAAGTGACCCTTTGTCGCCGTGGTGGCGTCGCATTGCCCCTTCCGGCACCTGCCCTCGCGGCTGCTCTCCGCCTTCACTCTTCGCAGGGACAGGTCCCACCCTTTCATTTGCAGCCTCTCTAGGTCACGTGTTTTTTCAAAGCCTGGGTGTCAGTTGGATACCGGGGAAGAAGCGAAGATGGAAATGAGGAAAGCGCATGCCTTGTGATCGCTGCTGAACAGACAAACCCCTTGGCTACTTCGGGCACACATCTCACATCCAGACCTGCAGGTTTGGGCCAGTGTATCAGTTACCACTCCCCCCACCCCACCCCCCCAGGCCAGGCCGCCGCTTGCGGAGGTGATGTGCTTGGTTTCTTCTTCCTTTTTTTCTTTAATCCTCACCCAGGACATTTTTCATTTAGCTTCAGACAGAGTGGAAGGGGGGAGGGGAAGAGAGAGAGAAACATCGATGCGAGAGAGACACATCGACTGGCTGCCACCCACACAACCCAACCAAGGCCGGGGACAAACTACTACCAAGGTACGTGCTCCCAGTGGGAACCGAACCCGGGACTCTCCGTCCATGGGCTGATGCTCTAACCACTGAGCAACTGGCCAGAATGGGCGTGGCCACTGCAAGACCACAGAGATTTCACAGGAGTTCACTGTCTTACGTTCTTGGCTGTCTTGGGACTCCTGTGATTCTGGGCTTTCAGGGCTCTTTGGCTCCTGCTCCCCTACATTTGCCCACATGGCCCGGGGCCTGGCTCCAATATAGAAAGGAAACTCTGGACACTGGTTTTGCTTTTAGCTCTACGGAAACCCTGGCTACACTTCCTGTATGACTGGACTAAGAGAAATGGGACTTTGAAACCCAGGGGTGTTATTCCACAGAAATAAAGATCACTCCTTCCCCGTGCAAGTCTCGGGAAAGGCCTTTCCTCGGGAGATCCCAAGGACTCCACCCAGCAGCACCCAGCGCGGAAAAGGCCCGTCCGCTTCCTCTACACGATCCATTCTCCAAAGCCTTACCCATTCGCGGTAAAAGCTTGCTTGTTTGGATGGCCTTTCACGTTCCTTCCACAGGTTGTGGCCCCACATCCTCGAGCTCTAAAGAGCGCTGCCGCTTATTCTCGTCTCTAAGTACAGCAGTTCAAGGAAGCCTCAGGTTTGAAACTCTCCTTCTGTCAAGAGAATAAACCTCTTCAGACGCAAACCATTTTATTTCAAATTAATTGCTCTCTGTATTTGAATTGCTCTCTGGATTTGAACTCCTTTAGAGTTCTTTTGGTTTTGCAGCAGCAAAACAAAAAACAAAACAAAACAAAAACACCCTTGACTGGATTAGGGAAAAGGGGGAAACAAAACTTTACAGGCAAAGAGGAATTAATGCTGTCTGTTACACGTCTTTGGATTAGATTACTGTAATTGCAAGCACTAGTTCTCCTTTATAAGATCTGCAGACCTATCGATCAACTGTCAGCACGCGTGGAGTGAACTGAGGGCAGCGGTGAAATATGAGAAGTGAAGCCACAGCTGGTGCTGGCATGACACAGGGGCCAGGGGTCTGGGGTCAGAAAGGGCAACACGTCCAAAGGCTACAGAGCAGTGAGGAAAATGGTGTTAGGAATCAGGGGCCATGCAGGAAAGGAGGAGCCGGAAACTAAAAGGCACACATACCTGTTGCTAAATCATCCACTGTAGCAGACTGAATTTTCCGGAGAGACATAACAATCTGCATGCCCTCAGAGGGGTGAGGGCCATGTCCCGCCAGTGACAATCAAGTGTGAATGTAGAACAAAAATGTTTTCGGACATAAGTACTTACAGTTTACTTCCCATATCTTTTCTTAAGAATCAATTTAAAGATCAGTTCCAGCCAAATAAGGACATAATCTAAGAGGAAGACATGAGATCTAGGAAAAGTCATGGAATGAGAACTGCACAGAAAGACAGAAAGTTCCAAAAGAGAACTTCAGGGAAAGCACAGGCACAGCATAAGGGTGAATTCAAGACCCATTCTAAGAGTTTGGGACATTTTGCCCTGGTCGATGTGGCTCAGTTGTTAGATGTCATCTCATGAACCGAAAGGTTGCCGGTTCAATTCCTGATCAGGAGACATGCTTTGGGAGCTCAGTCCCCAGCAGGGGATGTGAAGAAGCAGCTGATGGATGTTTTGCTCTCACATTGATGTTTCTCCCTCTCGCTCTCCCTCTCCCTTCCTCTCTATAAATCAAATTTTTAAAAAATCTTAAGAGTTTGGGACCTTCTATTGCAGGCCACTCCATACTATTTGATTTTTTTCAGCCATGTATATGTATTATTTTATTTATATTTATCTTTTAAAAAATTTTTTATTTTCTTATTGACAGTATTACAAATATGCCCCATTTTCTCCTTTTTTGCTCCCTCCACCCAACCCCTGCCCCACCCCAGACCGTTCCCCACTATGGGGTGTGTCCATGGGATATGCATATATCCCATGTGTATATGATCTTTGGATAATCTCTTCCTGTCACCTCCCACAGAATACTCTCACGCCTGAGATCTGTTACTCTGTTCCATACATCTATATCTCTGGACCTATTTTGTTTGTCAGTTTATTTTGTTCTTTAGATTCCACTTGTAAGTGAGATAATGTGATTGTTTGTCTTTCTTTAACTGGCTTATTTTGCTTAGTATAATAGTCTCCACGTCCATCCATGCTGTCTCAAAAGTAAGAGTTTCTCTTTTTATTTTTACAGCTGCATAGTACTCCATGATGTAAATGTACCACTGCTTTTTTTATCCTCTCATCTACTGATGGGCACTTGGGATGTTTCCAGATATTAGCTATTGTAAATAATGCTGCTATAAACATAAGGGTGCACATATTCTTTCTGACTGGTGTTTTGGGGTTCTTAGGATATATTCCCAGAAGTGGGATTGCTGGGGCAAATGGCAGATTTGTTTTTAATTTTTTGAGAAACCTCCATAATGTGTTTTCCACAATGGCAGAACCATTGGTACCATTGCATTCCCACCAGCAGTGTATTAGAGTCCCCTTTTTTCCACATCCCCACCAGCACTTGTTGTTTGTTGATTTATTGATGGTAGCCATTCTGGCACCTGTGAGGAGATACATTATTGTAGCTTTAATTTGCATCTGTCTGATGATTAGTGACTGAGCATTTTTTTCATGTGTCTATTGGCCATTGATATGTCCACTTTGGAGAAGTGCCTATTCAGGTTCTTCGCTTATTTTTAAAATTGAATTGTTTCTCTTCCTGGTGTTGAGGTGTATGAGTTCTTTGTATATTTCAGAAATTAAATCCTTATCAGATGTATCATTGGTGAGTGTATCTCCCATGCAGTAGATTTCCTTTTCATTTTATTGATGGTTTCCTTTGCTGTGCAAAGCTTTTTAGTTTGATGTAGTCCCGTTTATTAATTTTTTCCTTTGTTTCCCTTGTCTTAGGCAACATATCAGTGAAAATACTACAATGTGAGATGTCTGAGATTTTACTGCCTATGTTTTCTTGTATGATTTTTATGGCTTTGTGAGTTACATTTTAAGTCTTTTATTCATTTTGAGTTTATGCCTGTGACTGGTGTAAGTTGGTACCTACCAATGTTATTTTCATATACTTAGGTGCCCCTATATTGGGTGCATTTATGTTAACAAGGGTTATATCCTATTGCTGGGTTGATCCCTTTAGTATAATATAATGACCTTCTTTGTCTCTTATTATGGGCTTTATTTTGAATTCTATTTTGTCAAATACAAGTATTGCTACCCCAGCTTTTTTTTTCCAGTTCCATTTGCATGGAAAATTTTCCCATCCCTTCACATTCATCCTGTGTGAGTCTTTTGATCTCAGGTGGGTCTCTTGTAGACAGCATATATATGGGTCATATTTTCTTAATCTTTCAGGTACCCTATGGCTTTTGATTAGAGCATTTAGTCCATTTACATTTAAGATTAATATTGATCGGTACTTATTTGCTGCCATTTTTATTCTTTATAACTATGTTCCTCTCTTGCTTGATTTCTTCTTCCTAAAATGCTCCTTTTGACATTTCCTGCAATACTGGTTTGGTGGTAATGTACTCCTCTAGCCTTTTTCTTTTTTTTATGGGAAGCTCTTTATTTTACCTTCAATTTTAAATGATAGCTTTGCTATATAGAGTAGTATTGGGTTCAGGTCCTTGGTTTTCATCACTTTGAACACTTCATTCCACTCCTTTCTGGCCTGAAGTGTTTCTGTTGAGAAATCAGCTGATATTCTAATAGGTACTCCCTTGTGGGTAACTTTCTGTCTCTATTGCTGCCTGTAAGATTCTTTCTTTGTCTTTAATGTTTGTCAGGTTGATTATGATGTGTCTTGGAATATGTCTGTTTGGGTTCATCTTGGTTGGAACCCTCTGCTCTGTCTCCCAGTCTTCACCAGATGGCCTCATGTAGTAAGTGTTTTGTGGGACCCAGCAGTGCAGTCGATCTCCTGAGCTGGGTGCTCTAGTAATGACCCTTATGTGATGTATTTGAGCTCTCCTGTTGTAATTGAGTCTTGAATGTTGTTGTCCCATTTGAGGATGGGATCTCCTCTCATGCTGGCTGATTGTGAGGCTAACCCCCGACCACATCACGCAAGCTGCTGCGCAGGTGGTGACAGAACAAAACAGTCTGCAGTTCCTTCCTTGTGATAAGTCTCCTCCTCAGCTGGACCTCATTTGGTAATTAAAGGGTCTTTATGTGCCAGGGATAGGGATTCAGAGATAGTTAGCTATGACCCTTGTCCTCAAGACGAATAAATCCAAGAGAAACGTTTTCCTATATGTGACTTGGACCAGCTAGAGTTCCCAGAACCAATGGTATCCTGTGGAAGACTGATGGTCTTGTCAAGAGGAACAATGGCCTTGTCAGGAAGACCAACAATCAATAGTCTTCTACAAGTATTACTTTATAAAAAGTAAAAATTATCTTAATATAAAAGATTGGCTTGTTATTAATACTGTTAATGTTATTGGTAGTAATAATTAACAATATTATTAATCTTTACCATTATTATTAATGGTCCAGATGTAGGCACTGAGTCAACTGAGAAAGAGTTTGTGTTGGGGGAGCCATACTAATGGTGTTGGCTATACAGGTGAAGAGCCACGAACTAGACTGACAATGCAATGATCTAAATTGAATGTTAAGATAAAAATAACCATCCTGGCCGATTTGGCTCAGCGGTTAGAGCTTCTGCCTGTGGTCCAGAGAGACCCAGGTTTGATTCTGCTAAGGGCGCGTACCTCGGTTGCAGTTTGTCCCCTGGCCTGATTGGTTGTAAGGGTGGCAGCCACTCGATGTGTCCTTTTCACGTCAATGTTTCTCTCTCTCCCTCCCACTCTATCTGAACAAAAAATGGAAAAATGTCCTCGGGGGAGGATAAAAAAAATTTAAAAAAAGATGGAAATAACCATGCTAAGCAGAAGAAAGGCTTTAAAATGAAAATCAAATCTGTACTTTAAGCTCTAATTAGTACATATATTGATGTCATCATAATAAAGAAAATATTTATGATCTGGTACAAAAAGCTTTAAACCAAGAGGCCTGGTGGACTCTAATCTAAACTTTATCAACTTACTGTGTAGTCGTGGGATCTGCATAGCTTCTCTGTTCTTTAGTCCCCCATCTATAAAATGGGAACCCTTTTATCCTTGCTATATGGACGTGTCTTCTTGCGTAAGACACAGTTCTAGACCCTGGGGCTACAGCAGAGAGAAAACTTCACTGAGTTGCACTCTAATGGAGAAGGACAGGCAATAAACAGAATATGAGAGCATATTATATTGTGGAGCATACCAGAAGGCAGCGAGTGCTGTTGAGGAAAACAGAGCATACAAGGAAATGATGAGTGCTGGCATGGATGAGGGATGCAAGTTTATGTGAGGACATCAGGAAGGTCTCGTGGAGTCAGAAACATTTGAACAGACTTGAAGGAGATGAGGACAAGACTTGTCTGGAAGAAGGCTCTTCAGGCAGAGGGAATACTGTGTCTATCACGGTGCTGTGCAACCTTCCGCACGTCTGAGGCCAGCGAGGGAGCCCCTGCCCCGAAGCGGAGTGTGCGCGAACAAGGGAGACGGGGTCCGAGCTGTAGGGGGGGCCAGGCCGGGGCCTCACGCCTCCTGCAGCCCATTGTAAGGACTTGGCTTTCACTCCCGTGATGATTCACTAGAGACTTTTAAGCAGAAGAAAGATATTATTTTGCTTGCACTAAAAATGATGATTTGGGTGCCTGTATGGAAAATGGGCCCTGGAGGACGAGAAGTAGAGACCAGGCAAGGAGCTGCAGACGCCCCCAGGTGCTGGCGGTGGAACTGTCCCCTCCGCCGAGCCCTGCGTTGGAGGCCTCGCTGCCCGCACCGCGGAAGGTCGCTGTGACAGACGGTCTCCACGCGCCGGCTAAGTCCGGTGAGGTCGTTAGGATGGGCCTCAAGCCGCTACAGCTGGTGTCTGTAGAAAGAGGAAGTGCGGACAGAGGAGCACACGTGGAGCGAAGACGTGGGAAGACACAGGGCGAAGACAGCGAGCCGAGGAGAGCGACCTGGCACGGAGTGTCCCTGAGCCCTGAGCAGGGACCCACCTGCCAACACCTCGGACTTCCAGCCTCCAGCCCGGCCAGCGGACCCCCGTGGTGCCCAGCTACAGCAGCTCAGCGAACGACGTGCCAGGTGGGTGTGTGGGGCGTTGGGCCGCAGGAGTAGCAGCGGAAATGGAAGTTGTGGGCATATTTAAGTCAGTACAAGAGGGCAGCCAGTCCAAACTGACTTTAGGGTTTGGGCCTCTTGGGAGAAAGTCTAAATGCAGGTTGGATTCCCAAGAACTAACTCGTAGCCTTATTCAAATAAGGGGTGGCAGCCGGCAAGAATCCACACCTTCCCAGCACAGGGCCCCTTTTTTCATAGGAGGCTGATAATAAACACATGTGGTGGGTGGCCAGGTAGGCCTCCAGAAAGAACAAGCGTTCCTAAGTTAATGGGGTGATAACTCAGGCAGTTATCACCTCTATGCATTAACCTCCTTCCTGGGGGCATGACGTTTATCTTTGGGCGGCATCCTGGTTTTCTGGGTAGTCAGCCACGCCCCAGGCTCAGAGTTAAACAGCCACAGAGAAACCGAGCCCAACACTTCCCAGAAGCCGTGTTGCACGTCGAAGGGAGGCCCCGCAGGGCCGGCATGACTAAGATGCTGGACGGGCGCAGACGGAAATGAGAAATGCCGGAGCTGTCCTGACCTAGAGGTGGACGTGGGTGAAAGACAGGAATTAGGTTGTGGACATGTAATTAGAGGTCCAATGAGGGATGACTAGGACACAGCTACTGCGAGAATCAAGTGAATTCAGTACACATTCATTGTGTGTTTGCTGTGTGCAGAGCACTGGGCATTTTCAAGTAGCAGATATTTAAAGTGTAAAAAGTTTTATAGAAGCTAACACTACAAATTACATGGGTAAATTGAAAATACCAAGCATCAAAGAAGTGTTGCAGGCTGCGCATGGTTCATCTATAAAGTCATGAGAATTTCTGTACCGATCGTTCATTTCCTGTGCAGACAATGTCACGGTTGTAGCTTGCAAGACGGTAATGACAAGTCATTGCAGTTAGTACTCTGAAGTATTCACTGGGATTCACATGCTCCCGTGTGTCTGCGTTCAGTCCGTCTCACTGCTGTAAAGATCCAGGATGTGTCTCACGGGCTCGAGGAGCAGAAAGATCTAACTCAGGTCCCGGTCTGACCAGTTACTCTGCGCCCTGCTCCCCTTATCTGTGAAGCAGAGGTAACACCACCTCCTGGAACTGCTGTGAGGAGTGACTTCGGTGACCCGTAATGTGTGCTGCCTTGGGGGTCAGCTCAGTCAGGACTCAAGCTGCGACTGGTCTCTGACCGCGCTACAGGAATTCAGGTTGAGGTGAGATGTCACTGTAGGGCCAGGAAAGACCCGGTGGCACAGGCAGCCCTGGGCTGGGACTTAGAGCCGGAGGGACAGGTACGCAGTCAGCTGAGACCGAGGCTCCTTGAGTGTTGATGTGAATCCAGTCGCCCAGATCTTAGCTGATGCAGACTGAGTCAGGAGGTCTGAGCAGGGCCTGAATCTGCAGTTCCCATGGGCGCCTGGGGTGGCCACGCTGCAGGAAGGCGCACGTGGCACAGGGAGGCCTGGCTGTTGGTATCACCCGGGGTGTGGGTGAGAGGTATCAGTCAGTTTGCTGGAGTCAAGTTAACATTAGAAAACAGTGTGGACAGTGGGAAAGTACATGAGGCCATGTCCTGTAGGCTGTGATGCTTGACTTGATCTTGATTGTGTAGGACACAGTCAGTAACACGGTGAAGACAGCACTTTTAAATACTCTGCTGTTTCCCTGCACACTAGGCAAAGGTGAGGAGACCCAGGGAAGATTGCTCCAGCCAGGCTCCCGCCATCTGGATGCCAGTGAAATCCCTTCGAACCAGCTGCAGTGACAGGAAACGGAGCCCAACAAGTGCAGGAGCTGATCACTTTCTGAACCAGCCTCTCTCAGCCGCGTCTTTAAGAGGGTCACTTCGTCATGCACACAGCCCGGAGAGTCATGGATTTTGTATTTATCATCCATGACTAACTAGAAACTGTTGTGTATTTTTTTTTCTTTATTGATTTTAGAGAGAGAAGAAGTGAGAAGAAGAAAGAGATAGAAACATCGATGAGAGAGAACACTGACTGGCTGCCTCCTGCATGCCCCCCACTGGGGATTGGGCCCACAACCTGGGCATGTGCCCTGACCGGGAATTGAACCGGCGACCTCTTGGTGCAGGGTCAACACTCAACCACTGAGTCACACTGGCCGGGCTGTTGGTCTTTTAATTCAAAATCCTAGAGGAAAATTCAAGTGGGTTTGGTTCACCTTGAGACAGGCCACTGGTGCATAGGCTACCCCTTCCCTGTCAGGCAGAGACAGAGGGAGGACAAGATCTTGAGGCTCAGGACTGAGGGCCAGGGCAGAGCCCTTGCAAAGGCTGTAGGCAGGACCTCAAAATACTGGAGAAAAATGTTCAAGTTTAAAATGTTCAAGTTTAATTTATCCTTAAAAGAACAAAAAGCCTCCTCTTTCCTTCTCATCCAAACTTCTCCAAATCACTCCCCACTGGCACTATTTCTCGACTTCCCATCTGCTCGGCCCAGAGTGGTGTTCTCCGCCTCCCCCAGCCCACCTGGGCCCCGACAGACCCTGGGGAACCGGAGCATGTGCTGCAAGAGGACACACGGGGCTGTGAAGAGAGGAGATGCCGCAGAGCCACATGGTCCATTACTCAGGAAACACACTGTGAGGACAGACCAGGACAGGGCACACTACTCGTTGCTGTGAGGACAGACCAGGACAGGGCACACTTTACTCGTTGCTGTACGGACAGACCAGGACAGGGCACACTTTACTCGTTGCTGTGAGGACAGACCAGGACAGGCACACTTTACTCGTTGCTGTGAGGACAGACCAGGACAGGGCGCACTTTACTCGTTGCTGTGAGGACAGACCAGGACAGGGCACACTTTACTCGTTGCTGTACGGACAGACCAGGACAGGGCACACTTTACTCGTTGCTGTGAGGACAGACCAGGACAGGGCACACTTTACTCGTTGCTGTGAGGACAGACCAGGACAGGGCACACTTTACTCGTTGCTGTGAGGACAGACCAGGACAGGGCACACTTTACTCGTTGCTGTACGGACAGACCAGGACAGGGCACACTTTACTCGTTGCTGTACGGACAGACCAGGACAGGGCACACTTTGCTCGTTGCTGTGAGGACAGACCAGCACAGGGCACACTTTACTCGTTGCTGTGAGGACAGACCAGGACAGGGCACACTTTACTCGTTGCTGTGAGGACAGACCAGGACAGGGCACACTTTACTCGTTGCTGTGAGGACAGACCAGGACAGGGCACACTTTACTCGTTGCTGTGAGGACAGACCAGGACAGGGCACACTTTACTCGTTGCTGTGAGGACAGACCAGGACAGGGCACACTTTACTCGTTGCTGTACGGACAGACCAGGACAGGGCACACTTTACTCGTTGCTGTGAGGACAGACCAGGACAGGGCACACTTTACTCGTTGCTGTACGGACAGACCAGGACAGGGCACACTTTACTCGTTGCTGTACGGACAGACCAGGACAGGGCGCACTTTACTCGTTGCTGTGAGGACAGACCAGGACAGGGCACACTACTCGTTGCTGTGAGGACAGACCAGGACAGGGCACACTTTACTCGTTGCTGTGAGGACAGACCAGGACAGGGCACACTTTACTCGTTGCTGTACGGACAGACCAGGACAGGGCACACTTTACTCGTTGCTGTACGGACAGACCAGGACAGGGCACACTTTACTCGTTGCTGTGAGGACAGACCAGGACAGGGCACACTTTACTCGATGCTGTGAGGACAGACCAGGACAGGGCACACTACTCGTTGCTGTGAGGACAGACCAGGACAGGACACACTTTACTCGTTGCTGTGAGGACAGACCAGGACAGGCCACACTTTACTCGTTGCTGTGAGGACAGACCAGGACAGGGCGCACTACTCGTTGCTGTGAGGACAGACCAGGACAGGGCACACTTTACTCGTTGCTGTGAGGACAGACCAGGACAGGGCACACTTTACTCGATGCTGTGAGGACAGACCAGGACAGGGCACACTTTACTCGTTGCTGTGAGGACAGACCAGGACAGGGCACACTTTACTCGTTGCTGTGAGGACAGACCAGGACAGGGCACACTTTACTCGATGCTGTGAGGACAGACCAGGACAGGGCACACTACTCGTTGCTGTGAGGACAGACCAGGACAGGGCACACTTTACTCGTTGCTGTGAGGACAGACCAGGACAGGGCACACTTTACTCGTTGCTGTGAGGACAGACCAGGACAGGGCACACTTTACTCGTTGCTGTGCCTGCACCCCCCCCCCCCCCAGGAGTTTGCTCAGGAATGCTGACTGTGCTCCGGTCCCAGGAATGGGCAGACCCGTTTAACATCATAGGAGATTAACTACCCTGCTATCAGACTTCAAGATCCTGGAAGGAGCCCTGGAGAGTTCGGCTCCGCAACTGGAGCTTTGGCCAGAGGACCAAAGGGTCACGGGTTGGATTCTGGCTGAGGGCACAAACCTGGGTTGCAGGTTTGATTCCCCAGCGCCAGTCGGGGCCGTGCGGGAGGCAACCAACTGATGTGTGTGTGTCTCCCTGTCTCTCTAAAAATCATGAGGAAAAAATTCTTGGGTGAGGATTAACAAAAATAAATAAATGAATGAATAAATAAATAAATAAATGGTCCTGAAAGGAGACACACGGACCATGAACCCTGCAGCCCTTCCCCCACCCTGTTCCCTGCTAGCTGCAGACCTTCCTCACTGATCCCTATATAACCAGCCACTAACAGGGAGCTCAGAGCAGAATTTTGAGGGTGACCGTCTGCTCGCCCCACAGTACTGGCATTATTGGAATAGAGGCTCATATATAATTCAACCCTTTCTCTACTTAATTTGGCTCAAGTAGTGACAGGCAGCCTCAAACCTGTTGTGTACAGTTTCAGTTTTGGTGACTTCTCTGGCCGGTTGCTCACTGGTTGGAGCGTTGGCCTGCGGTCCAGAGAGACCCCTTGTTCAGTTCCCGCTAAGGGCATGTACCTCGGTTGCAGTTTGTCCTCGGCCCTGATTGGATCGTGCGAGTGGCAGCCACTCGATGTGTCCCTTTCACATCGATGTTTCTCTCTCTCTCTCTCTCCCCCACTCTATCTGAACAACAACAACAAAAAAAAAATGAAAAAAAATGTCCTCGAGTGAGGATAAAAAAAATTTTTTAAAATCAATTTTGGCGACTTTTATGCCAGGATGGCAAGCAGGATTTTCCCTAGGTGGGTACTGGAGATGCTGGCTGCCTGGACTGGGGGTTCCCAGGGCTGAAATTTGGGATTCTCTTTCTTTTTTGTGAGCTGCCAGGAATTTTTCTGATTGAATCCCATTTTCAGTTCTGAAAATCCCCATCATTTCACTTATGTTGACTCAAGCGATTCTGTCTACCAATATGCTGCCTCTGATCAGGATTGATCTTATCAGCTCTGGGTTGCAAGAGACCCCCATACAGTTCTTGCCTAGTCTCTGAATCTTCAGACTGATCAGCTCTGGGTTGAAGCATTGCTCTGCTTAATGCAGGACATTGTGAGGTTTCTGTGGCTGCACAGATAAGAAGCATGGTGTAAAGCTCTTGGCTGTGGCTTGTGTGCACCTGTAAATATTGGCACAACATAAGAGTGTCTCTGTTGATTGTTGTTTTGTGTCTCTTTGTTGCTAGGTTTAATTTAGTTAAAGATGGAAGCATATCCCACTTAGCTGGGGACCCCAGCTGCTTGTGGGGAGCTGGCCCCGTCTCAGGAATTGCAGGAACTTCTCAGCAGCTGCTGAGAGTTCTTTATCTCGGGGACCCTCCCCGTTCTCCCTCTCGAGGCATCAGCTGCCCCAAATGCTTGGCTAGTAAGACAATCCCCAGAAGGGGGGTGGTGGGGGAGAGATAAAGCACAGAACTTATATGCATGTATGCATGAACAGTGGACATGGACAACAAAGCTGGGGACAGGGTGGGGAGGGAGGGGTAAGGGGGAATCAGTGAGGGGGGAGAGAAGAAACATCTGTAACAAAAATAAATTATTAAAAAAAATCTGTTCTGAGCACTCTCTGAGAGTTCTTGTCTGTAATATAACTTTGGTTACAGATATTCTTTGCTTGCTTTTTAACTTTGGGGGAGACTTGGTTTGCTCTTCACTGTTTTATGAACACGGGAACCCTCCGTCTCTGCTCTTTGGGCTTTGTGCCGCTCAGACCTTGTGAGGGTCACTTTGCTGTGCTGGTTGGTATGAGAGAAGATTCTAAGGCTAGTATCCCAGTCCCTCCTTTTGAAAGCACTCATTTATTTACTTTAGATGTTGTTTCTTTTTCTGTTTTGAGATAGGATAGGATCTCTCCTTAAGTATGGGGAAATAAATCTTTTTTTTTTTATCCTCACCCGAGGACATTTTCCCATTTTTTTGTTCAGGTAGAGTGGGAGGGAGAGAGAGGAACATCGATGTGAAAGGAACACATTGAGTGGCTGCCACCCACATGACCGACCAGGACCGGGGACAAACTGCAACCGAGGTACGCGCCCTTAGTGGGAACCGAACCCGGGTCTCTCAGGGCCACAGGTCGACGCTCTAACCGCTGAACCAAACCGGCCAGGGCGGAAATAAATCTTTTAAACACTCCAAGCCTCCCTGCTAGTGCGCCAGCACTGCAGAAGTGCCCTTACACAAGCTGCAGAAGCAGCAGGGGGTGGCCCCTCCCCCCTTGGAAAGAGAAAATACCTTGTGTAATCATTAAAAATCTCATGGCGTTGTTAAGACATAATAGATGTAACTAAAATGAAGGGTTTTTGATTAAGCTTTTCAGCAATAATTATATATACCTAAACATAGTTTTCCAAAGTCTTTGGTAACTTAAACTTTGGAGATTTGCTGGATTAAATAAATAAAATGTTAAATATCTTGGTATTTTAAAACAGGATAGTAAAATATTAATGTGAGTTTATTTGTTTTTGCTTTATTACAGAGAATCTAGAGGATGGATTTAGATCTGTGAATAAATACGTCTTCTATTGTATTTGAAATATGTCTTTAAAAATGTGAATGTATTTACTAATGGAAAAAAGGGGGGCCTATTTCTGGAGGTTGTGGAATGTATTTTGCCAATTTGAAGAATATTAATTACATATTTGTCACTGAAAAGATCAAGGTTTCTAAGGGTTAAGAATTCTAATTAAGTTGGAAAGAAATTATGTGCTTTTGAAAATATAGAATTGAAAATAGATGGTTCTAAAATTGGTTACTTCTAAATGAGTTACAAAAAAACTGAAAGGGACTAGGAAAATTACAGAGGGTCTCTGCAAGCTGAAAAAAAAATTGTGTGGAGGGAAGAAGCAAAAAGAAACAGGGTAACTGAATAATAAATTTAATAACATAAATGAATCTAAAATGAACTAATACAGAATTTATTTGGTCCTTTTCCAGTCTGTTAAAAGGGAAAACGTTTGTCCTCTATTTGCCTAGGTAGCAAAGATTCTATATATTATTGAAATAGTTAAATGTTATGTTATATTAATCAAGTACTTATTACTTAAAAACACATTTTTTTACATTAATCCTTTTATTTTTATTTTTTCCTCCTCCAATTTTTATTAATTTATTTGTGTTACAGATGTTTCTCCCTTTCCCTCCCAACACCCCCTCCTCCCCATCCTGCCCCCCCATCCCCCTAGCATTGTTGTCTATGTCTATGGTTATGCGTACATGCATGTAAGTTCTTTGGTTCATCTCATTCATCCCCCCCCCACCCCCCTACTCTGAGGTTTGTCAGACTGAACCCTACTCTTTTCTATGTTTCTGGGTCTATTTCATTCATCAGCCCACCTTGTTCATTATATTCCACAAATAAGTGAGATCATGTGGTATTTGTCTTTCTCTGCTTGGCTTATGTCACTTAGCATAATACTCTCCAGATCCCTCCATGTTATCTCAAAGGATAAGAGATCTTTCTTTCTTACAGCTGCACAGTGTTCCATCGTATATACGTACCACAGCTTTTTTATCCATTCGTCTACTGATGGACATTTGGGCTGTTTCCAGATCTTAGCTATTGTAAATAGTGCTGCTATGAACATGGGGGTACATATAGTCTTTCTGATTGGTGTTTCAGGCTTCTTAGGGTATATTCCTAGAAGTGGGATCACTGGGTCAAATGGCAATTCAATTTTTAATTTTTTGAGGTAACACCATACTGTTTTCCATACTGGGTGCACCAGTCTGCATTCCCACCAGCAGTGTACTAGAGTCCCCTTTTCTCCACACCCTCGCCAGCACTTGTTGTTTGATGATTTGTTGATGGCGGCCATTCTGGCAGGTGTGAGGTGATACATCATTTGTTTTAATTTTCATCTCCATTCTGGAAGGTGTGAGGTGATACCTCATCATTGTTTTAATTTTCATCTCTCTGATTATTAGTGACGTTGAGCATTTCTTCACATGTCTCTTGGTCATTCGTATGTTCTGTTTGGAGAGGTGTCTATTTAGGTCCTCTGCCCATTTCTTAATTGGGTTCTTTGTCTTCCTTTTGTTGAGTTGTATGAGCACTCTATATATTTTGGAAATTAACCCCTCATCTGATGTATCATTGGTGATTATGCTCTCCCATACAGTGGGTTCCCTTTCCATTCTGATGGCTGTTTCTTTCTTTCTTTTTTTTTTTTTATTCTCACCCGAAGACATTTTTCCATTTTTTGTTCAGATAGAGTGGATAGAGTGGGAGGAAGAGAGAGAGAGAAACATCGATGTGAAACATCAAGTGGTTGCCACCCGCACAACCCAACCAGGGAAGGGGACAAACTGCAACCGAGGTGCGTGCCCTTAGTGGGAACCGAAGCTGGGTCTCTCTGGACCGCAGGCTGATGTTCTAACTGCTGAGCTAAACAGGCCTGGGTGATGGTTGTTTCTTTTGCTATGAAGAAATTTTTGAGTTTGATGTAGTCCCATGTGTTCATTTTTTTCCTTTGTTTCTGTTGCTTTAGGTGATGTATCAGGGAAAATTCTGCTGCGTATGATGTCTGAAATTTTGTTGCCTACATTTTCTTCTAGGATTTTTATGAATTCACAAGTGACATTTAAGTCTTTTTTCCATTTTGAGTTTATTCTCGTGTATGGTGTAAGTTGATGGTCTGGTTTTATTATCATTATTATTATTATTATTTTTTGCATGTAGTTGTCCAATTTCCCCAACACCATTTACTAAAGAGGCTGTCTTTACTCCATTGTATGCTCTTGGCACCTTTGTCAAATATTAATTGAGCATAATGTTTTGGGTCAATTTCTGGGTTCTCTCTTCTGTTCCATTGATGTATATGCCTGTTCTAGTGCTAGTACCAGGCTGTTTTGTTTACAGTAGCTTTGTAATATAACCTGATATCTGGTATTGTGATCCCACCTACTTTGTCCTTCTTATTCAAGATTACTGTGGCTATTCGAGGTCTTTTTTGGTTCCATATGAACTTTTGAAGTATTTGTTCTAGTTCTGTGAAATATGTTGTTGGTATTTTGATGGGGATTGCATTAAATCTATAGGTTGTTTTGGGTAGTATGGACATTTTAACGATAATTCTTGCAATCCATGAACAAGGTATGTGCCACTTTTTATATTTTCCTCTTTCTTTTTTTCAGTGTCCTGTAGTTTTCTGCAAATAGGTCCTTTACTTCTTTGGTTAAGTTTATTCCTAGGTATCTTAATTTTTTTTTGCTGCAATGGTAAATGGATTGCTTTATTAGTTTCTCTTTCTGTGAGTTAAATATTGGTGTATAAGAAAGCCGTCGATTGCCCTGGCCAGTTTGGCTCAGCAGTTAGAGTGTCGGCCTGCGGTCCGGAAAGACCCGGGTTCAGTTCTCGCTAAGGGCACGTACTTCGTTTGCAGTTTGTCCCCGGCCCTGGTTGGTCATGCGGGTGGCAGCCACTCGATGTGTCCCTTCACGTCGATGTTTCTCTCTCTCTCTCCCTTCCACTCTATCTGTACAAAAAATGGAAAAAATATCCTCAGGTGAGGATAAAAAAAAAGAAAGCCGTCAATTTCTTGATGTTAATTTTGTATCCTGCTGCCTTGTCGAATTTGTTTACTAAGTCTAGCAGATTTTTGATGGAGTCTTTAGGGTTTTCTATGTATAATATCATGTTATCTAGGAATAATGAAAGTTTCACTTCCTTCTTTCCATTTTGGATCTCTTTTATTTATTTATTTATTTTTCATGTCCGATTGCTGTGGCTAAGAATTCCAGTACTATGTTAAATAAGAGGGGCAAAAGTGGGCATCCTTTTCTTAGGGAAAATGCTTTTAGTTTTTGCCCATTGAGTATAAAGTTGGCTGTAGGTTTTTCATATATGGCTTTAGTTATGTTGAGATATGATCTCTCTATTCCCACATTGCTGAGGGTTTTTATCAGAAATGCATGCTGGATTTTGTTGAATGCTTTTTCAGTGTCTATTGATGTGATTATATGATTTTTATCTTTCCTTTTGTTTATGTGGTGTATCACATTTATTGATTTGCAAATATTCTACAGCCTTGCATCTCTGGGATGAATCCCACTTGGTCATGGTGAATAATTTTTTAATGTATTGCTGGATCCAATTTGCTAGTATTGTTCAGGACTTTGGCATCTATGTTCATCAGGGATATTGGCCTGTAGTTTTTTTTCTTTGTAGTGTCTTTTTCTTGTTTTGGAATTAAAATTATGCTGGCCTCATAAATTGAGTTTGGGAGTCTTCCCTCTTCTTGAATTTTTTGGGTGTTAGTACTTCTTTGAATGTTCGGTAAAACTCCCCCATGAAGCCGTCCAGGCCTGTGCTTTTGTTTGCTGGGAGAGTCTTGATTACATCTTCAATTTACTTAGTTGTTATCAGTCTGTTCAAGTTTTCTATTTCTTCCCAGTCCAGTTTTGGGAGACTAGGTGTTTCTAGAAATTTGTTCATATCACTTAGATTGTCCAATTTGTTGCTGTATAATTGTGCATAGTATTTGTTAACAATCCTTTGTATTTCTTTGGTGTCAGTTGTTACTTCTCCTCTTTCATTTCTGATTCTGTGTATTTGAGTTCTCTCTCTTTGTTTCTTGGTGAGTCTAGCTAAGGGTCCATCAATCTTGTTTATATTTTCAAAAAATCAGCTCTTTGTTTTATTGATCCTTTAAATTATTTTTTGCTCTCTATGTCATTTATTTTTACTCTGATCTTTACTATTTCCTTTCTTCTACTTGCTCTGGGATTTTCTTTTTAGTTCTTTAAGTTGAGAGGTTAGTCAACTAGAAATTTTTCTTGTTTCTTGAGGTAGGCCTGTGGTGCTTGCTATAAACTTCCCTCTCAGAACTGCTTTCACTGCATCCCATAGATTTTGTGTTGTGGTTTTTCATTGGTTTCTAGGGAGATTTAAATTTCTTCCTTGATCTCCTTGGTAACCCATTCATTGTTTAATAGCATGCTATTTAGCCTCCATGTGTTCAAATGTCTTTGCATGTTCTTGTTGCAATTGATTTCTAGTTTCATGCCATTGTGATCTGAAAAGATGCTTGTTATGATTTCAATCTTCTGAAACTTGTAGGAACTTACTTTATGTCCTAACATGTGGTCTATCTTTGAGAATGTCCCATGAGTACTTGAGAAGAATGTGAATTCTGTCGTTTTGGTGTGTAATTCTCTGTAGATATCTATTAAATCCATTTGATCTAGTGCTTCATTTAGAGCCTCTGTTTCCTTGTTAAATTTTTGTCTAGAGGATCTATCCAGTGATGTCAGCGGGGTGTTGATGACCCCTACTATGATTGTGTTATTGTCAATTTGTCCTTTGAAGTCCTCCAGAAGATTTTTAATATATTTTGGTGCTCCTATATTGGGTGCATATATGTTTACCAAGGCTATATCTTCCTGTTGGATAGATCCTTTCAATATTATGTAGTGGCTTTCTTTGTCTCTAATTGTAGTCTTCATTTTGAAATCTATTTTACCAGATATGAGTATTCCTACCTCAGCTTTTTTTTTTTTCTCTTTGCTTGGAAGATTTTTTTCCATCCCTTCACTTTCAACCTATGTGAGTCTTTTGTTGTTAGGTGGGTCTCTTGTAAATAACATATAGATGAGTCATGCTTTCTTATCCAATCAGCTACTCTGTGTATTCAATCAGGGTATTCAGTTCATTTACATTTAAGGTTATTATTAATATGTACTTATTTATTACCATTTTGGTTTATTGTGGTTATACTTTTCTTCCTATTTCTACTAATTACAGCAGTCCTTTTAACATTTCTTACTGGTTTGGTGTTAATATATTCCCTTAGCCTTTTTTGTTTTTGTTTTTGTTTTTTGTTTTTGGTCTGGAAATCTCTTTATTTGACCTTCTATTTTGAAAGATAGCCTTGCTGGATAGAGTAGTCTTGGATTCAGATCCTTGTTTTTCATGACCTTGATTACTTCATGCCATTCCCTTCTGGCCTGTAGTGTTTCTTGTGAGAAGTCAGATGATAGTTTTATGGGGGTTCCTTTGTAGGTAACCTGTTGTTTATCTCTTGCTGTCTTTAGGATTCTCTCTCTGTCTTTAATTTTTGCCATTTTAATTATTATGTGTCTTGGTGTGGGCCTGTTTGGGTTCTTCTTACTTGGGGCTCTCTGTGCTTCTTGAACTTGAATGTCTTCTTCCTTTAGCAAGTTAGAAAAGTTTTCTGTCACTATTTCTTCAAATATATTCTCTAACCCTTGCTCATTTTCTTCTTCTTTGAGGAGTCCTATGATGCGAATGTTATTACATTTCCAGGTGTCCCACAGTTCTCTTAAGCTTTCTTTCTGCTTTTTTAATTTTTTCTTTTTGGTTTTCTGATTGATTTTTTCTACCTTGTCTTCTAATTCACTGATTTGGTCCTCAGCTTCCTCTACTTTTCTGGGTAGTCCTTTCATTGTGTTCTTTATTTCTGATATGTCATTCTTTATTTTCACTTGGTTGGTTTTAAGTGTGTCTATATCTTTACTCATAGTGTTGATGTCCTTACTCATGCTGGTGAGCTTCTTCCAGATCTTGACTCTGAACTCTACCTCTGATAACGTACTTAACTGCATTTCATTTATCTCATCTTCAGTAGAGTTCTCTTGACCTTTCATTTGGGATTTGTTTCTTTGTTTCACTTATTTGGCTATTTCAGTGGGTTTTGGAGGCTCCCAAATATTCCCTGTGGGTGTTGGTGGTCTGCTGTTTGTGGTTCCCTCTACTTGGTTTGGATGAGGACCCATGTTCAACACTGCTGTCAAGTCTTGCTTTCCTGGATAGATTTACAAGCTCAGGAAATGTTCAGTTATCCTCTAGCTTTTTGCCTGGAGGCTAGTAGTCTCAGTTACTTGATGAGCCTTTGGTTGTAGGTCTCAGCTAAATGAAAAACTCCCTCAGGTGTTCAGCATAAGAGGATTTCCAGAGGGTGGGCAGGTGCTGGTTGTTAATGAGCCTCAATTTGCATTTCTTTGGCCCAGCTGGGTGGTGTTAAATCTCTGAGGGAGGGGCTGCTGCTTCTTCCCAGAGCTCTGGGAAGGAGCAAAATGGCCACCGTCCTGTGTGGCTGCACCTCAACAAAAGCTCTGAATGCCCCCCAAATCCTGGGTGTCCCTACAGAAGTCCAGTCCAGTCCACCCTCCCTCTGCCAGAGCCCAAGGTGAGTGGCTGTAGCTAATTTAGTGCTCTGCCCCAGCCCTCTGTGCTGTGGAGCTGGCTTGGGATTTTAACCCAGTGAGCTGCTCATAGTTAAAACAGCTGCTCTTCATGGGATACCAGCCTGCCCTCTCATGTCTCTGCAGACATACTGGGCTCGATTCAGTGTCCTTTTTTCCTGTCCCTGGTTATATGGTCCTCTCCAGCTGCTTTTCTGTTGCTTTTTCCTGAAGATTTGTCTTTATTTTAGTTGTAATTCCAGTTTGATCCTGGGAGATGGTCTATGTAGCTTCCATTCACTCTGGTGCCATTTTGGAAAAAATCTAAAAACCCATTTTATTAATCGTAAGAAGTGAAGTTTAACCTATGATTGTGTTTAATGTCTTTTGTTGTCAGTTTGAATGAATACATTAATACTATTTAATAATAATAATATATAATCTTTTGCTCAAATATGTTTGACAACCTTCCCAGCGTTTGAATTTTAAGAAACTTTTTCTTGACCTAGAATTAGTCACTCCAACAGGCACTGGAATGCCTCAAGGATGTTTTCTTTCTTTGTGGAGAAAAAGTTTTATGCTTAAGATACATGGGAATCTTTGTCGAATAAAGAAATGGTAACTATATTAAAACAGATGTCCCATAGATTATCTAAAAAATCTCCAGGAGTCTATAAATTCTGATATACTTTCTTTTATAACTGATTGTTATTCTTGAATGTTGTGTTTTTCAGAAAAAATTCTGACATATTTTAAATTACATATCTCTGAGAATAAATTCTCAGATCACCCTCTTGAACAGAATGAAAATTATTAGAACTCTATAGAGTATCTGGATTTATAGAAATACTGGCAAGAAAAATCAGGAGAAACAAAAATTGATTATGGGACTAACTGAACTAAAAATAATTATTATAATTTTTGTATTTTTTCTTGAAAGCACTGCTGATTTATAATCTTTTTGTTTTCCAGACTCAGGGGAACTTATTTCTTAAGCAATATTAAGGCATTTATATTTTTCTCCCTACCTGATACCTCCAGAATTTGGTAATTCTTTTTTTTTTTTTTTTTTATCCTCACCCGAGGACACTTTTCCATTTTTTGTTCAGATAGTGTGGGAGGGAGAGAGAGAGGAGAAACATCGACATGAAAGGGAAACATTGAGTAGCTCCCACCAACACGACCAACCAGGGCCAGGGACAAACTGCAACTGAAGTACACGCCCTTAGCAGGAACCAAACCTGGGTTTCTCTGGACCGCGGGCCGATGCTCTAACCACTGAGCAAAACTGGCCAGGGCCAGAATTTGGTAATTCTTAATGAGTGAGCTATGGCAATGCATTTCTTTGCCTAAATCCAATAAGACTAGTTCCAAACTATGTGGTTTTATGACTCAGACTGGAATGCCGTGTTTAAGAGAGACATGCCCGAATTCTGGATGTCACCAAAAAAGCCTTGAGGAATTGAGATTGATTCTCAAAGTTGATCGAAGTTGATCAGAAGGCGCTTGCAAAAAAGGCCTAATGATTTGCTTGGTCACATGATCCATGACAATCTTTCCAGGGAAGGAGTGAAGATTGCTTTCCTGAAAGATGCCCCCCCCCCAAAAAAAAAATAAGAAAAGGAAACTTAACACATCTTTGGGAGCCTTAAAGACTTGAAGACACAGCCACCATATTCAGGTATTCCAGGCACCACCTGAAGGCAATTGTGGCTTTGGTTTCTCTACCCAGAGGGACTGACTGTCGACTGCTCACTAGAACTCAGTCTAAAGACTCCTTATGAATGAATAACATTCCAGCAAAGTAAATTTGAGAAAGCTCATGCAATCAATGTAATCAATTGCTGCTACCTCTTGTGTTTATGCAAATAATTAAGTCAAACTAGAACTATACTTAATACATTCTCTTTAATAGGTGGGTACTCTTAGGAGAGAAAAAATTATGTCTCAATGAAAACAATTTCCAGTTAGGTATTGAACTCCAGTGCAGTTCACTGTCTTCAAAGTTTTATTTTAAGGCAGTGTCTGTGTGTGCCATACAGGCCCCAGCACCTGATGACATCACCAGAGATGTTCTAACTGCAGACAGCCTATCAGATTGTCACTGTGTGATTTCATTCCAGCAGGGCCTTCTATCTGAAATCTTCTCAACTGGTTTATGATTTACTGTATATATTAACCTTTATGTTTTGTGTTCTTGCTTTATAGAACACATGCTTATGTCCCTGTTTACCTAATTACTTGCTCCTACAGAATAGGCCTCACTACAGAAGCCACCTGCATCACTGTGTCCTGAAAATAAGAGTCAACAGTTTGGACTCATGACCGAGTGAATGAAACACAGACAATCTATCGGCTTCACTTAGAAACTGCTTTCCCCTTTTGGCTCCCTCCTTGTTTTGTCAGAAGGGAGGACCCCAGGACTCCCCCACCCTCCATTAGCAGGAAGCAGTTACAGAAAAGGCCCAAAGCCCCCTTTCCTTGAAAGGGTTCCTAGCCAGAATCTGTAAGGGGAAAATGTAATAGGCCCGGAGTAATATAGTTCAACAAGACACTTTCCATATAAAATGAATCTCATAGATATGAGATGATACTACTACCAGTGGGGAATAAAAGGGGGGAAGGAGCCTCGACTAAGAATAGAACCACAGTTGTTTAAAGAGTATTTGCCTTCCTGACTATAAATGAGAGCTTTCTGGTCGACCCTGGGAAACCGGAGCATGTGCTGCAAGAGGACACACGGGGCTGTGAAGAGAGGAGGTGCCGCAGAGCCAGATGGTCCATTACTCAGGAAACACACTGTGAGGACAGACCAGGACAGGGCACACTTTACTCGCTGCTGTGCCTGAACCCCCCACCCTCCCACCCCCCGCCCCAGGAGTTTGCACAGGAATGCTGACCGTGCTCCGGTCCCAGGAATGGGCAGAGCTGTTTAACATCATAGATTAACTACCTTGGTATTGGACTTCAAGGATCTTGGAAGGAGACACACAGACCACCACGGACCCTGCAGCCCTTACCCTGTTCCCTTCCCTTTTTGCACACAGCCCCCTTTTTACTTACCCCTATGTAATCAGCTGACTAATAGGAAATGTCAGAGCAGAATTTCCAGGGTGGCCTGCTGCTCCCCCCATATTGCCGGCATTATTAAACTAAATGCTCACATAGGAGTCAACCCTGTCTCTGCTTAATTTGGCTCAAGTAGTGACAGGCGGCCTAGGATCCATTGTGTCCAGTTTCAAAATCTAAAAACAGTAAACCCAGCACCAGTCTGGCTCTGTCCTGCCATGTGTCAGTTAATACAGGGAACTCAGTTTCTTCACCAGTGTTAAGTCAAACAAATCCAATCTCACCAAGTAATCGTAAATGTTCATGAGGCAAGTAAGGCGAGATGCACAGTGAACATAGCTGCATTTGATTAAAGACTCCCTCACACACCTCTGTTCTCTCTGTTCCTCTACTTCCACCAGGAAAGGCTCCTGGCCCCCTTTCAAAGCTTGGGGCCAACTGACTCCCAGAGTCCAGAGGCTTAGTGTTCTCTGAAGTTGAGTGGCTATCTCACAAGAGGGACGTCTCATCCCACATCCTTACTAGGGGAGCAAGCGTGACATCTTGGTTTCTTCCAGCACCTTCTGCCAGATGTTTGTCAGTGTCCTCTGCCCAGTCACCGCAGGTTCCTGAGAGAGGCTCCAATCCAATGAACAGGAAATACAAGTGCCCTGGTGTCAGCTAGGGCTCCCCACGGGGATCGGGCAGCAGGCTCAGTCCCATAAAGGTCATCTGTGCACGTAGCACAGCTCATAGCTCCTTGGAGATTCAGAGTCCAATCCCAGATTCACAAAAGGATATCGATTCTCTTATTGCTCAGCTTTGTTCTTTAATAATAATAGACATCCTTCAGTTAATGGCAACTCCATCCCTCCAGGGTTTGGGTCAGGGTCACTGACAATACCTTCATTGTACATCCCCACACCACTTTTCACTACAGCCATTCTTACCATTGCAGTCTAGCAGGGCATTCCATTCAAATAGCACCCGGGTCAATGCAATCATCTCCTTAACTAGCCTCGCTGCCTCAGCCTGTCCTTACCACGTTAGCAGAGGATCCTTTAAAAATGACAGCATATGACTCCTCTGTTCAAAAGCTTCCTACCTCACTTAGGAAGAAAGAGCCACAGTCCTTACAACAGCCTCCGAGGCGCTATGCCTGCACCGGTCACTACGTCTCTGACTTCACTTGGCACACAGTTCTCCCTTCTTTCTTCCACTCTAGCACACTGGCCATCTTAGGAAACAGTTGTAGCAACAGCTAGTATTTTTTGAGCATGTGATATGTGTCAGGTACTTGTTTTCTGTTGTTGTTAATCTTCACCTGAAGATATTTTTCCATTGCTTTTTAGGTAGAGTGTAAAGGAATGAAGGAGGGAGGGAGGGAGAGAAACATTGATGTGAGAGAGACACATCAATTGGTTGACTACCCCATGACCCTGACCAGAGCCTGGGATTCAACCTGCCACCCAGGTATATGCCCTCGGCTGGGAATCAAACCCACGACCCTTTGACCCATGGGCTGACGCTCCAACCACTGAGCCAAATTGGCAAGGGCTCAGGTACTTCTTTACATTCATGTAACCCACTCATACCGAGACCTTCACAGGTTATACGTGCTCAAGGTCACACACCTGACAAGCAGCAATAGAGACACATTCAATCAGGGCCTGCTGTAGAGCCCATATTCTCAACCACACAGTATAGATATACAGGGAGAGGCAAGGTAGGTTTACAGTTGTATATGGAAGTTTATTATTGTATTGTTATTGTACTATTACAATTGTATTATATTATTGTATTATTTTCCATGAACAACTGCTCTTCTATTTTGTCCACCCTGTTTTGCCATTGATACATGGTATTTTCTTAGTTATCTTTTAGATATTCAGCTATTATTTTTTCCTTGCCCTGAGTATTAAAAACACTCGAGGTAAATATTTCTTTGGTTTTCATTTTGAATTTTGAAATTCTTTATGGCACGATAGCCAATTTCTGTAAATGACCCCAGATAGCTTGAAAGGTATATTCTGTTTCAAGGATACAGGTCTACCTTATTTTGATCCCTCATATACTTTGATCTGTAACTATTTGCAGGTTAGTTTTCATTTCCTCAATCATATCACTTCTTTGAGCTCTTTTTCTGAGTTCTGAAAATATGGATATATATATACACACACACACACATCTCACCTTTTACTTTCTCTGTTCCTTTTTACGGGGAAGAGAATATGGGGAGACAAAGGGTCCAAATGTGTTGTGACTGTTCAGTTCCTCTCGGCCCACTTCTCTTGCACTGACGGCGATTCTATCCAGGCTCTCTCCTTACAACAGCTGGACAGTCAGGGACACGCTACCGGAAGCAGCTGCCAGCCTCGCTGGGTTTCAGAGCACCTCTGACCAACCAGTGGGCAGGAGGGCTCCCAGTGAAGCCTGTCAGTCGCTGGTGGCCCAGCTGGTGGTCCTCTCAGGGGAACTGTGACCACCTGCAAGTGGGCTGTGCAGCTGTTTCCCTGGCCACTGCTCACTTCTGGGCCATTTTCCATCTGGATGCAGAAAATGCAGCGACTCCCATGACATTTCTCATTCCCTGTTCTTGTCATGTAAACTGAGCCCTGTACGGATGTCCAACACGTTCACAGGCCATCCACACCCCTTGATCATCCAGTCACTCTGACCAGAGTCTGTAAGTGGACTTTTCAGAGTTGTGTCATTTCTTCTAGAAAATTCTTTCTCAAGGCTTTCTTTCCCAATGCTCTTGGAATTCACCTTCACTCAAAACAGATTTGGCAATTACCCTTCAGTGTGTGGTATAGACTTACAGCTGCTTCTTTGCTTAACTGAGTATGGTTTTCTACTCACTTCAATGCTTAGTTCTCAGTGGTTGCAGTCGTATGGAGAAGTGGGATAATGAGATTCTATAAAGGTCTACATTCTAGGTATAGGACAGCAATGCTACTTCCACACTGTAATCAAGTTGGCCACTGAAAAGGTTAAGCTCAAGTCCAACAGGTCATAGCAGAGGTGAGGAAAGCAGGCACAGGCTTCGTCTCCAGCTCAGGTTGGTCAGGATTACAGACCAGGACATCATGGAAGAGCCCGAACAGAACCGGGGCAGAGAAACAGACGGCCTTCAGTCGGTGTGGATGTGAAATGCAGCTACTGTGGAAGCCCATGGAGGTTCCTGAAATACTTGGACAGAATCGCCCCAAGATCAAGCACTTCCACTTCTGGGCACCCCCACGGAAGGCCGGTCCTGGAGGGTCTGCGCCGCCCCCCTCCCGGCAGCGTTCTGCACGGCGGCTGCCAGGGGCGCGGCCCGAGCGCCCGCGGGCAGAGGTGAGACGCACACGTGGGTGATGCCACGAGGGGACGGACGCAGGCTTGAGGACAGTGCAGGTGAAATGAACCAGCCACAGAAACGTCAATCCCGAATGATTCCCCTTACTCGAGGGACTTGGAGAGGGGAGCCAGTGGCTGGGAATCACGGGTTAGTGGGAGAGCGTGTTTTGTGAAGAGTCCTGGAGACGGTGGTGATGGTGGCACATTATGAGTGTATTTAATACCACTGACATGTACACTCAATGTTTAAGATGGTACTTTGTCAGGTGTACTTTACCGTAACAACAATGGAAACGGGAAGAACCCCAGCTGGTCAGAGGGCCAGATGCAGACGGCGGTGAGGGGTCAGAAGCACCAGTGGACATTCAGAGACCCGCACACGTGTTGTAGTTGTGTTCACTGTGCGGCTCCACTGAAGTATTATGACTAGATCTAGATGTGTAGATACATATTTTTCAGACAATGGGTATGAAGAGTACACTTTCTAATCTGCAGAAGTCAGTAAAATTGGTTTTTGTCCTTAGAGGACAAAAACAAACTCTTACATTAAATTACAGCCAATTAAGGGGCGGGTAAAGGAAGACCAACCACCAGAGAAAATAACAGTCAGTCAGAAAGGTGGAAGGAAACCCCATTCTAAGTGTCCTAGGGCCAGGCACCAAGCAAGGGACATACAGAAGTCACGGAGAAAGAAGGGGGAAGGACGGGTTCCCCACAGGCGCTCTGATCGCCGGCGCAGGAGCCCCCAGCTCGGCGGTACTTCTAGCAGACAGGCAGCAGGAACACACTCGGACGGCTAAAGACAACCACGTCTGTTTTCTTAAGCACCTCAGGAAGGCTCAAAAATGATAAATTAAGTACAAAAGTATAAAACTTTCATCCCCCAAATAGGAATAAAAACATACTAACACATATGAACAATTTGGTACCCAAAACACTATGAATAAACTTTCTTTTCAGACACAAATGGAAATACATGCAAAAAAAAAAATCTCTCAATACAGACCAAAAAGCAAACTTAGACAAGTGATATTTTTGGCTCACATTTAATTAGATTAAAACTAATCACAGAAAGACAATAAACACCCCAGTTGCTTCTATCTAATCAGAATTTTAAAATCCTTTGGTAGAAAGAAAATCACTAAGGTTAAAGTAAAAAGTAAAATAACAAGCAATTTAGAAATGAGTAATGTGAGCAACACTACAGAATCTTTGAAATGTAATCAACCAGTACTTAGAAGAGAAACCCATGTATTAGAAACCAAGAAAGACTAAAGGTAAATGAATTAATACAGCCCAAGAGACCAAATAAGAACTAATTGAAATAAACCTAAAAGAAGGAATGACGGTCAGTGCAGAACTACAAAAATAAAAAGGAACCATAAAAAAGGCACAATGAGCCCGGCCAGTGTGGCTCAGTGGTTGAATGAACCCATGTACCAAGGTCACTGGTTCGATCCCCGGTCAGGGCACATGCCCAGGTTGTGGGCCCAATCCCCAGATGGGGGCATACAGGAGGTGGCCAATCGATGTTCTCTCCCATTGATGGTTCTCTCTCTCTCTCTTCCCCCCCTTCCCCTCTCTCTAAAATCAATAAAAAAAAAATATATTTAAATTTCACAGAACTACAATAAAGACTTCAGAAATTCATATGGAACCAAAAAAGACCTTGATTAGCCACATCAATTTTGAAAAAGGACAAAGTAGGTGTAATCACCATACCAGATATCAGGTTACACTACAAAGCTACTGTAATCAAAACAGCCTGGTACTGGCACAAGAACAGGCAGATAGATCAATGGAACAGAAGAGAGAACCCAGAAATTGACCCAAAACATTATGCTCAAGTAATATTTGACAAAGGTTGCAAGAGCATACAATGGAATAAAGACACCCTCTTTAAAAATTGGTGTTGGGAAAATTGGAAAACTACAAACAAAAAAATGAAACTAGACCATCAACTTACACCATACACAAGAATAAACTCAAAATGGATAAAAGACTTAAATGTGACCCGTGAATCCATAAAAATCCTAGAAGAAAATGTAGGCAACAAAATTTCAGACATCATACATAGCAGATATATCACTGATATATCACCTAAGGCAACAGAAACAAAATATGAACACATGGGACTACATAAACCTAAAAAGCTTCTACACAGGAAAAGAAACAACCATCAAAATGGAAAGGCAACCCACTGTATGGGAGAGCATCATTGCCAATGATACATCAGATAAGGGGTAATTTCCAAAATATATAGAGTACTCATACAACACAACAAAAGAAAGACAAAGAAACCAGTTAAAGCCCTAGCCAGTTTGGCTCGGCAGTTGGAGAGTCGGCCTGCAGTCCAGGGAGACCCAGGTTCGGTTCCTGCAAAGGGCACGTACCTCAGTTGCAGTTTGTCCCCGGCCCTGGTTGGTCGTGTGGGTGGCAGCCACTTGATGTGTCCCTATCACGTCGATGTTTCTCTCTCTCTCTCCCTCCCACTCTATCTGAACAAAAAAGGGAAAAATGTCCTCAAGTGAGGATAAAAAACAAAAAATTAAGAAACCAATTAAAAAATAGGCAGAGGACCTAAATAGACACCTCTCCAAGAAGGACATACAAATGGCTACGAGACATATGAAGAAATGCTCAACGTCACTAATCATCAGAGAGATGCAAATTCTAACAACTATGAGGTATCACCTCACGCCTGCCAGAATGGCTGCCATCAACAAATCATCAAACAAGTGTTGGCGAGGGTGTGGAGAAAAGGGGTCTCTAGTACACTGCTGGTGGGAATGCAGACTGGTGCAGCCACTGTAGAAAACAATATGGTGTTTCCTCAAAACATTAAAAACTGAACTGCCATTTGACCCAGTGATCCCACTTCTAGGAATATCCTAAGAAGCCTGAAACACCAATCAGAAAGAATATATGTACCACCATGTTCGTAGCAGCACTATTTACAGTAGCTATGATCTGGAAACAGCCCAAGTGTCCATCAGTAGATGAGTGGATAAAAAAGCTGTGGTACATGTACACAATGGAATACTATGCAGCTGTAAGAATGAAAAATCTCTTATCCTTTGAGACGACATGGAGGGACCTGGAGAATATTATGCTAGGCAAAACAAGCCAAACAGAGAAAGACAAATATTACATGATATCACTTATTTGTGGAATATAATGAACTAAACAAACTGATGAACAAAACTGACCCAGAGACACAGACTGGCAAACCTCAGAAGAGGGGGTGTTGAGGGGGAAAGAGATAAAACCACAGAACTCATATACATGCATGCATAACCAATGGACATAGACAACAAAGCTGGGGATGGGGCACGGGGAATGGGGAGGAGGGTATCAATGGGGGGAAAAGGAGAAACATCTGTAGCAAAAATAAATTAATAAAAGAAAAGAAAAAAAAGCCGTGGCACATGTACACACAGTGGAACACTATGCAGCTGTAAGAAAGAAAGATCTCGTATCCTTGAGACAACATGGAGGGACCTGGAGAGTATTATGCTAAGCCAATCAGAGAAAGACAAATACCACATGATCTCACTTATTTGTGGAATATAATGCACAAAGTGGGCTGATGAATGAAATAGACCCAGAGACATAGAAAGGAGTATGGTTCAGACAGACAAACTTCAGAGTAGGGGGGCAGAGGGGATGGATGAGATGAACCAAAGAACTTGTATGTATGTATACGTAACCATAGACATAGACAACAATGCTGGGTGTGGGGGGACAGGATGGGGAGGAGGGTGTCTGGGGAGAAAAAGAAACATCTATAAAAAAATAAATCAATAAAAATTGGAAAAAAAAACAGAGAAAAATCATTTAGAAAGAAAAAGGCACAATGGATAAAACAAAAAGCTGTTTCTTAGAAAATTTCAATGAAATCCAGTTATAGAGGGAAAAGGTAACAATAGAATATTTGAATGAAGAAAAAGTAAATATTTAGAGATGCCACACAGGTTTAAAAAATAACATAGCCTATGTAAAACTCGAATCAACAGCCCTGGCTGGTTTGGCTCAGTGATAGGGCGTCGGCCTGCAGACCCAAGAGTCACAGGCAAGCACCTCAGTTGTGATTCGTCCGATCAGGGTCTTGCGGGAGGCAGCCAGCTGATGGTCCTTCTCACGTGGATCTCTCTCTCCCCCACTCCCACTCTGTCTGAAGATAAACAGAAAAATATCCTCTGGTGAGAATTAAAAGAAAAAAAAACTTTAATCAACAAATCTTAAAATCTGGACATGCTTGATTTCCAAGGAAAACATGAGTTGCCAAAATTTCCTTCAGGAACAAGTGAAAATTTTAGATGAACTAACAGCTCCTAAAACAGCTTCCAGACTCCAAAGTATAAGATGAGCTGAGCTAGCATTCCTTCCCATCAGCAATTAGGAAAGATGGCTTTAGAAAGAGATATAACTTGAAAGAGTGTCATGAAGGAAACTGTAGAGCTTCACTGAATATAAAAGACAGACACGATAATGGATGGGAAGACTCATTTTCATAAAGACAATCATTCTCTGTCAAAACAATGTTTTTTGATTTGATATAATTGCCATAGAGAGCCTGAGGACTTTACCCAGAATTGGTGACCTGGTTTTAAAATCCACGTGGAGGTGTATAAACACAAACACAGCCAAGACAGCTTTGCAGAGTAAAAACGAATCTACAGTAATAAAAATACACACTGGTTGCAGGAACACACCATAAACTAATGGAACACAAGAGAGCTTGGGAACATAATATTGTAAAACATATATAAGTATATTATTCTTAATATGTTTTCAATATATGAAGGTGTTCAGTATATGGCAGATAGGGCATTGAAATCAAAGTAGAAAGAATAAACTATTTAATAAGCAATAGTGCTGAGGCAAATGGCTATGCATTTGAGGAAGATAAAACAAGACCCCTAACCCACAGCACACACAAAGTTAATTTCAAAAGGATGCAAGTCTAAACATAAAAGCAATCAAAAGCCCTTACACATTGCTGATGGGAGTATAAAGTAATACAATTACTTTGCAAGGCAATTGGGCAGTAATACCTAGAAAGTAAAATACCCATTATTCATTTTCGACATTTCCATTCAGAATACACTGTTTATGAGACAGGAGGGATGTTCACATTGGCACTGGTTTGTCCTTGTTAAAGTGCAAACAGTATGATTATCCATTAATAAGAACAATTATTAACCCTGGTATATTCAAACAATAGAACAATTTATAAAAGCAATTAAGGGGAATTAACTACAGGACTTGATCAAATCTAAGATTATGTCGATTAGAAGGTGTACCATAATTCTGTCATTAGGAAAGAAAATGTTGCCAATTTTAAGGCATCACTGATTTAAGACGCACCCCAATTTCAGACATGTTAGATTGTGAAAAAAACTAATAGATCAACCCATGTTAACAGGACTGTATCTCAGACACAGTATTGATTAAAAAATAGGTTCCAAAGTTATAAATACTATGGATTTTTTTCATAAAATTTAGAAATACCTAATAGTCTTCTATATATTTAAATACACATATGTAAAATGGAGACAAAAACATGCATGGGAATAATACACATTAATATCAGGTGAAAAGGGTAGGAACAGAAAGACGTTGTACGCTTTAGCCACACCTCTTCCTTAAAAACAGAGTGGTGTAGCTTGTACACAGCACCTGTACTAAAAGTGAGCATATCGACCCCATGAAGAGACAGACACAACTTCTCTCACTCCACAGCATGTGTGACACAATTATGGAACGTTTCTTCTTAAAACACAACGAGGAAAGTCTGCTGAACATCCCTGAGACCCCCTCTCACTCACAGGGAGAGAACGTGTGTAGGGGTGGGGTGAGTTAGTGAAAACTAAAACCCACTGGATAGTGAGATCATGATGCTCTACTATATTATTTCCTGGGTGTGTAAAATATTTTTACTTGAACATTAAAAAAAAATAAAATTTAAAAAGGCACAATATGCAATTTAAAATGTGAGCTCTGTCGAGATTTCAAGCAGTAAAAAACTCTTAAATTAACTGCTTCACAGAAAAATTTGAATAGCTTTCAAACTCATTCTAGGTTGACAAAACCCCACATACCAGTACTAAAATAAGGATAACACGAGAAAAAACAAAACAAAATAACATAACCAATGTCCCCTAAGTCAACACGAGGGTAAGGACACGGAGTAAAATGTCAGCTCACACTAGCAGCAGGGCCAACAAAGCAAAGATGCTTTTATATATAAAATCTATTACTATAATTCACATTAATATATATTTTTTAAAACATAAACTGCCATGCAAACATGAAATCCAACATGTTCCCGATTTCATTTTCTAAATCCTGATTAGACAGAATTAAAAACTGTTTTACACTGGGAAAGACAGGACGCTTCTATTTCACAGCGCTCTGGCAGGGCAGCTGACACATCAGACCGGAGAGGCAGGATGCAGAAATCTCAGGACAACTGGCAACACTGACAAAACTATTTGCAGACTGTTACTAGCTAACAAATCCAAGATAATTAACTGAACAACTATTACAACTAATAAAAGTTCAGCAGAGTAGCTGAAAACATGTCATAGCAGGTATAGCTAATTAGAAAATAATGGAAACAATAAAAATGTTAGCTATAGAATCCATAAAATATTTTTAAAACATGAAAAGCTTATTTTTATGAAGAATATAATAAAAGCATACTGAAGTGAAGGCTATTTAAAAGATGTCTCAGGCTGACTCACTATTGTAAAGATGTTGATTCACTGAGAAAGAGAAAATAATAATAGTCAAGAATAACAAGACATAGTGAAAATTAAAAATTAGGGGAAATTTCCAGACCAAATATAAAAACATATAATATAGGTGTAACAATAACTACATTAGATGTTGGTAAAAGCATAGACAAAGAGATCAATAAAATATGATTCCCAAAACAGATCCAGCTAGATAAAGATATTTAATTCATGATTACCTGTGCCATTTCAAACCTGTGGAGATGAGAGAAACTATACAATAAATGGTGTTAAAAATATTAACTATACACTTGGGAGAAAATTAAATTAGATCACAATCACACACAAAACTCAAAAATAGTCTCCAGATGAATTAAGCCAGTGGTTCTCAACCTTCCTAATGCTGTGACCCTTTAATACAGTTCCTCATGTTGTGCTGACCCCCAACCATAACATTATTTTTGTTGCTACTTCATAATTGCAGTTTTGCTACTCTTGTGTCTTAGGTGATCCCTATGAAAGGGTCGTTCAACTCCCAAAGGGGTTGCGACCCACAGGTGGAGAACCACTGAATTAAGCAATTTAAAGTAAAAAAAAAAGTGTAAGTATTAGAGGAAACAGGACAATACTTTTAAAATCTTGTAAGCACAAAACCCAGAAGTCATAATGAAAACTACTGATGGATCTGAGCTCACAAAGAGGAACCGTTTCTGAACCTGACAGAAGACTGCGTTAAGGAAATCACTAGAAGGCCCTTCCACACTTAGGAGAAACGTGAGAACACGTGGTGCTCACGGGCGCTGAGTCCACTTCAGCACACGTGCTAGCCAAAACCTGCGGTGCTTTTTTGTAACAAATAAAATGTAACACAGTGTGGCTGAAGTCTATAATCCATCCTTTTGTACCCAGAGATAAAAATAATAGAAAGTCAACTAAAGAGCAAAATGGGCAAAGAATATGAACAATAATTCATAGACTAGAAATAGCCAACTGAACTGGAAATGTATGTAACAATGATGTTTCACTTGTAATGGAAGAAATGCAAATGAAAACAGTTTTGTACCCACTGGACTGACAGAAATTGAAAACGGCACTCATTGGCGGAGCTTCTGGAAGGCGACGTGGCAGAATTCCTGACGGAAGGAATCCCGGAGCCTCTGCCTACGGGATGTGGCCTACGGGGCGCGGCACTCTGGCGAGACCCGCGGGCGCGATCGCGTGCTGCGTGGTCTGCAAAGGCAGAACATGTAAATAACCCAACGGTCCACCCGCGAACAGTGACTAATCAAATTGTGGCATGCCTATTCCACGGTAATTATACAGCTGCTAAAAGGTAATTCAGATTCACATGCTGATCACGGTGTAGGAACATTAGAGGAAAACGTGTCGAAAGGTACAGTGCAATGAACTTACATAGAACAAAAGATATATTATAGGCAGATGTAAGCGAGAGCCACGGACTAAGATCCCAAAGCAGTGAAGTGGCCTTATTTCCATAGTTGGTTCTGAACGCCAGTGCCATTTCCATTTTCTTTCTTTTTCATTTATTCTTTAAAAGCTGCCATGTTAAAAGTTATAATAATTTCACTATCTTCATTCTTCTGAAAAAGCCACTATCAGGAGCACTTAACTGGCTTTGGAATTCAAAGTCCTACACAATGAACTACTTTTGCAAGGAAATCTCCCCACAACTCAAAAAGTCCTCTTCCGCCACGCTGGTCTGTTACCAGACAAACCTAACCTGGTATGCACACAACCCCCAAACATTCAGGTACCATCTGAAAAGTGCTAACAGTATTTCCACCTCTCGTAACTTTCATTCATAGCAAGTACAGGCACCCACAGGGCGTACAGCAGAAGACTACAGAGAGAACCCTGTTAAATTTATTAGCTCCAGAATTTAAATTATGTCAAGTAAATATTTACATTTTTACCCATCACTTTTAAGATCTTAGTCTGAAACATTTATATGCTTTCAATAAATAGAAAGTAGTTTTGATTTAACTATGTTATTTGAATTCTAGTCCAATCAGTGGTGTATCTTATTTAAGACCATCAATTCTGATCTGTCCTACTTCAATTCTTCAGTTCTTTTAATACATACTGTCCTGCCTAGAAGAAAAAAAATTATGAGAACTCTATAGTGGGAGAAAGAAGTATGACCGGACAAATGTGACTGATAATCAAAACAATAAAAGAATCAGGAAACAGAATCAGATCCAGAGATGATTCGGATGATGGAGTTACATAATTCAGATCTCTGTCGGCTATATTAAAAAAAAAAAAGTAAAAAGATGGAAACTTCAACAGAGACGTAAAACCTGTACAATATTGTAAAACTAAAAAATACAATGCTTGACATTAGCTGACTGTGTGGGTTAAATGGAGAACGGGACACAGCAGAAGGCAGGACTGGTAAATCTGAAGAAGGGTTAATGGAAATATCAAAATGAAGCACAGAGAGAAAAAGAAAGTGGAAAGAATGGAGAAGAAAATAATGGCTAAGAATTTTTCAAAACTGATGGAATATATCAACCCACAGATTCAAGAACTCAGTCAACCCTAAGATAAATAAAATTATATGAACCATAAGTACGTTCATCATGGGCAAACTGATGAAATAAATCAAAGACAAGGAGAAAACCCCAAAAGTAGTCAGAAAAAAATACATTATCTACAAATAGCAAAAAGGTTCTTGGCTAACTTTGCAACAGATAATATGAAAACCAGAAGAAAAATGGAACGACAACTTTATTCATTTTTCAGTACGTTGAGAGGAAAGCAGAAATGTCAGTGAGAGAGAGAAACATCACCTGCCTTCTGCACACAAGCCTGCAACTGGGCACGTGCCCTGGCCAGGAATCAAACTGGCGATCTTTTGGTGCTTGAGATGACGCTCAACCAACTGAGCCACACCAGCCAGGGCAGAATGACAACTTTTAAATTGCCCAATGTATAAAACTGCCAATCTAAAATGTTAGAGCCAATAAAAATACCCTGCAAAAATAAAGGGTATGATCAAGAAAATCTGACTGAGTGAACTGCCACCAGACCTGCACTATATGTAATACTAGAAAAGGTTCTTCATGCTGGAGAAAAATAAGATGGGAACACAAAACTATAAAAACAATAGCAGAAAGAAAAGAAATAATACTATTTAAAGAAACAATATCATGGCATTTATAACCACAATATATATAACTATAACACAAAGAGTAGACAGGCAGCAAATAGTGTTCAACTATATTAAAGTTCTTGCATTGTTCAGGCGGTGAAAGCACTAATATAATACAGACTATAATAGGCCAAACATAATCAGTCTGTAGGGTAACCACTAAAAAGAATACAATCAGGCATAACCAAAAAGCTAACAGAAGACATAAAATAGTAAGAAACATTTTAATGAGCCAGAAGAAAGTAGGGAAAACAAAGAAAATGTATGAATGAAGAAAAAAACTGGCAAAAAGAAGATAAATAACAAGATGGTAGGTGGGCTTAACACCTACAATATCAATAATTACACCAAAAGTAAATAGTTTAAACAATCTAATTAAAGAGGATTCTAAGACTGGATAAAAAAAACAAGACCAAACTATAAATGTTTACACAACACACATTTTAAACATAAAAACAAACATTTGTTAAAAATAAAAGGACAGAGGGTTTTGTCATGCAAACAAGAGCTACACCAAAACTGGAATGGCTGCATTATTACCGAAGCAGGCATGAAGTATTCAGACAGATACTAGGACATTTTACAATAATAATAAGAATGTCTCTTCATTAAAAAAATATAATCTTAGATTGTACGTACTGAATAACATAGCTTCAAATAAAATAGCTTCTCCAATCATTTCTACTTTCTACCACTTTCACAATCTGACATAATTTATAAATTTAATTACTGTTTCCTCATTCTCCCACCCTCCCTGTGGAGAAGGTGAGCTCCCCAAGGTCAGGGGCTTCTTCCATTTGACCATACGTCATCCTCCATTTCCATCCCAGCACATAGTAGGCACAAAATAAATACTTGCTGAATAAATTACTACAACTGCCACGAGTTACCTTTCTTAGTGCTTACTTTTAAAATTAGTATTATATAGACTTCTGGTCAAGACGGCGGGTAGGTAAACACGGTATCGCGTCCTCCCACAACCACATCCAAGTTACAACTAAACTACAAACAACCATCCTTCAGAACCGCCTGACACCAAGCTGAATGTTAGTCCTGCAACTACGGGATTAAAGCAGCAGCCACATGGAGCCTGGTAGGAGGGCGGAGGGGACGGGCTGGTCCCACACCCACGTGTGGCGGATAAAAATCAGGAGGACACCTCGGCTGGGAAGGTCCTCCCTGAAGACTGAGGGGTCCCCGTCCCACACCAGGTGCCCCACTCAGGGTCCCAGTGCCAGGAAGAGGATCCCCATCACTTCTGGCTGGAAAATCCAGTGGGAACTGAGGCTCAGGGAGGCTGAGGCAGCTGGAGCCCCAGGCAGCTCCTTAAAGGGCCCGCGCACGGATTTATCGGACTCGCTCCCTCTAAGCTCGGAGGGGAGGCAGCTCGAGGGGCGCCAGAGACACACAGGGAAGAACTGAGCTGTTTGGCACTGGAGCGAGGGCTGGAGAGGGGGTTTTCTCCGGGACAGACATGCTGTCAGAGGCCTTTGTTCCTTTGGTGAGCCCTTCCCTGGGGCGGCAGACAGCCGCCATATCCGGGACTCCAGCAACCTGGCTCACACTGGTAGCCCCGCCCTGGTGACTCCCTGAGGCCCCGCCCCACCCAACTTTCAGGCCCACCCAAGCTGGTGGCACTTGCTTAACCATAGTATTGGCCTGTCTTGGATCCTGCTTCAGGTTCTTCCTAAATTCTTTCAAACAAGCAGCATCTGGTCTCAGCGAGCCCCATACCTCTGGTTAAGTAACACACAGAAACAAACACAGGGAGGCAGCCAAAATGAGGAGACAAAGAAACAGGTCCCAAATGAAAGAACAGAACAAAACCCCAAGAAAAGAACTAAGCGAAATGGAGATAAGCAACCTAACAGATGCTGAGTTCAAAATACTGCTTATAAGGATGCTCAATAAACTTAATGAGAACCTCAGTGAACTTAGTGAGGGCCTCAAGAGCATAAAAAAGGACCAGGCAGAAATGATGGATGCACGGTCAGAAACGAAGGAGGCACTAAATGAAATAAAGAATAATTTACACAGATTCAATAGTAGAGTACGTAAATCCAAGAGGCAAACCATTGATTTGGAATATAAGGAAGCAAAACCCAATCAGAACAGCAAAAAGAAAAAAGAATCCAGAAAACTGAGGATAGTGTAAGGAGCCTCTGGGACATCTTCAAGCGTGCCAACATTCGCATCTTGGGGGTGCCAGAAGGAGAAGAGTGAGAACAAGAAATTGAAAACCTTTTTGAAACAATAATGGCAGAAAACTTTCCTAACTTGGTGAAGGAAAGACATACATGTCCAGGAAGCACAGAGTCCCAAACAATATGAACCCCAAGAGGCCCACACCAAGACACATCATCATCAAAATGCAAAAGGTTCAAGACAAAGAGAGAATCTTAAAAGCAGCAAGAGAAAGGCAGCTAGTTACCTACAAGGGAGTTCCCATAAGGCTGTCAGCTGATTTCTCAAATGAAACTTTGCAGGCCAGAAGGGAGTGGCAAGAAATATTCAGAGTGATGAAAAGCAAGAATCTACAACCAAGATTACTCTCTCTATCCTGCAAAGCTGTCATTTAGAATTGATGACCATATAGAGTTTCCCAGACAAGAAAAAGTTAAAGGAGTTCATCACCACCAAACCATTATTATATGAAATGATGAAGTGTCTTTTTGAAGAAAAAGATAAAATATATGAACAAACAAAATGGCAATGAATACATATCTATCGACAATGGAATCTTCAAACAAAATGAAGAGGCTGAACAGAAACATTCTCATAGATACAGAGAACATTTTGTTGGTTGCCACATGGGAGGGGGGTTGAGGGATGGGTGAAAAAGGTGAAGGGATTAAGAAGTACAAATTCATTGCTAGACAAACCTCAAAGGGAAAGGGGTTGGGGGGGGGGGTGAGAAGAAATAAACCAAAGAACTTATATGCATAACCGATGGACAGAGACAACAGTGTGGGAAAAGGCGGGAGGGGGGCGGGAGTGGGGAGGAGGGAATCAATGGGGGGAAAATGAGGAACATCTGTAGTACATTCAACAATAAAGATTTAAAAAAATAAATAAAGTTAATATTATGCATTTATTTTCTTCAGTATGCAGTCCTTTAGCTTAAACAGTACTTAGTAATTCTCTGTCAATCAAGACTTTGCACGAGAAGTTTAAACAAAAAGTTTGAAAAAATGTTGCTGGGAAATAATGTTTTTCTCCTCATAAAACAAAGGCTCCAAAAAAAAAAAATCATCAAAATTTGCCTTTCTCCATTAACACACACACACATATATACATACACATATATATGTATTATAATATACTCACATAAATAAAATAATACAATTATATTGTAGCTTTCATGTTTATTCAACTTCACAGAAAGTCCAAAAATGTCTTAAAGTTGGTTATTTATCTAGATACCAATTGTTCATTATGGTGACATAATACTATATGGTAAGGAAGATATGCCTAAGTGAAACAAATTCTTCGAGTCCCGACATTTTGCAAGTGGGCAGAAAGGAAATCTTGGAAACCATACTCACAAGCTGCAGTAACACACAGAAAGTAACCCAGCCTGACACCTGAGCACTTCCGGCCCGCCGTCTGCACACAGTGGGCCACCGAGGAGCTTCCTGCTGCAGAGCCAGACGTTTTATTGTGACGCAGAGTAACGCACCTGCCACAGAGCGCAGCAACATAACCTCACTGAAGAATCACAAGGTTTTCATAATGGAACTTGTTACAGTGAGTTAAATATTTTCTTAATTTTATACAGTACATATTTTCAAACTGAACATTATCACTGAAGAGCTTGCTAACCATTGTCAGCAATTAATATTTTATATATACTTTATTTTATTTTAGTTATAGTATGTGGCTCTCCAAATGTTAGTACATGAAATGTTGAGTTTAAACATAATAATAAGATAATCCCCCAAGATAAAGACTCAGGACATCAAAACTTTGATCATTATTGCACCTATTTTTCTACAGAAAAATTGAAAATTTACATCATAATCCTCCCCTAAAGGGAACAGACGTGTAAGAAAATCACAGACTCAATAGCATTGAACAAAATCTACAATGAACATTTTTGTGAACTGATGTACAGAATTAATGTACAATAAAATTTGCTTAACTATGATCATGCAAATAAAAATCCTCCACAATCATTTTGTTGTTGTTGTTTTATAAAATGGTCTTAAAGATACGCTTCCATAAACATTTCTGGTGCAATTTCGTCAACGACAAAAAATACAAAGCTATCCCTTATTCTTATTTTATAGATTTATAAACATGCCTTTGTACTGCTGAAATAGAAACAGCGTATTTGGGAGAACTGAGCTAATGAAAGGTTACAAACCAATGTGTCTTGGTCCAACATTAGCTGCCGTGACATAGAGCAGTCTCCCACAATCACTGGTGTCAGTACTGTTGTAAATAAAGAATTGTTAAATACTGAGAGATTAAGACATAAGTCAAACGGTTTTTTAAAAAATAAAAGGCAGTTTCATAAACATGAAGAAATCTCTAAAAAAAAAAAAATAGTAATCACATCAATTGTGATATACATTGGAAAATAGTAAAATGTCATTTTCCAAAATAGTTTCTTTATTATATTCCCCATCTATTATAACCAATCTTGGAAATATACCTTAAACATAATGGTGTATTATATGAAAATGCTCCATTATTCAATGTGAGAAAGTTAATAAGTTAGAATGTGATTTTCTTTTGGATGTTAACCATGAAACAGAAAGGAACAGCACCTGAAATACTGAAATGAATTTAGCTAGGCATTAAGTAGTTACCTGTAAGTTTTGGTTCAAAACACAGTTTATAAAACTGTAAAGTATACTGCCTTAAGTATTTTGTTTCTATAATTTTGCAGATTACAAAAAAAGGGAGGGGAAGGAGATCTTTTCTAAATCCAAATAAATTTCTACTCCCAGTCAGGACAAAGTGGAATTTCATTTAAAAAGTCCATGAGACAGCCACCTACAGTAGCTCATGTAGTTGGGTATATCACTCTCTGTCCATCCCCCCAAACAAGGTTTTTGGCTTCAAAATAAAGTACAATAATAAACTTTTGGTGAAAAACTATGTTATGGGGCAGCCTATCATATGCTATGACTAAATATGGATTTACAGAAAGAGCACATTCCATTTTTAGCATTTTCATAAACATGCAACTCACTATAAAATACAAAACACTTGCTTTCAAGAACAGCTTTATAAAGACACTGCATCAATAAAATTTTTTTTTCTGATTACCTTTACATAGTTATGAAGAACTGGAACTTTTCTAATGTGTACATATCCAATTTTATATTAGAGTGTAATAATTTGTATTTTCTGAACATCATGTTCAAGAGGAAATATCTATACACAATAACGCCTACACTATTAAAAACTAATTCAAATTACAGAATTTTATTGATACAGTAGATTAATAAGAACTGAAAAGGGATGATAAAATAGGATAAAGAATTCAGTACATTATTTTATAACACATTCTTTAAAATTAAAATATTTTAAATCTCTCTCTTCTTAAAATTTTCATTGCCATAAAAGGCCAGAAAATTCTGAGACCAATACTGAGGTGTGAAATAATCAACAACTTGAGGAGTCTTTCACAATCTGTGCGGTCTCCTCCCATCACAGGCATTGTTCAGGTGTAATGGCAGATGATTCAGCACCTCTGAAGATTAAGGGTGCCCAGGAGTAAACACTAGGTAAGGTACACAAGGGAAAGAGACCATTCAACTCTCCAACAAATAGTGACATCAAGAAAATGACATCATTTGTTGAAAAAAAATTTTTCACAGTAAAACTGCAGAGTATACAAATACAAACACTGACAGATGACTGCTTAAGATCTACCCTAACAAACTCTTTTCAAATCAATAGATCCAATAAACAGCTGGGTACTGTCAGTTTAAAGCCACAGATAAAAGCTATACAAGCACATTAGAAGTCAGAAACATTAAAAAAAAAAAAGAAAAGAAAAGAAAAGAAAAATTATATTTACAAGTTTCTTCTTTAGTTTATTTCTACATAGCCATCGCAAATTACACTTTCACAAGACTCTATAGTCAATGTTATCACCATGCGTATGGCAAAGTGTGACCACACGTATATGAGGTCATCAGAGTAAGGTCCAACTGTCCACGCATCAGCAGTCCCACTTTGTGCATCAAAGTCCTTTACTCAGCCTCAAGCTTGACAAAAAAAAAAAAAGATATTTTGAAAGCGTTCACATAGAAATTATTAATTAGATTTGTTCATCGTCTTTCTCTTTTAGAACTTCTCCGACGTACCTTAAAAGAAAAATCACCAAATGCTTAATTAAAATGGGTACACATTTACATTAGACATAGTAATAATAATAATAATTTTTTAACCAATCAATATTCTTACTTGGTCCTGATTTTCTTTGCTTTTCTTTCCTTGAAACTTTTCTCCTATTTTAACTTGCTACCTTGGCATCACTTATTTAGACTATATAATATTTGAATGTTCATAAATAGCTTCTCCCAGAATAGCAAAAGAAAATGTATTACTTTTCTATTTAATAATTTTAAAAAGAAATGAACAGAAGTCAATGTCGACAGCAAGTAAAATAAGTGCAAATACCATCTTTTATATTTCTGTGGTAAAAGAAAGCATGTGATATTTACAAACTTAGGCTTACAGCTGTCTTTCTGGGAAAACAGTTATTTAGACCCTAACAACTACCAAATACATATAAGTAAGCTGAAATTTAGACATATTCCCATTAACTGGCAATAGCTAATGAGAACGTAAAACTCTAGTTCAAAAAAGGTAAGTATTAATACGAGGAATATAAAAAGAACAGGATTTTAATTTAATTAATGGTATAGTTTTTCTTTCATGAAGATATCAGAGACTCTTCTGCCTTATTTTTATATCCCCCCAAACCCTTTCAAGAATCAAGACCAGCTAGTTTACCACAATTCAGCATATTTTTCTTCAGTGTTAACCTATTTGCATAAATGAACCCTGCTGCAGACTGAAGAGTTGATTATATTTTAAATAGGACAGAGAATTGGGGATCAACTCTGGGACTTGCTCACAGAGTATAGGTTTCTCAAATAAGATGGCTAGTTGAGCTGATCCAAAGATTTAGCATCAGTATTATCAAGAGAACAGCTCTTAATTAAATGTTTAGTTACATTTCTTCCAAAGTGAAATACCTGAGATGTGTTGACTGGTAAAACAACTCATTACTTAAAAAATAAAGAAGTACCTCAGGAAGCACCACCTCCTCCTTTGGAAAAGTGTCTACTACCCATCTCATGAGCTCCAGCGCTGAGCTCAGTTAAGGTGTGACCTGTCGTGTATGACTGACTCATTCATCATTTCACAGCCTGCAGTGTTAATATCACGCTGGTACTTGCTCTTGTCTACATTCGGCTGAAACTTGACATTTGCACTTTTACCAGACTATATCCATTATTCTCACTTCGTCTCAGGTTTCCATAAAAGATGTCTTCTCCATTATACAAGCTGGTAGATGAAACAACGCTACAAACTAATGAGGAACATATATATATATATATATATGTGTACAGTCAGCCCTTGTTTATCGCGGGCAATCGGTTCCAGACTCCACCATGTTAAGTGAGCCTCTGCGAAGTAGGATTCTTTATGTATACACGGTCGTCCCTCGCCACTTCGCGCTTCGACTTTTGCGGCTTCACTCTATTGTGGTTTTTTCAAATACTACACTATATTTTTCAAATACTATACTATATTTGGAAAAACCACGATAGAGTGAAGCCGCGAAAGCTGAAGCGCGAAGTGGCGAGGGACGACCGCATATACATATATACAATTATTAGCAACAAGTGCTAAAAAGATGTGACCAAACATTTACCAACCCTACTGTCACACATGGCATTTTAACAAACACATACATTTACTGTAGAAACTTCCTCTTCTTCTGTTTCTTCCTGTGGAATATCATCATTGACAGGAGAGCTACCCTGAAACACATCTACTTCTTCACTTGAATCATTTTCTTTAGTAGCTGCTTGTTTGGAGCGTCCTACACGGCTAGAGTAAAGCACATGTAAAATATAATGAACATTCTGACCTTTTAAGTAGATTACAACTCATTAGAGGGAATGCTTTAAATATCTGATGAATTTTCAGATTACCATTTTTATCCTCAATTACTGTATAAAAAATATTTTTCTTTCTTTTTTAAATAATATTTTTACTGATTTTTAGAGAGGAAGAGGGAGAGAGAGAAACATCCATGTGAGAGCAACACATGGACCAGCTGCCTCCTGCATGCCCCTTGCAGATTCTGAGGATCAAGCCTGCAACCTGGGCACGTGCCCTGACCAGGAATTGAACCAGCAATTTTTCAGTGCACGGGACACAGGGTGACCCCCGACCAATGGAGCCACACTGGCCAGGGCAGAAATATTTCTTATATTCTGAACCCTAAACCAGTGTTTAATCCTAGAATCTTACATACAAAGATCTACCAATTAACAAAAATAAACATGACTGAGACCAACACCATGAAGGAATTAAAAACAACTCAAACTTTGCTTTTTTTTAAAAATCTTTCCAACTAGTAAGAGGCATTTATATCTACTGAGCTGCTCAAAGCAAAAAATTCAGTCTTCCTTAGTAATATTCCACTCTTTATCTGACCCTATCAATTCAATTTATAAAGAAACCTCAAATCCATTCACTTTGCTCCACCTCCGTTGCTACTACATTATTTCCAAACCATTTTCATTTCATGGTACTTCTCTTAACAAAGTAATATTTTATTTTATTATTTTTATTTTTAAATGTTTTCATTGATTTTTTAGCGAGAGGAAGGGAGACAGAGATAGAAACATCGATCGCCTGACTTCTGCATGCCTCCTACTAGGGATCGAACCCACAGCCAGGGCATGTGCCTGGACTGGAAACCAAACAGGGACCTCTCAGTCCATGGGATGATGCTCAATCCACTGAGCCACACCAGCTCAAAGTGATCTTTTAAAAATGTAAACACAGCTGATGTCACTCCCCCTGGGTACCTACTATACCCAGATTAATTTTGCAAATCTCTTAACACAGGACATAAGGCCCTGCAGACCATCCTTGCCTACCTCTATATTCTTATAGTAGTCTAAATTTTTCCTGCATGGCACATATAGAAGGCACCACTGTTTAATAAAATGTATCTCTATTGATAAACATTTATTTTTTTAAATTAAGAATATTATGTTAACATTTCTATAAATAAGCCAAAAGACGTACTGCTCAATCCATGCTAAAAACAAGCATTTTTTTGATATTTCATTTTTAAAATGTTTCTTTATAGTTTACCTTCAGTATTATTTTGTATTGGTTTAAGGTGTACAGCATAGTGATTAGACAACCACATACTTTACAAAGTGTTCCCTCCAAACACTTCCAGTACCTGTCTGGTACCATACACAGTTATTGCATTATTTACTGTATTCCCCATGCTGTAATTTACATCCCCATGACTATTCTTTACCCCATGACTATTCTTTAACTACAATTTGTACTACTTAATCCCTTCACCTTTTCTACCCAGTCCCCCAACCCTCTCTCTTCTGGCAACCACCAGTCTTGTCTCTGCGTCTATAAGTCTGTTTCATTTTCTTTGCTCTTTAGTTCCCACATATAAATGAAATCATACAGTATTTCTGACTTATTTCATTGAGCATAATACCCTCTAGGTCCATCCATGCTGTTGCAAATGATTAAGATTTCATTCTTTTTTATGACAGAGTAATATTCTACTGTGTACATGTATCACGTGTTCTTTATCCCAATCATCTTTTCATGGACAGTTGGTTGCCTTTATAATCCTGGCTATTGTAAGTAATGATGCAATGAAGTCAGGGACACATATCTTCTTTTGAATTAGTGTTTTGCGTTTCTTTGGATAAATATCCAGAAGTAGAATCCCTGGGTCATAAGGCAGTTCCATATTCATTTGTCGAGTACACTCCATACTGCTTTCAATAGTGGCTACACCAATTTGCATTTCCACCAACAGAGCATGAAGATTCCCGTTGACGGTTAGTGACACTGAGCTTCTTTTCATATGTCTGTTGGGCCATCTGTATGTCCACTTTAAAGAACTATCTATTCAGGTCCACTGCCCATTTTTTAACTGAATTGTTTTCCTGGTGTTCAGTTATGTGAATTCTTTTTTTTTTTTTTTTTATCCTCACCCGAGGATATTTTTTCCATTTTTGGTACAGATAGAATGGGAGGGAGAGAGAGGAAGGGAGAGAGAGTGAGAAACATCGACGTGAAGGGACACATCGAGTGGCTGCCACCCGCACGACCAACCAGGGCCGGGGACAAACTGCAACCAAGGTACATGCCCTTAGCGGAACCGAACCCGGGTCTCTCCAGACCGCAGGCCGACGCTCTAACCGCTGAGCCAAACCGGCCAGGGCCAGTTATGTGAATTCTTAAGGAGAATATTAACTCCTTATCAGTTGAATTGTTGGCAAATATGTTCTCCCATTCAGTAGGTTGTCTTTTAATTTTGTTGATTTCCTTTGCTGTGCAAAACCTTTTTAGTTTGATGTAGTCCAATTTGTTTATTCTTTCGTTTCTCTTGCCCAAAGAGCTGTATAAGAAAAAAAAAAATTCCTAAAAAAAAATGTCTGAGATTTTACTACCTATGTTTTCTTCTAGGTATTTTATGATTTTGAGTTTTACATTTAAGTCTTTAATCCATTTTGAGTTTATTCTTATATATGGTGTACGAAGGTGGTCTAGTTTTTTTTTTTTAATATGCATCTTTCCAATTTCTCCAACACTATTTATTGAATAGAGTGTCTTTATCCCAATGTATGTTTTTGCTTCCTTTGTCAAATATTAATTGACCAGAGGCATGGGTTTATTTCTAGGCTCTCTATTCTTTTCCATTTATCTATATATGTCTGTTTTTATGACAATTCATATTGTTTTGATCACTATAGGCTTGTAGTATAGTTTGAAATGTGGTAGTGTCATTCCTCAAAATTGGTTCTTCTATCTCAATATTCCTGAGGCTATTCAGACTCTTTTGTGGTTCCATATACATTTTTGGATTATTAATTCTAGTTCTGTGCAATACACCATTGGTATTTAGATAGAAATTGCACTGAATGTATAGATTTGTTTTAGATAGTATGGATATTTTAATGATTTTAATTCTTCCCTTCTATGAACATGATTTATGCTTCCATTTATTTGTATCTTCAATTTCTTCGGTATCTTAAAATTTTCCAATTTTACTCCCTGCTTAAATTTATTTCTAGGTATTTTATTTTATTGTTTTAAAATGTAATTGTAAGTGAAATTGTTTTCTTAGTTTCTCATTATGCTAGTTCATTATTTGTGTATGAAAATGCAACTGATTTCTGAATATTTATTTTCTACTCTGGTACTTTACAGAATTTCTTTATCAGGTCTAGTAGTTTTTTGCTGGAATCTTTAGGATTCTCTATATATGGTATCATTTCACCTTCAAATAATGTCAACTTAACTTCTTCCTTTCCAATTTGGATGTCTTTTATTTCTTCTTGTCTGATCGCTGTGGCTAGGACTTCCAGTACTATGTCGAATAAGAATGGTTAAAGTGGATATTCCAATCTTGTTCCTGATCTTAAGGGAAACACTTTTAGTTTTTCCCCATTGGGTATGATGCTGGTTGTGGGTTTGTCATATATGGCCTTCATTATGTTGAGGTTATGTTGCCTCTATTCCTAATTGGCTGAAACTTTTTATCATAAATTGGTGCTGGATTATGTCAAATGCATTTTCAGCATCTAATAATATGATAATATGATTTCATCGTTCATTTTGTTTATGTGGTGTAGCATCTTAATTGATTTGCAGATATTGTACCAACCCTGCATCCCCAAAATAAATAAGGTATTGATGAATTTGGTTTGTTAGTATATTGTTGAGGATTTTAACATCTATGTTCATTGGTGATATTGGCCTATAATTTTATTTCTTTGTAGTGCTTTTATCTGGTTTTAAAATTAGGATAATGCTGACCTGGTAAAAATGAGCTTCGGAGTCTTACCTCCTCTTGGATTTTCTGGAATAGTTTTAGAAGAATAGGTGTTAATTCTTCTTTGAATATTTGATAAAATTCACCTGTGAAACCATCCAGTCCTGGACTTTTGTTTGTTGGGAATTCTTGATTACTGTTTTAATTTCATTAGTTGTGTAATCAGTCTGTTCAGATTTCATTTCTTCTTGATTCAGTTTTAAAAGACTAAATGTTTCTAGGAATTTATCCATTTCTTCCAGATGGTCCAGTTTGCGGACTTATAGTTGTTTGTAATATTTTCTTACAGTACTTTGCATTTCTGTGGTGCCACTCTTTACTTCTCTTTCATCTCTGATCTTACTTATTTTGGGCCTTCTTTCTTTTTTTCTTGCTGACTCTGGTTAATGGTTTATCAATGTAGTTCATCTTTACAAAGACCCAGATCTTGGTTTCATTGATCTTTTATGTTTTTTTTTTTTTTTAATTCTATTTACTTGATTTCTGTAAATTTTTAAAATTCTATTTACTGATATTTATTAGTTCTTTCCTTCTACTCACTTTGGGCTTTGCTTCCTTTTTTTTTTTAAGTTCCTTTAAAATGTAAAATTGGATTGTTTATTTTATGTTTATCATCTTTCTTTCTTTTTTATCCTCACCTGAGGACATTTTTTCCATTTTTTGTTCAGATAGAGTGGGAGGGAGGGAGGGAGGGAGGGAGGGAGGGAGGGAGGGAGAGAAACATTGACATGAAAGGGACACGTCGAGTGGTTGCCACCCATACAACCCAACCAGGGCCGGGGACAAACTGCAACCGAGGTACGTGCCCTTAGCAGGAACCGAACCCGGGTCTCTCAGGACTGCAGGCCAGCGCTCTAACCGCTGAGCCAAACCGGCCAGGGCTTGTCTTATTTCTTGAGGTAGCCCTCTTAGAATTGCTTTCACTGTGCCCCATAGACTTCAGGTTGTTGTATTCCTATTTTAATTTGTCCCAAGGTATTATTTTATTTCTTGTTTCACTGTTTATCTACTCATTGTTTAGTAACATGTTATTTTGCCTCCATGTTGTGTATTTTTCAGGGTTTTCCCCCTTGTGATTTTGTTTCATTCCATTGATATCAGAGAAGATGCCTGACATGATTTCAATCTTCTTAAATTCACTGAGTTTTTGTGGCTTAACATATGGTCTATCCTAGAAAATTCTACATGTGTGCTTGAAAATAATATATATTCTGCTGCTTTGGGGTGAAATGCTCTGAAAATATCAGTTAAATTCATCTGGTCTGGTGGGTCATTTAAGTCTGCTGTTTCCTTGTTGATTTTCTGTCTGTAAGATCCATCCATTGATATCAATGGGGTGTTAAAATCCCATACTATTACTGTACTACTGTCAATCTCTCCTTTTATATCCATCAATTATTGTTTTACATATTTAGGTGCTTCTGTATTGCACTGATCCTTTTATCTTTATGTAGTGTTGTTCTTTGCCTCTTACTACAGCATTTGTTTTAAAATCTATTTTGTCTGACATAAATATTGCTTCCACAACTTTTTTCCCCTCCTTTTTCACTTGTATAAAATGTCTTTTTCCAACCTTTTACTTTTAGTCTGTGTGTACCTTTCCTTCTGAGGTGGGTCTCTGTAGACAGCATACATGAGCCTTGTCTGCTAATCCAATCAGCTGCACCGCGTCTTTTGATTGAAGCATTTGAGCCATTTACATTTACAGTCAGCCCTTGTTTATCGCGGTTAATCAGTTCCAGACTCTACCATGATAAGTGAATTTCCGCGAAGTAGGATTCTTTATTTACTACACAGTCGTCCCTCGCCACTTTGCACTTCTAGCGGCTTCACTCTATCACGTTTTTTTCAAATACTATACTATATTCAAAAATACAGTGAAAGAGTGAAGTCATGAAAGTCGAAGCGTGAAGAGGCAAGGGACGACTGTAAAGTGATTATTGACAGGTATGTATTTACTAGCATTTTATTCTTTATCACCAAAGCAAGGTGCTGCCTTGTATGGGCTATGTGAGACCTCCTGTTGTAGTCGAGTCTTGATTCCTGTTGCCCTTCCATGGGTTGCGCTGGCCCTCAGGCTGGCTGACTAAGAGGACTGATCCCAACCACAGTGTACAAGATGTTGTGAGGGTGACGACCACACGAAGTGAAATTCATCCCAGCAGTGTCTGGTTCCTGCTGAGATTTCCCTTTGGATGTGCCACTTATGGAGCTAACTGGGTCTTATCTCTGATGTGGTCTGCAGCCCACCATCAGGTATGTTGGTTCTGGGCCTCTTGGGAAGGGCTCTGGTGCAGGTCAATGTCAGACACTGCCTTAGACTGGTCCTGAGCTACCTGTTTGGAGTTCCAAAGTTATCCATAGTTTGTGGCTGCCTCTTCTGGGCCTGGATGTACGTGGGAGATGCCTAGGTCCACACCAAGGCAAGCTTATACTAGCATAAATTCTGGGGACAGGGCAGCAAAAGGCCCAAGGCATCCTGAGATCTGACTGCTGGCTCCCTGTTAGGCACTTAGTTAGTGAAAGAGCCTCTGGCTGGCTGTACTTGAGTTGCAATGAGATAGGTTCTCAGTGAGTCACCAGGCAGGAATGAGTGGTGTTCACCAGACTGATGCAGATTAAAACTCAGAGCCAGTGCTGTGTCTGAGGCCACTCAGCAAAAGTCCTGGGATATACCAAGTCTAGCTGTCCCCTGCCAGGTGTCTGCAGACCTTTTGGTGGGGCAAAGTCTTAGGGAGTTGTCAGGATGAGGCCTACAGAGTTTATCAGGCCTAAATAGACCAAGATTTGACCTTGTGAAGGGAAAGCTTTGCATTGGTTGGGCGTGAGAGGAAAAAACATCCCCTATCCTAAAGCCACACACTCAGTCTGTCCCAGATTCTGCCCAGAACTCCTGGAGAACCTGACCTTGGTAGGCCACTGCATGTCCAGAAGGTGGGCTCCTTAGATCTCCCATGAAGGGATGGCACTAGTCAGGCGGAAGGGAAGGTGTGGGGAATGGCCCCTGCCCCAGAACCACACAACTCAGTCTCCGACATCAGGAACTCTGCACCAGTGGTCCAGGAAGCTGATTCCTCTGCAAGGAGTGAGCTCGGCAGGGTGGGGTGACAGAAAGCAGGAGGTTGGGGCTACTGCTTTCCCCTAGGCTGATACCATATGGAGGACTGCTCGATCCAAGAAAGATGGCATCTGTGGACTGTGTCGAAGAGGGATTCAGCCCAAGGATCCTGGTGGTTGTCCCTTTAGTGCTCTCTGTGAAGCCAACAAAACCCAATCTCTCCTCACCAATAAGCTCTGAGCTGTCCTGCAAGCGCCTAGGGTGAGTGGCTGGTTCTTTAAGAGGGAGCCTGGGTTTATAGCAGAAACAGGTCTCACTGACAGACAGAATCCCTGCTGATTTTCATAGCCAGATTTTAGGTCATGTGGGTTCCTCTTCTGTTTCTGTTTGTAAGCTGGAGAGGCGCATGGGCTGAGAACTCACTCCAGGGGAAACCCCTGCATCTGAGACATCCCTCTGGAACCTCAGACTCCACCAGCAGGAGTGCGCCAGCCCTTTTTCAGGTCTCCACCCTCCTACCAGTCTTGATGTGGCTTCTTCTGTAAATCTTTGGTTATAAGACATCTCTTCAGCTAGTCTTCAATTGACTATTTAGGATGATTATTCTATAATTTAGTTGCAACTCCAGGTTGGCCCTCTGGAGAGGTACATGTAACTTCCACCTACTCTGCCTCCATCTTGGATATCCTCAAGCATGTATTTATTTTTAACTTGATATAGTTTTTCAGAATTAACAAAAAATACAGAAACTATATAAAAGATAATACAATGGTTCTTAATTTCATTGAGATCAGAAGAAGAAAAACAGGAAAATGTAATACATTATTTTACTAGCTCTAAAATGAGAAAAAAAAAAAAAAAGACAAAACAAAACAGTCTCTTTCTGTATTGATTTTTAAAAATCATCATCCGAGAATATGTTCACTGAGTTTTAGAGGAGAAGGGGTTGGGGGGGCGGGGAGAGAAACACATCAACATGAGAGAGAAACTTTGATTGGTTGCTTCCTACATGCACTGACTGCAGCCAGGGATCAAACCCACAACCCTTTGGTGTGTAAGACGATGCTCCAACCAACTGAGCCACACCAGCCAGGGCTGTATTGATTTTTTTAAAAAGAAATACTTATTTGTTTTATAACATTCATGTGAGGACTTGATGTAATTTTATGAGAACATGATAATAATTTAAGCCCTGAATTTTATGATGCCAAAATACAAACAAATTAAAGTTATGAACTATTATTTCCATGTTATAAAATTAATTTTGAGAATTTAATATTCCTTAAGAATTCTTTTTTTTAAATCAGTGATTTTCCATAGTTGAATCAAAACACAATGAAATTGCCAAGAAAATGTACTTACCTTTACTTTTTACCTGAGGAAAAAATTAAAAGGAAGACATGAAGTACTGGCTAGACACACAGGCAACTTTTCCTCTTCCTGTGGAACATACAGGAATAGGAAAACCTTCTAAGATAAGTATTTAACCAAAGTGTGCTGGCAACTCTGAAAAGTCAAGCCACTGATGTAGCTATGTACTAGGACTGATCTGAGAAAAACTGGGGATTTTTGACTAACTGAAGACATGCCATTCTTTTTCCACTTAAATAACTGAGAAGAAAAAGTGCAAAAATGTACAAATTACATCACAGGTGCTCCTGTCACTTTAAAGTTTTGGATATAAGTCTGTTATTGTAACTCTCATATATAAATGTGATTGTGTGACCATCCAAAACTATCTGTTTGTAGATATAAATGTATCAATTTGATTAAAAAACAAACAAAATCAAGACATCAAAAACATGAGATAAGCATGTGATAATTTCTATGGATGTAATTTGAGAAAAATAATGCCTGTTACTTTCCTACACAATTCAAAGAATAAAAGCAAAAATATAAAAGTGATTTTTGTAAAAAGGTTCTGAGGAAAGACATGAAGAAAAATTATAGTGTGGAATGGTAAGGCAACCAGTTCAATATGCTGTGATTATTTGAAAATATATTGTATCATCTCTTTAAGTACCATAAAGTCTGTATTGGAAATAATAAACTATTTGGTATTCATAAAGATTTGCCTAAAACCTGTAAAAATGTACAAAAGTTACAATTAACCAGAAGGTTAATTGGGATATCAATCACCTAGGTAAGTTTATAAAAATGTTATCTTACCTAGGGTACTGGGGCTAAATAAATGGAATTAAAATGCAGCCCTATGTATATTTAAAAATTTATAAACTTTTGCAAAAGAATTTGAAATTTGTTTGAAATTTAACATTATTTACAACTTACAGATTTTTTTTTGGTTGTGATGGTGATGGCGTTTTTGATGGTCTTCCTCGTCCTTTCTGTGGTATGGATTGTGTGGATTCAACTGCACTAGTTTCAGGAGATTCTGCTCTGCTTTGGGGAAGACCCAAATGTGGATAGCATCAAATTATGACTTAAATATAATATAAATATATGCAGTTTAGAGTTACACATACTTACCTCTGCTGTGCTCTCCTTGAAGTTCGGTGCTGTTTACTTTTTGACTTCTGTTCTGTGTTTCCACTTTGTCTTTCTTCTTCTTCCTCTTCTTCTGCTACTAGAGGTGCAGATTTTTTTTTGCTTCCTTTTTTAGAAGTTTTCATTGTTGGCTCTTCTTTTGTTGTACCTCCCCCACTAAGAGGTTTTGGTGGCCGGCCTCGTTTACCTTTTTTTGGTGGACTATTCTGTTCATCCTCATTTTCTAATGTATCTTCTTTGAGCCTCTTTTCCTCAGGCCACTGTGGCTCATCTGACTCGGAAGCTGTGTGTCCTCTCTTCCGTCCACGTTGACTTCCTTTGGGTTTCTGTTCCTGTACCAACTTAGTAAGGTCATCCATACCTAATTTTTCCTCTGAATCGGTGGCAGGTGTTTTTTTCCGGCTTCTAGGTTTGTCCAATTCAGACTAGAAATAAAAATCACAATTTCAAGTATGAAATTGTTAGTAAGCCTATTCTAAAGAATGAAACAAACAAAAAAATCTGTTACCCACTTTTGTCATAAAAATTTACCTAAATAAATTATAGAGTTCTTAAATACATGGGAACCATACTTGCTTTAATTATTAGTATTTTAATTAAAAACGTGTCTAGGATAAGAGGTAGTTCTTCATTCTTACTTAAGCTAGGGAGCCTCAAATGGAAGCCTCTGAAGACCAGTATTTTATTAAACTATACATTTTAATAATTAGTTAATTCATAAAAAGAACATTCTAAATTCAATTAATGAACAATAAACAACTATTTTAAAGTATAATGGATCTGTTTTGATATTCAGTTTGAGTAATTCTAATCTTACCACTATAAGAAGACATAAAATATTAGCTATGTTATATATCATGCTTTACACATCATAAAAGAACGGTTTTTGTTTTATAGCTGAAACTTGTGAAATACAGAAGTTAAACACATCATTTATTAAGTTTTTAACGTCAAAGATATTGCTTTTTCCCAGGTACAACTAATTAACAACAAAAATAATTAAAAATCAGTGACTTTTACCAGCAGATGGTGATTGAGAAAATTCTCCAAAGAAACAAACAGTATGTATGAATACGTATAATGCTATCTATATACATACATACAACATAAAACACACAAGTTTGTAGTACCACGTTAACTTCCAAAGTTTATAACAACTTACATTCTTAAAAATCAGTGAAAACAAAAATGATATGCCTGCAATTTTTAAATAGGTTTAATTAGACATTTGCGTTTCCTATTTGTAAAGTACCCAATTATGTCATTTGTTTTATGCCCTTTTCCATTTGTTTATTGGAGTGTTAGTGTTTCAAGTAATATTTTTTTTTACACATTAGCATATTTTAAAATTTTATTTCCTATTTGTATGGACTGAATTGTGTCTCCACAAACTTCAATGGTTGAAGCCACAACCTCTAATGTGATGGGACTTGGAGACTGGGCCTTTAAGAGGTACTCCAGTTGAAATGAGGTCATGAGGGGTGGGCCTTCATGACAGGATTAGCGACCTACTTATAAGAAGAGATACCAGAGAGATCTCTCTCTATCATGTAAAGTCACAACAAGCAGTGCCATCTGCTAATCAAGAAGAAAGCTCTCACCAGGAACTGAATAGGTCAGCACTCTGATCTTAAATTTTCTAACCTTCAGAAATGTGAGAAAATAAATTTCTGTTGTTTAACACATTGTTGACCACTCATGAGTTAACTCGTGTTTGCACGTGCATTACCTATTTCAATTTTTGAAACTCAGAATAATATAGGATTATTGTACTTGTGACTCTTCACCTTGCGGGTCAAAGTTCGAAAAACAGCACACAATTCTATATTCTTACCCAGACTCCTCTTCTCCCCACTCCTCTGGGCGTGAGACCGCAAAATCGAAGGTGCGGTGAACAAAAACAACCCCAGCGCCAGCTGTCTAAACTTGGACTATCTTCTAACCGCTCGCAGTTTGAACATACATATCAAGGATATTGTAAAATCTTTCTTCGTCGTGTTCAATCGTGCTCAGTTTATTATAAAAAAAGTGACTTTTCTTGATCTTTAGGTTTTTATCGAAATTACAGTATTACAAAAGTTTCAACCATGATGGATTGTGAAGGTGAAGAACTTTTCAATGAATTATATGCAAATACTTTATCTGATTTTCCGAGCGATTTTGAAATATATTGTAGCGATGTAGAAATTGATTGTTTATCGGAAGACAATAATGAGTCGGATATTAGACCACCATAACAACAAAAGAGAAATGTAATAAGATCTGATAGTGAAAGTGATTTTGAAGAAGAGTGGATTGAAAATGATATTACATCAATTTTGGAGGACTATTCAAATATTTCGGGTGTAACTGCCGACCTTAGTGATCCACAGGGTATCAGGGAAGTGATGGAATTACATTTTAGTGATGATTTTTTTTTAACTTTTTTTAATTTTTATTTTTTTCACATCTTTATTGTTGGATGTAAAATATATTACAGATGTTCCACATTTTTCCCCCATTGACCCCCTCCTCCCCACTCCCGCCCCCCTCCCACCTTTTCCCAAACTATTGTCCGTGTCCATTGGTTATGCATATAAGTTCTTTGGTTTATTTCTTCCCACCCCCCCAACCCCTTTCCCTTTGAGGTTTGTCAGTCTAGCAATGAATTTGTGCTTCTTAATCCCTTCACCTTTTTCACCCATTCCCCCATCCCCCTTCCCAACTGGCAACCAACAAAATGTTCTCTGTATCTATGAGAATGTTCCTGTTCTTCCTGTTCATTTTGTTTGTAGATTCCATTGTTGATAGATATGTGTTCATTGCCATTTTGTTTGTTCATACATTTTATCTCTTTCTTTAAAAAGACCCTTCATCATTTCATATAATAACGGTTTGGTAGTGATGAACTCCTTTAACTTTTTCTTGTCTGGGAAAGTTTTTATATGGCCATCGATTCTAAATGACAGCTTTGCAGGATAGAGTAATGTTGGTTGTAGGTTCTTGGTTTTCATCACTCTGAATATTTCTTGCCACTCCCTTCTAGCCTGCAAAGTTTCTTTTGAAAAATCAGCTGACAGCCTAATGGGAACTCCCTTGTAGGTAACTAGCTGCCTTTCTCTTGCTGCTTTTAAGATTCTCTCTTTGTCTTGAACCTTTTGCATTTTGATGATGATGTGTCTTGGTGTGGGCCTCTTGGGGTTCATCTTGTTTGGGACTCTCTATGCTTCCTGGACTTGTATGTCTGTTTCTTTCACCAAGTTAGGAAAGTTTTCTGCCATTATTGTTTCAAAAAGGTTTTCAATTTCTTGTTCTCTCGCTTCTCCTTCCGGCACCCCCAAGATGCGAATGTTGGCACGCTTGAAGTTGTCCCAGAGGCTCCTTCACTATCCTCATTTTTTTGGATTCTTTTTTCTTTTTGCTGTTCTGATTGGGTGTTTTGTGCTTCCTTATATTCCAAATCGATGGTTTGCTCCTTGGATTTACGTACTCTATTATTGAAGCTATGTAAATTATTCTTTATTTCAGTTAAAGCCTCCTTCATTTCTAACTGTGCAGCGATCATTTCTGACTGGTCCTTTTTTATGCTCTTGAGGCCCTCACTGAGTTCACTGAGCATCCTTATAAGCAGTATTTTGAACTCAGCATCTGTTAGGTTGCTTATCTCCATTTCGCTTAGTTCTTTTCTTGGGGTTTTGTTCTGTTCTTTCATTTGGGACCTGTTTCTTTGTCTCCTCATTTTGGCTGCCTCCCTGTGTTTGTTTTAGTGTATTACTTAACGAGAGGTATGGGGCTCGCTGAGACCCGATGCTGCTCGTTTGAAAGAATTTAGGAAAAACCTAAAGCAGGATCCAAGACCGGCCAATCCTATGGTTAAGCAAGTGGCAACAGCTTGGGTGGGCCTGAAAGTTGGGTGGGGCGGGGCCTCAGGGAGTCACCAGGGCGGGGCTACCAGTGTGGCCAGGTTGCTGGAGTCCCAGATATGGCGACTGTCTGCCGCCCCAGGGAAGGGCTCACCAAAGGAACAAAGGCCTCTGACAGCACGTTTGTCCCGAGGAAGCCCCCTCTCCAGCCCTCGCTCCAGTGCCAAACAGCTCAGTTCTTCCCTGTGTGTCTCTGGCGCCCCTCGAGCTGCCTCCCCTCCGAGCTTAGAGGGAGAGAGTCCGATAAGTCCATGCGCGGGCCCTTTAAGGAGCTGCCTGGGGCTCCAGCTGCCTCAGCCTCCCTGAGCCTCAGTTCCCGCTGGTTTTCCAGCCAGAAGTGATGGGGACTCTCTTCCTGGCACTGGAACCCTGAGCGGGGCACCTGGTGTGGGACGGGGAGCCCTCAGTCCTCAGGAAGGACCTTCCCAGCTGCGGGAGCCTCCTGATTTTATCCGCCACACGTGGGTGTGGGACCAGCCCGTCGCACGGCCGCCGCCACCCCTCGCGCCACCGCCCCTCCTACCGGTCTGGATGTAGCTGCTTTTTTTTTTTTTTTTTTTAATCCCGTAGTTGTAGGACTTCCATTCAGCTTGATTTCAGGCGGTTTTGGATGATGGTTGTTCTGTAGTTTTGTTGTAACTTGGATGTGGTTGTGGGAGGACGCGATACCGCGTTTACCTACCTGCCATCTTGACCGGTAGTCTAGTGATGATTTTTTTGATTTAGTTGTTTGTCAAACCAATTTATACCACCACCAAATGGAACAATTTTACAAAAAAATCGACTAAAACTGTACCATGAATAAAAGTTACCGATACCAACTTAAAGAAGTTTCTTTGTTGATATTGATGGGACAAATGAAAAAATCACATTGGAGGGATTACTGGTCAATGGACCCTTTGGTTGAAGCTCCAATATTTCCTAAAACTATGAGCAGAATGAGGTTCGAGCAAATTCTTACATTTTTCCATCTTAGTGATAATTCCCAAAATATATCTAATGATGACAGACTGTATAAAGTAGGCCTTTTCTGGATTACTTTCTTCCAAAATTTCAGTCTTTGTATGTACCTAAGCAGGAGTTATCCCGAGATGAAGCAATGATACCATATAGAGGACGTATCAGCTTCAGAACATAGAGTCTGGCAAAAATAATAAAATATGGGATTAGTGAGACTGCTTTGCAAAAGTGAGAGTGGATATGTTTGCAACTTCGAGATTTATTCTCGAAAGGTGAAGGCAAAAGTTGCAAGAAACTATATTATCTGTCTTAGAGTTGTATCTTGATTCTTGGCATCATGTATACCAAGATAATTACTACAAAAGCATTTCTACAGCTGAAATATTATTAGAAAAGAAAACGTTAATCTGTGCTACCATAAGAGAAAACTGTGCCTTACCAAAGGTACTAAAAAAAGTCAAAGAATCTTCAGAAAGGGGAAATTACGTTTTAATGAAAAAGACCCATTGTTATTTTTTTTTTTATCCTCACCCGAGGACATTTTTTGATATTTTGTTCAGATATAGAGTGGGAGGGAGGGAGGGAGAGAGAAAGAGAGAAAGAGAGAGAGAGAGAGCGAGAGAGAGAGAGAGAAACATTGACGTGAAAGGGACACATCGAGTGGTCGCCACCTACACGACCCAACCAGGGCCAGGGACAAACTGCAACTGAGGTATATGTCCTTAGTGGGAACCGAACCGGCCAGGGCAGACCCACTGTTCTTATATCATGGAAAGATAAAAGACCAGTGAATATGATATCAAGTATCCACGATGCCTCTATCAAAACAACTGGAAAGCGAAAAAGAAATTCTACGGAAGATACAGTTAAACCTGCGTGCGTATTAGACGACAACCAGTACACGACAGGAGCCATCGAGCAGACCCATATTTGGCGAATGGCAGTATCTTTTGAAAAAGTATAAAGTGGTCTAAAAAAGTAGCATTCTTTCTGATCAATTGCACTTTATGCATTTAAAACTTACTGTAATTACAACAGACAAAATAAAATAAAATACAAAAATTTTCTACTTGAAGTAGCTGGGGAATGGATATCTGGTGGTTCAAATGAGTGCAGCTCAGAACCTAACACTTCTGGTCCTTCTAAAAGAGCTCTTTACACTGATTCGCCTCCTAGGCTTTCGGGGCAACTAAAGGACCATGTTTTAGAAAAAATAGTTACTGGTATAAAAAAAAAAATCCAACTAGAATGTGTAAAGCGTGTGTTTCAAAAGGAAAGCACAGCGAAACCAGATATATTTGCGAAACATGTTGCGCACCATTACACGTAGGTGATTGCTATGCAGTGCACCTCACCAAAAAAATTTACTAAAATATATAACATGTATAAAACATAATATATAGCAGATATGTACAAAGTTTTATTTAAATTCATTATGTATCAAGTATACTGAAGTTTACTGAGATTGTTTCACTTTCATACTCAATTATGAAAAATAGCCGGTGACATGAGATAACTACGTAAAATTGCCGGTCAACAATGTGTTAAGCTACCCAGTCTATGGTATTTTGTTATGGCAACCTGGGCAGACAAGATATTATTTTATCTTGTTTTAGAACAGGATGTGAGATGAGGTTCTAAACTGTGTTTTCCTACTCCCATCCCAAAAGAGAGATAGTATTTAACTAATTATAAGTTTGTGTCTGATTCGGTTGATTTTATCATTATTAGCTCTCTTTTTTGTATTCATTATTCTTCCACATGGACTTAAATCACACTAAAATTTTACATTATATATATATTCATTTAGAAAAAAATTGTCTTAAAAAAAAAAAGAATAGTTTATTGGTTTTAGAGAGAGAGGAAGGGAGAGACAGAAACACTGATGCTAACACTGGCCGCCTCCTGCAAGCCCCCCACTGGGGATCAGGCCTGCAATCTGGGCATGTGCCCTGACTGGGAATCGAACCGGCAACTCTTTGGTGCATGGGATGATGCCCCATGAACCGAGCCACGTTGGCCAGAGTAAAACTGTCATCTTTGAAATTCACCTTACCCTGTTCAAGTCTTCTAGGTTTCTCGAGTTTGATATTTCTCCAGACAGGTTATCACTACTTCTTAAGGTTATGTTTAGATCTATCTATCTGTTTGTCTATCTAATTTTGTTGTTATAGTAGTTACTGTGTTAATTCAATACACTTTCCTCCAAGTGTATACCTAATATAAAGTAATATTACCAGAGTAAAGTTAGTTATGTACATACAGATATACAGATACATGGCTACCATGCTAAACTTAGTTTTTCAATTATTTCTCTCATTTTTCAGAGTATTAAAATTAAAATAATTTCTATTTTCATTCATTGTCATACCTTCTATTTCACGTCTTCTTGAAATGATCAAACATTCTAGAACAATTTTAAATAATAGTGGTGAAGCCCTGGCCGGTTTGGCTCAGCGGTTAGAGCATCGGCCTGCGGTCCGGAGAGACCCGGGTTCGGTTCCTGCTAAGGGCACGTACTTCGGCTGCAGTTTGTCCCCGGCCCTGGTTGGTCGTGCGGGTGGCAGCCACTCGATGTGTCCCTTTCACATCGATGTTTCTCTCTCTCTGTCTCTTCTTCTCTCTCCCTCCCACTCTATCTGTGCAAAAAAATGGAAAAATGTCCTCGGGTGAGGATAAAAAAAAAAAAAATAGTGGTGAAAAGCAGGTTGCTTGTTTTGTTCATGATTTTTCATAAGAATGTTTCAAGTATTTTGTCTTTAAGAATAATAATAACTTTGACCAAATCATTCATTACTGTTTAAACAGACAAAACTTTTAGCATGTTAAGAATGTATCCTTGCCCTGGCTGGTTTGGCTCAGCGGTTAGAGCGTCGGCCTGTGGTCCAGAGAGACCTGGGTTCAGTTCTCGCTAAGGGCATGTACCTCAGTTGCAGTTTGTCCCCGGCCTTGGTTGGGTTATGCGGGTGGCAGCCACTCGATGTGTCCCTTTCATGTTGATGGTTCTCTCTCTCTCTCCCTCTCTTTCCCTCCCTCTCTATCTGAACAAAAAATGGAAAAATGCCCTCGGGTGAGAATTAAAAAAAAAAAAAAAGAATGTATCCTTTTGGTATTAGTTTATTAAGAGTTCATATTTAAAAATTTTTGTCTTCTTTGGCATGATTTGAGAATCTCATTAGCATTTTCTTTATTCTGTATATTAATATATTATAACATATTAAGAGGTTTTTTTTTTAGCATTAAATTATTCTTGTATTCCAAGAAAAAAGGACCTACAAATAATTGGTATAAATTTATTAGTATTTATTGTTTGTTTTTTTAAATCCTCACCCAGGGGATATTTTTCCATTTTATTTTCAGACAGAGTAGGAGGGAATGAAGGAGTGGAGGGAGGGAGGGAGAGAGAAAGAGAGAAACATTGATGTGAGAGAGACACATCAACTGGCTGCCTTCTGCATGACCCCAACTGGGGCTGGGGACCGAACTGCAACCAAAGAACGTGGCCTTGGCTGCAATCAAACCCGCAACTCTTTGGTCTGTGGGCCAATGCTCTAACCACTGAACAAAACAAGCCAGGGCTATTTAGTTTTAAAAATAAATTTTTTTTCTTGCCCTGACCGGTTTGGCTCAGCGGTTAGAGCATTGGCCTGCGGTCCGGAGAGACCCGGGTTCGGTTCCCGCTAAGGGCATGTATCTCGGTTGCAGTTTGTCCCCGGCCCTGGTTGGTCGTGGGAGTGGCAGCCACTCGATGTGTCCCTTTCACATCGATGTTTCTCTCTCTCTCTCTTCCTCTCTCTCCCTCCCACTCTATCTGTGCAAAAAAATGGAAAAATGTCCTCGGGTGAGGATAAAAAAAAAAAAAAAATTTTTCTTTACTAATTTTGAGAGAGAGTGGGGAGAGACAGAGATAGAAACATCGATGAAAGAGAACATCGACTGGCCACCTCCAACATGCCCCTACTGGGGGAATCGGGCCCACAACCTGGGCATGTGCCCTGAACAGGAATTGAACCAGCGACCTCCTGGTGCATGGGTTGATGCTCAACCACTGAGCCACACCAGCAGAGCTATTTAGTTTTTTAAATAATTAAAAATTAACTGCTGTTATTCAAGATGGGAAGATAAAAGAAATATTAAATTAAAACTAAATTTGAAGTATCACCTCCAATTTTAAATGCTACAATTTAGTTGGATGTCCAAAGATCAGAAAGGGTGGTTTAATTGTTTTATGCTCTGGAAAAGGTTGGTGGTAAAAAGGAAATCAATGTCTGTTTTTGAGAATACCATAAAATAATCTAGTTTCCTAAGGCACTACATTCTCTTATTTCTTTTTCATTTTGCATTGCCTGTTTTAAGAGCAGAGAGTTAGGAGCAGGATATGGGGAAAAGATGTTACTTATAAAACAAAAATATGAATATAAATGTATATGGAGAATTCCTTTGCGATGAAATATCAATGTGAAGCTCGTAGGAGGCAGAGAAGACAGTCCTCTTTTACTATAATTTATTGGTCTTTAAATTAAACTTCTGTCTCATAATTCTCACCTCTTTGAGGATATTTCAGTTGAAACTAGATTAATAAGGTTCTACTACCTTTGAAAATGAGTAATGTTACACAAAGTCTAGCCAAAGGCCTTTATTACATATACAAATAAATCCCAAAAGGCCAGAAACTCGAAACTGCTCAAAGAAAAACAGAGACTGTATTGTGCATTACTTTCTAAGGTAAAACTAGATATGGAATTTCCATAATAACAAAATATTAAAAATTAATCAAAACCATGTTTCCCAAACTGGAGGGGAGAAAGGAGAGCAGCATGTAGCTGTGGGTGGCCCAGGTGATGTTTCCAGCAAATGAGAGAATTTATAACCTCTTCTGCACTTAGTGCATTTTCAAGCATGTGGTGACAAACTCTAATAAATGATAACGAATGAATTTTTTGCACTAAGAAGCAGAACTAGAAGACATAAATTGAAGGATTCTCTTCTATACATCCAGATAATAGCATTTCTTTCTGATTAATCAATCAATAATTAAGTCTGCTTGGCTGAAACTTTTAAACAGCCAATAAAAATCAAAATTTACAGAATAGATAGTAAGGATTTAATAAAAATTTTAGAAATATAATTTCTTAAGTGGAAAAAGAAACAATCTGGCAAAATAAATTACTGGAGAAACTTGGAAACAACTGAAAATAAACTTCTTGGTTATGTAATGTTGAGCCAGAAAAAGGCAGGTCAGTATTACAGGGGTGAGCAAAAGTAAGTTTATAGTTGTGAGTACCCAAAATACAGTTGTTATTTACTTATCTATTTATTTATTATTGTATTATTTGTCGTCTTCTATAAAACTACTTTTGCCTACTCTTGTATTTCAGAGAAAGAAAAAGTAATTATTTTACTAGTAACCTTCCACCTCTATTAATTGAGTAGATTCAAACACAATGACTTTTATTTTATGGTAATGATTAACCAAAAATATTAATCTTTTTTTTTAAAGCTCTAGCATTTTTATTTTTTTTTATTTATTTTTAATCCTCACCCGAGGATATTTTTCCATTTATTTTCAGATAGAGTGGGAAGGAGGAAGAGAGAGAAAGAGAGAGAGAACACTGATGAACACTGATGCGAGAGAGAACACGGACGTGAGAGACACATCGACTGGCTGCCTCCCACACAACCCAACCAGGGCCGGGGACAAACTGCAACTGAGGTATGCGCCCTTGGTGGGAACCGAACCCAGGTCTCTCCAGACCGCAGGCCGACGCTCTAACCGTTGATCAAAACCAGCCAGGGCAAAAAAATTATTAATCTTTATACAACAATTCATTTGGGCTAATTCATTTATTCTGATAAACCTTACCAGCTATGTATCCACATTTTACAGATAAACAAATTGATTTAGAGAGCTAAACAGTTATTCAAAAAAAGTTTAGAGCTAACCCAGAAAGTCAAAATGTGCCCAATTATTAAGGCCATCAGGTTGTGCTGAAATACATAACTGTATTCTATATCTGCACCGAAACTACCAACTTTGTCTTCAAATGACATTTACAAATCTATCATCAGAACTATCACTACTATTAAGACTTAAAAACTAAACAAGGACTGTATGAGAACCTTAGCATTTATTACCTTTCCTAGAAGTTTATTTAGTAATTAAAAACTCAAGAAATCAACTAAAATGGAGGAGCCTTTAAGGACCCCCATTCTATTTCTTTTCTCTAAGGCTAATCCTAAACTTACTGTGTTTAAAAATAAGCAAACAAAAGAAATAAACAAGCAGTCTGAGTGTAAAACGGGCATGTTAGAATACAAAGACCTAAAGAAAAAAGATTACTTTAGTAGAATGACAAGAAACACAAGAAATTCAATATACTTAAATTACATGGTAGAGAATAATCTTAAACTCAAATGTGTAATTAAAACCCTTAAAAGAAAATCATGTCAAATTTGAGAGTAATGTTAACTCATTTTAGTGTAAAATTATTTACAGTAAAATACAATAATTGTAATTATAAAATCAAACCAAAGAGCTCACCCTTACAAGATCAGAGTCGTCTCTCTTGTCACTTTTTTTCCCCGACAAAGGTGAAGACATTGTGTAATCTTCATTTTCACTGTGGTCCATTTCTGAACTATCAAGCCTTTTAATACAGACATTTATAATTGTTATTACAATCAAATAACCTTAAAAGCTTTTTCTGTTCCCAAAGTAGCTTTATAAAATAAAGGTTCATTCAATTAAAAAATTACTGGATTTATTCTATCATACTTAGCACCAAATCAACAAGCAAAGAAACACATTTAACAACAATGAAAAATCAAAATATCACAAATTTATTTTTTTCCCTTAATTCTTTTTAAAACCTAAATTCTATCTTGGTGTAGGAACATAAAGTAAATTGAAACTTTCTCGTTAGCAAGTTGGATGGGTCTACATTACAATTTGCCCTGTCCACAGCCTCTCCCTTATCCCCAATTCCGCTTTTTCTTCTTACATTAACATCCTCTAATACACAAAGTTATCAGGTTTAGTATCTACCGACTACCTTCTTCTGCTAGAATGTAAGCATGGATCTTCTGTCAGTTTTACTTACCAGTGTATACTTAAGCACGTGGGCGTCCAATAAATACTTATTAAATAAATTAACAGTACCTGTTTTCATACATTGGTATAAAGGCTGAGTCTTCTGTCCTAGGTGATTTTATCCTTATCTTGTTTAAAACTCATTTAAACATTACTGAATCCTGAATTTCAATCTCTGGCTAAGAAGCTACCTGAGTTCTAGACTCACATAGCCAGTTGCCCACTCGCTTGTATTTCTAATGGGCATCGCAAAACCTGACAACAGCCAAAACAGTGATTTGGACACTCCTCTTTTCCCTACCTCCACATACACACACACACATGTACGCACACATATACTGTCTGTTCCTCCTCAGGCTTCTACATCTCAGGAAGTGGCACCATCATCTAAATAGGTATTCAGGGAAAAAGCCAGGACACATCCTTAAACCCCCCTTTTCCCTAACTGTTCACAACTAATCCAAGCAAGACCATTTTGATCTACCATCAAAATAAATCCCAAATTTCACTATTTACTGTCTTCCTCCCTGTTTATCCTTTCCCTAGAATACTATTAGCCAATTCTCAACTGGTTTTTCTATCTCAATTCTATCTCCTCTATTCTCTAAATAACCAGGGCAGTCTTTTAAAGCACAAATTATATCACTGGACTCCACAACACTATTTTTCAGTTGTACTTAAAAATCACATCCAAATTCCTTACATTCACAAAGTCCAAACATAATTTGGTTACCTCTCAACCTCATCCCTAACCATTATTCTCTCATTCCTGCCCTCCAACGAAACTGTCTAAGACATATCTAGCTCATTCTCTTAAAAAGAGTTCCAGTGAAGAAAGACAAGTATTACATGATCTCACTTATTTGTGGAACAGAATGAACAAAATAAGGTGATGAACAAAATAGACCCAGAGACATACAAATAGGGTTCAGATTGACAGAGGAAGGGGCGGGGGGGAGGGAAGAGATAAACCAAAGAACTTATGCATATAAACATAACCAATGGACATAGCAACAATGCTGGGGAGTGGGGTGGGGTAGGGGGAAACAGTAGGAGGATGTCAATGGGGGGAAAAGAAGAAACATCTGTAACAAAAATTAATTTAAAAAAAGTTTAACACCACAGCATTTAAAAAAAGATGATCTAGTAGTGATATGTACATAGCTAGAGGAACAAGAAAGGGAAATAGCTGAATACAATAATTAAAAAGAATGAATGAAATGATGATAAATTAGTTACTGGAAATGTTTTCGTCATTTTAAGTATGAGACTATTCACTAGAAAACGTCCAAATGATATGGGTGAAGAGTCACTTAGATATAAGCCACTAATACATATTAATATAGGAATCTAGAACAAATAAGAGCTATAGATGTAATTTTTATTCAATTTCTATTGTACTATATATCATTTAAACCATTCATTGCAAGGAAATTGGTAAGATACTTTAGAATGTCTCTTCCCTCCTTTGTTAATTCGTTATGAACAATGCAAAAGACAGCATGTAATCTTTCATAATAACTTAGCAAAATTAATAAACAGTGGCAGTTTAGCCCTGTACAAGGCTCTGCTGCTAACAAATGATGTAGTAAGCACTATGCCAAAACCAGGGAAAGTATAAAATGTGTTTCCTTTTTTCTTTCTTCAAGCAAAAATGTTTATACATGTACATGATCAAAAGAAATTTTAAATCATACCAAAGAGTATGAAATGATCTCCCTCCTACACTAGATTACATAAACACTATTAAGATGTGATGTATTCTTCCAAATGCTTTCTATCATATATAAGCAAGTGTAAATATAAATGCTTTTTAAAAACTCAAAAATACTGTAACACTTTTCTTATTCTTTGCCTTTTTACTCAATAATGTACTGTGGAAACTCTTTATACTAGCTCCTACCTCATCAATTTTAATGACTATGAATTCTATTGGATGGATGTACTGAAATTTAACAGCTTTACACATCAGCTGGATAATTGGATTAGCCCGAAAGCTAGAATATGAAAGGCTAAGATGGAGAACTTAACTAAATGAGTAAGCAAAGCAATATGAACTTACTCTAATGTGAATGAACTGACTTGATATTAAATGGCATGTACTGTTTTCTACCCACTGACATTCAATGTTTTGGGTTAGTCAACAACAACAAAATGTTTTGGGTTACATTATTGTAGATCTCATAGCCTTGTTAGAACCTTAACTATAAAGTAGCTATTTTTTATGTACTTACCTCCCTTTTATTCTCCCAGGAGAGCTTGGGTTTGAGCTGCTGCTTGCATTGCTTACAGTTTCCATTCGTGATGATTTTGTTTGAGACTGTTTGCCTGCTGACGAAAGCGGCTTATTAACAGCTCCTAGAACATTGGTTGTTTTAGGCTGAAATGATAAATGCATATTTCTTTCTATTTGATTAAAGCCAAGAGAAATTTACATTTAAAGGACCATAAGTAACATCTCTGTTAAAATATTTACATACAAATCATGAAACATGTGCCTATCCTTAAGCAAAATAAATATTATAAACTGAGTATCACTTGAACAAATAAAAAACTATATAGATAGCAAAACAGTCAAGTTTCTTAGTTATTTGGAGGCTTACACAGAAGCGAGAACAAATCAAATGCACAGTCAACCATGAAAATAGATTATTAGACTCTTGCTGTGGAAGGACATAAGAAGATGCCTTTTCACTTTAAGATTTTTACCTTGATATTATAGAATAGATATTTAAAGATCAAAGTCTCCAGGGGCTTTAATATAAGCTTAAAAAAAGAAAAACAAGTTCATGTATCTCAGCTTACATCTATATAGTAAATATAACTATTTCTTATTAGTAAATGGAATATATCTAATAATTATATTTCTAACTTAGAATGTACACCAATGTTTAAAGAAATACAAAATAACATAATTATGCCACTAATCGAACTAAAATAAACTAGTACATAAGAATCAAAGCCAGTCTCAAAACATACTTTTCCAGGAGTGAAAAACGATTTCATTTCTGGAGGCAGGTAGTTTTTGGTGTTACTGAAGTTCTATAAGGGAAAAAGATGTGGTCAGTAAATACTGAAATATCTGTGAGGTTCAAAAGCCCACAAAGCAAACAGCAGTTTTTGTTTTGAAGTACATAAATAATTATATTTTTTAAAACTAAATAATCATCACTTAAAATACAAAATTTCACTTACTAATTTTAAATACTATACTTGAACTAACCTTGTACCAACTCCAATATTAAAACATATTTGAGTTCTAACATGCTTCTGTAATAATACTCTCCAGAAGAGGCCACACAGACTCCTGATATCTTTTTTTTTTTTTTTTTTATCCTCACCCGAGGATATTTTTCCATTTTTTTTTGTACAGATAGAGTGGGAGGGAGAGAGAGGAAGGGAGAGAGAGAGAGAAACATCGACGTGAAGGGACACATCGAGTGGCTGCCACCCGCACAACCAACCAGGGCCGGGGACAAACTGCAACCAAAGTACGTGCCCTTAGCGGAAACCGAACCCGGGTCTCTCCGGACCGCAGGCCGACGCTCTAACCGCTGAGCCAAACTGGCCAGGGCCAGACTCCTGATATCTTAATCACACCAAAGTGAATGCTTAAAAGCAGACAATCACTTTTAGCTATTGGGTAAATCTACAAGGCTGTTCCAAATCTCTGTACAGTATTAAGAGTTTAATTGGTATATATATTGCTTTAAAAAAAAGGGTAGCAGTGGTTTCTATACCCCCAGTTACTCAACAGCTTATGTACATTATGAATCTCTAAGAGAGATTCTTGAAAATACTTTTTATCTCATACAGTACCCGAGTTTTATGACAGTGGGCACACTCTTACAGCATTCCAAGGATCGTGAGCCTCTGCGGTTATCTGTTCTCCTCGTTTCCTCGTACTAGTTATAGATCTCAATCAAGAGCTTAATGTCAGACTGTATCTATACTCTATCAGCATTCGCCTTCCCATTTTGGATCAATGGCCATTATTAACTCACAGATCTACACACTTTGATCACATTTTTCCCTGTGTCCTTAAACTGGCATAAAATTTTGAACACAAACTCTATATCCTACTAACTAATCTCTGAACCTTTATCTGTGTCTTCCACTTTGGCCCATATTCTGGTCTTGAACCACATTAAGATTCATGACGAGCTGTCCATAACATCAGTAGTGGGCTAGGTCTTGATATTGATCCTCCTCAATCTCTCTATAACCTAGTACTAAGAATACATTTTATTTCAACTCACAGAAACAAATTCTAAAATAACTACCTTGTCAGGTTGGGTGAAAAAACGAGCTGGCAGCACTGGATCTTTAGGAGATTCCAAACTGTATGTGGTGCTCTTTGACATGATGATGTTCATGGCAACATCACACACCGTATACAGCTTCTGCAATGGTATTAAAAAGAAATTCGATACTTAATTTGGCATCCTAAAGTTTGAATTAGAAGTCATTCTAAAACATGTATTTAGTATGTAGTTTTTAACACAATAGTGTAAGTTTAAAATACATTATCATTTCATTAGTTTACTAGTAACAATATTACTACTAATTTTACATTAGTAACTATATTAGTAAGTCTAATTACTACTAATTAAAATGCTACTGATTATTTACTACTAATAGAAATGACTGATGTCAACAAATAGACGTTCCATATCCTACACTCGGATGCTTATACAGACATGGAATCATAATTATTACTTCATAATAATTACATACTTCATTCATTTTTGCGTCATCTGGTCCTTGGGCATCTTTTGTTTGTTTAATATTTTCTACCATCTTTCTGATAAATGCATGACTGTTATTTTCATTTTTAGCCATTAATATTTCTAGAACAAACCAAAGACATCTAAAAAAAAGAAACAGAAGAAAAACTAGTCATTAAATACAGATATAATTCTAAATATAAATATAATGAATACCAGTAAAAAATTAAAAAGAAACAGCTCTAAGTCAACAGAGAAAAAAGATATGTCACACATACATATCACACTATATCAGCAATGTAAGTGTGCGTTCACAAGGACCCTTCTCAGAGTCTCACTAATTGTCCCAGGAGGCAGATGAAGAGAATCAAATGATCTTGGCTATGACAGGAAGACTATCTAAGGAAATACCTGGGCCACAAATAAAGTGATGCCTCAAATTCTCAAGGCTGACTGTAGTCCTAACTGGAAGTCTTCAAGAAAACACAACTACCTTATTCAGTAATTAAGAATCTTCATCAGTAAATTAGAGGAAAAAAAAGTCATGGATGACAACAGCACATACTGTCTTTGCTTAAAGAGGAAAAGATTAAAAGAAAGTTTCAGTTTTAATGTTAATTACAAAAATTCTATTTAAGGAAAAAAAAGTGTGTTGCCTCTGTATATTACACAGCCAGAATGTGACAGTTACAGCACAGAGGGAAAAAGTAATAAGAGAAGAGATCAATGTGAAGCAAGGTATCATTGTAGAAGGAAAAAAAATAACCGTTAGGATTTCAGGTACAGAATAAACAAACTCTCCTGGCGTGGCTTTCTCATAGACTGGAGATGACTCACGGCTATCCTGGGGCAATTCAGAGATACAGCCAAAAATGTACAGTAGAATCCAAAGAGTACTTTATTTCAAAAACCAATGTTCTCTGAGAAAGAGGAAATGCTAGAAGTTTCCATTAGCTATAATGACTCTAATATAAGACTCATTTTAGGAGAATCGCTTATTTTTAAAAAAACAAACTGTGGCAAAAGAGGGTAACAATTTTTTCCCTTGCCAAAGTTATCAGTAATTTGACTTTATGCTGGTCTTATAAATACTTCTCTAAATAAATTTATATTTCCCTATTTCACACGCAGGCATATATAGTCTTTTGGTCTCTCAACAATAATCTTTGAAAATATCACAACGGTCATAAACTTTATTCAGAAAAATCACCACTGAGGTAGTAAGTGGGACGGGGTTCCCTGGTTATCAACTTGGCCTGTTATTAAACTAGATCATTCTTTCTTCCTTATGAAAAAAAATAGTTTCTGGGGGGAGAGGGGGAAGTGTTTATCATGTGAATAAAAGAGAGTATTACTTCACCCCCATGAAAATCTATGCAGTTTCAGAAGAAAGTAGAAAAAGATAAGAACTGTGAAGGAAACTTTTAATAGATTGCTTCAATAAAAATAAAATGCCAAAGCATTATACAGTAAATATGCTAAATTAAGTTTTGGAAGATTATATGAGAAATAAAATATAAAGAGATGGTATAAAAAATAAGACAAAAATAAAGGAAAGAACCTTAAATTCCTAATAAATAAAATAAATCCAATAAACTAATTATAATTGAAGTCCCAATATCAGCAAGAAAGGGAAAAAACTTTCAGAAAACATAAAAATGAAATGGAAAGTCTTACTCTTTGACATCTTTGAGTTGTTCGATATCCTGTACTTTGACATAATCTGGGTCATGTGCCAAAAGGTGAATTGTATATGGAACAACATACTCTGGTAGAAGAGACAATAATTTTTCTGAAAAACAAACAACAAAAGAAACAGAAATGTCCAGGTTATAAAAGCAAACCTTACCCACCTTCTCTCTCTCTCTGACTGAATACTCCCTACATCTCAACACATTACACGGGAAGGAAGATGTACTCGCCCTGGCCGGTTTGGCTCAGCGGTTAGAGTGTCAGCCTGTGGTCCAGAGAGACCCGGGTTCGATTCCTGCTAAGGGCACATACCGCAGTTGCAATTTGTCCCCGGCCCTGGTTGGGTTGTGTGGGTGGCAGCTACTTGATGTGTCCCTTTCACGTCGATGTTTCTCTCTCTCTCTCTTTTCCTCTCTCTCCCTCCTACTCTATCTGAGCAAAAAATGGAAAAATGTCCTCGGGTGAGGATAAAAAAAAAAGAAAGATAATACTGAAATATCCAGTGCTAAGATATATTACAAATGAAACAGTTTATTCGTTCTTTCAATATATCCAATAATAAAATGGCTATTAAATGCACTATATGTTGTGGTTACAAAGACTTTTATTTCCATTTTCAAATGCACATTGGAAAAAGTGATTGAAACAAACTCTAAGACTAAGAAACATAAGATCTATTTTTGTTATTATGAGCAACCCTACATTCAACACTCCCTTGTAAACTACTGAGCAAAATTAAAATGAGTAAGTCTTTCAGAGTTAGTATGACAGAAAAGTAGAAAGTCAAGATTTTGATATGACTTTAGTATATCGAAGTAAAAGTATTTCATACTATCAGTAAGAGAAGAACAGATATAAAAAAACAAGCAAGCATAAATAAGAATTTCTAGGACAATTTAAATAACAACGAAACATTTTTTTTCAGTTTAAATGAAAATATCTTCATACAGGGTGGGACAAAAGTAGGTTTATAGTTGTGAGTATGTGAAACAGATTTTATTCTTTTTTTTTTAAATCCTCACTAGAGGATATGTATTTATTGAATTTTTTTCTAGAGAGGGAGGAGGGGGGGAAGGGGGAGGGAGGGACGGAGAGGGAGAGGGGGGTGAGAAGGAGGGAGGGAGGGAGGGAGGGGAGGGGAGGGAGAAAGAGAGAGATAGAAAGAGAAACATCAAACAGTTGCCCTCCGTAAGAGCTCTGGCCATAAACGGGAATTAAACCTGCAAACTTTTGGTGTTTGGGACGATGCTACAACTAACTGAGCCACCTGTCTAGGGCCAGTTTATTCTTATATTATTTTCTAATTACTTTCCATACAAACAACTGTAAACCTACTTTTGCCAAACTCTGTATTTTAAATGAGATCAGCATATTACATTAGAGGTCAGAAATGTAACCCTAACTAGTTTAATGAAGGTTATTAAAAAAGACCAGGGTTCATATTTTCTGTACAATCCTTTTATATTTCCTACTTTCAAAATTAAAGTTTAAATTAGATCTTCAACCTGGAGTATAATAAAATATGGATCAATAAGGTACCAAGTTCTATTTCTATTCCTGAACTCAAAGAGAACATAATATCCTTCATTTTAAGGCAGAAAAAAGTACCAAGGTTCAAAATTCAGTGAAATTCAAATTGAACTCTTATCAAATATTTATTGAGTGCCTACAAATTTTCAGGCTTACTATTTTAAATATAAAGATAATAGGACTAGTAAAAGCCCTCACACTATAGCATAACCAGAGACAGAAGTTAGCCTCCGATGTGGCAGGTGCCCTATGACAAGAATAGCTAACAACTACTGGCTACTTCTTTGGATCATGCATTATGCCAGATGCTCTACATATGTAACTTTCTCATACTCATAACCACCATAAGAAATGAGTATAATTATACCAGTCTTACAAATGAGAAGATCAAGGCTCAGACTCCTAAAGCACACGCCCACATACAACTGATGAACGGCAGAGGTGGGCTTCACTCCACGCACTCATTTATTTTCCAAGGTGAAGAAGGAAGGGAGAAAAGAGGGTCCCAGTGAGGCCATGACACCGAAACTACATTCTGAAGGACTCAAGGGTGCCAACCATGCTCCCTGGTTTTGTCTGTCTGTCTAAAAGGGGAGGAACTCTCCAGACAGTACTGAAAACAGAGAAACGTCAACTAATCCAGAGTACGCGGAGCATAGAAGCGACAGCAGAGCCACTAGAGACAAAGCCTGAAACTCAGGCTGAGTGCACACTCCAGCGGGCATGTCAATGAGTTTCAACTCGACCCTATGAGCAATGAAAATTTCAACAAAGATTTCAAACATGGCAGTGACGTGATACGAAGTGCTTTAGAAAGACCCTTGTGACAGTGCTGTGGCACAGCTGGAGGTGGGTTAGAGGCAGGGGAACAATGACACGAAGGAGGGAGGTAGAAGTGTACACACCAATCCAAGAAAACACAGCAGGGTAGGATCCTTGAGGAGAAATGTTCAAGGTATCGAGAGGAAGAATTAACTGATGAGAGGGAAAAAAAGATAAGAAGAGTGTCTCTGACTTTTACTTTGGATAACTGGATAGATTTTAATTAAACAGAAAGTTGGAGAGGCACAAAACTAATAACGTGGAAGAGGTAAAGTGAACCAATTAAAAAGGCACACAGCCCTGGCCAGTTGGCGCAGCTGGCTGAGCACTGTCCCATGCTCGAAAAGCTCCGGTTTGATTCCTGGTCAGGGCACATGCTCAGATTGTGGGTTCGGTTCCCCATTGGGGTACGTACAGGAGGCAACAGATAGATTTTCTCTCTCTCTCTCCCCCTCCCTCTAAAATCAATACAAACATATTAAAAGGGGGGAGGGGCACACAAACAGCCCATATTAATATCAGCTATAGACGAGAGTATCAACAAAGACCAAAGACCGGTCCATTTAGCTAAAAGACAGTATTCTTACAATCTATATAAATGTACACATTTTACTGTTCTATTAAAAGTACCTCCGTCCAATGTCACTGCTTATTCCCCTTGGGCATTTCGTCAGTTGCATAAAGAGATATGGGTGGATATTTAGATACTCATGTATTTCTATTTTAAAAATAAACTTTTTAAAGGTGAAGCTGTTATTGAAAAATAGTAATACTTCTTTAATGGTGCCGATTAGAATATGATAAATAACAGTAACATCATTTTGTGTTATTAAAAAAAATGGCAGGCTGCAAAGATGTACTTTCCATTCTTACGTGCTTACCACTAACAGCTGCGTGCTGCTTCAGATACTCGCGTCGCACATTTATGTTTTTTACCAGGCACTGCCTCGCGTGAGCGCGTCTCTCTTTGACAGGGTCTTTTGCACAAAGCGCACAGATTGCCATATACTCCAGTGGGAGCCGTAATCGGGAAAGGCCTTTGTGAAGTTTCTGAGCAAATACTTGTCTTACTTGATAGCATTCATCCTGTGAAGACATAATTATTCTACATATTATTCACAAGGCAGCGGAGTAATAAGTTCAGATACAAAATGTATTATTGTATCAAGTAACCAGCGGTAAATATCAGCTCCCAATGTTGTGATCAGTTAATTTCAAGGCTGAAGTATTTACCTGGACCCTAATCACTACCAGTTACAAGTGTCAGAAAATACAGAATGTACTCGTAAAACACATAAAACTCATGAATATTAATCCATCCCAACTTTAACAAGATAGGGAAAAAAAAGTTTATATACTCATATGTAACTTTCTTTTATTGAGCAAGACAAAACTATATATTTTATTTCTATTATTTAAAAGACTATTTCAGTTAAAATGCCACTCTGAAGGGTTACTAATCAATTTCAGAAACACCTAATTACTTTTTGTTCCATAAATGAATCGATCTGTTCATTACCGCTTCTACCCCTGAACTGCCCCCCACCCCGCGTTCTCCTAGCTCACCCTCCTCACCGTAGGAGAGCTCCTCCACCCTCCCCACCCCGTGTGATCTTCATCCTGCACCTCCCCCCCCCGCCCCCCCCCCAGCTCTCCTAGCTCACCCTCCTCACCTTAGGAGAGCTCCTTACCCTCCCCACCCCGTGTGATCTTCATCCTGCACCCCCCCCCTCCTAGATCGCCCTCCTCACCTTAGGAGAGCTCCTTACCCTCCCCACCCCGTGTGATCTTCATCCTGCACCCCCCCCCCCCCCGCGCGCTCCTAGATCGCCCTCCTCACCTTAGGAGAGCTCCTCACCCTCCCCACCCCTGTGATCTTCATCCTGCACCCCTCCCCTGCACCCCCCCCCCCCCGCCCCACGCTCCTAGCTCGCCCTCCTCACCTTAGGAGAGCTCCTCACCCTCCCCACCCCCGTGTGATCTTCATCCTGCACCCCCCCCTCCTGGCACACTGCCTCTCTCCAGCATAGCAGTTAGTGCACTTTATCAAAACGACTGGTTTATACGTCTGTCTTATCCACTGCTGCTCGTACCTTGAAGACATCTTTGTGCTTCTAAACCTAGTATAGTATCCAGTACACAGATTATCAAATTTTTTTCTAAACTAGGGAAAAGTTTGACATGACTTTTGAGTCACATGTGAGATATACAGAAACCTTCATAATTATACCTTACCCTCCCCAGCAACTAGCACAGGGTGTGGAGTGTTTCAAATTTTGGCAACTTTATGTACATTATTTCTTCTATCTTAAAATATTCAATTTGTTTTTCTTTAAAATCTAAGTCATAAAACTTTGCTCCTATCTTTAAATCCTTATATTGTGTATCTTCTTTCATTTAATTTAAACTTTAGTTTCTTATGCCAAATACCTACTTTAAAAAAAATAGTCTAGCTTTCACAGAATTACTCTCTCGTATCTATCCTCACACTCAATGAAACAAAGTTTGAGTTAAATCATTCCTTCCTCAGTACCACTACCATGGGGGAGAGGAATCTTCATTATTAATGATATACTATGGAAATATGGAATTACAACTTGCATAAAGTAACATATATATTCACAAATGAACAGACCACTCATCTAAAAATTAATCTCCAAACATCCTTCCCCCTACTTAGATACATTCCTAGCTAGACCGTGTTTTCGTCACTCTCCCTTCACGATAAAACACAAATGAATCACAACTTGTGAATCCCATGGCAAAGCAGGAGGATTCCAGAAAGTCATTAAAGTGATGTTAGAGAAGAACTGTCAACTCCTATGAAAGGAAACTGACAGAGTTAACGAGGAAAGATGAAAAATTTGACAGGAATGATGACATAAAAGGCCCATCAAAACAATCATCTGTTTCTGAGAACTGAGGAAGTCTTAAAAATAGTTGCTTTCTTTGTTTTTGTTTCTGCAAAGATGGTTATCCTTTTGACTATGTTATAAAAGTTAAATGTAAAGTAAAAGACAGAATAATACAACTTTTATAAGGAAAAAAACACTCAAAATAGCAAGCACTTGATACTTTCATAGTTATAGTTAGAACTGATAATCGGTTTCAATTTTAAAAAAAGAAGATGGTATCTAATACACAAAATATATTCTCCCAATATAAAGTTCGATACAAATTTTATTCATTACTGACTATGAATAAAGTCTTAATTTTAAGTATTAAGTAGTCTACATTTTAAGTAAATTCACTTCTAGTGGCCTGTTCTAGTACAAATTATCATCAGAACTACTTCTAGTATCTTGTAAGTAGTTCAATTACTTTGCGTATTGCATTGTATTTCAACACTTACATTTTCTGTGTCCCGAGAGGCTATCTCTGTGAGAGCTATAGCCTTGACTTACTCAGTTCGCATTTACAGAACCTAGAACAATATACAGCAGCACATACAGATTTCTCATGAACTGCATTCAAATTCTAAAATAGTCTAATCATCATTAAACATGTTAAGATTCATATTATTGAATTTCTCTTCCTCCAGATTTACCTTCTATTCAAATACATAACAAGGGTCTCTGAGATAAGATATTGTCTTTGAAGTGCTCAATGCAAGTACGAGAAATAAACCACAGGGTTCAAACAGCTACGGCACAGGCCTGCGTGGGAAACCGGCAGGGACCAATAGGAGGCCAGCCTAAGGCAGGAAGAGCTGTGAGAAAGCCGGGTCTGAGTCTCGATGTGCAGAAAGGACTGAGTGTGGATGTGAGAAATGGGGGAGGGAAAGAAAATCAGAGGTAGCAAATTACAGGCACATAAAAGAAAAAAAAGTGCAACTTCACTGAAATGAGAGTAGGTAAAAGGCAATGTGTGCTAAATAAGATTTTAAAATGTTTATTTGAAAAAATGCATTATTTTCTTTTTTATGAATATGAGGCCCTAAATATTTTTGAATGGGGAATAACATGATCAGAACTGTGATAGGAAATTTAACCAATAATAGGGAAAGTCTCACAATAGTAAGTGAGCTAGTGACGGTAGTTACAGCAGTCAGAATGGTTAAGAAGTATGACTAAAAAAGATACAGTAGATATGACTGAGTTATCTGAACTTTCACTCTGAGGTGCAAGGAAAGCCAACGGTCAAATATAAATCATGCTGTAGGTCTAAGAAATGCCACTCAGATTTACTGAAGGCTCACTGGGGCTCTACATGTCAGAAAAGAATGGATTTGGGAAAGTATGAATTCAGTCTTACATTCACAAAGCATAAAAGTTTGAAAACTCTGTCTAAGCAGTGGCAGTGGGACCAGGCACGGGCGCGCGCACACACGTTAATACTGGCAGTACAGGAATCACTGACATAGAAAATGAGATGGAAAAAGAAGACTATACAGGGTGTGGCAAAAGTAGGTTTACAGTTGTTTGTATGGAAAATACTACAATGATTAATAAATAACAATACAAGAAGGAACTGTGTTTTTTTGGTACTCACAAATGTAAATCTACTTTTGCCAACTCATATAAGTGAAAAGTTAGTCATCCTCATAGAACACATACACTTAAAGAAAAAAACAACAGCCAGAAAATGTAGTCAGAGAAGTACAACAATCAGTAGACGAAAACCAAAGTTTCAAGAATAAAGACAGCCCTGACCCGTGTGCTCAGTGGTTAGAGCGTTGGCCTGCGCACCAAAGGGTTGCGGATCCTAGTCAAGGGCACATACCTGGGTTGCAAGTTCAGTCCTCGGCCCTGATTGGGGCACGTGCGGGAGGCAACCAATCATGTGTCTCTCTCAGATCAATGTCTCCCCCCCTCCCCCCAAATCAATGGAAAAAAACATGTCCTTGGGTGAGGCTTAACAACAGGAGGTTGTGACGGGAGGCTTGCGGGAACCGCCCATATTTCCCTGCGAGCAGAGGCTCAGTGGGCTACTTCGGTGCGTGGAGTAACTGCAGAACTACTGCAAACAGGAACCAATGTGTTAGCAATCGGAACTCCAGTGATGGCTCGGGAGCTCTAAAATGTTTCTCATGCATACATTTTTCAAAAGGAGACATCAAGATACAAGATTTTCATCTCTGTATCATGCTGGACTTTCTCAGAGACCACATGCTGTCCTACACAGCCCTTTTCCTTACGTTGATCGCTAATGCACACAGCTGATACTGCTCTAACGTGATGATTTCATGGTAACAGGGCTCCTGTGCCAGCTTCACAATAGCACTCCCAGCAGCAAGTCTCAGGCGCGACATATCCGGTTTACTGAAAAATAAGCAAAAAAGAATGTAAATTAGATTTCTAACTATGTGTACAAAAACATTCCTGCTTTGTATGTCGATTTTACAAAAATTCCTCTAGCCGAAAAAAAAAAGGTAGAAAACATTTAGTGATACTGAAAACCATATTATATTTATCTAACTTTGGAAGATGGTTCTAATACTACAAAAGCCTTCTCCTGAACATAAATCTATGCTAGAGTCATTTGATTCTCTCATCCTACAAAAACAGCTTGTAGCCAAACCTAGAATAAAAATCTATTTGCATGTTTAGTTGTTAGGTCTTAAGTCTTCCATTATAGATTATTTCTGGATGTGTTTATTTATAAATTGGGTATAAATATGTCCTAACGTGCTAAATAGTCAAGTAAAACTCCTGTGTTAAGTAGAAAAGAAGTAGAATAAAAGGAGGTGTAGCGGATACAACATTACTATTTTTACCTGATCTAACTTTTCAAATATTACCAAGAGGCTCCTTTTAAGTTTAAGGAAAGAAAACTTCTGCTAACTGGGACACATTTCAGAGAGTAGTAAATTCTTGACAAGGACATACATCTAAACAATCCTTCCTAACATAATGATGTGCTAGATGAATTACAGGGATCTTGGACTAACGTAAGGACGAAAAGTTGTAACTCAGTCTTCCAAGATCGAATTATGTAGTTGGTTTAAGACCCTTCCTTTATTTTTCTAAGATTATGTAGAAATATTGATGGAATGCATGACAACATTAACAAGGCTTCCAGTCAAGATGGGGGAACAGATAAATGAGGTACTTGCCTCCTCCCACAATCACATCAAAATTACAGCTAAACTACAGAACGCTTTTTCATAACTGCCTGAAATCTAGCAGAAGAGAAATCCTACAACTAAGGATGTAAGCAGCAGCCACACTAAGACTGGTAGGAGGGGCAGATGCAGAACAAGTCTGTCCACACCCACCTGTGGTGGCTGCAAGCTGGGAGGAGCATCTTGGCTGCAAGGTGCTCCCTCAGAAGTCCCAGCTCCACAACAGGCTCCCCAGCTCAGGGTTTCAGTGCCGGGAAGAGAAGTCCCATAGCGTGTGGCTGTGAAAACCAGCGGGGTCTGTAGCCGAGTGAGACAGAGAGCTATAGGAGTCCCAGGCATTCCTCTCAAAGGGCCCGAGCAGACTCACTCGGACTCGGTGCTCTGAGCTCTAGCACTGGGGCAGCAACCCGGAAGGTACCAGGATCGCACAGAAATGAACTGAATTGTCTAGCATAGGGGAGAGATCTGGAGGGATAGCTTTCTCCCAGACAAAATTGCTGGCCGGTCTTTGTTCCTTTGCTGAGCCCTCCTGGAAACAGAGCCCACGGGCAGGGCCATGTTCCAGTCCCCACCAACCTCACACTGTTTGCCACGGTAATTCCGAGACCCTGTTCTACCCAACTTGCAGGCCCACCCAGTCCATTTCCAGTAAATTTTCTACACAAATGGCCTGTCCTGGCTCCTGCTGCAGATTTTATTAAAATTTCTCAAACAAGCAGCATTTAGCCTTGCTAAGTGGCCTGAGGCCTGCCACTATTAGCTGTACAGTGGCCTCTCCTGGGCACCTCCAAGTCCAGCACAAGTAGTAGCCACCTTCAGGTCACTTTGTAACTCATGGCTTGGGACAGGGCAGAGGCGGCAGATGACCTTGGCTTACAAGCCCCAGAGCCAGCAACTGGGTGCACAGCTTCAGACCACACCAAAGACCCCGCCCACACAACCACCTACAACAGCATGAGCCAAAGGGTGGACTCAGCAGGTATCAAAGCCCCGCTGAAGCAAGTCCTGCTCCGTGGGGTTGGCCCCTGCACAGACCCTCCATGGTGGTCAGTGGTTACTGCCAGTCTTCTCAGACAATATCACTGTAAGTTATATAAATGTCTAATCACTGGGTGTACACCCAAAACTAATATAATATTGTACATCAGCTGCAACTGAAAAATAAATTATTTTTAAAAAAGAAAAGAAAACTTATTTTTTAAAAAAAGTTCTGAAGTTACATGTCCAGGGGTGCTTTTCAACTCATCTACAGCAATATATATGTTTTAATTAATAAAATTATTTTTGTTACAGATGTTTCTCCTTTTCCCCTCCTAGACACCCTCCTCCAGATCCTCACCACACGGCTGTTGTCTATGTCCATTGGTTATGCATATATGTATATAAGTTCTTTGGTTTATCTCATCCCTCCTCCTCCCCTCACCCCCTCTTCTGAGGTCTCTGGGTCTATTTTGTTCATCAGCTTATTTTGTTCATTATATTCCACAAATAAGTGAGATCATGTGGTATTTGTTTTTCTCTGGCTTATTTCGCTTAGCATAATACTCTCCAGGTCCCTCCATATCGTCTCAAAGGGTAAGAGATCTTTCTTTCTTACAGCTGCATAGTACTCCATTGTGTACATGTACCACTGCTTTTCTTTCCATTCATCTATTGATGGACACTTGGATTGTTTCCAGATCTTAGTGACTGTAAATAGTGCTGCTCTGAACATAGGGGTACATATATTCTTTCTGATTGGTGTTTCAGGCTTCTTAGGGTATATTCCTAGAAGTGGGATCACTGGGTCAAATGGCAGTTAGGTTTTTAATGTTTTGAGGAAACACCATATTGTTTTCTATAGTGGTTGCATTCCCACCAGCAGTGCACTAGAGTCCCCTTTTCTCTATACCCTCACCAGCACTTGTTTGATGATATATCGTTGTCAATTATGCTCTCCCATATAGAGGATTCCCCTTCCATTTTGATGCTTGTTTCTTTTGCTGTGCAGAAGCTTTTTAGTTTGATGTAGTCCCACGTATTAAACTTTTCCGTTGTTTCTGTTGCCTTAGGTGATGTTATCAGTGAAAATTCTGCTGCGTGTGATGTCTGAAATTTTGTTGCTAACATTTTCTTCTAGAATTTTTATGGATTCACGAGTCACGTTTAAGTCTTTTATCCATTTTGAGTTTATTCTTGTGTATGGTGTAAGTTGATGGTCTAGTTTCATTTTTTTTCACGTAGCTGTCCACTTTTCCCAACACCATTTATTAAAGAGGCTGTCTTTACTCCATTGAATGCTCTTGCCACCTCTGTCAAATATTAATTGAGCATATTGCCTTGGGTCCATTTCTGGGTTCTCTGTTCTGTTCCACTGGTCTATATGCCTGTTCTTGTGCCAGTACCAGGCTGTTTTGATTACAGTGGCTTTGTAGTATTACCTGATGTCTAGTATTGTGATCCCGCCTACTTTGTTCTTTTTTTCAAGATTGCTATGACTATTCGGGGTCTCTTTTGGTTCCATATGAACTTTTGAAGTATTTGTTCTAGTTCTGTGAAATATGCTGCTGGTATTTTAATGGAAATTGCATTGAATCTATATATTGCTTTGGGTAGTATGGGCATTTAAGTGATGTTAATTCTTCCAATCCAGGAACAAGGTATATGTACAGCAATATTTTAAGAGCAATTATGAGATAAATCACTCAACCACTGCTAAAGGAAAGTCTTTTTCTTGTTGGAGTTTATTTAGTGTAAGAAGAAATAAATAACTATAATTAAATACTTTACAACTACGATTTTGAAGACCAGGTTTCTATATAATGCCTTATTTTAAAATTCGGAACCAATGTTCTTCACATACATTTGCAGAATTCAAGTACACATTTGATGTTAAGAAATATCATAAAAAATGAGACCTAAATATGCACATGAATAATATAATTAATAAATGTAAGAGAAAAAAATGTATTAATACTGGAGAAAAATTTCTCTCCAATTATTATGTAAATCCTGAACACTGGCACATATGAATTATAAGAGCAAAGAGGTCAAGAAAACTAATTAGACCGAAAAAAGGTAAATAAATGAGTTGTACATGTGTAATGCCTGGCCAAGTTTTACTTTTATTGGATCTGTTTGATAAAAATGTGCTACCTCAACAACCTATGCGAACAGCACAGCATGAGCAAAACCCAGGAAGACTGAAAGTGAAGATGCAAAGGAAGTCACTTTTACACTCTGCCATTAAAGTCTTCAAGCTAGATATATTACGAGGGGAAAAGTTATTTTGTTGTGTTTATATCAAAAAGCGTCAACAAATGACAAAGACACATTTCTCAATTTTAGCTGACCCTGAGATAGTAACCACTGCCACCATAAGTACTTCCAATTACTATGTGCTGGGTAATGTTTTAAATACCTTAAATATACTAACTTATTTCATTATCATAATAGCTAGGTGAGATAGGACATAATCATTCTCTGTAAGGAAACTGAGAGACAGAGAGGTTAAAGTAACTTGTAAAGGTCACCTTGCTAATAAGGGACAATGCCAGGACTTGCATCTGGGCTCCAGAGTCTTTTCCAATCACTATGCTATACTATATCTTTTAAGTAAAACAAAACAAAAATTATGTGTTTTAAATAATTTATATCAAGTATTTAAAAAAATTTGTATTTATAGTTCTGGAAGTGATTTAGTAAGTTGCCTTCTACCTAGTCTGTTTTTTCTTGAGACATTAATTAACAAGAATATAAAATATCAGTTACTTATTGGTACACTAACATCTTCACATTAGATATTCAAAATAATTACAGTAGATGTTGAAATACTAAGCAATGCAAAGAACTATGAAAATAGCAATTTCATACCTAATTTTCCCCTGTTCTGTCAAGTCTCCATCACTATGCAATATTGTTGTTAGCAATCTTAAGGTAGAAGTTCCTGATTTACTGTGATTATTCTTCATTCCAAGTAGCCATCGAACCATCATTTTAATAGCCTGGATCTATTTAAAAGACAAATTGACATGTAATTTTAAAGAAATGCTATATCAAGATTAATAAAAATGAAAAAAAAATGTTTTCAATGGATGCCTTGTAAGAAAAAAGGAATCATTCTTTTCTGCATCTATGAAGATAACTTTGAATGTTTAATATTAAACATGCCTCACTCCCCAGGCAATTGATAAGTAAATGAATTAACAAAAGACTGGGCTTTTTTTGTTTGTTTTTCATTTTCCCCAACATATACTCTACCCTTTAGGACCCACAGTAAAAACATGCTAACTACCATAGACAGAAAAGCTAAGTTCCAACCTACAAATTATATTTAATCTTTTGTGTTTGAGAGATGATTCCACCTCACATTTGTACTGTATTTTATAATTATGAAGTAACTAAGTACCTAAGTTACTTGCAACAACCCTTTTTGAAGGGGTGCATATTATCTCTTTTTCACATTATCTCAGCTTTACACAGCTCTAAGTCACAGGGACTGAGTGGGTCTTGGGCAGTGGCACGTTGCAGACACCCTTAAGATCCCTGTCTTGGGCCATTTGGTGAGTATGGCCCTCCGTGCAGGTGGCCTGTCTTCCAGTCCAGTGCTGCTTAACATACAAAACTGCTGCTGAGAAAACAGGTTTGTACTGGAACTTGACAGCATCAGCATCATCCAAAGCTAAAGGAAGGGAGGCCCTAAAGGTCTACAGAAATAGAATCAGAATCTGAACCTGGAATGAGGTGATAAAGTAGTTAATAATATGAAATATAAACACCCCTCCAAAGAGATTTATAAGAAATTACAACAAGAAAAACAATATTCAACATATTGTTCCTGGCCTCACACCTTGGGCAGCGGATTGAGGCGAGGTCTACGGTTACAGACTACATTTGGTTTTAGTAAATTAATACTCTCTGCACCAATGAAGAGCAATCTTTTATGTATAACTCATTCAAGGAATTACAGAGGGAATTTCTCAAAAAAAAAAAAAAAAATCAAAGTAAAAATTTTATCAATTCCCATGGAAAAGATAAATAGTTTTCAAACCTGAATCACCATTTTCACTGAGCAGGAGGGGGTACATAAGAAAACCAGCACTGTCTTTTGACATTTAAAGGTTGGTATCTAAGCATCAGCAACATGGAGGTAGTTTACAAACTCTTCTTTTCTCCAATTAGATTATGTGCAGCTGCCCTCAAGGTCTTGGGTTTTTCATTACTTCCTTTTACTCTCATAGTACTTGGGTTAATGTCATACAATAACTATAAAAACTTGAATGATTTTAATAGCCATCTCTATAACAGGAATAGAAATTGTAACACCCATATTAAGAATACATTACATGTTATTAAATTTAAAAAAAAATCTATGCGTATTACTCACTTTGACCATTGTCTCAGGAGAAACTTCTTCATCTGGAACCCAAAGTTTAGTTGTCTTTTTTCCTGGAAGCTAAACAAAAATGAAGGACTTTAAAATGTGAACATGATTATGTTTAATTAATATCTGGTGAATGAATGAAATCTCTATCTTCTGGGTGAGAGTTATTATATATGAAAAGAAAGCCACCACCTTGGCTCACCTTATTCCTCGAAAGGCCCAAAGGCACACCTCACTACACCCACATCCAGCGCTCAGATATTCCCACCAGGTGGGTCTTTCTTGGTGGGAGAAAGACTGGCTTTAACCTCATACATACATGCCCATAAATACCCATTTTGAGATTGATTCAATTATTTAAGGCAGCTGCCAAGGTCTAGGATAAAAATCAACAAAGCCAAAAAGTACAGTTCTTAAATAATGGGAAAGTTGGTTTACAATAAACCTTGAGCAGGGAAAAAAATTAAAAAGGTTTTCAGTTGAAGATAAGTAACAGAAACCATGTATTAATATCTTCCTACCTAAATGGCAACACACACACACACACACACACACACACACACACACACACAGTTATAAAGGGCTGAAAAACAACAGGAGCCCAATAGAAGATCAAATCATAGAAAAAATTTAGAAAATACAAAATATACAGTAAAAAATTAGCAGAGCTAGAGGGTTTGTCTCCACACAAGTACAGAGAAACCCGCAAAAGTAGTTTTTCTCCTAAGTACAATCACAGAATAATCTTGAAATGAAAGATATAAATTTATAGTGGTAGCCAGAAAATTAAATTAAGGTGACAAAAATAACCTGAACCCAACTGTGAAGCCTGGAGATCCCATTTTACCCCCAGATCATGAGTTATTTCCAGAGTCAGCCTAGGAAACAGAAACCAAGTAACACCTCTTTAACCCTCTGGCAATAGAATCCAGAAGGCAAACTCTCCAAACCTCATCCACACCAAAGTTTAGGGTATTTAACAAGCACTCTACTCTTTTTTCTTTTTTAACTTATCTTTATTGTTGAATGTATTACAGATGTCCTCCCCTCTCCCCCTTAACCCCCTCCTCCCCAATTCCACCCCCCAGGACTCTACTCTTTATTGGGCTCACAATTCCAATTTTGTTCCTTTCAGCTCTATAACAGTGATGAAAACACTGATCAACCTCTTAGCCTCTTTCAAAGTCAGCTAGCGTATGTGTAAGACAAACCATCATAGCATCAAACTCAAACCTTTTGATTTCTCTCCTTTTTTGAAACTTTGCCCTGCCAATTCTCACTCCTTTGATAGCTCTCTGTTGCCTTCAAACTAAATTTAAAAATATGTTGTCCAGTCTTTTTATTTGTCCCAGTGGGAATATAGGTTCAAGACCACATAGTCAATTCTTGTCAGAAACAGAATTCACTTTCACCATTTCAAATCCATTAATTTGTCTTGTGATATCTGATACAAAGAAATATTATAGGGGTGGGCAAAAGTTGGTTTACAGTTGTAATACAAATAAGTAATACAGTCCTAAATAGTAATACAAGAATAAACTCTGTGTTTTGCATACTCACAACTAGAATCCTACTTTTTCCCACCCCGGTATATATGTAACACTTGTGCCACTTGTTTTATAATACTACAATGAACAACCATAAACTGTTAGCTCCAGGTTTTATTATTCACCAAACTTTTCTTCCTGTTTTTAACTGTCTTAGGTAAGCACTGTGTGGAATTTTTGGTTTATTATTCCACAACTATAACAGAACACTACTTGACTGCATATCTCTCTCTAAACATCATACTTGTTTAGTTTTGCTAGATCTTGAGGTTCATAAGCTGTGTACCATATATGTTCTTGGGTGACTTGCTTTTATCATTACAAGTGTTTCTTAGAATAATCCTTATTATTAAATCTAACTGTAGTTCATTTATTAGTCTGTATTATATCACTGTGCAAAATAGCAATTAATTTATTCTCTTAGTGGACATTTGAAATTATTTCCATTTCTTTCCTCTTTTGAACAGTACTCCTATAAAAATGTTCTTACAGAGGCATCCTGATACATTTAGTAAGAATTTATCAAGGTTAAATTCATATGAGTGAAACTGATGAATCACAGTGTATACATATATTTAATTTTATTGTCAAAATATTTTTCAAAATGGTTGTTAGAACTTAATTCCCTATCAGCAGTATATAACACCAATTCTTTTCGGATTTCTTCATTTCTCCCATCCAATTGATATAAAATAGTGTCTCATTATAGTTTTAATTTGCATTTCCCTGATAATTACTAATTAAGTTTATACATCTAGTCACCAATTTCACTATTTCTCATAGTACAATTCCAAGTACTATGAGAGTAATTTTTGTTTAGCTTTCTGAAATTCCTTTTGATGTATTTTTTTTCCAGGTTGTCTTTATCTCGGAGGTAATCTTTACATACATTAATACTTTTTTTCAGGTACATGTTGCAATATCTTCATAAAATCTCATTTATTGTGTGTCTTTTATTCCCTTTATGGTGTCTTTTGAATAAAAGTTATTAATTTTAATGTAGCTAAATTGGTCAGTCTTTTGTAGATAATGGTTTTTATGTCTTGTTTAAAAAACCCTTTCTCATCTCAATGTCATAAAAATAGTCTCCCATATGTTCTTCTAAAAGTTTTAAGGTTTTATCACACACTAAAAATGTAATCCACCTGGCATCGACTGTTTTTGTGTATGCTGTGACTTAAGGATTACATTTCTTTTTACTTCCCATTAGGATAGCACAATTTGCTGAATAATCTCTCCTTCCAGTCCTCTGCAATGCTACCACTCATATCATATACTGCCTCTATTCTTTTCCATTGCTTTGTTTGCTTATCCACAAGGTTTCTTTCACTAAATTTTATAATTTTCTCTGTAAAGAAAATTTAAAATGTTCACTTGTACAACATGATTGTTAAAGTTAGGTTTTATGTTTATGGTTAATTTGGAGATTTTATAGTTTTGATTTTATATCCATCTTTCTTGCTAACCTCTATTTTAAATCATATTTATGAAGATTGACAATTTAATTTTCTAATCCTTTAATACTTTATCTCTATGTTCCTTATATTTGTACATGTATTTTCTATACATTTTTCATTTCATCTTAATCTGCTTTACAAGTCTTCTGCTGTGATGATGAACATTTTGCTCTTTTTTTCAAAAATCATTTTTGTTTTGGTTTATTTTTATATTATTTTGTTAGTTGTATAAATGTTCATATATTTTATATCTTATTGTAGTGTTAATTTTTTTGGAGAGTACACAATACCTTGTTTATATCAGTATCCAATTTATTTTTATTTTTTTATCCTCACCCGAGGATATTTTTCCATTTTTTGTACAGATAGAGTGGGAGGGAGAGAGAGGAAGGGAGAGAGAGAGAGAAACATCGATGTGAAGAGACACATCGAGTGGCTGCCACCCTCATGACCAACCAGGGCCGGGGACAAACTGCAACCGAAGTATGTGCCCTTAGCGGGAACCGAACCCGGGTCTCTCCGGACCACAGGCCGACGCTCTAACCGCTGAACCAAACTGGCCAGGGCTATCAGTATCCAATTTAAATCCATATTCTGTTTGACGCTTTTCATCTTAACTGATTTATTTTTCCTTCCGGTTATTTTTAGATTTTGTCTTTATTAGTTTAGTTGCATCTGCTGGGTTTTATTTTATTATTTTTGAACCCATCTGCCAGTCTGTTGGTATTATTAGAATACGTTTTTTATTTGTTTTTCTCTATTTGTAATAATGCAGATTAAATTTTTTGTTGTAAATTAAATATTTTAGTGGAGTATATCTTTGAGTAATTCTTTCAAAATGGCTTGTAATTTGGAAACTTTGTTTTGTATTTCTGAAAATATTTCCCCCCAATTCTTGAATACTAGAATTCTATTTCAAGTCACTTGGCAACAAAAAATTTACAACATTGTTTTTTGGAACCTAGTCTTGCAGCTGAAAAATCTGAAGTTGGTCAGATTTACTTTTTTTTTGGTAGATTGCCCCATGGAAACTTTTGGGATCTTTCTGACATCTTTAGTTCAGAAATTTTAGCAGAATGTTTCTATTGTGAATCCACTTTTGTTATTTCCACTTTATACTTTCAAGGTACTTCTCAACTAAATAACTGCTTCTTAAGCTCTATGTAAATTTCAGCTCTGTGTGTTTGGGGAGTTGGCCTGCAGGATTTTAGAGATACTTGTCCTGTTGCCAGAGGGTTACCTGAGTTGGTATTTGATTTCTGTTTCGGAAACTGCCTCTGGAAATCACCCATTATCAGCCATGGGTAAAAATAGGATCTCCAGGCTTCCAAGATTGAGTCACCTTAATTTAATTTCCTAGCTGCCACTGTAAATTTACTTCTCTCAGTAGCTGGTGTTTATCATTTGATGACTATTCTGTGATTGTGCTGAAAACAACAACAACAACAAAACATTCTTTGGCAAGTGTTTCCTTTGTGTTTGTATGGATATGTAAGCAGTCTAGCTCTGTTAATTTTTAACATATGACCTCTCTTACACTGAAATCTAAAATGAAACAAACTCCAAATAACAAAACAATAACAACAAAACCTAACTCACAGATAGAGAACAGATTGGTAGTTGCAAGAGCAGGGGGTGAGAAATGGACGAAGGTCAAAAGGTACAACCTTCCAGTTATAATATAAATAAGTCACGGAATATAATGTGTAGCACAGTAATACAGTTAACAACAGTGTACTTTATATTTGAAAACTGCTAACAGAGTAGATCTCATAAGTTCTCACCATGGAAAAATAGATTTATAACTATGTGTGGTGATGGATATTAACTAGACTTACTGTGCTGATCATGTCACAATACATACAAATGTTGAATCATTATGTTGTACATCTAAAACTAATAAAATGATGTACGTTGATTACATTAATTTTTAAAAAATTAAAGAAATTGGAACTTTCTACATTGCTGGTGGGAAGGTAAAACTGTGTAGCCATTGTGGAAAACAGTTTGGCAATTCCTCAAAAGTTAAATATAGAATTACTGTATAATCCAGCATACCTACTGCTAGGTATGTACCCCAAAGAACTAAAAATAGATATGCAAACACTCAGACACAAAATTCATAGCAGCACTATTCACAATAGTGAACTGTGAATTCAAAAGGTGGAAACAACTTAAATGCCCAACAATAAAAGAAAGCATAAACTGTGGTAGCCCTGGCAGGTTTGACTCAGTGGTTAGAGCGTTGGCTCATGGACCAGAGAGACCTGGGTTCGGCTTCCGCTAAGGGCACGTACCTTAGTTACAGTTTGTCCCCAGCCCGGTTGGGGTCGTGTGGGTGGCAACCAGTCGATGTGTCTCTCTCACATTGATGTCTCTCTCTCTCTCTCTCTCTCTCTCTCTCTCTCTCTCTCTCTCTCTGTCTCTCTCCCTCCCTCCCTCCCTCCCTCCCACTCTCCCTCCCGCTCTATCTGAAGATACATGCAAAAATGCCTTTGAGTAAGAAAAAAGAAATAAATAAACAAACTGTGGTAAATGCATACAACAGAATACTATTTAGCCATAAAATAAAATATTGATACAAGCTACAGTGAGAATGAACCTCAAAAACATTAGCAACAGGACACAAGGTCACCAATTACATGATTTTCTTTATAGGAAATATTCATAACAGGTAAATCCATTAAGACAAAAAGAATGTTGGTGGTTGCCAGAGGCAGGGGGAAATATTTGAGTAGTGACTACTTAATGAAAATGATCTGGAACTAGATAGGTATGGTGGTTGTACAATATAGTGAATGTACTAAATGCTACTTGAATTGTATACTTTAAAATAGCCAATTTATGTTATATGGTTTTCATGTCATTTTTTAGGGTTTGTTTTTTGAAGCAGTAGGAAAAAATGTCTTCAATAAATGGGGCTGAGTCAGACGGAAATAAAAATGAATCTGGACATCTTATCTCATACCATATACAAAAATCAATTCCAAGTAGACTATAGAGTTAAATGTGAAAATTAAAACAATAAAGCTTCTAGAACAACATTGTCCAACAGAGCTCTCTGAGATGGTGGAAATGTTCTGTGCTGTCCAATACTAGTCATAGTGACTACTGAGCACTTGAAATATGTGTATAGATTTATAATTATATTTCGTTTAAATCTAACATTTAAATAGCTATATGTGGCTAGTAACTAGTATATGGGTGGGGCAAAAGCAGGTTTACAGTTGTTCTTATGTAATATAATAATTAATAAATAATAAAAGAATAAACTCTGTGTTACACATTCTCACAACTGTAAACCTACTTTTGCCCCACCCTGTATATGCTATTTTTTCCTGTACATAACACCTATGATAAAATTTAATTTATATGTTAGGCACAGTAAGATATTAACAATAACTAATAAAAACAGAATAATTATAATAATATAAAAGTTAGATGAGGATATGTAATAAAACGTATGTGAATATGGTCACATTTTCAATCTTACTGTTCTCTACGTACATCGTGGAGATGCTGGACAAAGGGATGGCGCACATCCCAGGCAGGACAGAGAACAGTGTGATATTTCATCCTGCTACTCAGAATGGTGCAAGATTTAAAACGTATGAATTGTTTATTTCTGGAATTTTCCATGTAATATTTTCAGAATGCAATTGACTGCAGGTAAGTGAAACGGCAGGAAGCACAGCCGTGGACGAGGGGCTCCCGTATGCACAGCGCGGAGACAGACAAAATCATTCTCTCTTTCCCAATGCTCCCTGGGTCTCTCTCAGCAAATCTCTAATATATGCAAGGAAAGAACAACTACTGTCATGACAACCATACTGTGAACTAGCTTGTTGGTCTTCACATTTTAAAAAAGAGATGTCATTACAAAAATAAAATCCTTGTAAATGTGAAACAGACAGAATCAGGTGATATTTTGTATTTATCAAGAAATGTATTTCAGATTACATGACTTGGCTCAACTAAAGAGATGTTTCAATGTTGTTTTACTTAAAATGGAGACACAGTGTGTTAAAAAGATAGGAAAACCTAAACTAAGGCATCCAAATGGAAATGTTACGTCATTTCACTTGTTTGCTGTGTAAAATTTCAGAAGATAACATTATAAAGAACACGAGTCTAAAAAATATAAATTACTTAAAAAGAAAAAGAAAAAAAAAAAATATATATATATACAAATTACCCGATCATTCATGAGAAGATCTTTCACAATGAAAGTAGCTACCAAAGACTTCAAAGGAGCAGCAAACTGATCAGGTGCAAGGAGAGCAATGTGACCAATAGTAACCAATGGGGTTATAAGATGTTCCAGATTGCTTGGATCTAGGCTCTTATGTAGAGGCTGAAAATGAGGAAAGGAAAATATATCCAACTCTATAAATATGCAAATGAAACTGTTCACACATTTCACCTTCAAATTAAAAAACTACAAAAGTTTCAATACATATATATGGCATAAGTAGGAGCTCAAGCTTACATTTAAACTTCCACAGGTTATTTATGTCTAGAAAACATCACATTTAAATATTTTTGGTTTTGCCAAAGTCCTATTTGGAGGTAGGCGAAGAAACTTTTCAGCACAAAGAATCGTGACGTGTGCTCACTTCGGCAGCACACACTAAACCAGAATGATACAGAGAAGACGAGTGTGGTCCTGCACAAGGATGACACGCAACTTCGTGAAGCATTCCATTTTTTTTTTTTAAATCATATATTTTATGACTACATATATGAATATGATAGAGACAGCTAGGGTTCACCAATATCTACTTTTTTTCTACTTCCTGGCATAGTGTGACTTAGGTGAAGAAGCTTCCTTGGCAGTTAGATGAGGATAAGGGAATGAGCTCTGGTTAACAGAGTGGGAGTAGAAGTGAGTCTTGCCTGCACTGAGGCAAGTATTCATGTGTCTTCTCCACATTCTGGGTCCTTACTCACTGGCTGGCTTCACACCAAGGATTCAGTGGGACTTAAAGGAAAGCTATTAGTCAAAAAGAACACTAAGAAATCTAAGCTTTAAAAGCAATACAGAACTGTTCTTTCACAACATATTAGGGCAATATAAGGCTTTATTTAATCAAAAGAATATTTAAATGAATTTACTTCTTGCTATTCTTGATGACTCCTCTCAATACTTTCATTACACATATAAGTTCCACTTCTCTGACAAAAATCTGACAGTGTAAATTTTACACAATAAAAAAAAAATCATTTCTGAAAAAGCAAAATTAATAGACAGAGCCTAGATTAATAGTAACCTCATAAGGGTCAGATAGCTCTATGAAACCTTTGCTCAGAAAGCCAGACAACCTTGTATGTGATAGTTGGAGGATTATATTACTTAATAAAATTTCCTAGTACTAAATGCATCAGCATAAATACAATGCATAAGTTATAAATATGTAATGTATAAATATAAATAAATGTCAAAATACAAACATCTGAATAATCAGATTATTTCCATACTGTAACCATTCATTAATATCAATTATACTGATTCAATTCTAAAAACACAGCAGATTCTCTAATAATGTTATTTTCTTGAGATGCCATAGGAACTTAACTCTTGTTTATGTCAATCAGCCTAGGGTAAAATTGTTTTTGTTATACATCATTTCTTTTAAACTCACAGAACCTATCAATAAGTGGAGGACTTAATATAAAACGATATATCTCTGAATGTGAACATTCTGTGTTCTGTAAAATCATTAGTATTTGTTTTTTTAATTGTAACATATGAAATAAAAAATAGTTTTCTTTTTACCTCAAATATCTGTGCAAACTGGGTTTCTTTACTAGAAAATATTGCATGGATACAATGAATGGCATATTTGGCTTGACGGGGGGGTCCTTTTTTAGATTTGTGATGTAAAACAGGAAGCAAAGCTCTAAAAAAGAAAAACAATACATCAGAAAAATCAACGGCTTCGACTAAGTTTTAATGTTTGTATTTTTAAAGTAACGTTTTAATGTTTTATAAAAACAAAAAAGTTACAACATATATTCAGACTCATTTTCAATCATCTATAATTTTTTTTGTAAATATCTATATTAAAAATATAACTCAAATACAAGTGTTTTTCATTCTTACTTAACAATTACAAAAACAACAAGAATAGTGATCCATTTATTCTTTCTAATGTGAGTCCCATCAGCCTTTTTTCCTTTTATCCTCACTGTTATCACTCCAGCTAACCTGCCACCTTACACGTAAGACCACTGCAAAGGGACCACATGGTTGGGATCTAATTGTTTCTTCATTCTGAAGTCTCCCTTTCTCTCTGATTCATATTTCACTTGGTCCCAGAACAACCTACATAATGGGAAATCTGATTATTTAACCAGTACAAATTCAGTGTTTACTATATGCCAAGCAGTATTTTTTTTTTTATCCTCATCCGAGGACATTTTTTCCCATTTTTTTGTTCAGATAGAGTGGGAGGGAGGGAGGGAGGGAGGGAGGGAGGGAGGGAGAAACATCGACGTGAACAGGACATGGCTGCCACCTACACGACCAACCAGGGCCGGGGACAAACTGCAACCGAGGTACATGCCCTTAGCGGACACCGAACCCGGGTCTCTCTGGACCGCAGGCCGACGCTCTAACTGCTGGGCCAAACTGGCCAGGGCTGCCAAGCAGTATTAAAAGTCCCAAATCCTTGCCTTCATGGTACCAGCATATTAGGGACAAGACAAATGATATTGTATATATTAGCAAAATATATGTTCTGTCTAATTATGACAACTGCTGAAGAGGAAAATAAAGAAAAAGAGGACAGTGATATGAGTGGGGAGGGGCTTGTGAGTGTTACAGTTTTAAAGAGGGTGGTCACAGAAGCCCTCTCCACCTCTCTGACAAAGTTAACTGAGCAGAGTTCTGAGGGAGTTAGGGAGGGAGTCAGGTAGCTACCTGGAAGAACATTCGTGTATCATATCATCATAGTACATAAACAATTAATATAAATTCTGAATAAAACAGAACCTCTTAGCTCAACTATTTTACAAATAATCACAGTGAAATAAACATTTGGATCCTCCCTCCCTCCTTGCCTAATACCAACCCAGTAATCCAGTACTAAAATGTTAGAGATAACATAATGCATCACAATAATAATATAATCTCAAAAAAAATACCAACAGCAAAATATGTTAAAAAGATACATGACAAGTTGAGGTGAAATTGTGCATTTTGTATTAGAGAGAAGAACTTAATATCCCTAACATGTAAAATCCTTTTACAAATAGAGAATGAAAAGACCAACAATATCATGGAAAAATGGGACACAAAGAGTAGAAAGCTCTAAAAAAAAAGATATCCATGGGGGCGGGAAGAGATAAACCAAAGAACTTATGTGTATAACTGACACAGACAACAGTGCAGCGAAGGGGCGGGAGCAGGGAGGAGGGTGTCAGTGGGGGGAAAAGGAGAGACATCTGTACCTTTTTCAACAATAAAGATACATTTTTTAAAAAGATATAAAAACTACCCAGTGATGTGTGAAGAAAATGCTTACCTTCACTTATTAAAAAAAAAAAAAGAAGAAGAAAAAGAAACAAATTAAACCACACTGAGAGGACTTCTGCTTTAGATTATGACAGTGTATGTGAGACTGGATTCACGTTAAACAAGTAGAAAACAAGATAAAGTATGTTAAAGGTTTCAGATACTGGACAATAGGCAGCCCTATTTTGTAATCCCCAAAAGATGGGAAACTAGAAGAACCCTAAACCCGCCCCCATGTACTGCATGGAGGTAGTTTCCAGACTGTTGTGCAAAAAGAAGTAACCAAAATAAGAGCCTACAGGTCATATGGAGTTGAGGGAAACAGACAGGAGTCCAGGGAGCATTCATTTCCAGGGCAGAGTACCACAGAGGAAGGAGCTACAAAGAGGGAAAGAGAGCTTGAATTCTGGACATCCCAAGAGGAATATCCTCAAGTCTCTGGCTGAATAATGAGCAGGACCATGCACAGAGAAACAGGAAAAGAACGTTGAAAAGCAGTAGGTCAAAAAAACATCACGAACACACCCAAGGCTGGTAATAATTCATGTTTCCACCAGCCACAAAAGAACGACTTTGTCATTCATAACCAGGAGAAAATTAATCAATAGAAACAGGTACAGAAATGGCACAGGTGATGGAATTGCAAAGACAGTAACACAGCTATTATAAATATGCTACATATGTTCAAGAAGGTGAGAAGAAAGCAGAAACATGAGCACAGAAACAAAATACATAAAAAAGATCCAAATGTAATATATGGGGTGGGCAAAAGTAAGTTTACAGTGTTCATATGGAAAATATATAATACAAGAATAAATAATAATACAAAAATAAACTCGGTGTTTTATGTACTCACAACTGTAAACATACTTTTTGCCAACTCCTGTATATTACAGAAGAAAAAGATCAGCAAGCTTGACAACACAGCAACAGAAACTATGCAAAACAAAACAAGAGAAAAACAGAAAAAGAACAGAGCATCAGTGGCCTATAAGACAATATCAAGCAATCAAAAATAAATGTAGCCTGACTGATGTAGCTCAGTGGTTGAGCACCAAGAGGTCGCTGGTTCGATTCCCGGTCAGGGTACATGTGCAGGTTGTGAGCCTGATCCCCAGTGGGGGGCATGCAGGAGACGGTCAACTGATGTTCTCTCTCATTGATGTTTCCCTCTCTCTCTCTCCCCCTTTCCCTCCCTCTCTCTCTAAAATTAATAAAGAAAAGTAAATAAATGTAATTGAAGTCTCAGAAAACAGGAAGTGAAGAGAGGAAAACAATATTTGAAGAAATAATAGCCAAAATTTTTCCAGACCAGACGAAAATAAACCCACAATCCCAACAATCTCTGTAAACCTCAAGTAGAAGAAACAGAAAGTAAACTATTACAAGGTGTAACCTTATCAATTTGGTAAAAACATCAATAAAAAAATCTTAAACACAGAAAAGAAAGACATAACACACATAGGAACAAAGAATGAATTAACACTTTCCATCAGAAATTATGCAACCCAGATAATAAAAAAGTGACATCTTTCAAGCACTGAAATAAACAGATCTGACAACCTAAAATTCTATTCTGAGCACACACAAAAAAACCTTTCAAGAATAAAGGCAACATAAAGACTTTTTCAGACAAAGAAAAGTTGAAATAATTAACGTTAAGCAGATTTATACTATAAGAAATATAGAAGTTCAAGAAGAAAAATGATACCAGACGAAAATATGGCTAGATATTAAAAAAAACTAAGAGTGGCAATAATGGTAAAAATGCATGTATAAACATACACAAATCTGCCATTGTACATCTAAGCTATATCAAACTACTCAGAGCAAAACATCAACAACACACCACAGTGTTTGTGACATACAGACACAGAAACGATGTGTGACAACAGAAGCACAGAAGTCTGAAGGAAGAAGGCAGAGACCTAGACGATTGCTAAGTTTGTACAATGTATGTTCAGTAGTATAATTTTATTTGAATGTTGATAGGCCAACTGTGGAAATAATAAAACAAAATCATTAAAGATAACTCAATTCCAAGGAAGGCAGAAATAGAAGGAAAGATTAAATAAAAACAAATATCAAGATGGTAACTTTAAACCCGACTATATCAATAATTAAATTGTTGAAATATTCCAATTGAAAGATACTTTTTCAAATTGGATTAGCGCAACAAAAACAAATCAAACAAACCACCACCACCAACAACAAAACACAAAGACCAAACTATAGGATGTTTATTAAGAAACTCATTTTAAATATTAAGTCCCAAGAAGATTTAAGTTAAAATAAAAGAATATGCCTCACAAATACTAATATTAAGTGGTTATACTACTCTAAGACAAAAATTACAGAATAAGGAAAATTACCAGGGACAAAGAGAAACATTTCATAACAGTCTGTCAACAAAACTATGGGAAATCAGGAACATTCATACACTGCTAGTGGGAATACAAAATGTTAAAACCACCATGGAGGAGAGTGTAGTGATATCTACCAAAATTATATATGCAATTATTCTATCCACAAAATAAACATTTAAATATGGAATAACTGCCAGTATATGTAAAGAGGAAAAAGCAAGGTGGAGAAAAATATATATCCTATACTTTATACTTTACCTATCAAAAGAGGTATATGAATCCATAAATATACATGTACACACCTGATTCTTCCAGACAGACATGAACAGAAGGACTTTTTATAAAAGCGTATCTATTAAAAGGAAGTTTATCTTTAGGTAAGAAAAATATACCAGAGATGAAAAACAGAAGCTAAACTTTTTAGAATATATCTTGCTTTAAAACTAGTGACTCTTTTATATTATTAAGAAACACAATTAATTTGTAAAAGAATAACGTCTTAAAGCAAAATGAAACAAACAAACAAAAGTGTTTATTCATTTGGTAGCATAACGACACAAAGAAGAATCACTCTAAGTATCTTTAAAACACAGAAATTTGACTCTCTATCCTTAATATGATATGCCCAAAATACAAGAGAATTACCTAAACAAATAAACAACTGTGTTTAGGAATAACATTGGTGGTGCTGCTATTCTGAGACTCTTATGCATTTTTTATAGATTATTTAAAATGAATCATTATATAATATCATAGTTTTTCATCCTATACTTCTGCATTGGGAAATAAAGAGGTTCAATACTGAAGAGGTTCAATATATACTTTGTAGGCCTGAATTTGAACCGGAATAATCAATATAAATAAACACTCAAAACATTTTATCTTTCAAAAAACTTTCTTTAGCTGGGTCCAATGAACCATCCTAGAAAAATGACCCACATATTAGCTAGTATTAGCACCTCACAGGACTTACACTCTTAATACTATTTCCATATTCCAGGCCTGGAGCAGGAGATGTAGAAGATAGACCTGGAATATCTTGTCATAAAAGACTGCAAAGAAATTACAAAGATTGCCCTGGCCGGTTTGTTCAGTGGTGAGAGCATCGGCCGGCAGTCCAGAGAGACCGGGTTCGGTTCCCACTAAGGGCACGTACCTCGGTTGCAGTTTGTCCCCGGCCCTGGTTGGGTTGTGGAGATGGCAACCACTCGATGTGTCCCTTTCACATCGATGTTTCTTTCTCTCTCTCTCTCTCCTTCCCTTCCCACTCTATGTGAACAAAAAATATGGAAAAATGTCCTCGGGTGAGGATTAAAAATAAATAAACAGCCCTGGCCGGTTTGGCTCAGCGGTTAGAGCGTCGGCCTGCGGTCCGGAGAGATCCGGGTTCGGTTCCCATTAAGGGCACGTACTTCGGTTGCAGTTTGTCCCTGACTCTGGTGGGTCGTGCGGTGGCAGCCACTCGATGTGTCCCTTTCACATCGATGTTTCTCTCTATCTCTTCCTCTCTCTCTCCCTCCCACTCTATCTGTACAAAAAATGGAAAAATGTCCTCGGGTGAGGATAAAAAAAATAAAATAAAAAAAAAATAAAAAAAATAAATAAATAAACAAACAAATAAATTAATTAATGGCAGAAAATCTTTACCAAAAAAAAAAAGAAATTACAAAGATTCGTGGATGTTCAAAACAACTCAGGAGTCAACCTAAATAGTTTCCTAGATATAGATGAGATAATACGAGCATAAATGAGAGTAACCACTGCAACTGATCAAAACACAAATACAGCCCTGGCCAGTTTGGCTCAGCGGTTAGAGTGTCGGCCTGCGGTCCTGAGAGACCCGGGTTCGGTTCCCGCTAAGGGCGTGTACCTCGGTTGCAGTTTGTCCCCGGCCCTGGTCAGTTGTGCCGGTGGCAGCCACTCGATGTGTTCCTTTCACATCGATGTTTCTCTCTCTCTCTTTGTTCCTCTCTCTCCCTCCCACTCTACCTGAACAAAAAATGGAAAAATGTCCTCGGGTGAGGATAAAAAAAAACAAAAACACAAATACATGTAAATCCATGCGTTTATAATAATATTGTTAAGTGACAACAGGTAATTGGTTACATTTGGAGGATGGCAGTAAAGTCACTCTTTATTTTGAACACTGATCAAAAACATAAAAGAATCAAGCATTTATCCTGCCCTTTCTAAATAAATGTAACACTGGGGAACCAAAGAATAGATGAGAAATTTCTCTTCATAAAAGTATTCAGCTAACAAATGATAAAGGAATGACAGAATACATCACCACTCATTACTCAGTACAGTCATCAGCTAACATCATAAAAAGAGCAATAACCAGACATCATGTGCCTCCTGATAAAAGAATATATTAATAACTATAAAGTGGCCCTGTAACAAAAAAGTGGAACTGGAATCCAATCAGGCATTCAGACTCAACTACCATTTTACAGAAAATATAAAGAACCAGTAAGCATGCCAGACATACAATTCGCAAAAACCGTCCGCGTGACCCTCCAAGAGAAACAGCCTGGCTTCTTTCTCAAACATTAACAGAGAAGGGAACTGGAGGGGAGCCTATGAGAGACAAGGCACTTAGGACATGTATCAACCAATAACAATGTGAACACCTTACTTGGATCCTGATTTTTAAAAAAATAATCTATTAAAAAATTACTAAATTTTTGAGAACATTGCATATTACTAACATTAAGCAACTACTGTTAACTGTGTTTGTGATAAATGTACAGTGATTATTTTTTAAGATTTATCTTTTAGTCTGGCTGTAGTGGCACAGTTACTTGGGTGAACGTTGTCCTGTGCACCAAAAGGTTGCCAGTTAGATTCCTGGTCTGGGCATATGCCTGGGTTGTGGGTTCGATCCCGAGTTAGGGCAGGTACAAAAGGCAACTAACTGATCGATGTTTCTTGTTCCCTCTCTCTCCCCCTCTTCCCCTCCCTTCCTCTCTTTAAGGAAGCATGCTCTCAGGTGAGGATTAAAGAAAAAAAAAATTCTTTTAGAGATACTCAGATGTACAGATGGAATAATATAGTGAGTCAGAGACTGGCTTTCAAATATAAAGAGGACGGAGGGAGTGAGTAAAATTGTAAATTCCACACAAGTGGCTGTAAGTTATTCATATACAAACCAGTTGGTGGATACATGGTAATCCATCACCATTATAATGTTCTACCTACTTCTATATATGTTTGAAAATTTCAATAATAAAATGTGTATAATTACAGTCTCACCAAATTGCTCTCCTTTTGGTCTGTGATTTGTGGTCTATGATTTATGTCTATTTTTTTGTGTGAAACAAAAAATTACTGTTTGGTTACTTCGATAACTAAACTCCCCGGGTAAGATCTATCTTCTCATAAATCAGATTTTACAATATGAACATCCATGATCTCTCTTCATAGGAATCAAGAGAAAAATTTCAGGTTACACAAGAAGCAACTCTTGTTGGGATTTTTAAAAACAGTATAAAATAAGGAACTCATATAATTCATTAAAAAAAAATAAACAATTTTATTTTAAAAATGTGCAGAGGATGTAGAGACATTTCTCCAAAGAACACATGCACAGATGGACCATCTGACTTGTAAACAGATGTTCGACATCACTAACCATCGGGAATGCAAAACAAAACCACAATGCGATACTACCTCATACCAGTAAGAATAGTATTTTCAAAAAAGTCAACAAATCACAAGTGTTGGTGAGAACGCAGAGAAAAGGGAACCCTCAGGCCCTGTGGGCGGGACTGAAAGTGGCGCAGCTGCTGTGGAAAACAGCACGGAGTTCCCTCAACAAACTCGAAGCAGATCTCCCATATGACTCAGCGATTCTATTCTGGGTACTTAGAACAAAAACACATTTTCAGACAGATATATGCACCTCTACGTTCACTGCAGCATTGTTTACAATAGCCAAGATATGGAAGCAACCTAGGTGTCCATCAATAGATAAATAAAGACATGGTGCACACGCGCGCACACACACACAAATATTACTCTGCAATAAAAAGAAACAAAATCCTGCCATGTGCAGCAACATAGATGGACCTAGAGGGTATTATGCTAAGTGAAATAAAACAGAGAAAGACAAATAACGTATGAATTTATTTATAGGTGGAATATTTAAAAAAATAATAAATGAACAAACAAACAAAAACTGACTCATAGAAACAAAGAACTAACTGATGGTTGGGGGAGCAGTGGAGAAATGGGTGAAAAGGTAAATGGGAATATAATCAGTAATAAATAGTGCGATAAGTGCACAGTGACACATGGTTATCAGACTTAATGTAGTGAGCACATATTAGGTATACATATGTCTAATCACTACATTGTACACCTGAAACTAATAATACTGTATAACAACTATACTTAAAAAAAAAAAGGTAGCACGAGAAGTTGTAAGCTCATCCAATGTTTTCTCTGCTCAAACAGAAAACAGAAATGAACCAAAACAATAAACAAAGGAAAAAACAATTTCAAGAATTCTGAAGGCAGTCTCAGAAGTTAGTGAAATGTAAATAAAGTAACTACCTCCTAATTACTTTTTCTATTAATAAGTTTCTATGAAAAAAAATCCTTTATTCCCTCATTAAATTCATTTTCTTCTTTCAAATTCAAGTTTTCCTCCTTGCTTATAATCATATATATGCAGAAAATGCAAACAAAACTGAAAAAAATACATTAAAAACAGTAAAGACCATGAAATTATTTTTTAACATTTTGGTGAACATACTTATAAAATTTCTCTACACATACACACATACATTAAATAAACGAGGATAAAAATACTATTTGGAAACTTTATCACCTAGCAATGTTGTGGAGAACTCCTATGTCACATATTGCTAAACACTATTCTTTTTAATAGTCACATGGTTCTTTAGATAGCTATACCAACTGATCTGACCAATCTCCTACTGATGAGCATTTAGATGGTTTTATTGTTTATTTAAACTTGAACAATAAAACCACGAACATCCCTGTGCTAGCTGCTTACCTACTCTCTCTCTCTGAGCTTTAAGCCTATCCTACAATCTGCTCTAAGGTTGGGGCTGTTTCCCAGAGTCTCTCAGGAGCTGGCTTTCTGTCAGGCTCTTCTAAGTCCAGCCTCGAGAGCTTCTTGAGCATTCTGTGCAGTCCACTGCTGCACCCCCCCCCCCAAACAGCAAGCCGCCCCTAACAGCAGTTGCTTGATGTTGACAGGTGCTTCCACCCATTGGGCAGTCCTCAACACCATTTCTTCCTTATTATTCCTTCAAACATGTGTATTAATTTATTTATGTTTAAAGTACCTGGTATGGTTTCTATTTCTCTGACTGGACCCTGAACCATATAATCATCATGTAGACATCTTTTCTAATTACTTCTGGGATAAGTTCCTAAAAGTGAAACAGCAGTGTTAAAGACTACACACATTTTAAGTTGGTATGTATTAAACCAGAAAAGCCACATCAATTTATACCTCAACCAAGACAGCATTACTGGAATGCTAGCTAATACTGGTTATAACCCATGAGTGTTTTTCTTTGTATTCTCCTCCATCACTATTAGCGGGCATAAATGTCTTTTCTTGATTTGGGGGGGGGGGGGAGGGCACTGGAAGGATTTCCTGTTTGTGAGTTTTCTACTCACTCCCTTGACTAGTATGACTGTGAGACTTAGGTTTTATTTTAAATAGACTGACTTTTTTAAAATCAGTTTGTTTTTTTTATCATCTATCAGAATGATTATGTGCTTTTTCCCTTTTACTCACTTATATAGTGAATTCTATAACATGAATATTAATTAGCCTTACTGATATCAACACTCTTGTCTTACAGGAAGGAACCACATTTGGCCATAGCATATTCTTGTTTTACTACAGTAAACTCTCTTTTCACTAGTATTTTACTTATAATTTTAGCATCAGTATTTGTAAGATTTGTCTTAGTTTTCTTTAGGATTTCACACTCCTGCTGGTAATCTTGGCTTTGTAAGAAGCAATCCGAATGCTTTCTTATTTTCTCCCTAGGCTCTGAATAATTAAAAGAGAATTAGAATTCCTGGTTGCCTGTAAATTTAAAAAAACACAAAACTTCTTTAACACAATTTACTGGCACTTTCATTAGGGAGTAATTTTATTAATTTTTTTATAATTATAGTCTATTATGTTTTTCTTCCCTCCTCCTGAGTCGATTTTAATTTATATCATCCTTTAAAAATAATTCAAGTTTCAAATATCTAAAACACAGGTATAGCCACACTTAAAACGCAAATACTGAGAGTAAAATGATGAGAAAAGACATCAGAGATAGTAAACAAGAAGAAAACAAAAGTTGGATTTAGGGCATAAGCAAAACTAAATGCAAAGAAAAAAAGAATACAACTTGGTAGACCTCACAATAAGAAAAAGGTAACATGTTTTCTGAATCCTTGTATCCTAAAGAATATCCTTCATTTGCTTTTAAATACAACTTGGCTAGTTAGAAAATTATTTAGTTACATTCTTTTTGTCTATCAAAACTCCCTAGCTATTGAATCATTCACTTAAGAAATCTTTCGTTTTTTCCTTTATTGATGTTAGAGAGAGAGGAAGGGAAAGGGAGAGAGAGATGGAAACATCAAAGAGAGAGAACATCGATTGGCCGCCTCCTGCATGCCCTGCACTGGGAATTTGGCCCACAACCGGGCATGTGCCCTGACCATGAATTGAACCAGCAACCTCTTGGTGTATGGATCAACACAACCACTGAGCCACACCGGCCGGACTACTTTGGAAGTCTTCTGTGGTTGAAAAGAAATACGTCAGCCTCTTTACTTTTCTGTTATGTAGTACCTCCGTTTTTTTCTTCCCTTAATGGTTGTGAAATCACTTCTGTAATCCCTAAAAATTTAGTAAATTCTATCAAGATATTTTCCTAGAACATGAGCTTTTCTTCATCTCTAGATTCATTTTTTTTCATTCATTCTAAACAAGTTTACTTTTTTAAAAAAATATGCTGCACTATCCATTATTCTGCTTTCTTGTCCACAGAAACCAATCACAGTTTCCCACTATCTGCCATTCGTTCTCATTAACTGCCTCTTTTCTTTGCTCACTATCTCCATATTCTATGCAATTTTCTTAAACTCAATCTCTAGATTCCTGGTTACATTTCCCATACTGTTTACTTCTTGTTGCTTGCAATAAACTATAGTCTATAAGGTAAATGTTTCTACTCTTCTTTATCCTTAGTTCTTGCTACCCTTTTTAATATATCATCTTATTTTTGTTCTCTTTTTTCCCCCTCAGATGTCCTTTGTAGTTCAACTTTCTTGGCAGTTTAGAACAGCTATCTAAAATTTTCTTTTTTTCCTAGAAAAATTAAATTCTTGCAAATAGTGCTTATCAGCTACTTTTGAAGAATACTTACATAGGTTTTATGTTTGTTAATTTATTTGTATTCTGAATAACAGAAATTCTATCTGGCTCTGCCACAAAAATGCAGATAGTGTCTTCCTGACTGAACATTGGACACTTTTCTTAAAAAATTAACATCAAAGTTTCCAATTGTGGCTAAGTAGCATGGAAGAGAAAGCTGGAACTGAAGGTAGTGAACCCCGTAACTCTGTAATTTCTCTCCAAGACTACTGAAACTCTTCCAACGATGCGAACCAGCTCCACCTGAACTACACTATGCCTCATGCTTCCAGGGAACTCTCAGTTTTGGCACATATGCCTCCTTGGGGTGCGTGGGACTCCAAGACAGGCTGAGTCAGACTGAAACCCATAACTCACCTCATTTTTGTTTAGTGAGTCAGCATATAATTGTTTCTGTTCCTGCAATGTTGATAATAAATTTGCTTCATGATTCTACTCTAAGCTTTGCTCCTCCTTTCAAGGAAAGAAAGAAGGTCAGCCCAAAGAAAGAGAGTGTGGACCACAAAGCTCCCCTTTAGCTCCGGAACAGCTGCAGGTAGGCTTTTCCTCCCTCTAACTTAGCAAAGGACGGAACACGTACCACATATTCCTTTATACACCTGATTCTAGGCCTGTCCAGCACCAATCTGTCTTTGTTATAACTTCTACTTATACTTTTTGGTTGATTCTTTTAAACTATTTTGGGAAAATAATTTAATAAACATTCACTTAACTCTATCACTTTTCCTCAAAATCAACCCACCCAATTTAATAATTTAAAATAAATATGCACACATATTTTATCTCCAGGAAGACATATACTGTGAGTTAATTCATTGAGAACAGTGTATGCAAACAACAGGTACTCAGTGTCAGTGAATTCTCCTCGAGAGACACCTGAAATATATTCCACAAGAAAATCAAGTAATTGAGGTATATTAGTTCCAGATTATAGCAGCATATGCTTTAAAATACCCTTGCATGTTCTAAAATGTGCACTTTTCGACCTTGCTCTTATAGTTCAATTTTTTTTTAAATATAAAAGGCACCAGGAAAGGCAGTCTAGAATGAAAATAAAAACCAGCATTAAATAAACCAAACTGAAATTTGTTCAAAGCTCTAATTAAGAAAGAAAATATGCCGTATAACAGATATGGTACCATAGACGTTACAGACAAACAGGCTTAAAATCTTCACTCCACTACTTGTTAGCTAAATGACCTAAAACCATTAGATTCCTCATTGGGAAGATTAAGACGCTAATTCCTATACTTTAATGAAGTGTGACAAGGTCTAAATGAGGTAGTACAATAAGTGGGCATTCTGTAAATGGTATACAGTTATGCCGCGTGTGTGTGTGCAGGCACGCGCACACATGCATCTGTCTGTCTCACCACCCTGATCTCTGATCTGATAGAAGAGTGGCAGCATCATTCCAAGTGGAAATTCATGTTCTGGGCTCCCTTAGAAATTAATAAGTCAGTCCTAAACCATAAAGTTTCTTACTCATGCCAAGGAGAATACTGTTACAAAATTCTGGTATGTTTCAATTATCATTTAATTAATGCTTTTGTCCTACTTTCCAATAGTTTCTAAAATTAAGTTTACATACACAGAAAGGAATAATAAAACATGTACCTGAGACTCTAAGACTGTCCACAGTCTCTTTCTCAAGAATAAGACCATAGGCCCTTCAATATGAAGAAGTATGCTACCCCAACCACAACTAATTCAACAGTGACTAAGCCAGAAGTAATGAGGTAGAGGCAAACCAAACATCAATGAATATGACAATATCAGGAACAACTTTTAGATACAATACGCTCTCCAGGAACAGGGAGGAGAGATACATATAAAGTAAGCAGAGATCCATAAAGAAGGAAGACTTATTCTTTTGAGCTATTAATAGAATCTTGACCAATAATGAACCACTATTAGAGATCCCTAAAACAACAGTGCAATTTCCAATTCTTAGAAACACCGGCGCGCGCACGCACATGCACACACACGCACGCGCACACACACACACACACACACACACACACACCCACTGCTGTTAAGACGCTTTCCCTGCTTCCCTATGTCAAACAAAGCACTGCTTCTACAATTTTTCAATCCAATAATCTTAACCACAAAAGAAGTGGAGAGTACAATGAAAAGTCCTACTGAAATTCCTTTGCAATTTCCCACTGGACCTTAAATTCACCTAAATGTTTATTCTAAGCCATAATAAAACAAGGGACTGTTTTAGTATAAAATTGTTTCCATCAAAATCTTTAAGCAAAATTAATGCTTCAGAAAAAAATGGCATGTTCACCCCATATTTCATGAATCTTTTGAAATACCAATGGGTCCTCCCAGAAAATAATGTAAACAAAACAGTATAGACTTAAAGTAACCTAGACATTATTTCCTTAAAGTATAAAAGATTCCAAGTATTACATAATTCAAGGAACAGTAAATTATTTTTCTATTTTCCAGAATATTTAGCAGAACAAACTCAACTCACGATCTGATGTGTGGGAAATCCTCTTCAATTTTGCTTCCTGTGTTTTTAAAAATTTGGAGTGCAGCTTCTGCTACTTTTTCATCATCCATTTTCAGACAAGCCAGGAGAGACTCAAATGTTTCAGCAGAATGAAACGAGATGGGATGTGTAAATGAGAGTACCTAAACAATGAGTCATAAAAATGATCTGTAAACCCTTTTCATTTCTAAAATATAAACCTATAATATTACATATTAAAAATATAAATCAAATTCAGAAACAATTCTGCTAACAAGTAAATGAGATCGCTATAAACAAATTTTAATATGTGCTCAAATATATAACAGAAATGTTCTTGTGTAAGAAGACTGTAAGAGCTAAAGAATTCATTTCTTTCAAAATTAAACTATGTTATTATAATTCTACTTAAAATAATTTGAATTTCAGTTAATGTCTTTTTTATATATTTTTCTTTTAAGGAAAATGAGGATAGGAGAAAAGGGGACCAAAAAAATTTAACAAAGTATTTCTATTACTCTAAATAAAGTTCATTAGAAGTGACTAGCTAATAACATTTTTGGGAAAAAAGTAATCTAGGGAAGTAAAACACCAGATAGTAAAATACAGTATAAGGTACTAATATTAGAAGAAATAGAAAAAGTTGTCCAGCTGGTGTGGCTCAGTGGCTGGGCATCGACCCATGCACCAAGAGGTCGCCAGTTTGATTCCCAGTCAGGACACATGCCCAGGTTGTGGGCCTGATCCCCAGTGGGGGGCATGCAGGAGGCAGCGAATTGATGTTCTCTCTCTCTCTCCCTGTCACTTCCTCTCTCTTTAGAATCAATAAAGGAAAAAAGAAAAAGGAAAGCAATAAATAGACCCTAGCATATACAAGAACTTAGATTATACAGAATGTAATAAATTACAGAAAACTCAACAAAAGATAAATGAGAAAGAATGAGATTTTTAATAAATAGTGCTAGTAAAACTGGGTAGTTATTTGGAGAAAATTAAATTAGACCATCCTCCAGAATATACAGTTTCAAAATAAATTCCAGATAGGTTATGTTTCAGATGTAAAAATCAAAAACAAATAGAACTCTCTGAAAATCATGGGATTCTTTAAATTTAACTGGAATCAAATGTAAAAACAAGCAAGTAGCAGAAAAATATATTATGTATAGTGACATATTTATAAGATTCAGAAACAAGCAAAAGAGACAGTAAAACTATAAACAAAAGTAAGAGAATAATAAACCTAAAATTCAGAACAATTGTATCTGGGGACTGTGAGTGAGGGAATAAAATACTCACCGAACTCCAACAATATTGTTAATACTCTGTTTAAGTTAGCTTTCTATTTACTTTTCACTGGTATTCATTTTATTAATATACTTCATAACTTACTTTATACTAAAATAGAATACAATTATATATATATATAACAAATATGTCCTATAAAACAGCGAAAGAAATAAAAAAGCTCATTTAAATCAGCTAAAAACAAACAAAAAACCCCCAAAAGACTGAGATGTCAGTGGAAAATGAACAGAGGATAAAAATAATGAACTCACCAAAGAGACACTGATGATTAACATATGAAAGGTGTACTTAGCTAGTAACAATTATGCAAATTAAGATTATTTTTGCTTATCAGAGTAGGAAATGTCTTAAAAATATACAATATTCCATGTTTGTGAAGATAGGAGACAGGCACCTTCATGTGCAGTTGATGGAATTATACTTGGGTGCATTTTCTCTGTAATGAAATTTGACTGACTTGACTCTCTTTCTCTACCTACCAACCTACCAATCAACCAAACCATGAATTTTGAAAATGGTCATTCTCTTTGAATGCCCTTCTGGCATTAAAAAAGAAAACAAACATTAGCAAGAGATGTTAGATATATTTATCTTAGTAGTGATAATAGTAATTAAAAAAAACACTACACATCCAGCAAAAGAAAAATAATTGGAAGCACTATCACACTCCAAAAGTGGACCAATCATTATTTCAAAAAAATTTTATTATTGTTACTATGAGCCAGATGCTGTACTGACAATTTATATACGTGATAAATATATTATCATCACCATGCATTACAGATGAAGAAGTGGAGGCAAATTAACTTGCCCAAAAGCATACATCTACTAAGTGATAATCAAAAATCAGATTTTTTTTTGACACTCTTAAAATCACTATCTTAAAAAAAAAAAGCTAATAATTTAAATTAAAAAGTCAAGATATAAAATTGTATATTCAGCCCTGGCCAGTTTGGTTCAGCGGTTAGAGCGTTGGCCTGCGGTCCAGAGAGACCCGGGTTCGGTTCCCGCTAAGGGCACGTACCTCGGTTGCAGTTTGTCCCCGGCCCTGGTTGGTCGTGCGGGTGGCAACCACTCGATGTGTCCCTTTCACATCAATGTTTCTCTCTCTCTCTCTCTCTCCTTCCCACTCTATCTGAACAAAAAATGAAAAATGTCCTCGGGTGAGGATAAAATATAAATAAATAAAATTGTATATTCAGTCTGATATTAAGTATATAAAAATGTGCATTTTTTAAAGATTAAAAGGAATAAATAAACTAATGTTTATGCATGATGATAGGTTTTTGTTTTATTCTTTATAACTTTATATTTTCTAAGTTGTCAACAATTATCCAATACTTTGTCATCAGTATAAGGCAGTAGTACATTAGCTAACAAAATAAAAGGTAAAATGGAGCATCCTTCTGGGATAGAGCTAACACCTTCTTTGTTCACTAACGAAACCTTCAAATTATAATCCACCATTTTAATACAATTACTACTAGGCTATAATATATAATTTAAAACTGAAAATATTTATAGCTTACATATTAGAATTAGAATGTGCAATTTCTAAATTATCTAAAATGACTGAGAAAATTTTATTTTAGGTTCTATAAACTTACGAAGCAAATCTCAATAATGAAAAGTATAAACTACGTGTTTTTAGCAGTTATCTAATCAGACACTGAAGCATATTTACCTTAAGTAGTTCAAGACCTGCCCTGATTGCCTGATCGGTTGGAACACCCTCATCTTCATCGTCAGCTGTCCCATCTATTGATTTGTTCACTTGCTTAATAAGGGCACTAAAGAATGAAACACACAAAATTATTTTTAACTGTACTTTATTAGCAATGGCTAAGAAAAATAATCCTAAATATTTCCTACGTAGTAACCGACATATAATAAAGCCTCATTAGAATATTAGAAAAGACCAAAAATAAAACACGTTTTAAAATTTTCTTCTAAAAACAAGCTTATGTTATTTTTTAAATAAGCATTTGTAAATGTATTAACAACTATCTAAAATAATTATTCATGATAGGTATTCTTCATAAAAAACACAAACACCAGATTAGAGATATAATATGTATCAAAATACAAGAAAATTCAATTATTCAATGTTCTGTAATATGTTTATTAGATCTTTGTTTCTACAAAAATAGTATGTACTCAAATTTTAAGATCAAGCTAGGAGTGAAATGTATTTGACTCTTTTACAGGATCCTTTTATTTTACCATCCCATGAAGAGTTGATAGCTCTGAGGATGTTTTCTCTCCTTTTCTGACCATTTTCCCTGATTAATCAATTCTCCTATCTCCAACTATTCCAAATAAAAATAAAAATCTTTAGCCTGAATCCTCTTCCCATATTTTCAGTAGCTTCAAGGTTTTTTGTTTTTATCTAGATGTGCCACTAGAATGAAAAATATCACAGACTCCAAATTAAACTCACTATCTCTCCTATGACTACGAGCATGAAGCTCTCAGTCTAGTGAGAGAAGGCCAAAAACAAATACATAAAATGATAATCAAGCAACAATAAGGACTAGAAAAAAGGTCAAGCCCAGAAGTAAAGTTGTTTTACCAGGGTAGTTTAAAAAGGCATTTCTGAAGAGATACAATTGAGCTAAAAACCTAAGAATGAGAACCAGACATACAAAAAAATCTGTGAGTAAAAGTATTAACCTGGAAAACAAAAGAGAATGAACTAAAAACCTGAAAAAATACTAAAATGTTTTGATGTCACCAACAAAACATTAATGAATCAATAGTGCTTTTCTATCTCAGCCCAAATCACCTAGAAATATGTAGAGAAAAAAAATCTATTCACAAATGACAAGATAAATATATGAAGTAAGAAGAAATAAAAACTTATAAATGCATAGGATCTGTATATAAATTCTAAAATTATATGAAGGCAGCATACAGATTCAAATAAATGAAAGCAAGTATTTTCCTAAGATAGAAATACAACATTATACAAGTGACGTTTTTTCACTAAATCCCTAACTATTTCAGGGGAACACAACTTGGTGAGGGATAAGATTCGACAAACCCATTCTATGGCTCATCTGAAAAAAATAAAGTAACATTTGGGAATAACTAATAAATTTTAAGGGGAGGAATGAAAGAACTTTGTCAATGAGATAAAAAAAATGTATCATAAAATCCTCAAAATACAAAGACACCAAGGTGAAATGCAGTAGGAGTCCAAATTATAGAAGAATGTATGGTATAATAAGGAAACACTTCAAATCAAATTGAAAGGAATAGTTTTCTCAGTAAGTGAAGTTAATACAACTTAGTTATCATATGCTGAAAAGGATGCATCTTTACCTCCTCCCTATACTAAACTAAATTCTAGAGCAATTAAAGATTTATTGTCAAAAACAAACCACCTAATATAATGCAATAAAGGCAGAAAGAAATAAAAAGACAACTGATGGATTTAGTTATATGATTTAATATTTATTAATGTCAAACACAAATTTAAAGTCCATTGAACTGGGTTAAACAGCCTTATTTTATAAAGTATACTTATAATTAATAAGGAAAAAGACAATTCTTCCAAACCCCTCATAGGAAAATAAAAAGAAATGCAATTAGCCAAGAAATACATGGAGGAGAAATGTTCAACTTTATTAGTAATACAAAGAGTACCTATTTATCTATAAAATGGCAAAGACTGAAAAGGTCAATCACCACTACTGGGAAGAGTTAGGTGAACTGGACACTGATTGGTACTGGTGGGGACTAAGTGGAAGCTCTCTGGAAGTCTGTTTATAGTGGGTGGTTATCCAAAAGGGCTCTGGAGCCAGACTTCCTGGGTTTAAATGCCATTCACTTCTTCCCAACAGAGGGAAAGTTACTCAACATCTGTTTAACTCACTGTTCCTTAACTGTAAAATGAGAATAATAGTATTTCTTGTCTTATAAAGTTAAGAAGTAAATGAGTTAAAACATTTAGAACGGTCCCAGGCATGTTACAAGCATTCATTGCTACTACCTGTTATTGTTATTTGTGTTTTAACATTCCTTCTATATCACTATGACCTACTGATTGATAAAGCCAAAAACCTATTTTTGTCCTCAGTCTCTTTCACTGTTTGTAGTATGCATAATTTCTGAAAACTTTCTCCATCTTAATTTTCAAAACATTGCAATGACCCAGCGATTTTCAACAGGTGTGCCCCAAGAATTTTTAAAACATGCAATACCTGATTCTTTAGTCAGGGGCAATAACCTCTTTTCCCTTAGAATGTCAAATAAAAAAATGACAATGGCCAACACAACAATAACCATCCAATGTGAATCAATCAAAATTATACCTATTTTTCTGTCAGATCAGCAAAAACCTTATTTTTTTGGTGTGCCGCAGAATTTTAGTAGTTTGTGTGTGCTACGGGATGAAAAGGGTTGAAAATTGCTGCAATAACCTGATTTTCTTACATTTCTCTAATTTTTCTACTGTTAAAAAACTACAAGATTCAGTCCATGATCTTTGGATCTTACTTCTACACAATCTCTTGCTCAGAGAAATAATCCACAGTTTCACTTGAACTCAATTTGCCTGGATTTAAGCACAACCTTCTTCACCTTCTTGAAAAACCGGCTCCCTTTTCATTTTTTTCAAGTTATTACTATTCTCTTCATTATTTGGACCTGAACTCCTAGACCTCTGACTGTTCCTCACCTTTAGTCCCCATTTTTAAATATTTTTAAGAAAATTTGTTTTTATTGATATTTTAGAGAGAGGGGAAGGTAGCAAGAAATAGAAACATCGACGAGAAACACATACATTGATTGGCTGCCTCCTGCACGCCCCCTAATGGGGATGGAACCGGAAACCCAGGCATGTGCCCTGACCAGGAATTGAACCAGGACCTCTCACTCCAAGGGATGACGACGTTCAATCCACTGAGCCACACTGGCTGGGCTATTCCCCATTTTTTAGATTGTTCTTTTCAAACCTTTCTCAAATATGATCTTACCTTTCCATCCCAACTACCACCATCCACAGACAAATGTAACAATGCCTTAGCAGTCTATGTCGTCTCCCCTCATTCCTGCTATCCATCATCAATCATGGTTCTCAGTAGAACAAAGAATACAGTAAGAGCTCTAAAGGTAGATTGTAAGTGCTTTAGCAATCTGATCCCAGCTATTTCTAGGATCATGTCACAGCACTTTAATTCCTCTCTTCTGTATTTCACATAGATGGCAACCATTTTCTAAGCAGCCTTGTTTTTTCCATTCCAGTTAGCTTGGCTTATAGTGCTCTCCATGCCTAGACTACTCCATTTCCCATCTCTGTAGGAAAAAATCTTAAACATTCCTCCTCTTAGGTCAAATGCTAACCCTGCAGAGAAATCCTCTTTTAGTTATCTGACACTATTTGCACTAATTTTATGGAACTATAATATAATCTCTGTTTAAAACCATTTATTACATTACTAGACCGAAGGCTGGTGGAAAGCAGGCATTATGCTCTGCCAATACCTAACTGGCATTGAATAGAGATGGCACAAAATTGTTTAATTAATGAAATTCAGTCTGATTCTGATTGTTCCTCATACTAATGGAGAGGGTTATAGTTTTTTATTTTTCAAACTACAAAATCCCTTCTTCAAATGAAAATTGATACAAGAGGAGTTCAAAGTAACTAATGGTTATCCAAAGCAGGGCCTCCCTCCTTTGTGGGGGGAGTGGGGTTATACGGGCCAAAAGCTGCACCCTGTCCCTTCCACCCCCACTGGATACAGAATATACCATTAGTATTATTTATTTTTAATTCTAACATACTTCTGAAGGATATTACTGATAAATAATAAATCAGTATGCTATACATAGATTATAATTAGCCTATTTTTTAACCATTTTTAAATTTTAGGAATTTAAAAGAAAAAGCTCTTCTCATATTTTACAAAAAGGGACTTAAGACATAAAAAAGAATTTTCCAAGATGTCACAGTGATATATCAAAGCTGAAACATTATAAGGGTTGTTTTAAAAATATCTTCATTTCTCAAATATCTATGAAAATGCATCATTTTTCTTTATAACATATTCACCTAGTTTTCTTTCTCCTAAGGGTATACTACAATTTGTTTGTATTTCCTAATATATGTAAGTTAACAAAAAATATGAATTCTGGCACACTGGTAAAAGATAAAAACTAGGCTTGGAGCCCTGGCTGGTTTGGCTCAGCGGTTAGAGCATCGGCCTGTGGTCTGGAGAAACCCGGGTTCAGTTCCCGCTAAGGGCATGTGCCTCAATTGCAGTTTGTCCCCGGCCCTGGTTGGGTCATGTGGGTGGCGACCACTCGATGTGTCCCTTTCACATCGATGTTTCTCTCTCTCTCTCTTTCCCTCCCACTCTATCTGAACAAAATATCGAAAAATGACCTTGGGTGAGGATTTAAAAAACAAACAAACAAAAAAAAAACTAGGCTTGGATTGATCATTTCTCACCCAAATTAAAGCATTATTTAACATTAAAATAAATTATATAAACTAAATATACACAGATGAGTGTGTATACAAACACATAAAATACACACACACACACAGATATATACAGATAATTATAAAGCCATTATGTATATACATAAATTCATACAGATGAGTTCCTTGGTATACTAGGTACTCAGCAGTGACTGACTAAAACATGAATGAATGTACAGATACAAAAATTCAGTATTTTTATATACAAATACCTGATAGATTCAGTATCTATGTGCACAGGTGCTATCCTCTCCAAAAGAAACTTGATCATTTCCAGAAAAGGATTTGTAGGCTGTTTGGGGTTTCCCAACTTCTTTGTTATTTCACGCTGTAATGTAGATTTTAAAAATATATTACAACGGTATGTTTAAATAATTATTATTAAAATGTTAAGAACCTAGCATAATTAAAACCATGTAGCACTGGTATTAGAATAATGAATGAACGGAAATTGAGCAAGTCCAGTAAACAGACAAGATTAAGAATTTAGCATATGAGAAAGGTGGCAATTCAAGTAGGAATATAGATTATTCAGTATATTATATAGAAATAACTGAACATTTAGAATAAAAACAGTTAGACTCTTATACCTTACAGCAAAATATTTTAATAGGATAAAAACAAATACAAAGAATAAAACCAAGTGTCAGTGAACATACACACTTTGGCAAACACAATTATCAGGGGAGCTTGTGGAGCTACAGATTTGTGAGCTTCATTGTGAAGATTACAATTTAGTCAATCTGGGATGGAGCCAAGAATTATCTTCTTAAAAAGAGATTCCTGCCCTGGCCAGTTTGGCTCAGTGGTTGGAGCATTGGCCTGCGGTCCAGAGAGACCCAGTTCAGTTCCCGCTAAGGGCATGTACCTGTTACAGTTTGTCCCTGGTTGGGTCGTGCAGGTGGCAACTACTCGAAGTGTCCCTTTCACATCGATGTTTTTTCTCTCTCTCTCTCCCCCTCCTACTCTATCTGAACAAAAAATGGAAAAGATGTCCTCGAGTGAGGATAAAATAAATAAATAAAAATAAATAAATAAATAAATAAAGAGATTCTTGAAAGATAAATGGGCAACATATTCAGAAATATTTTCATTGACTGGTAATAGAATGGGATTTCATAAGCAGGACATGAAAGGCAAAATCCTTGAGGAGACTACTAATAGACTCAGCTAGATAAAAAAAATTATGGCTATGCTACACACAGTAAAATAATACAAAATAACACTGAATGTAAACTAATTAAAAACTACAATTTAAATAAAAGAATAAAATTACAGCATGTAAGAAACATTATAAAATAAAGGGCAAACTACAACTGACAGAAAATTATCTGTGGCTCAATTAACATACAATGCCATAACAAACTAACCAATCAATAAGATAAAGACAAATACTTATATAAATAGGCAAAGATTAAAAACACAAAGGATATGTACAACAGAATGACGAATGGCTAGTACACTGGGGAAAAAGCAGTCAGATGATGAGCAGCCAAGAAATACAAATCTTATCAAAATAACTATGTTTTTGTTTTATGTTTTGCTGTTTCCAACAATAAAACTGGCCAATACTGACTTTATCCTAAAGAAATAATCAAGCCCGGCCGATGTGGCTCAGTGGTTGAGCGTCGACCCGTGCACCAAGAGGTCGCCGGTTCGATTCCAGGTCAGGGCACAGGCCCAAGTTATGGGCCCAATACCCAGTGCAGGTCATGCAGGAGGTGGTCAATCAATGTTCTCTCTCATCCATGTTTCTCTCTCTCTCCCCCTCTCCCTTCATATCTCTCTGAAACCAATAAAAAAAAAATGTTTAAAATAAAAAAAGAAATAATCGAGACTGTGTAAAGTTATTTAGCCATAAAGATATGAACTATTCTTTAGTCAAAAAAATGGAGGAAAAATCTACACGTGTAACAATGAATTACAGTAAATATATTCAATGGTAAACTATATTGCTATTAAATATAATACTGTAAAAGACTAATTAATGAAAATAAGTAAAATGCACAAAGCTGTATGTTCATATAATATGTTCTTATTTCAGAAGAATATACACCATAAAATAAACAGCAATTGTCCCTATAAGAAAAGTATAGCTTATATGTATTGTTATTTTTGTGACATTTTCTGAATTTTACATAAAGAATATAAATTATTTTCTAAAAGAGACCAAAAAAGGTTTGATGGTTTCTTCAAACATTAGCTCTTTTAAATTTTTCTCCTTACCACACAACCTTCAGCCTGTTTGCAGGAGCATGTTGGACTAACAAGCACTTCTAACTGTTTTCTTATTTTCTCATCATCTTCCAACACCTGTGTGAATTTCTTCATGAAATCCTGAGCCTTACCAGGATCTGGCAAATTTCCTTCAATTAAATTAAAATTCAATTGAAATAGAATTTAAAAATTTCTCAAAATAATAAAAGATCAACATTTTTCATTATTTTTATTACTCTAGTTAATAATCTTACATCTATATGAGGAAAAACTGACTGGCTAATTCTAAATAATTCCTTGTAATATTTCAGGGCATTAAATGTCAACCTGAACAACACCCATTTTATTATCCCCTTGAGCTTGCCGCACACATTGTTCTCTTATAACTCACAGCAGGGATTAATAGTTCTACCTTTAGGAAACGATTTCCTCATACTCCACTGCTTGTCATTAAACCATCCAGATAATGCACATACTCACACATGCTATCTGGCACCAACACCCGCTGAGCGATGTGTCTCAGCATGACTGCCAGAGATGCCACTACTGCATGAGAAAGGATGAGTTCTTCTAGAATCAATAATTTTTATACTGCTCTCCTAATATGCCCATGTATCAAAAACAGTTACGACAGCTAATAAAATGTTGATCCCCGAATATATTTTTCTGGTCACTTACAACTGCTACAGAGAACAAGATAGGATATTCTAATAGAAATTATAATATAGAACTACGGGCTTTAATAAAAGCAGTAGAAATTCAACTGAATCTTAAAATATAAATTCAGTAAATGTAGTCTTCAAGTTCATATACAACTTTGAAATTCCATTTTAATTCTTGGCTGGATCACTGAATATAGTAAGAATGTTTTTCCCCCTAAATAATTCACTGATAATATTTTCATGGTTCTATAATACAAAATATCTACTGTATTGTTTTCAAATGATTTTGGAAAATATCTCTTTACAGCTCCTCCATAATGAATAGGCATCATATTAAAGGTTACAGTAAGGCTTACCATTTAACAAATAAAACAGATGGGGTTGGAAGAGGGGAGAGGAAAGGAAGAAGGAAGATAAAAAGGGAGGGAGGGAACACCAACAAAACACCTTGATTCAGCATTCCACAAAAGTACTTGACTATAGCATCCCTCTTTTCTAATAAGACTAGTAACTCCTGCAGGATACTAGCATTCCTCAGAACAGAATTAGGGAAATACTAAAATTGTTGAAAGAAACAGATAGGGGTTGTGGGGGAGAAGAATATAGGAGATGATATCCTTCAGGGATAGTGTCTACACCCAAACGGTTGAGGAGATAGTTATAAAAAAGCAATAGTACAATATCACTTGCTTGCTTTAAGTTATCCAAAGGGACTGAAAACAAATTTATGTTTTACTGCCCTGGACTATAATATACTTTGGTCTTGAAGCCCTAGTCATGCTAAAATTCTTATCACTCAGTCTAAAACTCAGTAAATTAGGTCTTTAGTGTCTTAGCATTACTTCCATAGACATCTTGGAATATGTTAACATCTCAGAAATCCACCTAACCTGTCTTCACCACTCCCCAGAGGAAGCTCAGCAGAGGCATTCCCCCAGGGGTTTCTTGTTTTCCCTGTCCCTCTGAGATCCACAGTGGTCTGAGAAAAAGCAAATGCCCTGCAAAAGCAACTCCTGGTACCTCTCCCTGCACTGAACAAAGGAGATGTGCTACATAATCCTTTTGTCTTTACTGTTCAATGCAATTAAGAAACACTTTATTTGAAATCGCTAGGGGAAAAAAAGCAAATTCATAATTTTTTTTAAGCAAGTTCTTTTGTAATTATTAGGTATATTCTTCACTCTACATTTGGGCTCAAAAAAAAATCAGCTTCAGATAGATTCACATTAGAGCAAGCAACACCGAAGCAGATTCAGCTTAAGTAATAAATTGAATTAATTCTCAAAAATAAATTTATGTAAATCCTTTATCCAGCTGTTGCTCATATCAACACAAAATAAAAATAAAAATTGCATTGTATACAAAGTAAATAAAAATTAGGAAAAAGGGTAAAGCTAAGGCTGAGCTGTCAAAAAAAATTAACCAAAAACATTTTAGACTTTTCCTATATCATCTTGGCCTAAAATGGAACTCCATGAAAAACTTCAAATTATCAGAAATGTTTCAGTTAAACCTTAATTTTACATATAGTATTCAAAATAACTTACTTGTAATAACCATCACTTTTGAAAATATGGCCTTGACACTGGCATCTGTCTGAAAATGAGAAAAAAATGCAAAATTAAACTTCCCTAAGAATAATCTTCATTGCAGGCTTCAGAACATCAGCTAAGCACACTGCAGATGCTCCAGGCCCACGCCCTCACCAAGGCCCACGCCTCACCACCGCCGCACACTTCCTCACCTACGGTGCACAGTGCAGGCACACTCAGGGAAGAGTGAGAGTGAGCTCATGCTCCACGTTGTCACCTCTTCCCTCACCTTGTTATGTCAGACTCCAAAACAAAAAAAGAAAAACAGACTGCCGTACCAACCTTTGGAGCAAAGATACTGTTTTTCTTTATTACTAAAAGAACAGGGCAACTAAAAAAAAGCTGAAAATTAAGTTTACAATTCTGATTGACTTAAGGTATCCCTAAAATGTTTAAGCACAAGGATTATAAAGTATACTCATTAAGCTTATGGGGAAGACTCTGAATGAAGCCAATTTAAAAAGATGTCATTGAATCTGGCCAGTGTGGCTCAGTGGTTGAGCATCAACCCATGCACGAAGAAGTCGCCAGTTCTATTCCTGGTTGGGGCACAAGCCCAGGTTGTGGGTCCAATCCCCATTGGGGGCATGCAGGAGGCTGCCAATCGATGTTCTGTCATCAATGTTTCTACCTCTCTTACTCACTCACTCTCTCCCTCTCTCTCTAAAATCAATAAAAAAAGAAAAAGAAAAATAATAAAAAGATGCCATTGACATGAACAATTTTCCCAAGAGTGCTAGTTATTTGCTATATAAGGCATTATTCCAGTGAATGAATGTATTCACCACACTGTACTGCATATAGCAATACACTTTAAAGTCAGGTATATAAAATATATTTTTAAGACTGCTACTTATTTGCTGCATCCGGTTAGTGTTATTATTTTTTTTAATGTTGATTAAACAACTCTGTAAAATACGAAACTAGAAAACCATTGGGGTGAAGAAAACAAATCAAATAAATAAATAAACAAACACACCATTCCTATTAAGAAGGCGCTTGCTAAGCCCTGGCTGGTTTGGCTCAGCAGTTGGAGCGCTGACCTGTGGACCAGAGAGTCCTGTGTTCGGTTCCTGCTAGGGGCACATACCAAAAAAAATAATAATAATAAAAAAAGAGGACCTGAGAAACAGATCATAATAGAGTATAAGAGTTAAATCCCAGAATTTAAAGTATCTGAGTAAGATTTCTGTTTAATTTGGGAGAAAAGAGGTGGTGCTGGGCTTTCAAGAAGTTGATCCACATGAAAAAGAAACGTCAGACAAAAGTACAACCCTGGAAATTACCAAGTCACTGTGAATGACACTGAGCAAATCAATTTAGTCAATAAAGCAGAAGGACTCCATTGCTGAGCCAAGAATAAAAACTATCTCATCTTAATCAGACTAAATCATGAAGAAGGCAAAAATATACACTGATTATTAAGTATCCAAGAGTCTTCCCAGTAAAATAGGAAGAAATATAAACACATAAAAGTTAAACACAGCTTTTTATTTTTTCTAACTTTAACTCTATAATGTCTACTATAATTCTTAGTAAAAAGTGAGTATTAAGTAATTCCTGCATTTATAGTGAGAGGGTTACTATAAATCACTGAAACAAACAGTGCAAGCTCATTAATTTTTATAGCAAATGTCCAAATCTACACCAAAGAAAACTGCTAGCTCCACTCTATGGACCTCTGTCCTGTGAACACGAGGTACACGTTATGAGGGACAGGGGGATTTCTAAACCACTGACTGAAAATGAAATGAAAAACACTAAATTGTGTTTTCTGGATGCAATTTAAAATGCCCAGGCACACTGTTTTTCAGGTGAATTGTATTTTCTTATAGGCTTACACACACCATTCTGGGGTGGGGGTAGGGGGGAAGACTCGACAGAACACACACACACCCCCCAAAAAACCCTAAAATCATTCTAAATGTCCAAAAAGTAAAATATGAGACATCAACTGGATGAATACACTCATTACATCATAATTATGAAGACCAAGAAGAACATTAAAATTACCATAGTAATTTAAGTTAATTTAAGTAAAATATCAAGATACTTAACTCTCTATATTAAAACTTTTTAAAATCACAAGGATATACAAAGATGATGGGAACATTTTAGTATGTCAAGATAAAAGTATAATTTTACTCTATTACTTATACTTTTAATGATGCAGTTATTGTTTTGTTTTTATTTTAATTTAAAACTACAAAAAACAAAAACAAAAACAAAACTACATCCTGGTTGATGTGGCTATTGGTTGAGCATGATCCTGTGCATTAAAAGGTTGCCGGTTCAAATTCTGGTCAGGCACATGCGCAAGTTATGGGTTCACTCCCCGGTTGAGGTGTGTATGGGAGGCAACCAATCAATGTTTCTCTCTCACATTGATGCTTCTTCCCCCCGCCCCTCTCTCCTTCTCCCTTCCTCTCTCTCTAAAATCAATAATAAAATAAATAAAAATAAATAAAACTACAAAAAAAATCTTAATTCTGAGTCCAAAGAAGCATATTCTCTGTCCTGTTGGGCATCACCTTTCATAGATACAATAAATTTCAATTTTTCCATGTAGTAAGTTTCTTCAAAATTTCAGTGTTCTAAATTAGAAACCACAGTTTCTAGAGTAAGCACTGGTCCACTCAGAAATCATTGCATAGCAACAATGGTAAAGACAAAACATCAAAGAAAAACTTTTCATTAAATTTAACTTACTTTGGGTTGCTTAATTAAGTCAAGCAAATCTTTTACTTGATGTCTGAGCAGATTTTGACATTTCCACATTTCATTCAATGCTCTGTAAAACACAAATACATACATTTAAATAACAAAGGTAAACATCTTCCCAGAATATGCTAACTATATTACTTTTTTTATAAAAAAGGTTCAAAATCACTAGACGAGATGACAGAGATGTGGAAACTTCACAGGACTAAGCAACTGAGGCTTATGGAGAAAAAGAGAAGTATCAAATATAACAGATAATAGCATTTAAGGAGATAGTTGTATCAAAAGAAAGGGTTTTTTTGTATAAAAATAGGGAATATAAATTATTAACTAGAATATATTTGTAGACTAGGATGTAGAAATTAGCTGCAGAGATTACAAACTTGAGAAATGAAGGACTATTTGATGGAGAGTACGGTCCTGTGGAGGTAGGCAGAATGAAAAGAAATCAAAGACACAAACAGAAAAGACGTTCCCTATAAGAATGGGAATACTTTTTCCTAAAACAGATATATCGTGTTTACTGTATTATATATGTATATAATACTTCATATAATATATATTATGTTATACACATACATATTTAAATAATACTATATACTTAATTTTTTTTTTTTTTTATCCTCACCTGAGGACATTTTTCCATTTTTTTGTACAGATAGAGTGGGAGGGAGAGAGAGGAAGAGAGAGAGAGAGAGAAACATCGATGTGAAAGGGACACATCGAGTGGCTGCCACCCACACGACCAACCAGGGCCGGGGACAAACTGCAACCGAGGTACATGCCCTTAGCGGGAACCGAACCCGGGTCTCTCTGGACTGCAGGCCAACGCTCTAACCGCTGAGCCAAACTGGCCAGGGCTATACTTAATTTTTTTATATGGCAAAAATTTTGATGTCTTCTTAATACTTTCATTGTTCTCAGGCAAAAATTTAAGACATTTACAGGTACTCAAGAAAATATATGTAAATCACAGAAAGCAGTTAATGTTACTGAAATATTAAGTTGCAGAATATCAGAAGCACTCATATATTAAAATTTAAAAAGGAAAATTTCCAAATCTAAATAATACTTTTCATTATTGTTTTCAATTATCTACACTTCTATTAATCCATTCCCCCACATATGAAGCACTGCCTTAGAAGAGTAATATAATACAGAAGCACACAAAACTACCTGCTTTCTTTTGATAGATAAAACAATTATAAATTGGCTCATATTTTCATTCTCTTCCATAACAGTATGTTTCTAAAAGAAGATAAATTAGTTTAAATTTGGATATTTAAATTGCTTTCTAATAGTCACTTCAAAATGGCACTGGCAAGGCAACTGTATTAGAGCGCTGCACCTTAAACATTAAATTTAAAATAGCTATACTTTACTGTTTTCAGGTTACTAAAGTTCCATAAAACACTTAATTGGCACACTTTAAGAATGTAATCTTTATAAGAAATATAATCATATCCAGAGGACTGGAAAAATCTAACAGCTAAGTAAGAGCTATGTAATTAAATTATTAATTTTAAAGAAACAAGAATAGTCATCGGTGAAATACTTCTGAGCCTCAAAGTCAGTGAATTCTACCTCTTCCTGTACACCTTATCATAAGTACAATGAAAGGCCTGCATTTTGAAACTTGCTTCAAAGCAGAAATTATTTTACCTATTAAGTTATTTATTAAAGATGAAATCTCATGCAACTCGAAAGCTCATTATAAACTATTATCACTATAGCTTAAATCAAAAAGTGGTCATTGACTAAGATTTTGTATTATAACATGTTTAGGGGGCCCATCTTGTCAAGAATTTTAACTTATATTAAGCAGCAAAGACAAGTGTCCCTACGTCTTTGGCTTTCTAAACAATCCTTCTTAAAAACAGAAAATTTATACCCAGAAGCAATATTACTACAATACAAAGACAAATATCCATTTATTTAACATTAACCTGAATTCCAGTTCTGTAATATAAGAAACCTGGTGAGAGGCTGGACTCTCACATGTACTACCTGCCAGCTGGTACCCTCTCTAGGGCTTCTCATTGGAACCAACATTCAAGTTGAAGCGAACTCAAGGAAAACGTAGAGACCACTGGCTGCAGTCAGAAACCTGGCTAAATGTTGAAGAAACCTCTTCTCCAACCTTCTGCTGCGAGGTGGCAAATCACCTATCAGATTCGGCTGTACAAAACCACCTGGAGGAGAGGCTGCCCAGGGAAGACCACAGCCAGGACACTGCACTGGTGATTCCAAGTACCTAACAGTTGTTCTGGGAAACTGGGGAAGGTGCAAATACACCTCCTGACAGAGAGTACTTAAGCCGCTATTCTCTTCTTCCATAATCAAGATATTTAGTTAACTTAGGGGCTTATCCCAAAGCTGGTGATCATCAGAGAGTCTAAAATATAAGAATTTTTTTGTCCTTCCCAAAATAAAATGTTTATATAATAAAATATATGCCTCTTTTGACAAATAAGAATGAATCCTTACTACACAAGTTCTCACCAAGAACCTGCCTGCCAAGCAGCTGTTTTTAGGCCCTTTCAAATTCAAATGACTCTGGGCTAGAATGGTATGCAAATGAATGAAATAGGACAGGTGTGATAATACAGAGTCCTGAGGACTGTGGTGCAATTGGAAACATTACTGAAAATAGCCATATTATTTGTATTCTGGAAAATGACAAAAAGATGACAACATTTGATACCCCCAAAATTCACAAAAAAAATAAGACATCTAACTTATGTTTAGGAGGATGACAAAACACTGGTAGAAATATAAATTAGTATAGTGATACTGGACACTAGTTTATAATGCTGAAGAGGTACATGCTCAGTAATTCTACTCTTAGCTAAATCCAGTGATTCCAAACCTTGGCTACCCATTAGAATCTTCAGAAACACTTCTCTAAAAACCTCAACGCTCAGATTACACTCCAGACAAATGAGAATCTCTAAAGGTGAGATTCAGGTGTCAGTCCTGTTTAAACTTCTCCAAGTGATTCCAGTATGTAGCCAAACTTGAGAATCATTAATAACTATAAACTTAAAAACCCTTGAATATGCAGACTAAACTGAAAAATATTCATGGTAGCACTCTTTGTATTATTAGCAGAAAAATGAAAACAACAAAAATGCTCATTCATTCCATTGACTCAAATATCCAATGTCTAGATAACAATATAAAATTGTGGTATAATGACATAACATGATGAGATACTACAGTGAAAATGAACGAACCACAAGCTATACACAGAGTGGGCCAAAGTAGGTTCACAGCTATGAGTACATGAAACAGAGTTTATTCATATACTATAAATTGTATTATTTGTGTTACAACTGTAAACTTACTTTTGCTCACCCCTAATGCATCAATCTTAGGAATATAATAGTGTGTGGGGGGCGCTGAGGTGGAGGTGGGGGTGGTAGTCACGGAAGACTATACCCACAATTATTCTATTTTCATCAAGTTCAAATAAATATTATTGAGGAAAAAATATGAGAAAATAATTTTTTAAAAGGAAATAAGAAACATAAAAATAGTAGTTTCCTTTGGAAGACAGGGGAATAAAAGGGAGAAGAGATCACAAGTTGGGTAGATAATTCATAGATATTTTTATTTTATTACTATGATTTGAATCTCATATGTGATTTCTTTGTGTGCATTAAATATTCATAATAAATGTATGCAAAAGCCCGTGGCAGGTGTTGACGCGGTGATTTCTGCCCAGTGCTCTGAATGTCAAAGTAAAGAAATTCAACAAAGCGCAGGTGAACAGTGGGAGTAACTATGACTGTCTTAACATAGCCAAATGCCTAGTCATCTAATTAGTGACGCACATGAATGGATGAAGGAGATTCCCACTGTTCCTACCTACTCCCCAGCGGAACCACAGCCACGGGAGCAGGCTTGGGGGATCAGCGGGGAAAGAAGACCCTGCTGAGCCTGACTCTAGTCCTGCACGGTGAAGAGCCGTGAGAGGTGCAGAATGAGTGGGAGGCCCTGGGCGCCCCTCTGTCCCTGTGAGGGCGCAGGGTGGGGTCTGCTGGCCTTGCCAAAAATCTCCTAGACTTAGTAAGTGAATTTGGCAAAGTAACAGGATACAAAATTAATGTCAAGAAATCAACGGCATTCTTATACACCAATGATGAACTCACAGAAAGAAAAACTAAAAAGACAATCCCATTTACCATCACAGCAAAAAAATTAAGATACCTAGGAATAAACTTAACCAAAGAATTAAATGACCTCTTCACAGAAAACTACAGGTCATTGAAAAGAGAAATAGAGGAAGATATAAATATGTGGAAGCATATACTTTGTTCATGAATTGGAAGAATTAACATCATTAAAATGTCCATACTTCCCAAAGCAATCTACAGATTCAACGCAATCCCCATCAAAATACCAATAACAGCCCTGGCCAGTTTGGCTCAGCGGTTGTAGCGTCGGCCTGCGGTCCAGAGAGACCCAGGTTTGGTTCTTGGTAAGGGCACACACCTCAGTTGCGATTTGTCCCCGGCCCTGTTTGGGTTGTGCAGGTGGCAGCCACTCGATGTGTCCCTTGCATGTCGATGTTTCTCTCTCTCTCTGTCTCTCCCATTCTATCTGAACAAAAAATAAAAAAATGTACTCAGGCAAGGATAAAAAAAACAAAACACCAATGACATATTTCACAGAACTAGAACAAACACTCCAAAAGTTCATATAAAACCAAAAAAGACCCTGAATAGCCACAGCAATCTTAAAAAAGAAAAACAAAGTAGGAAAGATCACAATACCAGATATCAGGTTATACTACAAATCCACTGAAATCAAAACAGCCTGGTACTGGCACCAGAACAGGCAGATAGATCAATGGAACAGAATAGAGAACCCAGAATGTGATCCAAAACAATATGCTCAATTAATATTTGACAAAGGTGGCAAGAGCAAAGAGTGGAGTCAAGACAGTCTCTTAAATAAATGGTGTTGGCAAAACTGAACAACTACTTGCAAAAAAATGAAGCTAGACCACCAACTTATGCCATACACGAGAATAAACTCAAAATGGATAAAAGACTTAAATGTAACTTCTGAATCCATAAAAATTTTAGAAGAAAATACAAGCAACAAAATTTCAGACATCATACACAGAATTTTCACTGACACAATGCCTAAGGCAAGAAAAACAATGGAAAAAATGAATACATGGGACTACATCAAACTAAAAAGCTTCTGCATAGCAAGAGATACAATCATCAAAATGGAAAGGGAACCCACTATATGGGAGACCATAATTGCCAATGATGCATCAGATAAGAGGTTAATTTAAAAAATACATAGAGTACTCATACAACTCAAAAAAAGGAAGACAAAGAACCCAATTAAAAAATGGGTAGAGGACCTAAATAGACACCTCTCCAAAAAGGACATACAAATGGCCTAGAGACATATGAAGAAATGCTCAATGTCACTGATCATCATCAGATAGATGCAAATTAAAACTATGAGGTATCATCTCACACCTGTGTGAATGGCCACCATCAACAAATCATCAAACAACAAGTGTTGGTGAAGGTGACTCTGGTATACTGCTGGTGAGAATGCAGACTGGTGCAGCCACTATGGAAAACAATATGGTGTTACCTCAAAAAGTTAAAAATTGAACTGCCATGTGACCCAGTGATCCCATTTCTAGGAATATACCCTAAGAAGCCTGAAACACCAATCAGAAAGAATATATGTACCCCCATGTTCACAGCAGCACTATTTACAATAGCTAAGATCTGGAAATAACCCAAGTGTCCATCAGTAGATGAGTCGATAAAAAAGCTGTGGTACATATACACAATGGAATACTATGCAGCTGTAAGAAAGATTTCTTATCCTTTGAGATGGCATGTAAGGACCTGGAGAGTATTATGCTAAGCAAAACAAGCCAAGCAGAGAAAGACAAATATCACATGATCTCACTTATTTGTGGAATATAATGAACTAAACAAACTGATGAACAAAACTGACCCAGAGACATAGAGGTGAGGTACAGACTGACAAGCCTCAGAGGAAAGAGGGTTGGGGGAGGGGAGGGAGAGAAACCACAGAACTTACATTCATGTATTCATGACCAATGGACATAGACAACAAAGCTGGGGATGGGGCGGGGGATATGGAGAGGAGGGTGTGAATGGGGAGAAAAGGAGAAACATCTGTAACAAAAACAAATTAATAAAATAAAAACAAAAACAAACAATTAATTAAAATTTATAAGGTCTCTCTGAATGTTCCAAACACTATTCTTGACTCACCTATGTTAAAAAAGATTGGTATAACTGGGACAATTTTGTCATTTTATCCCATGGGGATAAAGAATGTTTTACTATGGCGTAGTATTTATTTCAACTGCTTTTCATTTTTTGTATCCATTTGGTTTAACATTTAGGAAGAACTTTGTATCAAAGAAAACCACAACACAAATCACAACTATCAACTCATAGTTTTAGGCTTTAACTGATTAAAATTAATTACTTCATCATTGAATAAGTCATTTCTAATCATAAAAATATAAAATAAAATAAATGTAAACAGTTTTGGAGAAAGTAAAGTTAAATGTAACCACAGATAAATGTAAAGTTAAATACATAATAAAATCTTGATAAGTTTATTCCAAAAAGTTCTTTAAAATAAAAAATAATTTAAAATATGATATACACATAACTTAAGGATTTTAATTTGAAACACATAAATCTCCATTCTCTCACCATTTTCACAGATTGCAATTTACTTTAAACTCTTTCATGGCATTTTTTTTTTTTTTAATCCTCACTGGAGGATATTTTTTTGCACTTATCTTCAGATAGGGTGGGAGGGAGAGAGGGAAGGAGGGAGGGAGGGAGGGAAGGAGAGAGAGAGAGAGCAATGTCGATGTGAGAAAGACACATTGATTGGTTGCCACCCACACAACCCCAACTGGGGCCAGGGATGAACTGCAACCGAGGTACGTGCTCTTAGTGGTCATTGAACCCAGGATTTCCAACCACTGAGCCAAACCAGCCAGAGTGGCATTATTTTTCAGTGTATCTTTTGTAATTCGCATTTTTATTTTTGAAATCAATCAAATATACTTTTCATTTACATAATTAATGATATGTGACATACTTAGTTTTATAACTGCTATCTGTATTTTCTGTTTTCTATTTACAATTATTTTTCTTTTCTAGTTCTAGTATTAAAATTTTCATTAATTCTTTTTTGTATTTGGAAACTACGTATTTTTATTCTGTATTTTTGAGTGACTAAAACTGTATTACTCACACCTGTTTATTGTCTAATTAACCAATATGTCTGTTCTCACTCTTATGATAAAAGAACTGCCATCTTATGTTATTATCTGATAGGGTCTACCTAGTATTCAGATTTTTTCACAAAGGCGCAGCACCAACCAATCAGAACACCTGGCAGTAGAACAAGGCAACCTTCCAGCTGGCCCAGGCATAGGGGTGGATCCCAGCGACCTTTCAAGAGAGCTCACATACTGTTGCAGTGGTGTGTACTGGCTAAATACCAGCCTAGATGCTAACCAACTTTTTAATCCACACTCTCACCCTTTGTAAAGAAAACTACTATTATTTTTGTTTTTACGGGCTTTGATTATTTAAATCTGCAAAGGTTTGAAAATGTTGTTGCTTCCTGAATCTTATTCCTTCCTTCTGGATTTAATTTCTCTTTTTTTTTAACAAAAGAAGTTATTATTCTTTAGTAATTTTTTTCAAGTAGGATCTACAAGTGATGAACTCTGATTTTTTTGTTTCAAAGTGTCTTTATTTTGTTTTTACTCCTGAATGACAGTTGAACTGAATCAAGAAGTCTGATGACTGATTTCAAATAGGTTATCTCAAGTTGGAATACGTATCCATTCTAAGAGGCCATCAATTGCACCACAGAAAGAAATGCATTCCAGTTCCAGAAATGTCAGTATATGAAAATTTCATGTTTTAAAATTATATATAGTAGTAACATATTTTAATATATGCTGTGGAAAAAGAATGAGCTGTGGAACCAGACAGAACTGAGTTCAAATTCTGAATTTGTTTCTTACTACTTATGACTTTATGAAGTTAACTAACCTCTATGATTCAGTTCATCATATGTAAAACAAAATTATCACTTACAGGTTGGCAAGCTTTTTCTATAAAAGGTCAGATGATAAGTATTTTTTAAGTTTTGTGGGCCATATAATCTGTTGAAACTACTCAATTCTGCCATTGTTGCCCCAAATCAGTCATAGATAATACATATGCCTGTGCCAAAAATATAGCAGGTTTCAAGAAATACACATTTCTCCCCTCTACAATCTTTTTCTCGATGTGGCTATGAAAAATATAAATAGCACATACAGTAATTTCCATGGGGGAAGTGAAGTCAAAAGTCCCATTAAACAGCGGTAGGAAAAAAATTATATACAGCTCCTCAGTCTTCCAATTTCTGAACATTTAAGCCCCAATAGTTGTAACTGCATTTTCTAGAATACCAAGGAACTACATTTTCTAAATCCTAGACTCAATTTCCAAACCTGCAGCATGATTCAATTAGCAACGTCTCTTCATGTCCAAAATACCAATTCCCTACAAAGGCACCCAAAAGTATTTTTTTTTTTTTAATAAAATGAGGTTATAAAAATGTATCTGTGCTTACCCTCATGCCAAACTATAACACTATGTTGAAGCTATACAGCACAAAATTATGTACTCTACTGCCCTATACTGTAGTAGAGATCAGTATCAGGTGAAAATAAGGTGGTAGTTTCAGAACACGAACTTAATGCTTTAAGGAAAAAATAAAAGAACAAAAAAAGTGTACATTGGAATTTCTTAAGACAACACTGAAAAACTAGAAAGAGAAAAATCAAATCCTAAAAGATTCCATGCCAATCAACTCTGTATTTTAACTGCTTACAAAAATTCTGTTAATTTCATGTTGATAGCTGTACTTCTGAAAAAATAGCTGTGTATTTTATTTCTGACCATTTAACAATGTTTACGCTATATAAAGTGTTGACATTTAAAAATACCATTGTATTCCCCCACCCCATAAAATCCAGTATACTACAAGAGACGGAAAGAACAGTTTGACGTTTGAAACATACTTCACAGCATTTAAATCCAGTGTGGCATACAAATAATATAAGCACTTCATCCGTTCTGTGGTTTCCAAATTATGGGGAACCATATATTGAGCAAAGATCCGTTCAACAAGCAATCTATAAAAGAACAGAGAGAAGGCATTGTCTTGATTTTTTAAATGTGTGCATTAAATTTGTATATGAAATTTCAAAACATATAAGGAACACATATAAAAGACATTTCTGCTTTCTGAGTGGAGATGAGAGTTCCAAATAAAAAATTTATTTCTGTAAGAATAGGGGTCAGGCAAAAATACTATAATAACTATGGATGATGCCGGTGGGTACCTGAAATATCAGGGACCACTCTGTAAAGTATGATGGTCTAACCACTATACTGTACACCTGAATCTAATACAAAATAATGTGGAATGCAAACTGTAACTAAAAAAAAAAGAATAGGAACCATAAAATAATTTAGCTGGATGTACTGGAAATAGCCCTATACCCACCCAGCTATGATAACTATTTCTGCATGAGTCTGGGCAAATTATATATCAAGAACTCAATTTCTCTATCTAACCTTACAGTGGAATAGAAAAATACAAAATTTATATTCAGATGTATTTTTATATAAACTTATAAACTGTGTTTTTTAGCTCTGAATAAGAATTTGTTTTTATTTTAAATGTCTATAATCCAATGGGTTTATTTCATTTAAATCTTATTTAAAAAAATAATTGAGTCTTAAAACTCAACTACTTATAAAATAAAATGTAAATTATAATTGCACATATTCCTACTTTTAAATATTATTCTGTTCTATAATAATACATAAAAATGAACATAAAAGCTGTATCCAGCCCTGGCCAGTTTGGCTCAGTGGTTCGAGCGTCGGCCTGCGGTCCAGAGAGACCTGGGTTCGGTTCCTGCTAGGGGCATGTACCTTGGTTGCAGTTTGTCCCCGGCCCTGGTTGGGTCATGCGGGAGGCAGCCACTCGATGTGTCCCTTTTATGTCGATGTATCTCTCTCTCTCCCCCCGACTCCCTCCCACTCCGTCTGAACAAAAAATGGAAAAATGTTCTCCGGCAAGGATAAGAAAAAAGAAAAAGAAAAAAAAGCTGTATCCATTACAGAAGTTTTATGCACATTACTACTTCATTTACAGCTTTGGAGGGAAGGAAACTAGTCACTCCGTACCTTTAGTTTGTATTTAAAATTGAGGACGAAGTTTAAAATGATAAGAGAAAATAGTTTGCCTAAAATAGATCAACAATAGTTATATAATTACCAAACACTTTATATATAGTGCCCTTAACTTACCGATCATCAATACTATTTTGATAATATATGTGTAACAATTTGTCTTTGATCCATGAAATCTGTTTTGCAGCATCTTTTCCAGCTGCTGATTGTAAAGCATATTTCTTATAAATTTGGGCAAGTCCCATCATGGCTTCTTTGCGCACTCTCCACTTAAAAGAAAAACAAAGATGTTTACTTATGATATAAAAATGTTTCCATTATATTAATTCAGAAAAGCCTAGGTTTCTAGTTTTTAATTTACTTTACACAATTTATTTCCATCAAACCTAAGTTACTGGATATAAATTTATAACGAGTAGATGAAAAAACACAACTATCATTTTAATATACCTACTATGTAAAGTACAGATATATCAATATGCATAAAGAATTTTAATGCTTTAGTATCTTAAATCTATCACCTACCCCTAAACACAAAAGTTAACGATCTACATAAAGGCAATGGAATTTGTGAGGGAAAGTATGCTACCAAATTTTAAATGGGAAAGAAAGAGTTGATTGGATAAACTGTGACTTATCCCTTATAATTTTTTTCAAATTATGGTGCATATTAAGCATATTTATATTAGAGGTATACATAAAATATTGGCTTTATCAAATATTAACTGTAAAAACACACCAGTGTTTCATTTTATATATCTGGAAATCAAGTTCAGGTAAAAGAGGAATATATTCAACTATCTTTTTAAATAAATGCAATTGGCCATAATATGTCTAACACTGTTTAATTATTTTGGAATGAGTTTATTTTTTAATTTTATGTAAACGCAGCACTATAGTCAGCAGGATGTTAGTAATGTTTAGAACTTCATTAATCTATACAGATTATTCATTTTTCCTTTGCAGACTGTCATTCATAACAATAGTATTCCCTTTTTTCTTTAAATTAATTACAGTAGATTAAGAATAGTCTGTATCCATCTATCACATACACAGTGAAATAAGACTTCAGAAGTCTTACTCATCAAATAAATTCAATTTTTTAATAAAAACTTTATCTCTAATTCCCCAAACTCCTGCTCTAAGGAGAATTTAAAGATAAAGTATATTCTAATACTACCAAAAACATAAATATATTCAATTATTTTTGGTACTCAATTAGTATTTATATGAAAGAACTAAGCAGCCCTAATGAACACAACATGATAATCAAAAATATATGTAAATTATGATCCCAAAATACACACTCATCTCAAATTCCAAGACACTTAGAAGACTATTTTCTTACCATGATGCAAATCTCCTTTTTCTTCCTTATGCCTTTGATTATTTAATATCCCAAAGAAATAGTCACTGAAGACAAGTCTAAATTTACTAGTTTAAATAAGTCGTTCGGATACCCACAGATTTGGAGGGAAAACAATGTAATTCCTGCCCATCTATTCTGTACCCAAAATCAGCATTATCAGAAAGAATTACATTATAGAGAAAGCATAATAAGCCTTATAAGCAACTATTAAAATGCTATATTTACCTAGTGAAAGCTATTCACAGCTACCAACAGGCCTCCCACTTTCTTTGCTGATTAATCCCTAAAAACATCAAAGATTTTTTTTTATCCTTCACCAAAATTACTTTTAAGTATAAGACCATAAAAACCCATGCCAAGAAGAAAAGGCAAAGGGAGGGAGAAGAGAATGAACATTTACTGAAACATTAATGGGTGCCTAATATATGCCAGGCAATATGGAACACAAACATAACAAGGCAAGGTCCTCCCTTCAGAAGCCTCTGATTAATGAGTGGAGTTAGGGGACGCTCACTCAAGAAGGTTGGTTTGACCTTGGCCAGGTGGCTCAGCTGGTTGGAGAGTAGTCCCGTACACCAAAAGAGGTTGGGGGTTTGATTCCCAGTCAGGGAACATATGGAGGCAACCAACAGAGGTTTCTCTCTCTCTTAAAAAATAAATAAATAAGTAAATACAAACATATCCTTGGGTGAGGATTGAAAAAAAAGGAGGAAGGTTTGGGGTCATAGGACATAGGCTGGAAGCATGCCAAGTTTAGCTTTGTCAAACTGAAGACATCTTTTCTTTTTCTACTGCGTGGAAATGAGAAAACAACTAGCTAGAGGACTACAAACTAATACCCATAAGGGATAAAAAAGAGGAAAGAGAACCAGTAACATGAGAGTTGTGTCAAAATTCCTTTACAAAAATCACTTACTAAAACTAGTGTACAAGCTGAGTGTGTGACTCCTCTACCACTGAAAACACCTCATTATCAGAACAAGAATAATCTTAACAAAGAAAAACAAATAAAATACAATGTAAAAAGTAAAGCTTTTCATAAACACTATTTTAAATATTAAAATGTCTATCCCCCCCAAAAGGGCTAATTATATTTAAATCTCAATATTTTCAAATGAAATACTATTAAACTTCAAGTATTCAAAATGACAACCTGCAATAATTATTACTCCTACTTACCCGTTTGTCTAAAGTTCTTTCTCTCACAAAATTAAGTAAGTGATCATTGACCAGAAGAATATCCTTTTTAGCAGCTGTAACTATAGACACAATAACATCATGTCTAATAGCTTCCTCAGGGTCATGTGACCTCACTTTAAGATACTCTGAAAGATAAAGTTTATTTGATTGAAATGGAACTTTAACAATTAAAATGTTTTTAAAAACTGTGTAATACCTTCAAAAGTAAACCACAACAAAACAAAATCTACGGAGAAGGTTCAATGTTTCAAGTAAATTGGGAGCAGGAGAGAGGAAAGAATAAAGATCAATCCTTGAGTCAAAACAAAGAAATTAACATGCAACTATGCATAAATCCCCTCCCCATGTGCAGGGCAGGGTTAAAGAGTTCCCAACCTCATTAATTAAACAAACCATATAAATGAACCAAGAAGTATACTGACATTAAATATTTCAATTTTGTTTGTTTAAATGATTAAAGTATTCAAGTCAAGTGGTTCTACTAGGAAAGGTTAGAGCAGGGACTGGGGAACCTCTGGCCCTCAGGCTTTAAAAGGCCCTGGAAATCAATACCAGCTAACATCACAGGCCTCGCCAAAGAGAAGCAGTTCAAGCCATAACATTAGGGGTGAGTCAATTAAATGTTTGACCAAACATAGCAGGATAATTTTTAAGTTGGTAATTTTGTATGGCCTCAAATTATGTTATAAATATCCAAATGGCCCTTGGCAGAAAAAAGGTTCCCCACGCCTGGGCTAGAGTATTCAAGTTTCTATTTCTTAACTACGGAAACCTTCAGTGAGGTTATTGAGAGAATAAAATTGAGATACTGGCCATCAAGAAACAGAATTACAGGAAAAGACTATAGGCAATTCCACTGAACTCAACTAAGAAAGGCCAAACAGAATATAGAAGAACTGAACATTTAAAAATTATGAGTGCCCAGGGGAGTATCTTAAAGTCAAAAGCATAGGAATTCATATTTGGCACTGAATATGCTGAAAGAAAAGTTAATAATCTTCAGTGTCATATATTAGGCTTAAGTAAGAAGTCACACAATTGAATATAAATTAATAAAAATATTCACCTTTTTTATAAGACCAGTAAGATAAAATTCAATTGTTTGGATTTGGAATAATAAATATAGCCATGCCTATACACAACAAACAATGCTTATGACTGTGAATAAATTTACTTTTCCATAAAATAACAATTTAACAAATAGTTATAACATAAACACCCATAAAACCACTGCTCTGGTTTTCAGCCCCTCCACCTGGAGCATTCTCTACCAATGCAAACTATCCCTAAAAATGGCTCAGTGGTTAGAGTGATGGCCCTCAGCCTGAAGGGTCACGGGTTCCATTCCCGATCAAGGGTACGTACCGGGGTTGCAGGTTTGATCCCTGGCCCTGGTCGGGGTCATGGGGGAAGCACCCAATCGATGTGTGTCTCTCTCTCCCTCCCACCCTCCCTTCCTCTCTATCTAAAATCAATGAAAAATATCCTAGGGTGAGAATAAACAAACCAACAACAACAAAAAACACAGAGAAAGACCATACCATATGTTACTAAAAAAAAAAACTGAAGAAATGGAAAGGTTATTTTATCTAATTCAGTAAAGAAAGTTATTTTCAGTATTGATTTCAAATGAAGTATATAACATTTATTTCAATTTCATTTCCCCACCAAGATAAATACAGGAGTTTTATCTTTCACTGTACTTGTTTTTAATGCAATACATATTATTTTAGGTGCCACTAAAAAAGAAAAAACCAATGACACACCATCAATTTTAAGATGTATCCCAATTTCCTGAGCACAATCATTTATAAAACAAGTATTCAAAAGAGCTATTAACATATAGCTATTTACTGTGCAGCGAAAAAGAAAACAGAGAAGAAAAAAGAAATTCTCAAGTTACTAAGTATGAGAAAGCATCTAATACTCTTCACAATATGGTTATGTCCCTAAACGTGGCCGAAAATAGAAGGATCAATCTCACAAACACACTGTTGAGAAAATAAAATAAATATGTGTGTACAACAAATATTTATCTCAGCTTGCTCCTGAAATCCTAAGAAAATGTCTTTTAAATGGATAAGTAACAAGAGAAGAGATCATAGCTATGAGATTTCCCAAAAATTTCAGCAGATGGATGATTGGTAAATGTCAGAAGAAACAGGAAAAGAATAAAATCCAAATGGGGAAGAAAACAACAAGCTCGATCCCAGGGTAGAAGAACCCTGAAGACGTTTGTAAATTCAAGGCACCAAGCTCTGAGCAAGGCAAAGATGAAGACTGCCGCTGAAAACATGAGGAGTGGTTGAAAATTAGCATAAAGAGAAGTTAGACCCCTAAATTTCTCAGAGCTTTCAACCAACTACAAAAATTAAAATGTGCCCAGAGGCTGAACATTAGGAAATTACAAAATCGTAACATAAATGTTTCATTACCAAAAAAAAGAAACTGTACATACGCAGCCCTCCATATATACTGGTTCTGCACCTGTGGATTCAACCAACCACCAATAGAAAACAAATGGAAAAAAATGTTACGTTGCTGCTGATGTGTATGTACTATGTAGTTAGGCCTACAATGGCTGTGTCTGTACTAAACCTGTACAGTTTTTTCCCGTCATTATTCCATAAACAATACAATTACAACTGCTTACATAGAATTTACATTGTATAAGGAATTATAATTAATCTAGAGGTGATTTAAAGTAGAAGGTAGGATGTATATACGTCTATACCATTTTACATAAAGGACTTGAGCATTCTCAGATTTTGGTATTCACAGGGTGAGAGTGAAGGAATCCTGAAACCAATCCCTGTGCATATCAAGGGACAACTGTAAACAAAAAAGGGACTTCTCTGGAAAGTAATCTCACAAAGTGATCTGATCATAAATTCCTAACTGGGCAGGTCATGGTGGGCAATCATGCCCCAGGCACACAGCTTCTTTAGTCAAATGTTTTAAGCCAGCCCTGTCCATTGTTCTAGTGCATCTAAGGTTAACATATCTTTGAAATATCAGAAGTAATACCCTTGGAAGGGGGTATTAACCCTCAAGAGAATACATAATCATGCTAACCATCCTCTAATCCAATTACTGAATTGGTTCCTCACACCTTCAGATAATCTTCCTTACTTTCCCTCCTTAATTTCAAAGGCATAAAAAAAAAAAAAAAAAAAAGGAAAACTGTTATTCTCCAGGGCATCTGAGATCCTTGCTTCCCTGCATATGTTGTCAATTTGGCTCAAATAAACTCTTCCAAAAACTTACCTACAGATATGGATGTTTCTTACATCAACAGAAACATTCAAAAAAATCTAAAGACTAAAATATTATTGGTAAAATAATTCACATCACAAGTTTAAAATAGCTATTAAAAAATCAAAACATCTATTATATAGCCAATAAACTTTTCTTTGAAGTTCTGACTACGGGAAAAAAATGCTTAAAAATTTTTATACTTAACAAAAAGAGTCTAGAATATATACAGAACTACTATGAATCAATGACAAAAATAACAAATAGGTAAATTTTTTATAAAGACAGCTTTAAAATTTACAGACACTTCATAAAAGAAAATAATGTATCAATATGTACATAAAATGATGCTCAATCTCATTAGTCATTAGGAAAAGGCAAACAAAACCATAAAAGAGCAAGACCTACGAGAATGGTTAAAATAACAAAATTAACAACACAAAATGTTGGCAAAGATGCTTTGCAACTGGAACTCTCAAACATTTCTGGTGTCAGTGAAAAAAAGTACAACTAATATGGAGAACTTAGTTGTTTCTTATAGTTAAACGTGTATTTACACTATGACAACAATTTCACTCCTAAGTGGTTCCATCAAGAAATAAAACATATGCCCAGGCCGGTTTGGTTCACTGGTTAGAGCGTCAGCCTGCGGTCCAGGGACCTGTGTTTGGTTCCCGCTAAGGGCGGGTACCTCGATTGCAGTTTGTCCCTGGCCCTGGTTGGTCGTGCGGGTGGCAGCCACTCGATATGTCTCTTTCACGTCGATGTTTCTCTTTCTCTCTCTCTCTCTTTCTCTCTCTCTCTCTCTCTCCCTCCCTCCCTCCCTTCCTCCCACTCTATCTGAACAACAACAACAACAAACAAAAAGAAAAAAAAAATGTCCTCGGGTGAGGATAAAAATAAATAAATAAAACATAAATCCACAGAAACAACTGTATAAGAATACTCAGTAATTTTACTCATAACAACCCCAAACCTTAACAACCCAGATAACCATAATAAAAAAAAATGAATAAATTATGGTGTATTCATTATCAATGGAATATTACTCAAAAATAAAAAAAAACAAAGAATATAAGAGTCTCAGACACAAGCAACTAGATTTTTAAACTCTTCTCTGGTAACTGGACAAGTTCAAGAGAAATTATCTAAAGGTTTTCCAAGGCATAACCCATTCTAATCACCCTAGAATAAAGGTCAGAGTCAACAATCCCATCCATACATTCAGGGCTTTCTAATAAATTTTTTTATTTAGCCCCCCACTCTTAACTATGAGCAAATAGTCACAGATTGTCATGCACTTAAGGAAAGCTTCTAACATGAAAAATAGAGAGAAAAGCAATAGAAAGTAGGAAAAACAAGTTAGCTGAAAGGCATTTTGTAGGAAAAAGAAAACTTCCCCAAAATACTACCATTAATTTTCTCAGAGACTACTGCATGAATAACACAAAAAGAGGATGCCACAGTGCAAGGAACACCCATGGGAAAAGAGGAGGAGGAATACAAAAAGGAGACAGACACATGAACAGATGTCCTTATTCAGCAAGCAAGCACTAGGAAAGAAGGCAGAGGAAGGAAGGAGAGGGTGCAGGTAAAAGGGGAAGAATGAACTATCTTACAATCAACTCGGTGAAGCAGCTTGCACAGCAAGCAGTCCACATTCAGTTGTGTGGAGGCAGATAGAGGGTTCCAAGCAGGGAACCCCACCCCCACAACACAAAACTGACAAATATCTACTGTTAAAATCTGACTCACAGGAATTCAACAAAACCTTGACAACATGACAATCTGTTGTTAACAATATTTCAAAAAGCTACACTTTGCAATTTTTATTTACCAGAAGAAACTCAAAAGGAAGTAGTAAGATTTAAGAAGCAACTGTGAGCAAACCCCATATAAAAAAGTTATAAATATACTACAAGTGGACTTCTGTTCAAGATAGTGGCGTAAGTAAACACGGCATGGCATCCTCCCATCACAACATCAAAGTTACAACTAAACTACAGAACAACCATCATTCAGAACCGCCTGACACTGAGCTGAATGGAAGTCCTACAACTACAGAATTAAAGCAGCAGCCACATGGAGACTGGTAGGAGGGCGGAGGGGACGGGCTGGTCCCACACCCACGTGTGGCGGATAAAAATCAGGAGGACACCTCGGCTGGGAAGGTCCTCCCTGAGGACTGAGGGGTCCCCGTCCCACACCAGGGTCCCAGTGCCAGGAAGAGAATCCCCATCACTTCTGGCTGGAAAACCAGCGGGGACTGAGGCTCAGGGAGGCTGAGGCGGCTGGAGCCCCAGGCAGCTCCTTAAAGGGCCCGCGCACGGACTTATCGGACTCTCTCCCTCTGAGCTTGGAGGGGAGGCAGCTCGAGGGGCACCAGAGACACACAGGGAAGAACTGGGCTGTTTGGCACTGGAGCGAGGGGGCTTTCTCCGGGACAGATGTGCTGTCAGAAGCCTTTGTTCCTTTGGTGAGCCCTTCCCTGGGGCGGCAGACAGCCACCATATCTGGGACTCCAGCAACCTGGCCACACTGGTAGCCCCGCCCTGGTGACTCCCTGAGGCCCCGCCCCACCCAACTTTCAGGCCCACCCAAGCTGTTGCCACCTGCTTAACCATAGGATTGGCCTGTCTTGGATCCTGCTTCAGGTTTTCCTAAATTCTTTCAAACAAGCAGCATCTGGTCTCAGCTAGCCCCATACCTCTGGTTAAGTAACACACAGAAACAAACACAGGGAGGCAGCCAAAATGAGGAGACAAAGAAACAGGTCCCAAATGAAAGAACAGAACAAAACCCCAGGCAAAGAACTAAGTGAAATGGAGATAAGCAACCTAACAGATGCCGAGTACAAAATACTGCTTATAAGGATGCTCAATGAACTTAGTGAGAACCTCAGTGAACTTAGTGAGGGCCTCAAGAGCATAAAAAAGGACCAGTCAGAAATGATGGATGCACAGTCAGAAATGAAGGAGGCATTACTGAAATAAAGAATAATTTACACAGATTCAATAGTAGAATAGGTAAAGCCAAGAAGCAAACCATCGATTTGGAATACAAGGAAGGAAAAAACACCCAATCAGAACAGCAGAAAAAAAAAGAATCCAAAAAAATGAGGACAGTGTAAAGAACCTCTGGGACAACTTCAAGTGTGCCAACATTCGCATTTTGGTGGTGCCACAAGGGGAAGAGAGAGAACAAGAAATCGAAAACTTATTTGAAACAATAATGGCAGAAAACTTCCCTAACTTGGTGAAGGAAACACATACAAGTCCAGGAAGCACAGAGAGTCCCAAACAAGATGAACCCCAAGAGGCCCACACCAAGACACATCACCACCAAAATGCAAAAGGTTCAAGACAAAGAGAGAATCTTAAAAGCAGCAAGAGAAAAGCAGTTAGTTACCTACAAGGGAGTACCCATAAGACTGTCAGCTGATTTCTCAAAAGGAACTTTGCAGGCCAGAAGGGAGTGGCAAGAAATATTCAGAGTGATGAAAAGCAAGAACCTACAACTAAGATTACTCTATCCTGCAAAGCTGTCATTTAGAATCAATGGCCATATAAAGAGTTTCCCAGACAAGAAAAAGTTAAAGGAGTTCATCACCACCAAACCGTTATTAATTATATGAAATGTTGAAGGGTCTTTTTGAAGAAAAAGATAAAATATATGAACAAACAAAATGGCAATGAATACATATCTATCGACAATGGAATCTACAAACAAAATGAACAGGCAGAAGAGAAACATTCTCATAGATACAGAGAACATTTTGTTGGTTGCCAGTTGGGAGAGGGGTTGGGGGAATGGGTGAAAAAGGTAAAGGGATTAAGAAGTACAAAGTGGTTGCTAGACTGACAAACCTCAAAGGCAAGGGGGTTGGGGGGTGGGTAGAAATAAACCAAAGAACTTGTATGCATAACCAATGGACACAGACAACAGTGTGGGAAAAGGCAGGAGGGGGGCGGGAATAGGGAGGAGAGGTCATTGCGGGAAAAATAAGAAACATGTGTTATACATTCAACAAAAAAGATTAAAAAATAAAAATAAAATGTATGAAGGAAAAAAACAAAACAAATATACTACAAGTGGTTATAAAGTTTTAAAAAGAGTAAATAAAATAATAACCAATAATGTGACAGATGAGAAGGGTGTTCAGGATTAAAGCTTTGAAGGGTACTGGATTGATCAGAAAGAAGCTGGAAAATTTTGATTAACTTTATAGATTTCATCAGTCTATTATGCACTGAAAGCACAAAAGAGAATGTTAACCTCTAAGCACATGGAGAAATAAAAACAATAAAAAATAGGAACTAAGAAAATTAATCAATTGAGCAGAAGAGAGAAAAACAGAAAAAAAGCAAGGAAAGACATGAGAAAAGGAACACAAAATAAGATAGTAGAAATAAGTTCAACTATATCAAATTCAAATGATATTTACATAACCATTTTAAAACACGTGAAAATACTATATATAATTTATGGACAGATAGGCCTGCAGCATAGATAGAAAAATGTGAACAGGTCCAGCTTAGTTTGGCTCAGCGGTTAGAGCGTCGGCCTGCGGTACAGAGAGACCCGGATTCGGTTCCCGCTAAGGGCACGTACTTCTGTGGCAGTTTGTCCACGGCCCTGGTTGGTCGTGCGGGTGGCAGCCACTCGATGTGTCCCTTCACATCGATGTTTCTCTCTCTCTCTCCCTTCCTCTCTCTCCCTCCCACTCTATTTGTACAAAAAATGGAAAAATATCCTCAGGTGAGGATTAAAAAAAAAAACAAAAAGAAAAACGTGAACAGGATACAGAACAAATTTAATAGAGTGCTTACCCTCTGTTGAAGTAGGAAGGAGTCTAGTTTGTTAGGGGCATTTTAACTAAATGTAAAATTTATTTTCTTTGTTTAAATTTCTTAAGCAAATGCAGCAAAATGCTAACATTTCTGAGGAAGACAATAGATAATTTATTCACCTATATTTTCTGAACTATTCCATAATTTTAAAAAAATTAACAGCAGTAATAATCAAATACATATATTCTTATTACTACATAAATACAAAGTTCTGAACTGCTTTATAATTATACAGACTTCAGAACCTTCTTTTCATTTTATGATGGTTAAATTACTTTACAAAATAATGACTCTAACCTAAGTTCTCAAAATATTGGAAAATGTTAGTCTATATTATAATTTAGTCAAAGTTAAGACCTGTTCAAATCCAAATGCCTGAAATATTTTTAGAAATGTCCTTAAACTACAAGAGATAATATTATCTCTGATGAAACCAACATTTTATAGGTGCTTCTAGCCAAAGTAGGCACCAGGAGGTAAAAATTCTAGCTTCAAATAGTAACCCCAATGATGATGAACTGAAACAAGACTTCACCTATAACAACAACAAAAAAGGTTGCCCCCCATATGAAACCATTGTTTTCACCAAAGAGTACTCAGAAGTATTTGCTGTTATACAGTACCTGTCAAGTCCTTTGCTAAATCAGGATGGTTCATGAGACAGTGGCTGGCAAATTTCACACATTCCAGGCGTATTGGTACATGAATATCATTAAACCTGAGAAAATATAAAGGCAAAGTGATCTTTAAAATCAGAGAGACACATATGTTTAATCTGAAATAAATTTATATTTATTTGTCTAATTAAAAGAATAATTTATGTAGGATAATTCAAAGTGGAACCAGACAAATTATCAAAGTTTTTGATAAATTATATGTATATAAATTCTTTGAAACCTCCTATTAAACTTAGACAATCTCTCCTGTGAGAACTATGTATTTTAAAGGGGCATGTTTAAATACACATTTGGCTCTAATACAAGAATTTAAATGACAAAATTTTTTTCTATAAATATACTTTCAAATATATTTATGAAAGTATAATGAGTGTACATAGTTCATAATTACATTATATAAACCCCACACTGTGTTTGAAAAGAAAGCTATTCCTCAAAGTATTCTTTCTTAAATATAGGACATTCTCAAACGTGTGGTAGATCTTGTACTGAACCATAATATTTTACCTGACTCTAAAATTGTGTCCAAATTAGTCCTATCCAGTCACAATTATTACATACCTACTAACATCAAAGCCAATTTTTACATGGAAATGTAATATCTTAGTATGTATCTCTGACAAAATTAAAACTCTTTGATTAATATACCATTTAAGTATCTTAATTTTATATTTTCCATTTCTCTTTTTCCCTTATGATTTGGTGAAGCAACTGTTTTGTGTTTGTGTGCAGTGTTTTTCCAGTTAAAAATTTTGCTAATTTGATCATGATGTCAGTTAACAGGCTCCCCTCTCTCCTAAATTAATATGACTATGGCCATATAAAAATGATTATATTCAGGTTCATTTTTAGGGGGAAAGATTACGTCATAGATGGCACTGTGTTCCTCTATCAGAAAGCTGTAATATCTAGTTGTCACTACACATTTATGTTCAAAGCCTATATACATTAGTTCATTATGGACTACAAAACTTATTTAAAAAAACCTTTTCAAGAAACAAGGAAAACATTAAAGTGAAGAAAGAATTTTCCACTTGCTATTTTCATGTCTTAATTCTGTAAGATCAAAGGTTTCCAAATCTTTTACTGTCCGATACTGTAATACAGGAAATTTAGCATAATAAAAAAAAAAAGGCTTCGCCCTGGCCAGTTTGGCTCAGCGGTTAGAGCGTCGGCCCATGGTCCAGAAAGTCCCGGGTTCGGTTCCTGCTGGGGGCATGTGCCTTGGTTACAGTTTGTCCCCAGCCCCGGTTGGGGTTGTGTGGGTGACAACCGGTTGATGTGTCTCTCTTACATCGATGTTTCTCTCTTTCTCTTCCCCCCTGTCCTCCTCCCACTCTATCTGATGATAAATGCAAATAATGTCCCCGGGTGAGGATAAAAAAAATAATAATAAAAACAATTAAAAACAGACTTCAAAATAAGCACCAAATTACTCATAAAAGCTTATTACTAGAAAAAACATTGTTCTATGAAGTACACTAAAAATAAGTTATATAATCTAGCCTATGGTCTCATATAAAATTTGAGTGTTTTGAATTTAGATATTCAACCCTTGTATAGTTTATTGTTGCTCAACTAAACATGTACTATATAACCATAATAAATATAGTAAGACATCTTTAAGAAATGTTCTAGCTTAGCCCTGGCCGGTTTGGTTCAGCGGTTAGAGCGTCGGCCTGCGGTCCAGACAGACCTGGGTTCGGTTCCCTCTAAGGGCGCGTACCTCGGTTGCAGTTTGTCCCCGGCCCTGGTTGGGTCGTGCTGGTGGCAGCCACTCGATGTGTCCCTTTCACATCGATGTTTCTCTCTCTCTCTCTCTCCCTCCCACTTTATCTGAACAAAAAAATGGAAAAATGTCCTCGGGTAAGGATAAAAAAAAAAAAGAAATGTTCTAGCTTAAAATTGGTAATATGTGAGTTTACGTCATTATAATTAAAAGAAAAAATTACAGCCCACTGGTCAATACCCATGCACCAAGAAATCGCCAGTTCAATTCTCAGTCAGGGCACTTGCCCAGGTTGTGGGCCCGATCCTGGGGGTGTTGGGGGGGGGGGGTTCAGGAGGTAGCCAATAGATGTTCTCTCTCATCAATGTTTCTCTCTCCCTCTCCTTTCCTCTCCCTCTCTCTAAAAACTGATAAAAAAAATTTTTTTAAAGAAAAAGTACAGGTGACATAAATTTAAATTAGGATTTTTCTCCCCAAAAAAGTCTATGAAATAAAGTCTGGGTACTCCAAGTTCTGATTTAAAGATATACTGAATGTCTATATGTAAAAATTGTATTTTCTTTTAACACATTAAATAAAACAAATTTTAAATTGAGTCTCAAAATTTAATTACTCTTGCAAAATATTTTGCTTTATTAAAGACTTTCCACTATATTTAAAGAAAACAATCTACAAATAAAACTAAGAATGACGAGCTAATATTTATTAGTTTAATAAATAACTTGTTAAATGTTATTATTGCTCTACATAAGAGATAAATCAGATTAAGAATTTAGCACTTAACAAGTACTTATAAAGGCTTATATTGTCACTTAATAAATTAGAATAAAACTAAAAGATTAAAATTGATCATAATTCATTGACAAATCTGAGCTTGAGATAGAAAGAAAAATGGTAACAAAAATAAAAATATTCTAATACAAAGAAAACAGAATAAGAATCTTTAAATCCTACTTATTGAGTTAATTGCATTATTTACTATGAGGGGCATAAAAATCCTCCTTTATCCTTAGGGTCAAAGCAGGTTTCAGCCAGGGTACCTAAAGTGGTTTTAATATATTCAAGGTTAGGAATAACTTTGGAAACATAAAGAAACGAATGAACACCTCTCACAGAAAAGAGAAATAAACAAACACTAAAAACTTTGCAGCCAATCTTGGAAGGCTTGTGGATCATTAAAAGCATACAAGAAATGCAGCTTATCATTTCCTTAAATGAGAATGTAGGAAGGAGGCTACAAGGAGGAACACCCATAATCATGTATTTATTCATTCTGTGAATATCCTTACAATATGTACCTCCGAATAATCTAAGTAAATATAATTCTTTTGTGGAGGGGCTCTCTCTAAAATTAATGTTTTGTTTTTCTTTATTGATTTTTATTGAGAGAGGAAGGGAGAGGGAGAGAGAGATAGAAACATAGATGAAAGAGAACATAGACTGGCCGCCTCCTGCATGTCCCCCACTGGGGATCGGGCCCACAGCCTGGGCATGTGCCCTGACCGGGAATCGAACTGGCGACCTCTTGGTGCAGAGGTTGACGCTCAAACACTGAGCCACACCAGTCAGGTTCAAGTTAATGTATTTTTAGTTCAATTAATCACTGCTAATAATAATACATTTTACTTTCACGATTATAATACTTTGTGAGATAACTTTAAATGTATCATCTTTTAAAATTTACTGAGAACAAGATGAAAAGGAAAAAGTAAATTGTAAATATGATCAACCATTATCAGCATTCAAAATTTCCAAAACATAAAACTTCATTTTCTTATAATTCAGAGAACACTCTTAAATGTGGATGGTGTTTTAAAATATACTAATATAAGTAGATATAAACATACAATACTTTTAAACAGGAATCAAAATCATATACCTGCCCAAGTAGCACTGCCAAAGTGGTTTGTTTTGAGAAGCCAATTCTGAATCTTTTGCCCCAAACATTTTTGCCAGTAGCTTAACAACCTGCAGGCGTTCCTCATTATCATTACTCTAAAACAAAACACAACCATAGTTTTAAAACCATAAAGCAGATATATTCGGAATAATTTTCTTATGATTTTGCCTATCCTCCAATTGCACAGATCTTTCATAAACTCTAGATGAAATACTATACATAAAAATGCTCAATATACTTTTCACAAAATTAAATCTTCAATGCTCTAATCATCTCAAATTACATTAAAGTAGTACCCCCTACACGAAAATACATCCCCAAAGTTTGATTAAATGTTAGAGGCTCTCCCCTCAACAGCTGGATCTTATTTTCATTCAGAGTCAAATTCAAAAACTAACTTGCATCAAACCCACTTGGGACCCTTGAAAAACTATTTGTGGTTTTTAAGAACACTGATAAGGTCAGGCCTATCAGTAAACAGAGAATGCCACATGACTGTCCTGATTTAACCTCTTTGTAGGAATAAGTATGTGCTAAAGAATCCCAATAGGAGAGTTAGTTCATGTTCATATACCAGTTTCATAAGAAAGTTCAACAATATGATACGTTGCACATGCAAAAACTAAAATTTCTGTTTTCTACACTATATTGTGGGTACCCTGAGGACAAGAACTCACTTTTACTATTGATTTTGTTAACTCTTAACAAATGACAGTGGTTAAATGAATAAGCCAGTACAATTCTAGAATTGAACATAATATGTGATCATTGGAAATATTAAAAAACACTGATATTCAAGATGTGGACAGCATTGTACATTTTTTTAAAAAACTTTAAACCAATGCTTCAGCCTAGCATTAAAAGCTCCCATAATATGACCTAATTCCTCTATCTCTATTATCTCTCTCATTATTCTTCTACATAAGTATTTTTCAGTTCTGGCTGTACATTAGAATGACCTCTAAATCTATTTAAAAACCAACAACAATAAAAACAAAAAACAAACAAACAAAAAAAACTGATGCCTGAACCCTATGCCAGAAATTTTTATTGAGTGGTTTGGTTTAATGCCTGGAAATGTGCTTGTTTATGAAGTCTCCACAGGTGATGAGTCTAATACGCAGCCAGTAATGACTCAGATTTACTTTACGCTACCATCCAACTATAATTTCTTGTGCTCCATAAATTCACCCAGTACCTTCCTACCTCTATGTGCTTCTGCATGATGTCTCCTTTGCTTCGATTGTATGCTGTTTGTGTCTTTTGTGACACTTATGATAATATCTGGCCTTTTATTAAATCAGGATTATTTTTTCCTCTTCCTTTCACACTAGATGTTAAATGTGCTGAAAGTAGGGATAATTCCTTATTTTTATATTTCTTCGAGTATTCAATATTTTTATTAGAGAAAATCAGACCAACCAAAAGGCATGCCTGTCTCTGCCTCATCAACATTGCTAACTACATGAACAAAGTGGGGTAGGGAGGCAGGTAAATCAAAGGGCTCACCTAAGAAATATCCAAAAATGTACCCAAGAATAAAAAAAGTATTACACTACCAACATGGACTATTTATTTTGTCATTTTTAAAAAGACAAATCAAAATTTTTAGAAACAAAAAATACAACACAGAAATAATTTAAGAACTTTTCTGTGTGCTACACTGGGGTTCATCACAGATTATTAATTATAAACAGCTTTATTTAATTTTCCTGTAATAATTTGAAAGAAAAAAGAATATGCCCCAAATCTGCAAGTGAAACTCATTATGTCAAGGCAATGGGAATATGCTTCCAAAAGATGAAGAGCAAAGGTGCTTTCAACATAGGCAAGTGTAAAATAACATGCACAAGAGGAAATAGTTCACATTACATGGAAAACAGACCCTAAACTAGTTTTATGGCTGAATCAAGCGATCTTGGGAACCACTATAAACTTGAAAACAAAAGCTTAATGTATGTATAGCTATAACTTCAAAAGTGAGTCACACCTAGCCCTGGCCAGTTTGGCTCAGCGGTTAGAGCGTCGGCCTGCGGTCCGGAGTGACCCGGGTTCGGTTCCCGCTAAGGGCACGTACTTCGGTTGCAGTTTGTCCCCGGCCCTGGTTGGTCGTGCAGGTGGCAGCCACTCGATGTGTCCCTTTCACGTCGATGTTTCTCTCTCTCTCTCTTCCTCTCTCTCCCTCCCACTCTATCTGTACAAAAGATGGAAAAATGTCCTCGGGTGAGGATTAAAAAATAAATAAATAAATAAAAGTGAGTCACACCTAGAATTTATCTGGAAAATATTTTGTGAAAAATACCATCCTTCCAATCATTAATTAGGCAACTACTATCTGCTAGGAATCATGGCGGGCACTGGAGATACACAAATAGGCATGGCACACATAAATAAACAAGAGTAACATACCACTACATCTGTAACACTCAGATAAAACCATTATAAGATTTAAAAAGCCACAAATAATGCTAATTTAGCTGACAGATGCATATTATTTTTAGAATAATTACCTTTAGTTTAAATTCAAGCTGGGGTAAAACTGAGAGCAGCAAATGACTATCAATATTATAGAGCTCCAAAATTAAGTCAAAGACATGCTCTGACAAATCGCTGATAGATGTTTTCCCAAGCATCAGAACCTGATTAAAAAACTTTTAGGAAAAAAGAATGTATTGTTAATAGAAACACCAGATAAAACACATCTTCTAAAATCTTATTATTCAATTAAATTATTATTTTATACAAAGTCAAAGCAGGCATATCAAAACACTTTCTAACAGTAGGCAGGAAACCACTACAGGCTACATGAAAAGATAAAACATGGAATTTGCCTTGTACACAATTAAAAATAACATATCAACAAACATACTACTACCAAACATACTTTATTCCTCATTAGTCTTATATTTTACCCTGTATTAGTTATTTGTCTTAATTCCCCTACTATATAAATTTCTTAAGGATAAGGGATCACTTCTTGTTCACCTTACTGTACACGGCAGATAATAGCACAGAAGATAAAGCCTAACACCTTCACAGTACGAGGCAATGCCATTTTTAAAATATGTAATTTTATATTTATAATGCAAAACCTCTTTCTAATCCTTTTTGCCTTCATTTATATTCTCATAAACAATATACAAGGCTTATAGCACTAATTAAAATCTAATTAAAAGCACACATAAACACAAAAGAAAATTCAAATTTGAACAATTTATTTTCTATAAGCAGCCAGCTCTAGGTCCCACATTCAAATGATACTACTACTGAAACTGGCAAAGACACATGGCATAATGATCAAGTTGCTTTGTATTTCAACTCTTCCAAATATGTAACAATTGACCCAGGGCATATACCACCTACTCTCAACAGTGGCTTGTCTCCTTGAAGTAGTTAAGGATTCTTTTACACCACATAAGCTGCCCTGATCTCTTCTCTCTGTGACAGTTAAAATACAACTTGGCTTAATTAGGCTTTCTATATGGAAAGTACAAGTCAAGAACTTCACATTTCTATCTCTTCTGCTTCATTTTAGTTCTTGGGTTGTTCTTAAAACAGTCTTAGGTCTACGCACCTGTAGAAACTACCTAGCTATGCAGGAAAGAAAAGAACAAATTCTATTTTACTACTTGCTCTTTATTAGTTTTAAAAATAACTTGTTTTTCCTTCTTATCAATTTTATGGGAAAAGATTTTCATGATATCAAAGGTTAAATTCTCATTTTGGTTGAAAACAAAGTGGGTTTGTTGTTTCAATTAATAAATTCTCTCCTATTTAAAAATAGCAAATCTACCTTTCCTTAACAAAAAACAATAATCCTTTCTACTATGGCCACTTTGGTGATCAAACTGTCCTCTTCTATCAGTCTGGGGAAAGCTCATTTGGAAAAAATAGTAATAATAATAAGTCCCTGGTTTAATGTCTTATAAATTCCATCAAAGTATTTATCTAACACACAATCTCCATAAAGGTAGGAACCAAGTCAGTCCCCTCCACTGTATAGTAAGGGCCCAGCACAGCACCTGCGCAGTATGTGACTAACACTCATTTAGTGAATGAATATGTCATACATAGCAGGTCATATGACACAGATATAAAGGGCCTATGTCCCGCATGAGGGCTTATAATTTAGTAAAGGAAGTGAATATAAATTTGATTAAGCATTTCCTTCCAAAAAATGTTTTTCATTTACAAATGGGTAACTAGTATTCATACTAGAAATTAAATTATTTAATAACAAATGCCTCCTAATAAAAGGAGTATAAGACAAAGGTCAGTAATAAATTCTACCTTAGATTTAAGCATTTAATTTTAATTACAAAAGTGTTTTCACATTAAATAACACATTCTCTACCATTACCCCAAGCATTATTCACAGATACAAAAACTGAGGCTAAGGAAGATTAACCAATGTAATCAAATTTTACCTATATCAAGATAGATTTGATATATATTTTTTCAATACAAAAAAATAATTTTTTGCTGTCCCCTAAAACTTCTGATTACAATGATCTGGTGAAAAATAATATTACCAAGAAGTGACCCATGTAGGAAATGTTTTGAATTGTCATTATAGGCTTCTTGGTTTGATACTGTCTTAACTTAAAAAAAAAAAAAAAGATATATATATATATATACACACACACACACACACACACACACCTTTTAGTTTTCTGCATTATCAAGTTACAACTTCTACTTTAAAAATTAATATATAACACCACAGTGATTTCTTAAGTCCTATGTATGTAGAAATCACTATCTATCTATAAAGAACAAACTTGAGCCGTGGCCGGTTTTGGTCAGTGGTTAGAGCGATGACCTGTGGTCCAGAAAGACCTGGGTTCAGTTTCCACTAAAGGCATGTACCTCGGTTGCAGCTTGTCCCCAAACCCTGTTGGGGTTGTGTGGCAACCAGTCAATGTGTCTCTCTCACATTGATGTTTCTCTCTCTGTTCCTCCTTTCCCTCTCGCTCTATCTGAAGATGAATGCAAAAATGTCCTCAGGTGAGGATAAAAAGAAAAGAAAAAAAAAAAACAAAACTTGAATGTGTCTATGCCTAAGAGTGAAAAAGACAAACATAAAAAAGGAACAGAAGTGGAGTTATTATTACCGTAGTGTCCTACCTCTATTTTTGCTAATTTTTTACTTGGAAGATAATGAATAACAGCTATTGCATGTACAAGTTAAAAAAGTTGAGAATAATTTTTAACGCTGTACTCATTTTATCCTACTACAAGACAATTAAGTTCACTAGAAAGTAATTTTACATGTATAGGTGTGAGGCAGAAAAATAAGAAGATTTACAAAGGAATAAAGGAGGAAAAAAAGAGCAATTCTTTTTTTTTTTTTATCCTCACCCGAGGACATTTTTCCACTTTTTGTTCAGATAGAGCGGGAGGGAGAGAGAGGAAGAGAGAGAGAGAGAAACATCGATGTGAAGGGACACATCGAGTGGCTGCGGCTGCCATCCGCACGACCAACCAGGGCCAGGGACAAACTGCAACCGAAGTACGTGCCCTTAGCGGGAACCGAACCCGGGTCTCTCTGTACCGCAGGCCGACGCTCCAACCGCTGAGCCAAACCGGCCAGGGCAAGAGCAATTCTTAATAACTTCTCAGCTAACCCTCAAGTAAGGCAAGGTATAAGAAAATAGAAGAAAAACAAAAATAACAAATACTGGGAATAAATATACAATTAAAACTGTGCTTAGACTATTCTACTAATTCTGTGCCTCTTGCTCCCCAGCTTCTGATAAAGATACAACAAGAAAGTATGGGTGGGGGTGAGTTCTATTTTTGCAGGCAAGAACTAAGAGCAGGAACTTAACATAAGGTGTAAGTGATAAGAAAATGTTTTTACCTTGAATGATCTGAGACAGCTAAAGTCCTACCTTGGTCCTTTTACCTTTCTTTTAACTTTTGTTATAAATATTTTCAAAGATGCACAAATGTTGCTAGTATAGTATAAGGAACCTAGTCACCTAGCTCTGACACCATTCTATCTTGAACCTTTTTTCTTTTATTATTCAATCCTAGAAAAGATATTAACATGGTATGGTTTTATTCTTACTTTTATGCCAGAAAAAGGCATAAAAGAAAGTTGTGTCCCCCTGAAAAGCATCTGGCTTGGCAATATCAATTTAAATAAATAACCACCAGGAGGTGCTCACCTAGTGACTCTAATAGGCCATGGAGAAAGGCTTCAGTCTAGGTCAACACACTTAAAGCACTATTATGTCAATAAAAAAAAATTCAATCCATCCAATCTAACCAATTTACTCCAGCCAATACCCAAGGCTCACAAAACTTATAGTAATCAACATTTCAAATTTCCTGCCAATCTTGGAGCTATTAAAACAGATTACATAATTTGATTGTTCAGCTTCTGAAAGTTTACCCTCCAAAACAATTTATAAATGAAGTACATTTTCCCTAATCATCATGTGCTTAGAATAATTTAAGACCAAAAACTGAGATTTACCAAGGTACTGTTTTCTAAAGTATGTTACTTTTCAAAATATATCTTCTCATGATGTATTTTATTTACTGAATTAATTTTTGTATATTACAAGAAAAATCCTCCTTCAATAAACTTCAGGAAAATTAAGTACATAAGTAATTATAAAAACCTTTCTTTCTCACTTTTTTCAAAAAGACAGATTTACATCATTTACATGTTTAAAGATGGATGAAAGTAGAAAGTAGGTGGAGACACAGAAAGCTACACAATTCCAGAGGCCAACATTAACACTATGCTCTAGATTTGTTCCAGAAGGAACCATTCACATGGAATACGATGTGAACAGTCCCATCTAGAGTTGTGCAACTCAGAGACCTGTGAAGAGAAAAACTTACAATAAGTTTCTATCAGTGAACCCATCTGCTGAAATACATTTCTTCTGAAAATAAATACAAGATTGTCAATCGTAAATAAGATTTGGAATAATTTTGAAAGGGCTCATTTCATTGCATTCTTCCCCTTTCTCAGAAAAGGTAGCTTTATATGGAATCTACCCTAGGCAAATCATGATAGCCAACTTTCACCAAATCAATACCATTCATACTTGCCTTTAATTTTTAAGTCTTGATATTAGTTCTTATCTTCCTCTTATATAAATCAACTTAATTTCCAAAAAGCTGTAAACAATTTATCTGAATGAAAAGTTCCATTTATGTTTTATCTAATTACATTTAACTCTAACACTAGAAAACAGTATATCTTGCTAACCAAAATAAAAGCTGTTTTAGTTCTTATGCAATTGGAATGAAAATGAATGAAAAAATGAAAGATGAGCGTTCACATTCTAGAAAGTATTAACCAAGAATAATTTTAAATGAGGAGAGAGAAAATGCATTACTTAATGATTAAAACTACATAAAATTGAAATGCATGTACCACTTGCCCAAACTTGCTTCTAGCAGTCTAAAATTTTGACCAATTCTTTGGATAACTAAGCACAACTAGGACTTACATTGGTAATGTATGGTTCAATAGCTTGGGCTGTCCTCTTCAGTAACGCCTTTGCCAAGTCATATGCTTGCTTGTTTAAATTCTGAAAAACATAAATAATATCTATATTATATTTCTCTAACTATGAAAAACAAAATATTACCTGTATTCAAAAAGCCACTCAAGTAAATGAATGAGAAAACTGTCTAAAACTCACTGAGAATAAAAAAGAAAAGGCGGGCCTGGCCAGTGTGGCTCAGTGGACTGAATGTCATCCCATGGACTGAGAGGTCCCAGTTCAATTCCTGGTCAGGGCACATGCCCAAGTTGCAGGCTCCGTCCCCAGTAGGAGGCGTGCAGGAGGCAACTAACTGATCTTTCTCTCTCACATCGATGTTTCTCTCTCTCTCCCCCTTCCTCTCTCTCTAAAAAAAAAATGAATAAAAACATATTTTTTAAAAAGTCAAAAGCATTTTTTTCTCTTAAGACTAGTCTACCAAATCATAACATCTCTTTCCAAACAAGGGTAATTATAGTCTCTTCATATCTTGTTCATAACAATGTAAAGCATATAGAAAAGGTTAATAAATGTTTAGTAGATTCAAGAGGAGACAGTGATTCTAAATCTAGTCCAAAAGTCAAATCAGCTGAGCTGAGTATAAATACAGGCTGTTTCACTCGAGGTCCTGAAGAATCAAAGCATCCTAAGAGCATGAACTGGGTTCTAGAGTGAGTGTGTGAGTGTGTGTGTGTGTGTGTGTGTGTGTGTGTGTGTGGCGGGGGGGTGCACTGAGGATGAACTGGGTTCTTGTGGGGAGGGCAGGGGGCGCACTGTCCACGGGAGGGGAAAGACAAGAGTTGGGGGCAGCTTTGGGAAAGCAGATTTACTCAAGCATATCTCAGAGCACAGGTAAGTTTAAGTAAACAAGAAACGTAACACTAAAGTATGAAAAGAAAAGGGGTGCAAAAAACTTATCTTAAGAAAATGTGTTTCTGAATAAATTTTGATGATGACAAAGAATCAAGACTAAAAATCTAAAATGAAATCAGTATATTTCTAGAAACTCACATTCAGCATTATTTTTAGATTTGTATTGATGCTTGTTTTGTACTATTCATTCATTTCTAATAGCTATTTAGTATTTTACTGTATAATATACTAAGCTTATTCATTCATTCTTTCTGTAAATTCTATCTTTGCCATTTTTCAAAATTCTCTTTTGTTCTTATTTGTTCATCGAGTTTCTCTATAAATTCTATACACTAAACTTTTGTCTATATGCATAACATGTCTTAGTCTATACTTGTCTTTTCAAGGAAGTTTAGGATATCTTAGAGAATACAGAAGTTCTTAAATTTAATGTAATCAAATGTATCAATCTTTTTTTATTTGACTTGTGCTTTACAGCTTAAGAAATTATTTTGTACAATGTGGTTAAGATGTTTTAGGTTTTCAAATAAAATTTTAAAGACTTGCTTTTCAGATTTAAATCTTTATTCTACCTGTCTGTAATTTACTTTTAGGTATAGTGTGAAATAAGAATCTTATAGTATTTTGCATATAACTAATTCAATTGTCCTCAAAAACCATTCATTTAATAGTCCATTATTCCCTCCAATTACCTATAATACCAACACACTCAAGTTTCTATATAACCATGCATCCATTTGTAAATTCTCCATTACTTCCATAGGTCTCTTTGTCTATTACGCTCTGATTATATTCAAGAAATCAGAGGAAACAATGTTTTAACACCAGGTAGGATACGTCTCCACTTTCTTATTGTTATTCAATATAGTTTGGCTGTTATTGGCCATTTGCTCTTCAATGTAAATTTTAAAAACAGTTTATCACCCTACAGACACATGCACATACACACAGAGACATTTTCAGTTTCTGTTTTGATCGGATTATCTACTCATGTGCAGAGGCCTCACATCAGTATGATGCCAAGTTTATCATATCATAAACAGTAACAAATCATGTAACATATTTAAGTCTTCTTTCACACTTTTCAGTCAGACATAATGATTTTCAACATAAAGGTCATGCACATTTTTGTCAAATTTCCCGGTAGATCAAGTCTTTGTTTAAAGCTATAAATAAAAATTTATCTGTACACTTTTTTCTGCACAGGCAGTCATATCATCTTCAAATGTCATGTTGTTTCATCTTTCTAATCTAATCCTTTTATCTTTTATTTGTCTGCCTAGTTTTATTCTACTAACTTAAGATGTCTAATTAATGGTGATTAGAAATAGCATTCTTGCCTTTTTTCTGAGTGGAAACGACATCTTTACAATGATCCTAACTTCAAAAAGAATGTTTCAACATTTCACCATTAAGTATGGTATCATACATATCCTTATCAGTTTAAGAAAGTTCCTTTCTATTTCAAATCTGCTAAAAACTTTTATCATAAATTGTAATAAATTTTATCAAATGGTCTTTTTCTATATGCACTGATATTTTTCTCTTTGATCTGTTAATTTTCACAAATATCTTAGTTTACTGCTAACATTTTCTGAATGTAAATCCATCCTTATAATCCTAAAATAAAGCCAATTTGCTCCTTATCATTTATACCATTCTGGATATTAATATCATTTTATATTGAATTTATGTTATATTTTAAATTAAATTAGCCTATGATTCTCCTTTGTTGCTTGGTTTCGTCTATTTCCCAATGAAGATTATAAACCCATAGAGTGAGTTGTGGAACATTCTTTCTTTTTCTGTAAGTTGGAAAACCTTGCTGAATATTAAATTATATGCAACTTAAATGATTAAGAGAAATCTGATGACAAGTTTATTTTGTGGTCAGTTTGAGTACTGCTGTTGATGCTGTTATTGTTACTAATGTTAAGAAAGGAGGGGTTTTGTTTGTTTTATTGATTGATTTTAAAATAATTTAAATTTCTGTTGTTGGTTAAAGGTTAAGATTTTCTCTCTTAAAACAAATTGGGCAAATTGTGCATCCTAGGAATTTGTTTTGCCGAATTCCAAATATGTTAGCATAAAATATTGTTCATATCATTGTCTTTTGATCTTTACTGTGGACTATTCCCCATATCATTCCAAAACTGGATACAGGGTGAGGCAACTGTAGATTTACAGTTGTTTGTGTGGAAAATCATACAATAGTACTGACAGATGTCAGAGGGGAGGTGGGTGGAGATGTACTGGATGAAAGATGGTAAAGAGATTAGCCAAACACCATATATGTATAGCCCTTGGACACATACCCAACAGCGTGGTGATGGCCACAGGGAGGGGAGGGGAGGAGCTGGGTGAAGGCAAAGGGGGGAAAAACGGGGAACATGTGTAATAGCATCAATAAAAATAAAGTAAAATAATAATACAAGAATACATTCTGTATTTCATGTGTTACAACTGTAAATCTACTTTTGCCCCAGCCTGTATTAATATCATCTCCCTTTAAGTAGTAAATTTGGGCCATTCACATTTATTGTAATTCTTCTTTTTATTGTAATCCTTAAATTTTTAACTTCAATACTTCATTTTAAGTTCGAAGTTAATCAACAACTCTATACTCCTGATGATCACTAAAATCCTATCACTCATGAACTCTATTCAATCTTTACTTTTTAACCCTCACCTGAGGATCTGGTTATTGATTTTAGAGAGAGGAAGGAGAAGAAAGAGAAACATCGATTGGTTACCTACCACATGCACCCAGACCAAGGATCGATCTCGCAATCTAGGTATGTGCCCTGATCAGAAATAGAACCGGCAAACTTTTCATGCAGGGGATGAAGTTCCAACTTACTGAGCCACCCGGCAAGGGCTCCATTCAATCTCAGATGTTATTTGTATCCAGTGTTTTAAGATCATTTCCTTAATGCTACTTTAATTAATCATTACAATCATTATTGCTGTTTTTGTCTTATACATCTTATTTAGAACATTTCTTTGTTCACCATTATTTCTTTATCTCACTCCTTTTAACTTCAATTTCCATCATTCTCAAGTACTCAAAAAGCAGTTCTTTCAGGAAGGATCTATTGACAAATGAATATTTAATATCTTAATTTCACTCAAGTTGGATATGCATACACACCCACAATTTATTTTATCTTAGCACTGAGGAAATGCAGTTCCATTATCTTCTGGCATCTATCCTTACTATCAAAAAGTCAGCAGTTTAACCTTTATTCCATGGTTAATGTCTATGCCTTTTATCACTGGGTGCTTTATAGATTATTTCCATTGTGGTGTTCTACAGAATGTGCCTGGACTGGAATTTATTTTTATTTGTTCTGCTAATGACACTTTTGCTACCTAACCCATAAATTCAATTTTTTCGTCAACTCTGGAACATATTCTGCAAATTTCTATTTGAACAACTCTTCTCCACTCCCTATTTGGTGTTCTGAAATCACTATTAAGCATATTGAACCTTTCCATCTGTCTTTCATGTCTTAGCATCATTTATGCTTTCTTCATCTTTATCTCACTGTGTCTATATAATTTCCTCAGATCTATCTGTAGTTTTCTAAATATCTTTTATAATCCAATAATATTTTAATTTTTAATGGGCTTTCTTTATTTCTACATTTTTTCCTAACCTCCTTCTACTCCTAGCTATTGTTTTTTTAAAAATTATTCTTTATGTCTTTAATACTTTTAAGCATATGTCGTCTTTAATCATTTTAATTGTGTTTTTTGGGGGGTTTTTTTTAGATCTTAATCTTGCTATTTGCATTGTCTGAGTTTCAGCACTGATTAACTATGTGTTTGGATATTTTGGACTATGAGGTCATTTTCATTGAAGCATTATTTGTGTGAAAGCTGTATACCTTATAAACTTAGATTATATTTTACTAGAAAGGTTTTAAGTTTGCTCAGATATTTATACTGGTGATTCCTACAGTCCTCTTTTTAACCTTGACCCCTTGTGAGTCATAGAACCATATTTCCAGCTGCTTACTCAAAAATTAGTTATTTTCAAAAAACAGAACACACAAACACACACACATCCCCGTTGACTAACATCACTGAGGCAAGAAATACTCTCATCAATATATCCCCTTGTCTCCAAATAGACTTCCCTTTTACTGTCATCTCTCCTTTTAATTTACACTAGGCACTATTTGATTGCAGCATCTCCCAACACAAAGTTATGTAATAGCATTTAAGTAGCTATTAAACTTACTTCTTAAAACATGTTATTGAAAACTGAGTTATTACAGATATTTTCTCACATGAACTAAATTATTTCTTCTTTTCATTTAATTTATGACTAATAAGTGCATGTTTATTAAACATGAAACACAATAATATTTATCAATATTAATCAATGAAACAGATTCGCCAAAACTAAGGTTTAAAGAAGAATAAACTATTCAGAATAGAAGCATAAATTCTGGGCCTTAACATGAACAGGTTTTAGATATACTTCAGTATATACGCTACTTACTTTATGGGCAGGTACCAGATTTACTAAAACTGTATCCAAAAGCTCCTGAGATACTGTATCACCTTCACAAATAATAGAACTCATGAGGTCTACCATATGCATATGAACTTTCTGATTGTGGCCATTGCTGAAATTCAAAATAGATATTTAGGTGTAACTAAAATATTTATGATTTAATTATAACATGGTATTAACAAACATTACACTTGATAAAGAAAGATACTAAAATATTAATTATATCAAATTCTATATATTCATTTAAAGCTTCCCTCTCTCCCTAAATCTTATAGTAGCATCCAAAATCTATTTTTAAACTACATTTTCTGGATTACTTTTCCCTAATTTTAACCAGTCTTAAAATCAAAAGTAATTAACTCAAATGCAACTTTAGTTTTATCTTAAATTCAGAAAATCAAATTGTTCTGTAGTTAATTATAGTAATTTTAAAGAACACACAAATCAATTATTCACATGAATTTAGGAGTCAGTAATATGTAATTTAATAAAAGACAAAATATAATAAAAAAAATTTTTACACTGGGTATAGATTGCCTTAATGTCACTCTTGTATTATTCTTTATACCACAAAATTGATTGTTCTGTTTATTTTAAAACATCTTTAAAAATTTTAAAGAATTCTTAAATTACGACTCTTAGCCTTCCAATTCATCATAATACAGTTTAAGCAGATTAATCTATAAGTTTAAAATCCTTTATATTAAAAAAAAAGTTATAGTCCTAATAAAATAAACTTACTTTATAACTGAAAATAATGTTCTGTATAATTGTGTAAAAATTTCATTGCTATCTTCCAACTCAAAGCATATGTTATATGACTTGACCCAAGCAATGTTCTAAAAATAAGAATTAAAAAGATGAAAGATAAACACTTTAATTAGTAAAAACAAACAAGTACAAAAACCAGTTTAAAATGCCATCTCAAGATATAATGTATTGCTTACCTCAAGTAAATAAAAATACCTATTGAACTGTGGACTCTTTGTATCCTCTAACCCCTTCAATTGCCTTGTAATAAACATAAATATATCCTTGAAAATAAGAGAACAAAGTATTGTTTAGATTATAAATGATAAATTAAAATATCCACTAAACCACTAAAGCTAGTTCAGCACTTATGTGTATCTACCATAATAAATTGTAAAGAACCAAGAAAAAAATATTATTTGGCTGGAATTTTTTAAAGAATATCATCATATGAAAATACCAATTATCTTATCACACTTCAAAGGAAAACAGTAAATCATTTACCACGATCTTGGAGAAAAAATTCATCTTACAGCAAGTTAAAATAAAAAAAAAAAAGACCTAAAAACTGAGTAAACTAAATTTATGCTAATTTTATCAGAATAAAAAAGGTAGCAAAGACTGCAAGTTGATCAGGTTTGCTGGAAAAGCACTATATATGGTAATTATATAGGAAAAACACAGTTTTGGAGCCTTGAAATTCCAAAATAAAATCACCAAGTAAAAAGACAATGGATCGCAAAAACTTAGAAAGTTTACATTTCCCCCACCAGTTTTCAATCTATCTCTATCCCTTGCTTTTTATTTTTTACTACATCCTCCCTTGTACCTGGATAGAGAGAGGTTCAATGTCACTGTGAGTAAAATTTTTATGAAGATGATATTTTAGAAAAGTTTGAAAAAGGTTGAAATTATAAAAGGAAATTCTGCAAAAAAAAGCATGCTAATCGATTAATAAAAAGAAAACAGAAAACCCTGGCCAGTTTGGCTCAGCGGCTGGAGCAACTGGCCTGTGAAGAGTCCTGGGTTCGGTTCCCGCTAGGGACACGTACCAAAAAAAAGAAAACAGAAAAAAATGTTTCCCTTAGAAGTGAAATGATAAACAGGCGTATTTTTTAAAGGGAAGAAATGTAATATGCAGATGACTAAGAGTATTTTCAAGAAAAATACTATCAAAAATACATCCCTCAAAAATGGTTACTTTGATTGTATTGTAAAAAATATGTCCTCCATGAATAAAACCCTTGTGGTTTGACTGGGGAAACTGTCATGTTTACTCTACCTGAAGATGGAAAGACAACATTCCCTCATTTATAATCTCTCCAACAATCACTGACCTAAACATGAAATGAAGTGTAAAGGGTTTTAGACGACAACAATAAACTGACAGTGGAAAGGTGAGAGTCAAAGTGTCAGAAGTTTCTATTATTACTACTGTAGACAAAGAAAACTACAACTTTGATACAAATAGAGTGAAAATTATTCCATGAATATTTAGAAAGCACCCTCAAAAATAAGTATTACCCCAAGAAAATAAAAAGGAGGTACAGTGGAACCTCGCTTCTCAAACTTAATTTGTTCTGGAAGGCTGCTCAAGAAGCGGTATGTTAAAAAACCGAATCATTTTCCCCATTAGAAATAATGTAAATTACATCAATTCGTTCCAGACCCCCAAATGATTCCCTCTTTCAAACTTTCTTCTCTATAGTACATGTCTAATGTACTGTTTGATATATAAACAAACCTTTTCCTAAATTTATCGAACCACCCCCACCAGCCTGAAACAATCACTTCAGCACTCCGTGCAGTGGTGTCTTTCAGGAGGTCAGTATGCAGCATCGTCACTTTTTCACATCATTGCCTCTGAAATGTTGTCATCAACTAACTGCTTTTCATTTATCCACATCAACAACAGTTATTTCTACCTTTTCAATTGCCTGTTATCATTGTCTCTTTCATAGCATTAGCAACATTAGCACTTTTGATGGCCCCTTTATGTTCTAAAATTGAGTTAATTGTCCATTTAGCCAGCAACAAATGCAAAAACAAAAAACCCAAAAACAAATGAAAAAAACACACAAAAATATTCACAGCACAATTTCCTGAGATGTTAATAACAGGAGGTTTAGTGGTAAATTGACTCATATGGAAGCATTCTCTCCTTTGTTTATAGCCTGACAGATTCTTTTTGTCACAATGATGTATCAGCATGAAAGGGTTGTCAGGTCCAGAACCAAAGTTTGTTCAACAACCAAGACACTTTTTTCCATGAACAAGATGGTCAGGAACTGAATCATTTCAGATGGAAAGACATCTGAGAACTGATTTGATTGTATTTATAATTAAGATCCAAAAAAAAGATAACTAAATTTTTCAGCTATAAAATAATCCAAAGGCTCTCATTTAATCTCAGCTCTTCGATGTTCTCATAAATTCTCCTGTTATGAATAGCACTGATCTGTAGCTATTCTTCTGGGAGGACTTTTCATCACCCCAATGACATAGGTCACTGATTTGCAAACAGAAATCCACAAGAGAGGTAGAAAAAATTGTGTAGTAGAACTCTTAAGTTAACTTCCCTCTTCATGAGAACGCCAACAAGACACCTTGTGAGGAAGAGCCACAGCCTAGTCAATCAAACACAACCACTCCTTAAACCAATTAAGTGCCTCCAAATGGGAAGTTCACAATTGGAAGTCAAGATATACACCTGGGTATACAATGCCATAGGCCAGTTCATGTTACCTACTTTAAGTTTTTGACCATTTTCAACTCGTAAAATTCAATTCCACTTTTAAATACAAATATCACCCACTACCTCTGCCATCTTGAGATTCTTTTTACCAATTAAAATGTAAAACAAGCATGCCTAAATAAGTTTAGGCATTCCATATTGGAATGTGGCAGACTTGATCAAATGAGCAGGTTCCTCACTCCAATTATCAAGAAATAACTGTATGAATTCAAGAATCAAGTCTTAGTTGTTTTTCACCACTATAAACCCAGCTCCTGACACATCATTAACATCAATACTTGTTAAATAAAATAAACCTAAATTGTCTGCCATTTTTTCACACTCAGTATTAATAATCTTCCCATGGACTCATTCTCTTACCCAGTTTGTTTTTTTCTAATTTTCATCCTAACCTACTTTATTCAATATGCGTATTGCATATTTTCTGCTAGCTAGATTAGTCATGCTATTCCATACCTTTCTCATCTTTGAAAGATTTTCCATTCATATGGCTTTACTTACAACTACTGTAACCAAGTACTAGGTGTCTTTTCTATCTTTTCATTAAAATTTTGTTCATTTTATTTTCTTCAACACAACTCATACATCACATCTTCCTTTAAAAGAATTAGAATCCATATATATTCAGGTTGATATTAGATACTGTCTTTTAAATAATAAACATGGTCTTTAATATATTGATTTTCAAAAGAGAAAGAAGTGTGATAATGAAATAAAGATAATGATGACATAAAAAGTACAAAATAGACTCAAGATTGGAAGTTGTTTAATAAAAGCAAATACTAAACTGGGGATAGGGTTGTGGGGAGGAAATAAGTTCTAAAGAAACCAGAAGTTTAACAAAATATTACTGCAGCTAATGCCTAGTGTCCAAGAATCCAAAGAAATTATCTAAATACTTTAACTCCCAGTATAGTTAGAAAGATAAATAAAGTATCAGTCAATCTTGGCAGTTCTTTATACCAGTACTTGCCTTTAGTTTATCAGGGGATGTGTAAGGAGCTTCAGGAGCATAAATCCTGAAAATATCAGCAAGGCAGCAGGCGACCAGCAGGCGAACATCTTTATCAGGATGCTTGAGGAAAAAGTCTGAAGCAAGATGTAAAGCCAGGTTTAAATAAAGCTCCTTTTCTTCTTCCGAGTCCTGGTCCATATCCATGAAAGTTTTCACAACCATCTATACAAAAACACAATAATCAAATAACAAAATCCCTCATATAAAAATAAAGTCATTTGAAACAAAAGCCATATTAATTGCAAAGGTTAAGCTTCTCATAAAAAAAATGCTTTCATTTTTCCCCTGGAAGTGTCTCTCTGAGAGAACAAGATCCTTCTAAAAACTACAGGGTAAATAATTTTGCTTTAAAAGACTAAGTAAAATACTGTTCATTTATCCATCATACCTGCTAACCGAATTTTAAAAGTTTAAAACTACTCTTAAATAGTACTTCTGATCTGTTACAACTGGACTAAAAGGACTTACTCCTTATGTATGTCCTTCTTAAAAATAGCATTTTTTTTTTTTTAGGGGGAGAGAGAGAGAGAGAAACATCAATGTGAGAGAGAAACATCCATCGGCTGCCTCCTGCACACCCCCTACTGAGGATCCAGCCTGCAACGCAGGCATGTGCACTGACTGGGAATCAAACTGGGACCTCTCAGGGTATGGGACGACGCTCAATCCACTGAGCCACATGGGCTGGGCAAAAACAGCACCCTTTTAAAATAATATATAATCCTTTTATTAGAAGAAAAGTATAGCTCTCAAGAAAAATCTAAGATAAAAATTTATTTTTCCATCTGAGCCACTAAGCACTCCAGATACATGGGCTGATATATTCAGCTAAAAAGGAATATATAAATAGATTCAAGAAAAGATGACAAAGATGCATCCCTAACATAAAAAAGCTATCATGGGAGACTACCATAGTATCCAACAAGATATTTCTTGTGCCACAGTAGAAAAGATTATGATATGAAGAGCTCCTTAGTAGGGCTCAATGGCATGTATAGAATGAGCAGAAGGAACCTACGGGAAATGGTTCCTTTTTCAAAAACATTCACATAAAAGTGAGGTAAAAACAAGAGTGGGGAGAAGCAGTGTTGTTTGAAATCTGTGAAGAGCTTTCTCTAATTTTAGTACTAGTAGTTATAATGAACCCTCACTTCAAATGGGACTTAAAATTGCCTAACTTGACAAAGGACCAGGAAAGGTAACCACCTGGCATCCACTAGGTGGTGCTGCAAATACTAATCAACAACGGGCTGGTCACCAAGCATCAATGTCTAGGACTTGGTCCTGGGGACATACAGCGAAGATTTTCACTCTGTTGTAGAGCTCGACTTCTGCGTAATAATAAATGTCCAATGTCTTAGAGCAGCCGTGGGAAACTGTCCCTCGCAGAGACTTCAGTTCTATTATGTCAGATGCCAGAATCAACAGTAGACTAACCCTTCCAGTCTAGCACTACAGTCAGTTTTAGGGTATAGTGTCCAGACGACTCTCCTAACTTCTTAATTTTATTACTTTTAGGACATATGCTTTGATGGCCTAATGTATTATGAAAAAGAGACAAAGGAAAGAAAAAAAGATCTACATGCAGAGAACTGTTTCTTTCTCTACAATTTCATCACATAAGAGTGAGAGATTAAGTATATTTTTAATAAAATATTATAGGAAACTCCAGAAATGACATAACAACACCTTACATATTAACAAATTGTTGTAATTTATAAAACTACAGGTGCACTTGGACATGTCAAAAATGATCATCCCACACTAAATTCTGTCTATATTTCTCTAAGAAGTTTGCTAAAATAGTGGGAAGTATAAATTAGAATAATTAAAGAAGATAAAGTATAACCAAAATACTGTTGGGCATAAATGTCTACAAAATATGAAAGCATACTACAAGCACTAAATGTAAGCACTGTGCAAACATTCTATGACTAACAAACAAGTTTACTCAAGGACTAGATAAGGGGAAATTCCTTACTACTGTTTACAACTTAAATGGTTTTATAAAATCAACAATAATTCATCTATGAGTCCTCTGAATTAAAAAGGTGTCTGAGAAATAACATCTCTAAAAGTTACTAAATGTTAATCAGCTTATACGTGTAGTCTCTATGTTTAAGATTAGTTTCTTAACAAACAATAGGGTTGTTTATCTATCAATGTTGAAATATAAACAAAAATGAGGAAATGAATATATTTGTTTCCCTAAAAATTCAATAGGTCAAGAGAATATAGATACACAGAAAATGAGAAATGTTCTATCTAGAAAGGGTTTGTAGCTTGACTGTTTTTAATAAACATATACTGGTTCCTAACTAGATAAAATATCCACATATTGGTAAATTTAATCTGCTCAAAGATACATATTCCCTTGGATAAGAAACATCTGATATTTGACATCCTAATATTTTAAGCATACTGCTATAATATTAAGACTTTACATGAAATTTATAGTAGTATCAAGGTGCTTTTCTTGTGATCAAAATAAACCATGTAGCAATATGTACCTATAAAATAGTTCTCTGCTTTAAAATTCCTGGGCGTTCAATGATTAATTACAGCAAGTTTTCAGTAAATAATAATATATCAAGCAAAATAAATGACTAAGTTGATACAAACTGAAAGGAAAAAAATAAAATAAAACATCTGAACTAACTGATAAATCAGTTTAACATTCTCCTTGGCCACTCTGTTCCTTCATCATTTCAACAATCAAAAGAGACCATCACTGCCATGAAGGAAAAGGTGAGATATTATTGAAACATATATGAAGGGAGCCCAGCCACAGAGTGACTGCCTCATATATGGGAGTTCGGTTTACATCAATGTTGATTCACTGCTGCATGTCAGAGCAGAGAGAAAAGTTAACGGTAAAGCTCTCTAACTTACTCTCAAAATAAGTTACCAAAAAGTAAAATACAGCCTGAGAACTCAATACAAAAACTTAAAATTTGGTTTCTCAGATTAAAATGGTTGTTTTTATCAAATAAGTGAGTAGGGGACAACTTTCTATATACAAAAATGGATGAGTATTATTGATTTGTTCTTTATACACAAGTATACAAAGCCCTAGAAAATTTAAGCCTCACCTTTCTAACTGCTCCCCCATTAACAACAGCTAAGGAACCCTACAGTTCTGTATTGCCTCCACTCTCCGAGATCCTTTCCCTTCCATTCCCTGCTTAGATTTGCTTTTTCAATTTACCTTAACAAGATACAGCACTATGTGTGTGACCCCACACCCTTAAAAGAATGTCAAAAAAACATAACCCAATTTTACTCACCTTTAACCGTCTCACCATCTCTTCTTTAGATATTTTATCTGAGATTTCCTTGACACCAGGTGGATAAGTAATTTTTCCATCATTAGTCCTTGTCTTTGAATGAGCCATGATGGATATATTTTTACCCCTAAAACAAGAAAGCTATTAGGTGCAAACCAAAATAATAAGCATAAACAACACATAATAAACGTGAAAAGTAACATTCCCTAATTTACAGTAATTCACTTATCTAATTAATGAAAAGCATTTTATTGAATATTTCTTAAATTTTCCATTTTCATTAGTGGCAAGCTAGTTTATTTGCACTAACCCTCCAACTACAAAAACTATAAATGACAAAAAATATCCAAATAAGCAAAAATTTTTAAGCACCACAAATCTTGCAGTTCAAAACCTGAGAGAATGTAGAAACATAGAGAAGTAAATAGAGCACTGGAGTATTACATTGTATCCACTTATGCTCACTAGGCACCTGCCAACCCTGAAAAATCTCTAGTTCAGTTTTAGTGTTCTCATGGGGCAAGGAGAGCAGGAAAATCTAAATCTGTCCAGGTAGAATGGCAAATAACAGACCCTCTGGATTAAAGCAGAATACTACCCCTCCCGCCAAAAGATTACACCTGCAAAAAAAAAAAAAAAGAATAAATCACAAATCAAAATGTGCCTATACCCTCGTCATCACCCACAGGCACAGCAAGAAGGCTCCTTTGGTACTAAGCACAGCAAAGTAATAACTGATACAAGAGAGCAACAGCTAATTAGTGTTGGCCATGGGCCTGCACATTTACTGAGGTCCACATTACCTATGAAGTCCAGAGAACCTCAACACATGAACTCAGTGACCCCCTGACTGGTTGTGCCTCCAAGTACTTAATTATCAATAATTCCAAGTCCTGCCTGGCCAGTGTAGCTCATTGGATTGGATATCATCACATGCACCAAGAGGTCACTGGTTTGATTCCTGGTTGGGGAACATGCCCAGGATGCAGGTTTGCTCCTCAGTAGGGGGTGTGCAGGAGACAGCCAATCGATGTTTCTCTCTCACATCAATGTTTCTCTCTCTCCCTCACCCCTCCACTCTCTCTCTAAAAAAAAAAAAAAAAAAAAAAATCAATAAAAATATATTTTAAAAAAATAATAATAATAATTCCTAGTCCTGCCTAAAGAGCAATGTTCCTTCTATGCCTCAAAGAATCCCCACTATGTTTCTAGGACAATGAGAATTATCAAGTCAAAAACTACCAATTACCTAAGAAAACAAAGCACTACAAGTACGAACCAGCAGAAATATCAGACCTCAAGAACAGACTCCCAAAGACTTCAGATATTATAATTATCAAACAAATTACAAAACTTATAAATTTAAAAAAAAGACAACTCTAAAATATCTATAAGAAATAAAATTATTAAAAGTGTTGAATAGAAACTTCTAAAAATGGAAAAATAAAGAACTGAACTTAAAAACTCAATGGATGAGCCCTAGCCGGTTTGGCTCAGCAGACAGAATGTCGGCCTGCAGTCCATGGAGTCCTGGGTTTGATTCTGGCCAAGGGCACATACCTCGGCTGTGATTTGTCCCCTCCCCAGTTGGGGTCGTGCAGGTGGCAACTACTTGATGTGTCTCTCTCACAATGATGTTTCTCCCTCTCTCCCTCCCTCCCTCCCACTGTCTGAAGATAACCGTAAAAATATCCTTGAGTGAGGATTAAAGAAAAAAGACAAAAAAAACTCAATGGATGAGTTTCTCTGTAGATTAGAAAAACCTATTAAAATTAGTGAAATGAAAGAGAAGTCAGAAGAAATTATCCAAAAGTATAGAAAAAACAAGCATAAAAATAGAATAAACAGAAAAAGAAAGGACAGAAGGTTTAACCAATTCATGAAGTACAAGAAGAAATGTGGCAGAGGCCCCTATTTGAGGAAAGTATAATAAAATACCAATCCACAAATTAAAGAAGCAAAACAATTAAATTCAAAATATTGATAATAATTATTCTAGAAAACAAACACACTTTAGAGCAGATACATTAATTTGACAGAAACAGTCTTTAATTCAAAATTATAGGTCATTTCTCAACCAAAACAATTTAAGCCAAAAGACAACAAAATGTATCCTCAATGTGGGGAAAAAATATGATTGCAAAGCTCAATTTTACATTCAAGGAATATAATTTTATAATTTTCAAGAATATGGTGAAATAAAGATAAATTAGCCAAACAAAAACAGAATTGCAAACTGTAACATATTAATATAAATAGTACGTAGAACAGTGTTCAGCACAGTATGATATACATGATCAGGTTAAAAGAATGAGGTATTGCCTGGCCGCGTTGCCTCTGCAGTTAGCATCAGCCCATGGACCAGAGTCCCAGGTTCGGTTCCCGCTAAGGAAACCCACCTCAGTTGCAGTTTGTCCCTGGCCCCTGTTGGAGTTGTGTGGGTGGCGACCACTACATGTGTCTCTAATTGCATCAATGTTTCTCTCTTTCCCTCCTGCTCCATCTGAAGATAAATGCAAAAATGTCCTCTGGTGAGGATTGAAAAAAAACAAGACTGAGATATTAAAATTTCATTATAGAAAGCTTACAAAAAAACAATATACAATATAGGTACAGAGAATTCTTTTCTTTCCCTAGGAGATGGCGGCGGGCAGGACCGGAGGGAGGGTGAGTGTGTGAGGGAGTGTGAGTGGACGTGAAAGTGGACGACCAAACCCGAGCAGTGTCGAGCCACAGAACAGAAGGTCCCTGTGCTGTGGACGGAGCAGCTGGCTACTGCGGTGAGCGGCCCTTCAGGGCGCTTCTCCCTGCGCCACGAGGAGGTCCCAGCACTCTGGAAGATCCCGGGTCTTCCCTGGGAGGAGGCAGTGGGAGCGGTTAGGGCCCAGCAACCTGAGCCCATCAGCGCACCTGGCACCATCAGACCAGTGGACACTGTGTCAACACTGACCCGTGCACAGTAGTGGAGCTCCCAAGGTACCAATCGCGGAAGCCACAGACAGCCCGGAGCCCAGCACCATTCCCCACAGTAGCAGCCCAATCAGAGTCCAGATACACCCCCAGCAACAGAGGCTGAGGAGCAGACACCCATCCCCAGGCAACAGAGGCACAGACTAGCAGATGAGACCCATCTCCAAAAACTACAGCAAAAGCTGAGCAGGAATGGAGCCCCACGGGGCAGCAGCACTACCCAGCCACCAGCTGCAGGACCTGGGGCTCCACAGAGGCCTGTGCGGTCCAGCAGCTCACAAGAGCAGTGGGAAGCCCCAGCCCCAGAGGGACTGGTGCGATTCAGCTGCCCTTGGGTGCTGAGGGGTGCTGGGGCACCAGAGAAGCCCGTGCGACCCAGTAGCCCACAACAGCAGTGGGAAGCGAGAGCCTGAGAGGGACTGTTGCTATCCAGCTGCCCAACAGTGGTACCTGTGGGATACTGGGGCACCAGTGAGGCCTCTGCAACCCCCAAGGACCTGCTGGATGCTGAAGCAACAGAGGGGCCTGTGTGAACCAGCAGCCCATAAGACAGGCATTGAGCTGGGTCCCCAAAGGGACTGTGCTATCCAGGTACCCACGGGACCTGTAGGTGCAGGGACACCAGAGAGGCCTGTGCCACCCAGCTGTGCACAGCATAGGCTTAGAGGATGTGAAAATGGAGGCAGAGTGAATGGAAGCTACAAAGACAATTTCCCAGGACCAAACGGGAATTACAACTAAAATAAAGACAAATCCTCAGAAAAAAGCAACAGAAAAGCAGCAGGACAGGACCATATAACCAGGGACACTGGTAGGATCTGCGGAGGCTCGAGAGGGTGGAGGGCTGGGAGACCACAGACAGCAGCAGTCTTAGCTGTGAGCAGACCCCTTGGGGAATAAACACCAAGCCCACTCCACAGTGCCGAGAGCCAGGACAGAGCACTAAAATAGCCACAGCCAGTCACCTGGGGGCTACGGCAGAGTGAGGGCAGACTGGGATGGAACTCTGTGGGGACACCCAGGATTTGGAGGGCACTCAGAGTTTTTGATGAGTTGCGGCCACAAAGGATGGTGGCCAGTGTGCTCCTTCCCAGAGCTGTGGGGAAAAGCAGCAGCAACCCCCCTTCGGAGATTCAGCCTATCCCAGGTGAGGCAAAGAAATGCAAATTGAGGCTCATCAATAACCAGCATCTATCCCAACCACTGGAAATCCTCTTATGCAGAACACCAGGGTTACATTCCAAGACACTGAGTAACTGAGACCACTAGCCTCCAGGAAAAAGCTACAGGATAACTGAACCTTTCCTGAGCTTGCAAATCTACCCAGGAATGTAAGACTTGACAGTGGTGTTTAACGTGGGCCCACCCAGGTTCACCAAACCCAGTACAGGGAGCCACAAACAGCAGAACACCAATACCCACAGGGAAAATATGGCAGGCTCCAACACCCACAGAGATAGCCAAAACAAAGAAACAAATCCAAAATGAAAGAACAACAGAACTCGATTGAAGATGAGATCACTGAAATGCAGTTAAGCAAATTATCAGAGGTAGAGTTCAGAGCCAGGATCTTGAGGAAGCTCAACAGCATGAGTAAGAACATCAGCACCATGAGTAGAGATAAAGAAACACTGAAAACCAACCAAGTGGAAATGAAGAATGACATAGCAGAAATTAAGAACACATTTGAAGGACTAACCAGCAGTGTAGAGGAAGCTGAAGACTGGATCAGTGAATTAGAAAACAGTGTAAGAAAAAAAATCAACCAATCAGAAAACCAAAAGGAAAAAAAATTAAGAAACAGGAAGACAGCTTAAGAGAACTGTGGGACAACTGGAAACGAAATAACATTCTCATCATAGGAGTCCCCAAAGAGGAAGAAAATGGGCAAGGGTTAGAGAATATATTTGAAGAAATAGTGACAGAAAACTTTCCTAACTTGGTGAAGGAAGAAGGCATTCAAGTTCAAGAAGCACAGAGAGCCCCAAGTAAGAAGAACCCAAACAGGCCCACACCAAGACACACAGTAATTAAAATGCCAAAAATTAAAGACAAAGAGAGAATCCTAAAGGCAGCAAGAAATAAGCAACAGGTTACCTACAAAGGAACCCCCATAAGGCTCTCAGTTGACTTCTCAACAGAAACACTACAGGCCAGAAGGGAGTGGCATGTAGTAATCAAGGTTGTGAAAAACAAGAATCTGAATCCCAGATTACTCTATCCAGCAAGGCTATCATTTAAAATAGGTCAAATAAAGAGATTCCCAGACAAAAAAAAAAAAAAAAAGGCTAAGGGAATATATAACACCCAAACAGCACTGCAAGATATGCTAAAAAGATTGCTGTAATTAGTAGAAGAAATAGGAAGAAAAATAGACCACACTAAACAAAAATGGCAATAAATAAGTACATATCAAGTATCACCTTAAATGTGAACGGTCTGAATACTCCGATAAAAAAATACAGAGTAGCTGATTGGATAAGAAAGCATGTATGTTGTTTACAAGAGACCCACCTCGCAACAAAAGACTCACATAGGTTGAAAGTGAAGCGATGGAAAAAAATCTTTCAAGCAAACGGAAAAGAAAAAAAAAGCTGGGGTAGCAATACTCATATCTGATAAAGTAGATTTCAAAATGAAGGCCATAACTAGAGACAAAGAAGGCCACTACATAATATTGAAAGGATCTATGCAACAGGAAGATATAGCCTTGGTAAACATATATGCACCCAATATAGGAGCACCAACATATATTTAAAATCTTCTGGAGGACTTCAAAGGAGAAATCAACAGCAATACAATCATAGCTGGGTACTTCAACACCCCGCTGACATCACTGGATAGATCTTCTAGACAAAAAATTAACAAGGAAACACAGACTCTAAATGAAGCGCTAGATCAAATGGATTTAATAGATATCTACAGAGAATTACACCCCAAAACTGCAGAATTCACATTCTTCTCGAGTGCACATAGGACATTCTCAAAGACAGACTACATGTTAGGGCACGAACTAAGTCTCTACAAGTTCAAGACGACTAAAATCACATCAAGCATCTTCTCAGATCATAATGGCATGCAACTAGAAATCAACTGCAACAATAACATGTAAAGACATTTGAACACATGGAGGCTAAATAGCATGTTATTGAATAATGAATGGGTTACCATGGAGATCAAGGAAGAAACTAAAACCTTCCTGGAAACCAATGAAAATGAACACAGAACAACACAATATCTATGGGATGCAGCGAAAGCAGTTCTGAGAGGTAAGTTCATAGCACTACAGGCCTACCTCAAGGCACAATAAAAATTTCTAATAGACTGTCTAACCTCACAACTTAAAGAACTAGGAAGCAACCAAAAAGTAACTCCAGAGCAAGTAGAAGGAAGGAAATAGTAAAGATCAGAGCAGAAATAAATGACATGGAGACCAAAAAAAAAATTCAAAGGATCAATGAAACAAAGAGCTGGTTCTTTGAAAAGATAAACAAGATTGATGGACTCTTAGCTAGACTCACCAAGAAACAAACAAACAAAAACTCAAACACACAAAATGAAAAATGAAAGAGGAGACATAATAACTGACACCACGGAAATACAAAGGATTGTTAACACATATTATGAACAATTATACGGCCACAAATTCGACAATCTAAGCAAAATGGACAAATTTCTAGAAACACATAGTCTCCGAAAACTGAACAGAAAAGAGATCAAAAACTTGATCAGACCAATAACAACAGAAGAAATTGAAGATGTAATCAAGACTCTCCCAGCAAACAAAAGCCCAGGCCCGGATGGCTTCATGGGGGAATTTTACCAAACATTCAAAGCAGAATTAACACCCATTTTTCTCAAGCTATTTCAAAAAATTCAAGAAGGAAGACTTCCAAACTCGTTTTATGAGGCGGCATAATTCTAATTCCCAAACCAGAAAAAGACACTACAAAGAAAGAAAACTACAGACCAAAATCCCTGATGAACATAGATGCCAAAATCCTGAACAAAATACTAGCAAATCGAATCCAGCAATACATCAAAAAAAATTATTCACCATGACCAAGTGGAATTCATCCCAGGGATACAAGGCTGGTAAAATATCTGCAAATCAATAAATGTGACACACCACATAAACAAAATGGAAGATAAAAATCATATGATCATATCAATAGATGCTGAAAAAGCATATGACAAAATCCAGCACCCATTTCTCATAAGGGATCATATCTTGACATAATAAAGGCCATATATGAAAGACCTACAGCCAACATCATACTCAATGGGCAAAAATTAAAAGCATTTCCCTTAAGAACAGGAACAAGACAAGGATGCCCCCTTTCGCCACTCTTATTTAACATAGTACTGGAAGTCTTAGCCACAGCAATCAGACAGGAATAAAAAATAAAAGGGATCCAAATTGGAAAGGAGGAAGTAAACCTGTCATTATTCGCAGATGACATGATACTATACGTCGAAAACCCCAAAGACTCCATCAAAAATTTACTAGACTTAATAAATGAATTCGGCAAAGTAGCCGGATACAAAATTAACGTCAAGAAGTCGACGGTATTCTTATACACCAATGATGAAATCATATAAAGAGAAACTAAAAAAAATCCCATTTACCATCGTGGCAAAAAAATAAAGATACCTAGGAATAAACTTAACCAAAGAAATGAAGGACCTATTCGCATAAAACTGCAGGTCATTGAAGAAAGAAATAGAGGAAGATATAAAAAAGTGGAAGCACATACCTTGTACATGAATTGGAAGAATTAACATCATTAAAATGTCCATACTACCCAAAGCAATCTATAGATTTAATGCAATCCCCATCAAAATACTAGCGACATACTTCAGAGAACTAGAATAAATACTTCAAAAGTTCATATGGAACCAAAAAAGACCTCAAATAGGCACAGCAATCTTGAAAAAGAAGGACAAAGTTGGAGGGATCATATGACCAGATTTCAGGTTATACTACCAAGCCACTGTAATCAAAACAGTCTGGTACTGGCACAAGAATAGGCAGATAGATCAATGGAACAGAATAGAGAAATCAGAAATGAACCCAACACAATATGCTCAATCAATATTTGACAAAGGGGGCAAGAGCATACAGTGGAGTAAAGACAGCCTCTTTAATAAATGGTGTTGGGAAAATTGGACAGCTACATGCAAAAAAATGAAACTAGACCATCAACTTACACCACACACAAGAATAAACTCAAAATGAATAAAAAACTTAAATGTGACTCATGAATCCATAAAAATCCTAGAAGAAACTGCGGGCAACAAAATTTCAGACACCATATGCAGCAGAATTTTCACTGATACATCACCTAAGGCAACAGAAACAAAGGAGAAAATGAACACATGGGACTACATCAAACTCAAAAGCTTCTGCACAGTGAAAGATACAATCATCAAAATGGAAAGGCAACCCACTGTATGGGAGAGCATAATTGCCAATGATATATCAGATAAGGGGTTAATTTCCAATATATATAGAGTGCTCATACAACTCAACAAAAGGAAGACAAAGAACCCAATTAAAAAATGGGCAGAGGAACTAGACACCTCTCCAAATAGGACATACAAATGGCTAAGAGACATATGAAGAAATGCTCAACGTCACTAATCATCAGGGAGATGCAAATTCTAACAACTATGAGGTATCACCTCACTTCTGCACCTCACATCTGTCAGAATGGCCGCCATCAACAAATCATCAAACAACAAGTGTTGGCGAGGGTGTGGAGAAAAGGGGTCTCTAGTACACTGCTGGTGGGAATGCAGACTGGTGCAGCCACTATGAAAACAATATGGTGTTACCTCAAAAAATTAAAAATTGAACTGCCATTTGACCCAGTGATCCCACTTCTAGGAATATACCCTACTAAGTCTGAAACACCAATCAGAAAGAATATATGTACACCCATGTTCGTAGCAGTACTATTTACAATAGCTAAGATCTGCAAACAGCCCATATGTCCATCAGTAGATGAATGGGTAAAAAAGCAGTGGTACATATACACAATGGAGTACTATGCAGCTTTAAGAAAGAGAGATCTCTTATCCTTTGAGACGACATGGAGGGACCTGGAAAGTATTATCCTAAGCGAAACAAGCCAAACAGAGAAAGACAAGTATCATATGATCTCACTGATTTGTGGAAATATAATGAACATAACAGTCTGAGGAATGGGGTAGTCCCAGAGACATAGAAGTGGGGTACAGACTGACAATCACCAGAAGAGGAGGTGGTCGGGGAGAGATAAACCACAGAACTTATATGCATGTATGCATGAACATTGGACATGGAGAACAAAGCTGGGGACGGGGGGGTGGGAGGGGCAGGGGGTATCGGGGTAAAAGGGGAAACGTGTAACAAATTAATTAATTAATTAATTAATTAATTATATATTTATATGTATGTACAAGATGTTGAAAGTAAAAGGAAGAAAAAATACACTATGCAATGACTAAACGAAAGAGAGGACTTAAAGCTAAATAGAAGTTCCAAATAAAAATTAAAAAGGCCCCAGGACCCATTCCTTGGTATTTACTCCACAGAAAAACATGCAACTGTCCACCATAAGACATGTATAAAAATGTTCACAGCAATAGCATTTATAGTAGTCAAAACAAAAAAACACAAATGCCTATCAACAGTAAGGTAATAGGTCAACTATAGTATATTCATTACAGTGGAATACAATTTGGTTATAAACTAAACATACTACTTTACATAATATAGATTAACATTACAAGGTTATGTGAAAGAAGCCAGAGATAAAACACAATATAGTATAAACACTTCCATAGGAATTCAAAACAAGGAAATCTAATCTATGATGTTAAATCAGGACAGTGAAAACCTTTGGAGGGAAATATAACTAAAAGAGGATGAAGAGGGATTTCTTAGATACAGGTAATGTTGTTCTTTATGTGGATGCTGGTTACACTATTATTTTCCTTTTGTGTCAAGTTATAGAGCTAGACACTTACAATTTTGACATTTTTCTGAACTATATTTCAACAACAAAAAATAAAATATCCAAAGAAACTAAATAAATAATCAATCTTTCCACAAAATAAAATATCCAAATCTAGATGGCTTTACTAGTGAATTCTACCAAATTACTGAGAAAGAAATAAAGTAGTCCCCCTTATCCATGGCTTCGCTTTTCATAGTTTACCTGTGGTCAACAGTGGTCAGAAAATTTCATAAATAAACAATTCTATAGGTTTTAAACTGCACATGATTCTGAGTAGGATGACAAAATCTCACACAGTCCCACTCTGTCATGCCCAGGATGTAAATCATCCCTTGCCCAGTGCATCCACTCTGTATATATTACTCAGTTAGTAACTTAGTAGCCATCTAGGTTATCAGAGTGACTGTTGTGGTATCCTAGTGCTTGTGGTTCAAGTCACCCTTATTTTACTTAATAAGGGCCCCAAAGTGGAGGAGTAGTGATGCTGGCAATTCGGATATGACAAAGAGAAGCCTAAACTTACTTCCTTTAAGTAAAAAGGTATTTATGTGTATAGGGGATATATATACAATATAGTATGTATAGGGGGTGGCAAAGTAGGTTTGTTCATATGGGGGGGAAAAAACAAATAAATAATAATACAAGAATAAACTCTGTCCTTGGCCAGTTTTGCTAGTGGTTAGAGCTTCCTACAGGTCATGGGTTTGATTCCCAGTCAAGGGCATGTACCTGGGTTACAAGTTTGATCCCAGGCCCTGGTCTGGGTAATGCAGGAGGCAACCAAGGGATGTGTCTCTTACATCAATGTTTCTCTCTTCCTCCCTGTCTTCCACTCTATATCTCTCTCTCACACACATACACACACACACACACACACACACACACACGGTGGGGGGGGGGGGATTCCGTTTCTCATGTACTCACAACTGTAAATCTACTTTTGCCCACCCCTGTATAGGGTTAGGTATTATCCATGATTTCAGCCAACCACTGGGGGTCTTGCAACATATTACATGAGGATAAGGAGGGACAATTGTAATTTGTCACATGAAGAATTCCAAGGACTAGTAAACAAGGGAATCCTTTTGGACTAATTTTATGCAGCTAACTCCCTAACCATGATACCAAAACCCAAAGAGAAAAATAAGAGAAAGAAAAAAATAAAATCACAGAATAATCGTGCTCATAAACATAGATGCAAAAGTCCTAAACAAAATATTAGGAAACCAAATGTAGTAATATATAAAAAATTAGGTTAATCCCACAAAATACAAGGTTAAATTTACCACATTAACAAATTAAAAAAGAAAAATCGTGTAATTATCTCAATAAAGAAAATAATATTTGGTAAAATATGACATCAATTCATGACTGTAAAACAAAAGAAAAAGAAACAAGCTTAACAAACCAAGAATTAGACAAAATTTTCTTTAATCTGAGAAAGGTAGATAAAATGCTTATTGATAAATCCACTGAAAACTTTTACTTGTGATCAAGACCTCCACAAGCACAACTGCTATCATCACTTCTATTTAACACTGTGACGCGGATGCTAGCCAATAAAGTAAGGAAAAGAAAGAGTGTAAAGATCAAAAGGAAGGAACAACAGTCATTATTTGAGATTATATGATTATGTACAAATAAGTCAAAATTCATAAGACAGAGTTTCAAGGTTATAGAGGAGAAAAGTCAATATGCAAATTTTAATTACCTACAGCTATCATAATAGTTAATGCTAAAAGACTGATCTCCTTTCAAGATGAGAAACAATACAGAGATATCTGCTCTCACCACTCTTATTCAACACTGAACACAGGAAGCCCTCGCCAGCACACTAGCCAGCACAATAAGGCGAGAAATAGGAAATAAAAGGCATACAAATTCGAAAGGAAGAACTAAAACTGTTCCTATTTCCAGATGACATGACTGCCTACATAAAAGTTTCAAGGGAAATCTATAAAAAGAAAAAAAGTTGTTCATCAAGGTTGTAGGTTGTAAAGATTTAACAAAATCAATTGCATTTCTTCTATATATAGCAAGGAACAAATGGAAACCTAGATTAAAAGCACCTCCCCAACACCAATTAATGAAACAATTCAGTATAAACCTAGCAAAACATGTAAAAGATTGGTATGTTAAATATTACAAAATACTAATAAAAGAAACCACAAATCTAAATAAATGCAGCCACATATTATATTCATGGATATAGTAAAGCTGTAAATTCTCCTCCAAATTGATCTATTGGTTTAGGGATTCTAATAACATCCTAGCAAGAGTTTTCATTGATAGAGATAAGCTTAGACTAAAATTTATACAGGAAGGTAAAGGAACTAGAATAAAATAATTTTTTAAAAGAATGAAGTGGGAAGAAATCTTTCTACACAACTTATAGGTACAATTAGCAAGACAATGTGATATTGTAGAGAGACAGACACACAGATCAAGGACACAGAATAAACAACCCAGAAAGAGATCCACAAGTATGCCGAATTGATTTTTACAAAGATGCAGAAACAAATAAATGGAGTAATAATAGTAATAACAATAGTCTTCACATATAGTGCTGTTGGAACAAATGGATATACATACACAAATTAAGAGAAAAAAAAAAAAAACTTAACCTAAACACCTCATACTTTATACAAAAATTCCAGATCAGGGCACATACAGGAGGCAACTGATTGATGTTTCTCTCTCACATTGATGTCTCTGTCTCTATCTCTCTCTTTCTAAATATATCCTTGGGTGAGGATTTTTTAAAAATGAATTAAATATAAAGAATAGATTTAAATATAAAATGTAAAAAAGAGAAAACCTTTTGAAAGAAAATCTTCACTACTGGGGCTAGGTGAAGAGTTTTTACAAATGACACCAAAAACAAGATCCATAAAAGAAAAAACTGATAAACTGGACTTCAAAAATTAAAAACAGTTGCTCTGAAAAAAATTCACTTAAGAGAATCAAAAGATAAGCTACAGATTTGGAGAAAATATTTGCAAATATGTATTTGACAAAGGACCTGTATCTAGCATAAATAAAGAACTCTCAAAAAGACACTATAAAAAACCCAAATAAGCCAATTAAAATGGGCAAGCCCTGGCTGGTTTGGCTCAGCAGTTGGAGCGTTGGCCTGCAGTCCAGAGAGACCTGGGTTCAGTTCCCGTGAAGGGCACAAGCCTCAATTGCTGTTTGTCCATGGCCCTGGTTGGGTCGTGCAGGTGGCAACCACTCGATGTGTCCCTTTCATGTCGATGTTTCTCTCGCTCTCTCTCCCTCCCATTCTAGCTGAACAAAAAATGGGAAAATGTCCCTGAGTGAGGATAAAAAAAAATGGCGGGGGGGTAAAAGACACGAACAGACAGTTAAAGAGAACATACAGATGGCAAATAACCACACAGAAAGATATCCGACATCATTAAGTATTAAGGAAATATATATTAAAACCACAATGAGATATAATTATGTACTATTAGGATGCTAAAATAAAAAATAGTAGTAACATCAAGTGTAGACAAGAATACAAAGAAACTGGATCCTTCACACATTTCTGGTAGAAATGTAATATAGTGCATACAGCCATAGGTGAAAACAGTCTGGCAGTTTCTCGTAAAATAAACATGCGTTTTTTTTTTTTCTTCAGATAGAGTGAGAGGGAGGGAGGGGGGGAGGGGGAGAGAGAGAGAGAGAGAAATAGAAACATTGATGTGAGAGAGACACACCAACTGGATGCCTCCCGCACAACTGGACCAGGGCTGGGGACCAATCTGCAATCAAGGTACATGCCCTTGACTGGAATTGAACCCACAACTCTTTGGTCCAAGGGCTGACGCTCTAACCACTGAGCCAAACAGGCCAGGGTTAAACATGCATTTACCACACAAGCCAGAAATTGCACTCTTGGACATTTATCCCAGAGAAATAAAAGCATTTGTTGATAAGAATGTTTATAGCAGTTTTATTCATATACCCCCTAAACTGGAAGCCCTTCCAAATGCCCTTCAATAGGCGAATGATTAAACAAACTCTGATAGATCCATACAATGAAATATTACTCAGCAAAGAAAAGAACTAATTTACTGACATAAGCAATAACTTATGGTCATTATGCTTACTGAAAGAGTCAATCTCAAAAGGTTACATACTGTATGGTTCCATTTATTTAACATTCTCAAAATAACAAAACTATAGACATGGAGAACAGATTAGTGGGGGTGGGGGAGCTTGGGTTAGAGTTAAGAAACAGTATGAGAGAGTTCCTTGAAATTCTGTCATCTTGATTGTGGTGGTGGTGGTGGTGGTGACATGAATCTATACACAGGATCAAACTACACAGAACTACACACACACACACACACACACACACACACACACAAAGAAAATGTCATGCAAAAACAAAAAAACCTGAGTAGGTCTGTAATCTAATTAACAATATCATACCAATGTCAACTTCCTGATTTAGTGCTGTACTGCAGGTACATAAGATGTCATCAATGATAGAAGGGTGAAGGGTTCAAAGGACTCTATGTACTACTTTTGCAACTTTATGTCTTTAATTATTTCCCCCCAAAAAGGGTTTTAAAAAGCAAAACAATTATATTCATATGAATAACAACCAAAGGTTTAAAAATAGTTTACACTGATGAGCATAAACTACCCAGGAATTATTCTAACAGAAGATGTACTTTTACAGAGAAAATGATACAGATTTATTGACAGAAATAAGAAAACTTAAATAAGAGAAAGATATCATATTCATGAATATTTAGAAGTCTCAAATATTGTAAAGACAGCAAATCTTCCCACACTACTTATGTAGTCAATACAATCCCAATGAAGCCCAGGGAATGTGTTCTAAAAGATATTAAAACCCATTATAAACCTAAGTAATTTAGATGGTGTGGGATTGGTACAGAAAAAGACAGATCAATGGGAAATATTTGACACCCTAAAAACAGACCCACACAAGAAGAAACTTAATATATAGAAACAGTGGCAGGACACATCAGTAAGAAAAGGACAGAGGGAACAAAATAAAAAGTTGTGAATATCATTTAATTATTTTAACAAAAGTAAGTATTCCAATCCATGAATATTCTAGATGTCTTTCCATTTATTTGTGTATTCTTTTATTTCTTCCATCACTGTATTGTAGTTTTCTGTATATAAGTCTTTAACCTCCTTGGTAAAGTTTATTCCTAAGTTATTTTTTCTTTTTGATGCTATTGTGAAGGGACTGTTTTGTTGATTTCCTTTTCGGGCACTTCATTGTTAGTTTATAGAAACACAACTGATTTTTACATGTTAATTTTATATCCTGCAACTTAACTAAATTTATTAGTTCTAAGGTCTTTTTTAGGGTCTTTAGGGCTTTCTATATGTAACATCATGTCATCTGCAAACAGGTAATTTTACTTCTTCCTTTCCGATTTGAATGTCTCTTACTTCTTTCTTTTGTCTAACTGCTCTCACGACGACTTCCAGTCATGTTGAGTAGACATGGCAAAGTGGGAATCTTGGTCATAAAGAAAAGGCTTTCCATTTTTACCATTGAGAAATGCAAATCAAAACCACAATCAGGTATCACTTCCCACATGTTTATTTTTTAAAAAATAATAAGTACTGCTGAGGATGTAGAGAAATTAGAACTGTTGATGGGAATGTAAAATGATGCAACTACTATGGAAAACAGTATGGAAGTTCCTAAAAAAATTAAAAATAGCCCTGGTTGGTATGGCTCAGTGGCTAGAACTTCAACCCTTGCATCAAAGGGTTCAGGGTTCAATTCGTATGGGGTCAAGGGTATGTATCTACATAGGTTGCAAGTTCAGTCCCCACCCACAGTCAGGGTGCATGCAGGAGGCAACCAGTCAATCTCTCTCACATCGATCTTTCTGTTTCTTTCTTTCTCTCTCTCTCTCTCTCTCAAATCAGTGGAAAAAAATATTCTTGGGTAAGGATTAACAAAGCAAAACAAAAAAAATCAATCAATTAATTAATTATTTAAAATCAGATCTACCGCATTATCCAGCAACCCTAATCCTGGCTATTTTATCCAAAGAATAAAAATCAGGATCTAAAAAGATATCTGCACACCTATGTTCACTGCAGCATTATTTACAATAGCCAAGATACAAAAATAACCCAATTGTTCGTCAACAGATAAATGGATAAACAAAAAGTGGCATATAAATACAATGGAATATTATTTAGCCTTAAAATGGAAAAAAATCCGCCCTGGCCAGTTTGGCTCAGCGGTTAGAGCGTCGGCCTGTGGTCCGGAGAGACCAGGGTTCGGTTCCCGCTAAGGGCGCGTACTTCGGTTGCAGTTTGTCCCCGGCCCTGGTTGGTCGTGCGGGTGGCAGCCACTCGATGTGTCCCTTCACGTCGATGTTTCTCTCTCTCTCTCTCCCTTCCTCTCTTTCCTTCCCACTCTATCTGTATAAGAAATGAAAAAATATCCTCGGGTGAGGATAAAAAAAAAAAAAAAAAAAAAGAAAATGGAAAAAAATCCTACCATTTGCAATAAATGAATGAACGTGGAAGACATTATGCTAAGTGAAATAAATCGGTCACAAATACTGCATAATTCCATGTATATAAGGTATATAAACCAGTCTAACTTATAGAGGCAGAAAACAGAATGGTGGTTGACAAGGGATGGGAGAAGGAAAACATTGGACGTTGTTAATCAATAAGTACAGTTACGGTTATACAAGATGATTAAATTCTAAAGATCTGCTCTACAACACAGCGTCTACAAATAACAATGTGGTGTTGTGCATTTAAAAATTTGTTTAAAAGGTGTCTCTCATGCTAAGTATTCTTACAAAATAAAAAAGTAAAGGAATACAAGGAAACTTGGAAGTAATAGCTATGTTTACCTTGATTGTAGTTATGACATCACTTATGTATGAATCTGTCCAAACTCACAAAATTATATACATTAAATATGTACAGGGTTTTTTTTTGGTATATTAGTTATACGTCAATAAAGCTGTAAAAAAATAAACGAAGAACCCAGCCCGTATGACTCAGTGGACTGAGCGTTGTCCCATGCACCAAGAGGTCACCGGTTCGATTCCCAGTCATGCCCAGATTTAAGGCTCGATCCCTAGTGGGGTCATGAAGGAGGCAGCCGATCGATGTTTCTCTCTCCCTTCCTCTCTCTCTCTCTAAAAATAAATAAATAAATAAAAATATATTTTAAAAAAATAAGAAAAATAAGAAAAGATTTTTAGGCACCCTTTTGGGAAATAAATTCTTTCCCCCATTTGCACAAAAAGAAGAGAAGGAAAGATATAAGAAATGGCCAGTGGGCAGTTATATCTGCAGAGAGATGTCTGAGATAGAGAGAGATTTAGGAATACTTAGTGACAGATGAAACCAGGGGCAGAGATGAGAGCATTCAGGAAGGTTTGTAGAGTGAGAAGAATGACCGGTGAAGAAAAAGGTGAGGAAGACCATCTTTAGGCAACGGGCAGAGGAAAACGAGCCTGCAAAGGAGTCTGAGAGTGACTGAAGGGATAAGGTAGGTCGAGGACCCGGAAAGGCTGTGTCAGAAAGGAAGTTGTACACCAAGTTTCAAGACAGGGAATGGCCAAGAGTCCTAGATGCTGCAGAGATCTCAAAATGAAAAACTAAAAAGAATCCATTGAGAGATTAGCTATAACTGGCATGAGGGCTGATGAAAATGTTCCAAAACTGGACTATAGTGGTGGCTGCACATCATTGACTTGTACACTTGAAATGGGTGAATGTTACTAATTTTATGGTATGTAAATTATACCTCAATAAAGTGGCTTAAACTTTTTTAATTTTTAAAAACTCTTGTAAATTCTGAGACACTTCCATATCTACATGGGGGAAAAAATGCCACTTTAGCCATACTTCAAATAAAACACAAAATTAATTACAGGTAGACTGATGACCTAAATATAGAAGCAAACTGTAAAAGCTTTTAGAATATGATATGGGAGAACAATTTCATGACCTCAAGTTAGAAAAAGCATGAACTATCCAGTAAGAACCAACCTCACAGCTGTGTTCCTTCAACCAAAGAAGATACTGGCAAAGGCCTAGACAAATCATTCCAAGGAGAGGTAAACAAATGAGACAGGGTTCCCAGTTTTCCACAGCATCTGGAGTGGGAGAAAGTCTCTCTGCCTTGCCTCAACAAAAGCAACAGTTGCTCATCACCCATAACAACAGATACAATTATGACCACAGACTACAATTAATTAATGCAGACACTGTACCTTTGTGAAATATACTCACCCATATAGTCAAAATTTATCAACTGTCTATTATACTTTCAGAAATCTTTAGCAGCAACTTTAGGACAAAATGAGCAAAATGTATGAAAGAAGCCCTGGCCGGTGTGGTTCAGTGGTTAGAGCATCAGCCCACACACTGAAGGATTCAATTCCCAGTCAAGGGCACATAACTGGGTTGCAGGTTCGTCCCCAGCCCAGACTGGGGTACATGAGGGAGGCAATCATCTCTCTCACATAGATCTCTCTCCTCTTTTCCTCCCTCCCTTCCTCTCTCTAAAAAAATCCTCAGGTGAGGATTAACAACAGAAAATGTATGAGAGGAAACAGATATCCCCCTAAATAATTAAATCACAATAAATTCTAAAATTATCCAAACAGAAATAACAAGCTTGGAAAAATAAGACTGAAAGCTCACTTCTATAAATATATGGGGGTGAAAGGGTAAAAAGGACAGAGAAAACAATCTGAATAAACCTGAGAAGAAAGTCCAGAATGTCTAGAAGTATGATTGAAGGAAAAGGTTGAAGGAAGTAAAAAGGAACTAAGAAGGAAAAGATAAGAGTCAATAAATAAGCAAGTTACTCAGTTTTAAAAGCAATGGTAGTGTAAACAGAGGTGTGAAATACCTGTGGATAAAAGCAGGCTGTTTCCTCACACACAGTAAGATGTACTTACTAGCCTTTGTCTACTAAGCAAACTCTATGTATCTAAACACCTTAAAGTCTCAAGTCTATGTTTAAACTTCCTTTGACCTCTCCAGGCAGTTAGGCAAAAATTTAACATATCATAGTTAGCCTTCATCACATTATGTTTAATGAACTTTTTATTTCTATATCTCTTCTTGCTACTACACTGTAAGCTCCTTAAAGATGGTATATCGTTTTATACTAGCATCTATTACAGACCCCAGCACAAAGTAAGTGCTCGGGAAATACTTGCTGAATGAATGACCAGAACTATAGGAAGAAATGGTGCCTACGAAAGGCAGAGCAGACTGCACAGAAGAGAGGGCAAATACAGTAAAACCAGTTAGGAAACTGCTACCAAATGCCAGGTAAGAAGTAATGAGTAGCTAACTGCAAGCAATTACTGGAAAACAAGAAAAGTGATTCAAAGATTTATGAATGATTATAAAAGAGAAGTAGAAGATGATTACAAGATTCAAAGCTCTTGTTCCTAGAAAGTCAATTATTTAATATTTACTGAGAATCTACCTGGTACAATATACTATGCTAGGCATTATGAATGCAGTAATAAGCAAAACATAATATCTGCCCTCATTGTAACAGAAATAGGGAAAAATCAGAGAGAGATGACATCTTGGAAGAAAATTATGTTTGGTCTAGAAGGCAACTGTAAATGCAGATCTAAAGCTCTAGAAAAAGTCAAGGCCAAGACATATTTTAGAACCACCTACCGACTAAGCTTTGTGAGTTTACAAGATCAATACAGAAAATGTGTAGAGTGAGCTGAGATCCCAAGACTGAACCCTGAGGAAATATCTATATTGATATAGGAGTGGGGGAAAATCAGAAAGGAAAACAGAATACAGTCAAGAAAGTTAGAAAAATACAAATAAAGTGTTTTTAAAACAAAAACAAAAAATGTTTGAAGATGGAGAGATGGTACATAGTACTAATTACTTCAGAAACACAATATCACTAAAACATACAAATACTCTCTTGGACTTTGGAAAGGTGATCTTTAAGAAAAAGTATCCAGGAAAAAAAAAAAGAATGAACACCAAATTGCAAGGTAAAAGAAAATAAGTGAAAAGGAAAAAAGGGGAGAAGAAAGAGCAATGCAGACAAAGAAAGGAGGAAGAAAGAAAGAAATAGGATCTTCAATTGTTACTAGAAATCAATGGAAAAATATATTGATATATAGCTGCTCCTCTGAGGGTCAAAGAAATTATTCGATGTAATTCCTTTCATCAATGTGGAATTTCAATTATTCACAGATAATGTAGGGCAGATACAATGAAGATGAGAAAGTAATGACTATACTTAAGAAATAATCTGCCCTGGCTGGTTTGCCTCAGCGGTTAGAGCATCGGCTTGCGGTCCAGAGAGACCCGGGTTCGGTTCCCACTAAGGGCGCGTACCTTAGTGCAGTTTGTCCCCGGCCCTGGTTCGGTTGTGCGGGTGGCAGCCACTCGATGTGTCTCTTTCACGTAGATGCCTCTCTCTCTCTCTCTTCCTCTCTTTCCTTCCCACTCTATCCGAACAAAAAATGGAAAAATGTACTTGGGTGAGGATAAAGAAGAAAAAAAAAAAGAAAGAAATAATCTATATAGCTCTGGCTGGTGTGGCTCAGTTGGTTGAAGCATTGTCCTGAACGCCGAAAGGTTTTGGGCTCTCTCTTTCTCTCTTCCCCCCTCCCTCTCTAAAATCAATAAGCATATCCTTGGGTGAGGATTAATAAAACAAGAAATATAAATAATCTATATAAAACTGACCTGTGTCAGAATCCATTTTATGTAATATATACTATAGAACAGCACGCCAATTAATTTCTTTCTCCATTTAAAAAATGTAAGTTTTTAATTTACCACCAATTTATAGTAAAACTATAATGATCTAGAATTTCCCTGATTTTAAAAAGTAATTTGAAACAAATACTTTCAGAAAGTAATTAACTTTTAAAATTACTGTATACATATTGTTATAAATATTTACAATTTAATGTCCCCATGAATATTAAGTAAAAATAAGGAAATATTCTAATACTAGAGAGCTTATAAAACCTTTGAATAAGTTCAAATAAAATGGTTATTAATTAAAGGAAACAGACTGATTTAAAAAACAATCAGCCCGAGTCAATTTGGCTCAGTGGTTGGAACATCAGCCAGTGCACCGAATGGTCTTGGGTTCGACATCCTGGTCAAGGACACATAACTGGGTTGCAGGAGGCAACCAATGGATGTGGCCCTCTCACATTTCTCCACCCTACTGCTGATCCCTTCCACATTCTCTGGAAGTCAATTAAAAAAATTGGGTAAGGACTAACAAAAATGAAAATTTTTTAAAAATCATACTAATAGCCCTAGGAAGGAAAAAATCAAGCAATCATTAGATACTAAAAACAAGAGACAGCAGTAAAAATATTTACGATCCTTTCAATGACTAGAAAAGAGCAAAGCACTGACTGGATTAAAGAGCAAGGGCAATAGTAGTAACAATAATCATACTTCTTAATTGCTCTGTAAAGAAATAAAGACAGGGATGGGTAATTATAATGATGATTTTTCTCAAAAATCTAGTATGTGACAAGGAGCTCCAAGTCCCAGAAATCAAATCAAACTACTACTAGAACCCCAACTTGGCCATGTTTATTAAAAGCTGCTTTTCCTCCTGGATCTTTATTCCAGGTTTTAGGTTTAATTAGAAGAAAAACAAGATTTTGTCAAGTCTGGTTGACTGCAAAAGGCAGTCTTCCCATGACCGGTACCTCTTATAACCAGCAGATGGTGCTCTCCATAAAGACAACCCTTCCACTACATAATCATTACAGAGAATAAGAAGTTGGGCTTATTCTTGGCCAGGGACAACTAAAAAGCTAATGGGAGTATTTTCTTAGAGGATAAAAATAAAATAAATTATGTTATTCTCCCCTAAGGATATAACCTTAAGGCCACTCTATATATTTCCCAACTATTCAAACAAAAGCTGTTTTTTTCCCTATATACAATGTCACCACTAACCCACCCTTCAACTTAAATCGTTATTAATTTAAATTAAGTGTATAAGTTATCCCAGTTATTCCTATATGTTCTGGTAAAACAAAGTAATTTTAAATGCTTAAGGAAGTCCTTTTAGAAAGCTTACCCATTCTGTTCATATTTTTGGTAATGTTTATTTATAAAATGGTTTTATTCTCTTATCTACATTATTTTGAAGGACAATCAATGTTCTAGAAGGGAGTAGAGTCAAACTATCAAACCGAAAAAGAACCCTAGGCCCCGAAACATCTCAACTAACACCAGTTTCTAACTAACAACACAGAAAATGTTCTGTTGAATACTTTTATGATGATACTTGTTATATTAATAATGATAGAATTTCTCTAGTCAGAACTCAGCTCAATGTCCCATTCGGTAGGGAGATAAAATTATGCACTTCGTTATTCACATCAGACCGCAGCACACATTCTTGCACAATCCTGTGTTCTGACTGCGGCTACTTCATCGAGAAAACAGACGCAGTCAAACAGGAACCTTCCCAGCATACCATCATGAATCTACTACTGCCCACCTGCTATGCTTGAACCCTAATCCCTTCACAGGTGCATAAAATCCCATCCTCTACAGGCTTCTCAGAGACTTTCACTTCACATTATTTATCTCCTGTTAATGCAGTTTCTACTAGACCCTCTCTCAATACAGTCGTCCCTCGCCACTTCACGCTTCGACTTTCGCGGCTTCACTCTATCGCGGTTTTTTTCAAATATATTCATTAAAAAGTTGATCGAAGAAGAGGGGGTGGTGGGGAGAGGGAAGAGGTAATCCACAGAACTTATATGCATGTATGCATAACCAATGGACATAGACAACAAAGCCGGGGACGGGGTGGGGGGGATGGGGAGGAGGGTGTCAATGGAGTAAAAAATGAGAAACATCTGTAACAAAAATAAAAGTAAAAATAAAAAAATAAAGAGGCTGTCTTTACTCCAAAAAAAATAAAAAAAAAAGTTGATCAAGACAGTGAAAATGATACAGCGCGCGCTCGGTTGTCTGAGTCAATTTTACACCCTGTATTAAAATGAAAATTACTGTACGTATGGACTGTAGGCCTATGTATTAGAGCACCCCAGGACTCCTTCAATGCCAGGTGAAACTGCTAGAGTCTGGAACGGATTAACCGCGCTAAACTAGGGACGACTGTATTCAATAATAGTCTTGTTCTTGAGTAAAAGAAAGGCATTCAGGCAGGAAGGGAAAGAAAATACAACCCACCTGCTCAATATGTGTGTCTCCCCCCCCCCACCCCACCCCCGCCGCCGTCTTCTCTCTCAAATTACTTTCACAGCCAACCTTCTCAGAAAGTAATCTATCCTTTCTACCTTCATATCTTCAGTTCCCATTCACTTTTCATACCAATCTAATATTGTTTCTAACACTACCACCCCATCACTAGCAATAATGCTTTTTCCATAATCATTGTGGCAGACTTCAAAAATAACAGATTTTCTCTTCCCTTATTTACACCCTTACAATGAATGTGACTTTGTTGCTCCTCCCATCAAAAGGTAAGAGTGTTTTTCCAGCCATTGAACTTGACATGTTCTTATAATTGGCTTTGGCCAGTGGGATACTGCAAGCTTAAAAAGTGCCTGTGCCTTCGGATTTACTGACTTGCTGCTCTTGGAACTCTGCTCCTAACATGTGCACAAACCCAGAAAATGAGAGATAATACGGAGAAAGGTCCCAGTAGCCCCAGTCATAATCATCATAAACAAGCCAGCCCCAACCAAACCACCAGGTAACCATGTTTACCCATAGATGCATGAGTGAGATCAGCTAAGGGTGACTTGGATCAGCAGCACTGCCCAGCTAAGCCAAACTCAAAATGTCAACCTGCAGAATTGGGAGCTAAATAAATGGTTGTTTTGGAGTTTATGCAGTAAAAGATAACCTTTCAAAAGCTATTCACTTTCATGTTGCCAAGTCAAATAAACACTTTATGACACACAGTTGACTGCATCCTCCTCTTTGAAACACTTTTTCTTTCTATTACACTTCACTTTTACATGACTCTTCTCCTTCCCTACTGGTCACACCTGCGTCTTTTATTTGCTTCATTCCCCTGCACAAGTTCATTTCTGGCCCCTTTATTCACTTTTTAATCTGTATGTTTTTTCTTCGAAGGTGTTTGCACTAAGCTTTCTTAAAGCTACTCCAAAGACTTTAAAATAATATCCCACCAAGATCTCTTTTTTGAACTCTAGTCCACATATACAATTGTCTATTTAATATTTCCACGTGGGTATTCTCAAGGGCATCTTGAACGTAAAATACCCAAAACTAAACAACATAATTTCTTCAAACTTCTTCCCTATAAAAAAAAATTCCTCCTTTTTCAATCTTCTCTCTAAATACGGTGCCTTCGCCACAAACTAATCTAAGCCACCCTTCAATTCATTCTTCACACAGCAACCAGATTAATCTTAACATGCTAATATCTTCATATCACTGCCTTACTTGAAATTCTTAAATAGGTTTCCACTGCCTTTAGAGTAACTTCTAAAAATACTACGCTGGCCACTTGCTCACTACACTCCAGTCACCTCTCTACTCCTTATAGGCACCAAAGCCAAGCCCCTCTGTCTGTCTTGGTGTGTGCTATTTTTTCTACTTCAAAAACTTTTTCCAGGTCTCTGTCACTCTTCTCATGCCTGGCTAACACTGACTTTTCAAGCTTTCTATGCCAATTTCTCAGGGACACGTTCCCAGATCACCCAAGCTAAATTAAAACCCTACTACATGCCATTACACCACCCCTATAGTTTTCCTTCAAATAACTTATCATAATTATAAATATTTATCCTCTAATATCTGTTTCCCTTTCTAAAGTGTACAGTGTATAAGAACAAGAATCCTATTTAGTTCCCCTAATGTCTAATACAATCATGGGCAAAAAGCAAGAGCTCAATAAATACTGATTTTAAAAAATATTTGTTTCTATTGTTTTTAGAGAGAGGAAAGGAGGGGAAAAGAGAAACATTGATTGGTGGTCTCCAATATGCACCCCAACTGGAGATCAAACACACAACCCGGGTATGTGCCCTGACGGGAATTAAACCTGTGACCTTTCGATGCATGGGGCAACACTCAACCAACCGAGCCACACCGCAACAAATATTCTTCTTCTTCGTTGTTTGTTTAAATTGATTTTTAGAGAGAGAGAGAGAAAGAGAAACATCGATGAGAGAGCGAACATCAATACAATGCTTCCAGCACACCCCCTACTGGGAATTGAGCCAGCAACCCAGGCAACTGTCCTGACCGGGAATGGAACCAACAAGTTTTTGGTGCACAGGACAATGCCCAACCGAGTCACACCAGCCAAGGCAACAAATATTCTTAATAAAGAGATGAATCATATAATTATGCCCATTTTATAAATGAGGAAATTGAAGATGAGAGATTAATTACGCTGAAGTTATCCAGCAACTAAACTGGAACTAATCCATATGATTCCCAAGGCCTATCCCCTTAATTTAATGGTTCCCAATCTTTGGAGCACACCTGAATCCCCTTAATACTCAGGCCCTAACGCTATCACTTGAAATAAGTTCTATGAGAATTTTTTAATGCAAAGTTGAGTAACAATGTATCCTAAAAGCCCAAACATGTAATTCATAAAAACCAAAAAGTATAAACAATCCAAATATCTATTAACTGGTGAATGTACAAACAAAATTTGTTACATCCATACAATGAAATACTAATCAGAAATAAAAGTAATAAAGCAGTCACATGTGATACAACATGGATGAACCTCAAAAAACATCCAAGTAAAAGAAGCTGGACACCAAAGACTACCTACTGTATGATTACATCCACATAAAACATCAGGAAAGCACAAATTTATAGAAACAGAAAACAGATCAGTCACCATGCGGGGCGGGGGTGAGAAAATAGTGACTGTAAATGGACACGGCCATCTTTGGAGGACAATGGTTACACACTAAGTTTACTAAAAACACTGACTTGTAACGAGTGTTTTAAAGGAAATACAAAAGAGGGAACAGCCCTGGCCGGTTTGGCTCAGCAGTTAGAGCGCCGGCCCTCGGACAGGAGAGACCCGGGATCGGTTCCTGCTAAGGGCACGTACCTCGGTTGCAGTTTGTCTCTGGACCTGGTTGGTCGTGAGGGTGACAGCCACTCGAGGTGTCCCTTTCATGTCGATGTTTCTCCCTCTCTCTCTTCCTCTCCCTCCCTCCCACTCTATCTGAAAAAATGGAAAAATGTCCTCTGGTGAGGATTTAAAAAAAAAAAAAAAAAAAGAGGGAACGATTCGTTCTGTCGAAGATGAAGAGCAAGTTTTATGCTTCACATCACAGAAAGTTGGAACTTAAGCTAAGCTATGTAATACAACATGGTGGCCAAGTGAGGATTCTGGGCAGAGGAAACACTGAGCAATGGACAAAAGCACAAAGATATGCCAAATATGAAGAAATAAACAAGTACAGGTATCTGTTAGAATGCATGTGTGTTTCTAGAAAACCTCACATTCAGTAAAATCACACTTTGAAAATAATGGACAAGACAGAAATGTAGCAAAACAACAATCCTAATAAAATACTAGCATAGCCCTGGCCGGTTTGGCTCAGCGGTTAGAGCGTCGGCCTGCGGTCCTGAGAGATCTGGGTTCGGTTCCCGCTAAGGGCATGTGCCTTGGTTGCAGTTTGTCCCCGGCCCTGGTTGGGTCGTGTGGGTGGCAACCACTCGACGTGTCCCTTTCACGTCGATGTTTCTCTCTCTCTCTCTCCCTCCCACACTCTATCTGAACAAAAAATAGAAAAAATGTTCTCGGGTGAGGATAAAAAAAAAAAATACTAGCATATATTGGCATTTACCATGTATACTGGCATTTGTTCCCAGCATCACAACCGAACGTTTCAGTCCTAAATCTTGGGAGTCAGGCTTTCCCCTTAAAGATAGGTCTTTAAGGTACTTGCTTCTAATAAGAAAAATTTTAACAAAATTAAATATTTAAGCCAGTGACAACATCAATTTTTGTTGAACATGGGAAAAAGAGCCTCATAGATACTTCACATGCACTTTAGGTTGTACCAGACAGCTTCATATACAAAGATTAGGAATTCTTCAAGCTATTAAATCTTCTGCTTGTAATAAAAAAAAGGCAATTCTGCATCAGGATTTTCAGGTTTTGGTTTGGGTTTTGGTTTTTTTTGCACTGCATCAATGGATCACTTACAGGACACATTTTCCTTCATAGCACAATAAATTTAAACAATTTTTATCAAACATTTAGATCCAATAGAACTTCAAACAACATATGAGACCACATTTTAACATTTCTTGCCCTGGCCAGTATGGTTCAGTGTTAAAGTGTTGGTCCACTCACTGAAAGGTTGCAGGTTCAATTCCCAGTCAAGGGCAGGTATCTGGGTTCCAGATTCAATTCCTGGCCCCAGTCAGGGTACGTGCAGGCGGCAGCCAATCAATGTGCCTCTCTCACACTGATGTTTCTCTGTCTCCCAATCCCTGCCTTTCTTCCACTCTAAACATCAATGGAGCCCTGGCCGGTTTGGCTCAGTGGTTGGAGCGTCGGCCTGCGGTACAGAGAGACCCGGGTTCAGTTCCCGCTTAGGGCACGTACCTCGGTTGCAGTTTGTCTGTCCCCGGCCCTGGTTGGTCGTGGGAGTGGCAGCCACTCGATGTGTCCCCTTCACATCAATGTTTCTGTCTCTCTCTCTCTTCCTCTCTCTCCCTCCCACTCTATCTGAACAAAAAATGCAAAAATGTCCTCCGGTGAGGATAAAAACAAACAAACAAACAAACAAAAATCAATGGAAAAATATTCTCGGATGAGGATTAACACATACACACACACACACACACACAATGATTTCTTTTTTTAAATTTTTATTGTGGTATAATCGACGTCTATTAGTTTCAGACGTATAATGATTCAATTTATGTGTACATTGGGTCCATCACCATACACAGTTACAAATTTTCTTGTGAAGAGATCCTTTTAAGAGCAACTCTCTTAGCAACTTTTAAATAAACAATACAAAGAAAAACAAGCTGCAGCCAAGGAGTTTTCTTTCTCAGCCTGTTCCTGCCTATAAAAGGAATGTGGCCCCCAACAGTAATTATCAAGATGTTGAAACCCTCTATAACTTCCTAATCAAACATGAGGCAAATAAAAGTGTCAAATTTACTGCCTAGGAACTTCATGATTGCGTTTCACAGACTGAGTATCGGAAAAAGTTAACCATCAGATGGCTGAGATGGAGTATGCCATGCAGCAGTGCAGTGCACCTGTGCAGATGAAGGCCAAGTACAGGGGATGGTGTGAAGATATGCTCAATGACAGGACCTAAGTCTGACTGGTAACTTTAAAAGATTGCATTTGTCCTCAAGAACAATAGAAGCGCTTTCAACCTTTTGAGCCAAACCCAAGAGACTTGTAAAAAATGTCTCATTTGTATAAAAGTGACTGCTTATTATTGACAGTCTCATTAAGGTTCACTAAAAAGTCTAATGCACCCATTGTAGAATAAACTGTGAAATCAACTCTTCTGAAGTTGACAGTACCTCCCTACCTCTACTCCTAATACTGAGCCAGTATGTTTAAGGAAAGGAGAGCCATGTTTGTCACCTTAGGGCAGGAGCCACTGTAGCATCTGAGGAAGGAAAAGCATTAGTGTCTCTCTCAACCCTGAATATGGTTACATGACCAGAGACACTTCCAAACTCCAAGAAAAAACTAGGACATGACCATGCTCACCACATTCCACAAATGAAATCTGATCGTGGGCTGTTTTGTGATCAGTGTCTTCCATGTAGACCTGGTGAATGTAATGCACATCCCTTCCACTTCCCCAAGGTATTGAAAATAATAATTTTTATTGCAGCTCCAACTTGCAGTAGCAGCCTTTCTTCTGCCCTAGGCTTGTCACTTTTCAGAACATTTCCAGTGGGCAGAGCAGGGAAAACCCCAGGCTGTTCCCCTTACATGTGAAGCAGCATGAATTTATGGGATTAGATGGCAGTGACCAATATTTGCCCCTAGCTAAACCAAGTGTTTATAATTTACTTATTTCTTATTTATTTATACAGCAACTTGAAGTCCTTGTTTACTAGACTACAACATTATGCTTTTGTTAACATATTAGGTTAAACTTAATTTGGTATTCTATTATAAATGTTCGTTTTTTTTAAAGAAAAAAATTATTTTTAGTAAGAAAAAAAATGAACAAAACAGTGTTAATAACTATTGTTACACTGTAATGTACATGCTGTACATTAAATCCCATGACATTTATTTTGTAACTGAAAGCTTGTATCTTTTTAAGTTTTGAGTTTTCATGTCTTTCTTTTCAAACCTCACCTAAGGATATGTTTTATTGATTTTAGAGAGAAGTGAGGAGGGAGGGAGGGAAAGAGAGAGAGAGTAACATTGATGTGAGAAAGAAACATCGATTGGCTGCCTCTAGTACATATCCCAACTGGGAATCGAAATCAAACTTATAACCTTTCAGTGTACTGGATAATGCTCCACCGAACTGAGCCACACCAGCCAAGGCAAAAGTTTGTACCTTCTGACCTCTTTCATCCACTCCCTCGAATCTAGCAACCACCAATCTGTTCCTTGTATCTATGAGTTCAGACTTTTGGGTTTTGCTTTTTATTAAGATTCCACATATATGACATCTGTCTTTCTCTCACTTATTTCACTTAGCATAATGCCCTCAATGTCCATCCATGTTGCAATTAGGACTGCCACTTTTTTTTATGGCTGAAAACACCACACATTTTCTTTGATCAGTCTTCCATCGATCACACTTAGGTTGTTTCCATGTCTTGGATATTGAACATAGGGGTGCAGATCATCTCTTCGAATTTGTTTTCATTTCCTTCAGATAAATACGCAGAAGTGAAATTGCTAGATCGTGTAGTTCCATTTCTAATTTTTTGAGGAAACCGCCATACTGTTTTCCATAAAGGCGATACCAACTTACAATCCCACCAACCTTGCACAAGGGTTCCCTTTCTCCATATCTTGGCCAACTCTTGTTATTTCTTGTCTTTTTGATAACAGCCATTCTAACAACAGGTATGATGCGATATTTCATTGTGGCTTTGATTTGCATTTAGTTGTTTCAGCTGTTTTCTCATTATCTCCACACACTGTTAAAATGTTATCATTGGAAGAAAGATTGCCTTTGCATGCTCCAAAATATTAACATGCTGGAAAAAAAACATTCATGACCAGTGATATTTCTGCATTACATTTATATTTTATTTCTCTAACAATCACAAGAGCTAATTTATGTTACAGAAACATGTACTGTAGCAGAAATGTTAACAAATGCTTTAACTAGAATGTGCACGTGTGTGTACACATGTACACATATTTGTGAAAATGACAATAAGAAACTGAGACCTGTTAATTTAAGGTTCCATATCCCTGATAAAGAGTTTGGTTTTTCTAATAGGGCAGTTATTGTCTGTTTTCCTTTGTTCTTTAAAGAACATGAAAAGAAATCAGATTTGTCAAAGACAAACTGACTGAAACATAAAACTGCAGGAATATGCACGGGGCTGAAGGGACTCGGAGAAGCAATAACAGGAACCTCTGAACTACTGGAAGAGAACATACTATACAATTCACTATTTAAAATTTACAATTCAATAGTTTTTGACATAGTAAAGTTTTATACTGGAGATATCTATATACTGTATATCTATATATAGATATAATTTGCCATATTTGCCATGTATAATCAGTGGCATTAATTCACAATGTTGTGCATCCATCACCACTATCTATTTCCAAAACGTTTTCATCATCCCAAATAGAAACTCTGTAACATTAAGCAATAACCCATCCATTCTCTCCTTTCCCCAGCCCCTAAACCTCTAATCTACATTCTATCTCTGAATTTGCCTATCTGAAGTTCAACAGGTCCTTTAATAATGTTGCTTCCTTCAATACTGTTTTGGTATTAAGTTGATGAGATGCCATAGAAACTATTGGTTTTGTTATATGTTGTTTCTTCACAGTGCTAATAACCAATGAACGATGTTAAGTGAGGACTTACTGTATCTCATATAAGTGTAATCATAAAGTATTTCTCCCTTTGTGTCTGGCTTATTTCACTTAGCATAATGTTTTCAAGATCCAGCCATGTTGTATCATATATCAGAACTTCATCCCTTGTTTTTATTTTCTGGCTTATAAACATTTGTCCCACAGTTCTGGAAGCTGGGAACCCAAGATCATGGCGCCAGCAGATTCAGTACCTGGTAATAGCCCGTTTTCTTTTTTGTTTTAATTACAGTTAGCATTCAATAGTATATTCATTTCAGGTGTACAGCATATTGGTTAGAGACGCATATAATTTATGAAGTAATCCCGTAGATAAATCTAGTACCCACCTGACACCATACATAGTTATTATAATATTACTGACCATATTCCCCTATGCTGTACTTTATATCTCCATGGCTATTTTGTAACTGCCAATTTGTACTTCACCTTTTTCATCCAGTCCCCAACTTCCTTCCCATCTGGCAACCCAACCACCAGTTTGTTCTCTATATCTCTGAGTTTGTTTCTGTTTTGTTTAAAACTTCTTTTTTTTAATGACTATATAATATTCCACTGTATGTATATACCACATTTTGCTCGTTCATCTGTTGATGGGCTGCTTCTACTTGTGAATAATACTGCTATTGTAACAAAGGTTCAGCTGCCTACTGCCACAAAAGCCAAACTTGTGTGACAGAAGCCGATTAAAAAGAAAAGTGGTTTATTCAAGTGCCAGATACCTGAGAAGATGGGGGCCTCTTGTCGCACAGCCCATCTTTGCACCTCAGTGCATGGAGAGGTTTTTATCAAGAGGGAGAGGGAAAGCAGGACAAAGAAATCAAGGGGAGTGGGTTAAAAAGTTCTGTACATGCAGGCCAGTACAGTCCATTCTGATAACTAACTTGAAACTGGTCAAGGGATGGTCTGGTGTGTGTTATCCTGGTCTTTATTATGCTGGTTCTACAGTTGAAGGTCAGCAAATCTCCCAGAACTGGGGTGGGTGAAGGTTGGAGTCTGCATCTTCTGAAGTTAGTTCCTAGGATTCTTATACAAACATGCTGTTTATCTACAAGCTACATATTAGTCACAGTCAGCATTTACAGAAACAATATCATAAGAATAGTGGGATGTGTTACAATTTCCTACTGTTACAAACTATGAACATGAGTGTATGAATATCTCTTCAATACCCATCTTCCAATTATTTTCTGTATATACTTAAGGTTTTATAGATTCTTTAGAGAATTCAAGTCCTTTGCCCATTTTTTAATTAGGTTGTCCTTTTGTTGTTGAGTTGCAAGATTTCTTTTTATTAAAATACAGAGACACATTGCCAAATGTCCCTGCAGCCCAAAATGACCCCAAATTGACAACCTCAACTGCAAATCAATTCTTAAACTGTAGTTCCATGTAGGAAATCCATAAATAGACTTCAAGAGGTCTATGAACCATCTAGTCATCTAAAAGATGTAACTAAAGAGTACATGTAGGCAAAATGTGCATTTTTCTGAGAAGAAGTTTCAGAGCTTATAATAAATATATTATCTACAAGGTTCAGGACTCAAAAAAAAAAAAGAAGAGTAGGTAAGGTGTACTTCATCAATATTTTTAAGGAAATTAAACATCTGAAAGCTCAAAATTTGAGCCACCTTTGTCTTAGCCCCCGCATATTCACTTTCAATGGGCTGCACTTTGGTTTCTTCTTCCTTTTTCTTTCATCAAGAAACCCATTAAAGTTTATAAAATCTCAAATTTATTGAAAGATTTTTTGGGGGGGGAAATCGTCAACTTCCATTTTATGACCATTCCTATTTAACAAATGAAGGAGAAGTTTGTTGACGTGCCCAGGATGAGAAGGCTTCTGAATGACAGAATTCAAACTACACCACAGCTGCCTACATGGTTATATTACTGGAAAGAGCCACAGGAGCACACCTAATGTCTTGGTTTTATTTATTTCAAAAGTAAAATATGGAGCACTATAATTACAGTACATAACTAACAAATTACTAACAAACTATCTTCAAAGAGCCTAAGATAAATAAAACAAACAGAAATATCAAGTATAAGATCAATTTTGTCCAACATTTAAAGACATAGAGTTCCTCAAGGGAAGTGAATCTTTTTCTGGTAAGTCCTCACTGAACACTTAGTAGGACAGTGAGCGATATAAAGGATAACCCTACAACATACCTAGAATAAAAAAAAAGATGAGTTTTAGTTATTTCTTGTTATCCTTCAATCCAAGCCAAAGTACAATTCAACGTACTTAAAGTATGATTCAGTAATAAGTCTACAGAAATGGAAAGCCAACAACACAAGGCTCAAGGAGTCAGTGATCTCAATGTCCGGTCTGATCCAGAAAAAAAATGTGATGATACACTAAGAGCACTGTGAACACAGAGCAACGATTCTTCAAGCTTACCTTAATCATGAAATTCATTCCTCTAACCAAAATCTTTTAACAATGACTAATATACTGAACAGATTAAAAGAGAGCTGCTCTGGCTGAACTGGGTGATGGTACCCCAATGCCCCCAATTCCTCTTAAGAAAGCCCCCAGGGAACAATTCTGAAAACCACTGATATGTCACATATTGTTAGAAATGTGTGGCCTTTCTAAAATATATTACTAATATCTATTAAATGTTAATGACACATTTCCTTCAACCCAGCAATCCCTCTTCCAACTCTATCTCACCAGAATAAAATCATCAATATACATGTACAAGAATATTTCTTCCACCACTGTTCATAGTGAAAAAAAAACATGAAATACACCTAATATAGCAATAAGGGTACAGCTAAATTAAGTGTAGTATATATTTACCATGGAATACTATGTACTTATTACAAAGAGAAAATTGTGTCAGATCATCTATACCAGCTATTTTCAACCTATCTCATTGCACCCTAAAATTCTACAGCACACCAAAACATTTTTTTGCCAATCTGACAAAAAGAAGAGGTATAATTTTGACTCATTCATACGGGATGGCTATTGTTGTTGGTTACTGTCATTTTTTTATCTGACAATCTAAAGGAAAAGAGGCCAGGGCCCCTGACTAGTCAGGTATTGCATGTTTTAAAAATCCTTGTGGCACAGAGGTTGAAAAAGCACTAATCTATACCAATACTGAGAAGTGAGAAAAACAATATTCTCAAGTGTGTGTGTGTGCACACATGTAGGTATGCTGATAATACTTTTGTTAAGATGAGCACCACCACAACTACACCAAAAATAAATACCTCTGGAAGATGACAAAAAAAAAATGTACAGAATTAAATTAATGGCAAATACAAATTTCAAAATTATTTCTACTGTAAGGATGTTAGACACACTATGAACTTGAGAAGTGCTATTTCAAAGTATTTGTAATGAAGTATTTTTTAACAAATAATCCTTAAAGAAAGAAAACAAACCAATAATCTACAAATATTGTGTATAGACTATCCCTGAAGCTTTTCTTCATTAACATTTTTCTCCCTTAAAATTGGACTTTAAAATGAAGACTAGGCAACAGATGCTCAAGGTTATATACTGTGGAGAGAGCCAAGAGTACAAATATTCTGAACTGTCAAAGGCACCTCTGCCTTTAAAAGAATAAAATCACAATATATCTCTCTCCAATCCTCTTTTTCCTCTTCCTCCCTCTCTCCCTTGCTCCGTATCCCCACCTCCTACTGCAAGATCTTAAAAGGTAGAGATGAATTCAATTAGATGTCCCAATCCTCATCTCCATCCTCATCCCATCTAATCATCTTCCAGGTCTAAAACTCTACAATCTTATTGTAGCATACACTTGCAGTTATCTCCAATTCTTACTATTCAGCTTTTCTACAATATCAGTTAAAATGATCTGTTCTTCACAGATCCATTAATGAGTGCAATTACTCAACTACTCAATTGAAAAATAATTTTTTACCTCTTTTTTCTACATTTTCCCAGGAAAACAAACTAGCAGCAGAAAGAACATCAATATTAAATTAGTTTTGCTTTCTTTAAAAAATATTTTTTCTTTATTGATTTTTAGAGAGAGAAAAGAAGGGAGAGGGAGAGAGAGAAACATCAACAAGAGTCCAGCTGGTATGGCTCAGTGATTGAGCGTTGACCCATACACCAAGAGGTCGCCAATTCAATTACCGGTCAGGACACATGCCCAGGTTGTGGGCCCAATCCCCAGTGAGGGGCATGCAGGAGGTGGCCTATCGATGTTCTCTCTCATCGATGTTTCTATCTCTCTCTCCCTCGCATTTCCTCCCTCTCAAAAAAAAAAAAAAAAATCGATAAAATAAAAAAAAAGAAACATCGATAAGAGAGAACATCCACTGGTCGCCTCCTGCATGCTCCCCACTGGGGATCGGGCCCACAACCTGGGCATGTGTCCTGACCGGAAATTGCACTGGCGACCTCTTAGTGCACTGGTCGACGCTCAACCACTGAGCCACACTGGCCAGGCCTATCTTTTAATTTGAAAGAAGATATTTCTTTTCAATGCCCTGGCGAACACATTTTCTTACACTAAAAGGGTAAAAACTGAAAAAAAAAAAAAAAAAAAAAAATGAACTACACTACAAAAATACCAATCAGAAATAAATGTTTGCCCTGGCTGGTTTAACTCAGCGGTGGGAGCTTCGGCCTGTGGACCACAGAGTCCCAGGTTCAGTTCCCGCTAGGGAAACATACCAAAAAAGAGAAATAAACGTTAAATTATAGACTGTCTTCTGAGATGCAAATAGATCAGTAGATCAGCTTTGTACAAATACCTGTAATTTCATCCTACAGAGATGGCTTCTTTCTCTGTCCTATAAAATGTAGATAGTTAACTATTTGCTTAATCGCTGTATAAACTGTAAAGCACTATACCTGAAGTTACTAAACTGTGCACCAAGACATCGTGGAACACTCTGGACACCATGGCAAATTGACAGGCATTGTGGGATATTTTTAATTATGGAGACAAACACAGCAATCTTCAAATTATCTGTCAGACACCAGGTGAACTGCTATCTCAAGGCACTTCATTTCGACATTCTATATCCTTCTAAAGGTACTATATCTTTGAGAAACTGGTTTTGGGGCAGCTGATGTTATAAAAGCAACAACAACATTGCATGAAAATCAACATGAAATAGAAAATGAAGGTGGCAGTGTCTAATCTGATTCTAGGACTTGAGATCTTATATATGCCCAACAGGCAAACCCATCAGTAAGGAACTGGGTTTTTTTATTGGTCTGTTTTTACTGATATTGGGGGGGGGGGGGGAGCGCACGAAAGCTTGCAGGCACTGCCTCCTGCACCCACCCGGACTGGCTCTAGACTCTCCAGCCTAGATATGTGCCGTGACAGGGAATCAAACCCCCAACTCTTGGTGCACAGGATGACAACCATCTCAGTCACACCAGCCAGGGCTGTAACCTGTTATTTAAGAATAATAATAAGGAAGTATTTTGTCTTTCAACATATGTGCAATTCTTCTTAAGCTATTTGTACCTAACTAAAACAGAACTGTTAGCTATTATTTCTTGGTTCTGTAAAAAAATGATGAAACACTAAGAGCATTGTGAACCCACTAACTTCTAGGTTACAAAATATCGTCTCTGCTCAGCCTAGGACCACAGTCTGACTTTCCTGCTCTGCACCTGTGACTGTATTCACTGGAACCTGTGGGCTTCAACAAATAGCAGGGAAGGGGCCAACCTCCAATCAGAGCAGCTCAGCCGTAGAGAAGATCTCATCTGAATAATGGCTCCTGTAGAAAAGCACAGGTTACAAGCCGTAGCCTAAAGCCAGAACAATGACTTTCAAACTTTTCTAAATTGCAATAAACCCAAAACACCCTGATTGCATAATATTCTTCTTCCTGTGTGTAATTCATTCCAAGATTCTCTACTCTGAATCCCCGTTTACAAAAGTCTGGCCTGAAAATTACTTCAATGACTTCTCAACCTAGGGGAAAAAAGTTACTGACCAAGGAGGTAATATTTCCACCTCATCATGTATACCAAAATCTAAACAAAAAAAGGAGTGGATAGAAAGGCAGAAGTATGCATAAAACTCTCATCTCTAGTTAAGAAAAACCTTTCTTAAACAACAGATAAACCTTTACACCTTTTCAGTAAGATTTTACGGTGGACAACTGCATTATAAAATTTATCTCTCTTCCCCAAACCCATTAAAATGGCCAAAAAAATAGAACACTAAGGAAAAAAATTAAAGCAGTGTTAGAAATCAGAAGATCACTTACAATGCCAATAGTGAAAACAAGAAAAACCAGGCAGGACTCAGTAAACCAGCACAGAATTCACTGGGAGGAGGGCAATGCTGGAATGAAGACAAGAGGATGAAAAGTTCCCTACCTTAGGCCCACCATCATTTCAGATTATTCCAATAATATACTCTTACCTGTACAACACCTCCTTTCCTAATTCCTGTAAATAATCTCAGTTCAGAAAACAAGACAAACAAGATTTTGAAAGTCCACCAGAAACCAAAACAGAATTAAGATAGGTTTTGCACCTGAGCTTTCTTGACTTGGCACAGAGACTCTACAAGACAAATCAAGTTGGGACTTTGTGACCCAAATGCGCTCTCTCTACCATCTGTCTTGTTCATGGGAGACATAAAACCTGCCAGCATGCTCCTCAGCCCACATACCCTAAAAATAATGCAACCTTTTAAAAGCTTCTTTCAGTCAATTCATTTACCATACCAGGGATAATCCACACAAAAGAAGAAAACTAGAGCTACCCATTCTTCTAGGAAAACTCATCTAAAGAAAATAATCCTAATTGGTACAAACTGCTAAAGAAGCCCACAATCGCTACCAAAAATGACTAATTTAGAATTCCACTTATAAATGTAACTGCTACCAAAAATGACTAATTTAGAATTCCACTTACAAATGTAACTGCATAAGGATAAATGAACAAACACATCAGGAAACTCAGAGTCCAAAAGAGTGTACAAACTGAAAGTTAGAGCAAATAGGTCAAATAAAATAAAATGATAATTTTAGACACAAAAAGACACAAAATTATTTTTTAAATTTGAATTTAAATCATTGAAATATGGAGAGATTTGTATACATAGTAACTAAAATAGACTACCATGAAAAGTAGCTATAGTAAAACAAAAGAATTCTGGGAACTTGAAAGCATGATAGTCCAAACTGAAAGGGTTGTGGAGAGAGGTAACTAAATAGCAACAGAAGCAGTGAAGTCAGACTGCCTGGCTTTAAATTCCAACTTTAAAAACTGAACATCTGTATCCAGTAGTACACAGATTATATGTTATGAAGGGCCCAACGGATCCTGCAGAAAACTGTTATCACTTTGCTGAGCTCATAACAAGCAAGGAAAATCTGTAAGGACATTTCCACACTCCTTCACTTACACACTCCCCATAAGAGTAGGATGAATTGAACTTTAGCAGTAAGGAATGTGCACATGGAGATTCACGAGGGCAACCGTCCACATCAGCACTGTGCCCATTGAGCTGAACCTTAGAGTCATCCTTGAAACAAGGACCTTAGAATGTTCCCAATATATGACAAATCTAATTCTTAGTGAATGAACAGCAAATCCTCTGTGGAGTTATAAAATGGCCCCAATTCTCTATCGCTCCTAGTATCCACACTCCTGCAATGTGACACTGCAGCTCATTCCCATCACAAGGCAGAGTCGTTTCCCACATCTTGAATCTTGCCTAGCTTCATGACTTGCTTTGACCAAAAGAACATGGCAGAAGTGAGACTGTGTCAGTTCCAAGTGTAGACCTCAAGAGACCTTGCATGTTTCCACCCTCTCTCTCATAATACTGCCATCACCATGTGGACAAGGAAAAACTTGCCTGATGAATGATGAGATATGTGCCTCAGTTGCCCTCCATCATCCAGCCAACCTTCAGAAATAAGAGAAGTCACCTAGACCAGCTAGCCCCAGCCAACCTGCCAAGTGACCATAGACAGATGAGTGACCCTAGATGAAATCACCTCAGCTCAATCTAGCTCAGATGATCAGAAACATCCACAGATCCATGAGTAATAATAATACAGACTAGTTTTAAGCCACTGAATTGGTGGTGGTGGTGGTGGTTACAGAACAATAGCCAATTGAAATTCATGGTACTGCATAAGAGCCAGGATTTAAAGTCAAGCAACCTGACTCCAAACTCACCCTCCTAGCCACTACATTATATAACTTCCAATTTCAGAGTACATATAACATGCAATGCTACTATAGTATTTTCCTTTGCGAAAAAAGAACGTCATTTATATTCACTATTTTATATTACTTTAAAATAATTTATAAAGAAGTTCAAAATAATAAATATAAATTCTTGTTTTCTTCTTTAGGTAAACAAAAAATCTAAAAAGCCTATCAGACCTATACTTTTATGTCAATCACTTTCAATCACCTGTCCACTATTTTATTAAGTATTATATAATCAAGACAAACTACATGTACTTTTCTGGATATATTTACAATTATTTCAATATAAATAAATACCTGTGTACAGGATATCCTGATTAATTCCCCAAATATTATGAAATGTATCTATTAATTTGTATTAACTCAATCTCACTCTTATCTGATTTTACTTCCCAATTCACTGATATATAGCACAGCACAGCATCTACCCAACTACATGCATCTACACCCACATAATTCCCTGATGGATCTCAGTTCTCACCAAGGGACAGAGCAATGGTTCCATTAAAGTGGAAGCTGAGACTGCCACCCAGCCACTTTGCTCTTTTCATGCCAATGAATCAACAAAGGAGGAGGTTACAGAATGAACCAGGGTGAGTGATCTTACCTCAAGGGGAAGCTAGGTTGCTAGTACACAAGAGGGGCTCTGGAATGCAGGAGTTCTTCTGGGACACCACTTAGTCTTTACATGTATTGTACTGCGGTTAAAGTCAGTGGAAACAATACAGGTAGGATCACTAATCATCCAGATGCTTAAGGAATAAAGGTTTGGGTCACCCCAGGGAAGAAACCACAACCAGCTGAGGCACTTGCCAAGAACAGAGGCAATGCGGAATGACAGCAGGAGAAAGCAATTATAGATAACAACTACAACCACATCATTAGATGCAGAAATAAAAATTCTAATGAGTATTATGTTCTGTATTTTGATATAAAAATTTTATATGTATATTAACCAACTTATTTTTTTATCTACTTTCCACAATCACCTAATAGTAACTAATTTCATATCTTTTTCTTTTTTTAATTTTGAGAGTATGTTTATTAAAGCTGAGGACAGTGAAACAAGGGATGGCTTAGCATAGAAGCAGCAATAGGAAAAAGCCTAGGCTGGGCTGCTTTGGCTCCCTGGAAAGTCCAAGAAAAAGGGGCCTTGGAAACAGGTTCAGGGGTTAGCCCGGGACAAGGTGCTGCTACTGCTCATTGCTCCCCTGGTTGCAAGTCTCATGGGGACCCTTAGAGTTTAGGAGATGCATGCCTGAGAGGGAACAAGGCATGGGCCTACTGCCCAGAGGGAGAGGCCTCATATCTCAGTATTTAAGTTACAAAATAGTAAGTAAAAAATGTGACTTAAGTAGTAGAAGAAAAATGAACCCTAATATGGATAAATTAGTTTTGTTTCCTCTCTTAAGGAGAGGTTGGTATGCTTGAACAAATAATAATTGCATTATGTTCATCAAAAGTATAATTCCGCAACTTTCTTTATTTATGAGTTAAATATGATTAAAAGAAGTGCATGTAGGTGCCATGGTGACAAGGGATGAACTGTGATGGCTTTTTTACTGTCATCATAGATAGGTTAAAAGTATATTTCTCCAAATTCTGTTCCCTACATGGTTGTAGGTAAGGGTTGGTCTAAAAAGAAATTCCCAGAAGATTTAGAAGACAAAAGTGAAGCAGCAGAAATGTTTATGACGCCAACATAAAGTCAGGTGCTACTGCAATTCTCACACGTTGTCATGGATCTTTGGGCTTTCATCAGCATGGGGCAGCAACTTGGCCCACAGTTCCTCCAGCTCCCATCACATCTCCTTCTTTGCTTTTCCAAATAATACTGGGGCAGGTTTCTGTGCAGGTCTATGATGAGGTGTGCCACACTAAATGCACGTTACCTACATCAAAGTTGCAGGTTTGAAAGCAATGAGAGAGTGATAAAGATTCAAGTTTGTGCTCACAGGTTCCAGCTTACTTCCTTAAGTTCCATATCTTTGCAGGTTCTAGTTTAACCTTACTCTCTCCCACACTTCATGTCTATCTTCCCTCCCCAATTGACAGCCCTCTTGACTTCAAGCCTAGCATCGGACTCAGGAGTGTATAACCAGTTCTTACAATTGGCAAATATCAATCATGACAATAATTTCACTTCTCTTCAAACCCTAATTGATAGAGATGGAAAAGTTATTTAGGGTTAGACTATAGGAGAAAGGGCTGAATGTATCCACCTGTTTCTTAACTAAAGAGAAAAGTCAAATATCATAATTAGAGTTATCATGTAACTCATGTTCCTTCTGTCAGAAAAAATATTTAAGGATTTACCTGATGAACATTAAGTTTTGAATGCATTTACTTCCTAAAGTAGCAATTCAAATTTTAAAATCTACCTTCTTATAAAGTTATATTCACATGCCCTGCCGGTTTGGCTCAGCGGTTAGAGCGTTGGCCTGCGGTCTGGAGAGACCCGGGTTCGGTTCCCGCTAAGGGCATGTACTTCGGTTGCAGTTTGTCCCCGGCCCTGGTAGGTTGTGTGGGTGGCAGCCACTCAATGTGTCCCTTTCACGTCGCTGTTTCTCTCTCTCTCTCTCTCTCTCTCTCTCCATCCCAATCTATCTGTACAAAAATTGCAAAAATGTCCTAGGGTGAGGATTAAAAAAAAAAAAAGTTATATTCACATAACAAAATTGGTACTGTCCAAATGCAAGAGAAAAATTAAAAATCAACACACCTTAATAAATCTATTTAGATTACCTTAAGGTTAACATTAGACTTGTGCTACAAGCAATAAATTAGAAGATAGTATGCACCATCTCTATAACCAGCTCACCAGTTCCTGCATGAACATACTTAAAAAAAAAAAAAATATCTGTTCAGCTAAAACCAGAACCATAAACCCAAATTTCTGTAGAATAATCCAAAAGGGTCCTCTGAACCTGAACTAGTCCAGCTAACCATTTAAAGTTAAATAAATGTCCAACAGTCCTAATTCTGAGACTGAAGCAATTGAAACAAACATACACATTTTAGTACTTTTTCCACAGAGTGGAAATACCAAGTAAAGGTTGAAGACAGTTGAAAAATGACATTTTTCTTCCAGTATCATCTGGGACCATGTGTCCCACTGCTGTCTATTAGAGATTGCTGCTAATAAAAAGGAAAAGAAACAACAGTAGAAAGATGGCTGTCCCTTCCACCAGTCTATGTAAAGATTCTTAGCTCCTGGCTTCTCACTAAATAATTACCTATTTAGACCAAGTGTGTGTAATTGAAGCAACAGTGAATTTCTATCTTATTCTGAAAACATATAACCATAAAACAAGGCGTGTTAGTCAGCAACTGTGCTTAATGACCCAGTTTGAAATGAATAAAAATGAGTTTATGAAGCGTTCTAATAATGGTGAAGTAGCTTATCTGTCAACTCATTAACATAACCTTCCACAGATGACCATGACAAACTCTAGATAAAATACTTAGCATGTAGAAATTGGAGATCTGACCATTGAAAGAAGGAAGGTACACTGCAGGAGATTCAAAGTTATACAGTGTTTCTCCTGAGGATCCTTCTAGTCTAGCAGAAAGCTATAGCTTTACTGAAGTTCATGGCCACCATGTCTGGAAATTCAGAGGAAAATTGAGGAAAGGAGTGACCCACAGCAGGGGCAGACTCAAAAACTAATACAACCTCCTTCAAATTCTTCACTGCCCATGGACTACATATGCTCAAGGAAGATTCCAAAGAGTCCAGCAGAAAACAACTGGAAAGTTGAAAAACCTCAGCAGCAATTTCAGCTGCTGCCCACTGCAAAGGAGACATGAACGAGCCTGGAGTTTGAATCTGACCAAGTTACAAGGACTTAGAAAACACCCCTTGCTTTCCACAGACCCATCTTAAAGTATCAGACCAAGCCTTCACAGACCTATAGTGCAATTTTAAGCAGAATAACAAAGATCTCAGAAGGAGAAGAGAGAATGGAGCAGAAAGAGTAAAGAATGGTTAAAATGTCACAAATTTGGTGAAAAATATCAACTTATAAATCAAATAAGCTCAGCAAACTAGGCAGCATCCAAAAACGAAATTAAAGAAAAATACACATCAAAGTGTTAAAAATAATAATAAAAGACACATTGGTGACCAGAAGACAAAAAAAAAAAAATTGGTCCTTAAACAATGTGGGAGTTTAGGGGAGCTGACCCCTGCCCAGTCTAAGATTGGCATATAACTTAAGTTGGTCCTCCTCATACTTGGATTCCCAACCACAGATATAAGATATTGTCTTCTAATCTGCATATAAGTGGACTTATGCAGTTCAAATACACGTTGTTCAAGAGTCAACTATACACCTTTTAAATTATTAAAGAAGTGTCCAAAATATTCTTGAAAAATAAAAGCAAAATATATATACAATTCAACTAAATGGAAGCTATATCTAGACCTGTATACTATGAAGTGTTCAGGGAAGTTCTTCAAGCTGAAGGAAAATGACATCAGAGAAAACTTAGATCTATGTAAAGAAATAAAGAGAACCTGAAAATAATAATTATGTAGGTATATACAAAAGACTATCTCTTATTCTTTTTTCTTAAACTCTTTGAAAAGTAACTGTTTAAAGTAAAAAATAGCACTGTGTTGAAGCAAAAGATTACCCATCCAATAGCACAAAGGTTAAATGCTTTGTACATTTCTCTCATTTTACATGAAGTAGCACAATATTAATGCGAAATAAACAGTAAAGTTAATTGTGAATACTACAATCCCTAGAGCAACCACTGGAAAAAAAAAAGGCACTGTTGGTTAAAAAGCCAACAGGGGCTTTAAAATGGATTTAAAGATATTTCACTAACATAAAAGAAGGCCATAAAGGAAGAAGAGAGAAAAGAAAAATAGATAAAGCAAATATAAAACACATAGCAAAAGAGTACTCTTAAAACTCAACCATATAAATAACATTAAATGTAAAATTACCAAACCCCCCACTCAAAGGTAGGGATTGTTAGATAGGTTTGATGTTAGAAAGGAAGGAGAGAGGGAAGGGTCACGATGGGAAGGGACAGGACAGGAAGGAAAAGACAGACACAAAGCAAATAACGTAAACCCATTAAATATATGCTGTCTACAGGCAAAGCACTTTAAAACAAACACAATCAGGTTAAAAGTGTGATGATGAAAAATTATGGACCATGAATGTAAATAGTAAGTATGAAAGAACTGGTATAGTTACATTAATAGCAGGAAAAAAACAACTTCAAAAAAGGAGAATTATCAAGGTAAAAAAGGTTCAATTCAAGAAGGCATAACAGCCCTGGCCAGTTTTGCTCAGTGGTTAGAGCATCAGCCTGCGGTCCAGAGAGACCTGGGTTCGGTTCCCAATAAGAACATGTACCTCGGTTGCAGTTTGTCCCCGGCCCTGGTTGGGTTGTGTGGGAGGCAGCCACTCGATGTGTCCCTTTCACATTGATGTTTCTCTCTCTCCCTCCCACTCTATCTGAACAAAAATGGAAAAATGTCCTCGGGTGAGGTTAAAAAAAAAAAAAAAAAAAAAAAAAGGCATAACAATCCTAAATCAAAATACACCTAATACTAGAGCTTGAGACAAAAACGGCATGAAAAGAAATACACGAAGCAGAAGCCAAAAAGAAATGAACAAATCTGCAGTTACAGTTGGAAATTATATTACCCCTCTCTCTCAGCAACTGAAATGGAAAAAAACAATCTATAGGCACACAGATCGGTGTCAGAACTAAGGTCATCTGCCCGTCTTTGTAAATAAAGTTTTACTAGAACACTGCCATGACCATTCCTTTACTTACATGGCTGCTTTCGCACTAACAGAGTAGCTGCATCAGAGACTGTATAATCAACAAAACATAAAATATTTTCTAAAGACTTTTACTGGAAGTTCTTTGGTCTCTGATAAAGATTATCTGAAAACTTGAGCAACTTGACTTAACTGTATAATAAATCATGTACACCATAAAATCAGTCTCAAATGTCAAGACAAAACCCTTAGAGTCTATTCTCTGACCACAACAGAATTATAGTAGAAATCAATTATAATAAGCTACCTAGGAAAACTAAAAATATTTGGAAATTAAGCAACAAGTCTAAATAATCCATGATTTAAAAGAAATTAAAAGGGAAATTAGGAAACACTGATTCATACTGAAAATACAACATATAAAAATGTGTGGGGTGTAGTAGGCAATGGTTAGAGAGAAAATGAGCTTTAATACTTTAAGTGCTTACTTATATTTTTAAAAGAAAGTCTCAAATGTAAATTTCTAAATTCTACCTTAAAGGGTTAGAAAAAAGATTAAACCGACAGAAAGTAGAGTGAAGGAAGTTATCAAGAACACAAATCAATTAAAAAAAAAATCAATGAAACCAATAGCTATGGAAAGAAATAAAACTGCTAAACCCCTAACAAAAAAGACCAAGAGGAAAATAAAATACAAACTACCAACATCAGGAATAAAAGAGAGATCACTACAGACCCTATATGTTAAAAGGATCACAAAAGAGTATTACAAACTTTATGCCAAAAAAATTTGATAACTTGAATGAAATAGACAAATTGCTTGAAAAACAAAACAGAAAATCTGTGTACTTATATATTTACTAAAGAAATGAAATGTTATCAAAAGCCTTCTTCCACACACATGCACACACAAAAACCCCTCCATGCCTGGATAGTTATCAAACATTAAAAAGAGCAATACTAATCTAATACAAACTATTTCTGAAAATGAAAGAGGAAACACTTCCTAAATAGTTTTAAGCAACTAGCATAAACATACTACCAAAAGGCATTATAAGAAATGAAAATTATAGACCAACATTCTTCATGAACACTGACACTGAAATCCGTAACCAAATCCAGAAATATAAAAAGACAGTAATATATCATGACCAAGTGAGGTTAGCCTAGTAATGCAAGCTTGGTTTAACTTTCAAAAATCAATAAATATAATTCACTACAGTAATAGAATAAATAAAAACCATACAATCATCTCAATAAATACGAAAAAGGGGGATGTTTCACAAATCTAACACCCATTCATTAATTAAAAAGAAAAATAGAAGCACACTGTGAAAGGAACATCCTTCATCTGATATCTCTTCTTTCAATCTACAAAAAATATATATATACTGCTTTTCTCTTAAGATTGGGATCAAGACAAGAAGTCCAATCTCACCATTCCGCTTCAACATTAAACTGAAGTGCTAGACAATGCAATAAGGTAAGACAAAGAAATATAACATGTATAAGACAGAAAAGGACAAAATAAAACTTTATTCACAGACATGATTGTTTTACAAAGAAAATCTTGAAGAAGCTACAAAAGGACTAAATAAACTTCAGCAGGGTCAAAGAAAGAATATAAGGACAAATAATTTTTTAATCAATTTTTTGAGAGAGAGAGGGAGAGAGGGAGAAGGGGGGAGGGGGGAGAGAGACAGAAACATTAATGTGAGAGAGATACATCAACTGGCTGCCATCTGCATATCCCCCACTGGGGATAGAGCTTGAAACCTAGACATGTACCCTGGCCGGGAATTGAACTAGGACCTCTATCTCTGTTCACTGAGCCACAATGGCCTGGCAAGGCCAATAATTTTGAAAACTATTGTATCTATAGACTAACAGGAAAAAGTTGAAAACAAAAATTTCATTTGTAATAGCACAAAAAAGAAAAATCTTGAGAAATAACTTTAACATGCAAAATCTCTACAGAGAACATAAAAATGTTAGTTTATAAATATGTGAAAGCCTATTTCAGTAAGCTGATATACACACACAGGGGTTGGCAAAAGTAGGTTTACAATTATGAATACATAAAACAGTTCATTCTTGTATTTTTATTTATTAATAAACCTAGTTTTGCTCACCCCTGTATATGTTTAAATTATATGTGAAAATAAATATGATCTAAACAAAAGGAGAGGTACACAACTGTATCAATAATCTACTGCTGTATAATAAACTATCCTAAAACTTAGCAGTTGAAACAACACTTATCTCATAGCTTTTAAGGGTCAGGAATCCAAGAGCAGCTTAGCTGGTGGGTCTGACTCAAAGGTATCTTATGAGGTTCCAATGAAATTGTAGTTAGGTCCGCAGGCAATTCAAGGCTAGAGGCAGTTTACCCAAGTTTACCCAAGGCTATTGGCAGAAGGCCTCAGTTCTTTGTCATATAGCTGTTAGAAGACAACACTCCATGGGTTTCTTATTTTTCTGTACATCTTGCAACTAAGGCTCTGACTGCCCTTTGTTCCAGACTACCTTTACAAAGTGTCTATAAAGTAAACAACCTTGGACCATAAAGTCTTCTCCAAAGCAAAGAGCAGGTATGCTTACTGCCCACTAGAGAGGATGTGAAGAAATGGGAACCTTAGTGCACTGTTAGTGGGGATGCAGACTGACTGGTATAGCCACCGGAGAAAACAGTATGGAGTTTCCTCAGAAAATTTAAAATGGCACTGCCTTTTGACCCACTTCTGGGTATATATCCTAAGAAGCCTGAAACATCAATCAGAAAGAATATATGCACCCCAATGTTCACAGCAGTGTTATTTACAATAGCCAAGATCTGGAGACAGCCCAAGTGCCATCAGTACATGGGTAGATAAAAAAGCTGTGATACATACATACAATGGAATATTACACGACTATAAAACAGAAGGAACTCTTACCCTTTGTGACAGCATAGATGGACCTGGAGATTATTATGCTAATCATTATTTAATAAGCCACTCAGAGAAAGACAAATAGTGCATGATCTCACTCATATGGGGATTCTAAAGAACAAAATAAACTGACGAACAAAATAGAACCAGAGACGTGGATAAATGGAAGACGGACAGATCTCAGAGGGGAGGAAGGGAGAGAGGATAAGGAGAGATCAACCAAGAATATATGTGCACAACCCATGGACACAGACAATAATGTGGTGAAGGCCTGGGGAGGGTGGAGGAAGGCAAAAATGGAGGGAAAGGGTACATCTGTAATAGAGTTGACAATTAAAAAATAAAATCCAGGTCCTCCATGTTTAGAATTCCTCTCCTATAACACAACCCCCTGTAAAGGCAAGTGTCATCTGACCTTGTTCACATCACCCAGTGTGAATCAGAGCTCAAGGAACTGGTACAAAACTACTGATACCCTTGCTAGTACTATACCTGTAAAAATAAACTGTCTGTGACTCTGACCCAGGAGAATCTTGTGCAAGCAGGGTAAAATCTCAGGCTCTTCAAAGTCCTGACAATGGGCCTCTCTACCACACAACAGCTGATTTCTCCTAGAGTAAATGACAAGAGAAAGAGACCAATACACGAGCCACTGTGTCCTAGACAACCTAATTTCAGAAGTGACATACCATCACTTTTACATATTCTATTGGTCACAGAAATCAACCCAAATACAATATGCAAGGTGACTAAAAAAGGGTGCGAAGGCCAGGAGGCAGCGATCAATGAAGCCATTAGAGGCTGACTACCAAATACTATTAGGAGTTAGTTTCCCCTAAATGTATCTACAGAACAACACAACCCAATCAAAACCCCAAAACGCTTTTTAAAAATAGAAATTGACAAAACAATTTAAAAACTTGTATGAAAACACCAAGAAACTAGACTGGCTCAAACAATGTTAGAGGATTTACACTATTTGATTCTAAGAATTATGGTAATAGAGACAGAATGATACTGGCATAGAAGAAACAAAGAGATCAATGAAACACAATGAGTCCAGAAACAGATCCATACATATAAGTTCAAATTCTGGACAAAAAGGCAAAGGCAGGAAAGAAAAATTTTTTTCAAACAATAGTGTTAGAATTGGATGAATGTAATTTTAAAAATGAACCTCCACTCCTACCATGCACAATACATATAACACTAGGAAACTTCTAAAAGAAAGCACAGAAAATTATTTTCATGATTTTGGGGTAGGCAATGGATCCTTAGAACTCGAAAAGCGTAACTATTAAAGAAATAACTATTAATTGAGCATCATCAAAATTAAAAGCTTCAGCTCATCAAAATATACTGTTAAGAAAAGAAAACACAAACTACAGACTGGAAGAAAACACTCTCAATATTTGATCTGTCAATGAACTTGTTTTGAGATACAGTCAACCCTCCATATCCATGAGTTCCTCTTTTCCAGATTCAACCAACTGCATACTGAAAATATTAGAGGGGAAATGATATCTTGTTGCTGATGTGTACTATACAGTTAGGTCTACAATGGTTGCATCAGTACTGTACATACACACTTTTTTCTTGTCATCACTATCTAAATAATGCAGTATAACAACTATTTACATAGCATTTATATTGTAATTAGGTATTATAAGTAATCTGGAGATGATTTAAAGTATACAGGAAGATGTGTGTAGTTTATATGCAAATACGGTGCCATTTTATACAAGGGACTTGAGTATCTGAATATTTTGGTATCCACGGGGGTCCTAGAACCAAACCTCCACAGATACTGAGGAGAACTACATATTAAGAATTCCTACAAATCAATAATAAAAAAGATAACCAATTTTTTAAATGTGCAGAAAACTTACAGAAGCAGCCCACAAAAAGTATACTAATTGTCAAAAACCATACAAAAAGGTATTAAACAGCATTAGCTCAAAAAATTTAAATAATTTAAGTAATTAAAAAATGGTACACAATGAGGTACCATTCCATACCCACTAAATGGCTAACATCAGAAAGACTGATTTGCCAAATGTTGGCAAGGATATAGAGCAACCAATACTCTCATATATCCATAGCAGGAGTATGAAATGGAAAACCACATCTGCCTATGAACCAACAATTCCAATCCTGGGTATTGACTCAAGAGAAATGAAAACACATTTGCAAAAAGGTTCATCAGGCCTTAATCCTTAATAGTAAAAAACTGGAAACTCAAATGCCCACCAACAGAAGAAAAGATCAACTTTGGTATATTCATTTAATGACATACTACTCAACAATAAAAAAAATTGATATACACAATGCCATAGATGAATCTGGAAATATATAGTAAGCAAAAGATACTAGATGCAAAAAAGCATATACTGTACGAACACAGAACCAAACTAGAAATCATGCGGCAGGGAACTAAACAGAAAAGGAAACCAGAAAACTTTTGGGGGTGATAAAAATGCTAATTCTCTTTTGGGTAATGGTAACATGAGAACTGTCATAGCTCATCAAAGTGAAAACCTAATGTCTATATATTTTATTGTATTTAATTTACATCTCAATGTAAGTGAAATCAAAATAAATTTTAAAAATGAATTTGTAAGCTTTGTATTTATTTTCCTTGGTCCTGGGTTGTCCACAAGCATACTTAAGTGTATATAAACATACATTTATGTGTATTCAGTAAATATTTATCATCTACTATGTGTCAAACACTAGGCTAGGATTCCAAAATAACTAAGTCCGTGCCTTCAAGAAGCTAACAAGGAAGCACACAGTTAAATAATAACACACAGTGAGAAGGCGTCCATTACAGACACACCCAAGGTCTTGTGAGGAAAAAGGGCACCCACCATCATTACCTGACAGAAAGCCTTTACATTAGGTGAAGGATGAAAAGAAAGATTCTGGACATGTGGACAAGCAGAAATGGACCATTATAAGCAGAGAAACACACATGCAAAGACACAGAGACAAAGGGTCTAACGCAACAGGGAGCTAGGAGCAGTTTAGTGTTTTTGGAGTTTAGACAACCTATGAGGAAATAAAAGGAAATGTTGGCAAGGTAGGTAGGTACCACGCTAATGCCAAGGCATTATAGAGGCAAGAAAGAACCAGGAAATGACACATTCAAATTTGTGATTAGAAATATCACTCTGTTAACAATATGAGAGAGAGCCTAGAGGGAGTGCAACTGGAGCAGAGACCTGTCAGAAGGCAACTGCAGAACAATAAATCATGTTTACTTTTGGTAAACCAACCAATGGCACAAAGACTGAAGAGGAAATTTAAGAATCCCTAAAATAGACAGGAAAATGGGTAAAGATTAAGATCAGACAGTTCATGGAAAAAAAAAAAAAATGGCTCTTAAACATATGAAAAGATGTTCAGTTTCACTCTTAAGAGAAATACAAATTAAAATACACTGTGGTCCAGCCGGTGTGGCTCAGTGGTTGAGCGTCAACCCATGCACCAAGAGGTCGCTGTTTCGATTCCTGGTCAGAGCACATGCCCAGGTGTGGGCCCGATCCCCAGTGGGGGACATGCAGGAGGCAGCCAATAGATGTTCTCTCTCATCGATGTTTCTCTCTCCCCCTCTCCCTTCCTTTCTCTTGAAAATCAATAAAGAAAAAAAAAAATTACACTGTGAGCCCAGCGGTTAGAATAGGCCCGTGGACCAAAGGGTCTGGGGTTCAATTCCCACTCTCTCTTGCATTGATGTTTCTCTCTCCCTCCCTCCCTTCTACTCTCTCTAAAAAAAAAAAAAATCAATGAAAAAATATCCTTGGGTGAGGATTTACAAAAAAACAACACAACAACAACAAAAAACTACACTGCAATATCATTTTCTCCTATCACACCAGCAAAAATCCAAAAAGTATGATTATACACTGTGTTGGCAAGACTATAGGGGAAACAAATATTCTCTTATATACATTACTGTTACAACCTCTATGAAGGGCAATTTAACATAATCTATCAAACTTATATCTGCTATATTCTTTGACTCACCAATTCCACTTCCAGGAACTTATCCTACAGACACAACTGCCTATGTACAAAATGATATATGCCCAAGGTTGCTAATGAAGCACTTTAATAAAGGTAAAAATTAAAACAATCTATACATCAATGAACAAGTTAAATTATGGTTCATAAATAAAAATGAACAATGCAGCTACTGAAAGAGTGAGCATGGTCACACTAGCACTTTATATACTAATAGGAAAAGATCTCAAGGATACATTGTTAAGTGAAAAAAGTAAAGGGCAAAACAATTCAAGTTTCCAGAATTAGTGTCAATTATGTGTGGGGGTGGAGAGGAAAAGCAAAGTAGACTAAACACACGTGTATATGGTTGTATTTTTTAAATCCCCAGAAAAATATGTAAGAAATCAATAACATTAGTAAATTACTGTAGGAGTCTGGGAACTAGGCAGATGAAAAGACTTATATTGTTATTTCCTTTTTTCTCTTATAGCTTTTTTACTTTTTAAGTATTGTGTATATAGTGTAAAAAAAAAAAAAAAAAAACCTTTGAAAATACTGTAACATTTAACAGAATTTGGTAACTCATATGATGTGAGAAGTAAAGGAGATGATGAGGTCCAGATGACTCCCAGGTTTCTGACTTGATAACATATCTGGTCAATCCCCTACAACTTAAAAAAAAATCTGTGTTATTAACCAAGGCATGATGTTAAATGGTACATGAAGGCATTTTAGACATGTTGTACTGGAAATATTATGTCCAACAGTATACTAGAAAAATAAGGTAGAAAATCTGGAGAGAGGTGAGGGATATAGTTATCAGTAGATGCCTTGGAGAGAAAAATATTTATATGAGCCTAATTTATCTAGGAATTATTTATTCTATAAACCCAATTAACCCAGAGAATAAACTAAAAAGGCAACTAACTCATAGTGACAGCAGAAGACCACATATTCATACCCTTCTCTCACAGACATCAGGCTCTCACTAAAAGCTTACTTAATACACTAGATAATTTCCCCAATTCACGACATATTAGAAATATCAAAAAAGGGTGTGGGTATAAGCTACCAGAGGCAATCATTTGACAGCAGCATGAGGGAGCAAAAAGATGATGATGATGATGATATTACCAATACCTCAAACATCATAGCTTCTTCATAGGAGCCAAAGTCCCTTATTCTATTATCTAATATTTGGCCAAAATGATCCCTGCTTCACAAGTTTTTCGGAGTTCTTGCACTCTTAGTCTAACATGATCATTCAATCTCCTTTTATCAAACTTTTAATTTCAAATATCTGTTCACACCTTCCTGAAAGCACTATATTCTGTCTTGTTTTATTATTGTAACTGGTGTTCTATAATACCAGTCTTGCCTCCTACTTGAATATACATCTCTTAATTGAAGGAATATCTTTCATCTTTATATCTCTGAGCACAATTTTCTTGCATAGTACAGCATGCAAATATCTACTCAACAAACAATTATCCGCCTTTGCCTTCTCCAAAGAGACATGAATTAACTTTGCCATAAACGGTCTCCCTGCTCCAAGTTACAATATTTAAGTTCTTACACATTGACACCAGGGTAAGCATTTGGCCTGGTTAAACTAATGAGATAAGGAGTGATGGGAAATGACCAGTGTGAGGTTTGGGGTTTCTTTTATGGAAGACAAAAATGTTCTACAATCAGTTTGTGGTGATGGTTATACAAACCTGTGAATGTACGAGAAAACAATGAATATACACTTTCAATAAGCGAATTATCGTATGTGAATTATATCTCAAAGATCTTTTTAAAAATGGGATATCTGCTACTTTACCCACTTCACAGATTAAGAAACAGAGGCTTGGCAAGATTAGGTAATTCGCCCCGGGTGACAAAGCTAGCTCCTGATGGAGACAGGACAGACTTCACTCACCAAGCGTCATATGAAATGCCTAAATATGCTCCTCTGCTGTTCAAGTCTTAAATGCTAGTGACTTTCTAAACTCCAAGTAGAACTACAAAGCCTTGACCTAATTCTGTTATACCAAAAAGGCACGAAAGAAGTCAAAAGCTGACAAGAAAGGTACCAAAGAAACAGAAGAGGAAAAAATAATAATATTCAAGAGCTAAATTCCAAAGCCTGCCATTTTGAGCATAAGATTACATGAAACATTACTACTATATGACTGCTATCATGAAGTTGGTGGAGAGGTCTAATTAAGCTGAGCTAGGGTTAACTGCAGGCCTCCTGGACTAGTTCTGCCTAGTCCAGAATTTCTCAATCTTTGCACTATTGACACTTTGGGCCAGATAATTTTTTGTTGTAGGATGTTTAGCAACATCCCTGGCCCCTCTACCCACTAGATGCCAGTGACAACAATATCCTCTCCCCAGCCCCAGATCCAACAACCAGAATGTCTCCACACATTGCCAAATGAAGACAGACAAGAACTTTTTTTTTTTAATCTTCACCAGAGGATATGTTTATTAATTTTTAGAAGAGAGGCAGGGAAAGGGAGAGGGAGAAAGAGAGAGAGAGAGAGAGAGAGAAACACAGATGTGAGAGAGAAACATTGATTGGTTGCTTTCCAGACCAGAAATCAAACCCGCAACCGTGTATGGGAGGACGTTTCGACCAATTGACCCAACAGGCCAGGGCCAAGAATCTTATTTTAAAACAGCTTTGAGATATATTTGAAATATAAAAACTGTATATATTTTAAGTATACAACTTGATATTTTGATATTTGTATGCACTGTGAAAAAAATCACCACAATCAAGCTAATTAACAGCATCTCTACATAGTTACCATGGAAGTGAGGGGAGGGGGCAGTGACAGACAAAAGCCTTTTAAACCAATCACCTCCCAACACTACAAAGAAAAAACCCATTTCATAATTGAAATGTACTGCTGGAGGTAGGGGCAATATGGGGACTAACTAGAGACAAAGCCCATGCAGTGACGCCAATAGCCGCAGATTTCTATACAGTTCAGCATGTATGGCCTCTGACATTCTTGCAGCATATCAACTACTAAAGATCAGAAAATAAATGTAAAAAAATCTAGAAGAAAGAACTGCTCCCCTTGACTAGTATGAAGAAAAGTGAGTTTCCCTGATAAGAAAGACTAAGTATCCCTCATCTCTGGAGGAACTGAAATACCAAGGTCAAGGTTGTCACCCTGCCAGGGAAGAGGAGCAAACCAAATAACAGTATATATAAAAATGAAATAACAACTGGGAGGGGGGAGTGGTGAGACAGGACAAGCAGACAGCAGGAGACAGAGCTAATGCTATACAAAATCTCCCTTCCTGCCTTTACATACCTTGTTAACATCAAGTTAAAGGCTTTCAATAACCTCACCTTGACCCTTAGTTGTTCAAAGCCTATCACTGTAGCCTCCTTATTCAGAACCTTGCTCCTCAAGGTAACATGGGCTCCAAAATCTAACTCCTCTCTACAAGTTCCATCTCCCTCAGATCATTTTAGATAAGGGGGTGGGTGTGGGGACACAAGTAAATTAAGCTAGTCAATCTAAAGTTTGTGCTGCAAGGACCCTCCGCCCAATAAGCATATAAAAAAAAAAGTTTAACCTAGCTAATAATCAAAGAAATGCAAACCAAAAACAAGATATAATTTTCACATATCAAACTGGCAAAAAGCATAATAAAATCCAATACCAGTGCACATGTAACAGGCATACTCATATACTGCTGGTTAGTGTAAATTGTTACAACCTAAATCACTTAAAAGGAGTCAAACAAATTATGATACACCCATATAACAAATTACTCTAGTCATTTTTTAAATTATGTTGACCTACATATGCCAATATTAAAAGAGCTCTGTGACATAGGGGAAAACCAGTAAACTGAAGTGAAAAACAGTAAACAGCAGTACAAAATAATATAATTTGCATAAAAATTTTTGAAAAGTAAACTTTCTGGAAACAGTTAATAGTGAGTTACCTTTTTTTAACTTTTTGTTGTTGTTAAAGAGTGGATTTTAAGTATGTTTTATTGATTTCAGAGAGAGGAAGGGAGTGGGGGAGAGAGAGAAACATTGACAATGAGGGAAACATCGATTGGTTGCCTCCTGCACACCCCCTACTGGGGATGGAGCCTGCAACCTGGGCATGTGCCCTGACTGGGAATCGAACCTGGGACCTCCTGTTGTATGGGTTGATGCTCAACCCCTGAGCCACACTGGCCGGGCTTTACTTGATTTAAAAAATTTGTTTTTTCTTTATTGATTTTAGAGAGTGAGGAAGGGAGAGGGAGCGAGAGATAGAAACATCGATGAGAAAGAACATCAATTGGCTGCCTCTTGCATGCCCCACAACCTGGGGAAGTGCCCTGACCTGGAATCAAGTGGCGACCTCTTGGTGCCTGGGTTGACACTCAATCACTGAGCCACACTGGCTGGGCTTTACTTGATTTTTTTTAGATAGAGGAAGGGAGGAGAGAGAAATATCAATCAGCCACCTCCTGCACACTCCCTCCTGGGGATCAAGCCTGCAACCCAGGCATGTGCCCTGACAGGGAATTGAACATTTGATGTGCACAGGAAGATGCTCAACCAACTGAGCCACACCAGCCAGGGTGACAGTGAGTTACCTTTTAAGGGAAGAAGTCGCGCATTTTTTTTATTAGTTAATTTTTGTTACAGATGTTTCTCCTTTTTCCCCCCACTGATTCCCCCCTCCCCCTCCCTCCCTGCCCTTTCCCCAGTTTGTTGTCCATGTCCACTGTTCATGCATACATGCATATAAGTTCTGTGGTTTATCTCTCCCCCACCATCCCCCTCTTTAGGGGATTGTCAGTCTGTACCCCACTTCCGCGTCTCTGGGACTACCTCATTCCTCAGACTGTTATGTTCATTATATTCCACAAATAAGTGAGATCATATGAAACTTGTCTTTCTCTGTTTGGCTTGTTTCACTTAGGATGATACTTTCAAGGTCCCTCCATGTAGTCTCAAAGGATAAGAGATCTTTCTTACAGAAGTCGCTTTTATTTTTACTTTTCTGTATCATTAGAATTTTTTTTATCATATACATATAACTTAAAATGCACAATTTAACTTAACATTTAACTTAAAATGCACAATTCTTTAATGCTCTCTATTCCCCCTAATCTTAACCACTACTCTCACCACCAATTCTCCAACCCCTGCTACCCCTACCCAGTATCTGATGGCCAACAAAAATTCACTGACAGAATTTTGGGTAACTAGGGATATATTTTTGGATATATAGCTGGGGTTTTTCTTTAAAATCTCTTCACTTACTTCTCTAAAACCTTCTCTGATATGAAAGAAAAGAAGAAGAATCCCTACATGAAATAGAATCCTTACTCTAACCACAAACTCGGTTGTGGTTATAATATCCCCTCCTTCTCCTATCAGTTTTATATCTAGTCTTGGCTAATTTCACTCTCACATAAAATAATAATAATAAATAATAATAATGCAACCCTTGTAGAATCACAAGGATCCTACTCTGTTTTTCTCATCACCTTGGTGCAGGTGGTCAACCACTACTCTAAACTTCCATAGGGCTGGATCTCAGTTCTGTTTACTGCACCATCCTTGGTACTGTATGTATATGGAAGCTTAATATTTGTTCACTGTAACTGAATCTGCCCAGAACATTCCCTGTCAAAGGGAGAGGCAGGTTAGTGGAGTACTTCTAGGTCATGGGCCTTTAAAAGATGCCTCAAAACACCTTCCTGCTTCAGTCTTTCCTCTCCACTCCCCTTGGCTGAACCAAGTATCTCTTTTTTTTTATAGATATAGATATATATATTTTTTTCTTTATTGATTTGAGAGAGAGAGGAAGGGAGAAGGAGAAAGAGTTAGAAACATCAATGAGAGAGAACATTGCCACCTCCTGCATGCCCCCCCCACTGGGGATAGAGCTGCAACATGGACATGTGCCCTGACTGGGAATTGAACTGGTGACCTCTTGGTGCATGGGTCAATGCTCAACCACTGAGCCACACTGGCCAGGCAGTTTTTCTAATTCCTGCTTACAATTAATGCCTAATCATTAGAGCACACTAACTATTATGGATATTTTTAAATATCTCAGATTAATGGCTTTATGATTTATTTTAAACAACTAAGTTTTACTCATCTGAGTTTCCTCTTTGTGATTTTTCTCACCTCTGCCAACTAAAATAATTAGTCTCAAAGGAGTAAACTTATCTTTAATTTTGAACTAATTTGTGAAGAAGGGTTTTAAAACCTTTTTCAAGTATGTGGGGAAATGGTTATAATCAGGTGGTTCATAACAGTCTAGTGTGAGGAAAGGGCTGACCTCGAAGATCCAAGGAATCGGAATCGCAAACCATCACAGACATCACTGGGTTTCTTTTTAAATTGTTTCTGGAATTTTTAATATTCCGATACCTATTGTAGTTGAAGTGACAAATGATTGTGTAGCAAACTGTGTTTAAAAGTTAACACACATACTCATACACCGCATACTTTATATAACAAAATTAAGTTCAATACTATCTTTTCCAAATTACTCTGGCTTATACATTTCACGAAAAATAAATAAATGCCATGTCAAGTAATATTACACAATGAAAGAGCAAGCAATTCCAGGACACAGAGACAACAAGAGGTTATCTTCTGAGACAACTTAAGTGGACTGAATCCTGAGCAGAAATTATTAAAACCAGACTCTGAAACAGATGGTTAACTTGAAACTTTATTTCTTGGTTGAGTCAATGAAAAGAAAAGGGAAGAAAGGGATGGAGAAGAACATGCTACTTGGCAATGATTTTTAATACTGCTTAAATCCTAAATAAAACAATGCAGACCTTGGGGAAGCATCTAAGCTTCCAGGAAATCTAAGGGCTGCCCCCATACCACCACATGAATATGGCTGTGACTTTGGATAAATCAATTAAATTACAGTCTGAACCTAATTTCTCATGTACATAAGTACGTTGGAGATCATGTTTAACTTCCCTTGTAGCTATCTAACACTACCAAAGGAAACACAAATTTATTCTTGTCTAATATAAATTAAACACAGTACCTGTAATCCAAGCCAAATCACAGTGAGCGCTCCTATTAGTTCTAGGAACACATGATCAAAAAAAGTAGTACTGAGGATGCCAAAGGACAATCCTAATTCTACAAGTGGGAGAAATAGAAAGAGCCTCCCAAAATACTCCCCTTCTCAGAAAGCTTTGGGTATATTCTACCATTTTTCTCTTCAGCAGGGCATCACCTATCTAATGCAGGATATCACTTTATTTTAGGTTTAACAAATTATTCATAAATTGACTGACTCCTCAAAAATGTTAATCTTCATGACTGTTAAAGCTACAGAGCAATCTGAAATAAAATTTAAAAATTAAAACAACTCTATCCAACAGCCAACTTAGAACTACATGTCAAATAAGCTTAGTACAAACTGTCTCATAACAAGAATCAGTATCATTCCCCACATTATTATCTCCTTTAATTCTTGGGAAAGTGAGGGAAAAGAAAGACTTAACAAGGCAGAAATAAAACCTACAGGAAAGAACAAAAGGAGCTGTGAAAACAAAGTTAATACAAGGAGAATCAACTTCAACAAAAAGGAAAAAAGTAAAAAAGGGGGCACAAAAGTGCTTTAAAACAAAAAAGTCAACACAAACACTACCTTAAAGTACACCTTCAAGTAAAACCCAGCTAAGAGGATCATTATTAAAACATGAAAAAGGCAAAAATAACTTTATTACTCAGCTACTTCAGTAATCAAAGAGAATCTGAAACGTACCTTTGCTATCTATATACAGTGTATATTTGTAAATGTATTTCGAAAAAGTAATGTTCTGACTTGGTATGTTTCTGGAATAAATCTACCTTAACATTAGAAGACCTATGTTGAGACTTTCAGCTACGTTTTCAACACTATAAATTTTAATTACGTTTTCTGCTATCATGAAGTGACATAAGGTTAACAAAGTTCCCCAAACTGACCTGCATACACCACAGGAATGCTCATTTGATTGTCTCGAAAAATGCTAACATCCCTGACATTAAGGACTGCATGGATAAAAAGCATCCTTTCTAGTCCTTATTTTCCTTAATACCACTTTTGTGTTTTTAACTATTTTAATTGACTACCACACAAGTTAATACAGAAAATGCTCCACTATGAAACATTATCTACATATACTAATTGAGAACAACGATTACATTACCCTTCAAGTTTTAAATAATTAAGACTTATCTAAAGTTTGCCTCTTATTTATAAACACACTTGAGTTTGTAGAAGTTATTAGACAGTAGAAGACTCCCAACTCACTCCAAACAGCAGGGCACGTCTGGAAATAAGGGCTCTACCCAAAGTTTCTGAAAATAATAAACAGGGTAGGGTCGTTCAGGTCAGCACTGATCACCCATCATTTTACAATCGAAGTATGAGCAGAGCGTTCATAGTACGGTCCTCAAAGTAGAAGTGATGGGCTCCTTGCACCGGGTTGCTCAGGATGCTGAAACGTTAGGCGAGCGCACAGGGCACTGCTCCTCCGCGCCGGGCCGCCGTCCGCCCCGTCCGCCCCGTCCGCCCCGTCCACCCCGTCCCCCCGTCCCCCCGTCCCCCCGGAGGGCAGCGGCACGCGCGCTGGGAAGGACGCGGGCCGGCGTTCCAGGCTGGGGTTCGCGCCCCCGAGGAACTGTCCCGCTGCTGAGCGTGGCTCTCAGCGTTACGCCGGAGTCAGCAGCACAAGTAACAAGGGTTTTCTCCCGACCAGCAACTTTTTAAGTGCACGAAGATCAAAGGGTGCAAAAGTGTTAACGCTTTACAACCGCGCTCCTCGCCCTCCGACGCGGGGCTTCCGAAAGGGGAGCTCGAGCCGGCTGTCGCCGGGACCCCTCCGCAGCGCTGGCTGCGGCCCCCGACCCGCGGGCGCCCCTCGCGCCGCTCCCTCCCCGCCGCCTGGCAAGGACCCGCGCAAAACTGTCACCGGGCGCCCGTCCCCTCGCCCGGAGCAGAGGCTGGCGGCGGGGCCAGGCGCGCGGGCACCGGCGGGCGCGAGAGCCGAGGCCCGCACGCCGCCGCCCCGCGCTCCCCGCCCCTCGCCCGGAAGGGGGGAAACCCGCCAGCGGGAGGATTCAACAGGAGCACCGCGCCGCCCGCCTGCCGCCCGGGAAACAGCCGCCGACCGCCCGCCCGGCGCGGGGGGAGGGGCGGCCGGCTGCGGACCCCCCCCGCGCGCAAGGTCACCGCCCGCCGCCCTCGCCGCCGCGGGCGCCCCGGCCGGGTCAGGGCGGCAAGTTTAATTTCCCGAGGCTGCGCGGAGCCCGCGGCGTGGGGCGAGCGCGCCGGCCGCGGCCTCCCCACCCCCACCGCGCAGCCCGGCCCACGCCCCCGGCCCGCGCCCGGCCTCTGTGGGTCCGGGCCGCCGCCAGGCAGCCGGCGGCTGCAGTCCCCGAGGCCGGGAGGCTCGGCTCCCGGGCAGGCGGGCGGCGCTGCGCCCCGCCAGCTGCAGCCGCGGTGGCGGGTGCTGGAAAATGGAACACGGCGACCAGAAAGGCGAGACATTTTCTTTCCGTTAACTGAATTGTTTCCTACCTCCGGGTGCCCGACTGGCTACTCCTCTCACTCCGCTGCTCTCCGGGATCCGCCGCCGCCGCCGCATCCAATCGCCTCCTCCCCCCTCCCCTTCCGCAGCCAGCCCGGCCGTTCCTCCTCCTCTTCGCTTCAAAATGGCGCCAAGCGCTCTTCGGCGGCTGCTCCAATAGAACCGCCGCGGACAGCACCCGGGGCAGGCGGAGCGCGGCGTGGGTGCGCAGCGCCCCCTGCCGACCCGACCGCGCCGCGCGCGCTGGCCGCCCGCCGCCCGCCGCCCGCCGCCGCCTCGCCCGTGCGCGCGCGCGCCTTCGCTCCGCCCCGTCGCGCGCGCGCAGCCACCGGGTCACGCCGCCACCGCGGCCCGGGTCCCGGGAGAGCCGCCTCTCGGTGTTTTCCCTGCCGCTGCGGCTTGCTTGGCTTCTGCCGAAAACCCACCCGAGTTGTTATATCTCTAACTTTTTGGTTAAAAGTTGTGTTTTTTAAAGCGCTGGGATGGAGCACGGATGTCCTCAGGAAACAGAATAGCTGTTCGCCGGTCGCTCCGACCCAGTCCTCCCCAGCGCCATGCAGCAGGTTTTCTACGCAGCGGTGCGGTTTACTTAATCCCACGGCTTTCCCGTTTGGAAGACTTGTGTAGGCGGCAGGTGGGGGGCCGGGGGACACAGTAATTCAACCCGAAACAAAACACTCCATTCATTCGTTTTGTTTTCACAATCGCCCTTGCTGGAGGGAGGAGCGGTCTGAAGACCCCAGGACGCCTCCCGGAGGCTGAGGGTCTAATCCCCGGCCTCCCAGCTCGCCCGCAGCCCGGCGCCTAGAGCTGATCTGGCGGTTACTGTTGGGGCAGAGGCAGAAAGTGTCTTTAAGACCTCAGTGAAACGTAGTTTCTAACAGAAGAAACTTTTTGTATGTTTTATACAACAGCAAATGGATTTACAAAAATTAGTAATAAAATCTTTCCTTTAAGCGACACTGTTTAGGAAATCTGGAATGTAAAATTGGTATTAAAACAAAAATAAACCTCTATGTTTAAAGCTTTAAAATAACCAAGTGTGGAGGGAAGTGTGTATATGGGAAATGTCTATACCTTCCTCTCAATTACGCTATGAACTTAAAACTGATCTAATAAAAATAAAGTCTAAATAACCAAGTCCAAATTCATCAGGAGCAACATACATGTATATGGAATAATTTTGTTAAACCACCACTTGTACTAGTTTTCTATTGCAGCTATAGCAAATAGTCACAACAGCCGTAGCTTAAATCATCACAAACATGTCGTATAGTTCTGTAGTTCAGATGGCTGCCATGGGGTTTCCTGAGCTAAAGGCGAGATGTTGGCACAGCTTCATTCCTTTCTGAAGGGCCAAAGGGAGAACACATTTTATGGCCTCTTTGAATTTATACCATTTGAAGCAAAATAATGTGCAGGTTAAAAGGGAAACAGAATGCTGTATGATTGTGGTCCTATAGGTATATAGTACTTAGTGTTTGCAATGATATTTAATGAAATATGTGAATAGCAAAAATAATGTAAGTCAGAATCACTTTCAAAATGCACTGGAAAGCCCTGGCCAGTGTGGCTCAACCTCAGTTGGAGCCTCATCCCTCACCAAAAGGTTTCAGGTTCACTCCCTGGTCGGGGAGTATGTGAGAGGCAACCGATTGATGTTTCGATCTTGCCTTCGTGTTTCTCTCTTTATCTCTCTCTCTCTCTCTCTACTCCTCTTCCTTTCTCTCTCTCTAAAATCAATTAAGAGGTATGCCCTTGAGTGAGGATTAAAAAAAAAAAAAAATACAGAGGATGTACAAATGGCTAATAGGAAAAAATGCTCCAAGCCACTAATTATCAAACTATATGAGGGATCACCTCACACCTGCCAGAATGGCTACCATCAGTAAGTCAGCAAACAAGTGTTGTCGAGGGTGTGGAGAAAAGGGACCCCTAGTACACTGCTGGTGGGAATGCAGACTGGTGCAGCCACTGTGGAAAATAATATGAAGCTGCCTCAAAAAATTTAAAGTGGAACTGCCATTTGACCCAGCAATCCCGCTTTTGGGACTACATCCTAAGAATCCCAAATCAGAAAGAATATGTACCCCTATGTTCATAGCAGCACTATTTACAATAGCTAAGATCTGGAAAGAGCCAAGTGTCCATCAGTAGATGAGTGGATAAAAAAGCTGCAGTACACAATGGAACACTATGCAGCTGTTAAAAAAAAGAATGAACTCTCACTCCTTAAGACAGCATGGGTGGACCTGGAGAATATTATACTAAGGGAAATAAGCCAGTCAGAGTAAGACAAATATCTCACAATCTCACTTATATGTGGAATCTAAGGAACATAATAAACTGACAAACAAAATAGGTCCAGAGGCATGGATGCATGGAACAGACGAACAGATCTCAGAGGGGAGGGGAGTGGGAAGACAGGAAGAGATTAACCAAAGAATTTTTATATGTATATGCATAGCCAGTGGACACAGACAATACTGCAATGAAGTCCCTGGAGTAGAGCAGGGACTAGTGAGCTGATGGCAAAGAGGGGAAAATGGGGGACATCTGTAATACTGTCAACAACTATACACACACACACACACACACACACACACACACACACTGAAAGTAAGAAGTGTATCAGTGTTAAAAAGAAAAGAAAAAAAAAAACAGAAAGGAGAGAATTTCTGAAAGAACATGTCTGATCAGAGCAAATATATCATTTTACTTTTACATTACCATTTCACTCCAAAAAGCTGTAAAATATGTCACATACATAGTAAAGCATGCTGGACAGTTAGTAAATGAGGAACCTGAACCCACCTGGATACAGGCTGTTACTTATTCTGTGTCAAACTGCGGACAGGTCTGCCAGCCTGCGACAGTGCTGAGATGGCCACTGGACTCGTTCTTCGGATGTGGGCATTGGTGTCCAGAAAGTATGTTGAAATGTGGTTGTGTTCCTTGGGCAAGATAACCCGCTGGTATTTATGAGCAGAGACTGGCTGAGTAGAAATGAACGTGGTGATAGTGTCGGCATCAGGGCAGCAAGGGAAGGACTGGAGTAGTTTTCTTCAAGCCCTGAAGTCAGACCCTATTCATGACGGGCCATCGCTGAAAGAGCGAAGGGGCTCTCCTTCACCTTCGTCCCACACTCAGTTCCCAGGGCCTCGAACTCCTCCTCCCTGCTCAGCCCTGCGTTAAGCCCTGTGCCCACCTGTGCCTCTCTTCACAGTGCAGATGTTCCTGAAAGAAGGCCACATTCACCTGCAGTCCGGGCCAGTGCATCTACACTGCAGTGGAGGAATCCCCAAACTACCTGGGAAATTCCTGCAACCTGCAGGTGCCTATCAGTCTACACGGCTTCTGGCTTTACAGTAGCAGGAGTTTTTATTTATTTATTTTTATTGTTGGCAGTATTACAGATGTCCCCCGGTGCCCTCCTCCACCCTCTTCCCGCCCCACCCCAGACCTTCACCACACTATCGTCTGGAGTTTTTTTTCTTCCTGTGACAGAGACAGATAGGAGAGGCAGGGCTTAGAAAGACACCGATTTTTCAGCCAGGGGGAAGAGATAGAAGGAGACCGAGGCCACAAAGGAAAATTAGGAGAAGGGATTCTGAGATGACTTTGCCTACCTCATAATACCTTCACACCAGAGCTCGCAAAAATAGACCAAGGCAGTTTCCTTCTGATTTTCCTTCTTTTAAAACATTGCCTCATTAACATCACTAATCATCAGAGAGATGCAAATTAAAACAACAATGAGGGATCACCTCACTCCTGTCAGAATGGCCGCCATCAATAAATCATCAAACAACAAGTGTTGGCGAGGGTGTGGAGAAAAGGGGACTCTAGTACACTGCTGGTGGGAATGCAGACTGGTGCAGCCACTATGGAAAACAATACGATGTTACCTCAAAAAATTAAAAATTAAACTGCCCAGTGATCCCACTTCTAGGAATATACCCTAAGAAGCCTGAAACACCAATCAGAAAGAATATATGTACCCCCATGTTCATAGCAGCACTATTTACTATAGCTAAGATCTGGAAACAGCCCAAGTGTCCATCAGTAGAGGAATGGATAAAAAAGCTGTGGTACATAGACACAATGGAGTACTATGCAGCTGTAAGAAAGAAAGATCTCGCCCTGGCCGGTTTGGCTCAGCGGTTAGAGCGTCGGCCTGCGGTCCGGAGAGACCCGGGTTCAGTTCCCGCTAAGGGCATGTACTTCGGTTGCAGTTTGTCCCCGGCCCTGGTTGGTCGTGCGGGTGGCAGCCACTCGATGTGTCCCTTCACATCGATGTTTCTGTCTCTCTCTCCCTTCCTCTCTCTCCCTCCCACTCTATCTGTACAAAAAAAAAAAAATGGAAAAGTGTCCTCGGGTGAGGATAAAAAAAAAAAAAAAAAAAGAAAGAAAGATCTCTTATCCTTTGAGACAACATGGAGGGACCTGGAAAGTATTATCCTAAGTGAAACAAGCCAAACAGAGAAAGACAAATACCACATGATCTCACTTATATATGGAATATAATGAATATAACAGTCTGAGGAATAGGGTAGACCCAGAAACATGGAAGTAGGGCACAGACTGACAACCCTCAAAAGAGGGAGTGGTGGGGGGAGGGAAGAGATAAACCACAGAACTTATATGCATGTACACGTAACCAATGGACATGGACAACAAAGCTGGGGACGGGGTGGGGGGGGAGGGGAGGAGGGTGTCAATGGGATAAAAAAAGAGAAACATCTGTAACATAAATAAATAAATAAATAAATAAATAAATAAATAAATAAATAAAAATAAAAGCACCCTGCGATTGAAAAAAATTAAAAATAATAAAATAAAACATTGCCTTAGAGGTCTTATCTTAAGTACATTTAATTCCTTAAAGAGTTCTGGACCTTTTTTTTTTTTAACCTACCTAATAATCAACAGTACTCCTAATCTCCTATGCAGATTCTTTTTTATTTTTTTTCTTCATTTCATTTTTTCCCCATCACCATTTATTCCCCCACACCGTATTCCACCTCTCCGCATCCTCCCTGCGCGCGGTCCCCACACTGTTGTCTGTGTCCATGAGTTCTTTCTCTTTTTCTCAATCCCTCCACATAACCCCTCCAACACCTTCCTACCAGAGCTGTCTGCCTGCTCTCTGTCTCTGTCTGTCTCTATTTTGCTTGTTAGTTCAGTTTGTTCATTAAATGCTACATGAAAGTAAAAGCATATGGCTGGCTTTCTCTGACTGGCTTATTTCACTTAGCATAATGTTCTCCAGGTCCATCCATGCTGTCAAAAATGGTACAATTTTCTTCCACTTTACAGCTGAGTAGTATTCCACTTTGTAAATCTACCATAGTGGTGTTATACACTTATCTACTGATGAACACTCGGGCTGCTTCCAAATCTTGGCTATTGTAAATAATGCTGCAATGAACATTGGGGTGTATATATTCTTTTGAATTAGTGTTTCAGGTTTCTTTGGATAAATTCCCAGAAGTGGAATTGCTGGGTCACCAGGCAGTTCCATTTTCAATTTTTTAAGGTAACCCCATGCTGCCTTCCACAGTGGCTGCACCAATCTGTATTCCCACCAACAGGGTACAAGGGTGCCCTTTTGTCCACATCCTCACCAACACTTGTAGTTTGTTGATTTATGCCAGGAACCAGCCTGGAGAGCAGAGTCCCTGAGTTCGAGCAGTGGGAATGAAGATAATGACATGGATATGGGATCAGGAGGACTGTCCTCAGTGGGATCAGCCTTGATATGATTTATTACATGCCTTTTATACCTTACAGCAAAAGTTTAGTGATATAAGAAAATAGGATCTTCTTGATATAATGCCCAGGACTACAACAATGCTGTATAGAATTAGTTTGCCTTGTAGATTAACAGGAGCACCCAGGAACACCCAGTCTGTTATCTCAGGTATTTCAAGGTACATTGGGCACACTTAGCCCTGAGTTGCACAAACACAATGCAAGCTTAATTTCTTCATATTGTGGGGGAGATCAAGTCTCTGACTCAAGACCTCCAGACTCCGTGGACTCTGTCAGACATGTAGCCGGCTCCCAATAGATTTATAGATGATGGCTATTCTGACAGGTGTGAGGTGATATCTCACTGTGGTTTTAATATGCATTTCTCTGATGATTAGTGACATTGAGCATCCTTTGGTCATCTGTAAATCCTCTTTGGAGAAGTATCTCATCAGGTCATTTGTTCATTTTTTTATTGGATTGTGTGTGTTTTTTTGTGTGTGTTGAGTTTTGTAAGTTCTTTATAAATTTTGGCTAATTTTTTTTTATCCTCACCTGATATCATTTGTCCATTTTTTGTTCAGATAGAGTGGGGGGGGTGGGTGGAGAGAGAGAAACATCGACGTGAAAGGGACACATTGAGTGGCTGCCTCCCACACGACCTAACCAAGGCCAGGGACAAACTGCAACTGAGGTATGTGCCCTTAGCAGGAAACAAACCCGGGTCTCTCTGGACCACAGCCCAACACTTTAACCGATGAGCCAAAACCAGCCAGGGCTAAATTTTGTATATTAACCCCTTATATATTCTCCCATTCAGTGGGTTGTCTTTTCATTTTATTGATGGTTTCCTTTGCTGTGAAAAATCTTTTTAATTTGATGTAGTCCCATTTATTTATTTTTCTTTTGTATCCCTTGCTTGAGGAAATATGTCAGAAAAAATATTGCTTTGAGACATATCTGAGACTTTATGGCCTATGTTTTCTTGTAGGATTTTTATGGTTTTGTATCTAACATTTAAGTGTTTAATCCATTTTGAGTTTATTCTTGTGTATGGTGTAAGATGGTGGTCTAGTTTCATTTTTTTGCAGGTATCTGTCCAATTTTCCCAACACCATTTATTGAATAGACTGTCTTCAGCCCATTGTATGTTTTTGCCTTCTTTGTCAAATATCATTTGAGTTTAAAGGTGTGGGTTCATTTCTGTGCTCTCTTCCATTCCACTGATCTGTATATTTGTTTTTATGCCAGTACCATGTTGGTTTGATTACTACAACCTTGTAGTATAGCTTGATATCAGGTAGCATGATTCCTCAAACATTTTTCTTTTTTCTCAAGATCGCTGTTGTGATTCAGGATCTTTTGGGGTTCCATATAAATTTTTGGAATATTTAGTCTAGTTCTGTGAAATATGGCATTGGTATCTTGATAGGAATTGCATTGAATCTGTAGATTGCTAATCTCTTGTGAAGATTTGTATCTTTTTTTCCTTCCATGAAGATTTCTGTGTATGTGTAAAGATCATTTGGGTAAATATACTAACTTGCTAGAGTCTTCGTGGTGTCCTTGATGTGAAATTGCATAGGTTATTGTCATAACTGAGGTTCTGGGCTGTCGGCTGGGCTGTCGGCTGAGTGTTCCTAAATGCATGAGGCAGAACAGAAAAGCAAACACAGTTCACTCTTATCCACTGTCAGCACCCAGTCACATGTGCAACCTGGGGCCCCAGCTCGGCTAATGAGAGGAAATTGCATTTATTTCATTTTATTTATTCATTTATTTAATTTTTATCCTCACCCAAGGACATTTTTTACATTTATCTTCAGATAGAGCAGGAGGGAGAGAGGGAGGAAGAGAGAGAGAGAAACACTAATGTGAGAGAGACACATCAACTGGTTGCCACCCACACAACCCCAACCGGGGCTGGGGACCGGCCAGGGCAGAAATTGAATTTATTTATACAGTAAGTTTACGCTCTCCAAAAGAAATATGATAAGAACCATGTCTGCAATTCAAAATCTTCCCGTTTTAAAAAGTAAAAAGAAACCCATGGAAACAATTTTAATACTACTTTTATTTAATACACACACTATACACAAAATATTTTTATTTCCACATGGAATCAATATAAAAATATATTTGTTCATATTGCAAATTGTACACTTAAAGCACATCTCAGTTCACACTAGCTATGTTTCCAGAGCTCAACAAGCACTTGGGCTAGTGACTTTCTACTGTGAACTGAACAGCCAGTAGATTCTGGGATCAAAATACTATTTTTTTTAAACAACTTATAATAAATAGCTAACATTATTTCATCAGGTATTCTTTGCAACTATTGAAACGTAAGTATTATGCTAATAATACCAGTTGAAGTGCATATATTTAAATATATGCATAAATATATATTTATATGGCACATACACATATATTTATATAGTATTATACAAACATGATATATACGCATATAGTTATTTTACATTCATGTTTTTATTTTGATATAAAACAATGGCTTACTCTAAATTTCATGTTTATATCAAGTATATCATTGGCTCAGATATGTAAGAAAGCAAATGAGAATTAATTTACAGAATATTATGATTAGCCACTAAAACTAGCCATAATTCTAAGCAAGCAAACTTAAAATCCTAAACGTACTTATAATAAACTCATGAACCCCTTTAAACACATTTTTTGTTTCTAATGAATAACAGAATAATCTGGCCACATGCCTGAGGAGAATACTAATGAAGACTCTCTCCCAAACCTATTCTTTGCATTTTGATTTTAATGAATTGTCTGGCATCCAGTACAGCTCCTGCTACTGTTGACTGGGTCTGAGGCTCTGTCGGGGCCGGCCTCTAGTCATTCAATCGGACGCCTTTGCTTACTTTACCACTTTTATCTACTTCTCATTACTCTTTATGTTTTCCCCACTTCCCACAATCACACTGCTTTGGCTCATGACTTTCTTTGCCCCTAATTGTACCCTTCATCTTCACTTTCTTTTCCTTTCCACAGTCCTACTGCCTGTGCTATTTACAATTGCAGGGGGAAAAAATGTGCCCCATTTTATAAAAGGACAAAAAAGGAAATATTCCCTGTTCTTTCCTAGGATCCTAATCTCCCTGGATAGAGGGTGGATTCCATATTAATTCTATGTGCTTCTGCATAGTTTACAAGTCTGTTCTTTATAAGTTCGTATCACTTCTAGTGGAGATTTCATTTTATAGAATTAAATTAGGTATAATTTCTTATGTAAAATACACCTAATAGTCTTTTATTATTTGATGGTGGCTTTTAAAAATTTACTACCAATTGCTTAATATATTATTGCTTTAGAGCTGGTTAGGAAGGGATGTCAGAAAGATGTCATGAAAAGACTGAGAATTTTTGAATTCAAAGATCCTAGAAGTAATCACCTATTTCAATTCATTTTACATAAAGAAACAGACCAAAATAGCCAAGTGTTTTATTCAAGGATACATAGAGGACATTTTTTAGTGAATCTTGTCATCCTCCAATTAATTTAGAAAGTAATTTAAAAATCCCATTTTGTCTCACAAACATGTTTGTGTCTGTTTAAATTCAGTCCTATATAAGGCATAAACAAATACTAAGAATTTGTGAAAATACAGATTGACTTGTGAGAAGACAACAAAAATGAAACCTTAGGTTCAGCGCATGGTTGCTTCAATATGTTCTCTCAAGTTTGTTATAGGTTTTTTGATAGACCTTACTTTTCTACTGTGGTAAAAAAATATACCATAAAATTTACCATCTTTATCATTTTTAAGGGCAGTTTAGTAGTGTGAAGTATATTTACATTGTTGTGAAACAGATCTCCAGAACACTTATCTTGCAAAACTAAGACTCTATATCCATTAAACAACAGGTGTCCATTTCTCCTTCCCCCAGCCTCTGGCAACCACGATTCTATTTTCTGTTTCTAGGAAGTTGACTTTAGATACTGTATATTGGTACAGTATTTGTCTTCTCATGACTGGCTTATTTCACTTATCATAATAATAGATCTTTTTAAGAGTTCCAAATTAGATGGCTGTGAGATTTTTAAAAAACGTTTTTATTGATTTCAGAGAGAGGAAAGGAGAGGGAGAGAGAGATAAAAACATCAATGAGAGAGAAACATTGAATTTGGCTGCTTCTTGCTGAGGATGGGGCCTGTAACCCAGGCATGTGCCCTGACCAGGAATTGAACTGGTGACCTCCTGGTGCATGGGATGTTGCTCAACCACTGAGCCATACCGGCTTGGCTGGCTGAGGGATTTCTACACAAAATATCATACCTCTCACTACCATCTAAAGACAGATTTGTGTTCAGCAAAGCACTTATTTATTTATTCAACTTCAGGAAATAATAAAGACATGTGGGACCAAGAGCAATTTCACTTGAAAAATAATGAGAATAACATAGGAGAGTCCATAATGATTCTCTGAATATTTGAGCAAAGGCATATGAATTTCTGAAATATACTTCATATATATCCACAATCACTAAGCAATGCTTTTATTTTGCACAGTCAACAAAATCTACATGCCAGTCTAAGCCCAAACCACAAAACTGATTTCCAGTTACATTTCTGTTTTGGGCAAACGGCCTATTTTTATATCACTTTTCATCCCAGATAAATTAACATGATTCCTAATACTCACCTTTCATAGAATGTAAGAAGCATCTTTTGTTTAAGTACAGGAATTTAATTTCTTCTGGCTGTTAAAAAAAAAAAGATAATATTAAGGAAAAATTTTTAAGCAGCCAGCAGGTGGAGCTGTTGATAAATGTTAATGTTACTTAAATTTTTTTTTTTTTTTAGTTTGCTCAAATAAAACTACTTTAGGTATATTCTTTGTTTTTTTAAATGTATTAATAATGTGTTTATTGTAGTGAAATGTGGAAATACAGTTAAACTTGGAAGGGGAAAACATCAATTATAAACATGCTATCAGAGAAAATTATTATTTAAACAAAAATGTTTGCTTTATTGATTTTTAGAGAGGACAGGAGAGGGAGAAAGAGACAGAAACATCGTTTAGAGAGAGAACATCTATTGATTTCCTCCTGCATGCTCCCCAGTAGGGATTGGGCCCACAACCTGGGCAGGTGAAGACCAAGAACCGAACCCGCGACCTCTTGGTGCATGGAGCAACACTCAACCACTGAGCCACACCGGCTGGGTGAGAATATTATATTTGATGCTTTGTTACATATCAGTTTAGAATATATTACATTTAAATATTACATTTACATTTTACAAAAGTGTAATATTTATATATTTTGTAATATGTTTAATATACGTTAAGTATATATTTATAATATTTTATAATCTGACTTCTCGCTTTAAAAATATAAGATGTATTTGATGTTATAGAAATCCCCAGAGATAATATTTAAAATATTTGCAACTGTACAGAATAGGCAAGAACCAATTAGAATGGATAAAAGCTGTAGGTTGAGCAGGGTGCTTGCTGTACGCTCTCTCTGGTACCAGGCATTCACCCTTCAGTTGATGGATGGTAGCCAACATCTGGAGGGTGATGGCTGAGGGGCTAGAGCACCCAAAGAGAGTGCTCAAGGAGTCTGGGAAGTGACTATGTAACAAACTTACTTACAGAGGCATTTAATTATTTTAACAACTGATACTGCCTCACCAATGCATAGCTGCTGAATGATTAAGTCTAAAACATTTGGAAGAATATACAAGGCCACACACACACTTAGTGGACTTTAGGAGGAAATCTGAGTGGCTTGGGAACAATGGTGGAAGAGGATATTTTACTATATTTCTTTTGGTACCATGATTCTGTATTTAACATTAAAATGATTTTAGAGAAACATCACAAATAATTTTCAGGTGAATAATAGACATATCCTCATTTTTGTGACTATATACTACTATTCCATTGTATAGTTATATCATAATTGGTTTAACAAACCCCTGTTGTAGAACAGCTCGATAATGAATTGTAAAATAAAATGCTTAAATCCATGAGTGCATAATATATTTTAAAAATAAGGACACTTAGTCATCGTTGGAGGTTGTGAATGAATAATGAATTTAAAACTTATTATTTTAAATGCTGACAAATAAAGGAAAAGAATCCGTCATCTATCCTGCTTGTTTTATACAAACTATACTATTGGATAATCAAATAGTTTTCTGTGAAGAGAAGTAGTCCAGCTTAAAAAAATAAATGAAGAAGTATTAGAATATTATCATGTTTTAAACCCTAATGAAAATAATGGATCCAAACACTGAACATAAATACCTGCTATTATCACGTAGAGGAACGAGTGAACATTAGATGTTCTCTGGCAAAAGAACGTAGTAGCCGGCACCTATGGAGTATTATTTCCATAGAAATCTAACCAGAATCGGATCAAGATTCTAGCTGCAAGTACCCATTTACAAGCTATATAAAGAAACATATCCTAGTTTCTCATATTCCAAGGGGTGACATAAAAAACAAAGAAAACAAAAGCAAAAATAAGTAAGTGGGACTACATCAAACTTAAAAGCTTCTGCACAGCAAGAAAAACCATCAACAAAATAAAAAGTCATCTTACTGAAAGGGAGAAAATACTTGTAAGTCTTCTATTTGATAAGGAGGTAATATGCAAAATATATAAAGAACTCCTATAACACAATAGCAAAAACAAATTCAATTAAAAATGGACAGAGGATCTAAATAGACATTTTTTTTCCCCAAAGAAGACATATAGATGCCCAACAGGTACATGAAAACATGCTCCAAATCCCTAATCATCAGAGAAATGCATATCAAAACCACAATCAGACACCATCTCACACCTATTAGAATAAATATAAAAATGACAAGAAATAGCAAGTGTTGGTGAGAATATGGAGAAAGGGGAATCATTGTGCACTGTTTGTGGGAATGCAAATTGGTGCAGTCACTACGGAAAATAGTATGGAAGTTCCTCAAAAACATTAAAATAGAATTGCCATATGATTCAGCAATTCCACTTCTGATCATTTCTCTGAAGGAAATGAAACCACTAACTGAAAAGTATATTTCAGCTCCGTGTTCATATCATTATGTTGGATACCAGAAACTAATGTAATGTTATATGTCAGTTATATCTCAATAAAAATTAAAAGAAAAATTCCAAGTGGAAAATAAATGAGAGATAGAAAGAGAACCTAAACATTAAAAGAGATTAACCGGTCAACAAGTTACTATGTGTATACCAACTTGGATCTTAATTCACGAATATAAACTGTAAATAATATTTATGACATTTGGAAATTAAAATACCGGGCATTTAATATTAATGAATTATTGCTTAATTTTTAGTTGTAACAAAATAATGGTATAATAGTTATGTTAAAAAATTTAACTGATATTGTTATAGTAGTTAGCTAGTTATTAACAGAAAGGGAGCAAGGGAAGTCAGACACTGTTGAGCATATTCAGCTGGAAAACAGAGGCCTATTTGCTTCACCAGAAAGCTACAGCCTCAAACCTCAAGCAGTATTATCCCCCCCCCCCAAAGGTGATTAACACCCCTCCCCTGTCCTCCGCAGAGGGAGATAAGCAGGTGTACAACAGAAGTGAAAATGTCGCAGGGGAGGTGCTTGACCACAGAGACCTGTCAGTCTAATCTGGGGAAAAGATCATTGGCTAGAGGGTGGAGCCAATGCAAGCCCCCCAAAGCTTGAGAAGCTAATTGGTTATTTTGAAAAAGCTCCTGGTTAAAAATCCCAGGAGACAAAGAGTGCTGCTCCCCACCACACACACACACACACACACACACACACACACACACACACACACACACCCAGCAGGCCCCATTCATTTGCTGCAGACAGTTTTAGCTCCAGAGGGGCTAAGCTTTACTATGTAGCAACAACTCTGGACACTGGCTTTTATTTTGGCCCTGCTGAAGACATGGTTGGACTTTCTTCATGGTGGGACAGACAGAGATGAGACATTGGGAAGCCAGGAGGGGAACTTGTTTGATTTTGCATCACAAGTAAAACCAGCCACACCACAATCTCCCTTGCATGGATCCTTGAAAAGCCTTCCTCGAGATCCCTTGGAAGAGCCAAATTTCCAACAGCAATATAAAACATTGTTTTTTGATCCAGGTATTACTTAGTGTGTTCAGTTTGTGAATATCTGATGAGCAGCACATGATTAAGAAATGAGTCAAAGGTCTTAACAGACACCCCACCAAGAAGATATACAGATGACAAATAAGCATATGAAAAGATTCCCCACATCATAGGTCATCAGGGAAATGCAAACTAAAATAATGAGACATGACTACACAACTATTAGAGTGGCCAAAAGTTGGGACACCAACAGCATCAAACGCCAGTGGGGATGTGGAGCCCCAGGACCTTTCACCCAGCCCTGGTGGGAATGCACATGGTACGGCCACTTCGGAAGACAATTCAGCAGTTTGTTACAAAACGAAACATATTCTTGCCACATGACCTAGCAATAATGCTCATTGGTATTTTACCCAAAAGAGTTGAACACTTATGTCTACATAAAAACCTAAACATGAACATTTATAGCAGCTTTATTTATAATTTCCAACACTAAGAAGCAACCATGATGTCCTCTGTAGATAAATGAGTAAATAAATGGTGTTACATCCTGGCAACGGAATATTATTCAGTGCTAAAAAGAAATCATCTATCAAATCATGAAAAGATATGGAAGAAACATAAATGCATATTACTAAGTGAAAGAAGCCAATTTGAAAAGGCTACATACTACCTGATTCCAACTATATGACATTCCGGAAAGGGCAAAACTGTGGAGACAATGAAAACATTAATGGTTGCCAGTGGTTGGTGGAGGAGAACTAGGCAGAGCACAGAATATACTTCAAGCAGTGAAAATACCCTGTTTAATACTATAAGGAAGCATATATGTTGTTATTTATACATTTGTCCAAAACCATAGAGTGTAAAACATCAAGAGTGAACCCCAGTGTAAATTATAGACTTTGGGTGATTATGATCAATGTAAGCTCATCAGTTGTAATAAATGTGCTCCTCTGGGGGGAGGGGTGTTAATAATGAGGGAAGCTATGCATGTGTGCAGGGAAGGAGTGTGTGGGAAATCTCTGTAACTTCTCAGTTGTGTTGTGAACCCCAAACTTCTCTAAAATATAAAATCTTTATTTAACAAATTTGATGAGCAGCACATTTTTGTATGTATGTTATGCTTCAATACAAAGTTTAAAATATAACTGCAAATAAAAAATGACAACATAATTTTTCTAGAAGAAAAGAAATAATATGATAACTAGAATTTTCTTCAACATAATACAGGTGGGAGAAAAAATGAATGGAGTGTATTTGAAACAAGACTGACCCCAAGTTGACTGTTGTTAAGGTTCATTTTACGCTTTTTTCCACTTTCATATATATTTGAAATATTCTAGAATAATAATATTTTTAAGTGTATAGATTTTTAAATTTTGGTACATATTGCCAAACTGCTCCCCAGAAAAGTTGTTCCAATTTGTGCTTTAGCAGCAGTGTAAATCAACATCCACACATACAGTATTAATGTAATTTTATAAATAGACAAAAATTAGAGATAATAACATCACTGGGTATTTTAATTTATATACTAGTTAGTAGTTTGAGTTTTTGCTTGGTACAATGTTATAACATATACTACATATTTTAAATGATTATATGACTTTTTCATTAAAGAATGTTTATAAAATAAGTCAAGTGTCTAGAGATAACTTGAAATAAAATAGAAGCCTAACAACATGAGTTACCACCTCAGAGTGAACAGACCCACCTGACGTGTGTGCGTGCACATGCAGCACATCTGCATGCGAAGGCATCCTAGAGTTGTGTAAAGAGAGTGGATTTTGATATCCTGTGAACCTAAGTTATATCCCAGGCTCTTACTGTGAGCCTTGGACAAGTTACTAACCTTTCAAATACTCAGTTTAGCCCTGGCCGGTTTTGCCCAGTGGTTAGAGCGTTGGCCTGCGGACCAAAGAGTCTCGGGTTTGATTCCTCAGTTGCAGCTCAGTCCCCAGCCCTGGTCGAGGTCGTAGGGGTGGCAACCAATTAATGTGCCTTTCTCGTGTTGATCTCTCTCTCTCTCTCTCCCCCTCTCCCTCTCCCTCTCTCTCTCTCTCTTCCCCCCTTGGGCAGGAATCAAATACTCAATTTAATCATCTGTAAAATCCAAGTAATATCAGCCACATTTTCGAGATATTGTGATAATTCAAAATGTTTCATGTCAAGTCCAAATACAATTCTTAGGACGTTATAGTGACTTAATAATAGGAAATTGTTGATTTTAGATTTCATAAGAAACCTTTGAAAGTAAGAATGGCATATCATTATCATTATTTACTATACTTTATAAACATGACAAAGAACAGGAGCTGGTAACCTTTGCAAAATGATGTGACAAATCTTCATTTAATTCCTTGGCAGAGACGTCATTTTTTATGACTTGTGAGCATCACCAGGTTGGTGAAGGCACTCCTATTATTTCAAAGACATTTCCTTTGAAAATGCAAAGCTTGCTGTAGAGGGGATGCTGGGTATGAGGAGGCTATATAAGTTTAAATCAGCAAATAACCTAGCCCAGCTGGTGTGTCTCACTGGTTGAGCAACGACCCATGGACAAAGGGGTCGCTGGTTTGATTCCCAGTGAGGGCACATGCCCAGGTTGCGGGCTCAATTCCCAGTGGGGGGCATGCAGGAGGGGACTAATCGATGTTCTCTCTCATCAGTGCTTCTACCTCTCTCCCTCTCCCTTCCTCTTTCTAAAAATCAAACAAAGTATTTAAAAAGTTAATAAATCAGCAAATAGCTTAATTATAAGTTAAAAAACAACAACAGGATAAATTGACTGTCTGTGGAAAGGAGAAAAGGGTAAGCCAGGGTCCAGGTACACAACTTACTTTATCCAAGACCCCCACTGTTATGGCTTTACCTCCTACCCTCATCAATTCAATAGCCTCCTCTTTCCAGCTCCATTCCCTTTACAACCAAACCCTCACAAAGTTCTCGAAAGCAATTCCCATTTGCCATTTCCCTGCTGCCTTCCCTACAGGTCAAAGCCCAAATTCCTTTGTGTTTTAAGAGCTCTTTGAGAACTTTACCCTGGCTTATCTTTCCAATACAACATGCAGCCTGTGATCTGGCCATACAGAATTTTATGCAATGTTCGCTCTCTTGCCTTTTTGAATTCTAATATTTTGTGCCTTTCTCCCTCCAGATAAACTCCTAGACATTTTCTTTCTTTTTTTTTTATTGATTATAGAGAGAGAGGAAGGAAGAGGGAGAGAAAGATAGCAACATCAATTGGCCACCTCCTGCATGCCCCCCACTGGGGATTTGGCCCACAACCTGGGCATGTACCCTGACCAGGAATCGAATTGGTGACCTCTTGGTGCATGGGTTGATGCTCAACCACTGAGCCACACCAGCTGGACTCAATTGTTTTTTTATACACCAACAATGAACAAATGGAATTTTAAATTAATAAGACAATACCATTTACATTAGGACTCCTCAAATGAAATACTTAGGTATAAATCTAACAAAATATTATCAAGATCTATATAAGAAACTACAAAATTCTGATCAGAGACATCAAAGAGTAACTAAGTAAGTGGGCAGAGTCCATGTTTGTGAATAAGAAGACTTAATATTGTGAAGATATAATTTCCTCATGATTAGATCTATAAATTCAATACAATGCTAATTAATTTTCAACAGTTATTTTGTAGATATTGAAAAAGTGATTCTAAAGTTTGTATGGAGAGGCAAAGACCCAGAATGGCCAATAAAATATTGAAGGAGAATAACAAAGAACTGACACTACCCAACTTTAAGAGTTACCACAAGGTTACAATGTTCAAGACACTGTGGTATTGGTTAAAGAACAAACAGATCAATGGAACAGAATAGAGAGCTTAGAAATAGACCCACACAAATATAACTTCGTCAAAGTATCAAGGCAATTCAATGGATAAAAAGTTGCCTTTTCCACAAATGGTGATGGAACAATGACATCCACATTCCAAATAAATAAATCTAGAGACAGGCCTATACTTTTCACAAAAAGTACTTCAGACGGGATCGCAGATCTAAATATGAAACACAAAACTGTAAAACTAGAAGATAACATAGAAGAAAATCTAGATGACTTGGGTTTGGTGATGACTTTTAGACATAACATCAGGAGCATCATTCATGACAAAATAACTCAGAGGTTCTCATCAAGTTGGCAGAATAGGTAAATGTGGTATTCAAAACCTCCCACAACCATATCAAAACTACAGCTGGCCCTGGCCAGTTTGGCTCAGTGGTTGGAAAATTGGCCTGTGGACAAGAGAGTCCTGGGTTCGGTTCCCGCTAGGGGCACATACCAAAAACAAAAACAGAAACAAAAACAAAAAACTACAACTAAACTTCAGAACTATCATTATTTAGAATGGCCTGAAATCTAGCTGAACAGAAGTCCTATAACTAGGATATAAAGAAGTCACACCGAGACTGGTAGGTAGGAGGGGTGGAGATGAGAAATGGGCTGGTCTCATACTAATGTGTGGCAGATAAAAATTGGGAGGAATATCTCAGCTGTAGGGGTACCCCTGAGGATCGAGGGGGTCCTAGCCCCACACCAGACCCCAGCCAAGGTTTTCAATGCCAGAAAGAAAAGTCCTCATAACTTATGACTAAAATCCAGCAAGGATTATAGCTGAGTGAGACAAAGGTCTGCTGGAGTCTCGGGCGTTCTTCTTAAAGAACCCATGCATGGATTCACATGGACTCACTGCCTCTGAGCTCTTGCATTGGGGAAGCAGTTTGAAAGGAACCAGGGGCATACAGGAAGAAACTGGATGGTCTGGCATCAGAGCAAGAGCTGAGGGACAACTTTCTCCAGGACAGATGTGTTAGCAGAGGTCATTGTTCCTTTCTTGAACCCTTCCCTCAAAGACCCAGTAAGTAAGCACCATATCCGATTCTCCATCAAACTGGCTAACTCCATTCACCCTACCCTGGTGATTCCCTGATAAGCTGACCCACCCAACCTTCAGGCCCATCCAAGCCATTTCCAGTGGATTTTCTATACAAATGGCCTGTCTTGGCTCATGTTGCAGACTTCTCTAATATCTCTAACAAGCAGCATCTGGCCTCAGTGTGCCATGCACCTCTCAGTAAGTGGCCACAGACCAGGCACTAGTGGCAGCCAGCTTTGGTTCATAGGTTGGCCTCTCCAGGGCTATTCTAAGCCCAGCACAAGTAGCAATGATTTGCAGATCATTGGCCTCCTGGGAGGCCGTAGAGCCAGCACACCCAGTGATAGCTTCAAACCACATTGAGGTACCACCCAAACACCTCCACAAGCAACAGACTCAAGGAGAGAACTGAGAACTGAGCAGGCCTCAGAGCCCCACTAAGTAAATCCTTCTCCATGGGATAAGATCCTGTACAGCTGATCATCCATGGGGGTTGCATCCATTCTTCACAACTAATCAGCCTGGGTGTAAATCCCTCTCACTGAGGTGCCAATAGCAATCAAGGTTCAACTACAACAGGGCAGTGCACACAGATGAGATTGGGGTACACCTGGAGTGCCCAGCTTGGGTGATTGGGGATGCTGTGCCACTGGAGCCTACAGGATACCTACTACATCAGGTCATCATAACAAGACCAGGAGATGTAGCAGCTCTACCCAATACATAGAAACAAACACAGTGAGGCAGTCAAAATGAGGAGACAAAGAAATATGTCCCAAATGATAAAAACAGAACAAAACTTCAGAGGAAGAAGTAAACAAAATAGAGACAAGCAACTTACTAGATGCAGAGTTCAAAGCTCTGGTCTTAGGATGCTCAATGAACTTAGAGAAAGAGTAGAGTAAGTTAATGAAAACATTAACAAAGAGATAGGAGACATAGGTGTAATCCAAGATGGTGGGGAAGTAAGTGGAACCTACACTTACCTCTTTTCAGGACCAAATTGAAGTTACCACTAAAATATAGAACAATCAACCTGAATAACCAACTGCAGACTAGCTGAACAGAAGTCCTATAACCAAGGATTTACAGAAGAAGCCACATCGAGAGTGGTAGGAAGGGTGGAGACACAAACTGGTAGCTGAGATCAAAAGGAATATCTCAGCTGCAAAGGTTCCCCTGAGACCTCATGCTGGGCTCCATGGTCCAGAGCACCAGAGCTGGGAAAAGATGCTCAAATAACATCTGGCTGTGAAAATCAGTGGAGATTGTCTGCCAGAGCAATATGAGAGTCTTCTAGATGCACAGGCACCCTCTTAAAGAGCCAATGCAAAAAAATTTCTTCACAACCACTCACCCTGGGTTCCAGCAGAGGGAGGGTAGAGCAAACTAGAGTCATGTAAAAAGAGACTGGGGTTTGTGGCTCTGGGGAGAGAGCTAAAGGGAGAGTAGTCAGGATCCTTGTGCTGATTCACTATTCCACATTGCATACACCATCTTTCTTGGGTGGAGCACTCCCTTCCTTATGGCATCAGCCAGGGGAAGTGTAGTAGCCCTACCTCTGTTCTCCCTGTCATCCTACCCTGAAGAGCTCACTCCCTGCTGAGAAGTCAGCTGTCTGGGCCGGGGAAAAGAAGTCTGGGAAGACTGAGAGGGTGTGAGTAACTGAGTTGTGTAATTGTGGGGTGGGGGCCATTTTCCTCACTTTTTTGTTAACCTGAGATCTGCTAGCTTCACCTTGTAGGCTACTGGTGAGCCCAAACTCCTGACTTCTGGTGGCCTCTATTTGATGAGGAGATCTGAGCAGATCTGGAACAGACTGAGTTGTGTGGCTCTGTGGTGGGGGGCTACTCCTCCCACCTTCTCCCAAGCCTGACCAGTGCCTCCCCCTACAGAAGATCCACTAGCTCCATCCTCCCAAAAGCCAGCGACATGCCCTGCTGAAATTGGGCTCCCAGCAGAATCTGGGACAGACTAACTTGCCTAGCTCTAAGACAGGGCCATTTTTAATTCATACTCAAGACAGGTGTAGAGCTCTCCCTTCACACAGCCAAATCTTGGGTTGTTTGGGCATGATAAACTATGCTGGGCTCATCCTGATACACTGCCCCACCAAAAAGGTCAGCAGGTAACTGGAAGGTGGCATCTAGACTTGGTATGTCCTAGGACTTTTGCTGAGTGGCCTCAGACAGCACTAGCATCACATTTGAACCTGTATCAATCTGCTGAATACCACTCACTGAGAATCTTTCTCATGCAATTTGAACACCATCAGAGAGTGACTGTGCCTAACACTGACTGTACCAGCAGGCAGAGGCAGATGGAGGAAGATCTTTGAGTGCCTTGGGCTTTTTGCTGACCTGGCCCTGGTCTCAGTGTTGGTGGAAGCTGGCATTGGTTTGCAGCTTGATTCTTTTTTTGTGCACACCCAAGCATAGCTGAGGCAGCAACAAACTGTGCATTGCTTTGTAGTTCCAAAGAGATCACTCAGGGCCAGTATCTGACATTGATTTGTACCAGAGTTTATACCAAGAAGCCACCCTACCAAGACTGGGAGACATAGAAAATCTACATAATACATAGAAGCAAACACAAAGAAGCAGTCAAAATGAGAGACAAAGAAATAGCCCTAAATAAAAGAACAGGAGAAATCTTTAGGAAAAATCTAAATAAAATTAAGGCAAGTCATTTACCAGATATAGAGTTCAAAAAAGGGGTTATAAGGATGCTCAAGGAACTTAGTGAGAACTTCAACAAAGAGGTAGCAAGGATAAAAATAGAACATAGAACCTTAAAAAAAACATTCATAAATGAAGAATACAATATCTAAAATGAAGAATACATTAGAAGTTTGAATGAAACAGAAAATAGACCAGTGATTTGGAAGTCAAGGTAGCAGAAAACACCCAATCAGAGCAGCAAAAAGAAAAAATATTAAAAAATGAGTATAGTTTAAGGGACCTATGGGACAATATAAAGTGCAACAATGTCTGCATCATAGGGATACTAGAAGAAAAAGAAGAGAGAGAAAGGAAATAAGAACCTATTTGAAGAAATAATGACTGAAAATGTCCCTAATCTTGTGAAGGAAAAAAACACACAAGTCCTGAAATCACAGAGTCCCAAACAAGATAAACCCAAAGAGGTCCACACCAAGATACATCATAATTAAGATGACAAAGAATCTTAAAAGCAGCAAGACAAAGAGTTAATTAACTACAATGGAGATTCCATAAGACAGTCAGCTGATTTCTCAACAGAAACATTTCAGGTCAGAAGGGATTGGTATGAAATATTCAAACTGATAAAAAGCAAAAACCTATAACCAGGGCTACGTTACCCAACAAGGCTATCATTTAAAAAATCAAAGGAGAAATAACTTCCCAGACAAGGAAAAGCTAAGAGTTTGTTACCACCAAACCAGTATTACAAGAAATGGTAAAGGGCTATTTTTAAGAAGAAGAAAATAACCAGAGGAACATAGTTATAAAAAATATAATGGCAATAAATACATTCCTATTAATAATTACTTTAAATATCAATGACTTAAATGAAATGCTCCAGTCAAAAGGTATAGGGTAGCTGATTGGATAAGAAAACAAGACACATACATGATGTCTCAAGGAGATCCACCTCAGAATGAAAGTTACACACAGTCTAAAACTAAAGGGATGGGAAAAGGTATTCATGCAAATGAAAATGTAATAAAAGTTGGGGTAGCAATATTTATATTTGACAAAATAGACTTTATTTTTTTATTTAAAATTTTTTTCAAATTTTTAAAATTAGTTTATTTTTGTACAGATGTTTCTCCTTTTCCCCCCACTGACACCTTCCTCCTGCCTCCCCTCCATTTTTTTTTCTTTATTGATTTTAGGGAGAGAGATATAGAAACATCAATGAAGAGAACATCAATTGGCCACCTCCTGTGTGCCCCCCACTGGGGATTTGGCTCATAACCTGGGCATGTATCCTGACTAGGAATCAAACTGCGACTTCTCAGTGTATGAGTGAATGCTCAACCATTGAGCCACACCGGCTGGACTGACAAAATAAACTTTTAAACAAAGGCTAGTCCTGGCTGGTTTGGCTCAGAGGTTAGAGTGTAGGCCCACGGACAATGAGTTGCAGGTTTGGTTCTGGTCAGGGGCATGTGCCTCAGTTGCGATTCATCCCTGGCCCTGGTTGGGGTCATGTGGGAGACAGCCACTCGGTGTGTCCCTTTCACATTGATGTTTCTCTCTCTCTCTCAATCTCTCTCTCCCCCACCCCTCCTTCCCACTCTATCTGAACTAAAATGGAAAAATGTCCTCTGGTGAGGATAAATAAATAAATTAAATAAAACAAAGGTTATAATATGAGATAAAGAAGGACACTACATCATGGTAAAGGAAGCAACCTAACAAGAGGATATAACTTTTGTAAACATTTATGTATGCAACATAGGAACACCTAAACATATACAGCAAATCTTCATAAACATAAAGAAAAGGTACAACAGTAATACAGACATAGTAGGAAATTTTAACACTGTATTGACATCCATGTATAGATCTTCTGGACAAAAATCAACAAGGAAACAGTAGACTTAAATGACAAACTAGACCAGATGGTTTTAGTTTATGTCTTCAGAGCATTTCATTCCAAAGCAGAAGAATACACATTTTTTAAAGGGCACATGGAACATTTTCTACGATAGATGACATGTTAAGACAAAATTAGTCTCAATAAAGTTAAGAAGATTGAAATAACATCAAGCATTTTCTGTAACCATAATGGTGTGAAACTAGATACCAATCACAAGAAAAATAAAAACAAAAAATACCCAAAGACATGGAGGCCAAATAACATGTTACTAAACAATGAATGGGTAATGAAATCAAGAAAGAAATCAGAAGATACCTTGAGGGCCTGGCGTTTCTCACTCCAGGTTTGGAGCAGATGCCACTTTGGTGGACCTGTGGAGACTGCCCTGGAAGGAGGCCACCAGGGCCACCTGGGCCCACTGCGACTTGGCACCCAGCCTTGCTGCCACCCACACTGCCATTGCCTCCACCTCACCCAGAACTTACCACTCCAGGATTGGAGTATGTGCCACTCTGTGGAATCTTCCCTGGGAGGACACCACTGGGGCTACTGCAACTCAATGCCTTGTTTCACCAACACCACCACTGCTGCTGCCATCACCACCACTACCATTCTTCACACCTGGCAAGGCAGTGTGGTCCTGAAGCCTGAAGTCAGGGTCTAGGAACTACAGAATTGGCTTCAGAGGGGGCAGTCACCTCCCCAGCCACAGGCACCATTGGAACTGCAGTCTGCAAGGAACGGGAAAAAATTGGCTAGGCCTCAGAGTTGAGAGTGCTGGGAGTGGACAGAGGTGACCCAGACAGCACTGGATGCAAGGGCACATCAGGAGTGCAGCAGCATGACTCTGAGGCTGAAACTTGCTGGGAAGAGCAGGACAAGCGCCATGCATGGTCTGCCTAGAAAATTAGCCCCGATCTGAGTCTGTGGGAGGGAACCATGTGATGAAGTTCGGGCCTGGCAGACGTGTTTGACAGGCACACCCACCAGTGATCCTAAGGGATCCTTTATTATCTAGAGGAACTTCTGGTGAAGAGCCAGGCAGGGACTGGATAGTGGAGCCCGGGAAGGAGGTCATGCCCACCTCAAATGTAGGAGAGGTCTCCATTCCACAACCTGTGGAATGGCTGGTTCTGCACTGTGCAGCACTGACCTGAGGCAAGGGAAAAGGTTCTGGGCTGGAAAATCTGTGCCCCTGTGGTTGGGACTGGCAGTGAGGTAGACTCAGACATTTGGCCTTGTTGAAGCCTTGGAGGAGGCCCCACCCACTGGAGGCCAGAAGCACTGGAATAGTGGAGTTCCAAGTGAGGCTGATTATTTTGCTTTTTAGCTTTGTATTCCCTCCTGTTGGAAATGGTGGCATGAGGATGCTAGCAAGTCTGGCAGAGCTCAGGCATAAGGTGGTCAAGAATTCCCCCCACTCCTCCTATAAATGATGGGATCCCCCCCCCCCAACCTGAATCTGTTTAAGCTACTCCGGTCAGAACCAAGGGCCACTCTATAGAGCCAAGTTCTACAGGGACTGAGAGAACAGCTCAGAATAGGGACATTCGAGAAGTGAGACCCAAAGCAGACCCTGCCTCTGGACTACGGAGGCCCTGTCCAGCAATCTACCTGAGGCTCTTCCCTGCTAGGCTTAAGTCAAGTGGCACAAGGCCAGGCAGGGACACCACCTCACATTGACCTGTACCAGAGAACCTCCCAGGAGACCCAGGACTGACACAGCAGGGAGCCAGATTCAACATAAGAGCAAAAATCCAGCCAGATGCACAAATAGAAGATCCAAAGTTTGTATTTTATTTTTTCTTCTTTATTCTCTTCTCTTTCTTCTTTTATATCCCTGATTTCTCTCTCTCCTTTTATTCTATTCTTTTTTTTTTCTTGCTGTTTTTTCTTCCTTTGTTCCCCTCTAATTATTTTGGCATTGTGTCCTTTAGTACTTTTTTCTTTTTTGGTCTTTCTTGTTGTTGCTATTGATTTTGTTGTGGTATGGTTTTTGGTTTTGTGTGTGTGTGTGTGTGTTGTATGCAGTTTGGTCTTGTTTTTCTTTTGTCCTGTCAGCGTCTGTATAACACCTGGCATTATGTAGTTGAGTTGAGCCTCACAGTCAGTAAGCCTGAGGGCTGAGCCCACTCAAGAATGGGACAAACGCAATCAAGACCCAAATACAACAGAAAGGCCCACATAACCTAAACAAGGGAGAGTCCTAGAGCACCCAACTCAGAAGATCAGGAGACGATATACCACAGGGTCCTACAAGAAAGCCGCTTCATCAGGACTGAGAGTTATAACAGACTTATTCAATACAAAGAAACAAAGACAAAGAAAGTGCAAAAATGGAGAAACAAAGAAGAGGCCCCAAATGAAAGAACAGGAGAAATTTCCAGAAAGAGAGGCAAAACTTAATCAGAATCAGAGTATAAAGTAATGGTCTTTAGAATGCTCAACAGGATAAAAAAAGACATAGAAACAATGAAAATCAACCAGTCAAAAATGAAGAACAGTATAGCTGATATACGAATATACTGAAAGGAATCAACAGGTTAGAAGAAGCAGAGGACCAAATAAGCTAATTAGAAGACAAAGTAGAAAAAAAAACTCAGTCAGAGCAACAAAAAGAAAAAATATATAAGAAGCATGAGGACAGTTTAAGGGACATTCAGGACAAAGTGAAAAGGAACAACATGTGCATCATAGGGGAACCAGCAGGAGAAGAAAGTAAACAAGGGATAGAGAACTTGTAAGAAAATAATGACAGAAAACTTCCCTAAATTGATGAAGGAAAAAGTCACACAAATTCAGAAAATGCAGAGGGTCTCAATCAAGATGAACCCAAAGAGACTCACTCTAAGACACATAATTAAAATGGCAAATGCTAAATAAATAGAGAGAATCTTAAGGGAAGCAAGAGAGAGATAGCCAGTTACCTACAAAAGAGCTCCCATAAGGCTGTCAGCTTATTTTCAATAGAAAAACTACAGGCCAGTAGGGAATGTTATGAAGCATTCAAGGTGATGCAAAGCAAGGATCTGAAACCAAGACTACATTTTCCAGCAAGGCTAGCATTCAAAATGGAAGGTGAAATAAAGAGCTTCGTAGATTAAAAAAAAAAAAAGGCTAAAGAAAGTTATTACCACTAAACCAGCATTGCAAGAAATGTTAGAGACTGTTGCAATAATAAGAAATAGAGAGAGATAAACACAGGCATAATGAATAAAATGGCAATAAATAGGTACCTATTAATAATAATCTTAGATGTAAATGGAATTAATGCTACAATCAAAAGACATAAGGTAGCTGAATGGATAAGAAAACATTGATGTGAGAGAGACACATCAACTGGCTGCCACCTGCACAACCCCAACCGGGGCCAGGGACAAACTGTAACTGAGGTACATGCCTATAGTGGGAACCGAACCTGGGTCTCTCTGGACCACAAGCCGACGCTCTAACCACTAAGTCAAAGTGGCCAGGGCTAAATAGCATGTTATTAAACAATGAATGGGTTGCAAATGATATGAAAAGAGAAGTAAAAAACTTCCTGGAAACAACTGAAAGTGAATACACAACTGAAAATCTATGGGATACAGCAAAAGCAGGCCTGAGAAGGAAGCACTACAGGCCTTCCTCAAGAAACAAGAAAAATTTTTTATAAACTATGAAATCCTAATACTTAAGGAATTAAAAAGAGAACAACAAGGAAAACCCGGATTAAGTAGAAGAAAGAAAATAATAAAGATCGAAGAGGAAATACATGCTATAGAGACTAAAAACACAATATAAAAGATCAATGAAACTAAGAGCTGGGTCTTGGTAAAAAAGAACCTTAAGCCAGATTAATCAAGAAACAAATAGAGGTGACCCAAATAAATGAAATCAGAAATAAAAGAGGTGAAATAACAACTGATATCACAGAAATACAAAGGATTGTATGAAAATGCTGTGAACAATTATACGCTAACAAATTAGACAACCAAGGTGAAATGGACAAATTTATAGAAACCTACAATCTTTCAAAACTCAATGAAGAAGAGTCAGTAAACCTGAATAGAACAATAACAACTAATGAAATTGAAGCAAAAATCAATAAATTCACAGCAATCAAAAGTCCTGGACCGGAAGGTTGTGGAGGGGAGTTTTACCAAACATCCGAAGAATAACTAACACTTATCCTCCTCAAACTATTCCAAAAAATTCAAGAGGAAGGATGACTTTCAAGCTCTTCTTACAAGCCAGCATTATCCTAATTCCAAAACTGGATAAAGACACTACAAAGAAAGATAATTATTGGCCAATATCCCCAATAAACAATCCTCAACAAAATTTTAGCAAATCAGATCCAGCAATATATTAAAAAGATCACATACCATTATGAATTGGGATTCATGCCAGGGATGCAAGGTAGGTACAATGTTCACAAATCAATAAATGTAATACATCACATAAAAAACTGAAAGATAAAAATTACACGATCGTATTAATTGATGCAGAGAAAAGCATTAGACAAAATCCAACACCCATTTTTTATAACAGTTCTTAGCAACATGGAAATAGAAGGCTCATACCTCAACATAATAAAGGCCATCTATGATAAATCTATAGCCAACATCTACTCAAAGGGCAAAACTAAATGTTTCCCTTAAGATCAGGAACAAGACAGAGATAGCTGCTTTCACCACTCTTATTCAACATAGTACTGGAAGTCCTAGCCACAGCAATCTGACCAGAGGATAAAATGTAAGACCTCCAAATTGGAAAGGAGGAAGTGAAACTGTCATTATTTGCAGATGACATGATATTGCACATAGAAAACTCTAAAGGCTCCATAATAACTATTATGTTAATAAATGAATTTGGCAAAGCAACAGGATAAAAATTAACATCCAGAAATTGATGGCATTTTTATACACCAATAATGAACTCTCAGAAAGAGAAACTGAAAAACAAACAAACAAACAAACAAACCCACAATCCCATTTACCATTGCAATAAAAAAATTAAGATAGTTAGGAATAAACTTAACAAGGAGTTAAAAGACCTACACTTGGAAAACTATAAGACATTGAAAAAAGAAGTAAAAGAAGATATAAACAAGAGGGAGATACTGTATTCATGGATTGGAAGAATTAATATCATTAAAATATCTATACTATTCAAAGCGATTTATACATAATTTATACCTCAACATAATAAAGGCCATCTATGATAAACCTATAGCCAACATCCTACTCATAGGGCAAAACTAAGTGTTTCCCTTAAGATCAGGAACATTCAATGCAATTCTTATTAAGTTACCAATAGCATGTATTACAGATCTAGAACAAATACTCCAAAAATTTACATGGAACCAAAAAAGACCCAAAATAACTGCACCAATCTTGAGAAAGAACAAAGTAGGAGGGATCAAAATACTGGGTATCAGGCTATACTACAAAGCCATTGTAGTCAAAAGAGCCTGGTACTGGCACAGGAACAGGCATATAGATCAATAGAACAGAACAGAGAACCCAGAAATTGACCCATGCCATTATGTTCAAATAATATTTGACAAAGCAGGCAAGAGCATACAATGGAGTAAATACAGTCTCTTCAACAAATAGTGTTGAAAATTGGATAGGTACCTGCAAAATAAATAAATAAATGAATAAAAATGAAAAGTAAACCTTCAACTTACACCATACAGAAGAATAAACTGAAAATAAATTTAAAAAATTTAAATGTAAGTTGTCAAATTATTAAAATCCTAGAAGGAAATGTAGGCAGCAAAATTTCAGACACCTTACACACAGTATCAGAATGTTCACTGATACTTTGCCTAGGGCAAGAGAAACAAAGGAAAAAATAGACAAATGGGACGACATCAAACTAAAATGCTTCTGCACAGTGAAGGAAACCTGCATCAAAATGACAAGGAAACCCACAGTGTAGGAGAACATCTTTGCCAATAATACATCTGATAATAGATTAATATCCAAAATATATACTTATACACCTCAACAAAAGGAGGACAAAAATTCCAAGTAAAAAAATAGGCAGAGGAACTGAATAGACACTTCTACAAAGAGGACATACAGAAGGCCCATAGGCATGTGAAAAAATGTGCGACATCACTAATCATCACAGAGATGCAAATTGAAATAACTATGAGAGAATGGCTGCCATCAACAAATCAACAAACAACAATTGCTAGTGAGGATGTTGAGAAAGGGCAGCCCTAGTTCACTGCTGGTAGGAATGCAGACTGGTACAGCCACTATTGCAAACAATATGAAATGTCCTTAAAAAATTAAAAATGGAACTGTCTTTTGACCCAGTGATCCTACTTCTAGGAATATATCCTAAGAATACCGAAACACCAATCACAAAGAATATGTACACCCCTATGTTCATAGCAGCACTATTTACAATAGCTAAGATCTGGAAACAGCCCAAGTGCCCATCAGTAAATGAGTACATAAAAGTGCTGTGATACATTTACACAATGAAATACTATGTAGATTTAAAAAAGAAGGATCTCTTATTCTTTGAGACAGCATGATGGAGAGTATTATGCTAAGTGAAATATGCCAGTCAGAGAAAGACAAGTATCACATGATCTCGCTTATATGTGGAATCTAATGAACAAAATATGCTGATGAGTAAAATAGAACCAAGGGCATGGAAACATAGAACAGACTGATGAATCTCAGGAGAAAGTGGAGAGGGTTGGTGAGAAGTGATTAACTTAAAAACTTATGTGCATATATGCATTACCTGTGGACACAGATAATAGGTCCGTGAAGGCCTGGTGTGGGGCAGGAACTGGATGGAGGGTGACAACAGGGAAAACATTTGTAATACTCTCAGCAATAAAGATATAAAAAACCTACTTTGCATGTTTACACTTTATAATGACCTAACGTTACACTTTTAGGAACTAGAAAAGGAAGCTCAAGGTAAACCCATAACCAACAAAGAGAAGGAAATAAAGATTAGAGCAGTGATAAACAAATGGAGAAAAGAAAAAAACTATAGTGAGTCAATGAAACAAAAAGTTGATTCTTTGAAAGATCAACAAAACTGAAAACTTTAGCCTAAGAGGGAAAAAAGAGAAGCTACAAATAACTAAAATCAGTAATGAAGGTGGGGCTATTACCACAGACCTTACAGAAGCAAAAAGGATTATAAAAATATGATGAACAACTGTATGCCAACAAATTAGATTATTTAGGGGGAAAAAATTCCTAAAAACACACAAATTACCAAACTGATTCAAGAAGGAATAGAAAATCTTAACAGATATATAACAAATAAAGAGATGAATTCATAATAAAAAACTTCTCAAGAAAGAAGGCCCAGAACTTGATAAATGGATTCCCTGGTGAATTCTTCTACACATGTAAAGATTTAACACCAACCCTACTCAAACACTTCCAAAAAACAGAAGGGGTCAGCATTACTCTATATCAAAGTCACACAAAAATACTGCAAAAATAGAAAACTATAGAAAATTATTCCTGATGAATATTGATGTAAAAACCTTCAAAAATAGCCCTGGCCAGTTTGGCTCAGCGGTTAGAGCATCGGCCTGCAATCCAGAGAGACCTGGTTTGGTTTGGTTCCCGCTAAGGGCACGTACCTCGGATGCAGTTTGTCCCTGGCCCTGGTTGGGTTGTGTGGGTGGCAGCCACTCAATGTGTCCCTTTCATGTTGATGTTTCTTTCTCTCTCTGTCCCTCCCACTCTAACTGAACAAAAAATGGGAAAATGTCCTCGGGTGAGGATAAAACAAAACAAAATAAAAAACAGACAAACAAACAAAAACCTTCAAAAATACTCTAGCAAACTTAATTCAGCAGCTTATTAAAAGGATTATGCACATGACCAAATGGAATTTACACCAGGCAAGCAAGTATGATTCAATGTATCACACTACATTAATAAAACAAACAAAAAGCACATATGGATTCAATTGTTGCAGAAAAGACATTGGACCATACTCAATACCTTTATTTATTTATTTATTTATTTATTTATTTATTTATTTATTTAATGAATTAATTAATTTTTTATCCTCACCTGAGGACATTTTCCCATTTTTTTTTTGTTCAGATAGAGTGGGAGGGAGAGAGAGGAAGAGAGAGAGAAATAGAAACATTGATGTGAGAGAGAAACATTGATAGGCTGCCTCCTGCACACCCTCTACTGGGGACTGAGCCTGCAACCCAGGCATGTGACCTCCTCAGGAATCAAATCAGAACTTCTCAGTCCATGGGACAATGCTTAATCCACTGAGCCACACTGGCTGGGCTATACTCAGTACCTTTCTTCTTCTTCTCCTTCTCCTTCTCCTTCTCCTTCTCCTTCTCCTTCTCCTTCTCCTTCTCCTTCTCCTTCTCCTTCTCCTTCTCCTTCTCCTTCTCCTTCTCCTTCTCCTTCTCCTTCTCCTTCTTCTTCTTCTTCTTCTTCTTCCTCTTCTTCTTTTTAAAAAATCTTTATTGTTGAATGTATTACAGATGTTCCTCATTTTTCCCCCATTGACCCCTCCTCCCCACTCCTGCCCCTTTCCCGCCTTTTCCCACACTATTGTCTGTGTCTATTGGTTATGCATATAAGCTCTCTGGTTTATTTATTCCCACCCCCCAACCCCTTTCCCTTTGAGGTTTGTCAGTCTAGCAATGAATTTGTACCTCTTAATCCCTTCACCTTTTTCACCCATTCCCCCAACCCCCCTCCCATCTGGCAACCAACAAAATGTTCTCTGTGTCTATGAGAATGTTTCTGCTCTGCCTATTCATTTTGTTTGTAGATTCCATTGTCGATAGATATGTATTCATTGCCATTTTGTTTGTTCATATATTTTATCTTTTTCTTCAAAAAGACCCTTCATCATTTTCTATAATAACGGTTTGGTGGTGATGAACTCATTTAACTTTTTCTTGTCTGGGAAACTCTTTATATGGCCATCGATTCTAAATGACAGCTTTGCAGGATAGAGTAATCTTGGTTGTAGGTTCTTGCTTTTCATCACTCTGAATATTTCTTGCCACTCCCTTCTGGCCTGCAAAGTTTCTTTTGAGAAATCAGCTGACAGCCTTATGGGAACTCCCTTGTAGGTTCTAGCTGCCTTTCTCTTGCTGTTTTTAAGATTCTCTCTTTGTCTTGAACCTTTTGCATTTTGATGATGATGTGTCTCGGTGTGGGCCTCTTGTGGTTCATCTTATTTGGGACTCTCTGTTCTTCCTGGACTTGTATGTCTGTTTCCTTCACCAAGTTAGGAAAGTTTTCTGCCATTATTGTTTCAAAGAGGTTTTCAATTTCTTGTTCTCTCCCTTCTCCTTCCGGCACCCCCAAGATGCGAATGTTGGCACGCTTGAAGTTGTCCCAGAGGCTCCTTACACTATCTTCACTTTTTTGGATTCTTTTTTCTTTTTGCTGTTCTGATTGGGCATTTTTTGCTTTCTTATATTCCAAATCAATGGTTTGGTTCTTGGCTTTACCTTCTCTACTATTTAATCTGTGTACATTATTCTTTATTTCAGTTAGTGCCTCCTTCAATTCTGATGTGCATCCTTCATTTCTGACTGGTTCTTTTTTATGCTCTTGAGGCCCTCACTAAGTTCATTGAGCATCCTTATAATGAATGACAGACCAATGAAATGGAATTAAGTGTCCAGCAGTATTTTGAACTCAGCATCTGTTATGTTGCTTATCTCCATTTCGCTTAATTCTTTTCTTGGGGTTTTCTTCTGTTCTTTCATTTGGGACCTGTTCCTTTGTCTCCTCATTTTGGTTGCCTCCCTGTGTTTGTTTCTGTGTATTACTTAATGAGAGGTATGGGGCTATCTGAGACCAGATGCTGTTTGTTTGAAAGAATTTAGGAAAACCTGAAGCAGGATCCAAGACAGGCCAATACTATGGTTAAGCAAGTGCCAACAGCTTGGGTGGGCCTGAAAGTTGGGTGGGGCGGGGCCTCAGGGAGTCACCAGGGCGGGGCTACCAGTGTGAGCCAGGTTGCTGGAGTCCCAGACATGGCAACTCTCTGCTGCCCCAGGGAAGGGCTCACCAAAGGAACAAAGGCCTCTGACAGCATGTCTGTCCCAGAGAAAGCCCCCTCTCCAGCCCTCGCTCCAGTGCCAAACAGCTCAGTTCTTCCCTGTATGTCTCTGGTGCCCCACAAGCTGCCTCCCCTCCAAGCTCAGAGGAAGTGAGTCCTACAAGTCCGTGGCAAGTCCATGCATGGGCCCTTTAAGGAACTGCCTGGGGCTCCAGCCGCGTCAGCTTCCCTGAGCCTCAGTTTTCACTGGTCTTCCAGCCAGAAGTGATGGGGATTCTTTTCTTGGCACTGGAACCCTGAGTGTGGCACCTGGTGTGGGACGGGGACCCCTCAGTCCTCAGGGAGGACCTTCCCAGCCAAGGTGTCCTCCTGATTTTATCCGCCACACGTGGGTGTGGGACCAGCCCGTCCCCTCCGCCCTCCTGCCAGCCTGGATGTGGCTGCTGCTTTAATTCCGTAGTTGTAGGACTTCCATTCAGCTCGATTTCAGGTGGTTCTGAATGATGGTTGTTCTGTAGTTTAGTTGTAAGTTTGATGTGGTTGTGGGAGGACGCGATACCGTGTTTACCTACCCGCCGTCTTGACCGGAAGTCCTATCCTCAGTACCTTTAAATGACACACTCAACAAACTAGGACCAGAAGGAAACTTTCTTAACATAGAGGGAAAAAAATTATGAAAAACCTACATCTAACCATTTTATTCAATGATAAAACACTAAAAGCTTCCCTTCTGCTATCGGGAACAAGACAAGGATGCCCATTTTTCACCACTGCTAGTCAACATTGTCCTGGAGAGTAATTAAGAAAAAAAAAAAAAGCAGAAATTATAGTTATCCAAGTCAGAAAAGAATAAAATATTTTTATTTGCCAATGACATGATTATATCTATAGAATGCTCCAAATATCCACATCAAATCTAATAGATCAAATAAATGCATTAAACAAAGCAACAGAGTATATGATCAATACTCAAAAAGAATAAATCTAACCAAGAAGTTGAAAGACTTGTAACCTGAAAAGTGCAAAATAATTGCTAAAAGAAATTAAAGAAGACCTAAATATATAGAAAGACATCCCATGGTCAGAAAATTTAATATTGTTAAGATGTCAAATACTTCCCTAAACAATCTGCAGATTCAATGCTCTCCCTATTAAAAATCCAGTGTTCTTTTTTACAGAAATAGAAGAGCAGATCTAATTTATATGTAAATGTAAGGGATTCCAGTGAATCACAGAATATTGACAAAGAAAACAAAGTTGGAAGATTTACAACCTCCTATTCCAAACTGTGCTACAAAGCTACAACAATCAAGTCAGTGTGGTGCTGGCATAAAGACAGACAGACCAATGAAATGGAATTAAGTGTCCAAAAATAAACCCAAATATGTATGTCTAATTTACTTTTAACAAGGGTGCCAAAGTTACTTATTGGGGGAAAAACAGTTTCTTCAACAAATGGTGTTGGGGCAATGGGATATATACACACAAAAGAACAAAATGGACCTCTACTAACTTCCTACATAAAATTTACTCAAAATGGGTCAATGACCTACGTATAAGAGTTAAAACTGTAACATTGTTACAAGAAAACAAGGCAAATCTTCAGGACCTGGGACTTGGCAATGGATTCTTAGATTAGACATCAAAAGCACCAGCAACAAAGGAAAAATATATAAATGAGATTTTATCAAAATTAAAAACTTTTGAGCATTAAAGGACATTTTCAAGAAAGTGAAAAGACAACCTACAGAAAGGAAATAAATGTTTGCAAAAAATACTTGTGATAAGGTTTGGTGTCCAGCATATATAAAAATTCTTACTGATTGGGTTGCAGCCAAGGTCTCGAACTCCCTCCTCCCTTGATATATGAAAAGAATTCTGAGAAACGGGATGTTTCGGATCACTAGCCCAGGTGTCCAGGTCCAATCACCCTGGGTGTGAAGACCCCGCTCGGTCTCCTCCAGGTAATACCTATATGCAAATAGCCAAATCACACCGCCCTCTCCCCCTAAGGGCTGCCAGCCCCTCACCCATACACCCCCTATACAGCCCTGCCTGGTAGAGACACTGGCGCTGACCCCGCCTTAGGAGTCAGCCTGGCAGGTTTAACTCCCCAATAAGGTTCTCTTGCCTGAACCCAGGTGTGTTCCTCCTTTGGCCGACCTTTCACTTACAACTCAACAACCAAAGAAAAATAACCCAAATTTAAAAAAAAAAAAAGGACAAAGAACTTTAATAAACATTTCTTCAATCCTATACAAATGGCCAACAAGTACACATGAAATGATGTTCAACATTATTGGTTATTATTAAATAAAATACAAATCAAAACCACAATGAGGTACAATGACATCTATACTAATTTTTTGTTGTTGTTAATCCTCATCTGAGGATATTTTTCCATTGCTTTTTTTTTTTTTCTTTATCCTCACCCGAGGACATTTTTCCATTCTTTTGTTCAGGTAGAGTGGGAGGGAGAGAGAGGAACAGAGAGAGAGAGAGAAACATTGATGGGAAAGGAACACATCGAGTGGCTGCCACCCGCACGACTGACCGGAGCCGGGGACAAACTGCAACTGAGGTACGCGCCCTTAGCGGGAACCGAACCCGGGACTCTCAGGACCGCAGGTCGACGCTTTAACCGCTGAGCCAAACCGGCCAGGGCTCCATTGCTTTTTAAAGCAAAGGCAGGGAGGGAGCAGAGAGAGAGAAATATCGATGTGAGAGGGATTCATTGATTAATTGCCTCTGGCATGACCCCGACCAGGGCCGGAGCTAGAACCTGCAACCCAGGTACATGCCCTTGACCGGAAATCAAATACGAGACCCTTCAGTCCATGGACTCATGTAACCTCGGAGCCAAACCATTCAGAACTATACTAATTTTTAAAAATGGAAAATAACTAGAATGTGGGGAAATAGGAACCCCCACAAATTCATTGCATTTGGGAATGTAAAATGGTGCAGCCCTTGTGGAATTTTACTCCTGGTATATATCCAAACATGTAGAGAATTGTAGTAGGAGTTTGAGTCAAACTGACAACAAATTCCAGGGAGCAAGATCTCAAATGCTCCGGAGAATAAAAGCCTGCAGTTCCTTTTATGCATTTGGAATTAAGGAGAGAAAGTAAGAAAGATTACATAAAGGTGGGAGGAGAAGGCAGGAATTGGATTACAGATTAGCTAAGATTATGTGCTCTCTTGAGAGTGGTCATGCCTTTGAGAGGTATTACTTCTGGAATTCTAGGTATGTTAACCTAGGTGCCAAGACCAACAGACATGGCTGGTTTAGAAACTTTTCACTAAAGATGCTATAGGCCGGGGACATGAAGACTCGCCATGACCTACCCAGTTAGGACTTTATGATTTATTACAGCACCCCTTTTTCATCCACAAATTGAGTGGGTGCCTAAGGCATCTGGGGCACCAGCCTACTGAGCTGGATTAGCACAGGGTGAGAAGGCCAAGGCAATGGGTCTGGGTACATATTGCGGCAACCCTGAAGGCAGGCCGGAGCATCTGGAGAGAACCCTCACCTCCCTTATGGGGGTAGAGAGTGTAAGGAGGGTTGAGGGGTGGCCATCAGTGGTGCTCACAGGCATCTTCAATCCCAGAAAATTCTGTCAGTCTCTGGAGAGCTCCCCGGCTCCCCGGCCTTCTCTGTCTGGGCTGCCTCTGTTCGTTGTGCAGCACGCGGTCTTGCGAGGAAGCAGCCTCTGTGTAGGCTCGGCCCTGGGTAGTCTGGGGCAGCTTACAGCCCAGCAGGAACTTCTGACTCCTGGGCAGAGGCCTGAGGCCGGAGCAGCTCTCAGCAGGGAGGCCAGGTGACGGGCGCTGCCCATCGTTCCTGCTTGCTGCTTCGCTTTGGAAGCAGAAGGTTCCAGATCCTGCAGGAAGGCCAAGCCTGCGAACAGAGCTGCTGGCCACCCTGTCGAAGTCGAGGACACAATGGCTCTCACGGGCTCCTCTGGCTGGAGAGTTACCCCCGCTCCCAGAGGGCTCCCCTGGGGTTCCAGCCTCTCTATGGGCCTCTTTCTCCTGATTGTCGTAAACTGTTCATTCAGCACTCGGTTGTTTCACGGGAGTACTTGCTTCCTATATACATGTGCATTTGATTTTGCTCATGAGAGGGGGTGAGTTTAGGGTCCTCTTATCTGCCGACATCTTGGACTTGGCAAATTTGAACTTAGTACAGAAGGCTCAATATTTTGGGGTCCAAAATATGTATCTTTATTATTCTCTGGCAATTGGGCCTCAACGGCAACAGCACATGCAGTGAATTACAGCCGTCCCTCGCCACTTCGCGCTTCGACTTCCACGGCCTCACTCTGTTGCAGTTTTTTCTTTTAAAAAAACTTTTCTTTCTTTATTGACTTTAGAGAGAGGAAGGGAGAGAGAGATGGGAACGTTGATTGGCTGCCTCCTGCATGCCCTCCTCTGGGGATTTGGCCCACAACCTGGGCATGTGTCCTGACCGGGAATTGAACCAGTGACCTCTTGGTGCACAAGTCGATGCTCAACCACTGAGACGCACTGCCCGGGCTATTGCAGTTTTTTCAAATACTGTACTATATTTGGAAAAATCGCGATAGAGTGAAGTCGCGAAAGTCGAAGCGTGAAGTGGCGAGGGACGACTATATATACATAAAGAATTCTACTGCAGAAATTCATTTATTGCAGTAGAGTCTGGAACTGATTAACTACGATAAATGAGAGCCAACTGTAAACAAGTTAACTAAGACTATTAAGAGCTCCCTGTAAAATAGATGTGGGTTAAGCTATACTAAGACAAATTGAATTTGCTTGTGACATTCAAAAGGAAAATATTAGCTGCCTAGCTGGTGTGGCTCAATGGACTGAGTGTCGTCCCATGAACTGAGAGGTCTCGGTGTGATTCTTAGTCAGGGCACATGCCCGGTTTCAGGCTTGATCCCTAGTGGGGGACATGGAGGAGTTAGCTGATCAAAGTTTCTCTCTCACATTGATGTTTCTCTCTCTCTCCCTTCCTCTCTGTCTAAAACATCAATAAAGACATTAACAAAAAATTTTAAAAAATGGAAAACGTTAGTTAAAAAAGAAAAATGAAAAGAAATTCTGTTCAAAGAGCAAGGGAAAGGATGAGAATCTGTTTGGAAAGATAATAATACACTCTGGGGAACTGGGTCATACAAACCTAATCTGTCATGTTAGAAATGGTAGTGTTGTAATGTGTCCGCAAGATGAGACGCACAGCTGAATTGTAAAGGAGCACTTTATTCTAGCCAGCAGGCTGCGGGGGGGCATGGTCTCCCCTCAGATCAGCAGCCTCGCTTCTTCTTGCTCATCCGCTTTTATTTTATTTTATTTTATTTTAAATTAATTAATTTATTTTGTTACAGATGTTTCTCCTTTTCCCCCCACTGATTCTCCCCTCCCTCTCCCTCCCTGCCCTGTCCCCAGCTTTGTTGTCCATGTCCATTGTTCATGCATACATGCATATAAGTTCTGTGGTTTATCTCTCCCCCACCATCCCCCTCTTTAGGGGATTGTCAGTCTATACCCCACTTCCGCGTCTCTGGGACTACCCCATTCCTCAGACTGTTATGTTCATTATATTCCACAAATAAGTGAGATCATATGATACTTGTCTTTCTCTGTTTGGCTTGTTTCATTTAGGATAATACTTTCTAGGTCCCTCCATGTAGTCTCAAAGGATAAGAGATCTTTCTTTCTTACAGCTGCATAGTACTCCATTGTGTATATGTACCAATGCTTTTTTATTCATTCGTCTACTGGTGGACATTTGGGCAGTTTCTAGATCTTAGCTATTGTAAATAGTGCTGCTATGAACAAGGGGGTACATATATTCTTCCTGATTGGTGTTTCAGGCTTCTTAGAGTATATTCCTAGAAGTGGGATCACTGGGTCAAATGGAAGATCAATTTTTAACTTTTAGAGGTAACACCATATTGTTTTCCATAGTGGCTGCACCAGCCTGCATTCCCACCAGCAGTGTACTAGAGTCCCCTTTTCTCCACACCCTCGCCAACACTTTTTGTTTGATGATTTGTTGATGGCGACCATTGTGACAGGTGTGAGGTGGTACCTCATTGTTTTAATTTGCATCTTTCTGATGATTAGTGATGTTGAGCATTTCTTCATATGTCTCTTAGCCATTTGTATGTCCTGTTTGGAGAAGTGTCTATTTAGTTCCTCTGCCCATTTTTTAATTGGGTTCTTCGTCTTCCTTTTGTGGAGTTGTATGAGCACTCTATATATATTGGAAATTAACCCCTTATCTGATATATCATTGGCAATTATGCTCTCCCATACAGTGGGATGCCTTTCCATTTTATGATTGTATCTTTTGCTGTGCAGAAGCTTTTTAGTTTGATGAATTCATAAAAATCCTAGAAAAAAATGTAGGCAACAAAATTTCAGACATCATACGCAGCAGAATTTTCACTGACACATCACCTAAGGCAACAGAAACAAAGGAGAACACATGGGACTACATCAAGCTCATTGGCTTTTAAAGACAGAAGCCCCATCCTCCTGTTGCCCGCCCCCCAGGGGACGGTACAATAGTAGGTGTGACAGTGATTACAGAAATAAAAATTAGCATTAATCACTGGGCTCATGATTTTCAGATTCTGATACCAGGAAACTGCAAATACCTCCCCATATGTGGGGCAAATATAACCTTAGGCAAAATTTCTTTACTTCTAGGGGTAATTAACCTATTATTGGAAAAATACCGAGGAATGTCCATTGATGATAAAAATGGAGTCATTTAGTCACCTTGGCTTCTGGGCCCAGGTCAGTAGAACGCAACAATGCAGAAAAGCACAGATCTTAACCCAAAGATTTTTAATCATGTTACTTGAAATGGAGGCCAAAGCAATCATGGGCAATGACCTTTATTTTAGCTATAGAAGTCCAAATAGTACATCATGGTCTGAACATTTTCTTGGGGCAAATATAATTTACAAATGTAATGTCCTCTAAATACTCTATCCCCAAGACCAAACCAAAATATGACATATTGTATAGTTTTTATGAGTCCAAAGTCTGTGTGCCCAATGCATCAAAAGGCCAATATTCAAAATGTCAGAGTTTGGAGTAAGGAAAGGTTTATTGATCAAGAAGACACCCAATAGAGAAAATGAAGGTCTTAGAGTTTTCTAAAATTTATCTTCTCCAAGCCCAAAGTTCAGGCTTCTTTTATGTCAAGGAGAAAGAGGTGATGGATGACCACATCCACTTGGGTGTCAAAAGGGATCCAAGGGAGAGTACAAAATCTCTAAATTTCTTTGTTCTTGGTTCTTTGACCCCTGCTGCACTGAGTCTTGGCCTTAGGCTCCTGCAAATCTTTGATAAACAGTCATTGTTTTGTAAATATTTCCCAACCTCTTCAGGAGGGGCACCTATTGTAAAGGGTCTGTTCTTCCATAAACTCCAGTCTCAAGCAGAATTCCTCTAATAATTAGCATATCTATAGCAGGAGCTATTAACCCGAAAAGCATGGGAAAATGCAGGCTAGAATTAAGATCCATCAGAGAAACCAAGCCTCTCACTCTGTCCCACAAATGACGTCTGTAATCCTTCTATAGCAAAAAGATGAGCGTTGTTACATAACAGCAGAGAGAATCCTATATCTGTGCAAACATGCAGATTGAAACACGACTTTGTTTCCAGTTGGACTGGAACTCAGAAATAACAAAAACATTGGGCACCCATAACACTCAGTTCATAATAATATCTGGTAGATAGGTCAAGTCCAATGCTACTAGCAAGTATTTAAGAATGCTAACTCGTACAATTCTCACACAAAACTAAAAAATACCATAATAATACTGCAGAATAGCATAATATTGGTAAAATTTGGCTACCTTATATAAATACATCATAGAATAATACTAATATTAATTAGATGTCTGAAAAATTGAGTTAAAACTTTGTTATGATATCACTGGAGACTGGTTTAAGGAGAAACTAGATTCAGTTAATCACCAATTAATCACTGTAATGCCTATCTCTACACAGTTTTATCATAAAGTACAGATACCTATAGATAAGGGAAATCTTTATATAATAATTAAGTTGATAAAACTTTAATTTTTAGAACTCTTTTAAAAATTATAAAGGACAAACACATGACCTTGCCCCCTGGATTTTACGGGAATGGCAAGAACCAGCTGCTAATAGATAACCACTGCATTGTATGGATAACCACTGCTTTGTGTACACGGAAACTGCTTGCTCCTTCAGGCATAACAGCTGACTGCAAATATCTGCGTCTGTACCTGCTTGCTTGCTGGCATACCCTTAACCCAAATTTCTTAACAGGGGCTAAGACAACTATATAAGCAACCTTCCCCCTGAGCTCGGGGCTACTCTCTCCTCTGCTAGGATGGGACAGTCGCCGCACGGCTAATAAAGCTCTCTTAATCTGAACCCAGTTCGGAGTCTGAGTCTGAGTCTGGTCTGTCTCGTTGGTCTACAGCATTTGGAGGCCCCAGCGAGATGAACAAACGAGGTCCCCCACATTGGCAGGTTGACCTCCTCAGACCCCGGGAGGCAGGTCTATCTGGGAGCAGACGGGCGGTCTAGGGGAAGGCCTCGGAGAAGACGTTCCTCCGCCCCAGACGCCGTTCTGCCCTGGAATTGTCTCCACTCCAAATTCCATCTGGAGAGCATCTGGAAGCCCTGGGCCCAGGTTCGGTTCAGCAGACGGGCTGTCCCTCGGTAAGTCTGTTTCTGAAAACTCTGCAGGGTAAGGAGAAGTGGATCTGCTGGACACAGCATATAGATCCAGCCCCAGGACTATAACAAGATGTCGCTCTTGGCCCCATTTGGTTTGTCTGTTTTTTTGTCTGTCTTATTTGTTTGTCCTTTTGTGTTTTGTGTTTCTGTGCTGTGCTGGCCTGTGTCCTTCACAATGGGTCAGGGACCTTCAGGACCTAAGACCCCTCTTCAATGTCTCCTTGATGACTTCTCAGACTTCTCCAAGCGCGCCTCAGGTTACAGCATCGCAGCAGACCCTGGATCCCTGCGCACTTTGTGCGAATTGGAGTGGCCCACTTTCCGGGTCATTGGCCCTCCCAGGGCACTTTTCACTTAAGCTCTTTGTTTGCAGTTCGAGGTGTCATCTACGGGACTCCCGGACACCCAGACCAAACTCCTTACATCGATGTTTGGATTAACATAGCTACTGACAAGCCTAATTATATTAAGAAATGTTTGTGCCCTAATAGGGAGAAGATTTTAATTGCCCAGTTTCTGCAGAAGCCTCAGAAGCCCTCGGCTCCTGCTCCCTCCCAAAGGCTTTACCCTGTTCTTTCAGGTCCCCCAGAAGACCCCCTCACTGACCCTGTGGGGCCACCCCCTTATCAGTCTCTGCTACCTGCCACTGCCGTGGCTGGAGGTGCTGAAGCCCTTCAGCCGCTCAGTCCTCCCCATACACATGGCGGCACCCCTGATAACCCCTCCGCAGGCACCAGACTCCTCGGCTGCCATCCTGCCCCTCCGTCAGGTTGCTCCACCACCGGGTGGAGACCAGACTGGGCCCTTCATGGTTTATGTCCCCTTCTCAACTAGCGACCTGTAAAATTGCAAACAACAGAACCCTTCCTTCTCTGATAAACCCCGAGGTTTAATCTCTCTCCTAGAGACAGTCTTCCTCACCCATCAGCCCACTGGGGATGACCGTCAGCAATTGTTGCAGGTCCTGTTCACCTCCGAGGAGAGGGGCAGGGTCCACAGAGAGGCAGCAAAATCCGTCCTCGGGCCAGACGGCCAACCCCTCACAGATCCGGCCCAGATAGGAGCCTGCCTCCCAACTACCCGACCCAACTGGGACCCGAACACTGATCAAGGTAAGGAGGCTTTAACCCAGTATCGCCGATCTCTACTCCAGGGCCTCCGCGGAGCAGCCAAAAAGCCAACTAACCTGTCTACGGTGAGTGAGACTGTTCAAACCTCAGGGGAATCCCCAGCGGCCTTTCTCGACCGTCTCATGGGGGCTCATCGCCTCTTCACTCCCACAGACCCGGAGGCCCCTGAGAATAGACGGACAATTAATATTGCTTTTGTCACCCAGTCGGCCCCAGACATTAGGAAGAAACTCCAGAAATTAGAGGGTTTTGAAGGAAAGAATCTTAGTGAGTTCGTTGAAATAGCTCAGAGAGTATTTAACAACCAGGACGACCCAGAAACGGCCAGTACTAAAAAAGTCACAAGAGTAATCGTAGCTGCTCTTCAAGAGAATCAAAAGGGCAACGGGGAAATAGGCCTAAAAACACAGGGCCAACCCCACGGAGACCTAGGCAACGATCTCGGCCACCTCCTGACCCTAACCAATGTGCCTACTGCAAAGACTATGGCCACTGGAAAAAGGACTGCCCTAAGCGGGGGCCCAACAGAAACCTAAGGACCTCATCCTCTTGGGAGACACTGAATAAGGGGGTCGGGGCTCCTACAGATTAGGCCCCCGGGAGCCCAAGGTAACATTACAAGTTGGGGGCCATCCTGTTGAATTTCTAGTTGATACTGGAGCCACCTTTTCTGTTCTGAAGGAGACCACAGGGCCATCTCATCTGAGAAAACACCAGTTGTAGGGGCGACAGAGAAGTCCAAATCCTACCCTTGGACTACAGCGAGGATAACTGACCTGGGCAAAGGGACTATCACTCATTCCTTCCTAGTCATGCCGGATGGTCCCTCCCCCTCCTTGGCCGAGATCTCCTCCAGAAATTGCAGGCCACGATCTCCTTCAAACAGGAGGGCCCCACTCTGACCCTGGGGGAATCAGCAGTCTCTCTCCTGCTCTCTGTGCCCCTATCCGAGGAATACCTCCTACTAGAGGAGCCTTTTAAAGAAACCCCTAATGCTGTCCTCGAGAGATGGAAAAAAGAAATACCGGGGGTTTGGGCAGAAACTAACCCCCCTGGCCTAGCGAAGCATCAGGCTCCAGTCATAGTACAACCAAGCAGCAATGCCTCCCCCTTCGGGTCCGCCAATACCCGATCTCCACAAGGGCCAAACTAGGAATAACTGTGCATATTAATAGACTCAGAGAAGCTGGCATTTTAAAGCCTTGCCAGTCAGCCTGGAACACTCCCCTCTTGCCAGTTAAGAAGCCTGGGACTGAGGATTTTAGGCTGGTCCAAGATTTAAGGGAAGTAAATACTTGGGTGGAAACCATCCACCCCTCGGTTCCAAACCCTTACAGCTTCTGAGCCTGACCCCTCCTAGCCGTGTTTACTATACTGTCTTGGACCTCAAGGACGCCTTCTTTCCAATTCCCTTATCGCCTCTCAGCCAACCCATCTTCGCCTTCGCATGGGTTGATCCAGAAGGGGATTCTCAGGACAACTGACCTGGACCCGATGCCTCAAGGATTCAAGAACTCTCCCACCATCTTCGATGAGGCCTGGAGCAAGGACCTCCAACTGTTCCGGGAAAGGTACCAACATGTCACCTTGCTATAGTATGTAGAGGATTTGCTTCTAGCAGCCGCTTCTCTTCCTGAATGTGAGGAGGCCTCGAAGGCACTCCTACTAGAACTAGAACACTTAGAATATCGGGTCTCAGCCAAGAAAGCTCAATTATGCACCACCACCGTGACCTACCTAGGTTATGAACTCAAAGAAGGAAAACGGTCACTCTCCAAAGCAGGATAGAGGTAGTGATGAAAATCCCTACCCCCACGATCAAGAGACAGTTCAGGAATTTCTTGGGACTGTCGGGTACTGCCGCCTCTGGATCCCTAGCTTTGCCGAGATCGCTAAGCCTCTCTATACCAGCACAGGGGGAAAAGACAATGCCTTCATCTGGACTGAGGTAGAACAACAGGCCTGTGAGAAACTAAAAATGGCCTTAATGACTTCGCCGGCCCTAGCTCTGCCTGACATCACTGAGCCCTTTCAGCTCTTCGTCTGAGACTCGGGGCATTGCAAAGGGGTCCTAACCCAATCATTAGGGCCCTGGAAGAGACCAGTTGCCTACTTATCTAAGAGGTTAGACTCGGTAGCCTCCACTGGCCCAGCTGCCTGCTGGCCATAGCAGTTACTGCCATTCCAGTTAAAGAAGCATCCAAGCTGACCCTAGGGCAGGACCTCCAGATTATTGGGGCGCACTCTGTTGAGCCTCTCCTCAGGAGCCCTCCGGACCCGTGGATGTCTAATGCCCGAATCACCCAATACCAGGTACTCCTCTTAGACTCCTCCCGAATCCAGTTCCTGAAGACCTCTGCCCTCAACCCAGCCACCCTGCTGCCTGACAATGACCCTCAGGCTCCCCTTCATGATTGCTCAGACATTCCTGAGACTCTAACTAACCTGAGGTCTGACCTAACTGACAACCCTCTCCCAACTCCAGAGCCTGCTCTCTGTACAGATGGGAGCAGCTCCATCTGGGAAGGAGTCTGATATGTGGGACCAGCGGCAGTCACGCAAGACAAGGTCATCTGGGCCCAGCACTAGGCCATGGGACTTCAGCTCAGGGCTGAACTAACTGCTCTCACTCAGGCTTTAAGGGGCGAAAGGCAAGTCAGTAAACATCCACACTGACATCCACTATGCCTTCGCCACAGCCCATGTCCACGGGGCCCTCTACCAAGAAAGGGGACTCCTAACCTCAGGAGGGAAACAGATAAAAAATAAAGAAGAAATTCTTGCCCTCCTAGAGGCCATTTGGCTACCAACAAAAGTGGCCATTATCCACTGTCGGGGCCACCAGAACTTCGACACCCCTGAAACTAAGGGGGACACCTTCGCTGATCAGACAGCCAAGGAGGCCGCCCTAAGACCAGTGGGGCCACTAGAGATCCTTCCAGTCCTTCCAGGGGAAAAGCCTCCCCAAGGAGCCCTCCTGTACCCAAGAGGAGGGAGAACTTGGACGGAGGCTCACCTGCAGCCAGGGGCCACGCGGCTGGAGGCTTCTCCCCGACGGGAGGATCCTCTTGCCTGCGGCCCTGGGCCGAGAGCTGATCTCTCAGCTCCATCAGGGCACCCACCTGGGCAAGACTAAACTCTCCAGTCTCATAGCCCGGGACTTTTATGTCCCAAACCTCAACAGATGGACAGAATCTGAAATAAGGAGATGCCCTGCCTGTGCCCAAGTCAACTCTCACCCTTAAGAAACAACAGACCTCGGGACCCAAGAACAAGGCACAGCTCCTGGTGACCGCTGGAAATTGACCTTACTGAGGTCGCCCCTGGCCAATACGGCTGTAAATATCTGCTTGTTTTCATAGATGCTACTCCGGCTGGACTGAGGCTTTTCCTACCACGACTGAAACTGCAACCACGGTAGCCCGGTCACTGCTCTCTGAGACAGTCCCCCCATTTGGCCTCCCTCTAGCTCTGGGGTCTGACAACAGCCCAGCATTCATTGCTCAAACCACAAAATTGTTCGCTAAAGCTTTAGGGATTACCTGGAAATTGCATTGTGCCTACAGGCCTCAGAGTTCAGGACAGGCAGAGAGAATGAATAGGACATTAAAGGAAACTTTAACTAAGCTCCACCTTGAGATGAGCGATAACTGGGTAAGCCTCCTTCCTTTTGCCCTTCTTCGTGTGCGCTGTACCCCTTATCTTAAGGGTTTCACCCCATTTGAAATCATGTTTGGCCGACCTCCCCCTATTCTACCCCAAATCGGGGACAAGGTCTTAGCCAACCTGGGAAACCATAACCTCCTCAGCTCTTTGCAGGCAATCCAGAGGCTGAGAGAACAGACTCGACAGCTAATCAAGGACGCCAGGCCCCAACCGGGGACACCCCAGATACTACCACACGACTTCAGCCCTGGTGACTGGGTCTGGGTCAAGAAACATCAGCCTGCTTCCCTCGAGCCTCGCTGGACTGGCCCTTTTCCTGTTATCCTGACCACGCCCACCGCTCTGAAGGTAGCAGGATGGAAATTTTGGATGCACCACACTCAGGTAAAGAAAGCACACCCTGAGCAAATACCTGAGCAATGGGTCTTCCAGCGGACCGAGGATCCCCTGAAGATAAAGCTCTCCAGGGTTTCCTCCTAGTCTCTTTCCTGACTCTGATCACCAGTAAAGCACCTACCCAATTTAGATGCACTCAAGGGCGGCCACTGCTATGAAGGTACGGCCCCCACCTGACCCTCGGAGTCCTACAAGGACAGGGGACATGCTTTATTGTTAACTACAACCTAAGCTCTTCCTCTTACGTGGATTCATGAGGGGACGCTACCACCCTAACCCCATTAAGCCCCTCATCACAAGAGACTTTGGTCCTAACTGCACCCACCGGGACTTGGTTTCCTTGCGCCTCAGGACTGACTCCCTGCGTCTTTCCCGTTGGAACCAAAGACTTATGTATTCTTGCTAACATTATTCCACAGGTTTATTTCTTCTCTGTTTGCCCTTAGGAGAAACCTGTTGCTTTTATGCTAACCAATCTGGTATTATTAGAGAAAGCATAAAATTAGTTAGTGACTAGATGAATGAGAACAGGCTCTATCCACCTCTAAGAATTGGTATGAGAACCTCTTTAATTGGTCCCCATGGTTCACTACTCTTATCACTGGCCCCTTAATCCTCCTCCTATTCATATTAACTTGTGGCTCAATCCTGATTAATCGCTTAATGCAATTTTTTAGAGAAAAAGTACAGGCTGTTAAGCTCATGGTCGTTAGCAATCCCTATCAGAGGCTAACCACAATGGAAGAAATTGAAGACACTTTAGAATCAAAGATTTGATTTAACCCTAAGACCAGTGGGAAATGTAAAGTACAAACACATGACCTTACCCCCTGAATTTTAAGGGAATGGCAAGAACCAGCTGCTAATAGATAACCACTGCATTGTATAGATAACCACTGCTTTGTGTACACAGAAACTGGTTGTTCCCTCAGGCATAACAGCTGACTGCAATATCTGCGTCTGTACCTGCTTGCTTGCTCGCATACCCTTAACCCAAATTCCTTAACAGGGGCTAAGACAACTATATAAGCAACCCTCCCCCTGAGCTCGGGGCTGCTCTCTCCTCTGCTAGGATGGGACAGTCGCTGTGCAGCTAATAAAGCTCTCTTAATTTGAACCCAGTTCGGAGTCTGTGTCTGGTCTGTCTCATTGGTCTACAACAGAATTTCTTTAAGAACTCTGGATTCCAAGACTCAAGTTGTCTTCTCTAAGTGGAGACATCTTACATGTGTCTTTTCTGTTTACAGCTGGACAGAAAAGTATGTCCATGCAACCCTCACATGGAAAGGAAGACCTTGAAGCCTGGTGTTCCTACAATGTATCCTTTCCCAAAATATACTACACTTTAGCCATTAGTATAACTTGAGTGATATAAATTCATCCAGTAAAATCACCAAATTAGGGAGTGATCATGGAAATCATTTAAGAAATCTGCAACAAAATTATGAGCCTTTCCCTCCAATATCTCTGGAACCCAGCACCATTACTGTGGGGTCTCAGTGGTATTTATATTCCTAAAGAGAGTGGCCATTTGTATCTCCTTCAGCATAGTATGGTTGAGAATTTTTCTGCTGTTGCAAAAGGAACAAAGTTTATTTACCTGGGAGAATGGTGGATTCCTGTCTCAAAGACTATCCACACTTTTTGCTCAAGTCCTTGGTTCTTAGAGGGGATAGAAAAGGGAGGGCTTTTTGTCGATACAATTATTTTGCTATATTTTGGCAAGCTCAGTGTAAGAACCTCCCCTGGTGCCATCTTGGCCAGTGGAGAGACCACCAGAATTTATCTCACATCACCACTGCCATGCATAATATTATCATTTAAAAATTTTTGCCCTGAATGGTCAAGAGACATATGAAGAAATGTTCAACATCACTAATCATTAGAGAGATACAAATTAAAACAACAATGAGGTATCACCTCACACCTGTCAGAATGGCCACCATCAACAAATCATCAAACAAGTGTTGTCGAGGGTGTGGAGAAAAGGGGACTCTAGTACACTGCTGGTGGGAATGCAAACTGATGCACCCACTATCAAAAACAATATGGTGTTACTTCAAAAAATTCAAAATTGAACTGCCATGTGACCCAGTGATCCTACTTCTAAGAATATACCCTAAGAAGCCTGAAACATCAATTAGAAAGAATATATGTACCCCCATGTTCATAGCAGCACTATTTACAATAGCTAAGATCTGGAAACAGCCCAAGTGTTCATCAGCAGATGAATGGATAAAAAAGCAGTGGTACATATACACAATGGAGTACTATGCAGCGGTAAGAAAGAAAGATCTCTTATCCTTTGAGACAACACGGAGGGACTTGGAAAGTATTATCCTAAGTGAAACAAGCCAAGCAGAAAAAGACAAATACCAAATGATCTCAATTGTTTGTGGAATATAATGAATATAATAGTCTGAGGAACAGGGTAGACACAGAGACGTGGAAGTAGGGTACAGACTGACAAACCTCAGAAGAGGGGGTGATGGGGGGAGGGAAGAGATAAACCACAGAACTTATATGCATGTATGCATAACCAATGGACATGGACAACAAAGCCGGTGATGGGGTGGTGGGATGGGGAGGTGGGTGTCAATGGGGTAAAAAGAGAAACATCTATAACTAAAATAAAATAAATAAATATTTAAAAAAAAGAAAAAATTTTTTGCCCTGGCTGGTTTGGCTCAGTAGTTAGAGCAGCAGCTTACAGACCAAAGAGTGTCGGGTTCAAGGGTTTGATTCTGGTCAAGGGCACATACCTGGGTTTCAGGTTTGATCCCCAGCCCTGGCTGGGGTTGTACAGGAGGCACCCAATCAATGTATCTTTCTCACATTGACATTTATTTCTCTTTCTCCCTCACATTGATATTTCTCTCTCTTTCTCTCTCCCTTCTTCCCTTTCATTCTATCAAAAAAAATTTTTTAAGAGGTCTCAAATTTTTGTTTTGTTTTTATTTTTAAAAAATTAAATAAAGTTAGATTAAGATAAATATTACTTTAATAATCATTTTTTTTCAAATGGCTATTAGTCTTTTTTGTTCACACTTTGGTAAATTTTACATTAATAACATTTGTCCTTTTTCTTAGCAGTATTTTTTTATTTAAAAAATGGAGTATTTTTTAAATCATGTGATTACAATCTTTTTGTTTAATTGAATGAGAAAGTTAACATTTCTTTACAACTTAGAAATAGAATGTATTTTATGCAGTGTGTATTTTATTTTTAACTATTTGGTTATGGGTCCCAAAAATATGCAAATAGCAGTTTTACTAATGTGAAAAATAAGTAATTGAATATATATTGCAAGTATAATGTCTGCCCTCTGTCCCACCGAAAGTGATGCAAATTTTAGTTTCCCAAGTGACACAGTGGGCAGCTGGAAACAGACTCTGTCAAATCCCAGTTTTGTAGAATCGGACAATGAGTGCTTTTGAGTTCAGGAAGAGGGGAAACTGTGAGGTCACAGGGCATTAGGCTTGAATGTCCCCGTATACGTGTGCATGCAGGGAGGCTGAAGTGGCAGGTCAGTCCGGAATTCAGTTTGGCTTTTTATTTTTTATTTTCACCCGAGGACATTTTTCCATCTTTTGCACAGACAGAGTGGGAGGGAGAGATAGGAAGAGAGAGAGAGGGAAACATCGACGTGAAAGGGACACATCGAGTGGCTGCCACCCGCACGACCAACCAGGGCCGGGGACAAACTGCAACCGAGGTACATGCCCCTAGCGGGAACCGAACCCGGGTCTCTCCAGACCGCAGGCGGACGCTCTAACCGCTGAGACAAACCGGCCAGGGCAAGAAAAAATATTTTTTTAAAAAAGCCAAACTACCCTGGCCGGTTTGGCTCAGCGGTTAGAGCGTCCGCCTGCGGTCCGGAGAGACCTGGGTTCGGTTCCCACTAAGGGCGCGTATCTCAGTTGCAGTTTGTCCCTGGCCCTGGTTGGCCATTTGGGTGGCAGCCACTTGATGTGTTCCTTTCACGTTAATGTTTCTCTCTCTCTCTTCCTCTCTCTCCTTCCCACTCTATCTGAACAAAAAAATGGAAAAATGTTCTTGGGTGAGGATAAAAAAAACAAAACAAAACAAAATATTTTTTTCTTTATTGATTTTAGAGAGAGGAAAGGAGAGGGAGAGAGAGAGAAACATCGAGGAGAGAGAACATCTATTGGCCGCCTCCTGCATGCCCCTCTCTGGGAACCGGGCCCGCAACCTGGGCATGTGCCCTGACCACGAATTGAACTGGCGACCCCTTGGTGCATGGGTTGATGCTCAACCATTGAGCCACACCAGCCGGGCTAGGCTTTTTTTTTTTTTTTTTTTTTTTTAATCCTCACCTGAGAATACATTTTCAGTGATTTTATTTATTTATTTTTCTGTTAATCCTCACCCAAGGATATATTTCCATTGATTTTTTTAGAAAGAGTGGAAGGGAGGGAGGGAGAAAGAGAGAGAAACACCAATGTGAGAGACACATCATTTGGTTGCCTCCTACATGATCCTGAATGGGGCTGGGGATTGAACCTGTAACCAAGGTATATGCCCTTGACCAGAAATCATATCCTTGACCCTTTAGTCTGTGAGCCAATGCTCTAACTGTTGAGCCAAATCGGCCAGGGCTATTTTAGAGAGAGAAGAAAGGAGAGAGAGAAATATCAATGTCTGGGAATCAAATGCACAACTTTTCAATATATGGGACGATGCTTCAACCAACCGAGCCACCCGGCTATGGCTACGGCTTGTTTGGCTGTTTTTAAATGCTCCTTTATAGTGCCTGAAAACTTTTACATGTAAGGAGCAAGGACTGTGTAGCCTAGTAAGCACTTAAGGCCAAATGGCATTTGCATGCAAGGGAGTGCGGGGGTGCGGCAGCCACGCCTCTGCCTCCCAGGCGCCCCTGCTAGAGTTCATGCAGCAGCAGGAGCGAAAGTCCTCAGAATAGCTCTCAGAATGTCAGGACTGTCAGCTGCGACTGAAGAGAAGTGTGTGAGAGGCTGCGTTAGGAGGAGCCCGCTCAGAGCTGGAATTCCTTGGAAGGGGCACTGGAGGTGGAGGGTGGGGGTGAGCACTGCACAGGATTCTCAGTTCCATCGTCTGCTCCGCCATATCTCTCCCCTCTTTGAATGGAAGACTTTTCACCTGTAAAATCCTGATATCTATGCCTTCCCAGCATATTCCACGAACTCTAGTGGCCTTCCAATAAACAATGAATACAAAAGTTCAAAAAGAGGAGTTTTATATGTCGTTTTTGCTGCCAATAATTTCCTAGGTTTCTAGATTAGGAGTTTTGCTATAGCAAATAAACATTTGTAAAAATAGATTTTAACTGTTTTTTATTGGCATATAAAAACATTTTCTTTATGCAATTAATCAGAAATTGATAAATAATATGTTTTCTGTACTTTCTAATGGATTCTCAGTTGCTTCTAATAGTTTTTTTCTAGGTAGTGCTCAAACGACCTTTAAGAAGTAATCATTTCCCCCTTATTTATGCCCATGTTAAATGATAGTAGTGTTATTTACAATAGCCAAGATCTGGAAACAGCCCAAATGCCTGTCAGTGGAGGAGTGAATAAAAAGGCTGTTTTACATGTACACAGGGAGTACTATGTGGCTGTAAAAGAAAAGGCTTTCTTACCCTTTTTGACAACATGGATGGACCTGGAGAATATTATACTAAGTGAAATAAGCCAGACAGAGAAAGACAAATACCATATGATGTCACTTATATGTAGAGTCTAATGAACAAAATTAACTGATGAACAAAACAGAACCAGAGATATGGAGGCATGGAACAGACTGACAGAGATCAGAGGGGGTGGGGGATGGGGTGACTGGATGAAAGAAGGTGAAGGGAACCCTGGGCAGTGTTGTTCAGTGGCTAGAACATCAGCCCACAAACTAAAGGGTTTCAGGTTCCGTCCCCGTCAAGGGCATGTACCTGGGTTGCAGGTTTGATTACCCAGCCCTGGTCAGGGCTCATGCAGGAGGCAGCCAATCAAGGTGTCTCTCTCACATTGATGTTTCTCTCTCTGTCTCTCTCTTTTTCTTCCCCTTCCTCCCTACCTTCCACTCTCTAAAAAAAAAAAAAAAAAAAAAAAGAATCAATGGATTAACAAAAAAAAGAAAATGAAGGGATTAGCCAAAGAATTTATATGCATAGCCCATGGATACAGACCGTGTGGTGATGGCCGGAGGGAGGGAGGTGGTGGTGATGGGGAGGTGGTGGAGGTGGGCAAAGGGTGAGGGAATGGGGGGCATCTGCAATAGTGTCAACAATAAATAAATACAAATTAACGAAGAAAAAAATAGTTATCCCTGCCCTTAAAATAATTTTTTGGTATTTTATTTAATTAACTAATTTATTTAATCCTCACCCGAGGATATTTTTCCATTTATCTTCAGATAGAGTGGGAGGAAGGGAGAAAGAGAGTGAGAGAGAGACATCGATTGGTTGCCTCCCACACGACCCCAACCAGGGCCGAGGATGAACTGCAACTGAGGTACGTGCCCTTGATTAGAATCGAACCCTCAACTCTTCGGCCCACGGACCGACGCTGAAACCACTCAGGCAAACTGTCCAGGGCTCTCTTGGTATTTTATATTTTAGGATATATTAAGTTTAAAATTAAGATATTCTTTATCATTTTATAATGTACCTTCTAGATCTACTGGTTTTCCCTATAATTTATTAAGAATGAGTGATAAGCTTAATTTAATGACTTAAGTAGCTATTTTTTTTTTTATCCTCACCTGAGGACACCATTCCATTGTTTGTTCAGATAGAGTGGGAGGGAGGGAGAGAAACATCGATGTGAAAGGGACACATCGAGTGGCTGCCACCTGCACCACCAACCAGGGCCGGGGACAAACTGCAACCAAGGTACACGCCCTTAGCGGGAACCAAACCTGGGTCTCTCTGGACCGCAGGCCGACGCTCTAACTGCTGAGCCAAAAGGGCCAGGGCTTAAGTAGCTATTTTGATGGTGATATGATATTTTTTATTTCATAACTGATGTGAAATACAGGAGATTTTCACTTTGCACAGTGGTATAGGACTGTAGAAATGATGTTGGCCACTGAAACCATGCAAACTGATTTTAACAACCAGCTGAAAAAATTATGTTTCATGGCCTTTAAAAATTTTGTTAGCCCTGGCCAGTTTGGCTCAGCAGTTAGAGTATCAGCCTGCGGTCCAGTGAGACCCAGGTTCGGTTCCCGCTAAGGGCGCGTACCTCGGTTGCAGTTTGTCCCGGCCCTGGTTGGTCCTGTAGGTGGCAGCCACTCGATGTGTCCTTTTTTTTTTTTTTTTATCCTCACCCGAGGACATTTTTCCCATTTTTTTGTTCAGGTAGAGTGGGAGGGAGAGAGAGAGAGAGAGAGAGAGAGAGAGAGAGAGAGAGAAACATTGATGTGAAAGGGACACATCAAGTGGCTGCCACCCGCACGACCAACCAGGGCCGGGGACAAACTGCAACCGCGGTACATGCCCTTAGCGGAACCGAACCCAGGTCTCTCGGTACCGCAGGCCGATGCTCTAACTGCTGAGCCAAACCGGCCAGGGCTCAATGTGTCCCTTTCACATCAATGTTTCTCTCCCTCTCTCTTCCTCTCTCTCCTTCCCACTCTATCTGAACAAGAAAACGAAAAAATGTCCTCGGGTGAGGACAAAAAAAAAAAGAAAAAGAAAAATTTTGTTAATGTTTTGAAAATTATTTTATTGTCAGTTTCCATACATTAGAAATGGAATGGGAAAATGTAAAGCAAATCATTATTTAGTACTATTCTCTAATGTAATAAAGACATTGAGAATTAAAGTGTCTGTTCCTATGTAAAAAACTATGAAGGGGGTTTTGAATAATCCTTGCCTTGTTCTCCTCCTCAGATAATTTGTACTGAAAAGCTCAACTATTCTATGCCTTGACCAATGGTCATGTTCCTTTCTAAATTTGGATCAGATTTGGTCCTCTGAAATTTCTTTAACGACAGGTTTTGGTGTTTGCCAGTGTACCTTTCTCTGAGACATCTTCACATGTTTCTTCACATCCACTGTCCTTATTCGTGTTGATAAATTCACATTCACTAAGCTCCTCTGGGCACATGTCCAGGGGTAGTGTCAGCATCTCCATGGTCAGCCGTTCCTTCTGAAACTCCACTCGTCGTTTCTTCACCTGTCACATCCAGTATCGCTTCTAATGTCTTTGCTGTATTTTTGTCTTTGTTGCCAAATTCCCTTTTTGCATAATTCAAGTGTTGTTGTTGTTTACATTCTTAGGATGGGCCCTTTGACTATTGCAAATTAATTTTTTATTGTTTATTGAAATTCTATATTTGTATTTATAAATAAAATTATGGATTATTATTTATTTTTTGGTAAGATGCTTTTCTTTCTCCACTTTCATGTGGCATTGGCATTACTTTAGTAAATCTATTAAATAGAAATGAGTAGCTTCATAATTTTTATGTTTCTGAGCAGATATATAGCTGAGAAATTATTTTTTCCTTAAGGGTTTTAAAATTATTTACATGACTCTTTTACCAATGAATGTTTGATTCCCTGGCTTCATTGTGCTATCATTCTTATTGATGTGCTAGACAGACAGATAGGAGCGAGCAAGGACAATGGGCCAGGCACAGAAGGTCACCAAAGGGAAAGTCCTGAGTGCCCAGCAAAGGACAATTGTAGGTGGGACGTCATCCCCAGGGTGACCTTCCCTTCCTTAGAATATCGCTACTCATGCAGTTTGGAGTCCCTAACCTTTCCTTCCTAGAGATAACATCTAGGTCTCAGTTGCATTTCAGATCCATGTGCAGAAAAACAGCAAAACCAGATCAGTGACCCCCATGGCTGACTTTAGGACCAGCTGCATTGAATAATGACCCCTTCCCCTGGTGCCCAGTTGATCAGTGGAGATCCCACCCTGAAAGGACACACCTGGAAAGCTGATGACTATTTTATTAAGATATTTCCCTGTGACCTCCCCTGAAATCTCTATCCTTAAAACTCTTAAGACAGGAGATGGCGGCGGGCAGGACCGGAGGGAGGGTGAGTGTGTGAGAGAGTGTGAGTGGACGTGAAGGTGGACGACCAAACCCGAGCAGTGCAGAGCAGTGGAGCAGAAGGTCCCTGTGCTGTGGATGGAGCAGCTGGCTACTGTGGTGAGCGGCCCTTCAGGGCGCTTCTCCCTGCGCCATGGGGAGGTCCCACCACTCTGGAAGATCCCAGGTCTTCCCTGGGAGGAGGCAGTGGGAGCGGCTAGGGCCCAGCAACCTGAGCCCATCAGTGCACCTGGCACCATCAGACCAGTGGACACTGTGTCAACACAGATCCATGCTTTCGTATCCAGTCAGCTACTCTGTGCCTTTTTATTGAAGCATTCAAACCATTCACATTTAAGGTGATAATTGATATGTACTTATTTATTGCCATTTTTGTTTAGTGTGGTTCTATTTTTCTTCCTATTTCTTCTACTAATTACAGCAGTCCTTTTAGCATATCTTGCAGTGCTGGTTTGGTGTTAATATATTCCCTTAGCCTTTTTTTTTTTTTTTTGTCTAGGAAGCTCTTTATTTGACCTTCTATTTTAAATGATAGCCTTGCTGGATAGAGTAATCTGGGATTTAGATCCTTGTTTTTCATGACCTGGATTACTTCATGCCATTCCCTTCTGGTCTGTAGTGTTTCTGTTGAGAAGTCAGCTGAGAGCCTTATGAGGTTTCCTTTGTAGGTAACCTGTTGCTTATCTCTTGCTGCCTTTACGATTCTCTTTTTGTCTTTAATTTTGGGCATTTTAATTACTATGTGTCTTGGTTTGGGCCTGTTTGGGTTCTTCTTACTTGGGGCTCTCTGTGCTTCTTGAACTTGAATGCCTTCTTCCTTCACTAAGTTAGGAAAGTTTTCTGTCACCATTTCTTCAAATATATTCTCTAACCCTTGCCCATTTTCTTCCTCTTCGGGGACTCCTATGATGCAAATGTTATTACGTTTCCCAGTGTCCCACAGTTCTCTTAAGCTGTCTTCCTGTTTTTTAATCATGTTTTCCTTTTGGTTTTCTGATTGGTTGATTTTTTTTCTACACTGTCTTCTAATTCACTGATCCAGTCTTCAGCTTTCTCTACTCTGCTGGTTAGTCTTTCCAATGTGTTCTTAATTTCTGCTATGTCATTCTTCATTTCCACTTGGTTGATTTTCAATGTTTCTATATCCTTACTCATGGTGCTGATTTCCTTACTCATGCTGTTGAGCTTCCTCAAGATCATGGCTCTGAACTCTACTTCTGATAATTTGCTTAACTGCATTTCATTGATCTCATCTTTGATCGAGTTCTCTTGTTCTTTCATTTGGGATTTGTTTCTTTGTTTCACCATTTTGGCTATCTCAGTGGGTCTTGGAGCCTGCCAAATTTTCCCTGTGGGTGTTAGTGTTCTACTGTTTGTGGCTCCCTCTACTGGGTTTGGATGAGCCTGGATGGGCCCACGTTAAACACCACTGTCAAGTCACATTCCTGGGTAGATTTTCAAGCCCAGGAAAGGTTCAGTTATCCTCTAGCTTTTTCCTGGAGGCTAGTGGTCTCAGTTATTCAGTGCCTTGGAATGTAGTCTTTGTGTTCTGCATATGAGGATTTCCAGAGGGTGGGATAGATGCTGGTTGTTAATGAGCCTCAATTTGCATTTCTTTGCCTCACCTAGAAAAGGCTAAATCTCCAAGGGGGTGCTGCTTTTCTCCACAGCTCTGGGAAGGAGCACACTGGCCACCTTCTTTTGTGGCCGCAACTCAGCAAAAACTCTGAGTGTCCTCCAAATCCTGGTTGTCCCCACAGAGTTTCATCCCAGTCTGCCCTTCCTCTGCCATAGCCCCCAGGTGAGTGGCTGTGGCTATTTTAGAACTCTGTCCTGGCTCTCGGCACTGTGGAGTGGGGTTGGTTTTTATTCTCCAAGGGCGCTGCTCACAGCTAAGACTGCTGCTGTCTGTTGGCTCCCAGCCTGCATCCTCTCGCACCTCTGCAGATCCTACCAGTGTCCCTCATTATATGGTCCTGTCCTGCTGCTTTTCTGTTGCTTTTTCCCTAGGATTTGTCTTTATTTTAATTGCAATTCCCGTTTGGTCCTGGGAGATTGTCTGTGTAGCTTCCATTCACTCTGCCTCCATTTTCACATCCCCTAAGCCTATTTGTGTGTAGCTGGGTGGCACAGGCCTCTCTGGTGCCCCCACATCCTGCAGGACCAATGAGTAACTGGATTGCACAGTCCCTTTGGGGACTCGGCTCCATGCCTATGTTATGGGCTGCTGGGTCGCACAGGCCTCTCTGGTGCTTTAGCACCCTGCAGGTCCTGCAGGTAACTGGATGCACAGTCTCTGCTGGGTCGCACAGGCCTCTCTGGTGCCTTAGCACCCTGCATGTCCTGTAGGTAACTGGATGGCATAGTCCCTGCTGGGTCACACAGGCCTCTCTGGTGCTTTAGCACCCTGCAGGTCCTGCAGGTAACTGGATGGCACAGTCCCTGCTAGGTCGCACAGGCCTCTCTGGTGCCCCAATACCCCACAGATCCCACGGGTAACTAGAGAGCACCTATTACCCAAGACTTTAACTGGAATGTCATGCTGAGAGAGTCATGCCCAGCTCTGGATGTCACCAGAAAAACCTTAAGAAATAAAGACTGACCTTGAAGCCAATAAGAGCCACTTGGAGATGTGGCCTTGTACCTTGCTTGGTCACATGGTTCATGGCACTCCTTCCAGGTAAGGAGCAAAGGTTGCTTTCCTGAAAGATGGCAAGGAAGGAACCTCAAGAACTTGAGAAATTCACCCACTTCCATATATGTTGCAGGCAAACCTGATGGAATCAGGTGGCTTGGCTTTAAGGGGCTAATTAAAGCTTAATCATAAGATTCCAGCACAGCAGGTTTAAAAGAACCTATATAATCAACTGCTATTCTTATTGTGTTTATGCCAATAACCGGGCCAAATTGAAACTAGACAATGCAGTAAATAAATTGGTTTTAATTTGTCTCTTTAATAAAAATGAGGGTAATTTTAGGGAGAAAATTTTGTTTCAATAGACTATAATGCAGAATTATGAATATTAGACTCTAATTCAATTAATTGTCTTCAAAGTTTTATTTTTTCCTGAATTTATCTAGTTTTATTAAATATTTGTCTACAACCCTCCAAACTAATGTTTCATTTTTATTCCACCCTTTGACTTAGAATTAGTGAGAACTAAAATGTTTCTTCCTTAGCTTTTGCCCTAATCACATTGAGATTTATAACACAGTTTGTCTCTACCATTTTACAAGCCCTACTCAGGGAATACCACCTCTAGACACCATTGCCACCTCTAGACAGCATCATCACCTCCTTCTGCGCCCAGACCTCATCGTCCTTCTGACAGAGAGCAAGGGTCTCTTTGCTCTGAAGGAAAACGTTGCCCCTCTTCAGAAGAGACCTTGTGCCCCCTTTCTCTGAAAGCATTCAGAGCCAGATCCTTGAAGGGGGGTGTGGTAGGCAATTAGACAGACATGAGCAGATCAAGGACAATGAACCAGGTATAGAAGTTCACCAGGGGATAAAGTCCTAGCAAAGGACAATGGTAGGTGGGACTTCATCCCCAGTGTGACCTTTCCTTCCCTAGTATATTGCTAGTCATGTGGTTTAAGCCCCCTGACCTTTCTTTCCTCGATTTCACATCTAGGCCTCAGCTGTATTTCAGCCGCTCTACACCCAGCAAAACAGAAAAACCGCAAAACCAGACCAGTGACCACATGGCTGACCTCAGGACCAGTTGCATTGTATAATGACCCTCTTCCCTGGTAGTAGAGACCTCATCCTGAAAGAACACACCTTAAAAGTTGAATAGTTTATTAAGGTCTTCCCCGGGGACCTCCCCTGAAATCTATACCCTTAAAATCTTTAGGACGAAGACCACAGTGCCCTCTCTCTCCCAGGAGCATGCCTGTCCCTTTTCTTCCCTCAACTCTTCCCCCTCCCACTCCAACCTCCTTGCCATTACCTTCCTCTCTTCTAAGCTCCAAGGACCCTTCCTTTACCTTTATAACCTGTTTCTTCAGTCTATTTCTTCTGCATATTACTTCTTCTAACTGTGATTTTCCAAATAAATGTTCACTTATAATTTGGGTCTTGGCTCTGAATTCTTTCCTCACCAGAACTCAAGTACTGAAGTTGCCATACCCAAGTCCAGTCTGACCCCACGTGTCTAACACCTGGTGCTATTCTTGCTCCCCACAACATTATCACTCTCAATTTCGAAGTCAATATTTGCAAGTCTTTGTTAGTATATGTATTCTGTATTGTTATGTTTTATGTTTGTTGTGTAGAGCATATACTTAAATTTTGTGTGTATGTACAATTGTCTATTTTAATGTGTTTTAAATCTTAAATCTTTCCAGAATAACTCTCTTTCAATATGATGTTGCTTTTGTCATTTTCTTTTACGATTTCTAATTTTATAGTTAATTTTCAGTCAATTTTATTTTCCATCCAGACTACATTGCTTGTTATTATTTTGTTCAATGACGTGGATGATAGATAACTTGTTATAAATCTAGTAATGGCTACCTACAAATGTCTTGATAAACTGCTTTCTTTAAAGTGTTTTGGTTTAATTATTTTTTATCATTCCTTCTGGTATTAAAAACTGACAAAGCATTAGATAAAATTTGAACAAATACAGGGTGAGGCAAAAGTAGACTTACAATTGTTCATATGGAAAATAACACAATAGGCCCTAACTGGCTTGGCTCAGAGATTAGAGCATCTGACACCAATGAATTACGGATTTGATTCCCAGTCAAGGCACATAACTTGGGTATGGGTTTGACCCCCGGTCCTGGTAGGGGTCATGCAGGAGGCAACAAATCGATGTGTCTTTCTCACATCTCTCTCTCTCTCCCTCCCTCTGACCATATCTGAAAAAAAAAAAATCAATGGAAAAATATCATTGGTAAGGATTAAAAAAAAATAACACAATTAAAATAATAATACAAGAGTAAACTCTGTTTTGCATACTCACAACTTTAAATCTACTTTTGTCCCACCCTGTATATAAGGACAAATAATCTCAAAATACAGGAGCTATAGTATTGTAGTAATATAAAAAGCACTTTTGGATTTAGATAAGATCACGCATGTAATTATTTTTCACCTGACAGCTTTCTTTCTCTGGATGGTGTTCATTTCCCCATCTAAAGGAAAGTGGATAGGCTGGCAATAATAGCAGTCGATCCTTCAAGATGCATGATCTTTATAAAGACACAGACTCCCTACAAAACAGAAAGAGTCTACGTAGGCTATCATTGCAGGTAATCTCATAAAGACATTTCTTTGCTTAGAAGTACTCCTTATCATCATTAATTTCTAATTTACTACAAAGAATTTCCTCTGGGTCTTTTGTTTTTCTTCCTCCCCTCCCCTCCCTTCTCCTCCCCACCTCTCCCTTTCTTCTTTTCTTTTCTTTATTATTATTATTATTATTATTATTATTATTTTGGTATAGACTATTAAAGCTAGAAGGAATGTCAGGGAACAACTAGTTTCACCCCTTAGAAAAATGTTTATGAAATGGATGAGGCTCATTTATAGGACTCCTTTATAAAATCTTCCAGGCTAACATCATTTTATGTAAATTCCATCAATATGTTATCAAATAAAGCACAAAGGAAAAAAAACACTTTCCTATCTATGGTTTCATTTATCTCATTTTACTTCTGCTTTTTGTCAGTCTAACTGATAATTTGTTTAGATGAATATGCCCATCCACAAGGCAGTTTCTATAGTTTGAAATATGACCCACTGATATAAAAATACCCCAAGATATAGTCTAAGTAAAATTAGATAGTGAATATACAATGTGGATTCTAAAGCAAGTGGCATGAAGTGTTTAAAGAATTATTTGTGCCACTTCTTTGACCATTCAAAAAAAATTATGTGAGGTTCCAAGTTAACAAGTCATAACTATCCATGAAATGAATTAGTCTGCATCATGTTGGCTTTTGGCTGATATAACTGTGCTTTAATTCCTATTTTACTGAAGTTCTAGATGAAGAACAGATTATCAGCTCAAACTTATTTCCCAAGTGTGGTGCCTAACACTTTGTTTTGTTCTTTGGGATATCAGATGAAGTTGGTCAGAAAAATAATCTGACTTTGATCATTCTAACGCCAACCAGGAACATGTTATTACAGAAAATGTGCACAGAAAGCAATGCTGTGCCCGTCTCACTTACACAAGTGCAGTGGGGCAGCTATAATCTGTTCTGATAAAACACAGATGGTCTCTGCAAGGCCTCCATTCGTTTTTCTTCCTGAGTGCTGCAGTTAATCAATCAGCTGCATTTTCTTCCTGAGTGCTGCAGTTAATCAATCAGCTGCATTTTCTTCCTGAGTGCTGCAGTTAATCAATCAGTTGCATTTTCTTCCTGAGTGCTGCAGTTCATCAATCAGCTGCATTTTCTTCCTGAGTGCTGCAGTTCATCAATCAGCTGCATTTTCTTCCTGAGTGCTGCAGTTCATCAATCAGCTGCATTTTCTTCCTGAGTGCTGCAGTTAATCAGCTGCATTTTCCTGATCTTTCCCCAGAAAGATCATCCACTCAAGTGCTCTTGTTCCTGTTCATTGACAGTACTGAGACCACCCATGTGACATCTTGGGAGAACTTACCCATAATAAAGGAGAATTCCGAGAGGACTAGGCAGTGGTCAAATCTACTACCAAACTTCATGTTTTTTGTTACGTTTATTATAATCTTGGAAAAAAAATATGTCCTGTTATAATAATTTAAGAAGTGCAACATAGTATTGTGGCACAAAATTATTAACTCATAACCCCATCAGTGGAAGGTGAATACTATTAATATTTTTACATATTCCCTTTGTTTCCTCCTTGTCTCTCTATAAGGTACACATTTAAAAACTTAGTCTTTTCCCTTTTTTTTCAATTCATGAATAATTTATCATATTCCTACAAATCTTTCTAAAATATATTTATTTGCTAATGTTTTTCATTGAATTGATCTAAATGTAGTTAGACAAGCCCTAATTTTTTTTTTTTCATTTTTAACTTCTAGTTTTTATGACGTCTAGTTTTATGACTAAGTTCTTGAACTAGATTCCTGGAATTAGAATTAAAAAGTCAAATAATTAAATATTTGTAAGACTATTAACAAAAATAATCTAAGTGCCTACATTTTACCAAATCCTCACCAACAACAGCTATATTGATATATTAAATTTGTTAGACATTTTTCAGTATTAAGGGATTGACTTTTAAATATTAATCTTTTTTTATTAGATGGAATTTTATATATTATTATTATTATTGTTGAAAATATCACAGATGTGCCTCCTTTTTCCCCCTAATGACCGCCTCCTCCCCACCCCCTTGCTTTCCCCAAACTAATGTCTGTGTCCATTGGTTGTGCACATATGCATAGAAGTTCTTTGGTTTATCTCTTCCTTCCCCTTGACACCCCCATCCCTCTGAGGTTTGTCAGTCTGTTCTCTACTTCCGTGACTCTGGATCTATGTTGGTTGACATCTTACTTTGTTCATGATATTCCATAAATAAGTGACATCATGTGGTATTTGTCTTTCTCTGATTGGCTTATTTCGCTCAGCATAATACTCATCAGGTCCCTCCATGTTGTCTCAAAGGATAAGAGATCTTTCTTTCTTACAGCTGCATAGTATTCCATCGTGTATATGCACCACAGATTTTTTAATCCACTCATCTACTGATGGACACGTGGGCTGTTTCCAGATCTTAGCTATTGTAAATAGTGCTGCTATGAACATAGGGGTGCATATATTCTTTCTGATTGGTGTTTCAGGCTTCTTAAAATGTATTCTTAGAAGTGGAATATTAATTTTCTATTTATATTTTTTTACTTGTGAATATCTTTTGTTTTAATATTTTTATATTTACATTACTTATGACATGCAATATACTATATACTCTATTACATATATCATATATAGAAAGTCTTGTCATTTTAAATTTACCAAGAACTTTATCTAAAAAAATTATGGGTATTAACTTACCCATGTGCATTTTTTAACTATGAAAACTTCACAGATATTTTCTAAGACCAGAAGGTCTTCAATTAGACTGCTACATGAGACTATTACTCTACAAGTACAGCACTGTACCTTCATAATATTATCCACAATCTAAAATTTTAAAAATGCACTGAAACTAAAATATCTTCATAAGAATTTTGTAAAATTATTTAGAAGCAAAATTTGATATAACTTTATATGCTTTTAAAATCTGTGACAAGGGATTTCTCAATGAGAAATATAAAAGTAGGGTAGAAAGCAAAAAAGTTCTTCCCTGTGATCAAAGCTCTTCAACTCTACTGTGTTCTGTGGGCATATGTATCTTTGTGTCATATGCACCCTATTTATTATAACGCCAAGATATATCTCAAAATCAGTTTAATCCTGTTTTCATCACTCCCTGGGTCCTCTTTTCTCCTTCTTTGCATTTTTAAAAATAGTTTTATATACCACACTTAGTGAGAATAATGATATATTTTGTATTATATATTCAAACTCTGCTGATATATTGATGCATTTGATTCAAATAAGACAATATTTTCATTAAATTTTAAAAAAGAAGAACTTCTCAAGGATCCTAGCTAAGGAAGAGTGGACCTTAATATGAGTTATACAAAAATTCTGTTTCATAGACTCAGCACTGAGATATATCTTCTGGCATAAAACATGATTATTTAGCCCTGGCTGGTTTGGCTCAGCGGTTAGAGCGTTAGCCTGTGGCCCAGAGAGACCCGGGTTCAGTTCCCACTAAGGGCATGTATCTCAGTTGCAGTTTGTCTCTGGTCCTGGTTGGGTCGTGCAGGAGGCAGCCACTTGATGTATCCCTTTCACGTCAATGTTTCTCTCTCTCTCTCTCCCTCCCACTCTAACTGAACAAAAGATGGGAAAATGTCCTTGGATGGGGATAAAAAAAAATGATTATTTAAATATATTTGCAAATGATTATAGATAAATGTTACTGCATTTATGATTAAAAAAATACTTATTCCAAAATTAGTTATGGCTGAAAAAAAAAAAATTTGAATATAAATGCTTTTCAGTAAAATAGTATCTTCTTCAGTCTCTTAAAAAGACACAGAATTCCTTTGTGGAACTAACAATTCTATTTAGCTGTGTGTAGAAGCCGTGGGCTAGGGATTTCCTAATGAGAAATATAAAAGTTGGGTATGCACCAGAACATTCTTCTGTGTGATGAGAGTTCATAAATTCTACTGTATTCTGAGTGTGTGTATATGCACGTTGTATGTTGTTTTTGTGTGAGTCATGTTCATTTTAATGCCAAAATATGTTTCAAATCTGTTTGATTCTGTAATCTTCACGTCTTGAATTATCCTTGTCTCTTTTTTCCTAAGAGATCTCATTGTTCTCATGGCTTCAAACTCCCTGTGCTGGACACAATAATGACCCCAAAGATGCCCACATTCTAATGCCTACAACAATGTTAGGTCACACATTATCCTACATGGAAAATGGACTTTGTAGGTGTGATTAAGGGTCTTGAGATGGGAAGATGGTCTGGAATGACCTGGGTTAGAATCAGAGAAGATGATGTAATAAGGGAAGCAGGGGTCTTAAGCAGAGATGCTCATGAAGTTGCAACCTCAATAACTTGAAGAACAAAGGAGCATGAGCTATGAGAATGCAGGCAGCCTCTGAAAGCTTAAAAAGACAAGGAAATGGATACTGTTCTTGAGCACCCAGGAGGAACATAGGCCTGCCGACCATTGATACCAGCTCAGTGAAACTTATTTCAGGTTGCCAACATCCAGAACTGTAAACCAATGATACAGTGGTAATTGATTATAGAAGCAATAAGAAACTAATACATTCCCCTCTCAGCAAACAATTTCCAGTTGATGTCTTCACTGAGACCAGGCTTCTGAGTTCTAGATCTTATATCCTGCTTTCCACTTGACATCTCTGTTGGAGTGTTTCAAAGGGGCTTCAAGGTTAGCGTTGTCCAAAGCAAACTGTTCAGTTTCTTCTGTAAACCTACTTTTCTAGTTTCCATATATCAATACACTGTAGACAAGCCACACAGTTAGCCAACTCATTAATTTGGAGAGAATCCAAAATGGACAGATACAACTTCCTCCTTTCCTTCATTCCCCTAATGTAGTTAATCCTTTAGTCATGGTGATGATTCAGCCAAGTGTACTTCACGCCTGAGCACTGCTGTCTTTCTCTACTTCACCATGCTGCCTAAATAGACCAAGCCAGCCATCGTTTATGTGTACTTTGCCTCTTTCACTTGTCCCCACTTCAATCTACACACTTCCCAAGCAGTCTTTTAGTATCAATCATCTGCTCAGTGTCCTATAATTCATGCCCAGTTTCTTCAGCATGTATACCCTCCGCATACAAGTATCCATAGAGTCTAGTCCCTATTGACCTTCCCAACCCATCCTGTGCTGTTTCCACTCCCCACACAGCCATTTCCTTTCAGTTCCACCATGATACTATGCTCTCTTACACTGTAGGGCCTTTCCCAACATCTCTCCTTTGCATATATACTGTTAGTCACTGCCTCAGACCCTTTCACTCATACTTTAGGTCTTCATTTAATATTATCAACTCAAAGTGGTCTTCCTGACCTTCCATTGTAAATTAAAGTCCTCCATATTTATACTTTAAGTAACCTTTTATTTTTCTTTATAGCTTTTATTATAGTTAATAATTATATTTTGTGGATATTTTTACTTAAGTTCTCTTTTCCTATACTAGATTTTAAATTCCACAAAGTCAAGAGCTACATTTATTGGCTAACCATGGTATTCTTTTATGTGCTACAGTGGCCAGAGCATGGAAGATAAATATTTGATAAACAATGAAAAGATAAATCAGGAGAAATTATGTTCTAAACTCAAACATGTAGCCATTTTAAATTCTGATTAGCATCTTGAATAACAATTTTGATATTGGAAAAGTCAGGTGCCAAAATATACATTATAACATCTGTATAAGGAGTGGAAGCAATATATGGGTTGTTGATGGCACTGGACTGATACACCCCTTTCTTATCCATTCTCTTGGGCCTCCAACTTTACCTTAATTCTTCAACCACCATATCTTCCCTAAACATCCCCAGCCTCATTCATGTGAATGCAAATGACACAGACAAATTTGCTTTGATTTAAGTAAACCAGTCTTAAAATACTGAGTAGAAGTCATGTTTCCTTCTTCAAAGCACTATTTGCAGAATCAAAGACAAAGAACATAGTGAAATTGGAAAGAAAGTCAAGTTCATTTTTTGATCACGTACTCATCATATATGCATTTCAATAAGCAAAAATTTATAATTTTAATATAATCTAATTCATCATTGATCTTTTTTATATCTAGTTTAAGTAATATTGGCTTAATCCAACATCAAAAGTTATTCTCTCATGTTCTCATATAGAAGCTTTATTTCTCTACCTTTATCACTTCAATCTTCATTGGAATTAATTTTCATATATGCATTAAGACAAGGACAAGAAGTTCTTTTCCTATATGGATCTCCAATTGATCTAGCATCATTTATGAAAAGGCAGAAGCATCTTTATCCTTTTTGGGTAACCATAAATGTCTAGATATGTTTCTAGACATTCTATTCTGCTTCATTAGTCTATCTTTTCTATCCTCACCCAACAGTGCCATCTTAATCATCATAGTTTTGTAGCTTTAAAATAAATTTGGATATTTAGAACTTCTTTTTTTTCCAAGATTGTCTTTATTGTCTTTAGACCTTTGCATTTCTCTTTAAAATTTAAAATCAACTTGCCAATTACACACACACACACACACACACACACACACACAGATGAAATTTTCATTGGGATTACAGAGAATCTATACAATTGGGAAAAATTTTGCATCTTAGAAGTAATGTCTTTCAATCTATTAACATGATATGTATCTCTGTTTATTGGGTCTCTTGATTTCTCTCAGTAATATTTTTATAGCTTTTAGTATAGAAGTTTTGAATATCCTTGTTAAATTTATTCTGTACTGTGTTGGTATTGAAAATGATTCCTAAAGTCTAATATTTCCATACATTTGAATTCTATTTTTTGCTCGTGTATAAAAATATAATTGATTTCTATTTTATTAAGAAAACTTGCTACATATAGTTATTATTTGATAGCTTCTCTGTAGATTTGGATTCTTCACATAACCAATCATATCTGTAAATAATGACAGTATATTTCTTCCTTTCTATTGTTTTAAATATCTGATTTTAATCTTTTATCTGTTTTTTGCCTTTTTACATTGGCAGGACACAATGTTAAAATTGTAAGTGGTTAAACATCTAAGCAGGTATCTTGGTATAATTTCCTTTTGTCCCAAAAGGAAAGCTTTTATTTTTTTTACCATTAATGTGATACTTGTGATTTTTTTTTTTTTTTTTTACTTTTATTAGTTTTTATTTTATGCTGAATTTACTCCCGGGTCATAAGTTTTTGTTTCTTCAGTTTCTTCTGGGATATCTTTTTCTTCTGTGCAACCTCCTCTTCTGGTTTAGGAACAATCTGCTCTTTCTCAGTGAGGATCATCTCAATGTGGCAGGGAGAGCTCATGTATGGGGTAATCCGCCCATGGGCTCTGTAAGTTCTACGGCGCATCTTGGGAACTTTGTTTACCTGGATGTGCTCAATAACCAGAGAATCTACATCTAAACCCTTAAGTTCAGCTTTGCTCTCTGCATTTTTAAGCATGTGCAGCAAAAACTCCGCACTCTTTTTGGGCCACCGACCCCGTGTCCAGCCCCACTGTTTCGCCTGGGCACACCTACCAACTCCACCACTGTAACAACGGAAAGGCACACATTGCTTCTGTAAAGTGACATCCTTCAGATACTTGGTGGCTTTTCAAATATGCATACCTTTGATGGCCTGGGCAGTTTCCCGAGTGTTCTTAAAGTGAACACGAAGATTTGAACCTCTTGACTTGCATGATTTTGTGGGTTTTCTGGGTCAAGTGAATAGCGCACCATTTTCAGAGGTCACCTCTGGCCACTTTTGGGAAAAGGACTACTTGTGATATTTTTAAGTAAAATTTTTATTAGATAAATTTTCTTCTTTTCCCAGTGTGCTAACAGTTTTTATCATAAATGAACATTAAATTTTCTGTGTATATTAAGATATTTTATTTTCTATTTTTTTTTCAATGTGCTAAATTACATTGGTTGACTTCAAATGTAAATGTTATCTTACATTCCCTATATAAGTCAGTTTCTAACATAGATGAGATTTTTGGCTATTATTTTGTTTAAGGAGTTGGCTTTTATAAACATAAGTAAATATGTCATAAAGTGTTCTATTCTTATTATTTTTAAAAATATGTTTTTATTGATTTTTTTATAGAGACAGAGGAAGGGAGAAAGATAGAAACATCGATGTGAGAGAGACACATCGATCGGCTGCCTCCTGCATGTCCCCAACTAGGGATCGAGCCAGCAACCCAGGCATGTGTCCTGACCAGGAATTGAACCCTCTCAGTCCATGGGACAATGCTCACTCCACTGAACCACACCAGCCCGGCTATTATTATTATTAATTGAAATATGTTTTTATTGGTTTTAAAGAGAGAGGAAGGGAGAGGGGATAGAGATAACAAGATTGGCTGCCTCCTGTATGCCCACTGCACACCCCCTGAATACCTCCTGCTGGGGATCAAGCCAGAACCCTGGGCATGTGCCCTGAGCAGGAATCAAACCAGCAGGGTCTTGGTGAAGGGGTCAATGCTCAACCACTGAGCCACACTGGCCAGGCTAAAGATTTTTTTTAAATAATATTTCTGAGTGATTTTTATATCGTGGTCATCCTCTTATAAAATAACTTGTCAAGAATTTTTTCAGCCCTGGCTGGTTTGGCTCAGCTGTTGTAGCGTCAGCCTGGGGACCAGAGAATCCTGGGTTCGGTTCCCGCTAGGGGCATGTACCAAAAAAAAAAAAAGAACTTTTTTTCAATTTTCTGGGAGAATTTGCATAAACTTGGTGTTATTACTTCCTTATAGTTGTGTAAGAATACACTGCTGAAGGCGGGACTTTCCTTTCTGGAAGGTTTTCGAAGTTATAGATTTTATTTCCCTAAAATAAATATTTAATTTTTGTCTTTTTAATTTGTCCATTTCACCTAAATTTTTACTGGTAAATTTTCCTTAAGATTCTCTTACCATTTTGATGTCAACAGGCTGTAGTGATATCTCCTTTTACAAACGACATTTGATGCTATGTTAACAAGATTTTCATTTTAATCATAATAAAACGTTTGTCTTTATCATCGGTAATTCAGGGAGGGTTATACTTGCTACAGTGAAAGTGCTCCGGTACGGAAGCACCGTATCCAGGTCAACTGCAGGGACCTACCTGGGAATAGCTGCCAAAGAATGTCCTTTACCCCAAATTCCTTCTTCTTCTAGGACAAAGGAGAAGTTTATGGTCCTTACTCTAGGCCTTGACCTGGTGTCAGAAAATGGGCTCCAGAATGAGTAAAAGAATGAGACGAGGAAAGAAACAGAAGAAGACATTCATGGATAGCCATCTCACAACGGAAGATCACCAAATCCGGGAGACCTCCGGTCCCATTGCCAGGACTGCTTTCTAGAGGCTTCCACTGGCTCTCTGGTTGGTGGGTCTCCAGGTGCATGGTTTACAATCAGAATTTCTCTTGAGCCTTCAAAAAATAGAAAAGAAATCAATTGCATCATTTTTGACAGGAAAATGATAAAAGTTGAGGTAGTATATAAACTTCATAAATTTATTCTCAAAATAATTACATGTCCTTTAAATATATCTTTTTTTTTTTTTTTTTTTTAATCATCACCCGAGGACATTCTTCCATTTTTTGTTCAGGTAGAGTGGGAGGGAGAGAGAGGAACAGAGAGAGAGAGAGAGAAACATGGATGTGAAAGGAACACATCGAGGGGGTGCCACCCGCACGACCGACCAGGGCCGGGGACAAACTGCAACCAAGGTACGTGCCCTTAGCGGGAACCGAACCCGGGTCTCTCAGGACCGCAGGCCGACGCTCTAACCGCTGAGCCAAACCGGCCAGGGCTAAATATATCAATATGTATTCTATCAAAACCAATCAATTTCATTTAGAAATATATTTTTCTTCACAAACATTTATGTCAGTTTTTAAAAATTTTCTTTAATGTAGTCATCTGAGCAGCTTCTCTTACCTTCTGAGAAAATGAACACACTGCTTTAGGGATCAAATCTTTTCTTTGCTCACTGGTCTGAGTCCTATTGCCCAGGAGCCTAGCCTAGCTTCTTCCTCACAGACAGATTTTCTCCCCACCGCCGTCACCAAGTATCACTGCTCTGAGATCCAAACTTAGCAGATTCTATACATTACAGGGGGAAATATATGTATTTATGGCATGGACACAGGGAGGAGTGAAGTGTCTGGGTTCTTAATCTGTTACTGTGTTTCAGTTCTTGAGTAGTCATTTGATATTTTATAGATTAAATTTCCTAATGGAGTTTTTTATCTTTGTATCCATCTCCTTGAACGTATCAATCACTATTATTTTAGAGTCAAGAGGTATCAACTTCAATGTGTGGATCAACTCGACCTCTGCTTCTATGTTTTTTCTTGGTTTTGAATCTGGGAATGCCTGATAGTTTTTATGTAATGCCTGACATTGTATATAAAGACATGTCAATCGATGAGAGAGTGTTATCTTCCTGAATACTTTTTTGAACATCTGATAGGCAGTTATATGAAAAGAAGTTCATCTTGACATAGTCAGGCTTTGAGCCATCAGAGGCTGGTTTTCAGTCGTTTTAAACACCCTTACTCCTAGGGTGTTGTACTTCTGGTAGCATAACTAACTATTGGGGGGGAGGGGTGTTTAATAAGGCACCTTGAATTTCAGATTCCTCAATTCTAATTTTTACCTTTCTGGAACTTGTGAAGGTGCTGATCATTCAACTCAAATTCTCTGCCTCATAGCAGTTTTTTTTTTCTTCCTCAGTATCTCTACCTATTAACCTATATTACTTATTAATTAGGAAATGACTTGTATGAAAAATAACCTCATTTCTCTGTTTTTTTCTTTCTTTCTGGGATTGCCTCTTACGTTCCTCCATTGAACTCCAACATCGGTTATCTCATTCCTGTAAGAAGCTGCAAGCATGGATCATCTTCCTGACCTTACCAGCTGCTTTCTGCTCAGCTTCCGGCTCTGCAGCCAGGCCAAAGCAGGATGAGCAACTGCATGGAAAACAGTGTGGAATGTCCAGCTCACCTCAGCGGGTTTTCCTTCCCCCTGAAATCTTAGATCCTCGATCTCTGGCTCTCTTAGGCAGCTTCCCAATGTCCTCGGTGACCTCTTCTTTAATCCCAACAACCACAAATTTGGTCTCCATATCAACAATTTTGTTATTTCAAGAACATTATATAAATGGGTCACATCATACAGTATGTGACTCTTTCAGAGTGACTCTTCTCACTTAGCACAATTAAAGCCATCCAAATTGCTATGTATATTGCCCGGCCAGTGTGGCTCAGTGGTTGAGTGTCGACCCGTGCACCAAGAGGTTGCTGGTTCAACTCTCTGTCAGGGCACATGCCCAGATTGTAGGCCTGGTCCCCAGTGAGGGGCATGTAGGAGGTGGCCAATTGATGTTCTCTCTCATCAATGTTTCTATCTCTCTCTTCCTCTCTCTCTAAAACAGCAGCAACAACAAAAAGTTATGTATATCATTGCCCCTTTCTTTTTATTGCTTAGTATTTCTGAGTATTTCATGGTATAAATGTTCCACAGCTTGTTTAACCAATGATTCATCTACTGAGGACATGTTGACTGTTTACAATATTGGATTATTACAAATGCAACCTTGATGAATGCTGTGTATAGCTTTTTGTGTGGACATAAGTTTTTTTTCCCTCTGGGATGAATAACCAAAAGTACAATACTGGGCTGTATGGTAAGTGCATATCTAATTTTATAAGAAATTGCGAACCTATTTCCCCGAGTGGCTATGCCATTTTAAATTTCCACCAACACAGTATGAGTAATCCAATTTTTCTACATTCCCACCGACATTTGTATGGCTACCATTTTTTACTTTAACCATTCTGATAACTGTGTGTTATATCTCATTGTGGTTTTAATGTATATTCCTCTAATTACTAAACAATGTTGCATACCTTCTCATGTGTTTATTTTTCATCTATGTATCTTTTCAATAAAATGTCCACTCAAGTTTTTTACCCATATTTGTTAATTTTTTTTTTCATGTTTAGGTTGAGACTTCTTTATATATTCTAAATACTAGTCCTTTGGCAGTTATGTGAATTGAAAATATTTTATCATAATCTGTGACATGTCTTTTTATTCTTTTAATAGGTAAGGTCTTTGGCAGAGCAAAATATTTTAATTTGACAATGACTCCAAATATTTGCCCCTAGAGAATTACGACAATGTCTATGTCTGGAGAACCTTTCCATGGAATTGCGGGAAGCGTGGATGAGGTGTTCAGCAGTGTTGTTCACAACAGCAGACCCCTGGGAATAATTCAGTGCCACTGCCACAAGTGCGCACGAGGAGGTGCTGGTCCAGCTTCTGATAGAGCAGGCATCTGGGGGCTGGATAGGACCCTCCCCAGAGACCAGGGCTGCTGGGATAGATCCTCTGCCTTCTCCCTGAGGTTTACTTCAATAGTAAAACAGTATGTTCCTGCACAAACATGTGGCATCCCAGCTTGTGTGACTGCTCCTAGAGTGACGGATCCCCACATCACTTAGCTGTGACAGCCACAGTGTTTTCATTTATCAATTCCATAGGGAGGTAGCAAAACTGAATCAGTTTCTAAGTGGGAGCAGGTATACACCTCAACCCAATCCCCACAGCTATACAGCCAGGCTCAGCACAGAGTGAGCACTTAAAATGTTCACCTCCCTGGACAGGGATTATTACGGCTCTTCCCAGATGCTGCCTTGGGTTTAGCTTCTAATCAGCCTGTGTGTTTAGGTGCTGACTGAGATCCTCTTGTCTGGGACACTGATGGGTCTGGACACAATCTCAGCTACTGGAAACCACTAAAAACTAAGAAGGAGGCCTGGACAATCACAAGGAGAGAGAGTGAAGAACCCAGGCTGTGTTGATTGATGACATTTATCTTCTACACAAAACCACTCTGTCAAGATCAAGAGAGGTGGCTGATTTATATAATGTGAGAAACCAACACAGAGATTCCAAAAAGAGGAAGAAGCAGCAGCAGCAGCAGCAGCAACAAACAAATGTGTTTCAAACTAAAAAAAAACATGATAAAGCTTCAGAAACAAATTTTGATGATGGTGGTAAGTGCTTTACCCAATAGTTTAAAATAAAAGTCATAAAGATGCTCATCGAAGCCAGGAGAGCAATACATAAATGAGTCAGAATTTCAATAAATAGAAAATATTAAAATGTATAATACAGAAATATCAGCTATGAAAAATACAATAACTGAATTGAAAATTTTAAAAGATGTTTCAACAGCTAGCTATATAAAGTAGCAGAAGAATTTGCAAACTCCAAGAAAGGGTAGTGAAATTAATCTAAAAAAAAGAAGAAGATGAAAAAAATAATGTAGATAGCTTAAGTAATGTGTGGAACACTGTCAAGCAAACCAATGTATACATTGTAGGTAGTCCTAAAAGGAGAAGAGGTAGAAAAAAATGACAGGAAGTTTATTCAAAGAAATAATGGCTGAAAACGTTAGTAACCTGGGGCAGGGGGAGACCAGTCGTTCTAATCTAGTAAGCTCAGAGAGTACCAAAAGAGATGAATCCAAAGTGACCCACATTAAGACACATTAGAATTAAGTTGTCAAAAGATAAAGACAAAAAGAGAATCTTAAAAGCAACTTAATAGTGTACAAGAGAACTCCCATAAGACTACTAGGAGATCTAAAAAAAACCACCCTGGCCCATGTTTCTCAGTGGTTAGAGTGTCAGTCCATGCACTGAAGGGTCACAGGTTTGATTCCTGGTCAAGGGCACATACATGGGTGGCAGGTTCAATCCCCGGCCCTGGTCAGGGCATGTGTGGAAGGCAACCAATTGATGTGTGTTTCTCACGTTAATGTTTCTGTCTCTCCCCCACTACCTCCCTCCCTTCCACTCTCCCTAAGCATCAATGGAAAAAATATCCTCGGGTGAGGATTAACAAAAACAACAACAACATATAAACAAACAAACACAGCTGCAAGTGAGAGGGAATGAGACAATATATACAAAATGCTGAAAGAAAAACTGCCTACCAAGAATATTCTATTTGACAAAGTTGTTCTTTAGAATTAAATAAAACATTAAAAATTCTCCAGATAAATGAAAGCTGAAGGACTTCATCACCACTAGATTGGCCTCGTAAGAAATGTTAAAGGGAGTTCTTCAATCTGAAATAAAAGGATGCTAATTAGCAACATGAAAACATTTGAAAGTATAAAATTTACTAGTAAAGGTAAATATATAGTTAAGTTTATAATATTCTAATATTGTAATGATAATTGGTATACCACTTAAAACTCTACAATAAGGATTAAAAAACAAATGCACTAAAAATAATTACAGCTACAATAATTTGTTACTGGGTACACAGAGCAAATTGATGTAAATTGTGACAGCAAAAAGAAAATCTAGGGGGACTGTAAAAATGGAGATCTGGTGTATATTTTAACTTAAGTTATTATCAGCTTAAAATAAACTGATATAAATATAAGATGTTTTATATAAGGCTCAGGGTAAACACAAAGCTAAAACATAGCATATACACAAAAGAGAAAGAGAAAAAATCAAAGCTTACCACTACAGCAAGTCAGAAACAAAAGAACAAAAAAACTATGAAACATCAGAAAGCAATGAACAAAATGTCAATGGTAAGTTTATAGCTATCAATATTATTTTAAATGTAAATGGACTACAGTTCTCCAGTCAAAAGACAGAGTGAATGTATGGATAAAAAACAAGACCTAATTGTGTACTACCTACAAGAGTCTCACTTCAGCTTTTAAAGCAAACATAAATAAAAGTGATGGGGTAGAAAATTATCTTGCAAGTGAAGGAAAACTAAAAGAAAGCGGGAGTAGCTATTCTTAGGCAAAAGAGAGTTTAAGCTAAAGATTGTTAACACCAAACAAAGGAGCACCTAAATATATAAGCAAATATTAACAGATGTGAAGGGAGAAATGAACAACAATATAAGAATAGTAGGAGATTTCAATACCCCAATTTCAACATTGACTAAATCATTCAGACAAAATATTAGTATGAAACTTTGGAAATAAACTGCATTAGACCAGATAGATCCAATAGGCATATATAGAACCTTCCATCCCAAAACAGCAGAGTACACATTATTATCAAGAATACATGGAGCATTCCCCATGATATATCATATATAAGTCCACAAAACTAGTCTGAATACGTTTAAGAAGACTGAAATCACATCGAGTCTTTTATGACTAAAATTATATAAAACTATAAATCAATTATAAGAGAAAACTGGAATATTCACAAATATATAGACATTAAACTACATGCTCATGTAAACCAATGGGAAAAAGAAAAAAAATCAAAAGAGACCAAACATATCTTGAGACATTTGAAAATGAGACACCACATAACAAAACTTAAGGGATACAATAAAAATACTTTCTTTCTTTCTTTCTTTCTTTCTTTCTTTCTTTCTTTCTTTCTTTCTTTCTTTCTTTCTTTCTTTCCCTCCATCCCTCCCTCCCTCCCTCCCTCCCTCCCTCCCTCCCTTCCTCTCTCCCTTCCTCCCTTCCTTCCTTCCTTCCTTCCTTCCTTCCTTCCTTCCTTCCTTTCATTTTATTTTTATTACAGATGTTTCTCCTTTTTTTCCCCATTGACACCCTCCTCCCCATCCCCCCCACCCCGTCCCCAGCTTTGTTTTCCGTGTCTATTGGTTAACAGCAAAAATACTTCTAAGAGGGAAATTTATAGCAATAAACATCTACATTAAGAAACAAGAAATATATAAAATAAACAACCTAACTACACCACAAAGAATAAGACAAAGAACAAATAAATGCAAAGTCAGTAGAAGAAAGAAAATAACAAAGATCAGAGCAGAAGTAAATAAAACAGAGACAGAAAAAAGTGGAAAAGATTAATGAAACTAAGAGCTGTTTTTTATTTTATTTTTAATATTTTTTATTGATTTTTTAAAAGAGCGCAGAAGGGAGAGAGAGATAGAAACATTGATGTGAGAAAGAAACATCTATCAGCTGGGGATTGCGCCTGCAACCTGGGCATGTGCCCCAACTGGGAATTGAACCAGTGACCTTTCGGTGCATAGGATGATGCTCAATCTATTGAGCCACATCAGCTGAGCCAGAGCTGTATTTTAAAAAATAAACTTGACAATACCTTTAGCTAGCCTTTTCAAGAAAAAGAAACTCAAATAAATAAATTATAACTAAAAAAGGAGACATTAGAATTGATACCACAGAAATATAAAGCATCATAAAACTACTATAAACAGTTGTACACCAATAAATATGACAACCTAGAATAAGTGAATAAATCCTAAAAACTTATAACCTACTGAGACTAAATAATGAAGAAGTAGAAAATGAAAATCTGAACAGACTGGTTATAAATAAAGACATATAAGAAATCAAATATATTCTAAACAATAAAAGTCTAGGACCAGATTACTTCCTGGTGAATTCTACCGAACATTTAAATAAAACATCAATCTTTCACAAACTCTTGCAAAATATTGAAGAGGAGAGAACACTCCTAAACTTTTACAAAGCCAATATTATCCTGATACTAAAGCCAGACAATGACACTACAAGAAAATAAAATTGAAGACCAATATCTTTAATGAACACAGATGCAAAAATCCTCAGGAAAAAAAATTAAGAAATCAAATTCAACAATACATTGTAAAGATAAGTAACATTTATTCTAGAAATGCAAGTATGCTTCGAGATCTGCAAATCAGTAAATACGATACACCAAATTAATGAAATAAAGGATAAAAACTTAATGATCATCCCAATTGCTGTGAAAAAAAAGCATTTGACCAAAATGAACATCTATCCATGATAAAAATTGCAATTAACTGGTTGAAGAGGAAACAGACCTCAACATAATAAAGACCATCTAATGACAACATCATACTCAATGGTGAAAAGCTGAAAGTGTTTTCTCTAAGATCAAGAACAAGACAAGGATGCCTACTCTCAAGACTTTTATACAACATACTAGAAGCGCTAGCAAGAGCAATTAAAAAAGAAAAAGAAATAAAAGGCATTCACATTAGAAAGAAAGAAGTAAAATTTTGTATGTTTGGAAATGACATAATATTGTATATAGAAAAAAAAATTAATACTCCACCAAAAAGCTTTTAGAACTAATAAATAAATTAATTAAAGTTGTAGGATACAAGACCAATATACAAAAATTAGTTGCATTTCTATACACCAACAATGAACTATCAGAAATAGAAATTAAGAAAACAATACCACTTATAACTACATCAAAAAGAATAAAATAACTAAGAATACATTTATCCAAGGTGGTGAAAGATTGGTACACTGAACACTATAAGACATTCATTAAAGAAATTTAAATGGACACAAATAAATGGCAAGATATTTCATGCTCATAGATTTTAAAAATTAATATTGTTAGAATGTCCATACTACACAAAACAATGTACATATTTAATGCAATCTTGATAAAAATTCCAATGGCATTATTCACAAAAATAGACAAATAAAACCTAAAATTTGTATGGAATAAAAAAAAAAAAACCCAAAGCGCAAAAGCAACTTTGAGAAGAGAAAAAGTGGCGGTGGAGTGAATGGAAGCTACACAGACCATTTCTCAGGGCCAAACTGGAACTACAACTAAAATAAAGACAAACTGTCAGGAAAAATCATCTGAAAAGCAGTGGGAGAGAACCTGTGTAACCAGGGACAGAAGGAGAGTGCCGGACGGAGCCTTGTAGAAGGTGTGAGAGGGCTGGCTGGGGGCACACAGACAGCAGAACAGGGTTGTTGTACATGTGAGCACTTCCTGCTGAGAAAGCAGAGGTTTTAAAAAGCACCAAATCGCCCTGGCCAGTTTGGCTCAGCGGTTAGAGCGTCGGCCTGCGGTCCGGAGAGACCCGGGTTCGGTTCCCGCTAAGGGCACGTACCTCGGTTGCAGTTTGTCCCCGGCCCTGGTTGGTCGTGCGGGTGGCAGCCACTCGATGTGTCCCTTCACGCCGATGTTTCTCTCTCTCTTTCTCCCTTCCTCTCTCTCCCTCCCATACTATCTGTACAAAAAATGGAAAAATATCCTCGGGTGAGGATAAAAAAAATAAAATAAAAATAAAAAGCACCAAATCAGCTACAGCCACTCTCTGGTTCTTTGAAAAATAAAGAAGATTGATGGGCCCTTTGCCAGACTCACCAAGAAACAAAAAGAAAGGACAAAATAAAGAACATCAGAAACAAAAGAGGAGAGGTAGCAAATGACATGACAGAAATACAAAGGATCATTAAAAAATACTGTGAAAAATTATACACCAACAAATTAGACAATCTAGACAAAATGGACAAATTTATAGAAATACAGTGTCTCCTAAAACTGAAACGGAAGAGATAGAAAACTTGAACAGACCAATAACACCTAAGGAAATTGAAGATGTAATCAAGAATTTTCCAACAAACAAAAGCCTGGGCCCAGACAGCTTCACCGGGGAGTTTTATGAAACATTCAAAGAGGAACTAACACTCTCTTCAAACTATTCCAAAATAAGAAGAAAGATTTCCAAACTCATTTTATGAGGCCAGCATAATTCTAATTCCAAACCAGACAAAGACACTACAAAGAAAGAAAACTGCAGGTCAATATCCCTGATGAACATAGATGCCAAAATCCTTAACAAAATATTAGCAAATTTGATCTAGCAATACATTAAAAAAATAATTCACCATGACCAAGTGGGATTCATCCCAGGGATGCAAGGCTGGTGCAATATTCGTGAATCAATACATGTGATACGCCACATAAAGAAAATGAAAGATAAAAGCCATATGGTTATATCAATAGATGCTGAAAAAGCATTTGACAAATTCCAGCACCCATTTTTGATAAAACCACTCAGCAATATGGGAATAGAGAGATCATATCTTGACATAATAAAGGCTGTATATGAAAGACCTACAGCCAACATCATACTCAATGGGCAAAAACTAAAAGCATTTCCCTTAAGAACAGGAACAAGACAGGCATACCCACTTTCACCACTCTTATTTAACACAGTGCTGGATGTATTAGCCACAGCAATTATACATGAAGAAAAAGTAAAAGGGATCCAATTGGAAAGGAGGAAGTGAAACTGTCATTATTTGCAGATGACATGATATTATACATAGAAAATCCTAAAGACTCCATCAAAAATCTACTAGATTTAATAAATGACTTTGACAAAGTAGCAGGATACAAAATTAACATCACAAAATCGACAACATTCTTATACATTGATAATGAACTCACAGAAAGAGAAACTAAAATAACAATCCCATTTACCATTGTGGCAATAAAACTAAGACACCTAGGAATGAACTTAACCAAAGAAGTAAAGGATCTGTTCTCAGAGAACTATAAGACATTGATAAAAGAGATAGAGAAAGATATTAAAAAGTGGAAGCATATACCTTGTTTGTGGATTAGAAGAATTAACATCTTTAAAATGTCCATACTACCCAAAGCAATTTATAGATTCAATGCAATCCCCATTAAAATACCAAAGACATATTTCATGGAACTAGACCAAATACTTCAAAAGTTTATATGGAACCTAAAAAGACCCCGAATAGCCACAACAATCTTGAAAAAGAAGGACAAAGTAGGAGGGATCACAATATCAGGTTATATACTACAAAGCCATTGTAATCAAAACAACCTGGTACTGGCACAAGACTAGGCATATAGATCAATGGAATAGAACAAAAAACCCAGAAATTGACTCAAGAAAATGGCTCAGTTAATATTTGACAAAGGGGGTAAGAGCGTACAATGGAGTAAAGAAGCCTCTTTAATAAATGGTGCTGGGAAAATTGGACAGCTACATGAAGAAAAATGAAGCTAGACCACCAACTTACACTATACACAAGAATAAACTCAAAATGGATAAAAAGACTTAAATGTGATTTGTGAATCCATAAAAATCCTAGAAGATAATGCAAGCAACATATTCAGAAATCACATGCAGCAGAATTTTTACTGTTTCAATGCCTAAGGCAAGATAAACAAAGGAAAAAATTAAGAAATGGCACTCCATCAAACTAAAAAGGTTCTGCACATCCAAAGGAACAAGAATCAAAATGGAAGGGGAACCCACTATATGGGAGAGCATAATAGCCAAGAATACACCAGAAAAGTGGTTAATCTCCAATATATATAGAGTACTCATACAACTCAACAAAAGGAAGACGTAGAACCCAATTAAAAATGGGCAGAGGACCTAAATAGACACCTCTCCAAACAGGACATACAAATGGCCAAGAGACATATGAAAAAATACTCAATGTCACTAATTATCAGAGAGATGCAAATTAAAATGACTATGGGGTATTACTTCACACCTATCAGAATGGCTGCCATCACCAAATCATCAAACAAGTGCTAGCGAGAGTGTGGAGAAAAGGGGACTCTAGTACACTGCTGGTGGGAATGCAGACTGGTGCAGCCACTATGGAAACACTCAGGAGTTACCTCAAAAAATTCAAAATTGAACTGCCATTTGACCCAGTGGTCCCACTTCTAGGAATATATCCTAAGAATCCTGAAACACCAATTGGACAGAATATATGTACCCCTATATTCATAGCAGCACTATTTACAATTGCTAAGATCTGGAAACAACCCAAGTGTCCATCAGTAGATCAGTGGATAAAAAAAGCTGTGGTACATATACACAATGGAGTACTATGCAGCTGTAAGAAAGAAAGATTTCTTATCTTTTGAGACGACATGGTGGGAATGGGAGAATATTATGCTAAGTGAAATAAGCCAGTCAGAGAAAGACAAATATCACATGATCCCACTTATCTTTGGAATATAATGAACAATAGTACAAGCTGATGAACAAAATAGACTCAGAGACATAACAGTAGGTAAAGACTGACAAACCTCAGAAGAGAGGGAAGAGGGGGAGGGAAGATATAAACCACAGAACTTTTATGCATGTGTGCAGAACCAATGGACATAGACAACACTGCTGGGGGAGGTGGGTGGGATTGGGAGGAGGTCGTAAAAAACAAAAAAAGATACAAACAATAAATCCAAAATAAATCACCTAACATTATAAAGATAATAGCAAAAATAATAAAACAAAGAGCTATTTTTTTTTCTAAATATTTTTTTTTCTTTATTGATGTTAGAGAGAGATAGGAAGAGGTAGAGAGAGACAGAAACATTGATGAGAGAAAACATTGATTGGCTGCCTACTGCAGGCCCCCCACTGGGGATCAGGCCCACAACCTGGGCATGTGCCCTGACCAGGAATTGAACTGGCGACCTCTTGGTGCATAGGTCTGTGCTCAACCACTGAGCCACACCAGCCACACAAAGAGCTATTTTTTTTTAAATAAATAAAATTGACATAACTCTGACTAGCCTCACTTAGGAAGAAAGAGAAGACTCAAAATCAAATGAAAGAGATGTTACAATGAGCACCATAAAAAAATAAAGGATTATACAAGAATACTATGAAAGGTTATGTACCACCAGATTTGATAACCTAGAAGAAATGGACAAATTCTTTGAAGTATACAACCTTTCTAGACTGAATGATGAGGAATTAGAAAATCGAAATAGAGCAATTACTAGTAAGAAAATTGAAACACTAATCAAACCCCCCCCAAACACAAAAGTCCAGAACCAGATGGCTTCACTTGTAAATTCTACTGAACACTCAAATAATATTTAATACCAATCTTTATTAACTTCTTCCCCCAAATTGAAGAAAATAGAATACATCTTAACTTATTTTATGAGGCCAACATTATGTTGAAACCAAAACCAGGCAAGACTATCACACACAAAATAAAAAGAAAATTGCAAGTCAACATATCTGAAGAAGGTAGATGCAAAATTCTAAACAAAATACTAGTAAATCAAGTACAATAAAATATTAACAGGATTACACATATCTGATCAAGTTTGGTTAGTTCTAGGAATGCAAAGATGGTTCAAGATCACAAAGTCAGTGAGAGACATCATATTAACAAAATAAAAGATAAAAATAATATAATCATATCAATAAATACAGAGAAAGCATTTGACAAGATACAACATCCATTTATGATAAAATTATTTTTTATCTGTTAGCAACCTTCAAGTATATGTAAGTTCCTGACAGCTTCTTCAGCAGCCTTGTGAACAAGAGTCCCCTGCCTCCCAGTGCCTGTGTGCCTTGTGTACTTAGACAAGAACCCCATGTGGCATACTGTAACTGTTCTTTTGAATCTTTTGTTTTAGTTGTTGTTGTTTTATTTATTTTTAATTTTTATTTTATTCATTTATTTTTTAATAATTTAAAACATTTTAAAATTATAGTTGATGTACAATATTATATTAGTTTTAGGTGTACAACATAGTGATTAGACATTTATATAAGTTATGAAGTGATCAGCCTATTAAGTCTAGTACCCATCTGGCAGTGTACAGATATTCCAACGTCATTCACAATATTTTCTGTGCTATACTTGATATCCCTGTGACTGTTTTTTTTTTTTTTTTAATCCTCACTTGAGGACTTTTTTTTGCATTTATCTTTAGATAAAGTGGGAGGGAGAGAGAGGGTGGAAGAGAGAGAAACATTGATGTGAGAGAGACACATCAAGTGGTTGCCACCCACATGACCCTAATCGGGGCCGGGGACAAACTGCAACCAAGGTACCTGCCATTAGCAGGAACTGAACCCGGGCCTCTCTAGTCCATGGGCTGACACTCTAACCACTGAGCAAACCAACCAGGGTGGAAATGAGTACTTCTTAATCCCTTCACCTTTTTCATCTATCCTCTAACCCCCTCCCATCGGGCAACCAGTTTGTTTTCTGTATCTCTGAGTTTGTTTCTGTTTTGTTTATCTTGTTCTTTAGATTCCACTTGTAAGTGAAGTCGTGTGTATTTATCTCCTCTGACTTATTTCACCTAACATACCTTATCGGTCAGTGAGTTTCAACCACTGTGCCTCAATAATTTTTAAAACATGCAATTACTGGCTATTTAGGCATGGTCACTGATTGCTTTTTCTTTCAATTAAAAAAAAAAAGTGATAGCCAACACAATAGCCACCTGGTGTGAATGAATCAAAATTATATATAATTTTTGTCAGATTGGCAAAAAAATATATTTTTCTGTGTGATGCAGAATTTTGGTAATTAGTTTATGTGTGCCATGAGATGAAAAATGCTGAAAATGCTGTTCTAGGCTCATCCATGTTGTTGCAAATGCCAAGATTTAATTCTTTATATGGCTGAGTTATATTCCATTGTACACATGTACTTCTTTATTCATTCATTGACTGATAGACACCTAGATGACTTCCATATCTTAACTATTGTAAATATGCTGCAAAGAGCATAAAGGTGCATATGTCTTTTCAAATTAGCATTTTGTGTTTCTTTGGATAAATAATCAGAAGTGGATTGCTGCGTCATATAGTAGTTTTATTTTTAATGTTTGAGGAATCTCCACACTACTTTCTATAGTGGTTGCATCAATTTACAATCCCAACAAGGGTGCCCTTTTCTTCACATCTTCAATAGTACTTGTTGTTTATTGATTTAATTCCCACAGGTATGAAATGATATCTCATTGTGCTTTTAATTTGCATTTCTCTGATGATTCATGACGTTGAGAATTCTTTCATATGTCTATTGGCCATCTGTATGTCCTCTTTGGAGAAATGTCTATTCAGGTCCTCTGCCCCTTTTTTAATTGGATTGTTTGTGGGGGTTTTTGTTGTTGTTGTTTGTTTTTTGGTTTGTGTGTGTGTGTTGAGTGATATGATATTCTAGTATACTTTGTATACGAACCCCTTAAAAGGATGTATCACGGGTGAATATCTTCTCCATTCAGTAAATTGTCTTTTTGTTTTGTTGATGGTTTCTGTTGCCATGCAAAAACCTTTCAGTTTGATGATGTCCCATTTGTTTATTTTGTTTACTTGTTTGTTTCCCTTGCCTGAAGAGATACATCAGAAAAAAAAACAAAAAACAAAAACAAAACATTGCTAGGAGAAATATCAGAGAATTTATTCCTTATTTTCTTCCAGGAGTTTTATGGTTTTGGTTCTTACATTTAGGTCTTTAATTCATTTTGAGTTTATTCTAGTATATGTTTCAGGCAGGTGATGGAAGTTCATTGTTTCTCATTGTGGCTATTCAGTTTTCCCAACACCATTTATTGAATTTTTCTAGTGTTCTTAAATATGGGGCTACAACTCTCCAAACTAATGTTTTATTTTTCTCTCATCCTTTGACTTGAAATTAAGAACTGGAACTTTTTCCTTTTATTGGACTATTTGTCATGATTCTTATCATTCTAGCTTTCGCCCCAATAATACTAAGATTTATAACACAGTTTGTCTCCACAGGTTACCAGCCCTCTTGCACTGAGGAAGTAGCACCTCCACACACCAGCACCACCTGCTTCGGGCCCAGGCCATTGTCCCAGCAGGGAGCCAGGGTCTCTGGCTCTGAAGGACACATGGTCCCCTTTCGGCGGGAAGCAGCTACAGAGGAGACTCCGTGTCTTTTCTCTGAAAGCCCTGGTTGCCTAGCACGTGCACCCTGGGGAACAAGACCCTTTCCCCCAGGGTAACCCTTTCTCTCTAGCATATCACTGGTCTTCTGTTTGAACACCTGATCCTTCATATCTCCGGGCATGTGGTTTAGAGCCCTGACCTTTCCTCCCTGAGGATAACGTCTAGGCCTCAGTTGTATTTCAGCTCCAGGCCCAGAAAAGCAAAAACAAAAACCCAGACAAGTGATGCCATGGCTACCTCAGGACCAGCTGCACGACTAATGACCCCTGTCCTGGTGCTGACCAATCAGCAGAGACCCCAACCCTGAAAGAGCACCCTTGGAAAGCTGATGGATATTCTGCTGAGCCCCTCTCCTGAGACCTTCCCTAATTCCCACCTGCAAAGAGAGATAGATGTCCTCGGCACAAAGGACCCAGCTGACGCTGTCCCCACGGCAGCATGCCCATGCCATTTCCTGCCCCCTTTTCCGCCTCACAAGCAAGCATATCCCAAGCTCTAAGGGACCCCGGAGACTTGCCACCAGGGGAGCAGTGGGCAGTGGCAGCTCGTCTCGGGCTAACCCGTGAACCTGTCTCCAAGGCCCCCTTGTCTCTGACTTCCCAGTGAGCCAAAGCAGCCTGGCCAGGCTCTCCTGCTGCTTCTTCTGTGCCCTTCCTTGCTTCACTGTCCTAAGTGTCAATAAAGTCTTGCTTGCTTTGCTGCACTTAGTCTCTTTATTGAAATATTTTCTTCAAAAAGAAAAGAACCGAGGTCTCATCGTCTCTTTAAAAAACCACAATATAGAAATCCTTTAAAAAATGAACACTCTCATTCACACACATATACACGGACCTTTCCCCTTTCCGTGCTGTTCGCCTTTTTATCTTAGGCACTGGACGGCCACCCTTCCACCCCTGGCTTAGTCTCAGAACTTCGTCTCTGACTAGTTTTGTATACAGACTATTTTATCTGTATGGTCTTTACTCAATGGCTTTTCTCATCTTAATCCTCCCCCGAGGTTGGTTCAGGGGAAATCAAAGTAGGGAAAGAGTATGGAAAGAAGCTGAACAGCTTTGGGTGGGACAGTACTCTCAGAGGCAACACGTAGACTTCACCTGCGTCCAGGGGGACCTACGCTTTCCTTTGTTAGTTTGCCAAACCCTTTCCCAAAGAAAACTATGATGCATTTAAAGATGATGACCATTTTCTAAACTACCTGTTGTATAAATCAGTGTTTTCTTCTAGTAAGTGAAATGAGTTTTCTATTGGTGGTACATCTAGGCTTGTGCAATGTTTAATAAACCATAGCAGTAAATCAGCGGAAGGATAGAACAAACAGAAAATGTTATATAGAATGGTTTTTGTTTGAATAATCGGTCTTATACTTATATTGCAGCAAATATCTGCACTAGAGGTATCCAAATTCGGAAGCTTAGTTTAATAAGATTGGGAGGACATCTCTATTTGAGATAACTGTAAGAAGGGAATTTTCAAAAGAGAACATGGGCTTCCCAAATGGTGGTAAGATAGAGAAAGAAATGACAGAATTGCATGGGGTGGTGTTAACAGCGTATTTCTGGTCCTGCTGGCGGGATCAATTCCCTGCGGGGGAGGGGGTGCTCACTGCTGGTGACAAATGCCTGCGGGCTGCTGCCCCTTCAGTCTGGCTTTCTGGGGGCAGCACAAACACTCCACTCAGCAACACTGGCTACTTCTTCAAGGTGTGCGCGCGCTCCCCTAAATGATGCTTTCATTTAAAAAAACCCCCATGATCTGTAAACCAGGAGAGATCACAGAAGAGCTTCTTTCTCCAGAGGTTCCGAGATAACAAGGTGGTGCTAATTAAATTATTTTCTGCTTCAGTATCTTCAGTGGCTGCTGGTGCATGTTGTCATTACTGATTTTGCAGATGCTCAATGGCATGTAAAAGAACATAGTTACTATCCTTGAGTTTTATTTTACTTGCCTTAAAGAATCTTCAGGAGTGAATAATGTTGCCTTTGAACACAGATGGCAGCCATATAGTACATCCTTTTCCATAAAGACTATATCACAAGAAGCAATCCCGAATGCCACTTTAGATACATATTTGTTTAATGTTACTAAAAATTAGTGTACAGACACAAATACATCTATCTATACAGAAAACAAATGTGAATTAACAAAATGAAGTTTGTTGTAGTGTCTGGTCCTCACTGGATTACACAGCTGAGGGGGAAGCTTCCGTTTCTGGGGAGTTGTTTACCTTGTATCTGTTTTACCATCACAAAGTGTTACAACCTAAGCCATGGAATTCACAGATGTGTTTCACCAGTCATCGTGTCTGGGAGCTGCAGGGAATCCTAGTAGCCAGCCGTTCCTTTGTGCGTGAGGGAAGAAGGGCAGGTGCACAGCACAGTGAGCGCCAGCGTTCCTGCGGCCCGGTGGGACGATCGGGAGAAGGCGGCCGAGGAGCGCCATTCGCTGAAATAGCTCACAGCCGTGTCCCCGTGGGTTCTCTGATCGACTGTGGACTCTAGGTCATCATTTAAGAAATCCAGAGACTCCTGCAGACATACTTAAACCATGGCATATTGCTGAAGTATCCTTACCCTCATGCCACACATCAAACATTACACACAGCAGTGAATTGAGATGGAGCGCACAAAAGATGTGATGCCATACAGGGCGGGAATACCACCTGCCAGGAAGTATAGGCCCATGAGTAGCAAGTACCTGTAAGTGCCGGATATCTGCTACCTAACGCCTCTTCTGAGGTTGACGTGCCTGGCAGCAAAGCTCAAGAACCACACCTGATAATCAGCATCTGGGCTTTCTACCTCCTTCATCCACTGACTCTGAGAAGCACTCCAAGGGTCCTTATTAAGGAGTTACTTTCTCATCCTGTTTCTTCTTCCTTCTTCCTTTTCTTATTCTTTATTATATTAGCAGCTGAAATATATATATATATATTTTTTAATCCTCACCAGAGAACATTTTTCTATTTTTTTTGTTCAGATAGAGTGGGAGGGAGAGAGAGGAAGAGAGAAAGAGAAAGAAACATCGATGTGAAAGGGACACATCAAGTGGCTGCCACCTGCACGACCCAACCAGGGCTGGGGACAAACTGCAACAGAGGTACGTGCCCTTAGCGGGAACCGAACCCGGGTCTCTCTGGACTGCAGGCTGACACTTTAACCGATGAGCCAAACCGGCCAGGGCAGCAGCTGATATATATTGAGTGTTTACTATATGTCAGGCAGTTTATAATATTATCTCATTTAATTTAATTTAGAAGTGTGGGAGGGAGGGAGAGAGAGAAACATTGATGTCAGAGGGACACATTGATTGGTTGCCTCCCACATGACCCCAAATGGGGCCAAACTGCAACCGAGGTACATGCCTTTGGCCAGAATCAAATCTGGGACTCTCTGATCCGTGGACTGATGCTCTAACTGCTGAGCCAAACTGACCAGGGCCAGTTTTAGGTTTTATTTTTGAGCTTGCTAATTCTCTCTTGTACCTGGGCTGCTCTGTTTCAGTGCTCTCTAATGAGCACTCTAATGCTTTGTTCTTTTGTATTGTTTGTCTCCTTTTTAAAGTACACCTTTCGTTCATTAATTGTATTTCTGAACTCACTGAACTGCTTTTCTGAGTTCTCTCATATCTCATTGAGCTTTTTTATAACTGCAATCTTTTTATTTTTATCCTCACCCGAGGACATTTTTTTTTTTAAAATTTTTCTTCAGATAGAGCGGGAGGGGTGAGAGAGACACATCGAGTGGTCCCACATGACCACAGCTGGGTCCAGGGACAAACTGCAACTGAGGTACGTGCCCTTAGTGGGAACCACGCCCAAACTGGCCAGGGCTATAACTGCAATCTTAACTGCTCTGTTTTTGTTTTTATTCCTCACCTGAGGACATTTTTGCATTCATCTTCAGATAGAGCGGGAGGGAGAGAGGGAAAAAGAGATAGAGAGAGAAACATCCATGTGAGACAGACACATGGAGTGGCTGCCACCCACATGATCCTGACCTGGGCCAGGGACAAACTGCAACCGAGGTACATGCCCTTAGCAGAACCGAACCCAGGACTCTCCGGCCCGTGGGCTGACGCTCTAACCGCTGAGCCAAACTGGCCAGGGTAACTGCTCTGTTATTTAAGTTAGTTTTCTATGACTTTGAATTTGGTTTCTGGAGTCTTCTTTTTTTCTGTGCTTCCATGTTACCTTAGTTTTTCATGGTATTTGATGGATTGTTTCTCTGTGTGTGTATTTGAGATAGTGAACATTTTTCTTGTTTAGATACATTGTATGCTCAACAATTCAGCAGGATCATAGGTAGGGTACTTTAAAAAAAATTTTTTTATTCCAGTAGATGGCATAATATTGCAAGTTTTTGTTTTTACTTACCTACATTTTTGTCCCTCTGGGATTGGCGTGGAATGGTGTCACTTCAGGTAAGGAAAATACCACATACCCTGCAGATGTTGGGTGTTCCTTCTGTGACCAGCTTACCTCAGTTAGGGGGCACCATCATTATGGTGGGCAAATGTGGCAGGTGGTAGGGAACTAGTTTTGGGACTTCCCAGTTCTACCTTCTATTTAGTCACGTTCACTGGACCAACTGCATGTTTGGAGGTGTCTCCGCAGCGTCTGCCAGGCATGGTCTCTGTTCCAGCCGTGACTGTCGGCACCACTGTGATGCTGAAGGCTTCCCAGCCGCCCCTCCTCGGCTCTCCTGTCACGGGGACATGGGAAGGGAGAGGACTTTTCCTGGGAAAACTCTGCTTTTGCCCCTCTTATATTACGGCCGTAGGGAGGGCTGCGGCCTGACTTCTTCACCACCATGTGTTCGTTGGAGCCACCGTGGGCATCGAACTGTGTCTGCAGTCTCCGTCCCTGTCCTTTCTCCCTCTTACCCCTCCTCATTTCAATACACCTACCTTCAGTGTTCCAAGGTGTGGACCCGGTGTCTGTGTGCTGGGGAATGATCCTTCGCTGAGTTATAATTGTCTGACTTGTACATTTAAGGGGAGAAACAAAGGAGTCACCACCTCTCACCCAGACCATTATTAAGTTATTCTAATTGATTTTTTTTTTTAGTCTTGCTCTCTATAATTCTAGTCCTTCCTTAAAGACAAACTGATTTTAAAAAGTCATTTAAAAGAGCTAATTATGTCATTCTCTGCTTAAAAGCTTTCAATTTCTTACCATCAAAGCTACTTTTAGTGAAAACTTCTGTACAAGGCACTGCTAACACCGTTCGGTAGACTGTTCTAGTTAATCCTGACATCTCCAAGGCACAGGTACTATCATTAGCTTAATTTTTAAGAAGAAGGAGCTGAGGCTTACAGAAACTGAATAATTTGACCAAGGGTTACAAAGTTATTGAGGATAAGCCAACCCTGACATCTTTCAGTTTCTTGAACATACACACCTTCTGTCACCTGCCAGAATATTCGCGTTACCAGACATTGCAGTCCTCCGTGCCCACCCCCCCTTTATCCTGCACAACTCGAATTAAAGTTTCTTTCTCTAAAATGCCATCCTTGAACGTCTGCAGTACATTAGGTCTCCCTGCTGTGTATCTGTAATTTCCTTTCTAAACTATCTCCATGTAGTCTTATGGTCAAATGATTTCAAAGACTCTGTAAGTTCCAAAACTGACTGATTTCACCAAGTCTAGAGCAGTTTCTTATTATAAGAAGTTGGAATAGTTTGTACTGATTTTTAAATTTCCATAGATTTTTTGATAATCCAGTGATTTTATTCATTCTTTTTAAAAAAATTTTTAAGTTAATTTATTTTTGTTGCAGATGTTTCTCCTTTTCCCCCCATAAATTCCCCCCCTCCCTCCCTGCCCTGTCCCCAGCTTTGTTGTCCATGCCCATTGTTCATGCATACATGCATATAAGTTCTGTGGTTTATCTCTCCCCACCATCCCCTCTTCTGGGGATTGTCAGTCTGTACCCCACTTCCACATCTCTGGGACTACCCCATTCCTCAGACTGTTATGTTCATTATATTCCACAAATAAGTGAGATCATATGATACTTGTCTTTCTCTGTCTGGCTTGTTTCACTTAGGATAATACTTTCCCGGTCTCTCCATGTCATCTCAAAGGATAAGAGATATTTCTTTCTTACAGCTGCATAGTACTCCATTGTGTATGCAGCCTATGTGACTATGTTCCAAAAATGTATATTATGGTGGTGATATGATTAAACATCTGGAAACATAAAGGAAGGCATCTTTGGGGTATTCTGCTCCGTAAAGTATAATAAGCTGCCTGTCTGGTAACAGCAAAGACACCGTCATGCTGATATGTAGTCTTGTTTTTTTTTGACCCAAATAGACTCAACTAATGTTCTCATGAGGAAGTCAGGCAGCCGAAGAGCTCTTGTCCCAGCACTGTTGTGAACAGTATTGTTACAGTTTAATAGATGTTGCTTGTGGCCTTTTCCAGAATCACTTGGGAGCCATTCAATAAGCAAAATGATAAAGATGAACAGTTACTATGCTTACTTTCAGAGCCATAGTTAGACTAATGTGTCTTCAGTAAGGACCACTCACATATCAAAAACAAGTCCTTTAATAATCTTAACTTTTTCATAGAGAAAATTACTAAGGAGAGAAAGAAAGAATTCTAGGCATTGCCTTTATAAACACTGATGTTTGCCTGGCAAAAATACAGGCTGGGAAGTACGAAGAAGGAAGCGAGGGTGTGAAATTGCAGACACGTTGCCAGAGCATGTTTCCTTGGTGTATCCACACACCGATCTCTGCTGAGTGTCTGTCTTAGCACCACAGCCCAGACAGCGTTGGTAGCACACCACAGAATGGTGCAGCACTACCTGCTGTTAGAACAGATGCAAAACAAAACAAAACACCATTAGATAATTTATTTGATTATGCTTACAGAAGAAAATAAGCAACACAGAGTAAGCCAACAAAGCAATGCAATAAACACTTAGAGTCATGAGGTTCAAATTGCTATGAGGATATGGGATTCTCTTTTGAAGTAAAATGAAAATTATATTAACTAAGGCTGGTTTGCAAATAAAAACCCAGATTTAACTCAGAATGTCTTCAAGGACACGAAGAACAGACGTGCGTGTGAGGCAGAGCCCCGGGCGCACTGAGGACATTCCGACTGTGTTTGTCTGTCTAGGGGCCGCTTCTCCCAGCAAGCTGACCATTTTGCGGGGACTTCAGGATGATGTTCTCCATATGGTGAAAGCACAAACTGCTAGTGACTCTGAAGTTTTGTGTCTTATGACCTCAGTCAGCTGAGAGACATTTCCCTCACACTTCCTGGTCCCAACTCTAAAAATTACCAGAAAATACGATCAGGGATGTGTCTGGGTCAAGAGCCACATCCGGCTCCATCAGTTGTGATCACATGAAGAACAAAAAGGAAGCTCCCGGGGATGGTGATCTTGACAGAAGCCCAATTCTGGGCAGTTCAGATAGTGGCCATCTACCGCTAAGGCGCGTGGAAGGGGTCGCAGTGTCCGTGGACCCGGCAGAGGGATGCCCTGGCGTGGACGAGCTCACGGATGGAGAGTGTGAGGTGGAATCGGACGTCCCCGTCTACTTCCCGCACAGAAACACTGATTTAACAGTAGTATGTCGAGCAAACGTGTGGCATTTAGATAGTCCCGAACCCAGTCAAGGAGTCGCAGTGCCGGAGAGCAGCACCCGCCCCTCGGAAGGGAGACAGAAGATCGCGCGTGCTGGCCGGGCCCAGCTCCTGCCCCGGGCGGCGCACACCGCGCTGGGAGACCCTCTCTGCACCGTCTCCCGGGGAGCAGTAGGCGCCACGCACCCAGCCCTCTGGGTCTGCCCCACCTCCTTCAGCGCTTCGTCTGGAGCCCCGACAGGCCTGCAGCTTTGGATGCTTGGGAGCCACTGAAAGCAAAGGCACGTGGAGAGTGGCCACCGGGGCTGGCGGAGCGGAGCAGGAGCAGGAGCAGGAGAAGACGCTCCACTCAGAGCTCCTCTCGAGGGCGGGAGGGAAGCCCACGCGCGGGGTCCCAGGTTCCTCGTGGCCGCCTGAGGACGCGGTGTCCGTGTGGCCGTCTTAGGACACTGGCGGGAAGCCGGCACCCTTCCATGCTTGGTGGCCACCGAGGAGAGAGCAGGGCGATGGTCGCTGTAGAACCAGAGAGCTTGGGTGCCACGCAGACCCGGGGAAGCCAGAGGTGACCAGCTCCTGACGAAGGAACTGGCCACGCCTGTCTGCTTGGGAAATGACTCACACTGGCCAGAGTCACATCTCCCCAGAAAGGCTTGGGGTGCCCCTGCAATCCCGGCTGGGTTATTCCGTGCGCATTTCTGCCTGTTTGATGTCAGTCCATAGTGACTGGAAGAACTGTCCGGTTTCGAATATGCATATTCCAACACAAAGTCAGCAGACACGTGAAGAAACAGGGAAACATGAACCAAATCAAACTCCAGAAACTGACCCCAAAGAATCAGAGGTGTACAAATTCCCAACAAAGAACTCAAAGAAATCATTAGTAAGCTGATCTATAAACTCATAAAATGATGCATGAATAAAATGAGAACATCAACAAAAAGACAGAAAATAAAAAAAGAACATACTCTACCAATACCCTCTGCTGGGAAAGTAAAAATACAGTGACTACAATTCCTTACATTTTTTTAATGCCAGTCTTCTACCTGTACTAAGGGATTTCCATCTCACTTAAAAAAAATACAAAAAACTTTATTAAAAATTTAGAAAAGGTTTAGCTAAGTTATATCTATAGATAAGGAACTTGAGGCTCAGAGGAGCGTGAATTTCCCGAGAACGTGCAGCCTGTGACAGGCAGGGCGAAGCGTCCTTCTCGTCTCCCATTGTGGAAACGGACAAAGCGCACTGGCCTGTGGTCCAGACACGCAGAGAAATGCGCTCCTGACAAATGCTTGGTCTTCACCCTCAGTAATTCTTCACAACAATGACAGCTCCTAGGAAGTCTCCTCTTCGTTCCTGTCAAGATAGCAACTCCTGTTTTAGTTTGGTTTACGGTTTCTCGGAACAAATTCCTTCCCCTCCTCGGTTGTGTTGGGGTCCCTTACTCCAAGCAGTCTCCTAACCTCATCGCAGCCAGTGCGGTGGTGGGGGGATTGTTAGGTTGATAGGAACGAAACACGGACTCGACAGTGCTCTGTGATGGGTCCTAAGTTAGTTAAGATTGTGAGAAGCTTGCCTCAGGTGAAATCAAACAGGGAATGTCACAACTGAGTCCGGTCAAAACAATGTCAAGTGGTAAGAGTGAAATCCTGGCCTACCTCTGGAGGAGCTGGACGTTGATGAAGAACCGTAGGCACTTTCACTAATATTCTGTGACAACACCAAGACATGCACTTAACAGACTGTTGGCATCCATTGCTTTGTGGGACTCTGGTCAACGCAGGGGTAATGTAAGCATTGCGATTTTATTCCAGATTGACTGTATTTAACAGTTCTCAAGCAAATAAGTCAGTACTTCACACAAGCACATTTGTTCTATCATCTCAATTTTGAAAACATCAAAATTGCCAATTTAGTAAAAAAAAGAGAACCAGATGGCAAATTCTTTTTCACTACCTAAGAATTTTATTTCAAAAAGATTGATAATCATTGTAACTCTTCAGTTCATTTTGTCTATAGTTTTAAAGCCAGAAAATACAAAATCAAAAAATATATATTAATATAAATAACTGCCCAGTAATTTATATTTTAGGGTGATTCTAAAATTATAAAAGAACATCTCTAGGCAAGAACTGACTAAGGCATAATATTAAAGAGGTTTTCTCCTTCATCTTCTTCTTTAAAATAACACGTTGATGTGAGTAATCTAAAATTCAAAGAATATGACCTTGAACATTTTTTCATGTCTATTGGCCATGTGTATGTCCTCTTTGGAGAACTGTCTATTCAGGTCCTTTGCCCATGTTTTTTATTAGATTGTTTGTCTTCTTAATGTTCAAGCTCTTTATATATAAGCTCTTTATATATTTTGGAAATTAAGCCCTTTTCGGGTGTATCATTGGCGAACGTGTTCTCATATGGTGGGCTCTCTTTTCATTTTGTTGATGGTTTCTTTTGGTGTGCAGAAGCTTTGTAGCTTGATGTAGTCCTATTTGTTTAACTTTCCTGAATCTTCCTTGCCTGAGGAGACATATTGACAAAAATACTGCTTTGAGCTCTGGCTGGTTTGGCTCAGCAGTTAGAGCATTGGCCTGTGGACCTAAGGGTCCCAGGTTCGATTCCTTCTCAGCAGCATGTATCTGGGTTGCAGGTTTGATCCCCAGCCCTGGTTGGGGTCCTGCAGGAGGCAACCAGTCAAAGACACACTGATGTTTCTCTTTCTTTTTCTCTCCCTCCCTTCCTATTTATCTAAAAATCAATGGAAAGATATCCTCAGGTGAGGATTAACAACAACAAAAAAATATATATATATTGCTTTGAGAGATGTCTGAAATTTTACTGCCTATATTTTTTTATCTAGGATTTTTATAGTTTTGCAACTTACATTTAAGGTTTTTTTTAAATCCATTTTGAGTTTATTGTGTATATGAAAAAATACTCTAGCCCTGGCCAGTTTGGCTCAGCAGTTAGAGCGTCGACCTGCGGTCTAGAGAGACCCAGGTTCGGTTCCCGCTAAGGGCACGTACCTTGGTTGCAGTTTGTCCCCAGCCCTGGTTGGGTCATGTGGGTGGCAGCCGCTTGATGTGTCCCTTTCACGTCGATGTTTCTCTCTCTCTTTCTCTCTCTTTCTCTCTCTCTCTTTCTTCTTCTCTCTCCCTCCCACTCTATCTGAATAAAAAATGGAAAAATGTCCTCTGCTGAAGATAAAAAGAAAAAATCCTCTAGGTCACTAATCATCAGAGAGATGCATATTAAAACCACGATGAGGTATCACTTCACACCTGTCAGAATAGCTCCTATCAATAAATCAACAAACAAGTATAGGCGAGGATGTGGAGAAAAGGGGACTCTAGTGCACTGCTGGTGGGAATGCAGACTGATGTAGCCACTGTGGAAAACAGTGTGGAGTTTCCCCTAAAACTTAAAAATGAAACTGCCTTTTGACCCAGTGACCCCACTTCTGGAAATATATCCTAAGAATCCTGAAACACCAATCAGAAAAAAATATATGCACACCTATGTTCATTGTAGCTTTATTTACAATAGCCAAGATCTTGGAAACAACCCAAGTGCCTTTCAGTAGATGAGTAAATAAAAAAGCTGTGGTACATTTACACAATGGAATACTAGGAAAAAAATAATAATAATAATAAGGAGGAATTTACCCTCTGCAATAGCATAGAGGGACCTGGAGATTATTGTGCTAAGTGAAATAAGTTGAAGAGAGAAAGACAAGTATCACATAATCTCACTTATATGTGAAATCTGAGGAAGAAAATATTTAAGGACAAAATGGAACCAGAAACATGAAAACATGGAACCGACTGGCAGGTGCCAGAGGGGAGAGAGGTGACTGGATGAGGAAGGTGAACACATATCCATACCCGTGGACACAGACAATAGTGTGGTGAAGGCAAGGGAGGGGGAGGCAGGGTGGATGGAGGTCAGCAAAGAGGGGGTAAATTGGGGACATCTGCAATAATGTCAATGTTAAAAAGTTTTAATAAAAAAAATAAAATCCAAGAAATATGATTTATAGTTGTTTAAAAGGTCACTATCCTAGAACTTTTACGGAAAAGGCACTTTTTTGGTACCTCAACATACAAATGGACGGCAGACAAGCCGCGGGAACACACCAAGCTGCTCGGATCGTATTCGGAGGGACAAGAATACAAGCACATTATACAAAATTTGAATTCAGATAAGAACATGAAGTCAAAATACAAATTCATGCAAAAGTGGTTCTGCATAATAATTTTACTTTTGTTTTCAATTCATGATATTAAATTCGCATATGTTTAATGTTTTTTAAAATGCAATAAAATCAAATTATCTTGCTAAATATTATGGCAATTAAGTAAAACCTGTTATTCTCAGTTTAAAGAGGAAATTTTCCATTTTTGTTGGAGATGTATGGAAAATGGGAAAATAGGGCTCATTCGTTTTATTCTCCTTCCTGAACAAACCACTAAAACACACAAAAAGGAGTCAAAAGTAGGGAAGAAAACATAATGTACACTAAAAATAGAGTCTGGCCACAACCTCACAATGCCAATTTAGAACATTTGCCAAATTCTGCACACTTTGGATGAAATAAAAGAGGGAGCTTAGAGTCAACGTAATTCCCCTACTCGTCAACACAGAAGAGTGGGCAGGAGAAGGGATAGTAGGGCAGCCACAGGCAGAACCAATTGTAGAAATAAAATGTTTTTTGTAGCCTTTGAGATTTTGTGTTGTTTTAATAAAATTCATAAGCTATGTTCATACAGTTTATGACAGTAAACTGAAACATTCTAAATGAACAGTTTGATGAGATATGACAAATGTATGCACCTGTGTAACCACCAACACAGTCAAGATACAAACACTTTCATCACCCCCAAAACTCTGTCCGTCAAATGTACATTGGTCGCCTCACACCCTGATTCCTGGCCTGAGGAACCCCTGATCTGCTCTCTGTGACACGGATTAGTTTTGCCTTTTCTAGAATCACATGTGAATGGAAGGAGCCACCGGGCCCCCTGCTGTGCCCGGCTCTGTTCACGCCCACGAATGTTTATGAGATTCACTGATGTCCTCGCATGTATCACCTCTGCTCCTACTCCTTGCCGAGGTCTATGTCTCGGTATACATATATTATGTCTGAAAATCTATTTACCAAGTTGATGTTCGTTTTGGATTGTTTCCAGATATTTACTACTACAATTAAATTTTCTATAAATATTCATATATAAGCCTTTCTGTGTCATATTTTTATTCTTCTTTAGTAAATACCTAAAAGTGCAACTGCTGTGTCACGTGGAAAGTGTATGTTGAACTCTATCAGACATTTCCAAAATGTCTTTCACCGTGGTTGTACTGTTACCCATTCCCCAGGAATGTACGTGTTCCTGTCGTTCCACATCTAGGTCAAAATTTCTTACTGCCCACATTTTACACTGTACCCTAGTAGCTGTGTACAGACTTTTACATATTTCAGTGATGACTACTGATTTTGGGCATCTTTCCTATATCTTCTTTGTGTAGCATCTGTTCAAATCTCTCGTCAAATTTTAAGTTAACTTACTTGTCATATTATAATTGAGTTGTGAAGCTAGTTTTTATGTTCTGAATATAAGTGCATTGTCAAGTTGTACATAATATTTCCTATTGCTGCTCTAACAAATTACTCTCCACACAGAGACACCACCAAGTCATCGAAGTCAGCGTCTGAAATTGAGCCTTAGGGGCTAAGAGCAAGGTGCTGGCAGGGCTGCATTCCTTCTTGGAGGCTCCGGGAGATGCCATCTCCTGGTCTGCCCCTCTTCTGGAAGCCACCTGCATTGCTAGGCCATGGCCCCTCCTCCACCCTCAGAGCCAGCAGTGAAGCATCTTCCAACCTCTCTTCTGGTGGCACATCACCCCATGTCTATAAGGACTCTTATGACACGTCAAGTTCACTCAGATCATCTGAGATAATCTTCTCATCTGAAAACCTTTCATTTAATTACATCTGCAAAATTCCTTTTGTCACTTAAGGCAACACGTTCACAGGTTTTGGGGATTGTATTATATTGGCATTCTTAGGGTCATTATTCAGCTTACTACATTATGTAACACACATTTTCTCCCTGCCAATGGCTTCCCTTTTCATTTTCTTTTTTAAAATGTTTTATCCTCACCCGAGGACATTTTCGTATTTATCTTCAGATAGAGTGGGAGGGAGGGAGGGAGGAAGACAGAGAGAGAAACATCAATGTGAGAGGGACACATTGAGTGGTTGCCACCCACTCGACCCCAACTGGGGCCAGAGACAAACTGCAACCGAGGTATGTGTCCTTAGCAGGAACCGAACCCAGGACTCTCTGGTCCATGGGCCAATGCTCTAACCACTGAGCAAACTGGCTAGGGCCCTTTTCATTTTCTTAATTATGCTTTAGAAGAAGAAAAAAATTTAATTTTTATAAAGTCCAATTACTTTGGCCAGCCAGTGCGGTTCAGTGGTTGAGCATCCATCCATGAACCAAGAGGTCACTGATTCGATTCCTGGTCAGGGCACATGCCCAGGCTGTGGGCCCGATCCCCAGTGGAGGACATGCAGGAGGCAGCCAATCAATGTTCTCTCTCATTGATGTTTCTTTCTCTCTCTCCCTCTCCCTTCCTCTCTCTCTAAAATTAATAAAGAAGAAAAAAACTTTTAAGTCCAATTATTTAAAAAGTTTTCTTTTACGGATTATGCATTATTTTTCAATATTTGCTTCCGAGTTTAAAACTAAAGATTTTCCTGTAAGTAATGCTTTCTGAGTCACACATATTAGAATTTATCATTTTCTCATTTTTTTAAATTTTATTATTCAGTTCAAAATATTTTTATTTCCCTTTCATATTGTCTTTGACTCATGGGTTATTTAGAATTGTGCTGTTTAATTTTCTAACATTTGGAAATTTTTTATATCTTTTATTTTTAAATTTCTAATATAATCCCATTTTGGTCAGAGAAAACACTATAATTTCAAGTTTACAAAATTATAAACTATTGATACTATGTATAGCATATGGTCTATACCTGGTAAAATTTCATGTGCATTTGTAAAGACCATGAATTGTGCTTCTCTTGAGTGGAGTGATCCATAAATGTCAACTTGATCAACTTGGTTAATAGCATCGCTCAATTAATTTATACTTTATTAATGATCTTTGTTCTTGTTTTATTAATTTCTAAAATCGAAGTATTTATTTATCTATATAGTTATATATGTTTTTTTCTTCAAAAAATTTTAAATTTCTGTTATTAGGCATATACACATTTTAAATAGTTATTTATGTGATCATGTTAATTGACCTCTTTGTCTTTCCCTCTTTGTGTCTGGTAATATCCCTTGTTCTAAATTCTACTTTCCCTTCAGTACAGTCCCTCGTTTTCCTGTGATTTGTGTGTGCGTGATATATCTTAGTCAGATTTTTTTGTTTTAACATAGGCACTTTTTTCAATCAAACCAGTTTCTTTTAGACATTTCGAAGTATTTAAATATTTTATATATAATGGTATATACACACATGCATAACTGGGTTTAAATCTACCATTTAATTTTTTGTTTTGTATTCATCTTATTTTTGTTGTTCCTTCTTTTCTGCCTTTATTTGGCTTGAATATTTTTATGATTCTGTTTGACTTCTACTATTGGCTTAGTACACCTCCAGGTTTTATTTTTTTATTGATTGCTGTAGGAATTATAGTTGAATCTTTAACTTATCGTGGTCATCCTTCTATTCATATTTTACCACATTGTGAAAATGTAAGAACCATACAACAGTCTACTTTCCCCACATGAGAGCCTTTGTACTACTGTCAGCCTCCCTCTTTCTGCATGTTAGAAACGCCACTACATGTTGCTACAATTTTTTAAAACTTATTTTTATTGTTGGATGTATTACAGATGTTTCTCATTTTACCCCCATTGCCCCCTCCTCCCCATCCCCGCCCCCTCCTGACTTTCCCCACACTGTTGTCTGTGTCCATTGGTTATGCATATATACATATAAGTTCTTTGGTTGCTTTCTTCCCACCTCCTAACCCCCTTCCTTTTGAAGTTTGTCAGTCTAACAACCAATTTGTACTTCTTAATCCCTTCACCTTTTTCACCCATTCCCCCAACCCCCCTCCCATCTGGCAACCAACAAAATGTTCTCTGTATCTATGAGAATGTTTCTGTTCTGCTTGTTCATTTTGTTTCTAGATTCAATTGTTGATAGATATGTATTCATTGCCATTTTGCTTGTTCATATTTTTTATCTTTTTCCTCAAGAAGACCCTTCAACATTTCATATAATAATAGTTTGATGATGATGAACTCATTTAGCATTTCCTTGTCTGGGAAACTATATGGCCATCGATTCTAAGTGACAGCTTTGCAGGATAGAGTAATCTTGGTTATAGGTTCTTGCTTTTTTAAAATTTTTTATCCTCACCCAAGGACATTTTTTCATTTTTTTTGTTTTGTTGTTGTTCAGTTAGAGCGGGAGGGGGAGAGAGAGGGGGAGAGAGAGAGGGAGAGAAACATCAACATGAAAGGGACACATTGAGTGGCCGCCTCCCGCACAGCCCCAACTGGGGCCAGGGACAAATTGAAGCCGAGGTACGTGCCCTTAGCGTGAACCAAACCTGGGTCTCTTTGGACCACAGGCTGACGCTCTAACCACTGAGCAAAACCATCCAGGGCAGGTTCTTGCTTTTCATCACTCTGAATATTTCTTGCTACTCCCTTCTGGCCTGCAAAGTTTCTTTTGAGAAATCAGCTGACAGTCTTATGGGAGCTCCCTTGTAGGGAAAGTCCCAGAGCCTGGGAACTGGCGCCAGGCAAACTGTTCACCCATCACCTCGCTTACCCAACCTAGACTCCCACCTGTTTCAGGAACTGTTTGCCCCGAACTCATAGATCAACTCCTGTCCCATTCTCCTGTCCTAGTCCAGGAACTGTTTGCCCCGGGACAATAGACTCACATTCCAGGGGCCCCCATGCATAGCCCCGCAGGACCTAACCCTCACAACAAATTCCCGCTGCCATAGGTGCAGATATAAAAATTACAAACCCCAGCATCGGGCGCGGCTTCTAGGACTCGACCCCCGGAGTCTGTGAACCCGCCCGGAGTGTACCCAATAAAGCCTGATTTCTGCTTATTTGGCTGTTTGGCTCTTTGGTTTCTTTCTGCCTCCCACCGGCGGTGCCTGGCTACCTTACAGGTAATTAACTGCTTTTCTCTTGCTGCTTTTAAGATTCTCTCTTTGTCTTGAACCTTTTGCATTTTGATGATGATGTGTCTTGGTGTGGGCCTCTTTGGGTTCGTCTTGTTTGGGACTCTCTGTGCTTCCTGGACTTGTATGTCCGTTTCCTTTATCAAGTTAGGGAAGTTTTCTGCCATTATTATTTCAAATAGGTTTTTGATTTCTTGTTCTCTCTCTTCTCCTTCTGGCACCCCCAAGATGCGAATGTTGGCATGCTTGAAGTTGTCCCAGAGGCTCCTTACACTATCCTCATTTTTTTGGATTCTTTTTTCTTTTTGCTGTACTGATTGGGTGTTTTTTGCTTCCTTATATTCTAAATCAATGGCTTGCTTTTTGGCTTTACTTACTCCACTATTGAATCTGTGTAGATTATTCTTTATTTAAGTGCCTTGTTCATTTCTGACTGGTCCTTTTTTATGCTCTTGAGGTCCTCACTAAGTTCACTGAGGTTCTCACTAAGTTCATTGAGCATCTTATAAGCAGTGTTTTGAACTCAGCATCTGTTAGGTTGCTTATCTCCATTTCGCTTAGTTCTTTTCCTGTAGTTTTGTTCTGTTCTTTCATTTGTTACCTGTTTCTTTGTATCCTAATTTTGGCTGCCTCCCTGTGTTTGTTTCTGTGTATTACTTAATGAGAGGTATGAGGCTAGCTGAGACCAGAGGCTGCTTGTTTGAAAGAATTTAGGAAAACCTGAAGCAGGATCTAAGTCAGGCCAATCCTATGGTGAAGCAACTAGCAATAGCTTGGGTGGGCCTGAAAGTTGTGTGGGCAGGGCCTCAGGAAATCACCAGGATGGGCAACCAGTGTGAGCCAGGTTGCTGGAGTCCCAGATATGGCGGCCATCTGCGCCCCAGAGAAGGGCTCACCTACTGTCTCTTGGACTGCCGGGATCAGTGCAATGCAATAAACTACAAACACACGCTGGTTGGAGTGAGGGGGAGCTTTGCAAGGGAGCAAATGCTCTAGATTTTTGGACAAAACCCCATTTATTTGCAGATTGGTTCCCCCAGGTTACAAGTGGATTTATGTAAATAATTTTCTTGGGATGGAGTCGCTGCGAACCATACAGCCTAGCCTTGTCTCTTGCATTTTATGGTAGAAAGAGACTTTGAAGCTAAAAAAGAACAAATCCAGCCATGCCTGGGCCTACAGCCCATTATCCATTTGAGGCAGTATCCCAGCCTTTGTCATGCAAACCTTATCTTATTCACATGCAAATGAATCATTCAATTCGAGCAATGTGGTTTTCATGCCTATCGGTCAAACCTGTCTGTCCACACACACATACTTTGATCTTAGGCTGGCCAGGTTGGAAGAATACATTATCATAAGGTTACAAATCATCCATTTACAAATCCCCCATTCTCACATCTCCCCCTTTTTGTTTTCTTGAAATTGTGGAATCGCCATGGCTGTGGTGGTCAGTGTGCTGGCATGTTTATCACCCCATAATTGATAATTGGTAAATTATTGTGCTGCTCCATTATTGATGATTGGGAAAGTCACTGTGTGCCCTCTAGCTGAACCTGTTTAGTCAAAATAACCTCAGTAAATTGGAATACTCCCTGAACCAAGTAATTGTTGGGAGCCGGCTACATGTCTGACAGAGTCCACGGAGCCTGGAGGTCTTGAGTCAGAGACTCAACCTCCTCCACAATCACAAGGAATCAGGCTTGCACTGTGTTTGCGCAGCTCGGGGCTAAGTGTGACCCAAAGTATCTTGAAATACCTGAAATACCTGGGTGTTTCTGGGTGTGCCTGGGTGTTTGTGGGTGTTTCTGTTATCCATAAGGCAAACTAATTCTATACAGCATTGCTGTGGCCCTGGGCATTACATCAAGAAGATCCTATTTTCTTATATCATTAAACTTTTGCTATAAGGTATCAAAGGCATGTAGTAAAGCATATCGAGGCTGATCTCTAAAGACTCTGTCACAGGGGTGTTTGGAATCAGATGCCGGCTAGCTAATAAACAGCTCTTATTTAGACTTCATTCTCTAGTGGTCTTTCTTTGACTCTGTCGTGTCACAACAATCAGGAGCATCATCACTTGTTTTTCGGTCTTCTGCATCGAGGACACCGTTCGGCAGAGTCCTTGGAGAACCATGAGGCCAACACAAACAAGAAAACAACCAACAGCAGTAAAAATCCAGATCCTAAGATTGAAACCCTCAAACCAATGTCTTGGATTGAGCCACTGGACATTCTCTGAGATTGCCTTTAAAATTTTGTTGAGCAAGTTGTATATCTGCTAACTGTGCTTCCAGAGCCTTTTGTAGATTAGTTACTTGCCCTCCAAGGTTGCCAACATAAGTCCCTTATAAGTGTTGCTTGAGCACTGTCCGATTGTGGGAGGTGGCATTTCGAAGCAGTGCGGTTACACACAAGCTATGACTAATTCCCAATCACGGTGTAAGGAAGAGTGAGTGGCTAAGGCCTCTGCAGGCGCTCCTGCCACAATACAGCTGTCTCGTCAGAGTTCCTTGATCAGCTTCTGTCTGGGACGTCATATCTTTAGTAACGTTGGTCATTACTTCAGCCACAGTAGGTGCCGTTTGGACTGACTCCGTCAAGGCCGTGACCGAAACAGCTGCAGTAGCAGCAATGACTATAGCCGAAATGATGAATGCTACGAGCCACCCGATAAGCCTCTTCTACGAGGGGTCCATAACATGAGTCCAATATAAGCGTTGTTCTGCTGCCGCAGGCTCAATAATATAGGCAAGCAGCATAAATACCTACCCTAGATTGGGTGGAGATTATAGATACATAAGCCAAAAAAGTATCCTCTGGGGTACGAGAAGCCCCCATTCTAGTTAGCATTTTCTCAGAATGTTGTTGCAACTGCTTAAGGCTTCCCCAGGTAACCCTGGAAAGGGCTTGAGAGGGACCCTGGGACCGAGTGTGAGTTTTAAGATCAGTGTCCAAGGTCAGCTGTGCCATCTGAGGAGTCAGGTTGAAGGGCAGATCCTTCCTGTTCATGGTAAGGTTTTATCCACCACGCTGCCAGCCACCTGGGACCTGTAGGAGACAAAACACAAACACACCTCCGCCCCCAAGCCAGTAACTCTGCAGGGCCCCGCCATTCAGGCCCCTGCTGTGGGTCTCCGTGCCAGACCAAAGCCTGGGCCCTGTGGCAGAAGACTTTTGTCGAAAATGTCACTCCACAGCTGTAGTGCCAAAGTGATCTCGTTCTAAAAAATGTAAGGTATAGATTGCCAGAGAAAGCTGATTTACAGGGGGTTCTCCCATACTCTCCCTTTTGTTTTGTAATTAATACTTTTAAAGTAGCATGAGCACATTCAACAATAGCTTGTCCTGTAGGGTTATAGGGGATGTCCGTTTTATGCCCAATGCTCCACTGTTGGAGAAACAATTTAACGCTTTGAGATGTATAGGCTGGCCCGGTATCTGTTTTAATTTCCAGTGGCACCCTGGTAGGTGCAAAACAGGACAGACAGTGACGCCTAACGTCTTTGGCTTTTTCCCTGGGAGCGGCAGTTGCATGTAGAAAATGGGAATGGGTATCCATAGTAACATGTACCCACTGAAATCGACCAGATGATGGAACATGTGTTACATCTCTTTGCCATTAGGCATTAGGGATACACCCCGAGGAGTGACTCCTGCTGATGTTGGAGTCCCTCTGGAAAGTTGGCGATCTGGGCAGGCCTTAATAATACCTTGAGCTTGCGAGAGGGTCAAATGAAAGGTTTTCATGAGCCCTCGAGCATTTTGGTGACAAAAGGCCCGTGAACACTGCGCGCGCAGAAATGGAAGAGTTGTTGCTACGATGACATCCGCCTGCTGATTTCCTAAGGTCCGGGGAGCGTGGAATGAGATCGAATGTGGGTTATAAAAACAGGAGGACTCCGTTGGTCTATTAAAGCTTGGAGAGACAAAAATAAGGTTAATAGATGTTGATCAGTTAAAGGCTTAATAAAGGCTTGTTCTATTCTTTGTAACACTTTAACTCCATACTGTGAATCACTAACTGTATTTAAGGCTCTTCTGTACAATGTTGAAGGGCTAATATTGCAGCCTGTAATTCAGCACGCTGAGTTGACCCAGGCTCAAGGCTGCTGATATTTTTCCATTCCTCATTTTCTTTCCAGGAAACGCTTGCTTTGTGAGATTTACCTGATTCATCAATGAATACAGTTCTAGCCCCAGGTAATGGGGTATTTGTAGGGTCGGCGGGCTCCGGGGAGTCGCATGACCGGGGAGATGGACGGCCAGAGGAGAAATGGAACCTAACTCAGGAGGCTCCGCCTTACCTGGATGTGGCCAGGCGACACTCCTGGGCACGTCCCACCACCCTTCCCAGCCAGTCAACATACCCACACCCGCATCTCCACAGCAGCCAGCCAGTCACCTGACGCCACACCTGATCACCCCACCAGGTCCCTAACGTCCCCATAAATCTTCCCAGGAGAAAGGAGCAGCGACTTCCCTGGCCCCCGCCACGTGGACAGTGAACCTCGCCCCGGAGCTTCAGTACAACTTTCTTGTCCGCTTTTGTGGCTCTGTTTCTCTTTCTTCCTCGGCAAGAAACCTTACAGTATTACTGCCTGTATCCACTAATCCTGAAAGTAGTTGCCCTTGTATATTAATGGAGAGCAAGGGCTTCCTGGTGTTAACAGCCGCAGTCCAGAGAACATCACACTGACCAGTGCTCCCAATCCCTGCAGTCCCTCCTACTGTGGAGGTGGCTCCAGGAACCCAGTAGGGTAACAACAGAAGTTGAGCTATTTGGTTCCCAGTGTTGATACATGAAAGCCCACAGCCTTAAGCATTACTGTAATTTCTCCTTCAAATCTGAGTCGATCACCCCTGGCATCACCTGTAATCCTTTCATTGTTAAACTAGATCTTCCACTCACTAAACGTACTGTCCCCTCCGGCAAGGGGCCATACACTCCTGTAGGCACTAAACAAACATCATCAGACTCCTTGAGGGTGAATTCCGTGCTGGTGATAAGATCCAGGCCGGCACTTCCTGCCCTGGAGGCTTGGAGGTCTCCAACCCTCCATTTGATTGACTGAAAAAAGCTTGAGGCTGTGGGACCCAGGGAGCTGTCTGGGCGCCGGGTCTTGTGCGCTTCTTCCCGTTTCCAACAAGGGATTTCCATGTTTGCCACATTTAGACTTACACAGACTGGTCCAATGCAGACCTTTGCCACATCGAGGACAAGACTTAGTAGGAAGGCCACTAGTTCTGGCTTTTCCTTTTGAAAATGTCCTGGCTTGCCACACTTAAAACATAATTTGGATCCTTGTTTTTTATTGAATTCTCCAATTTGCAACGTCTCGAGAGCAGCTGCAAAAACTCTGGACCGATGCATTTCTGTCCCTACATTCTGATATGCTTTTATATATTCTCCTATACTTGAGGTTTTTCCCTTCAAAGAGGGAGCACAGCCTGACAATCTGCATTAGCATTCTCGTAGGCCACTTGTAAGAGCAATGTATCAGCTGCTTCTGCATTATCTACCTGTTTACTTATGGCCGCTTGCAACCAGTCAATGAAAGACATAAGATTCCTGTGCTTCTTGCCTAATGGCAGCAAAAGAGCCTGTCTTTCCTCCAGACTCTGGGATCCTTTGCCACGGTTTAGTAGCTAAATGTGAGGCCTGATAAAAACAATCTAACAGCCCTGGCCGGTTTGGCTAAGCGGTTAGAGCGTCGGCCTGCGGTCCTTAGAGACCCGGGTTCGGTTCCCGCTAAGGGCACATACCTCGGTTGCAGTGTGTCCCCGGCCCTGGTTGGTTGTGCGGGTGGCAGCCACTCGATGTGTCCCTTTCACATCGATGTTTCTCTCTCTCTCTCTGTTCCTCTCTCTCCCTCCCACTCTACCTGAACAAAAAATGGAAAAATGTCCTCAGGTGAGGATAAAAAAAAAAAAAAAAGATAAAAAAAAAACAATCTAACATCTTGCCTTGCCTGTACTTGGGGACCTAAATAGTTTCCTTGTCCTAGTAACATGTCTGGTCCAATAGGAATCCCTGTTCCAAGAATTTCCAATGCCTGTTGTATGGCTCTTTCCTGATATTCTAACTTCCACACGGTGAATTGGGCTGGAGTCAACACTTTTTTTTACTAGCACCGCAATCCCAGGGAGTCATCAGGTAACTACCAGCTATTCCCTCCAACACTGCTATAGTAAAGGAACTTTGCAAACCATTCTCCTTTATGCTTCACCTGAATTTTACAAAACCTGATAGGGCAAACATGCGTGCACAGGTTGCTGACCTGGCCGTATTACAGCCGGAAAGCCCCCAGGTCCCCCACTTTCCTGGCCTCTATAAGACAGCCCTCCACTGCTGGGCGTGGTGAGGCTGAGGAATCCTCCACAAAGGGTGGAGGGAGGGAGGGAACTTTCCTCCTTTGTTGGCAGTTGGTTCCAGACTTTCCTCCGAAGGTGGAGGTTGGAGCCACCTCACTGCTGGGACTGCTCTCCTGAGTCAGCTGCTGTAATGCTATAAATCGTGACCCCATGCAGTCTTACTGGAAACCCCTCATGACACTAGATATGTGGGCAGTTGTCCCAAGCTGGGTGCCGCTGACTTGAGAAAACTCGAGTGTAGTTTACTTTAGATCCAAATTGCTAATTCCCTTTCACATATTATTACTTTGCTAGTCGCTGCCACTGACCACTGGAGTCACGTCGGGGTGACCACTTGCAGTCTCTTGGCCTGCTGGGATCGGTGCAACGCAATGAAATCACGTCCTTGGAGTGAGAGGGAGCTTTCCAAGGGAGCAAATACTCCAGATCTTTGGACACAGTCCCATTTATTTGCAGATTGGTTCCCCCAGGTTACAAGTGAATTTATGTAAATTACTTCCTTGAGATGACATCTCTGCAAACCATACAGCCTAGCCTTGTCTCTTGCTTTTTACTGCAGAAAGATATTTTGAAGCTAAAAAACAACAAACTTAGCAGTGCCTGGGCCTACAGCCCATTATCCACTTGAGGTGGTGTTCCAGCCTTTGTCATGCTAACCTTATCTTATTCACATGCAAATGAAGCATTCAATGAAAGCAAGGTGGTTTTCCTGCACACACGCATTTTGATCCTAGGCTGGCCAGGTTTAAGAATGCATTATCACAATGTTACAAATCTTTCATCTACCAACCCCACATTCCCTCACTCACCAAAGGAACAAAGGCCTCTGATAGCAGGTCTGTCCAGGAGAAAGCTGCCTCTCCAGCCCTCACCCCAATGCCAAACAAATCAGTTCTTTCTCATATAACTCTGGTGCCTTTCAAGCTGCCTCCCCCATGCTGGAGCCTGGAGGGAGCGAGTCTGAGTAAGTCCGTGCACGGGCCCTTTAAGAGGAGCTGCCTGGGGCTCCAGCCGCCTCAGCCTCCCTGAGCCTCAGTTCCCGCTGGTTTTTCCAGCCAGAAGTTATGGGGACTTTATTTCCTGGCACTGGAACCCTGAGCTGGGCTCCTGGTGTGCAATGGGGACCCCTCAGTCCTCAGGGAGGACCTTCCCAGCTGAGGTGTCCTCCTGATTTTTATCTGCCACACGTGGGTGTGGGACCAGCCTGTCACACCTCCACTCTCCTACCAGCCTCAATGTGGCTTCATCTTTAATTTTGTAGTTGCAGGACTTCCATTCAGCTTGATTTCAGGTTGTTTTGAATGATGGTTGTTTTGTAGTTTAGTTGTAACTTTGATGTGGTTGTGGGAGGATGGGATATTGTGTTCACCTACACTGCCATCTTGACAGTAAGTCTGCTATAATTTTGATATAAACAATCAGTTATCTCCTAAAGACATTTTTAATGAGAAAGAAATGTATTTTAAAAATTCTTCACCCAAGGATATGTTTTTATTGATTTTTAGAGAGAGAGAGAGAGAGAGAGAGAGAAACATCAATGTGAGAGAGAAACATGGATAGGATGCCTCCCTTGTGCACCCCAATCAGAGACTGAACCCACACCCTAGGTATGTGCCCTTATTGGGAATCAAAACCGCAATCTTTTTGGTGCACAGGACGATACTCCAACCAACTAAGTCACCCAGCCAGAGCCGAAAGAAATGTCTTTTACATTTATCTGTCTACCTGTCTATCTATCCGTCTGTCTATCATCTATCTATCACCTATCTATCTATCTATCTATCTATCTATCTATCTATCTATCTATCTATCTATCATCTATCATCATCTATCAATCTATCCTATTTACAATGCTCTTCATTTCTTTATATACGTCCAAGGTTCTGTATAATATTATTTTCTTTCAAACTAAAGAAACTCCTTTAACATTTCTCACAATAGAGGTCTGCTGGCAACGATTTGCTCTGCTTTTGATTGTATGAGAAAGCCATGTTGCCTTTATTTGTGAAAAGTATTTTCACTGCGTATAAAACTTGAGTTTGAGTTTTATTTTCATAGTACTTTACAGATGTTTTATTGTCTTCTGGATAACCCAGAATCTGACAGAAAGTTTCTCATTATTCTTAGCTTTTCCCCTTTGTATGTAATATATCATTTTTTCCTGTGACCATGTAAAGATTTTTCTCTTCATTGCTGTTTTTCAGCAACTTTATTATGCTATGTGACAATGTGATCTTCTTTTTGTTTATAAAGCTTTGTGCTTTTTAGCTTCTTGGATCTGCAGATTTGTAGTATTTATCAAAATTGGAAGATACTAATATTTCCTCAGCATTTTTTCTGTCCTTTTTTTTTATGGTGGGGGCCTCTGATTAAATATTTGTTAAATCGCTTAAGTTGTCCCACAGATCACTTAGGTCTGAGTTGTTTGTTTTATTTTATTTTTCTATCTCTTTTTTTTCTTCAGTTTGGATAGTCTCCATTGCTATGTCTGCACGTTTATGAGCTTTTCTCTTGTAATAGCCTAATCTTGTGCTTATTCCAGCCAGTGAATTGTTTTTCAGATATTGTTCTTCCAGCTCTAGACTTTCCAGTTGGTTCCTTTTATATCTTTCATTTCTCAGATATATTTTCCTTTAATCTGAGCATCTTTTCGATAACTAATTTAAAGACCTTATAGCTAAGGTTATTTGTTTTATTTCTTTGTTTGTATTGGCTATTTTTATCCTGTTTATAGGTCACATTTTCCTGTTTTTACAATGCCTAACAATTTTTTTGGAAGACAGATATTGTATCCATTACTAATCAAATGCTGGATTAAAAAATGTATAGACTGTTGGAAATTATTCTGGAAGTTGTATATTATTTATACACCAAGTTTATCAAGCTGTTAAGGGCAGGGAGAGAGCAGCGCTCTAACCTCTCCCCTGAGTGCCCCAGGTGTTCACGCCTACTTTTCAGAAACTAAAGGTATTCCCACCTGGTGTGATTCTGGGAAGTATTATTCAGTTTACAGGTCCCCTATCATTCCTGGAATTTCACCCTGTGTGTACATGGCTTGATAGTCAATAATAGGATCTGGTATACAGCATATGTGTTTGCAGATTACTGCTAAAGCCTCCAGCGGCAGCGGGAAGTTGCTGCTAAAGCCTCCGCTGCCACTCCGCCCCAGTCCTGAAACCCTGCTGCCTGCTAAGCCCTCGGCTGGTGCCGCAAGGGCTGGCACGGACTGGCTCCGACCAGGGGACTCAACTGGACGCTGCTACCCAGGCTGACTCCTGTGAACTCTGCATGCTAAGCCCTTGGCTGGTGCTGCACAGACTCGCGGGGACCAGGGGACTCTGCTGAAAGTTGCTGCCACCCCGGCAGTGTCCCGCTACCGCGGTTCAGTCCTGGGGCTTCTGCTGAGTGCAAAACCCTCTGCTGGTGCCACAACCATGCCCTTGGCTGGAAGCAGCGCTCTCGGGTTAAAAGTCCCAGGTGGCTCCACGACGCAGAGTCTAGACAGAGGCCAAATTGGCAGCAGCCACTCACCTTGAGCTCCAGCAGAGGGAAGGCAGACTGGACTGGAACTGTGTGGGGACACTTGGGTTTTGGAGGGTGCTAAGAGCTTTCGCTGAGTGCAGCCACACAGGACTGTGGTCATTTTACTCCTTCCCAGGGCCCTGGGAGAGGCCCCTCCCTCAGAGATTCAATCCCACCTGGTGGCCATTGAAATGCTATTTGAGGCCCATTGACAATCAGCAGCTGCCCCAACTTCAGGAAATCCTCTTACACTGAGCACCTGAGGGAGTTTCTCAGGCAACTCAGAAACCAAGGGTCTTCAGGTGACCTCTACTAATAGCCTCCAGGCAAAAAAAAAAAAAAAAAGCTAGAGGATAACTACCATTCCCTGGGCTAGCAACACTAACCAGAAAAGCTAAGACTTGAAGGTGGTGTTTAAAGTGGGTCCTCCCTGGCTCATCCAAACCCAGGAGAGAGAACCACAAACAGCAGAACACCAACACCCACAGGGAAAATTTGGCAGACTCCAAAGCCCACTGTAATAGCCAAAATGGTGAAAAACAGAAACAAAAGCCAAATGAAAGAACATGACACCTCTACAGAAGATGAGATAAATGAGGTGCAGTTAAGCAAGTTAACAGAACTAGAATTTAGAGCCATGATGTTGAGGAAGCTCAACAGCATATGTGAGGACATGAGCACCATGAGTAAAGACATAGAAATGTTGAAAATCAACCAGATGGAAATTAAAAACCAACAGGAAGAAATGAAGAATGACATATCAGAAATGAAAAACACATTGGAAGACCTAAAAAGCAGAGTAGGGGAAGCTGAGGACCGGATCAGTGAACTAGAAGACAGGCTAGAAAAAATCAACCAATCAGAAAACCAAAAGGAAAAAACGATTAAAAAACAGGAGGATAGCTTAAGAGAACTGTGGGACAACTGGAAACAGAATAATATTCGCACCATAGGAGTCCCTGAAGAAGAAGAAAATAAGCAAAGGTTACAGAATATATTCAAAGAAATAGTGACAGAAAACTTCCCTAATTTGGTGAAGGAAGGAGGCATTCAAGTTCAAAAAGAACAGAGAGCCCCAAGTAAGAAGAACCCAAACAGGCCCACACCAAGACACATAGTAATCAAACTGCTAAAAATTAAAGACAAAGAGAGAATCCTAAAAGCAGCAAGAGATAAGCAACAGGTTACCTACAAAGGAAACCCCATAAGGCTCTCAGCTGACTTCTCACAAGAAACACTATAGGCTAGAAGGGAATGGCATGAAGTAATCAAGGTCATGAAAAACAAGGATCTGAATCCAAGACTACTCTACCCAGCAAGGCTATCATTCAAAATAGAAGGTCAAATAAAGAGCTTCCCAGACAAAAAAAGGCTAAGGGAATATACTAGCACCAAAACAGCACTGTAAGAAATGTTAAAAGGACTGCTATAATTACCAGGAGAAATAGGAAGAAAAATAGAACCACACTAAACAAAAATGGCAATAAATAAGTACATATCAATAATCACCTTAAATGTAAATAGACTGAATGCTCCCATAAAAAGACACAGAGTAGCTGATTGGATAAGAAAGCATGACTCATCTATATGTTGTTTGCAAGAGACCCACCTCACAACAAAAGACTCACATAGGTTGAAAGTGAAGGGATGGAAAAAAATCTTCCAAGCAAACGGAAAAGAAAAAAAAGCTGGGGTAGCAATACTCATATCTGATAAAATAGATTTCAGAATGAAGGCCATAATTAGAGACAAAGAAGGCCACTACATGATATTGAAAGGATCTATCCAACAGGAAGATATAACCCTGATTAACATATATGACCCAATATAGGAGCACCAAAATATATTTAAAAACTTCTGGAGGACTTCAAAGGAGAAATTGATAGCAATACAATCATAGCAGGGGACTTCAACACCCCGCTGACATTGCTGGATAGATCCTCTAGACAAAAAATTAGCAAGGAAACAGAGACTCTAAATGAAGCACTAGACCAAATGGATTTAATAGATATCTGCAGAGAACTACACCCAAAACTATAGAATTCACATTCTTCTCAAGTGCACATGAGACATTCTCAATGACAGACCACATGTTTGGGCACAAACTAAGTCTCTACAAGTTCAAGAAGTTTGAAATTATATCAAGCATCTTCTCAGATACAACGGCATGAAACTAGAAATCAATTGTAAGAAGAACATAGAAAGACGTTTGAACACATGGAAGCTAAATAGCATGTTATTAAACAATGAATGGGTCACCAAGGAGATCAAGGAAGAAATAAAAAACTTCCTGGAAACCAATGAAAATGAAGACACAACAACACAAAATGTATGGGATGCAGCAAAAGCAGTTCTGAGAGGGAAGTTCATAGCACTACAGGCCTACCTCAAAAAAAGAAAATAAATCTCTAATAGACTATGTAACTTCACAACTTAAAGAACTAGAGAGCAAACAAAAAGAAAACCCCAGAGCAAGTAGAAGGAAGGAAATAGTAAAGATCAGAGCAGAAATAAATGACATAGAAACAAAAAAAACAATTCAAAGGATCAATAAAACAAGGAGCTGGTTTTTCGAAAAGATAAACAAGATTGATGGACCCTTAGCTAGACTCACCAAGAAACAAAGAGAGAGAACCCAAATACATAAAATCAGAAATGAAAGAGGAGAGATAACAACTGACACCACAGAAATACAAAAGATCATTAACAACTACTACGAACAATTATATGGCAACAAATTCGACAATCTAAGCGAAATGGACAAATTTCTAGAAACACATAGTCTCCCAAAACTAGATCAGGAAGAGACAGAAAACTTGAACAGACCAATAACAACAGAAGAAATTGAAGATGTAATCAAGACTCTCCCAGCAAACAAAAGCCCAGGCCCAGATGGTTTCACGGGGGAGTTTTACCGAACATTCAAGAAGAACAAATACCCATTCTCCTCAAACTATTTCAAGGAATTCAAGAAGAAGGAAGACTTCCAAACTCGTTTTATGAAGCCAGCATAATTCTAATTGCAAAACCAGAAAAAGACACAACAAAGAGAGAAAACTACAGGCCAATATCCCTGATGAACATAGATGTCAAAATCCTGAACAAAATGCTAGCAAATCTGATCCAGCAATACACCAAAAAAATTATCCACCATGACCAAGTGGGATTCATCCCAGGGATGCAAGGCTGGTACAATATTCGCAAATCCATAAACGTGATATACCACAAAAATAAGATGAAGAATAAAAACCACATGATAATATCAATAGATGCTGAAAAACCCTTCGACAAAATCCAGCATCCATTTCTGATAAAAACGCTCAGCAGTGTGGGAATAGAGGGATCATATCTAGACATAATAAATGCCATATATGAAAGACCTACAGCCAACATCATACTCAATGGGCAAAAACTAAAAGCATTTCCCTTAAGAACAGGAACAAGGCAAGGATGCCCACTTTTGCCACTCCTATTTAACATAGTACTGGAAGTCTTAGCCACAGCAATCAGACAGGAAGAAAAAATAAAAGGGATCCAAATTGGAAAGGAGGAAGTGAAATTGTCATTATTTGCAGATGACATGATACTATACATAGAAAACCCCAAAGACTCCACCAAAAGTTTACTAGACTTAATAAATGAATTTGGCAAAGTAGCAGGATACAAAATTAATGTCAAGAAATCGATGGCATTCTTATACACCAATGATGAACTCACAGAAAGAGAAACTAAGCAAAAAATCCCATTTATCATTGCGGCAAAAAAAATTAAGATACCTAGGAATAAACTTAACCAAAGAAATAAAGGACCCCCATGTTTGTAGCAGCACTATTTACAATAGCTAAGATCTGGAAACAGCCCAAGGGTCCATCAGTAGACAAATGGATGAAAAAGCTGTGGTACATATACACAATGGAGTACTACACAGCTGTAAGAAAGAAAGACCTCTTATCCTTTGAGACTACATGGAGGGACCTGGAAAGTATCATCCTAAGTGAAACAAGCCAAACAGAGAAAGACAAGTTTCATATGATCTCACTTATTTGTGGAATATAATGAACATAACAGTCTGAGGAAGGGGGTAGTCCCAGAGACGCGGAAATGGGATACAGACTGACAATCCCTTAAATAGGGGGGTGGTGGGGAAGAGATAAACCACAGAACTTATATGCATGTATGCATGAACAGTGGTCATGGACAACAAACTGGGGAAAGGGCAGGGAGGGAGGGGGAGGGGGGAATCAGTGGGAAAAAAGGAGAAACATCTGTAATAAAAATTAATTAATAAAAACAACAACGACAACAACAAAAAATAAAAAAATAAAAAATTATATTTTTAGTGTGGCCAAAGAGAATTTATTAGTGGATATAAATAGTCTATGGGATTATTGTGAGGCTAAAGAAACAGACTCTAGGATAAGCTTCCAGTAACGATTTCCTAAGATGCCCTGAGACTGTCCTCCCACCAGAAGGACGGTTCCTCAAGTCTGTGCTACTCAGTCTGGGATACGCATTTTTATTGGAGGTGATAATCTGCTTCAAAAAGGCAAAAATTAGTTCTTATGGGGAGAGAGCAAAACAAATCTCAGATATTACAATATTTGTCCTTCTGCAAAGCTCAAAATAACCCCCAAATCTTATCCCATAGTATTTAATTTCTCTTGTTAACTTATAATTTTCTTTACAGAAAGTGATTTTATAAAACAAGGGCTGGGACAACGGACAGAACTGATGCCCTGTGTGCCGTGGTGTTCTGTCGTCTTTCAGGACGTGGCGAGTCAGGTGCGGCCGCAAGAGGGCGCACAGGAGAGGCGCAGGCAAACACGTTTGTACTCGGGTCCTACAGAGACAGTCACCCCTCTGGGGGGGCCCAGGGGGCGCCCGGGGAGCAGCTCAACCCAGGTGGGGAGCCGAGAGAAAGTAGCCCCCCCCGGGGGGGGGCAAATGCCTTTCCTGGGGGTCGAGAGAGCAGGGCCCTTCACGCCGTGTTTGAATGCCACTAGTTCCCGGGCGGGGGGCAAGGAGGGCATTTGTGGGGAGGACCAGCCTTCACACTGGTGCACCTCGTCTCCGGGCGGGCCCGGCAGCCTGCTCGCGGGGATGGGGAAGAAGCAAGAAAGTAAGTTTTAAACGTACAATACACGTGGGAAGACAGACGCATCACGTCCCCGGAGCAGGCCCCAGCCCCGGGCTCGGTCCCTGAGGCGCGTGACCCCGCAGAGCCCCTTACTCGGGAGTTCACTCCGTCAGCAAACGTGGGCTGGCACCTCCGCTGCTGCGGGCACCGTCCCGGGGGTGAGACTGCAGGAGTGAACAAAACCAGACTAGCGACACAAATAAAGTAGTAAGTAACAAATTTCACACGCCGGATGGAACAGATGGGGGGGGAGGGCGGGGAATGGGATTAAGTCCCGGGGTGGGGGTTGTAATGATAGCTTTTAAGGTCAGACACGATCTCCCTGAGAATATTCCAGAAGGGACCTAAGGCGTGAGGAAACGTGCCATGGGTAGCCGGGCAGGAGTGTGCCTCTGATAACTACTAGCTAATTTGGGATGACATACATGTGAATACATGATCTCAAACTAAGCCAGTCATTCTCAAGGACTGCGAGGTAAACATTTATAAGGATGGGAAAAGATTCCCTACCTGCCCCGTCCCTTGCAAGGCCGTGTCTCCCACTCTCCAGAGTGCTTGATGTGGCATGGGGACGGACACTGTCCTTCTGTGTCAGGTTACTTAATGCCGGTGACCTTGGATGGATCGTGTGTGCCTGGCTACTGCAGAAACTGCCAATGGGCTGGATTTAGAAGATGACTTTCATGTGTATGGTACAATGTTTACATTTTCTGAAAAAAAAAAAAAGTTAAATATGCTGCCTGTACAAAATTGGAAAGAACGTTAGGAGGTCCCAAATAAGTAAAACAGCACTTACAACAGAAGCCACAATGACAGCAATGTCCATCATCTATTGAGCACATTTTTATGAGCTGAGGACTGTTCTAAATATTTTATCCACAGCAATCTAAGCAGTAGACATTATTATTGTTGTCTTCATTGTGACCTAGAGACACTGAAGTACTAAGGCATATGTCCTGACCAAAATTTTGAAGCTGGTAAAGGCCAAGTTGGGATTCAAGACCAGGCAGTCTGGTTTCAAAGACCACACACTTAGCCGGTGGCTTCCACGGCCGCAGCACTTTACAGTTACGCGTGCTGGCCACGCAATGTTAAAGGGAGGGTGGCTATCTGAGAACCCTGAGCCCGTTTACAAAATCAGATCAACTCAGTGTTACCACTTACTGACTCTGCATAACATAGAAACATTCAAATAAGGAAGACGTTTGCCTCTGTTCCTTACACAGAAATCCTACGAAGAACTTATTTCTGCTATTTCTCATCCCACTCTGTGAATCATTCTGAAGGGCATCGTGGTAACCAAAGTTTCTTTTTAAAAATAGATTTATGTCCTATGTTTTCTTTACATAACCCTTAAAGAATTGGTTGCAGTTTGTCCCCGACCCTGGTCGGTCGTGCGGGTGGCGGCCACTCGATGTGTCCCTTTCACATCGATGTTTCTCTCTCTCTCTCTCTCTTCCTCTCTCTCCCTCCCACTCTACCTGAACAAAAAAAAAAAAAAAAAAAAAAAAAAAAATGTCCTCGGGTGAGGATAAAAAAAAAAAAAAAAAAAAAAAATAAAAATAGATTTATGTCCTATGTTTTCTTTACATAACCCTTAAAGAATTGGTGAATGATTAGATAGTATTGTAGATAATCATAATAAATACTTTTAGACACCAAAACTACTGAGAAAAACTTTAAAAAATATATATGTTTGTATTGATTTTTTTAGAGAGAGGAAGGAACAGAGAGATGGAACATGTATGTGAGAGAGACACATTGATTGGCTGCCTTCTGCATGCCCCCCACTGGGGATCGAGTCTGCAACTGGGCATCGAGTCTGCAACTGGGCATGTGCCCTGACAGGGAATTGAACTGGGACCTCTGAGTCCGTGGGATGATGCTCAATCCATTGAGCCACACCAGCTGGGCCTGAGAAAACTTTTTATATATACACTTGAGGAAAGGGTTTATAGAAAAATAAACCAAACCTTTATCAAAAGTGACAATAGCTGCCCTGGCCAGTTTGGCTCAGCAGTTAGAGTGTCGGCCTGTGGTCCGGAAAGACCCGGGTTCGGTTCCCGCTAAGGGCATGTACTTCGGTTGCAGTTTGTCCCCGGCCCTGGTTGGTCGTGCGGGTGGCAGCCACTCGATGTGTCCCTTCACATCGATGTTTCCCTCTCTCTCTCCCTTCCTCTCTCTCCCTCCCACTCTATCTGTACAAAAAATGGAAAAATATCCTCGGGTGAGGATAAAAAAAAAAAAAAAAGTGACAATAGCATTTTGATTACATATTGATAATAATGGCCTACAGAAGTTTGCTATCTGAGCCCATTTGAGAAATGAATAGGAATGATACACAGACAAGATCACATGAACAGATTCAGAAGGGTTTATGTCCTTTCTGAATTCTCAGAAAATTCAACTACATTTGTGAATGAGGAGGAAATGAGAGCCAGCCAGACTCCATTACTTTTTGGAACTACAGGTATATTATTTTTGTAGAAATCTATAACAAGCCAACAGTGAATAAAAAAGAAATTACAGAAAGAAAATGATCTTCACCGGGTGTAGGAAACACTTGTGCCCAGTAGAGAGAGTGCTCCCACCCAGAACAGACAGTGACATGCAGAGTTCTGCGAACGTTATTGGCTTATTTCTTTCTTTCTTACTTACCTAAAAAGGAACACCTTACCTCCTCGATCAAGAAGATGATCAGGAAGTATTGCCGGTAATTCTGGGGTCAGCCTTGTCTCGCGCGAGTCTCCTTCCAGGGTGGAGGGATGGATGCTCCCAGGTGAGCAGCTCTACCAGCAGGACCTCCCTCAGCTTGCCCGGGGATCCGCTCCTCTGTTTCCGTTGCGTCAGGTACAGCCCCTCTGTCTGGCACAGGTTACTTCCCTGCTGCGGTGAAGTCCTGGCTCCGCCTGTCCCCTTGTGGTCTGGGCACCTGGCCAGGGGCAGACATTCATCAGACTCGACTGGGTTTACTCCAGGGTGTGAGGAGCTGGGACTCCCTAACCAAGCCCTTCGGAAATTTGATCTGCAACCCTGTGGCCCTGAGGAATCATCCTGTGAATTGTGCCGTCTCATAACCTGACTTTGCTTTTTCTGAAACATACAGCTCAGCAGATACTCAGTGCTGCTCCTGAGCAATCGAAACAGACACAAAGTCGCATCTGAGCTGGGAGACACAGGCTACACAACAGTCGCCTTCTGCTGTGCTCGCCTTCTGTGCTAGAGGGCCCAGACCTCCCAGCTGTTTTTAAATCTTACCAACACTTCGTTATCTATTAATTCTAGGCTCTTAGCCTTGAGGAAGTCCTGAAAAACCCACACTTCTCTTTCCCCCCTAAACCACCATGTGCTGTGCCTGTGCGTCCTGGTCCTTGTTGATGTCCCCTGTCATGTAACAGGCAAAGCGGGGCGGGCTCTCACCCTGATGCTCTCTGTGACCGAGTACAGAAATGACAACCCTGTGCCCCAGTCCTGAGAGGCAGGTCCCGCTCAGCCTCCTGAAGGGACAACAGTGCAGAGCGGGACTGATCCACAGGAGGCTCGCTGAGCAGCAGACACGGCCTCTGTGACCAGCTGGGCGTCACCCTCAGAGCCATCTCGCACCCTTTTCCTCCCACGCAGGCTTCCCCTCCGCGCGGCTGGTGCCTTCTCAAGCCAGCTCCCCGCCGGGAAAGTGACCGCCTCCCCGCGGACCGCCGCACCTTCAGGAGCAAAGTCCCCGGAGGGCTGGGGAAGCTGCCCCTTTTCTGGGTACACTCTGCTGTATCAGTGTTTCAAGTTTCCTCTGTACAGGTCTTCATTCCCCTCTACTGATGGGAGATTTCTCAAAATGCCAGGGACACCTTCTTCACTTCATTTTTAAAAAATGTTGGCGTTCAAATGTAAAACCTAATGTGGGGGCATGAAAAGCCTGTGTTTTTAACATCCATCTGTACTTTCACACACACAGCCGTGTATCAACATAACACTGTCTTTTAAATACCATTTTGGACGGAATAAATCTCTGCTGTGGGGGCTGTCCTGTGCATCCTAAAATATTTGGCAGCATCCCCGGCCTTAACCCACTAGGTACCAGGAGTACCGATCCCAGTTCTGACGATCAGAGATATCTCTGGCCCTTGGGAAATATCCCCAGGGGGACAAAATTATCCGGGTTGAGAACCACTATGTACGATATATAATCTGTAATGTATACACCCATTTTTAATCTAATGGTATTCAGATTTTTTTTGCCACTACAAGGAAATGCAGCAATAAATATATTTGTATGTATTTTTACAAAGTCTTTTTCAAATATTTTAAAATATAGTTTTGTCAAAACCTTAGATCTGTCGATTAAGAACTCTAAATTAAAAGAAAATATTCACCATATAAGTTAGTTAGCAAAACCAATCCTCATCAAATAAATTACACAAATCAGTCTTTCTTTTTTTGTAATGAGATGCTTATTGTGGTAAAATTACATAACAGCATTTATCACTTTAACATGTTAAAAGTGAACAATTCAGTCACATTTGCTACATTCATAATTTTGTGCGGCCACCGCTATGATCTAGTTCCAGAACATTCTCATCAGCTCAGGAAGAAACCCTGTATGTATTAACCAATCACCAATCTTCCTTCTTTAAAAAATTCAAACTGAAAAGATTCTACACAGCAAAAGAAACCATCAACAAACCAAAATAGTAGCCAAACAAATGGGAGAAGATATTTGCAAATGATACCTATAATAAGGGGCTAATATTTAAAGACGTGACTTGGATGGTGAACACACAATACAATGTACAGATAGTGTAGTATAGAATTGTACCTCTGAAACATATATATTTTTATTCAACAATGTACACTGATGAATTCAATTAAAAAATATATAAACAACTCATACAACACAACAAAAAACAAAACAAATCCAATTAAAATATGAGCAGAAGACCTGAATAGACACATTTCCAAGGAAGACCTACAGATGGCCAACAGATACATGAAGAGGTGCTCAACATCATTAGCCATAAGGGAAATGCTAATCAAAACTACTTTGGGCCCTGGCAGGTTTGGTTCAGTGGTGAGAGTGTTGGCCCGTGAACCAAAGAGTTGCAGTTTGATTCCGGTCAAGGGCACATACCTCATTTGTGGTTTGGTCTCTGACACTGGTTGGGGCCCTGCAGGAGATAACATCTCTCACATTGATGTTTCTCTCTCTCTCCCCCTCCCTTCCACTCTATCTGAAGATAAATGGAAAAATATCTTCAGGTTAAAAAAAATGGCCTTATGTCCCAAGCAAATGCCAGGCCTAGCAAGCATAATGCTAGACCTAAATTACTCATTGATTTAAAAACCAAAACCAAAACCATAAGAAATGGTAAAATATAAAAACAAATTAATGTTTTATAGACCATGGGAAAAATAATTTTCAGCAAAGTATTTGGGGGTGGGGGGTTGGTAGATGGATGATTTGTAACCTTGTGATATACATTCTCTAAACCTGGCCAGTCTAGGATCAAAGTGTGTGTGTGGACAGACAGGTTTGACTGGAGGGCAGGAAGACCAGCTTAAGTGCATACGAATGCTTCGTTTGCATGTGTCTAAGATAAGGTTTTCATGGCAGTGGCTGGAACACCGCCTCAAGTGAACAAATGAGTCATATGACTGAAGAATGTCTGGGTTTGTTATTTTTTAGTTTTAAAGTCTCTTTCTGCTGTAAAAAGCAAGAGACAAGGCTAGGCTATAAGATTTGCAGAAATGCCATCTAAAGGAAATAATTTACACAAATCCACTTGTAACCTAGGGGAACCAATCTGCAAATAAATGGGACTGCGTCCAAAGATCTGGAGCATTTGCTCCCTTGCAAAGCTCCCTCTCACTCCAAGCAGTGTGTGCTTGTAGTTCATTGCATTGCACCGATCCCGGCAGGTGAAGAGACGGTAAAAGTATAAAAACTATTTAAAGCATTCTTGTCTTCAATTTTGTAATTCTTGTCTGTGGTATAGCTTAGCATACCACTTCTGTTTTAAATAACAGAAGTGAAACCATAATTTGGAAACATAATTTGGGTTATAAAATTCTTGCTTTAGCCCTGGCTGGTTTGGCTCAGAGGTTAGAGTGTCGGCCTGCGGTCCCGAGAGACCAGGGTTTGGTTCCTGCTAAGGGCATGTACTTCTGTTGCAGTTTGTCCCTGGCCCTGGCTGGGTCATGTGGGTGGCAGCCACTCAATGTGTCCCTTTCACGTCGATGTTTTTCTCTCTCCCTCCCACTCTATCTGAAAAAAAAAAAAAAAGGAAAAATGTCCTCGAGTGAGGATAAAAAAAAATTCTTGCTGTAATAAAAATTCCTTAAATAGTGAAAAGAAATCAGCACACTGAGATGCCACCTTTCACCTGTTAGAACAGGTATTATCAATAAGATGAGACATCACAAGTCTAGAGACAAGGTGGAGAAAAGGCAGGCTTCGCACACTGTGGGTGGGGATGTAAACTGGTGTAGCCGCTGTGGAAAACAGTTCAAAGGGTCCTCAGACAATCAGGAATAGAGCTACCATTTGACCTAGCAGCCCCTCTTCTGTGTATCTACTTAAAAATTTGAAAACACTTATTTGTAAACATGTATGTGCTCTTAAGTTCATTGCAGCATTATCTATAATATTGCAATTTGCAACAACATGGATGGATCTTCACAGTATTATGTTAAGTAAAATAAGTCAAGCAGAGCCTGGCCAGTGTGGCTCAGTGGATTGAGATGTCCCAATTCAATCTTTGGTCAGGACACATGCTTGGGTTGCAGGTTCGATCCCCAGTAGGGGGCATGCAGGAGGCAGCCAATAGACGTTTCTCTCTCACATTGAGGTTTCTATCTCTCTCTCCTTTCTTCTCTATTTAAAAAATTAATAAAAACATATTTAAAAATAAAATAAAGTAAGTCAAGCAGAAAAGGACAAGAACCATATGATTTTACTCATACGAATAATATAAAACAGAAAGCAAGAAACAAGACAGCAAACTCATAGATGCTGACAACAGAATGGTGGTTACAAGAGGGGAAGGGAGAGGAAGATGAAGGGGGTAAAGAGGGTCAAATACATGGTGATTTGAGGAGACCAGGCTTTGGTGGTGAGCACACAATAGAGTATACAGATGGAATATTATAAATGTGAACACCTGCAATATATATGCTATTAACCAATATTACCCCAATAAATTTAATATGACTTTTTAAAATTCTAACTCAAGTAACTATGTTAATATGCATTTAGAGGAATATCTTAAATTGAGAAACACAGACTTTCTACTGTAAGATGAACTATTAAAAGCATTCAAAAATCGAATTATTTTACTTCAATTTTATTAATCTACACACTTTGTAAGTTATAAAATTAAAAGCATGAGCCATGTATATCTTAAGTCTACAATTCTAAGCAATACAATGTAATGTGAGTTAAAATAACACAATATTTACAAAGCAAGAAATATTATCAGAAACATAATATTTATTAAATATAAGTGTACATAGACATGAACCCTAGTGATTGACTTTGGGAATACTAATAAATAAGAATAATTAATAAAATAAGAAAAAAATCTATCAAATACTTTAGACTTTTGATAAATTTCAATAGATTTTTTTTGTGTGTGTGTGTATTTATTCAGTGAGAAAGGAACATGCTGCAAAAATTTAAGAGTCCAGTAGTTAGCACGTTCCATATGGCACATCCCAGAAAAGCAAAAGGAGACATAAAAGGGGCCAAGAGGGAAAAAGAAGGTCTGGATACAACTCTGGGGACCTAAGCAGCGCCAGGCCATGAGGGACCTTACAGGCAATGCACAGAAGATACTGAAGCACATCAGTAGAGAAGTGGTATTTTATATTTGCATATTTTAGAGATCTTTCTGGTTGATCATGGAGAATCAACCAGAGGTGAGAAGGGTAATGCCAGGGAAGGGGGCGGAGGGTACCTTAAACAGGAGATGATAAAAACACGGGTTAGGGGATGGAAGTGGAGCTCACAGAAAGGAGCATTTGAACATTTAGTAAAAGGACTGCTCTCCAGAATATACTGGGGAGCAGCCATCATGTGTCAAATATCACTAAAATCATAGCAGCAAGTGAAAGCATCAGAGTGCCTAACAGGTCGGAGCCAAGAACAAGCCTTTTGGAAGGTTGACTTTTCTTCCACACTGCCCATTTAGACCTTAACTTGAAGAAGTTCAATAAAATCTTAATGTAAACTTTTTCCTTTTCTTAGTTTCTAGCACTAACAAGGGGGTTTCTTTATTTTCATATTTCATCATTTCAGTGGCAATCTGGAAATAATTACAGTCAAACCTCAGATCTCCAAAGTCTCCCATCCAAGCGACTTGGTTCTCAATCAAGGTGTGCATGAAAAATGTCTCAGTTGTCAAAGAAAACGTCATTTCTTTTCTTTTTTTTTATCCTCACCCAAGGACATTTTTCCATTTTTTGTTCAGATAGAGTGGGAGGAAGAGAGAGAGAGAAACATCGACGTGAAAGGGACACATCGAGTGGCTGCCACCTGCACGACCAACCTGGGCCAGGGACAAACTGCAACCGAGGTACGTGCCCTTAGCGGGAACCGAACCCGGGTCTCCCTGGACCGCAGGTGGACGCTCTAACCGCTGAGCCAAACCAGCCAGGGCGAAAACTTCATTTCTTGACCCGACAATTGATCCATGCAGATACCTGTATGATCAGCACACGTCTCTCGGGTGACAAGGAGGAGACGGTGTGAGTATGCGTCAGTTTACCACTAAATCTTGCATTGTTAGCATCTCAGAAAATTGTGCTATAAAAATTTTTGTGTTCTTGGTTTTGTTTTGCTTTTGTTGTGCTTATTATTATTAAATACGTATAGTAAGTCACCATGAGTCCTAAGGTCAGTGATAGCAGCACGATAAAAGGGAGCTTGTGAGAACAACAGTGGAGCTTAGAAAGGAAATACTTGCGAGGCACGATGGAGATGATGGCCGTCTGGTCCCGCTACCGAGGATGGCCCGGCGGGTCGATGAGAACACAGGTCACAGCACAGAGAGGCCACCGAGAGTGCGGATGTGGCTAGGGTGTGAAAATGTGCATGAACAACCACCACAGGCAGTTGAGGAGGTAGAGAAATGGATGTTGATTTGGGTACACGGAAAGCAGTTGGCAGCAGGTCAGAGGCAGTGATCCGTGAAACGGCGGAGCCCGCTGACCTCCCGACCCCCGGAGGGCGCTGGAAGCCACTGATCAAGGCTCGTCGGGCTGGTTGGACAAGTTTAGGGAAAGAAGGGGCATCTAGGGCAGCGAGGCACGGGGCTGCCAGTTCTCACAAAGCAGCTGCGGTGATTCCATGACAGGATCTCAAGAGCACCCAGAGGGCAAGGGACTGTCCCCCAACAAGTGCTCAGTTGCGAGGAGACGGGCCTCTCCCAGCATCGGAGGCTACAGAGGACCTGCGCCTGTAGGAGGGAGTCCCCGCCAGCACACAGCCGATGGAAGGCAGACTGGCTTATTGTTCTGTGGGAATACGAGCGGGACTGGAAATGGAAGCTTCTACTCGTCTACCATTCGGAAAGCCTGCAAGTTTCCTAGAAAAATAACGAGAAACACGTTGACTGGGACTAATAGCAAACTTTGGGTAAGTAGGCAATCTTTTATGGAGAGGATTCATGAAGTGTTTGTCCCGAGCGTGAAGAAATACCTCCGGGAAAACAATTGCCACTCGGGGCCCTTCTCGCAGTGGACAAGCTCCGGCCCCTGCAGGCGTGGAGGCCGAGCTGGCGGACGAGCACCTGACCCAACCCCAGCCCATGGACCAGCGGGTCATTGCTAAGTGTAAGGAACTCTACGCGAGGCACCGTTTCAGAGGTGTTTTGAGGTGACCTCTGGAACTAATGGAACCCCCCGGGAGTTCTGGAAGGAACAGTTCGATGTCCTCTGTGCCTGGGACTCACACACAGAGCCCGGGGTGGGGGTCTTCCAGGACCTGCACTCAGCCTGGAGGAAGAGGAATCTGGCCCGAGTCTGTTGCTGAGAGAGACTTCCAGGGCTTTGAGGATGAGCCCGTGCCTGATCTGGAGGACACTGTCTCTGGCAAGTCTGTGGGCTTGGGGTGGGTGGGGAGGACGTGGAGTTGGCGGAGGCCCACAGCTCTGAGCTGACCAGGGAGGGACCCCCGACCTTCGGAGGGAGCAGCAGACGGCAGCTGAGGGGCTCACGTCAGAGGAGGAGGGAAGGGAGGACATTCCTACCTCGCTAAGCCAGGAAATGCTGGGGAAACGGGGAGAAATGCAGAGTTTCGCCGAGAATCATCACCCTGACAAGGAAGTGGCAAAACGTGTGATGCACCTCATGACAACGCAGTGTTTCACTTCAGGCCAGTGTCAAACGCAGGCAAAACCATCACTGGGGAGGCTTTAGAGAGACAGAGGCCGGTGAGCCGGAAGCAGGTTCTAGTGGAGCAAAGAGACGAAAGGGAGACAGACCCCAGAAGAACAGCCACCTGACGTTTTCAGGGAAGGGGACCCCCTTCCAAACAATAACACCCCTCCGTCCCTCCATACCCCCACCCTCCTCTCCATATTGTCATCAATAGCTCTCAACATTAAAGGTAGGTTCTAGTGTGTATGTACAATTTTCATTTTTGACTATATATTTCATTTCCTTTTTGTTAAATTTTATTTACATTTCCTGTCCTTTTGGTTTTCAAAGTGTTTATTTATAGATTAAACAATACATTAGACATGTACTGCATATAAAAGGGGTTAAAACAGTATCATTTGGGGGTCTAGAATGGATTAATTCCATTTACATCACTTCTAATGGGAAAAATGTAACTTGGTTTTCAAACAAACTGCTTCTGGAACAGCCTTCTGGACGGAAGGCAGCCGAGTCCTGGCTCCACGAAGCGCAGCTCAGACCACCCCGCCCAGCAGCGCCCAGCCGTCATCTCGTGCCCTGGCGCTAGCCCCGCGCTCCTCCTGGGCGAACCAGTGCGTCATCTCGCTCTGTCTGCTCTCGCCAGCACAGTGTTCTGTGACTACGACAATGTCCAGGAAATTCTCAATTTTGTTTTTTGAAGGAAAAGTGTCTGCTTAGAATTTAAGTTGAAAACCAGCCAGAAACGTCCACTGTGCTGTCATGATTTTTCTCTACATTATGTGATTACAGCACCCTCTGAAAGCAATAACTCAGGAGTATCTTGAGAACACGCCTGTGTGATTGCTTTGCACCCATTGTCATATAGACAACAACAGCACATCAGGAGGCCTGGGAGGTCATCAGTCAGCGCAGCCTGTTGTTTCATAAATGAGGAAAATGAGTTATGGCTAAGACTTTATCCACACCGTTATTTACCGGAAAATTTGCATTCATATTCACACCAAGTATGCTTGTCTTAATAGAAAACTAATGACTTAGTATGTTCATAGAAACATAATTCTTAAAAGGACTACTCATTATCTCGGGTCCTTTAGAAACTAGGTAGAATAGAAATGGGTTTTTGTCAGCCTTTAAAAATAGCTATTAACTTATTATTCTGTCAGCAGGTAGGTTACTCAACAGAGTAGGACATGAAAAGCAGCCAAAAGACATTAGAAGGTTTATACTTGAGTTTTTGTACTTTAAAGTAATTGAAATGTCTTAATTATGTGATGTTTGTAAAATATCTACTTGTGATTTAAAGGCAGGTATATCCTGACTTGTATGTTTATTAGTGTGCTCTCTACATAAATAATTGTCATCCACTGTGGCCTCAGCCATCTTTACTGTCATTTCTAGTCTTCCTTTTTCTCACCTCCCTTCCATCACAGACGGGGGTTTCACTGCTGGCTTAATGCCAGCCTGGTAATAGCGCTAATATCATTCTAATTATGAGTTTAATTCTAATATTGATATTAGCTAAAGCTCACTGACTGCTTACTTAGACAGCAAGCCCTTTTCTAAATGCTTTACATGGATTATCTCTTTGAACACAAATAACAACTTATTGATATTATCTCCACTTTACAGATGAAAAAACGAAGCACAGATGGAGCCAAGGGGCAGAAGTGGGCCGTCTACCCAGGCCGTCTGCCGCCCTGCCCTGGGTACTCGGGTCCTGCCGGGGATACGGGGAATTCTGAGACCCTCCCTTCCCCGATCACAAATGGATCAAGTTCAGGAACCACAGGTTACTTGCCCAAATCTGACCGTGGCGGCTGCAGCAGGCTGATGAGAGTCATAGACATGACTTTTTATAAGCAAAAGAGAGAAAGGCGCTACACGAATGATTGTCTCCAACTGTTCCTTTTTGAGGAAAGAAAGATCAAGAAGGAAAAGCAGACTCTGTTCAGATGTTTCACAAACCTTTAACTAGTGCTCATAACATAGTGACAAAGGCCAGGAGGTTACCAAGTTTATTTAAAAAATATATATATTTTTATTGACTTTTTAGAGAGAGAGAAAGGGAGAGAGAGAGAAAAAAAAAACACCAATGTGAGAGAGAAACATCCATCAGCTGCCTCCTGCATGCCCCCCACTGGGGATCAAGACCACAACCCAGGCATGTGCCCTGACTGGGAATCGAATCGGGACCTCTCAGTCCATTGGACAACGCTCAGTCCACTGAGCCACTCTGACTGGGCACCGATCCTGTTTTTTAATCCTGACTGGAGGGTAATTTTTCATTGATTTTTTAAGATGGAGTGGAGGGAGAGAGAGACAGGAGGAGAGAGCAAGAGCAATGTGAGAAAGACACACTGACTGGTTGCCTCATGCACAACCCTGATCGAACATGCAACTGAGGTACATACCCTCGCCAGGGAATCAAACCTGTGACTTTTTGGTCAGTGGGTTGATGCTCTAACCACTGAGCCAAACTGGCCAGGGCTGTATATGGTTTTTTAAGGTGGCTGTTACCCAGAGGAAATCGATGGACTTTAAAAATTTTTTTATCCTCACCAGAGGACATTTCGGGTGAAGATTTTTTTTTTTTTTTTTTGCATTTATTTTCAGATAGAGCAGGAGGGAGTGGGGAAGAGAAAGAGAGAAACACCGATGTGAGACACATTGACTGGTCACCATCGACACGACCCCAGACGGGGCCAGGCACAAACTGCAATCAAGGTATGTCCCCTTAGCAGGAACCGATATTGGGACTCTCTGGTCTGAGGGCCAATGCTCTAACCACTGAGCCAATGTGGTCAGGGCACAATGAATTTTATTTAGAAACTCTTTGTCCTTGATCTCATAACCTTTTGTCAACTTTAAGATGGTAATTTTGAAAAGTTATTTCTATTAACATCAGATAAAGATGGAAAATGGCCATTAAAAGGTCTGAGCCAGCCCTGGCCAGTTTGGCTCAGTGGTTGGAGCATCGGCCTGTGGACCAGAGAGTCCCGGGTTTAGTTCCTGCTGGGGCAGGTACTAAATAAATAAATAAATAAATGGCCTGAGCGAGCAGGAGATCACATCCACAACACAAGGACAATGTAGAGCAAAACAATTTTATTGCATGCACCTGGGTGCAGGTGGGCTGAGCCAGAAAAAGGAATCAGCTTTGAACAACAGTTGAGGTGTAGGTTATATACTCTGCTTCTAGCTTCCGGCATTTCCTGCTGACGGCCTCTGCCTGGCCCACTGTCCACTTTGCAGCTGGACTGGTCTGGTACCTGGCCCTGCATCTGCTGGGTAGTTTCTGACCTTGCAGATAATCCAGATAATCTGTACTCAACAGAAGGCTGAGCAAAGGTCATGCAAGCAATGCATTTTTCAGTTTCCACCTTTTGCAAGCTTTTGCCTTTACCCTTTAAAACACTACTAACTCTATCATCTCATCTTATGATGATGATAGAAAGGAAAAAGAGATGAAGTTTCTCTTTGTCTACTTCCTGCAGGTGTGGGTTATTGTGGGCCCCTAAAAAGAATTTGTTAGATAACTTCTTGGGGAATGGGGCAATAGGGTCCTTTTATCTGTGCTAGAACAAATTGTCCAATTACCTGGTTGACTAAAATTTGCAGTCGATTTTGTACAAACCTAGTAATCAGGTGCAAGAGACAGGGTCCAAAAAGCAACAATAAGAAGGCTAATACTAGAAGCCCTATGAAGGGGAGTAGCCAGCTTAGTTTAGGCAAAGCTGCTTCTACACTTGTCCAGACAGACTGGGCTGGGTGATCCTGACTGAATTCCTTTCGTCCAGTGCAATGCGGTATCTGTTACCATGCAGGCAAGAGAGTTGAGGGATTTTGAAAGAAGTTTGAAAATTTAACCTGTATCTCCACTTGTATTTGCCACAGTGGCAGTGATGCGTTTTGCTGTCGTGGCATCATAAGTGATCCCTCCCTCCAGGCCGCAGTGGTGATTGCAGCTGTGGCTCCTGCTATGAGGAGTCCGACTCCCCTTTTCGCCCTGTGACGACTTCTAGGCTCACGGCTTGATGAGGTTGAATTAGGGGTGAAGGAATGGATTAAGGTATTGGCTGGGGTGACATATCCCACTGCCCATAAGCCACCCTGTTTTTCTGGGTTTAGGCATTGAGCAGCAATCCCTCTCCTGGGGATGTCTAGTGCCCCTGTAAACATCCTTCCCACTGGTAGGCAAAGCAGCCCAGTCATACTGGGCCTCGGGAGGTGTTGGATAGACCCGCAGTAAGGCTCAAATGATGAAACCATGATAGAGGGACCAGAGGGCTAGCCACCACAGAACTGCACCTGGATAGCGACTCATTTCCCTGGGATGATTTTCTTGGTATTGCTTTAAGTCCCTCCGAGCTTGTATATACAATTCTCATTGCAGGGTTAGACACACCGTGAATAGTTAGATTACAGGTGCCCCCGAAAGGTTACAGCGGGAGACATACATGGTGCCGCTTTCACGGTCTGTATTCATACTGAGCATCAAGATGAAGCGAGCTTCTGCCCTTCTTCCCGGGAGGTTCTGCCCTCCCTGAGCTCGCCGTAGGACACCTGCGTTACAACTTGACAGGTGTACCGCCCAGTCAAACTCCCCGCCTGGCCATGTCCCCAGCGTGGCCGGCACTTGGCGCCAGAAGAGAGAGCCCCTCAGGCTCGCCCCCACACACACACCGGGTCACTGAAAACATGATAAGAGCAGTGGTACTTCACTGGTGGCCCACAAGGCTGGCGGACCCTGCCCCCCCACCCCGTGGCGATGGAGGGGCGTGGGGAGGGGCTTCGGTTAGGAGAGGAAGCAAATTGAGGGTGGTTGGTGGGGAGGGTAGGAGCAAAGGTTAAAGTGGCATGGAGTTTAGATAGCCTCTCTTGCCCTAATGGGGAGTGGGGCAGGCTGGTGACACTAAAAGAGTGGAGAGAGATACAAGAGTCTAAAGAACAAGTGAGTGTCTGGTTGCCCTGGGTTGTAATATTTGGCTGCCAGTTCCCACAACCAAAACCCCAGAGCATTGAAGAGGTCCTCCGAAAATTTGGGGAGGTCAGAGTAGGTTGCCCCAGTATCAATTAATAATTAAATTGGCCCACTTGCTACTATCAGAGTTACCCGAGGTTCAGAGTTGGAGATGACAGTCAGGGCGTCCGTTCCCGGGGACCTTAAGTCTTCAGCTGCAGGGCCAATCAGATCAAGGCCTGGACTGTCCATTCCACCAGCCCGAGGAGGGCTGAGGACCGACTCTGCACTCTGTCCGCAGCCCGACTTCCAGTGGGGTCCTCCGCGTTGAGGGCATGGCTTAGGCGGTGGTCGGGGGTCGGGGCACTGCCACACCCAGTGGCCAGTCTGATTGCATTTGAGGCAAGGACCTGGGGGTCTGCTCTGCTGATTCTAGTGGGTGCTTGTCTTCCGCCCCTTGAGGGGGTCTGCTGACTCCTTGGATTAGTGGGGCTCTGACGGCAGGGGCAAGCATTTGGAATTCTGCTCTTCTTTGCTGTTTAGCCTCTTTATCACAATTATTAAAAACCTTAAAGGCTAGATATAGAAGTTCCCATTGAGGGGTTTGAGGACCATCTTCCAGTTTATGTAACTTTCTCCCAATGTCTGGGGCTGACTGAGAGATAAATCTCAGGTTAGAAATGACAGTCCCTTCTGGGCTAGTAGGACCTAAGTTTGTATATTTTCTCAGCCTGTGTCAGGCGGGATAGAAAGGTTGCAGGGTTTTCATTCCTTTCCTGGATTATTTCAGACAGTTTTTCATAGTTATGGTGTTGTGTGAGGTTTTTTAAAGTCCCTCAGTGAGACACATCATGTGGCCCCTGGCTGGCCTAGCCGCCCCACTGTCCTGATGTTCCACCTGGGGCCCTGCCCAGGGACGGCTTCGGCCCCTACCAGGTCAGCGGGGCTGTGGATCAGGTTATCGGCATGGCCCGGGGCATCAGCCTAGACTCAATTTTTATCTTCCAGATTAAGTGTGGAAGAGAGAATAACATGACTATCATTCCAAATACTTGACTGCCTGAGTATAACTGGTGGGATCCTCAGTAAAGGATCCTAGTCTTCTTTTTATTTGGAACAAATCTGAGAGAGAGAAGAGGACATGAACCCTGACAATCCCTTCAGCTCCTGCTGCTTCCCTCGGGAGCATCTAAAACAGGGGCCGAGGTAGGGGACGGACAGGGACCAAAACCTGCTCCCAATTGCATGTGTGAGGAAGTTGGAGCCAGAGTAGGAGGTTCAGGGTAGGGGGCCCACAGAAGGGGCCGGAGGAGGAGGCCCTGCCGGAGGGGCTGTGGAGCAAGACCGCTGGGTCCGGGGAGGAAACAGGAGAAGGTAGCACTGTCTTCAGAGGAAGGTTTGGGGGTACTGAGTGGAGTAGGAAGATTTGTGAGGGAGAGCAAGATTCGAATAGAGAGGGGCCTGATCTGAGTGCAAAAAGGCCTGCATGTAAGGAACCTCGGACCATTTTCTTTGCCTTTGATAGAACTTGTCCAGGTCAGTGAGGATGTTGAAACTAAAGTGCTGTTTTCAGGCTACTGTGACTCGTCGTCTAATTTGTACTGAGTCTATGCGAAGTTGCCATCGGAAGTCGCTTGGGATATAAGTCCTTAGGGAGCCCTAGGGTGTGTAGATTTTTTAAGAGACGTTCTAGGGGTGTTGTCCCATGTTGTGTGTAAGATGCCACAGCCTAGTGGTCTGAATGGATACACTAGTGGAAGAATGCGACCCCTAGGGGAAGTGTCGGGCAGCTCAGCTATGTCAGGTGTCCCTAGACGATATATGGTGAGCTGAGGGGTCCTGGTTCCCGAGGAGTGTCCTGACCAGCCCTGGATTTCAGGAGGGACGATCACACAGACATGACCGAGAGACCCAGGCTGGGAATAACAGCCCAGCCCAGAGAATCAGACAGTAGGCAAAAACACTCACCAGCAAATTAGTGTCCGGTGTTGATGCTCAATTGGCAAGAAAGACTGGAGGTCTGGTATTCAGCTGAGGATTGATTGATCCCGGTCTTAAAGGAGGCCCGGAGGACTCTGGGGCCCGAGGTTGCCTCCTATGTGGGATCCTCACAGACCTCCCAGGTTTTGGCACCAAATAAGAGTTCTGAGCCAGCAGGAGATCACATCCACAATGCAAGCCAATGGAGAGAAACATGACTTTATTGCATGCGCCTGGGTGCAGGTGGGCTGAGCTCAAAAAAGGAGTCAGCTTTGAACAACAGTTGGGGTGCAGGTTATATACTCTGCTTCTAGCTTCAGGCAGTTCCTGCTGACGTCCTCTGCCTGGGCCACTGTCCACTTTGCAGCTGGACTGGTCTGGTACCTGGTCCTGCATCTGCTGGGTAGTTCCTGGCCTTGTGGATAATCTAGATAATCTGTACTCAACAGAAGGCTGAGCAAAAATCATGGAAGCCACACATTTTTCAGTTTCCTCGTTTTGCAAGCTTTTGCCTTTACCTTTTAAAATGTTATTAACCTTTTCAGCCATTCACTGTAAGAAGTAGAAGATCATTAGTGGGGATACTTTTAGTGGATTAGTAAGGGCTGAAGCAGGTTTCCATGGAACCAGGACTACATGGGATGCTTAGAGAAAAGAATACTTTTTTAGACTCTCACATTTTAAGAGATATAGAAAACTGCTTTTAGCTATGTAGCTAAAAGAAGAAAGAGATTAGAGACAAAGCAACTGATGTTTTAAGATTCTTGATGTAATTGTGTGATTAAATACCAAGATGACAAAGGCTGTGAAGGAGAAGACTAATCAATAGTGCAGGTTCCAAAGGGAGCAAGTTCGCACCGATGGGGCAGAGAAACGTTTCTCACGCTGATGCTAATGGGAAGACCCCTCACCCGGAGTTGGGCAGGGAACGAAAAGGGTAAGAGGCTATGATAATCCCCCCATGGCCTTTATTCTCCCCTGAAGTCACCAGGGTTCGAGTAATATTCACTGGTTTCAATGGAATTTATTGGCAATTCAAAGACTATTTTAAATTTAAAATGAGAAATTCCGAAATGAATACTGGTGTAGGTAGAATATAATTGATCAAACCACCAGAAGTGTTAGATAGTAGTTATGTTGATTTAAGTGACTTCGTTTGTGATGATTTTTACAAAGTCAATGGAAAACTTATACACAAAGTAAAACTATTTTATAGTCAATGAGGCTCTAATGAAGCAAGACCTCCCTCACACTGCTGGTGGATAATTAAGGTGGTGTGCTTCCAATGGAGGCCAACTTGACAAAATTTTTTAAAATTATAAATGCATATAACTTTTGACTTCACAACTCCAGTTTGTGGAATGTATCCTAAACATATGTGTGAAATGATGTTTCTTTTCCATGTTGTTTATTGCAGAACTGATGATAATATAAAAAATTGGAAATGATCAATAATAAATAAAATTCATACAGCCATGAAAAAAAATAAAAATAAAAAGCTTTATCCAGTGTGTAAAAGGAGAGAAAAGGAAGAAATGAGAGGGCACCATTTAAATATCTAAATCTCATATTTAATACTTCGTTAAGAAAAACATAATTTGAAAATCTTATGCCCTGGCTGGTGTTGCCCATGGTCAGAGTGTCTGCCCATACATTGAAGAGCCTCAGGTTTGACTCCCAGTCAAGGGCACATACCTGGGTCGCAGGCTCAATTCCTGACCCAATCAAGGCGTGTACAGAGGCAACCAATCGATGTACTTCTTTTACATCAATGTTATCAATGTTTCTGCCTCTGTCTTCTTCTCTCTCTCCCACTCCTCCCTCCCTGGCACTCTCTAAAAATAAATGGAAAGAGAATACTGTGAGCAAGGAGGCTGTGGCGAGGAGAGAGGAGGAGATGCGAAGTAGGTGGGTGAGCCTGTGCGGAGCGGGAGCGGCACTGCTTGGAAGGTGGGGGAAGGTGTAGCGGGGCAGCTCAACCCCTGGGGAAGGGGGAACTCAGCCCACACAGGGACACCCACAGGAGAGCAACAGAGAAGGAAAGGGGAGCACACGTGGTGCCTGGGGAAAGAGCCTCCTTCCTCCACACCTTGAGCAAAGAGGAGGCGCCCCTCCCCCTCCGGGGGAACAGCTGAGGGGTGAGGATTGGCACCCCAGTGGCTGTACCTGAAGCACTTGGGAACTGGACATTGGATCAGGAGGGAGCCTGAGTAGAACCCTCACCCTGCTGAACAGCAGAGGGCGCAGGGCAGGACATCTGCACCCCAGTGGCAAGGACTGACACGTTGGGGATTTGAATGTCTGGCCAGGTGGAGCCTGGGTAGTAGCCCTGCCCAGTGCAAGCCACCTTGCTGAAAGATTAAAGAGCCCCAAAGGGCATTTTGGGGGGGCGGTACATGCCCCTAGCCGGAACCGAATCCAGGACTCTCTGGTCCACAGTCCGAGCTCCAACCGCTGAGCCAAACTAGCCAGGGCTTTCTTTTCTTTTCTTCTATTTTCACTTGCTTGGGATGGGGCACCAACAACCCAGGCAGAACTGAGGCACTGGAGGGAGAGGAAGAGACTACAGGTCTCTCCTGCAAGCTACAGGCACCGTCCCCAGCACAAATCTGAGTAAACCACCCTGACTGGTTCTGATACCCCACAAAGTCCAGTGCTTTGGGGGAAGGGAAAGCAGCCCAGAACAAACACACGCAAGTGGTTAGCCTTGAAGGCAACCCTCCCTCTGGGCTAAGAAAACCGAGGTAGTCATAAGACTACCTGGAATCACACCCTGCAAGGCTCCATCCGGCAGGGACAGTGATTCACACTGGCCTACACCAGAGAGGACAGGGACCCACACCCAAGGGGCCGGATCCAACTACAATGGAGAAAAATCCAGTGAGCTCCATGAAGAGTGGATCCAAGGTTGCTGATTTTCAAAATTCAATTGTTTTTTTCTTTTTCATTTCCCAATTTCTACTTTTCTATTCTATATTTTATTTAAAATAGCACTACTACATTCTAAAATTATTATTATTTCAGGTATATTTTCTACCTTTTATTTGTTTATACTTACCCTATTTCTGGTCTCTGCCTTCTTTGTTTTCATATTCTTATTTTTGTTTTTTCTTCCCTCTCTTCTAACCCTTTTGGTCCCATGCTTTCCAGTATTCTATTTGTGTGTGTGTGTGTTTTCTGGTTGTTTGTCTTTTAAGCTTCTCATTGAAGGGGATGCTTCCACCACTATATATGCTAATATCAGTTAACGGTACCCTTTGGTTTGGTCTGCTATTGCCTTACCTTCTTTACTGTCATATACATATTTTTTTCACCACCCCTTTTTTTGGTTTTGTTTTGTTTTGTTTTTTTATCCTTACTGGAAGATATTTTTTGTTCAGATAGAGTGGGAGGGGTAGAGAGGGAGAGAGAAACATCAATGTGAAAGGGACACATTGAGTGGTTGCCACCCACACGACCCAACCAGGGCCCGGAACAAACTGCAACCGAGGTATGTGCCCTTAGTGGGAACTGAACCCAGGTCTCTCCAGACTGCAGGCCGACGCTTTAACCGCTGAGCCAAACTGGCCAGGGCTCACCACCCCTTTTAATTTATTCAGTCTCATGCCTTCTAGTATTGTACAATGAGTGAGCATGAGAATTTTCAGTTTATTTGTCCTTTAATTGTGTTGCTGAGCCTGACACTTGTATCATTGTTCAAGCTGATATTTTTGGTTTTTTTTAGTCTGGTTGTGCAATGCATTTTTTACTTTTATTTTATTTTAATTTGCTTTTTTCTCTTTCTCCTCTTCTAATTCTTTTGTTCTTGCACCTTCTAGTGTTCTTTGTGTAGGTGTGAGTATGTTCTTTTGATTGTCTGTGTGTTTTTTAATCTTTTTGTTGAGGCAGTTTCTTCTATTATTGTTGAGGCAGATATTTTGGGTGGGGGTTCTTTTTGGTTTGGTCTGGTTGCTTTATTTTGTTCTGTTGACACCTATATAATGGTTGGCATGACAGGGTCAATAGGGCCAGGGTTGAGACCCATAGTTAACAACTCAGTGAGATCATATGATATTTGTCTTTCTCTGCTTGGCTTGTTTCACTTAGGATTAATACTTTCCAGGTCCCTCTAAGTCATCTCAAAGAATAAGAGATCTTTCTTATAGCTGCATAGTACTCCATTTTATATATGTACCACCACTTTTTTATCCATTTGTCTACTAATGGACACTTGGGCTGTTTCCAGATCTTAGCTATTGTAAATAGTGCTGCTATGAACATGGGGGTACATATATATATTCTTTCTGATTGGTTTTTCAGGCTTCTTAGGGTATATTCCTAGAAGTGGGATCACTGGATCAAATGGCAATTCAATTTTTAATTTTTTGAGGTAACACCATATTGTTTTCCATAGTGGCTGCACCAGTCTGCATTCCCACCAGCAGTGTACTAGAGTCCCCTTTTCTCCACACCCTCGCCAACACTTGTTGTTTGATAATTTGTTGATGGCAGCCATTCTGGCAAGTGTGAGGTGATACTTCATTGTTGTTTTAATTTGCATCTCTCTGATGATTAGTGATATTGAGCATTCAAAGAAAAAAATCTTAAAGGCGGCAAGAGAGAAACAAACATTTACCTACAGGGGAACTTCTATTAGATTGTCAGTTGATTTCTCAATAGAAACAATGCAGGTCAGAAGGGAGTGAAATGAAGTATACAAAGTAATGAAAAGCAAGGGTCTGAATCTGAGACTACTCTATTCAGCAAAACTATCATTCAAATTTGAAAGTAAAATAAAAAGCTTCACAGACCCTTCCCCCCAAAAAAAACAAGCTCAAGGAATTTACTACCACCAAACCAGCACTGCAAGAAATGCTAAAGGGACTGTTGGAAGAAGAAATAAAGAGAGAGAGAGAGAAGAACACAGGCATAGAGAATAAAAATGGTAACAAATAAATACCTATCAATCATAATCTTAAACCTCAAAATGAGAGCCATAATAAGAGACAAAGAAGGTAACTACATACTATTAAAAGTATTGAACCAACAATAGGATATAACTCTGCAAAACATATATGCACCAAATATAGGGGCACCTACATATATTTGAAAACTTCTGGAGGACTTTAAGGAAGTGATGGACAGCAATACCATCATAGTGGGGGACTTTAACACCTCTCTGACACCACTGGATAAATCTTCCAGATAAAAAATTAAAAAGGAAACAGAGGCTCTAAACAACTCACTAGATCAGCTGGATTTAATTGACATTTACAAAACATCCCCCCACCCCCCAAACTTCATACTATACATTCTTCTTGAGTACACATGGGTCATTCTCAAAGATAGACCACATGTTAGGACACAAACTAAGTCTCTACAAGTTCAAGAAGATTCTTGTCAGATCCCAATGGCATGAAGGTAGAAATCAATTACAATAAAAACACTCAAAAGCATTCAAACACATGGAGGCTAAATAACATGTCATTAAACAATAAATGGGTTGCCAATACAATCAAGAAAGAAATAACAATCTTCCTGGAAAGTATTGAAAATGAACACACAACAACCCCAAATCTATGGGACACATCAAAAGCAGTCCTGAGAGGGAAGTTTATAGCAATATAGGCTTACCTCAAGAAACAAGAACATTTCTAATAAACTATCTAAACCTACAGCTTAAAGATTTAGAAAGAGAACAAAAAATAAAAACCCAGAGTTAGTAGAAGGAAGGAACTAATAAAGATTAGAGCAGAAATAAATTACATAGAGACTAAAATAACAATACAAACGATCAATGAAACCAAGAGCTGGTTTTTTGAAAAGATAGTACGACTGACCAACCTTTGGCCAGACTCACCAAGAAATAATGAGAGAGGATCCAAATGAATAAAATCAGAAATGAAAGAGGTGAAATAACAACCAACATCACAGAAATGCAAAAGATTGTAAGGAAATACTATGAACAATTTTATGGCAACAAATTTGACAACCAAGGTAAAATGGACAATTTCCTAGAATCATGCAGTCTTCCAAAACTCACCTGGGAAGAGTCAGAAAACTTGAATAGACCAATAAAAACTAAGGACATAGAAGCAGTAATCAATAAACTCCCAGCAAACAAAAGCCCTGGTCTGGACAGATTCACAGGGGAATTTGACCAAACATTCAAAGAAGAACTAACACCTGTTCTCCTCAATCTGTTCCAAAACATTCACGAGGAAGAGACCTCCCAGCTCTTCTAACGAGGCCAGCATAATCCTAATCCCCAAACCAGATAAAGACACCACAACAAAAAAAGAAAGAAAGAAAATTACAGACCAATGTCCTTGATAAATATAGATACCAAAATCCTCAACAAAATTTTAGCAAATTAGATCCAGCAATATATTTTTAAAAGTATCCACCATGACCAAGTGGGATTCATCCCAGGGTTGAAAGGTTGGTACAATATTTTCAAATCAATACATGTGATGAACCACATGAACAAAATAAAAGGTAAAATTATATGATCATATCAATAGTCACTGAAAAAGCATTCAACAAAATCCAGCACCCATTTTCGATAAAAAATCTCAGCAATGTGGGAGTAGAGGGACCATATCTCTAAATAATAAAGGCCATATATGACAAACTCCAGCCAACATTGTACTCAATGGGCAAAAACCAGAAGCATTTCCCTTAAGAACAGGGATGTCTTCTGTCAGCACTCTTATTCAACATAATACTGGATTAGACAAGGAGAAAAAATGAAAGGGATCCAAATTGGAAAGGAGGTAGTGAAACTGTCATTATTCGCAGATAACATGATATTGTACATAGAAAACCTTGAAGACTCAATCAAAAATCTACTAGATTTAATAATTGAATTTGGCAAAGTAGCAAGATACAGATCTGGAGCAGGAACCAAGACAGGCCAAACCTGTGGTAAAGCTGCTGGGAACAGCTTGGGTGGGCCCAAAAGTTGAATGAGGCAGGCCCTCAGGGAGTCACCAGGGCGGGGCAAACAGTGGAAGCCAGGTGCCTGCCCCCTGGAGCAAGGGCTCACCAAAGGAACAGCTTCCACCAGCACGTCTGTCCAGGAGAAAGCTGCATCTCCAGCTCGCACCCCAACGCCAAACAAGTCAGTTCTTGCCAGTATGTCTCTGGTGCCTTCTAAGCTGCCTCCCCTCTGAGCTCAGAGGGAGCAAGTCTGAGAAAGCCCTTTAGGAGGAGCTGCCTGGGGCTCCAGAAGCCTCAGCCTCCCTCAGCCCCAGTTCCTGCTGGTTTTTCCAGCCAGAAGTGATGGGGATTCTCTTTGCCACACATGGGTGTGGGACCAGCCTGTCCTTGCCTCTCCCCTCCTACCAGTCTCCGTGTGTCTTCTTTAATTTTGTAGTTGTAGGACTTCCATTCAGCTCGATGTCAGGTGGTTCTGAATGACGGTTTGCTGTAATTTAGTTGTAATTTTGATGTGGTTGTGGGAGGAGGAGAGACCGTGGTTACTTACCTGCCACCTTGACCAGAAGTCAAGCCAGAAGAATCTTAAAAGTCAGTAAAGTGTGGTAAATATAAATTTCCTAGGAAAGTTTCTATTGCCCCTTCCAGCTTATCTAATCAGAGTAAAAGTGAAAAGAGGTATTCTATGCAAAATTGGGGTTTAAAAGAGACCTATATATAAATACATAACACAGAAATATATATATAATACATACCGGAAAGATATATATATTTATAATACCAGATGAATGCTATATCTGGGGGACATGTGTGTGTGTGTATTATTTGTATGTATATATAGCATGAGTATACTTATGTATAGTTATCATATCAGATCAGGAGGACCAAAATCCTATCTATGAACACAGATTGTCTAAGATCTAAATTCTTAACCCTCAAACTTTGCTTTTCCCAAATTTCCTGAAAGAAAAGAGTAGCCCCAGGACGCCGCCCTGCGTGCTCTCCTCATTCCCTCGCATTTCACTACTTTCCCCTTTCTCCTCATCTCCTCACACTCTAAACATTGGAGTGACCCAACCTGCGTCTTCCAGACTCTTCTCTCTGTAATAACACTGTAGCGCTCATTTATCTTATCCACTTTTATAGCTTAAATACTTCATCTTTATATGTCCAGTCGGACGCTGCCCCTCAACTCCTGACTCTCATACCTGCTCACCTGACACGTCGGCTCTGATGTCCTAAAGGTGACTCAGCTTCAACGTGTTCAAAACACACTTCTCATCATCCCCTTAAACTTGCTTTTCCGGCCATCTTCTCCAAATCAGTCTCAAACTCTGCTTTTTCTCTTCCCTCTAACCCATCGACAAACTGCTGGCTCAGCTCGGGGTGCCTCCCGCACAGCGACTGGCACCCTTTCCCGCCTGCACCCTTGTAGCAAACTTCTATCGTGAATCTATCCGTGGGGGTCATTTCTCATAGTTCCGAAGGCTGGAAGTCCAAGGTCCAGAGGTCAGCAGCTTTGGTTTCTCCTGAGGCCTCTCTGTCCTCACGTGATCTTTTCCCTGTTCCTAGGCGACTCTATGGTCTCACGGGTCCGAATCTCTTAGCACAGAGACACCAATTGGATTGTAGTAGGGCCCCACCCTAATGACTTCATTTAAGTTCAGTTACTTCTTTAAAGACCAAATTTCCAAATATAATCACATTGGGAATTAGGGCCTTCAATGTATGAATTTTGGGGGCGCACAACTCAGCCCACAGCAGTATCATTAACTAGTTCCTCATCTCACTCGGAGGACAAGCCGATGCTATTTTGGTGGCTGGCAAACTGCCTACTCTGGCCATTCTCATTTCCAGTTTCTCCCTAGCTCTTGTGCTCAAGCAAATTGGCCTTTCTGCTGTTCTTAGAACTAACAGGCACTCTGTTGTACTTGTTTCTCTCCTTGGAATAATTTACCCTTCATTCACACATTCCTCTTGCTTGTTTTTTCATCCGGACACTGTCGCCATCTCTCCCAGCATTGACACATATAATGTACATATTTGTGTTTCTTGTCTGTCACTGAACTTCATGGTGGCCGAGGTCTTTGTTGAATTCGATGCTATTTTCCATCATCTTGAACAGGAACAGATATTCTTCTATCAAGGTGACAGGGTTCATGACTGTTTTCAAGGGTAGGTAATCATTAACTATTTCTGGAACTTATTTGGTCTTGATCAGTAAGTGACCTCCACTCTGCTCTACTTACTGATAAACTTTTACTGGTTCTTGGGCATCTTTCTGGCCGTTGACTTTGCACAGATGCTCCAAACCCATTATTATTTCTTGTTTCTTTGCTTGTATACTTTGAACATGCTGAAATAAGCGCATAGAAATTCATAAATTCAGACTCAAGGGCTTTTCTATGAAAGCCCTTGGTTTATTGAGGTGTTAACATAAACAATAGTACTGCAAACAGAAATTTTAAATTAAAGGACAGAATGCACTGGGCACTGTGTAAATATATGATTTCATTGAATCCTAACAAGCCTATATATTGCTAGTGTTATTAATAGTGTCTATTGATGTGATTGTCTCCTCCCACACAAAGAGTCTATTTTCTAATGTAATGAAATCTACTTTTTTATTCTGAGTGTGCAGTTAATTTACAATTCTTAAGGTTTTTATATAACAAATAGTTTACCTTCTCAAGTAAGCCAACATTCTCCTGCCTGGACATACCTCTGCCTGTTCTCACATATGTACCTAAGAAACAACCTCCACTTGGGGGCTCGGTGGAGAAGCACATGCAGGGAAGAGCAGGTCTTTGCCTTCATCTGGTGATCTCTGTAGCAGAAGTTTGCAAATGGCATTCCTCAGAGGTCTTTAACACTTCTCCAATATGCAGCATAATGTCAATAAAAGTATGGATTCCTGAGTTCAAATCCCAGCTTCCTCTTTACTAGCTGTATGTCCTGGGAGAGATACTTCACTTCTATGTAAAATGAAAAGGATGATGATAATGATAATGATAAAACTCACAGGATGAGGATAAAAATAAAATACACACAAACAACTTAGAGTTGTGCCTACAGCCCATAAGAGCATTCATTAAATATAAGTTATTGCCCTGCCCAGTTTGGCTCAGCGGTTAGAGAGTTGGCGTGAGGACCAAAGGGTTTTGGGTTTGATTCTGGGTCAAGTGCACGTACGTGGGTTGCAGATTTGATTCCCAGCCCTGGTTGGAGTCATGTGGGAGGCAACCAATCTATGTGCCTCTCTCACATCCATCTCTCTCTTTCTCCCTTCTACTCTCTCTTAAATATCCTTGGGTGCCCTGGCCAGTTTGGTTCAGCGATTAGAGCGTCGGCCTGTGGTCCGGAGAGACCCGGGTTCGGTTCCCGCTAAGGGCATGTACCTCGGTTGCAGTTTGTCCCCGGCCCTGGTCGGTCGTGTGGGTGGCAGCCACTCGATGTGTTCCTTTCATATCGATGTTTCTCTCTCTCTCTGTTCCTCTCTCTCCCTCCCACTCTACCTGAACAAAAAATAGAAAAATGTCCTCAGGTGAGGATAAAAAAAAAAAAAGAAATTTAAATATCCTTGGGTAAGGATTAAGAACAAGAACAAAAAAATGTAAGTTATTATTTTGCCAGTTGTTTTTCTCATTTGTACAAATGTGACATCAATTTACATGATTTCTAATCTTTAGCTTTTAATAACTGCCCCGCTAAACAGTCTCATGCATGTGTCCACAGGCACATGTGACCATTAGTCTAGGATATATGCACAGACCAAGATTTACTGAGCTTGGGAAATGTCCATCTTGAATTTGCCTGGATACTGCAAAATTGTTTTCCAACGTGTTTGTACCAACTTTCATTGCCCTCAGTGGTATGTGACACCCTTGCCATCACTCGACATTGTCAGGCTGTATAAGTATACCTATTGAATATGTGTGAAAGGACATCATCAGATATTCCATTTTTATTTCCCTAGTTATTAGGGAGGTTGAATGTCTTTTCATTGTATTGGCTCTCCTGATTTTCTTTTTTGTCCATTTCTTATTCACCATCATTTCTGCTGCATTTTATTAGTTTAGACAATTCATAAACAACTCAAGGGAGAAAAAACAGACCGTCTCTGAATGAGCAGAGCACCGTCACATGAAGCGAGGGGAAGAACCGATGGCAGCCATCAATTCCATCTACCACCCTCTACATAACCCTTTTACTGGTTCACTGTTTGACTTTTTATAGTTGTTTTAGCTAATTTTATAGGAATTATACACCTTTCAAATAGTAATTCTTTTTATTTATGCATAAAAAATATCACTTCCCAGTATATGGCTGATCTGTTCACATTTTACAGTGTCTTTTGACTCATAGAAGTTTTCAATGTTAATGTAATCAAGTTTATTGTCATTGTCTTTTATGAATTGTGATTTTTGTGTCTCTTTTAAGAAAATCTTTGCTCTCCCTAAGTCATATTCTACCCTATTTTCATTTAAATACTGTAAATTTTGCTACCTACAATTGGGGCAAAACCATTTGGCATTTATTTTAGTACATAGTTTGAGATAAGAGTAGAATCTATTTTAATTTGTTTTCGTATAACAAGCTAATTGCCCCAGCCCAATTTGTTGAAGAGTCTAGACTTTACTGATTTGTACTGTACCTCTGTCATATAATAAATTTCTTTATATTTATGGATTTATTTATGCCCTCTCTGACTATAATACAACACTATTCTAATAACTGGCCGTCGATTGTCTTAATATTTGATCTGGTGAGCCCTCATTTTTTTCTTTTTCAACTTTTCTTAATTTTTCATGATTCTTTGCTTTATCATTCAAATTCCAAGCAGTTTGTCAGGTGCCACTTATTGGTATCTTGATTGTTATTACATTGGATTTTACAACTTAATTGCATTGCATATAATCCTAATAAAATTTCCACCAAGTATTTTTTAAACAATTTACAGCTGATTCAAAAATTAATATAAAAACATATAGTGTGTAGAAACCTAGTGTATTCAAAGCATACTTTGAAAAGAATTAAGTTGGAAGATTTCAAGACTTATTATAAAGCTGTAGTAATCAGGATTATGTGATACCCGCGTAGGAACTGACAAATAGAGCACTGGAACAGAGAAGAGAGCCCACAATAAACGCACATCTATCTTGACACTTAATTACCAGCACAGTCACCAGCACAGTCCCCACAGCAGCACAAGAGGGAGAAGAACATCTTCACAGCAAGCAGTGCTGGGACAATGGAATATTTACATGGGAAAAACGAACCATGATGCCAACCACAAATAAATACAAACATAACTCAAAATGGGTTATGGACTTAAATTTAAATAGTCAAACTATAAAGATTCTAGAAGAAAACATAACAGAATATCTTCATCACTTAAGGGTAAGAAAAAGTTTTTTTAATAGGACACAAATGCAAAACCATAGAGAAAAAAATTAATAAATCAGATTTTATTAAAATGAAAAATTCTTCACACAAATTCATAAATAAATACTCTTAAAAATGAATTAGAAATAAACTGAGAGGAAATATTCATTTATCTGACAAAAAACTGGCTATATAGAAGAACTTCAACTCAGTAATAAGAAGATAGTTTAATAAAATATGCTCGGGACTTGAACAGATACCGCACAAAGTACAATAGTGAATGTCCAGTAAGTACATAAAAATCACTGAGCACCACTAGTTATCAGAGAAATTAAAATTAAACCATAGTGAGAAACAGTTACATACCATCAGAACTACAGACTGACAACACTAAATGCTGGTAAGGATGAGAGGAATCAGAACTGGTACATTGTAGGTAGAAACAGAAAGAAGTAAACCTTTCTGTAAAGAAAGTAAGGTAGGTTTTTATAAAAATAAACACACACCTACCTATAGCTCAGCAATTCTAGGTATTCAACCAAGAGAAATGAAAGTACATGTCTACAAAAGGATTTGTACAAAAAATTTCATAACTGCTTTATTTGTAAAAAGCCAAAACATGGAAGCAGCCAAGTGTTCATCAATAGGAGAATGAAAAAAAAAATAAAAAATTGTGGTATAGTCATTTAACAAAATGTTAATCCATAATAAAAAGGAACTAACTATGAATATACATAGCAACTGTTGTAACCCAGGAGAATCAACCTCACTCGGACACAAAGTAATGTTGAATATTCGGAGCTTTATTACTTGCGCAGGGACTCAGCCAACCTACACAGAGGAGAACTGCAGCCCCCGCAGCAGACTTTCAGCCCTTTTATAATCAGGGCTAAACAAAACCTAATTAGCAAGTTTGTGACAGAGAGTTAGCCAGGTGCAGTACATATATTCTTAAAAGGAAGCTTCAGTTTCTCCTTATCAATATGTTTACAGCTGAAGGATGTTACTTTTCGAATTCCCAGTGGAGGTCAAACTTCAGTTAATTTCTCATGGGGCTAAAGCCGCCTATAACGGCAACATGAAAGAATCTCAAATACATTATCCTAAGTGGAAGAAGCTTTACTCAAAATAATACATATTAGGTGATTCTATTTATATGAAGTTCTAAAACGGGCAAAACTAATCTGTAATAGAAAAACTCAGAACAGTGGTTGCCTATGAGGATTAGGGACAGAGGTGAGCTTTCTAAGGTGGTAGTAATGTCCCACATCTGAACAGTTTTGAATTACCCAAGTGTGTATACTTGTCCAAACTCATGGAATGATGGTATACTTAAGACACAGCCACTTCCCATTACTTCAAAGCAATTGAGCAATTAATGTGTGCATGAAAAAAATATGATTGAAATGAAAATAGATTGGGACCTGAATGATCAAGATAAAATAAATAAACTCTAGCCCTGGCCGGTTGCTCAGTGGTTAGAGCATCTCCCTGCAGTCCAGAGAGACTAGGTTCGGTTCCTGCTAAGGGCATGTACCTCGGTTGCAGTTTGTCCCCGGCCCTGGTTGGGTTGTGCGGGTGACGGCCACTCGAAGTGTCCCTTTCACATCGATGTTTCTCTCTCTCTCTCCCTCTCTCTCCCTCCCACTCTATCTGAACAAAAAATGGAGGCGTGTCCTCAGGTGAGAATTAAAAAAAAATAATTATAAAAATAAACTCTAAATATCAAATCCTAGGCAATGCTAGTAAGTTTAACTTAAATACACATGTTTTTAAAAAGAAAAAATTGAAATGAATGAGATTAAGTCAGAAAGGTAGGAAAAACAGAAAACTTAAAGAAAATATAAAGTAGTAACTACATGACTTCAGAATCCAAATATTTCTTTATCGCTTAACCTGAACAAAGGGTGTTATCATATTAAAATAATACTCTCTTACACGCTCTAATCCTGTATTCACAAGTATGTTCACTAATGGGTCAAGGATATGATAGGATTTTGACTGGAAAGGGCTAAAGCATCTAGCAAACTATTTGCTAATCTATTTTGGTAAGATATTAGTCTCTTTCTCCTCTTCCTGGCCAATTCAATTTATTCTCCAAGATCCACTTCAAAAGACAAGTGCTCTATTAATATATAATTTCTTAGTCATCCTCCCCATGTTCTATCTGAATCCTTAAACTTGTCACAGTGCATTGACTTGCTTTTAATTAGCCCCTGCTGGCACCCTGCTTAACTATAAGCACTGTTATAGACGGCTTTAGCCCCATAAAAATTAACCGGAGTTTGACCTCCCCTGGGAATTTGAAAAGTAACATCCTTCAGAAAAAGGGGGGACAATGATGGCCTCCAGGCCAGAGTGTCCTGCATGCTCTGTAAACAAACTGCCAGGGAGAAACAGAAGCTCCCTTTACCCCATAAAACTGTACCTGTTAAGAAGAGATGTACTGCACCTGGCTAACAGCCCATATCGGCTCTGTCACAACCCTGGTTATAAAAGGGCTGAAAGTCTGCTGCGGGGCTGCAGTCCCTGCGCAGGTAATAAAGCTCCTAATATTCAAAACTACTTTGTGTCGGAGTGAGGTCGACTCTCCTGGGTTACAACACTCGGAGGCCCCAGCGAGGTCAGCGCGAGGTCCCCTCCCTTTGGGGTAGACCTCCTCGGACTAGGGGAGCCTCCATATCCTTCGCCTCAAATTGGCTTTTGATCTGACCACGAGCGAGCTTTTCGGATCCGTCCCGGGCGGCTGGAGGTAAGGGAAACCCCATCCCTTTCCGACTGTTTTCGGTTGTTCCTGGAGGGCTGTACCGGTGCGGCAGGCGGGACGCGCAGAGCTGCCTCACCAGGTCGGACGGGACGCCGGCCCGGCTTTGGTTTCGGATCCGCTTGCGGGTTCGGCTGGTGGATGAATGAAAGCGGGCGCTCACTGTGTCACTGTCCGTCCTTGCGTTGGTACTGCCGTGTGCGGCTACTCTCCTTTCCTACAGAGGGGGAGCCGGTTGAAGGCCCGAGCCGCTCCAGTGCCTGCTGAGGACTCCTCTGATTTCTGAAGCTCCTGTGACCCGGGCAGCCAGGGGCCCGCGCGTCCTCGGGGCCCCGTGGGTTAGAGTGGCCGTCGTCGGGCGTAGACTGGCCACCCAGGGGCCATTGGACTTCTGCCTGTTGTTTGCTGTCAGAGCTATGGTATATAAGGTCCCACACCCCACCAACAAGCATATATAGATGTGTGGACAGATGTGGCCCAGGGCAAACCGGGCTATCTAAGAAAGTGCCTAGCACCCCCAGAAATAAAGGGGAAAGAAATGAAAGCCAAAATCGGGGCGCACTATTGTGCATGCCCGCCGAGACCAAAAGGGGACTTGCCTCCCAGCAGCCCTCACAGGGCTGGGAAAACCCCGGACGGGTCGCCACCAGAGCCGCCCTAAGGACAGGCTCCACCCGGTGTTGCTGGAGGACCCAGAGGACCCGACCAACAGGCTACTAAACCCTCCCCCTTATAACTTCCAAATTCCACGGGGACCTCCTGTGGCCCATCCACCGGCTGCTCCCCCGAATTTAGATGGTCCCCCGCAGACCCGCGGAGGAACCCCTTACAGTGAAAGGGAAGGAATACCCCACTCCTCGGTTCCAATGTCGCCTCTCTGAGAAGTGCCCCCACAGCCAGGGGCGCCCCCAGGACAGCGTTATGTCTGTGTCCCTTTCTCAACTAGTGATTCATACAATTGGAAACACCAAACCCCTTCTTCTCGGAGAAGCCCCAAGAATTAATCTCCTTGATGGAGACTATTTTCTGTACCCATCAACTGACATGGGGTGACTGTCAACAGATTTTGCAGACGTTATTTACGTCAGAAGAGAGAGGGAGAACATATAGGGAAGCGGCGAAAGGCCTTTTAGGGGAAAGGGACACCCAAGTGCTCAGCCAAGAAACAGAGGAACAGCTCCCCACACTTCCCCCCAACTGGGACCCCAACTCCAACGGGGCAGGAGGCCTTATGCCATTATCGCCAGTCTCTGCTTTGGGGTCTAAGGGCAGCATCTAAGAAGCCCATAAACTTCAATAAGATGCGTGAGGTTTTACAGGGCAGGATGAATCTCCGGCAGCCTTCCTAGAAAGACTTTGGGGCCTATCGGACCTCTTCTCCCTGGGACCCAGCAGCAAATGAGAATAAACGTATTGTTAACACAGCTTTTGTGTCCCAGTCGGCCCCAGACATCAGAAAGAAATTACAAAAGATAGAAGGATTTGAAGGAAAGAATCTTAGTGAGTTGTCAGAAATTGCTCTAAAAGTCTTTCAGAACAGGGATGATGCCATAACGGGCCAGACAAAGCAGCTAACTAAAATTCTACTAGCTGCTCAGGGCAGAAAAATAACTCCACAAGGTCGCTATAAGAACAGACCCCAAGGAAACCAAAAAGAAAAGAAAGGGAAGCCTCCCCTTAACAAGGACCAATGTGCCTATTGTAGGGAAAAGGGACCTTGGAAGAGTGAATGCCCCAAGGGGATCATGAACAAAAAGGAGAGAGAACAGGCTAGTGACTCCCCTGGCATCCTCTTCCAGGACCAAGAATGAAGAGGCGAGGCTCCTACAAACTTGGCCCTCAGGAGCCTACGGTAACTTTGACAATTGGGGGCCAACCGATCAATTTCCTGGTTGACACAGGGGCCACTTACTCGGTACTCAAAAAGCCCCATGGACCCCTTTCCTCTGAACGGACCTCCATTATAGGAGCTACCGGGAAGCCCAAATCCTATCCCTGGACACGGGCACGAATCACTGACCTAGGTGAGGGGACTACAACACACTCCTTCCTAGTCATGCCAGACTGCCCCTACCCTCTCCTTGGAAGGGACCTGCTGCAGAAGCTACAGGCCACCATATCCTTTGCAAATGGAGAATCCACCCTAACTATAGGGGAGACACCAGACAATTATGGTGTCAGTTCCCATATCAGAGGAATACATACTATATGAAGGGGACCCCCAGAGACCAAATAACCAGAACCTATTAGGGAAATTGCAGGATGAAATTCCAGGTGTGTGGGCCGAGACCAACCACCCAGGCTTAGCTGCACACCAACCGCCAATAATTGTTCAGCTCTTGAGTTCAGCTACCCCCATACGGGTCCGGCAATGTCCAATTCCCCACAAAGCTAAGGTAGGGATTGCTAAGCACATCAGAAGACTATTGCAGGCAGGTATTCTCCGGTCCTGCCAGTCAGCCTGGAACATGCCCTTGTTACCTGTGAAGAAACCAGAGACAGGAGACTATCACCCTGTCTAGGACTTATGAGAGGTAAATGTTAGGATAGAAACCATACATCCTACTGTGCCTAATCCTTACACCCCTTTGAGCCTCATACCGCCCTCCAGGACCTTCTACACGGTCCTGGACCTGAAGGATGCCTTCTTCTCCCTGCCTTTATCACCTTGGAGCCAACCCATCTTCGCCTTTGAGTGGACGAATCCTGAGGGGGTTTTCTGGACAATTGACATGGACCCGCCTGCCACAACGATTTAAGAACTCCCCAGTGCTGTTTGATGAAGCTCTCAGCAGAGACCTGCTCAGCTTCCAAGAAGCCATCCGCAGATAACCCTTCTACAATATGTAGATGACTCCTCCTCGCAGCCTCTCCCTTGCAGGAATGCCTAGAAGCGACACGAGCCATCCTAGAGGAGCTGCAGAAACTGGGTTACCGAGTGTCGGCCAAGAAGGCTCAGCTGTGCACACAGGAGGCAACCTACCTAGGATACCAACTAGAGGAAGGTAGGAGGTCCCTCTCGAACAGCAGGATTGAGGCCATCCTCCGGATCCTGACTCCAGCCACCAAGAGACAGGTACGGGAATTCCTAGGGGTTATTGGATATTGCCAGCTATGGATTTTAGGCTTTGCAGAAATAGCAAAACCACTATATTCCAGCACAAGGGGAAAGGGCACTGAACTTATTTGGACTGAGACAGAACGAAAGGCATTTGAGGAACTCAAAAGGGCCCTCACCTCCGCTCCAGCCCTAGCCTTACCAGACATCACCCAGTCTTTCCCGCTCTTTGTAGCTGAAACCAAGGGAATTGCAAAGGGGGTCCTAACACAAACCCTAGGGCCATGGAAAAGGCCAGTGGCCTATCTCGCTAAGAGACTCGATCCTGTCGCTTCTGGCTGGCCAAGCTGTATGAGAGCCATTGCAGCCACAGCGCTCTTAGTCAGAGAAGCTCAGACATTAACTTTAGGAGAGGACCTGCAGATTATAGGGGCCACACTACAGAAGCCCTCTTGGGGAGCCCGCCGGACCGGTGGATCTCGAACGCGAGGATCACCCAGTATCAGGTTCTACCCCTAAACCCACCACACATAACTTTCTCCAAGGCCTCAGTCTTGAACCCAGCCACCCTCATGCCAGATGATGACCCCGAGGAGCCACTGCTAGACTGTTCTGAGATCCTAGACACCCTTATGGGGTCCAGACCGAACCTCACTGACATCCTGCTCCTTGAGGCTGAACTTGAACTATTCACAGACAGTAGCAGCTATCTGAAAGGAGGGGCCAGACTAGCGGGGGCAGTAATCAGCACTCAGACAGACATTATTTGGGCACAGGCCCTACCACAAGGAACTTCTGCTTAACGGGCTGAACTAATTGCCCTGACACAAGCCTTAAGATAGGCAAGAGGAAAGTCAGCAAACATCTATACTGACAGCCGCTACGCTTTTGCAATGGCTCATGTTCATGGTTCCCTCTACCAGGAGAGGGGTCTCCTTACCTTCTCTGGCAAGGAAATAAAAAATAAGGAGGAAATTCTAGCCCTACTAGAAGCCATCTGGCTTCCAACAAGGGCAGCAATCATGCACTGCAAAGGGCCCCAGAAAGGGAACGACCCCATCACGAAGGGAAACTCCCTAGCTGACCAAGCAGCAAGAGACATAGCCACAAGACCAGTGGGCCCTTGACAGACTTCCTCTGCTCCCACAAAGGGAACTACCAAAGCAACCCAACTATACTCCAGAAGAGGATGAATTAGGGAACAGGCTAAATTATACAAAAGGGCCCCATGGTTGGCTACAGCTACCAGACCAACGCCTGCTGCTACCAAAGGCGCTTGGATTAGACCTACTGCGCTCCCTGCACAGGAGCACCCATCTTGGAACTTCAAAATTAATGATCCTCCTGAATAGACATTTCTACATTACAGACTTAAAACTGACGGCTCATTCGGCTGTCGCTAGATGCTTGGCCTGTGCCAAAGTAAACGCAGGCCCACCCGTACCCCCAGCCTCGGGGATCCGTGAATGAGGACGAGAACCTGGAGAACATTGGGAATTAGACTTTACTGACATGGCACCAGGAAAATTTAACTACAAATATGTACTTGTCTTTATTGATGCCTATTTGGGATGGACTGAAGCTCATTCAGGATAGACTGAAGCTTTCCCCACAGAAGGGGAATCTGCTCATATCGTCATCAGGCATCTACTCTCTGGGATCACCCCTCGACTTGGCCTTCCCTTAGCATTGGGGTCCGACAATGGTCCAGCATTCATTGCCAACACATCTCAATTACTAGCAAAAACCTTAGGGATAGATTGGAAATTACATTGTATTTATAGGCCTCAGAGCTCAGGACAAGTAGAAAGGATGAATAAGACTCCAAAGGAAACTTTAACTAAGCTACACTTAGAGACAGGCGAGAATTGGGTAAGTCTCTTGCCCTTTGCACTATTGGGCACCCGCTGCTCACCTTATCTAAAGAAACTCACCCCGTTTGAAATTATGTTCGGGTGACCCCCACCCATTTTACCTAAGCTTGGTTCTGAACAGCTTGCTGAATTTCATAACTGAGATCTCTTAAAGTCCTTACAGTCTATTCAACTCCTTCGAGATGAGACTCGACAGCTCCTTCAATGACCTGAAGGACAACCTCTGCCATCCCCGACTCAGAAGTACAACCCAGGGACCGGATTTAGCTGAAGAGGCACCACCCTGACAACCTTGAACTCTGGTGGGACAGACCATACTTAGTCATCCTATCTACTCCAATTGCTGTAAAGGTCTCAGGGAAGAGGTATTGGATTCACCATACTCAGGTAAAACCAGCTACCCCTGACCAAGTTCCTGAAAAATGGATGACAGTATGACAGGAGGACCCCCTAAAACTAAAATTAATCAGGCCCTCTGTTTCTTCCTCTTCCTTTACCCCTTCCTAACAAGCACCCGAGGTAACCCATTCAGTAAGTCCAAATGGGTAATCATGAGAACTATAGATGGAACTGTCATCTTCTCCAGTGAGACATACGAGGAGGATCCTACCCTCTCCTTTGACCTAGCTCGCCTGTTTGGAGATGACATCTGCACAAGCCTAGAAATAAAAATAGGGGAGGACTATTCCTATCTGGCCTAGGCACAGCCGGGACGATGTGTAGCCCCCTCTACACTGCACAACTCCTCTGGCAAATGCCACATTATCCCTCCCCCCAGGTCTGTCCTGTGGAACAGTGGCCAACTATTACTGCAGATCCTGGGGATGTGAAACTTTAGCTTTAGGCTGGAATCTGGGGAGAAGAAACGACCCTCTAATGCACCTCCACAGGCATAACACTCCCTGACCTAGAAGATGTAACAATCCTGAAAAACGTAACCCAACCACCATAACTATTCTAAGTCAGTTTTTTTTCCTTCTTTTTCTTTTTTTATTTTTTAATTTTATTTTTGTTACAGATGTTTCTCCTTTTTAACCCCATTGACCCGCTCCTCCCCCTCCCCCCTCCCGCCCCATCCCCGGCTTTGTTGTCCATGTCCATTGTTCATGCATACATGCATGTAAGTTCTGTGGTTTATCTCTTCTTTGCCCCCACAACCCCTCTTCTGAGGGTTGTCAGTCTGTACCCTACTTCCATGTTTCTGGGTCTACCCTATTCCTCAGACTGTTATATTCATTATATTTCATGTATAAGTGACATCATGTAGTATGTCTTTTTCTGCTTGGCTTGTTTCACTTAGGATAATACTTTCCAGGTCTCTCCATGTTGTCTCAAAGGATAAAAGATCTTTCTTTCTTACAGCTGCATAGTACTCCATTGTGTATATGTACCACTGCTTTTTTATCCATTCGTCTACTGATGGACACTTGGACTGGTTTCAGATCTTATCTATTGTAAATAATGCTGCTACAAACATGGGGGTACATATATTCTTTCTGATTGATGTTTCAGGCTTCTTAGGGTATATTCCTAGAAGCAGGATCACTGGGTCAAATGGAAGTTCAATTTTTAATTTTTTGAGGTAACACCATATTGTTTTCCATAGTGGCTGCACCAGTCTGCATTCCCACCAGTAGTGCACTAGAGTCCCCTTTTCTCCACACCCTCACCAACACTTGTTTAATGATTTGTTGATGGCGGCCATTCTGACAGGTGTGAGGTGATACCTCATTGTTGTTTTAATTTGCATCTCTCTGATGATTAGTGATGATGAGCATTTCTTCATATGTCTCTTGGTCATTTGTATGTCCTGTTTGGAGAGGTGTCTATTCAGGTCCTCTGCCCATTTTTTAATTGGGTTCTTTGTCTTCCTTTTGTTGAGTTGTATGAGCACTCTATATATTTTGGAAATTAACCCCTTATCTGATGTATAATTGGCAATGATGTTCTCCCAAACAGTGGGTTACCTTTCCATTTTGATGGTTGTTTCTTTTGCTGTGCAGAAGCTTTTTAGTTTGATGTAGTCCCATGTGTTTATTTTTTCCTTTGTTTCTGTTGCTTTAGGTGATGTATCAGTGAAAATTCTGCTGCGTATGATGTCTGAAATTTTGTTGCCTACATTTTCTTCTAGAATTTTTATGGATTCACGGGTCACATTTAAGTCTTTTATCCATTTTGAGTTTATTTTTGTGTATGGTGTAAGTTGATGGTCTAGTTTTATCTTTTTGCATGTAGCTGTCCAACTTCCCCAACACCATTTATTAAAGAGGCTGTCTTTATTCCACTGCATGCTCTTGCCACCTTTGTCAAATATTAATTGAGCATATTGCATTTCTGGGTTCTCTATTCTCTTCCACTAGTCTATATGCCTGTTCTTGTGCCAGTACCAGGCTGTTTTGATTACAGTTGCTTTGTAGTATAACCTGATATCTGGTATTGTGATCCCACCTACTTTGTCCTTCTTTTTCAAGATTGCTGTGGCTATTCGGGGTTTTTCTTGGTTCCGTATAAACTTTTGAAGTATTTGCTCTAGTTCTGTGAAGTATGTCATTGGTATTTTGATGGGAATTGCATTGAATCTATAGATTGCTTTGGGTAATATGGACATCATAATGATGTTAATTCTTCCAATCCATGAACAAGGTATGTGCTTCCACTTTTTTATATCTTCCTCTATTTCTTTTTTTCAATGTCCTGTAGTTTTCTGCAAATAGGTCCTTTACTTTTTTGGTTAAGTTCATTCCTAGGTATCTTAATTTTTTTGCTGCAATGGTAAATGGGATTGTTTTTTCAGTTTCTCTTTCTGTGAGTTCATCATTGGTGTACAAGAATGCCGTCGATTTCTTGACGTTAATTTTGTATCCTGCTACTTTGCCAAATTCATGTTATTAAGTCTAGTAGATTTTTGATGGAGTCTTTAGGATTTGCTATATATAATATCATGTCATCTGCAAATAATGACAGTTTCACTTCCTCCTTTTCAATTTGGATCCCTTTCATTTTTTCTTCATGTCTGATTGCTGTGGCTAAGTCTCCCAGTACAATGTTAAATAAGAGTGGCGAAAGTGGACATCCCTGTCTTGTTCCTGTCCTTAAGGGAAATGTTTTTAGTTTCTGCCCATTGAGTATGATGTTGGCTGTAGGTCTTTTATATATGGTCTTTATTATGTCGAGATATGATCCCTCTATTCCCATATTCTAAGTCAGTTTGACTCTAGCTGGAATACAGGAAAAACTTGGGGATGAAGGCTTTATTTATCAGGTGAAGACCTGGGGACTTTGTTCACCATTCAGAAAATTTATAAGTGGCTGACGCTCTCTGCCAGACTTACAGGCCCAAAACCTCAGTTCTCAACTTCAACCTTCGAAAACCCACAACCCCCACCCCAAATTGGGATGCCTCTAACTCTCTTACTATACAACCCAGCCTTCCCAAACAGGCTCCAAGACCTCCAACCAGACCCGAGGCTCCCGACAGCTTTATATTTAGGACTCTAGACTCAGTTTCCTCCCTAGTGAACAAAACCTCTCCAAATACCACAGCTGACTGTTAGCTCTGTCTCGATCCCACTCCCCCATATTACATGGGGATCGCTGCTAACATTTCTTTTGGAGACTCTTCAGTTCAACTCAGGAACCTCTCTCTCCAGGCAAAGACCAACCTGAACCTAACCCAGACCATCTGCGGACCCCATTCTCCACTCACCCTTGGAGACCTTCAGGGCTCTGGGACCTGCGTTACCACGAGTCCAGAACTTTTCGGATCCTCACCCTACCAAAACACCTGTCCTACTCTGATTGTCCTCAACCGAGGCTATGACGAAACCCATGGGCCCTGGGTCATAATAACACCTGAAGGGACTTGGTTTGCATGCACCTCTGGACTTACCTGCTGCCTAACAACCTCATTAGACCCCCTAGAAATTTGCATCTTAACCTATATCATCCCACAGGTCTACTTATATGCAGGACCTTCAGGGACAGAACATCTCCTGGCCCCTGAGGAACATTCTCGATTACATAAGAGAAGCCCCCTTCTTCTGCCCCTCTTAGCAGGGTTTGCTGTTGCTGGTTCTGCTGCAACAGTGCGGCAGCGCTCAGCACCAGGCAGACTGACATCAAGCGGCTCTCTGCCCCATTCACTAAGGACAGCCAGCTTCTCCAGGACCAGGTAGAAGAACTAGAAAAGGCCTTACATTTCCTTGCTGAGGCAGGGCTCTAGAACCGAAGGGGACTAAACCTCCTCTTCCTCCAGCAAGGTGGCTTATGTGCAGCACTAGGGGAAGCTTGCTGTTTTTTTTGCCAATAGATCAGGAGTCATCAGAGAGAGGATTCAGGTTCTTAGAAATCGCCTCGCAGAATGGGCCAAAAACGAAGAGGCCTCTAATAACTGGTTCAAAGACCTCTATAACTGGACCCCTGGCTCACTACTCTTCCCTCTGCTCCAGCAGGCCCCCTCATACTCCTATTTCTAGGACTGACATGTAGACCTATAATTATAAACAAATTAATAGCTTTCATAAGAGAAAGGGTCCAATCTGTCAAATTATTAGTCCTGGCCTCTCATTACCAAAGGTTGCCATTAGATGAACAACAGGAATCAAAGATTTGATCTGTACATAAGACCAGTGGGGAATATCATAGATGGCTTTAGCCCCGGGAAAAATTAACTGGAGTTTGACCTCCACTGGGAATTCAAAAAGTAACATCCTTCAGAAAAAGGGGGGACAATGTGCCTCCAGGCCAGAGTGTCCTGCATGCTCTGTAAACAAACTGACAGGGAGAAACTGAAGCTCCCTTTACCCCATAAAACTGTACCTGTTAAGAATATATGTACTGCACCTGGCTAACAGCCCATATCCGTCTCTGTCACAAGCTTGCTAATTAGTATTTGTTTAACTCTGATTATAAAAGGGCTGAAAGTCCGCTGCGGGGCTGCAGTTCTCCTCTGCGAGGGTTGGCTGCAGACTCTGCGCAGGTAATAAAGCTCCTAATATTCAAAACTACTTTGTGTCCGAGTGAGGGTGATTCTCCTGGGTTACAACAAGCACATTGAGAGCAAGGGCCATGTTCCAGATAAATTATAAGTTAGGTGAACAAACTTTTTCTATTTTCAGGCTTTCTAACACAACCTCATGATGGTTCAATTAAATTGAGGGTTCCACACCGGGTGCTACAAAATGCAGAGCAAACCCAATTTAGTAAGTGTAAAGGGCAAAACAGGAAAAGGAGGGAGTAGATCCCCAGCCCCCTAAAGTAGAGAAGCCCAGAGTTTGAATGATCTGCCTCAGGATGGACAATGATGACATTGGGTGTGATAATAATTATTCCCACTAAGATTATCAGTTTGTTGCTGTGGAACCGCATCTGTAATTATTTTTATTAAGAAGAAAGTTACCTGGCTCAACTTAGACCTCAAAATACCTCTACAATTTTCATAGCTTACATAGCAAGACCAAGCTGAGTGACAACAAACTGTTTCATGGCCATAGTTCAGTGAACAACACAAAATTATCTCTAAGTCACCATACACTCCTACTCTAACATAGTCAATAACTAAATCTAATCATACTCCACATGCTTTTTACATTGCTTTTTCTGCACGAAATCTCTTTTTTCTCTCTTTGTCATTGATTTTATTTTATTTTCAAATTTTTATTAATTTATTTTTGTTACAGATGTTCTCCCCCCCCCCCCAGACACCCTTCTCCCCATCCCGTGCCCCCACCACCCAGCATTGCTGTCTATGTCCATTGGTTATGCATGCATGCATTTAAGGTTTT